>NC_091265.1:30017500-32517500 GCF_042477335.2 Ovis canadensis | reverse complement strand
GATCAGGGTGTCAGGCCTCAGAACACAGCTCTGTGGCCTTTCCGCTGTACTTTAGTGCTTTTCAATATACAAGGAGCCCTAAGACTGTTCTCTGAGTCTCAGAGGAAAGAAGAGACTGTTCTAGACAGGCGGATACCGTGAGGACGTTTCTCGGCTGCCTCTTCCACTAGAATGTGAGTGCCGAGAGGGCGGGGACAGTGTTCCCTTGTTTACGGCGGGCTCCCCTCAGCCTACAGGAAGGCTGCCTGCAGAAGAGATGCTTAAGATTGTTTGCTGAATGAATAACTGAATCAATATCAGTCCCAGGATTTTCCAGCCATGATGAGTTTTGTGCATCCTCACCCACAGACAGCAATAAGTGCTGCTTCCTTGGGAATTTCATTCTTCTGGAGGAAAAAAATTCCCTTCCTACTACTCCCTTGGGAATTGTTTGTGAAAAGCAGCTGCTGTAAGCTTGGGTTCAGCTCCCGGTCAGCTCTGGGAGTAAGAGGCACAGAGGACTGTCGCATCCTTGGAACAGGCTGGCCTGTGACGGCAGCTCAGACATCAGATGCAGGAATTCCCGCCATAGCCTCTCCAGCAGGTGGCCTGTGGCCCTGCCTGAATTGTTATGTCAGGGAGCAAACCATGAAAGTTGTCCCTTCTACCTAGGGCCACTCTGGCTGGTAGAAAGTTGACTTAAAACTCTCTGTAACTTCCACTTGGTCCTGGCTCTAGGCCTCAGGGTTTCACACAAGAACCCTAAACTATTGCAAGTGGAGTATGGAATGAACAAATATTCTGGAATGGGGTCTAGGGACATGGTTTTCAGATTTGCTGGATGACTTGAGCCAGTCGCTTGACATCCTGAAACCAATAGTTCTGAGGTCTGGTAGAGGTACCTGGGTTCTCCTCTCAGCTGAACCTCAGGCTATTAGCTTTAGCTGAGCCTCAGTTTCCTCAACTCTAGGAGAGTAAGGCCAGCCAGCTGAGTGTAACATCTGCCTGCTCGGAGCATCCAAATGGGCTGTTGAGGCAAGGCAGAGTCAGTTCACTTTAGGGCCACAGGACCCCAGGCTGCGCCTTGAAGTGGGAGATGATGGAGGTTGGCTTGCAACCCCTTCCCAAATCTCAAGCAGGGTGCAATAACAAAGTCGAGGCTCAGAGAGTCTAGGGAGACCTTGGGTAACTTAGTTTTCCCTAGACTCTAACTCCAGGGTCAGGAGAGAGGCAGGAGGCCAAGCGGGAGAGGGTTGGTTGGATGGACCTTCCTTGCAGTCCGTTTCATGATCCCAGGAGAGAAAAACGCACAGGCTCAGGGGGCACTTGATTTGAATTGAGTAACATAGGATAAACCACGAACATTTATTTAGAGACCCTCTATCTCCTCATTTCCAGGCCAGCCTGCATTATCTGCTCTGTCTCCATCAAAGCATTGCCATGGGGATCAAACATGATAGGTAACTGGCTCAGGAAACTCTTGGTAAACTAAAATGTGCGATTCCTTTGAAAAGCATCATCCTAGAGCAGTCTGGAAGCAGCCCTGTGCCCTCTTCTCCCGGGGTCAAGCTCAGGGTCTCCTGTGCAGAGCTGAGGGCTGACACTGGCTCCTTCCACCCCTCATATCCCTCTCTCCCTGGGGTCTCCTGAACACCTAAATGTGGGATCTTTCTCACAAGCCTGTGAAAGGCACATTATAATCGCCACCCACCCTTGACAGATGAAGAAGCTGAGACCCAGGGAGACTGAGTAACCTGCTGGGCCCCATGGTTGTCGAGCGATGGGTAGCACTCCAGGGAAAGAGGGTGGGGTGCGGATTGAAGAGAAATAAAAGAGGAAGGCAGGGACAAAAGTGGAAGGATGTCAAGAAAAGAAGAAAGGAGGTGAAAAGGCAGGAGGGGAAGAGGGAAGAGGACGGATGGGGAAGGAAGGGCAAAGGAGAGCAGGTCTCCACGTTGGGGGCAAGCGTGGACGTGAGGGGGGACCCAGTCAGCCACCCCCTGGGGTTGGGTGTGGGATTCGAGGTGCCCCCCCCCGACCCCATCCCCGCCCCAGCCCTGGGTCTGAGAAAGTGACAGACCAGCAGAGCCATTCAGCTGAGCTACAAAAGCCTTCTGCCAGGGTGGCAAAAAAGCATTAAACGAGACTTCCTCGGGCTTTAGAAATTGCTGAAATACAGAGGCCGCAATGGAAGATGAAGTGTCCTACAAAGGGAGCTCCGAATGGAATCAATTTCCCTGGGCCGACTTTTATGTCCTATTATAAGAAATTGAAAAATTATTTCTGTGGGAATTTCGCTTTGCCGCTCCATCTCTCCAGAAGATATTGAGAAGGAAAATGGCTTCCAATAAAGGGGCCCCGGGTCTGGTTCTCCATCACCAGAGCTGATCCTCTGTTCTGTGGCTTGGGAGCCAGGGGATGTGGGGTCGGGGGAGTCTGGGTGTCTGTTCTGTTAGGGGGCTCTGTTAGGGGGTGCTGCAGGGAGGGCAGGGAGACGAGACAAATGCGACAGCCCCAGGGATACCAGCTCCTGATGGCCCAGACACACATGCTGCTTGGCTGGAACTTGATACTCTTGAGGCTGGCTAGACAGGCCAGAGTGGAATGTCAGAATCCCCTGGGTGGGACGCCACACTGTAGAGAGGGCTCCACCAGCTGCCGTCCTACCACCCACGTTTGCATCCAGGGTCACGGCCTCAAAGGCCTGCCTACCCCTCCTTCCTTCCCTCACACATATTCCTGATGCCGCAAGCTTCTCACCTTTCCCCAAACACGGAATACTTTTCCTCCACACCTGGTGTCTTCACTGGAGGGCTTTCCTCCACCTGGATGCCTTTTTTCGCACATCAGTCTGAAAAACTCCCACCCATCCTACAGGAACGAGCTGAAATGTGCCTCCATAGGAAGTCATCCCTGACCTCCCTCCCTTAAGAAGGGGACTTCAGTTTCCTGGTACTGCAACCTGAGTAATGCCTTCCCTGCCAAATGCCCATATCCCAATCCCAGAACCTATAAACATGTTCCCTGATATGGCAAAAGGGCTTTGCCAATGTGAATGAGCTAAGGATGGAGAGATGGGAGGCTCAGGCTGGTTGATCCAGGTGGGCCGAGGGTAATCACAAGAGTTCTTGTAAGAGGGAGGCGGGAAGATCGGAGTCCATAGCACAAGACACAGAGGGAGAGGCCGGGGTGGTACAAGGAAGGGGTCTCAGGCCAAGGAAAGCCGGCAGACTTGCAAAGACGACTAAGGGGAGGAAATGACGTCCTTCTCAGAGCCTCCAGAAGGAACCAGCCCTGCCAACTAATTGAGCCCAGTGAGACTAATTTTGGATTTCTGACCTCTGGAACTGTAAGAGAAGCAACGTGGGTTGTTCTAAGTCACTCAGCGTGCGGTGATGTGTTGCAAAAGCCAAAGGAAACCAGTGCACGTGGCAGCTCCTCTCCCTCTCCAGCACTCCTGGAACGTCACGGGCCAGGCCCAGGCCTACTCTAGGTGCCACCCATGCATTAACTCAACCTTACCACACCCTGCTGGGAAGGCCCAATTAGCCCCACTGTACAGATGAGGAAACTAAGGCCCAGAGACACTGAGCAACTTGCCTAAATAAAATCACATGGTGGGGAAAAAGAGAGAAAATCGCACAGGTAGTACATGAGAGCTGGAACTTGAACCCAGGGCATACTGTATAGGGATCCTAAGTTAAGGGGCTGGCCTCTTCAGTCAGGAAGTAGGGTTTCCTGTAGGGTGCCTGTTGGACTGTGTCTGCATCCCCGGTGCCTGGTCCAGGCCTGATTTAATGGAGCCTCCAAGCACTGCAGAATGAGCAAAGACCTGAGCGAGGGCCTCCCTGACCCTACCCGAGAGCTCTTTTTATTCATCAAGTCCTGTTGTGTGAAGCAGGTAGATTAGAACTGAACCTTCTAATCGAATAGATTATTTGTAATATTAGCATAAAGCACCTTATGGCGGGTGTACTTTCTATGAGCGTTCCTTCCAGGTGGCATGGTACAGTGGGAGGAATCTGGTAATTAGAATTGAGGAACCTCTGGGCCAGGTCCCACCATGTAGACCCTCAGTTTCTTCATCCATAAAATGGGTACCATAATATCACTGATGGAAGAGGCACAGGAGATGATATATGAGATGTGCATGGAATAGCGCTCTTGTCCTTTGAGCCTCATGACAAAGCTGGCAGCACCTGGGCAGGTGGTCTTATTCACCAGCCACAGATGTGGAAACTGAGGTCCCCACTCCCACCAGGCTGATAGAGCATCCCAGCAAATGCTCAGGTCATCAGGCCTGAGAACCAGGAAGGCTGTCCAAGTTAGGTGCTGCCGCAATGCAGATGCGACAAAGGTCACCTTGGGCTGGGATGCTCGGACGGTTTTCCGGAGGTGCCAGCCTGTGACCGTCAAAGACCATCACAGGGACCTTGAGGGACATGGTGAAGAGGAGGGCTTGGAGGGGGAGCACGTGGGCTGAGCAAGAGCCTGGAGAATGAGCCCAAGGGGGAAGGGGCGCTCTGAGGCCCTGGGAGCATGGGGTGTGTGGCAAAGGCCACGGGGTCCCACAAACAAGAGTTGGAAGCCAGACTGGAGTGGTCAAATGTAGGTGGAAAGGGAGAGAGGGGGCAGGGCGGGTATCTGGGAGAACAGTGGGGTCACTAGGAAATGAAGGGCTCCAAGGGCCTCTAGAAATCTCTTCGCATGACCAGACATTGAAAGTCCCAGAGTCTCCCAGTCCTGGCTGCAGAGAAGCATCTGGAACGTTTTCAAAGTCCCTGGGTCCAGGCTGCACTCCAGTCCCAGTAATCCAGGGTGGCAGGGACTGGGAGGGGAGGTGGCCCGGGCACCACGGCGTCAGTCAAAGCTTCCCATGTGCTGCCGCACCCACAAGGCTCAGAAGCTCTGAGCTTAGAAGCTCTGCTCCTCAGGCCTGGGCCCAGGGGCCGGATGCCAGCCTGGAGCCTCCCGGGCTCCGATTCTGCGAATTACCTTTAGCAGTGTGCCTAGCGATGTTTAAACGCGTCCTTTCCCCCTGTTTCCCCCTCAAGCTGCAGAGCTTTGCAGCTTTGCCTGAACACGCTACTTCACTTCCTGTCCTTGGTCTGAACTGGGGTCTTTGGGGGTTTGGGGAGTTTGGGGGATTGGGGGGATGTCAGTTGTTTGAGGAGAAGGTTCCAACTGCCCCATTTCCTGTGGCCAGAGCAATGGTTTGATGGCCCTGCCCAGGGGCACCCCCCTTGCTGGGGAGATGGGGGCTCTGGATGCCTCAGCACTCCCAGCTCACCCGGAGCATCCCTCAGCATCTCTGTGGCTGACCCCTAGCAGGAGTGGCCTGGGGACAAGGGGATAGAAATGAAGAGCTTTTTCCTACTGGCCCCGGAGAAAGAAACAGATAGCATTCACTTAGCTCTTGCTCTGTGGCCAGCGTTGCATAAGGTACTTCTCGGGCACTCCAGTGAATTTACCCTTCTTCTGCCTATGACACAGATCCTTGAGATCACCCTGTTCTACAGATGAGAACACATGGGCCCAGGCAGGGCGGGTGGCTCGCCTGAAGGTGTCACAGAAGGGAAAGGGGAGGGCTGTCTCCCCCCAACGTCTGCTGGCTCCAGGCCTCTAACGCTCACTGGACCAGTTTCCTACTTGTAAAATGGGAATCACAGAGCTTCCTCCTTCATAGGGCTATTGTAAGTGTTAAAAATGTAGCATGTTGGAACTTCCCTGGTGGTCCAGGGGTTAAGAATCCATCTGCTTTATAAGGCAAGGGACTCGGGTTGATCACTGGTCAGGCAGCTAAGATCCCACACGCCACGGAGCACCTAAGCTCATGCGCCAGAACCACTGAGCCCATGCCCTCTGGAGTCCACGCACTACAACTAGAGATCCGTGCACAACCACGAAAGTTTCCACATGATGTAACAAAGAGCCTGTGTGCTGCAACTGAGACCTGGCATAGCCAAATAAATAAAAATTTAAAAAAAATTTAAATATAAATTTATTTATTTTAATTGGAGGTTAGTTACTTTACAATATTGTATTGGTTTTGCCATACATTAACATGAAGCTGCCACAGGTATACACATGTTCCCCATCCTGAACCCCCCTCCCTCCTCCCTCCCTGTAGCCTCCCTCTGGGTCGTCCCAGTGCATCAGCCCCAAGCATCCTGTATCATGCATCGAACCTGGACTGGCGATTCGTTTCCTATATGATATTATACATGTTTCAATGCCATTCTCCCAGATCATCCCACCCTCTCCCTCAGAGTCCAAAAGACTGTTCTATACATCTGTGTCTTTTTTGCTGTCTCACATACAGGGTTATCGTTACCATCTTTCTAAATCCCATATATATGCGTTAGTATACTGTATTGGTGTTTTTCTTTCTGGCTTACTTCACTCTGTATAATAGGCTCCAGTTTCATCCACCTCATTAGAACTGATTCAAATGTATTCTTTTTAATGGCTGAGTAATACTCCATTGTGTATATGTACCACAGCTTTCTTATCCATTCATCTGCTGATGGACATCTAAGTTGCTTCCATGTCCTGGCTATTATAAACAGTGCTGCAGTGAACATTGGGGTACACATGTCTCTTCCAATTCTGGTTTCTTCAGTGTGTATGCCCAGCAGTGGGATTGCTGGGTCATAAGGCAGTTCTATTTGCAGTTTATTAAGGAATCTCCACACTGTTCTCCAGAGTGACTGTACTAGTTTGCATTCCCACCAACAGTGTAAGAGGTTCCCTTTTCTCCACATCCTCTCCAGCATTTATTGCTTGTAGACTTTTGGATCGCAGCCATTCTGACTGGCATGAAATGGTACCTCATTGTGGTCTTGATTTGCATTTCTCTGATAATAAGTGATGTTGAGCATCTTTTCATGTGTTTGTTAGCCATCTATATGTCTTCTTTGGAGAAATGTCTATTTAGTTCTTTGGCCCAGTTTTTGAACGGGTAGTTTATTTTTCTGGAATTGAGCTGCGTAAGTTGCTTGTATATTTTTGAGATTAGTTGTTTGTCAGTTGCTTCATTTGCTATTATTTTCTCCCATTCCAAAGGCTGTCTTTTCACCTTGCTTATAGTTTCCTTTGTTGTGCAGAAGCTTTTAAGTTTAATTAGGTCCCATTTGTTTATGCTTGCTTTTATTTCCAATATTCTGGGAGGTGGGTCATAGAGGATCCTGCTGTGATTTATGTCGGAGTTTTATAATATGCCTATATTTTCCTCTAGGAGTTTTATAGTTTCTGGTCTTACATTTAGATCTTTAATCCATTTTGAGTTTATTTTTGTGTATGGTGTTAGAAATTGTTCTAGGTCTTTTACAAGTGGTTGCCCAGTTTTCCCAGCACCACTTGTTAAAGAGATTGTCTTTTCTCCATTGTATATTCTTGCCTCCTTTGTCAAAGATAAGGTGTCCGTAGGTGCGTGGATTTAATTCTGGGCTTCTTATTTTGTTCCACTGATCTATATTTCTGTCTCTGTGCCAGTACCATACTGTCTTGATGACTGTGGCTCTGTAGTAGAGCCTGAAGTCAGGCAGGTTGATTCCTCCAGTTCCATTCTTCTTTCTCAAGATTGCTTTGGCTATTCAAGGTTTTTTGTATTTCCATACAAATTGTGAAATTATTTGTTCTAGCTCTGTGAAAAATACCATTGGTAGCTTGATAGGGATTGCACTGAATCTATAGATTGCTTTGGGTAGTATACTCATTTTCACTAGACATACTTAAAGTGATGAAAGAAAATAACCTACAGCCCAGATTACTGTACCCAGCAAGGATCTCATTCAAATATGAAGGAGAAATCAAAAGCTTTACAGACAAGCAAAAGCTGAGAGAATTCAGCACCACCAAACCAGCTCTCCAACAAATGCTAAAGGATATTCTCTAGACAGGAAACACAAAAAGGGCATATAAACTCAAACCCAAAACAATAAAGTAAATGGCAACAGGATCATACTTATCAATAATTATCTTAAACGTAAATGTGTTGAATGCCCCAACCAAAAGACAAAGACTGGCTGAATGGATACAAAAACAAGACCCCTATATATGTTGCCTACAAGAGACCCACCTCAAAACAGGGGACACATACAGACTGAAAGTGAAGGGCTGGAAAAAGATATTCCATGCAAATAGAGACCAAAAGAAAGCAGGAGTAGCAATACTCATATCCAATAAAATAGACTTTAAAACAAAGGCTGTGAAAAGATACAAAGAAGGCCACTACATAATGATCAAAGGATCAATCCAAGAAGAAGATATAACAATTATAAATATATATGCACCCAACATAGGAGCACTGCAATATGTAAGACAAATGCTAACAAGTATGAAAGGGGAAATTAACAATAACACAATAATAGTGGGAGACTTTAACACCCCACTCACACCTATGGATAGATCAACTAAACAGAAAATTAACAAAGAAAGGCAAACTTTAAATGATACATTAGACCAGTTAGACCTAATTGATATCTATAGGACATTTCACCCCAAAACAATGAATTTCACCTTTTTCTCAAGTGCACATGGAACCTTCTCCAGGATAGATCACATCCTGGGCCATAAATCTAGCCTTGGTAAATTCAAAAAGACTGAAATCATTCCAAGCATCTTTTCTGACCACAATGCAGTAAGATTAGATCTCAATTATAGGATAAAAACTATTAAAAGTTCCAACATATGGAGGCTGAACAACATGCTGCTGAATAACCAACAAATCACAGAAGAAATCAAAAAAGAAATCAAAATATGCATAGAAACGAATGAAAATGAAAACACAACAACCCAAAACCTGTGGGACACTGTAAAAGCAGTGCTAAGGGCAAAGTTCATAGCAACAAAGATATTTTTTTAAGTGTAGCATGCATGTTAACCTATATAAAACAGACTACGCTTTTAGAATTCAGTTTATGTGTCATAAAAATGGTCCTGATTCACCTTTTTAAGAAGGGACTCCATCCTAATGTGTATGTAGTTTGATGAGATAGTATAGCTAAATCTGAAAGAAAAAAAAAATATTGAATGAAGACCAGAGAATTCTTCTTTCCCATTCTCACTTCAATTCTCCCTTCTCTGTGCTCTTTGTAAAATTCATGAGCTTGTTATCAATGCTAACTAGCTCTCATCCTGGCACTCAAGCAACAGGAAGATGTCTAAGGTCAGCCACCTGGGGTCCTTCAGGTCCCGTGCCTGGACCCACTGGGGCCCGGGTCCCTCCGTGCCCCTCTTGGATGGCATGAAGACCACATATGAGGTCTAGGGCATCCCCTACGATGCCCAGCTGCATTCACAGAGATGCCATTTCAGCGCTCACCCCTTCCGATTACCAGTATCTTCTTCCTATTCTAAGCCAGCCTTCTGTCAGTGGGGCATCCCAGACCCCTCAGCGAGAAGTATGTTTCAGACAGTCCCAGGCCTGGGGCAGAGGGGCACCTAATAAACGACCTGAATGAATGAGCATGTGAAAACTCAGTGATGTTGCCAACGACTCCCAGTCTCTAGACTCAGCACTCCTGGGGTCTGGGCCATTACTCATGCGGGTGGTAATGCGAGGCCACTCAGAGCATGAGGCCTCCATGGACCTGAGATCAAGGAAGAGCTGACTCTTTCCCAAAGCTGGGGGAGGTGAGGCCAGGAAACCAGGGAAGAGAGTCTGACCTGGGCACACAGGTCAGTGCCTGGGAAGAGGGTGAGGGGCTGAGGGTCAAGCCAGCCAGGGGATGAAAAGGACAGGAACCTGGGAGATGTCTCATATGGCTGAGCTGGCTGCAACTACAGAGCTTTCAAGAACAGGTGGCGTGGGAGGATTGCAGTCAGATGCCCACAGAAGGGGCTGGTGTCAGACCACGGTGGATTGGCACTGGAGTATTTGAAAATGACTCTTTGACCAACACTCGAGTGTGCAGCCTGGGTTTCCCTGGAGGCTCTTTGTATAGGAATCCACCTGCCAATGCAGGAGACATGCATTAGATCCCTGGTCCGGGAGGACCCCACCTGCTGTGGGGCGAAAGAGCTTGTGCACCACTGAGCCCATGGACCACAACTACGGAGCCTGTGGGCTCTAGAACCTGTGAGCCACAACTCCTGAGACCATGTGCTGCAACTACTGAAGCTCATACGGCTTGGGGCCTGTGCTCCACAACAAAAGAAGTTGCCACAGCAAGAAGCTCGCTCATCACAACTAGAGAGCAATCCTGCTCCCCGAAACTGGAGAAATACCCACACAGCAACAAAGACCCAGCACAGCCCAATAAATACACGAATAAAATTACTAAAACAAGAAACAGAAGATGAATCCTTTAAGTAAATAATAATAAAAAAGAATGCAGACCACTTTGAAAGGCTCAGAATCTTTCTCTACATTCTCCCATCCCTTCTTGATCCTTACTTTTGACCTTTCCAGAAGAACCCCATTCCATTTTTTCTATGAAACACCATCAGCCCAAAGCAGGAAGCAGAGTAGACAGGCCACCTTCCCAATTCTACCTAAATTTTCTTCCTAAATTACCAAGACAAATATTTAGGGAAACTGCATTTGGCTGGAATGGTTGGATAATTCTTTTTATTTACCATCTAAATGCACTTGAGAGCTGAAAAAGATTCATTCAAGTTGCCGCATCTTAGTCAGATGCAATTCACAGCAGAAACCGCTGCCATCCAAAGCCTCCATAACTTCCAAAGGGTAATGGATTTTTTTTCAGCCCATCTTTCTTCCCAGCTCATATTTGCTTGAGGATTCCAAATGGATTCTATTTACTGTAATTACTGTTCTAACTGCAGCTCACTTGCAATGTATCAGGTTAATGTTAACAAGATACCCAGCTGATGCTGGTAATGTGTATTCATTGTTCAAACTCTTTATCCACCCCCTTTGGTGTTGTCTCAATTCTATTTTCTGAACCCAAAGGGGAGGGAGCGAAGCCAAGCAATGCTGGTGTTTTTTCCTCTGTTTCATTCTTCTCTCATGCCACGGGCTTTTTTCTCAATGGATAACCATTGTTCCTGGGTTTTCCTGCTCCTGTATTTACATGGCATGATTACAAATGTTATGCTTTGCTTAAATCCTGATTTGCATGCGTATCCTCTTGATTTCTTCATGTTATTAGTGTCATTAAATTTCCACTTACTGTTATTTAATTTTTGATGATAAGAATTAGCATCAACAAGGGTCCCAACAATTTGAAAGACACATTTCTCCACTGTATCTCTACAATAAAGCAGAGAAATAATGGCCTAGTGCATCAAGAGTCTTCATCTCTCAAGTACTGAGTAAGGTTATATTCATGTGTAGAAAAAGCATATTTCAGAGTAAGGAAGATTAGACTTCAAATTCCAGTCTCAGCACTTATTTGCTATATGAGTTTAGGTGAACTCACCTCTCTATGCTTGAATTCCCTCATCTAGAAAAGAACAAAACTAACACAGCAGTGAGCGCATTTTGTTGGGATGTTTCTTGCACACAGTTGTTTGAACTGTATTTGTTATTATTAGAGTTTATCAAGAATTTCAATCATGTAGCCAGATGTCAGGACCACAGCACACACAAATATTTTAATGGGTGTATTTAGGACTTCCAAATGGACTTACTGACCTCAAAGGATTCTAGAGATAAACCCCTTACTACTCAAAATGTAGTTCACAAACCAGCAGGTCAGCATCACCTGGGAACTACTGAAATGCAGGCTCTTGGTTCCTTCCCCAGGAAAAAAATAACAACATAACTCCAGGTAGTTGACAGAAAAGAGATTGTCCCTAGAACGGGTCCTGACTTTCTGGACAATTTGTTTCAACCTGGATGTCTTAGGAGATGCCGAGAAAAGACAATCCTAAAGAAAACCCTGAAGTCCATTCTGGCTTATTCCATTATGCAAGCAGCTGTAACCCCCCAGGGAACCTTTTACCCTCTTCCCAAGAGCAATGATCATTAAGCATAATGAAAAGGAATGCCATTTGTCCATTCAGGTAGAGTCTGAGACACATCGCTTTGCTGTAAGTCAAACAGCTCCCCTCAAACTCAAGGTAAGTCTCTTTTCCTTTCCACCCAGATCACCTCATCTGTAAGGCGAGAAGAGCAATCCTTACCTCCAGGGTTGTTTGAGAATCAGTGCAAACAGATGTCAAGCCTGATACCTGGAACATCATAGGCACTTAATTATGGCTGCGGCAGTAGCAGCCTTAGTAATAATGTGTGTGGATGGAGGGGGGTGTGGGGGTTGGAGCTGCTGCCGTTATTATTACCACATCTGCAAAAGAAGCACACACATCCCAGTTTGCAAAGACAAATTCTTAGTGTCAGTCACCGCTTGCCATGAGGGGAGGCCAAGAATAACCAGAGATGAACAAATAAATTCAACTTCCCTTTCTGTCTCCTAGTAACTTTCTTGGGAAAGCCATTTAACCACTGACAATATCACTTTCCTCATCTATAAAATGGACATAATATCATTTCCTCTGACTCCCTCAGGGCCAGAGTGAAGAGCTTATAAAATGAAGCATCTGAAAGTGATTTGCATCCCTAGAGCCACACGAAGCCAGCTAAACAAATGGAGAAGATCCCCGTGACCTCTGTTTCCTCCCGGGCCCCAAGCCCTGGTCTCGTGATGATTTTCATCCGTTTTTGTCTCACTCTTCTCTTTTCCTCCCTTTCCCACCAAATCCCCTGCCTTTGAACAGGTCTCCACAACTGCACAGGTTCTCCGGAGGCTCTATCCTGGGTCTTCCTTTCTTCCCCCTTCAATTTATCCATCACTGGATGAACGTGTCTCAGAGATTGCCTTTCTCTTTCAAAATCAGAGGTGGCATGATCAAATGATGGTGGTATGCATGTGTGTGTGGGCAGACGGGGCAGGGGGTGGAGGGGTTTTGATTTAGCCTCCATAAACTCCATTAGTCTCCACGATGTATCTCCTGCTATGCCAGTGAACTTCCAAGGCAGGGCCTGCAGCCCTCTGCCCACCCCGTCTGGCCCTCTCAATGGAATTTCTGCTCTGGTCCTGCAGAGACTGTGGGGCTACCTTGAGCAAAACCCTCGTGGCTTCCTCTCCACTTTCTGAACAACCCCTGCTATGCTTAGGTCTGAGGGCAAGGCTCCAAAAACTGATGTTGACTCATCTCTTCCCCACGGTGAATTCAAAGATAATGAAAGAGACCAAAGTGACCGCCTGGCTTTAGGGCCAGGATTCCTTTCACACTAAAGGAGGGGGTGGGAGCTGGCTTCGGTGCTCCCCCAGAAGACCCTGCTCTCCCAGCACTTCGGAATCCACTCTGCTTGTAGGCGGGGCCTGCCAGCAGCCACACCTTCCGGGTGTCCACGTGACCTTTGGCCAGTGGGGCTCTGAGCTTTTATCAGTCTCTGTTCCCCTGTCTATAAAAAGAGGAACCTTATCTCAGGGTTGGTGTGAGGTTTGAATGAAGTAAAATATGTGAAAAGAAGCTGGAAGAATGTGGCATATATCAGATGTTTATTGCTATTACCTCACTTTCTTGATGAAACCTCAAGGGGACCATCTTCCCAGGATATATGAACAAATTCTTTTTGGGGGGGGCCATGCGGCACAGCTTGTGGGATCTTAGCTTCCTGACAGGAGATCATACTCATGCTCCCTGCATTGGAAGAGCAGAATCCTAACCACTGGGTCGCTAAGGAATTCCCCAAAACCATTTTTGGTTTTTTTTAAAATATCCAACCACAGCTGCCAGTCTTTGACAGAGTCATTTATTTCTATGGTGAATACTGATTATCTCTCAGGTACGAGGCTGCATGCTAAGGACATAGCGGTGAACAACATTCCCGTGTCCTCCGAGCTCATGGAGGCTGTCCACTGACTGCAAACACTAGCTGTGTCCCAGAGGACTGTCCAGTCCAGGAGAAACTCCTTGATGGGTATCTGGTATCTAAGCGGAAGGATAGCAAGATACCTCAGAGTGGGAATGAGGGGCCAACAAACGACTGTGGTTAAGTCCTATCACTTGCTAGCTTTGTGACTGTTATGGACCGAATGTTTACGTCATCTCACCCAAAATCCCTATACTGAAGTCCTAACCCCAGTGTGAAGGTATCTGAAGATGGAATTTGGGAGGTAATTAGGGTTAGATTAGGTCATGAGGGTAACCACCTCAAGACAGAGTTAGCAGGTTTCTAAGAAGAAGAGTGAGAGAGAGAGAGAAAGAGAAAGAGAGAGAGAGTGTGTGTGTGTGTGTGTGCGTGTGTGTGTCTGCGCGCAGGGTCAGGGGGCTCTCTCCATCTGCATGCACAGAGGAAGTGTGAGGCAAGGTCATGGCAGGACAGTGACCGTTTGCAAACCAGGAAGGGAGCCCTCACCAGAAACCATATTAGCTGCGACCTCGATCTTAGACAAGTCTCCAAGACTGTAAGAAAGACATTTCTGTTGTTTAAGCTACCCATAAAGTATTTTGTTATGGCAGTCTGAACTGATTAATGCAGTGACCTTAGTTTCTTATCTTCTATATGACTCAGGTTCCTCACCTGGAAAATAGGGATAATTACAATCCTATCTATGAATTAAAGTAAGGATTAGATGATATAATGTAAAATTCTTAGCCCAGGGACTTGCTCAGTAAATGGGAGTTATTACCATATGACCCAGCAAATCCATTCCTGGCCATATATCCAGAAAAAAGGAAACCACTAATTTGAAAATTTGCACGCATCACAACGTTCATATCAGTACTATATATTTGGATAGCCAAGACATGAAAGCAACCTGAATGTCCAACAGGAGATGAACAGGTGATACCAGATCGAGGAGATGTGACGTGTGTGTGTGTGTGTGTGTGTGTGTGTATACATGTATATGTATGTGTGTGTGTGTATATATATATAGAATAGAATATTACTCAGTTCATAAAAAGAATGAAATTTTGCTATCTCATTTGCTATTTCAGCAACAGGGATAGACCTAGAGAATATTATGCTTAGTGAACTAAGTCAGACAGACAAATACTGTATGCCACTTATATGTGAAATATAAAGTAAGTATAAATGGATGCATATACAAAAAAGACACAGACTCGCAGATAACAAATTTGGGGTTACCAAAGGGGTGAGAGAAGGGAGGAGGGGCAAATTAGGGGTTTAGGATTCACAGTACAAACTATTACATGTAAAACTGATAAGCAACAAAGATATACCATGCAGCACAAGGAATTATATCTATTACTTGTAATCACCTATACTGCAGCATAATCTGCAAAAATACTGAGTCAGTATTTCACACACCTGAAATTAACACAATATTGTAAGTCAACTATACTTTAATTAAAATTTATATTTAAAAAATAAATACATGATAGTTACTATCCTCTCTGTGCCCAGCTGTAAATGTAAGCCCCAGGATGACAGAGCTGGAAGCGGTCTTGTCAGTCCCCTCAATGTACAGAGGAAATGAAGCTCAGAGGGGAATGGCTCGCCCAGGATACATAGCAAGGGAGAACCTACCCTGGGCTCTCTGCCTCCCGCTCCAGCTCTATCTCCATCTACCCAGGAAGGTCTCGTCCTCTGTCCTCACCATCCATCTCAGCCTTTTCTTCATCCCTGTCACTTGGCACACCCACT
The DNA here is from genome assembly GCF_042477335.2 of Ovis canadensis. Lineage (NCBI taxonomy): Eukaryota > Metazoa > Chordata > Mammalia > Artiodactyla > Bovidae > Ovis > Ovis canadensis. Next base: position 32,501,935 of record NC_091265.1, on the reverse strand, counting down.
GGAAACTGTCACCTTTCACGTGGTGAGTGGCTCCTGTGTAAGGTTGCTAGGTGATGAGGATCCATCACTGAATTCCACACCTGGAAATTCTCTTTAAGTTAGGGTGCTGGAATTCTTCTCTTTGAAGAACACCAAATAGGAAAAAAAAAAAAAATTCTCATCCATCTTTGCCTTGAAAAATGTGGGCGGTGTCAGGATTATACTAGAGTGAAGCACATTTATAATAATAGCCCCAGTACCTTTCATTGGTCTTGTCCCTTTTGGTTTGTAAGGCATCTTTACAAACTCAGAGACTGTTGGGCCAAGCCTCTATAATCATTCATTCATTCATTTATTCATAAATACAAATTTAGCTCCTTCCATGTACCAGGCACGTTTTTGGTGCCAAGGGGTTTAACAATGAATAAGCACACAAAACCCTCTCCCTTCATGGGGTTTCTGCTCTAGCAGGGGGGAGACAGACAATATATACATAAATAAATAAAAATGTAAGTAAAGAAATACTGGCAAATGTTAAGAAAAAATAAAGCTGGGAAAGGGAAGAAAGAGAGAACTGTTGTGAGCAGCCAAGAAAGGTTTCTCTGAGATACATTCTGGGCAGGGAACATTCACATTGCTGGGGGAATGGCTGCCCCTCACTTTCTAGACATGAAAACACGGCTCAGACTCACAGAGTGGGTAGATGGTGGACCAGGAAGAAAATTCACATTCTATCCATCCCGGCCTGAGAATTGCTAAGTCTCAAGTCTGGGTCCAGGGACAAGCAAACAGTCTGCATGGAGATCAAGCTCTTGCGTCTCATCCAACCTCACCACTCACTGTCATTGTGCCCTGGGCCCTGAGCTGGGCACTGGGACTACAGATGAAGTGGACATGGTCCCTGCCCTCAGGGAGCTTCCAGGATATTGAAGAATATACGAATATAAGACAGTTCATGGGTAACTGGGACTTGTATTAGAAAGGACATGTCTATTTCTGACCCTTCAGAATGGGGGTGCCTTTCCAGAACACACTAAGAAAAAGTTCTCCAACCTCCTGGATTTTCCTCTTTGATCAACGAATGTGAATTATGTGCTGGTCCCAGATGCCTCACGGAGAGGGATCATTTGTGTGGTGTCAACCATCCAGGCATCTGTTGAGAAAGGTGACTCCCTTTCTCAACACCACGGCCCTTGCCCGGAATACTGTAACCGCCTCTGAATTTTTGCTCCTCCCCTTGGCCATGATCAGCACACCTTCTAGCATGTTCTTCACTCAGTAGGCACAATAATCATATTAAAACTTCCATCAGTCATGACATTCCTCCACTCAGAGACCACCAGCTGTACCCAGCTCATTCATAGGAAAAGCTAAACCCTTACATCCGCCTACAAGGCTCTATGTGATCTGCTCCAGCTCCCATCTAGGACCTTACTTCCTTCTTACAACTCTCTTCCTTGCTTCCATCCCTTGGTTATACTCACCTCCTTGCTCTGCTTCCCATCCATCAGGCGTGGACCCACCCCAGAGCCCTTACACACTTGACCCTTGAACATGCTGAGGCTAAGTCACGTGTAACTTAGAGTTGGTCCCGTGTCCCAGATTCCTCTCTGGCTGTGGATTCAACCAACCGCAGGCCCCATCTACAGTAATCTTTACTTCTGAAAAAGGTGTGTAAGTGGACCCATGCAGTTCAAATTGTGTTGTTCAAGGGCCCACTCTACTTGCTGCTCTGCCTGGAATGTTCTTCCTACAGTTATTCACTAAACTTTCTCTCTCATGAGTCTTTGTCCTAAGCTCTATTTTGATTTGTAGACTCCAGCCCATCCCCATCCCAACATTCCTTGTTGTTGTTCAGTCACTAAGTCATGTCCAGCTCTTTGTGACCCCATGGACTGTAGCACGCCAGGCTTCCCTGTCCTTCACTATCTCCCAGAGTTTGCTGAGATTCATGTCCATTGAGTCTGTGATGCTATCTAACCACCTCATCCTCTGTCATCCCCTTCTCCTCCTGCCTTCAATCTTTCCCAGCATCAAGGGTCTTTTCCAATCGTTTGGCTCTTTGCAACAGGTGGCCAAAGTATTGAAGCTTCAGCTTCAGCATCAGTCCTTCCAGTGAATATTCAGGACTGATTTCCTTTAGGATTGACTGGTTTGATCTTGAGAGTCCACGAGACTCTCAAGAGTCTTCTCCAAGACTGTAGTTCAAAAGCATCAGTTCTTGGGCATGCAGCCTTCTTTATGGTCCAACTCTCACATTCATATATGACTACTGGAAAAACCATAGCTTTAACTATGTGGACCTTTGCTGGCAAAGTGATGTCTTTGCTTTTTAATACACTGTCTCCTTATTTCCACTTTTTTCTCCTTTTCATTTATCACCTTCTCCTACATGGTATCATTCATTCATCTATTTTGCTTACTGTTTGTCTCTCTTACTAGAACAAAAGCCCCCAAGAGCCCCATAAGGACAGGGATTTCTGGCACATAATGGGACAGTGCCAGGAATATCAAAGGTGCCTGATAAATATCTGTTGAATAAATAAATCTCTAGAGAAATCACCTTCCCCACACCAAGCCTACTTCTCGTCTGGTATTTGTTTTTCTGTTGATGGTAGGATCCCCCAGTGGCTCAGCAAGCCTTGGTTGGAGCCAAACAGTGATGAAAGTATTTTGTCTATACTATATTGACGGTTTTAAGACTATATGCCTCTGTCAAAACTAATCCATTTGTACTTTATTATATGTAAATTATATTTTAATAAAGCTTGATATTAAAAAAAAAAAGGTCCAACAAGCTTTGCTTGCAGCCAAGAAGCTGATGAAGCCCTGGGCTGGCTTCATGGAAACAAAGTTAAACCTTCTGCTTCCTCCTCTTTCCCCACCCCTCAAATCCAAGTGAAACCTCAGTTTTCTCATCTGTATGGTCAAAGTAATACTACCTATTTCATAAACTGAAGTGAGATCATGTGAGTTAAGATTCCAGGAATAATATTTGCCACAGAGCAGATGACTAATAAAAAAATCCTCCAGCTGACACTGAATTCTGGGGAGCCTTGCTCCTGAACAGCTCCAAAGTATGTCAGTTTCTCGCCTTCTTTTTCAGTCCTGCTGCCGCCAGGATGAGTCAGGAGGCTGCAGCGAGCCCTGCTTGGAGAAACGGAAAGCACTAAGGGGTGGGAAGGAGAGGCATATGGTGCAGGGTGACCCCAGCTGCCAAAAGACACTCAGTTTTAGTTGAATCTTCAACCCAAATGCGATCAGCAGCAATCAGTGTACCAGGGGTAAGACCACAGCTCTCCAGCACCACAGAGCTCCCAGAGCTCCCCGACCCCCTGAACCAAGTGCCCTCCTCCCTCCTGTCTCCTCTGCCTCAGTCGGGCCCAAGCTCCATGCAACAGGCCTCCTCTCTCTAAATGGGTGCTTTACACCGCTGCCCAGGCAACATCTGTGGGAACAGAGAAAGCCACAGAGTGTGACTGCCTGCAGCTAATTGATTTGTTTGAGCTGCTGACAGAAGGATGTGCACAGTCCCCACTGAAGATTAGGGGTGGGGGGCGTTCCAGGCAGGCCTGGGCCAGACAGAGACGTGGGGGGAGGGGGAGCCCACCTTGGCTCTCCCTGCTGGCCTGCAGGGTAGTCTTGCAGCAGACTCCCTGTTGGCCTCTGTGAGTTTCCTCCAGGAAGAAAAAGAGACAAGCAGGAAGGGAAGAAAGGGCACAGGGAGGGAAGGAGAGAGAGAGGCAAACAGCAGGAAACAGACATAAAAATGGACTCATAACACATTAAGGTTTTTGAGCATTTAGTATGCACCAGGTCCAAGTTCTAACTTAAAGAAGCAGATAAGATAAAGGCAATGTGAGGGAAGAGAGGGGCACCAGAGAAAGAGGCAAAGGCAGGAAAATGACGGAGGGACCCAGGCTGCTAGGTACCCCAGTCCGGCCAGTCTGGTGATGGATAAACAAGATCAGTTCCTAAATCCTGGGATGAACCTACCTCTGAGTTAGAGGTTAATGGTGGGGGGGAAGGGCACAGATCTCTCTGGGCCCTAAGGACTTTTACCTTAGGCGAGGGGAGACCAAGGATGACCCAGTAGGAGGGCACAGACGAGGATGCCCACCGTGGGCAGGAGAGTGGGAGGAAACAGCATGAACGCCACACAACTCCCTCCCGGGACCAGATCATCTCTGCCTCTGACATCCCCCAACCTGGCGTTTCAACTGAGTTTACTTTCCAGATCTTTCTCGACTTACAATGGCTCTATGTCCCTATAAACCCCTCATAAATTGAAAATATAAGCCAAAAATGTACTTACATACCTAACCTTCCGAACGCCACAGCCTAGCCTCGCCTACCTTAAATGTGCTCAGGACACTTACATTAGCTCACAGTTGGGCAAAATGATCTAACCCAAAACCTATTTTATAATAAAGGGTTGATGTCGAATACTGTACTGAAAGGGAAGGACGGCTGTATCTGTTGTTCAGCCTCATGATTGCGTAGCTGGCTGGGGACCGTGGCTGCCGCCACCTGGCACTACCAGGTGGTATCACACAGCACATTACCTGCCTGGAAAGGATCAAAGTTCCAAGTTCAAAGTAGACTGCACTGCGTGTTGCTTTCACACCATCGCAAAGTCAAACCATCTTAAGTTGAACCACTGTAAGTGTGGACCATCCGTAGTTTAAATCTGTTTTCTTTGGGGATTTTCCTTCCCTTCAAACTTACCTGCTAAAACGACAGTGCGGGGAAGGCTCCTGGTGATGATTTGTAGACAGGGAGTGTCTTTGCTCTGATGGTCAAGCCCAGGAAGGTTTTCTGACCGAAGCAATCTCGTTTCTAGACTGGATTTTAATGTGGTTATTGGGGAAAAAATAGTCTTTGCCTTGAACCTGACACCCCAGACACTGAATTGCTTAGACTTGCTAAGCCTCATCTGTTACTCTGTAAACACGCCATCCTGGAGCTGTGACGATCTCTAATGCATCATGGTTTATAAATGAGCCTGACGTGCTGCCTAGTACATGAAAAACACTTACAATCCATCAGGTAAATCAGAAATGCTGCAAAAATAGCTTACAGGTTATATACCTACTGCCAAGCAAAGCTACAAAGGAGATACGCATGATCAACCAGCCAGAGATGTGCAATTAAAATAAAAGAAGGCATAAAGAGGGGGATTGAGAGAACAGTGCAGTGGTTTACACCAGGGGTTGCCAAACTCTAGCCCATGGACCAGATCCAGCTGGCTGGCTTTTATGAGTAAAGTTTTATTGGCACACAGACACATCCATTTGTTTACACATCCTCTAAGGCTGCTTTCCTCTACAAGGCAGAATCCAGCAAGTTATGATAGAAATTGTGTGATCTGCAAACCTAAAACATTTGCCATTTAGGCCTTTATAAAAAGTAGCTTGCTGTCCTCCAGGATATAATATAGGTTCTTATTTTGTGTTCACAGCAGCTAAATCTAGGGTATGATGTTTTCCATAACCTCGGTTTTTCTGCTTACAAAATGGGTTTATAATAACCATCCCCCAGACTGAAAATTAAAGTTCTTAAAAAGTTACATAAAAGCACTCTACCCTGCTTGAAACATAGGGAGCTCTCATCAAATAGCATCTCTGTGTTATTGACATCGTTTTAGCAGATGCTGCTTCCCAGAGACAGAGAAGTTCAGGGGAGGCAGGGCTGGTTGACAAACTGCACCATGATAAAATGAATTCTGGGGCCTTTGAAGGAAGGTGAGGGAAACAAACACTTAGTGAGTGACACTCTCTGCCCAGTTCGTATTATTTTGTCTCTGATTTTCAGAAGAACTCAGTGCCATGTAACAAGGGAGGATGTTGAGGCTCAGGGAGGTCAAAGTCACACAAAGCCAGGGAAAGCAAGCCCAGCTCTGTGTGCTTCAAAGCTTAAGCCCATTGATCTGAGTGTTTGATGAAGCTGCTGTTATTTTACTTAGAAGAAGACAAATTAGTGGTGACACTGTGGCCTTTCTCCAAACGTTTCTGTTTCCGGGTACGAAAGGGCCCTGATTTACAGGAGTTTCAGAGGACAAAACCAGGACAAAATCTGCCCCTTTTCTGATCTCATTCTGTCTCAAGGATACATGATAATCTCCACATGAAATGCACAAAACACAAAGAACAAAACAGAATCTGAAGTCCAAGAGGTTTAAGCCTGTCCTAAAAATAATATGCCAAGAAGAAAATAATATTCTGCATGCGCAGAGTACTGGTGAGTTATTTAAAAAAAATCACAAGAGTATTTGATAATACTATGCTTGTAATTTATGAGAATAGATCATAAATCTTCTCGCCACACACACATACACATACACACAAACACACACACACACACACACACACACAAAATGGTAACAATACAGAATTAGTGGCTCTGTTAATCAGCTTGATGTAGTGATCATTTCGGGCTTCCCTAGTGGCTCAGATGGTAAAGAATCTGCCTGCAATGCAGCAGACATGGGTTCAGTCCCTGGGTTGGGAAGATCCCCTGGAGAAGGGCATGGCTACTCACTCCAGTATTCCTGCCTGGAGAATCCCATGGATAGAAGAGCCTGGTGGGTTACAGTCCATAGGGCTGCAAAGAGCCTGACATGACTGAGTGACTCTCGCTCACTCAAGTGATCATTTCACAAGGCATGTGTATACCAGGCATCAAGCTGTATACCGTACACATACACAAATTTTATGCCAATGTTATCTCAGCAAAGCTGTTAAAAATAATTGATAGACACTTCCCTGGTCGTCCAGCGGTGAGGAGTCCACCTGCCAGTGCAGGAGACACAGGTTCGATCCCTGGTCCAGGAGGATTCCACGTGCTGTGGAACAGCTAGACCCACGCGCCACAGCTACTGAGCCCGCATGCTCTAGAGTCCGTGCTCCGCAACAAGAAGACACCACAATGAGAAGCCTTCACATCCCAGCTAGAGTGGCCCCTGCTTGTCACAATTAGGGAAAGCCAGCATGCAGCAACGAAGACCCAGCACAGCCAAAAACAAATTTAAAAATAAATAATTAAAAAATAATTTATAGCATAAATATATAATAATATGAAAGAGATCTAAAAATTTTAAAAAGTAAAGCACAGAGAAAAGTAATTTTAAAAATTCCTAAAAGTGTAAAAAATAAAACAATCACACGAGGAAGGTGAGACACAAGTCGTATCCTCCCATTTTACAGAGAAGGAAAACCAAGACCTAGAAAAGTAGGTGCCCAGGTCACAAGGCTTGCTGGCTATAATCAGGGCTTCGGCTCAAGGCTGAGTTCTCTGAGACATGACTGATAAATCACGGGGCCACAGCAGAACAGATTTACACAATTGAGTGTTTGTCAAGATGAGAAATGAAAATTGCTCTGCTCCTTTTAGGAGCCAGAGTCAAAAACTTGCAGGGGGAAAAAATTTAAAAAGCATTTTCTACCCCAGGAGGCCTGAGGGGCCCAAGTGTGGCAGAACCTCTCGTATTCCTTAGACATACAGCTTTGGAAGTGCCCCCAGTACTTCCAAGGCAGTAGGTCACCCACGCAGGGGTGACCACCCATCAGTGGTCAGGGCATCTGGGCAAGGTAAGCACATGGTCTGGTACCTGCCAGCCCTGCATCTAGACAGAGATCCAAGGAGAGGAAAGAGAACTTTCTGTCCTGTATTTAACAGCTTCGGCAAGAGCATGGGTAGCGGTAATAAGGGGGCCATGGAGGCTGGGATTCAAGTCCCCTAACTAGTCGAGTGACTGAAGAAAGTGACAACCTTCTCCACCCTCAAGCTCTTCACCTACTAAAGAGGGATACTACCTGTATCTACCCCTTGGGTTTCTGTACAGATCAAACAAACAAATGCATGAGAAGTAAGCATCCAATGCCCAGTACAGAGTCTGCGGTAAAGTGTAGGGATTATCACCACTGCCCCCCCCCCCCCCCACTGCTACAACAGCACGCTGGAAGAGAAGGACCACTTCTGGGTCTCCCAGTCTGACTCTCTTCACTATTTGACCCGGGTTAAGCCACATAAGCCCTCGGAGCTTTAGTTTTCTCTCCTATCAGATGGAAATAATAAGCCCTGTAATATCTGTCTAGTGGGGTCATTAACGGGATCAAGGAAGATAAATAGATATGAAAGGGCTTTGTAAACAGTGAAGAGGTGTTCACAAATGAATCAAGGTCATTACCAGCATCCCTATTGTTAGTCTTCAATGATGGAAGAGTTACTGTATTGGGTAAGGAACTAATCTGCGGAACCATTCCTATTCATTTTCGTATCTAATAGAACAATACCTTTTTTTTTCCCTCCCTCTTCAGACTTTTATTGCATGATCTGGTGCTTGCTCTTAGCAACCATTTCCATACAATATATTCATAGTGGATATTATCATGAGACCTATATTTTTTTTCTTTATTTCTACTACTGTATCCCAGGAAGAGAGACTTCTTCTGTGACAGGCAAGCATTATCCTCATTTTACAAAGCTGTCCTGGGTCCTAGGCAGGGACCCTCCTCCTCTCTCTTTCTCTCTCTCCACTCCCTGCCACAGACCACAGGCCAGAAAACAGAGCACATGGGGTGTTGGTTACACACGTTGGGAACAGTTTCATCGAGCGACGCTTGATGAAAGGTAGCCCTTTTTAAAAGGTCCCACTAAAGAAGACAGTGACTATCATTAGTTAGGGAAGCCTGGTGGCTCAGATGGTAAAGAGTTTGCCTGTAATGAAGGAGACCCACGTTCAATCCCTAGGTCTGGAAGATTCTCTGGAGAAGGAAACGGCTTCCCACTCCAGATTTTTGCCTGGAGTATTCCATTAACAGAGAAAGCCTGACAGGCTGCAGTTCATGTGGTCGCAAACTGTCAGACACAATTGAGCGACTTTCACGACTCACTAAACAAGGCAGTAGCTAATATATGCCTTGGCTAAGGGCTATAGTCTCTTACCTAGAAGTTTCCAAAGAAACGGCATGCTCTTAAATGCTGCATGCTCTCTAAAGTGTCTCCAAAGGCGCATGTGTTGCAGATTCAGGTCAGGATGTTTTTCCCTCCGTTCATGGCCAGCTCTGACATCAGCCTGCTTCAGAGATGGCCTTGTTGATAAAGATGGACGGTGAGGGAGGCAACCTCCAATCAGTCCCCAGGGCATAGGTGGTGGTTTAGTCACGAAGTTGTGCCCGACTCTTGCAACCCCACGGACTGTAGCCTGTCAGGCTCCTCTGTCCACGGGATTCTCCAGGCAAGAATACTGGAGTGGGTTGCCATGCCCTCCTCCAGGGGATCTTCCCCACCCAGGAATCGAACCTGCTTCTCCTCTCCTGCACTGCAGGCAGATTCTTAGACTGAGCTATGAGGGAAGCCCTCAGGGCATAGGTGAGAGTTATCGCTTAGACCAGGAGTGCAAGCAGGTCTTGCTCCACCAACCATCCTTCTGGCGCTGGTCCCCAACACAGAGACTGTGCTGAAGGGGAGATCGCAGCCTTCTCCTGGGTTCTCCAGGCTCAACCCAGCAGGTTGTGTCCTGCAGGGCTCCAGGGTCCTGGCCACAGCCGCCCACGGGCTGGGTGCAGGCCTTGAAGTGGCCTTGAAGTAGCAGCGAACCTCTCCCCCAGCCTCACCTCCGAGACCTAGAGGCGGTGGCTTCTCCGTGGGTCACAGTCTACGGGATCCACACGGCACAGGAACCTGGGGCTGGCTGGGTCCTGGGCACCTGGCTCCCTCAGTGTTGATGGCTGAGCAGGGTCTGAAGACCTGGCCAGCTGAGATCTGCCTCCTCAGCCAGGTCTGGGCACTAGCAGAAAGACCCAGCCTGGGTGCTGGACGAATCCTCCGGAGCAGGCTAACAGGCCATGCGGGACACCCTCCCCTTAGCCAGGGCCTGGACCTTGGAAGGGGAATCTTGAGCCTCAGGACATTGCCCTTTCTTGTCAGAACAGACCGTAATATTTGTTTTGGTGGAAGTTCACAGGAACATGGTTACCTGACCATGATCTGACCTCTAGAAAAGGCTCTGACATTTGCAACCACTAACCACGCCCCTCTCTCACCTTTCCTATAAAAGAGCTTTGCTGAAAGTTGTTGGGGAGTCCAGGGTTTCTAAGGCGTGAATCACCAGTCTCCTTGCACGGCCCTGCAAGGAACCTTGCTCTGCCCCAAATTCTGATCTTTTGGTCTTGTTTGGCCTCACGGTGCGTTGGACACGGGGACCTGAAGTAACACGAGGACCCAGGGTTTTGCAGACATGTTTTTGTGAAGAGTTGACTCAATCATTCTTGCTTTGACCACCCTGATGGTAACCCACTGACTTGGCAGTTCCTGTGGCACATCTAAGGAGGACATTTTAAATAGCCAAGTGATGAGACTGATACAGCATCATCACGAATGCCCTCCATGGTACAGCAGGTATAAGTTATTCCTCAAAAAACAATCACTTTACATCAAGTTCTCCCATCCTGCCAAGTTTAAAAAAAAAAAAAAGAGTAGGAAATGAGTGTAAGTGATGATATTTCTGGGGCTCAAATTTATGCCTGGGGTTGATAAACCCTAAATTATCTCACCCACTTCTACCAACAATTACCGGAGTTTAATGTGTCCAAGAGTGGTGTGTGTTTATAGGTAAACAAGCATTGTAAGACACACCGCAAGAACACTTGATTCCTGGGACATTAAAATAGCTTCTGTACTACTATGCATGAGGTTAACTGAGAGATGGAAACAGACTAAATGGAATGGAAATGCTTCCCCGTTGATGTTAACACAGTAATTACCATGCCCAGAGCCTGATTTGCCATGATCTAGGGCTACCTGGGAAATACTGTTTCTTTACAGCACTCCCATCCTAAAGGCTTCTGAGCTCTAGTAAAATCTAGGCTATAATCTCCGCCACAGTCCTGCTAGATAAGAATCCTCCAAGAAGTCTTAGAATTTTTAGGTCTTCATCCACTTAGCAAATTTCCCTCCTCCAACATGGGACTGAAAATTTCAGGGATTAAACAATAGATATTTCTAAAATGAACTTTAGCACAGCACCCATTGTGTGAATGCCAGCACCATATCATGTTTGTTTACAGGCCTGGGTAGCCTGTGAGATGAAGGTCTCTCCTTGGGGATTTCTGGCCAGATGGGGCTATTGTCAGGGCTGGGGAGTCTCAAGATAGGATATATGTCAATCCCTTATGGGCCCTGCAAAAAATGTTTAGGTCACCACATGTGAAAAACAGGATACATAATTGAACATGCAGTATGATCAGAAGACTAGCAAATTATGCATTTGTAAGATGCTGCATTCCTTGGAAGAAAAGTTATGACCAACCTAGATAGCATATTGAAAAGCAGAGACATTACTTTGCCAACAAAAGTCTGTCTAGTCAAGGCTCTGCTTTTTCCAGTGGTCATGTATGGATGTGAGAGTTGGACTGTGAAGAAGGCTGAGCACCGAAGAATTGATGCTTTTGAACTGTGGTGTTGGAGAAGACTCTTGAGAGTCCCTTGGACTGCAAGGAGATCCAACCAGTCCATTCTGAAGGAGATCAGCCCTGGGATTTCTTTGGAAGGAATGATGCTAAAGCTGAAGCTCCAGTACTTTGGCCACCTCATGCGAAGAGTTGACTCATTGGAAAAGACTCTGATGCTGGGAGGGATTGGGGGCAGGAGGAGAAGGGGAAGACAGAGGATGAGATGGCTGGATGGCATCAACAACTCGATGGATGTGAGTCTGAGTGAACTCCGGGAGCTGGTGATGGACAGGGAGGCCTGGCGTGCTGCAATTCATGGGGTCGCAAAGAGTTGGTGAGTGACTGAACCGAACTGAACTGAAGATGCTGCATTCAAAAATTGATGTGGGGAGTGAGGGTAGGAAATGCCTTCTTCCTTTCCTTTCCTTTCCTCCCCTTCATTTCCTCTCTTCCTTCCTCCCTACTTTCTGTCCTAATTTCCTCTGAGCCTCCTTCCCTCCCTTCTCTCACTAAATACCATGGGCCAGGCATTGTGCGAGATAGTGATGATAGTATAGTAAAAACAATCAAACAAAGAAAGCCTTACCTTTCATTGTACATTATGCATTTTTGCAAACCATTTTTAAAAAAATAATAAAAGGCATATTTTAACATAAAAATAAAAATACATTATTAAAAAAACAGGTTGTGAAACTTTCCAAGACAATCATGGAACCTGGCATATTGACTGGATTGCTGATGCTACTAAAGATTTATTGGCAGTAGTCACCCACGATCAAGGTTTTCTGTTTTTTTTGTGTGTGTGTTTTTTTTTTAAGGTGGGGAAATCCTAAGTTTCTAGAGATATGTACTGAAGTATTTACAGATGAAATAACATGATGTTGGGGATTTTGACTCAGAGTAACCCAACAGCCAGCTATTGATAATTGCTGATGCTAGGTGGTAAGTACATAGGGGTTTATTACATGTGCTTCTAGCTTTGCATAAGTTTGAAATTTTCCATAATAAAAGCAAAACAAAATCAAAATATATGTAAGTACAATGGGACAAGTCTGATGGAAAATGCTGAGGTCCTGGGGGGTGTGGGAGTGTGGAGGGGGGAGGGATGAAGAAAAGGAGAATAGGTACCTAGGAAGAAGAGAGAAGATCTAAAAAAAATTTTTACCTCCTTCATTAAATTTCATCAAACACAAACACATCCCTCCAGCATTTAGGGTGTTCACTAAAGAACCCCAGCCTCTGCCTCCGTGGGTCTCCAGTGTACTTTGTATGGTTTGACGATAGTATTTATTCTGCTATATTATCATTCATTTATGTGTCTGACTTCTTTGTTGACTCCAGAAGGGCAGAGGGTTACACTTTCCCATTCCTGAGTCCCAGTTCTTCATACTGGGCTGGACATACAGTGAATACCTTGTTAAACTGATCTCACAAAATCCTGGTACAATAGGTAAATTTGCAAATGTTTCCCCTAAAGTTGCAATAACTGATGTCACAGGTCAGAAAGAATCTGTACATGAAATATAAAAGTTAGATTGGCATCTTTTCCCAGTTCAGAGCAGCCTGTTGATTCTGCCCACACAAAGAACTGCTCCGTTTTCAGCTGGAGTAGGAATCTGCCTTGGGCCAAGTTTGTAGTCAAAGGAATTACCAAAGGGCATACAGGACTCTGCTACCCCACTACTCATTCTTAAAATTGAGAAAATAAAGCCAAAAGTTGGCATTCATGCCAGGAGAAACCACTTCAACCATAAAAGCAAATTTCAATTCCAGTGATCAAGTTGAATACCACTGTTTGGGACTTGAGTGACTTGTCAGATATTTAGCCATCTCAAGGCCCAATTCCCTTAGAGGTGTTAAGGGTCATTTTTATGAATGAACAGGCTAGCAATGAGACCTTCTCATTATCTATGAGGTGCCTTTAAGTGAGAAGGGAAATTTCGTAAATCTAACCCTCACTTCTACTTACAGAATGTATTGTAGGAACCTCAACTCCACCATGTCCCGAAATGAACTAAAACCATCCCCGAGTGACGTCTTCCTCCTGCGAGCCCCGTCTTGCTGAACGGTGACGACCACCCTTGCTGAGTGGTAGCCCTCGCCAGGCCTGCCCTGCCCAGTACCCCCAGCAGACCAAGCCGCCAGGCATGCCACGGCCTAGTCACATTACACAATGGCACGCAACTGCAGGTGTGATACCTCACAAATATCATACAACCTGTGACAACGCGGCAAGGTAGCACCGGGGGCCCTGACTGCAGAGCCCAGATGTCAGATTCAGATGAGGCTCAAGGCAGTCACATTAGACTTTGGGAGTAATACGGGTGGAGGTCTAAGATCTGAGAGACGTATATCTGTGTCACCGCCATTAGAGTCTGGGGAAGCCCGAGAAGCTGAGCTCAATGACATCTCACAGACGCACCTGATGTTTTTAGCTATAGAGGAGTCCTTTGTATTTATTAATACCCTGGTGGCTCAGATGGTAAAGAGTCTGCCTGCAGTGTAGGAGAGCCGGGTTCAACTCCTGGATTGGGAAGATTCCCTGGAGAAAGGAGTGGCAACCCTCTCCAGTATGCTTGTCTGGAGAATCCCACAAACAGAGGAACCTGGTAGCTACAGTCTATGGGGTCACAAAGAGTCGGACACTACTGAGTGACTTTCACTTTTACTTTCTTGAGTTTATTGCAGTAAAATGTCACCTGTATCAGGTTTATGAGTTTAGAGAGCTCATTTTCACCAAGCCTCTGCCTAATTAAACCTCTGCTGGGCTAGTTTCCAAACCCACCACAAGGTCAGACTGGTATATTTTAAGCTTGAATCAAGTCATGCTATCACCCCTTCAAACCCTTCCATAGCCACATCCAAGGAGCTACTTTCTCTGAGCTCCAGTCCTTGGGTCTGCCCCTCCTTCTCTGGGCCCAGGGTGGTAAGAGCTCCCCACTGTTGCCAGCTGCTGGGAACTTCATCATCACCTGGCCAGTCCTGTCCTTGCCTGAACCTCTATAAATAGGCCATTCATTAAACCCTCTTTAGTCATCCCATTTGAATGTGCCATCTATTTCCTGCTGAGAAATACACAGACTATTTTGTAAAATAAGGATAAAAAAAGGGAAGGGACTTCCCTGGCAGTCCAGTGGCTAAGAGTCCATCTGCCAATGCAGGGGACATGGGCTCGATCCCTGGTCTGGGAAGATCCACAGGCTGTGAAGCAACTCAGCCCAGGAGCCACACACAACGACTGAGAAACGAGCCTGGAGCCTGCGCTCTGCGACAGGAGAAGCCGTGGCAATCAGAAACCCACGCACAGCAGCCAGAGAGTAGCCGCTGCTCGCCTCAACTAGAGAAAGCCCACATGCAGCAACAAAGACCCGGTGCAGCCAAAAGAAGAATAACGAAGGGGGAAAGAGAAGGGGCAGTTGCTCCTCCAGACACCAAGCTATATTCTTTCAGTAGTGTAAAACAGAAGAGGAGATAAACAAATAAGTCAACAGGAGAGGATCAGAGGCCTTCTTGTGATATAGCTGGACGTGACAATTCAATGAAAGTGGAGGAAAGAACAGGCTATTCAATAAACAATGTCAGGACCACTATCTAACCACATAGAGAAGTCAAGCTTGTACCATACACACTGGGGAGATGCTTACTTACAAGTCAAGTCTCAAAACCAGACACTAAGTTCCTCCATACTTGGCACATATTCAGAGACTCAAAGAATCACAGAAGTTGGGATAAAAACAGGTGTACCTCAAGAGATCTTCTGCACCAGATCCCTGCGTCCTGTTAGGAAAAAGGATAATTTCCATTTAATAGACGAGAAAAGGAAACCAAGATTGATTAAACGGCTTATCCAGGCCCACCTAAGAAGCGGCAAAGAGGACAGAATCAGTAGGGCCAGATCTTACACAGCTTTGATTTGAGTTTGAAGGCAAGACATCTAACCGCTGAGTTTTGCGCTGTTTTTCCCCACACCCAGTTTTATGTGCAGAGGCTTGAACACAATGAGTGTAGACAGCTGCTCCATGTCAGCAGAGGGGGAAATAATACCTGTTCATCAGGGAGCTAATTCTGCAGAGCGCACCATCTAATCGGTACCATATACACGTAAATAGGATGCTCTAATCAGCAGGAAGACATGAACTGCAATCTATCCCTCATGGACCCAAAATATAATGGAGCAAAATTGAAGGTTTTATGACGCACAAAGCACTTTACTTGGAAGACTGATGCTTTTCTAGGCAAGGTGTTCATTTCCAGAACAAGTTCCCACACTTTCTGACATCCAGTCCCAGGAAACCATAAGCACCAAACAAAGAAACATCTGGGGCAGTTTTTCCATATTTTTGGAGTCTGTGGGAGACAGCACAGTGCAAAGATTAAAAGCACAGATTTAGAAGCCAAGCAGACCTGGGTTCAAGCCCTGCTCTACTATTTCATAAGCCTGTGACCCTAGGTGAATCTCAGCATCTCCAAACCTGTTCTCTTATCAGTAAGAGAAGGGTAATAAAATCCTATTAGAGTGCTGGGATATTCAGTAATATAACAGAAGTAAAGTGTCAGCACATCCTTAACAATCAACGAGCTTTAACCATTACTATTAGGCTGATTTCCTTGTGTGACCCATTGTCCTATACAAACAACATTCTCCAGGGAGGGTTCTAAAGTGTTAGTAATCTAACCCTGCTGGATTGAACACACTGGTCCTTGGAGCACAGCCCTGGTATATTTTACTGGCCTGTACATTTTTTCTTTAAATTTAATTGGCAATAAATTAAAATTCTAACATTTCACATAAAAATCTGGGTTTCCACTTTCTCTTGGAAGAGCAAAAGCTGTGGTGACCAAACCTCTGCCTTCCCTTTTAGCCACATTGAGGTGTATTGAATGGCAGCTGCCCCCTTTTGAAGGGCCACCATGGATTCTCCACCACCACAGCCCTATTCCCTCACCAGCCTGATCCTCCAAATATCTGAGTTTAGGACTCATTCTGATGTGAAGCTTTCTGTCCCCAGCCTGAAGATAAAAAAGGTGGATTCAGCAGATGTAACACATTTGGCAAATGGCAACTTCTGATGTCATAAGTGAATTTGGAATTTGGATTTTGGAACTTGACAGAACTGAGTTTGACGAGGGGCTCTGACACTTCCTAGCTGTGTGGCCTTGGGAGTGTTTGTCTCTGAATTAACCTGGAATTTCACATTTCTTCATCTGAAAAAAGGGGGCTCACATCCTGATCTCCCAAAGCAGGTGTGAGGATTAGGTGAGATGATGGGATCAATGCCTAGGACTTCATTTGCTTAGTTGCATGTAGTACATAAGTCAAAGGAATTGTTTGTTTTTATTTTTTTTCTTTCTTCCAGATCTGGTCCTTCATCTTAATGAATCTGAAGTTTTCACCCAGAGCCACTGGCTCCTACCTTCCGAATTCCATTGTGTTCCCAGAGATGAAAGGTAATTTCACTGATTGAGACTGAAAAATGTTTTCAGAGACCCTTATTTTACCTACGTGGCTAGCCACGTAGTGTTTTTCAAATCCTTTCCATGAAACAGAAAGCTACATAATCTTAACTTTGGCCTTGGAAACTCTACTCGCCAAACACACGTGATCCACATCTACCCAGATCAGACGCTGCACCTGCTGGGCACCGGGGATAAGGCAGTGAGTGGGACAGATGCGGTCCATGAAGCAGGGACCACATGTACATGACTGGGCACGTGAGAACCTGCTCAGCTTCCTTACATCCTTACATCCTCTACCTGTCCCACATGGATGACAAGACCTCGGAGGTGTAGGGAGAGTTCCTCTTTCCATCTCTCTCTGCTTGCTGCCTCATCAGTCTTATCTCTTCCCTGCTCAAGTCGGAAAAATCTTTTTCTGGTTATCTGCATCCAGAGATGTCAAGATTCATATGTATCTAACTATAATCCTCACAGGTATGAAAAAGGTATCATAAAAAATATGAATGAGGGAAATTTACTGGTGGGCAACGAATTACAATATGACCATATTAATAGTCACAAAAAAAGTCAAGAGCATTTATTAAGCACCTGTTTCTTGCCAGGCACCGTACTATCACATTTCAGCCAGCAACAACAACTCAAGGCATCAGAATTCATTTTTCAGACAAGGTAACAGACTTAGATCACACGGAGGCCCAAAGTCACCCAGCTGCCAATTTCAAAGGGAAAGTTGAACCTCAGGCCAGTCTGAGTCGCAGGTCAGTGGCCCAACAATATAATTGTCCGTTATCTGCTTTAAAAATCAGCCTCTTTATAATTTACTACTTTATAAATCTCTCTTCTCAAGTGGATATAATAAGAATCCTTAAAATCACTCAGCTGGAGACTGTACAATACAATAGATAGATTGCTTTTTCTTTAAAATTAAGTCTTTTTTTTTTCTTTTAAAGGAAAACAAAAACCTTTGGGAGACATGTTTTAAAATCTTCCTAATGAGGTATTTAGCTGATAATCCACACTGGCTTTGATTGTGGGATAAATATGGGATTGCCACTCAGACCTTCCAAAAAATTTATGTAATTACAAAGATTAAGCAAAGTATGACTAACAAATTGTTTTTCAACTCCTTGCACAGAAAACTGAAGCATCAAGAGGCGAAGCTGGAATGTTAAGCATCATATCTGTCCCCCAAATACCCTCAAAGGCCTTTCTGTTGAGCGAACTCTCTTCTCGAAGATTAGAATGAGGTGTAACAGTCTGTGATGAAGTAGAAAGCCAGCCCATTGGCCCTCCCTGCTTCTCGGGTCCACCACTGCCCCTTTATGAATCAGCCAGCCTCAGAGCTCTCAGCAGCAATTATATTATGAATGATTCCAGGTTCTTTTTATTGGGAAGGTTTTGAAGTCATGAGATTTGAAAGCAAACAAGATCCTGGGTGTTTAAATCCTGCCAGATGGGAGGAAACTTCCAGAGGTGATGGATAAGCTTCTGGCATTGATAATCATGATGTTTTCACAAGTCTAAACTTAATCTCCAAACACATCAGGTTGTATATATTAATTACCTACAGCTTATTGTATGCCAATCACATCTCAGGAAAGCAGTTAAAAACTGTTACATTGATGAGCTACTTGGATGTGTAATAACGGACCAAATGTACTTCAACACCTTCATCCTGAGGATTTTGTTCAGAAGGCATGGGTGAAAGTTGTGACTGTCTCACTTCTTCCCTAAGGACAGTTCAAAAACCACCCTCAGGTGGTCTCCTGATGAAATATACTCTGAGCGGTTAACAAAATATACCCTGTCAGAGGCAAAAGTCAAATACCCATATGAGGCTGACCTCTGTTGCCTTCCAACCATGCTCTCTAAATTCTGTAATCTGCTCCAGAACCGCATTTGGCCAAGCTCTGTGCCAGGGGCTGAGGACACACTGATGAGCATGACAACATGGCTACTGCTGTCTGGAGTTTATACGCCAGTGTAGAGACAAATAAAGAACCGATTGCTGAGTTGGTGACAAGTGCAGAGAGACACAGTAGAAGTTAAGAAAGCAGAATAAGGGAGCCTCTGCCAGATCTTGGGAGAATTTGGGAAGATCTATGGGGGGAATGACACTGGAGAAGTAAAGCATGTTGAGTGAACTTGAGGGGTCAGGACAGGGAAGCCCGTAGTGTGGATAAGGCTGCTGAGGCTGCAGGGCTGGGTCTTATGTGACTCAGATGCTCAATCATGTCCAACTCTTTGTGACCCCCATGGACTGTAGTGCACAAGGCTCCTCTGTCCATGGGATTCTTTGAGCAAGAATACTGGAGTGGGTTGCCATTGCCTTCTCCAGGGGATCTTCCTGACCCAGGGATTGAACCCGTGTCTCTTATGTCTCCTACAATGGCAGGCAGATTCTTTACCACTAGTGCTACTTGGGAAGCCCTGGGTCCCACAAGGCTGACAAGCACCTTAAGGGCTTCGGACTCTATTTCTAGGTCAGTGGGAAGCCACTGATGGGCTCTAAGCATGGAGTCCACTGTGAAAGGTGACCACAGCAGCGGAGTGGATGGTGAGTTGGAGGCAGCGGTGCACTGGAGTGAGCTTGCACGACACAGAGAGCCTGTGTACATCCCAACTGCGTGCCCAGCCATGGTGTTGGTAGCAGGATTTCAGCCATGGTGGGAATATTTACACCACAGCAATCAGAAAACATTTCAAATCCAGGTTCTCCCTACCTCAGAGAGCCAATTGCTAAATACTGATCCTCGTGTACCACTGGCTCAAGTGGACAAGCATGGTGGTGAGAAGATCAGTTAGGAACAGAAACCCAACAGGAAAGGAGGGTGGGGGACCAGGGTGGTGGCACTGGGGATGAAGAAAGGGAGGTAAGTGTGTGTTTGTCTACCAGCTGTATGTGATGAAAGGGAGACAGAGGCACAGACGTGTCACAGATATTTCTAAGCACCTCCTATGTCCAGGTTGAGGATGCAGAAGGGAGAGGACAGGCCGCGTGTCCACAAAGGGGATGCAGCCTCATCACTGCCCACCCCCAGCTCTGGGAGTGTGGCAGGCTGGTCCCTGATGACGCGGGGCAGCATTCCTGGAGGTACAGAGCTTTCTGGTCAATCTCCAAGCCCCTTCCTAGGAACTGCCCTCTTAATGTCACCTTCCAGATAAGGGTCCTGCTCAGACCCTGGCATTTGCAGGCTGTGGCATTTGCAGGCTGTGGCATTTGCAGGCTAAGTTTACCCTGCGTGGGCAAGGTGCCTCATACGGGCCTGTTTCTTTTGCAAGTTCTACTATACAGTTTGTAGGGGCTGGTAGAAAGAGAGAGACTCGAGTAGTCTGAGAAACCTACGTGCCCATGAAGCCTGCTGTATACATAATCTGGATTGAAGGGGGACTTGGAGTGATATGTCTGGAATGTAAATTCACCGCTTTCTCAAGCTTCTCATGGTGTGATCATCTCTCTGCGTCAAACACAACCTAAGGGGTTTTCAAGAGTAATGTAACCTACAGGCAATTTTTTTTTATTGAAGTTAATTTACAATGTTGTGTTAGTTTCAAGTGTACAGCAAAATGATTCAGCTATACAAAAATACACATATACATTCTTTTTTCGGATTCTTTTCCATTATAAGTTGTTATAAGATATAGCGTATGGTTCCTGTGCTATACAGTAGGCCCTTGTTATCTATTTTACATGTAGTAGTGTGTACGTGTTAATCCCCAAATCCTAAATTATCCCCCCATATCCCCTTTGATAACCATAAGTTTGTATTCTATATCTGTGAGTCTATTTCTATCATATAAATAAGTTCATTTTCCGGGCTTGATCCCTGGGTCAGGAAGATCCCCTGGAGAAGGAAATGGCAATCCACTCCAGTACTATTGCCTGGAAAATCCCATGGACAGAGGAGCCTGGTAGGCTACAGTCCATGGGGTCGCAAAGAGTTGGACACTACTGAGCGACTTCACTTCACCTTAGATTACACATATAAGTGATATTATATGATATTGTTATCTTTGACTTACCTCGTGTAACATGATAATCTCTAGGTTCATTCACGCTATTGCAAATGACATTATTTCATTCTTTTTTATGGCTGAGTAATATTCCGTGTGTGTGTGTGTGTGTGTGTGTGTACTGACATATAAGTATATATACACATATATATACTCATTTGTTGATGACCACTTAGATTGCTTTCACACCTTAGATCCTATAAGTAGTGCTTCTATGAACACTGAAAATTGCCTGCAGGTTACATTACCCTTGAAAACCCCTTAGACTGCCTTTGAAGCAGAGAGATGCTCACACCATGAGAAGCTTGAGGGAGCAGTGAATTTACATTCCAGCCATATCACTCCAAGTCCCCCTTCAATCCAGGACATGTGTATGGTAGCCTTCATGGGCTGTAGGGTGTTTTTTTAGACTATTTGAGTCTCTCTCTTGAATGTAAACAGTGACAGACATTATTTTATTGGGCTTCAAAATCACTGTGGACAGTGACTGCAGCCATGAAATTAAGACATTTGTTCCTTGGAAGAAAAGCTATGACAAACCTAGACAGTGTATTACAAAGCAGAGACATCACTTTGCTGACAAAGATCCATATAATCAAAGCTATGGCTTTTCCAGTAGTCATGTAGGGTGTGAAAGTTGGACCATAAAGAAGGCTGAGTGCTGAAGAACTGATACTTTCAAACTGTAGTGCTGGAGAAGACTCCTAGGAGTCCCTTGGATAGCAGGCAAACCAGTCAATCCTAAAGGAAATCAACCCTGAATATTCATTGGAAGGGCTGATGCTGAAGCTCCAATACTTTGGCCACCTGATGTGAAGAGCCAACTCACTGGAAAAGACCCTGATGCTGGGGAAGATTGAAGCTGGGAAGAGAAGGGGATGACAGAGGATAAGATGGTTGGATGGCATCACCGACTCAAGGGACATGAGCTTGAGCAAACTGAGGGGGATAGTGAAGGACTGGGGAGCCTGGCGTGCTGCAGTCCATGGGGTTGCAAAGTCATGGGACATGACTAAGCGATTGAACAGCAACAACAATGAACGTTTAGGTGCATGGATCTTTTTCAATTAGTTTTCTCTGGATACATGCCACATACAGGAGTGGTACTGGTGGATCATATGGTAACTCTATTTTTAGTTTTTTAAGGAACCTCCATATTGGCTGCACCAATTTACACTTCCACCAACAGTGTAGGAGGGTTCCCTTTTCTCTACACTCTCTCTTGCATTTATTATTTACAGACTTTGGTGTGAGGTGGTACGTCACTACAGCTTTGATTCACATTTCTCTAAAAATTAGTGACATTGGGTATCCTTTCATGTGCCCGTCAACCAACCCGCAGGCGATTTTCACTTCTGATTCTAACATTAGATGTTAATTCTACCCCCACTACTACATAGTAGCGTGCCCCAGCGGTCAAGCTCCCTGTCTTCCCTATAAAGTTCCTTGAGGACAGGAGACATGTTCTATTCCCCCTGGGATCTCCAGGCCCTGGAAGAGTAGACAGCAGTTGAAATACTTCTAATTGCAGGGAAACAACATTAAGGTAGACAGCTGAGGAATGAATGAAAGATACAAGTCTCTACAGAAAGGTTCTATCACTCACTCATTGCACAGCTCTGTCAGAAGGCACAGGCCCATAGATCACTCAGTGACTAGGCACCCATTCACAACTCTCATCTGAGATTTATCCATAGTTCTCCCTCGGATCAGAGAATAACAATAAAGTAAGTATCATTTTACATAGCTCGGGCAGAAAAAGGACTACCGAGGGTAGAAACAACACTTTGGGATTTTCAATCCTAGGTTCACATCCCGACCCTGACACAGATCAGCTGGATCGTCTGAGACAAGCCTTTCCTTGGACCTTGGGTCTTCATTTCCTTATTTGTACAACAATGCGATTGGGTTCTAACCAGCTTGGCAACATTGGGAAGACAAAATGAGCAAATCTGTGTGAACATCTGCAAAGGAATTCTTGCTCAATAAATGTGGTTTTTTTTTTTCTTTCTTTCCTCCTGACCTTAATATATGCATGTCTGCTAGAAGCCCTGATGCTCTCATTGGAGGGTTCCTTTACAAGCAGCTACTTCCCGTGAGTCAGCCAGAAAGAGGACGTCTGCACAGTATGGTGCAAGATTATTTTCATTTTCTCTCTCTCCCTGCCTGCCTCCCACTCTCTGCTTCTTTCCAGGAGAGTCTAAGAAATAGTTCCTTTAAACACCCCTTCCTCCTGCCAGGAGTTAATACACATCACGCCTTCTCTGATGCACATCTGTTACTGATTAGGTACAATGGAAGAACTGCCGTCATTATGTCAATAGCTACTTGTGAAAAAATGCATATAATTATTTGCTTATAATTTTCTTGGCAATATGAATTGGGGCTTTGGAAATAACTTATTTTTGCTAATCCAATGCGTCAATGGCCTGCTGAAATTGCCTATAATGGAGTAACTTTATGATCATTTTGATCCAAATTATTGGAAGGAAAGAAAAAGGAAATAAAACAAATGTGACATGCAAATGGCCTGCTTTGACCAAAAAACAGGAAAAAAAAAAAAAACCCAACTACCTCTTCCTTGAAGCCTTCAAATAGCCACAATTTGGATGAGTACTGATCTATCTTTTTGGGGGGTCTTTTATTCCTCAGAATCAAGAGTTTGAAACCTTCTCTATGTCAGATTAATAGCAATAATAAAATAGCCTTTTGCTGTAACTAGATCTGACTAAACAGGTGGAGGCTGCTGTTTCTTTAGTCAAAAGACAGCCCAGTATGGTGTTTAGAGAGGCAAAGTCCTGCCTGTCCAGGGTCTGCAGGTGGAAGAATGAGGTGGCACCAAGGCCAGAGCTCCTCCCACTTCCAAGCCCAGGGGCTCCTCCAGGCCGGGACTACCACACAGGTCCCATCTCTTGTCCCCCAGCACTCAGCATCACCCGGAGTCAAGAGCAGACTCTCACTGTTTGCTGAAACATAGCTCATCCCACAGATCAAGCTTCCAGAATGATATCCTGAAGCTAATGCAATAAGCCAGCAAGTGAACCCCTCCTGTTTAGAAAGTGGCCCAGAGCCACCATTAGCGGTGTGAGCTTGGGCAGAACACGTGGCCTCTTTGAGTTTCAGTCTTCACTTAATGATAGATGGTAAGACTGAAACACACAGCAACGGGAAGCAACAGGCACAGTGCCCATTCATGCTCAGCACTCATTAAATGATATCATTTATGAGTGCAGCATCCTCATCAAGGAGCAGAATGACAGGCATGGTTGAAAGGGCAAGGATTTTTCAAGTGTATCAGACTTGCTTTCCAACCTCCACCCTAGTGGTTAAAGCGTGAGAACTGGAGCCACTCTCCCTGTTTCAATCCCAATTCTGCCATTTACTCACTGAGGTACTGTCTCCCAGGCTGCAGTCTTCATTTTGCCCCAAATAAAACTTAACTTGCAGCTCCCAAGTCATGCATGTTTCTTAGTTGACAGTTACGATGACCACCAAGTGACCCAGAGAGGACTTCCCTCCTTTGCCTGAACTCCACGAGGAACTGGAGCTTTGGTACCAGCAACGGCCGCCTGTGCCCATCCACATTCTCATGGAGTGTGGGTGAATTTTGGGCTCCTGCACCAGACTGGTCTACAGCGAGAACTGCTGACCTCAAACTCACCTTAAAGCAATGCTCTGATAATAAAACACCAACGCCAGAAAGAGAAGACATCAGAAGTAGACAGCTGATCCAAGATGCTAGGCCTGACTCATATGATTGTTCATAACGCTTCTTTCTTGGTTTCTTGGACTCTTACACATGAATCAAGGGTTTTTCTATATATTATACAAATTTTAGAAATCAATCAAATTGCCATGTTGTGGTCAGTTACCTGCATCCAGTACCTCTGGTTTACATTGGTGGGTTTCTCCTCTCCAAAGCTCTGACTGGATGGCTCTTAGAAAGTTTATTTTAGAAGAAAGGAATTATTACAGTTCTGTCTGGGCTACGACTGATAATCACTGGATAAGACCCATTCACTTGGCCAAACATACTTATTCTGACTCTGGCCATAAATATGAATTTTCCTTTAAGGTTACTCAAGTTCAATAAGAGCAACAGGCTAAATTCCAGTAAAAAAAAAAAAAAAAGTAAACTCTAGAGTGTAATGCAGAAGCTGCAGGAGACCCAGTTTCGATCCCTGGAAGGTCCCAAGGAGGAGGAAACAGCAACCCACTCCAGTATTCTTGCCTGGAAAATTTCATGGACAGAAGAGCCTGGCCAGCTACAGCCCACAGGGTCACAAAGAGTCGGACACGACTGAGCGACTAAATACTAACACCGCTGCCATTGACTGTTTAAGGGCAAGACTCTCAGCCTTTTCATGCTTTACTTTCCTCAACTGAAAAAACGTAGACCATACCAGCTCCTGCCCTACAGGGTTTTTCTGAGGATTAAATGAGTTACACATGGCAAGAGCTTAGAACGGTGTCTAGCATATGAATATGAACTGCTATCATCATCATTGTTCTCACTGTATTGGGCATGTTAATTAGCTTAGTTTCCCCACTTGCAAAATGAGAATGACTACACCTCCTATGGAGTGTGAGGAGTCAAGGACAGATGCCTAGTACATAGCAAGTGCCAAATAAATGTTAGCTTTTTTCCCCTTCTTCCTTCTCTGATTCCAGCAACAAGAGAGCTTTGTCAGAGGGACTGTGGCATCTGTAACGGCCACTCTTGCCTGCTTTTGTTTCTTTGCAGAATCCCTTTCTCACCCTCTTTTCCCTTAACCGTCTCAGGTTCCCCAACAAATGAACAGACCACGTCCTAGCCCAATGTGAAATCTTTTTTTGAGTGGGAACCGTCCACACCCCGGCTGGCAGGGCCAGAAGTCACTGGAAAGAATGCCAACATTACCAACTGGTCTCCAAGATTTCCAACAGAGGCTTAAGAACCTGGGCAAGGTTTGTAGTACTTAACTCGCTGAAGCCTCTTCAATTGCAGCCAGTCATCCCCTGAGTGAAGCAGTGGATGAAATCAGCATGTAAATTTCTCGCCTTCCAAGGTTCAGAGAGGAGCATTACATTTCAGCATGATTAACAATGTATTTTACTTTTTTTCGCTTTTGCATTTTCCCTTCCCAGGGATTAGTGATAGGGTTCAAAGAAGTGTATAGGGACAGAGGTAAGTACTTCAAGGGAACAGCTGCCCAGCTTTAAGTTAAACACTCAAAGGACTGGCACATTTAGCAATTTACCAGCAGGCCTCCCTGGGCCAAGAGAGAGAGTTCACGGCGGGGAAGCAACCAACCTCTTAAACCCAGGCTCACAGTCATCCATCCATCCATCCAAGCTCTCCCCTCTCTAATAGGTTAAGCTCGATTCAACTGTAGACTTCAGCCCATTTCCTTCTAGAACCTTCTCTGAAGATCTGAGACAAGGTCAGATTCCTCCAAGATCTCACAGCCCTGAGCACATCTCTTTAAAGCACGGGCCACAGTGGCAAATACATCTATTTATGCAATGATGAAATGAACAGTGAGGTTCAAACCCAGGACTCTCTGTCTCCACATGATGGAATCTCTCCCCGTGGAGCAGTCGGAGCTTCGGCCTGGTGTTAAAAAGCCTGGGTTCCAGCCCTGGGTCTCCAATCCACAAGCTGTGTGATGTTTCATAAGTTCCCTCACGCCAGGTCTGTTTCCCCGTCAGTAAAGAAAGGAGGTCAGACAGGGTGACATTCAAACTCCTCCATCCTGATCTGATTTTCCAGGATTTGTTTTCATGTTGAACTGCTGTGTACAAAGAAGGGGCCCCCAGGAGTGAAGTGCAGCAAATGTCAGAGGCGCCTTGATCCCTGGAACCAGGCTCCCACTCACATCCCACTGAGGTCTTTCTGTCCACATAGGCCCACTAAGGGGGAGGCCTCGGCCCCCACACCACTACCACAGTAGCACAGGCCAGTCTCCTCCCTCTTGCCCTCTGACTTTGAATTTCACAGACACCTCTGTGCCAGACACCAGGAGTTATCAGACGTCACTGGGGATGAGGTTCCCGGGCCACCTCCTCTCAAGATGTTAGGGCAGCAGAGGGCCTTAGGGACACCTCCACTCACTAACTATTGCCTATGTGATGTGAGGGATGAGTACCCCTGAAGTTCAGAAAAATTAAAAAGCAGAAAATTCAGTTAAAGCCCTCTCTGTCTAACTGCTTTCCCACTGAGGGCCCTTGAAGGAAAGAAAACAACACTCTCTACCCTCCAGGTCAGCAAGGGATTCATAAGCCTGAGCTTTCTGCTAACAGGAACACAAGACTGATGCCCCCTCTGCCCATGTGGGCTGTTAGAAGAAAATACAGAGGAATGTCGTTGTGACCAGCTGATGGGGACGGATTTCTCAAACCACTAATCCCATGCCCAAATTCTAAGATGAAAAATATGAAAAAAGATGAACTTGATAACCCCAGAATTAAAGTTTGGCTTAACAAAATTAATAGACGGATATAGTTTGGGAGAAGATACTTGTCTGAAAGTGATTCGGGAGACATCCCTGGTGATCCAGCGGTTAAGACCCTGCCCTCCCAATGTAGGGCGCATGGGTTCGATCTCTGGTTGAGGAACTAAGATCCTGCATGCCGGACAGCATAGCTCCCCACTCCGGCAAAAGAGTGAGAAGAGATTCGTATTTCTAACACACCAGGAACTCCGTATAAGAGTGAACAAGAAAATGTCAGGAACCCTAACCGACAAACAAACACAGGATATGGAGAAGCAACTCAATGAAGAGAAATGCAAAAGGCCAACATACTGTAGATACTCAGACTTATTTACAGTCAGATAAAAACAAAGAAAGTTTCTTTTTTTTTAAGTTACGTTTGCACCCATCAGATTGGCACAAATACAAAATCCTACCCCAAGTGTCAGAGGCTATGAGGAAGTATAGGAAAGAGGAAGCGTCATGTCAGGGTGACTGCACATGGGGGCAGCCTTGGAAGAGAGCCATCTGGAACTACTCAGCTAAGTTACATACACACGTGCTATCTACCCCAAGTAGCCTAGAGTAAGCAAGCACTTCTCACACAGGTATATTGGGGTGTGCAGGAGGATGTCCACTGTAGTGTTGTTAATACAAGCAGAGAGCTGGCAAGCATCCTGCTGTGCCTCTCTGGAGGAAGGCATGTGTAAATCACCAAGTGTGCACAAAGCGACTGTTCGCAGCAGGTAGGAATAACGGGCTAGGGACTTCCCTGGTGGCCCAGTGGTTAAGAATCCACCTGCCAATGCAGGGGACACAGGTTCTATCCCTGGTCAGGGAACGAAGATCCCACATGCCCCAGAGCAACTAAGCCCACGCACCTCAGCTACTGAGTTGGCGCCCACGCCCACGAGCTGCAAGATTCTGCATGAGACACGACAAAGATCCTGCACGCCACAACTGAGACCTGATACAGCCAAACAAAAATTACAAAAAGAAAGAATGGGTTAATATGTATACACAGCAACATGGCTGGATCTAAAAGCAAAGTGCAACAAGAAAAACGTAGGACACAGAGGTCTTCAGGACAATGTCATCTGTGTAAATTAAAAATATTTGCACACAAAACTATATGTGTTTTAAAACAACACACATAAACAAAAGGCTCAACTTCAAAAATATGGGGGGGGCCAGTAAAAGTGGGGGATGGAGATAAAAGAGAATTATTAGCTCAAAAAAGCAGACCTAGGCTCAAGGATGATGTTTCATAATAGGAAGAGAATGAACTCAACAGTCAGCACCTGAAGTCTAAAAACAGCAGCGCCCTTGACTTGCCTCGCTGATTGTGGCTGTTGCTTTGTCCTTCTCACCCAGCAGAGGCAGAGACTTATACTGAGGTAGTGGCATGGCCTGCCAACAGCAATGAGATGATCCAAAACATCTCCTGGGACGCAGGGGAACGTGATAAGCCTGGAAATCAGACTGACCTAGTGCCAAACCCTCTCTTTCACATAGCAGGTGTGGGACTCAGTCAAGCTACAGAAGCTTCTCTAAGCCTGAGATTCCTGCTTGTGAGATGCGGTACTGACCCCAATCTTTGTTGAGTAATTGTGAGATTTTCAACTGGATGCATATGAAGCATGTGACCCCTGGGCCGCATTTGGTCTACAGCAGGTACTCATTAAATGGTAGTTTCTCTTCTATCCCTTCTAAGGTGCCCAGTGTCTCCATGGTTTCCTCCCCATTTCCATCCCTAGCAAATGCTTCTCTCAGTAGGGGTCTAGAACCCACACTAATCACCATATGACTGCCCTCTTCTAGGCCAGTCATTGATCTAAGCAATAGAAAAATATCACAAAGTAGGTAGTCTCACCTCTACCCTCTAGATGAAGAAACAGGACCTTACAGCAGTGAACTCACAGACTTATTCACACTTTGTGACCAACTCCGCACTACAGTGAAGTTCATCCAGGAATAAGGCTGAGAGTCAGAAGCCACTTTCCTAGAATCATGTAGTCCAGCCTGCATGACATGTGTTCACAGTTCGTGAGGTCAGTACATTATCCAGATTAAGCCTGTCTAGGCCAAGTTCTGCCTTGTTTCCTAGGGGATCATTTTTCTTCTCAAAGCAGGGCTTCTTAGTGAAGGCAGAACAGCAATGTAGGCATTCTTTCATATCACAAACGAGTACTGATTGCCTCTTGTATGCTAGCCGAAGCAGTTCTGGGCAGTTCATAGCAATGAACAAATGCTATGCAAGTTTCTTGTCCTCAGGAAAGTTACATTCTAATGGGGCAGAATAGGCCACGGAGAGCAATGAACAGATAACAATGTCTGGGAGTGATGACTGCTGAGAAGAAAACTGAAATAGGGAGAAGTCAAAGGAGGCTTGGGGTGGGTACTATTATAAAAGTCAGGACTAAATTAAAAACAGTTAGGGCAGGGCACGTTGACTTGAAGAAGGGTGTGCAACTAGATTACCCAATCATTAATTGATTTAATAGTAAGTCTCGCAAGGAATTGTCAACATGCCTCTCAGAATATTTTTCTCCTTCATCTCAAGAGTGTGCAGAAAAGACAATCATACAAAATCTATGAGGTGCAGCAAAAACAGTCCTAAGAGAGAAGTTCGTATCAGTATAGGTCTTTCTCAAAAAAAAAAAAAAGAAAGAAAAAAATCCCAAATAAAAATCCTAACCTACCACCTAAAAGAATTAGAAAAAGAAGAATAAACACAACCTAATGTCAGCAGAAGGAAGGGAATAATAAAGATCAGAGAGGAATAAGTGGAGATTAAAAATAGAAAAAAAAATCAATAAAACCAAGAGCTGGTTCTTTCAAAAGACAAACAAAATCTATAAACCTCTGGACAGGCTCACCAAGAAGAAAAGATAAAGGACCCAAATAACTGAAATAAGAAATGAAAAAGGAGAAGTAAGAACCAATAGTGCAGAAATACAAAAAAAAATCATAAGAAAATGCTATGGACAGTTATATACCAACAGAATGGGCAACATACAAGAAATGGACAAGTTTCTAGAAACACGTGCTGTGGGTTGTGCTGTGCTGTGCTAAGCCGTGTCCGACTCTTTGTGACCCTATGGACTGTAGCCCACCAGGCTCCTCTGTCCATGGATTTTCCAGGCAAGAATATTGGAGTGGGTTGCCATTTCCTCCTCCAAGGGATCCTCCCGACCCAGGGATCGAACCGGCATCTCCTGCACCTCCTGCACTGCAGGCAAATATTTTACCTCTGAGCCCTGGGGAAGCTCTTCTAGAAACATAGAGCCTGCCAAAACGGCATCAAGAAGAAACAGATAACCTGAACAGACCAATCACTAGAAGTAAAATACAATCTGTAAAAACAATAACTCCCTGCAAACAAAACTCCAGGACCAGATGACTTCACTGGGGAATTCTACCAAACATACAAAGAACTTGGACTGATTCTTCTCAAACGCTTCCAAAAGACTGAAGAGGAGGAAATGCTCCCATGTCATTCTATGAAGCCACAATCACCCTGATACCAAAACTAGCAAAGATACTACCAAAAGAGAAAATTATAGGCCAATATCTTTCATTAATGTAAATGCAAAACTTGTCAACAAAATATTAGCAAACCAAATCGGATAACACATAAAAAGGATCATACACCACAATCAAGTTGGAATCATTCCAGGGTCATACGCATGGTTCAATAAATGCAAATCAATGTGGTCATCAATGAAAGAAAAACAAAAGCCACATGATCATATCAACTGATGCATTAATAACATTTGATAAAATTCAACATGCATTAAATGGTAGTTTTGGTGACGTAGAATTCTATTATTTTCTGTTGACCAATCATGATACAATGGTATTAAGTGAATAATAGTTACATAATCACAATAGGAATGTGAAATCAAGTGGGCCTTAGAAAGCATCACTATAAACAAAGCTAGTGGAGGTGATGGAATTCCAGTTAAGCTGTTTCAAATCCTGAAAGATGATGCTGTGAAAGTGCTGCCCTCAATATGCCAGCAAATTTGGAAAACTCAGCAGTGGCCACAGGACTGGAAAAGGTCAGTTTTCATTCCAATCCCAAGGAAAGGCAATGCCAGAGAATGCTCAAACTACCACTCAATTGCACTCATCTCACACGCAGGTAAAGTAATGCTCAAAATTCTTGAAGCCAGGCTTCAGCAATACATGAACCGTGAACTTCCAGATGTTCAAGCTAGTTTTAGAAAAGGCAGAGGAACCAGAGATCAAATTGCCAACATCCGCTGGATCATCGAAAAAGCAAGAGAGTTCCAGAAAAACATCTATTTCTGCTTTATTGACTATGCCAAAGCCTTTGACTGTGTGGATCACAACAAACTGTGGAAAATTCTGAAAGAGATGGGAATACCAGACCACTTGACCTGCCTCTTGAGAAATCTGTATGCAGGTCAGGAAGCAACAGTTAGAACCGGACATGGAACAACAGACTGGTTCCAAACAGGAAAAGGAGTACGTCAAGGCTGAATATTGTCACCCTGCTTATTTAACTTCTATGCAGAGGACATCACGAGAAATGCTGGACTGGAAGAAGCACAAGCTGGAATCAAGATTGCAGGGAGAAATATCAATAACCTCAGATATGCAGATGACGCCACCCTTATGGCAGAAAGTGAAGAGGAACTAAAAAGCCTCTTGATGAAAGTGAAAGAGGAGAGTGAAAAAGTTGACTTAAAGCTCAACATTCAGAAAATGAAGATCATGGCATCTGGTCCCATCACTTCATGGCAAATAGATGGGGAAACAGTGGAAACAGTGTCAGACTTCATTTTTGGGGGCTCCAAAATCACTGCAGATGGTGACTGCAGCCATGAAATTAAAAAACACTTACTCCTTGGAAGGAAAGTTATGACCAACCTAGATAGTATATTCTAAAGCAGAGACATTACTTTGCTGACTAAAGTCCGTCTAGTCAAGGTTATGGTTTTTCCAGTGGTCACGTATGGATGAGAGAGTTGGACTGTGAAGAAGGCTGAGTGCCGAAGAATTGATGCTTTTGAACTGTGGTGTTGGAGAAGACTCTTGAGAGTCCCTTGGACTGCAAGGAGATCCAACCAGTCCATTCTGAAGGAGATTAGCCCTGGGATTTCTTTGGAAGGAATGATGCTGAAGCTGAAACTCCAGTACTTTGGCTACCTCATGCAAAGAGTTGACTCATTGGAAAAGACTCTGATGCTGGGAGGGATTGGGGGCAGGAGGAGAAGGGGACGACCGAGGATGAGATGGCTGGATGGCATCACCTACTCGATGGACGTGAGTCTGAGTGAACTCCTGGAGTTGGTGATGGACAGGGAGGCCTGGCATGCTGTGATTCACGGGGTCGCAAAGAGTCGGACACGACTGAGCAACTGAACTGAACTGAACTGTTATCTATATTCTGTTCTGCGACAGTGATTTCCACCATTCTGTCCTCCAGGTCACTTCTCTGTTTTGCTACCTCATTATTCTGCTATTGATTTTTTCTAGTATATTGTTCATCTCTGTTTGTTTGTTCTTTAATTCTTCTAGGTCTTTGGTGAAACCTTTAATCACTTTAAAAAATCCAGATGCATATCAGAATTATATTGGAATTTTTTGAAGAAAAAAGAAAAAAAAGCCCAGATACTTCTTTTTCTTGCCAAAGCTCCAGATGTGTTGCTAATGAGCAGCCATGTTTAAAAACAACCAGATTGTGTGATGATCTTTTACTTTTATTTACTTCATTTCAGTTTTTCTATTTCATATTCACTGCTCCCATTTCATTTAGCTTATGTTTTCCAATTTCTCCCTCTCTTCCCTTTTTTTTTTTTTCCCTTCTGAAGCCTTTATCAAGTTTAGCCACCCCATGGACTGTAATGCAGGAAGCCCCTCTGTCCAGAGGACATCCCAGGGATGAATATTGGACTGGGTTGCCATTTTCTTCTCCAGGGGATCCTCCTGACCTGGGGACTGAACCCATGTCTCCTGTATTGACCGGTGAATTCTTTACCTCTGAGCCACCAGGGAATCCCATTGAGGAAATATATCTCAGCATAATAAATAAAAGCCATTTATGACAAACCCACAGCCAACATAATATTAAATGGCAAAAAGATTAAAGTTTTCCCACTATCAAATAACCTCCAACATTTTTCACAGAACTAGTTCATATAATTCCTAAAGTTTATACAGAACCACAAAAGACTCAGAATTCTCAAAGCAATTCTGAGGAAAAAGAACAAAGCTGAAGGCACAACCTTCCAGATTTTAGACAACACTACAAAGCTACAGTAATCAAAATAACACAGTACTGGCACCAAAGCAGACACAGATCAATGGAGCACAACAGAGCCCCTAAACAAACCCACGCACCAACAGCGTTTGCATTCATCTTTGACAAAGACAATGGAGAAGACAGTCCTTCCAGCATGCAGTATTGGGGAAGCTGGACAGCTGCATAAATCAATGAAGTTAGAACACTCTCTCACACCATACACAAAAATAAACTCAAAATAGCTTAAAGACTTAAATATGAGACATAATGTCATAAAACTCGTAAGAAAGAACATGTGCAAAATATTATCTGACAGAAATCATAGCAACACTTTCTTAGGTCAGTCTCCCAAGGCAAAACAAATAAAAGCAAAAATAAATAAATGGGACTTAATTAGACTTATAAGCCTTTACCTAGCAAAGGAAACCATAAACAAAATGGAAAGACAACCAACAGACTGGGAAGAAAAAAAATGCAAACAATGTAACGGACGGACAAGGGCTTAATTTCCAATGTGTACAAACAGCTCATAAAACTCAATATCAGAAAACAAACAATCCAATCTAAAAATGTGGGCAGAAGATCTAAATAGACAGTTCTTCAAAGAAGACATCCAGATGGGCAACAGACACATGAAAAGATATTCAACATCACTAATTATTAGAGAAATAAAAGTCAAAGCTACAATGAGGTACCACTTCACACTGGTCAAAGAGGCCATCATTAAAAAGTCTATAAATAATAAATGCAAGAAAGGGTACAGAGAAAATGAAATTTTCCTATACTGTTGGTGGGAATGTTAATTGGTACAGTATGGAGGTTCCTTAAGAAACTAAAAATAGAGTTACCATATGATCCAGCAATCCCACTCTTGGGCACATATCTGGAAAATATGAAAATCTCAATTGGAAAAGACACATGCACCCCACTGTTTATAG
Organism: Ovis canadensis; assembly: GCF_042477335.2. NCBI lineage: Eukaryota > Metazoa > Chordata > Mammalia > Artiodactyla > Bovidae > Ovis > Ovis canadensis. The sequence goes on along the minus strand of NC_091265.1, from coordinate 32,467,368 downwards.
CAGCATCATTTTTTTAAATTTTATTTGTTTCTTTGTAACACCAAAATCATTTTGTATTGGGGTATAGCCGATTCACAATGTTGTGATAGTTTCAGGCGAATAGTGAAGGGACTCATCCATAGGTACATGTATCCAATCTCCCCAAACCCCCTGTCCCATCCAGGCTGGCACATAACATTGAGCAGAGTTCTATGTGTATAGCAGCATTATTCACAGTAGCCAAGACAGAGAAGCAACCTCAGTGCCCAACAACGGATGAATACATAAAAGAGATGTGGTATGTGCACAATTGACTACGACTCAGCCAATAAAAGAATGATATAACGTCATTTAAGCAACAAGGATGGACCTAGAAATTATTATACTAAGTGAAGTCAGATAAAACATTATCTTATATCACATATACATAAATCTAAAAAATAATACAAATGAACTTATTTACAAAGCAGAAACAGATTCATAGACATAGAAAACTAATGTATGGTTACCAAAGGGGAAGTGGCAGGTAAAAGGTGAATTAAAAGTATGAGATTAAAATGATCAGAAAAGCAAAAGAGTGTGAAAATAAACCTCTACAATATACAAAGCACCTTTACTCCCATCTCACTCTGATCTAGTTAGAGGTGGCTCCATTTTCCCAATACAGGAAAGATAAATGACTTGCCCAGGATCATCCAGCAACTGAGTACCAGAGGCAGGAGGGAAAGCTCAGCCCCAGGACCCCTGCTCCAGTGCCATTTCTACCAGATAACACTGCCTGACTTGCTGATCAATTAAACAAGGCTAGCGTGTTGGCATCAAGTGCAAGAACGTGAATGACAATCATGTTACGTGATCACTCTGGGGCATTCCTGATGGCTCAGATGGTAAACGATCTGCCTGCAATGTGGGAGACTCAGGTTTGATCCCTGGGTTAGGAAGATACTTTGGAGAAGGGAATGACTACCCACTCCCGAGGGTCCCTCTAAACAAAGCTTTGGTTTTTCCAGTGGTCATGTATGGATGTGAGAGTTGGACTATATAGAAAGCTGAGCACCAAAGAATTGATGCTTTTGAACTGTGGTGATGGAGAAGATTCTTGAGAGTCCCTTGGACTGCAAGGAGATCCAACCAGTGCATCCTAGAGGAATACTCATTGCAAGGACTGATGATGAAGCTGAAACTCCAATACTTTAGCCCCCTAATGCAAAGAATTGACTCATTTGAAAAGACCCTGGTGCTGGGAATGATTGAAGGTGGGAGGAGAAGGGGACAACAGAGGATGAGATGGCTAGATAGCATCACTGACTCGATGGACATGAGTTTGAGTAAACTCTGGGAGTTGGTGATGACAGGGAGGTGATGGACAGAGAGGCCTGACATACTGCAGTCCATGGGACTGCAGAGCTAGACGTGACTGAGGAACTGAACTAACTAACACACTCCAGTATTCTTGCCTGGAGAATTCCATGGACAGAGGAGCCTGCTGGGCTAAAGGCCATGGGGTTGCAATAAGTCAGACATGACTGAGCGACTAACACACACACACACACACACACACACACAGGATCACTTTATAGTCGCAAAGTGCTTTCATGGCACAATTTTATTGGATACTTTCAAGAAATGGGCCAGAGAAGAGCCAGTCTTAATTTTGGTCACTTAGCAGAAAGCATTGCGGGCTCAGTTCTAGGGCTCTGACATACAGAAAATATCACCCTCACCAGCACAGGACGAGCTTCATGGCCAAGAGCAGAGCATCACAGGCACTTACACACAGGGCTCACAGCTGGTTCGAAGTTCCCCTAAGACTCACTCATACCCCTGCCCTGGTTCCCAGGGGCTTTCTCACTTCCGGTTCCAGAGGGAGAAAATTTGCATGAAGGGTCTGCCCTTCCCAAAAGCCTAAACCTTTTCACCCCTGCTATCCTAGCAGCACCCCTCACTGTGATGGGCTTTGAGAAAAGCTAGCAAACTGTGGTCCCTAATTCTGTTGTGTTCCCTGAGAAAAGGCATTTCTTTCTTTTCCCTGAAAGAAATAGGAGCTGCTGTTCAAACAATGCTGGTTACACACACACACGTGTATATATATATATGTATCAGTTCAGTTCAGTCACTCAGTCATGTCCGACTCTGCAACCCCATGAACTGCAGCACGCCAGGCCTCCCTGTCTATCACCAACTCCCGGAGTTCACTCAGACTCACGTCCATCGAGTCAGTGATGCCATCTAGCCATCTCATCCTCTGTTGTCCCCTTCTCCTCCTGCCCCCAATCCCTCCCAGCATTAAAGTCTTTTCCAATGAGTCAACTCTTCATATGAGGTGGCCAAAGTACTGGAGTTCCAGCTTCAGCATCATTCCTTCCAAAGAAATCCCAGGGCTAATCTCCTTCAGAATGGACTGGTTGGATCTCCTTGCAGTCCAAGGGACTCTCAAGAGTCTTCTCCAACACCACAGTTCAAAAGCATCAATTCTTCAGTGCTCAGCCTTCTTCACAGTCCAACTCTCACATCCATACATGACTACTGGAAAAACCATAACCTTGACTAGATGGACCTTAGTCGGCAAAGTAATATCTCTGCTTTAGAATATACTATCTAGGTTGGTCGTAACTTTTCTTCCAAGGAGTAAGCGTCTTTTAATTTCATGGCTGCAATCACCATCTGCAGTGATTTTGGAGCCCCCCAAAATAAAGTCTGACACTGTTTCCACTGTTTCTCCATCTATTTGCCATGAACTGATGGGACCAGATGCCGTGATCTTTGTTTTCTGAATGTTGAGCTTTAAGCCAACTTTTTCACTCTCCTCTTTCACTTTCATCAAGAGGCTTTTGAGTTCCTCTTCACTTTCTGCCATAAGGGTGGTGTCATCTGCATATCTGAGGTTATTGATATTTCTCCCTGCAATCTTGATTCCAGCTTGTGCTTCTTCCAGCCCAGCGTTTCTCATGATGTACTCCGCATATAAGTTAAATAAGCAGGGTGACAATATACAGCCTTGACGTACTCCTCTTCCTTTTTGGAACCAGTCTGTTGTTCCATGTCCTGTCCTAACTGTTGCTTCCTGACCTGCATACAGATTTCTCAAGAGGCAGATCAGGTGGTCTGGTATTCCCATCTCTCTCAGAATTTTCCACAGTTTATTGTATACATATATATATATATATATACACACACACACACATACATACATATATATATATATATATATATATACACACATACAGCATAAGTGATCACCCACAGCCCCCAACCCAGTAATTCTGAAAAAAAAAAAAAGGAGGACATTTTACCTCCCAAGCTCAGAGCAACACTTTTGCCCTGGTGGGTGGGGCAAATGGTTCCTAAACAGCATTTAGAAAGCTTGTTCGGGGATGAGAGGCCATGCATGCATGACAGTTGCCATTAACTGGTTAAGAGCTCAAGATGTCTGGGCTAGAACATGGATTTGGAAACGGGAATGGGTCCTTTCAGAGCCCTATCCGCAGAGCTCCTGTTCTGCTCCCAACTCCTGGAGATAAACTTCCTGGACTTTTATAAGGGTCACAAAAAATGGTCTAGACAGAATGACTTTTGTGTCATTATGCCAGCTGATGAAATATGTTTTGAGTGGCGATTTTATTTTTATTTTTTCCAATCTCGATCTCAAAAGGTCAATCCAATACTTAATAGATGGACATCCCAGGGTTTGTAATAAAGTCAGGACCCATATGATGGGATTTGGATGGCAGGACCATTTTCTTTTGCAGAAAAAAAATGTAATAAGAGAATCCACAAAAAGGGGAGGTTAAAATTATATATTGGGGGGTAGAGAATAGTGCTGTTCTGTCAGAAACACAAAAGCCCTTGCCCTTCTGGTAGAACCAGGCTTCTCTCTTTCCAGGGTGCCTAATAAAATCAGCCAGGGCAGGGGGCTATGGTGGTGGGAGATGGGGCCAGTTCCTCCACTGCCCCATCTCAAGCTGCGAATTTCACTATGTGTGAAATCAGAACTGATCTTTTCCGCCAAGCCAATGATGGAAGAAGTTATTCAGTCACTAAATTATGTCCAACTCTTTGTGACCCCATAGACTGCAGCACACCAGGCTTCCCTGTCCTTCACTATCTCCTGGAGTTTGCTCAGATTCATGTCCACTGAGTTGGTGAAGCGGAGAGGACTATAACAGAATCAGGCAGAACAAGTGTGAATCCTGGTCTGCATCCACCAGCTTTGAGAACATGGATGAGTCATTGCCTTTCCTAAATCTCAGTTTTCTCTGCTATAAAATGGGAACAAAATGCTTGTTTGGTAGGACACAAAGCTTCTGAAGTTATGGGGCTTAGCAGACAGTAGGTTCTCAATAAATGGCAGGTTCCACGCACTCTCTTTCCTTTGTCAAACTCACTTATAGTATTTTATAATAAGGGAGATGAATGTGAGCCTGGGTGGGGCAGATACCAGCTGACTTGTGCAAGGGCCCTCTTCCACAGCCTGGAGGGAAATCAGCCATGAAGTCAATAAAGCACATTAATGAAGGCATCTTCAAAGCCCTGAGGAAGAGATGACTAAATGCTTTAGGACAGGAAGTTTTTGTATGTTTTGTTCATTAGTGCAAATTTTTTAATTGAAAAAAAAAACATGTATAACAAAAGACATTTATACACACACACACACACACACACACATATGTGAAGCTTCTCAAGTGATGCTAGTGGTGAAGAATCTGCCTGCCAATTCAGGAAATGCAGGAGACCTGGGTTCAATCCCTGAGTTGGGAAGATCCCCTGGAGTAGGAAATGGCAACCCACTCCAGTATATTTGCCTGGAAAATTCCATGGACAGAGGAGCCTGGTGGGCTACGGTCCATGGAGCCCCAGAGAGTTGGACATGACTGAGCGACTAAGCACACGTACGTATATATGTATCTATATACACACACATACATAAAAAGATGTTTTTATTATTCCCTGTCATATCTGGAGTGACTAGAACAGTATCTGATATATAGTAGATCCTCACGAAACGATCCACTGGATGGATGGACGGATGGAGGAGGTGTGAAGAGATGGATGAATGGGGGGGGGGGTGGACGGGTGGATGGTCTCTCCCTTCAGAGAGGCAGTGAGGAGGAAACCAGCAGTGAGACAGTGAAGGAAAGATGAAGGAGGGAGGGAGAGCATGTGAGATCACCAAATTCCTCTATCTTCTCCAACATGACAAATTATCATCTAAAAAAGTAAAAACCTTTTTGTTAATATAAAGTACAAAATATGGTGAGGTGACTGATTCCTAAAGTAATTGTTTTATATAAAGGCCCAATGCACCATGGAGGTCAAAGTAATCTCCATGAAGTCATTATGTTAAAGGCCATGATATTTATTTTCAAGCTTAAGGGTCTGATGACTAGCAATTACTTTCAATTCCATGTATACCCAGCAGAGGAAAGCAAGTACCGCAGGGCAGAGGGCTGCAGTATTCAGGGCAGAGGGCTATCCAAGGGAGTTAATTAATACATAGTTAATTCTGACATCAGCAGAAAAGCCCCTCATGTGCTTTTGAAGGGATTGGGGTGGCTGTGGGGAAGACATCTGCATCCTTATGTGACAAAATCACAAATCACATAAATGTTTACACATATATTTACATATACCCACACACCAATGCAGAAACTGAGCCTATAGCAATAAATACTCTACACACATCTCCTATTATTTAAAACCATCCTTTCAAAGACAGCCCACTGTGTGAACACAATTATTGGAAATTCCATTCCCTTACTGCCAGAGATTGAGCTCACCCTGTTTCCAACTTTTCTCTACTATAGTTGGCTGAGCAATATTTCCTTTTTGTTGTCGTCGTTCAGTCTCCCAGTCGTGTCCGACTCTTTGTGACTCCACGGACTGCAGCACATCAGGCCTCCCTGTCCCCCACCATCTCCTGGACTTTGCCCAAGTTCATGTCCATTGCACTGGTGATGCTGTCCAGCTATCTCACCCTCTGACACCCTCTTCTCCTTCTGCCCTCAATCTTTCCCAGCATTAGGGACTTTTCTAATGAGTCATCTGTTTGCAAAAGATGACCAAACTACTGGAGCTTCAGCTTTAGCATCAGTCCTTCCAGTGAATATTCAGGGTTCATCTCCCTTGACTGGTTTGATCTCCTTGCTGTCCAAGGGACTTTCAGAAATCTTCTCTAGCACCACAGTTCAAAGGCATCAATTCTTTGGCTTCCTGCCTTCTTTATAGTCTAGCTCTCACAACCATACGTGACCACTGGGAAGACCACAGCCTGACTATACAGACCTTTGTTGGCAGAATAATATCTCTGCTCTTCAACACACTGTTTAGGTTTATCATCACTTTCCTGCCAAGAAGCAATTGTCTTTTGATTCCATGGCTGCAGCCACCATCCGCAGTTCCTTCAGGTGTATATATATATATATTCATCTCAGATCATGTCCTTAAGCTAAGGACTCAAAAATGGCATCATTGAATCCAGAACATGTGCATGCTCGGTTTCTCAGTCACATCCAACATTTTGTGACCCCCACAGACTGTAGCCTGCCAGCTTCCTCCATTCGTGAAATTCTCCAGGTAAGAATACCAGAGCAGGTTGCCATTTCCTATTCCAGGGAGTCTCTCCACCCCAGGGATCGAACCTATGTCTCCTGCACTGGCAGGTGGATTCTTTACCACTGCACCACCTGGGAAGCTCAGGATATAAGCTTTCTCAAGATGTTTTTCCAAAGGGTTAGAATGATTTATTTTCTATGAAGATGCTAGTTTTGCCACAGACTCACTCATAGAATTTATTACTAAAATTTTCATTATGTCGTTTCATAGGTTAGAACTATGATGACAGGTTAATTTCTAAAATGGCTGTAATATATAGAAAAGCATAATAAAGTTTTAACCAATTCTAAGAATGCATTATGGAAAAGGTAATGAATGTGAAAGTCTGGGAAAATTAGTAAACACACACACACACACACACACACTTGATGAGAGTCCTGCTCTGCCTGTGACTAAGGGCACGCCTAGAACTCAATCTCCTTTTAAAGACACTAATGCCACTTTCCCCATTTCTGGGCCTTAGTCCCTGTGGGAATTCCATGAGACAGGCTGGATAGGAATGAGAGAGGAGGATTTCAAATATTCCTTTTGTCCAGCCCATAATAAGGATTATTCTAAATCTTTTGTCCAGCATATATAAGATACCACGGCAGTTAATGAGTAAGTTAATTGGTTAAATCATTCTAGTGGGGACCGCCAATTCATTCTGAGTAAGCCTGTAATGTGTGTATAAAAGATTAGGACTGCACACAAGAAAGGACCAAGACACCAGATGGCTCAAAGGAGCCTCACTGATATTTTAATTTCATTTGACAAAAGTGGTATGTTCTCATTGAAGAAAACTTGGAAAAAATTAAAAAGTAAAACAAAACAACATTTATTCTGAATCTTCACAATCCATTGATAGATTTTCTAGCAAATATACATGCATTTTGTAAAATTAAGATCAGACTGCATATAGTTTTTTTTTAATCTTGCTTCTTCCATTCAAATTATAAGCATTTCTAATAAAAGGAATTCTTTCAAGATGTCTTTAAGACTAAAGATTATTATCTAATATGGACATATCATGAATGCTAAACCATTTTCTTTGTCTAATACCTCTGAAGTTTTCTTTGATTTTTATTTTTCTTTCATCCACTCAACATATATTTGCATGTTTGCTGCGTGGTACGGACTGGGTCAATGTAACAGTCTTAGAGCCCTACCTTCAAGAAGGAAAATATTAAGCACTTAACACACACATATTTAATCAAAGCTGTGTAAATACATTCCGAGGTGTATCCTCTAAGCTGAGACAGGAAGTGGACAGCGGACAGCAGGGTCAGATAGGAGTAAGCACGTCCCAGCCCAGTGTAACACACGTGCAAAAGACTGAAGCAGGAAAGAGGTGGTGCTGCTGGTGGAAGGACTATGGGAGTGCCATGTGAGGAGTGGAAAACCTCACAGCCAGTGACTCCATTCTAAGAGCGCTGAAAAGCCATTCACACTGTGAGAAACCTGGGATGTGCTTTTACATTTTTGAAAGAAAAGGTGCATTAACGCTGAAATCACTATGGGACTGGATTGCTTAGACCTGACAAGCCTCTAATTAGCAGCCGATCTGCGTTCAGATTTCATGGCCAGCCAACCTGTCCATCTGCCCACTGCAGGCCACCTGGACAGGCCAGAGGGCAGGCATTCAACGGGCGGCGAGCCAAATCCCCCTGCAGAGACTCCAAGAGGCTGTGCTTTCCCTTTGGGAGGTTTCACCCAGGACGAAGGTTCTGAGGGGCAAATAGACCAGGCACACTATAAACAATAACAAGACAAAAATCTGACTCCGGGGTCTTCATCTAAGATTGAATTAAAGATACCTGAAACAGGGCAGGACTCTATGATCCTTACCCTCCCTGTTCTCTGCATGCCTTTTGTCTGTAGAAAGACTTGAGTCAAAGAATAGGTTTAATCAGAGAAGGGAGAAAACGCAGAAGCAAAGGACAACAGTCAACCAAGATAACAATCATTAAACAAACTCAAGGAGTTCTCAGTTTTTCTTCAAGGGCTATAGATAATATTCTGAGCCATATCCTGTGAGCTGTCTTACAGATACTGAAACCCACATCAGGTGGAAGAAGTTACTTACATGATGACCAGTCTGTAACCATGACATCAGCTGCCACAATTCTGAGAACTGGCCTCAAAGAAATGGGAACAAACTGATCCTGAAAATAAAGATCAACTGTGCTCCAAACAATCAAGATGACGCTCTTCAGATGACCACATGACCAGTTTCGAGAAGACTGTCAGTGCTGACTGCGCTGTTTTTGCATCTATACGTACATGCGCTGCCTCTGCCTAGAGACCCCTGAAACTCCCCTTCACAAGTTCTGGCCCACTGATTATGCTTTTGGACATGAACCCACCCTCTCCCCCACAGTTGCCAGCCTCCAAAATAAGGCAAACTTTCTTTTCCAAGAAGCTGGCCTCTTAAGTATTGACTTTTGAGTGAGCAGCTGACCTGCCTTTCAGTAACGTGACCACTGGGCAATCTTGGCAGGGAGAAGGCTGGTTCAGTCCTGATCACATAGCTTTGTGATCAAATGCTGCTCTGATAAGATGCCCTGTCCCTCTCTGGGGCCTCCGTGGCTAACTCCTTCATCATGCAGCCTCAGTTCAAGTCTTGCCTCCTACCAGAAGCCTTCCCAGGTGGGGCTAAAATACCCTCATCTGGGGCACATCCCTCTACTCCAGTATTGGCTACAATACATACAATCATCTCTTTACCCATTTCTTTGTCTAGAGTGTGAGCTCCAGAAGCCTGGGCATAAGATATCAGCTCAGTAATTTTTGATAAAATAATGAACACTGGTCCCAGCATCTCACATTTAATTCTTGCTAAGAGTGGGCCAAAGTGCACCTCCTTTCCCAAGGACAACAATAATCCTCCTGCTAACTGCTCATCCTGCCTTTGCCAGGGTGGCGCATGCCTGCTGAGGGCCTCACATTCAGCCCTGCCTCCTGCTTTCAGCAGAGGATCTGTGCTTTTTCTCTGCATCCTCCAGAGCAGGTTGTGGCAAGCTAAACAATGGCCCCCAAAGACACAAGGTCCTAATCCCCAGAACCAATAGAGCTTACGCTCTTTGGAAGAAGGTATAATTAAGAATCTTTACAAGAGGGGATTAGTCCAGATTATTTGGGTGGGCACTAAATGCCATCTAAGATGCCCTTAGAAGAGAGGGCAGAGGAAGACTGGACACACACACGAGACGGTGATATGAAGATGAACAAAGGCTGGGGTGATGTGGCCACAAGCCAACGAAAGCTGGCAGCCACCAGAGGCTGGAAGAGGCAGGGAATAGATTCTCCCCTAGAGAGAAACCTTGATCTCGGGCAAGTGGTCACTGAGTTTAGACTTCTGACTTCCAGAACTGTGAGAGAATAAGTCCCTCTTTGGTCATCTGTTCTAGCTGTCACAGGAAACTAACACATCTGAGCAGTGGGTGATTCTGAGGTTAGGACACCCGGCACGTCGTGCCAGCTCTGAAACTCACTCAGCAAGTCTCTTTTGGAATGGGGATTCTTGCCCAAGCTTCAACTTGACTCACAGCTAACCCTGGGCAAGCCTTTAGTTTCCCGGCCAGTCATGTGGGAGTGCAGCAGTGACCAGCTGGCAGAGTCTCTGGGGATTGAGTGGGACACAGAGTACAATGCCAGGCACACAGCGGTCACTCCATGTGATTGCTTCTGCTCTGCCTTGAGTATTGCAAAAAAAAAAAAAAAAAAAAGTCAGCACTTGCCAAGTGCTCACTGTGTGCCAGGCAGGAGCTAAGCCTTCACTTGAGAAGGATGTACTGGTCAGCATTTCCAGGAGGGGGGCTGGAAGGATTAAGTGTGCACCTAAAAGAGAGACACTGAGAGCTCCCTCAAGAGCCGGATGATAGGATGGGATTTGCTGAAAAAGTCCAGGGTCTCCGAAAGAAGCACAGGGCAAAAATATAAAAAAACATATAGCCCAGTCACGAAATAAAGAATTCTTCACTCTGCCAGGCCACCCTTCCCATCCTCTGGGGATATCATGCCCAGGATATTTCCTTAGGAAATATGTCTCTCCCATAGTACAGAGGTCAGACTCAAACACTAAACACAGCTGGATATCACTTCATCTGTCAGCTCTATTTGCCATGCCTTCCTTGAGAATTGACTTTTCTGGACTCACTGGTCTGAAATGATGGGGGAAAAAAGGTAAACAAAAACAGAAAGCTGCTGGTGTCACCTACAAAGTTGAAGACTAAGAGGATGGCTATTTTCTCCTAAGTGTGAACACTTACTCTCACCCATACCACGGATCCTAAAGTTGCTGAGAAAAACCTATCAAAGCCCACAGTCCAGCCTGTGCCTCTGGGGCCAGCTGCAGGCTGGAGACAGAGAACTGGGTCAGAAGGCCCCATCTGGTGCCTTCTCCTGGCCCCTGGTGGGAGCCTCATAGCCTAGACGTGGGATGAAGGCCTCCCACAGGTCTGCATCCTATTCCCAGCACTGATGAACTGGGAGACCTTGGAAAAGGATCTCAACCTTCTCATCCATCAGATGGAAACAATAAAAGATGGGGACAGCCCGGCTCAGCCCGGCTACAGCTTATCCCTCCTTTCTCCCTCCCATCACCTTCATCCTAGAAACACGATGGTCAGGCAGAGACCCTGTCCTCAAGGCGGGTACAGGGCCAGGAGGGCTGGCTGACAATAAACGAGAAACAAGGTACACTCACATTTTGGAGGAAACACACATTGTTGATGTGAAAGACAGTTAAGGGGAAGGCCTTTATAAGAGAGGATGCTGACCACGTGCCCTGGGTAAGGATCAGCCAGCAGCAGATGCAAATTCTGCTCTTCAGCAAAGGGCTGGAGGGGCTCAAGAAACACAGCAGGGCGTCAAAGTGCCCGGGACAATGCAGAAGGCTGAGAATGGCACAAGAAAGGACAGGCCAGGGCGTGTCGGAGCTGTTCGAACTTCATTTCAAACAAGTGATACAAAACCTACAACACCAATACAGTATACTAACACATATATATGGAATTTAGGAAGATGGCAATGACGACCCTGTATGCAAGACAGGAAAAAAGACACAGATGTGTATAACGGACTTTTGGACTCAGAGGGAGAGGGAGAGGGTGGGATGATTTGGGAGAATGGCATTCTAACATGTATACTATCATGTAAGAATCGAATCGCCAGTCTATGTCCGACGCAGGATACAGCATGCTTGGGGCTGGTGCACGGTGATGACCCAGAGAGATGTTATGGGGAGGGAGGCGCGAGGGGGGGTTCATGTTTGGGAACGCATGTACACCCGTGGTGGATTCATGTCAATGTATGGCAAAACCAATACAGTATTGTAAAATAAAATAAAGTAAAAAAAAAAAAGGTCTTACCAGAGGAAAAAAAAGAAAAGAAAGAAAATGGACATTTGACCTTAAAAAAAAAAAAAAAAACCTACTCTGAAGGCTTGATGCATTCGAGTGAGGCTGTCCCTAGCTGTGTTGTTACAAAATCAGTCTGGCTGCCATGCAGAGACCATCCAAGAACGGACTGGAAATGGGAACCTGCTTGGAGGCTACTGCAGTGGCCCAGGGAAGGATGACTGTGGGCTGGGCTGGCCCAGGGTGGCACCATTCAAGATGCATGGAGACAGACATGTCCAAGAGGAGAATAGGAACGGTTGACTTGACCTTGAGTGCTGTCAGCGCCGATAAAGCACTGCACACTCACTGTCTCGTGGGATCCTGCAGGCAGCCCTGTGAAGTCAGCACTCTCCTTTGCTCCAGGAGAGGAAACTGAGGACCGGAGAGGTTAGGTAGCTTTCTGACGACCACGCAGTTAGGAGGTGGTAGAGGCAGGCTCTGAACTGAGTCTACGGGGTTCCAGCGTCCACTCACCACAAGACTCTTCCTCTAACAGCCTGGTGCGCGGGTGGGCTGGGGTGGTGAGGGGAAGGAAAATAAGGAAGGCTTCTAGGCTTCAGGTGTGAGCAGCTGGACCCATGCTGCAGCTGTTTATAGACAGAGCTAAGTGGAGGAAGGGGCCGGCTGGGGGAGGCAGGGTGGGGTGCCTGGGAGTGGGGGATCCTGGGTTCCAGAGCTCTGTTCTGGACTTGGCAAGGCCTAGACACCTCTGTGTGCTCCTCGCCCCTCTTCCGTTCCTTGCAGAGCAGTGAGTGCTGGGGGGCAGTGGATAGAGGAAGCCGGGGCTTTCGTCTACGTGACTCTCCCTCTCCCAACGTCTGAGCGCCCCAGTGTCCTTTTTTAAAAGGAAGTTAGATGGCAGCCATATCCAGAAAGGCAGAAAATATTTAGTGAAAAGAGCAGAGCAAAATTATCCAGATGAATTTTGTTTTCTCGTGAAGTTACTGGTAGTTCTTGGGAGGGGCGTTTGTGGACATTTTCCATATCAAGACCGCGTGAAAAAGAAATGGGAATGAGGCACAGTACAGGACGATGCCGTTTCCAGACCTGGAGGCAGGAATCCAAAGCTAATTCAGAGACTGGGGCAACATCAAGGGAGGATCTCCGTCCTCAGAGGCCGGCTTGCTAAGTCAGGTCTTGGGAAGAAGGCTGACTCATCCATTTCAGTGTTTACTTGGCTCTGTGGGGTGTTAACAGCATTAATAAGACAAAGGTTCTCATTCACATAAGCTGAGGAGAAGCTAGCTTAATGAGCCTTGTTTACTTCAGGGCCTTCTCAGAATCTTGAACCTGGAAATGGGCACCGTGACCCTCCCAAAAGAAGGAGAACCGTTTCCCAAACATATCTGATCCCAGGATGCTTCTGTCATCAAGCATCGGCTCCAGGGAAGAGATTTTGGGAAACGTTCAGCTAATGCATTCCCTTCTTAAGGGAAAGAAAGTGCTGAAGTTTCTAGAGCCTGTGATGGGAAGCTTTGCAGGCAGAGTCGAATGGTGAGAGACTGCATAGTAAGACCTGGGGCTGAAAATGTGCTATGTGACCGTGAACGAGCTAATGAGCCATCCTGAATCCTGGTTTCTCAACTGTCAGTTGCAGTTAAGGACACTGGCTGTAGACTCCTGTGATTCTCAGACTAAGGCCCAATGGCAGGAGACCAGCACACAGCAGGCCCCTCTGGAGGTCAGAGATGCTGAAGTCAGAAAGCCCTGCTGACTCCCCTGCCACACCAGCTCCACCTTCCCTTGGCAACAGCCCTCCTCGGGTGGCCCAATTCCTGGCTATTATCAAGCCTCTCAAGTGGTCAGTCAGGGGACAGCTAAATCCAACCTGGAACTGCAAAATAAGCCCCCCTCGGGTATGCGGTAATTGCAGCCAGCGACGCAATCATGCCCCACAGCTTAAATGGCCTGAAAAACCTCCAGGAGGAAAGAGTCAGTGCGCCCAGCTTTCTGAATGCATCGGGTTTCTGGAACACTCCAGGCCTCCCTATCTGCGGCAGCCATGGCTTCTGCAGTGCCTCAGATAGGCCAGCCCGCTCCTTGAGCTTCAAGAATCCTTATCATTTGTTCACCACTCGATCGTTCATTCATCACGTCTCAACCGGTCCTCTCTAGACCAGACTGGACATGGGTCTAAGCGGAGAAGGTAGGCGAGAGAGTCTGTAAGCATTAGGACAGCTAGGAACGATGCTGTATGAGAAGGAGGTGGCTTTGGTTCATTCCAAACAGTGGCTTCAAAATCAGCTCACATTCGGGGAGCACTTGGCTTGTGCCAGACAACACAAGATTTCTGCATACAGAGCTTAGACACAATGATGATGCCCTTCACTCCAATATGCTGGCCTGGAGAATTCCATGGACTGTACACAGTCCACGGGGTTGCAAAGAGTTGGACATGCCTGAGCAACTTTTTCACTTTCACTTTACTAAGGAGAAAGTCGAGAATCAGAGAGGTACAGGGAGTTACTCAAGGTCACAGCTCACTAGGAGACAGCTAAAATTTTAAGTCCTCAGTCTTGGCGCCCTTTCTTTCATAGGTGACCCCTGCACTGATTCAGTGGAGCAGACAGGTCCCATGCCAGGGAGCTCTCTGTAGATTAGAGGAGATGGTCTCTGGGAACATCTTTCCTTAACTTAGGGGTTTCAGACACATGCCCTTGTTTCCTTGGCCTACTTCTTTCTTTCCCCTGCTGTGTGCAAGCTTTGCTTTTGATGGAATAAAAGTCTGCTACTTAGGCAAATGCCACTCTCAGTCTAGAGTTAGAGAAAATGAGCAAACATGGATTCCCAAAGAAGCTTTTTATCAGCACCCACGTGTCCCCAGGCCTGAGAGATCAGATTCAGTATCTCCACCACCAACTCCCAGAAGACTTCCTGGAGGAGGCCCCCCTGGAGGCAGGATCGAAGGGATTCAAGGTCCGGAGCCCCTGCTACCCACGTTCCTGAGCCCTCAGTGGACGTGGGGTAGAGGTGAGGCCAAACATGAGATTTTTTTTCCCCCAAAGGAGGCTGGGAGCCTCATCTCTAAAGGCTCAGGGCTGGCTCCGGGTCTGGGAAACCACGCCACCCCTCCTTGTGGGTAGCACCCTTAGAGGAATATTTATGAGACATTAAAACCACTGCCACTGACTCTAAAAAATTCCTGTACGTGTAATTACGGGTCCAGAAGGGGATTCCTGGACTCCGTATGATTACTTCCCTGAAGCCTGCACTCCCCAGGGACCCAGGGCAGGAACGCTCTCCTGCAGATCCTCCTCCTCGTCTCCTGGGTCCCCCTCTGCCCCCACAGACCCTTCCCCTCACGAGAGAGTGCTGCTGTTCCCCCCAGAGCCACCCTGCCCCCTCTACCCATTCCCCAGACCCCTCTGCCCTGCGCCAAGCCAGGGAGGACGACACCCCGGCCTCCTGCAGATCAGCACCCAGCACCAGCGGGGGGCAAGTGGGGGGTGGAGGAGAGATGGAGGGCCTCCCGCCTGCTGCCCCTGGGCTCCGGTGCTGCCCCCTGAGCAACCACAGCCCCTGCCCACGGCATCTTCACCGGGGGCCCCGTCCTCCTTGGGTTCCGGAAGTATCACCTTGTCTCCTTGACCCTCTGACCTGGGGCGGTTTGGGGTGCACCCACCCATGTGGCTCGGCATCCTTGTTTATTCCCTCAACCCTGCTGGGCCCACATCTGCTAAATAGGCCCTTCATTAAAGCCACTTAGTGTGAATCTTCTGGGATGAATTATCTTTTCTGACGGGAACCTGACCGTAAGCCAATCGAGAAGAGGACTGCGATATTCCGGGCCCAGGCCACAAACTAGGTCAGGATGAAACTGGCTCAGTCACCACCTCGCTGGTGTGTGCTGCATCCATGCCACGTGCGGGCACTGAAGCTGCAGGGGTGCAGGGCAGGGGGTCCCACAGCCAGGGAGGAGCACCGCTCCTGTGTCTCTCCTCTGCTCCCCTCCCTGCTCACCCTGTGTGCATGTGCGTGTGGAATACGACGTCATACGTGCGTATGTATATATATCATTCTTTTCACCCTAGTCTGAAACAGACCACCACACTACCCATGTTCTTCATCAACAAAATATTAGAATAACAGATTTTTTCAATTCTTCATTCATTCACCCAAGTTGCCTGAGAAGCTTCTGTAGGTCAAGCTCTGCATCAGAAGCTGTGAAACTGAAGCGAATGGCTACATAAGGCATGACCCCCTGCCATTCAGCACTGCTGGATTTCCAGAACATTCCTACTGAGCAACCAAGGACACCTTTTCCACTGGGATGTGCTGGTCCTCCCCCCGCCCCACCACTTTGGTTCATCTGGATGGACACGCACACACACACGCACACACAGACAGACACAGACACACACAGACACACAGATACAGACAGACACAGACAGACACAGACACACACACACAGACACACACACACAGACACACACAGACAGACACAGACACACACACACAGACACACAGACACAGACACACACAGACACAGACACACAGACACACACACAGACACAGACACACACACACACACACACACACACAGATACAGCCACACACAGACACAGACACACACACACAGACACACACAGACAGACAGACACAGATACAGACACAGACACACACACACACAGACACACACACACACACTTCAGTCCCATGACTGGGAACTCTCACCAATGCCACAGCAGTACTAACCTGCAGCGTTCAAGACCCAGGCAGGAGAGCAAGGAGCACGAGGTGGCCATAGCAGACGGCGCGGGGGCACACGATTCCTTCATTTTCCTCCATCGACACATAATCTTTTCCACGTGAGTCACAACATGAGGCTTTGCAAGTGAGCCGGGTTCATGCACCAGCACCCGTGGGGCCCAGCCTGGCGCTCGAGCTACACAGCTTCCCTGTTTTGGGGCCCTGCTGCTCCCGACTTGGAGCCCCCACCTTCCTGTCCTGCTCGTCCCTGCTGCCCCTCTGTGGATGCTGCCGGCTCATCAGCTCCGGCTCTGTGACTCAGGAGGCCTGGATTTCTGTCCTGGCCCATCACTGACTCACCTGCTATTATGAGCCTGCACGTGTACTACCTCTTTCTGATCCTCAGATTCCCCACTTGGGCCATGAGGCGTCTGAATGGACGGTCAGGAAGGACCCCTTGGTGAATGGTCACTGTGCATCCCAAAGCCCATCATCACTGAGAGATGAGAGCGATAAGACAAAGCTGCCTAAAGACTTAAGATGGGGTTGCTGCCCAAGGAGGTACTGGAGGGGCTGGAAGGCGCCTCCCAAGAAAGTGAATTCATTCTCTCTGGGCTAGTGGGTTTCTCCTTAGCTGCAGAGGGGAGGTCAGAAATCCTGACGCCCACACTGCTCCCCAAAGCAGTCAAATTAGAACCTCTAGGGCTGAAACCCAGGTATCCATAATTTTTTTCAAAGTTCCCTGTGTGATTCAAGCGCGCAGTAAAGACTGAGAACAGCTGACGGACAGTCACTGCCCACATTGTGGGCAACTTCTACCAGATGGTCAGCAATGCCTACTTAAAACACATATTTTAGATTCAGAGGGTAAGGGGTTTTTTAATCATAGAAAATTAAAAGCAGCTACGTTGTTAAACACTCTCTATTTACTTATGCCTCATCTACCAAAATATAATCCCCTGTTAAGAAGAAAGCATGTATGGATTAACTTCCATAATCAAAAAAAGTAATTAATAACCCAGTTAGAACAAGATTCTAAAGAGCTATTAACTGCAAATTATGTACTCTCATTAAAATCTAGCTGTTACAAACTCCACTTATTCAACCAATAACCCCTTGTCTAACAATTTGCTTTACTTTAGAGCTATTAAAAAAGCGTAATTTTCCCCCTGTCCTTACAGATTACCTCCCAGAGCTTTTCAAAGGTCCTGGCCCGTGGGTTTCAGCCTGTTGCCAGTACTTTTACCAATACCTCCCGGTTGGTGTAGTGTGCAGTCACAGGCTCTAATTGTCCCTCCTCCCTCCAAGTTACCCCAAATCCCCACCCAGCCAAGCCCCACTTGCCATTTGGGACTTTGAGTAGTTGCCACATCTCTGCTAGATAGTACAGAACAATTCCTCTCAAACGCAGTATATTATGTCCTTTCATCCTTAGCTTGTTCCCAAACCACTTACTCAAAGTCTTTCCATTATAAAATAATGAAAAGAAGATACACTTTGAAATCAGATAGCTTTGGCCTAAAAATTTATGACTCTAGGATTTCATAAACAGACCCCCCAAATGTGTCGTCATCTGACAGCTGACACAAATGTCACTAAAGCACAGTGAGGAAAAGGGAGTCTTTTCAATAGATGTTGCTAAGTCAATCGGTTATCCATATAAAAAAAATGAACCTTGACCCCTATTTCACAACAGATAGAAAAATCAATTCCAGATGGACCACGGATCTCAATGTAAAAGGCAAAACCATAAAACTTTTACAAGAAAACATGAGAGACCACCTTCATGACCTTGGTGTAGACAACTTTTTCTTACACAAAATATAACATGTGCTAACCATAAATGAAAAAAAAATGGATAAGCTAAAATGTATCAAAATTAGGAACTTCTCTTTATCTAATGATATACCATTAAGAGAGTAAACATACAAGCCACCAAATGAGAGATGCTACTGACAATATCTGACAGAAGACTTGCGCCAGAATATATAAAGAATTCCTATAGATAAATAAGAGGAAAAGCAGACAATCTCATTTTTCTAAAAAATGTCTTGATTAGGTCCTTCACAAAAAAAAGGATATCCAAAGGTTCCAATAAACACATACAAAAGGTGCTTTGCTTCATCAGAGACTGGGGAAATGCAAAGCAAACCACAAGGAGATATAAGTATACAACCATCAGAACGGCTAAAATAGAAAAAGCAGTTGATACGAGTAAATTGAGCAATCAGAACCCTCATACACTCCTGGTGGGAGTATAAGATAGTGCAATCGCTTTGGAACACTGTCTGGCACTATCTACTGTATCAGAACATACATACATCCTACAAACTCTAATTCTAGGACCAAATTAACACCCAAAGACATGGAAAGAAATTTCACTGAAGCACCACTGGTAACAGCCCCAAACTGGACAATAACTGAATGTCCATCAACAGCAGAGTACATAAATAATGTATACTCACACCAGGCAATACGTACAGAGCCTTGACAGTGAATGAACTCCAGCTCTGTGCAACACCATGGCTGAATCTCACGCACACGAAGCCGACCGAAAGCAACAGACACAACAGAGCCCATGCTCTATGACTCCATTTAGATTAAGTTAGAGAACAGGCAAAACAAATCTATAGCACAAGTCAGGACAGCAGTTACCCTGGCAGGCACTGAGGGGGGAAAAGAAAGCCTGAGAGGGGGTCAGGAGGGGACTGCGGAGGGGAAATGCTCTGTTTCATGACGAAGGAAGGTTCTGGTTACGTGGTATGTTCTCTGTGCAAAAAATTCACTGAGCTATGCATTTACGAGTGGTGTATGTCGATAAAAAGTTTATACACGCACACAAAACTTGGCTGTTCTACCTTTTAACTGTGTATGACCTTGGGCAAGCATTTACTCTATCTGGTATCAAGTTTCCTCTTCTGTAAAAATAGAAATTATAATACCACCTACCTTGAAGGGTTGTGGCAAGGATAAAATGGGAGGAGGGGGGAGTGTATCCACACGAATAGCACCTGGCACACAGAGCATGCACTCCATAAATGATCTTCCCCACCCTTCTTTAATGCAGCTCTAAAAGAGCCTCTCGTAAACCTGCGACCTTAAGGAATCGTCTCTTTCCTTTTCGTACATTTAAAAATAAACAAACAAAAACCAAGACAAAACAAAGGATGTCTAGGGCATTACAGGGCCCTTTATAGATCGTCATAAATGTTTGGAAGGTATGTCCATGGGTGGAAACAAGCCCACCCCCAGTGAGGCCAGAACCAGGCATGGTCACATCAACAGGGCTGTGAGTTAAACACAAGTGTGCGTGTGTGCGCGCACACGCATTGCTCACTCATGTCCAACTGTGATCCCATGGACTGTAGTCCACCAGGCTCCTCTGTCCATGGGACTATCCCAGCAAGAATATTAGAGCCAGCTGCCATTTCTTTCTCCAGGGGATCTCCCTGACCCAGGGATCGAACTCATGTCTCTTGTGTCTCTCGCATTAGCAGGCAGATTATTTACTACTATGCTACCCTGGAAGCTTTTAAACACAAGGATCGTCCCCAGGTCTGGTTTATCCATAAACAGTGACAATGAGCCCTGCACTAAGAGGACAGAAAGAGCTCAGCAAGACACTGCCTGCCAATAAGGAGCCACCATGTTTTAACCACACACAGGCTGAATCTTCTAGCAGTAACACTCTTCACAGGCAGAAAAACAAGAAAAAAACCACCCTGTTTCTTTAAAACAAGTGCCAACTCACAATGTGAGAAAGTGCAAGTCGCAGAGTCCCAGGAAAATAAACTTGTGATCACTGGGAACTGGAAACCAACCACCATCACACCCGCATCCCATCCCCACGGCTGCAGACCTGGCTCCTTTGGGTTGGGGGAGCCCTCTGACATGCATGTGGCCAGGGCGCTACCCAGGCCATTGAGTTTGCTCCTTAATTCTTTAATTTGCCCAGCAAACGTTTACTGAGCATGGATGGATGGGGACGGGAGGACACAGGACAACCAGAGAAGAATATGCCTGGACCCTGCCCTCCTGAGCTTACAGCCTGCGGAGCATTTCAAGAGGTGAATGGGCAAATACAATGCAAGGTGTTATATGCTAAAATGCAGAGAAATACAAAAGACTTGGGGACCAGAGAGGAGAGGATACCTTCCTAGAGGAGGTAACTCACTTCCTAGCTAAAGCTCAAAGGATGAAGAGTTAGATCGGACAACATCCCTAAACAGAGGGGTCAGGGTGAGCAAAACCCAAAAGGAAGAAACTGCCATTGGTGTTGCTGGAACAGAGACTAGAGATAAAGAGGGCCAGAAAGAGCAACGGGGAGGCTGGCAGAACCAGATCAAGGAAGGTCTTCCCTTGGACTGTCCCCTGTGGGCCCAATCTACTTCTTTATGACTTGAGAACTAACAAGGGTTTTTACAGATAAACCTTTGTGGTCAATTTCATGGTAGAAAACATTGACTCCAATTAAGCAAATGCAGCCCATATTAAAAAAAAAGAAATTTGAAATTCCATTCTTATCAGCTGAAATGTATGGCAAAAAAAACTCAATTATTATTATATTCTGAATTTCATTAATAAAAAACTCATGAAATTTGTCTTCTGCCCTATTATACAAGTGCTCACCTGACACCCTCAGTTTTGCCTCTAGTACTCCAAGACCTAAAATGTTTAGTATCTGGCCATTTACAGAGAATGTTTGTTGACCCACTGATAGAGCTGATGGGGAGAGATGGATGGAGTGGTTTTCAACAGGAGAATAACATGGTGGGTTTGTGTTAAAAAGAGGACCTTGGAAGTTGTATGCGGACAGACTTTAGCAAAAAAAGACTGGTGAGAGGGAGGAGGTGTCTCTTGTTTGGCCTTGGCCCAAAGGCCCAGCAGATCCCAGTGCAGTGGAATGGAGGTAGGGCAGCAGGTCTGGATCTCACAGGCTAAAGAAGCAGGTGACACTCACGGGCTCAGTGGCTGATGTACGTGTAAGGTGAGGACAAGAGGGAGGTCCCAGAGCATCTTCGGGACCACCAAAGACCATTCAGGTGGCCAGCACCACCAGGCCCCCACCCTGGTGGGGGAGAGGAGCCCTGAGGCTACCCCAGCACATCTAGAGGGGGGCGACTCTAGCCTCTGTCTCAAGATGCTATTTGGTTTTTTGTAGCCCTTGGAGACAGTTCCCTTCCTGGTACATCCAAACACAGACAAAAAAGCCCCAAAGAATACATTGTGCTATGGTACCCTTTGGCACCCTGAATCCCAGTGACCACCCTGCATGGCAGTGTGGCCCCATTTTATAGACAGATTGTGGGGGCCCAGAGAGGAGCAGCACCTGGACCTAGGGGAGTCTTTCTGTCCCCCCTCAATGTGCTGATATGCAACCAAGACTGCATGCCTGGCCCCTAACTGTTCTCAGGAGGTGCTCCTCATCTCTGAGTCACACATGCCCCTGAGGCTCCATGGAAGCTCCTGGAGGCCAGCACCTGTGACCTCACTCACTGAGATCCTGACTCCTGGCTGGTCGGCCCTGGGCTCCAACCCTCGCTCTGCCATGTCCTTCCCACTCCGAGTCTCCATCCCTTCACCTGGAAATGGGGTTGAGACTCCTGCACACGTGGTAGTTGAGAGGCTTAAATGGGATCCCGCAAAGTGCTCGGTCCAGGGCCTAATGCATGGCAAATCCTCAGTCGTGCGTAGTATTTTCCTAGGTTGGTTGCCTCTTGGCAATCTGAATTTTTATGTGCCTGAGTCTGGCTGGAGATGACATATGCAGAGAGGCAGCAGAGTTAAAAGTGCTAATTCCGGTGCCAAAAAGCTGGGGTCCCAAGCTCAGCTCTGCCACTGAATAGCTGTGTGATCTTGAGTGAGTCAATCACAAAAACAGTTGCTGCCTAATAGTGCGATCAGGAGAATTCAGTGAGTTACAAGACGTGGGGCATTTGGAGCAGTGCCAGTCAATAGTAAGGGTTCTATGCGTGCATGGGTGCAACATTGCTCCAGTTGTGCCCAACTCTTTGTGACCCATGGACAGCAACCCGACAGGCTCCTCTGTCCATGGGGTTCTCCAGGCAGGCATACTGGAGTGGGTTGCCATGGCCTCCTCCAGGGGATCTTCCCCACTCAGGTATCAAACCCACGTCTCCTGTGGATCCTGCATGGCAGGTGGACTCTTTACCGCTGAGCCACCAGGGGAAGCCACGGGTTCTATAATGTCAGCTATTATTAATGACTGATGATAGTTATTTTTACTTTCCATGGTTATGTGAACACCAGGCAAGGTGCAGAGACCCAGCAGAACATGTACCAACAGTGATCCTGGTGGGTTAATTCACCCAGAATATTCTAGGTGCTGCCTCAGTGCCTGGCCTGCACTAGCCTTTGGGATGGCAAGTTGAATCAGGCTCCCCCAGCATATCTGAGGCCCTCACTTCTTTATGAACTGCTAAAAATTGATTTACACAGCCTCACCCAGGCGGTCCTCATCTCTGTATGGATTTATACAGGGAAATATAAACATTTACCATATAGAGTCAGAGGCTCTTATCAAATCTTGACCCTCAAAAACTTCTAAAGCCAAAAGATATTTCTTTCTTTTAAATAACTCATTTGCTGGCAAAACCTGACCTGAAGGGATGGGAAGCTATTTGTTGTCTTTATTTTTCCCACTTAGTGTGAACAGTTCGCTGCAGAGAAATGAATGGGCTTGATTACAGAGCACTTCTCAGACTTCAGCGGGGGTATCACATAATATAAGTATATATGCCCTCACTCCTCTCTAAGATCTAAAAATCCACCAAGTTCCAAAACACGTCTGACCCCCGAGGGCTTCGGATGATGGAGCGTGGACATGCACGTATTCTTTCCATGGGACAGCTCTAATCACTCTTTTCTTTCCATTCAACCAAAAGATACTGCCAAAAGCTAACTGGTGTTTGCCCATAACCAAATGACTTCTTATTTCTCTCTGAAAAAGAAATCAATACGGGGGTGTGTTCAAGAGTGATGAGAAATGAAACCGGCTTTCCTCTTTTTAATGCAGTTGATATTTCAAAAACAAGTACTTTGTAACCAGCACAGACTCCAGCAGACTGTTCTCAGATAGGAAAATCCAGGTCTGAGGTCAAGGACAGCCCATGTCTCGGGTGGCTTAGCCCAGGAACAGGACAGGATGGGTGTGGAAATGGAGCAGAGTCTCCCTGAGCGGAAGCCTTAATACTTTGTCACAACCCAAGATAACACTCTCCTGATGATGTTTACTCACTGTGAAATCCTAGGCGGGCGCAGAAGGAGAGTGCTGAAGCTGGACAGGAGAGAGGCTTACAGTGGGCTTGGAAGCAGAAGGAACAAGGCAAACGGTGACCTGGCCCAACTGGGAGAGACCCACTTTGTAAAGTGCTAACAGCCTTGGCGCACGGGAGCGGCAGGCTAAATTAGCAAGCAGGAGGGCTGGTTTCCTTGCTAGTGAAAGCCTGCTCAATGGCTCAGTTGTATCCGACTCTTTGGGGCTCTGTGGACCGCAGCCCACCTGGCTCCTCTCTCCATGGGATTCTCCAGGCAAGAATGCTAGAGTGGGTTGCCATTTCCTCCTCCACAGGATCTTCCAGACCCAGGGATTGAACCCACCTCTCCTGCATTGGCAGGAGGATACTTTACCACTGAGGCACCTGGGAAGCCCTGCTAGTGAATATCCCCTCACTAAAGGGAAGTCTCAGAGAGGAAATGCACCCATATGATGTTTCTATATATGCCCTCCCAGGGTGCAAAGTTTGGGTAAGGAAAGCAGGAAGTAGCAACCAGCCTACAGGGTTCCATTTCCCCCAAGCATCTGTGTACCATCCCCCCTGGTCTCAACACTGTGTGGCATACAAGGGCACAGGGGACCGAGCTGGCGATGAGCAACGTGAGTAGTGATCTCTGTCTACGTGCTGAGCAATTCAGGGTCACCCTCCGGGCCTTCTGGGTGTCACTTTCCAGACTCCTTATGCAGGAGGCACAGACCTTTAAAGCTCTTTCCTAATCAAACAAGTTTTGATTCTTGGGAGGCTGCAATCACCCGTCTGCCCTTTTTTCCTCTTCTCACCCAAAATTAAATATGGAATTCCCACCATTTGAACATTGTGAGAAGGAACATGGGAGAAGGAAATGGCAACCCAATCCAGTATTCTTGCTTAGAGAATCCTGTGGACAGAGGAGCCTGGTGGGCTGCTTGTCCACAGGGTCACACAGAGTCAGACACAACTAAAGCGACTTAGCATGCATGCATGCATTGGAGAAGGAAACAGCAACCCACTCCAGTGTTCTTGCCTGGAGAATCCCAGGGACAGAGGAGCCTGGTGGGCTGCTGTCTATGGGGTCGCAGAGTCGGACACGACTGAAGTGACTTAGCAGCAGCAGCAGAACACTGTGAAGGGACAGAGTGATACACACACATTAGGGAATGAAGAGACCATTAAGAATTCAGTGAGAAATCCGTGCTGGCCCCACGGTTCTGCACAGAATGTTATTCAGTTGGGATCTGGCTTCTCCTTTACTCCTCGCCTCCCCATCCCAGCACCCAAGCAACGCCTCTTCCTCTTGCACACCCTCCAGCACCCTGACCTCTCCTCCCTATAGCCATTTTTTCCCTCATGATTCCCTCCCCCATCGACTCTAAATTCCAGCTAAGACCAGCTGAGTGCCTACCTATGTGCCAGCTTAGTACATGTGCAGAGATGACTGGGTTCAGTCCTCCAATCAGCCTGTGGAATAGACAGGTCACCCTTTTTTGGAAAAGGGAGGTTGCAGCTCAGAGATGAAGAAACTCGCCCAGAATGACATGACTGGCAGGTAGCGGAGGAAGGAAGCAAACTCATGTCCCTGGGCAGAGCTAGGCATCCCTGGGCAGAGCCAGGCATCCCTGGGCGGAACTGGGCATCCCTGGGCCTCCACTGCCTCATCTGAGAAGCAAATACTACCTTCTTCTTCTTCAGGCCTGCTTGGTGCTCAGACAGTAAAGGACCCACCTGCGATGCAGGAGACCCGAGTTTGATCCCTGGGCCGGGAAGATCCCCTAGAGAAAGGAATGGCTTCCCACTGCAGTATTCTTGCCTGGATAATTCCAGAACAGAGGAGCCTGGAAGGGCGACAGTCCATGGGGTCGCAAAAGAGTCGGACACGACTGAGCAACTAACACTTTGGGGCTTCCCTGGTGACTCACGGTAAAGAACCTGCGTCTTCACAGGATGCTTTTAAAGACTAAATGGCACAGCCAAGCTATCCATCCGTCCTCAGCGCCTATCAGAGCATCATTACATCCCAAGAAGGGGCGAAAGCACAGCTTCTGTTTCCCGTCTGCGGTCTTTACACGACAGGACCGCACCGGGCCTCCCGCCGACTCCTGCATTTTAACAATGGCAAATGAGATGGAAAGAGGCAGGCTGAGGAGATGGAGGCTAGGGAAGAGCCTGCCCAAAGGAGGAGAGGTGGGAACTCCAAGACATGTGCGAGAACACGAGAGGAGCTGAGTCTAACTGCCAGACGGAAGGAGGAGGGAATGTTCTAGAAGGTGGCGGAGCAGCAGGGAGCTGAGTTAGGGAGTGAGGAGGCGATGTCTGGCTCTGGTAGGTGGGGGAGGGAAAGAGGTGAGGGTGGGCCTGAAGGGAGGGGGTGAGGCTGAAGGAGGGAGAGGGACCAGACACAAGGAGAGGAGGCTAAAAGCTTTGGCAGATGCCTCAGGCTTGTTCTCTGAAAGGGATATAAAGAGCTGCAGACCTGGGTCCCCCAACCTGAAGCAAAATCAGCACCTCCCCCACAGAATTGCTTGCAGACTCATTAAACCCTCTTTCTGCCCAGATTTGGCTTGCACTCTTGGGCATGTTCAGTATTGATCATGTTCGCTACCTCTGAAGGCTCTCTCCAGGCAAGAGTGAGCCCTCAAATACACTCACAGCACACCCGGCTCTCCCCAGCATCCCTGAACCCCACCTGCCCCTGCACCCCAGAGGCTGCCAAAGGGCAGACGCACGAGACAAAGGGCCGGCTTCCAGTCCACATCCTCGTTTCAGGCCCTTCTCCTCCGTCACTTCCCAGCTGTATGATTTTGAGCAGATCGCTTTTTGAATCTCAGTTTCCGCATCTCTAAAGGGCCAATGAGGCTACTACCCTTCAGATTTTTGTGGTTTTTAAAATGTGATAATCAGTGCTTTGTGCTTGCTTAGTACTGTCCAACTCTTTTGCGACCCCATGGACTGTAGCCAGCCAGGCTCTCCTGTCCATGGGATATCCCAGGCAAGAATACTAGAGTGGGTGGCCATTTCTTCCTCCAGAGGATATTCCCAACCCAGTGATGGAACTTGCGGCTCCTGCACTGGCAGGCAGATCCTTTAGCAGTCACTGAGCCACCTGGGAAGCCCCCGAATCAGCGCTTTATGATCTATAAAACACCATATAATTGTATTATCCTGTTTACCGCTAATACGTGATCACCGACTACTGAGGGTTGGATTTGTGTCCCCTAAAAGAGATTTTTGAAGTCCTTACCCCCGGTACCCATGAATATGCCCTTATTTGGAAACAGGGTCTTTGCAGGTGCAATTAACATGTAAATCAGGTTGAGGGCACACTGCATTAGAGGGAACTCATTCCAGTATGACTACTATCCTGAAAGAAGAGAACATACACAGAGAGAGAGAGAGAAAGGGGAATGCCCTGGAGACAAAGAGATGCCCAGAGGGAAGACAGTCAGGTGAGGACAGAGGCAGAGACTGGAGTTGGCAGCTGCAAGGCAAGGAACACCAAGGACTGATGGGGACCACCAGAAGCCAGGAGAGAGGCATGGGACGGATTCTCCCCCAGGAGCCCCCAAGAAGGAACCAACTCTCCTGACACTTTGACTTTGGGCTTTTAGCCCCTAGAACTGCAAGACAATAAATTGGCAACAGCTGTGAGCAACCGGGGCTGGCAATGGGTGTGAGCATCTGGGAAGGAGTACTTCTTTCTCGGTGCTACATGCCTGCTTCTTCTGTTAGGGCGCTTTCTGCACAGTAGAACTGTTGGTGTGTTCGTTTCTTAGAGCTGCCATAACGAAGTACCACCAAGGAAGCAGTTTGAATCAACAGGAATTTACTGTCAGTTTGCTCATCTGTAAAATGGAGGCATAAGATCCATCCGACCTTACCTATTTAAGATGTGCTGCAAGGGTGTGATAAACACAAGATCCTTATACCCCTAATTCCCTGGCTGTGTCTTTGCCCAGCCCAGCCCCATGCCCGTGTCCTTTCATCTTTGCTTCCCTGTGGACAATACATTTTTAGGACCCGGATGAAATCCTGGTTCTTCTGCAAGCTTTTCTTGACCAGCCTAGCCACTCCTCCACATCCCACCCTCTGAAACCACCTGAATCTCAGTACTCTCCCCAGTTGTACAGTCCAGTTAGGCATCTTTTCCTCGGTTTGGGACTTAACCCTGTCCCATTCCTTGCCTCTCTTAGTTCTTTATATCATGCTTTCTATCTAGTTCTTATTCAAGCAGTTCCATAGACTGGTTGCTGATTGCCTCTTTTTTGCAAGCCCCAGAAAAAGAGGGTGAAAGTCATACCATCCCCACCCAAATATCAGTCACTCTGTAGCCCACCTGCCTCAAAGTGGAGACAAGGGGTTTGTCTGCAAGAGAAGCCTTGTAATCCCCAGACTTGAATAGCCTCTTCACGTCTGCGCTCCCAAAGCAGCCCAGCTGTTTACACTCGTGCAAAGGCCCCTTCTGCCCAGGGGCGAGGAATTGGCTGCCAAACTGCAGCCCTAATTGAGAGGCATCAGTGGCTGAAGCATCCGCCTCCCCGCCTTTTGTGTGGTTCCCAGCCCAGTAAAACGTACAGATCCCTCTGACCTTCAGGCACAGTGGCTATAGCGTCTCCCAACCCCTTTCTCCTCTCTGGTTCACACTGTGGGGCCATCTAATTTCTCTGGGGCAGAGAAGCAAGAGGGGCAGAGATAACGTCATGAGTCACCGAAGCCCAGAAAGCCACACTCAAAGGAAGCTGCCCTCTGGGTCAGCAGGGGCAGTGACAGCTGGTAACCGGGCCGTTGACAGAGGGACTCTGCCCCTCTCTCCTTCTGCACGTGAGTTTCCCCAGCGCCACGTTCAGAACCAAGATAAGGACACAGGGGTTTCAGCAGGCAGTTTATATTCAGACGGCAGATCTATGGGGCACAGAGAAAGAAGCCGCTGACTTTGGCTTGAGGAGTTAGGGAAGGATTCAGAGGGCTGATATCCAGGGGAGAGCAGGAGCTAAGAAAGCAAAGTCCACCCAGCTAGCCAGGGGCTGGGGACATAAGATTCATTGCTCATTGATTTTTCACTCACAATTTTATTTTACCCTTAAAGTAGCCCCATGGTATAGATATTACTCTTATGAACATCTCCATTTTGCAAAAGAAGAAACCCAAGTCCAAGGAAGCCAAGTGACCTGAACAAGCTGCAAGCCAGTAAGGGGCAGAAGCAGGATTCTAATTCAGGTCTGAGGAACCCCAAAGCCTGCCCCCTCTGCCATGTGCCACAGAACTATGGGGTGACAGCACACGTGGTCCCACCTTGCTTCTTCTCCAGACGCTGTTTCCCGAGTTAATCTGCTATTTCCAAACATTTGGCAACTGGATAATCCCTTTCCAGGCTAGAGGTAGGTACCATTCACAGTCCGCAAGAAAGGACGTGTCCGCAAGCAGACACAGAGTTAGAGGGGGTGCGGCCGTGTAGACAACAGAGCTGCACTGGGAGCCGGAAGGCAGCGGGGAGGAGGCCATTCAGGTCTGCAGATCACAGGACTTCCACGGAGAACGGCCCTCTTGTCCCAGACACTTTAAGGACGCCTAGCTTCTGGGTGGTCCAACACTTGGGAAGGGGCCTATACAACTTTTTTTTCCTCCCTTTCTTCTGAGGCTTGCAAGCAACCAGCCCAGCACACCAATCTATAGATGTTGTCAAAGACAGGCTGCACGGTTGAGTTAGAAAGAAAAGTCTAGCATTTAAAAATGCCAACACTCCGGCACCACGCAAGACCTGTTTATAAGTGGTTTCTCATTAAATCTGCATGACAACCTTGCATGGGAGGTATTATTGTTCCCATTCCTATAGAAGAAAAATTAAAGTTCAGAGAGACTGTTTTTTAAAGTAATGAATTTACATATGTGTGTTTACTTACTTCTCTCCCAAATTGTGCAAGAAAAATTATATGGAGTCCTGTGCAGACAGAAGGTCTAAAATCTGAAATGCGGACCCAGGTTGTTGCAAGTTCTGCGCTTTCCTCTCCCCCACCATGCTCTGCAGCACCCCACCATGTGGGTCCTTTAATCTAGGACACCCCCAACCCTCACCCCCCAACTCCACAGGTCCAAAATAGGATGCAATACACAAAGGTTCCCTTTGCCTGTGAAATTTCAGAAGCAGCAAGCAGACAAGCAGAAGGGGGGTGTCTCATTTGAGCTGAGAGTTACTTCAGGGGCTTTTAAAAGTCAGCAGTGCTCACCCAGCCCTACCTCCTGGAGCCCTGAGAAGAGACATGAATTTGAAGCCACTGCTGTATTTCAAACTGCATGATCCTGCTCAGAACGTTTCCTCTCCTGGCAATTTTGGTTTTTTATCCGTATCATGAGAATATTAATAGCCCTGACAACTGCTCACTGACAGAGCTTTTCAGGGGTGTGAGTGGGGAGATGGGCGCAGACACCTTTTGTCAGCCATAAACTGCTGCACAAACGTGAGAACTACTTTCATTCCTACCCAGGTGACCACACACAGATATATGGACCCAGTGAGACCGAACCTTAAACAGAAAGATGCTCAGAAATGACGGAAGAATGTATTCAGCTATATTCAATAGTCGTACTGGAGTACCCGGCTCTGGGATGGGAGATCAAAGACAGACACTGAACAGGACTTCCCTGGGAGTCCAGTGGTTAAGAATCCGCCTGCCAGTGCAGAGGACATGGGTTCGATCCCTGGTCCAGGAAGACTCCATATGCTGCAGGGCAACCCGTTATAGCGACTGAACCCTTGTCCCCTAGGGCCCATGCTCTGCAACAGAAGCCACCGCAACGAGAAGCCTGCACCCCACAGCTACAGAAAGCCTGCCCAGCAATGATGACCCAGCAAGGCCAAAAATAAATAAATAAAAACAGGTAGCTCAGATGGCACAGAACCTGCCTGCAATGCAGGAGACCCCGGTTCAATTCCTGGGTAGGGAAGATTCCCCTGGAGAAGGGATAGGCTACCCACTCCAGTATTCTTGGGCTTCCCTGGTGGCTCAGCTGGTAAAGCATCCACTTGCAATGCAGGAGACCTGAGTTTGATCCCTGGGTTGGGAAGATCTCCTGGAGGAGGGCAGGGCAACCCACTCCAGTATTCTGGCCTGGAGAATCCCCACAGACAGAGGAGCCTGGGGGGCTACAGTCCATGAGGTCGCAAAACGTTGGCACGACTGAGCAACTAAGCACAAATAAAATAAGGAGCACAGTGTGTTAGGTTCTAGAACTGACATAGAGGCCCACAGCGGAGGCTGGATAGACAGAGCAGGAGCTACTGATGAAAGGATACTGGAACTGTGTCTTAAATAAGTAGATTTGGCCCCAAAGGCACAGGGAAGGCATTCCAAGCAGAGGGAACAGCAGAGGGGAGACACAGAGGTCTGAGGAGGGCAGCGTATAGAGGCAGTGTGGTACTTCAGTTGGGGGAGTGACCTTCCGGGTGCCAGGTGGGCAGGAACCCAGCCCCTATCCTTCATAAGAAGGGAACAGCATGTATTCATCAAGGGGACACCACTGCACCTGCCCCGAGTGACTTTTCACAGCCGGACGCAGGGGGACAGCCCCGAACCTCAGGACTGTCAGCGTTTCTCTGGCCATTTGTTACTCTCATTTGCCAGCAATTTTCTGAAGTCAAACCAATCCATCAGGCACATGAGTTCCTAGTGCTTTAGTGAGCAGAAATCTAATGGTTCCATTTCCTTCCCTGGGAAAGGAGAAAAGGTTGAAATGAGTAGTTATTCCCCATATTTACATGGTTCCTTTCTTCTTGCATGAAACAACTTACGGACAAACAATCTGCTAGGAAGGCAGAAAAAAATCATGATCTCTGCCATCATGGCTAGCAAAGAGGCACTGGAGGTAGGAGGGTAATATTTCTGCTTTATCAGAACAATTAGAGACTTTGATTCTTTGAAATTTGAGATGAGGACTTCAAGCTAGAGCAGATCTTGAATACTCCCTTATCCAACATACAAGTGTAAAACTCTCTTATGAAACAGCCTGGCCAAGCAGCAGGCACCAAGCCTTTGCTTGTTTAACTTCTGTCTATTAATTTGATGGTTTTGATGAATCTCACCTCTGATGGGAACACAAGCATTGCACATCAGGGCTTTTCTGGTGGCTCAGTGGTAAAGAATCTGCCTGCCAATACAGGAGACAGGGGTTCTGTCCTGGACTGGGGAAGATCCCACGTGCCGCAGACCAACAAAGCTCATGTGCCACAACTACTGAGCCGGTGCTTTCAAGCCCAGGAGCTGCAACTACTGAAACCCGAGCGCTCTAGAGCCAGGGAGCTCTGCAACCCACTGGCTTCGCAACAAGAGATGCCAGTGCAATAAGAAGCCACACACCACAACTAGAGAGTGGCTCCCACTCGCCACGACAAGAGAAAAGCCCGAGCACCAACAAAGACCCATTGCAGGCAAAAATAATTAAATAAAATCATTAAAAAAAAAAAAAAAGCATTGCACACCAAGACTTCCCTGGTGGTTCAGTGTGTAAGAATCTGCCTGGCAATTCAAGGGACATGGGTTTGATTCCTGGTCGGGCAACTAAGCCATGCCTGCAACTAGAGAAACCAGAGCACTGTGACCAACAGCCCAGGTGGTGCAACAAGACCCAGCAAAGCCCCCAAAGATTTTTTAATAAGTAAAAAATAAACTATGAAAAGAAAAAGAGAGAATTAGAGGGGGGGAGAAAGTGGAGATTTTTGGAAAGAGGCCTAGAGTCCAATTTGGATCTTCTCCTTCCATACAAGACTTCTTAAGCGACTATGACCTTAGGAAAAGACATTGAAATGCTTTGAGCTTCTTCCTCTGTAGAGGATGGGTTGTAAAACCTTCCTTGCTGGGGTTGTTATAAGGATCAAGTGGACTAGAGTATATAAAGTGCCCAGTAGAGTTGCCTGGCACACAGCCGACACTCAATAAATGGTAATTATTATCATCTCATTAGCCCAAATTCCCACCCAAGGCAGAAATCCTTCTTTAAACAACCCTGACATACTAAAGAGCTGTCAGGTCTCAACTTGAATAAATATTAGTTGATTGATTTGGTAATCAGTTGGTTCTAAGTACCCAGGACAAACACACCCTACTTTATTGCTCCAGGTTCTTAGGTATGCTTTAGTAGCAAGACCTCATCCCTCTCCACAGGCTGGTACTTAATGGCTAATTTCTTCCCAGCACAGCGCCAGACTCTACTCACTACAACTCTTCTCCAATCCATGCTTTGCTTTCTTAGCCATGTTTTGTTTTAAATAGGCAGACTCCTTTCAAGAACGTCCCAGAAAGCTGCACGTACATGGAACCAATTGCCTACAACTTGACAGGTGTCTCAGATCTTGTCAAGGATTTATTGTACTCCAGGCTAAGCACTACTGTTCTGGAACCTCCCAAACAAGGTGCAGACACTACTGCTCTGTTTCACCAAACACTCCTCATC
Organism: Ovis canadensis; assembly: GCF_042477335.2. Lineage (NCBI taxonomy): Eukaryota > Metazoa > Chordata > Mammalia > Artiodactyla > Bovidae > Ovis > Ovis canadensis. The sequence goes on along the minus strand of NC_091265.1, from coordinate 32,433,992 downwards.
CTCTCTGCCGAGGGCTTTCCCTATAACTTCAGAAGAGGAAAGAGATGCCGTACTCAAGTTCTATAATCAGTAGACCACAGCTCAAATTTCAGTTTCCCTATACAGTTCATCGTTCAGCCTCAGTTTCCTCATCTACACAATGGCGATAATCACAGTACCTACCTCGTAGGGCTAGTTTTGAGGGTCGAGGGGGATCATGCACATTGATGCTTAGCACAATGCCTGGCATGGAGTAAACACACAACAGCAGGTAGCTATTGCTATTTTTCCTATCACATCTGTTCCCTTGCTCCCATTCCCACCATAGACACTACAGCTTGCCACTGTTTCGCTTAAAAGGATGCTTCAGAATACATATTCAGTTCTAGAGCTCAAGATGGGGCTTTCCTGGCACCTCTCAGATGGTTAAGAATCTGCCTACAATGTGGGAGACCCGGGTCCAGTCCCTGGGTCTGGAAGATACCCTGGAGAAGGGAATGGCCACCCACTCCAGTATCTTTGCCTGGAGAATTCCACGGATAGAGGTTAGAGTCCAAGGTGTGTTGCCAAGAGTGACCAACACTTTCACTTTCACAGGACTCAAGACAGCCCTGCATGTCGTGCCTGGGCTGTTGGGCAGGGGGCGCTGTGCCCAAGTCAGACTCAGCCCCAGAGGTGCTCTGGTTGGCATGTACCTGGCCTTTGATTAATAAAAATGAGACAAATTCGAAGCCCTGATTTAAAAATGCAGCAGTTCAGGGCCTTCCATGGTGCTATGGGGGTTAAGACTCCAAGCTTCAAATGTAGGGGGCACAGGTTTGATCCCTGGTCAGGGAACTAGGATCCTACATGCTGCATGGTTTGGCCAAAAAAAATTTTTTTTAATTGCAGTGGTTCAGTAGATTAAAATATAATAAATGATCTTGGAGAAGGGAAAAACTAAGTGGGATCCATGGAGATTAAAAAAGAAGAAAGCAAGAAAATCCTGATGGCCTTTCTGTATGTATGATTCTTTATCCTCCTTCCCTCCCTCTCTTCCTTTTCAAACACAAACATGTATTGAGTGGTTACCTGTGTCAGCCTTGTGCTAGGCAGTGGGAATACAAGACAAATAAGCCCTGGTTTCTGCCCTCAAGGAGCTCACAGTCTGGGGTTGTGGGGGGCGGGGAGGCTTGGGAAGAGAACAGAATGCCATGGGGCAAGTCCCCCAGAAGGATAAGCACAGGTGTTGAGGCTGCAGGGGACAAAGCCTCGGACTCCAGGGGAGATACAGAGGGATAGGAATATTTCCCCAGGAAGGGGACATTCAAAGTGAGACCTTTTAACCATTTCTTAAGAGATACTTTTGCTGGTTATAAAAGTAATATAAATTTACAGCAAGAGATTTAGAAAGCACAACCACACCAAAGAAAACATCAACCATTTCTCACCAGAGAGAGCAACTCATTCAGAAACATTTCTCCATCTTTCAACCTGTATGTTTAACATGAATGAGTTCACGATGTCTCAACAATTTGATAAGCTCGCGGTTTTGCTTAACATTCAGGTATAAGCATTTTTCCATCAAGCTCAGTCTGTTAAGAGTGACCTCTGGGTCTCTGGTTGAGGGGACAGAGCCCCAGAGCCCGGGAGCCAGGGCAGGCTCAGAGGAGACAGGACAAGTTGGGTTTCGGTGACCAGGTGGAGTCCAGCAGAGCATCCCGCCTCTCACAACTCTGGATGGCTGAATGGGCCGTGGCACGCAGGAGACAGTCCAGCAGAGAGGGTCCTCGGCAAACAGGCGGTGGTCGATGCCATGGGATGGATGAGGTCCCTCAGGGAGGGTGTGCAGGGTGAGAAGAGAGATGACTTAGGGTAAGGTCCCTGCCCTCTAGAAGCTCACAGTCTAGATGCGTTCATGTGCAAGTCGTTTACCCCCAGCTAGATTGTAAGCTCCTTGAGGGCAGTTACCACTTCACACACAGCAGTCCCTTGCCAACCAGGGGGGTTGGGTTTCTGAAAACCCCTGGGGAGGAGAAGTCAGGCTCGAGGAATTTAGGACCTTACTGGGGAAAAAATAGGGTTAGGGGAATGAAGTCACGAGTGAACTTAGGAAATCATTACATTTTTTTGCATCGAAAGAAAGAAGAACAGTAAGAACAGCATATTCAAAACATTGAGTAACAATGACACTTCAATTATCAGTGTGTTTTTCAACAGCACAGAAGACTTTGCAATTTATTTTCATTTACCAGCCATCCTTTTCATGGGCTCTCCCCTTCATAGTTCTAACAACATGTTTGTACATCCTTTTTTTTTTTTCATTGCTAGAAAAATACACTGGCCAAGAGTCATCTTCTTTGGTATGTTTCCTCATGCAAATATTTAACGCCTTTTGGGGATTTTTATAACTCTGAACTACTGATTCCTATCTCTTGGGGCCCCCTGCAAGCACATGCCCATATCTTAACAGGTACGAGTGGGTTTCTGGTGTCTGATGGACTCTCCACCTTCCACCCTTCTCACTCCCCTGTTTCTGCAACATCTCTCCACTAGACTGACCTCCACTTTACCTACTTCCCTCTTTCCATCCTCTGGACAGATTTCATCATCCCCCGGGAATGACCTCAGATTCTCCATGGCTTCTGAAAGACTAGGCCAAGTGAAGGTGTCAGTACTAGAACCTGGTGTCTGTTTTCCATAGCACCTAGTACATTCTGCACTCACTAGCTCACAGGAGTTTCTCAGAGGGCTCTTGCTGAACTGAGCAATCTCCTAACCCGAAGGATAGGATGTGGATTTTATTTCCCTTTGCACTCACTGCTCCAGATGAATATTAAACCTTGCACACAGCATAAATATTGAAATATTTGTAGGCACATTTAATTTCCCTTCTGACAGGTCATGATGACAAGAAGGAACTAATAGATGTAATCTATCTGCATTCATGAAGGCAATTTTGAGTTCCACATGACATGCTGTCAATAGACTCAAAAGATATGGCCCTTTAGTGAAGGAATTCTCCATCTTTTCCAGCCCAGAGACCACTTGGATAAAGCAGGAGACACACTAACCTGCAATTCCCCTATGCATGTTCATCACACAAAAAGCGGTCAGCTGACTACAGGGGAGAACCAGCTCTATTTTGCATGAGTACCAACAAAACAATATCTTTTAAATGAAATGATAGTCCATTACATTTACACAGCACTTTACAGTTTACAAAACGCTTTCAGGTACATTTTTTTTAATCTCATTTTTTCTTTGCAGCTACTCTGTGAAGTGGTCAGAGAAGGTACTCATATCTTCATTTTGCAAATAAAGAAACTGAGGCTTATTTATTCTCAAGAAAGGGATCAAAAAGGAAAACAACTCACTCATTCAATCTGAGCCCCCACCATGCTGTTACCAGCTGGGTTACATATGAAAAAACAAAACTCAATTACAATGCTCTTTTCCACGCCCTATAATTGCCAGTTCCCAAGATAAGGCCCCCCCCAATTTACTCCCCTCCCCCCACCTGTCTTCTGGCCACAAACTAACCAGCCTGGCCCAGGAGGACATTTAAGTCCATTACCTATGAGGAAAGGTAACAAACGCATGTCCAGCACCACATGCCCACACGTATGAGAATCAGTGTTCAGTGCTTCTCTGCATGATCCATTATGTCCACACAACAGCCCTGCCGAGGAGGGTCTGCGATACCCATCTTGTAGACGAGGAGGTTATGAAGGAGCGTCTTACACAACTTGTCCACCTCACAGGGCTGTTCGTGGAAGAAGTGAGGCTGCCCACCCTCAGCCTTCTTTTCCATTCTTTCCCCTAGGCCAGGGACTGATAAGTAGCAGGACCAAAACTTAAACCCAGGTCATTTGATTCGGCATTCTGGGGTAATCTTTCTAACATACTCCTCTGCCTCCAGGAAAGCCCCACAAAGCTATGGTGGACATAGATCCGCCAGAGCCTCTCACAGCCCTGAACTCATTTGTTGCTGTTGTCCAGTCACTAAGTCATGTCCGATTCTCTACAGCCTCATGGACTGCAGCACTCCAGGCTGCCCTGTCCTTCACTATCCTCCGGAGTTTGCACAGACTCATGCCCACCAAGTTGGTGAAGCTACCTAACCAACTCATTTAATCCTCTACAGAAAAGTCACAGCAATCCCTCCTTTAGAAATGCAGAAACTGAGGCTCAGGGAGCGCCTTGCCTCGTGACCAAGGTCACAGGCACAGAGATTTGCAGAGCCAGGATTGGAAACCGGGTCTTGCTCTGGGACAGCAGGGCAGCCCCCAGGCCTGGTCTTACCAGCTGGAGAACTGGTGTGCTCCACGCCCACCCCCCAGCTCAGCACCAGCGAGGCTCACAAAGACCTAACCCTAGGAGGAAGCGGCCGCCCCACAGTGAGGCCTCTGTGCAGCGCACCCACGGGGACCAAATCACCTGACATTAGGATTCAGTCCCCGAAACCCCAAATCCTCGATGAGAAGAAAAAATCTATTTTAAATGAATTCACTGGGACATTTTAGTCTCGAGAAAGTGGGGGTTGAACCAACTGGAGAAGAAGAGAGACCTATGAGCACCGACCCAGGAGAATGCGAGGTTCAGGCTGGACACATGGTTCCAGGGGAAATGAAAAGCACAGCCGCAGAGACAGGGAGGAGCTTGGTGGCTCCCAGTGGGTGGGGAGGGGTAGTGAAGAGTGACTGCTTGATGAGTGAGGGGCTTCCTTTTGGGGTGACAAGGCCTTGGGACTAAACAGAGGGGATGGTTGCCCAACATTGTGAATGTACTAACTGCCACTCAATTGTACACTTTAGACAGGCTCATGGTGAATCTTTTGTAAATTCACCTCGATTTTAAAAAAAGGGGAGGGAAAAAGGGCAAGCTGTGTGCGCCAAGCGGAGTGCCAGGTGAACGATGCCTTTGTGCTTGTAGCAGAAGCTGGTCCTCTCGTAAAGAAGCTGTGGATATGGAGTCATTTTGCACACAGGGTGCTCAGCACTTGGGTAGGGGGTGTGCACTATGAAGAAGTGAAGTGAAGTTGCTCAGTCGTGTCTCACTGTCTGTGATCCCATGGACTGTAGCCTACCAGGCTCCTCCGCCCATGGAATTTTCCAGGCAAGAGTACTAGAGTGGGCTGCCATTTCCTTCTCCAGTGGATCTTTCTGACCCAGGGATCGAACCAAGGCCTCCCACATTGGAGGGAGATGCTCTACTGTCTGAGCCACCAGGGAATTGTGCATCTGTTCATTTAGCAAGTGTGTGCATGTGTGTGTGTTTACACAACAGGCAAAGGGGACAGCTTCAGGATTAAATTTTCACAGCTTGACTCTTAAGCATTGTAACATGTTACACAGTCCAAATTCACCAGCAGTAATAATAGTAGGAATAATGATAACAGTAACATTATTATGACATGGTTGTTATCAAACAGTGGCAGGTACTATTTACTGAGAGGTTGCTATGAGCCAGGCACCCTGATAAATATCTCACATGCATCACCTCATTTAATGCTCACAACATCCCATGGAAAAGGAACTCCCTCCATTTTTCAGGTGAGGGAACTGACACAAGGTTAAAGGCTTGTCTAAAGTCACACTTTGATAACAACACAGTCACGATTTTAATCAGGTCGATGTGACTGACGCTTGTGACTGGAGGGACACATAATCGCATTAGCCAGAAACAACAACTATTAACACCCTCATAAATTTTACTTTGAATTGTTTCTGTAGGTCATATAGTTAAAGCTACAGACGTGCTTACATTTCTGGGGGGTTTTTCCCCCCTTACAATGTCCTCTTAACATTTGCCCACATCTCCGCAAGTCTCCATACATTTAATTTTGAAAACGTAGATCTATTCTGTCCCAGGGATGCTGATAAATAACTTTCATCTTAATGTTGACCTGGAAAGTGCTTTCCAGTCTTCTGCACATACAAATAATGTTGTGGTGAATATTTCTGCCCATCTACTTTCTCTGCATTCCTGCCTTTCCTTAAGGATGTTTGTATTCTCGACACTTGTGCGTTCTCGACGTGCACTGAAGCTGGCGCCCTCATCCGAAACCCTGCCTGGCACGAGCACTGTCTGTGGAGGTTTCTCCAAAGACACGCCCCAGAACCAGGACCCTAAGCTCCTGAGTGGGGTTGGGGCCCATGCTGGTGGCTCTGCTCCTCCCACTGTGCCTGGGCCAACACTCCCCAGCTCCCTCCTGCACGGACATCAGTTCTGACCCAAAGGAAGTTTCCCTGCCTCACTGTACTGACTCCTGACTGGTAGGGCCCAAAGCCTACTGGCCATCATCTAGGTTCTAATCTTCTTGCTCCATTTTCGTGATTTCCACCACACCTTTAGGCTATCTGCACTATTATTAACTTTTTTTTTAATTCCACTAACTTTTTGTTTCTTGAATCCATTTATTCAAAATAAGGAAAGTGTATCTCATTATGGTAAATTAAAATGATCATTTCATCATGTACAGAAGAAAAAGCTTAAAAATAAACATGGTAAGTATAAAACCAGGTAAAGACAGTTGCCTCCTCATCCAGACTCAAGACTTTTCTTAAAATGGGAGATTAGCAAGCATCACAAAAAATATTAAATTCCTACCAGCACCATAATCAGGCTCTTTCTTCAACTCAATTAAAAAGATTGAACAGAAATGGGATGGACTTTCTCACCATTGCGCTAAAGTAACACACCTACAGACACCTGTCTGGCCCCCCAGTGGAAAATGCTGACCTAGTCCAACCTTCTCCACTTACACACAGATAAAAGATGCTAAAAGCTCAGTGACCGGCCTCTGTCACATCCAAGCTAAGCCGGCAGGAAAGCATAACCAAGAATCCAGGTCTCCTGGCTCCTAAGTTTTGTTTGATCACTCTTTGAAAATTTCATTTAAAAAAATATTAGGCAGGAGAGTATATGGGGAGAAAAACTATATTTTTACTTAGATCTTTGCTTATAAGATCTTGAAGCATGTTATGATAGAAGAGATTAAAGATATAAGCATTTCTTTTAAAAAATTCAATCAACAAGAATTATTGATTCAACAAGGTATTATTATACCTCTCGCTTCCAAGCCACATTCTACCCTGTGTGCTGGGCTTATGATAGAGAATAGGAGATAGCTTTCAGCCTCCTTCCCCCAAACTGACTGTATGTGGGCAACGTTCAGACTTAGAAGTGGTATCTGTGGACTGATCATTCATTTCTTATTCCACAAACATGGATGAGCACCTACTATGTGCAGATTTCCATAAACGATTTTTAATGGCACCCGATGCTCTCTTTCAGACAGTTTCACTGATAACCCTAATTGCTAAGATTCAAACATAAGAATGACAGGCTTTAAAAACATCACTTAAGTTAGTTACAGGAAACTACTTCATAAAACCTATGCTGAACTTCTAAACAGAGGATACAATTTAAAAAATGTTACATCAGCTTAGATATTATTACAAATAATAGCTAACACAAGCAAGCCAACCATACAGTTATTAACAATTAGCTAATATTTACTGGATCCTTATGATACAGTTGGCATTATGCTCAACACTGCTGCAGACACTGACTCATTTAATCCTTGCAAGAATCCTGCAAAGGATTATTATTATCTGTAACATACAGGCTTGGAAGCTGAGGATTATAGAGGTTAAATAAGTTTCCCCAAATCACATAGTTAATAAGTCATGAAACCTAGATACAAATCCAGATAGCTGGCTGAAAGTTTAAACCTTTCCAAATTTTAAAGGCATGCTTACTAAAGGAAACATAAATGTTGGGATTTTCTTCACTTTAATGATACTCCCAGAGAGGAGGGGGAATTTCAAAGCTCCTTCAAAGTTTAACCTCTAGCTGAAGCATGCGTTAGCAGTTAACAAATGGGCAACGGCAGTCTTTGCCAGACTTTGGAGTGCACCAGAAGCACCTGGCTGGCTTTATAAAACACTGAGTACAGGACTCCACTGAAGAGTCGCCTGTTCTGTAGGTCTGAGAGGAGCCTGAGGATGCACGTCTCAGGCGACGCTGCAAGTCTAGGGACCACACTTTGAAAACCACCTGGTTTGGTGATCACAGGCTTTAGAATTAGGTATTGTTGCTGTTCACCAGCTGTCGTGTCTGACTCTTTGCAACTCCATGGACTGCAGCATGCCTGCCTTCCTTGTCCTTCACTGTCTCCCAGAGTTTGCTCAAACTTATGTCCATTGAAGAGGTGATGCCATCCCATCATCATTCATTAGAATTATTCATTCATCCAACCATCATTCATCAGAATTAGACTTCGGTCCAAATCTTGATTTTTCTCCTTGCTTTAGGTATCATCTTAGGCACATCACAGAGGCTAAGTACCTCATCTCTAAAGGAGAAGATCACTATTGGATAAGGTCATCATGAGGATTACATTAAATGAAATTATGCCTAAAATCTGCCAAATACCTGGCATATAATGGGTATTCAATCAGCCAGCTCTATCAGTATCACTGATGAATGATCCGCAAGAGAGAATGGATACTCACTTCTCCACTAAAGCCCTCTTGAAGTGAGGAAGGAACAGGACTGCACTGGGGGAGAATGATACTTCATCCCAAGTAATCGTGTTTGTCTCTTCTATGCATAATGATGTTAGAAAATGTCAGCTGATAAAAAGGGAAGATGCATGTGGTGGGCAGCCCATCAAAACGAAGAGTCACCAGGTTAAGAAGGACCACGCTTGCCCAGGAGCCACCCTGTAGTAGCAGCATCATGCAGAACTCACGGATGGCCTGGGGGCAAAACCAGAGGGGCGCGAGGGCATCTGGGCTTTCCCTGGAGCTCACGGCAGAGTTAATGATTGTAAAGTAACAATATAACTGCATGCGCTTTGCAAAGCACTTTGCTGTCGGACGGAACAAATGGGGAGGGTTAAGTAGGCTTTTATCTTCTTCTGCCTGATTTATATTAAGTGTTGTCTGTGGGGGGTAGTTCTTGTGTGTGTGTGTGTGTTTGTGTGTGTGTGTGTGTGTGTTTGTGTGTGTGTGTGTGTTGTGTTGTCGTTGTTGCTTCTTGTTGATTTTGAAATAACTCATAGAGACACATCTGGTTGTGAGCTTGTCTTCTAGAAAGAGTGGAATATATTAAGGGCTGGAAATTGGCTTTGGGGCTACGTATAACCCAGTGAGAGAATGGAGTGGAGGGCATGCTGGTTAGTATCTGAAACATTTAATCATGGTAGAGCCTGGTGTGATGGAGCGAGACTTAAATCATCTGAAAAGAGATGTCTTTCTAAGGCCATCTGTAAGCTCTCTGGCTAGAGAATGAAGCATAGGGACTTCCAATGCCCTTCCAAGGCAGGTGATGAGGATTCGATCCCTCGTCAGGGAACTGAAACCCCATATGCCACCAGTTCAGTTCAGTTCAGTCGCTCAGTGGTGTCTGGCTCTGCGATGGTATGGCCAAAAAACCAAAAAGTGAGGCACACTGTGTGACCCAGGAAAAAGGGACGAAAGAGGGATGTGGATGGCAGAGCCCCAGCCTGGCCTGAGATGAGTAGCTGCGGGGCCTTGGCCAACAAGCCTTCACTCCTGGAATTCAGGCTCCCACAGACGAGAGTGGACAGATGGCTGCCCAGGAATCCTGTGGCTTTCGCTGCCCCAGCTCCCTCCGAGCCGGCCCCGGGTACTCAGGCCTCAGCACCCAGGCCGTCTCTCCAGACAGAGCACCCGCAGCAGTGACCACAGATGCCCTCGGTCCGCCTGCAGTGTCCACCGACCGTCTCCAGACCGCCCGGGCCTCCCACCTCACTTCGTCGCTGGGCCCTCTGTCAGTGGAGACCCACACACAGAGCCGCGTGCAAGCACCTGGAGGCTAATATTCCTGGCGGAATCTACAGCCAGTGAGGAGAGTACATTGGCAAATGGACACCTCAGCTTCCTTGGCCCCTGAGGTAGCAACTGTCCGGCTCGTACATCGGCGTCTCTCAGAGAGCCCCCAGAGGACAAAAGACGAAGGACAGAGCCCGAGCCCCACGCCCGTGGTTGTGACCCAATCGCCGATGCACCTGCTCTTAGCTTTCCTCCCTTCCTCATCCCCTTCCCTGCTCTCTCACCAATCTCCCTGGAATCACCACACAAATAAACTCCTTTCCTCGGGGTCTGCTTTGGGGAGAAAATGAAAGTGTTAGTCGCTCAGTCATGTCCAACTGTTTGTGACCCCATCGACTGTTGCCTGCCAGGCTCTTCTGTCCATGGAATTCTCCAGGCAGGAATACTGGAGTGGGTTGCCATTTCCTTCTCTAAGGGACCTTCCCAATCCAGGGATTGAGCCCAGGTGTCCCGTGTTGCAGGCAGATTCTTTACCATCTGAACCACCAGGGAAGCTTTGGGGCGAACTCAAGCTCTGAGAACTAAGTCACTATCTTAGCCTCCCACCTGCAGTCTATCATACTCTCTGGTCCCATCTTCTTTCTGACCACTCTCTGAACTGATTTACTTTCTCTTCTTATTAACACTTCTCCACGAGGGCAGGGCCTGGCTCTGCTTCATCTGTAGCACCTGGGACTATGCCTGGCCAGCGCTCAGCAAACATTACTGGTTAAATGACTAGTATTCGTCACTTGGAAATGGTTACCTCCTGCTACTACTACTGCTGCTGCTGCTGCTAAGTTGCATCAGTCGTGTCCGACTCTGTGCGACCCCACAGACGGCAGCCCACCAGGCTCTGCTGTCCCTGGGATTCTCCAGGCAAGAGCACTGGAGTGGGTTGCCACTGCCTTCTCTGGGTTACCTCCTAGAACTGCTTATATAAACAGGAATTATACTCTCACCTCTTCATATCAACTCCCTTTCTTTTCTCAAAGAGAGCCCTTTCCTGAGACACATCTATGAACAAGCAGAGAGGTTTAATGGAAGAGTTTTTGGAATTAAGAGAGCAGTGTGACTTTGGGCAAATTATTTGCCTTCTCTGATCTTCCCTGAGACCATCACAAAAACTAAGAATAGTACCATCTGTCTAATGGGTTCACAGCTAAGAGCTAGAGGGTGTAAAGAGCTTAGAGATATAAAGTGCCTGGTACTTGGTTGGCATTTAGTAAGAGTGAGTACTTTCATTCCCTATTTCTTCCTCTTATCTTCTTGAGAGATCAAGCTCAATAATAAGCCCTACACTCTGCAGAAAGAGGTGATTCCCTGAGCAACTCTCTCCATGTCTGGGCTGCCTACATCCCCTAACCCCTTGCTAACCATCCCCATCCCTGTATAAACACACGTGTGCACACAAACACGCACGCTGGTGGATGAGGTCGCTGAGTCACACAGCCAGCATCCATAGCCTGAACTGTCTCTGATTTCCTGCCTCCATTCAGCAGACCCTTCCAGGCAGGTCCCAACACTTCCACGTAAGCCATGTGGCCATTTCACAGATGGAAAGAGTGAGGTTCAGATAGGGTAGAGGAGAGCTCAAAGCCTCAGTGATATGAGGATGCACAGACTGCCTCCTTCTCTCCAGACCACACCACATTCTTCAAATTCCTATCAAACTCCAGACACTGCATGGCTGTGAATAAGTAACGTGCAAAGGACCTGCTGAGGTTTGCAACAATATATACCCTTGTGCTAAATGGCCCTCCCCTTGCTTTTATTTAGTGAGAATTAATGCAATGTCCTGGGCACTGTCCTGGACAAACAAACGGAGGTAGGTATTAAGAGCCCATTTTACTTTCAAGGAAACTGAGACTCAGAGAGATTAAGCAACTTACTGTCCATCACAGAGCAAATAAGCAGTGGAGCCAAGAATCAAATCTAGGTGTGGCCCTTAGAAGACCTGGCCTCCCTCTCTCTGCTCCCATGTTCCTTGAGGCTGCCCTCCCTGTGCTTTCATATCTCAGCCCTGCTCCCTCTCAGCTCCCCTTTGCACGAAAGGCAGGAAAGAAGAGCATCCGCTACATGGCAAGCTCCCTGATCTTTCTTTCATCTCATCTCCGGGCACTGTCATAAGCTCCGGAAAGATGTGTCCAATTGAAGTGATCAAAGCTTCAACAGGAGCTGACTGGAAGATGTCTCAGCGTCCTTCCAACTCTGGGAGGCTCCTCCCTGCTGGTCCTAGCTCAGCTCCGTTGACATGCAAAGACAAGCATTTGCAGCCACTGAAACCACCGAACAGCATCGTTAAACACCAACAAATGCTCAGCCTCGAGAGGGAATGCCGCGACTGCCACAGCCACCCCCGGGGACTTCTCCTTTGTGGAGGCTCCAAGAGGAGCAGAGGGTCTGTTTGGCTGCATCACGTCACCACAGAGCTCCACCAGCTCAGCCTTCCTGCCAGGGGATGAGACCCTGTGATCAGGCGAGGTTACAATGGGGACCATGGGGCTGGCCCAGCCACCATGACCACGCTGGGATCTTCCCGAACACCCCAAGACAACACAGCCTCCCCAACCCCATGTACCACTCCGCTGGCTAGGCCAGTCCCAGGGCATCCTCAAGGAATGGGCAGGCTCTCTGCCCATGAGGGTACCCAGCAGGGGGTGAGGTATCAGGCCCCAGGATTGGCAGAGAGTCTGGCTCCTGCCAGATGGCCCAGCTGGGTGGCAGGGCCTCTGCTTGTCTGGTCACACAACAGCCTTAATGCCGCCCCTGGAACACACCTTTGGGCTACCGGAGTGACTTCCTGAGCTTGGAACATCTAATTCCACTCAAACACATAAAGAAGTGGCTGAGTGGACCCTGAAACTGGACTGAAAGTGAAAGTGAAAAAGTGTTAGTCATCCCGCTGTGTCTGACTCTTTGCGATCCTGTGGAACCCGCCAGGCTCCTCTGTCTATGCAATTCTCCAGGCAAGACTACTGGAGTGGGTTGCCATTCCCTTCTCCAGGGTTATCTCCCTCATCCAGGGACTGAACGCAGGTCTCCCGCATTGCAGGCAGATTCTTCACCATCTGAGCCACCAGGGAAGCCCAAACTGGATTATCTGGGGTCAAGTCCTGGCTCCACTGCTTATTCTCTACCTGGGACAAGTCACCTAAGCTTTCCATTCTCTGCGTTCCTCAAACATAAGGCCGAGGAAACAACAGTCCTGACGTCATAAGGGTTGTAAGAAAATTAAATGAGTTATTCATAAAGCACTTCGATTAATAACAGTGCCATTGCATAAACACTTTATAAGTACTTATCAAATAAATAAACACTCATCCCATCTCCCAATAACTTCCGAGTACTAGCCTTCTGGAAAACATACCTAATTACTTTGCTCTCACACACGTACCCTCCACTCATTCATTCTTCTGTGTGCTTCCACAGAGTTCTGCCCGGTCCCAGCACGTGCCACTCTGGATCACCGTGGTCTATTCCACAAGCATCTTCACTCGACCACAGGCACACTGTATCAGCGCTAAGAACGCAGCAGTCAGTCCAGAGGGGAGGGGGACAGGGGTCAGGGTCACTATGCAATGAAGGCGAGGGCGCAGCTCCTTAGGGAGCCATCAGTTAGACTGTGCCAGTTGAGAGGTATCTGGTCCATCCACAGCAAGGAAGATCTAGGTTCCACACGTCTCTCCGTACGACACGTGACACGTTCATCCTCAAGAGGGATGAAGTGAGAAGCAGAAAAAGAAGTCAGAGGAAAAACACATATTCCAGGCCCGCTGTGTTCCAACTCCTTTCCTATGTCACATAGGGTTCCCAACACCCTGGCAGTTCTCCCCCATCCCTGAGGCTGGCCGCCGTGGGCTCACACTCCAGGCAGCTTACAAAGTCCTGCGGCAACTCCATGCCTCTTGAGCAACTGGCCATGGGTTCCGGTCACTGTGGTTTCAGCTGCCTCGGAACCCACAGCCTTCCTGGCAGGCAGCGAGCTCACTCCGCCTGTCCCCGCCTCACCAGGGCTCTCCACCCCCGACAGGGTAATTCCAGCTCCTCCCACTGATCGGTCCACGGACATCGGAGGGAAGGCATGGATATTCCCAAGAGAGCTTCGAGGCCAACCCCTAACAGCTGCCTCAGCTGAAGAGGTCTTTTTCACTCTAATTTGGAGATGATTCTAGCTCATGAACACTGCTTATTAAGAATGCTGGTTCAACATACCAGCCAAATATAATGCATAAATTTTATGTGGATCCTCGCTGAGAAGGGAAAAAAAAAAAAAAAGCTATGAACACATTTTTTGGACAGTTGGGGCAATCTGAATATGGACTAGACGTTAGAGGACAATTATAAGTTATTGTCATTTTTCTTAGGTATAAATATATCACAATCACATACAAAATCCTTATTTTTTAAGAGAAGCATGCTGAAGTATGTACAAAAAAACCATGTCTGCAAAAGTGAAGAAAAACATATACCTTCATGCATGCACACACACAGATAAAGCACACATAGCAAATATTTTAAGAGAAAGGATGACCAATATGTTGTGGCTCTCTGTAGATGTTATTCATGCGTCCTCTACTGACAACAGGAAAAAAAGAGATGCGGAAAGATGCATGTAATTTATCTCCAAATTTCAAAATTCAACTTGACTTTGCCCTGGAAGGGAAAAGAAATCCCCTGGCCCTGCCCCCACTCCCCACCCACCACACACACACACGAAGATACTTCCACACACACAACACACACACACACGAAGATACCTCCTTTGAGTTCAAAGCCTTAAGAGGATCTGTAGAATAGTTGGCCTGGAATAGTGAAGAGCTGGGATTCTACCCTGGGAGGCTTAGGTTCAAACTGCTGCACAGAAGCTGGGGATCTTAGAAGCCACTGGACTACTGACTCTCCATTTCCTAAATTTCCCATAGGCTGAATCTGAGGACCAGGAGAAAGAAAGGCTATAAAGGCAACATCCAAATGTTCCTTATTAGTGCCTATGTTCACGAGTAAGAGGTGCCAAGAATCGAAAGCATGGAGGGGTATCTGTGTTCTGTCTACAGCTCCCCTTGTCAATCTTCTGGAATTGGGCCTCCAGGAACTTACTTTCTCAACCTGTTCACTACTGAAAACAGATATAATTCTTTTAGCCCTACATGTTATAGCCCATGCAGTAAAAATGTAACTGGCTTTCATTTTTTTTTTTTTTTTAACAGGCATTCCCAAAGCAATCTTACATAAATGATTCTGAAACTCTAGGAGTAGACACGCACGGGAGCTGAGTAGAGAGACAGAGCCCAGAGCGTCCTGCCTGGGTCATGCACAAAGAATGCCAAAACCTTGGCTGTTGTCCCCTGAGCTCCTTGAATCTAAGATCTGGGCAGAAAACCTCATTCATTTAAAATCCATTAAATCTGATCACTGGGACATGACCTCAGCTGACCTTGCCACTGTTGCATCTGTGAAGTGCAGTCTGGCTTAGAGGCAGGCGCTAGGGGCGCAGAGGCAAGCTGGCTAGCTGGGCGGCCAGGAGACCAGGTTCACTCTTTACCCCACCACTTTCTAACCTTGGGCAAGACTCCATCCCCAGCCTCAATGGCCATCCCTATCAAATAAATGACAGTGTTGGATTAGAGACTGTGGCAGTCTCATCCAATTCTCAGATGCTGTCATTAGTCCCTTCCTTTGGAAAGTCCTCCCAACCCCTCAAAGAATGTTTGCTGAAAGAAACTGGGATTTGTGAGATTAAGGCATTTAACTTATATGCAAAGTACATCATGAGAAACGCTGGGCTGGAAGAAGCACAAGGTGGAATCAAGATTGCTGGGAGAAATATCAATAACCTCAGATATGCAGATGACACCACCCTTATGGCAGAAAGTGAAGAGGAACTCAAAAGCCTCTTGATGAAAGTGAAAGAGGAGAGTGAAAAAGTTGGCTTAAAGCTCAACATTCAGAACACGAAGATCATGGTATCTGGTCCCATCACTTCATGGCGAATAGATGGGGAAACAGTGGAAACAGTGTCAGACTTTATTTTGGGGGGCTCCAAAATCACTGCAGATGGTGACTGCAGCCATGAAATTAAAAGACGCTTACTCTTGGAAGAAAAGTTATGACCAACCTAGATAATATATTCAAAAGCAGAGACATTACTTTGCCGACTGAGGTCTGTCTAGTCAAGGCTATGGTTTTTCCAGTGCTCACGTATGGATGTGAGAGTTGGACTGTGAAGAAGGCTGAGTGCCGAAGAATTGATGCTTTTGAAGTGTGGTGTTGGAGAAGACTCTTGAGAGTCCCTTGGACTGCAAGGAGATCCAACCAGTCCATTCTAAAGGAGATAAGCCCTGGGATTTCTTTGGAAGGAATGATGCTAAAGCTGAGACTCCAGTACTTTGGTCACCTCGTGCGAAGAGTTGACTCATTGGAAAAGACTTTGATGCTGGGAGGGATTGGGGGCAAGAGGAGAAGGGGATGACAGAGGATAAGACTCGATGGATGTGAATCTGAGTGAACTCTGGGAGATGGTGATGGACAGGGAGGCCTGGCGTGCTGCGATTCATGGGGTCGCAAAGAGTCAGACACGACTGAGCAACTTAACTGAATCAACCAAAGGGAGCAAACTATTTTAGAGCACCTTGGAAACACTCATTTCTGTGCCCCAAGGAAGAACAAAGCATTAACTCTGTTTGATTCATAGGAATTTGTACCTGCTTGCTATGGGTATGGGGCAGCTAAGTACTTTACAAATCTGAACATAGTAAATACTAACATTATAGAGAGCAACTGGGGGCATTCACTATGGAGAGCCCTGACTCTGTGGTAAGACCTTTATATATCCCAACAGTGATGTGATACAGGTTCCACTTTCATACGAAAAACTGCAGCTCAGAGAGGTTAAGTAACTTGCCCAGCACCACACAGCAAATGGCAGAACTAACCCTATTCACTATGGTAGCATCTGAAGTTGACCCATCATTTTATAAACACACTCTGATATATGAGTATGTCATTCGTCTTTCCTCGGCGTGGACGTTAATTTCAAAAACACTTTATTGAACTATAACTAAACTATAATTCTTTACCTATTTAAATTGTGTAACTTGACTTTTGGTATCAACATACAACTGTGAAGCATCGCTACACATCCCTAGCATCACTACTGTGACTACGTCACAGTCAAGAGAGTGAACCTATCCACCACCCCCGAAAGTTTCCCCATACCCTCCTTCCCTCACCCCTCTCCAAGCAACCACCCATCTGTTTACTATTACAAGAGAGTACTTTGCACTTTGTAGAATTTTCTGTAAATGGAATCAGGCTGTACATATTTTTCTGGCTATAATTATTTAGAGACTGACCCATGTTACTGGGATTATCAAGAACCCATTCCCTTTTCACTGTTGCATAGTATTTCACAGTAAGGGCTACACCAAAATGTGTTTACTGTTCATCTGCTGACGGACATCCGGTCCATTTACAGGTCTTGGCTCTTACAAGCAAAGCTTCTGTGAGCATTCCTGTACAGGACTCTGTATGTAAATATGTTTCATTTCTTTTAGGGACCTATCTAGTAGCGGATTATAAGCCAGGTATATATTTTTTAAAGAAACTGGCAAACTTTTCTCCAAAGTAGTAGCACCATTTTACGTTTCTGTTGCTTAATGTCCTCACCAAAAATTCAGTATAACCAGTCTTAGTTTTAGGCATTTGAATGGGGTTGAAGTCAAATCTCATTATGGTTTTAATTTTCATTTCCCTAATAATTAATGATGTTAAGCATCCTTTCACTTGTTTATTGAAAAAACTCATTAGGTTTTTGACAAAAACAGCAGTGCTGGTCACCGTTTGTTACACTGTTACCTCGCTACAAGTGTATCTTAGAGGTGTCAGGAGTCAGTTCCCAACCATGGCAATAAAGCGAATATGGCAAAAAGGTGAGTCACATGAGTTTTTTGGTTTTACAGGGCATATGAAAGTTCAGTTCAGTTCAGTTCAGTCACTTAGTCGTGTCCAACTCTTTCCGACCCAGTGAATTGCAGCACGCCAGGCCTCCCTGTCCATCACCAACTCTTGGAGTTTACCCAAACTCATGTCCATCAAGTCAGTGATGCCATCCAGCCATCTCATCCTCTGTCTTCCCCTTCTCCTCCTGCCCACAATCCCTCCCAGCATCAGAGTCTTTTCCAATGAGTCAACTCTTCGCATGAGGTGGCCAAAGTACTGGAGTTTCAGCCTCAGCATCAGTCCTTGCAATGAACACCCAGGACTGATCTCCTTTAGGATGGACTGGTTGGATCTCCTTGCAGTCCAAGGGACTCTCAAGAGTCTTCTCCAACACCACAGTTCAGAAGCATCAATTCTTCGGCACTCAGCTTTCTTCACAGTCCAACTCTCACATCCATACATGACTACTGGAAAATCCATAGCCTTGACTAGACGGACCTTTGTTGGTAAAGTAATGTCTCTGCTTTTCAATATGTTGTCTAGGTTGGTCATACCTTTCCTTCCAAGGAGTAAGCGTCTTTTAATTTCATGGCTGCAGTCACCATCTGCAGTGATTTTGGAGCCCCCCAAAATAAAGTCTGACACTGTTTCCACTGTTTCCCCATCTATTTGCCATGAAGTGATGGGACCAGATGCCATGATCTTTGTTTTCTGAATGTTGAGCTTTAAGCCAACTTTTTCACTCTCCTTTCACTTTCATCAAGAGGCTTTTGAGTTCCTCTTCACCTTCTGCCATAAGGGTGGTGCCATCTGCATATCTGAGTTACGTTTTACACAATACTGAAGTCTATTAAGTGTGCAATAGCATTATGTCTAAAAAAACAAATATATGCACCTTAATTTAAAACATTTAATTGCAGGCTTCCCTCATGGCTCAGTGCTAAAGAATCCACCCATCAGTGCATGAGACACAGGTCTGCCTCCTGATCCAGGAAGTTCCCACATGCTGTGGAGGAACCAAGCCTGTGTGCATAACTATTGAGCTTGCGCTCTAGAGGCCGGGAGGCAAAACTCTGAGTGCACATGCTGCAGCTACAGAAGTCTACATGCCCTGGGGCCTGGGCTCTGCCTCCGGAGGAGCCACCACGATGAGCAGCCTGACAACCACAGTGAAGGGTAGCCCCTGATGCCACAACTGGAGAAAAGCTCACGCCGCAATGGAGACCCAGCAGAGCCATAAATAAACGAAATTTTTTAAAATATTTAAATAGTTTTATTTAAAATATTAAAGATGTTTTATTGCTACAAAATGCTGTCATCTGAGCTTTCAGTGAATCATAATCTTTTTGCTGGTGGAGGGCTTGAAATACTGTAAGAATTACAATACTAATTGCAATTAGTATCTATATATTAATTACAACTAATAACACAGATGTGCTTTTCCAGAGCTTACAGCCTTTTTCCCAGGCTCTCTTCTCTGCCTGGGAGTCCTTCTGTATTTCCCCACTTGGAGAGCTTCTAAACGCTCAGGGCCCTTTCACAAGCAAACTCCAAGGCACACAGTGAGCAAACGTTGTTGGAATAATGGTGCCAACCGACTTGCTCAATGCAGGGCTGCCACAAACTTCCAGTTTGTAAAAAATGCAATATCTGGGCAATAAAGTGAGGTATGCCTGTATGTGACAGGTATGATGCTAAGAGTTTTAAATACATTACAGCATCTCACCCTCATAACTACATAATCAAGACAGTATTCATGTGCAGTTTTATAGACAGAGAAGCAGAATCAACAAGGTCAGCTAGTTCGGTCTACTTTCCACAGTAAGCTGGGGGTGGGCCCAGGTTCCCTTCCAGGCCTTCGCCCTACACCCTGGAGGGCAGTGCACCACTCAAACTGCTCTTGTGCAAGCCTGGTATCCATCTCTCAGGCAAAGTCAGGACTTGGGAGCATGACCCAAGAGTGGTTAAAAAAAAAAAAATACAGACTCTGCAGACAAATGTAATACTGACATTGTTACCCCTCGTGCAGTCATTCCGTATTTGCTAGAAACACAGGACAGTTTAGCTAAGGTACACTGTAGACGAGATCTTGATCAATATATTGATATTGTGTAACATTAAAGGCAAAACTGATATGTGGAAAGGAGTTAACTGAAAGCCTCAAACCTGAGACTGGCATCAGAACACTGATGGGATCACTGCAAAGAACTTCATTTTTGCTCCACAAAGGCAGGTGTGCTTTCAGACGTTGACACTTATTACATAGGCACTGGAAATGCGTCTGGAGTTCTCCTTAGCCCAGGGACCAAGCTCTAGAATCCAAGGATCTGTGCTGCTAGGGAAAGATGAGCACCCATGAGAAGGCCAACCAGCCTCTCTGGGCACCCGTTTCTCTTCTCTGGGCTGCCGGTGGCTCACGTGGGACACTAATAGTCTGCTAGCGCCACATGCCGGAGAAGGCGATGGCACCCACTCCAGTGCTCTTGCCTGGAAAATCCCATGGACGGAGGAGCCTGGTAGGCTGCAGTCCACGGGGTCGCTGAGGGTCAGACACAACTGAGCGACTTCACTTTCACTTTTCACTTGCATGCATTGGAGAAGGAAATGGCACCCCACTCCAGTGTTCTTGCCTGGAGAATCCCAGGGACGGGGGAGCCTGGTGGGCTGCCATCTATGGGGTCGCACAGAGTCGGACGCGACTGAAGCGACTTGGCAGCAGCAGCAGTGCACATGCTGTGGCTCAAACTTAATGACTTGAAGGAAAACTCTAAACATCAAAGTGGTACTAAATGAGGCAATATACTAAGGAGAGCCATGGCAAACCTAGACAGCATATTAAAAAGCTAATATATCACTTTGCTGACAAAGGTCTGTATAGTCAAAGGCATGGTTTCTCCAGTAGTCATGTATGGATGCTGCTGCTGCTGCTGCTAAGTCGCTTCAGTCATGTCCGACTCTGTGTGAGAGTACTGCAGTGGGTTGCCATTGCCTTCTCCACATGTATGGATATGAGACTATAAAAAAGGCTGAGCACCCAAGAATTGATGCTCTCAAACTGTGGTGCTGGAGAAGACTCTTGAGAGTCCCTTGGACTCCAAGGAGATCAAACCAGCCCATCCTAAAAGAAATCAACTTTGGATACTCATTGGAAGGACTGAAGCTGAAGTTCCAATACTGTTGCCACCTGATGCAAAAAGCCGACTCGTTGGACAAGACTCTGCTAGGAAAGACTGAGGGTTTAAGAAGAAGGCTGTGACAGAGGGTGAGATGGTTGGATGGTATCACTGACTCAATGGACATGAATTTGAGCAAACTCTGGGAGATAGTGAAGGGCAGGGAAGTCTAGTGTGCTGCAGTCCACGGGGTCACAAAGAGTCAGACACAACAACTGAACAACCACAACCTAGTAGAAGACAGTCTGCTTTTGCATTTTGACCTCAAATCCTTGGCTTTGAATTGTGGTGTTCATGTTCTTTGTCTACAGAATTACACGGCCCAGTATTCACATCTCCTGCCTTCTTGCAAGATGCCCATGACTCTCCTGCTGATACTCAGTGTGATAGCACACAAATATGTTTGGCTCCCCTGCCCCATCAGAATAAAGTCCAAGCTCTCTAGGGGCCTTTCTTCTTCCTGAGGTCACCCCATCCCACCCAGCTTCCCTCAGAGATGCACTTTTGCAGAGTCTACAGCCTTTTCCCAGGTTCTCTCCTCTGCCTGGGGAGTCCTTCCACATTTCCCCACTGGGAGAGCTCCTAACCTGTCAGGGCCCTTTAAGAAGAAGGCCACTCCTCTCTAAAGGCTTACCCTGGTGGCTTTCAGGCAGATTAAGTCATCCCTTACCTGCATTCTCCCTGGATGGAGTGCTCACCTCCAAGGAGGCCCTTTTCTCACTGTCTGTCACACCAAGTGAGATGCACAGCATCAGCAATGATACACAGCAGTGTGCGTGCGTGTGTGTGTGTGTGTGGCATATATGATATATAACATTGCATTACAAGTGGGCTTCCTCACACTTGACCAGCCCAGACCAATAGAAAGAGAATATACATGGGACGTGGGGCTTTCCAGGTGGCTCAGGGGTAAAGGATCCGCCTGCCAATGCAGGAGGTGTAGGTTCCATCCCTCGGTTGGGAAGATCCCCTGGAGAAGCAAACGGCAACCCACGCCAGTACTCTTGCCTGGGAAACCCCAAAGACAGATGAGCCTGGCAGAGGACAGTCCATGGGGTCACAGAGTCAGACACGACTTAGCAACTAAACAAGAACAACAATACATTCAACAAATAATTCTGCATTATAAATAAGTACTATAAATGCAATCAAGTACAAAATTTTTTTTTACAAATTTCTAGCCACATTTCAAGGCCCCAATAGCAACACGTGACAAACAGCTACTATACTGGGGAACACAAATACAAACAGTTCCATCCCTGGGGAACTTCTACTGAAAAGCACCGGTCTAGAATTTCTCTTTTGGGGAAGTCTTCTCAATGGTGGCAAGGTGCAACTGATTCCTCACTGGGGCTGCACAGTACGGCAGACATCAACAACAACAGGAATACTGCTGCTACTGGTCGCAAGATGCCACTCCTGGCTGATGAGTCATAGGCAACTTATAAGCAATATAAGCTGGCTTTGAAGGTCCCTGCTGGCTTTTAGAAACGCTTCCAATCTATTCTCCCTCTTACCACATCACCCAGTATGACGTCTTTTGCTTGAGTCTATTTGAAATACCTTGATCTCCCACTATCCTGTTTGTATTTGGTATGTTGTTCTTGCACACAAAACATCCTCTCCACTTACCCTGGCTGACTCTTGATGCCCTTCAAGCTCTAGCTCCTCTGTGACAAAACCCCTGAAGGCCTCTATGCAGAAGTGGGTGACCCTCTTGGGTGCCCCCTGAACACTTACATCCTTCTTCAGTCACTCCTTCTCATGCATGTGTCTTGAAGGTTAGCAGTTTTTCCCTGATTTGGCCAACCACAGTGCTTGGCCAACCGGACATGCTTGACAAACACTACTTGACAGACTTTGTGAACGAGCCCCTAAACCCCAAAAGTCCCAAAGAGGAGTACAACCCGGTGTCCAGCAGTGGTGGCATCACTTGAATGTGGGTCCCCCCAACCAGGTACCACCTCTGCAGGCAGCCCTCCTTGTTGGGACTGTGCATATTCCAGGCCGTATCTATAACAGGCTTGGCTTATAAACGTTTGAAGCATAGGATGGAGGGAAGGCAGCTGAGCCATCTCCCTGTCTTAGCAACAAACTCACATCTAAAGCAGTCAAGAAGATAATAACCTACCTGGCTTTTTACAGAATTCAAAACCAGCCCTGGCGAGCCATGGCAAGGCTGAATCAAGGACCCAAGGGCACCTCCCTTCCTGGGCTGAGTCAGTGGCTTTTGTCTGCTCCGTGACTCACCCTGCTGCTTATAAACCACCTGAGCAGTTGGGAACAAGGCTGCTGTGCAGCCCACGCCCACGGGGCCCTGTCCGGCTCCCTCCCACTGTGTCCAGCATCCACAGTGACAACCACAGCCCAGGGATGGACATGAACCCTCCTGTCTCCCTAGAAGGCAACGGGGGCAACCAACCCCCAGTTCTTTCCTGTGAGTCAGGGGCAGGTAGACAGTAAGGTTGTGAAATTAGTTTGGCAGTCAAGAAACTCGAAATTTGGACTTGATGCTGCGATATGGACTTAAATCCCTCTGTAGGACCAGTTGGGCTTCCCTCGTGGCTCAGCTGGTAAAGAATCCATTTGCAATGCGGGAGACCTGGGTTCGACCTCTGGGTTGGGAAGATCCCCTGGGGATCTATTCTGGCCTAGAGAATTCCATGGACTGTACAGTCCATAGATGGTGTGTTGTGGATCCTGTCCCAGCCTTATTTCCTCCCCTAGAAGTGAAGCTAATGCCCTCCTCCCGGGTGAGTTGTAAGGAGGTAGAGATTAGTGTCTGCATCACAGCAGGGGTTCAGAAGAGGTTAGACACCATCCCTGTGTCCTTCCCTTCGCGGGAAGTCCCAGCCACTGATTGGCTTTGTGAGTGGAGGTCAGAGCCATCCTTCTGGGTCTTTGGTTTCTCCAGCTACACAGGTGAGCCAGACTATCCCTCAGTTCCCTTTCAGATCCAAGGTGTGGGGGGTTTGGGTGTGAGAATTGCTGTGTGACTGTGTGTGTGTGTGTGTGTGTGTGTGTGTGTGTGTGTGAATGAGAAAAAATGAGAGAGAGGGGAGCCACATTTTTTTAAGCTCCTTAATGGAATAAGGCAGATTTAAATATTTTGCTTCTAACCCACTCTGTTCTCTTTGTTCTGCATATATTTTTAAAGCTTATCTTTGTCTTTAAGCTCTTCAGCAATGCAAATCCTTCTCACAAAAGGTTTTCTCCCTCCTGATGACTTAACATAAAAAAAAAAAAAGCTAAATCCTCACTCTCCGCATTCAAATCTTCGATGTTTCTGATAAAACAGGTTGGAAGAGGTTGAAACAGAAAACCCTCTCCATTTATTTGAGGGACTGATGGAAAGAGGAGGCCGACTTGCAGCCTCCCAGAGAAGAAGGGCGGCCAGGGAGCTTGCTGAGCAATCTGCCTTGATCACTTCTCTGAACCTTGTTTCTTCTGGAATCCATGGGGTCAGCACTCTCCAAGGAGTTTCTGAAAGAATTTGGCTCTCAGGAGAGGTTCTGCAAACATTTTTGAAAACTCTTCTGTTGGGAGTGCAAGAACATTTACAGGCTCTTTCCCTCTCACGGAGATTCACATGAGTCTCGTCAAGGCTCTGAGAATTCCTGCACTGCACGGACATGTTAAACCTGTCTCATTTGCCATTTCCCAGATGTATCTGGACACTAGTGTTTCTGTGGGGTTCCTCTCCTTCATGGGAAAAAAAAAAATGCTTGAAATCCAGTTCCAGGAGCCAGTAAGGGGTAGAGGTAATAGCGCCCACTTGGGAGACAGATAAAGTCAAGTTCAACCCTAAGTCCACCAGCAGGGCAGCCTTAGGGATGTTACTTAACCTTCCAGATTATCAGTTTGCCATCAGCGACAGGCTGATAATATCTACTTTCAGGGCACCTGTGTGCATGTCAGATGAGATAATCCCTGCACAGAAGCTTCTGGTACACGCAAGCAATTTTTAAAGTGGGACTCTTTCTCCCTCCTCTCCCCTTTGCAAAATCACATGCAGAGACATCTGAAAACACACTAGTCATTTTAAAAACACTCCTAAAACTTTAAATCAAATTATTTCACATAAGAAGCCTTCTTAGAACATCATTCCAAGTCTGCAAGTTTTCATAAAT
The DNA here is from genome assembly GCF_042477335.2 of Ovis canadensis. Lineage (NCBI taxonomy): Eukaryota > Metazoa > Chordata > Mammalia > Artiodactyla > Bovidae > Ovis > Ovis canadensis. The sequence goes on along the minus strand of NC_091265.1, from coordinate 32,408,945 downwards.
AGAGTCATCCAGGGGGAAAAAAAAAATGGTACAGCCGCTTTCATGCATATATATATATATATATATATATATATATATATATATACAGAGACCAAGAACTTCATACAGCTCTCTGGAATTTAATATCAAAGAATTTGCCTGTGTCAAATAGTACTTTATTTAACGGACTGTGATATCACTTGATATCCTCATAAAGTGCCTTCCTATCAAAATACAACTGTTATTAACATTACTAACAACTGGCGCATTTTATTGAAATCCTAACGATGGGCACTTTTGGAATAAGTGTTCCTGGCTGATTTTCAGAGGCCTGTTCCCCGCAGAGAGTTCATATGGTAACTCCACCAGGGTTCTCACCAAGGTAGAGTGAAGAGTTTTAAAAAAGAGAGTCATCTCCAGGTCACCAATAATTAAATACGCACTTAAGGAACAGAATATGGAAAGAGCATAATCCTCCCTGGCTCTGAAATAAAACAGGTATCGGGGGACAGCAGTTTGCAGGGAGACCTGATCTCCCCTCACAGTAGCATTCCTTTCAAGCCTGGATGTCTATTCCAAAATACCCATTTAAAAAGTCTCTGATGGACTATAATTATGAGAGGCAGGTAATAAGAGTGTAGTTCACTCCTTCCCGTTGTCTGGGGTGGTTTAGAGCTGCCAGTCATCACCCCCTTCTAAGAGGCCCAAGGTACAGACACCACTTTAAAGAGGATGCTGCGAGGGAGGGAGGGGTTCCTACCCCACAGGTAATGCCGCCAGAAGCAAATTAACACACCGCAGGGGCCTGCAAAGTGTACTGAAGGGACCTCCTGTTACAAGCAGCGAGTTTCCCCATAAATATACAGTTGTACCATGGGGTTCCCTCACCCCTGGCCTCTCATTTCTGAGCCTTTGGGGTCCTTCTTCCCACCTCCAGTCACCTGCACACTGTTTTGGGGTGACTTGATGAGATGCCCTGGAAGCTAACAGGTGATATTAGTCTAAACACACACACACACACACACACACACACACACACACACATAGGGTAAAGGACAGCTGAGAAAAGAGCCCATCTCAATAGCAGCAGCCAACTCTAGAGGTCAGAAAGACCTGAATTTGAAATCTGACTCCCTCACTCCCTGCTGTGTGCTCTCAGGTCAGTGGCTTAACCCTCCTGAGCCTCCAATGCCTATCTATAAAATGCAGACAGGAATACCTGCCACCTACATTTTATGAGCCCCCCTGCTTCACAATAGGATACCTAATAATGTCATGCCACCCTAGGAAAGCAGAAGCCCTAAGAGTTGGTGTTTGTCCGCCTCCATTGTTTCCTGAATAACAACTCCCTCCGCCCTGAGAGAGAAACTTGCTGGAGAGGCCAGCTGGGAAAGAAAAATGTTAAATAATTCAGAGGCACTAACATCAAGTCTGATGTAGGTATAAAAATAGTTACAAAACACCACACTCCTCTTGTTTTCATTACAGCAAGCTTGACTCCCTGGGTGGAATAGGAGGGGCTGGGGTCTGGCCTGAGGCTGGGGCCTGGGCCTGGGGCGGAAAACCTTATCAGGCTTCTATTTTGCTCTTCTAATTACTCATCTTTGAATAAAGACCAGGAAGGCATTTGCTTGTCACCTTTATTTTAAACCAGCCTTCCAACAGGGTGGCTTAGTTTGGAACTGACAGTAAGCACAGTTATTGGAGCAGCGAGAATTCTTGACATCCTGCCTTCTGAGAGCTCTCCAAGGATGCCGGGCCTGATCTCAAAGCTCAGGTTCAAAGGAGCTGGCTGGTAGGCTGCCCTGAGCCTAAGCCCTCTAGGGATCTCGTAATGCGGGCCTGAGTCATTCAGGACGATGCTATTCCCAAAAGCACATATTCTGGGGAAAGAACAGGAAGAATCCGACAGGAGAATGAATGTTTACTAAACACCTACAATGGGCTAGGCACCCTGCCAGACACTTCATCTATATTACCTCCAATCGCCCTCACAAGTCCCCAATTAGTTGAAAGACTACATTTCACAGGAGAGGAGACTGAGATGCAGGAAGTTAGGGGACTTCCCCCCCAAACTCCAGGCTCTTGCCCCCACCCTACCCCCTCCAAAAGAACAGAGCATGTGGTATAAGAAGGTCTTCATGAAATATTCAGCTGCATTTGCAGCTTCTGTTGCCTCTAAGCCAGATCTGAATGCTTACTCAGGGCATTGGTTTTTTTGGCAAGGGAGCTACATGGAAACAAATTTCCAATTTCATACTTAACAAGTCAGGGAAAAGGGCCTGTTCTTGGCCGGCTCCAGGTATGGCGGGGGGCAGGGTGGGGAGGGAATCTATGCCCGCCCCAGGGGCAGTTAGGCATGGAGCGAGGGTGGAGGGAGGGTTAAATGGGAGGCCAGAATCAAAGCTACTGCTTCCCGGAGCGGAGGATTTCACAAAGTCTCTTTGGCTGATTTTGCAGGAGAGAAGAGGGGAGTGATCAGCAACAGAGGAAGGAGGAGGAATCTGATCACAATACTTCTTGTCCTCTTAAAACACGTTCTCATTCTTCACATGCATACGTAGTAGCACAGTCATGTTCCACTCTGTGTGACCCCATGGACTGTAGCCCGTCAGGCTCTTCTGTCCATGGGATCCTCCAGGCAAGAATACTGGAGTGGGTTGCCATGCCCTCCTGCAGGGCTCTTCCCCACCCAGGGATCAAACCCACATCTCTTAAGTCTCCTGCACCTGCATCTCCTGCGCTAACGCCCCTGGGAAGCCCCTTACCCTTCACACCTGATCCTGAACACTTGTCTCTGTTGGAATCTTGTTTGCCTCGTCCAGCCAACCTGGGTATGAGGGTTCTTTCTCAGATGTGTCTCCTTGGTGCCAGGCTGTGCTGGATGCCTGATTACTGTTTTTCCATTTCCTCCCCAAAGCAGGATTTGTTACTCCATACTGAAGAGGAAGGAATTAAGACTAAGAGGTTATTGAATCTGCCAAAGGTCATACAAACTAGCTCAGTGGGCCTCAGTGAGGGACAGCCCTCTCTATCAGAGTCATCTAGTCACTGGTGCCAATGTGGAGACCACATGGACTAGTGATGGCTTAGCTAGATTTAAACAAGGCTGGCCTGACTCTCCAACTCGAGATGGCTGATAATACCTTTCCTATATCCTAAGAACTCTGAGGTCTGAATGGACTCCCTTACCCTTCTGTCCTGAATGACACCTACTCAGGTCACGACTCACTCATCAAGCTTTAATGGACTGATTAATCAGGATACTCCATAATCGTGCCAAAGATCCAGATGAGCAGCCTCACCAAAGGGAGCCAGACATTTTGTAACTGAACCTTTAAAGAGGACAGTGAGTCCACCTTCCCACGCCCTGCAAACCCAGACAGCCCCTGCTTACAGTCTTCCCACTTGCGGGGAGCTCACTCCCTCCCAGGGCCGTGCAGTACTTGGTAGGATGCTCTCCCTCACGCTGAGCTGAAGCAGCTCCCCACCCAGCCTTGGCTTCGGAGCCCCTGGGGAAAGACTGCTGGTTAGGTTCTATGAGACCAGCCCCAGAGACTTGGTCAGCTTTTCCTGACTGATCAAATGATGTCTTCTTCTGAAGACAGGAGCAGAGCCAGAAAGATCCAGATTCAAATCCTGGCTCCACTGCTCACAGAGTTGGTGACCGAGCACCCTAAGTCAGCCCGGCAGGGCTGTGATGTTCAGCTCACAGTAGGGGGCTCAGCACACAGTAGGGATCAAATGGCCTAACTCCCTTAGCTGGACCTGGCTCCCCCTCTGCTGGGAGCTGTGACACCTGCTGACCTTCCCCACACTACAACCTCTCTCTGGCCTCTGCCTCTGGGGTCCACTTCTGAACAAGTGACCTGGATCATGACTATGGAGGGGAAGGGAAACAGAGATAAGTGGCAACATCGGTCAAGAGATGACAACCGTGAGAGTTAACAAGGCAACGCTTCAGCTTGGAAAGTTCCAAGCATGTGCTGTAAATGACAGACACTCTCCACTCCCCTCCCTCACACTCACACTCACACACACACACTCCCTGGCTCAAATGTGGGGGCCTCAGAAATCTGTTTGGTGCCTGAGACAACCACCCAAACTCTGGTGTAGAATGAATTGCCAGCTTATTTCCACCTTCAGGGTTAGGTAATAAAGGGAAATTTTCCTTCTAGGAACCTTAATTAATTCTTGCTACCAGGCACGGGTCATCAGTGCAGGAAGTTGTCAGGAGAGGCTGCACATCTTCTATGAAAAGCTTGAGCTGAAAATTCAGAGACCTGTGAAGCTGTGTGTAACTTGCTCCTGCCGCAAGGCAGAGTGGACGAGCTCCCCAGCCCTCCGTTTTCTGCAGATGAACCATGAACAGCTCCTGGAAGTGATATCTGCTTTACAGTCAGGTAGATCTGGGTAGGAACCCTGGCTCCCTGACTCACTGATGGGGGGTGACCTTGGCTAAGAAGGCTAACCTCTCTGTGTCCCCTTTACTCCTCTGGAAAATGGGAAAAGTAAGACCTCAGCTTGTTGCGAGGACTCAATGAGGTTATACGGGCCAAACGCAACACACAGTTGAGCAAGGATTGAGCGGCTCTCATTGGCAGACACTCTCTAGGCACAGGAGGTACCTCAGAGGACAAAAGGCGAAGATGGCTGCCTCGTGGAGACTCACCATAGTCATGAGAGGCCAAACAGACGCAAAACAGCGGGAATAGATAAAAACAGAACTCTCATCCCCCAGCTCTACAACAGCCAGCCCCGCAGTCAGGACTTGGGCAGTCACCTGATTTTTCCTAATTTTTGCTCCCTGCTGCCACCTGAGGACCAATGAGAGTGAGTGAGAGTGCCAGTCGCTCAGTCATGTCCAACTCTCTGCGACCCCGTGGACTGTAGCCCTCCAGGCTCCTCTGTCCACGGGATTTTCCAGGCAAGAATACTGGAGTGGATTGCTATTTCCTTCTCCAGGGGATCTTCCCAACCACAGGAATAGAACCCAGGTCTCCTGCACTGCAGGCAGATTCTTTACTGAGTGAGCCACCAGGGCTCCCTAGGAGAGGACCAATGAGAGAGAGGCAAATAGATTTCCTAAACCAACCACAAAGGATGGCCCACCCCCAGCTTCCTCAAGCCAACAGCCTTCAACCAAAGCAGCACTCCAGGGCGTCCCCTTTTTTCCACTGTTAACTTTTCCCACTGCTCTACCTGCCTTTGAGTCAAACCCAAGGCGAGTGATGGTGGCTACTCCCTTGTTACAGGCTCTGAAAATTAGCCTCGGCTTGCTCGCAGTTGGGCAGTCTTTATTTATGTCCGTAGCCCACATGCTTAAGGAAGGAGTAAACTATATAGTTGGAGGAGGCGATGGCACCCCACTCCAGTACTCTTGCCTGGAAAATCCCATGGACGGAGGAGCCTGGTAGGCTGCAGCCCATGGGGTTGCTAAGAGTTGGACACAACTGAGCGACTTCACTTTCACTTTTCACTTGCATGCATTGGAGAAGGAAATGGCAACCCACTCCAGTGTTCTTGCCTGGAGAATCCCAGGGACGGGGGAGCCTGGTGGGCTGCCGTCTACGGGGTCGCACAGGGTCGGACATGACTGAAGCGACTTAGCAGCAGCAGCTAACTATATAGTATGCTCTCCCCTTGAACTGCCCCCCAGCCCCTCAGGTTATTCGTAACACAGCAACCAGAGTGATCTTGTTAAAATCATAATACATAGTATTCAACACCATGGAAAGAAAATACATGGCAGGGTAGGAGGTCTGAAAAACTAGGGGCAGGGAAAGGGGGGTGGTCACCAACACAAAAGGACTGTTAGGGGGGGATCCTGATGAGAAGGCGAAGGTGATGGAGGAGCAAAAGACCTGGAGGTGAGCACCCAGCCATGCAGATGCCCAGGAGGAGAAGACTCAAGGCGGAAGGCACAGCCCCGAGGCAGGAGTGGGCCTGACATGTTCCAACAAAGCAAGAGGTGGGCTCAGGGACAAGGGCAGGCTTGACCACGGAGGAGCTACCTGCACATCCTGTAAGGACTGTGACTTACTCCAGGGCAAATGCGGAGCCGCTGCAGAGTTCTGAACAGAAGGGTGATGTGTCTGGATTCACATTTTAACATGATCACGTCTTAAACAGGATCACTCTGGCTGCTGTGCTGAAATGCTGGGGGGCAAGGATCGAAGCCGGAAACAAGGGAGGCAAGCTAACAGTACCAGAAGATGGTGGTGGGGATGGTCAGGCTCTGGATATATTTTGATTATGAGTCTAAAGTTTGGGAGACGCTGTGTCAGTACTTTCTTCTCCCTTCCCCTCTTCCTTCAAAAATGCAAATACCTTCACAGATCCAGGAAGCAAAGTGTGGTCCTGGTCACCCTAGCAGTCCAATGACCATCTCATCCTGCATGGACACCACTCCACGCACACTGGCCAGGAGCTGGGGTGCCTGCAGGGCACGTCTGTTCTGGGTGACACCCTGCCACTGCTGGTGAGGGACAGCTCCCCACATAAAATGCGGACGATGACAACTTCCTGACCTAACTCCTAGCAAAACCAGAGGGAACTTAAACTGGGCTCAGTCCCTCCCGAGGACTACTGAGCATTACATATTAAAAGCCTTAAAAAAAAAGAGTTGCATAACCTCTGACCTAGCAATTGGAAGTAAAGAAATTAGGCTGAAGGAAATAAAGAGACAAGCACATTAAAATGTTGATCTCAGCATTATTGACAGTGGTTAAAAAAAAAACCAAACTGAAAACAACAAAAGGAAACTGGTTAAACAAATAATGATATATTCTTATGATGGACTACTGTGTGGCTATTTTAAAGTCATTTTGGAGAGAAAATTTAATGGCATGGGGAAATATGATGTATTAAGGTTTCAAAATTATGAAAACACTCTGCCACAACTGCTGGGGGAGGGCGAGTAGTATTATATGTAGACTCAATACTGGACAGAAAACCAAAATGCTGGGAGGAACCACCGCTACCTGGCAGGATTACAGGTCATTTTCATTTGTTCTCTGGGTTAAGCTTTTATGTTTTTCTGTTGCTTACGCGTACTACTGGTATCATCAGAAAGAAATCACATTAAATAAAAACATGGTAAACGTTACAAAATTTTCAAAGTGATATTTCAAAAGCAATAAAAGTCCCTACCTGTTCCACAATGTGCCGTGAGGTTTAATTCATTTGAGGACCTGAAAATAAAAGCCTGAAGAGGACACGGGAAGACTTCAAACTGCAATCTTTCTATTACATGAAAATGACCACTCTCCGCTGACCCTACTGTGCCACTGCTGCTGCCACCATCGAGGACACCGCAATGCCAACAGGACATGCGTGATTCTGACAAGACTCCACAGGCCCTGGCACCCCCCGTGTGGTAGTCCTGAGCCTGGGGAGATGGGGTGGAGCGCGAGCAGGAGCAGGAAGGAAGACCAAAGTTTTAGAACCTGTGGACCCTGAACCAAAAGCATCAGCAGCTCCTGGGAGCTTATTAGAAGTGCAGAGTCTCAGGCCCACGCTCCCGCCAACTCAGTCAGAGCCCATGCGTGGACAAGTCCCCAGGCGGTGCCTGGGCATGTTAAGTTTCAAAGGCCCTCTTCAGAACACAACATGTTTTCCCAGCTTGGGGTGGGTTTCAATTAAGAGGGTTTCTCAAGAAAACAGTCATTATTTGAAAGATGTAAAAATCACCCAAACCTTCCAGATGTGCGAGGTCTCCAGCCCCTTAGGGCGTGTCAATTCTCCCGCACCAGTCCTGGCGAGCTACTCCCATCTCAGCCTTCTCGAGGAGGCAGAAACGGCTCAGACATTCCCTCCTCTACTCAGGGAGTCCCGAGGCCCTGCTGGCCGGGTGGAGGGCATTGCATGAATAGTTAATAGGGCTCTGCCCAGAAATGAACATAAAAGCAGCAAAACCAGGTCAAAGCAATATCACCACATCCCCCAGCGAGGGTTAGGCCCTTCCCAGCACTCAGAACACAACTGTGTTGGAACGAGAAGGCAGGCTGAGAGGAGGGCTACTTTTCTGACCCAGATGCCCCAGTTCACCCAGAAGGCCCAGGGAAGGGGTGGGAAAGAAGCCTTGATTGCTATATCTGTAGTCCCATAGCTCAAATAAATTAGGTCACCCACCTCATACATAAATTCCTCCACACTTCTTTGAAGAAGAGAGAGAACAAATATGTTATGAGGCTCTATAACTCTGCACCATTTCTCAGTCTGGGTTACACTTTTGCATCAGCTTGGGAGCTCTGCAGAGCTCTGTGGCCTGGGTCCCAGCTAGAGCCATTCAGAGCACTCTGGGGCGGAGCTGGGCATTGACAACAGCTCCCAGCTCATTCTGAGATACAGTCAAGCCTGGGACCCACTGTGCAGGGTGCTGAGCTGGAACTCAAAATCCAGCTCAAAATCTGACAGCAGCTAGGAGAAGCAGGTGGAACATGACTCTGACCTGGCTGGGTGGACTGGCAAAGGGCTAGAGCTGAGTCAGAAAAAAAGGGCCATGGTCTACATCTTGAGCCCCCTGGCTTTTTTATTTCTACAGACACCTCCATTTTCACAAGGCAGGGGTGCCGGGGTTCCTCTTAGAGTTTGACCTGCAAACAACCAGAAACAAGCTGCCTTGAACCCTCCCAGCACCCTGCCCAACCCCCCATCAACACACAGGTCGGTCCACTGCTGAACTGTGATTACAGTTCAGTCAAGACTCTGCAAGCAAGAATCAGAGCGTCAAGAGCCAAATGGGTAAGGGGATAACAGGAAGGAAAAACAGCAACGGCAAGAGCCACTGTTCACACCAAAGACGCAGCCCGTCAGGCACTTGACCAGCTTTACCAACCCCACACCAACTGTTCAGGATAGAGACTTCTATTTCCCATTTTAGAAATGAAAAGATGTTGAAAGCTCAGAGAAGTTACTTGACTTCATACAGCTGCTGCTGCTGCTGCTAAGTCGCTTCAGTCGTGTCCGACAGCTACTAGGTGACAAACAGAGAATTCAACCCCAAATCCACTAGAATTGACTACTGTCCTACATGGCTTTGAAAAACACTTAACTGAAGTACATGGGAGAACTATCCATAGTGGAGGAAAAAAAACTCGTGATTCAGGTGGCCCTCAAAAAAAAAGATGCTCACTCAACAATGATAAGGACTCACAAAAGTGCCACATTCTTTCCTAACAATCCTCTCAACAATGCTACCAAAGAATCATCATTATCCCCAACTTGTGGATAAGGAAACTAAGGAGTGTAGACATTAAATAACTTGTCAAAGTCCCACAGAAATGAAGTGTCACAACTGGCAGTGGGGCCGTCCACAAATTCAGGGTCTCTTGCAAGCTACCAAGACAGGAAGCGTGGGTGGCGGTTTCACAAGATGGCAAAAAAAAGTGAGCTGAGCCACAGGGTTCTGGAGACCTCCTGGGAAGGGGTTCCAGGCTGAGCACCCCCACCTCTGTTACTGTATCAGGGCTACTTTTGAATTAAGCATCTTTTTTTGTTGTTGTTATAATCATTCATCCTGCAATTATGGAACAGTCTGCTTTATTTATTCCTTGAGAGGGATGGAGCACATGGATGGGAAATATTGAGGGGTTTACACAGGATTAGGATGAAGTGCATCCCAGGGAAACTGATAAAACAAAAGAAAACAGGCCAGGCAGCAACAGAGCTCGCCAGCCTGTACCTGAGAAGGCCCACAACTCAGCATTGGCCACAATCCATCAAGCCCCAGCTCTGCAAACCCAAAGCTGTGTGTTGGGGATGAGTCCTGCAACCACCAGACGCCCATCTCCGTCAGGAAAGTGGGGACCCTGCCAACCTCCAGGGAGGATCCTGGCAGACAAAGGAGCCGACCTCCTCCACGGCACCGTGCGCCCAGCCCCGAGGTCATCTGCCTCCTTACTTACCTGTGCCAGGCGTTCTCCTGAATGAACACTTAATCCTCACAGCCACTCGATATGAGATGAGCTCACCTGTGTTCCCAATTTTACAGATGAGAGCTTTGAGGCTCAGAAGGTTGCCCAAGGTCACACGGCGAGGTAGTGGGTGGCAGGGTCTGACCCAGTTCTTTCCGGCTCCAAAGCTGATGCTCTTCCCAATATTCCACGCTGGTTAGTCGGAATCACCTCAGAGCGCGCACACAGAGAGACTGACTTCAGGGGCCATGAGAAGCAGTTCAGGTTGGACGCTAGGAAGCACTTCCTGGCGTTGACGGTAGACGAACGCTAGATAGGATAAGCCAGAAATGCCAAACTGCTAGAAAGGGCAGATAGGGAAAGCTGAGAGTCCCTGACTGCACAGCAGCACTGGGCACAGGACAGCAGGACACGTGGTGGCCAAACACTGCAGGCTGGTTTAGTTAAGAAAATTTTAAAAGAAATCCAAACTTCACCGGTGCTCTAGTAGTTCCCTGGTGGCTCAGACGGTAAAGTGTCTGCCTACATGTAGGAGGCCCGGGTTCAATCCCTAGGTCAGGAAGATCCCCTGGAGAAGGCACTGGCACCCCACTCCAGTACTCTTGCCTGGAAAATCCCATGGACGGAGGAGCCTGGTGGGCCGCAGTCCATGGGGTCGCAAAGAGTCAGACACGACTGAGCGACTTCACTTTCACTTTCCAGTAGTTAAGAGTCCAGCTGCCAATGTAGGGGACAGGAGTTCGACCTTTGGTTCGGGAAGATCCCACATGCTGAGGAGCAGCTAAACCCTTGCAGCGCAACTACTGAGCCCACATACCTGAAGCCTGTGCTCTGAGTGAGAAGCCCAGGCACCGCGACGCAGTAAAGAAAAGAAAAATAAAGTACCAAGTTTAGAGGAAAAAGCGAAAATGATTCTCTCAAAATGATCAAAAAATTCTATTAATTCACAGGTTACAACCTTTACTAGCTTGTCTATTTCTTCTCGGCTCTGTTTCAACAAATGCCTGTTTTGACAAATATATTTGGGTTCTAATACTAGAGCACGTGGTATTTTTCTAAACATAAATTTCTTTGTGGCATTCTCCCATGTCACAAAAAAACATGTCAGAAACAACACTTAATCTTTGCATAATATCCCACTGCTCGGCTCTGCCATATTTAACTTGTCCCATCCAATTCTTCTTTTTTCACCATTATAAATAACACTGCAATGAACATTTTTATTCTTACATCTTTTCTGCCCATCTCTGATTATTTCCTTTGGCTAGATTCCTAGAATCGGAATACTGGAATAAAGGGAATAAGTGTTTCTAGGACTACTGACAGTTATTGCCAAATTGCTTTCCTAAAAGGGTAGGTTAATTTGCATTTCCACCAGCAGCAAAGGAGAGTACCTTTCTCCCAGCATCCCCTCCAGAATCCAATGTTGTCTGACAAATAATCTTGGCTAGCAAGTGAAAAATAGTAGCATGGATCTGCAAAGAGGCACAGAGTGTGTAAAGACTCGTTCAATAACCTACCTTTAGTCATTGAACGGGTATGTGGATGAACAGGGACTTGAACTAGGTCCCTACCCACCACCCGGAAGTACTCCGCCACAGCTCTGGTTATAAAATGATAGAAATACCGAACGTCAGGCGTCCTTTTAGGAAATTTTGCATGAGAGCTTCAGGGCGTGAGGACCTCTGCGTTTGTCAGACACCAAGCTTCCAGACCAACACTGTCCGAGAGAACTTTGTGTGATGATAGAAATGATCCGTATCTGCACAGTCTGATATGGTAGCCACTCTCCTCTCCTGAGCACCTGAAATGCAGCTAGAGCAATGGAGGAGATGAATTATTAGTTTGATTTAACTTTAATTAAATTGAACTCAAATTGTGACTAGTGGCCACATTGCACAGCGCAGCTCTGGAGTACCTAGCGCACCAGCCAGTATTTTCTGAGTGACACACTCATAGAGTCCCCAGTGCCACCTACCTCTGCCATCCTTCCTGCAAGGCAAGACTCTGCCTCTTCTACCCGCATCGCTGGGTGTCCATTTGTTCTCTCAGATTAGTGCTATTTATCTGCCATCTGGGGGTGATGTAAAGATCAGCTAATGAATGTTTTTGCAAAGAGTTGTGTTGCTGACTGGTTCTCAGAATAATTGCACGTTAATAAAACGTTCCAAGGACCAATACTCATCCAGAGGCCAAAGCAAGGCTGGGTTTATTTAGTAAAAGGCTGATTTCTCTGACTCGCCCTGTACCAGATCCTTCCACCGTGGATCTCATCACCGCCAGGTTCTTTTGTTTGAAAGGTTCCACCAATCGGAAGATACTGAAATTTACGTTTGCAATGGTTTTGATGTCACAGTTTGATGAGTAAATTAATAAAACAAACAAGATTGGGGAGGGCGGATATTTAACCAACTTGAACAAATTGCTTTTAAGCCCTTAAGCACTTTAATTGCTTGCCTGACAATGATGCAAATTTTGAAATGTCTGGATCCACTCTTAAAGTAGGCCTAGTAAAAGCACCTTTAAAGGGAAACACTTTGCTAATAAGCACTCAGTTTTAATTACCTGGCATTCTAGAAAGCTAAAAAGTTGCCATTCTAAGAAAAATAAGGTCTGGGGGTCAGAGAGGTGTGCAATCAAATGCTGGGCCTTGGTGTCTGTCCTGGACAGATGGCTCGCCTTATTGAGCTTGTCTCCCCATACAGAACATGGTGATAACAGCAGCTACCTGACATTCAGAGGCACTCAGTTGGTTTTGTTCCTACCCCATTCTTCCACTTCCTGAACAACCACAGGATGAGAGGGTTGACAAAGTCCCTCCCCAGCCTGTCTGAGAAAATGAAGATGCCAATTCTCAAAACTCAAAAGGCAAGAACAGACACGTCCTTTACAACACCAGACTACAAGACAGCTCCTCCTGACGTCTAGCAGTCACTATTATCACTTTCTGTAATAAGGTCGGAGTAGGAAGTAGCTTGAGATCTTGCTTCTCTAAGTTGGGCCATGGACCAGCAGCAAAGTACCCACTGGGAGTTGGTCAGAAATGTAGATTCTTGGGTCCTATGGATCTTTAGACCTGCTCTAGACCTACTGAATTACAACCTGAGTTTTAACAAGATTTTCCAGTAACATGGGTTAAAGTTTGAGCAGCACAAATTTATAAAACATCAAATCTACTCTCGTCTCCCAACCTAGTTTTCTAGAGAGGGAAATTAATTTCAGAAATTGGCAAGTGTTTCACCAAACTCCAGCTCTCTGGTTTGACTTTCAAAAGAGTTCAAAGATCAGAGTTTTAGAAATCAACAATCATTCCACAGCGAGAAAATGGGGTCTTTTGTGAGACAAACATTCTTAAAACCTAAGGTTCTTGATGATCCTAGTGATTAATCAGTTGCCTCTTACACCCTTTCCTCACTGTAGGTCCAGGCCACATTTCCCATCCACTGGCAAAGCAAATGCAGGGCTCAGGGGACAGGGAGGAGGGGGCAGGGCATGCTTGCTCTTGAGATCCTGCTACATCGATGCCCTGTTTCCTTTCTGTTTCACAAATGAAAGAAAAGCCCCAATTTGATGTTCGGGATGTGGCAAAGGACAAAAATACTCCCTCACCTCCCCCAAGTGAAAGTGGAGTGTGCCAGTATCAAGGAAGCATCTAAACACTTGTCAGAAGTCAGAGTCTGCGACCAGCAAAGCAGGTTTCCTTTATGGTGACTACGGCATCAGACCTCTCCATTCGATCTAAAGGAACTCCTGATGTCTCCTGCGGAGCCTGGGGACATCTTGGAAACGGGAGGACTGGACTTCCCCCACTGGCTCCACACAATACTTTGTCAGAGGACAAGTCGTCTAACCACAGGCAACAAATCTTTTCTGGGTCACAGAAATCTGATGCGTGAAAGGAAGGCTGACAAACACATCTGGGGACTGAACTGGCCCAAGCAAGGATGGGACAAGGGTAGGGACCAACTACGTAGGAACAGCAAGTAGGTGGTTTTTGGTTGTTGTTGTTTGTTTTTTCATTGTGCCCAGGGATCACAAAGTGAGACTTTTAGGCTGCTGGTCCCAATAAATGACATGCAGTGGACAGTGGGGTTGAGAAAGGGAGGATAAGCTTATTACCTTGGGGTGGTTTCCCTTGCAAACTTTTCTAAGGCCTCTGAAGCAAAAATGGGGTGCAGGGAGAGGGGACTCCAAATGCAAAGACACACTCAGTTCTCTGAGGAACGTCTGTCATTCACCAGGGAGCCAGCCTCACCTACAATACAGACACATATCTACATATTTTGTCTCCACTGATGGCTGAAGGGCTACAGAGAGTGATGATTCCAAGACAGCCAGAGAAGGAAAATGTTCTTGGAAAAAATGATTTGCCTATCAGTTTAGCAGAAAGGCTCAAAGTTATGCAAATCCTCTGCTTGAGGTTTGATTATCACCCCTACCTCTCTCTCCTACCTAGTCCCTCATGCCTGCAGAGGATCGCAAAGTAAGCAGCCATATTCTGGTTTAAAAAAGATGAAGTAGAAATCACAAGGGACTCCACTCCTTTTCATGTGTGACAGAAGTCTCACCATGGCATATGCCTCTGATTCTGCAATCCTGCTTTTGGGGGATTTATCTCAATGAAACGCTAAAATTGCCCAGTGTGTACAAGAATAATTACTGCAGCTTGGTGATAATAATAAAAAACTAAAATAAAAATAAACTAGCTAAGCTAAGTCACTTCAGTCGTGTCCGACTCTGTGAGACCCCATAGACGGCAGCCTACCAGACTCCCTCGTCCCTGGGATTCTCCAGGCAAGAACACTGGAGTGGGTTGCCATTTCCTTCTCCAATGCATGAAAATGAAAAGTGAAAGGGAAGTCGCTCAGTTGTGTCCTACCCTCAGTGACCCCATGGACTGCAGCCTACCAGGCTTCTCCATCCATGGGGTTTTCCAGGCAAGAGTACTAGAGTGGGTTGCCACTGCCTTCTCCGAAAAAACTAAAAATAAACCAAAAGTCAAAATTTGTGTACTGTTCTACTAAATTATGCCATATTAAAATGTTGGGGTTCTATGTACCCATTAAAAATGTTGCCATGGGGAAAAAGTCATAACATGGAAAGATTTATCAAGAAAGGAAAATAAGCACTGAAAATACTGTAACTATGATCTCATTTTTTCTAGTCATAAAGAGAAGTCACAAGGTACAACCCCGATCGTGGTGAAACATTTTCTTTTTGCTTTTCTCTGCATTGTCTTACTTTGCTACAGTGAACATATATTACTTTGGTAATTAGAATAAAGACAATAAAAGTTAGAAAAAAATTGTGACAAAGTAATAAATATATAACCCACAGAGGACCAAGCCTCTACATTTACAGTTTCATTAGAAGCCTTCCTTATGGAAAACTATAAATTCAGGGATCCATGCATGCTTGGTTCCCTGGGAACTGGGGCATGTGTGACTTTCTAAGTGGCCCCCATAGCAGTCTTTCAGCGCAAAGCCAAGATGGAGTGATTTAGCTTTCAGTTACAATAAGCCAGGCTCATAGACCATGTTAGAAGGCAGGTAAAATTTAGCTCTTTAGATCTGAAATTGACATGGATTTACCCTGCTAGGCTCTTGGAATCAAACTTGCATTTATGGATGTGGGAGAGTGTACGGGGACAGGAACATCAGGGGAGGCTGGGGCCCAGGCAGAGTAGCCACCTGTTAGAACCAGACAGGCAGCTAAGTACCCAGTGAGGATCTGTAGTATGTGCTTAGTAGGCCTCATTTTCCTTCAACCTCTAATACACTTAAAGAGTGTGAGCAAGGGTCTCAAACTGAGTCCCTTGCTTGTCTCATCCAACAGTACCTTAAATTCTTAATCACCCTTTTTCCCCATTATTCCTAACTTTTGATCTGGAAATATCAGGTTATGTAACAAGCCAATCTGCATGAGGATATAATTCTGCGAGGAAAAAAGGGACTCAATGAGGGAGAAATTCTAACAAAACTGGAAATGACTTTTCTAAGAAAAGAGAAGATATTTTTGTGTCAAGCATTTGAGCTGGTTTTAAATAGGCTGTGGATGCAATATTGCTGGTTTTTCTGGGGTTGTTGATTTCCCTGCCCATCCCCCACCCTCAAAGCAACACGTCGTAAAGGGATGAAGGAGGTGGGAGGGAATGACCATCTGTGAATGGCTTGCAGTATGTCAGAGGCTCTATGGACCTTAATCCTTACAACGCTGGAAACTAGATAGTATCCTCCCAATTTACAGGCAAGAGGGCTGAAGCTTCAAAGGAAACTTGCCTAAGGCCATAGAGTCATGACTCCCGTCCAGGAAATTAAGGGGTTAAAGTCACATCCTCTGGATTTAACCCCACAAAACCATGGAAGAGATCCTACCACCTAGTCAGATCTATGGGAGGAGAGCCTTTGGAGATCCAGGCAACACCTGTTCCTACAGAGCTCATTACCTCGTATTCCAGGTCATTCCATTCGCTCGCAGAACTGTCTTCTGGTGGTTCATTTTAGGGGTGAGCCCTAGTTCTGCCCTCTGGCGCCCCTCATTGAACAAGGCCGACCCATTTCTCCCCACGGTCCAGTAGGATGCTTCACTGGCCTACTGCCCACATTCCGCCCACCACCCTCCTCAAGAGAGGGCTTGATACTAGGAGGCTAATGAATCCAAGAGATCTCTCTGGAAAACCTTTCCATCCCTGACAACTTCCCCACCACAGACTTGGCGAGTCCGCACACCAACCTGAACCCTGCCCCCACGCACTGAAAGGCAGGTGGTAGGAATCAAACCTTCCCTGAATTAGTCCTCTAAAACTATGTGAACGTCTATGTCCTAAGTCCTGAGGGACGTGGGGACGGCTAAGCCTTCAAGCATTCTCAAAGCACCGCGGTGGAGGGGAGACACACGATCACCTCGGGAAATCTGCTCCAACGGGTTCAGGTCCACCAGGTGCAAGGACTTCCCATTCTCTCCGTCACCAGGGGAAACGGATGCTGCCGCAACGTCCCCTTATAACGCCCACAAAGAGAGGAATCTGGTTTTTGCGAGATGACTAGCCTCCCGCGTACCTCCCCTCCAGGCGCACTTCTTCCCCTCCCAAGCGCGTGCGCGCAAATACACACACACAGACACGCACACACACACACATAAAACTTGCTTCCACCGCCACCACCTGTGAAAACATTGCTTGTAACTTTGGCGAAGAGAGCTCCCGGCGAAGCTGAGCGGCAGGGCGCCCGGAGCGCGCCGGGGGTGGTGAAGATGGAGGGCAGGCAGGGGAGAGGGGAGAGACGCGCGACGCGGACTCCTCGCCGCGCCGGGGGCGGCAACTTGGCCGGGAACGCTGAGATCTCGGATCGGGTTTCCCAGCCCGGCCCCGCCCACCCAGCGGCCCGGCTCCGGCGGACTGCGGCTCTGTCGGCCCAGGAGCCCCACGCCGGGGACCAAGGGCAGACGTCGAGGGTGGGGGTGGGGGGTGTGGAGCGCGATCGGGGTCTCCCACCCTGGACCCCTGGAGGTGGTCAGAGGTGGGCGGGGAGGAGGGTAGCGCGGGGCCAGCGCCGAGGCGAGGGGCAGGAATGCGTGGCCCCTGAGCGCAGGGAAACAGGTTGCTGCGGAGCCCCGTCCCCTCCCCGCGGCGGCCCAGCGGCGACCCTGCCCTGGGGGTGAAGCTAGCACCTCCGGGGCACACCCCTGCCCCTCCCCAGACCCCCGCGGGCCCGGCCCGATTCCCGCCGGCAGCCGGGTTAAAGGCGCCTTCAGCAAGGTCAAGGCGAGGCCGGCCGGCACCTGAGGATTTTTCCCAGCCGAGCACGAGCTTTGCAATCGCATTGTTAAGGATCATGGCAGCGGCAGGAAATCCGAACAGCCCCACAGGTCTGCGAGAGGGAGGATTTATTTTACAGCACGGAACACACTCAGACAAGACCCGGGATTTTGGCGGGGTGGGGGCCGCGGGGTGGGAATGCGGGGTTTCTGGACGCTGGAATGTGGGGAAAACAAAACATTTCCCATCCGTGCACGCCGCCACCCCCACGGCTGAGCGAGGAGGTAGCTCAGAGCTGCTGTGCCCCAGACTTCAGCGGTCTGCAAGGCACTGCCAGGTCCGGCTGCCTAATCCCTCTACAGGCGAAAAAAGATTAAAAAAAAATAATAATAAAACCACACACCACTCTACTACTGTGGTTTCTCTATCAAAGCCCATCAACGTGCTGCAGGCGGCAAAGGGAAGCCGCGAGATGCGGAGAAGAAACGCAACAGAGGCAAACTGCCGTCCGTGAGGCAGAGAAGCCAGGCGAGGGGAAGCCGCGCTCGGCTCCCACGGGACCCGCGCCGGCCTGGCCCGGGAAGCCAGGAATAGGTACTGGTGCTGGCGGACTCTCTCTCTCTCTCTCCAAGCCCGGAGTGGGCCTGCATTGCCGGGATCCTTGGCCTCTCCGAGGGGGCACCAGGCATCGCGCGCAGGATTCTAAACACATGAAGGGCACTGCGTGTGGAAGATGGGGAGGAGGCGCTCGGAGAAGCAAAGAAGAGGGCCTTTGGGGTCTCCTAAGACACAACGCCGGTTTCCTAATACAGCATTCCCTGGAAGGCCTCCCTCACCCTCCAAGGTGGAGCCTTGGTCCCCTGCGAACTCAAAAGACCCTGAGTTCCGACCGGCTTTTTCTCTCTCATCAATCCCAGATCCTTTCCCGGCCGCTGCCTCGATCTGCGGTTCTTTGAGGGCGAGGGGGACAGTGGCATCGGCATCCAACGCCCATCGCGAGGGTGGGCGCTGTGATGCGGGGCGTCGCTCTCCTCTCTGGTTCCAGAGTAGGGGCGCCCGGTACTTACATTCCTCAAGCTAGCAAACTTTCAAGCTTGTCCTTCGCCAACCTGGGGCTCCTATCAAGGTTCCGGGTAATCACTGAGGCAGTTTATGTAATTGCCCGCGATGCCGTTCGGCTGATCTCCCGGCGAGCGCGGCCGCACGGCTCAGCACATGAACACCGTCTCAGCCCCGCGCTCAAACACCGAGCGTCCCTCGCCACCGCCTTCCGCAAGCGGTAGGGCGCTCTCCTGGGCTAGTCAAATACCAAGAGTGCGAGCAGGACTCGGCAAAACCCCGGCTGCCCCCGGCGCCGCTTTCGCCGCATGGGTGGCTTACAGAGGGCTGCGTCTCTACAGACCTCGCCGCGGCTGGTGGTTGGAGCCGGTAAGGGACCGAGCAGGGGACTGCTGCGGTTCTAAAGAAGACTCTGTAACCCAAACGAGTAATAATACCCTCGTCCACATGGACCAGAATGTATACAAATCTCCTTAACGTCTCTCCCTGAAAGGGGAGCCAGTTTCCAAAGTTACAGACCACGCAGTTGAATTTCCAGTACTTTCCAACCTCGCCTAGGCGGAGGCAGGGCAGAGAAGGGCGGGCAGCGGCCCGCAAAGCCCACCCTACTGCCCCGCCAAGGAGGACTCACCAGTTGAACCTACCATCACCCCAGTAGTTGACTGTATTTCCTGGTTGCCTGTACACACACAGACACACACACAGACACACACACTCCTCGAGACCACCTTCCCCTTCCTGAGTGCTCCTAATATAGACTGCATTTTTAAACCGCGAGGAAAATGACTAAGGAGCTCACTGATCACATTTCATCCCAGAGCACATTTCCCCGAAGCTGGGTGCCATCTCTCTCTCTCTCTCTCTCTCTCTCTCTCTCTCTCTCTCTCTCTCTCTCTCACACACACACACACACACACACACACACACACACAGGAGCGCTCCGAGTGTCCACCCAGGGGCTGCAGCCTCAACTCGCTCCGAGGGGACTATGGACACCGCGGCAGGGCGGCGGGCTAGGGAGGGGCGCCGTGTCGGCTGCAGAGGGCACGGGGCTGGGGTCGCGTCTCCTGGTTCTCCGTTCCAACCGCAGGGCGCGCGGGGTCGCCGCAGCCGGCGCTAGCCCGACAGGGCAGGCTGCAGCCCGGGAGCCCGGCGCCGCCTCGCGGGCTCCTCCAGCGCCCGCCGGGCCCTGTGGCGATCGGGTCCGCAAAGGGGCTGCGGACGCTGGGGCCAGGGCGGGGAAAGGGGACCCGGGCAAGGCCGACGAACCCCAGCATGCGCCCAGTCTCGCGGCTCTCCCCTAGCCTTGGCTCCCAGGCTCCAGTCTGCAGTGGGGTTCCGGGGGGCTGCGCGGTGGAGGCTCGGGGCTCCAGACCCACTCGCCTCCCCGGAAACCCCAGCCGTCCTCGCTGCCTCACCCGGTGCGGGCCGGGGAAGCGAGCGAGCGTCTCCGGGAGCCCTGGGCATCCGCGCGAGCTGCCCCGACCCTTCCCCGGCTAACGAGCGCCGAGAGGAGAGAGAGCAGGGGAGGCTCCGCCGCGGTGTCCCCGAAGGCGCTTTTCCGTAGAGCGGATCGCGCCGCCTTACCGTGGCTGCAGGCTGCCGCCGCCGGGGAAGCGAGGAGGAGGGCGGCAGAGAGGCGAGGCGCCGCACCGGTGGCTCCTCTCACTCTAGGCGGCGGGGCTCCGCGGCTCCGCGTGCCCGAGCAGGCGGGCGCCCAGGAAGGAGCAAGTCCCAGCTCCGCGCTCAGCTCCGGCGAGACCAACAATAGCTCCCGCAGGGAGCGGAGTCCCAGCGAGTCTCCAGCCGCGCGCGCACGCCCGGCCGCCGCTCCCGGCCGCTCCCGGCCGGCGTCCCTGCCAGCACTGCTGGCCCACATGAAACAGCTGCAATCCCGAGGCTTTGGTGGGGGTGGGGGTGGGGGGAGCGGAGGGGGGTGTTGGGGCGGGGGTGTGCGTGCGCGCGCGTGTGTGTGTGAGTGTGTGTGTGTTTAATAGCTTCCCTCCTCGTCTTCCCCTCCCCGCCTGCTCGCCTGCCTGCCTCCGTCCCCCACCCTCGCTCTCTTACACACAGAGAGGGCGAGCGAGACACACACACACACACACACACACACACACACACGCACACACGCAGGCTACATGAATGGGAGGCGGGAGCCAATCCTCCCCGAGGCTGGGCGAGCCGCGGCGCTCGGGCGCTGGGAGCCCGGCCTCACGGCGGCGCGCGGGGGGCGCCACGCAGGTGATGCGCGCGCGTCCTCCCGGGACCCCTCGCCCGCCTCCCCGTCAGCCCGGTCCCTCTGTTCTCTCCCCCGTCCTCCCCTCTCCCCTTCCCTCCTTTCCCTCCGCTTCTATCTCCGTCTTTTCGCTATTTCCTCCTCGTTCTCGAATTCTCCAGTTCTCAGTTCCCTATCTTTCTCGGTCTCCTCTAGTCTTACACCGTCCTTGCTTGCTTTCTCGCCCCCTTTCTCAAACTTTCTCCGCCCTTATCCCCGACTTTCCTGACTTCCTCTCCTTGCCTCTTTTGTTCTCTCTCCTCCCGCTTTGGCTTTCGGCCGCGTCTCTCTGCAGTGTTGTCTGGCCTCCTCTCCCTCCACCCATTGCCTGTCTCGGGGTCTCTCTGGGGGCGCGTGAACCCCCCTCCGCCCCCAGCCGACTCCTCGTTCGTTATTTCAACGCCCCCAACACTTTTCCAGGGACGATCTCTCTCGCCCTTGCTGCTGCAGCGCAGCCAGAGGTAATTAAGAGCTGAGAAGTTGAGTTCCTTCCTCAGGCATGCAAGATGCCCAGGGAAAGGCCCTCCTTCCTCGGACAACTTCCCCAAAACCATGGTAACAGCCACTGAGTCGTGATAACAATCATTTAAAAAATAACTGCAGTGACTGTGGTCCAAGAGATTCCTGTCCTTCGCGTGTCCGGATCGTGATCGCCAGCATGTTTCCGAGAGAAGGACATTTTTCTGTGATGGGAGAGGCAGCTTGGTGCAGTGGCAACTTACTGGTGCTTAGGGAAGAAACCAGAAAGATTCTCACCTCGGCCCCGCTGCATGCTAGCTGTATGACTAGAGCAGGCCATTACTCTTTATCTAGCCTCAGTTTTCTCACCTGTAAAAAGGATAATTACCCCCTACCTCACCAGATATGGTGAAGAATAAAAGCGAGAACAAGGAAGGGGGGGGGGCGGCGGTGGAGCTCTGGATGTACAGGAGCTGCTCAACTAAGGTCAGGTTTCCTTCCCTCTCACCCCTTTTTAAAGCTCCCTGCATGACCTCCTGCTACCTTAGATTGGCATGGTCGCCAGTGCATAATGGAGGAGGAAGCGTGAGGATGCTAATGTCATATAACTGTGAAAGAAGGTGGAGTGTACTTTAAAACCTCAATTGTGTGATCAGGAGATGAACCAGCCAGTTGCCATCCATTGATTACAAAGGCATCACCGTATAAACTTGGGGAGCTGGCAAGCCCTTCAACATCTCCTGACAGGAGAGGCGAAGGCAGGAGTAGGTGAGAGATTTCCATACATTGTGTCCAATCTATTTTTCAAACGTTCATGATCACTGAACACTGACCAGTGACAAAGCCTGTGAGTCTAACTGACATGTTGAGTCTCTGCCTTTGAATTACATTTATCAACTTTGTGTCCTCACCGCAGATATCAAATGCCGAGGATAAGCTGTGATTGGCAGTCAGATTCAGTCCTTTGACAAATGTATGTTGACCACCTACTCTGTGGCTGGCACTCTGGCTCTGTGCACCCAGCGATGAGGTAAGCAGGCCTTGCTTTTGTGGGTGTGCAGTGCAGTAGATAAGACACAAGATATTTTACATAGTCTCAAAGTATCTTTGATTAATTTGCAAGGGGAAAACATTACAATTGAAAAACCTGGCCAGCTCCCCCTTAAGCAAGCAATTACTACATCGTCATCATCAGGAATACGGCAAATAGGCATCATATGCCCCAAGATGTGATGCACTGAAAGGGACAACACGTCATTTCTGTGGAGTTTCTGCCAAAAATGAGTAATCGGAGTCGAATCGTGAAGATACAGCAGACAAACATAAACCGAGGACCGTTCAGTGAAATCACTGTCATGTACTCTTCAAAAATACCCAAGTCTTAAAAGACAGTCTCCAGAACAGTTCCAGATTCAAGGACCAGTTTAGTTGTGACAATAAATGAAACATGTGGTCCTAGATTGGGACAGCTGGTAAAATTAAAATAAAGTCAGTAGATTAGATAATAGTTTGTATCAATGTTAATTTCCCAATTTTGATAATTTCTATGGTTATGTAGGAGACTATCCTTGTTTTAAGGAAACACATAACTGAAATATTTAGTGGTTAAAGAAGATGAACAAAGCCCAATCCCCACCTTCAAGGAGAAGCACAGTGTGGTTTTTCTATGAAATGGGCAGAGTGTGAGCACAGAACCTCTGGCCGACTGAATCTTTGCATGGAAAAGGAAGGCTTCCTGTAGGAGGTGGCATTCAAGCTGAGTTTTGAAGGCAAGCAGTTTGCTAGATCACATAGAGTGTTTTTTTTTTAATTTATTTTGTATTTGAAGGATAATTGCTTTACAAAATTTTGTTGTTTTCTGTCAAACTTCAACATGAATCAGCCATAGGTATCCATATATCCCCTCCCTTTAAACCTCCCTCCCATCTCCCACCCGTCTAGATTGATATAGAGCCCCTGTTTGAGTTTCCTGAGCCATACAGCAAATTCCTGGCGTCTATTTTACATATGGTAATATGAATGTCCATGTTACGCTTTCCATACATCTCACCATCTCCTCCCCTCTCCCCATGTCCATAGGTCTCTTCCATATGTCTGGTTCTCCATTGCTGTCCTGTAAGTAAATTCTTCAGTACCATTTCCCTAGATTCTGTATATACATATACACAATGGAATATTACTCAGCCATAGAAAGGGACACATTTGGGGGTGTTGTTTTTTAGGTAAAGGTAACAGTAAAAGTGGGATTTCTTTGGAGGGAATGATGCTAAAGCTGAAACTCAAGTACTTTGACCACCTCATGCGAAGAGTTGACTCATTGGAAAAGACTCTCATACTGGGAGGGATTGGGGACAGGAGGAGAAGGGGACGACAGAGGATGAGATGGCTGGATGGCATCACCGACTCGATGGACGTGAGTCTGAGTGAACTCCGGGAGTTGGTGATTGGACAGGGAGGCCTGGCGTGCTGCAGTTCATGGGGTCGCAGAGTCGGACACGACTGAGCGACTGAACTGAACTGAACAGTGAAAGGAAATGAACAAAAACAAGAGGCACTCATTCAGGCTATGGAACTGGCGTATGAAGGGAGTGCCTGGGGTAGAGTCTAGCACAGTAGCTAGAATTGGTTTTTGAAGGGGCCTCAAGGAAGCTGAGAATCTCAAACATCCTGAAAGCTCAGGAGCTGGGTGGATGGGTAGCAAGGAGTTATTAGAGGCTTTTAGTTAAAGGAGGTAGGTGATCTTAAGTGTACTTGAATAGGGTGATATTAACAGCACTGTGGAGAAATTGGTTAAAGGGAGTGACCGGAGAAGACCAGAGTCTCCTTTAGGTCATTTAAGGCAATTGCAGTGAGGCTGGAGAGGGGAGGAGATACTGGAGAGAGAGGAAGGATACAAAGTGAACAGATTTTGGTGGACGGGTTGGCAAGGTGAAATCCAAAGCGACTCCTAATTCTCAAGCTTGGGAACCTGGGTAGAAGGTGACTTGAGTCACTTTGATGTCCAGAGCATCCAGGAGGAAGTGGAGGTTTTAGAGGAGAAAGTAACGTCAGTTTTTACCATGCTGTAATCTAACTCTGCAGCTAGCTTGAGGTTTTCCTATACGGCTGCCCTGTGCCATGGGAAGCACTGCTGTAGAATTCAACCTAACACTCTCTGAATGGCCAACCCCATCT
Organism: Ovis canadensis; assembly: GCF_042477335.2. Lineage (NCBI taxonomy): Eukaryota > Metazoa > Chordata > Mammalia > Artiodactyla > Bovidae > Ovis > Ovis canadensis. The sequence continues at coordinate 32,384,326 of NC_091265.1, read as the reverse complement.
AGTACTCAGAAAAACAAAAAAAAACCAGTGGTAGCAGCACATTATTTGTAATAAAGGGAAAAAATTAAATAGCCTAAAAGGTCAACAGGATAAGTAAATTGGAGGATAGCCTAGTTGGAATATTATGAAGCCACACTAAAGTTTTTCTTTTTTGCAGAGTTCTTTATGCCATGGAAACATGCCAGTATTAACATATAAAGTTTTTAAGAAGCGGACTTCAAAACTGTTAACTACGTAAGAATCACTGGGGAGAAAAACCTGAAACGAAATCATGCCAAATATTAACAATGGTTGCCTCTGGGTGATAGGATTAGGAGTAATACATTTTCTTCTTCATGCTTTTTTGAAACTTTCTAGCTTTTCCATAGTGAATAGTCATTACTGTCATAACAAAAAATAAGCTGTCATTAAGAAAACAGAAAATGGCTAGGACACCCCCCACACCCTTCCACTTTATTCCTTTGCAATCCACCCTTCCCACTCGCCTGGCAGACTAACTGCCTTTTAAGCTTTATCTTTGAGAATGAAATAAGAGAGCATTTAACAAATCAGGGGAAATTATTAGCCGGGCTGGAGAGGGGGAGAAGGCGTCTTAGGCAGCGAGATATGTTATTAGAGCTGTTGAAACTGTATATATTAAAGATGTTTGCATTGCCCTTATTGATTCTATGATACGTTACAAGGAAAAGAAAACCTATAATGGGGCCAAGAAAATGTGCGTCTTTAAAGGGCAAGTTTTAATTAGGAAATGTATTTATTTGCAAAAACACTTCTTGTCATAGTCCAGCAGTTACTGTAAAATTGTTTTAGAAAGCTAATATTTCAGGTAAGGAGGCAGGTAGGGGCAAGGGGCAATGCTTTGTGCTTGGTGTCTGGTATTACGTCAGCGGAGGATTTGGATGCCCACTGATAAGCACCATCAAATGTTCATGATTAGAGAGAAAGAAGAAAATGCAGGCCAGAGGAGGCTCTTATTCTTTGGAAAGCTTGCTGTAAACAGCACCTCAATTAGGTTCCCTTGGCATCTGTTGATTTTTCGTCTATGGAAATATTTACTATGTGGCTAGGTTTCCCAACTCGATGCTAATAACACCTCCCCCAGCATAGCCCTTTCACCTTTGGAAAGGCCCTCCATGGCTGTTGATTCACTTAAGCCTTGCACGCACCCTGACCGAGATCCCATTATTTGAAGTTTATAAGGGAAGGAAGGAGACTCAGGGAGGCAGAGCAGCGTGCAGAACTAAGAAAAGGACACGGGCATTCTTGGAAAGCCCTCTTTGTGGCTCTGAGGCTGCAGAGATTTGTTATCTTTTTACATCCTCAAGATAACTTGGGAGGGAGGGGGAGTAAATGGAGGTGTATGTGGTTCTGGTGGAACAGAATCCGAATGGGAACCCAGCGCTCAGAATTTCAGGCCGGTGCCTCTCCCTGAAGGACTCCATGTTTATACGTCAGTTGTTGAGGCTGGGTGGTATTCTCAGTTTGCTCAGTTTCATGTATGAGCTGTTTTCCTGTCTGGTCTGAAAATTAAAAGCTGATATGTGGGGGTAAATGATGACTTTTGAATGTGTCTGCTAGAAAATAAGGGGAAATCCTCTGCTTGAATTCATAGAAATTTTCTCTTCTAGAGAAATTCTTCTTTCTCCCGAATTTCAGCAGAGTATTTGGCACTTGAAGTTTCTTAGTAAATATGAGTGAAGAAACCAATTCTAGTCATAAAATAGCTAGCATGTATTAAGTACTGTGCCCAGCATGGAACAAAGGGTATTATCTCATTTAAATTTTAGAGCAACACCATGTGGTAGATATAATTATTACCTCTATTCCATAGATGTGAAAACGAAGACAGGGAGAAAGCAATTTGTCCAAGGTCACCTGGGTAAGCATCTACTTCTGCTTTATTGACTATGCCAAAGCTTTTGACTGTGTGAATCACAACAGACTGTAGAAAATTCTTAAGGAAATGGGAATACCACACCACCTTAACCTGCCTCCTGAGAAATTTGTATGCAGGTCAAGAAGCAGTAGTTAGAACAGACATGAAACAATGGATTGGTTCAAAATTGGAAAAGGAGTGCGTCAAGGCTGTATAATGTCGCCCTGCTTATTTAACTTATACACAGAGTACATCATGTCAAATGCCAGCATGGATGAAGCACAAGCTGGAATAAAAATTTCTGGGAGAAATATCAATGATCTCAGATATGCAAATGACACCACCCTTATGGCAGAAAGCGAAGAAGAACTAAAGAGCCTCTTGATGAAAGTGAAAGAGGAGAGTTAAAAAGCTGGCTTAAAACTCAACATTAAAAAAACTAAGATCATGCCATCCAGTCCTATCACTTCATGGCAAATAGATGGGGAAACAGTGGAAACAGGAGAGACTTTACTTTCTTGGGCTCCAAAATCACTGCAGATGGTGACTGCAGCCATGAAATTAAAAGATGCTTACTCCTTGGAAGAGAAGTTATGATCAACCTAGATAGCATATTTAAAAGCAGAAACATCATTTTGCCAACAAAGGTCTGTCTAGTCAAAGCTATAGTTTTTCCAGTGGTCATGTATGGATGTGAGAGTTGAACCATAAAGAAAGCTGAGCATCAAAGAATTGATGCTTTTGAACTGTGATGTTGGAGAAGACTCTTGAGAGTCCCTTGGACAGAAAGGAGATCAAACCCGTCCATCCTAAAGGAGATCAGTACTGCATATTCATTGGAAGCACTGATGCTGAAACTGAAGCTCTAATACTTTGGCCACCTGATGTGAGGAACTGACTCATTGGAAAAGACCCTGTTGCTGAGAAAGATTGAAGGCAGGAGGAGAAGGGGACGACAGAGGATGAGATGGTTGGATGGTATCATCAACTCAGTGGACATGAGTTTGAGCAAGCTCCAAGAATTGATGGACAGAGAAGCCTGGTGTCCCACAGTCCATGGGGTCACAAAGAGTTGGACACGACTGAGCAACTGAAGTGATAGACTTGGCTAATCCATGGCAAAGCCAGATTCCATCTTGGATTCTTCTGAATCCAGGTTCTTAGCCACCATACAGTATTGGATGGATGGATGGAATTATTGATACCAGCAGAGAATTGAATCTCCATGAACTGCCATACATTTTACAGTATGGTTAATCTTGTTTAGAACAGGTCATCCCATTGTTCTTCATGATTGCACCCCATTTATTTCCTACAGCATGTTTCCCAAGCTGCAGTTATCTGTGTGTGCATTTGTTTTACTTAGACTTTTGAACATCTGTCCCACTTGCAATGTAAAAAGTTCCATGAGTGTCTTGGTTACTTAATGCTTGGCACAAAAATGGGTGTTCAGTAAGTTCTTGTGAAGTGAATGAAGAAATGAATGAATGAATGTGGGCTCCCAGCCCATTAAAGTGTTGGAGAGCTTATGAGTATGTATACACACACCCTTATGAAAGATGGGTATTTTATATGAATTTCAGTTCAATTCAGTCACTCAGTCGAGTCCAGCTCTTTGCAGCCCCATGGATTGCAGCATGCCAGGCTTCCCTGTCCATCAGCACCAACTCCTGGAGTTTAGTCGAACTCATGTCCATTGAGTCAGTGATGCCATCCAACCATCTCATCCTCTGTCGTCCCCTTCTCCTCCTGCCTTTAATCTTTCCCAGCATCAGGGTCTTTTCCAATGAGTCAGTTCCTCGCATCAGGTGGCCAAAGTATTGGAGTTTTCAGCTTCAGCATCAGTCCTTCCATTGAATATTCAGGACTGATTTCCTTTAGATTGGACTGGTTGGATCTCCTTGCAGTCCAGGGGACACTCAAGAGTCTTGTCCAACACCACACTTCAAAAGCATCAATTCTTTGGTGTTCAGCTTTCCTTATAGTCCAACTCTCACATCCATACATGACCACTGGAAAAACCATAGCTTTGACTAGACGGACCTTTGTTGGCAATGTAATGTCTCTGCTTTTTAATGTGCTGTCTAGGTTGGTCATAACTTCTCTTCCAAGGAGTAAGCATCTTTTAATTTCATGGCTGCAGTCACCATCTGCAGTGCTTTTGGAGCCCCCCAAAACAAAGTCTGTCACTGTTTCCATCTATTTTGTATGAATTTACTCCATCCCATACCAACTATACTTTCTGCCTTGAAGTCATGTGGTTCTGGCAGTGGGGCTGAGAGGTGGATGAGCTTGTAATGGTTCGGACTTTGTTCCTTCACTGACACTTGCTCCCAGATAGCAGGGAAAACACTGATCAGGAAAAAAGAAGCATCTGTTCTGGTCAAAGGTGACTCGCTGGCAACATTCCGCAGTGGAAGCATCCTCTCCGATTAGGCCAGCCTCTACTTTCACAGCAGAGACACTGTGTCAGCTGATGCCTCTTGCATAACATTTCCTTTCTGAGAGCTGGTGGCAATGGTTTTCTCAAAAGGAGCTATCGGAAAGCTTTCCTCCTGCCTGCTGAATGCCGTGTGATACTTTCCAAAGAGGATGCATTCTCCCTTCTTGACAATTTTGTCTGTTTCCTCATCATTTGTTTAATATACTTCATTGCCACCCCTGTGGATTTGCCTTTTTGTTACAGCAGGTAGACCAGGTGGCAGCTGCTGGTGTTCTGCAAAGCTAAATCCGATCCATTTCTTAGTCTTGGATGTCTGCAGCTTTTACTAGAACTGCATATTGGTCTGGAGGGTAGCGGCCATTGGTCCAGGGATAATCAGGAATGTAACAAACAAAGCAAGCAAACAAACGAAAATAGCAATCACAAAGGCTTCCACTAAATAACCAAAGCCTCTGCAGGGTGATTCTAATCACTGTGATGTCAGACAGTGACCCAATTTTTTATGCAAATCCATACACTTACGCCTTATGACAGTCCTATAAAATAAACTCTATGACCACTCCCAAATCAGATTATAATCTGATATTTCTAGAGATTATTAGCCTGTGGAGTGAAAAGAGTAGCATTAATGTTAATTCACAAATAAGCACACACTGTCCTGTTCTGCATACTGCTTTTTCCATTTAACAATATGTCTTGAAATAGCTGCCTCCTTTTTTATGGTCACATACTGTTTCATTTTAGGGATGGTCCCTTTGAATTTAACCACAGGGACCACAGTGATTATGCTGCTGCTGTTGTTGCTAAGTCGCTTCAGTCATGTCCGACTTTGTGTGACCCCAGAGATGGCAGCCCACCAGGCTCCCCCATCCCTGGGATTCTCCAGGCAAGAACACTGGAGTGGGTTGCCATTTCCTTCTCCAGTGATTATGCTATATTCATTTAAATAAATCTCAAAAAGTAACATAAGATCGGGTACTTTCCCATTAACTTTAAATGAGTGAATTAAATTATATTCTCACTATCAAGTCTGTTCATTATTAAAAAGAAGCAATCCAAAAGATGCTGAAATTTCATATCAGTTGGAAAAGGATGAACGTTTCAAATAACAGTACTGTGGGAATGGACAAACCATTTGAGGGGTGAGGGGAGTTAAATCTCTGTCCCTCTTAAAACTTCTCACCCTGAATATTGAAAAAAGAAAATATGAAAGTTCTAGAAGAAAGTATAGATGACAATGTACACGATTTTGGAGATGGACAGAGATCTTTTTAAGTGTGTCATGAAAAAGTCAGAAAGCAAAATGTTAAAAATTTGACTATATAATTTTGAAATGTTTATATGTTCATAAAACCAAGACAAAAATCAAAAGAACAATAATGTGTTGGGGGAATATTTGAAATATACATGAAAAAGTGTTATTTTCCTGAATATATAATGAAGTTTTACAAGTATATATGAAGAAGACATCTCAACAGAAAAGTAGGCCAAGGATATAAAAAGCTAATTTACTATAAAAAAAGTAAAAAATAACTAAACAAATGATGTATACTTAAGTCACTTGTAACTCCAAGAAATGCAAAATATGAGAATATTGAGAGTTTTTCTTTTCACTTATCAAATGAGAAAAGTATAAAAGAAAAATTACATACTCAGAAAATAGTTACTCTCCTTATATTGCCAATGTTGACACATACACTTTCTGAAAGATAATTTAGTGGTATTTAACAAAAGCCTTCCATTGTGTGAGTTTTCAACCCAGGAATCTATATCTACATTACATTAATTACATTAATTACATACATTACATTAATTACAGTAGAGGTAATTAAAAGAAAATAATTATGGATGGACCCAAAAAGTGTCAGGTTGGAAACAATTTTAACTGTCAAACAATTAGTAAATGATCAAATGTATCATGGTACATCACAGTATGATGAGCTGTTGTACAGCTGTCATAGATTGTGGTGTAGGAGAATATGCAATGACTTGGAAAGGATTTACAGTTTATTTTTGTGACCTTTCTTCAACTTACTAGGGAAAATTCCAAACAAACGAAGTTTGGTGAACAGACGGTACCCATTACCTGTTAATAGTTTCAGTGATTATTAATAAGCAGCCAACCTTGTTTTACCTATACCCATCCCCACTGACTGCCCACCCCCATTATTTTGGAAGAAACCCCAGGCACCATTTTGTTTTGTCTGTAACTATTTCAGTAGATAGCTCTAAAATACATAAACTATTTTTTTAAAACCCACAATATATCATATTTTAAAATACTAATAATTTCTTAATGTCATCAACTGTCTAGTCACTGTCCAAATTGTGATGATTATTTCATACGTATGTTTTCTAGGTTTTTTTTTTTTTTTTTTTGCATTAGAATCCAAATAAATTCCATGCACTGCAATTGGTTGAGCTACCTCTTGTCTCTTTTAACCTATAGGTTAAAAGGTTTAACCCTGCATCTATTTCCCTCCCACTTTTATACTGCTTGTAACAGGAAACAAGTTATTTATCATGTAGTTCTTGTAATCTGAGTTTACTGATGGCCCCCTTCTATTTTAACACGGTTTTCCACATTTTATATTTCCTACAAACTGGTAGTAAATTCTAGAAGAACGGCCCAACTCAGAGCTCATTCTTCTCGGGAAGAACGCTTCCTAGATGGTACTGTGCACCTCCACCTGTCTTTGTGAAGTTAGCTGCCTTTGAAATTCGTTGGCGGGATTCATCGTTTCCTTAGGGGTTATAAACTGGTCACATTCTAATTTGAGCATGCCTTCTTCACTTTTAACTGGAATACTTTGATAATAGACACTTCCTCTCATGAATTATTTTCTTACCCGAAAGTGTGGGATAAATGTTTCTTTCCTTTGATTTACCAGGTTTTGAGCATCCTACAGAGATAAGCAAGGAGGCGTTTTTTGTTTTTTTTTTTTTCCCCCAAGAGTCATTATGAGGTCATGTATTTAAATCCATTTGAAGTATTTTTATTCATTTCAATTATTATGGGAATATCTTATTCATTCCCAAGTCTTTGAAAGCCTCCTTTTTTCCTGGAGAAATAAGGTGTTCAAGGCCCATTTTGTATCTATTCTAAGCCAGACCCAAAATCATTCATTGTTTTTCCTTTTTTTTTTTGAGGACCCCTGGTTCTTTTTAGTGGGAAGTGGTATTTAGAAGCCATACTATTGTTATTAGGAGATGTTCATTGCTACTGGGTTAATATTGTTTCTAGCTTTATTTTTAATTGGCAGGTTTAGGAAATATGTATTTTTTTTAAAGGAAAATTCACTGCGAGTTTATACAATACTTCTAATCAAGTTTTTCCTTAACTTATTCAGTCTTCTATCTGTATCTCTTGCCCATTACAAATAATAAATGATGGTATAGAAAAATATTTAATGATTTGTAAAATAGCCATGTCTATTTTAGATAATCATCTATGTATAAACATATAAGGTATAAATCACATGTATATCTCAAATATATGCAAGTTAGTAGTGATTATTTCTTGATGATAAAATTAAAGGTAATTTGAGTTTCCTTTTTTCTGCTTTTTAGTATTTACAAAATTTCCATAATAAACCCATTTTATTTTTGCCATAAGAAAAAATTTGCTAAAAAACAAAAATTAACCAGATGGTATAAATTATAATATAGTAAACTGTCTGCCAATCTTATACGTGGGTAGAATAATGATATTCTATTAGATCTGTGGAGTGCTTTACAATTTACAAAGCATTTACATCCATTATCTTTCACGATCATCATAGCAGCACTGTGGAGCAGACAGAATAAGCATATTCTCTTATAGTATTAAAAAAATTGAGGTTCGAAAGGATCGCGTATGATGGAATCAAGGCTGGAACTCAGGGCTCCTGACTTCTTGGTCACTGTTTATCTCCTGCATAACATCTGTCTCCAGATGACTGTTACTATGCTGTCATTTTATAGTAAGGCGGGAAGACCGTGCAGGTCCTGCCTGCTGCTGAGCACGTCATCCTTAGAACTTGCTTTCTGCAGAGTGAGACTTGAAGGTCCATAAAAACTCCAATACTTATTTTTCAATTTAATTTTTATTTTTATATAAAGTGATTCATTAGCCTCATTTTAGAAGTCAAATATTCTACAAGGATCTTAATGCAAAAGAGAAGTTCCTGCCCTACTGTTCACCACCCTACTCCAGCTATAATATTCCTTCTCCCCAGAGGCAAGCACTTTCAGCTAGCTTTTTTGAGCTGCTTCAGGCAGACCCTTTACTGTCTGAGCTACCAGGGAAGTCCCCTCTTATTTTTATTTCTGTAAAATCTGGTAATCTATTCTACTGCAAATCCTAGCTTTTCTAAAAATTGTGTGAATTAAAAAAAACTATTTTTTCTTCCAGTTTTGTTAAGATATCGACACACAGCACTGTATAAATTTAAGGTGTACAACATAACGATTTATGTATACCGTGAGGTGATTATCACAAGTTTAGTGAACATCTATCATCTCGCACAGATACAAAATTAAAGAAATAGAAAAAAATATATATTTTTTGTGACCAGAACTCTTAGGATTTACCCTCTAACAACTTTCATATTAACATACAGCAGTATTAACTATTTTTATCATGTTGTACTAATACTTATTTATCCTATAACTAGAGTGTGGATTTTTAATTATTAGATATTATCAATATACTTTCTGTTATTCAAGATGATAATTTAATGGCTGTGTTTTTTTTCCTTTTACACAGAAATTCTCTTTTCCCCATCGTCTCAATTCACTTATATCATAATTTTTGGTTCAGTTCAGTCACTCAGTCGTGTCTGACTCTTTGCGACCCCATGAATCTCAGCACTCCAGGCCTCCCTGTCCATCACCAACTCCCGGGGTTTACCCAAACTCATTTCCATCGAGTCGGTGATGCCATCCAGCCATCTCATCCTCTGTCGTCCCTTTCTCTTCCTGCCCACAATCCCTCCCAGCATCAGGGTCTTTTCCAGTGAGTCAGCTCTTCGCATGAGGTAGCCAAAGTGTTGGAGTTTCAGCTTTAGCATCAGTCCTTCCAAAGAAATCCCAGGGCTGATCTCCTTCATAATGGACTGGTTGGATCTCCTTGCAGTCCAAGGGGCTCTCAAGAGTCTTCTCCAACACCACACTTCAAAAGCATCAATTCCTCTGTGCTCAGTTTTCTTCACAGTCCAACTCTCACATCCATACATGACCACTGGAAAAACCATAGCCTTGACTAGACAGACCTTTGTTGGTAAAGTAATGTCTCTGCTTTTGAATATGCTATCTAGGGCAGTCATAACTTTCCTTCCAAGGAGTAAGTGTCTTTTAATTTCATGGCTGCAGTCACCATCTGCAGTGATTTTGGAGCCCCCCAAAATAAAGTCTGCCACTGTTTCCACTGTTTCCCCATCTATTTCCCATGAAGTGATGGGACCAGATGCCATGATCTTCGTTTTCTGAATGTCGAGCTTTAAGCCAACTTTTTCACTCTCCTCTTTCACTTTCATTAAGAGGCTTTTTAGTTCCTCTTCACTTCCTGCCATAAGGGTGGTGTCGTCTGCATATCTGAGGTTATTGATATTTCTCCCAGCAATCTTGATTCCAGCCTGTGCTTCTTCCAGCCCAGCGTTTCTCATGATGTACTCTGCATAGGAGTTTAATAAGCAGGGTCACCCTAATTTTTGGTTAGAGGTTGGCATTTTCATTATGACTACTGTGTAAATATTATTCTCAGCTGAACCATATAGTGTACTAAGATGTGCTTTCTTGTTTTAGTATTTGTTTCCTCTTGAGTTAATCATTGGCTTTTCTTTCATATGTGCTTATTAGCATTTTAGATATCTAGGTAACTCTCTGCCAAATTATAAATCTTCTCTCAGTACTTTCCAATTCATCCAATCACCTGTCAATTTCTTTTTTTTACATTTGCTTTTCTTTACTTTCTCCTTTCCTTTACTTAGCAGTGTAATTCCCCTTTGTCTGAATGATTCCAGCAGGTACTAGCTGCTTTCTAGCTTGTTGAATAGCTCGTATTCTAGGACCTCCCACCACCATATTCCTGGAAATGTCATTGGCTCTCATACCTGTAATTGTATCTTTTATTTACGGGACCCTATGTCTTCCTCCTTCTTTGTTTCCTCTTCATACTGAGAATGTATCAGAGGTAAAGCTTTTGAGAACTGATTTGGCTGGATGTAGAATTCTAGATTAGAAATAAATTCCCTATAATTTTAAGAACACTGATGGTTCCATTGTCCTCTTGCTTCTGGTGTTGCTCCTAAGAAGTCTGATACCATTTTGCCTGTTAATGGCAACCCACTCCAGTATTTTTGCCAGAGAATCCCATGGACAGAGGAGCCTAGCAGGCTACAGTTCATGGGGTCGCAAGAATCAGACACGACTTAGCGACAAAACCACCAACCACCACCACCACCTCTGAAAACTTAGGATCTTCTCTTTTCCCCAGTGTTCAGAAATTGCGTGAGGTGGTGTGGGTCTTGTTTCTTTAAACGTGCTGGGCTGTTTCTGAATTCTTTTACTTTGGAAACTGAAAGATTTGTTTGAAATGTTTTATTGCTGATTTTCTTGTTCTTTGTTTCCAAATCTCTTTTTATTCAGATATGGGACCTCCTATAGTGTTTCTTTTGTTGACTATGAGGGCTACTCCATTTCTTCTAAGGGATTCCTGCCCACAGTTGTAGATATAATGGCCATCTGATATAAATTCACCCAGTCCAGTCCATTTTAGTTCACTGATTCCTAAAATGTCGATGTTCACTCTTGCCATCTCTTGTTTGATCACTTCCAATTTACCTTGATTCATGGACCTAACATTCCAGGTTCCTATACAATATTGCTCTTTACAGCACTGGACTTTATTTCCATCACTAGTCACATCTGCAACTGGGTGTTGTTTTTGCTTTGCCTCTGTCTCTTCATTCTTTCTGGAGTTATTTCGCCACTCTTCTCTAGTAGCATATTGGGCGCCTACCAACCTGGGGAGATCATCTTTCAGTGTCCTGTCATTTTGCCTCTTCATACTGTTCAAAGCTATGGTTTGTCCATTAGTCATGTATGGATGTGAGAGCTGGACCGTAAAGAAAGCTGAACACTGAAGAATCGATGCTTTTGAACTGTGGTGTTGGAGAAGACTCTTGAGAGTCCCTTGGACTGCAAGGAGATCAAACTAGTCAATCCTAAAGGAAATCAATCCTGAATATTCATTGGAAGCACTGATGCTGAAGCTGAAGCTCCAATACTTTGGCCAAAGAACTGACTCACTAGAAAAGACTCTGATGCAGGGAAAGATTGAAGGCAGGAGGAGAAGTGGATGACAGAGGATGAGATGGTTGGATGACGTCACTGACTCAATGGACATGAGTTTGAATAGGCTCTGAGAGTTGGTGATGGACAGGGAAGCCTGGTGTGCTGCAGTCCATGGGGTCACAAAGAGTCAAACATGAATGAGTGACTGAACTGACTGAGACTGTTTCTAATTTTTAAATCTTCTCTCTCTTTTAATATTTGCATCTTTTGTGTTCTACTTTCTGGGAGATTTTCTCAGCTTTGTCTACCAACCCATCTGTTGACATTTTTATTTCTGCGGTCATATTTTTTAATTTTCAGGAGCCTGTTTAAGCCATTTGAATGTTTCTCTTTAAAAAGCCTCCAGTTCTTGTTTCATCTACATAATATCTTTATTTCTCTAAGGATATTAATGATGCATTTTATGAAATTTTCTATCATTGTCTTTGTGCTCTTTAGGGTTTTAAAAAACTGTTATTTTGTTTCTGTGTTTAGGGCTTTGCTCATCAGATACTGGTGATCTAGGGTTAGCCGTACCCAATCAATGAAAAACTAACTGGAAATTTCAGAGCCAGATGTGTGGCCTGGTGGACTTCCCTATAGGATGATCTAGCTAGGTTATTTTACTGGTGATTCCCAAACAGTATCTGTAAGTCTTTTCTCAGGGACTACTCAGTTGTACAAGAAAGGAATTCTCCAGTCTCTTCCTGGGGTCCAGTGTCAACAAGAGGGTCAACCAGACTGGCTGCTAAGATTTTCTAGAAGCTTAATGGGGGAAGGACTGGAAGGCAGTCTCAACATTTCTATGTAGAGTTCATTTACTCCTCTTGTTCCTATTTCTGGCACAGACTATATACCTTCAGCGATGCTGCTTTCCAAACATCCAGAGTATCTTGGGCTCATTCATTCCAGACAATAGATCTCCATTCCTCTACCTGCTGGAGGTGGGGTCACCCAGGAGAGCAGGGCAGGGAGGGAGGGACTCTTAACACATTCAACCAATCTTCCTGTTTTCAACTCTTCCCAGACCCCTCACTTTTGGAAATGCCCGCGCTTCTAATTTCTGAGCCTTCCTGGGGCTCAGCAGTGAAAATGAGACAGATTCTGGTCATTTAGGATTTTCTTTCACAGGTTTGCCTAAGTTAATTATTTCTTCCCCATCTGCTTGGCTGATCCAAAATGCTATTCTCTCCTTTCCAATTTTTTTTCCCTTTTATTCATTTCTCTCTCACTTTAGTAGATGTTGAGAAGGGAGTGGGGATGAAAGCGTATGGTAATGACCCAGCAATCCCACTGCTGTGCACACACCCCAAGGAAACCAGAACTGAAAGAGACACATGTACCTCGGTGTTCACTGCAGCATTATATACAATAGTTAGGACATGGAAGCAACCTAGATGTCCATCCACAGACGAATGGATAAGGAAGTCGTGGTACATATACACAATGGAATATTACTTAGTTATAAAAAGGAACACATTTGAGTCAGTCCTAATGAGGATGAACCTAGAGCCTATTGTCCAGGGTGAAGTAAGTCAGAAAAAGAAAAACAAATACTGCACATTAACACATATATATGGAATTTAGAAAGATGGTACCAATGGTCCTACATGCAAGGCAGCAAAGGAGACGCTGATGTAAAGAACAGACTTTTGGACTCAGCAGGAAAAGGTGAGGCTGGGATGATTTGAGAGAATAGCATTGAAATGTGTATATTACCTTATGTAAAATCGACGACCAAGGGCAGTTCGATGCATGAAGCAGGGCACCCAAAGCCGGTGCTCCGGGATAACCCAGAGGGATAAGGTGGGGAGGCAGGTGGGCAGGGGTTCAGGACTTGGGGGACATGTTTGTACCTGTGGCTGATTCATGTTGATGTATGGTAAAATATATCATAATATTGTAAAGTAATTATTCTCCAATTAAAAAAAAAAGGAACGTGTTTGGTAAGCCCTCCATGTGCAGCAGAAGTCCACAGCCCTAAGGCCAGCACTTCAAGGGGTTTGCAACCACTTCCTGGCCTTGAGCTCCTTCCTGGGGAGGAGCTCTGTCTCTACTCTTTACTGTTTCCAGGACCCTGGGTGAACCTGGGACCCCGAATGTCCTCACCTTTCAAGAGCAGATAACCTTACTGGTTGTAGTGAGGGTAACTGGGATGCTATCTGGCTTATATTTTTAGTCCCTAGTCCTCTGAAGAATATCAATAAAGACCAGCCACATTTTTAATATTAAAATTACTGGTAGGCTGTGTTGAAGTGGGAGGAAAGCTCACTGGATTACTAGGGAGGAGATAATGCACAGGGAACCAGAGAAGCCTCTCCTACAAATGCTTTGGTGACAAGTTCGAGATCATCAAAAGTAATCAGAGTCATGATGATAATCATTATTTACTAAGAATATATAGGCATCAATCACGAGCTTTACACAATATCTCAATTAAGTAGCACAATAACCCTATGAACCAATATCATTATTATATTGCTCGTTTTAAAAATGAGCAAGGAGAGATGTGGAGAAGTTGGTCAATATCACAAAACAACAACGGACAGTTCTCAGGTTAGAACCTGCAATTTGTCTGGAGCTGTTGATACCACAGCCAGAGCTTCTCAAACTTTAATGCATCACAGATCACCCAGGGCTCTGGTCACACTGCAGATTCAGGTTCGGTCAGCTTGGCACGGGGCTGAGATTCTGCTTTTCTATGAAGGCCCCAGGCGACCCTGAAACTGCTAGTCCTGGGACTGCTCTATGACTAGGCTCCAGGCCGAGGTCTCTCTGTGGCAGCCGTGTCACATGGAACCTAACTTCTCAGGGTGCAAGGGAGCCCATGTAAACAGTAATGGTACCGTATCCCTGGTGGTTCAGACAGTAGAGAATCTGCCTGCAATGCTGGAGTCCTGGGCTCGATCCCTGGGTTGGGGAGATCCCTTGGAGAAGGGAATGGCTACCCACTCCAGTATTCCTGCCTGGAGAATTTCACAGACAGAGGAGCCTGGTGGGCTACAGTCCATGGGGTCACAAAGAGTTGGACACACTGAGAGACTAGCGCATTCACTTTTGCATTTTTTTTCATGAACAGTAATGGTACAACTTTCATTATCCTCCTTCCATTTTCCTACCCGAGTAGGGCCGGCAGGCATTCACATCTCCCACCATACACATTTTCCAGGCGTTCTGGTGTGTCTCATATGCCCTCACAGCCCTCTCTACAGCTGTAGTTGCAAGATACTCTCTTCTTCCCACCACCTATGAAGCCCAAGGGTACCTTCTCACTGTTACCACTGCATTTCGTGCCTTCTCTGAGCATTCCACCTGCAGTTCTAGTTGCAGGCATTCTGAAACTCAGGATCCTCAAGGTATGGAAAGGCTTCATGCCTTCCTATGAGCCCTCAGCAGAGTGGTGACATGTTTCTTGCAGAAACAGGGAGAAGCCCATCTCCCAGTCAAAGTCACATGGACCCCAGGTAACAGAACTGGATCTCACAGGTTCTTTATGAAAACAGCTCCGTCAGCTGCCACCAGGAGGCTCACTGGCCTGGGGAAATAAAACTTCTGTCCTTCTGTATCCCCTTTCCCATCATTAGTCTCTACTCCTAGCTCACCTAGAATTCACCACCCTGCAAGCAAGTCAACTCAGTCCAGCTTCCAACATGGGTGGAAGGGGTGATGATCCATTTAATTTGCTAGATGTACTAAGCTGTGCCTTTTCAGACTGTTATGCACAAGGTTGTATATTGTTACCCCGCTTATTGCACTTGTATGCAGAGTAGCTGATATGAAATACCAGGCTGGATGAAGCACAAGCTGGAATCAAGATTGTGGGGGGAAATATCAATAATCTGAGATATGCAGATGACACCACCCTAGTGGCAAAATATGAAGAGGAACTAAAGAGTCTCTTGATGAAGGTGAGAGAGGAGAGTGAAAAAGCTGGTTTAAAACTCAGCATTCAGAAAGTGAAGATCATGGCATCTGGTTCCATCACTTCATGGCAAATAGATGGGTAAACAGTGGAAACAGTGACAGACTTTATTTTCTTGGGCTCCAAAATAACTGTGGATGGTGACTGAAGCCATGAAATTAAAAGATGCTTGCTTCTTGGGAGAAAAGCTAGACCAACCAAGAGAGCATATTAAAAAGCAGAGACATTACTTTGCCAACAAAGATCCATCTAGTCAAAGCTATGGCTTTTCCAATAGTCATGTATGGATGTGAGAGTTGAACCATAAACTAGGCTGAGCACCAAAGAATTGATAGTTTTGAACTGTGGTGTTGGAAAAGACTCTTGACAGTCCCTTGGACTGCAAGAAGATCCAACCAGTCAATCCTCAAGGAAATCAATGGTGAATATTTATTGGAAGGACTGATGCTTACTCCTTGGAAGGAAAGTTATGACCACCCTAGATACCATATTGAAAAGCAGAGACATTACTTTGCCAACAAAGGTCTGTCTAGTCAAGGCTATGGTTTTTCCAGTGGTCATGTATGGATGTGAGAGTTGGACTGTGAAGAAAGGTGAGCACTGAAGAATTGATGCTTTTGAACTGTGGTGTTGGAGAAGACTCTTGAGAGTCCCTTGGACTGCAAGGAGATCCAACCAGTCCATTCTAAATGAGATCAGTCCTGGGTGTCCTTTGGAAGGACTGATGCTAAAGCTGAAACTCCAGTGCTTTGGCCACCTCATGCGAAGAGTTGACTCATTGGAAAAGACTCTGATGCTGGGAGGGATTGTGGGCAGGAGGAGAAGGGGAAGACAGAGGATGAGATGGCTGGATGGCATCACTGACTCGATGGAAATGAGTTTGGGTAAACTCCAGGAGTTGGTGATGGACAGGGAGGCCTGGCGTGCTGCGATTAATGGGGTGGCAAAGAGTCGGACACGACTGAGCGACTGGACTGAACTGAACTGAACTGATGCTGAAGCTGAACCTCCAATACTTTGGCCACCTGATATGAAGAGCCAACTCATTAGGAAAGACCCTGATGGTAGGAAAGATTGAAGGCGGGAGGACAAGGGGACGATGGAGGATGAGATGGTTGGATGGCATCACCAGCTCAATGGACATGGGTTTGAGCAAGCTCTGGGAGATGGTGAAGGACATAGAAACCTGGTGTGCTGCAGTCTATGGGGCCACAAAGAGTCAGACACGATTGAGCAACTGAACAACGACAACCTAGCTGTGTGTGAATTTCAGCATAGGCTCAGCTAGAACCATGCTCATGTGTCACACAGGCATAATAAAGGAGATTTTGAAGAGACATCTGAAAAATTCAAGTACATCAGAGGGTTAAGCAAAAGCACTGGAGCAAGTCTAGGATCTGAGGTCAGAGACCCATCTCCATTCTTAGCTGTGTGACTTTGGGTGTTTCAGGAACCCTCTCTGATTATTTTCCAAAACTATAAAATTATGAGGAAGAGGCTCCAGATGATCTTTAAGCTGTACCCTTCAGGTCTGTCTGAACTTCTGTTATCTCCTTGTAGCACTTGGTGGTTTTTTGTCATTGTTCAGTTGCTAAGTTGTATCTGACTCTGAGGCCCCATGAACTGCAGCATGCCAGGCTTCCCTGTTCGTCACCATCTCCCAGAGTTTGCTCAAACTCATGTCCACTGAGTTAGTGATGCCATCCAAGTATATCATCCTCTGTCACCCCCTTCTCCTCCTGCCCTCAATCTTCCCCAGCATCAAGGTCTTTTCCTATGAATTGACTTTTCATATCAAGTGGCCAAAGTATCGGAGCTTCAGCTTCAGCATCAGTCCTTGGTGGTTTAGATAAGTCTATAAGAAATCATTTCTACTTCCGAACTATCTGTGGTACCAATTAGAAATCAGAGCAGTGCTCAGGAGAGAGAGGTCATATAATAAAATCAAATGATTTGGGTTTTGCCACTTAATAGTGCTGTGATCTTAGTCATTTCACTCTTCCTTTCCAATCTTCCGTTTTCTCACTGTTAAGTGAAGGGGTTGGAACAAATGAACTCATAATAATATGCACTGTAGGCTCTTGGGCTACATTCAGCCCACAAGCCTGTTTTGTATGAACCATGTAACATTAAATAAACTTTGAGTCTGGTTGGCCAGACTTTGGAAATTAGGAGATGTTACATAAAAATCTGGCTTCCTGGCTTTCCTTGAAAGATCAGAAAATTAGTGACATGGGTCACTGTTCTTGGTGAGTCACCATTGGCCTGAACTGCACTGCAGCTGTCCTTTGGAAAGGCCATGTCACCTCTGTATTGTCACAGCCCCCCCCCCCCCGCCCCCCCGGGCCCATGTATTCATTCATATTATCTGCCCAAGGCCTGGAGATAGCTGAGCTTGTGATCCCTGGGTAGTAGTTATACTGACTAACTGGGTAATATCAGATGAGTACTTATCCTTTTTAAGATGCAGGCTCCAAATTACAGAATGGGGACAATAAATGCTCACATCCTTTTTATTGACTGAATTAATGAGATGAAGCTGGAATCAGCATATTTTTCTATGAAGGACCGGAAAGTGAACATGTTAAGCTTGGTAGGCCACATACGATATCTGCTGCATATTGTCTTGTACTTGTTGTTGTTGTTCGTGTTTTAAACAGTCTTTTAACAATGTGAACATTATTAGCACTCAGGCTGGAAGAAAATAGGTCCGGAGTGTATTGGGCCTATGGGCCTTGTTCCCTGAAATGAAGTGTATGAAGTGCATTCAGCAATGTGCCTGCCCAACCGAGGGTGAAGGAATGCACTTCTCCATACTGCAGTGTCAGGCCTCGTGTTCCCTGACTCTGGGACACGGGTGGACACTGCGGAGCCCGTCTGAAGTGCTCGTGGCTGCTCTGATTCTCCACTGACACTACAGAGGGGGACAGCGTTTTATCTGCAGAGACACGCCTTGCTAAACAGGAAGCCCTGCCTGGCGTATAAAGAGCTCCAGAGCAGCACAACAAGTACAGTGTAACTGTGTCATCACCATGAAATCAAAGCCATTGTTTAAGCCATTTGCTAAACCACGTCCCCATTCCAGTTATTCTGCCTGAAACATTACTGAACAATCACCGCCGGAGGAAGACTTGGAGGCCCCTGAAAATCTGACTGGAAGTCCCTGTGCTCACAGACTTTCTCCTTTGTTTCGGTCCCTTCACTCCCCTCCTCCCTACTGCCCCAAACACCTTATGCTGTATCAGTCATTGTTTAACTGGAATGTCAGGGATGCAGCTTGTGATGAAAGGCACTTGACAAAATAAAATTGCATGGTGCTGCAGGACTCTCACACACGTGGCTTGGCATAATTAAAAAAAAAAAAGACATGATGTTGTTTTCTCTTTCAAAGAATGTGATGGCTGAATATAAAAAAATGCTAGTTATTTTCCGCGGTGTCCAAGGAACCTGAGGGAAGTCTGCAATGAAATAAAGGAGCCAAGGAGCACACCAAGGGTTGGTCCAAAAGATCTAGTTACTTTTCTTTCCTTATTGGTTCTTCACCAAGAAATGGAACAAAATCATAGCAGGCAGCATAAGCCAAGTTTCTAGAATGACGTTGACCTAAATTCCTCTGACCTGGGCCCTGAGCATCCTGTTTGCGGGGACTCATCACTCTTCCATACATTTAGCAGGCTCTGCTTGTGGCCCTCCTGGGTGCCAAACCCTGTGCTAAGAGTGAGAACAGAGGGACAAATAAATCAAGGACCCCGATGTCTAAGAATGTATGGTCTAAGGAGGCAGACAGACAGATTAACCACAATCTCAACATAAAGTATTCATTAGTGCCGTGGCAGCGCCAGTCAACACTGAAAAAGCAGTTATTATCTGCCCGGCATTCTTTTATGTGCTTTTTATATGAGTACTTCATTTAATCCTCCCAACAACCCCAATAGTTATATGCCATTTTAAGTTTTCATTTTACAGATGGTAAAAGTGAGGCGAGCGGCTACGTAATTGTTCATCATTTAAGTCCATGTAATAAGTGGTGGGGCTCTGATTGAAACCCAAAGACTCTGACTTCAGGGCCAGAGCACTTGAAAGGCACCAAGTTGCCACTTGATAAAGCACTTGGACCATTTTCTGGGAACACGGTACCAAAAAAGCCCTCATTCTGCCTTCAGAGGTCAGGGAACACATGAAATAACATATTGCCTGGAAGATTCCCTTTGCTGGGAAGGTGGGCAGAACATTCTAGGCAAAGAAGAAACACATGCTCAGAGAGTGACAGCCATGACAGGCTCCAAAAGAGAATATTCAAACCTGACTGTTACGCTTCAGACTTTTCTTTTAAAAAAATAAAATAAAAGCAACAGTCACCATTCCCAGTGGTGGCTTGTCCAACATTAGTCTTCCCTGCAATTCTGGAACCTTCAAGAGGGCAGGTGCCTGTCCTGTTGACTCTTGTCTGCCTAATGCCCAGTACAGGCTTAAAAAACATATCCTGAGACAAATGAACAAATCTAGAGAAAGCCAGACAGCAGGATGAGGAGTAAACTAACATTACATCTACTATGGACAAGGGTTACTGCTCAGGTTTATTTTATACTCATAAAGTAGAAATTTAAAATTCTCATTTCACACTGCTTTTTTTTAGACATGCCCATGATATTGTTAAAAAGGCTTTAAAATCTGTTATCATCAAAGCTCCCATTACTATCTGTATCAGTAACATCCTGTACATACACCTGGAGCAATTACTCTGTGCGCAGAACTCTAAGCACAGTGCTGTACTTCACCCATGATAGCCATTAATTCAGTTAGACTATTCAGCCATTAATTCATCAGTTCAGTTCAGTTGCTCAGTTGTGACCAACTCTTTGCAGCCCCATGGACTGCAGCCACTAGGCCTCCCTGTCCATCACCAACTCCTGGAGTGTACTCAAACTCATGTCCATTGAGTTGGTGATGCCATCCAACCATCTCATCCTCTGTCGTCCCCTTCTCCTCCTGCCTTCAATCTTTCCCAGCATCAGGGTCTTTTCTAGTGAGTCAGTACTTCACATCAGGTGGCCAATGTATGGGAATTTCAGCTTCAGCATCAGTCCTTCCAATGACTATTTAGGACAGATTTGCTTCAGGACTGGTTGGATCTCCCTGCTGTCCAAGGGACTCTCAAGCCATTAAATAGGTGAAATGCAATGAGGTTACAGTTACATACAGCACATTTTAAAATGCAAACCCATCCATGACAGGAAACAAACCTTATTTTCTTTCTCCTGTAGATGAAGACCATGCCAATGGCCAAGTACAAACCATCCAAGCTGTCAGACTTTCTTGTGGAAGCTGGCAGTACTGTTTAAAGAAAAGAACTGTTTTGACTTTGCTAATCAAATCAGCAAAGATGTCTAAGGATGGGGGTAAGAGGGAAAAGATGGGATCCATTTGCCAAGATCTTGGAAGTAGGGTTTTAGGACAGTCACCAAGCTTTTTGGCACCAGGGAGCAGTTCTACGGAAGTCAATTTTCGCATGGACCAGGGGGTGGGGTGAGACAGTTTCAGGATGATTCAAGTACATCACATTTATTGTGCACTTTATATCTGTCATTATTACATTGTGATATATAATAGAAATAATTATACAGCTCACCATTACTTGCCACTCACTGATAGGGTTCTGACATGAATCTGCAAGCAACTGACTTATCATGGTCTCTGTGCAGTCAAACCCCTTGGGTTAATGCTGCTGCTGCTGCTGCTGCTGCTGCTGCTCCTGCTGCTGCTGCTGCCGCCGCCAAGTCGCTTCAGTTGTCTCCGACTCTGTGCGACCCCATAGACGGCAGCCCACCAGGCTCTGCCATCCCTGGGATTCTCCAGGCAAGAACACTGGAGTGGGTTGCCATTTCCTTCTCCAATGCATGAAAGTGAGAAGTGAAAGTGAAGTCGCTCAGTCATGTCTGACTCTTCGCGACCCCATGGACTGCAGCCTACCAGGCTCCTCCGTCCATGGGATTTTCCAGGTAAGAGTACTGGAGTGGGGTGCCATTGCCTTCTCTGCTTGTGTTAATGATAATCCACATTTTCATCCACTCCTCAGTGCTAGCATCGTTGCCTCAGCTCCACCTCAGATCATGAGGCATTAGATTCTCATAAAAAGTTCAAAACGTAGATCCCTTGCCTGCACAGTTCACGGTAGGGTTCATGCTCCTATGGGAGTCTAATACTGCCATTGGTCTGACAGGGTGCAGAGCCCAGGCAGTAATGTGAGTGATGGGGAGTGGCTGTAAATACACACGAAGCTTGGCTCAGCTGCCCATTGTCCACCTCCTGCTGCGAGACCAGGTTCCGAACTGGCCAGTCCACGGTGTGGGGATTAGGATCCCCTGCTCTAGAAGGTTTGGTGATTTCATGATTTCCTTTTCAGACATCTTTACAAGTATCACACTGAGTGTAGTTCGGTCTGATAGGTTATTCCAACACTTACAGATCTTAGAAAAACAGGAGGATGCAGGTGCGTGAATTGAAGGGGAAATCTTTTTATGTAATCTGTTCTTCTAACATCTACAGCTCTGTGACTCTTTCCTGGTAATTTTCTCCTCCCAGTAAAATTTTTTGATGAGGAAATTATTGTAGAAGAATGATTCAGATGCTTAAGACAATATGTGACTTTCCCCTGAAGTAATTTCCCAAGGTGGGCCACAGAGAGCTTTTTACCTACAACCATGCAGAATGGCATGTTATAACTCCTATGCATCTGGTATAAGCTGTGAAGTGTTGAAATCCTAAAGCCATGTCCTTTCCCACCTCCAGTGGGCACAACCCTCATAGATGAAGGCAGAAGTTTCTAGCACCTACCTCCAAGTGGGCTTCTTCTGGATAACAGCTGCTCTTCAAGTTGTTAAGTATACCCACACAGACAGAAAAGTGGAGAGCTCTGGGTTAGCCTGACCTGAGTTCCAATTCTATCTCTGCTACCAAGTAGCTCTATGTCTCTGGGCAAATCCTGAGGCTGGCATGGAACAGTGCTTTCTCCCCTTTCTGATGACATTTCCAAATCAGAGTGGAACAGAAATGGCAGCAAAAGTTACATGTCCCTTTAGAGATAAAACAAAACCAGCTGTGACTTGCCTAACCCTGGAATTGGAAAGGCATTTATAGTCGGAAAAAAAAATATATTACCTGACCCTGCTCTGAGCTCTGAGACAATATGAAACATGAGAATCATATTTTCTTTTCATTCCACAAATAATTATTTGCATTTACATTATTCCAGCCACTGTGCTAATCTCTGAGGATACCATGAAGAGAAAAGGCAGACACCATCCCTTTGAGTCATTCGTATATACATGTTACCTTCTGTACACACGATCTCAGTGAGGCGAGATTTGCATTGCTGATGACTCCATAGTACAGATGAAAACACTGAAGCCAAGAGCCAGGAAACTGGAGCTAAAGCAGGGGATGGAGTCAAGAGCAACAGTCAGATAGCCTTGTTCTACAACCAGGACTCTCAGCACTGTACCTGTTTCTATACCAACACCACCAACACCAGAGTCTGTTTCATGTGGGCAGTGGACAAGCCACCTTTGTCTACTCAGTTTCAGTGGTCAAACCGCAATGCTGTAATGTCAGTATTTTTATGATTATTATTTTCATATTTCACTGATGAAATTGACTAAGAGTGGAACCGTAGGGGAAGATCATCCAACGACCTACTTCGCAGCAGAGCTGAGGCTAGATTTCGAGACTTCTGATGCCAAGCTGTGTCCGCCATTGGTTGACTCACAGTTTAAGTATTTCTAAATTCAGAATTCTGCAGCCATGTTTTCCCTATTTTAGCTTATTTCCATAACCTATGTAAATTAAATTCCTGCTAACAGGCCATTTTGTGGCAAATTCTCAATAATCAGGGAACCAAGGCCCTGCAGGCTTGCAAAGTTATTTATGGCTGACTCTGAGGGCTGCTATTACTCAACCTGGGTGCGCTACAGCAAACTGCCTCCTCCTGTATGCAAGCTGGCTGCTCCGCTATATTTCTCTTCATTCATTCTTCGTTCCCCCCTCAGCAAAAATGGAGACACCGGCTTCTAGCACAGAGGCATTTCTATAGGCTAGATTTTCTGATAAGGGTGTGGTGGGCTGGCAGAAGTGTGATTTGCAACTATGTGTCAGAAGAAAGGCATTTTTTTGGAGTGAGGCTGATTGGACCAGGTTCCAAGTGGCAAAAGCTGTCTCCAGAAAAGAGATCTTTACCCACAGTTCACCATTTGTGAAAATAAATACTTTCAGAATCTGCTTAAGATGTGTAAGACACAAAATCCAGGAAATTCAGGTGTTTTGTTCTTGTGCTAATACTGATGTTTTCTGATGGGCTCAGGTTTCTACCGGCTGTTTCTAAACAGGATACCAACAGGGAGCTCAGAGCTCCCTTCAAATTCAACAGCTCCATGGGTGACCACACTGTAATTTTTTTCTGAATTAAATTATTAAATGTGAAAGTACTACCTGAATGGATGGTCCCTTTAAACTCAGAATGCCCAACATAATTATTTTATTAATAAATCTCTACCTAATACATTATTCTAGTCTCGAACCAACAAAAGGCTTCTATAGCTGCAAATGACAACATGACAATATGACACATAATTTCAACATTCTAGAGAATACCCATTTTTTTCCCCTTCAAATGATGCTTTTTCCCCGTTTATTTGGGTTGAAAATTTCTATGGCCCTAGTCTAACGCGTCAGCTGAAGAAAGGCCTCTCCACTGCACAGGTCCTTCCTGACCCATTTTGCTATTTAGAAACCTATGTATACAGAAACCAGAGGTGGCGTCTGCACGACTTGGAAGAATTGTGGAATATTCTAAACCAGAGGATTTGACTCTCTTTCTCCTGCTTTTTCATTTTCACAGTCCCTTAAAAGTAATGACATCTGTGGCTCTCCTCCACCTGGTACAATTTTACTTTTTCAATTAAAGGCGATTTAGTCAATGTATAATGGGAGGCGACTCTACTTTTATAACATTGTGAAGTTTTTCACGCATATAAGTTCATACAGATCCTTTCTTGGCCCCGTGTCCTAATTTTTAGATGGTGGAGATTAGGTCCCTGTAGCTTGGTGGCCCCTGAGAAGCCTGTTGGGTAGATGGGTAGCCTGTTGGTAACCCTCTGCTTTATAACGTGGGCCCCAAAAGGCAAACACTGCAAGTCAGCTCACTTTCAAAGCTTCCAAAGGATGAGTGTTTAGCATGTATGAAGTTCTGTACTATTCATAATAACCTTGCAAGCTGATTATATGGATTACTAATATCATTAGTAAACTCTTATTATCCCCATTTCATAGACAAGGAAGGTAAAGCTCTAAGTCACACTGTTGGGAACTGGTGGAGCAGAGTCTGATGGTCTGAAGAACCTGAAACCCACGATCTTCCCACCACCAGCACCCAATCCCTGCTGGGGCCCTGGACTTCCTCCACTATGCAGAAAACCCTGGCTCTAGAGCTCCCAGCTAACAACCATAGCCTCGAAACAAGAGGGGACAGTTGAGCTGGTCCGATGTGACCCAGAGCAATGATCTAATTCAGAATCATTTAGCTTTATACCTGCCAACCTGAGACCACAGCCGTATTCCTCCAGTGGCAGGGCCTTGGCCAACAAGCATGTACTTTTTTAGACGCACAGCAAGATTCTCTCTGACTCACTTCTTAGGATGAGCATTTATGGAGGCCCTGCTGTCAAACAACTTCCCAGCAACTATCATTTAAAACTACATTTTGTACACGACAGGAGGAACACCCATACCTACTTAGTGAGAATTCTCATTCTCTGGTTTTTCTATAGATCCCTTCTCGCTGTTCCATCCTTGGTCTGCATCCCCAGAACCACTTGCACATTTCAAAAGCGAATGCTCAGTTTTTTCTCATGATGCAAAAGGTAGAAAGAGCATTGCGAGGCCCTAGCTACCTGATAAAATTCACAGAACTCAACTCGTCCTTTGCCGCAACTCACACTTGATTCTTATATTAAAAACAAACCAGTTTGAAAAAGCTGAAAGTGAGTATCTGATCTCTGAAAGAAAAGCACTTCTAAGGATAATAGAGGGAAGAAATTGTAGTGAAAGACATCAGTAGATGGACTACATAAGACTTAAACGGCTGTACATCAGAAGAATTCATCAGAAAACAAAAGGCAAATAACATTGAGGAGATATTTTTAATAGAAATGGCAAAGGTTTAATATCCTTAATAGAGACGGATCTTTCATGAATTGATGAGGAAAAAAAATCAGTAGAAAAATGGACAAGGGGCATGAAAGGATAATACATAGAAGAGTAAAAAACAAATGTCTAATCAACATGAAAAAGAGTTTCGTCTCACTAATAATCAAAGAAATGCAAATTAAAATGATATTAAAGGACTGGTTTTTGTGTATCAATATGTCAAAGGTGAAGAAGAAAAACAATTCCCAATGTTTGCAAGCTTGTGAGGAACAGTTTTAGTTTTCCAATTTGATCCAAGCACACTTGCCTCTCGTTACTGTTTTACTTCGCATTTCTTTGACTATAAGCAATTTTTTAAATTAATTTCAATTTAAGCAATCTATATTAAGGAAATACTGCCAAAGATGGAAATAGGAATTACGACTGTTCGGCACAGCATAACTTACACTAACCAAAATTAAAGAAGCGGGAGATCTGAATGCCCAGGAAAGAGGACTGGTTAAATAAATTATGATACCCGTGTTACAATGTGGCACAAAAATTGTTATAAACAAACAGCTCTTACGACGCACATATCATACACACGCACATACCTGCACATGTACAAAATGCAGTCTCACTGCTTAAAATGTTCCCCAGACACACAGACAGCAAGGGAATCCTCAAGTGTGCGACAGACATCATTTCTAGGGAGAGGAAATATAGTATTGTGTGTATCTTATTTTCTTCTTTATGTTTAACGTTTTCTGTAAGGACCATGTATTCCTTTTATAATCAGAAAAAATAAACCAGTGTTATTAAAAATCAGAAAAAAACCCACAAAACTTATAGGCAGCCTATGTTGGAAGTCCCACCAGGGAAGTCTAACCACAGACCCCAGTCCCCAGGAGCTCTACCCACAGAGCCCTACACGGGGCAGCTTCTGAATCAGACTCTGGGACAGTAGGCAAGAGGATGAACCTCCTACAATTAAGCCTTAACCCAGAGCTGAAGGCACGACGAGCCAGTTAGAACATGCCTGCGTATTGTCATCACACCCTGGAAGTGGTAACATGCAGGAGACATTCTGATATGTGCTTAAAAGTCAGGTATAAATGCCAGTGAGACTTTTGCTAGCACAAAGGTGAAATATTATTAGTTACTATTTAACTTGAAACATGTTATACTGAAAAAGCACCATTATTTAATATAAAATTCCTTTTAAAAATACTAAAAATTTTTTACTTAAAAGTAATATACACATATCACGGAAAATTAGAAAATGCAGAAAAGTGGGACAAAGCGAGAAAATTATATTTCTGCCAGGAAAGATGCCTACCGTTCAAATTCTGTTATCTTTCTGCCCTTAAGAATGGTATTTTAAATTTTCTATTGATTTCTTTTTACTCTCTTTTGCCTATCTCATAATTGAGACCACATTATATTCTGTTTTTAGAGAAATAACTTGCGAGCTAGCCATTTGCCCCTTTCTCTTTCTCATGGGAGGAAAGATCGTCAGAACTTGAGGGGATTGTAATGCATTGAGCATGTACATGAGAGAAAGAGTGAGATACTGTATCTATGCCCGCGATGGAAGAAGAGACAATCCGAGAGGTTGACGGGACCAAACGGACAAGCAAAGACTATTGCGGGTAAATCTGAAAACACGTAAGAGTGGTGTTTTTATTTTCCAACTTTGATCCGTATATTTTATAAGACTTTGAAACTTGTTTTAGTCTCCTTTTGAAAATGATAGCTTCAGTTTCAGAATATTCATGAACTCATATCCTCAGGCCTGAAGTGAGACCTGGAGTTTAAATAGTAGTTTGAGGCTCTGAAGGTGTTATATTATACCCATTTCTACGCCAATAAAAATAAGAATGGACCAATCACGGTCTTTCTTTTCAAGGGATTTGCGGTTCTTGTTTGAATCATCAAATGCTTTGTCAGACGTGCTTGGGTTTGTAATTGCCATACACACAATCATAGCCTGCAGAGTCAGGTCAGCGAAAGAAAGTTCACCCTTAAATTGCACCGCTCTCTGGCAAGGGGATTCTGTTCCTGAAATAAGCACTGGGGCCTGATGTTTGCAACACAGCTAAAGCCTCGAGAAATGTCTAATATTGAATAAAATCCAGATGATATTTTCAGTTATCTCCACCCATCACTTTAGTAAATGAAAGAAGAGAGTCACTGAAAAAAGCTTTCATGCAGAGAAAACAGGGCCCAATGATCAGAAACATTATGTTAAAAAAAAAAAAGATAGAGGGTATTTTTGTTCTTTGGTCTTTATTTTTTTAATTATCAACTTTGAATAATAAATACTAACATAATAACTGGTACCATTTATCAAGTGCCTCAAGCACTGTGTGAAAGCTCCTGCGAAGGTACTACAACCTTTAATTCTCTAAGAGCCCTTGGTTTGATACTCCCATTTCACAGATGGTAAAATAAAATCAATGCATTGTGGAAAAGACAGAATTTGGATTCGATGATTTTGGTTTATCTGTTTTGGCAGTCGACGTCATAATGCAGTTGTTCATTTGTACTCATCATGAACTTCCAAAGGGATCATTTTGGTCTCTGATAATAATTAGGTAAGATTTATCACTTGTTTTTTGCAACCATCCCCGTAAGTGCTTCAGCATCAGGATACTTTGCTAAAATGTGTAGTTTCCTTTATCCATTTTTATAGCTGACGTGTATCTGATGAGACAAGCACCCTGGCATGCATTACTATGTTTCATCCTCAAGGCAACTTGACTATGGATGGCGGGGAGGTGGAGCTAACTAGCAAAATCATTTTTCAGTTGAAGAAATGGAAGCATAGGAAAGTTCACTGACCTGCCGAAGACATGTGGCTATTAAGTGACGGAGCAACAATTTGTGCCCCTCTCAGTCCAGGCCCCCTCTTCACCACAAAAGCATTGTTTCTACTAATCAATAAGACTTTCTCATCATAGCATCACAGGATTTAGAGCAGGAAGACATTTTCGGGGGCTCCTTATTACAAAGAACTCAGACAAAGGAGCGGGAACCCAAAGAGAGCAGTCATTTGCCCTGGGTCACACAGCAGAGGACTGTGTCACAGAGCAGGTTGTCTGGCTCCCCAGTTCAGCCTCTTAAACATCAGTTCATTCTCATCTGGTAAAGAATTTACATTCACAAGTAGGAGTTTTGCTGGTAGCTTCTTGGCAATCAATCTATGATCTTCTAAAAGTTCTACCTAATTTGCTTGACTTGTGACTCTTCTTCATGTTAAAGACCTTTAGCAATAGTGCAATGACAAATGCTTGGCAAACAGACAGGTGCCCTGGCTGTTCCTATGCCCCCCTTCAGCCCCTTGTTCAAGGCCCACAGAGCTCACTTCCCCACTCCCCCCACTACACACACACACCCACACCCACACCCACCCTTAGTGCCAAGCCCCTGCTTCTACTATGACTGAAAACTCCTGAGCCGCTCAGACCAGGTGGAGTTCCTGTCTCCCCCCTGCACTGTGCCCTGTGGCCTTTCAGCTCCCCTGGGGGGCCAGCCCGTCTGTGAGAGGAACTCAGGGCTCAGATCCGCTAGGTTGGAGCCCACGGACAGGACAACCAGAGACAGGTCTAGACTGAAGACCATTCTGCGGCATGAGGTTCTCAGCATCGCTGGGAATACCTGAAGTGCAGCCACCGCACGGCCTGCATCATCTCATGCCCCTTGGGCATTTCTCCAGGTGAAGAGAGGAGAGTAGCAGTCGACAGCAACTTGACCTTTCTGCCCAACCCCCTTGCCTGTACTTGCGGACATCTCGGCCTCCCTCCGAGCTTGCTAGAATTGGCTGGAGAACATTCCTTGACTCCAGTAACTGAAAAAATATACTTAACACTGCATTGATTTTCCATATAATTTTATAAGCACAAACATTCTCTTTCATTTCCTGACAAACAACTATATTCCCCAAAGGGTCCAATAAAAATCAGTAATTTGCACATCACTGTCTTCATCAGTGACTGTTGTTTGGAGTTTGGCAACAAGGCCAGAGTCTTTCCGTAGCCACTTTCACTTTCTGCCACCCCTCCTCCCAAACCAAAGTGGGTGTGTATGTGTGTAGGTGTGGGTGTGGGTGTGGGTGTGGGTGTGTGTGTGTAGCAGGAGGGGTGGGGAGGTAGTGGTGGGTAGAGCTCTACAGACCTCTTCGACTCTGTTCAAAGCCCTTTGTGGGAAAATACATAATTTTCAAGCAGTCCTTCACAGATAAAGGAAACCAGAGTTGGAGCTGAAGGATGTCACGCAAAACACCACAGCATTGCCCCCTCAACTCTAGAGATGCATCCGCCCAGGCCCCTCCGCCCACCCTCTCAGGTGTGGCCCGTCAGGTTGTGATCCAGGACATTTCTTCCAGGTATCTGTGCACATCTGAGGTGACTAATTCAATCACTGACTAGCGTCTGAGGCTGAATGGGTACCCTAACCTCCAGTGGGAGGTGTTACTCTAAGGTTGCGTCATAAGAAAAGCAGGGACCCAGTGAGACTTGAAGTGGGAGGTGGTGTTCCCGGGAATCTTTCAGTTGGCCCCTTCCCCTTTCACCTTTTACCTATCCATTCCTAACTTCCAGGACAGCCTTTCCTCCCAACCAACCTCACCTCTCTTCGAAACAGCAACCCAGCCTGAATGTGGCAGCGAAGAAACAAAGAAGGTGTTGATTCTCACGCAGAAGTCTTGTCTCCACGAGGTCCTTTAGAAGCGCAATCCTCAGGAGATAGAGTGCCGGGGGTTGCCAAGGGGACCTGAAATACCGGTTTACCACGATCCTGAATGAATCCACTCCCAGGCCCAAGAGAGGAGAAGGTGTCAGTCACTCAGAGCTGGCTGAAGCTCGGATTCTGAAGTAGGAAAAAAAAAGAAGCAAAGAAAAGCATCCTCAGTGATGGGCAGGCAGGGGAGTTAGGACGCTGAGCTCTTTGATGAGAAATGCGGCAGTTCTTTCAAATCCTGGTGGAGTCCGGACCCGGGGCCGCCTGTGTGGAGAAGTGCTTGGTGTTCAGGTGTGGTTTTTCCCTCCCTCTTTCCCTGAGCCCTGGCACTGGGGAGCGTGGAATGGCTCAACCTGTTGTAATGCAACACAGGAGTTGCTGCTTGTTACAAAGCTATTGCAGCAGCCTCTTCATTAAAGGAGGCTGTCCTTGGATGCAGAGAACTAATTTCCTTTTCTATGGTTGCCTTGCTGGCTTGTGAGCTTGTCTGGAGGTGGAGTGGGGTGCTGGGAGGGAGGCAGTGTAGGGAGTAGGGCAAAGGGAACTCTGACCAGAGGGGGACTGCCTGTGCCTTGATGCCCCCTGGAGCAGTCACCTACTGTTCCACTGGCTGGAGCCAGTGGCCGCCTCTGTGTCCAGGTCTGAGGCGATGTGGCAGCTGCTCCAAGGGACTCCCAGCAAAGGGATATTCTATGCACAGTTGGGCCCTAGCCCTTAGTCCACCCTCAGACCTTTAGCCTTGAACATTGCCTCCTGGAATCTCAACTGACCCTCTGAATCTTAGGTTTTCTGATCATCAGCACACTCAAGGGGGTGGGGAGGTCCTGAGGGAAAGAGGGAAGGCATTCATTCCCCCATTTGCTGGCTCGTTCTCTCCTTCATTTCTTCCCACATGCATGCTTTCAACAGTGCACTCGTATTCATTCACTCCTCCATGCGTAAGTTCATTTATGCATTCAGGTCTCATTCACTCACGTTCACTTGTCCAACAGTCATTCATGTATGTGTTATTGAATTATTAATTCACAGTCATCGATGTACTTCCTCACCTCTTAATCCATTCATTAATGGATTAATTGACGCACTCCATCAAGATATATGCACACATTTTTGTGCATGTACAACGTTTAGTTTTTATTACATGTGTTTGTTTCTACATATATTCATTCGTTTATTCATTCAATCACTTTCAAACATTTATTCAGAGATATGCTGTCTATTAGCTGAGCTGGTAAAGAATCCGCCTGCAATGCAGGAGACCCTGGTTCAATTCCTGGGTCGGGAAGATCCACTGGAGAAGGGATAGGCTACCCACTCCAGTAATGTTGGGCTTCCCTTGTGGCTCAGCTGGTAAAGAATCTGCCTGCAATGTGGGCGATCCCTGGGTTGGGAAGATCCCCTGGAGAAAGGAAAGGCTACCCACGCCAGTATTCTGGCCTAGAGAATTCCATGGATTGTATAGACCATGGGCTCACAAAGAGTTGGACATAACTGAGCAACTTTCACTTTTACTTTCCTACTGTCTATTAATTTATGTGTTCATTTATTTAGGAATTCATCTATTTAACTCTCCATTCATTGAGCATGCATCTTAAGTGCTTATTGGATGTTTGGCAGTGTGGGGGATGTGAGATGAAAAAGAACCAGGCAAAGCCCTTGGCTCTCAAGAGTCCATGAGAGTCGATAAAGTTACAAGGAACCGTAACACAAAGAAGATATGATGGGTGCTAAGAGTGGGGAGTAGGAAGGTTTGGGAGAGATATCCTGGGGAAGGGCTTCCTTGATGGCTCAGTGGTAAAGAATCTGCCTACAACACAGGAGATGCAGGTTCAGTCCCTGGGTTGGGAAGATCCCCTGGAGGAGGAAATGGCAACCCACTCCAGTATTCTTGCCTGGAGAATTCCATGGACCGAGGAGCCTGGCGGGCTACAGTTCATGGGGCCACAAAGACTTGGACATGACTGAGTGACTAAGAATGTACACATCCCATCCTGGGGGAATTCTGATATCAGGGGCCTCCAGATTTTTTAAAAATATGGTCAGTAAATATTCATTTTCTTCCTCTTCTAATTTTTTTAAAAACTTTTGCCAGCAAGTTGATATTTCCCTTCTCTGGGAGCCAGGGAGAGGTGGAAGAGGTGCTTTAGCTCACACAGGAACTGATCTGAGGGCTGGGAGCTGGTGTTAATCCTCAGAGGTTCCTAGACCTTCCTAGGGCCTCTGAGAAAGACAGAATGCAACTTGCAAATACTCTTTCGAATCCAAACCTGTCCAGTGAAATGGCCAAAGGAATCTATTAATATGGGAATTGCATAACCCTCTTCACTGGGTGAAGGGGGACAAAGGATTTTACAAAGAACCCGTGAGATTTGGGGCTGTGGGCCAACCAGGGAGGGATCTGATGGAAGGGGTGCAGATATACCAATGTTAAGACTGTGGGTCCAGTCTGGGGTAAGGGGGGTGGGGGTAGAGTTGGGGGTTTGGGGGTGTGTGGAGGGGGGGAGGGAGATACATTTTTGTAGTAGCCCACTCTCTAGTTGAGACCTTGTGTAGACCTTACTGTCTATAAGGTACTGTTTATACCTTATCTGGTTTGTTCTGAAGAAATGAAAAGGCTCAGTCATTTGCTTGCAGTCACACAATTAATCGGTAATGGAAGCAGAATTTAAATGCAGTCCTGAGTCCAAAACCTCGACTTTTATCTGCAGTAACATGGTTTTCCATGAAGATTTCCACCCTCTGTGGACATTTTTAAAAGATCCATATAGCTGCAGTATGAATAGCTATCGACCAAGGATTTCTTACTACCTTTGTAAACTGGCTTCCCTGGTGGCTCAGATGGGAAAGAATCTGCCTGCAGTGCAGGAGACCTGGGTTCAATCCCTGGGTTGGGAAGATCCCCTGGAGGAGGGCATGGCAACCTACTCCAGTATTCTTGCCTGGATAACTCCATGGACCGAGGAGCCTGGCGGACTCCAGTCCATGGGGTCTCAAAGAGTCAGACATGACTGAAATGACCAACACTTCACTTTCTTGTAAACTGACACTTGAAATGTAGCCAGAAGCAGGCCACACCTTCAAGGGGATAAACGAGAATCTTTATTTTAGAACCACACACAATATGTGTACACAGTATCTTGTTTTCTTCTTAAAAATATTTTTAGCAACGAGGAAATAAAAATATGACGCTGAACACAAAGGGTTTCCTAATTTCCCATCATGCTCCAAGGGAGGGGGGTCTGGGTCCACGGCTGTCTTGGCAGCACTTGTCACACAGCCCAGGCTTGCAGGGAGAAAAGAAGAAAGTGGTGGGTTCAGAGCTGCTCTTGTGGATATGTGAGCGCAGGTATGGCAGGGACACCAAGCGGTCAGAATCCTGGGGCACAATCAAGGAGGGCCAGTGTCCTGGACTCATCTGTGTCCCCCGACAATTCATATGCAGAAGCCCTCACCTCCAGGACCTCAGACTGGGACTGTATTTGTGTTAGGGAATTGTTGACCCAAACTGCCTTCCTTGGCCAGGCCTGCTTGCCCGAGCTGTCTCACAACAGGACATCCCAATAAGGGACATAAACTAACCGCTGCCACTAAAAACTGACCAGGAGAATTCAGAGGGGACCAAAAGAGGGTGGAGATGACCAACCTTCCAGAGTGCTTCTTGCTGGAATCCTTCCTGGCTGAGACATGTGTACACCACCAGGAAGGTTGCTGAATTAGACTATGGACCAAGCAAGATGATTGGCCAGAGACAAGCTGGAAACTAACCGTGTCATCACAAACCCTGAGACTGTGAGCCACGTGGCAGTGAAGTTCTCCTGGTTTCCCTTAACCCTGCTGCTCTCTGCCTGGGTGCCCCTCTCTGATGAAGTCTTCTTGCTTTTTGTCAGCATGCGTCTCCTTGGGCAGCTCATTTCAGAGTGTTAGACAAGAGCCCATTCTCTGGTCCTGGAAGCGGTCCCCCTTCTTGCAACCCTTGGAGACAGGGCCTTCATAGAGGTAATTGAGTGAAAACAGGTCCTGATCCAACCTGACCGGTGTCCTTACAAGAAGAGGGGACCAGGACATGCAGGGAGACACCAGGGTGCACCCAGAAGGACGACCCTGTGAAGAGGCAGCAGGGGGGTGGCCACCTGCCAGCCAAGGAGGCCACCTCAGAGGAATCCAGTTCTGCTGACACCTTGATCTTGGGCTCCTCTGGAACTGGGAGGAAATGCTCTTCTGCTGTTTCAGCCTGTGACACTTGTCATTTGTTATGGAAACCCTTGCAAACTAGTGTATCCAGGGAGCATCTGTGTTTGGGGTGATTAGGAAAAGTTTACTATTCATAACGAGTAGGGAAGTACTTCAGTATTTTCACGATTACTCCAACATTCTGGGGCATACTTCTGGGTCTGTGGGAGCCAGAGAGATACAGATCAGGGAGAGGGGAAGACCCTGATTAATGGTCAAAAGAGACATTCCAAGTCGCTAGAGACTCAGTGTCCCTGGGAGAGAGGGGGTGTGAGGTGTGAGCCCTGGCTCCCCCAAAGGGCTCTCGGAAGGCTGAGCTCTCATGAGTGAAGGAAATATGAAGGCACCACTTCCTGAGAAAGCCACTGCGCAAAGCCATGGATCTGGTTTTACTCCCTTGGACAAAGCTGCACAGAAGCTTTTATTTTTTTTTTTTGGTGGTGCATGGGCTCAGTAGTTGCAGCATGTGGAATTAGTTGTCCTGCAGACTGTGGCATCTCAGTTTCCCTGCCAGGGACTGAACCCGCCTCCCCTGCACTGCAAGGCAGATTCTTAACCACTGAACCACCAGGGAAGTCCTGCTATAGGAGTTTTTGTAAAAGTCATAATCTGATGAAGACAGAGAGAATGGAAGAGAAGGTAACAGCTGCATGCGAGCCACTGGAAAGCAGGGGGAAAAGAGGCTGCAGGAAGCCTGACCTCGAGTCAGCGGTGGGGAGACTTGCCAGTCCGTGTGACTCCCAGCAGAACCTGCAAATAGTACAGGGACTTCTGGACCCAAGGGGAGGGGAGGGGAGCAGTGGACTCCTAAACCCCTCCCCCATCCCATGCTTCACATTTCTGGGAGACTGCCCCTCCCTCACCTGGCACATATGCAGGTATCTGGAGAGAAATCACGTTCAACAGAGCTTCTCTGATGAAGGACACCAGGTAGGTTGAGGCATAGCCCCACACTGAACAGAAAGACATGGAGGGCATATCTGTACAATGAAAGTCAACATCATGCTCCCTGCCAGCTCCTAGTGCCAAGCTGCCATATAAATATTTACCAAGCAACACAGATTTATTATTTTACAGTTCTGGAGGTCAGAAGTGTGCAATTGCTTTCAGACTAAACTATGATCAAGGTGGAGATAGCCCTGTGTTCCTTCTGGATGCCCAATGGGAGATTCTCTATCCTCGCTTTTTCCAGCTTCTAGAAGCTGCCCACATTCCTTGGCTCAGAGCTCTGTAAGTTGGTCCCTTCTTCCACAGTCATATCTCCTTTTTTGATTCTGAGCCTTTTGCTTCCATCTTCTAAGGACCATTAAGATGAGAGTGGGTCCCCTGAATAATCCAGGTTAATCTCTCCATGTAAAGATTTTGAATTTAATGACACCTGCAAAATCCCCTTTGACATGGAAGGTAACATAATTGCAGGATTAGCATTTGGACATCTTTGGGGGCCCATAACTGTGCCAACCACTCAAGGCATTGGAAGGATCTTCTTTGGAGAGTCTCACTAGTTCCCAGAAGAAAGAACTAGAAGAGTTGGTAACAGGGGTTCCCAACACAGGCTCAGCTGGCTTTCCCAGAGTGGCTTTCACTCTGGTTTGCAGGTGGCAAATCCTACCTGCACATCCAGCCAGCCTTTTATCTCCAGTTCTTAAATACTGTTAGACAGCTAAGAAGAGCCTCTAGCATAAAAGATAGCATCAAAACAAACAGAGAAAAAAGGTTTGGAGGAGATGGAGTCCATGGAGTGAGCACAAAGCATGAGGAAAAAAATTTTAAGGAAATTGTACTCATTAGGAGAAAGATAAAGTTGAGGAGCTCTCCTGTAAATTTCAGTAAAAAACAAAAAGTCCCAAGGAAATGGAAAGTATGGGAGAAAAGACAAGAAGATTAGAAGACAGACTTAGGAGGTTCCATATCTAAATAATAGGAATTCCAGAAAGAGAAAAGAGAAAATGATTATGGACATCATCAATAAAATAATTCAAGGATATTGCCCAAGATTGAAGGACATAAGTTTCGAGATTTAAGGGCCCACTGAGAGCCTAGAACAGTGTGTGAAAGTACATTTCCTTGAGGCAAATCACTGTGGAATTGCACAACACTGGGGACAAAGACATCTTGCAGCTTGCAGTGAGAGAGAGAGCCAGGCAAGGCTGTGAAGGTCTTTGCATTGCTCAATGGCAGCCCTGGAAACTGGAAGAGAGAGGAGCAACGCTTTCCAAGTTCTGGAGGAGTTACTTCCAACACACAACTCTACTGAGAGGGTGGGAAAAAGACCCTGTTAGATACTCCAGGCTTCAGAGCTTTTTCCGCTGCCATGTACCTTGTCTCAGAAAGTTACTGGAGGATGTCTTTCCTCCAAACAAGGAAGGAACCAGGAAAAGTGAAAAGATGTGAAACTAGAAATAGGGGATCTAGCAGAGGAGAGGGGAGCGGGGTGAGGCCAGGAAGGCAGGAGTGCGCCAGGCACAGAGGAAGACAGTTCGGAGCAGGGAAGGTTCAAAGACCCAAGAGCGGGTCTGCAACCTGCTCTCAGCCCCGCGCGGCCAGTGGGGTGCCAGGAGCCATTTCCCACATGTTGAAGAGTCTAGAGTGAAGTTTTGCTTCCAGAGGCAGTTTTCCAGGGTAAACCCATGCCTATTTGGCCTCATTCTCTCAGCCTGTCTCCACTGTCCAGCCCTCTCTTACTGCTCTGCTTCAGTTTATCATCCCACATCCTAGGTCCCTGAGACCCCACACACTACACATTTGATTGGGACCCTGCCTTCCTGACATCCTTCCCAGTTGTTACTCATCTCTTTCCCAGGGAAGGGCTGGAGGCTGCTTCCTGGGCTCCCAGCCAGGCCTGGGTAGCCTACTGGAAATTGGGATGTTGTTACTGGGGGCTGGCGCTCACCCACCCATTTGCCGAGGAACAGCTCATCTATCTGACAGCCTTTGGCTCATCCACTCTCCCTCCCTCAGGATTACTCACTATAGACAAGGCTTCCCAGCCCCTACCCTGTACTGTCCAGGTCTCTTCCTTCATTCCCTGACTCAGGATGCTGACAGGTGAGTGAGCAGGGAATAGCCTGGCCCAGGCTGTGTTGTGCTAAAACCTGTCAACGTAGAACACCACTGCCTTTTTGGACTGGTATCTTCCTAGTGTAGAGAATCAGTCACTCAGTCATATTCGACTCTTTGCAATCCCATGGACTGTAGCGTACCAGGCTCCTCTGACCATGGAATTCTCCAGGCAAGAAGGCTGTCTTGGGTTGCCATTCCTTTCTCCAGGGGATCTTCCCAACTCAGGGATGGAGCCTGGGTTTCCGGCATTGCAAGCAGATTCTTTACCGTCTGAGCCAAATCCAGGACCCAAAGATGAGGCTAAGTGAGCAAATGAAGAGACTCAGAGCATTGTTGCCTGGCTGTGCCTTCACCTTTTGCCTCCTACCAAAAAGTACATTTGAACAGGAGAGAGCGAAAGTGACATTTGTTATAGGAGGAAACTTGAATCTACTTTAAAAAGCAAATCTTTGGCAAATATCAATCAGATGGTGCTATGAGCTATCATTAGTAAAAATCACTTACACACACTTCACTGCAGATCAAGACATACTAGCGCAAACAGTGGTCAACCACTGGTCTATCAGGAAAAGGCCAAACACTCTTTCTCCTCTATCCCTCGATTCTGTGGTTTCCCCAGAAAGACACCCATCACTTGAAGAAAGGGTTGGGGATTGTAGAACGGTATTCAAAATTGCAAGTGGAAATCAGTTTCAAGAAACATTCATCACACACCTGCCATGCACCAGACGTTGAACTGCAAGCTTTTAAAAAACCCCATCTGATTCAATCACGGAGGTGGTATCAGCCAGAATTCTTATTATGCATTATAGGCGTCTATAAGCTGGGCATCATGAGAAAGTCCCTTGGTCACCCCTCCTTTTCTGCACCTGTAAAATGGGGATGACATTTTCCAGCCCAGCCCACTCTACGAGACAGAGGGCCTTATCACCCTGCATGAACCCTAAAGTGCCTCACAAGTATTGCTGCCAAAATGACTCTTCCTCATGAAACAGCACTTCACAGGTTTGAAAGAATTTCATACCATTGTGTATTCTCTCCTCCGAGTATTTCAGGGAGACAGCTTGGGATTAGAACTTTTCTGGTATTTTGGGCAATGCCATCAGAGAGGGAAAGCATGGTGCTGACTCAGTGTCATAAGCATTTGGAATCTACCAGGTATGACCTGAGTTTTCTGACTGTGTTATTCTTTAAAATGTGGGCTACATAAGGATACTAACAGATGAGTAGGGTTGACCTGTTTTCTTTGGAAGACCTTGGGTTCTGTACTAAGGACTGTGCCTCACTCCAATCAGTGTCCCCAGAGACTAACGTAACACCTGGGGAAGAAGAAGGCTCAGGTGGCTCCTGAGTTAATGAATGAGTGGGTTCCCATTCATTCTCATACAGGAGAGTTCCTTGGTGGCCAGGCAAGCGTCATCGCAACCATGTGAGATGGGCTGCCTCCCGATGTAATGAATACAAGATAAGAAGCTCTCAGAACAAAAACTGGGAATGGAATAGATTAACATATATATGGACTTTAAACCTATGAGCATATGTTGTATTTAATTAAGATCAACAATAAGCAAATGAGAAGTTGTATCTATGTTGACATCTCCGTTTCTACCATAATTTTTGATGAATCTGTATTTCCTCATTGTGACGCTTGAGATATGAAAGGGGCTTCTGAAAGGGAAAGAAACCCTGAGAATTTTGCAAGTAAACCAATAAACACAACACAATTTTCCACTTAACGGAATTTAAATAATATCATTTTTACTTAGCCAACGAAAGAGGAATCAGCTGCCTTAATTAAGCACCCAAACATGGAATGACCAGTAGCAGGATCCACACAGACGCTTTCCCTACACTGCTGGTCATAATGGGCTTTTCATCCGATCGACATTAGTGAGCACACAGCAAATAACAGCAAATTTCACTAAGGCCTGGAGGCCAAAAGTAAATTAAACTCTGGATTTCTGGTTAGAGGATGTAAATACAAAATCATATTCTTTTCACAAAAGCAAATTCTTCCCTGGACCAAAAAAATTTTTTTTCATCTATTTTTTAAAAGAAGTTTTTTCTTGGAGTATAGTTGATTTACAATGTTTTGTTAATTTGAGATATACAGCAAAGTGAAGCAGTTATACACATATATGTATATA
This sequence comes from Ovis canadensis, assembly GCF_042477335.2. Taxonomy (NCBI): domain Eukaryota; kingdom Metazoa; phylum Chordata; class Mammalia; order Artiodactyla; family Bovidae; genus Ovis; species Ovis canadensis. The sequence continues at coordinate 32,344,412 of NC_091265.1, read as the reverse complement.
CTCATTAAATGGTAATGAATATAATCACTACTACTGGCAATGAGGAGTTGCTCACTTAATAAAAGATTTTTTTGTGGAATCTGCTTGATGACATTGAACAAGGCATTAAATCTCTCTCAATTTCAGTTTCCTCACCCATAAAATGAGCTTCCTAGGTGGCTCTAGTGGCAAAGAATTTGCCTGCCAATGCAGGAGACATAAGAGATACGGGTTCGATCCCTGAGTTGGGAAGATTCCCTGAAAGATGGCATGGCAACCCACTCCAGTGTTCTTGCCTGGAGAATCCCATGGACCGAAGAGCTTGGCAGGCTATAGTCCATACAGTCGTATAGAGTCGGAAATGACCGAAGTGACTTAACATGCATGTACACACCTATAAAATAATAATAATATCTACTTACCATGGGAGCTCTGAGGATTATAAATTTATAGAAAACGATCAGCAAATTTCTGTCATGTGTTAACTGTTTGATCAGGGTGTGTGTGCCTTTTTAAAAAAAAATATGAAGAAAGTAATTCCAATAAAAATTGGAAAAACAAATAAAAATTGTTACTCATTCTTGAGAAGGTACAAATGCAAAATGAATAAAATTGAGTGGGGTGATAGCTAGAACCATGAGAAGAATGTTTACCAGCAGATTCATTAATCATTTTGGATCTAGAACTTGGTTTTGTTTTTTAATAGTGATAAGAATGGTAGAATACTAGGAAAGTCCTAGAAAATGTCAGTTTCACCTTAAAATGAGAATTTGGTGTTTCTGTATTTTATTGTTTCCAGTAAAACTTTTTTAAGTGTTAAAAATGAAGTGTTGAGTAAACATGGATATTGTTTTTGTTATTCCCCTCCAAGTTAAAGACACATTTTAAAACTTTTCCTATTGCTCAGAACTTTGGCGTTTCCTCTTTGGCAGTGGCATGCAAGGGGTTCATTTGTAAGGCTCTCACAGAGAACTTCAGGTCTGCTCCTCTTGCTTCCAGCAAAACCTCAAGGAGAATTCACTGCTTCCACCTAACCTTTTAGTACACTCACTAGATTTGGCCTCAAATGACTCAGGACTATTTTAAAACTTCAGCTGAAAAGGCAAAAGACTTTCCCACATTGAGAAGCCTAGAACCAATGTTTTATTGACAACTTGGTGGTACTGGGGAACAGAGGAAGTCTCTCTAGAAGGAAGCTTTCCTCATCACTGGCTAAAACGAGCTTCCCTTTAATTTGACTACATTTCTTTTAAAAGATTTTTTGATGTGGACCATCTTTAAAGTCTTGATTGCATTTGTTACATTATTGCTTGTTTTATATTTTGTGTTTTTTTGGCCCCAAGGCATGTGGGGTCTTAGCACCCCAAACCCCCTCCACTGTAAAGTGAAGTCTTAACCACTGGACCACCAGGGAAATCCCATACTTCTGACTACTTTAGAAGAGCTGTTTTTCATGTGTGTGTGTTTATTTCATCTGTCTGGTCATATAGTAAATTTCTGTAGTGGAGGTGGGGGGCGGGGGGCAGAAAGAATGGTCATGAAAAATGTTGGAAGCCTGGTGAAAAGGCACACTTTTGATATTTGAGATCTGATCATTAGCATTTCAGGAAACAGATTGGGGAGAGTGGAGACACACAAATCTCTAAGGGACAGAACAAGGAATATTCATGTTTGCAACAAGGTCACCAGGGATCTTAATAGTCTGATTCTATACTTTAGCCATGGTCTGTTTATAGGAGCTGGGAAGGAAGCCGGAAAGGGACTGGAAGCCAGTAAGTTCTAGCCCTGCCTCTGTCCTCCTGCGGTGCAGTCTTGGAGCTCACGAGTTCCCCTTTTGGGACGTCAGCTGAATTACATTTGTAAAACAGTGAAGTTCTTCATACCCATCCTTTTCATCACCAGGGACTCTCTTTTCATTATTTTTCCCCATGAGACTGTTATGTTTTTGCTAGACTTTGCCTACTAACCCAACAAGATTGGGGGGTTTACTAATATGGAGCTTGTGCAAGGACCACTGACGATGGTCAAATGATCATCATGGGCAAATGACCTAGGAGACAAACTAGCCTTTGGAGGGTAATTCTGTCCCAACAGCAGAGATAATCCTAATAATAATTCCAGCTGTCCTAAGTGCAATCATTTATTAGGAGCTTACCATGGGCCAGACATTCCCTACACATTATCTGCTTTAACTCATACCACAAAGTAGGAGAAAGGTGCCGTTGTTTCCACATTTTACAGGTCAGGAAACGGAGGCTTAGGGGGTCCAGTATTTGTCTGAGGTTACACAGCTAGTAAGGGTCAGAGGAGTGGCTCAGCTCAGGTCTGTCTGACTCCACAGTCTGAGCCCTTAACCACTGGACTCAGCTGCCTCTCAGTTCCAACAGAGTAATGCCACTTGTGTAGGGCTTAGGATCTGAAATGAAGAAATACATGGAGAGCCACATAGAATTATCATTGTTCCTGAAAATTCCCTAAAGGCGTACGTTTGACAAGAAGCTCACACTACAGCTGAGACTAAACACAGAGGAAGCACCACCACGTAACTCAGGTCTGTTTTGGGCGCATCTTGTTGACCAAAGAGTGGGCAGTATTGCTCCCTTATTTAAAATCTTTACAGACATTTCTCCAGAGAAGACATACAGAGGGTCAACTGCATGTGCAAAAAGGCTCAACACCACTAATTATTAGAGAAATGCAAATCAAAATTACGATGAGACATTATCTCACACCAGTCAGAATGGTCATGATGAAAAAATCCACAACCAATAAATGCTGCAGAGGAAGTGTAGAAAGACAGACTTCTTACACTGTTGGTGGGAACGTAAGTTGGTACAGACGCTACAGAGAACAGCATGGAGGTTCAGCAAAAAACTGAAGAGTTACCGTGTGATCCAGCAGTCTCAACCTGGGGCATGTGCCTGGAGAAAACTCTAATTCAAAAGGGTAAAAACGTTAATCTCCAAAACACATAAGCAGCTCATATAGCTCAACATCAGAAAAACAACTCCATTAAAAAATGGGCAGAAAACTTAGACATTTCTCCAAAGAAGACATACAGATGGCCAATACACACATGAAAAGATGCTCAACTTTGCCATTCTTAGAGAAACTGAAATCAAAACTACAGTGAGGCATCACCTCACACTAGTAAGAATGGCCATCCTCAAAATCTCTACAAACAATAAATGCTGGAGAGGGTGTGGGGAAAAGGGAACCCTCTTGCACTGTTGGTGGAAATGTAAACTGATACAGCCACTATGGAGAACAGTATGGAGATTCCTTAAAATCCTAGGAATAAATCTACCATCAAAAATAAAGCAGTAAATAAATAAATCCACCATCAGACCCAACAATTCCACTACTGGGCATATAACCAAAAGAAAACCACAGTGTTAAAGTATACATGAATCCCTATGTTCATTATAGCAATATTTATAATAGCCAGGACATAGAAGCAACCTAGATACCCGTCGATGGATGAATGGATAAAGAAGCTGTGGTACATATATGCAAGGGGATATTACTCAGCCATAAAAGAGATGCATTTGAGTTGGTTGTAGTGCAGTGGGTGAACCTATAGCCTCTTATACAGTAAAGTAGATCAGAAAGAGAAAAACAAGAATTGTACATTAATATATATATATATATATATATATATATATATATATATATATGGGATCTAGAGAAATGGAACTGATAAACCTAGTAGAGAAGGGACTTGTGCACACAAAAGGCAAAGGGGAGGGTGAGACAAACTGAGACAGTTGCATTGACATATATACACTACCATGTGTGAAATAGATAGCTGGTAGGAAGTTGCTAAATAACACAGGGAACTCAGCCTTGCACTCTGTGATGACCTAGAGGGGTAAGATGGGGGAAGGGGAGGGAGGTGCAGGATGGAAGGGACGGATATATATAAAGTTATGAATGATTCATGTTGTACAGCAGTAACCAAAACAAAATTGCAAAACAGTCTTTTGTCAGCTAAAAAAATAAATAAAATTAAATGAAATAATTATGAAAAAGGAAGTTGCACAGAAATTCATTTCATAATAAAAGGACTCCCAATGCAAATGTGCAACATTTTATTTTATCCTGATATTTGGAAAGATTTACTTTCAATACTTGAGTAACAGCCCATGGACTAAGCTGATCAGTGTTTTAAACTGTATTAAAATATTCAATTTCTAAACCTTTCCTTTTTAAACAAATTGTTAAAAAAAAAAACAACCAAAAATATAAGCACGCCAATGCTCACTACAGCACTGTTTACAATAGCCAAGACATGGCAGCAACCTGGGGCTTCCCAGGAGGCTCAGTGGTAAAGAATTTGCCTGCCAATGCAGGAGACACAGGAGACACTGATCTGATCCCTGATTTGGGAAGGTCCCCTGGAGGAGGGAAAGGCCACCTACTCCAGTATTCTTGCCTGGAAAATCCCTTGGACAGAGGAATTTGGCAGGCTACCGTCCATGGGGTTGCAAAGAGTCGGATATGACTTAGCTACTAAGAATGCACACGTGGAGGCACCTAAATGTCCATGGATAAGGATATAAATGTCTGTATACAGGTGTGTACATGCATGTTAAGTCACTTCAGTCGTGTCTGACTCTTTGTGACCCCATGGCCTGTAGCCCACCGGACTCCTCAGTCCATGGGGATTCTCCAGACCAGAATACTGGAGTGAGTTGCCGTGCCCTCCTCCAGGGCATCTTCCTGACCCAGGGGTCGAACCTGCATCTCTTATGTCTTACACTGGCAGGGGAGTTCTTTACCACTAGCGCCACCTGCGAAGCTCAATACATATAAATCACATCTACCTAGCCATAAAAATGAATGAAATAAATGCCATTTGCAGCAGCATGGATGGATCCAGAGATCATCATACCAAGTGAAGGAAGTCATAAAAATGTGTATCACTTATACGTAGAGTCTAAGTTCAGTTCAGGTCAGTCCAGTTGCTCAGTCGTGTCCGACTCTTTGCGACCCCGTGAATCGCAGCACGCCAGGCCTCCCTGTCCATCACCAACTCCCGGAGTTCACTCAGACTCATGGCCATCGAGTCAGTGATGACATCCAGCCATCTCATCCTCTGTCGTCCCCTTCTCCTCCTGCCCCCAGTCCCTCCCAGCATCAGAGTCTTTTCCAGTAAGTCAACTCTTTGCATGAGGTGGCCAAAGTATTGGAGTTTCAGCTTTAGCATCATTTCTTCCAAAGAACACCCAGGGCTGATCTCCTTGAGAATGGACTGGTTGGATCTCCTTGCAGTCCAAGGGACTCTCAAGAGTCTTCTCCAACACCACAGTTCAAAGGCATCAATTCTTCGGGGCTCAGCTTTCGTCACAGTCCAACTCTCACATCCATACATGACCACAGGAAAAACCATAGCCTTGACTAGACGGACCTTTGTTGGTAAAGTAATGTCTCTGCTTTTTAATATGCTATCTAGATTGGTCATAACTTTTCTTCCAAGGAGTAAGTGTCTTTTAATTTCATGGCTGCAGTCACCATCTGCAGTGATTTTGGAGCCCCCAAAAATAAAGTCTGACACTGTTTCCACTTTTTCCCCATCTATTTCCCATGAAGTGATGGGACCAGATGCAATGGTCTTCGTTTTCTGAATGTTGAGCTTTAAGCCAACTTTTTCACTCTCCTCTTTCACTTTCATTAAGAGGCTTTTGAGTTCCTCTTCAATTTCTGCCATAAGGGTAGTGTCATCTGCATATCTGAGGTTATTGATATTTCTGCCAGCAATCTTGATTCCAGCCTGTGCTTCTTCCAGCCCAGTGTTTCTCATGTTGTACTCTGCATATAAGTTAAATAAGCAGGGTGACAATATACAGACTTGACATACTCCTTTTCCTATTTGGAACCAGTCTGATTTTCCATGTCCTGTTCTAATTGTCGCCTCCTGACCTGCATACAGGTTTCTCAAGAGGCAGGTCAGATGGTCTGGTATTCCCATCTCTTTCAGAATTTTCCACAGTTTATTGTGATCCACACAGTACAAGGCTTTGGCATAGTCAATAAAGCAGAAATAGATGTTTTTCTGGAACTCGCTTGCTTTTTCCGTGATCCAGAAGATGTTGGCAATTTGATCTCTGGTTTCTCTGCCTTTTCTAAAACCAGCTTGAACATCTGGAAGTTCACGGTTTATGTATTGCTGAAACCTGTCTTGGAGAATTTTGAGCACTACTTTACTAGCGTGTGAGATGAATGCAATTGTGCAGTAGTTTGAGCATTCTTTGGCATTGCCTTTCTTTGGGATTGGAATGAACACTGACCTTTTCCAGTCCTGTGGTCACTGCTGAGTTTTCCAAATTTGCTGCCATATTGAGTGCAGCACTTTCACAGCATCATCTTTCAGGATTTGAAACAGCTCAGCTGGAATGCCATCACCTCCACTAGCTTTGTTCGTAGTGATGCTTTCTAAGGCCCACTTGACTTCACATTCTGGGATGTCTGGCTCTAGGTGAGTGATCATACCATCGTGATTATCTGGGTTGTGAAGATCTTTTTTGTACAGTTCTCCTGTGTATTCTTGCCACCTCTTCTTAATATCTTCTGCTTCTGTTAGGTCCATACCATTTCTGTCCTTTATTGAGCTCACCTTTGCATGAAATTTTCCCTTGGTATCTCTAATTTTCTTGAAGAGATCTCTAGTCTTTTCCATTCTGTTGTTTTCCTCTATTTCTTTGCATTGATCGCTGAGGAAGGCTTTCTTATCTCTTCTTGCTGTTCTTTGGAACTCTGCATTCAGATGCTTTTCTTTTCTTTCCTTTTCTCCTTTGCTTTTCGCTTCTCTTCTTTTCACAGCTATTTGTAAGGCCTCCCCAGACAGCCATTTTGTTTTTTTGCATTTCTTTTCCATGGGGATGGTCTTGATCCCTGTCTCCTGTACAATGTCACAAACCTCATTCCATAGTTCATCAGGCACTCTATCTATCAGATCTAGGCCCTTAAATCTATTTCTCACTTCCACGGTATAATCATAAGGGATTTGATTTAGGTCATACCTGAATAGTCTAGTGGTTTTCCCTACTTTCTTCAATTTAAGTCTGAATTTGGCAATAAGGAGTTCATGATCTGAGCCACAGTCAGCTCCCAGTCTTGTTTTTGCTGTCTGTATAGAGCTTCTCCATCTTCGGTTGCAAAGAATATAATCAATCTGATTTTGATGTTGACCGTCTGGTGATGTCCATGTGTAGCGTCTTCTCTTGTGTTGTTGGAAGAGGGTGTTTGCTATGACCAGTGCATTTTCTTGGCAAAACTCTATTAGTCTTTGCCCTGCTTCATTCCATATTCCAAGGCCAAATTTGCCTGTTACTCCAGGTGTTTCTTGACTTCCTACTTTTGCATTCCAGTCCCCTATAATGAAAAGGACATCTTTTTTGGGTGTTAGTTCTAAAAGGTCTTGTAGGGCTTCATAAAATCATTCAACTTCAGCTTCTTCAGCGTTAATGGCTGGGGCACAGACTTGGATTACTGTGATATTGAATGGTTTGCCTTGGAAACTAACAGAGATCATTCTGTCGTTTTTGAGATTGCATCCAAGTACCGCATTTCAGACTCTTTTGTTGACCATCCTGGCTACTCCATTTCTTCTGAGGGATTCCTGCCCGCAGTAGTAGATATAATGGTCATCTGAATTAAATTCAGCCATTCCAGTCCATTTTAGTTCGCTGATTCCTAGAATGTCGATGTTCATTCTTGCCATCTCTTGTTTGACCACTTCCAATTTGCCTTGATTCATGGACTTGAGATTCCAGGTTCCTATGCAATATTGCTCTTTACAGCATTGGATCTTGCTTCTATCACCAGTCACATCCACAACTGGGTATTGTTTTTGCTTTGGCCCCATCCCATCATTCTTTCTGGAGTTATTTCTAAATAACTAGAGAGTTAAAGTAGAGTCTAAAATAGGATACAAATAAATGTACTTACAAAACAGAAACAGACTCACAGACACAGAGAAAAGACTTGTGGTTACCAAAGAATAAAATGGGGGAGGAATTAGTTAAAGATTTGGGATTAGCAGATACACGTACCATATAAAAAATATTAATAGATAAAACAACAAGGTTCTCCTGTATAGCACAGGGAAATATATTCAATATCTTATAACTTACAGTGGAAAAGAATCTGAAAAAGAATATGTGTATATATTAATTTATATCCAAATAACTAAATCACTTTGCTACACATCAGAAACTAATACACGAGTGTAAATCAGATACTGCAGTAAAAAACTTTGTGTACAATTTTTCCTTTCCCCTTTTCTTCTGTCCTCATTTTCTTTATGGAGACAGAATGTTAATAATAGTCAATGTAGGGTGGTAGGATTTTTTTGACCTATCACACTGTTTAAGGTAAATGCTTGCACACTGGGATGCCAGAGTATTAGAAGCACGTGACATGTAAAGCTCCCAAGATCTCACGTGCTCCTAGAGGAGAGGTCCCAGGATATTTCATCAGTGGATTCTCAGAGCCCAATATAGTGTTTATAGTGCTGTGTGCTGTGCTTAGTTGCTCAGTAGTGTCGAATTCTTTGCCACCCCATGGGCTGTTGCCCACCAGGCTCCTCTGTCCATGGGATTCTCCAGGCAAGAAAACAGGAGTGGGCTGCCATACCTCCTCCAGGGGATCTTCCCAATCCAGGGATCAAACCCGGTTCTCCTGCATTGCAGGAGATTCTTTTCTGACTGAGCCACCGGGGGAGCCCAGTGTTTATAGCTCCGTAAGTGCTGGTTGCATAAATAAAGGAATGGACTGGCAGGATGGAAACATCTAGTGATGGTTTCCCTGATGCTCCTTTTTCCCTTGCTGGTTTTTCCCCCTCTTTTGAAGACCAGCCACTGACAAACCACCCAAATTAACTACTGTTAACATTATGTTTTATATACACGTTCTTTCTTTAGAAGTGCTGTGCTAGGTGACTGAGGTAACCATCAGGGAGACAGAGACGAGTACTTTGGGCTCCAGGAGATAACCCAGCCCAGCTCAGTTCAATTCTACCTGGCCCTTTGGCCAAGCTCTGGTGCTTAGAAGTAGGAATTTATCCATTCGGGAAGCATACATTCTGCTTAACAGTCAGCCTTTATTGTGTATCATCATGCTTTAATGCCACCCTGGGAAACTTGACTTCAAGGAGTTTCCTTAATCAACAAGAAACATCCCTCCTGAGAAGGGCCAGAGAGAAGTCCTGGCCTCCAGTTCTGAGTGCACACTCCTCTGGGACCTATGTCAAGTTACTGACCCAGTATCCTCCGAGTCTTAAATGTGCACTGCTGCTGCTGCTAAGTCACTTCAGTCGTGTCCGACTCTGTGTGACACCATAGACGGCAGCCCACCAGCCTACCCCATCCCTGGGATTCTCCAGGCAAGAATACTGGAGTGGGTTGCCATTTCCTTCTCCAATGCATGGAAGTGAAAAGTGAAAGTGAAGTCGCTCAGTCGTGTCCAACCCTCAGCGACCCCATGGACTGCAGCCTTCCAGGCTTCTCCATCTATGGGATTTTCCAGGCAAGGGTACTGGAGTGGGTGCCATTGCCTTCTCCAAATGTGCAATGGAGACTATAAATAATATCTATTTTATAGGGCTGGTATTTAAATTTGATACAATGAGATGTAAAAAAGGCAGCGATGCCACCGATTAGTTTTCGTGGTGGAAGGGAATGAAGGACCCATCAGTCTCCCTATCCAACGGAGAAGCTCTAATTTTTCTGCTAAGTGCTGGTTTGGCTGTGCCTTTTCACTTGGAGTGATGGGGGCACTCTGCCAGGGGCACTCTGCCGGGTGCACAGGCTGACTGTGGGCAACCACTGGTCTAGCAGTGTCCAATCCTTGTCAACGACACGCATGAAAAATCCCCAGTGAGGGCCACTGGTGGCCACTGTTACCAATGATGATAAAAGTTAACTTTTATTGAGTCTCTGCTGTGCTCTGCACATGCTAAGTGTATCGTCTCACTTAATCCTCATGACAATTCATAGGGTATGAACTGAGCCATGCTTATTTTTAAGATGAGGAAATTGACACTCAGAGAGGTTAAGAAATTTGCTTACAGACCAAAGGTCAATACATGGTGGAGACAGGATTAAAACCCAGATTACTAAATTTCAGAGCTTGCAACCTCAGTTCCTGCGGTTAAACCTAACCTCACATAGACGCCTGGCAGGTTATTTAGATGGTGTCCCAGACCAGCAGGTATGACTGGGGTGAACTGCAAACCTCTTGCCCCATTTAAGTGGGGTGATTGCTTGTGAGCTTCACCTCACAGTGCTGGGGTGGTGGGTAGGGAGAAAACATACAGAATTGTTGAATCTTCTCATTTTTGCATTAAATCCCAAGACCTTAGATATTTTAATGGGATATATATCATGATTTCAAGATGTTCCCTCCACATTTTTGAAATCGCTTATGACCTTCCTAACTTCTAAATATTGTCGCTGCCCTTTAAATGCATACTGAAGCTGGTTTCCTGAGGACTGTTATTCTGTCCCCTTCTCTCCCACTCAAGTTCTAACATTGTAATGGAAATGAGAGAGGGGAGCTTCTTGCCCAGAAAGCCCTGCCTCTACTCTGATTATCTGATATGCAGACATTAGTCCTGAACGTTGGAACTTTATTGCTTGTGGCTGGTTGAGAGCCCAAGTGCTGGGGTGGAGAATGAGGTGAGAGTAGGGTCAGGGCTGGGTGGGGGATGGAATGGGAAGGGAGAGGGCGGGTGGAGGGTGCCGGCCAGTACAAGGGAGCAGCTCTTCAATTGCATACAAAGAAGAGAGGGGAGGAAGGGAAGTCTGGTGGTTTATGAGGTCCCATTAGTTGCCAGGGACCTGCCCCTCTGCCACCATGCAGAGCTGTCTAACCCTTTCTCCAAAATCTCAAGGCAAAATAGATTTCACAGCACCCTGGAAGAGGGCCATCTCTTGGCCCATGCCCAGCTTTCAGGCGCTTTCCCAATCCTGCTTGCTGAGCAGTTTAACCTCATGTCCACTTCTGAACTAATTAAAATAATTATAAATGTGTTATTTATAGATGGGCTGAAACCATTCCTTTTTCCACAAAAAAGAATCTGAAGCGTTCTAATTTGCACAGCAAGGACCCCAGACTGAAGGGCCTTCACAAGATTTCATCATTTAACCCTCACAGTATCCTCATTTTACACCGGCAGAGACTGAGGGTCAGAGAGGTTATGAGACTTGCCTAGGTCACTTAGTGGGTAAATGTCAGAGCTGAAAATTCTAAACTGGTCCCCGGACTTTGATACGGATGCACTGTTTCCCAGACTCCACTCTGATGAAACAAGCATTGAGGAGGGTAATACAATAGTTATCCCCTACTATCCACCCCACCCCCCAGCATAATCAACAGCCTTGGCCCCATATCAGGAAGAGAACAACTGCAGCCCCGACGTTCCTGCTCTCACTTTTGCCTGTTCTCCTACAGCTCCCTGAAGGCAGGAATTACTAGCAACACCATGTCCCTGGGGATATATTCACACCCTACACAAACTATCAGTCCTCTGTCCACGTCTCATAAACACTATGTCAATGACATCCCTGGACTACCAAGTTTGATTGCTGCATTCTCTGATTTTACGGTTTCTAGATTTATACGTTACATATTTTTTTCCTGTAATAATTTGGAGATAAGATGGATTTTTTGATATGCATCTAAGATATCAGTGTAAAGGAATTTTTATTTTTGGCTGCTTAGGTTTTCTTTGACCGCCACTTTCTGGAGTTAGCTACAGAAACAAGTTTCTCCTTTTCAAGTTAAACAAACAAACAAAATATATATGTACATAGAGATCTCTCTGGTATTTATATTTTTGTACTCAGAATTTCTAGAGGTTCTTACAAACCCATGTTACAGCAGAACTACCTTAAGAAAAGGTGTAGGTGTATCCACTTATACACAAATTGGTTTGCTTGTTTGTTTAGTAGTTAAGACCACATTACCGCATGATCTGTGGTTGGCTGAACCCGTGGACACAGAACTGCAAATATGGAGAGAGGAGCTGCGTCTATGGAGGAACCTCGGATTAGGGCAGAACTGTGGATTTTCAACTGTGTGGAGGGTCGGTGCCTCTAAACCCTATGTTTTTTAAGGGTCAAATGTATACTGGTCTTTAACAACTTTTTAAAAAGTATGCATAAATCATATGTGATGCCTTTGATGGAGTTTTCCAGTAACACCTGGCTGGCAGAAAACCTGGGATCCAAGAGATATCACATGCCTTTATCTTTAATTCTAAACTGTTCCTATTTTACAACTGTACAAACTGAAGTCCGTCAAAATTAAATGACTTAGCCAATGGGGATTTGCTGTATGTCTCAGGAAACTCAAACAGGGGCTCTGTATCAACCTAGAGGGGTGGGGTGGGGAGGGAGATGGGAGGGAGGTTCAAAAGGGAGGGGATGTATGTATACCTATGGCTGATTCATGTTGAGGTTTAACAGAAAACAACAAAATTCTGTAAAGCAATTATCCTTCAATAAAGAAATAAATTTAAAAAAATTAAATGACTTGTTCCAGGTGACACAGCAAGCTGTCTTGACAAAAGCTGGCTGAACTGTGAAATTGGGCTAGATGAGATTTGAGAGTCAAGGCTCAGTATGGAGGTGAATGGCTTTCCTTTTGGACTACTGATTGTCTCCTAACATATGTCTGGTAATTTCTATTCTTGAAAAGTAAGGCTTGCAGGTAACGGAATCTTACTTTTCTGGGTAAGAGCAAGTGAGATGGGGTTTAACTCTCAGCAGTTTTGGAACCTAGTTAGAGGTCACAAAGTCCTTTAACATTTTCCCGGGAGGGAGGATGTCTTTTATGCAAATAAGACTCTTTGTTTCCTCTGAGTTTCAGATACTAATAAAGGTATGTGCATGAGGCAGTCATGCACACTCTGGTATGTTTTAATCCTCTCTAAAGTGATATATCTTTGAGGCTAAGGCTCTGAATGGGTAAAGGTGGAAGGTGAGGGAAAGTGAAGCAGAGCTCTCTCATCTTTATGCTGTGAAATCCTATTCAAGGTCCCATTCAGATTTATTTCTTCCAAATAACTTTCCTTGATCTCTCTTGTTAGAGACATCACTCCTTTTACCTGCTTCAATAAATAATATCCTTTCTCATGTTCTTGCCCAGTACTTCTCATAATCTCTTCCATGAATTATTTGTGTGTTCATTTTATATTCCTTATATGTCTTCTAGGACTGGGGATCCCTTGGGGATGCATTTTTTACTTCCTTGCCTCCATCTATTGGCTAGCTCAGAAAATGTAAGGTTATCTTCTGGTACCTTAAAGCCCTGAAATTACTTAGAAGTCAAAGGCAAAGTAGTTATGACCAGCTTTGCACAAGCTCCCTTAGCTCTGGGGACATCTCTCTACAGCAAAGTTTGCACACTTTCAAAGGGGCCTTCAGTCTCCCCTCGACTCTCATAGTCTGGTGTGGAATCAATGGTCCCCACCCAGTGTGGGCTGCCTGCCCACCTGCTCTGGTTTTAGATAATGCAGGGTAGATCCCCAGCTTCATCATCTCTCTCTTCCGTTTCCTTTTATAAAATAGGCATAGTACTTTTCTCTGAAGGCTGTTGTTCGGAGAATTGGGGATAGTACATTCGCAGTCCTTAATACAAAATGCTTTGCACATAGTAATCTCAACAAATAGTAGCAATCATTATTTTTTCAATGAGGTAAAGAACAAAAAATGCTTAGGAAAGTGTCTGGCATATAGTAAGTGCTGTGTGTAAGCTGTTCTTTTTATTTTTGTTTTAGGAAAGCAGTAAGCTGTAGTTATAAAGAGCAAGAGCTTTGGAATTCCTTTTGGGTCAAATCCCTGTTTACTAATTGCTAGCTATGGTATTCTGTAAAAATTACATAACATTTCTAAGATCAGGTTCCTCATCCCTAAAATGGGGGATACTGCTATCATATAGAATTGTTGCAATGATTTGGGGGGGGGGGTGTATTTCAAAAGTCGTGGCAGACTGCACTTACCAAAGATGGCCACAATAATATCTCTCATCCAACATGCTCTTCTAGAACCTGGTCACCAGTACCCCAACTCCATCCAGAGTCAGAGTCTAGGTTCCCTCTCCTTGAGTGTGGGTGGGTTCTGGGTCAACAGAATGCAGTAGCTGGGATGCTGGCTGACTGCCAAAACGAGGCCATAAATTGCCCCAGGTCTTCTATCTTGCTCATTGCCACTTGCCTTTGGGATTCTGAGCCACCACGTAAGAAGTCCCCATGGGATGAAGAAGTCTGGGGACGTGAAGAGGCCACTTCTAAGGGTGCCAGCAGCCCCAGATGAGGCCCCAGTCGATGGCCAACATTAACCGCACAGACCGGGATTGAAGATGCTTCCAGACGCTTCCAGCCTTTGAGCCTTCCCAGCTGAGGCCCCAGACCTTGTGGAGTATAAACTCAGGAGTCTTAGAATTAACACTATCTCACAGCAGCAGCAGCAGCAGCAGCAGCAGCAGCACAGGGTGGAGGTGCAGCCCTGCTGTGCAGGGCTGAAGCCCTACTGTGCTCTGCAGCCGCCAGGAGAGCTGCCCTTTAGGCTTCGGCCCCGCCCACCAGCCTCTCAGCCAATGAGAGTCCAGCCTGTAACCGTCTCCCTCCCTGCCTGCTCCTCTTGGTTGTTGAGAGGGCAGAAGAGATGGAGTTGGTGCTGGCAGTGGTTTTATCCGGGTCCTGAATCAGAAGTTGAAGGAAATGACAACCCACCCAGTGTTCTTGCCTGGAGACTCCGAGGGACAGAGGAGCCTAGTGGGCTGCCGTCTCTGGGGTCGCACAGAGTCAGACACGACTGAAGCGACTTAGCAGCAGTAGCAGCAGCAGCAGAATCAGAAATGCGGGAGCACTGGGCCGCCTTCTTCCTTGTTGGGGCACAGCTGCCTGCCCTGCCGGGCGCAGCTGACCGCCAGCGTGTGCTTCGGCTGCTTTTGTGCAGGGCTGGCCGGCCTTGCCTGGGTGAGGACAGCCTCGTTAATCTCCTGTCCTCCGCTGCTTTGACACAGCGAGTGGACAGGGGGTCAGCTTCAGTGGACACATTCTTTGTTGCAGTTAAGCCGAGTCCTTCAAGCTCTTAGAGTTGGTTAAGCTTGATTAGCTTGTGAGGAAAAGAAAAATTTACATTGGGGGACTCAGAGAATGAGGTATTTAAGCTGTTCTCGTAAATGCTTTCCTTCTTGCTACTTTCAAAGCCAGGTGCTCCTGCCTTTCTTTCCCTGCCCTTCTCCACTCCCTTCTCATTTTTTTTTTTTTGGACCTGGACCATTTCTTATGTATTTATTGAATTTGTTATAATATAGCTTCTGTTTTATGTTTTGTTTCTTTCTTTTTTTTTTTTTGGTCCCCAGGCATGTGGGATATTGGCTCCCTGACGAGGGGTGGAACCTGCACCCCCTGCATCGGATGTCGAAATCTTACCCACTGGACTGCCAGGGAAATGCCTCCTCTAGTCCCTTCTGCTCCCTTTGCTCTCACTGGCCTTTTCTCCTTCCTCTCTTTCGTTGGCTCCCTTTCCCTCCCCTTTTGCCCTCTCTGTTTTCTCCCATCCCTTCCCCGTCTGTCTGTCTCTCTCAGGATGTCTCTGTGTTTTTCTCTCTCTGCCTGGCTCCTTCCAGACTTGAGTTGCCATCTTTTAGCACCTTTGTTCTCCAGTGGCAAAAATGTGCAGCTGTCTTTGAAGCTGACACCACTGTGGTCCCCAGAAGGTTACAGAGGGAAGCTAGAATTCTGGGAACGTCTGCGTTTAGCTCTGCTTAGATTCTGAGCTATCCTAGTGGAGACCATGCCCTGCAACGTATTGCACGTCTTCTGGGCCAAATAGTCCTTAGTCATCAGAAGGAATGAGCTGTTCTGGGGTTGGTGGCCCGCCCACTGAGGCTCCCAGATTGTTAGACTGTCCTTGGGGGACCGTTGCAAGACAGTGAGTGAGATAGAAATCAGAGGATGTTTTTATGCTTCTCTCTGAAGACTGAGGGAAAAGCAGTGGATTTGGGGAAAAGATCTCTGGCCCCCATCAGCTGTGTGGTCTCTGTCTATTGGCTGTGCTTCTCTGAGCCCGTTCCCCACCCCTAAAATGGGATAATGGCAGTCATCCTGCCTTCCTCAGGGAGCTATTAGAAGGCTCCCACGAGCTAATGAATGAGAACACATTTCATAAAGTATAAAGTGCTGTACAAATTTAAATGCTTTTTATTATTGTTGTTATCATGATCATAATTTTTATGTCCCACTAATGCTCATCTTACAATCATCAGCATTAAAAAGTATATGCTCTAAGTGGAATGAAATCTTGTCTCTCCCTCATGCATGGATTTAAGGTGCACTTGTGGGAAATCAGCATCACTGTTTCAAGAGGCCTTTATCAAGCCTCCTGCTTCTGTCCAACCCTGATCCTTAAAGCCTGGCGGGCCTTCCTGTACAAATGAGGCTGGAAAAGCCAGAGTTGGTCCTGCAGGAGACTCACCCCATTAGTTCTGCCCTTGCTCCCCATAGCCTGCTTCATTCCTGCTGCCCAGTGTCTTGTAAGCCCGGCGCCTGTCTGTCCCTGAGACAGCAGCATCTCTGTGGGTGACCTGGTGCACCTCCATCTCGAGTCTTCTGTTGAGTTCTCTCCATCCTCGGCCTCAGTTTCTTGGGCTCCCCCTTGTGGCAGGTCTTGGTGAGGCCCGCTTTACTGACCCTCTAGGAGGTCCCAGAGCCCGGGGAGGCCATAAATCACCCCTTTAGGGGAACTGTGGCCCCTCTGACCCGCAGATTTCTCCATCTGTGCAGGCTGCTGAGACCACTGGCCCCAAGTGCCTCTTGGAGGAGCAAGGGCAGATCTTGGCAGAGGTATCCTTTGTCTCCCCAGCTGTGCTTGACTTGGCAGCTGCCTTGTTATTAAAGTGTCATCATAACCTTGTTCCAACCTGAATGAGTGTTCTCTTCCATCCTTGAACCTGGACCAGAATAGTAACTCTTGAAAGATGAAGAGGGGCTCAGAAGAGGGTGCAGAAAAAGTAGAGGAGGGTGCATTCAGCAGCATGTGGCTCCCTTCACCTTTGCACCTCTTGCCGGGGGTGGGGACAGCTCACCCCGCCCTAGGCTGGATCTGCCCTGGAGCTCTGCCTGCTCCTCTCTAGGCCTCTGTCCTCTCTCTGAACCCAGGGATAAGCTTCCACTTAGTGTCTCAATCCCAACCCCACTTTGGCTCCCATACCTACTTTCCAGGGAGCTATCGTTGCATTTTACAGATGAGGAAACCAAGGTCCAGGATATCAAATGGCTTGTCTGAGGCCTGAGGGCTCTTGGGGCTGTGGAGTCAGTGAGTGCGCTCAGTTGCTCAGTTACATCCGATTCTTTGCGACCTCGTGGTCTGCAGCCCACCAGGATGCTCTGTCCATGGAAGTTTTCAGGCAAGAATACTGGAGTGGTTGCCATTTCCTCCTCCAGGGGATCTTCCTGGCACAGGAACTGAACCCACATCTCTTGCATCTCCTGCACTAGAAGGTGGATTCTTTAGCACTGAGCCACCAGGGAAGCCCGATAGAGCCAGAGGTGACCCAAAGTCATGCTCTTTCCATTACAGTTGGCTACCTCCTCTTTGGTTTTACAAAAAAAAAAAAAAAAAAAGATAAAGACTTGGCCTCTGCTCTCAAGGAGCTTAGGGCCTAATGGAACAGCAAGGCATGTAAATGAATATTGGCTTGGCCAAAAAAGAAAGTTTATTCAGGTTTTTCCATAGCATCTTATGAAAAACCCAAATGAAGTTTTTGACCAGCCCAGCCCGTACTACAAACCAGGACCATGGTGAGATAGAGGAGATCTCTATCCCTGAAAATACAGAAGTATCAGTTACTAATTTTGCTTGAAGAGCTGTTGGTGATGAGGGTGGTGGTGTGTATGTGTGTGTGTCTCTGTATGCATGTGTGTGTGTGCAATGTAACTTTAGAGAGGGAGGCTGTTGTAAAGCACCTGTGTCACTGTTTTCCAAGGTCAGAAACTCCAGAGAGCAAATGCAAAGCTAGGCTGCCACTCCCAGAGCCCTGCCTGGGGCAGACATTACTAATCAATCTTTCCCCATGAACCCAGACATGGTTTCTGAATTCTTTGCAACAAACTATCTGGGTGTTTATATGTTTTATTTCTTTCTTGGAGTATAATTGGTTTACAATGTTGTGCTAATTTCTGCTGTGCAATGAAGTGAATCAGCTATATGTGGACATATATCCCCTCCCTCTTGGGTCTCGCCTTCATCTCACCCCTCTAGGTCATCAACAGAACCCTGAGCTGAGCTTCCAGTGCTTTATAGCTGACTCCTCCTAGCTATCTAGTTTACACACGGGAGTGTATATGTGTGTGCTTAGTTGCTTGGTCGTGTCCGACTCTTTGTGACCCCATGGACTGTACCCCTCCAGGCTCCTCTGTCCAAGGGGATTCTTCAGGCAAGAATACTAGAGATATGTCAATCCTAATCTCCCAATTCATCTTTTAGTTGAGACTGGGATTCAAGAGAACATTTTTTGGCTATTCCGGAGTATTGGACAAAATGAGTGTTTTCTAGAAGAAGAAATAGGCTCAGAGAAGCAAGTGGCTTCTCTAGTTAACTGTGGTGCAAGGACGCCTGAAATTCCAGCAGGATCTGCTTCTCTGAGTGATTTTTCTTATCTCTTGTACATCAAGGAACTAACATTTAACCACTTCTTGCTAGATGGCACCTTCTTTGACATGAACAGGTAATGTGCTACTTCTCATTTTCGCAACTACCTGTGAGATGGTAAGGATTATCACTGTTTTGCAGAAGACAAAACTGAAGCTGAGAAATGTAAATGACTTGCTCAAGGTCACACAGCCAGGAGGTCGTGGAACTGACACCCGTGTTCAGGGCTGTCTCGCTCCAAAGCCTATTTATTGTTTTCTTCTAAATTTATTACAAAACGTTGGAAATTTTTAAAAGGTTTCAATAGTGACAACGCACGCCCTTGTCATTTTTCCCCACTTAGGACACGAGACAAAGTCTGTGTTATTTTTGTAGTCCGCAGTGATTTTTGCCTCTTCACAACACATAAAAAGGGGAATTTAATAAAGTAATTGAGCAGTGTTGAACATTTCTCAGTGAAGCCTGCTTTTAGTGGAGTTTTAAAATGAATTCTCTGCATAAATTGAAATCATGTCTTTGGATGGTTTAGAGACTGTAGCCAGGGAAGCCTGCCATTCGCAGACCTGCTCGTCTGAGGAATAATTCAATGCTGCAGACACAGATCTCTTTCTCTTTTTACCTTTAATCAATTTTAACAAGCCAGATGGTCATTGCAAATGGGTCCTCTAGCATCTCCCTTCTCTAACTCTGCTGCTCTGGGGAGTTTATTTAAATTTGGTTCCTGGCAACAATCTAATACCTTCCTATTCTCTGCCATTCCTGGCTGCCCCATGGGTCACTCCATAACTATATCTTCTCCAGTCTCCCAATTGGGATTAACCTTCCCTGATATACTATGCAACCTCTCTCAGCACAGCAACCCCAGTGAAGCACAGCTATATCCTGTGTTACTTATTTATGTCTGTGATTTCCCCATCAGATCCTACCTTGCTCATCTGTAATCTGTGTAACAGTAATTATCATAACTGTTAATGCTTTACAGTTTCTAAGTATTTTTCCTAGTCGTTATATTATTTAATGCCTACAATATCTCTGAGGTACTTTTAAAAATATATTCAATTTTACAGATATGACTATGGAGCCTCAGAGAGGTGAGGCAACTTGCCCAAAATCACACAGCTAGCTAGCTGTAAGGTTTAGCAATGGCAACCCACTCCAGTACTCTTGCCTGGAAAATCCCATGGATGGAGAAGCCCGGAAGGCTGCAGTCCATGGGGCCACCACTGAGGGTCAGACACAACTGATCGACTTCACTTTCACTTTTCACTTTCCTGCATTGGAGAAGGAAATGGCAACCCACTCCAGTGTTCTTGCGTGGAGAATCCCAGGGACGGGGGAGCCTGGTGGGCTGCCGTCTATGGGGTCACACAGAGTCGGACACAACTGAAGTGACTTAGCAGCAGTTAGCACCCTATAACTAGAATATGGAGTATTCTATACATAATTTTACAAACTGAGATTGATTGTAGTTTTATCAGACTCTCAACAATCCTGTTATTTTATAAATATTTTCTGAGCACTTATGTATCAGGAGAAGGGGATGACAGAGGATGAGATGTTGGGGTGGCATCACCGACTCGATGGACATGGGTTTGAGCAAACTCTGGGAGATGGTGAAGGACAGGGAAGCCTGGCATGCTGCAGATCGTGGTATCGCAAGGAGTCGGACATGAGTGAGTGATTGAACAACAACAATGTACCAGGAATTATGCTGGATTCTGGGGAAACAGTAGTCAAAAAGACAAAGAAGTTCTTTGTCTCATGGGGCAAGTAATGTAGTAGAGAGACAGTAAACAAGTAATCAAATAAATATACAAAATGTGGTAGGCTGAATAATGCCCCTCTTAAAGATGTCCACATCCTAATCCCCCAAACCTCTGAATGTTAACATGGCAAAAGGACTTTGCAAATGTGATTAAGTTGAGGGATGAAGCTGGCTTGAAAAAAGTGAAAGGGAAAGATCCTCAGTCATGTCTGACTCTTTGCAATCCCATGGACTGTAGCCCACCATGCCCCTCTGTCCATGGGATTCTCCAGGCAAAAATACTGGAGTGGGTAGCCATTCCCATCTCCAGGGGATCTTCCCAACCGAAGGACTGAACCCAGGTCTCCTACACTGCAGGTGATTCTTTACCATCTGAACTACCAGGGAATCCTTTAAGCTGGCTTACCTGGACCCAATAAGTGGATGGTAAGTGGATAGGTCCAATGTAATAATAGGAGTCCTTAGAAAAAGGAGGCTGTAGATCCTCAGTCAGAGATGTGATTACTAAAACAGAGGTCAGATTAATGTGATTAAAAGATGGAAGCTGGAAGCCAAGAAATAAGGCAACTTCTAGAAGCTGGAAAATATAAGGAAACATTTGCCCTCAGAACCTCCAGAAGGAATGCAGTCCTGCAGACCCAGTCTTAGACTTCTGACTTCCAGAGCTCTAAGAAAATAAATCTATGTTGCTTTGGTGGCTCAGACAGTAAAGTGTCTGCCTGCAATGCGGGAGACTCGGGTTTGATTCCTGGGTCGGGAAGATCCCCTGGAGAAGGAAATGGCAATCCACTCCAGCACTCTTGCCTGCAAAATCCCATGGATGGAGGAGCCTGATAGGCTACAGTCCATGGGATTGCAAAGAGTCAGACACGACTGAGCGACTTCACTTCACAGCAGAAATGGGAAACTACTACTCAGCGTTAAGTCCAGATTGTGATCAAAGCTATGAAGAAAAGAAATATCTTGATGATATAACAACTGGGGAATGTCTCTGAGGAGAGAATGAGAATGGACCCCCCCAAGAAGAGCATTCCAGGCAGAAGGAGTAAGAGGTGCCCAGAGTGGCGATATGAGGAGGAAGAAAGGCCAGTGAGGCTGGGCATCAGTGAAGGCTGGAGAGCCAGGTGGATTCAGAACTCACCAGGCCACTCAGGCTATTTGGGTTTGGATTGTGGACTATAGAAAATGGAAAACTCTTGAAGGATTTTAAACAAGGAGAGAGGTAAACTGTCATTGCATTGCCTATGGTTCCCAGATGGATAAATATCCTTCCTTGGAGCGGAGGAAAAACGTAAACTCAGTCAACACCAACCCACCCTCCACATTAGTCCTCCTGTGCTCTACTCGGTTCTGAGAATGGGTCCAGTCTTCATGAGGAAGCATGAGGTTTTTGTGCCAACCTGCCACTCTGGTTCTGCTGGGGGCCGGTAGCCTGGTATGAACCATGAGAAGCAGACATCACTGTGTGCTTGAGTGTGATTTATTACAGTGAAGATGGGCGAAATGGAAGAGAACTCAACATTACTAAGCTTAGAAATGCCCCTGCCAAAGGGTGGACCTAGTCATTTGAAGTATGTGTAATTATTTGCTTATTTTTTGCTTCTGTCCTTAGACTCTATGCTCTGTGAACTCAGGGACCATCTGGACATATATTCCCGTGTTTCCAGTGGTTGTACACGATAGGTCCTGGACAGGCGCTTGTGAGCACATGGATGATTGGAGGAACAGGGTGCCGATAATTTAGCTCAGCTTTTGTAGGAAACAGAAATGCGAAGAGGACTAATAAGCAGCAAGATACAAACATCAAAACAGCCTACAGCTGGTCCTGCTGAAATGCTTGTTTTGAAAGTAGGAATTTGTTCTAATGCAATTTACAGGAGGGAACAATGTAAGCGTCCCTACTTTCCCCAGTGGAAAACACTAATGCCCAAACAGCGCATGGACAAATCTCAGCTGAACGGAGCCACATAAGACACAAAGCACACACACGCATCAAACACCTACCAGCTGGCTTAGTTCCTTGCCTGGGGTGTGAGCCACAGGCACGCACATCTGGGTTCCAAAATCTCTGTCCAATTTCAGATAATTCTCCTTCACAATAACTCAAGCTTCTGATGTTTGCCTCCACAAGCAAACTCCAGGTCTTTTTCAAGGTAAAGTGCTAATACTCATTGTGATATTTATGCACTTAACCACTTAATACATTTAAAATTTTTCTGCCAATATTAAGTTCCCATCTTTTTCTTTTTTTAAACGGTGTCATTGGTGCTTTTGAATGTTGTGGCTTTAACTCCATTTCTACCATAAGCCTGGGGTTTTTTAATGCATGATTCTGGATTGCACAGTGATTTTCAGAACACATATGTTGTGTTATAATGGAACTGACTGTACTTTCTTCTGTCTGAAAACAAGAAAACACACACAGTGATCAAATCAAACCACTGAGCACTAGGAATGATTCATAATGTCCTTCTGGTGTGCAGGACACTCCTCATTATTTATTTATTTTTCATCCATCCATCCTTCTATCCATTTATTTATTCTAAAAGTGTTTATCAGGTCCTGAAATAAACCCTGGTGAAACAGCAGAAAACAAAATTAGAGTCTTAGGAGTCCTAATGAAAGTGAAAGTTGCTCAGTTGGGTCCAACTCGTTGTGACCCCATGGACTATACAGTCCGTGGAATTCTCTAGGCCAGAATACTAGAATGGATAGCCTTTCCCTTCTCCAGGAGATCTTCCCAACCCAGTGATCAAACCCAGGTCTCCCGCATTGCAGGTGGATTCTTTACCAGCTAAGCCACAAGGAAAGCCCATAGGAATCTTAGCATTGGTAGAAAAATAATAATATATAAATTAAAAAATATATATATGATGGCTGCAATGGACCAAATGTTTATGTCTCTCCTCCAGATTCATACACTGAAATCCTAGCCCCGTGTGATGGGATTTGGAAGTAGGCCTTTGGGGAAGTGATTAGGTCTTGAGAGTGGAGCCTTCATGAATGGGATTAGCGCCCTTATAAAGGAAACCCTGAAGAACCCCTTTCTCCCATCAGGTGAGGACACAGTGAGAAGATGACCATCTACGAATCAAGAAACAGTACCTTACCAGACACTGAACCTGTCAGCTCCTTAATCTTGGACTTCCCAGCCTCCAGAAACATGAGAAATTAATTTCTGTTGCTGTGAGCCACCTGGGCTATGGTATTCTGTTGTGGCAGCCCAAGGTGACTCAATCTCTCAATAATACTCTCTTCTGTAGGCTTACTATGTTCCAGGCACTACAGTCAGCACTTGAGATAGATTTTGTCTCATCCTTTCAGTACTTCACAGTCTTTGGCAGGTGTTACCATTAAGTGGGGTGGGCTTTATTACTCTCCCCACTTTACAGATGAGGTTCCTGAGACGTAGCAGTAAGTGATACCAGCTCATGGGGATGCTACCTCAGTTTGGAAAGAACCTGGTCAGGACGGGAGAGCCCCAGGTGTTCACAGCCCTTGGTGTGCACTGAGCAAGGAGGGGCTGGGAGGATCACTCAGAATGACTCTGGGCCTCCTCCTCCCAACATCTGTCTCAGAGACACCCTGGAAGCCTGGGGAGAGAGAAGGGGCGTTTGATCTTTGCTAACCAAAGCTCTGGGTTATAGTGTTTTTCTTCTTCCCCACCAACCTTTTGAACACATCACACACACACACACACACACACACACACACACACACACACACACTCTTCATGAGCTCTTGACATCTACTCTGCTCAAATTCCCAAGAGGCACAGCACACAGGAAGTTCCAGCCTATATGGAAGAAGGATCTTGGAACTAGGAAGGCAGAACCCAGAGCTCTAGACCAATCCCCTGCCCTTCCCAGCTTGAGGGATTCCATTCATCTCTGGGACTCAGTTTCCGCATCTGAAAAATGGCGTTAAAAAGCCTTGCTGAGTCCGTGCAGGAATTAGCTGGGATTCATGTCCAGTGATGGCAGATGGGCTGCCGACAGAGGTCTCACACTGACAGCTCACAGTGGCGGATACTTCCGACGGGCCAGGGACACCTGTCTCCACCAACCCTGCAGGGCACACTCCTCCCCACACTTCACAGATGACAGCCTGGGACTCAGGGAAGGTAGGGACCCTGTCTGAGGTGACACACCAGTCAGACTAGGAGGCAAACCCAGGGGCTCTGGCGGCACCCCTCCACCACTCTGCCAACAAAATGCTCTGAGCAAGAGTTGACAAAGACCGCACAGGGAGCCCTCAGGGCAGAGAGGCCTGAAGGAAGTCACTCCTTACTCCTGAGGCCCAGTGTTCTCAGTTACAAATGAGCCAGGGGCTTCCCTGGTGGGCTTGGTGGTAAGGAACCTGACTGCCAGTGCAGGAGACATGGTTTCCATCCCCGATCTGGGAAGATCCCACCTGCCATGGAGCAACTAAGCCTGCACACCACCACCGTTCGCCTCTGCTCTAGAGCCCGGGAGCTGCGCCTACTGAGCCCGAGCACCCCGGAGTCTGTGCTCTGCAACAGGAGAATCCACACTGCAGTGAAGAGATGCCCCCATCCGCCACAACCAGAGAGAAACCCAGGCAGCAGGGAAGACCCAGCACAGCCAAAAAGAAATGATTGAATATATACAATTTTTTTAAAAAGTGGGAGCCGTATGAGAGCTGAGCCCCTGGCATGAAGTGTGGGCGGTGTGGACACCCAACTCCAGCATTTCGTCCGTGAACAGGTAACTGTGGTGCCTCCCGGCCCACGTTGGTTTCCAGTGGGGGGATGGCTGGCCACCATTAGCCACGCTTGGAGACGCCACCATGGAGGAAGAGGGGCCACAAAGGCTGGGGTTGAACGTCGCAGGCAGGCCCGTTGGAGTCCTGCCCTTGGGCCGGCTGCCTTCCCACTTGGCACTTTCTCCCGGCACCTCTTTTGCCAGGCACTAAAAATAGCCTTGGATGGCCCTGCAGCCAACCCAGCTCTCCACTGAGGATTCTCGCCCTTTATGGGCCGTGATCATTTGCTTCCTTCTGACTGCTGTTGGCAATGAAAGCGCTAGGTTATCTCAGCAGAGGCTGCTCCAGAACCCGGGCTGAGCCCTTGAGGCCAGAGGGAGGTCATTGATCCAGCCACTGCGCTCAGTGGTTTTCAAGCCAGCTGCACAGGGAGGGGTGTCCAGGATTCTAGGATGGTGGGAAAGGAGGACTAGGAAATGAGGATGGCAAGTAGGAGAGGAAGGTGGAGAAACCAGCTCACAAAAAGGAGGCTAACTAGAGCCAACAGAGAGAAAATTAGGAAGGGACCTAGATGCTTTCTTCCAAACCTGGAACAGTCTTGAGACAAACAAAGCAGGCAAGTCAGAGGCAGGCTGCACTGTACAGGTGTGCTCGTTGTGCACTGCACAAAAGCCCCCAGGCCAGGGCGGTGAATTGGAGCCGAGACCATATGGTCTGCGTCTCCCAAAGGAAGGGGGCACCTTTCATTACGGCCTAATTCACAATTAGGTACAATATGAATTACCCTTGCTGCGGATCACTGGGTACCTGTTGTATGCCTACCAGACTGGCTAGCAGATTCTGTTCTTTCATTTAATCCTCACAGCCCTGCCAGAGAGTCTTATTTCTCCATTTTGTGAGAGCTAGAGAAGTTTAGTCACCTACCTAGGAAGTAATGGAAATAGATCTTCAACGCTGATCGCACCAAGTAGAAATCTTATGTTATTTATACCACGCTGTCAGAGTTAGTTAGAACTACAACCATTGGTTGGTTATTATGCCAAACATGGTCTTCGTCAGCCCCATCCCTCTCTCAACCTTGGCTGTGCCCATGGCTATTCTGCCTCTAAGGATCTCTTATATGCTCCCTTTTCTCTTTAGCCTGCTGCTGTCACCCCCAACTTAAACCTGTGTCTTTCAGCTGGACCACTGCTGCAGGCTTGTAACTGGTCTCTCTGAGACAGGTCTGGGTCCTACCCTCCATCCGCATTTGAGGGGGTCTCCTCAAATGTGAATCTCACAGTCGCCTCCCTCTTTACCTCCCTTCCTGAGCTCCCCAGGGCGACACCAGTATCTTGATCTTCTAGCCCTGATGCCTGTCCTATCTGAGTCTCACCCCAAGTCCCAAATACCCATGGAGTGCAACCTACAGTCCCAAAGGTGTGTCCCCAGAAAACAGTCCTTTAGATGGTTAATGGAGAGGGGTGAGAAGCAGGGCAGAGCATTCCATGGGGAATTAAATCTGGAAAAATTACTGAAGGAGGTTCAGTTCAGTGCAGTTTAGTTCAATTCAGTTGCTCAGTTGTGTCCAATTCTTTGCAGCCCCATGGACTGCAGCATGCCAGGCCTCCCTGTCCATCACCAACTCCTGGAGCTTACTCAAACTCATGTCCATTGATTTAGTGATGCCATCCAACCATCTCATCCTCTTGCCCCCTTCTCCTCCTGCCTTCAATCTTTTCCAGCATCAGGGTCTTTTCTAGTGAGTCAGTTCTTTGCATCAGGTGGCCAAGGTATTGGAGTTTCAGCTTCAGCATCAGTCCTTCCAATGAATATTCAGGACTGATCTCCTTCAGGATTGATTGGTTGGCTCTCCTTACAGTCCAAGGGACTCTCAAGAATCTTCCCTAACACCGCAGGAGGTTCAGCAGGTTTATTTGTTATAGCAACTTCTCAGAGCCTGTGTTATGCTAATTTATAAGACAAAAGCTCTCCAGTGGATCCTTGACAAGGTTGCCCTGGAAACAGTAGGACTCTCAGTTTTAACAATAGCTGACACTAAGTGATTTTGGGCTCCAAAATCACTGCAGATGGTGACTGAAGCCATGAAATTAAAAGATGCTTGCTCCTTGGAAGAAAAGCTATGACCAACCTAGGCAGCATATTCAAAAGCAGAGACATTGCCAACAAAGGCCCATCTAGTCAAAGTTTTTCCAGTAGTCATATGTATGTGAGAGTTGGACTATAAAAAATGTCGAGTGCCAAAGAATTGATGCTTTTGAACTGTGGTGCTGGAGAAGACTCTTGAGAGTCCCTTGGACTGCAAGGAGATCCAACCAGTCAGTCCTAAATCAAATCAATCCTGAATATTCATTGGAAGGACTGATGCTGAAGCTGAAACTCAATACTTTGGCCACCTGATGCAAAGAACTGACTCACTAGAAAAGACCCTCATGCTGGGAAAGATTGAAGGCGGGAGGAGAAGGGGTCGACAGAGGATGAGATGGTTGGATGGCATCACCAACTCAATGGACATGAGTTTGGGTAAACTCTGGGAGCTGGTGATGGACAGGGAGGCCTGGCGTGCTGCAGTGCACGGGGTCGTAAGGCATCGGACACGACTGAGCGACTGGGCTGGACTGGACTGGACACTAACAGAGCACTTGCTGCATGTCAGGCACTGTTCCCTGTGCTTTATTATAGGAGCTTATTTAATCCTCACAACTCTGGAAGGCAATGCTTCCATTATCCCCACCTTACAGACAAAACAGAGGATAGAAGTTAAGGGACATGCCTATATTCACTGGGCTAGTCAGCAGGGGAGAGGGGACTCCAGCCCAGAGAGCTTCTGAAATAGGCAGCTGTGGCCACCATGCTAGACACAAACTTTCAAGACTTCTTAAGTACTTGGCATTGTGATGAGTGCCTTCTATCCATTCTTTCACTGAATTCTCACGACAACCCCATGATTATTATCAAGGGAACAGAAATAAAGAGAGCACACTCGAGCCAAGAGGGGCTTAAGGTGAGAGTTGAACCCAGGTCTTCCTGTGAATTACAAATCTCTAGCTCTTCTTGCTCCGAACAGAATGAGATATCATTCCACCAAGGGGTATCTTACAGGATTGATGCTCCATAATAAATACACACTAGGAGATGCTTCTCTGGCACTAACTTGAAACTTCCCACTGTCACCAAGTTATCTTATTTCCTGACACCAAGACTTTTTGCCCTTCACTCTGCCTGGTATGCCGCCTCTCTACTCAGTCCTCCTAACACTAGAGAACAGCTAAAATAAGGTCATAGCTCTGATTTTTCCAGATTTTTCTTTTCCAAGCTGCTGTTTCCTACTTTGTGCTTCCTATGAAAAAACTGCACAATGGTGGTCTGTTTTAACATAGATTCCTTCTTTCACTCCCTCCCTCCTTCATTCATTCTTTCATCCTTTCACTCACTAAATATTTATTGAGCACCTACTAACTATAGGGCATTGTTTAGGGTCCTGGGGCTACAACAATGACCAAAATATATATGCATGCAGACCCTCAGGAAATCATACTGTAGTAGGAGAAAAGAGATACCTAACACAATGAATAAACTGCATTTACCATTTTTGAAGGAATAGCATAGAAGGTGCTAGAAGTGGGAAGGGACTGCAATTAAAAAAAAATTTTTTTAAATTACCAATATGTTATATTATTATATTAACACAAACACAAAGAAACAACTCAAGAAACTTTCCTCTTTTATGTTACATCATTCCTGATTGGTCAAGTTAAATGTTCCTGTTACAGAGCAGACCAGAAGGAACATTTTGCTTGTTTTCATATAAGTTGAACAATAAGTCTTTCTTTCTGCTATGGAGGATAATAATATTCTGCTAACTTTTTCTTGAACAAAAAGTATATATTTTGCAAATTATACACATACAATATATTTCACCATTAGAGTTCACCATTCTAAATATCTTTTAAGTACAGCTTAAAGTAATGTCAGACTGTGTGTGTGTGTATAAGTGTGTGCTTAGTTGCTCAGTCGTGTCCAACTCTTTTTGACCCCATGGACTGTAGCCCACCAGGCTCCTCTGTCCATGGAATTTTCCAGGCGAGAATACTGAAGTGGGTTGCCATTTTCTCCTCCAGGGGATCTTCCCAACCCAGGGATCAAACCTGCATTTCTTGCATCTCCCATTTTGCAGACAAATTTTTTATAGCTGAGCCACCAGGGAAGCCCAAATATAGGCTAAAAATGCTTAATATCAGAATGACTCGTCCATTCAGTCTACAGTAGAAGCAAAACATCAGTAGGCTCTTTGACATTCAATATCTGATTTATTTCCTATAGATGGACCCTTTCATTAGTCATTTGATCATGACAAAATATCAATGAAAGAAATATATTCAACCCTCTTTTACTTTCAAATCACAGCGCAACAGTGCTTTTCTACATGGGATTTAAATATAATGGGAGAGTTAAATGAAAAGTGGCTTCCAAAGTGGACTTCATAAATGTCTTATTTGCAAGCGATTACACAGCATTATAACACATAATTTTATAACACAATATTATACAGAATATCTAGAGACTTGGTTCTCAGTAGAAATAATGAATAGTTTCTTATTTATAATGAATAGTTATGTATTTATTATAAAATTGGAAGTCATTTTATTTTATTAAGGCCATTAGGGAAGATCAGCCTGAGGCTGTAACCTTTGAGCAAAGACCTGGAGGAGGTGCGGGAGCCTGCCGCGGAGATACCCGGAGAAGGGCCATAGACAAATGGAGGGATGGAGTGGAGAGACCATAGCAGGAGGCGCGTCCCCAGACCAGGCCCCAGGCCCCTGTGGCTGCTGTGGGGTGATGGGGGCAGAGGGGCAGAGGTGCTCAAGAAAGCTTTATTTGGATTATTTCAGGAAAGTGGAAGACTTTTCCAGCAGTGTTCACTCCAAACTTCTCATTAGCATTTTCAGAAGAAGATCCTTGACTAGGAACTGAGATGCGTGCCATCACTAAGCATCTAACCAGCAGCTCGCAGTCTGTGGGGCAATGAAGACCTAGGGAGTTAGGTGCCTACTCTCCACCCTGGCCACTGTCCTCCGCATTCTGCCCTCTGTATAAGGTGCCAGAGGATGTCTCGGGGTGCCTTCTGATCCTGGCTCCCAGCTGTCTCAGGAGCCTTAGTTCTCTTTTCTGTGAAATGGGTGGGAGGTATAACACTTAAACCCACCCCTCTTGCAGCTGTTGTACCAAATCAGGGAAGGCCGTGACTTTTCTTTAAATTAAAATTGGAGTCCAGACTAGATAAAGGGTAGTTTTAATGGAAACTCTCATTACGTGGTAGTAACTGAATTTCTCATTTCTGATCTTTACATTACATCTTCCCATTGATTGTAGCAAGTGATGCCGTGTCTTAGGTGTACCAGCCTCATTTTGTGGTTGAGGAAACTGTGCTCAGGAAAGCTAATTAATTCACTTGCTCAAGGTATAGAGCTAGTGAAAGGAGGACCCGGATTCAAATCGCAGAATGTGTAAAGGTCTATGCAGATTTCCTAGCGGCACAAAAGGAAGGCTGAGGTCAAAGTCAAGCTTAGAGAGAACACAACAGAGCCAAAGGCTGCATGAAACCAAATGAATATTCCCAGCCTCAAGTTGCTGCTGGCCAGAAACAGGGGTTCCAACAAAGTGGAAAAGAGATGGGGAGTGAAATGAACTGTGGGCCACTCCTGGGGAACCAGAGCTTTGGATGGAGACTCTGGTTCAGGTCAGGATGAATTGTGACATGAGAAGCTACTGGCCAGTGCTGGCTGCAGCCACAAGTCTTAGTGGGCAGAGAAGGCCATGCCCAGGCCCCTGTGGGCGCATCTGTGGGTTGCCAAGGGCCAAGGGTGTGTCAGCCTTATGCGATGAAATATGAAATACCTTAAAATAAATACCAAAGACCATACAAAACAAGAGAAGAGAACATACAGGGGGAAAATGAACCAAAAATCATTTTATATACAGTAAAATAAATAAAAGGCCTAAACAAAACTATCTGTATTAATATTTCCACAGTGTGATAAGACAGATGGGTTGGAATTGGATATGGAGAGATGTAATATTCTACAAAGGAAACTCTAGGGAGACCCAGGGAGTTATGGAGGTCATTTCTCATTAAGGGTGAACTTTTCTATTCTTTTCTCCTCTGCCTTTCTCCTAATGAAGCCCCCGCCAGCACCAGCAGCTCCCCAGTCCTTTTGTGAGCTGGAAACAGGGCCGTAGCACCAAGGCCCCATCAGTTTGGCTACATGAGGGTATTTTTAGCTCTGCCAAACAACGAATGGGATTGTTGTCCATTCTTGGAGAGTGGAGGGTTTCTTTTTAATTGTTCAACTGCTCTGGAGTACAGGAAGCATCTTCTGGATGCATATTAACTGCATCTTTTGGACACTAAGGACAGGGGAAGGTGAGTTTCCCTTGATTTGGGCCACAGGAGAAGCAAAGTTTCCTTAACTTGGAAGGTACCAGTCACCACGGACGAACTGTGGGCTTTGAGGTTGACCTGTCCCCAGACACAAACACCTTGACTACTAATGGGCATCACAATAAGGAGGTTGTGTTGCTGTCTGTGAAGTGACTGGAATGGAGCCTGGAACAGTCAAGAAAGAAACACTGGCTCGAGGAGAAGATGCATGAGATAATATTGGTGTGGTTCCCACCAGAGCAAATGTGTGAGTATGTGCCAAGTCTTAGCAAAGAAAATTATTGTCAGGGAGTTTTCTGGGTTGAATTGTATCTCCCCCAGAAAGAAACACTGAAATCCTAAGCCCCAGCACCTCAACATGTGACCTTCTTTGGATATAGGGTCTTTATAGAAGTAACGAAGGTAAGATGATGTCATTAGTGCAGTTCAGTCACTCAGTTGTGTCCAACTCTTTTCAACCCCATGGATTGCAGCATGCCAGGCTTCCCTGTCCATCACCAACTCCTGAAGCTTGCTCAAACTCATATCCATTGAGTCGGCGATGCTATCCAACTATCTCATCCTCTGTAGTCCCCTTCTCTTCCTGCCTTTGATCTTTCCCAGCATCAGAGTCCTTTCCAATGAGTTGGCTCTTCCCATCAGATGGCCAGAGTATTGGAGTTTCAGCTTCAGCATCAGTCCTTGCAATGAATACTCAGTGTTGATTTCCTTTAGGATTGACAGGTTTGATCTCCTTGCAGCCCAAGAGGCTCTCAAGAGTCTTTTCCAATACCACAGTTCAAAAGCATCAATTCATTAGGATGTCATTAGGATGGACTCTAATCCCCAAAGACCAGTGTTCTTAGAAAAAGACACACTTGGACGCAGAGATGCACTCAGGGAGGAGGCATGTGGGAATGAAGGCAGAGATCAGGGCAACATGTCCCCAGCCCAAGTGATGCCAGGATTGCCAGCGAACCATCAGATGCTGGGGGAGAGGCCTAGAGCCAACTTTCCCTCGAAGCCCTCTGAAGGAACCAATACCACGGACACCCTGATCACACTCTGTGAGCAATGATTTTCTGTTGTTTAAGCTGCCCAGTCTGTGGTGCTATGCTGGGGCAGATTTAGGGAGCAAATACAGGGACACCAGTGAAATTATGTGCTGTGCTGTGTAAACCCCTGGCATAGAGCACAAACTTAATAAGTGCTTCGAAAATGAACCTATGAGATAAGGCAGAGGAAATACCCTGTACGGTATCTAGCATATAATAGATACTTCTAATATTGGTTAATTGAATGAATGAATGAAATTATTCAAAAAGCTCAGTTGGAAAAGAATCCACCTACAATGCAGAAGACCCTGGTTTTTGATTCCTGGGTCAGGAAGATCTGCTGGAGGGATAGGCTACCCACTCCAGTATTCTTGGGCTTCCCTTGTGGCTCAGCTGGTAAAGAATCTGCCCGCAATGCGGGAGACCTGGGTTTGATTCCTGGGTTGGGAAGATCCCCTGGAGAAAGGAAAGACTACCCATTCCAGTATTCTGGCCTGGAGAATTCCATGGACTGTATAGTCCATGGGATTGCAAAGAGTCGAACATGACTGAGTGACTTTCACTTTCACAGTGCTGAAGATATGAACAAATGCTCAGTGAGTATTTGCTAGTCGGTTGGTCATCAGAGCTAACGTTATATATCATTCCCTGGAAGCTCAGATGGTAAAGAATCTGCCTGCAATGAGGAGACCCAGGTTCGATCCCTGAGTTGGGAAGATCCTCTGGAGAAGGGAATGGCAACCCACTCCAGTATTCTGGCCTGGAGAATCCCATGGACAGAGGAGCCTGGTGGGCTACAGTCCATGGGGTCACAAAGAGTTGGATACGACTGAGCAACTAACACATAAACACACACAGTATAAGCCAGGAAGTGCTCAGTGATTGACAGTTATCTTACCCTCATTTGAGCCTCACAACCGCCAGGCTACTATTGATCTCATTTAAAAGAAGAGGAAAGTGAGGCACAGAGATGTTCAATCACTTTCCTGAATTTGCCCAGAGGAGCGGTAGAGTTACTTTGTGGGTCTGGTTGGTTTAGGATGAATGTCTCTAGTCTTAACTGCTGTTTGAAATAATGCATGTGAAAAGCCTGGCGCATACAGGTGCTCAACTCCAAACAAGTAAGTAGGTGAGGGTACGTGGCAGAGCAGGGAGCGGAGGGTCTAGCCCCTGGTGGCCTGAGAGCTGAGAGGTGACCCTATTGTCCTTCCTCTCCTGAGTTCCCCTGGAGGTCTGGCGCTGATCTGACAGCCCCACCAGCCCACCTTCCATCCTTCTGCTGGGAGTGGAGTGAGTCCCCTGGATGCTAAAGAAGGGAGTGGGGCAGAGGAGACATAAAAGACATGCTCTGTCTTTCCTCAAGGCGGCTTGGCTGTCAGAAGGAAGGGCCAGGAGCGCCCGCCTCCTCTCCATAACTCATTCCAAACCAAGTGCCCAGTGCTGACTCCGCATTTCCACATAGGGCCCGGCCACCTGCCCACACGCTTTCCCAGCCTCGCCTGTGCTGTGCCAAGGACCGGGCCTGGCAGTGATTTACGACATCACAGGCCAGCCTCTACCCTGACCACTGCTCTAGGCCACAGGTTTAATTATTTAAACAGGTTTTACATTTTACGAGCATGCCCTCAGACCTGGCAGAAGAAAATCTTAGAAGAAAAAAAGTTTTTTTTTTTTTTTTTTGGCTTGAAAGATTCCACTGAAATATGTAAGGCCAGAGGATGGGAAACATTCCACATTTCTAAGTGCGAGTGTGGTGTTCAAGGCTCTTCTGAATTTTCCCCATTTTAGCCAGCCCTCTTCTCAACAAATGTGCGTTTCTGCCTCACTGCAGAACAACGTTATCATTCTTCATCATCCTCGCAAGTCCACAGGTTTGCATCTGCTGGCCAAAGCTGCATGCACGTGTGCCGTGCACACTCAGACCACGCAGGTACATACTTGTTACGCTTGTTCATAGGATCTTGCTTGGTAAGGATGCTACACGCTCGTTACACTTGTTCATAGGATCTTGCTTGGTAAGGATGCTACACGCTCGTTACACTTGTTCATAGGATCTTGCTGCGTACATGTGCTATGGTAAGGGTTGCTTTCATAAAACAAACACACACAAATTCCTGCCCTCATGCAGCATCCATTCTATGGCAGGAGGCTCCCTTACTTCATCCTTTGGAGACCCTATTCTCCCATGAAGAGCCTGCTAAAATGCTACTTCCTCCCTGATCTTCCTGGAGAAATGGATGACTCACACGACACGGTCTAATTCCGAGCCCACACTCACTGTGCTTTAACTGTCAGTGACCTTGATACTCTTAGATTGAGTTCCCTGAGGGTAAGGACCATCAAACTTCATTCCTACCCCAGCACCCATCACAGTGTCTGGGTGCCCATTGGAAGACTCCTCTGTTTCTTTCTGGCCGAGAGAATTTCCTGCATGTTCTCTCTACTCTTACATTTTCTGGCTCGTTCGTTGTTTGCTCATTCATTCACCCACTCCAATCATTCATTCATTTAGCATATAATTATTGAGCATATAATTACTGCTATGTGTGAGAGCCTATTTTAGGTGCTGAGAATATGCTGATAAAGACAGAAAAGGCCCCTGTCCTGGGTGTATTCACATTGTGGTCATGGAGACAAGAGAGGAGACCGCTGTCCTCTGGTTCTTTGACTGTTGGCGTCTCAGAGGGCTATAGGCGGCCACCAGGCCTCAGCGTCATGGCACACCCATGCTAGGTGTGGGATGATCTACACTAAAACCCAGATCAAGAGGTATCTGTGTCTTCCTGCCTGGCTCAGAAGACGAGGCTGGAGAAAATGAATCTCACCAATCTCCCTCATCTAAGCTCTCTGCCTCTGTGTAAACTGGGGACACCAAAGTCCAAGGCTATTAAAATAATAATGCAAATAATCCATATTTTTCATCTTAAAAGCACTTTTGGAACATCCGATTAATCTTTCCAATCCCTCTGTGTGTAGCTAAGTTTTTGCTTCTAGATGAAGAAAGTGAAACGCAAGGTGATTAAACTGTTGACCTGAGGCTACAGAGAGAGCAAGATTTCGAGCAGGGATTCGACTCATCAGTCCTTAGTTATTTTGAACAACTGAAGACCCAAAGGCCCATGTCTCTCTGGCAGATTCTAGGGAGTTAAGCCAGTTTGCCTTGGTGGGCAGGACCCTTGGTGGTGGTGGTGAAATGTCAGAGCGTTGCAGGTCCCCAGACCTGGGTTTGGCTCCTGCCCTGAACCCCTGCTTACAGTTTGGGTGACCTTTGGCAAACGGTTTAAGCTGTCTGTGCTCCAGCTTCCTCATCTATAACCTGGAGGGAACACCTGCGCTGCAGGAATAGGAGGGTGGAAATAACTGAGATTGTGCTTGTAGAGTGCATAATGTGGTATAGGATGTCTTTTTCTTAAAGATGTATCAAGACGGAAGCTTTTGAAGTGGGCAAGGGGTTTAGAGCTAATCATCACCATGACCTTCACTGTCATCATCATTCAACATGATTTGGGCCCTTGGTTTATTCCAGATGTGAAAGCGTCTGAGCATAATTTCCTTAAATTATTGGTGTCTTTTATTAACCCCAGTTGATTGCCACACCAGCATCATGCTGTCCATCTGATTTCTTTCTGCATGAATGAATGCCAAGCCCCTGGGCTGCATGTGGTGGGGGATACAGAATTGCCTTAAATAAGACCCCTGCTCCTTGCCATCCATCTAGGCCTTTCCAGTCCAGTTAGCTTCCATTTTAAAAACTGAAATAATAATCATCACTTTAAGCACTTTACATAATTTAATTCTCACATAAACTCTTGTGGTAGGTTTTATTATGACAATCATTATTTGATATGTAAGACAATTGAGGCACAGAGAGGTTGACTAACTTGTCTGAGGTTACACAGTAAAAGCCAAGATTCTAACTTTGGCAGTTTGACCCTAGTGTCCATACTGTTAACAAGTATGTTTTTGCTCCTCCAATTGTGGTCCTTGGGCCTGCAGCATCGACATCAGCCTGGAACTTGTAAAAGAAAAATGTAACATATAGAGTCATGAATGGCCTGAGTTTTACGCCATTAGTTTTACCTGGGTTGTTCAGAAGCCTTAGTGTCACTTGCAGGGGCATTGTACTTAACCTTCCTATAAACAGCTAACCTTCCAGATGCACCTGGACAGGGCCAGGCACATAACATGCATTTGTTTAATCCTCACACCAATCCTACGAGGCTTGACCAATTCTCACTCCGCCTCTGTAGATGAGGAGACAGAGGGGCAGAGAAGGAAGTCGTTTTTGCAAGGCCCCATAGCCAACTCCATAACTTCTGAGTCTGATATGCCTCAAAGAAGACTTGTGTCCAAGAAGAGTGTAGAGAGAACTAACCTAAAGCCAGATTCAGAATCCAGTTCATATTAACTGGCTGTGTGGGTTTCCGGCTGTCACCAAGTCTTCTGTGCAACCTCACTTGACTTCTGAGTGCTCACAGGACCTCTGTTATTGGCCCAGACTGTGTTAGGCTCTGAGTACATTACAAGTGCGACAGAGGACACCTGCTTTCTTCAAGGTCTATGAAATAGAAGCATTAGAATGGGACATGGTGCTCAGAGCTACTCCACACTATCTCCATCATCATATCTTCCAGCATCTTATGGTACTTGCTATCAATATATTCCAGATGCAAAGATATTTGATACACACAGACTATCCCATTTAAGCCTCCCAAGTCTCTGTGAAAGCTAGTATTTCCCCCATTTAGAGATAAGAAAACTGAGGCATACCAGAAAGCTCACAGAGGTTAAGGTACTTGGTTAAGGTCACAGAAGCAAGCAGATCTGAGAGCTGGGTCTTAACTCACGCAGGGCTGGACACATAGGAGGAATTGTTTCCCCTCCAGATAGGGTCCTGTGAGCAAGCCCCTGTCTGACTTCCTCCCTCAGTGCTCCAGGCAGCTTTCTCCTCCTGCAGGAATGAGAATTCATTGCTCTGAAGTTGGAAAAGTCACTCCTCGGTTTACCCGTTTTGGCAGGGCGAGGCTGCCTTGGGCGGACACGTAACCTCTGTCTGCACCTCCACTTTCTCATTTCTAACGTGTGCCTGCCTCCCGGGGGTGTGTCTGTATTATTAATGATGGTAAAGTGAGCTGAGCACACCATACTGAGACTCACAAGACATGCAAAGGGCAATTCATCTTGTAAAACCACTTGACAGGGCCACATGGAGCTGAAGGACACAGGGACCCTGCTTTATGCTTTCACGTCACTGTCACATCCAGTCTTCTCAAAAGCCCCGCGTGGTAGGCTGCACAGGAGATGGGTGACAGAATATCAGGGCCTCAGAAGCGATAGAACTGTGAACCGACCAGAAAAGAGGTTTGGGACCAATGAGAAATGTGTGACAGAACTGCTAGCACTCACAGCTATCAGCTATACACATTTCCCAGCCTTCCTTGCAGCGAGGTGTCCCATGTGACTCCCATCAATGGAGTGTGGCTGGATGGGTGTGTGTGCCCAGGCATGGCTTCCACTTGTGACCTTGCTCTCTTACCACTAGAAGAAAAAGGAGGTGAAGCCACAGGAAGGAAGGAGCCTGGGTCCATGAATGACTGCTGAGTCCTTGCAGACTGAAAATGATCTGTGATGTGGAAAAGCAACTTTTACCACGTCAAGTCACGGAGATTTGAGGTTTTATCTATTCAATCACGGGGGCTTCCCAGGTGGCTCAATAATCAAGAATCCGCCAGCCAAAGCAGGAGCCTCAGGAGATGTGGGTTCGATCCCCGGGTGGGGAAGATCCTTTGGAGAAGGCAATGGCAACCCACTCCAGAATTCTTGCTGGGATGACCCCATGGACAGAGGAGGCTGGTGGGCTACAGTCCATGGGGTCTCAAAGAGTTGGACGCAAGTCAGCGACTGAGCATGTACGCATGCTATCCTATTCACTAGCATTAATTGCCAAATAAATAATAAAGTGATGTGACTTTTGTAGTATTTATAGTTTTCCAATGACTTTCATGTATATTATAACTGGAGAATCCTTGGGAGACCTTTGTGGTTTCAGTATCAGAAATAGTTCCATGTTTCTGGAGAAAACTGTTTTCTAGCTCAGAGAGAGCTAGTGGGTAGAGCATCTTTTCCTCTGATACCCTGGCTGCTAAAAAACCCAGAGAAATGGTGGCCTTGTGATCAGAACTCCATGAGGTTTGCATACCAAGCTCACTGCTGGCATCATTTCGCTTCCTAAGTGATTCACCTTCTCCAGACCTCTGGTGGTCCCATCTGTAAAATGGGGGTTGATAGAGGGCCAACTTGATCATGTTGTGGGGTTGATTCCATCTGCCTATGTAACTCCGCCCAACTCTGCTGCAGAGTCATTCTCCGAAGCCTGAGTCCCAGAGTGCAGGATGTGGAAGGAGACTTGGAGGTGACCACCCAGACCTTCTGTTCAGTGCTTCTCAAGCTGCTCAGGATTGTTACTGGGACACTGGGAGGTGAGAAAGCCACAGGATAAATGTGGCACAATTTTGCTATAAACGTGCAGAAATAAAACTTAGGACTCTTGATGTGGTAAAATAAAACTTCCAAATTTTGATGTGGGGGTATGCATACACAGCCTCAGGAAGTGCTTTCCTTCTATGTTATAAGGTTTCTATGTTGCCATCTCAAGGGTCTCCCCGCCCCACCAAAACCTGAAAGGGGACCATTTTAATATGTGCCAGTGAAGGAACGGCTTGTGGCTTGGCTGTGACTAAATTGCTGCCAGCTGACCCCCGGCCGCCGTGGCACCCCGAGCTGCCATCAGGTTGCTCAGTGGTTCGTGGGACTCAGGCTTTGGCTTTGACTGAACTCTCCGAGAAGAGCAGCAGCATTTTACTCTGGCACATCACTCCCTAACTTGCGTGAAGTGACCTCCATCAGGAATTTCTCCCTGACTTTGGTATAGGAAAAGCATGTCCTGTCCCAAGGCAGGGCCCAGCACTCTCCTGTTGTGATAAGGAGCTTGGGTAAACCATCAAAGAAAGAAAGAGAAGTCACTCAGTTGCGTCCAACTCTTTGTGGCCCCATGGACTGTAGCCTCCCAGGCTCCTACGTCCATGGGATTCTCCAGGCAAGAACACTGGAGAGGGGTGCCATTTCCTTCTCCAGGGGATCTTCCCGACCCAGGGATCGAACCCGCACTGCAGACAAACGCTTTACTGTCTGAGCCACCAGGGAAACCCCAAACTATCAAAGTCCCCCCTAGTCTCTGCAGCCTGAAATCCCTGATGCCTGTTTGCTTTCTCCTGTTTCATTTAAACAAATTGCTCTTTTTTCCTCTCTTCCCCTGTCCCTTTCCTTATTTTTCTGAACTTTATTTTGAATGTCTTTTTTTTGGGGGGGGAGCAACTTTCCTCAAAACTTTTCTAGAATAAGGCAGCATATAAATCAATTCAAGAAGTTACATAACGCCCATGAGGCCAGCCTTGTTAAAATTCTAGGGCCAGATTTTTTTTTCCCCTGTACTTTATGCCACTCCTTTCTGCCTCCACCCTCTGTAATTGCTGGTCACAGCACAGCCATCATGCCTCAGCCCTCAGTTACCCACCCCCCCACCCGCCGCTATGCCCCCCACCCCGCCTTCCTCCTTGCCTCCTCATTCTTTATTACCCAGAAAAATATTAATAATCCTGGCAAAGTCACCAAGTGAAAGGAACTGGGAGCTCTGAGGAAGTCAAAAGACACCCAAAGCTCTGCTTTAATGTCAGCCTCAACTGTTGGGTGCCCCAGAGATGGTGCAGAGCAATTAGGCTGAGGAATTGGCAATAGGAGTTCCGGGGAGGGGGGGCGGTACCTGCAGCGGAGGGTGTGTCTGGTGGGGGAGGGGAGGGCTGATGCTGGAAACAGTTAATGCCAGGAAGAGGGTAGTCAGGTGTGTTGGCGGTGCTAAGGCTGGCTGAGGAGCTGGTGTTACTATTTTTAAGTGGGTTGAGAAAAATAAGCTTTCTTCCCCTGTGTCTTTTTTTTTTTAATTGTAATACTGGAAAGTTTTGCTTAAAACAAGGCGACTGGAAACAGAGCCCAGGGAATTAAGCTTCTGCCATCAAACATTAAAAATCACTTTAGACTTAAAAAAAAATTCACTTGTGAGATTTAAACACTCATTTATATATATATTTATCTTCCCTGGTGGCTCAGACGGTAAAGCGTCTGCCTACAATGCAGGAGATCCGGGTTCAATCCCTGGGTGGGGAAGATCTCTTGGAGAAGGAAATGGCACCCCACTCCAGTATTCTTGCCTAGAAAATCCCATGGATGGAGGAGCCTGGTAGGCTACAGCTCATGGGGTCACGAAGAGTCGGACATGATTGAGCGACTTCACTTTATATGTATTTAAGAGCTTATATATATTTGAGCTCTTGCCTTGTTTTGCTTTTTATATTCTGAATGTAATGTCTTCTCCCTGCCTCCCATCAAGGACATCTCAAGTGTTCGTTGTTGTTTGATTGCTTTTACTCTCCTTTCTCTCTCTCTCTCTTTTTTTTTTTGTTGATAACCAGATCATAATTCATTTCAACCAGTTCATGATCAGGTCATTTTTTCCCTCAGTGGTTAGAGATCAAGGGTGAAAAACTATGGGCCTGATATCATTGCTACAGGGGCGATTGCTTCAGGGGCAATTCCTGTTGACCCTATCAGTTTGTAAGAAGTAATCCTTGTCTGTTTGGGCTCCAGAGACAATGAAATGGGACATAGATCCCCTTCCATTCAGTGCTTGTGGGGACCAATGCTCTTATATGCTGGGGTGAGTCCAGTGTTATCCTTTCAGCTCAACCCCTTGAGTTTAGAGAGGGGAAAACTGGAGTCTAAAGAGGTAGTATGACTACCCTGAAGGTCACAGAGCCTGTAACAGGCACACCTGATACCGAAACCAGATCCTTGGTTACAGAAGGCCTGGGGCATTTGAGCCTAGGCAGAGGGACATGAGAAACGATATTTCTGGAGCATTTACTATGTGTAAGACGCTATGTTGAGTGTTTTACCACTACGATTATCACCACTGCCAATGCCAGCTGTTTGTTCTTGAATACCTGCTAGTTGCTAGATTCTATGCTAAAAGTACCCACATGCATTTGGTCAAACCCTTATGGTGCCCACAGGGCAAGTATTCTTCCCATCTTTACAGATGGGCAATCAGCCTAGAATAACTTACCCTAGTAACTAGGAAATGTGGGAACTGAATGAATCCAGGACTGTCTGACTCTAAGCCCATGTTCATTCCAGAATCTCTATGCTTTCCTCACAGTCAAAATTCTCTTTCCACTAATCCAGACTCAGCAATATTCCACAGTATGTGTTTGCAATCCAGTGGGTGGGTAAAAGATGTCCTTTTCTGAGAGGTTTTCTCTTTCTCCCCTCTCTGATGTGCTTCCTGCTCTCTGATCAAGATGCACACCCTTTGGGGGAACACACTTGGCTGAATGGAAAGAGCAGATAAATATTTCAGTTCAATCCCAGCTGTAATTCGACCTGCCATGATATCAGGCAAGTTCTCTAGCTTCTCTGAACCTCACTTTCTCATACCTTTTAAAGTGGAAATGATGATGTCTATGCTGATGGGTCATGAATTTGTCTGACTTACAGGAGCTCAGGAGGTGATAATTCTGCTACAAACATCCCTTGCTACTTCCAGATGGCCTTGCTCCTAGCGAGACTGCTGAGAGAACTCAAGGTCCCTCCAAGGTCCCCTGAAACCTGAGCTTCTGTCCCTTTCCCTTCTGTGTGTGACCTTGAGCCTGGGAGTTCTGGGAGGGCAGGGCAGAGGAAGCATCTGTGTGGGGCTGTTCTAGATCAGGGATCATTGCTGAGGGTGGGAACCACTGGGTTTATCAGACTCATCTCCCAGTACATGACTTCCACCCTCATTACAGGGTGAGGTTAAAGATTCTCACTTCTATATGTGACGTGGAGGAGGGGAAGAAAATATCCGCAAAACATGACTTGGGAGGGGAGGCATCCAAGAGGTGGAGGTGGGTGCCAACTATTTCCTACAGTGATCAAGAGCCCTGCAGTTCAGTAGTGGAAACTCTTCTGGGTGTGTGTGTGTGTGTAT
The DNA here is from genome assembly GCF_042477335.2 of Ovis canadensis. Classification (NCBI taxonomy): domain Eukaryota; kingdom Metazoa; phylum Chordata; class Mammalia; order Artiodactyla; family Bovidae; genus Ovis; species Ovis canadensis. The sequence goes on along the minus strand of NC_091265.1, from coordinate 32,301,727 downwards.
GTGCACGGGCGTGTATGTGTGTGCATGTGTGGGGTGCATATGTGTATATACATGTGTGCTTATGTATGTGTGTGGGTGAGTATCTGTGTGAGCACATATGTGGTGCCTATGAGTGCAAGAGCTCTTGGTTTGAGCTTTTCCATTTCTAAGACAGTTCTCTAGGTCTCTCAGAAGCTACAGGCTTGGTCTGTTTTAACCTGCTCTGTTGGAGACAGACACAGGTATGGTTGATCCCCTTACTAGGGAAAGTACTGAGATCTAGTCTGGTGATTCTCAATCCTGGCTGTTATCAGAACCCAGGAGCTTACAAAAGGCCCTGCGTGTCCCAGGCACCCCGCCCCCACCTCTAGAGAGCTTGATAAGAGGGCCCTGGGTGGGAACCAGGTATCTATTGGTGCTTTAAAAGGCTTTCCCTGGGCTTGCCTGGTGGCTCAGTGGTAAAGAATCTGCCGGCCAGTGCAGGGGACACCGGTTCAATCCCTGATCCCAGATGACCTCACATGCTGTCACCCTACTAAGCCTGTGTGCCACAACTACTGGGGCTGTGCTCTAGAGCCTGGGAACTGCAACGACTGAACCCAAGAGCTGCAGCTACCAAAGTCCGTGCGTGCTCGAGCCTGTGCTCCCCAAGAAGTCACCGCAATGAGGAGCCCACACGCTGCAACTCGAGCAGCCCCTCCTCACTGCAACTAGATGAAAGTCCACACAGCAATGAGGACCCAGCACAGCCAACAATGAATAGATGAATAAAGAATAAAAGGCTTTCCCTGTGCTCCCGCTGGGTAGCCGGGCGAGGCGCCGTGGTACAGCTTATGAGTCGTCGGTGCAGTGGGTGGGCCACGGTGTAGGAATCAGACCCAAGTCTGAGCTCCCTTTAACTGAGGACTAACCAGAGACTAGCAGCTCATATTGTATCATCTTATTTGCTTCTCAAAGCCTCTCTTTTTTAAAAAATGTTCTTACAAAATTTTTTTCATAAATTTATAGACAGTAAAACTGAGTTTTTGGTATGTACAGTTTTATAGATTTTAGCACACATAAAATTTTGTATAACTATCCCCACAATCTTGGTACAGACGGTTGCACCATCCAAAAATTTCCAACGCTTCTCTCTCTGGCATGTATAAGCATCCTCCTTTCATAGGGAAGGAAAAAACCCTACCCTGGGTCAGTGCGTTTTCTCATCACCATTGTGCCCGTGGACTTGTGGATATAAGGTAGCCTGGTACTGACTATCCTGAGAGCCAGGGTCAGGCACACCCTCTCTGGCCAACAATGGTCATTTACTTAAAAAAAGTAAATTACAATTGGAGCATCTTCAGTCTGCAACAATAAAGAATAATTTCTCTTTCTTGTGCACAAGAGCTCCAATTATGATTTAACTCAATTCGAATTAACTATGCTTTGATGGCATTTCCATTACATAAAAAATAAATGTATTAGCCAAGCATAATGTGTTTTGACTATAGTTCTGATGCTAATAAGGAGGCTGTTTGGCAGCTATGATCCCACTCTTCATTCCATAGTTGTAAAGAACAAGAGAAAGGGAAAAAAAAGATGAGGCAAATAACTCTGAGAAATCCCACACAGAGGAGTGTGGTGGTTTGGGGGTGGGATGGGGGCTGGCAGCATATGCTTCATATTAACAGGTTCATTCTCTTAGCTACTGCTTGAGATGCTTCGGGGTGTGCATGTGGGCAGGTACCAAGGGCTGTTCCACCTGCTGGGTGGACTGGGCAGGAGGCGGGTAGGGGGTGGTGTGAAGATGGAGTTGACTAAACACACCACGTGGCTGTCGGCAGGCCCATCCCCACTGTGCAGTGATAACGGCGCGCCGCCGCTCTCCAGGGATCTCTCAGAGTCTGAGTAGCCTGAGGCCCACGCCCCAGCTCCTGGCCCCCACTCACTGGTCACCAGTAGGACAGTGCTCTTCAGGTGTGTAATGACCCTCCCCCTACCCCGATGCATCTGCGCTGCTGCCAACACCTTCCTGGGGTCCATGGCACCCGAGCACCCCTCATCCCAGAGGAGAGGGCCTGACCTGGGCCAGCCTAGGTCCTGACACTTGCTTTACAGCCACTATGCTCTCAACAGCTGCCCGAGGTAGGTTTCTGTCTCTACTTTACAGAAGAGGAAGTTATGCTGGGATCTGAGTCTGTTCATCCTCAGAATCATCTCTGGAAACTTCCTCTCCTCTCTCTTAGAAAGCAGGGGGTACTGACCCCAGCTGACTGGCTTCCTCTGGGTTTGGCCAGTGGGAGACACTGGCCTGAGGGTGGAGGGTGGAGGCTGTTTTACTCCCTGGCACTGGTTTCCATCAGACACATCTGCCCTGGATCCAGCTTCCACAGGAGACCCCAGTCCCTGGGCTGTTGAAATGCTAGGGACTCCCTTTGACCTTGGGGTGGGCTCTTTAGTCTCTTGCTCTGGCTAATCTTTGAGCTGCCTCATTCTTCCCCATTTGGTGTTTCAGCCCTCCATCTCCCATGTAGCCAGTTCTTTACAATAAATGCCCTTTGTTTAAAATACTTGGAGAAGTTTTTTTTTTCTCTGGATAAAACAGAAGCCCCAAGAGGTTAGGTTAGTGTTAGTGTTGTGTTAGTGTTATTGCTCCATCATGTCTGACTCTTTGCAACCCTGTGGACTGTAGCCTGCCAGGCTCCTCTGTCCATGGAATTCTCCAGACAAGAGTACTGGAATGGGTTGCCATGTCCTTCTCTAGGGAATCTTCCCAACATAGCGATTGAATCTGGGTCTCCTGCATTGCAGGCAGATTCTTTACCATCTGAGCCACCAGGGAAGCCCCAAGAGATTAAGTAGCTCCCTAGAATAATAACCTCCAAAAACTTCAGCGTATTTCTTTCCAGGTTTGAAAAATGTGTATACTGATGAAATCTTTTCTTTGGAGTCTATCTATCTACCAGAATAACCAGAACATAAATGGGTTGTACTCTATGCATGTTTTAATCTGCTGTTTTTTACATCATGAGAATTTTATTTTCTCATCTAATTTCAAAAAATACATTTAATGACTTTAATATTCAGTAATTTTAAGGATTACTTACTTAAATAATCTTCTAAGCATTTAGATTCTCCATGTCTTTTCACTTACATAGCTAATTATAAGGAAGTTCTGTCTGAGATGGCAAAATGAAAACAGGTAAGCAGTTGCTTTTCTCTGGCACTTGACTAAATGAGCAATAGAAAATAAAAATCTGCTCACTTCCCCTCCCCCACCAAATCATCAGTTCAGTTCAGTCACTCAGTCTTGTCCGACTCTTTGTGACCCGCCAGGCCTCCCTGTCCATCACCAACTCCCGGAGTTCACTCAAACTCACATCCATCGAGTTGGTGATGCCATCCAGCCATCTCATCCTCGGTTTTCCCCTTCTCCTCCTGCCCACAATCCCTCCCAGCATCAGAGTCTTTTTCAATGAGTCAACTCTTCTCATGAGGTGGCCAAAGTACTGGAGTTTCAGCTTTAGCATCATTCCTTCCAAAGAACACCCAGGACTAATCTCCTTCAGAATGGACTGGTTGGATCTCCTTGCAGTCTAAGGGACTCTCAAGAGTCTTCTCCAACACCACAGTTCAAAAGCATCAATTCTTTGGTGCTCAGCTTTCTTCACAGTCCAACTCTCACATCCACACATGACCACTGGAAAAACCATAGCCTTGACTAGATCATAAGTAGCACTAAAAGAAATGGTTCTCACCTCATGCCATAAATTTCAGGGAACGCTTCTTACCCTGCTGATAAGTTTCCTAGCCTCACCCTCTCCAGTCAAAGGCCAGACTGGGGAGGTGAGGTGGTTGAGCGAAGACCTGAGGCTTCTCACTAATCACCCTCCATCTGGAGAGAAGCAGAGAAGCATGTGAGCATGTTGTCCGGAGACATGCTTCATACTCCCTGCTCACTGTTGCTGCGATCTCAGGATTGAAGCCAGCATGGGCAGTCTGCCCCAGCTCATCATTTTTCTAGGATGTTATGTTCATGCTGTGAAACATGTTAGGAAGTACTGCCTGAGACCACCAAAAAATGCCTTGTATTGCAATAGTAGGGCTGTTAATGTAGAGCTGGAAGAAGAGATATTAGATGTAATTGGAAGGGGTTTGAGAACAGTTTAATCACACTACATAGAAACAGAAAGATATGGAAAGCTGTCTATACTTGTCTGAACAGCCCAAGTTAAGCATAGAAGGATGAAAAGTAACCATGGAGCAAGTAAGCAACCAATTATAGTCCCCACCAAACCTAGAAATAAATGAAGACAAAGAGATAAAAGAAAGAACATTTCTTACCAAAAAACAAAACAAACAGAAAGCTGCAAGACAAATGAAAAACCCAACCTGAAAGAAAACATATCCTCAGAAACAAAGAAAGCTTCCAATGCATATTTTGCACTACAGAGCAGTCTACCAAGAATCTGAATCCAATAAAACAAGGACTCAACAGAGAAACTCAACAGAGAAACTAGATGGCGGCTCAGTATAATAAGATTAAAAGAAGTTCACAATGCTGGGAAATTTAAGGATGCATGCAATATTATAATTATAATATTATTATACATATTATAAATTATAAACAAAAAGAAATTATAAACGAAAGAAAAACATACAGCTGAAAATTGTATCTCTAACACAGAGAGAAGGTTTGCTGTAATAATGATGACAGATGACAAGAAAAGGACAGAAGACAGAGAAGGACAAAGTTATTCAAAAATAGGCATAATATCTGCTGAGGAGAACCCACATGTAGAATAGAAAATATATTTCATTCTTGATAAACAACAGAGACTGTCTTATTACTACCAAACTTGACTCATGAAGAAATAATTCTTCTGGCATCTAAACAGAGAAAAAACAGTCCCCTTCAAGGAGAAGAAAACCAAGCTGACCTCGGACATCTCCACAAAGACGTTCAATGTCAGAAGCAACAGAGTGAAGCCTGAAGCGTTCTGAGGGAATGAATGAAAAAGGGGCCCAACATGACTATATGTGATCAAATCACTGTGGAAGTAAAAGGCAGAAGTAGACATTCAAAAATGAAATAGTAGAGGAACCGACCATCCATGAACCCCTACAGAGAAGCCACTCATTTGAAATTCAGCCTCCACTCCGCTCCTTAGTAGCTATACCAATTTACATTCCCAGCAACAGGGAGCCAAGGCTCCCTTTTCTCCATATCCGTGTCGGCATTTATTAAATCTAATCTTTTTATAGTTGCTGTTTGCTTAGTGATTGTGAGCCAATTTTCTAAACTCTGTCTTGTGTGGCCACTCAGTTGTGTTCAGATAACTTAGTGGTTAGCTAGTGATTCAACAGAAACTGCCTTCAATGTCAAGGTTTAGAGGTTATTTCTCCCCCACTCCTTTTTTAGCGTGAAAGCAGATTTATTCAGGAAGATACACACTCCACAGACAGAATTCAGGCTTTCTCAGAAAGTGAGAGAGGGCTTGCGGTTATTTCCTGACGCAGCATTTGCATGGCTGCTGCGAACTTCCGTTTACTTTCCTGAGCTCTGATGAAGTTGATTCTTATAGATTTTGGAAAGATAGTCCCTGTTTTTGTAGAGGGATGGATTCTTGGAATTCCCTCTGCTACCATTGTCGCTGTCACCACTGCTCAGAGAGTATCTTTTTCATAATTCTATTTGTTAAATAAATGAATGATTGCAACTCTATTGGATACTTACATGTAAGAAAGAGTGGTAAATGTATTTGTATGTTATATAAACCTAAGGTTACTCTTCTAAGCTAAACAATACTCTCATCATTTAGGTTTCTTCAGTCAAAAAGATACGGCTCTGTCCTTGATAGCAAGGAGGAGAGGACTTAAGGATGTCACCACAGGATATCTTGACATTGGTTGTATCAGTGCTTCAGATTCTGGCCAAGGATGCCAGATTCTCACTACTGCCAGTGAAAGAGACTGTCAGGACCCAGAGAGCTGACTTCAGGCAAACCCCAGAGACACCACCAGTTCTGTTCCAGACCACCGGAATGAAATGAATATCAGAATAAAGTGAGTCATACAATTTTTTTTTTTTTTTGGTTTTTCGGTGTGTATAAAAGTTGAGTATAAACTATTGCCTTTTGAGTGTGCAACAGCATTGTGTCTAAACAAAGAATGTACATATTTTAATTAAAAATACTTCATTGCTAAAAAGTGCTAGCCATCATCTGAGCCTTCCGCAAGTCATAGTAGTAACATAACAAATATAATAACATGAAGAGCTTGAAATATTGCAAAAAATAAAATTACCAGGATGGGACAGACACAAAGTGAGCAAATGGGGTTGGAAAAAAAACGGCACTGGTAGACTTGCTTGATGCAAGGTGGCCACAAACCTTCATTTTAAAAATATGCAGTATTTTCAAAGTGCAAAAAAAAAGTTTGCATTTGCAGGGAGACTTTGAGGTGATCTAGTGCAATTTAAGGAGCACGGCCTGTAAACCTGGTTAACTTGAGTGCTGACTACAGCTTCACTGCTTTCCTAGCACTGTATCTTGGCTGTTTGGAGTACCCGTTTTCACACCTTCAGTATGGCCTTTCAGCGAGACAGCTCCTCACAGTGGGATGGCTCAACAATGGGGAGTTTCAGTTAGCTCTGGCTTAAGCGGGGCCTCCCAGGTGGCACAGTGGTAAGAAATTTTCCTGTAAATGCAGGAGACGCAAGAGACATGGGTTCAATCCCTGGGTCAGGAAGATCCCCTGGAGGAGGAAATGGCAACCTACTCTAGTATTCTTGCCTGGAAAATTCCATGGACAGAGGAGGCTAGTGGGCTATAGTCCATGGGATCTCAGAGAGTTGGACAAGATTGAGCGCGCATGCACACACACACACACACACACACACTGGCTTAAGGAGGATGAAGCTTTTGTCCTATGGAGACTGTAGTGTCTAGGCATTCTGCTGGCACTCAGGGTCCCAGCCTGTCTTATAATTCTATTCTAAATTCATCTGTTTTTACAGGTCTAACTGTGGGGCCTTCTGCTGTCTGTTTTCCTCCATATTGTGCTTCTGTTGCCAGAGATGACACCAGCTCCTTGCTCAAAGCCTGCCAATCCTCCTTGGACAGAAATTAACACACATCTTTAAGTCACAGGGTCCAGAGGCAACGAAAGGAAGCTATACAAAGGGAAAAACAAAAGCTAGACAAAACCAACCACAACCAAGATGGTGATGCATCTGACCTCCAACAGACCCTGAGTCTCACTTTCAAGCAGATTTTACGTTAGTGTAGTAAATGACCACAGCAGGACCAGAAGATGCAGACCAAAAAAAAAAAAAAAAAGGGTAAAAAGAGGGTGGCACTCCATTCCCTGAGAGAGTCATGGCCCTTCCCCAGTAACTGATGCTCATGACTCCCCATCGTTAGCCCCACTCCTCCGCCCATTGCCCTGACTCTTTGAAATCAAATCCCTGCTGTGTTCCACAGGAGAGGGTGGGATGAACTGAGAAAGCCGCATTGACATATATACGCCATCAAGTGTAAAATAAAGCCCAGGAGCCCGGCCTGGTGCTCTGTGATAACCCCGAGGGGTGGGACACGGGGAGGGGAGTGAGGCTCCAGAGGGAGGGGAAATACATATATATAATTATGACTGATTCACACTGTTGTGTGGCAGAAACCAACAGAATATTGTAAAGCAATTTTCCTTTAACTAAAAACTTTTAAAAATAAATAATAAAATCCCTCCTGCCACGAGACGAGCAGTGGGTCTCTGAACGAAGTTCCTGCTTCTCCATTTTTTGGCCATTGAGTAAAACTTGCACTGTGGCTACGAATCCACCTGCCAATGGAGGGGACGTGGGTTTGATCCCGGGTCTGAGACAATCCCACGTGCCTGGGAGTAACTAAGCGCCTGTGTCACAGCCACCGAGCCTAGGCTCTAGAGCCCGGGAGCCGCAACTGCTGAGCCCATGTGCCGCAGGTACCGAAACTCACATGCGCAGAGCCGTGCTCTGCAACAAGAGAAGCTACGGCAGTGAGAAGGCCACGCACTACAAGGAAGACTAGCTCCCACTTGCGGCAACTAGAGAAAGTTTGCACACAGCAGGAAGACCCAGCGCAGCCCCCTAGTAATAATAATAATAATAATAATAATAATAATAAATTTTAAAAACTTGCACTGCATCGATCTCAGCCTTGGCTTTGTTTTTGGCTACATGAACCGGAACAGAAAATGTACTTATTGGCAGGGGTTTATACAACTTAATTGGGTAATACCTCTAGTCAAGCTATACTTCCACCTGAAGCCTGTTCTTTTCCCAGCTACGTGTGGGAAAAGTTACATCAAGGTTCATCCACAGGGCCACCATCCCTGGGAAGCCTCTCCTCGCTTTTCAGCTGGAAGTCACGCCATCAGGCTGTGGGCTCCCGCAGTGCTTGGTCCACACTCTCTCGTTCTCTCTCCCTCCCCTGCATCCATAGCCTTTCTCGAGTATGAGAGTTACAGGCAGTGAAGAGATAGCGAGCCAGCCACTGAACATAACCCACTTACAAATGCCCTCACCCACAGAGTGATGCTCACGGATGCTCTGGTAACGCTTAAACATTATTGCATGATTAGGAAGTTTGATTTTTGCAGTTAATTTTTAAAATACTTTTATTTATCTATTACTTTTGGCTCTGCTTCGTCTTGGCTGCTGTATGGGCATTTCTCTAGTTGTGGCAAGCAGGGATTTCTCTCTAGGTGCGGCTCCCAGGCTCTAAAGCACATGAGCAATCGTGTGGAGCATGGACTTTGCTACTCGGTGGCAGGTGGGATCTTCTTGAATTAGGGATCGAACCCATGTCTCCTGCGTTCGCAGGTGGATTCTGTACCACTGAGCCATCAGGGAAGCCCTGTAATTAGTTTGTATAAAGAATTTTCTGTGTTGTTATTTTTTGGTGTGCATCTAAAACTTTGTGTATTTGGGGGAGGACGAGGGGCTCACCCACGTGAATATCATCCCTTGCAGTGGAAGAGGCAGAGAAATTCTCCAGGAACATGAACTCTGCCGGCTGGATCCAGACTCAACCGGGACTGTGTTTCTAGCCCTTTGACATCCTAGGCACAAAGTCGATGCTCAGGCAACACTGCAAAGCTGAATTTATCATATTCCAACGGGCAGCTCTTCTCTGGCTAACCCTTATCTTTGTCTGGTGACTCATAGCATTTAAAAAAAAATGAGATTCAGATCTGTACATTTCAATATGTTTCACAAATGACTTTCCTATTTTTTCCTCTCTTCCTTTGCCTTCTTTCTTCCCATTGGTGTAGAAGGATCTCATTTCCATAGTATTGTAAGCATTGACACGAATTTAAACTTGAGGGGACTGCTTGTTAGGTTAAAAAAGCAGTCACTTATATGTGGGATCTTGAATGAGTACCTTCCCTACTTCCTCCCACTCCCAAGGCTAACTTCTCTTGAAGGAAGCCGGAGGAGGGTGGTCAGGAATCTGCCTCTAGGGAAAGACCGATGATCCCTTGAATCACCTACTGTCAGCGCTGCTGCGGCAGAAAAACTGCAGTCTTGGGAGCTGGAATAGCGTTAGATCCCAAGTCCAATGCTTCACCCGTGATTTGTATTTTTTTGGGCAAGTTTCTTCACTTCTCTGAGCCTCAGGATTTTCCTTGTAAACTTGGAACTGCAATATCTCCCTCATAGGATAATGATCAGGGTTGGAGGAGCGGGGGTGTATACGTGCTAACTGAATTCACGAGTGTATAAACAAGCGGATGGTGTCTGTCATCACATGCCGGAGCCCTGCGGTTGGCCTACACAGCGGCTTAGCAAAGAATGTGATGGGAGCAGAGAGACTTTGGGAGGGGTAGTTTATCTAAACATCTAAACAGTGATTGTCAGAACTTGGAGTTAATAAAAAGCAGTCTGACTTCTGGCTCTCTATAGAATGGTCACTCTCTTATGTTTATACCCCTGTTGGACTATTCCCTACCATCTCCTTCCCCAGCGCCATTGGAATCAGGGCTGTGAACAGAGCTGCTTCTCTCAGTATAGAATTCCAGGATTATGGAGATAGAAGACCTGGCCCTGGCTATCCCTCTGGGCCCATGATTGTAGATTCTGAGCTATTTCTGAAACTCCTTGCTGGTTCAATCTGCAAAGTAGTTTGCAATGGAAATTTCTCCCCCTTGAAATCCTTGTTAATCTAATTGCAATTGAAATGCATAAGTGAAATGACAAAAGCTGCATTTTATCAGCAATTACAGCAATTTTCTTTTATTTACTGGAGTCTGACCTCTGCTGTATTGATGAATTGCATTTTTTCAAGGTCTATTTTCCCATCAGCAAAGTCAGGTTGTTTATAAAGTGATTGGCACAAAATATCGTTCTCCCCTCGCCTGTCTTTCCCCCCTATATTTTAAAAAATATGTCTCAAGTCTGAAGAAATGGACTAAGAATTTACGGAGCCCGGACCTTTCTATCTGAGTGTATTTTTTACAGGAAGCTCTAAAGCATCCAACGATAGTCTTTTCAACGTCGAAAGCTGAAAAATACGCAGCCTTCAGCATCTTGCACCTCTGTCTCCTAAGTCCTTAGAGATCTGGTGTGAAATCTGCACCCATTATCTTTTCAATCAGCCTTCTAATTGCTGCTTTTCAAGGTGATACCGTCAGGAAGTCAGAGTGGGAAGTCTGAGAGGAATGAGGGGCCCTGCTCCCCTCCCCAGGTCAAGGCAGTCCTCAAGGCCGAGTGACCTCCTGGAATCTTTCTCTCTCTCTCTCTTCATCTCTATTGCCATGATCAGACTTGTATCTGTTCTTTCCTGGACCCCTTCATAGCCTCCATAAGGCTTTCACCACCTCCAGCCTTAAATTCCTTGCTTTGCTCCTTTTTCTCTGCCACACAGCTGTCAAAATGACCTTTCAAAACCATAGATCAAGCTGCCATCTCCCCAGAGGTGCCCCATCACCTGCTGGAGAACATCTCATCTCTTGAGGATGTCCCAGAGGGCCTCTGGTGAATGTGAATCCCCCTGTCTTTCCTAGACATGGCCCACCTCTCCCTGGCCTGTCCCCCACCCTATACTCCAGGGACCCAGAACTGGTTCTCATCGTCTTCTCTGTGTAGACCCATCCTCCTCCACTTTATGCTGTCTCCTATGCCTGGAAAACCTCCTTCCCTGTCTTTATTCACCTGTCAATGCTTGCTCAAGCTTTATCCTAATTTACCTCTGCAAAACCTTGATTCTTTAACGTGTGTTATGCATCCCTTTATTAAAGTACCTACTACTCTGTGTTGAGATGATCTTCAGTCAGTGCTTCCCTATCAGACTGTGAGCGTGTTCCCTGAGGGAAGGCAAAGTAGTTTACTTAGCTCTGCAACACTGGGGCCTAGCTCAGGCAGCCGCTTACACACCATCTGTTAGATTATGCTACCCAGTCGTTGTCCAGTAATTGCCCAATTCCTCTCCTACTTTCCTCTTTCCCTGGAGTTACTGATTCCCCCACCTTTAAACTGTGTATCCACTGATTTCCCTCCTTTAGTTCCACCCACTGCTTAGAGGTTCAAAGGAGTTATTGGCTATAAGTGAACGATATAGACTTGTAAGTATATCCTAGTATTGGAACTTCCCTGGTGGTCCAATGGTTAAGAATTGGCCTTTCAATGCAGGGCACTTGGGTTTGATCCCTGGTCAAGGAATTAAGATCCCACACGGCATGAAGCAACTGAGCCGGTGTGCTACAACCAGAGAGTCCATGCATGGCCACAAAGTCCCGCACAATGAAATGAAGATCCTGTGTGCTGCAACTAAGACCCGAAGCGACTAAATAGATAAATAGATATAAAAAGCAAACAACAGTGAATTTGTAAGCATATCCTCGTGTTAGTGTTTTCTGTTACCGCTCCTCTTTGGCACCTTCACCTAACTCTCCAATCACGCTCTTGCCCCCATCAACACCTCTGATTGAGTAAATATTTCAGATGAGCCCCGACAAACCATCAATAAAACGGAATCAAGCCAACACCCACTGAAGAGGATCCTGACTAATCCAGGCTATTGGTTTTTGTTGGGGGCTTATTCAATGTTGCCCCTTTCCCCTTCAAACCAGATAGATGTCCAGGCTTGTGATACTGCCCTTTCTTTTGTCCCCCACTTCATGCAATGGCTCTCAATTCCTTCCTCTTGGACTGTCTTTTATTCTGAGCAAATGATAGTTAATGTTGTTAATGATAGCTGGCATTAGGATTCACTGTGTGCCAAGAACTATACTGAATGGGTTGACTCATTTAATTCTCCCCCAAATCCCTGGAGGTGGACACTTGCATCACCATTTATGAGATGAGGAGACTGGAGTGGCTAACTCACTTGTTCACTAGCTCCCCAGTTTACAAGAGGTGGATGGGAGACCAGAGAGGCACACTTGACCTTCACCTTCTCCTGCCTCTCAAGGTTATATGCCAAGTTCACCCCCTGGACTATGATTTCTTAGATGACAGGGGCTTAGTGCGGTGTACACTTGCCTCTCCAGACTCCCAGGAAACATTTCTCTAACATGGAAATATTTCTATTGTAAGTACTGCTGTGTCAGGAAAGAAGATGAATAGAGACAGAAGATCCAGATTACAAATCCTGATTTCACAGCATTAAATGTGAGCTTCAGTTATCACTTCGGGAGGATGAGAAGAAAAGTAAATTGACCTCATAAAAACTGAATGAGGTGTTGAAAGTAGAAACCCTTTGAGTTAGAGCAGATGCTTGGTAAATACTGGTTTGATTCTCTTGGAGCTTCATTTTTACCAGTCATGAAACTGGCTTTTTGATATATTGCCATGTTAAAGCTTGACATGAGAGAGAGAGACACACACACACACACACACAAACACACACACACACACACACACACAGAAAGGGAGAGAGGGAGAGACTGCCTTCCTATGTTCAGTTCAGTCGCTTAGTCATGTCCAGCTCTTTGCGACCCCACGGACAGCAGCACGCCAGGCTTCCCTGTCCATCACCAACTCCTGGAGCTTGCTCAAACTCATGTCCAGCGAGTCGGTGATGCCATCCAACTGTCTCATCCTCTGTCGTCCCCTTGTTCTCCTGCCTTCAGCCTTTCCCAGCATCAGGGTCTTTTCCAGTGAGTCAGTTCTTTGCATCAGGTGGCCCAAGTTATCAAGGAGGAAATTGAAGCGCAGAGAAAGGTTGATTGAATGTTCCCTGAGCATGTGCCCCTGATTTGAGCAGCAAGGTTACTTTGGCTGTCCTGAAATGCCTTGGGTCATTCAGGAACTTACTGCCATTTTCAGGTCAGCTCCAAGTCAACTCGGATGACTGTTATCCTCTTTGCTTTTGCAAAGTCTGGTGAAATAACCGTAAATGACTCTTGCATCGTGTTTCTCTGAAGTCCTTCAACTAAGAACGTAAGATGTTGTGACTAACCAGGTAGAGTTAGGTCTTTAAGCTGAAATCAACCTAAGAGGAATCCATCTGACTTCATTCTGTTGTCCTTTAAATCTTCTTCATGCTGGTAGTTGTACCCTAAGTGCCTTTAATCATGAGAGTATCAACTGTGCCGTCCAGGACTGAGTGTCTGTGACAGACCCTCTACACCCTCTGGGGTAGAGTCGGTTGGTTCTTACCTTCAAGGAGATCATGGACAGCAGGGAGAGAAAACACGCAATCCAGGATTCCAGCAAAGTCACACAGAATTCCCCAGGATGGACATTTGGTATGTGGTTCTGACCAGAAGTACAAGTGAGTGGATTTGTTGCTGGCCCTTGAAGGACATGCAGTGTTTTGCCAGGAGGAGAAAGTGGGAAAAGGTAGCTCTGACAGAAAGACTTGTGGACAAAGGCACCTGCCATAAAGGCCTAAGGCCCGAAATCAGTTCTCTTCTGCGGAAGTGGCAGAGTCAAGTCTGCATTATATCTTGAATCTGCCAAGCAACAGGTAGATCGATATTTCAAGTGGGGCCTCCTAGTCAGAAAACAGTTCCCATCGGTCCCAGGCCTTCCCTTTCCTGGGAACTTATTTCCACACTTGTCATCTTAGCTCTACCAAATATTTAAAGTATGAATAATGGGGAGCCATGGTTAGGAAATCAAAGTCTGATATTTCTCTTCATTGAGATTAATGATTGTAATTTTCCCCGTGGTGGGGTGGGGGCAGTGGGGAGAGCTGTGTAAGAAGAAAGGTTTACTCCTTGAGGAGTGTAGGCCTCATACAAGGCATAGCATGACAATTACAACTTTGCACAGAGTTATGCGGAGGATCTTGAGGCAGCAGGATTTATCCTGGGAAAAGGCTGGCCGCATGGGCAGCCCAAGCCAGCCTGGAACCTTTCTAGGATGCCAGCGGATCTAGGCCCACCTAATATGGCTTCTCCAAGCTTGACTCTGCTTCCATGCCCTGCATGGTGCCCTAAGCTCACAACACACAGTTGACAAACTGAGCATCAAGCAAGTTGTAAGAGATAACACCGTGTGCCGTTAACAGCCGGGACTGTGGCACCAGGAATACCCAGGAATGAATGGCAACCAGCTACTTGTGAGGCAGGCTACTGTTCTGAGCAACCTTCATAGTCCTCATCTGTTGGTTGAGAGTGTCATAAGGACAGTCTAGGACACGCCAGAAATCTAGTAGGATCATTGCCTTCTGTTCCCTAGATATCTTTGTGCGTGCTCAGCTGTGTCCAACTCTTTGTGATCCCATGGACTATATACTCCCCAGGCTCCTCTGTCCATGGAACTTTCCAGAAAACAACACTGGAGTGGGTTGCCATTTGCTGCTCTAGGGGATCTTCCTGACCCAGAGATTGAACCTGTATCTCCAGCATCTCCTGCATTAGCAGGCAGATTCTTTACCACTGAATCACCTGAGAAGTCTCAGGTATCTTTACCTTACCCCTTGCTCTCCTGCAAGGCTCCCAAAGGTGACTGGAGAAGACGTCAACTGCAAGTGTGTTGTTTAGAAAAAGCACTAGGCATATACGGGCCAAGTCTTAGGAAATCTGAAGACAAGGCATTCAGGGGCATGTAATATTTCTCTACCTCTGAGTACACACCATCCTCTAAAGACAGTGCCTACTTTCAGGGAGGGATGGACTGAAGAATGATCTGCCAATGAGAGTAGACAGTAGGGTCACAGTTAAGAATATGCAAATCAAAACCACAATCTCATGCTGGTCAGAATGGCTGCGATCCAAAAGTCTACAAACAATAAATGCTGGAGAGGGTGTGGAGAAAAGGGAACCCTCCTACACTGTTGGTGGGAATGCAAACTAGTGCAGCCACTATGGGGAACAGTGTGGAGATTCCTTAGAAAACTGGAAATAGAAGTTCCATACGACCCAGCAATCCCACTGCTGGGCATACACACCGAGGAAACCAGAACTGAAAGAGACACGTGTACCACGATGATCATCACAGCACTGTTTACAATAGCCAGGACATGGGAGCACCCTAGATGTCCATTGGATAAGAACGCTGCGGTACATATACGCAACACATACACACAATGGCTGAATATTACTCAGTCATTAAAAAGACTGCATTTGAATCCATTCTAATGAGGTGAATGAAACTGGAGCCTAATGTACAGAGTGAAGTAAGTCAGAATTAAAAAAAAAATACCAGTAGAGTATACTAACACATATATATGGAATTTAGAAAGATGGTAACGACGACCCTGTATGTGAGACAGCAAAAGAGACACAGATGTAAAGAACAGTCTTTTGGACTCTGTGGGAGAAGGCGAGGGTGGGATGATTTGAGAGAATAGCATTGACACATATATATTATCACATGTGAAACAGATCACCAGTCCAGGTTCGATGCATGAGACAGGGCACTCAGGGCTGGTGCACTGGGATGACCTGAGGGATGGGGTGGGAAGGGAGGTGGAGGGGGGGTTCAGGATGGGAAACACATGTACACCCATGGCTGATTCATGTCAATGTATGGCAAAACCACTACAATACTGTAAAGTAAGTGGCCTCCAATTAAAATAAATAAATTTAAAAAAAAAAGAATATCATCTCTGGTGCAAAGCTGTGTGTGCAAATCCCATCCTTGTGACTCTGTAGCTTAGTGTTCTTGGGCAAGGGATTTTACCTCTCTGACCCTCAGTTTTCTCATCTGTAGGATGGAGATAATATAAGACTTGCCTTAGGGGCTGTTAGCTCAATATTATATATAAAGCTCTTGGGTTCTTAGAACACTGCCTGGTGCAAAGGAAATTCTATGCAACTGTTTGTTACCAGTCTTTCCTTTTATTGATATTTGCCCCAAAGACTTTTTTTAAAATGAAAAAAAATCCTGATTTTATAAATACTTCAACATTCCTCCTTCTTAGGATAAAAACCCATCTCTGTCTTTCTGCTCTTATCTTTGTGTGGGTGCCTTGAAATGCTAGGACAATGAAGATAAGGTCATTTTTGTGTGTGTGAATATTGATCACTGACACTCAACACTATTGCTTTAGGAGACATGATACCATAAAACTCCTAGAAGAGAACATAGGCAAAACAGTCTCTGACATAAATCATACCAGTGTTTTCTTATGTCAGTCTCCTAAGGTAATAGAAATAAAAGCAAAAATAAACAAATGGGCCCTAATCAAGCTACTAGCTTTTGCACTACAAAGGAACCCATAAGCAAAACAAAAATACAGCCTATGGACATAGACATCAGGTTTCCAAGGGGGTGGGGAGGGGGAGGAATGAACTGGGAGGTTGGCGTTAGCAGAGGAAAACTATTATATATAGATAAACACCAAAGTACTACTGTATGTATGCATACACATATATGCGTGTGTGCTTGCTGAGTCACTTCAGTCATGTTCGACTCTTTACAAACCCATGGACTATTGTCTATCAGACTCCTCTGTCCATGGGATTCTCCAGGCAAGAATACTGGAGTGGGTTGCCATGCCCTCCTCCAGGGGATCTTCCTGACAACTAAATCACTTTGCTGTACAGCAGAAATTAACACAACATTTTAAATCAACTATATTTCAACACAATTAAAAAACAAAGATTGTTGCTTTAGGGATCTGAGCCCTCCTTTCATCCCTCCTTTGACGCTGGAGGAGCCCTGCATCACAGTGAGAAGTGGGAAAGGAAAGAGAGAGGAGAGCCTACATTTGACAAAAGAGGAAACCAAGGCAACCCTTAACCCCTCTGAACTTCTGTTTCACATCTGGAAACTGAGCAGTTTCAACTAGATGGTCTCCAAGGGCTCTGTCAGCACAAAACTTCTGACACTAAGACAGTAGGCGTGTAATTCATCTGAGAGCAAAAACGAGATTGAGGGCACCGTGCAAGATTTATTCCCCGTAAGAAGAATGTATCTCCAAAAGTAATGGTATATTCACGTGTGTGTGCTCAGTCATGTCCAACTCTGTGCGACCCCATGGACTGTAGCCCGCCAGGCTCCTCTGTCCATGGGAATCTCCAGGCAAAAATACTGGAGTGGGTTGCCGTGCCCTCCTCCAGGGGATCTTCCCGACCCAGGGATCAAACCCTTATCTCTTAGGTCTCCTGCATTGGTAGGAAGGTTCCCAGGTTCTAGTGCCATCTGGGAAGCCCAGTATATTCATGTGGTTATAGTTTTAAAAATATGTATTAGCCTGTTTTCGCAAGAAAAAAAAAAAGCAACTTAAGTCTGAACATGATCAGTGGTCATCTTCCTGACAAAGTCCTAAAATGCATTGTTCTAGATTTGAGCACAAATGCTATTATGAAATAATTTTTGGATATTCAGAAGAGAGGCGATGTCTCCAATAGAATAACAACAACAATCCCATTAATTACTGGGCATTTCATTATTTTAATTAATTTCTTCTCACTGTCTTTTCACCCAGGGTGCTGTTTGAAGTGCACACCATTAATTCTGAGGCACACTCTCCTCTCGTTTGTGCTAGAGGGAGTGAGGGGACCTCTCCATCCTGTGATTAATAGCACTTTTGAATAATTTTAGGTTCCCTTTTGCTAACATAAGGTAAATTGTCCTTGGCAATGATTCCTGTATTGGCTTAAAAAAATTAGTCCTTGTAAAGTGACACATGGGAGTCAACCTTCTGGTCATATCACTGTCAGAGATGGCTGTTTCCTAACACCCAGCAATCTCAGGTCAAGTTAGCTCAGAACCTCCTTCCTTAGTACACCATTCCAGCAAAGCATTGGAAACAGGAGATAAAACATTGTCAGGGAGCTCATGTTGCTTTCTGATATGACAACCTGCTTATTTCTGGCATAATGGGACCATGAAGCTGGGGGAAGGGGGCTCGGACTTCAATTTAGGTTTTATGAATGACTTGCTATGAGACTTTCCACCAAGCACTTAACCTCTCTGAACTTAGTGATCCCAAATTGGAAAATGAGAAGAACAAGATTCGCCTTTTCCCTTCCAGGGCTATTTTGAATAAAACAACAATGGTCGAGAAGTACTTTTAAAATTCTGAACTTTTATAGAAAAATAATTAAAGGGATAGTGATGAGCAGTCTACATAATATTGCTTAGAAGGGGTTCAGTCCAGTTTAGTCCAGTCGCTCAGTCATCTCCGGCTCTGTGATCCCATGAATCGCAGCACACCAGGCCTCCCTGTCCATCACCATCTCCCAGAGTTCACTCAGACTCACGTCCATCGAGTCCGTGATGCCATCCAGCCATCTCATCCTCTGTCGTCCCCTTCTCCTCCTGCCCTCAATCCCTCCCAGCATCAGAGTCTTTTCCAATGAGTCAACACTTTGCATGAGGTGGCCAAAGTACTGGAGTTTCAGCTTTAGCATCATTCCTTCCAAAGAACACCCAGGGCTGATCTCCTTCAGAATGGACTGGTTGGATCTCCTTGCAGTCCAAGGGACTCTCAAGAGTCTTCTCCAACACCACAGCTCAAAAGCATCAATTCTTTGGTGCTCAGCTTTCTTCACAGTCCAACTCTCACATCCATACATGACCACTGGAAAAACCATAGCCTTGACTAGACGGACCTTTGTTGGCAAAGTAATGTCTGCTTTTGAATATGTTGTCGTCTACGTTGGTCATAATTTTTCTTCCAAGGAGTAAGCATCTTTTAATTTCATGGCTGCAGTCACCATCTGCAGTGATTTTGGAGCCCCCAGAATAAAGTCTGACACTGTTTCCACTGTTTCCCCATCTATTTGCCATGAAGTGATGGGACCAGATGCCATGATCTTCGTTTTCTGAATGTTGAGCTTTAAGCCAACTTTTTCACTCTCCTCTTTCACTTTCATCAAGAGGCTCTTTAGTTCCTCTTCACTTTTTGCCATAAGGGTGGTGTCATCTGCATATCTGAGGTTATTGATATTTCTCCCAGAAATCTTGATTCCAGCTTGTGCTTCTTCCAGCCCAGTGTTTCTCATGATGTACTCTGCATAGAAGTTAAATAAGCATGGTGACAATATACAGCCTTGACACACTCCTTTTCCTATTTGGAACCAGTCTGTTGTTCCACGTCCAGTTCTAACTGTTGCTTCCTGACCTGCATACAGGTTTCTCAAGAGGCAGGTCAGGTGCTCTGGTATTCCCATCTCTTTCAGAATTTTCCACAGTTTATTGTGATCCACACAGTCAAAGGATTTGGCATAATCAATAAAGCAGAAATAGATGTTTTTCTGGAACTCTCTTGCTTTTTCCATGATCCAGCGGATATTGGCAATTTGATCTCTGGTTCCTCTGCCTTTTCTAAAACCAGCTTGAACATCTGGAAGTTCAAATATTGCTGAAGCCTGGCTTGGAGAATTTTGAGCATTACTGTACTAGCGTGTGAGATGAGTGCAATTGTGCAGTAGTTTGAGCATTCTTTGGCATTGCCTTTCTTTGGGATTGGAATGAACACTGACCTTTTCTAGTCCTGTGGTCACTACTGAGTTTTCCAAATTTGCTGGCATATTGAATGCAGCACTTTCACAGCATCATCTTTCAGGATTTGAAATAGCTCAACTGGAATTCTATCACCTCCACTAGCTTTGTTCGTAGTGATGCTTTCTAAGGCCCACTTGACTTCACATTCCAGGATGTCTAGCTCTAGGTGAGCGATCATACCATCGTGATTATCTTGGTTGTGAAGATCTTTTTTGTACAGTTCTTCTGTGTATTCTTGCTACCTCTTCTTAATGTCTTCTGCTTCTGTTAGGTCCAGACCATTTCTGTCCTTTATCAAGCCCACCTTTGCATGAAATGTTCCCTTGGTATCTCTAATTTTCTTGAAGAGATCTCTAGTCTTTCCCATTCTGTTGTTTTCCTCTATTTCTTTGCATTGATCGCTGAGGAAGGCTTTCTTATCTCTTCTTGCTATTCTTTGGAACTCTGCATTCAGATGCTTATTTCTTTCCTTTTCTCCTTTGCTTTTCACTTCTCTTCTTTTCACAGCTATTTGCAAGGCCTCCCCAGACAGCCATTTTGCTTCTTTGCATTTCTTTTCCATGGGGATGGTATTGACCCCTGTTCCCTGTACAATGTCATGAACTTCAGTCCGTAGTTTATCAGGCACTCTGTCCATCAGATCTAGTCCCTTAAATCTATTTCTCAGTGTGGGGTCACCCGAGACAGGCGGGTCATGGTGGAGAGGTCTGACAAAATTGGTCCACTGGAAGAGGGAATGGCAAACCACTTCAGTATTCTTGCCTTGAGAACCCCATGAACAGTATGAAAAGGCAAAATGATAGGATACTGAGAGAGGAACTCCTCAGGTCAGTAGGTGCCCAATATGCTACTGGAGATCAGTGGAGAAATAACTCCAGAAAGAATGAAGGGATGGAGCCAAAGCAAAAACAATACCCAGTTGTGGATGTGACTGGTGATAGAAGCAAGGTCTGATGCTGTAAAGAGCAATATTGCATAGGAACCTGGAATGTTAGGTCCATGAATCAAGGCAAATTGGAAGTGGTCAAACAGGAGATGGCAAGAGCGAACGTCAGCATTCAGTGAACTAAAATGGACTGGAATGGGTGAATTTAACTCAGATGACCATTATATCTACTACTGTGGGCAGGAGTCCCTTAGAAGAAATGGAGTAGCCATCATGGTCAACAAAAGAGTCTGAAATGCAGTACTTGGATGCAGTCTCAAAAATGACAGAATGATCTCTTTTCATTTCCAAGGCAAACCATTCAATATCATGGTAATCCAAGTCTATGCCCCAACCAGTAATGCTGAAGAAGCTGAAATTGAACAGTTCTATGAAGACCTACAAGACCTTTTAGAACTAACACCCAAAAAAGATGTCCTTTTCATTATAGGGGACTGGAATGCAAAAGTAGGAAGTCAAGAAACACCTGGAGTAACAGGCAAATTTGGCCTTGGAATGCGGAATGAAGCAGGGCAAAGGCTAACAGAGTTTTGTCAAGAGAATGCACTGGTCATAGCAAACACCCTCTTCCAAAAACACAAGAGAAGATTCTACACATGGACATCACCAGATGGTCAACACCGAAATCAGATTGATTATATTCTTTGCAGCCAAAGATGGAAAAGCTCTATACAGTCATCAAAAACAAGACCAGGAGCTGACTGTGGCTCAGATCATGAACTCCTTATTGCCAAATTCAGACTTAAATTGGAGAAAGTAGGGAAAACCACTAAACAATTCAGGTATGACCTAAATCAAATCCCTCATGATTATACAGTAGAAAGGGCTGGCCAGTTGTAACATTCTACTTAAATAATACAAATTTAAGCTGGCTCTGTAAAATTTTTCTAAAGATCATTTTGTAAAGGGTAATCAGCAGAGTGAAGGCTAGTAATTCTGTGTTGATAACTTGGTTTTTGTTCTGAAGTATCTACTATGTGTGTCTCATCTAATTCTAAGTTCTGTAGGAGAGTCACAGTAGGGACAAAGCTTGCTCTGCCTTCTTCATTTTGGAGGGTTGAATGACCTCCCATCCAACATATTTTTACCTCCCTTTCTCTCTCCCTCTAGCAGGTGTTTACTGAACACACACTATGAGATAAGTATTATTTACGTGCTGGAGACATAACTGGGCACAAGATAGAAAAAGTTCCTACCTTCAGTGAGTTTAAACTCCAGTGGGGGTGATGAACAGATAAGTATGTAATATCTGGTAGAGATAAATGCTCAGCCTATCTATCTATCTATCTATCTATCTATCTATCTATCTATCTATCTATCTATCTATCTATATCTTGTGGGAGAAGGGAGGGAGAGTTCCTGAGGGGCTACTTTAGATTGGGTGCCAGGGAAGGCCTCTTTGAGGAGATGTGAAGAGCAGACACCCAGACAAATGGACGGAGTGAGCCATCTGAATATTTGCAGATGGTGAAGAGGGAGGAGCAGAGCAGAGTCTTTGGAGGACGGAGAGCAAGGAGTGTCCTGTCTGATCAGATTACAGAAGGCCTACTCTGGAGTGCAGATCATGGGATGATAGGAGAGCCGCACCAGGCAGACAAGCAAGAGGACTCCTGACCTGGGGCGGGAGGAGCTGATGGTGGCGCCATGTGGGTCAGCAGTGATGGAAGCTGGGACAGGGGGTCAGATTCAGGGTACAGGTTGAAGGGAGACCCAACAGGACTTGCCGGTGGATGCTGCGGGGCATGAGAGAAGCAGAGGCACCAAGAAGAGCTCCAGGATTTTTGGCTTGAGCCCTTGGACTTTCTGGGTGGCTCAGTGGCACCCCACTCCAGTTCTCTTGCCTGGAGAATCCCATGGACAGAGGAGCCTGATGGGCTGCCGTCCATGGGGTCGCGAAGAGTTGGACACGACTGAGCGACTTCACTTTCACGTTTCACTTTCATGCACTGGAGAAGGAAATGTCAACCCACTCCAGTGTTCTTGCCTGGAGATTCCCAGGGGCGGCAGAGCCTGGTGGGCTGCCGTCTATGGGGTTGCACAGAGTCGGACACAACTGAAGTGACTTAGCAGCAGCAGCAGCAGCAGTGGTTAAAAAATCCACCTGCCAATGGAGGAGTTGAGGGTTCGATCCCTGGGCCAGGAAGATCCCCTGGAGGAGGAAATAACAACCCACTGCAGTATTCTTGCCTGGAGAATCCCCATGGATAGAGGAGCCTGGCAGGCTACACATGAGAGTTGACATTTGCATACATATTGAAGAGCATGGGAGTAGCAGGTTTGTGGTCAGGGAGCAGGAATTGCAAATACACTTTTGAGACAGATGCTTTTTGGATATTTGAATGGAATTGTCACATACACCACTGGGCATGTGAGTTAGGAGAGAGACTGGGGCTAGGGGTACTGGACTCATCCACATGTGCGATATGCCCTTTGGGTAGAGGTTTAGTCTAGACAGATTTATCCTTTAATGTTTGCTTAGTATAGAGTAATGCTTCACACTGGCAGGTAGGTGCCCAATATGTGTTTCCCTTGCCCTGCCAATCTTGGTGTTGAGGATACACAGAGCAGGGTGGGGAGGTCCCCATCAAACCCCCTTGATGTCCACTGCCTCTCTTTGCTGCTCAGAGCCGTCAGGAGTCTAGAGAGGGCTGGGGCTCTTTGCTAGTCTCGACTCTATATGCATCAGAAGGAAATACTGATTATCTCATTTATTCTGGTTTCTAACCATAACCTCCAGACTCCACTCGAGGACAGGATCACAGATTGCACCCCCAAGAGCTCCCATCAGTCTTCCCCTGGTTTCCGGGCATCTCACTGGGAATGCAATGTGTTTTGCCTGAAGCCGTGGCCACATGTCGAGAACTCACATTTGGAGAAAATTAAGAAATCGCGGTAGACAACCGAGGCTGGCTCATTAGCCAACTGGAAGCTGTTACCCAGTCCTTCTTTCAGACTGAGAAATAAGGCTGCGTCAGAGCAGGGGAGAAAGCCAGCACCCTCAGCACCTCTGGAGAGGGGAGAGAACGCCCTGCTGGCTGCGTCTAGGCACAGACCGCGGCCGGGATGGTGGAGGGAGCCCTGGGCTGAAGTCAGGTGACCTCTATTCTGGTCCGCCCAGCAGTCCTGTTGTGCTATGTCCTTGGGTGAGTCACTTCCCTATCTGTTATGTGTTCATGTAGAGGTTGACGTACAGGATGCATAAGCGTCCTTTCTGTTCTGAATACAAATGACTCCCGGAGCGAGAGTCAGAGGTGGCTTTGCTACTGTACTTTCCCCTGCTGGCTGTCCTCTGTCTCACCTCCTCCACGTTGGAATCCCCAGGTTGAATCTTCTGCCTGTTTCTCTTCTCTCTCTGCACACCCATTATGGGTGTGCACCTCCTAGAAAGAGTTAGTCGCTCAGTCAAGTCCAGTTCTTTGCGACCCCAGGGACTGCAGCCTGCCGAGCTCCTCTGTCCATGGCATTTCCCAGGTAAGAATACTGGAGTGGGTTGCCATTTCCTTCTCCAGGGGAATCTTTCTGACCCAGGGATCGAATCTATGTCTCCCGCATTGCAAGCAGATTCTTAACCATCGGAGCAACCCCTGGGCCAAGACAAAAGCTACCGCTTAGGTGACAATGATGCTGGTGCCTCCAGCTCTAGAGCCAAGATCACACTGAACATCTTTATCCAGCTGTCCACAAACACTTTAATATCAAGACGCTCAGAACTGAACTCATCATCTTCCCTTCCATAACTTTCTCTTCCTCTTGAGCTTTGTGCCCTCATTAAAGACACTTAGTCTCTAAATTCAGAAATCTGAGTCCATCCTAGGTCGATACCTCTTATCCGCAGTCACTGAGCCCTGTCAGTTCTGTTCTCCAAATCCTACCCATCCTAGCTTCCCAACCTTCCTGGCCAGTGTCCTTGTTCAGCCTGGCACCATCTGCCTTTCCTCTCAGCCTCTGACTGCTTTCAGTGGTGTTTTTCTATCTCCTGTCTTGTCTTGCTAATTCCTGTTTGAACCCTCCAATGACTTCTTCCTTCAAAGAGTCAATGTTTGCTAAAAAAATTAAAGTTCATTTTAAAATATAGCAGTAGTCATTGTTTATTGTATTGGGCTTAAAGCTTTCTTTTCATTATTTTATTTAATCTTCATAGCAACCCTGTGTGGAAGACATTATTATCCTCACTTTATAGATGGGAATTTGAGACTTAAAGAGGTTAACTCACTTGCTTGAAGAACCCTTCTGGCAAGTGCTGTGGCCGGCAATGAAATCTAGGTGGCGTCAGACATTGAAGGTCTGTCTATCCATCCTGTTCCTGCTGACGCCTTCACAGTTGTCTCAGCTTAGTCTATTTCCCACTGCTCTCCTCAACTCCTTCCAATACATACCCATCTATTTCTATTAGAGTGCATACAACAAATGAAATCCACCATGGACTTTCATTTCAGAATGCCTTTGCTTTTGCTATTCTCTCTGCCTTGGGATGCTATTTCCAACCAGCAAATTCCTACTTCTCTTGGGGGGTCTCATTCTAAGAGCATCGCTATAAAAGCCCTTCTCTGTTCCTCAGGCAAAATCCATCATATTGTCTATTCTGTCAAGGCACCATACTTTGCGTTCATCCGTAGCATCCACCATGCTGTGATTGAATGGCAGCTTACACTATTAATACACTAGAAGAATCTGAGTTCTTTGATGGCAAGGACTGTATCTTTTTCTACTTTGTAGCGCTTTGTAACATTTCTCAATGCCTACACAAGTGCCTGATGCTTAGGAACAGCTCAATAAGTAGCTAGTGAATTGAATAGAACCCAACCTCAAATATCATGATAGCCGTGGATGGCATCACTGGTAACAGCAGCGTTAAAGAGAAGAGTAATGTAATTCAAGTTATCATACTCCACAGTTTTATTGATCATTGACTGTGTATCCTGCTGTGTGTTTCAGCTTGGAGGAAACCAAAGATGGAAAAGGCACAGTTATCATATTGGCTACCATTAATCCAACTCTTACTATGTTTCCAGCTGTGCTTTACATGTATTTTCTCATTTAATCTTCAGACCAAGGCCATGAATCACACACAGTTTCATTCCTGCCTACAAGTAAGAGTGTCTAGCTTGATTCAGAAGGCAGAATTCACACACTGAAACATAAATGATAATGTGCATGCTAATACTATGAGGTATAGCAGAATGCGTCGGACTGCGGATCGAGAACTTGGGCCCTAGACCCAGTTATGCTATTGATTTACAGTAAGATTTTGAGACCTCAGTTTTCTTCATTTGTAAAAACAAAGAGTCAGAAAGACTCTTTGTTATGGGTCATAAAATCTCAGAAAGTCTCGTAACTTCCCATCCCTGCCATCTGCAATATTTGCTGCAAATTTAGAACTTCTAAAATAGTCATTGCCTTGTGTTTTGGTTGACTGTTGTCTCCCCACCAGAGTTCATGTCTACCCAGAACTTGTAAATTGAACTTTTTTGGAAATAGAGTCCTTGAAGGTGTGATCTCATTAAGATGAGGCCATGCTGAATTAGGATGGACCCAAATGGTAAAGAATCTGCCTACAATGCAGGAGACCTGGGTTCCATCCCTGGTTCAGGAAGATCCCCTGGAGAAGGAAATGGCAACCCACTATAGTATTCTTGCCTGGAAGAATTCCATGGACAGAGGATCCTGGCGGGTTACAGTTCATGGAGTTGCAAAGAGTTGGACATGAGATAGCAATTTACAATTTCAACACTACTCCAAAGATTGGTGTATTATAAGAGGAGGGAAATTAAGACACATAGAGACACAGAGAGAAGGGTACCATGTGAAGATGGCGGCAGAGATTGGGCTGATACACCCAGAGGCTAAAGAACACCTAAGATTGCTGGCAGACACTAGAGGCTTAGAAAGAGGCATGGGGCAGATTATCCTCCACTTGCCTCCAAAAGAGAAACAACCCTTGATTTCAGATTTCTAGCTTTCAAAATTGTACAAGATTACATTTCTGTTGTTTTAAGCCCCCAGTTTGTCTCATTTGTTTGGCAGCACTATGAAACTGATGTACTCTGGGTGACACTTTTGGTGGTGGTAATGGTGATAACATCAGCAATACTCTATAAAAATAGAAATGGATTTCTTTCTTTGGAAATGTTGCTGCATAGGCTTAAAATGCTTGCATACATTTTGACCAGTCTGGAGCATTCTGGCTTAATATACCTGACAATGTGCTTAACATATCTGGCAAGGTACTTAACTCGGCTGTCTTTGAAGGTTCCTCCAATAGATAGATAGCCACCCTTTGGGAAAACCCCATACAACTACTGCTTGGAAGAGGTATGTCATATATCTCGAGATGCCTTGGACAGAGAAAGCAAACGGTGGCTTATAACCTCAGGGCCAAATAACATCAGGACCCAGGGGCAGACACTGGACCTGCGGGCTCTGATTTGTGAAGAAGCCACTTCTCACAAAGGCAACTCTATGTACTCCAGGTGGCCAGTGGCAGGAAGAGACTGACTTTAGTGTGGTTAATGATTCTTCAGCTTAATCCTAGGGAGGCCAGCTGCTGCTGTAGAATGACCAACCCTTAGGAATCCTTACTCTGTGAGATATACTCTGTGAAACATGTGACGTCTCTGAATGCTGAGAGCCACAGTCACCCATATCTGACTGAGGAGGAGACCAAGATTTTGTAAGTCCCAGCAACTTTCCCCAGGGCACAGGAAGTGAAACTGGGCCTTGGATTTTGGGGCCTGAGTTCTTAACCACGACACTTCAATTGATAGACCTTCTCTGTTTTTCTGAAAGGAGAGAATTGCCAAAAGCTGCTCAATAGCGTTCTTGGTTAAAGGTCTCATTAACTACCCCATCCATACATCCCACTGTCCAGGATGAATGAACAGCTCCTCTATCAAGTTCGAAACATTTTGTTCCAATAAGTTCAAAGTATGTTGTCTACCTCTGGCAAACATTTTACCCTGGGCTGAATTTTAGTTGATTTTGTGCACAGCCAAGATGCCAGTTGAGGCTATACATTTAAGTTAAGTTGCCCATCCATGGGCAGTGGGAGCCCCAAATTCTATCTCTTTGATGACTGATTTCCAAGGAAATCAGTCCTGAATATTCATTGGAATGACTGATGCTGAAGCTGAAGTTCCAATACATTGGCCACCTGATGCAAAGAACTGACTCAGTGGAAAAGACCCTGAAGCTGGGAAAGACTGAAGGCAGGAGGAGAAGGGGATGGCAGAGGGTGAGATGGTTGGACAGCATCACCAACTCGATGGACATGAGTTTGAGCAAGCTTCAGAAGTTGGTGATGGACAGGGAAGCCTGGCATGCTGCAGTCCATGAAGTTGCAAAGAGTCAGACATGACTGAGCAACTGAACGGAACTGATGACTTTGAGTGTACGTGTGCATGTGTGATAGAGAGACAGAGTCTCAAAGAGAGGGGGGAGGAAGGGGATGTAATCTTCTTAGTCTCTTCTGCTTCCAAGGTTCTGTTTCTGTTTAATACATTCAGCTACTGGAGCATCTCACCATTCCTTTGGTCTGTCTTTGTTCTATATTACTGCAGATGAGGAAGAGAATCTAAGGGAATCTTTAAAAGGGTTTATTGGGCCAGGGTGCTCTGCCCCACTCCCCTCAGACTTTTCTGCTTTTCCAGGCTCCTCTGGAAGCATTCTCCTTATCCCTCCTCTCCCTCACCCTGCCCCTGGGTTCTGACAGGCCCACCTTGCCCTGTCCAAAGACTTAGTAATACATTCTGCTGAACAGTGTGCCATTTGCTTGGGCTCTATCATTTAGCACAAATTAACAGTTGGCAGAGATTTTGGAATTTGGGTTCCCGCCTCCCCCACCCACCTCAGGGAGGACAGGGGAGCAGTCTAGGAATAAGCAATCTCAATACAGATTAAATTAGACCCCACTCCATCAGAAAGCAAAAGTGGCTATTGTTCATTTATGCTATAAGTTGCAGTGGAAGTTCCCCCTCCTCTTGGTCACTTGTCTGACTCCTTTGCCAGACCAGTTGCTTCATCAGGGAAGGGAATGGGTGACGTAACCCCTAAGTCCCTCTGGGGACCCACCACAGCACCTGTCACAGCAGAGAGGCCCCGAGTGAACTGCTGGAAGTGGACTGCTTCTCCAGGTGGTCATTTTCTAGGGAGGGCACCTTCAGAGAATGCAATTTCTTGCCGAGGACTTTTAAAGACTAGGAAACTGAATGCACACACCTGGGAGAGGGTTAAATGGGGCAGTGTTTTAGGGAACACTCCCAGGATTACTGCTGCTGGCTTCTCTTATCTCTGCCTTCACAGGCCCTGGCATCCGGGCTCCTTTATTGAAAGCACCACTTGATCAGGGTGACTTATTCGGATCGGTGGGAATCCTGCTCCTTTAAGAAAACTCATTCCCTGCAGTCCCAGGCGGGCCTGAGTCAGGCACAGTGGGAACAGGGCTGGCAGTTTCCTTGCTGGGAGGTCTCCTTGTTAAGTGTCCAACTAATTAACACTGCTCAGTGGAGGGACTTTTCTTCGATTAATCACAACTTGCAGAGAATTCAGAGCCTGGAAAAGCAGCACCTTCACTGATATAATACCTGCTATGTACTAGGCCTCTATATTGAAATTTTACCTCTAAATCAGAAGTGGTTTCTTTAGGCAGTTACACATAAACTCTGCTTTTGAAAAGTCTACTTAGGAAGCTTTACATAATAAGGTCAAGGAAACAAAAGTAACCAAACTGACTTTGTCAGAGGAAATTCTTCTCAGAAGAAGCGGGAAGTCTAGAGCTTCAAGAATAAGAATTTCTGGGTTCAATCTCTAGCTGTCTTTATTTGTGACTCCCTCTTGAAACTTCCCTGGTGGCTCAGACGGTAAAAGCATCTGCTTACATGCAGGAGACCCAGGGTCGGGGAAGATCCCCTGAAGAAGGAAATGGCAACCCACTCCAGTACTCTTGCCTGGAAAATCTCATGGATGGGGAGCCTGGTAGGCTACAGTCCATGGGGTCACAAAGAGTCAGACATGACTGAATGACTTTACTTTCACTTTCTTTCACTTGAGACTATACCTAGAATCCGTCTGTGCTCAAAGTAGGTATTAACTATAGGATTAAATGAAGAATCAATGGGACAAGATCTTGAGATATTTATGGGAGGGGTCTCTCTCCTCCGCGTGAAGCACTGATACAGAGGGAGTTATGTACACACCACACACACACACACACACACACACACACACACACACACACACACATAGAGGTGGTCCAGGAATATCTCAGAAACACAGTGCTCTTTAGCCTCAGAGCATATCCATGTCGTCTGGAACTGGATAGAATTTGCAGTTGCTGACACTCTTTCACCGATCACCATACGCCCTATTTCTAAGATTGGTGGTGGTGTTGTTTAGTCACTAAGTCGTGTCTGACTCTGCGACTCCACGGACTCTAGCCCACCAGACTCTTTTGTCCATGGGATTTCTTCATGTTAAAGAAGCATTGTGCCAGTTTAATTAGTGGAATTTTTCCTTTTATTCACGTACATAGGATAGTGGGAGTCCTTGCTGACGTCTTATATTTGATGAAATATAATATGCAGAATCACTGTTAAAGTGGATTTTTAGCGTTGATTTTGTTACTATCTAAGTAATGCTTTGCCCTATTTTGATTGTTATTTCTGCTCTCTTAATTCTTTGCTGTTTCTGAGTCCTTTTATAACTAGGATGGTGAGAGTTGGGTTCTGATAAAACCAAACCAAACAAAACGGGAGGAAGGATTTCTGCCCCAGTGCAGGGTCCATATTCAGAGAGTCTGTGCCATCTCGCCTCATCCCTGTGCCTGTCAGACATCACTAATGGATCACCACACTCTTTCCTCTGGAGCACAGACAGGGCTTGCAAGCTTTCTCACCCCAGTGTGTGTGGCGGTCACTGCCTACCATCTGGCCTTGGCAATCAAGCTAACACCTAACTGACATCATAAGCACTCTAGATCCTATTCTCCAATGAAGGCAAACCACTAGAAGGCTTCGCATTCTACCCTGTTTTCTTCACATTTGGCAGCTATCCTCTAGGCTTCTATCGAGAAATGGTAGACGATTGCCTTATGAAACGGTTTTCTGCATTTCTGTGGGGAACTTGTTAAAGTCATCATGTACCATGTCATTTGGTGCACCTCATATGGGATCTTTTTTAAAAAAGTATTGTTATTGTTGTGTTGTGTTAGTCATCCAGTTCTGTCCAACTCTTTCCGACCCCAAGGACTGTAAGCTGCCAGGCTCCTCTGTCCATAGAATTCTCCAGGCAAGAATACTGGAGTGGGCTGCCATTCCTTTCTCCAGGGGATCTTCCCAACCCAGGGAGAGAACCTGGGTCTCCTGCATTGCAGGTGAATTTTTTTTTTTTTTTTTTTTACCATCTGAGCCATTAACTGCTACTTTCTAGGGGCTTCTCCAGGGGCGCTAGTAGTAAAGAACCTGCCTGCCAATGCAGGAGGCATAGGAGACTCAGGCTCGATCTCTGGGTTGCGAAGATCCCCTGGAGGAGAGCACGGCAACCCACTCCAGTATTCTTGCCTGGAGAATCCCATGGACAGGAGCCTGGCGGGCTACAGTCCATGGGGTTGCAAAGAGTCCATAGGGTTCCACACGACTTAGCACGCATGCATACAAGTTCTTTCTATCTCTGGAGAAAGAGTTCTATTGCTTTTTCTGATGGTTAATGCTATGTAACCAACTGGGTCTCCTTTTTGGTTTTGGCTGCCAAGAGGCTCAAAGCCAGATCTGAGAGAAGTTTTAGATTTGCTCAGTATTGATATTTGTGTTCCTTCTCTAGCCCCATTTTTTTTTAGCCTTTATGTATTTTATAAATTCCTCTTTTATACTTCATCACACATTATGCTTTCACCGTGTAACATGTATTTTTATTGTAAGGCTTCTTGTGAGCTAAGGGGAACTGAAAAAGAGGGCTCAGTTGATGGTTCCATCTATCAGGATAACAGGAATTGAGGCAAGAATGAGAAAGAAATGGCCAACATTTTTGTGGGGAGCAGGCGTGCTTGTGACATGCCCAGGATGCTGACGTTTTTCAGATCTGTGTGACTGGGGTAGTAAGCTCCTAAAGTGGCTCTCAGTGGTCATAGCCTCCTGGTCTTCACCCCTTGGTGGAGACCCCTCCCCTTTTCTGCAGCTTGTGACAGACTCTAGGCCAAGTGACCCAGCTAAGCCACTAAGACTGTGAAATAATAAACTGTGTTGCTTAAAGCCAGTGAATTTTGGATTCATATTTTGGGAGTTGTAATAGACAACCAAAACAGTGATGTGCCACGGCTTACGCAGGACTTTCACTGGAGTCACATATCAACACTCACTGCTAAGTGTTATCCTCACCCAGAGAGGAGCAAGGTCATGGTTAAGTTCACCCGGATAATGGCAGAGAACTTGAGATCATGTTGTCTGATTCTGAGTCCAGTGCTCTTGGCTCCCACTTGTGGGTTCTTAACTCAGGGTAGACATGAGCTCTGTTTGGCAACTGACTGGAAACTAAGTCAAATTAAGTGAAATACAAGTGGAATTGATGGAATTTGATAACTTCCACCTGTATTCTCGTGCTGTTGATACAAGGGCACGTTTTATTGAATGTCTGGAGATTTCTTCATTTGCTAAAGTTTAAGTCTTCATGAACAAAGTAGATTGGACAGTGAATAGCTTTAGTAATTATAATTTTGTAATAAACATATATTGAGTATAAGTGTGTCAGTTACTTTTACACCTGCTATCTCATTGAATTTATGCCATTGGAGCCCCACCACAGCCCATGAGATCGATTACAGGTAGGGATTACTACAGTTCAGAGAGGTTGAAGGACTTGTCCAAGGTTCCTCAGCTAAGAAGCCACACAAGCATGAACCCAGCTCTGACTAATGCTAAATCGCGAGGTTTCGTTGCCATGAATCAGCAACTGTGCTTGAATTCCTTTTCTATGAAAGTGAAAAAGTGTTAGTCAGTCATGTCCAACTCTTGTGATCCCATGGACTGTAGCCCACCAGGCTCCCATGTCCATGGAATTCTCCAGGCAAGAATATTGAAGTGAGTTACCATTTCCTTCTCCAGGGGATCTTCCCAAGCCAGGGATCAAACACGGCTCTCCCGCATTGCAGGCAGACTCTTTACCCACTGAGCCACCAGGGAAGCCCAAGTCAGCACGTGCCCAAACAGGTATATGAACCCTGGACCCTCAGATTAAAAGTCTGATGCTTTGCTGACTGAGCTATTCAGGCAAAGTGAAAGTTGCTCAGTCCTGTCTGACTTTTTGCAACCCCGTGGACTAGTTCTTGAGGCCAGATTACTAAAGTGATTAGCTTTTCCCTTATCCAGTGGCTCTTTCCAACCCAGGAATCGAACTGGGGTCTCCTGCATTGCAGGCATTTTCTTTACCAACTGAGCTATGAGGGAAGCCCCATCCTTTTCTCAGTTCAGTCGCTCAGTCATGTCTGACTCTTTTTGACCCCGTGGACTGCAGCATGCCAGGCCTCCCTGTCCATCAACAACTCCTGAAGTTTACTCAAACTCATGTCCATTGAGTCGGTGATGCCATCCAACAATCTCATATCCCTTCTATAGCTTGATAACATTTCCAGAAAGCTGGCAAGGGTTAATGAAGGGGGAAGTTTCCATCTAAAGCTTCTTATCTTTTTGTTTGTGGAAACATCTTTTTGACAAACCCTAAAACTCTAAAGAACAAATTCAAACACCTATAGCTACCATTGTTAAAACTTAGGACTCAGCAGCCACCAAATCCCCACTGTATTAAAGGACATCTTCTTGTCCCCGTAGTAAAAAGAATAAAGATGTTCTGAAATTGGTATCAGCTTCATCTTTAACAGAGCCTTCTCAAGGACTTTCACATGTAAACAAGATCGTTAAACACTTAATTTGACATTTATTACCTTTAAATATTCATAAGCCACCAAGTCCCGGGGAACACCTACTGCACCGTTCAAGCCTGACTGAGTTTCTCAGATATGATGTGCACGTGAATTACCTTCAGGAACGCGGGGAAATTTCATGGTGCAGCCTTCTCTGAAACTTTCATGGTGCTCACTAATTTTATGAATTGTCTGGTTTGCAAGCAAGGTTGGAAACCTAACAGAACAACCTGTATCTATTTCAGCTTCCATGTGAGTAAAATTCTGCCTTCCTTTGAAGGAGTTAGCAGAAAGACATGTACATTTTATCTCAGCCTGTCCTCCCAGCCTTTTGCCTTTTCCATGGTGAAACCACCAAACTCTGGAGGGATTGAAGACCACCTCCTTTTCAGCCTTGATAATTGTGACTGACGTTTGCAATCAGTTCTAGAATGTGAGATGGGAAACCAGCTTAGTCTGACAGCATTGAGAAAGAAAATATACTTGCATTACACTGAAGACAGTGTCCTATGTAGATGAGAAGACAAAGTGAAATACTGGTGATACACAGGCTGTGTGACTTGTTTTCACCTCTTGGATATCAAATTAAAAGTATTACTTGGGGATTTCCCTGGTGGTTCAGTGGTTAAGAATCTGCCTGCCAATGCAGGGGACATGGGTTTGATCCCTGGTCCAAGAAGACCCCACATGTTGTTTGGCAACTAAGCCCACGTATCAGAACTACTGAAACTGCACCTAGAGGCCATGCTCTGCAGCAAGAGAAGCCACCACAATGAGAAGCACACACACCACAGCTAGAGAGCAGCCCCCACTGGCCACGACTACAGAAAGCTGGTACACAGCAGCAAAAACTCAGTGCAGCAAAAACAAAACAAAAACCAACCACTGAAAGTCCCCCCAAAATATTACTTGCGCATAAAATCAGAGCTGTGAGAATCTGCCTAAGGATGTGGAGGTGGTAGGGATGAGGCAGGTGAGAAAAAGGATCTCTTCTCACCCTTTACAATCCCTCCAGTGCAAAATCCCGCCATATTGCTGACTGCAATTGTCAGTATCAAATCTCTTTCATGTTGACAGTAATCATGCTGATGACCATCTTGCCCATTTTACAGGTCAGGAAACTGAAGCTCAGGGAACCTGAAAGATTAGCTCAAGGTCACACAGCTGAAATTTAAACTTGGCTATTCTGACCCTACGTTTAGGACTCTTTCACTATAAACACCTAATTTTAAAAGTCCTGGCCCTGTCTGTTGGGATTCCCCAGCACCCTTTGAAGGAGCTGGAGATTAAGAGCATGAATCAGAGAAGACTGAGGGACGCTTTGCTCTCTATCACCAAGTAAAAGGGCAGATGGAAAAGGAATTAGCTCTGTCCTGTGAGGTTGTAGATAACAGGATTAGAACAACTGGTATGAATTGAAGGAAGCGGATAAATGGAAGAATTCTCTAGCCATCAACGCTATTCAACAATCAAGTAGGTGACTGTGTTAATGCTGAGCATCTTGTTCTGAAAATGCTCCAGCAGGCGCTGGCTGACCCTCTGACTGGGATGCTGTGGTTGCGATTCCTGTGTTCGGTGAGGAGCTGGAGGAGAAGGGGCTCAGCATTTGCAGAACACCAGATTGCTGAGTACACAGGTCTCTGTTACAGCTTCCTGTGACATCAGCGCAAGTGAGTGCACTAATGTAAAAACCTTAGGATCCTGCAGAGACGCCTCACAGTCCTACGGTCCTCGATTCAAATTTGAAAAGTTTTTTTAACTCCTAAAGAAATAGAAAAAAAAAAAAAAAAGACCTTGAAGGAGAATCTAATCAGACGGAAATCTAGTAATAATTAAAGACATCATTTAAAAAAAAAGGATAAATTCTTCAAAAGATATTTATTTTGGGACTGGCGGCTAGCTATTAGGACAAAAAAACGCAAAACTAGATCTCTTTTTCATTCCTTACATGAAAATATATTCCAGGTTAGTAAAAAATTAAATCTGAACAATAAATATTAGAAGATACGTGTGAATATACAGGCACATACGTGCAGGCACACAGGCTTACCGCACAGATTATGGATGGAGGGCTGACTTTCTTCATCTATATGGAGCTTTTCAGTGCATACGTGGAAGTTCTCTCATATGTGTCATTGACGAGACCAGTTGCAGCTCTGCATTTTGGGATATTAAAAGTCAGGCTTATGCTTGTTGTTCACGGGAATTGGTTACCCTTCCAGCTCAGGTTTGCTGACTAGAAGGCTGTGATCTATTCCCAGTTAGGCTCCTGTGCCTCTCTTCTTGGAACTCTCCATCAGAACAAAATGCACAGTTGGATAGAAATACAATAGCAATCCCATTAAATATTGTATTTTGGGGGTAATAGTGAGTTAGGAATGTGGTGGGGGTTTAGCCGCTAAGTCGTGTCTGACTCTTTTGCCACCCCATTGGCTATAGCCTGCCAGGCTCCTCTGTCCCTGGGATTCTGCAGGCAAGAATACTGGAGTGGGTTGCCATTTCCTTTTTCAGGGGATTTTCCTGACCCAGGGGTCAAACTCCAGTCTCTTGCCTTGCTGGCAGATTCTTTACCACTGAACCAACAGAGTGAGTTAGGAACAGTTAATTATTATGACTTTGGAGGAGTCCCTATCTTTTATATTTATGTAAAATATACAAGGTGTTGTTGGAGGTCATTAGTGATTCAAGTTTGAAAACAAAGTTCCTTCTGCTGTTAATTGGAGCTTTTGGATCAGATGATTTGGGAATATTGTTGGAGAAGGGAATGGCAATCCACTCCAGTATTCTTTCCTGGCGAATCCCATGGACAGAGGAACCTGGCAGGTTACAGTCCATTGTGACTAACACTTTCACTTTCACCGAGACTGCAAGTTAAGGCATTAAAAATGTGCCATTTGTAGCTATACATATGTGCAAATGGGCTTCCCTAGTGGCTCAGATGGTAAATAATCTGCCTGCAATGGATGAGACCCAGCTTCGATCCTTGGGTCAGGAAGATCCCCGAGTAGCAACCCACTCCAGAATTCTTGCCTGGAGAATCCCATGAACAAAGGAGCCTGGCAGATTACAATCCATGGGCTCGCAAAGAGTCGGACACGACTGAGAAAGGACACATGTGTGCAGATAAGGGTCTCTTGGAGACTGGCAGAACTACACAACATAGAGAAGCAAATGAACGTAGAGCTTGATGTATCGTAAGTCTGTAACTTCACAGCCTCATTGTTCTCACTGACTGTAAGTCAATGTTACATTTTGAACATAAAAATAAATTGAAGTTAAACAGACTTTCGATTTTCTTATTGGAGCTCCTGGTAAGATTTCTTTGGGGGAAAATGATTTTCACTCTTAACATGTTTGAAAATCTGTGACTTAAGATATTCTTTTCTTAAAAAAGCAGTCTTCTTTGATTACCGTTGCCTTTCCTTTTCCTTTTTTGCCTTGGCCACAAAGATGTTCAGAACTATAATGTTTTCGACCACAATAGTGCCCATTTTCTAGGATAATTATTTCCCTTCTCTTCCCATCACTATTAAAATTCTTTCTGCTAATGATATTTGTTTTTCTACTATCTGTAGATTTATTGCTTTCTTTTTTAAACAAAATTGATTGTTTTTTTTTTTCCAAATGGAGGCAGAGGGTATATTCATTCAATAAATATTTAATTTAAAAAATATTTATTGCATGTCTACTATGTTTCGGGCACATTTCTAGGTGCAGAAAGGTTGATAACAAAGCAAAATCTCTGATTTCATGGAGCTTCAATTCAACAATAGGTTGAGCTAGATCATAAGCAAATAAATGTATAATATATCAGGAAGTGATGAGAGTCATGGAGAAAAAGGAAGCAAGGTAAGGGGGCAGAGGGTGAAGATTATAGAGGAAGGGTTTCATTTCATGTCACAAATGGCCTCTTTGGGAAAAGGAGACTGGAAAAGAGATACTAACAGTAAGAGAGCAAGGTTTGGTGATGTCTGAAGAAACAATCATTCACTCTAAGGAAACAGCAAAGGGCATGAGGTAGGAGCAAATCAAGGAAGTGACTTCAAGGAAGAGCTAGAAGATGGGAATGGCTGGCACAGACTGAGCGACAGGCAGAGCAACAGGAAGTGAGAGTAGAGGGGTAACAGGGAGCCTCAGGCATGGTGTGTACACATCTAAAAGTGAGAATGATGGGCTGACTGCATTTTCTCCCGATGTCAGTGGAACTGACTTGGGGTGGTGGACTGCCAGTCGCATCCCCTCATTCACTTATTTGCTTTGACTGCCCGTTCACCTCTGTGGACACTCCTAACCAGGGCAGGGACAGAGTCCTTCCAAAGAGCTCAGAATCTGCAAAACTCTTACCCGTTGGGTCCTGCTCTTATCTGTCCACTTCTCTATAGACAATGATATCTTCAGCCTTCTGGTCGAGTCCTTTCAGCTCTCAAGCTAATCTGAATCAAAGGCTTCCCAGAAGTGAGAACTAACCTTGACACTTTAGACCTGGCGTCTTGACTACCAAAATGATGGTGGAGATGATGATGGTAGTGATGGTAGCAGCACCTACCATTTATCAAGGACTTACTCGGCAGTAGTCCTGACAATCTGGCAACATTCTCATTCTGTAAATGAGAAAACTGAGGCTAAAATAAGACAAATACATCACCTGAGACCTCACACCTTGGGAGTGGTTAAGCAGGTGTTTGAATTCAGGTCTACCTTACTGCAGAGAATGAGTTGTTTCCATAATGGTATTTCTGAGGGGGAAATCTGGGTTTCTGTGTAATCACTGAGAAGGAGCCCATTCCAAATGCATGCTTCTTTGGCCTCAGGTCAAGTTCAGGGCTCTTTCACAGTTTCTGATTAATCCTCTAGAACCATCTGTTAGAAGGATACTTTGGTATTTTCCAGATTCTTGCTTGGGGAGATGGACTCTATCATTATTACCCAAGAAACTCCCCAAATAAGTCCTAAGTGTCATGGTCAACTGTAATTTTATGAACCCTGGACATCACTGCTGATAGGCATTTTGGCAGCTGTTCTTCAAACACTATGAATCAGGCCCAGCTTTGCCACATTTTTTTTAAAGTCCATATAATTTGAGGGCTTCCCAGGTGGTGCTAGTGTTAAAGAACCCACCTGACAATGCAGGAGACATAAGAGATGCGGGTTTGATCCCTGGGCTGGGAAGATCCCCTGGAGGAGGTCATGGCAACCCAGTCCAGTATTCTTGTCTGGAGAATCCCATGGACAGAGAAGCATGGCAGGCTGTAGTCTGGAGGGTCATAAAGAGTTAGACACAACTGAAGTGACTTAGCTCACATGCAGGACATACAAATTTGAACTTCAGGTTACTTGTTTCATGGTCCAGTCCTCTAGTTAGTGATTTTCTTTAGCCTGAATTCCAGACAGACCCTGCCTGGCTTACTCTTCTTTCTTAGGTCCCCTGGGTTATGAGCCTTTTCTTTGATGTGAGAGCATATTCTACAAATGCAGACCTATTTTGAGCATTTTTAACAAGATTTTATCCCTTATGTGCTCACTTTTTCCTGGGATATGTTCCAAAACAATTTTTTTTTGCAATATAATTTCTGGGGAAGGAGATTACTGTGTTTAAAACCTGATATTTTAAGGGCAGATGAAGGTTTTCTCAAGAATTAAGAAAACACTCCATCACTTATTTCTTTGGCAGAGTATCTGTATTTGTTTCCTCAGAAATTAAGACCATACTGTATTCATTTTCAAATTATAGAAAATAAGCTAAAGAAGGAGTGAATAGAAGGGAAAAAAAAGATAAATTTTGCTGAAAGCAGAGTTTTCATAAATTGCTTGGTCACATGGATTCATTTATTTATTTAAAGCAGAAATTAGTGAGCTTATTTGTAAAGGGCCAGACAGTAAATATTTCAGACTTTGTGGCCATACAATCTCTCATAACAACTTCATGCTGCTGATGCAACATAGAAGCAGCCATAGGCAATATACAAGTGGATTTGTATTACTGTGTTCCAGTAAAACTTTATTTCTAAAAGCAAGTGGTGAGCCACGTTTGGCCTGTAAACTATAAACTGCTATCTCATATCATCTTAAGCCAGTGACAAGATAGAAGAAAAGATGATCAGAACTGGAAGGACTCTTATAATCCAATTTTAAGCCTTTGATTTTATCTATGCAAATTTGTTGATTATTCAAGGTTATACAGCATCTTAAGGGAAATATTAAAAAAAAGAAAGAAACGTATATTGGCTATCTAACATGACAAAGACTGCTAGTTGTCACCTAGTATCTACTTGCTCCATCTTCCTTAGTGCTGGAACCCAGAGTTTTAGCTGGAGTAATGGCCACTGGAATTGACTATATTTCTCAACCTTCCTTGCCTTTGAGTGGGCCTGTGACTAAGTTCCACTCAGGGCCTGGAACTAAGCAAATGTTCCTGAAGAAAGGGAACGTGCCGTTCTTTCCCCCTTTTTTCTTTTCTGCTGGCTGGAATGTAGATTTGATGGCTGAAGCTTGAACAGCCATCTTTCACCATGATGAAAGCACCGCACTGAGACTGGTGACTCAATAAGAGATAAAGAGGTGCTTGATGCTATGGAGCACCACATATGGAATGAACTGTCTCCAAACTTACTGTAGCACTGTGGAGATGCTATTCCATTACTTTCTGATTTGGATTGCATCTGATGAGAAGTCTGCAGTCATTCTTACGCTTGTTCATTTCTATGTAATGTATCTCTATCTCTGCTCTTAAGATTTCCTTTTTATTGTATATTTTAGCAATTTGATTATGATGCACATTGGTGTGATTTTCTTTTTATTTATCTGTTTTTAAGAGTATAAAATTTCTGGATATGTAAATTTTTAAGCTGTTATGATCTCAAACATTTTTTCATCCCTTCACCCAACTCCTGGTTTCTGAGACTTCGATTACATACATGTTAGACTACTTTTATTGTCCCACAGGTCATGAAGTCTCTGTATTATTATTTTTAGTGCTTTCCTTCTCTCTATGACCCAGATGAATAGTTTCTACAGTTTTTTCTTCAAGGTGACTGACTGTTATTTTCTGCTGAATCTAATTTTCTGGTAAGCCTATCCAAAAAAATGTTATTTCAGATATTGTAGATTTTAGCTCTGAAACTTTTGTCTTTCGTTTTAATAGTTTCCATTTCTCGCTTCATTATGTTCATATTTCACCTGAAATCTACAAACACATTTGTTATAGTTTTATATAACATTCTTCTGCTAATTTAAAAATATTGATGAATCCTGTGTCTCTTTTTATTGACTAAATTTCCCCCTGGTTATAGATTATAATTTCCTGCTTATTCACATGTCTAGTAATCTTTATTGAATGCTAAATATTATGCATCCTGAGTTTGAATGTCTAGATTTCACTGTCTCTTTGAGTGTTAAGCTGGATTTTGGCAAGTAATTCATTTACTTATAGATCTGCTGGACTTTCGAGACTTTCAAAAAAGTCTTCTTAGGGCAGGTCAAAGGTTTTACTCAAGGGTAGTCTAGCTCTCTTCTTAAGATATGATCTTTATGGTGTCTCTACTGAATATTAAGTGAGTTCAATGAGTTTCAAATTCTGGGAGCTGTTCAACTTATAGCTTTCCCACAGTTATTCTCTTCTGCTAGTTATTCTTTGCCTGGCATCATGAAGTCTCATCCTACATATGTGCAGCTTAGTGTTAAGTTAAAAACTCAAAGAGATCCCTATGCTGAGCTTTTGGGATTTTTTTCTGCATAGTCCCTTCTTGTTTAGTATAATACTCTGCTTTTTAGCTTCTTCAGCCTCCATAAACACCTATTTTTGCAAGACTGCTGTACTTGGCTTGTTTTCCTCCCTGTTCCAGGTAGAAATCTGGGGAAATCATTATTCTAGCCCTTTTGGTTTCCCTTATTTCAGGAATCACAGACATGCACTGCCTTTTGTCTAATGTCTAAAAATAGTTGTTTGATATAGCTTGTTCAGTTCTCTAGATATTTGTAGTAAAAAGGCTAGTCTAGTACTAGTAATCATATCATAGTTGGAAGTGAGATTATACTCATGCATAAAAGAAAGAGAGCAAAAATGTCTACTTGTATCTTGTTGAAACCACTGTAATTTTCAGTTTTTCTGCTACTTGCAGCCAAATCCAATCTTCAGTACTCCAATATGCCGAGCACCAAGCTAAGTGTTTCATACACATTACTTCATAGATCTCACTTTAGCGCCATGAAAATCTCATAAAATCTTAGTTACTGCTAGTCCCACTTAGAGATGAACAGAATTGAATTAGAAAGGAAGAGAAAACAGAATTAAGGAGTTCTTTAAAATGCAATCGAGCAGTTAATAAGGGCCTATATTTGAGTGATCACAGACAGAATGAAAAGTAAGGCACCTGAAAAACATTGGAAAGATAGAATTAGTTGATATTAATGAGTGATTAATATGGAAAGCTGTGAAAAGAAGAGAAGTGAAAAGCAAAGGAGAAAAGGAATGATATAAGCATCTGAATGCAGAGTTCCAAAGAATAGCAAGGAGAGATACGGAAGGCTTCCTCAGCGATCAATGCAAAGAAATAGAGGAAAACAACAGAATGGGAAAGACTAGAGATCTCTTCAAGAAAATTAGAGATACCAAGGGAACATTTCATGCAAAGATGGGCTCGATAAAGGACAGAAATGGTCTGGACCTAACAGAAGCAGAAGATATTAAGAAGAGGTGGCAAGAATACACAGAATAACTGTACAAAAAAGATCTTCACACTCAGATAATCACAATGATGTGATCACTCACCTAGAGCCAGACATCCTGGAATGTGAAATCAAGTGGGCCTTAGAAAGCAACACTACCAGCAAAGCTAGTGGAGGTGATGGAATTCCAGTGGAGCTGTTTCAAATCCTGAAAGATGATGCTGTGAAAGTGCTGCATTCAATATGCCAGCAAATTTGGAAAACTCAGCAGTGGCCACAGGACTGGAAAAGGTCAGTTTTCATTCCAATCCCAAAGAAAGGCAATGCCAAAGAATGCTCAAACTATGACACAATTGCACTCATCTCACACGCTAGTAAAGTAATGCTCAAAATTCTCCAAGCCAGGCTTCAGCAATATTT
This sequence comes from Ovis canadensis, assembly GCF_042477335.2. Lineage (NCBI taxonomy): Eukaryota > Metazoa > Chordata > Mammalia > Artiodactyla > Bovidae > Ovis > Ovis canadensis. The sequence continues at coordinate 32,258,950 of NC_091265.1, read as the reverse complement.
GAACCGTGAACTTCTAGATGTTCAAGCTGGTTTTAGAAAAGGCAGAGGAACCAGAGATCAAATTGCCAACATCCACTGGATCATGGAAAAAGCAAGAGAGTTCCAGAACAACATCTATTTCTGCTTTATTGACTACGCCAAAGCCTTTGACTGTGTGGATCACAATCAACTGTGGAAAATTCTGGAAGAGATGGGAATACCAGACCACTTGACCTGCCTCTTGAGAAACCTATATGTAAGTCAGGAAGCAACAGTTAGAACTGGACATGGAACAACAGACTGGTTCCAAATAGGAAAAGGAGTACGTCAAGGCTGTATATTGTCACCATGCTTATTTAACTTCTATGCAGAGTACATCATGAGAAACACTGGGCTGGAAGAAGCACAAGCTGGAATCAAGATTTCTGGGAGAAATATCAATAACCTCAGATATGCAGATGACACCACCCTTATGGCAGAAAGTGAAGAGGAACTAAAGAGCCTCTTGATGAAAGTGAAAGAAGAGAGTGAAAAAGTTAGCTTAAAGCTCAACATTCAGAAAATGAAGATCATGGCATCTGGTCCCATCACTTCGTGGGAGATAGATGGGGAAACAGTGGAAACAATGTCAGACTTTATTTTTTGGGACTCCAAAATCACTGCAGATGGTGATTGCAGCCATGAAATTAAAAGATGCTTACTCCTTGGGAGGAAAGTTATGACCAACCTAGATAGCATATTGAAAAGCAGAGACATTACTTTGCCGACTAAGGTTCATCTAGTCAAGGCTATGGTTTCGCCATGGTCATGTATGGATGTGAGAGTTGGACTGTGAAGAAAGCTGAGTGCCAAAGAATTGATGCGTTTGAACTGTGGTGCTGGAAAAGACTCTTGAGAGTCCCTTGGACTGCAAGGAGATCCAACCAGTCCATCCTAAAGGAGATCAGCCATGGGTGTTCATTGGAAGGACTGATGCTGAAGCTGAAACTCAGATACTTTGGCCACCTCATGCAAAGAGTGATGCTGGGAGGGATTGGGGGCAGGAGGAGAGGGGGACAACAGAGGATGAGACGGCTGGAGATGGCATCACCGACTTGATGGAGATGAGTTTGGGTAAACTTAGGGAGTTGGTGATGGACAGGGAGTCCTGGCATGCTGTGATTCATGGGGTGGCAAAGAGTCGGACACGACTGAGCGACTGAACTGAACTGAATATGGAAAAAGGAATAAACTGTGATTCTTGTTGTTTAGAAAAATAGTATTTTGAATAAGCACCAGAAAGATTCAGGGATGGCCCCTGCGCTTTCTAAGGCAAGATAAAATTGGCATTTTTGTAAAAAGAAGTTCAGAACTCAAGGCAATGTATACTTACATCATATTACTTCTGATAGCACCAATTAGAAACTCACAAATCTTACTTATTTCCAGATATATAAAACCAGAGTTTCACTCTTTGGGATTTCTGGCCATCAAAGGGGACTTCTGTAAATTTGGGCCCAGTATAGTCAGCACAGGGTAGAATGACATTTTCCTAGACTAACCTTGCTTACTTGATACCTCTTGGGCTCATCCCAACACTCTCAGCTTATTTTAGTAACCACCCTGATGACTTATTTTTGCAGGCTTTGGCAGTTTTGTATACATATGATTGATAGTACTTTGCCTTGATCCTCAAGCCATGTATCTTTCACTTCTTCCTTGAGACTCCTCAGAAACCACAGGATGGGTACCTGTTCACTCTGCTTTACTCACATATAGCAATTAAAAAGCTCAAGGAAGTTAATACTTACTTGTTGTTGTTCAGTTGCTAACTAGTATCCAACTCTGCAACTCCATGGACTGCAGCGTGCCGGTCTTCCCTATACCTCACTACCTCCCAGAATTTGCTCAAACTCATGTCCATTGTGTTGGTGATGCCATCCAATCATCTCATCCTCTGTCACCCCCCTGCTCCTACTTTCCTTAATCTTCCCCAGCACTGGGGTCTTTTCCAGTGAGTTGGCTCTTTGCATCAGGTGGCCAAAGTATCAGAGCTTCAGCTTCAGCATCACTTCTTCCAGTGAATACTCAGGGTTGATTTCCTTTAGGATTGACTGGTTTGATCTCCTTGCTGTCCAAGGCCCTCTCAAGAGTCTTTCTTCTCCAGTACCACAGTTCTAAAACATTAGTTCTTTGGTGCTCAGCTTTCTTTATGGCCCAACTCTCACATCTGTACATGACTACTAGAAAAACCATAGCTTTTACTATATGGTCTATGTGGTCATCCTAACTAATGTGGATGCCCAAAGGATAAATCATCTCCCTTTGTCCCTCGAGCAGTTAACTCTGAGTCTGGCAGGATTGAGAACTGGTTGCTTTTATGGTGACTAACTCAATATCACATCCCTATTTTTGCTTCTCTCTATCTCCTTCCCCTGGGATCACATTCCCACATACATGGTCTTAGACTCTGCTTTCCGAGGAGCTTAGGTTAAGCCTCCCTACAAAGAGAAACAACTTATAGGGAGTGACTTTGAGAGCAGTGAAAGCCAGCATTTGGAGCTTAGCCTCCTAGATAAGAATCACCACTGAGACTAGAAAAACAGACAGAAAGGCACGCGGAGAAATGAGAGGAAATTCCAGGAAGAAGTAGAAGGAAACATCATCTATCATATGAAATACTGGATTATGGAATTTAGAGATAAGTGAGCTCCTTAAAGTTTCTCCTGTGACCAGTTGTCTAGCAATCAATTTAGCTTTATGAAGAGAAATCAAACAAAAGCTATTTAATTTCTTCTTTAGATGGATGGGTAGCAAAGGAAGAAATTGGTATACACAATCCTGTTTACAGAGACTTGATTTCTTCAGATCTGAGGGTCAGGAGGCAATGAAGGCCAGTTGAACTGAACTCTTGATTACAAGGTAGACTAAATGCTTGTCTTTACCAGCTCCTCTCCTCTGCTCCTCTGAGATGCCCACAGCCATTCCTACTCAACAACAGCTCGTGGTGGTAATACCAGCCCTCCCCTTCACAGACCCTCAGTGGCTCCCCATTGCTTACTTTAGCTTTCAAGCCCTACAGTATGTTCCCAACTTACCCCAAATTTCAGTTAAATTGGACTGCCACCATGCCTTGAATGCCCTCCATACTTTCCTGTCCTCAGGCTATTTCCTTTGCCAGGAGTGTTCTGGCTTAACTACATCTGTTGCAACCACACCCATCATTTGAGACTCCCCCCCAGATGCTACTTTTTGGAGGAAGCCTGAATGCCCAAGAGTGACCACTCCCTTTTCAGAACTTGGTGGCATTTCGTGTTTCCTCTCTAGTGCTTACTATACACTGCCTGTATCAGTGTTATTTATGAAAATGCCTCTGTTACATTTAAGAGTATGGAATGTTCTTCTCCATTCATATGTGTTGAGATGAATTATTAAATGGGTACATACCCAAAAGAGGTCCTTGCAGAACTATAAAGTAAGAATCCACATTCTTCTGACTTATATGGGGTTGGGGAAAGAGGAAGGAAGAGATTAAAAAAAAGATAACTTGTCTTTAGGGCATATCTACTATGGTGCTTTCCACGGTAAGCTCATTTTCTGAGTCTTCAGAACACCCTAGACAACATGCAATATTGTCTTCATTTTAAAGGAGATGTGAGCTCAGAGAGATTAGGTGAATTACCACAGAATACAGCTAGTAAGTGATGGAGCCAGGATTGAAACCCAGATCTCCATGACTTGAAAACCTTTGCATATTGCATTATAAATCAGGGGCATGCAATTTATTATCCTAAGTGGCATGCATTTGAAAGTGAAAGTGATTACTATTACCAGTTACTCTGAGGTAAGTGGAGTAAGTGAGACTGCCCTAAGCAAACTGGCTCCTATGGTCTCCCCAACTATAAACCACCATTGACTCTTTGCCTCTTGAGTATAATCTGGTCTGAAGCAGAAAACAAAACTAAATTTCTTGAGATCTTAATTCTCTCAGACAGGGTAACTTTTGAAGACATAATTTGGTGTGGGAGCAAGCTTCCCTTACTGATAATTGGGAAGAAACCCATATTATTCAAAATAATAGATGACGAATCACACATCTTTGCGTTGTTGTTTCCGAGTTGGGAACACTCCTATTCCTTTTTACTGCCCTCTCTAAGAGAGTTGGGGGTTGAACGAAACATCCACTGAGACAGGAATCAGACTGATGAGTTCACAGGAATCAGGCAGGCTGGGCCTAAATCTGGCTTACCCACTTATAAATAGGTGATAATAATAACAGCTAACTTTATTGAGCTTCTACTATGTACAAAGCCTTTTATAAATGTATTATTGTAACCCAGCAGGGCTTATGGTACCTTCCTGGGACAGACCCCACCCCCGTGTTTTCTGTTTTAGCCCCTCTCTGATGTACCTAGATAACTGTATCTGATACACATCTCCTGAGGTGTTCTATAGATATGAAAACCACTACCAAACAGAAGAAATTAACTACTTTATGGTCATGAGTAGCCCTTTGACCTACTGGTGCCTAAGGATTGATAATGTTTCCCATGTGACATCATCTTGTTACTTCACCATCAACCAATCAGACCTGTGTATGAGCTGATGACAGACTATGGGATGCCCTGCTTTAACCAGGCCTCTAAAAATGCTTTGCTGAAACTCAAGAAGCTTGAGCTTTTAGAGTACCAGTGGCCCTGGACTCTTTGCTTGGTGCCGTGCAATAAACGCTGTACTTTCAACACAACCTGGTATCAGTAGATTGGCTTTACTACATGTGGGAGAGTGGACTCAAGTTTGGTTTGGTAACATTATCTTTTATACCTAAAGAACAGAAATGGTATGGACCTAACAGAAGCAGAAGATATTAAGAAATAGTGAGAATATACAAAAGAACTATACAAAAAAAAATCTTCATGACCTAGATAACCATGATGGCGTGATCACTCACCTAGAGCCAGACATCCTGGAATGCAAAGTCAAGTGGGCCTTACTTAGGAAGCATCACTATAAACAAAGCTAGTGGGTGTGATGGAATTCCAGATGAGCTATTTAAAATCCTATAAGATGATGCTGTGAAAATGCTGCACTCAACATGCCAGCAAATCTGGAAAACTTAGCAATGGCCACAGGACTGGAAAAGGTCAGTTTTCATTTCAATCCCAAAGAAAGGCAATGCCTAAGAATGTTCAAACTACTGCACAATTGCACTCATCTCACACACTAGCAAAGTAATGCTCAAAATTCTCCAAGCCAGGCTTCAACAGTACATGAACTGTGAAATTCCAGATGTTTAAGCTGAATTTAGAAAAGGCAGAGGAACAAGATATCAAATTGCCAACATCCACTGCATCACTGAAAAAGCAAGAGAGTTTCAGAAAAACATCTACCTTTGCTTTATTGACTACGCCAAAGCCTTTGACTGTGTGGATCACAAGAAACTGTGGGAAATTCTTCAAGAAATGGGAATACTGGACCACCTGACCTGCCTCCTGAGAAATTTGTATGCAGGTCAAGAAGCAACAGTTAGAACTGGATTTGGAACAACAGACTGGTTCCAAATAGGAAAAGGAGTACGTCAAGGCTGTATATTGTCACCCTGCTTATTTAACTTACATGCAGAGTACATCATGTGAAATGCCAGGCTGGATGAGGCACAAGCTGGAATCAAGACTTCTGGGAGAAATATCAATAACCTCAGATATGCAGTTGAAACCACCCTTATGGCAGAAAGCAAAGAACTAAGGAGCCTCTTGATGAAAGTGAAAGAGGAGAGTGAGAAAGTTGGCTTAAAACTCAATGTTCAGGAAACTAAAATCATGGTATCCAGGCCAGTCACTTCTTGGCAAATAGATGGGCAAACAATGGAAATGGTGACAGACTTTATTTTTGAGGTCTCCAAAGTCAGTGCAGATGGTGACTGCAGCCATGAAATTAGAAGATGCTTGCTCCCTGGAAGAAAAGCTATGACCAACCTAGACAGCATATTAAAAAGCAGAGACATTACTTTACCAACAATGGTCTGTCTAGTCAAGGCTATTGTTTTCCCAGTAGTTAAGTATGGATTTGAGAGTTGGACTGTAAAGAAAGTTGAATGCTAAAGAATCGATGCTTTTGAACTGAGGAATTGGAGAAGACTCTTGAGAGCCCCTTGAACTGCAAGGAGATCCAACCAGTCAATCTAAAGGAAATCAGTCCTAAATATTCATTGGAAGGACTGATGCTGAAGCTCCAATACTTTGGCTACCTGAAGTGAAGAACTAACTCATTTGAAAAGACCCTGATGATGGGAAAGATTGAAGGTGGGAGGAGAAGGGGATGACAGAGGATGAGATGGTTGGATGGCATCACCAATGCGATGGACACGAGTTTCACTAGGCTCCGGGTGTTGGTGATGGACAGGGAAGCCTGGCATGCTGCAGTTCATGGGGTCACCCTGGGGCAGAGTTCTGTGCTGCTGTGTCTCTCTGGAATATTCTGGGGATTGCCCAGGGAAGGCTCAGCTTCTCATAAGAGATTACCCTTCCTGACTGCTCTCGTCACTATATTACTTTGGGGTGAGGCATTCTATTTTTTCTGGTTTAAATTTATACTACACACACACACACACACACACACACACACACACACACACACACACAATTGCAGAATATCTGGAAGATATTAAAAACTGTTAGCAAATAGGAACATTTACCTATGACCTCATCTCTCTGAAATAATCACTAGAAACATATTGGCATATTTCCTGTAACTTGTTTTGCTAATTAAAAAAAAATCCTAATAGAGTTCTGTTTTTTAATACAACTTTGAAATTTACTTTTAATCCTTTAATATTATAAGCATTTTCCCATATCATTAAAAGTGTCCAACTACCACCTTCCTTTCCCTTCTCTGAGTCTCAGATTGCCTGAATGAAGCATTCTTTGAGCCATGAGCAATCCATGAACCTTGGCTGGGCAGCTGGAGCCCTTGGAATGGGAACAAGAAGCCCCTGACCGTGACCTGTTGGTGGAGCAGGCCTGGTCGTGCCCACGCATGAGCCCTGACTTTCTTCATTTTTATGAGGAGAGCTGTTCCAAATGCTGTTCCACCCCCTCCAGGTATTTCCTAGCTCCAGATTGCTGCCCTGTGTCCTGCTCTTTCTAGTACAGTGCCACGATAGGTTTGCTGAAAGTGTAGTTAAGAAAATTTCCAAACCAGCTTTTCTCAAACACAACATCGCTTTGAACACCCTGACTGAATCAGTTGTGCTCTGCACAATTAAAGAAGACAGATAGCCCTTTAGGGGCAAAGAGTGGAAGGCATAAATTAGGTACTGTATTTCAAGTCAAGCCACTATCTAAAAATATTTTGAAGGTGGGAAAGGTTGGGTGAATGGTGAGAACCAAGGCTCAGTTTGGAGGGTCTGCAGAGGACGTCCTCTTTCTAATCCCTGGCTGGCCCTTTTCCTCTTCCTCATCAGGGTTCACCCTCAGTCTCAACCTCATCCTTCAGTACAGCTGAGAATCAGTAAAACATTTTTAATATTACACTGCCCAGCAACAAAGCTAGAAGGGAGCCACTGAAGGGTTCTGATTTATCTAAGTGTCTCCTGGACTTCGGAAGGGCCCTGACCTGGGTGTGAATCTTGGCTGTGACACTTATACTTGCGTGACTTGGGCAATTGCTGTGAGTCTCAGTTTCCTGATGCGTGAAATGGACATGGCAATTTCAAGCATGATAGAACTGTTAAGTGGAATACATGGAATAACACAGATGCTCGATCTAGTACCACATTTAAGAACTTTACAGGGAGTCTTCTAGTGGGAGTGGGTTTGGTAAGCCTGTGGATATACATCATTTGTCTTAATTTTAAGGATTCGTGATGCCTAAAACTCCCAGACATAATTATCAAGACATAAACTACCTGTAGCCTCTAGCAGGGATGTATGCATTCTCTGTATACAGAATGAATAGCAAGTGAAATTCCTCTGTAATAATCCGATAATTTTTCCTTGAGCAATGACAGAATTTTAAAACCTTTCCCTGGGAGAGATTTTGATAAGAGCTTTAGGTTGATTACTTTTTATACCCCATGTCCTGTTTGGCTGATAAGCTCCCAATCTCTGCATTTCACATTGTTTTTATCTTCCTAGGCTGTACTCATCTCATCACTCTCATCTTTTCAGGTGTCAGAATGAAACTGAGGGGAGACAGAGGAGGAGAGAGTCACTGGGAAGGGTGGCAAAGCCCCCAGGTGAGGGTGCCAGGCCACCGTGTCCTCAGAAGTGGCTGTTCTGGACACAGGAATTAAGCAGATAATCTCCAGGAGACAGGTCCTGACTGATCTGGTCCCTGGAGTCTGGCTCTCATGTGATGCTGAAGCTCCAGGGCCCCTCTTCCTCTGTCTCAGGCTAATGCAGCCCTGGATATCTGCCACCCCTGCCTCCTTTCAACATGCCCCCACACCCCCCTCGGCATTTCTTGGGAGCCCACGTGTTTTGAGAATCATAAATTTTCAGAGTACAAGGGACTTCAGAAAAATCCAGTTTAGAGAGACAAAGCTCAAAGATGAGGAGATGCTTCTCCAAGTCACTCAACAGGTTCCAGATGGCATCATAGGACACGAGCCCAGTTCCCCACTGGGTGGGCTGACCCTTGAGTGATCTGCAATTGTTCAGACATATTTGTGCTTAAGTAATCCGCTAATGAGCTCTGGGTGGTTCCTCCTAGAGTGTGGGTTTGGTTCTCAAGAAATAATCCCTTGAGCTTATAAAGCCTTGGCTTAATAGGACACCTCTTGGGTGCTGTTAGGGAGAGAGACCCAAACAGTTTGGGAATCATTATGCCAGGACCTCATTTGGAAAGCCTAGAGAATGAGTGTGTGCATGCTAAGTCGCTTCAGTCGTGTCCAACTCTTTGTGAACCCAAGGACTGTAGCCTGCCAGGCTCCTCTATCCATAGGATTCTCTAGCAAGAGTACTGGAGTGGGTTGCCATTTCCTCCTCCAAGGGATCTTCCAACCCAGGGATCGAACCCATGTCTCTTATGTCCCCTGCACTGGTAGGCAAGTTCTTTACCACTGAGCCTCCACAGAATGGATCTTATTAAATGGAATGAAGCCCAGATTGTATTTTCTGATTGAGGACTGTGCTGGATACTGGGTTGCTCCACACCCATTTCAATTTCCTTCTATCACGCATACCTACAATGTAGGACCTGAAAAGCACGAAACCTGGAAACAGTTTCCCGGAGTGCTATATGGCCGCGGTCCACATGTGACTTAGTTTTCCCCACTAAGATATACGCATGCATGCAGAACATTGGGCAACTAGGTGTCTACTGTTTTTGCTGACAAGGACAATCATGGAGGCTTTGGTTTTCTGTGTGGCTTTAGTGGAGGCCCCTAGTGGAACAGCACTTCTATCAGCAAAAGAGGCACTGCTCTGAAGCCAGCACGTGCAGTGGCGGCTTCCCACTCTGTTAGGCAACTTCCTGTTTCTAGTGCTTTCTGATGACACTGGGGCAGCAGCTCTCTTGGAAGCTCAGCTGTGCTGTGTGGCTTTGAGCGTTATTCCTGGAAGGTCAGCCTAGGGTCAGTTTCTTCAGCACTCTCAGTGGTCCTATATGCCAGGGGCCACAAGCATTCTGCAAGGGACCAGGGGGTGAATATTTTAGGCTCTGTGAGCCATATGGTTTCAGCTGTAACTATTCAACTCTGCCTTGTAGGATAAAGATAACACATCCATGGGTATGGATGTTTAAAAAACAAAAAAACAAAACCAAAACTTTATTCATGAAAACAGGCAGTGGGTCAGATTCAACCCAGGGACTAGTCAAAGTGTTCATTCAGGATTTCCTGTAACATCTTATGGAAAAAATCCAGATGACCTTTTTGGCCAGCCCGCTAGTTTTCTGACCCTTGCATGATATGCGCCTTCTTACTGAGACTTGCAATAGCCTGCTCTTCTGGTGCTGTGCTATCCAGTTTGCAAAATGCTTTCACATACACTATGTCACTGGACTCTCCACACCCTAGAAAGGATGCGAAGTGGGTAGAGCTGGGAAGCCTTACTAGTTCTCAGGTTGTCCTTTTGTCAAGGTCACATGGCCTGGAAGGAGGGGAGACCTCTTTCCAGGGCTCCATTACAGTCTCAGGAACCCTGAACTGAGGCTGGAGTACCCTTCAAAGAACAGTCTGACAACATTTGGGATTCCACTTGTGGAAGTTTGGAGAGCATTAAGGGACTTGGTGCAGAAAGGCCTGGTAAGAACTATCTACAGCTTTGCTACTCAATCTGTGGGCCACCGACCAGCAACACCTGGGAGCTTGTTATAAATGCAGAATCTCAGGCTCTACCCTGGATGTACTGAATCAGAACCTGCCTTTTAACAAGATCTCTAGGTGATTCACAAGCACAATAAAGTTTCCAGATAATGGTAGAAAGGGACACATTCCAAAGTTTAATGCTTGCAATCAAACCGTCAAGGTTTAAGAGATATAGCAGATAGAGTAGAGGCAAAAGTCATGGGAAATTTGAGTAACAACACAGGAGAATGCTAAAATGCTCTTGTTATGCTATTTCTCTAGGAGATCCAGGGATACCTGAATCTTCCTTGAACAGCCACTTCTCTTCTAAATTTACAGTGAGAGCTAGCCCAAAGGAGAAAAAACAAAGCAAAATAAACTTGAAGGTAGAACTGGAGCAAATATGTTTCACATAAAATATTTAATTTTGCATTTCCTTATTTAATATTACCCACAACCCTATACAGTAGGTGCTATTATTTTATTTTCCACTTTACCACCACCACCACTTCTACGTAGCTTGTATCACTGTTCTAAGTCCTCTATAGGCAGGACTGACTTAATCCTTGCAATAACTTATTGAAGTAGCTCCATATTCCAGATAGGAAGACTGGAGCGCCCAGAGTTTTAAGCCACTTGCCCAAGGTCACAAAACTGCACATAGTAGAGCTGGGATTCGAGGTCAGGCAATCAGGTTTTCGACCGCATGCTTATAATCACTGCACTGTACTCCTACTGAGCAGAAAAGTCAACTAGCCCAAGATCACAGCCAACAAATGGCAGAGGTAAGGTCTAAACCAGAGTCTCCATCCAGACCTATGCTCTTAACCACACACAGTGGTCCATAGCAAGTGACAACCTGCTGGTTTTCATGCTAGACTTCCTGACTCTCTGGTGATGTCGATCCATCCATCCATCTACCTATCTATCCGGCAACTGATCAATTAGTCAGGTGATTGATAGTCTATTGTTCAACTCTGCTCAAGCAGCAGAGACTGTCTCTGCTTAGTTAGGCATACGTTTAGTCTCTACTGGGTGTTAGTTTCGTCCCTGGTATTCCTTACCATCTGAGACATGGGTTCAATCCCTGAGTCAGGAAGATCCCCCGGAGAAGGGATGGCTACCCACTCCAGTATTCTTGCCTGGAGAATTCCACGGACAGAGGAGACTGTCAGGCTACAGTCAATAGGGTCACAGAGTCAGACATGACCGAGCGACTAACACTTTCACTTTTCTGCGTCTTACTCATGTCTATGACCCCGTTCCCCAGTGCCTAGTTCAGGGATGGCCTCATTGTAGTTTCTCTATAAACGTTTGTGGTTTGAATTGAGCCGAACATTTCCTGGGGGCTATTATTCCAGGGCATCGGTTCACAAACATTACCCAGCACCAGCACCACTTCTGGGTCCTACTCCCAGAGTTTCTAATTTGGTAAGGCTCAATAATTTGCATTTTCACCAAGTTCCCAGGAGATGCTGATGCTGCTGGTCCAGGGACCATACTTTGAGAACTAACGGCCTAGAAAGCCTTCAGAAAGGAAGCAAGATTGAGCTGTGCTTTGAAGGATTTTAGGAAATACAGATAAATGAGGAAGGTTATCATTATACTGCTTAGAGTTCACATTTCAAGAGAGGACTCACCATACCCTTTTATAAGTATGTGTTTCTATAAATCAAGTATGGGGAAAACACATGATTACATATGCTTTGAGATAATCTGCCTTTAATTTCATCATATTCATGAACGTAGAGGAATGCAGACAGGGGCTTCGGTGATCACCAGCTGATTGGGAATGCGTGGTCAGTCTGTCCACTTCCTAACACTGCATCACTGTTAGAAGTTCACCACTACAGGGTAGAGTAACATTATACTTGGTTACGGATTTGAATGTAACACATTTTATTAAGCCATATTTGGGTTAGAAATCAAAAAAGGAAATCTTGTTTAAATAGAAGTAGACAAAATGAATGAGTCAAAAACAACCTATGCAATATTATTTCCTTTCACTGTCTCCTCGTGATGCAGAGTCAGAGAAGGCGATGGCAGCCCACTCCAGTACTCTTGCCTGGAAAATCCCATGGATGGAGGAGCCTGGAAGGCTGCAGTCCATGGGGTCGCTGAGGGTCAGACATGACTGAGCGACTTCACTTTCACTTTTCACTTTCATGCATTGGAGAAGGAAATGGCAACCCACTCCAGGGTTCTTGCCTGGAGAATCCCAGGGACGGGGGAGCCTGGTGGGCTGCCATCTATGGGGTTGCACAGTGTCAGACATGACTGAAGCGACTTAGCAGCAGCCGCAGTGATGGAGAGTGGAGAGCTGGCTGTTGAAGCCAACAGCGGGGCCTGTGTAGACCAAACCTGCACACTATCTGGCAAGAGGGTCAGGATTTCTAATCCTCAGGGTCTTCTCTGGTTGACAGTTTTACTCCAGTGATAGAGACATTAAGTGAGGTAGAAAATGAAAACTATCTTCTCTCCTCCCTAATTCTTTTAGGAATCAGCTTCTGGAAAGTCACAGATAAATAGGAACCAGGTAGAGGATGGTGCCCAGGTGGGTGAGGGGCCTGGAAGGGAGTGTGTGGGTGTACACGATCATGGTCCCGTCATAGCATCAACCCTCACATCTTCTCTTGAAACCTTAAACATTCTTTGTGTGTTGCTGTTTAACAAATAAGACTGTGACCTACAAATTTGCTTACCTATCTGTCTCTCCTGTCTCACTGTGAGTTATTTTGAGGGATTCAGTCTTAGTCCCTAAATCCCTTAGATCAACTACAATTCCTTGACTAGTATGGAATGTCAATAAATACTTTTTTTTACTTGAAACATTGTTTTGTTGGGAAGAGGGGGCATGCCTAATTTGTGTGCCTCCACATGATGGAATTGGATTAGTGTGGCTGTGGAGAGGGAAAATTACTATGGTCTATTTTTTCAGTTTCTGCATTTATTTTAATATATGGGTAATAATGCTACTTGTGGAAGAGTAAATGAATTAATTTTATAAAATGATTCATATGTGACCTGGGGCAGAATAAGTACTAAAAGTTTTGTTGCTATTAATGTTATCAAGTAGCCCTTTAAAATTCTAAGTTTCCATGGATGCCATAGCTTTGGTCTAAATCTCCTCTTTCCCAGCTCTTCTCATTCCCTTTCCTCTTTAAATCACTCATCTGGTCTTTCCATTGACATCCATCTGTCCATACAAACAAACACCAGAAGTTCATTCACTCATCCTCTTATCTACTCCTTATCCATTCACATCTATTATTGGGTGGGTGTAGTGTGATTGTTCAGTCGGGCCTGACTCTGTGACCCCGTGGACTACAGAGTCCATGGCATTCTCCAGGCCAGAATACTGGAGTGGGTAGCCTTTCCCTTCTCTAGGGGATCTTCCCAACCCAGGGATAGAGCCCAGGTCTCCCGCATTGCAGGTGAATTCTTCCTTTACCAGCTAAGCCACAAGGGAAACCCGGGAATACTGAAGTGGGTAGCTGATCCCTTCTCTTGCCAACTTCCTGACCCAGGAATTGAACCTGGGTCTTCTGTATTGCAGGTAGATTCTTTACAAACTGAACTGTCTATCAGAGAAGCCCTCCTTATCTATCAGTTCAGTTCAGTTCAATCACTCAGTCCTGTCTGACTCTTTGTGACCCCATGGACTGCAGTACGCCAGGCTTCCCTGTCCATCACCAACTGCCAGAGCTTGCTCAAACTCATGTCCATTGAGTCAGTGATGCAATCCAACCATCTCATCTTCTGTCATCCCCTTCTCCTCTTGCCTTCAATCTTTCCCAGCATCAGGGTCTTTTCAAATGAGTCCATTCTTCGCATCAGGTGGCCAAAGTGTTAGAGTTTCAGCTTCAGCATCAGTCCTTCCAGTGAATATTCAGGACTGATTTCCTTTAGGAATGGTTTTAGGACTGGTTGGATCTCCTTGCAGTCCAAGGGAGTCTCAAGAGTCTTCTCCAACACCTCAGCTCAAAAGCATCAGTTCTTATACTACATACTTATTTAACCCATCCATTCATCTTGAATTGGGTGGCTGTGGTGTAGTGGAAAGTGCCTTGATGTAGTTACATCCATACCCTATGTGTTGACTCCTTGGATGGCCCTGGCTGTACCAGAGAGTAGGGGGCACTGACATTGTTGCTTTGTGTGACTGACAAGTGGACCATGGTCCCTGTCCAAATGACTTTTCATGCATAATTCTGAGATCCATTGAGGTCTATAGTCCCCATCAGGGCACTGAAACCATTCAAAGCAGTGGGATCTGAGCTTCAAGGTGTCCATTTACAATTAGATGATATTATTCATCACAGGAATATTTTATTTAAAGAAACCTATAAAGCAGATGGAGATTGTGAGGATGTGCCTGTTTCAGCTGGCAATGTTTGTTCAGCAACCGGCACAATGAGAGAGGTGCAGAAGAGCAGATGAGATGAAGAACACCAATTATATTCATTTTCTTGAAGAGGGGGACGACTGAGATCAGAGTTCTGACCTTCACAAATCAGAAAATTATCTAGATTCTAGGTATTTCAAGATGACCCTGGGATACTTGGCAGAGTGGGAAAAAAATCAGCTGTAACTGTTATATTTGACTTTCCTGTGCAGCTTAATTAATGGAAGTGAAATATCTAGAGGAAGAGAAATGATTCTGATAATACAGCAGGAAGAGCGTGGGTTTAGTGTTGTTCAGATCAAGGTTTGGATTCCTGCTCTTCTGCCTATTAATACTGGCCGTGTGTGCTTGGCAAATCATTCAGTGTTTCTGAGCTTTAACTTCCTTATTGCTAAACGGTATTAGTGACACTATTACATTATTCAATACAGATTACAGTGAAATGATGTTGATAAAGCAGCTGGCCGAATGCTAGGTCCAGTTCAATGCATGTTTGTTCCCTGTTGGTTCAAATACTATACGCTGGTCAAGAGCACCCACTGTCTGCTCCTTTCTGTTCAAATGCCCTAATAGTTTAGCACGTGCTTTAAAGAGTGACCAGGATGATGAAGGACTTGGATCCATGTTCGGTGTCCAGCTGAAAGGAGATGAGATGTCTAATTTGAAGAGCTTGGGGGAGACAGTATTGAGGTCTTCAGATATGAAGGTATTTGAAGATCATCCCAGGCGGAGGCACATCAGATGAGGGATCTCACCAGGCTGGGGAGCAATGGCATGATATCTGGGGAGCCATGCACTGTTAGCCAGTTCTGGAACATGGATTAGGTAGTGAATGGCAGCGATTATGGAAGGTTTAGAGGTTTTCCTGAGATAATGGAAGGCTTTCAGCGGGAACAATGTGATCAGATGTGCTTATCTAAATAGAAACAGCATTAACAAACAGGACAGCAGCCATGCTCCAGCTCCAGCACTGACTGTGTGGTCTTGGGCAAGTTATTCAATGCTCCAAGACACACTAGGACAGTGGAGCTAATAGTCTTATCTTGCTCTCTTCTTTCTTCCCTGCTGTGAGGAGCACCATGAGGAGATACCCCATGTCCAAGGGCAGAGAAGCCCCAGCAAGATGGTAGACACTGGGTGGGAGCCTTGCGGCCCCGGAACCACTTTGAGGAGATACCTCACATCCAAGGGCAAAGGAGAAGCCCAAACAAGACAGTATAAACGGTGAAATTGCATTTAGAATCAAACCCAATACCCACCAGAGATGCTCAGAGGGCTCAAACAAACCTTGTGCACACCAGGACCCAGAGACCCCACAGAGACTGAGACAGAACTGTGTTTGAGCATCTCCTGCTGAGGTATGGGGGATCAGCAGTGGACTGCCGCAGGGGCAGGGGCTCTGGGTGCAGCAGACCTGGGTATGGCATAAGCCCTCTTGGAGGAGATTGCTATTATCTCCACCATAGAGCCTCCAGAACTTACAGAGGACTGAGCACAGACTCTTGGATGGCCCAAACAGACCTGACCCAGACTTGCCTGTGAGTGTCCAGGAGTCTCTGGCGGAGGCATGGTTGGCCTGCTGCAGGTCTGGGGGCACTGGGTGTAGCAGTGTGTGCACGGGACCTTCTGAAGGAGGTGGCCATTATCCTCATTACCTCCACCATAGATTGGCCTCAGGTCAAATAACGGACAGCTTTGCCCATCAACAGAAAACTGGATTAAAGATTTACTGAGCATGGCCCCTTTGGTTTTCCCAGTAGTCATGTATGGATGTGACAGTTGGACCATAAAGAAAGCTGAGCTCCAAAGAATTGATGCTTCTGAACTGTGGTGTTGGAGGAGACTCTTGAGAGTCCCTTGGACTGCAAGGAGATCCAACCAGTCCATCCTAAAGGAGATCAGTCCTGAATATTCATTGGAAGGACTGATGCTGAAGCTGAAACTCCAATACTTTGGCCACCTGATGCAAAGAACTGATTCATTTGAAAAGACCCTGATGCTGGGAAAGATTGAAGGCAGGAGAAGAAGAGGAAGACAGAGGATGAGATGGTTGCATGGCATCACCGACTCAATGGACATGAGTTTGAATAAGCTCTGGGAGTATGAGATGGACAGGGAAGCCTGGCATACTGCAGTCCATGGAGTCATAAAGAGTCGGACACAACTGAGCTACTGAACTGAACTGAGAGCATGGCCCCACCCATCAGAACAAGACCCAGTTTCCCCCTCAGTCAGTCTCTCCCCTCAGGAAGCTTCCATAAGCCTCTTATCTTTCTCCATCAGAGAGCAGACAGACTGAAAGCCACAGTCACAGAAAACTAACCAATCTGATCACATGGACACAACCTTGTCTAACTCAAAGAAACCATAAGCCATGCCATATAGGGCCACCCAAGACGGATGGGTCAGGGAGGAGAGTTCTGAAAAAACGTGGTCCACTGGAGAAGGGAATGGCAAACCACTTCAGTATTCTTGCCTTGAGAACCCATGAACAAAGGAAAAGGCAAAAAGATAGGACACTGAAAGATGAACTCCCCAGGTCGGTAGGTGCCCAATATGCTACTGGAAATCAGTGGAGAAATAACTCCAGAAAGAATGAAGAGACAGAGCCAAAGCAGAAACACCACCCAGTTGTGGATGTGACTGGTGATGGAAGTAAAGTCTGATGCTGTAAAGAGCAATATTGCATAGGAACCTGGAATGTTAGGTCCATGAGTCAAGGCAAATTGGAAGTGGTCAAAAGGGAGATGACAAGAGGGAACATCAACATTTTAGGAACCAGCTAACTAAAATGGACTGGAATGGGTGAATTTAACTCAGATGACCATTATATCTACTACTGCAGGCAGGAATCCCTTAGAAGAAATGGAGTAGCCATCATGGTCAACAAAAGAGTCTGAAATGCAGTACTTGGATGCAATCTCAAAAATGACAGAATGATCTTTGTTCGTTTGAAGAAAGTAGGGAAGAAAGTAAACTGAAAGAAAGTAGGGAAATTGAAGAAAGTAGGGGAAACCTCTAGACCATTCAGGTATGACCTAAATCAAATCCGTTACGATTATACAATGGAAGTGACAAACAGATTCAAGGGATTGGACCTGATAGAGTGCCTGAAGAACTATGGATGGAGGTTTGTGACATTGTACAAGAGGCAGTGATCAAGACCAACCCCAAGAAAAAGAAATGTAAAAAGGCAAAATGGTTGTCTGAGGAGGCCTTACAAATAGCTGAGAAAAGAAGAGAAGTGAAAGGCAAAGAGAAAGGAAAGATATACCCATTTGAATGCAGAGTTCTAAAGAATAGCAAGGAGAGAAGAAAAAGCCTTCCTCAGTGATCAGTGCAAAGAAATGGAGGAAAACAATAGAATGGGAAAGATTAGAGATCTCTTCAAGAAAATTAAAGATAGGAAGGGAAATTTTCATGCAAAGATGGGCTCGATAAAGGACAGAAATGGTATGGACCTAACGGAAGCAGAAGATATTAAGAAGAGGTGACAAGAATACACAGAAGAACTATGCAAAAAAGATATTCATGACTCAGATAACCATGATGGTGTGATCACTCACCTAGAGCCAGATATCCTGGAATGCAAAGTCAAGTGGGCATTAGGAAGCATCATTATGAACAAAGCTAGTGGAAGTGATGGAATTCCAGTTGAGCTATTTCAAATCCTAAAAGATGATGCTGTGAAAGTGCTGCACTCAATATGCCAGCAAATTTGGAAAACTCAGCAGTGGCCACAGGACTGGAAGAGGTCAGTTTTCATTCCAATCCCAAAGAAAGGCAATGCCAAAGAATGCTCAAACTACTGCACAATTGCACTTATCTCACATGCTAGCAAAGTAATGCTCAACATTCTCCAAGCCAGGCTTCAACAGTATGTGAATCATGAACTTCCAGATGTTTAAGCTGGATTTAGAAAAGGCAGAGGAACCAGAGATCAAATTACCAATATTCACTGGATCATCGAAAAAGCAAGAGAGGTCCAGAGAAACATCTATTTCTGCTTTATTGACTATGCCAAAGCCTTTGACTGTGTGGATCACAACAAACTGTGGACAGTTCTTAAAGAGATGGGAATACCAGACCACCTGACCTGCCTCCTAAGATATCTGTATGCAGGTCAAGAGGCAACAGTTAGAACTGGACATGGAACAACAGACTGGTTCCAAATCGGGAAAGGAGTAACTCAAGGCTGTATATTATCATCCTTCTTATTTAACTTATATGCAGAGTACATCATGAGAAATGCTGGGCTGGATGAAGCACAAGCTAGAATCAAGATTTCTGGGAAAAATATCAATAACCTCAGATATGCAGATGACACCACCCTTATGGCAGAAAGCGAAGAAGAACTAAAGACCTCTTGATGATAGTGAAAGAGGAGAGTGAAAAAGTTGGCTTAAAGCTCAACATTCAGAAAACTAAGATCATGGCATCTGGTCCCTTGACTTCATGGCAAATAGATGGGGAAACAGTGGAAACAGTGACAGATTTTATGTCAAGGGACTCCAAAATCACTGCAGATGTTGACTGAAGCCATGAAATTAAAAGACGCTTGCTCCTTGGAAGAAAAGTTATGACCAACCTAAACAGCATATTGAAAAGCAGAGAATTTCTTTGCCAACAAAGTTTCATCTAGTCAAAGCTATGGTTTTTCCAGTAGTCATGTATGGGTGTGACAGTTGGACTATCAAGGAAGCTGAGCGCTGAAGAATTGATGCTTTTGAACTGTGGTGTTTGAGAAAACTCTTGAGAGTCCCTTGGACTGCAAGGAGATCCAACCAGTCCATCCTAAAGGAGATCGGTCCTGAATATTCATTGGAAGGACTGTTGACACTGAAACTCCAATACTTTGGCCACCTGATGCGAAGAACTGACTCACTGGAAAAGTTGCTGATGCTGGGAAAGATTGAAGGCAGGAGGAGAAGGGAATGACAGAGGATGAGCTGGTTGGATGGCATCACCCACTCAATGGACATGAATTTGAGTAGGCTCAGGCAGTTGGTGAGGGGCAGACAGGCCTGTTGTGCTGCAGTCCATGGGGTTGCAAAGAGTCTGACTAAGTGACTGAACTGAACTGAACTGAACTACTCTCTTATGGGTGTTCCTGAAGGCTGAGCACATCATGGATGTGGAAACATATGAGAAAAATGCAAAATATGCTGCCCAGTTACAAAGGTATTTTATTCCAATTGTTCCCCCTTCCTCATGAAGATAGAGTGTGATAATGGGTTGAGAACATGTGTTCCTTGGAGATCTTGGTTTCTTTTCTGCATTTGTTTGTTTGTTTGTTTGCCTTGACTGTGCTCCAATAAGCCAAAGTAATGCCTTGTGTCTCCATCTCATTCTGCCGACCACAGATGTTCTGGGCCCTTCCATGTTCTCTTCCATGGTCTCCATGGTCTCTGTCTCCCTGTCTCTTTCTTTGATCTGCATCTGGGGGGGATGCACGAGCTGTCAGTGCTGGGTAAGTTGTGAGGTGCTGTCACCCATGAGGCTGCTGGTTTCCATTACACCATTCATCTCGTGGCACCACAGTGAAGCCTGAGAAAGATCACAGACGGGCTAAAGTCCTAGTTCTTGCATCTTCAAGTTGAGAAGCAAATTTCTGACATCCAAGACTATTGGGCAGATCCAGTGAGATATGTAAAGTGCCTGGCATAGAGTACAGCCAGTAAAAGACAAAACAAACTGCAGAAAGAAGCAGTCACTTAGTGAGCTGAGCACATGAATATATTTGTATACTTTTTAGTCATGTGTCTATGTTTGATCCCTAGGTCGGGAAGATCCCCTGGAGAAGGAAACGGCTACCCACTCCAGTATTCTTGCCTGGAAAATTCCATAGAGAAAGGAACCTGGCGGGTTACAGTCCACGGGGTCTCAAAGGGTCAGACATGACTGAGAAGCTAAAAAACAACAACAACAAATATGTATAATATAGCCAGGGACTTCTGTTGCTTTAGTAAGAAATGAAATCAAGAAATAAAGAAGTACTGGGGGAACCTCCTTTCATCCTGGTGAGGCGATCTGAGTGTTTCCTCGACACTGAGACAGGATTCCATGTTGCATTAGGATTTTCTCCAGTCCAGACCGTTGTCTTGTTTTGGCCAAACTATACCAGCATTTTGGGTACATAACCTCTACAAAGGCATACATGTTGGCCTGGAAGAGTGAACAACATCAACGCAGCTTCTAACCCCGTGTCCTGGGTTCAAGGTCAGGATGTTGGCTTCTAAAGCTCCCTCATAGTTGGGCTATTTTGTTAAGCTCTTGATTGCTTTATTTTCTTGCAAGTATGTTATTATTGTATCATCTTCATTTGTTCCCACTGTGGGCTGGCATGGACTTCAAGACAAGAGTCTCCCCTCCTCCCTCTTCCAGGTGCCTGTATTGGTACTTGGAGATGGACTTTGAGATTTCACTTTTCCATAGAAATGGTTCCTTATCTCCTGGGAGTCATCCTGCCGGGGGCAAACCCTGGCCCTAGTACCTGTGAATGGGCTCTTTGAGCTGGGATTGTGAGTGGCTGTAGGGCGTGGCTAGAGGACACTGCTAGGCAGGGTACTGACTGCTTGCTTCTTCACAGTGACTTTCAGGACGTCCCCAACTTCAGAAATGGATTTGAGGGCATCTACATCATTAGCCTATAAACATTCTTACCGTTTTTAGAAGTATTTTACCCCTGAGCAGTTCTGATTATGATAGAATTTATTTATGAGTCCAGTATTTGCTTCAATATTGATAACACTGTTATAATGGTCACAGTATTCTATAGAATGATTTTGGTAATTAAATTGAGATCAGCATTGGAGTCTGGAATCTACCTCTTATTAACTTATGATTCTAGCAAATTCTCTTAACTTCTCCATGTCTCAATTTTCACATTTTAAAACTAGGAAACGATCACACAACTTTTCTGAGTTATGGTTTGCCTGAAAGCCAACCCCATGTTAGTGTCATATTTCCAAAAGGCATTAAAAAATAGTTGGTAAGTGAACAAGACAAATATCATATGATATCACTTATATGTGGAATCTAAAAAATATATATATACAAATGAACTTATTTACAAAACAGGAATAGTCTCACAGACATAGAAAATAAACTTATGGTTACCAAAGGGGAAACGGGGAGGGAAGGGATAAATTAGGAACTTGAGATTAACATAGATATACTACTATACATAACAGACAACAAGAACCTACTGTATAGCATAGGGGACTATATCAATATTTTGTAATAACCTATATGGGGAAAGAATCTGAAAAAGAATACACACACACACACATACACACACACACATACACACACACACACACACACATATAACTGAATCACTTTGCTGTATACCTGAAACTAATACTTTATAAATAAGTTATACTCTAATTTAAAAAATTGATAAACAATTTAACTTTTTACTACAGACTGTCTCAAATACATTAAGCATAGAGTATGCTCATAGGACACACGAACATTTATTAGACCATTGCTTTCTCCACCAGTCTGTAGAGAAAGCGACTCCACAGACTTTCACTCACTGCAGTTTCCTCTTTCTCGTTCTGGACACACATCATGCCCAGGATTTCTCTTAAAAACCAACCTGTGTAAGCTTTCTGGTCTCCATTTCCCTCTGTTCCTGCTTTCCCTGGCTTTTCCCAGCAAAGGAAGGCCCTGGGGCTGATCCTGCGGAAGGGAGAGGGGAAAGGCCACAACACTTCCAGCCTAGCTAACTGGCTGGAGAATGGACGCTGGGCTCCCAGAATGGAAAGCTGGGAATAATGCGGTGAGGAAACCATATTCTAAGGAAAGATTGATCAGTGGTCCTGCAGACCAGCCTGCCCTCTTCCCCCGCTCTTGAGAGCTGTTTAAGCAGAAGGCTAGGAGATGGGGAAATCCTTGCGTTGCGAGTCGTTAGTGGAGTGAAAGCTTCCATGAGCACCCTGGCTGTGAGAGGCTGTGGGATGGGCGATGCTGGAGAAGAGCTGGGGGCAGGGGCGTTTGGAATAAGTTGGCTAAGATGTTAACGTCCTCCATCACAGAACCAAATGCTAGAAGGATCTGCTGCCCTCGCCAGGCTCCCTAAAAAACCCTCCTGTCTGCCCACAAGAGAGCCAGGGCTGGGATCCCCACCATTCAACAGACATGCTTGGCCCGAGAAGCTCAAGGTGGAGATGACAACACAGAAACCAGCTATGTAGGAGAAACTTGCTTCATCCCGCCTTGTATTCCCTGCCTTAACCTACAAGAGTGTGGACCTGCCACCTATCAAGTTACTTAGGCAGGAGGCCGACTGGCCCATGCAGAGAGAAGACGGGGTGAGCATTTAAATAAGATACGAGATTGAAGTTTCATATTAGCTGAGGACATTTTTAGACCCCAAAGCCACCAGAAAAATTGGGAATCTGCTGAAGTTGTCATTAAGGGCTGGGAAATGGACATGTGACAAGATGGTCGAAGGAAAGGATTAGAGAGAGAGAGAGAAAAAAAACAAAACCTGTTTGTGTTTGTGCCCTGCTGAGCTCAGACTGTTCAATAAGCCAGTTGTGTCTGATGAAATTTCCTTTATCCCTGATACAACAATATAGACGAAAATGTTCTGTAAGCTGTAATGTACTATACAAATATTAGTTATGATTAATCATTACAAATAGGAGTAGAAAAATAACATGAGGCTTTTCTTGAATTCTCTCCATGTTATTGCAGAAATCCAAAGCATAAAAGCACTGTTCCTGCTCTGGCTGGTCTGGAAAATTCAGCAGTGTTTCAAAGTACCTAGCAGCTGGCCGCAGGGGAGCAGGGTGAGGGAGGGGCTTTCTGGACGTGGCCCAGGGTTCTGGGAGGGCAGGGGGTATCACACTTGGCATCCTAATGACATTGCCATTCTGCAGACACCCAGGACCCTTAGATGATTTCCTTTTCTCTTATTCCTCTCCTGGGCAAGGTAGCCACATTTTGTAGCTGTGCTTCTGAAATGCTCTCACTACGAAGTCTCTCTCTCTGCCTCTGTGCAGTGCTTCCCTGGTGGTTCAATTGGTAAAGAATCCCTGCAGGGCAGGAGACTCAAGTTTGATCCCTGGATCAGGAAGATCCCTGGGAGAAGGAAAGGGCAACCCACTCCAGTTTCTTGCCTGGAAAATTCCATAGACAGAGGAGCCTGACAGGCTACAGTCCACACGGTCACAAAAGAGTCAGACCCAACTGAGAGACTAAACGACCACACACCACCTCTAAGTCCATAATGAAAACAGCTTAGTGAGTGTCGGGTGCTGTTTATGCCTCCTTATCCCACTTGCCCATCACAGCAGCAGCCCTGTGAAGTAGATACCTCGTTATCCCCTCTAAACAAATGGGAAAGTTGAAACTCGGAGAGGGGCAGTCGCTTATCCAAGCTCACTCAGCTAGTGGGTGGCAGTGGGCAACCCTGACTTGGTAGCTTCACCCTAGTGCAGGGTTTCTGCACTTTCTCCGTAACCATTCATCCTCCCCTCTGCTGCCATGGTGCTCTTCCCCAGTACTGTGCTGGCTGTGTCCTGGTGAAAGCCCTTCCAGGGCTCCCCAATTCCAAGAGACAAATTCCACATCCTCAGGTAGGTGGTCAAGGCTGTCTAGGAACCGCCACCTATCTCCTTCAGTATCTATACTCCATGGAGCCCTTGGACCAAGTGATGGTTTCTGCATATCTCTGGTTTTTTTTTTCCCCCAACTTGTCCTTCCCCTCGTACTTCTCCTGGATCGTCTGTGTCCTTCTCCAAGTACTGGAGAAATACTCTCTGAGCTGACCCACACAGGCCTCTCTGGATCTCCAGCAACAGGCATTTATATGGGCTGGTGAAGGTGAAGCTTCAGGAGCAGAAGGATCTGGGTCCTTAGGTCAGCTTCAGCCTGTTTCTAGCTGTATTTATTATACCAGGACAATTACAGTGAAGGACAGGGAAACCTGGTGTGCTGCCATCCACGAGGTCACAGAGTTGGATAGGACTTAGCCACTGAACAACAACAGCAGCCCATGAGTGTTAGTTTCCTCATCCGTACAGAATGGTGATTATGATAGAGGGTGCATGAGGGTTTACTCAGCTGATGCAGGCAAAATGCTTGGCATGGTCCCCAGATCATTTTAAGCCCTTCATTCATTCCTTCGATGTCTGTGGAAAATACTGTATGCCAGTACTCTTGGCTGGAAAATCCCATGGACAGAGGAGCCTGGAAGGCTGCAGTCCATGGAGTTGCTGAGGGTCAGACACGACTGAGCGACTTCACTTTCACTTTCATGCATTGGAGAAGGAAATGGCAACCCACTCCAGTGTTCTTGCCTGGAGAATCCCAGGGATGGGGGAGCCTAGTGGGCTGCCATCTCTGGGGTCACACAGAGTCAGACATGACTGAAGTGACTTAGCAGCAGCAGCAGCAAGTTATACTAAGTTCTAGGGAATCTACGGTGAACAAACCAAGTCTAGTCCCTGCCCTCTTGCAGGTTACTGTTTAATTGGTGAGACAGACATTAACAGACCAAACATAATTATTTGGGATGCTTTCTGAGGATGTCCCCTGAAATGTGGCTAAGTAGTAGGGGGTTACACTATCTTATATATTGTGTGATACTGGGTAGTGTGTATTGCTAGTCCCATCTTACAACTGAGGAAACTAAGGCCTGGAACCATTAAGAGATTCTCTCAGGACCATTCAGACAATAAGGAGTGGATACAAGTCTGGAAGCAGATTTGTCTGGCTTCAAACACTAAGCTCTGTCTTTTATACCTACTTGCTTTGTGCTATTCTCGGGAACCTTGGCTTCTCTTAAAGAGTTTTCTTTTTTCCCTTTTGCATGATTAGATGACTAAGCACTAATGACAAAGCACTAATTGGCTGAAATTGTAACAGAAGACCTCACAGGCTAGTGAAGTGTTTTACTTTAACTTAAGTGAAGGTACCTGGTCAGCAGCCATCCTTCTAATCCCTTGAGGGTGGGAAGTGGATTTAGACCTGCCAGGATCTAAATGTTTAGCAGTGTTAATAAATGTCTTCTGAATAAATGGATAAATATATCAGTTTTTGTGAGTTGGCAGCTAAGGAGTTAAAAATAAAGACAAGACTCTGTCCTATCTCCCCTACCATCTAGCCTCAATGTAACCAAACCAATACTACCATTATCAATTTCAGACTTGGAGAGGGGGCCCCATGAAATATTTCTTTATAAGTAAGAATTCTAGGCTTTAACAAAAAATAGTTGGAAAAAAAAAAAAAAGAGAAAGAAATAAAGAAAGAAAAAGAATCTGCTCTAAGGAATCAGCTGCCACAAGATGGCTCAGGAAGATCCTCAGACCTGGGCTGGGAGGGGGCAGCTGAGTGTTGTTGTTTGCCTTGAAGACTACTATTCCTCCCCCAGCTCAGTACCTTCTTACTTGGGAAAAAGAAAAAACATTCAGCTTACACTGGGGAAGTGTTTCAGAGTTTACAGAAAGCTTTCACTTGCATGATCTCAACGGATCCCAACAATGACGCCCAAAGAACTGGGGTCTTCTCTCCAATGTAAAGATGAGAAAATTCAGACAGGAAACTATGAGTAGCTGCAGAGCTGTAGCGCCTGGGCTCTGAGTTGTATCACGCTTCTGTGGGGCTGCCAGTCTTTTTGATCACTTTACATGAAGCAGATTCCACTTTGTTATAACGTTCTTGAGATGAAACACAAGCCAGCCATCTTGCCTGGTCTAGACTGGATGTGGTTTTCTCTCAGAAGCGTGTGTGTCAATTGGGAACGGGAGCTCTGGAGGAGAAGAGGGTCACCAACGAGGTGGGGTTCCAGGATGCGGCGGGGCCGGGTGTGTGTGTGTGTGTGTGTGTGTGTGTTGAAATTTCACTGCAGAAAAATAACTGTGAAAATCCTTGCATCTCTGCTAGATAAAGCAGCTTTTAGAGAGGAAGAGAGATCTATCCCATTAGGTAACATATCTTTCTAGGGCACTGTTCTGTCCAGACAACTTGGCCCTTGTTATGGCTACGTTTCCATGAGAACTGAATCAACCAGCTCTCTCTGAACAAAATATAGGCAGAATGGTCTAGCAGAAAGAGCACTGGATGGGAGTTTAGTGAGCCTGGTTCTCACGTTGCCTCTACCACTGAACACGTGGTAACATTTCTTCCCACAGCCCTTCATTTGTAAACCATTCCAAACAATTCTGAGACTTCTCTACTCCACCAGCCTCCTGCCTCCCTTCTAAGTTCTGGTTCTCTTGATTATAATTCCCAGACTCTAATCCATTTGATCAGGATGTTTGTCTGAGCTGGATATAAGTTCCTTCTCCTGGGCTTCCCTGGTGGCTCAGGGGGTAAAAAAAAATCCACTTGCAATGCAGGAGACCCAGGTTCAATCTCTGGGTCAGTAAGATTCCCCTGGAAAAGGGAATGGCTACCCACTCCAGTATTCCATGGACAGAGGAGCCTGGTGGGCTACAGTCCATGGGGTCACAAAGAGTTGGACGCGACTGAGCCCCTTTCACTTTTTCACATCCTGGTCCTTGGCTATGCAGGCTTGTACCAGGACCCAAACTGCCATAAGCCATTGAGGATATTTTCTCCTGAAGCAAGCTCTAGGAAGGCCAGTTGAATATGTTTCTGTATGTCTAATGGGCTCTTTCATTCCTAGGTCCTGGGTTAAAGGAATTCATGTGACCTCGCTGTCCAAAAGGTTAAGACCATACCTTATTGCCTCAGACCACTTTTGATCAAACTGAGCTACTGTAAATAACCTGTACATTCTCTTTCTTTTCTTACTAGGGGTTCTGACACTGAGTTCAGAACAGTGACTAACTTTAGGGATCAGATTCCTGCTGCTATGAGGCTAATTAAAATTCCAGGGTCTAAGGTGGCTTTGTTTTCCTTGCTGGGTAGAAAGAGAAGGGGCTAAATGCAATTAGTTAAGCCTTCTTTTCATTCCCTCCCCAGGTCTCTCTGACCTGGAAGATAGGTTTAGATGAAGACAGAGGGATAACAGGGTAAATGAAAGAGAAAATAAAGATAGAGTGACCAGTGCAGAGAGACCAATTCCACATGCTCTGTTGGTGAAATTTACACTGGGGCAACATCACTTCGAAAATAACCTGGCCTTGAATAGTCAGAGCTTGAAAACTGCTCAGGTCGTTTGACCAATAATCTCTCTTCCTCCTGTGGCCTAAGGACCTGATCAGAAATGCAAATAGAAACTTTATGTACAAGCATGTGTATCACAGGGCTGCTTATTATTATAATAAATAATCTAAATGTCTGATCTGGGATTGGTTATGTAAATTATGACCCGTCTGTATGGGATGGGACATTCTGTAGCAATTTAAGAGGATGTTTATGAAGGTATTTTCATGGCATGGGTAAATGCTCATGATGTAATGTCAAGCGAAATCAAGCAGAACAAATCTTGGAAAAAAATTTCAATAATAATATGAAATACTAAGAAACATTCTGGGAAGAATGTGCCCACATATTATCAGTGGTTGACTCTTGGATGGGATAAAATTCGCTTGAATTTTCTAATTGTTCATAATGATTATATAATTCTGTTATAATAATAAAAAAAGAGGGGTACAATGAAAGAGACCTAACAGCTCCCTTCTTCCTTGAAATCAGGAATGCTCTGGATGCCTGCTGAGCCCTTGGATCTGTAAGTTTGCAGGCTCTTGCCACTAACAACAACCAAATCAGAAGAGTCCTGTATTTAAGGGACAGATAAAGATGGTACCAGTAGTGATGTTCCGAAAGTTACGGCATCATCTTCTCTAAGAAGCCTTTCCTGGTCAAGTCAGGCACTTCTTTCAGTGCCCTGATTCCTCAAATGGCCCAACTGTGCTTTAGCACCTAAAGGATTCTGTGGCATTTTAGGGATGGGATAGGTCTGAAAGACCATTTACCCTGTTCATTCATTCACTCATTCATTCCATACTTAGTGCCAAGACTACAGCTCAATAAATATTTTCTGAAAGACTTCTAATAGAGCCTGATTAGTTCCATTACAGTCAATAGTGTAACTATTCTGGGATCTGTTTTCAAGCTTAGTCTTCCAGGCAAATTGCTCCCTTTGCGGGAATTGATTCATGATCTGCTGGCTTTCCTGGACTCCCCAGGCAGGGTCATCCCAGCTTACTCTGATGTTGTGCTCTGAAAGCCAACTGTTGTCCTGGCTTTCAGAGGGCACACTTAGTCTGCCAGACTCAACTTCTCCTCCATGTTCCTGCCACACTGGTTCCTTCCTGGGCTGACCCTTAAACCCAGCTTGTCTAATCTGCCCATCTTCCGTGGCAGAAGCCTGGTCATGGTTTACCATGTCTGGGGAGGTAGAAAGTGACAGAGCCGATCAAGCTTGGACTTGCCATCTTTCATGCCATCCTCCTTCTCTAACCCAGCTTGGGCTGCCCCTTCTCCTGTCTGACTTCTGCTCGAATGCTTGCAGAAACCTCTGTCCTGAGCCTAGTCCCAGCTTCCTGGCAGAAGGTTTGTCTGGGAGAAGAGGTGGAGGTAAGAATGGAGAGTACTGAGGAGAGCTGGGGCTCGGAGTCAGGCAACTAAGATGAGTTCCTAGGGGTGTGAGACCTTAGGAAAGTGACTGCTGTGCAAACGTTTTTTCCAAGTAGCTTCCATTTACTCTCTTTTTGGTAACTAATACTCTCTGTGTGCGTATATATGCTCAGTCATGTTCAACTCTTTGTGACCCCATGGACTCTAGTCCAGCAGGCTCCTCTGGCCATGGGATTTTTGTGGCAAGAATGCTGGAGTGGGTTGCATTTCCTTCTGCAGGGGATCTTCCCAACCCAGACATAGAACTTTCACCCCCTGCATTGCCTGCATTGGCAGGCGGGTTCTTTACCTAAACTATAATACGTAGGTTTTTTTCCCCCTTTTTTCTCCAAGCAGTTTCCCAACATCAGCTGGGTGTCCTACTCAGTTCGACTCAATCCTGGCAATATCTACCCAGAAATAGCATCAGGTCTTACCGGTAGAGGGCGGAGTCCTGTCCCAGCTTCAGACGCCAATCACAGTTTGTCACCTGTGCTTCTGATTGACTGATTAGATTGGAATTTCCAATGAGCCCCTCTTCGAATTTGATTAATTTGCTAGAGTTGTTCACAGCAACTCAGAGAATCACTTTACTTACTAGATTACTGGCTTATTAATAAAGGATGTAACTCAAGAACAACCAGTTGGAAGAGGGGCATAAGACAAGATGAACTTCCCTGGTAGTTCAGCTGGTAAAGAATCTGCCTGCAATGCAGGAGATGTGGGTTCAATGCCTGGGCTGGGAAGATCCCCAGGAGAAGGGATAGGCTACCCACTCCAGAATTCTTGGGCTTCCCTGGTGGCTCAGATGGTAAAGAATCCACCTGCAATGCAGGAGACCTGGGTTTGATCCCTGGGTTGGGAAGATCCCCTGGAGGATGGCATGGCAACTCACTCCAGTGTCCTTGACCTGGGAATCTCCATGGACAGAGAATCTCCATGGTGGGCTACAGTCCAAGGGGTCGCAAAGAGTTGGACATGACCCAGTGACTAAGCACAGCACACATAAGACAAGGTGTGGGAAAGGGCACCGAGCTTTTCTTTTCTCTCTGATCAGCTCTCTCCCCAGACCTCTGGGCTGTCACCACCCTGCCCAGTCCTTTAGAGTCTTTACAGAGGTTTAGTTACATAGGCATGACAGATTAAATCATTAGCTTTTGACTTCTTTTTTTTTTTTTTTTGCCTCACCCCACAGCATGTGGAACTTCCCTGACCAAGGATCAAACCCATGTCCACTGCTTTGAAAGTGCAGTCTCTTAACCACTGGGCCACGAGGGAAGTCCTACACCACTGACTATTAATTCAACCTCGAACCCCTCTCTGCTCTGCCCCCAGGATGTCAGGCAGGGGGTTAGGCCTGGATGTTCCCACTCTCTAATCACAAGGTTGGTTCTTCTGGCAGCCAGCCCTACCTTCAGACCAAAAGTCACCTCATTAACATAACAAAAGACAACTTAATCACTCCTATTACTTCAGAAATTCCAAGGGTTTTAGGAGCTCTGTGCCAAAAATAAGGGCAAAGACCACGCACATATTTCTTGTAAATCACCATATCACAGTAAAGGCCCCTTGACTCCCTTACAGAACTCTTCACAGAGGACGGAGCTTGGAACTCAAGTTAGTTGGAAAAGAGACTTCCTCCAGCCACAGTCATGGGCTCAGGAAAGGGTATGTTGCACATTCAGAGCCACTGAGAGGAAACAAGAATTTCGGTAATCCTTTGTGGAATGAGAATCTGTTTTTCTCAAGGTCTTGAAACTAAGAGAACCCTGGAGCCACGGCTGTTACTGCGCGCCTGAAACTAAAGACTAAAGTCAATTTAGCAAGAAATGGATCAAGAGATGGAGAGTTAAGGTTCCAACAGCAAAGCCACATGAGAGATCTCAGTAGAGTCAGAGTCCAACAGGGAAGAGATGGTTCACTTGAAAGGTGAGAACAGGCACAAGGTTTACTAAAGGGATCATTCACTGTAGGCGGAGGTTCAGGGTGCCCAACCACCCAGGGCAAACATCCTCCAGGGACCCAGGGCCAGTCATGGTGAACTGTTACCACTTCTAGGTCCACAGGGATGTAGGGGGGAGTAGTTTCCAGAACCTGCAAGGACAGGGTCACCTAGAGAGAAACATGGCCTCAAACTGAGGGACACACCCAACCCGGGATGACCCTGCGGAGGCAGCCATAGGAATAAATACCTTGGCCTCCCTTTGTTCCCTGCCTTCAGACTTCTGCTGGCTTTTCCCCTTACTATCCTGGCAGCCAGAGATTGTGGCTCTTGGATGTGGCTCAGGTAGCACAGGCTCCAGGGACAGAGGGCAGGGAGAGGAAGGGTAGCAAGTGGGTCTGCAGAGGCTTAGGGAGACAATCCCGCACAGCCCCAGACTCAGTCCTGCCCCTAGACTGCTCAGTTTCAGTGAACCAATCAGTCCCTCCCTTTACATGACCAGCTATACTGGGCTTTCTGTAGTGTACACCCAGTAGAATCCTCATTGACATTGTGGCTTAAATGAGCTTCATTTTCTATTTCTTTTTTTTGGATTTAACTATTTATATTTTTACTGTGGTAAAGTACATACAACATAAAATGTTAATTGTTTTAATCATTTAAAAATTTAACCATTTTTAAAGTGTGCAGTTCAGTGGCCTTAATTCCATTTACATTGTACAGCCGAAGCAATTTCTAATTCCAAAATTTTTCCATCACTCCAAAAAAAAAAAACAAAAAACAAAAACCTCTGCACACATTGAATCAGGACTCCCTATTTACCCTTCCCTTAGCCACTGGTAACCTCTAATCTACCTCTGTCTCTGTGAATTTACCTATTCTAGCTATTTCATATAAATGAAATCTTGTAATGTCTTTCCTTTCGTGTCTATTTTCTTTCACTTAGCATCCTGTTTTCAGTTCATCCGTATTATACGATGGGTCAGAACTTCATTCCTCTTTTATGGCTGAATAATATTCCATTGTATGGATATACCATAATTTGTTTATTCATTCTTCTTGGAATGTTTCCACCTTTTGGATATTGTGAATAATGCTGCAATTAACTCTTCCTGTGTATTTTATATATATATATATATATATATATATATATATATATGTATAAATTTATTTTTTAATGGGAGAATTGCTTTATAATGTATATTGGTTTCTGCTATACAACAATGAAAATCAGGCAAAATTATACAAATATTCCTTCCTTCTTGAGCCTCTCTTCTCACTCCCATCCCTCCCCTCTAGGGAATCACAAAAATGCATCAGAAGAAGAATGAAAGAGTAAAGGAGTTGATAGTAATAAAATGCATGGTACCTTGTGCCTGTCAACCCTGACAAAGTCCCTTTAAGTAGATGGTCACTAAGAGGACAGCCTGCCCAGAAGATATGCTCCAGGGCTGTGTAGTCTTGTGGGAGCTCACAAAATGTGCTCAGAACAACTGGTATTATGTGTCAGGGCACACTGCCCACTCCAGAGCCAGTCTCCTCTAAGGCTGGCACCCAAGCAGCCTGTGCAGAAGTGAATGGGGAGAAAGGGAGAAGCCATTGGTTTCTGGAGTGTGGACACCTGCTGACTTAGGGTGTCATTTTTTAAAATACCGGGAGCACGCAGTAATCTAGTAATTAGAGTGGTGCTGTCACGGGCATTTGTTTAATGGTTGAGTGACCAGAAGTTTTCTGGTTTTCCCTTTCTCCTGTCAACTCTGGCTGATTAAAAAGGCATGTGAATCTTTCCTTACACACAATTTTCCAAGTCTGAAGTGAGAAATTGAACGGAACTCAGTTACAGCAGCTGATCTCATATACTTAACTGCACAGAGGAGCTAGGAATTTGAAAGGCTTCTTGGAGGACGGGGTAGGCACAGTGGGATTGGAGTTAGGGGTGTCATATCTACTTGTGGGTGTGCACATGGTCTCCAGGGCACCCAGGCCTTGTCCAAGCCTAGGGTTGTGTGTTCACGAGGATGAGAGGCAGATGTTCCAAGAGCACGTCTTCCAAGATGGTGGCACTTCCTGTGATGGTTTGGCTTATGAATTTATGAAGGCTTTCAAGGGTTAATTCAGAAGCTTGCAGGATTTTTAAAATGTTCCCCCTCCCTCCACTGAGAAACTCTAAGATAACTAATGAAAAGAGCTGAAGCAAAGGAGGAAGACTGACTGGAGGGCAGAGTCTCTTGACCAAAGAGGATACAATGAGTAGAACAGGTTGAAACCACACTGTTCCTGAGCAGCAGTCAGCGGCAGCATCCTGGGGTTCTAGAGAGCTCCAGAGCACTGTACTCAATAGAGCAGCCTCACCCTGCAGGGTTAAAGCGCCTCATAATAATGACCATTTGCTGAGCGCTTCCTGTGTGCCCCTGCTTTCCACACATTACCTTCCATCCCGTACAGCAGGTGGTGTTATTCTGGTTTTATAGCTGAGGACTGCAAGGTTCAGTGTTCCCTGCCCCTTTGTACAAAGACTTGCTGGAACAGGATTAGATCTCAGGTCTGAGCTGAAGCCAAGGATTGCCACATTCTGTCCCAGTGTCGCATCGTAAATGCAGACTCGGTGGCACAGCAACTGCCAGGCAAGACAAACACACTCATCTGTCTGCTCCTCCTTCCTCCTCGTCCCCTCCCTGCCTTCTGCTTCTGTTTTCCCTTTCCAGTCTCCTCATCCTTCATGTTCCCTTCTCTTTCATCTCCATCCTTCCACCAAACCACCCTCGATCTCCCTTCCTACCTTCCTCCCCATTCTCATCCACTTTTAATCAATAACTGGTCATAGGGGGGCCACTCTGAAAACAAAAGAAGGAGCCCTGGGAAAGAAAACTTTCCTTTGACATTGTGAGCTGGCAAGTTGGCAGGAGCCACCAAGGGTGAGCCATAAAACTCTGAAGGGCAGCAATGAATGGACAGAAGGAGCCACAGGTCTCTACCTGGTACCTATGACCATGCTCCCATCCTCTGGCCTGGGCAGTAACTCATCAAAGGGATGGGAGAAATGTCTTTAACTTGCAGAGGTAGCTGCTACCCCAATCCAGAGGCTGTCAGTCCAAACTTGAGCATCATACAGTGAGAGATGGAGTTGAGTTGGCTTGGTAGACAAGGAGAGAGCAGCTACAGGGAACCAGGGCACAAAGTCAGGCAATGAGAGTCAGGGAGATGTGAGCAGCAAGGTCACATCAAAGCTAATCACCAGGAAGGTGGTTCTAGGTGACCTGGGTTTGCTACCGGTGACTAGCCCTGTTGTGCCTGGCTCTCCTTGATGTGAGATACGGGAGTCTGAGCCACGTCAAGGCCTGGGAAGAAGGTTGCTGCTGTCTGCTCTTCGGCTATCACTACTGTTCCTTTCTCTTAGCTCTTCTGCATTTCAGATCCACGTTGGTGAGGTCAGCAGGACAAGGACCAATTACACAATTATCCTATTTGTACAGATGATGAAGCTGAGAGTCAAGTGTACAAAGGATGAATTAAGAAGTGAAGAGGCTGGGGTCACACCTGTAAATTCCTCCCACTTGCCCAGGCTGCCCTGTTTGAAAGCCAGGTGAAATGGTATTTGCATAGGACAATGGCACCCCACTCCAGTATTCTTGCCTGAAGAATCCTAGGGATAGAGGAGCCTGGTGGGCTGCCGTCTATGGGTCTGCACAGAGTCAGACGCAACTGAAGTGACTTAGCAGCAGCAGCAGCAGCAGCAGCAGCAGCGACGCCTCAAACCCAGTTCTGAATCTTGACTTCAAAACTCTGGCCAGGTGTGGGTTTCCGCTCTCCATGATTTTCTGCTCTACCAGGCTCTTTCCGGCTGTGCTGTAGTCTGCTTTATACAAGCACAGACAACAGAATTCACGGAGGGGGAACTGCTCCTTGGGGTATAAATGCCTGGTCCCTGTTAGCCACTCTGAGTACGCAGAAGGCAGTGCGAAACATGGACCTCAAGAGGAGGAAGTTTGAACCCTGCCTGGGAAAGGCCTAATTATTTCTGGAGAATAACTCACCTGGTGGGATCTGAGCCTTCAAGGATGTGTCTGTGTGGCAAAAAGCATTTCCAAGTGAGAACTTGGATGCTCTAAAAAACAAAAGGGAATGATTAGGGAGGTGCTGGACCATGGGAGTGGTTTCCTTGAGCAAGTCTTTTAACCTTGCAGGGAAGCTGACCCTCTCTCTCGGGCACCGACAGCCTTTTCGGAACACAGGGAACAGCTAAGTTCTTTTTAATGTATATTAAATTGAGCCTGTCAACCCTGACAAAGTCCCTTTAAGTAGATGGTCACTGAGAGGACAGCCTGCCCAGAAGACACGCTCCAGGGCTGTGTAGTTTAAGAGTGAACAAAATCTCCCTCTCTCCCTTCTTTCCTTTCTTGAACAAAATCTCCCTCTCTCCCTTCTTTCCTTTCTTCTGTCTTAAAAGTGACCACCAGGGAGTGATCATATGGTCCAAATCTTGTGCCGAGGACTTAACATGTATTTTCTGCTGTAATCCCAATAACATTCCTATGAAACAAGGTCTATTTTATTCTGGTTTTACAGAAGGAAGAAGCAAGTTTCGAAGAGATGCTGTGTCAGTCCATAGCTTCTAGTAGGTTAGCCTTCTGTGCATAGGACCTCTGCATCTTTAGATATTATTATCCCAACAAATCAAATTCTTTTCACTCGCTATGTGTTCGTCCAGGTTTCCAAGCCCATGGGTACACATAATCTTTATGTAATTGAAAGTTTAATCATTGTATAGCGATGGTCTGGGGTTCTTTTAAGATTAAGTTTCATTTTTATCAAAGCACATCTTTTTAAAAGTCACACAGTGTAAAATACATGCCTTAGAATACACTAATCCCTCGGTCATACTTGGTTGCTCCTAACATTGTTCTCCATGTTACTAAATCATATGTTTATATGGCTATGCTTTTAAACTAAACTTTTCATTTTGTATTGAAGTATAGCCAATTAAAAATGTTGTGATAGTTTCAGGTGGACAGCAAAGGGACTCAGCAATACATATACATGTATCCATTCTCATCCAAACTCCCCTCCCACCCTGGGTGCCACATAACACTGAGTTCCCTGCTATACTGTAGAAATACAGAGTTTCTATACAGTAGGTCTTTGTTAGTTGTTCATTTAAAATATGGCAGTGTGTACATGCCCATCCCAAACTCCCTAACTATCCCTTCCCCTCATCCTTCTTGCTGGCATTTCTTGACTTATCAGTTTGGGTTGTTGACTGCCTTGAGTGGTAGATGAGGACGTGCTATTTCCCTTTGCCTCCCTTCCGCGCCACCAGCACAGTGGTGTGTACATTGATCCCTAAGTACTTAAATGTATTATATTTGGGGTTTTAAAAGATAATAAATTGCTTTTCTTTTTTATTTCCATACTTTCCTCTACTCCAGTTTCCCCTATATGTTTCCATATCTGGGTATTTATCACGAATTTTTCTATCAACTCAAACTTATCAATTCTAGCTTTTGGTTTTTTCTTTCCCCTAGAGATTATCCCTCTGCAGCCATCTGTCCTTCTGTTCCCGTGTGAACTGGTTGCTTTCCAGGATGGATGCACAGCTGATGCACGGGGTCGTCTTCTGATTATCATCCTGTGAAGTCCTTTTGTGTCTCTTTTGTGTTGATGCCTCATTTCCTGCAGCCCACAACTTCCTATGTTGTGATTCACTTTCAATTTACTCTCCTAAGAAAGAGTATATGAGCTATAAAGCTTCTTGCGTCTTTGATTGTCTTATTACTCAGTTAAGCTTATGTGATACTTTGGCCACCTGATGCGAAGAGCTGACTCATTGGAAAAGACCTTGATGCTGGAAAAGATTGAGGGCAGGAGGAGAAGGAGGCGACAGGATGAGATGGTTGGATGGTATCATCAACTCAGTGGACAAGAATTTGAGCAAGCTCTGGGAGATGGTGAAGGACAGGGAAGCCTAATGTGCTACATTTCATGGGGTCACAAAGAGTTGGATACAATGGCAGAAAGTGAAGAGGAACTACAAGCCTCTTGATGAAAGTGAAAGAGGAGAGTGAAAAAGTTGGCTTAAAGCTCAACATTCAGAAAATGAAGTTCATGGCATCCAGTCCCATCACTTCATGGGAAATACATTGGGAAACAGTAGAAACAGTGTCAGACTTTATTTTGGGGGGGTCCAAAATCACTGCAGATGGTGATTGCAGCCATGAAATTAAAAGACGCTTACTCCTTGGAAGAAAAGTTATGACCAACCTAGACAGCATATTCAAAAGCAGAGATATTACTTTGCCAAGTAAGGTCCGTCTAGTCACGGCTATGGTTTTTCCAGTAGTGATATATGGATGTGAGAGTTGGACTGTGAAGAAGGCTGAGCACCGAAGAATTGATTCTTTTGAACTGTGGTGTTGGAGAAGACTCTTGAGAGTCCCTTGGACTGCAAGGAGATCCAACCAGTCCATTCTGAAGGAGGTCAGCCCTGGGATTTCTTTGGAAGGAATGATGCTAAAGCTGAAACTCCAGTACTTTGGCCACCTCATGTGAAGAGTTGACTCATTGGAAAAGACTCTGATGCTGGGAGGGATTGGGGGCAGGAGGAGAAGGAGACGACAGAGGATGAGATGGCTGGATAGCATCACTGACTCGATGGACGTGAGTCTGAGTGAACTCCGGTCATTGGTGTTGGGCAGGGAGGCCTGGCGTGCTGTGATTTGGGGTCACAAAGAGTCAGACACGACTGAGCAACTGAACTGAACTGAACTGAACTGAACTGAGTGATTAAGCAACAAAAAACATGTTATTGTTTAGCTGGGTATAAATTTCTAATTTTAAATTAATAATTTTCTTTCAGGATTTTGAAAGCAATTCTCCATTGTCATCCAATTTCTGGTCTTAGTATTGAGAAGTCTGAGACCAATTTGATTTCAAGCTCTTTGTATGTGACCTTTTATTCGGTCTGAAAGCTTTGGAGTATTCTTTTTATTGTTAGCGTTCAGAAATTTCATGATAATGTGATTTGATATAGGTTTTTTTGCATGCCTTGCACTCAGAACTTGATGGATCCTTTCAGCTAGAGATACCCATTCTTTAGTTCTTAGCAATTGTCTTGTTTGATTGATGGAGAAAAGACAGAGGAGGCGATGTCACCCCACTCCAGTACTCTTGCCTGGAAAATCCCATGGGCAGAGGAGCCTGGTGGGCTGCAGTCCATGGGGTCACGAAGAGTCGGACACGACTGAGCGACTTCACTTTCACTTTTCACTTTCATGCACTGGAGAAGGAAATGGCAACCCACT
The DNA here is from genome assembly GCF_042477335.2 of Ovis canadensis. Taxonomy (NCBI): domain Eukaryota; kingdom Metazoa; phylum Chordata; class Mammalia; order Artiodactyla; family Bovidae; genus Ovis; species Ovis canadensis. The sequence continues at coordinate 32,220,518 of NC_091265.1, read as the reverse complement.
CCAGTGTTCTTGCCTGGAGAATCCCAGGGACTGGGGAGCCTGGTGGGCTGCCGTCTATGGGGTCACTCAGAGTCAGACACGACTGAAGCAACTTAGCAGCAGCATGGAGGAAATATTCCCTAAAATTTGACCTAATCTGTTTTACTCTACATAGAAGAATGGAAGTTAGTTAATGTTTTTGATCACTTATTATGTGTCAGTCATTGAAATAGAGACTTTATGTGTGCTATTTGTTGTATCTTTATAGAAAACCTTTAAAACAGCTATTGTCATTGCTACCTCATAGGTGAGGACTCTGTGACTTAGAGCAGTGCACCAGTTTGTGAACAGGTACCCAGCTGTTAAACATCACAATCAGAATTCAATCCAGGTTTGGACAACTCACTTCACTAAGTGAGCAATTCCCCAACTGTGCTCCTGGGAACACCAGTGTCTCATATGTTCCCGTAGTCTAATATGTTTAGGAAATTCTGGGACAAATGTATGACTCAGTTACAGGATTTCTCAGAGTGCTAAATATCCTAATCTCCCTTGTGACCCTCTGAGGAGGAAACTGTAATGTACCATTTCCCAAAATAGATGGATGTGGTATTGAAGCTGTGCCTTGAAGGCTAGGTAGAAATTAAGCATGAGACATTAGATCTGGTTGCTGGCTAGTTGGCCACAGGGACAAGGGACTCTGTGGGTCTGCCTATAATATCCTGTTTTCCTTGATCCTGCTCTCCCTTGCCTCATTCCCTCAGCCACCTTGCTCACTTGGCACCAATCACAGTGCTCTTTTTTTTTTTTCCAGTTTCTTGATTATTCAATAACCGTGTTGGCTGTTTCTCAAGTCTTTGGAAGTCTCTTTCTGCCGTGGGACTTTCTAATACACTGTTCTCTGCGTTTTCCCCTTCCTCACCTCACTCATACCTCTTCATCTTTCAGAGCTCAGCTTAAAGGCAGCCTCCTGAAGGGGGATTCTCTTACACATTCTGATTCGGTTATGTCTCCCTACCTTATACTCTCAAAGTATATTGTACTTCTACAACATATCAACCATACTATTATTTGCATACAATAAATGTGTCAATCACAATCATATACCTAGATGGCTTTACTGTTTGCTCATTCATTTACTGTCTTCTCTCTGTCAATGCTAAGATCCTTCTGAAGCAGGGACCGTGTCTGTCTTGCTCATTACCATATGCCTCAAATGAGAGTATTGCCTAATGTATGCGAGGTGCTCAGTAAACATTTGTCAAGTGATTGCATGAATGATCAAATTCATGAATGAAAAAGGCCACTGCATTTGCCATTATCATTAACGATGGTGCTAATTAAGGAATTTTGCTTAAAATGGTGTTTCATGTTCGAGTCCAAAAACCCAATTCTGTTTCACAATTGGTCTGCAATGAAACAAGGAAATAATGCAAGCAAAACCTTGAATGTGATGAATATTCCATGAAACAAATTCCTAATTTTTTAAAAAAATTCATTTCTGTGCTGTGCATGAATTATTCTGCCAACAGGTATCTCAGCATGAGACTACCTTCACCCCCAAATACCCAGCCTCAAAAGCATATTCAAGTAGTTCTTCATGAGTCCTGTAAATCAAGGTCTCATCAGAGCCAAGAGAGCGAATGAATATTCCCTTTTAAAGAGTGAAAAGGCAAATGCTTGGAATAAAAAGAAAGAATTGGGTAGGACATTTTTAAGGGTTCACTTTTCCAGTCTTGACTGGTTAAGCAGGTAAGCCTGACCCAGAGTGCTGGACCCATGCCTCCATCTCCTGTGAAATTTGCAATTCACTGAGATGAAAGATCCCAAGAGCTGTGCCTTCCATTTCACCATAGAGGGCTTCTGGGAAGACTCAGCAGCATAATATCCCCCAAGATCCAGCACAAGGCTAAGGCCCTTACTCTTTCTCCTCATCTGCCCCTCCTCTACCCTAACTTCACTGACTGGCGAATTAGCTCTTCCTGTGAGCACCTCCACCCTAGACAGTAGGCACTAAAAAACAGTAATAATGCCTTCTTACTCATCTTTGCACCTGCAGTCTCCCTGCAATTTCTGGCACACACAAGACACTCAGTGAGTACTTACTGATGAGGAGTAAACGAGACCATCAGCCACCCTGCAAAACAAATGTAGGACCTTGGCTCATCTCTGATCACACAGCGGAGGAAGCCGAACCTTGGATAGTCCATGCATCTTACTCGCCTGAGGGTCCAACTGACAATCCCCAATCTGTGCACACTCTTAGTGAAGGATGACATTCACAGACTTGCATGACCTACCTCTCTCTGCCTATCGTTCCAGAATTTTCTCCTGCTGTTCTTCATATTATTGTTCTCCCTCTAGCAAAGCAGAAGAGCACACTGCTTCTATATATATTATATATACACTACTATATACTGACTGATTGAATAAATGTCAGAGGAATGATTTTTTATGTGTGGCTGGCCCTTTGTCCATTTCGCTCTCTCCATCTTGCAGGTCCTCCTTTCATTTACCTTTCAATCCTCTCTTGAGGCATCCCCTCCTCCCGGAAGCCTTCCAGGTGTAGCTCCCCCTGCTCTACCTACTTATCATCATACCTGCAACACTGGATGACGATTGTTCTCTGGTCTCTCCCTGTCTGGACTGTGAGCTCTGGGGTAGGGCATGGGGTCCTCTGGGGTTAACAGAAGACATGATGGAGAATGGAGCTCAAATATTTGTATAGAACAACCAGGAACCCACTGGGAGACCCAGTCTGTCCTCCTGGTCCAGCACTCTCTCTCCCAGACACCATGAGATCCCATACATTGCATAATGAGAGCATTGGGGGAGGAAAAAAAGAACAGATCGAATGGCAGCCCAGACCCAAATTGGCAGCCCTTCTCAAGATGCTGAGAGGGTACCCAGCTGCTCTCCTTGTGAGCTAAACCCACAGTTGTGCCCTCCACGCTGAGAGAGCTGGCGACAGCTGACCCCCCTGCTGCGAGTGAAGAAACGAACAATTTGTTACAAAGGACCTTCTCTAAATCAATCTTTGAATCTGCTCCCTGGGCTTGGAGCAGAAGCGACGTACTGGGCGTGTCCTTGTTCTGCTATCCATACCTCTGTGTCCTGTCCACATTTGGCTAGAGCCTCACCAGGGCTTGAAGGTGCTGTCACTATCCATCTCTGGGAGCCATTTTAGGAAAGCAGAGATTAGAACATCTGATTCCCTTTAAGACAGAGTGGCACAGGCTTGTCCCAGGGCTGTAGCCCACATGGCTGGCATCTGGGTGACATTCATGGTGCTAGCCCATGGCTTCTGATCAGTGAGGTCTTTTAGGGAAATCAATTTTCATGCCTGGTGCCTCCATGTACCTGATGATGTGTCTGGCAGCCCTATCTGGGGATTTCTCCTCTTCACACTCACTTACAATATTCTTATCCTCAGCTGGGACTTGCGGGCTGGATTGTGATCTGGTACTTTGTAGGAAGTTGTCTTAAACTCAGATCAAGTCAGCCCTGATGGGCCAACATGGAGTTTTCTAGACTTAAGCTTGCTCTGCTTAGATCTTAAGCTGAAGGTCATAGCTGTCTATATCCTTGAGTCTAACACACAACACTGCCCTCTGGACAGCACTGACTGAAATAATGAACAGTCATCAATCTACCCTTGATGTGATCTGGTGCTAAAAGATCAGGTGGGCCAATGCCACTTACTGTCTTATGAATGAGAACTAAGGAATCCCCAGGGAATGAGACTATTGGTGGTAGAGCTGAAGCTGAAAGGTCAGATGCAGAGCCAGACTGGAGGGGTACTGATGGGCAATATGCAAGCTGAAGTCAGGTGGGAGCAAAACGAGGAGTGGGCAGCAGACATGTGGGCAGGGCGAGTGTAGAGGGAAGAATGGGTCAGTCACGTGTAGAAGGGAAGCACCCGATGGCAGGCCACAGACCCTGTCAGGATGCCTCTTCCATGAGCCACAAAAGCCCCATTTACGCATTTTTGCTTTACACAGAGCCTAAACTAAGCCCTAGACTAATCGCACAGGGTACAGGTATGATGGGGGTAAGACCCATGATCTTAAGGTGCTCACAGTCCTGTGAGGGAGAGAAATGTGTAAAGGGACAGTGACAGTGAATAGCAAAATATAGAAGGTGACATGGAGACAGAGGGAAGAGTATCTCAGTTCTGGCCAGGTTAGGGAAGAGTGGGTACATGTTAGGCATTTGAAACGGATTGTGTAGAAGCCAAAGAGAGAGTACAGTATGTCTCTACAAGAAGCAGGGAACTGCTGAAACATGGCTTGACTAGTCATTCAAAGAAGAAAATCAAAGAGGAAGTAGTTATGATGGGAAGGCAACCAACAGGAGTCAGCAAATTAGTCTTCAGAAGAACACTGTGGAGGTTCCTTAAAAAGCTAAAAAGAGGACTAACATATGTTCCAGGAATCTCACCCCTGGGTATATATCTGGAGGAAGCTCTAATTCAAAAAGATATATGCACCCTGATGTTTCATAGTAACCTTATTTTCAACAGCTGAGGCACGGAAGCAACTTAATGCCCATCGACAGAAGAATGGATAAAGATGTGGTCCCTATATACAATGGATGTTTACTCAGCCGTAAAAGGAAAGAAATAACGCCATTTGCTGTAACATGAGTGGACCTAGAGATTTTCATGCTAAGTGAGCTAAGTCAGAGAAAAAGATCATATGAAAACAATTCTATGTAGAAAAAAAGGAAAAAAAAGGAACAAGATAGAAATGACGTTACCAGAAACAGACCTGCAGACATAGAAAACCAATTTATGGTTACCAAAAGGCAAATGCGGGAGGGATAAATTAAGAGTTTGGGATTAACATATACACGCTACTATGTATAAAACAGATAACAAAAAATACCCCCAAATTGATCTTCAGAAACAAAAATCACACTTACGGAGATGGAAGGAAACCTGGAGATCATGTAGCCGAACTGTGTTATTTTACCAGTGATGAAACTGACGGCCCAAGAAGGGAAGATGTCTGGATGCTCTGTGGAGCTTTCTGGGATTGCCCAAGAGGGTTGGGGGTGGCTTGGGGGCTGGGACAAGATGTGCTGCCTGAGCGCTGGGGCCAGCCTCTGCGTGAAGCCAGGCAGCTGGAGTGATTCAGTAGCTTTTCCATTTCGGCCTCATGCTTTCTGCGGGGAAGGGAAATCCACTAACTACCTGCTCCTGAACAGGAGCACGGAGAACCCAGTGCATCAACAGGGACAGCACACTTCGAGTCCGCGAACAAAGGCAGAAATGTACGTTTGGTTTCAATGCGCACTGACAACCCGGAATGCCTTCTTTCGTCTTCTCCAAATCCCGTCCTCCCTTCAGGATCCAGTTCAATTTCCCACTCCCTCCATGAAGCCTTTCATGACCACCGACAGCCTTGACATGACCACCGACCGTTCAGAGGCTTCTCTCCTAAGGTCCCCCGGGCTCTGACATTCACAGGAACCCCAGCTTCCCTACTTGTTGCTATGTGAGTTTCCGGCCCATCTGTGTGGTCATTTCTCCAACTAGAAGCTCCTGCCCAGTGGAGGGGCTCCCCTAATACTTTTTTGTATTCTATAACACAATTCAGTGCCTAGAACAAGGAAACTGATGGCTTCTTTTAGACCTGACAGAATGATCTTTTCTGCCTTCTTCCTTGCCCTTCCAAAGCTACTCGAACTTATCATACTGCCTCGGGCTTCTCATATGGCTCAGCAGTTAAAGAATCCACCTGCGATGCAGGAGACACAGGAGATGCTAGTTCAATCCCTGGGTCAGGAAGATTCCCTGGAGAAGGAAAGGCCACCCACTCCAGTATTCTTGCCGGGAAATCCCATGGACAGAGGAACCTGTGGGCTAGAGTCCACAGGGGTTGCAAGGAATCAGACTGGAGCCACTGAGCATACTACCTGGTTTGCATGCCTGCCAGGGATTCCCCATGTTTGCTTAGCACTGAGTGATAAGTCCAACATCATCTATACTCATCTAGAGCTTCAGAGTTGACAAATACCCTGCCACACATGTGAAGACTGAAGGTCAGGAAAGTTAAGCCACCCTTTAGATTTGGGGAGTGATGCTGATCAAAGTGACAGATGAGTTCAAAGTCACACTTAGGCTGACTAAGGGCTAATAGGAGCTTAAGGAGAACCAGTGATTTATTAACAAACACCTTCAAGGAAGTGGGAGCTTTGGAAGAAGCACAGGGTGTAGAGACCCACCTCTTCTGCGTCTCAGAATTTTCATACATGAAAAGATCCAAGTGGACAAGATTAGGAATCTCTCACCTCTGACTGCTGTGATACTGTCACACTTGCTCTGTGGGTGTCGTACTCATGGCTGAAATACTAGACCCATTTATTTGTTTACTTCGTTGTGACAGATGAGATGTTTATTCCTATTCTCTGACCAATTCTAAAATATTGCTTTTGCTTCTTCCTTCTTCCCACATCATCTTCCTCTTAATTTACTGCATATTCAGCCTCTGGCTCTGTCGCATTCATCACATGCCCAGTGCACTTCAAAAGAGGTCACTATGCTAATGTATTTCATTTGACCCCCAGATCCAGTTTCCACTCCCTTCTACCCTGCCTGGACCCTTAGAGCTGCCCCGCTCCCAAGTCTTCATCCACGGGCTTCCTGATTCTGGGGTCTGATTGGGTTTAGCCAATGGGAGGCCCAGGCAGGAGGCCAAGGATGGGAGGAGAGTGGAGGTCAGGGCATCTAGCCCCTTGGCTCCCACGTTGTTAGGTCATGCGGAGCCTTCCAGGAAAGACCACAGCATTTTATGCAGCCACAGTTTTTGGTTCTGGTAACTGTCCCTCTGGGTCTGGGGTGGTGACAACTCCCTGATGTTACTAGTCATATGGTTTATATCTTCCCTTGTAGTTTCCTTAAATCCCATCCAAATCTTTGCAAACACCCCCATTCTTAAGTTCATCAATTAGCCAGTATGACTGTGTCATCTGTTTCTTGTTGGGACCTTAACTAATAGTCATCATGAAAAAAAAAATAAGATAAATAGTCAGATTCAAAGGGATAGGAAGTAGGATGGTAGTTATCAGGAGAATGGGAGTTATTATTTAATGGTTACAAAGTTTCAGTTTGGAAAAATGGAAATGTTCTAGAGACAGTGATGATGGTTGTACAACAATGTGAGGCACGTAATGCCGCTGAACTGTACATTAAAAAGAGCTAAAATGGCAAATTTCATCTGAAGTATATATTGCCACAGTGAAAAATAAATAGGGGAAATAATTTTGCTAGAGTAAAACAATAACATGTTTTTTCCTGTTTTCAATATTCTAGAAGAGAGATTATGCTGGGTCAGTCCTTGCATTGACTGGGAATCTTTTATTTCTGCCAAACAGTTTATGAAGCTTAGGATACTATTTAATTTATTTGGGAAAACAGATATGTGCTGATTTTGGTCTGGAAATAAAGATGGTTCTTTATTTGATGTCCCTAATAGTGACAGATGGCCTCCTCTGGTCTTAGTACAAAGCCCAGCTCATCTCCACTTATATCATGGAACATTCTGAAATTGTCACAACATGCTCTGTTGCTCTCATCCCTGACTCTGAACTCCAACAGTAGTGTGCCTGCTCTGTAGAAGTTGTTTAGTTGCTCAGTTGTGTCCAACTCTTTGCAACTCCATGGACTGCAGCATGCCAGACTCCTCTGTCCTCCACTACCTCCCGGAGTTTACTCAAATTCATGTCCATTGAGTTCAGTTCAGTTCAGTCACTCAGTCATGTCTGACTCTGCAACCCCATGAACCGCAGCACACCAGGCCTCCCTGTCCATCACCAACTCCTGGAGTTTACACAAACTCATGTCCATTGAGTTGGTGATGCCATCTAACCTTCCCATCATCTGTCATCCCCTTCTCCTCCTACCTTCAATCTTTCCCAACATCAGGGTCTTTTCAAATGAGTCAGCTCTTTGGATCAGGTGGCCAAAATATTGGAGTTTCAGCTTCAAGACCAGTCCTTCCAATGAACACCCAGGACTGATTTCCTTTTGAGTTGGTCATGCTCAAAGTCATGAATTTGCTTAATTTCATGTCCATTGAGTTGGTCATGAGATGGTTAGTTGGTCATTTCTAACCATCTCATCCTCTGCCATTCCCTTCTCCTCCTGCCTTCTATCTTTTCCCAGCATCAGGGTCTTTTGCAGTGAGTTGGCTCTTTGTATCAGGTGGCCAAAGTATTGGAGCTTCAGCTTCAGCATGAGTCCTTTCAATGGATATTAGGGTTGATTTCCTTTAGGATTGACTGGCTTGATCTCCTTGCTGTGCAAGGGACTCTCAAGAGTCTTTTCCAGCACCACAATTCAAAAGCATCAATTCGGTGCTCAGCCTTCTTTATGGTCCAACTCTCATGTCTTTACGTGACTACTGGAAAAACTGTAGCTTTGACTATATGGACCTTTGTCAGCAAAGTAACATCTCTGCTTTTTAATATGCTATATAGATTTGTCATAGCTTTCTTTCCAAGGAGCAAGCATCTCTTAATTTCATGGCTGCTGTAGAAACTAGCCTTCTATTTTACTTCTGGTTCTATTTTCAGACAGTGGTCATGGAAAGATTCAGGGGTCCTTGAGGACAAGCATCATTGTTCCCCATACAGCTAGATAGATACTGAACGGTACTCCACACATGCTTGGTAAACAAGTACAAGTTTTTATACATGGTAATACACAATTTATATAATGAAAAGTACTGCAAACCACAGTATGTTTCTCCCCGGCTCTCATTTCCACTTGCCGGAAGACTAATTTTCTTATATACATGCCAGACTCTTGGCAGCAGTTTGGAATCCAGAAAAAAATGATTGTCTTGGGTGCTTCCCATCGCTCTCTGCCTTCCTTCAGTTCCCCAAAACTTCTGAGCCAGAGCTTTCATAGAAACAGCCAAAATCTTCAAGGAACCGTGAACTCTACTCTAGGAAACTCAGAGGTGGGCAGCATCAACAGAGCTTCCGTTTCACCAAAGATGGCCCATCTGTTCCGTGGAACTGTTCTCGGATTGCTGCCGCATCCTCTCAATTTCTCTTTTTCCTCTCTTTTTCAAGGAAAAAAAGAGTAAACTACATGGTCTATTTATATCACGATCCTTGTGTTGTTTTCCGCATGGCTTTTTTCAGTAGAAGGAGGAATTTGGTTTTATTCACTGTAACAAATGCTAGTAAACTCCAGCCCCATTCATGCGGCTCTGCTCACATCTCCTCTGAAAGCTAAGTTGTGTCTGATTCTCCGCGACCCAGCGGACTGTTGCCCACCAGGCTCCTTTGTTCCTGGGATTCTCCCGGCAAGAATACTGGAGTGGGTTGCCCTTTCCTTCTCCAGGGGATCTTCCTGACCCAGGGATCAAACCTGAGTCTCCTGCATTGGTAGGCAGATTCTTTACCACTGAGCCACCTTACCTGGACATTTCTGAGACTTGACCAGGGAGTCCCAGCACCCCATAGTTTACTTTGCTCTTGTTCTCTGGCATAAACTGGAAAGTCCTCAAACTGGGATATGGAGATGAATTAGACTAGTAGTGTGTGTCAGTTCTTAGCTCTTTTATTTATTATGACCTCTACTTAAAAAAAAAATTGGTTTGTATAAACTCCTTCTGTATTAAATATAATAACATACCATATGTCAAATTTATCACAATTTAGATGAGTTCTTTACTGGTCTCTTGATTTTACTTTTGGCACTAATGGAAACTTTTCATTTTTATGTAGTCCTTCTATGTTAATATTTGTTCTGGCTGGGTGTTTTGTCCCATTGAATTGCCTTTTTCTGTGTTGGTACCATGTTTAATGCTAGTGAGTTAAGTGGTCATTTTCACAATTTTTTTTTGGGGGGGGGATACAATTGATCTAACTTTTCAGGAAAAGCAATTTGCCAACACATGTCAAGAGCCTGAAAGCTGTTCCTATTTTTTGACTCAATATTTCCCTACCTAGGGACCTACACTAAGGAAATAGTAAAAAATATAAAATGTTTATGTATTAAGATTTTCATGTCAGTGCATTAGCATTATTTATAATAGTGAAAAATTGGATCTAATGCCTGAAAATTACGGCTTTTAGTACATTACTAGGTAGCCATCAAAATTTTAATTACAAAGACAATTTTAAGACCCAAGAAATGCTTATGATATAACTGGTGGTGTGCTAGTAAAGCTTTAACCACAGGCCATCTGAAAAAATGAACACAAAACAGCTCTGCTTTGTAGTGTCTGCCAACTTCCATGGTGTAAATATTCCCACCGTGGCTGATTTCATGCTACCAACGTGATGTCACTGAATTCAGAGTTGGAAAGAGATGTACTTTGGCTCTTGTGAGTAAGTGAGAGCCAGCTCCAGACATTATGTGACTCAACAAAAATAAAATGCAAAGGGTGTATACAGTATGATGTCAACCACATAAGTAATCTATTTTAAAAGGAGGCTGGAAGAAGAGAAATTACCTTTGGGAGCAGTATTACGAGGAACCCTTTCTGCCCTGCATCTTATTATTTCTCTGCGCTTCACAGAATGTTGATACAGAGCCTAGAGGACGATCACAATCAGAAACAAACAACTGGTGCCTGTCATGCTTCCTTCGTCCCCCAGCCATTCCTCATTACGGAATTGGCTCCCTTGCCCATTCCATTGACTTCAGTACTACACTGGGGCCTTTGCAGGGGTCAATCCTAAAGACTTGCTTGACTTTTCCCAAGCCTGTCTTTGCTTCAGCATCTCCTCCCCCTCTATCTATCTCCTTTTTCATCTTCCACCAAGGAGGTGCTTTGGTGGTACAGCAGGCAGAGGGATGAAAAACACATGCATGGGTAACCCGCAAATACAGATGTTTCTGCCACAGGGGACAAAATGCACCTCCCATCGCACAAAGTGGATGGGAAACTCTCACTCTGGAAGGAGGGACTCATCCCACCTCATTGTCAGATGGGGAGCATGAGGCCAAGAGACTGATTTAAGGACCCACAATGAGCTAGTGACTGGGAACCCAGGTCTTCTGACTTCAGACAGCTGCAGTGTTCAATGAAGGCGTGCTGAAGGCTGTGATCAACATAAAACTTCCTAGGTTAGGAACTGCTCAGAGAAGGTGGTCTCTTCATATCCCTTTGCTCTGTGTTTAGACTTGAGTGCGTATCCGTTGCTGCTACTGGGCACTCTGCCTCTGCTTGCAGGGCAGTGAGGCCGTGCTGTGAAAATGAGAGTGTTAGTCATTCAGTCTGTCTGACTCTTTGTGACCCCCACCAGCCTCCTCTGTCCACGGGATTTCCCAGGCAAGAATACTGGAGTGGGTAGGCATTCATTCCCTTCTCCAGGAGATCTTTCCAACCCAGAGATTGAACCCAGGTCTCCTGCACTGCAGGGAGATTCTCTACTGTCTGAGCCAGCAGGGAGGCCCAAGGCTGTGCTGGGTAGACTGCAAATCTTTCTGTTCTCCAGCAAGCAGCCCCCTCCTTTGCTTTCACAAGTGCCTTTTTGGCTGTGGTCAGCTATGCCCAGAGAAGGGGACTCGGCAGGTGCTTGGGGGCATTTTAAGAACCTGGAATTCCAGAGCTTCATCCCAATAAGCAGCGACTCTCAGGAAGTTTGTTAGCAGTACAAGTAGGCATAAGGATGTATATGTAAATATTCCTACCTAGGGCACATCTGAAGTGGAGGTTTAGCAGTCTTTCCCTGGGGGCAATATCGGCATCATGAATGGGCCCTCCATGAAGTCTTTCCACTTTAGAATTCTGAAATACAGTGTCCTTGCTTAATTTTTCCACCCGTTTTCTTAGGACATGGCACCCCACATCTCAGAGAAGCAGACACTAGTTAGAAACCTCATCCTTGCTAGTGCACTTGTCCGGACTTGCCCTGATGTTTCTTCCTGCTCAGCTGCATTATCCTCCAATCCATCATCAAACAGACCACTTCACTCTCAGCAGCTCCAGAGTCACTTTATCTGCATCTGTGTCCCTTGCCCTGAGCCCTGCTGCCATAACAGGTTGCCTGGATACGGCAGTAGCCTCCATCCTCAGTCATCCTGCATCCGTTCTGTCTCCCTTTCAGGCTATTCTACCCATGAAAACTAGCCAGGGCTGTCTTTTCACAGCTCCCTTACGTTCATGTCACTCTGACTATTACCTGTTTCTCTTAGGACAAGACCCAACCCCTCTCCATGGCAAAGTGCCTGGGAGCAGCTGCCCCCGACTCCATCCCACCCTCACCGTGGCTTTCTGGGCTCCGGCCGCTCTTTCGGTTCCTTGCCCGTGCTGCGCTCTCTTCTACAGGGCATGTTTGGTCCATGCCGCAGCTCTTAATGCTGTTACTCACACACCCGATAAAGCCCGTCTCTCCTCTTCTCCAGCTCAAGCAACCCTTCATCAGGAAATCTTTACTGCCCCCACTCTCTCCCCCTACCCCTTCACTGCCCAGGTCCTTTGTCACACACTTTCAGAAAATCATGTATTTTTTCTTGAGAACACTGATCTTAATTTGCAGTTACACATTCATTGATTAAATCCATGCCTTGTCTCAACTAGGGGGACCATGATAGCAGCAGCCACATCTTTCACTGTTCATGAGTGTATCCCCAGCATCGACTACAGTACTTGCTCACTGCTCATTAAATGCCCTTTCAATGAATGGCTGAGTGAATGAGGTATGACTTCCCCTATGAACCCCTCCAGTTAGGACACCCACTCCAGTACTGGGCTTCCCTGGCAGCTCAGACAGTAAAGAATCTGCCTGCAAAGCAGGAGACCTGGGCTCGATCCTGGGTCAGGAAGATCTCCTGGAGGGCATGGCAACCTACTCCAGTATTCTTGCCTGGAGAATCCCAATGGACTGAGGAGTCTGGTGGGCTACAGTCCATGGGGTCACAAAGAGGTGGACACAACTGAGTGAGTAAGCACAGCACAAGAACCCTTCCACACCATCCCTCCTGCCTCTCTGCTCACTTGGCACTTTTTTGCATCCATCTGTCAGTTTCCCCATCTGTAAAATGGGATTAATTATACATCACAAGGTTGAAAGGCAGGTGAGTTACAATGATGGGTCTAGACACACCACAACGGCTACCACGGTGTGGGTACTCAAAAAACACTTGTTTTCTTGATGATCATACTTGTTTCATTCAATCACAAGCCCTTTAAAGGTACAGGCTTCACATCATTTGTCTCAATAGTCCCCTCCAGTGGGCCCCTCTGAATGCTTGGATATGTTTGAACAATAGGACCGAATCACTAGCTTACATGTCCCTGGCTGCATTTCCATGACTAAACCCTTAATTACCTCATCTTCCCATGAAACATCTTTTCTGATCACATAATTCATGGCAGTTTCTGGCTAATTCATTTTTGATCAACTGGATTGCTCTACACTTACATTCCCATAATGTAGCCCCCGGAGTTCCCCTCAGCTCCAGAAGGCAGCCTGGCTCATTTGAACAAATTGCTTAACATGTTAAATTAGATTCAACCGTCCTTAGGAAGAAAAATTAAAAAAGAAAAAAAAAAAGATGAATATCAATTGTCCTCATGTCCACAATCTTCCAGAACTGCCTTATTTCACCACTGACAGCTCCCAAGGCATGTTTGCTTGGTGGCTGTGCAGGAGGTTCAAGCAATTTTCAGCATCACCAGCCAGCACTCCCTGAGAATGTAGTGATGGCTTGGCACCAAGCTCACAGCATTGTAGAAACGTTGCTGGCCCAAAGATACTGCATGCTGCAGTCGGGGTAATTCATGCACTGACTGTTAACATCATTATTTCATCCAGTCACGCTTCTCTCTTTAGCCTGGCCCTATCCATTGCATACCTGTTGAAATCCTGTTTATCCTGTAAAGCCCGACTCACGTATCCCCTTCCTCCCAGAAGCGTCTCCATGCTTTCATAAAAAATGAATCTGTCCTTTAATTGGGCTAACTCATTGTTCTGAGCACACTTCTCACACTCAACACTGGTTCTTTATTAAATGTTTCTCTCCCTTTTCGAAGTGTGAGAAACTTGAAAGGAGGGAAAGAATTGTGTCCCCAGCACCTAACAGGGCGCTTCATCTGTAGGAACTGCTCACTGAATGCTTCTGGGCTGAACGGATAAATTCATTCAGCCAACAAATATTTATCACACCTACTGTGTGCAGGGTGCTAAGAATAGCTCCCAGACCCTGCTTCTAGGTGTTTGGGTTATTTTGGAAAACGACATGCACATATATAAAACATAGTGTCATCAATGGAATCACAGAGGTGGGTGTGAAATACTATGAGAGTCCCGGGGGGTGGGGATGGGGGGATGGGGATGGCTACCGCATGCATAATGGATACACCGTAACCATGAGGCAGTCAGTCAGCACTTAGAAGTGAGCCGCTAAGAACTTACTGGAGGGAAAAATTAGTGTGACTGGGATGATGAAAGCAAGGTTGGGCCTAATTCTTTGATATTTGGGGTATGATTTGATTCATGTAAGCAGCAGTTTCTTTCATCATGATCAGGTTAAGATATACAACGTTTACCCGCAATAAAGAGGATGGACCCAGACCTAGCAGCGTGTGAAGCCTGGGACAGCTGATGGCCAGCCGGTCTTGATCTATGACTAGGGTCCTATCAGAGCTCGCCTTCTGAAGCCCGTTTGGCTCAGTTTTAGAGCTTGGACACTAAGAAATATATAATTGCAAGTCTAAGAGTTCATTCTAGATGTGAGCTTTGAGTTGGAGCCTAGTTTGGTAAGTTCCCACAGTGTGGGAAGTCACATACCCGACTGGGCACCAGGCCAGGTGAAGACCCCTTGCCCTTGGGTGTGGCTGCAGGTTCACAGCAACAAACGGAGGGGTTCAAGCCCTGGCCTCACGCTGGGGAGCTGGTTGTGTTGGCCTTGGGCAGCTGGAGGCAGCTGGTACACAGTCCATGACCAGGCCGAGGACTCTTGGTAGGAATCTGGCCCTGAGATGGTTGGTGAGCTTGGGAAGTGGAGTCCAGTGGGCTCTGGGAGGTTCTGAGTACCCTCTCTGTGCAGACCACCATGCAGAGAGGACAAAAGTCCACAGGATGCCTCCCATCCCATGCCTGGCAAACATACACATTCACAGAAGTGCTTCCATAAAATGATGGGGTTACAACCACCTGAAGCAGTGTCACATAAAAATCAAGGTGGGAAATCAAGGTGGCTCCAAAGTCTGCCAACCCAACACGGCAGGACCACGTGTGAGTTCCAGATGGTCCTGGGGCATCTTCAGCCACAGGTCTGGGCGAGAGGAAGGCACGGAAGCCCATTGCTGGACTCCTTTCCTCCAGTCCGGGTCATTTGTATTCCTCCTGACCTTGAGAACACATCACCATTATGTAGAAGAAAGTGAGTGGGGAAGATGACCTGGCCCTGTTCCTCCAAGACCTAATTCAGAGCCACTTCATCCATCCGTCTGTGTTTCCTTTTTTCTCTGCTCCGGTCTGGCCCTTGGCAGGGCAACTGTGTGCCTATCTTCCCTGCAAGCTGCCGAGCAGGCAGCTCCAACAGTCAGGGAGCTGAGCCACACAGGGAAGACAGTTGAGCTTCAGTCCAGTCATTTCTATAATCCCTTTTCACTTTTCCTTTAATGTCCTACCTTGTTACAGGAAGCCTCATTGTGTGTGCTTGCATGGGGTGCTTCTGGGCTCCTCCTCTGTACGCAGAAGAGACCCCGGCCTCCCTGAGTGCCTGGACTGTGCTCTCAATGGGCTGGGTGCCGGGGCACAGGATAGCATGGAAGGAGCAGCGTGGGGCACAAAGGTGCATCAGCTGCCATCTCTTCTGTGAAGCATTTACTGCCCATTACTTTTCTCTCCTCATAGCATCCTCTGGAAGATAGTATTAGCATCATCTTACTGACATGGAAGTAGAAAGGTCAAGAAATAGAGAGAGTTGCTGCGGTTTTCTCCTTACTGGGATCAGCTTGTTTGCTGCAAGGAAGATACAAAAAATACATCTTTGTGAATAGACCCGTGTGTGGACCTGAAATGGATCCACAAGTCGGTAGAAATAAAGGTGGCTTCAGGGGAAAGGCATTCTGGCTTTCCATCTATTTCTTTTTCTTAGAGATGCCCATGTTCTCTGCCCACCTGCCCCTGTCTCCCCTTGAAGCCCACTGGCCAGCCCTCTCCACTCTCCTCGTCTGTACAGACGGGCCAGAGCAGTGGTTAAGCCCTTGTTCCCTTCTCCACCTGGACAGAACTCAGCTGCTCAGATAGCTCATTGGCTTTGAAAACAGTGATTTTCATATTTGAAATTTCCTTGTTGTAAAAGTATATTTTTCATACAGTCTTAAGTGTATGTGTGTGTATGTATGCATGTTATGAGGTAAATATGTGTGTGCATGCTAGGTCACTTCAGTCATCTCCGACTCTTTGTGACCCTATGGACCGCAGCCCACCAGGCTCCTCTGTCTGTGGGATTCTCCAGGCAAGAACACTGGAGTGGGTTGTCGTCCTCCAGGAGATCTTCCCGACCCAGGGATCAAACCCACGTCTCTTACCTCTTCTGCATTAGCAGACAAGTTCTTTACCACTAGCGCCACTACATACAAAAATACTCAGCTTATAAACAAACAGACACACATATAAACATATATATTTGTTTTAGAAATATATAACCGAAGAATATTTCATCAAACAATATTATATTCAAAGTACTCTGACATTTTCCATTCTTTTTTATCCTATTAGAAAAAGTACTACTCATTATCCTCCAAAATCAGTCTCGTAATCCACTAATGAAGAGAAACCCTCGCTTTAAAAAGCACAGTTCCACGAGCTGAAGGGCCTCGGGGCTCAGTCCGGGCGCCTCTTCTGTTCTCTTTCTCATACTCGCCTTTGGTGAACTTACCCAGCTTCACGATCCTGCTGATACCCAAATTCACACAGAAGCCTGGACCTCCTCCCGCTCCCTCAGCCTCACACAGGTCAATGGCCTACTTGGCGTCTGCACTGGGATGCTCAATGGCATCTCACCAAACGCCTGGTCCCATCCCAGGCCCAGGCTTCTTGTAGCCCATCCTGTCTCATGAAATCGCCAATCCATTCTACAGACACACAGGCTCAAGCACGTAGATTCATCCCTGACACTACTCCATTTCTAAGCCACTTGTAGACTCAGCCTCAAATATGTCTAGAAATGAACCACTCCCACCACCTCCACAACCGCCGCCATCTCCTCTCTCCTGGATTGCTGTAATATCCTCTTAACAGATCTCTTGTTTTCATTTCAGCCAAGTCATCCTTTAAAAATATATCAGGTCATATCACCTCTCTGCTCAAAATCCTCCAGCAAATCCCTGCCTTATGCAGCGTGAAACCCAAGGCCTACCCGCAGTCTTCAGGGTTCTCCAGGCGGGACCTGGCCTCTCTCTGACCTCAGGCCTCGCTCTCCCCTTCCCCTTTCTCTGCTCTCACTATCTGCCTGCCGCACCACTCACACTCCTCACTCAAGATCTTGGCTCTTGCTGTTCCCGTTGCCTGAGCCTTTCCTTTGCCTATTATCCACGTGGCTCACTATGACAGTCAGGATTCTGAAAACAAAACCAGTAGGATGTTTACAGGTAGAGAAAGAGATGTGTTACAAGGAATTGGCTCCCATGTTTATGGAGGCTGATGAGCCCTAAGAACCTCAGTCAGCAAGAGAGCTGATGGTGTAGGGGGCCTACAGGCTCAGGACCCAGGAAGAGCTGAGGTTTCAGTTCAAGTCTGAAGGCAGGAGAGAAAAAAAAAAAAAAGATGTCCCAGTCTGAAGGTTTCCAGGCAGGAGGTTTTGTCATGACTGGAGACAGGATCAACCTTTTGTTCTATTTAGACCTTCAATGGATTGGATGCGGCCCACCCACATGAGGGGCAATCTGCTTTACTCAATCTACTAATTTCAATGGTAAAGTCATCCAAAAGCACCCTCAGAAAAACAGCCAGGATAAAATGTGACCAACTGTTTAGGCACCCCATGCCATAGTCAAGTTGACATATAAAATTAACCATCTACTCCTTCCTTCCCCTTTAGGTTTCTGTTCAAATATTGCTTTATAAAATGTTCTATAACCATTTATATACAATAATACTCTTGTCCTTTCTCATGGTCCTTCAAATCCCCTTACCTTGTTTTCTCTTTGTACAAAGCACTTATCACCTAACCTGACTTATGTATTTTTTTAATTATAATTGTAAATTGTATTATTTTCTAACCCAAACTGTAAACTCCATGAGGGTAGGTACCTTGTTTTCTTTCCAGTGCCCAGAACAATGCCTGGCATTTAATCACTGCTTAACAGCTTATTGGCAAGAGACATATTAATACATCTTTGTTACCCAAACCTTATTGGCCAGAGACATTTCAACATCCACTTACATACCAAATCACTGGCCACAGGTATTGGTTCCTGCAAAACTCCTCTGGTCAATAATGTGTTAAGTAACAGGTTTTGAATTAATGAATGATTCTTTAGACAGCCAATGAAGAAGTCATTCTTGGGCTTGGTCCTTGCCCTGGGCCAGCCAGTAGCCACCTGCTATAAAGAACACTGCTTTTGTTTCCTGACTAGGTGCAGTGGAAGGGCTGAGTCAGTTAGAAGGGCCTGTGCAATGCCAAGCTCATATATGTTGAGTTGCATGTACCACAAGCCTCATATTTTTCTTCGTTAGTGTGGACTGTCAATCAGTGTTTTTGTCTTTATGAAGTCCCATGAAAAATAAAATTACAGAGCCATAAAAAAACGTAAAGATGTTCTGCACCTTCAGAGAAGGAAAGGACTGATTCCAGCTTTCTTAACTGAGTCCTGATAGTAGGCAATGGGACTGGAGATGAGGCTGAGGAGGAAGGGCAAGTCAGCTTGAGGAACAAGCATACACACAGATAAAGGGGTGGAAAATTACATCTGTAGGCACAAAAAGAGTGAGCAATTTCACCTAGCATCTGATTAGCACCAGCTAAAGCCAAACCATTTTCCTGGGTGTAAGATCACTGACAAATTCAGATGAGATATATACAAGCCCTCAGGTTTCATTTTCCTATGCAGCAGTTAAATGGCCTGCATTACCCGGATCATCGCTTCTCCTCTCCCCTCCGGTGGGCTCTGCATCGGTGACACACAAAAGCTTAGACATGCCCTAGCTGTTCCTGTTTAGGACACCTTTGCTATTCAACAGGTACAGGTGAGATTGCAGTAACTGCAAGAAATGATGGGAATTTGTACTTGCAAAATGCTTGTCTCCACTTTCGGGGTGTTTAATTAGTTGATTCTCACATATTCTACTGTGTGAGGGGACCTGGATAGTCCTCATGACAGTATTAGCTTTTTTATTTAAGTTTTTCAGATCAGGAGCTGGAGGCAGGGTGGAGAGGGTAAGTATCTGAGTGAACAATTTGAAGCTTGTCAGAGCCATGATTTTCCTCTCAGTGTTCAATAATTTCAGAGCTGCTCCTGATTTATTCAGACTTGCCAAAGAACTGTATTCTTTTTTACACAGTGCTTTTAAAAAATCTCCAACTTTTAATCATTTAAGGACCTCTTGGAAGAAAGAAGAAAGATGGAAAGGGGTCCTTAACTCCTAAGACTCTGACTTTCTTTTTCTCTTTATTTTTCCATTCTGTCTCTGTTTCCGTGCCTGCCCCTTTGTCTGTCTGCCTGTTTCTGCTGTCCTTGTGAACTTAGTCTCTCTGAGAGGCAATAGAGTCTACCGCGCAGGAAAGAACAAGACGGGTTGGAATCTGTGCATCACCAGCAAGCTGCTTAACCTTTCTGAACCTTGGTTTTGTTTTTTTTTTTTTTTTTGGACATAGAATGAGAAGTTGCCTCAGGCCAGAGGAGGCAGGGTGGTGTGACAAAAAGCTAGCATTTCTAGGTTCTTATGGGGGCCCTGTCATATACCAACTCAGTGGTCCTGAGCAGGTTCTTAACTCACCCCCCTCTCTCTACCCCCCACCACCCACTGCATATCAAGCTTCTCACTTGACAGAGTAAGGACACATGAGGCTATAGGGAGGAAAAGAAGAGGCAATGATTTAGCAGGGAGAGCGTGGCTTTGAGCTCAGGAAGCCTGAGGTTTGAGTTCCACTAGATACTAGCTGTGTGGTCTTGGATAAGTAACTTACTAATAATGGTTAATAATCATTGAGTATGTATTAACTGGTATCATGTACCAGGTATTACTTTAAACTTTTACAACATGGATTATCTCAATGAGTCTCCCTAATCTGATAAGGCGGGGGTGATACTATTTCTCTATTTTGTTCACAAGAGAATGGAGGCTCTAAGAGGCTCAGGCAACTGCTCAATGTCAAGGGCTAGAACCTGGTGGAGCAGGGAAGCAAGTCCAGCTCTTTACCATCGGGCCATCATGACTCCAAGGCTTCACTTGGGCATTGCAAGCCCACAAGTAGAATTGTTTATGTGATAAGCAGTAAGAAGTACTTACTTCATGAGGCTTTGACGAGGAGTAAATGAGATGTTACTTATAAAAGACTTATCACAGTATCTCATATAATATAAGCCTATAATAAATAGCAGCACATATGTATATATAACCTTATTTATTTTTGGACTGTGATGGGGTAAATCATATACATTGCGTGTATATGAATAAGTAGCAGTGACCTCTCATGCACTCTCCAAGTCACTGTTATGATGACAATCTCTGACATTCCTTCTAAGTCTGGAGTCAGACCTTCTATGATTCAGTTTCCCCAGGCTTTCTCGACTCCAGCAAAAGTTCCCAGGCCACTTTACGCAGTGATGACAAATGGTTCCAGAGCTCTTTGACTTCGGTATTAATTAAATGTGAGAAAACAGAGAGTTCCATGAAAACACACCGCTGTGGTTTCTTTTTAAACCCTGTACTTCCACCTCAGCTTGCAGCTGCATCACTCGCAACAGCCTGCAATAGAACAGAGTTCTATTCATTCTGCACGGTGAGTCACACATCAGTTATCAAGACTGCATCTCATGTTCCCAAAAGAAAAGATGCCCCTTGAGAAGCAAGGGAGGAGAAAGGTGAGTCAAAGGGCTTTGAGTCACTGGTGCACAGGGGGCACACGCAATGCCAAAGAACTGTATTCTTTCACTCACAGATCATTTATTAAAGCCTCCTTCAGTACTAGGCACACACACACACACACACACACACACACACACACACACACACGTCCAGTAAGTATTTCTTGCCGTCCTGGAGGAGAAGAGAAAGGATTTTCTATCCCTTGCTTGGGCACTGATCTAGGAGTCACCACTTAATCCTTACAATAATCCCCCTGAGATAGGCATTGTAATTCCTATTTGGAAGAAAAGGGGATTGAGGTTGAAATCCTTCAAGGGATTCATCCAGGGATCACACAGCTGGGAACTGGTAAGATTAGAACTGTGGTTCTGCCACCATTTTACCATGGCTCTGCTGAAAGAAGCGCATGTCCAATGGGGGAGATAAACCCAGATGATTACTTCTATGGAATAATAAGGTTGTGGAAGTTTGGTCTTGTAGGATGCGAGAATCTTGTATTAAGAGTTCCTAGCAGGTATCACGAGATTCACCACTCCCAGTCTTAGAGGGGGCAGGATAGATCAGGTCTCTGCTTGTGCGGTGTTATTTCAGTTCCTCTGTGTCCATCTCTTCAGTTCAATTCCAAAGGAAACCATGGTGTTCAGGAGGGTGGAACCACCTTGAAGGCTGCCACAGCTGCTGGCAGAAAAAGGAACGCTGTGCAGCCCCAGCATGGCTGGTATATTGTAGAAGAAGCTCCCAGGCTTCCTAAAGCATGTAGCTCATCACTTTGTTTCTCTGCTTCAAACCCTGCAGTAACTCCCCAGGCATAGAAAAGGGACCAAGTGCTGAGCTGGGCTGGGAGGCTCCTCTGTGAGGTCCCAGCCCAGCTCTCCCATCCTTCACCACTTCACCACTGGCTCCCGACAACTCCAGCCACTCCACACCCCTCTTCTTCCATTCAGGACTTTTTGCCTTTGCTCAACCAAGTTTTTCTTTTTTTAACCACTTACGGCTTAACCCAAAAGTCTCCTTTGCTGTGTGAACATCTCATATATTTGCAGGTGCAACGAGTCACTCCCCTCCGTCCTCTGCTTTCTCCTAGCACTTTGCCCATGCTTCTGAAACAGCACAAAGCGCAATCTGCCACAGACGATGCCTAGCTGTGAACGCACGTTCCTTATGGAGACTTGGTCATCTTGGCCTCCTCCTCAGGCCCCAGCCTAGAGCCTTCCTCTCCCTAGAACCTTTGATTGTGAAATCGACCAGGAAACTGTGATGCTAACATGACCGGTTTTAGTGTCTGTGCAGTCATTTGCCTGTGTGACTTCAGAATTGCTCCCCACCACCCCACTCTGCTCTGAATTATGGGGCCCTGATTCTTGCAAACCATACTTTCCAGGTACCTTTGCGAATCACGTTTCCCAGGATCCTTTCTCAGGTTCTGGGATCATATCATATGGGCATCAGGAAACCTAGATGTCAATTCTGGCTGTTACTAAGCAGTTTGGGGTAATTTACATGGTTTTTTTTTGGGTTTTAGATGATGACTCGTTAATGAAACGATGATGCTAAATTGATGCCCGTAAGAACTTGAGCATCCTTCCATCATTTATCCATGCACTTATCTATGTATTTATCCATTCATCCATCCGTTCACTTAGTCATGAAACACATATAGACCTCCTCCCTCTTCCAGGCAATGGGGACACAGAGATGGGTACAGCATGATTTCTACACTCAGGAAGCTCAAACTGAAGCAACAGAAATACTTTTAGAAAGAGAGATGGGAGCAGACATGATCTTTAGGAAATATGTGGGCCAGTCTACTGTGGGGGCCAATGGGAGCCAATTTCCTGATGGCAAAGTAAAAGCAGTGGATAAAAACCAGAGGAAGTTTGATTGCATCTCCAGAAGGCAGGGTGATTTTTCCAACAATTAGGGGAGCTCCACACTGATTATAAAGCAGTGATATCCTGTCAACAAACAGATCCAAGAAGGAGCCCTAGCAGGCCACAGGGGAATGATCTCCCGCTCTGGGAAGATGGACTACGTGGTCCCTAAGATGGATTTTGAATTCCCAAGATACTATGATTCTGAAAGTCCAGACTTTTAGACTCCAAACTAGTAGCTTGAAACTCTTTGGAAGCAAGCAGCATGTGTTTACCTTTAAAAAAATCTCTATGGAATCAACTTATCAAGCAAGTAAAACTGAAGTGACTCTGCAGGGCCCGACTGCCCCGATTTTCCCTGAGATCCTAGCAGAACAGGTGGAAGGCCACAGCTGTAAAGAATTCGGGTCCTTGGCTGAGCAGAGGTGAGCTGTAAGGGCCTGTTGGTCCAGCGCCTCATGCTTCCTCCCTCCAGGCTCTGCACCCTTCGCGTCTGGGCCCTCTCCCTCCCCAAAGACCCTCGCTGACCTTGGCATCCACTCGATGCCACACAACTTGCAGCATATAACCCTGACTCTGGGCCTGGCTCTGACTTCGCTCTTGTGTTGGAGCGTCAGTCAGCAAATGACTTTAGTCTCCATGATCCTGGCTCCTTGTCTCCACCTGGAAACCCTGTCAAGGGGGACTTCTGCCCTCCTCCTCACCTTCTCCCTCACCATTTGCCCTTTCATTCTTGGCCCTGAGCACCTCCATTTTGGAGCTGTAACTCACATTTCCTGAGCACACCCTCTGAGCCAGCAGCAATGCCTGTGTTTGATACTCACTTCAAAACTGTGAGTCAGGCTTTAGCATCTGTACCCACATTCCAAATGGGGAGACTAAGCCCCCTAGAGAGCAAGCCACTGGCTCATGCTCTCTCAGCTGACAAGATGCTGAGCTGAGCTCAGCTCATCACCTGGTCTGTCTGGTCCTGGATCCCATGTCCAGTCCACACCTCAGGGGAACTTGGCCCTACTGGGTCTGTGTCCTGCCTTGCTCTTTTTGGTTATCCTTGCAAGTGCCAGAACCGCCCACTGCTTGAACACAAATTTCCTACCTGGTTTCTGAGTCTTGGCAGCCTCTGAATTCTGCTTTGTTTTAATCTGTTTACAGACTCTCAGATTTATTAAGCCATCACTATGTACTTAGCATGGATTTCAACACTTCATATGCATTAACATATTTAATCCCTTCAACATACATTGTGAGGTAGGCATACTTCTTATATCCATTTTACAGATGAGAAAACAGAGGCCCAATAAGGTTGAATAACAGTCAGAAAACGATTTAATGGTAAAGCCAATACCAACCTGGGTATCTGGCTCCAGATCCTGAATTCCTAATAAATATACCCTGTATGTAGTGTTTTGACTGGCTAACTGTGTCCTCCTTACCAGCAGCTGAGATGGTTAGACTAAATGGAATAAGGACTTAATGAAGCTTAGTGACTACCCCTCCCTAGAGGTGTCAGAAGGATAACTTTTCTGCATGGCATTTTGTCATGAGACCAGGTTTTTATTCAAGCTAATAAATCAGTAATGAGAGTGGTGTCTGTGCGTGCATGTGCACACGCTGACACGGGGAACAAAGATATCTCTGCATGCATTTCTTGGTAAGACACCTTTTCCATTTCCACTCAGCTGCATCAGCATATCTCATTTTGCTTCAATGAATGGTTGAAGTTCTGGGCTGACAAACAGATTTTATCTCTTGTTCCAAATTTGGTCTATTTATTGTGGCTGCTTGGAACTGTGAATTGGGAAGGATTCTGCAGTCTCATTGGTCTCAGTAGGAAAGAGAGTCATGATCTATTAATAATGGCTGCCATGAGCAAGGCAAGGGAGGTGAAAGTGAGTTATTTATGAGTTATTTCTCTGATATCCAGGGACTGATTTCCTAACCGGGCTTTTAGCTGTTTTACCTCAATCAGGGACATGGGCAGAACTATCCTCACACTAAGATGTGACCTGTGCTTTGCCAGGATCTCCACCTACTCCATCTTTGGACGGCCTCAATATAGAACGTGTGATAATACATGGAGAGTGGAAGATGGGGAAGGGGCTTACAGCAAGCGTTTGCTTGAGTATGTTTTGTCTTGGCATTCCTTCATAATTCAAACAGAGTACCGAAGCTTCATTCATAGCTTGGGGAATCAGAAGAGATCTGTTTTGGTTTAGTTCTTGAGCACAGGACTGTGAAATCTTTCCCAAAGGCAGTGTTCTATATCTTACCTTGCTGAAAGTCATGGCAAGATAAACTGCAGCTCCAGGGTTCTGAGCTCAGTTTCCTCCCTCACTGCTTTTGGAACAGGTTCTGGCAGACTGTGAGATCCACAGTGTTTTTCCCAAGTCTTTCCAGAGCTAATTTTGCCTCACGTTTCAGTGTTTAACTCAGATGACTCTACATTAAAAAGGCTCTCCTTCCGTGCCCCGTCAGAAGTCTTCCTTAGCCATCCTCTGTTGTACGCTTCTATTTTCTTCATGTCTTGCTTCACTGGCTTGACTTGCTTTTCTCATTGATTTGTTTACTTGTTAAGCGTCTGCCCCTTCATGTTTGCCATGTAAGCCCCATTGTTTTTTTTTTTTTTCCTTCTTGCTCATAACTGCATCACCTACACCTCTGAAAAGTAAAATAAAATCCAAGACTGAGGCTAGAAATTCCATGCGTGGTCCTCTCTGGTTGAGTGACGGATGTCATTTCAGAGTTTGCCGGTGGTTTGGACCACCTGGCACAGGTGAGACAATCCTCCCTTGAAGCAGCCTGGCTCTCTGAGGCTTCATCCTAGTCCAAGTGCATCTCTACTCTGGACGATCTTTTCCCACGGTCCACACCCATGGTGCCCTTCCAGCTGGCCTCCAGCCTGGGGTTTCCATCAGATCCGTCAGAAGCTAGGGAAATCAGATTTCTGGTAGTCTCCCATCAGAGAGTGATTTGTAGGCTTTTTGCTTGCTGCCCCTCTCCCCCAAGCTTCTTGGACCAAACCCAAGAGTCTCATGCTGGCTGGAAGAGCCCAGGTGCCTAACTTCTTCCAGAGTGGCCTTGTTAATACATGTCTTTGGCCATATCCCTCCCACCTCCCCTCCAAAATCTCCTGTAGCTCTTCAATGCCCATAGACCAAAGTATTCAGATTAAGGCGTTCAAGGCCTTTCAGCTCTCGTCTGTTCTCTTCACTGAAGTCAAGAGTGGATGTTGGTCTGTTCCTGTGCATGCCTTGGGCACACTCCTCCTCTATCCCTTGCCCATATCACTCCTTGGTCCATCTTCCTGGTCTTCCTTATCTTTGGAATAAGTGATGTGCCTATGGACCCCCTAACACTCCGCATTTTTCTGCATTGCTGCACACTGATGCACGATTTTGCAATACATTTTTACATGTTATCCCAAGTAATAAGCCTACATAGTGAGATTTTTACCTGTTATCCTAAATAATAAATCTAAAGATAAGGACTACCTCTATATTTTTGTATCCTTAGTACACCTAGCAGCGTGTCTAACCCAGAGGACAAAAGAATGGAATAGAATCACATCTTCATTTTTATGAAAGAGGGGGGAAAGCCTCAGAGCCTAAGAGTCTCGTCCAAATCCATGCCACTGTTGTCACGGGAATCAAGATTCGAACACCAAATCTCTTATATTTAAATCAAAGGTCACACACACAAAAGTCCAAAGGGACCTGGCAAATTATATAAGCAGTAAAGCATGTGGGTGAGATATAACCAGAAGTGAGGGGACCTTTGCATCCAGGAGCAAGGCACCAGACAGCTCAACCGAAAATCATCAGGTGGGCATGCAAGTCTAGTCTGTGATATGCAGGTTCCACAGAAAGTCTAAAATCTGATTTGTGAGTGACATCTCATGAAAGTTTGAATGTTGTCAAGGAGTCCTAGTTAAAAGTACATATGATTCAGACATATCTCCTCTGTGAGTCAGATGAGCCCTCAGTCCGCCAGTTGGTGATCCGTGCTTTTCATCTCCATGAGGCCACCCTGGGGATGGTCCTATGGATCAAGTGGCTCAGACTTGCAGAGCAAGAGACAGGTTCCAACTGCCTTTGTGGCCGAGTTATTTAAAGCCACTGATACTGGGCTGATTTGGGGACCTTTGAGGTGAGTGGGATGATATCCCTGATTCACCTGGGTGCTTTGAAGTTGTGTCAACTCCAAATGATGGCTTTCCTTGTCATTAAAACTGACCGAGAACTCCAGTGATGGTCTGCAAATGGGCTTTGCTATGGACCATGCGGATCAATATAAATTATGAGAGGGGTCCCTGGTTGGATTGGCTGGCTGTCAAGAAAGATAAAATACCGAAGAACCATTGCAAAAGGGGTCTCTGAATGCCTGGCTCTTTGGAAGTGGAAGGCAATTAACCAAGTTACATGGGCTGGGGGTAGTGCTGAGCCTTAGAGAAAGTGATCAGCTCTGTTTTAATAGAGGCACTGAGAGTCAGCAATGGGAGTCTTGGCCATTGACTTGAGCATTCATTTATTATGACAAAATGAGCCAGTACTGACCTTGAGACCCTAATACAGAGTATCAGCCTGTTAATAACAGGCTGTTACATCCCCTTTGTAAATGCTGCGGATGAAAGGTTACTGTCCTTTCAAATAGAAAGGAAACAGTGTCTTTTAGATACGTAGGTTATCATGCCTACACACAAGTTGAAAACTGGGGAACAGAGGTGGACAGCAAGAAGTCAGCATGGGCTCACATCTCGGTTCCTCTCCTCACTGGCCTTATAACTTGGGGTGTGTTGCTGAACCCGTTTCCAGTCTCAGATTGCTAAAAGAGGGGTGATAATTCTTTACTCTCAGATTGATTGGGAGATGACGATTTTATAAGCATACTTTGCAACAGTGCCTGGCACAAACTGGATGCCGTATCCACATTTATTTCATGTCTTTTCCCAGTTTCCACAGAATTTTACCTGAGTCACTCTGGGGACTTGCTTGGCTTTCTATCTGAATGTTACAATCTCTGCGTTCATGCATTTTTCTCTATTCAGTGATGACTTCTTTTGGAGCTGAGTTTTCCACTGATTCACCTGTACATCTTTCACAGGGCTTGCCCATAGTTAGGTCTTCAATCCATGTATGTGGCTTGATGGATTAATGACACAGGAATCGCAGATGCTGGTCCTGTTAGCATCTTCCCCGTCAGCCACTGCTCCATATGCTTCAGGATGAGAAGATGAACCTGTTGGTCCCGAGATACTGATGTTTCCTAGATCATTACCTGCTCTAAGTACAGACCGGTGACCACTCAGCATGGAAAGAAAAGCTATGACTTCTATGACTGAGGGTGTGAAGCAGAACCTAGGGGTCTTCCTTGAATATTTGAGTTCTATGGAGCACCATGGAGGAACAGAGAGCTTTTTCTGGGCAGAAAATGAGCAAGGGCATTCTAGGCAAAAGCATCAACCTGGGCAAAGTTATGAAGGTGTAAAAATATAAGAGGTGTAGCTAGAAAAAGAAGAGAACTGGACTTCATGAGCACCTACTATGTGCAAGAGCTTTATATCTGTTATCACATTGCATCCTTTCACTTGTCTTGCTAGGAAAGTATTGGCCTTCCTATTTTAAGGAAGAGGGAAGAAACAGTGGTCGCATTTAGTAACTTGTCTGGCTTACATGTGAGAAAGTGGCAGGTCTGTGTGATGCTAACATTCTCACACCATGGTGCATGGTGAGGGGCAGGGAGGAGTGGGCTAAGGGATTGAAACTTGCTGGCAACTCCCTAATACACTTGCCTCAGCTTCTGTTCTGAGAGTGAACAGAGAGTCTGCCTCTTTGAAACTGTATTCTCTTTCAGTTTTGAAAATTTCTAATGCGTTTGAAAAGTGATCTTCGAATCTCCAGAAGAAAGTGGGACTGGGAATGTGCAGAGAGAGATTTGTCCTCAGACGTGGGGTTTGTTTCATTTTGCAAGTTGAAGCCAAATGACTTGAGCTCTTCTCACACTTGGATTTCAGACAACTTGCTGAGATCCATATTATCTGGTCTGTGGTGTTTCTGTGCAAAGCATTTTTATTTTATCAGGTGCATTTCACTCCAGCACCGCCCGGGCTAATCGTCCTCGCGATGCCTCGGGAAATTGGGTTGGCAGTTTGCAGAGGCGCTGGAGACAAGCGCCTCCCCAGGCGGTGTTAGTCCAGGTGCGTGGGGCTCCAGATAGAGTGTCTCTGGGGATGAATCTGGGAGGCCTCCTTCTACCTGATGTAATCGTGTTTTAGATTCCGGGGGCCTCTGGGTTCCGATGGGCTGGCAGGCTGAGCTGTCATCTGTTTCCTAAGTTGAGTGCCAATCCTCAGTTTGACTTTATTAACTGGGTGTGGACATTTCTTTCAAAAAGGGAGTGTAAATAGATGGTTACTCAGCACACCATATGAGGATAAAAGAGGGGCCACGTGTGCAGGAGCTTAGACTTTGAGGGTCTCACAATTTGGACTTAGAACCCTTCTTCTTCTTTACTAGCTGTGTGACCATAACAGAGAAGCTCATAACTGATTCCATGTTGGATTTGTCTCTTTTTTACCTTAACCTCTGTATTCAATTGCTTTTGCTACGAGTTAAATATGGTTTTTCCAGTGGTCATGTATGGATGTGAGAGTTGGACTGTGAAGAAAGCTGAGTGCTGAAGAATTGATGCTTTTGAACTGTGGTGTTGGAGAAGTCTCTTGAGAGTCCCTTGGACTGCAAGGAGATCTAACCAGTCCATTCTAAAGATCAGCCCTGGGTGTTCACTGGAAGGAATGATGCTGAAGCTGAAACTCCAGTACTTTGGCCACCTCACGCGAAGAGTTGACTCATTGGAAAAGACTCTGATGCTGGGAGGGATTGGGGGCAGGAGGAGAAGGGGACGACGGAGGATGAGATGGCTGGATGGCATCACTGACTCGATGGACGTGAGTCTGAGTGAACTCCAGGAGTTGATGATGGACAGGGAGGCCTGGCGTGCTGCGATTCATGGGGTCGCAAAGAGTTGGACACGACTGAGCGACTGAAATGAGCTGAACTGAAGATTGATGCCTAGAGGCTTCCCCGGTGGCCAGTGGTTAAGAGTCTGCCTTGCAATGCAGGGAATGTGGGTTTGATCCTTGGTAGGGGAACGGAGATCCCATGTGCTGCAGAGCAACTAAGCCTGCACACCCTAGAGCCTGCGAATCAAGACTATGGAGCCTGCACACCACAGCTGCTGAGCCGCTCCATGGGCTCCATACAACAAAAGATCCACCAGCGCAACTAGTCACAATAAATAAATAGTGAAAAAAAGAGTGTTGCCTATGGACTGAAATATACAGAATAGCCCATTCTCAAAGCTCTGACCTTTGAAGGTGTAACACTTCTCACTTCATATAGAGATAAAATGTTGCAGAACAGAAAACAATGTTTGTCCTGTTGGAAGTTTATAGGAAGATGGTGACCTGATTTATGTGAACAGCTGCAAGAACAAAGGATTCCGACACCAAGAATTTGCAACGACCAACCACAGCCCCTCCCCATGTAGTATAACCGGGTAAGACGGTCTTGTGGGACTCTAGTCCACTATCATCTTGGTCTGCTGGCTTTACAAATAAAGTCACTATTCCTTGCCTTTTGATTTATTGGCCTGTAGTGTGGTGAGCTGGAGACGGCAATAGCAACCCACTCCAGTACTCTTGCCTGGAAAATCCTGTGGGCGGAGAAGCCTGGTAGGCCGCAGTCCATGGGGTCACTGAGGGTTGGACACAACTGAGTAACTTCACTTTCAGTTTTCACTTTCATGCATTGGAGAAGGAAATGGCAACCCACTCAGTGTTCTTGCCTGGAGAATCCCAGGGACAGGGGAGCCTGGTGGGCTGCCATCTATGGGGTGGCACAGAGTTGGACATGACTGAAGCGACTTAGCAGCAGCAGCAGCAGCAGCAGCAGCAGCAGTGAGGTGAGGGGTATGAGCTTGGACTTGGTAATATGACAACAGGGTGAGTACATTAACCGTTGTACACCTTAGTCTCCTCAACTAGAATATGGCAATAATGATAGGGTTTCTCCTAGGGTTGATGCGAACATTATGTAAAATTGCATTGTAAAGCTCTAAGTATACTTCCTGGCATATATCACCCCTACTCCATAGTCCCTGATTGGGAAAGAAGTTAAATAACTTAAGTGATAAGTAATCAAAGTGTTATTTTATACTAAAACAGAGACATATTTTAGGTAGATGTCAAAATTTGCACGACATTTTAAGATTTATAAAAGAAACCTCAAAGAAATTTTAAGCTTCTAGCAGTTGCTTTGAGCTAAGCTTGCAGATCTCTAGAGGGAGACTATTTAGCCATTGTAGAGATTTGGTGGAAAAATTCAAGTACAGATCAGGTCCAGTCTTCCAATCACTGAAGAGTCTAATCACCAGCCACAGATGCTGTTTACATATTTAAGTGTTCTTTTCCTAGATAGAATGCCAAAATTATCTCTGTGAATATTTATACAATCACTTCCTTGAACCACAGAATTACAGAGAGCTCAAAGAGAGCTTCTTTATGCCTCAGGCACCTCAGTCTACCAGTCATTTGGTAGAGTCCACAGTAGTCCTGAAAACAGGTTTTCTGCTTGGCAGGAAACCCAAAGGCCATCATTTCCACAGGTGGTGATAGTCAGGTGCAAGGTGGCTCCTGGGAGACCCTCTTTAGGGCCTAATCGTAGGGCTATAGACATTGAAATCTGCAACATTCTTGAGGAACATGTTGGATTTTCTTTAGGATTTATAATGAGATTTTGAGATACGACAGAGTAGGAAGCCATCAGAAGACCTCTTGGTCACAGAGTGTTTAATAGACTGGCTAAATGTGGAGACTCGGGAATCTATGTCTGAGTTCATATTTTGGAGCCGGAAGCCTTGGCCAGTCACTCAATCCTTCTGAACTTCAAGGTAGGTTCTGAACCTCAACCTACCTCCTCTGCTAGGTAGCCATCATATTAGTAGCTACCTTGTCTGACTGTGGTGAGGATGAAACAAGAGAAGCACAGAAAGCTCTTAGCATGGAGCTTGGTCCAGGATAAGCTCTTAACAAAAGATAACTCATACATCCCATGACTACAGCTACTGTAACCAAGCTGTACAAACACACATGACCGAGTGTGACCTTCCACATCTGTAACACACAGCCAATGTTTCTTTCATGATTCATGTTGCTTTCTCCCTTGAATCAGCAGGATTTTTGTCCCTGTCATATCTCTGCTAAGTTACCTTGAGCGCAGGGACCTCAGACAATTTATGGTTGTGTCCTTTCAGCCTTCGTCTCGGGGTTATGTCTTGGTTCAGATCCTCAGATAAACCTCTTTTGCTACCTACCTTCCCCACCCTCCCCCACAAAAGAACACTTTGCCGTGATGTTTTCCTTCTCTGGTCGCTATTTCTCTTAGTTGGAGCCTATAGACATAACATCTGATGGAACACATTATATTGCAGTCTTTTGAACTTTGGAAAAATACATGTTGAAATATGAGTGAAACTGACTTCAGCTCTATGCTTTAATGGGGCTTCCCAGATGGCGCTAGTGGTAAAGAACCCGCCTACCAATGAAGGAAACATGGGTTGGGAAAATTCCCTGGAGAAGGCAATGGCAACCCACTCCAGTAATCTTGCCTGGAGAATCCCATGGACAGAGGAACCTGGCAGGCTACAGTCCATAGAGTTGCAAAGTCTTAATGGAATTGGATTTACTTGTATCTGGAACATTTAATCTAAATGTCTGGACATTTTACAAAGATGAAAACCACACCTCGACCTCCCGTGAATAGACAGGGTGTTATGCTCACCTCTGGGGGGCTGTTTGAACTGCATGCCATGCTCTAGATCTGACCTCTAGCTGTCGTTATCAGTCATCTCCCAGAAGTATCCTTCCTGCTGACAGTGTTTTGGGGACCCGTGTACTGCCAGGACGTCTTCCTAACCCCTTTACTAGTGCAAGAGCGAGCAGTACCTGTCTTGACAGGTGAAAAGGATGATCCTTGACTCTCTTTTCTGGCCAGAGAACCTCCTTTTTTTTTCCCCTCTTGAAACTGGGGCAGACAGGAGGGATTTTAAACCTGTGTTCTTTGTGTAAAGCCTTTCTTTTAGAGGAAAAAAAGCCTGCATCTCGACCCTTTTCTGAAACTAGAAAGTCCGTCTCAGATGGGACACATGCAGGTTGGCATTTGGGACTCAGCAATGCCTTTGATGACCCGGTATTGTGGGAAGGGCATGAATTTTAGAACTAGGCAGGTCAAGATTCAGATGTCTGCTCTGCCACTGACTAGATTAGGCAAGTCACTTCTGTAAACATTTCCTCACTTGCAAAAGATACCATCCACCTTTTAGGATTGAGAGGATTTAATGAAATCACATATTAAAATCACCAAGCATTGCTTGCTTGGCTCCCACTGAGTGCTAAATAAGAAGAGTCTTTCTTGTTTCTCTTTTTCTTTTGGAAGCAAAATATTGCACCGTGTGTCAGGGTAAAGGAATTCTGGTGTGGGCTCAGCTACAACGGGTGCACCTGGAAATGTGATAACCTACCTTTCTGGATCAGTGTTCTCATCTTTAAAAAAGATGCGAGGATATTTGTTAGCATCCTTGATTTGACATTGACCTTCTTGAAGGACATGACCACTTCCTTTCCTCTTTGTTACCCCAGCCACATTGCAAATGTCCAAGTTGGGTTTCCCTCCGCTGCGTAGCATTCACAAAACCAAATCAACTCTGCTGCTTAGTTATCTCCACAGTTGAAAAGGAATAGTTTAAAATAACATTGTAAAGCAATTATATTCCAATAAAAATAAGTAAATAAAATTAAAGAAAATAAAATTGTTTAAAAAGTAGGTAAATTCTACATGATCAATGGACAAAAATAAAACTGGAGATCCTTACAGAAAAAAATAAAATGATAAACCTGGGTCTTCTGTCCTATGCAGAACAGAATTTTGATTTTATCCAGTTTCTAGCAGAGTCTTCTATTATTACTCTCTAGCTTTCATGATCTCAGGAGATCAAATCAGTCAATCCTAAAGCAAATCAATCCTAAATATTCACTGGAAGGACTGATTCTGAAGTTGAAGCTCCAGTGCTTTTTGGCCACCTGATGTGAAGAGCTGACTCATTGGAAAAGACCCTGATGTTGGGAAAGACTGAAGGCAAGAGGAGAAGGGGATGACAGAGGATGAGATGGTTGGATGGAATCACTGACTCAATGGACATGAGTTTGAGCAAGCTCTGAGAGTTGGTGATGGACAGGGAAGCCTGGTGTGTTGCAGTCCATGGGGTCACAGAGTCAGACACGACTGAGCTATTGATCAATAACAACAAACCATGATCTCATGCCCTCAAATCAGAGATATACAGTGTCCTGTTGCTTTGCATAGTCTATGTGGACAGTGTGGATACCAACATGTAGAATGTTTTACCAAGAACCCAGGGTTTGTTTTCTGATGCTGATCTGAAGTGTTGACTTGCATGATTTGCCATCCCTAGGACAGTGGGCAAGTCACCACCTCCTGAAGCCTCTGTGTCCTCACCAAGAAGATAGGGACATAGGAAGCTAATAGCTTTCAGACCCATCTCTTAAGGCCACTCAGTAGATTATAGTAACATGGTATACATAAATGGGGCTTTATGAACCATTTTTATACATTGTGAATTCTCTTTACTCTTCTGAATCTCAGTTTCCTCATCTGGAAAACGGGTTGATGAGGTCACCTGCAGGGAAGGCAGTTAATGTACCAGCTGGCACAGAGCAGGCACTCAGAGAATAGCAGCTTTTAATTATCTGTGTGCAATCTCATGATAGCCTCTCAAGACTGAAATCACATTATAATTCCACTTACACATAAAGAAGGAAAAGTGCTGTGTAAAGGTTATTATACTAGTGCTTATCACTACAATGATTATTTTTTAATGTTTGGGAGCCAACCAGAGCTAGTTTATACACACTCTGTTCCTCATCTTTAATAACAGTAGCATGGGACTCAATGTAAGAAGTCTGCTTATTGGCAATTGACAGTTTATGGAAACCAATGAGAAATCAACAGAGAATCCACTTCTAAGGGATGCTGCAGGCACCCACCAAGGAGGATTCCCTTTCCAGAGTGCATGCTGCCCGTAGGGACTCCTGGCTACTCTGGAGCCTAATCCTTATCAGTGTGGTTTCTGCTGTTTCCTCCATAAAAAGTAGTATGTGACAAGCCTGCTGGGGCAGGAAATAGTTTTCTGTTAATGAGTTTGTGCTTCACTGACGCTTTCCCATTAAAATCATGTTAACTGTGCCCCCCTGTTAATCATCCCCAAATCAGTTTATTAATTAACTCATTTTGGGAAATCGCAATTTAGCCAGAGCTCTCCAGCTCATTAGCATGTTACCAGGATAGAGAAAATAGATGTCATTGAAATCCCTCCTTACATGTTTAGCTCACCAGGGCATGGAGCCTTTGACCATTCATTGGTTTGCTCATTCATTAATTCATTGGATAAAGAATTATCCATGAAAGGGTCCCATGTGGCTGGCTCTACACTTGAGTTAGGGGTAAAAGATGGAAGGCACAGCCTCTGGCCGGAAGTTGGGGAGTGAGACTCAGGAACCAGAGTCAGG
This sequence comes from Ovis canadensis, assembly GCF_042477335.2. Lineage (NCBI taxonomy): Eukaryota > Metazoa > Chordata > Mammalia > Artiodactyla > Bovidae > Ovis > Ovis canadensis. Next base: position 32,185,019 of record NC_091265.1, on the reverse strand, counting down.
GGCCTGTCTGGGGTCCTGTAAGCTTTAGATAACCCTTTAACCAGGCCCTGTCTTAGGAGCAGCCATCGCCTCTCAAAGTCACTTCCAATTCAGTGGGAACTGGCTAAATGCATTTATGTAGGTAGCTCTGAGAATATCCAGCCCAATATTCATCTTTGTAATAATGAAAATATTAGTAACAACAAGCATGCATGCTTAGTCACTCAGTTTTGTCCAATTCTTTGCAACCTCATGGACTGTAGCTCACCAGGGTCCTCTGTCCATGGGATTTCCCAGGCAAGAATACTGGAGTGGGTTGCCATTTCCTCCTCCAGGGGATCTTCTTGGCCCAGGGATCAAACCCGAGTCTCTTGCACCTTCTGCACTGACAGGCAGATTCTTTACCACTGAAGCACCCAGGAAGCCCTTAACAATAAGGGCTAAAATTAATTGAATGATTACTGTGTACTAGGCGCTGTTTTAAACATTTTCTAGGCAATCACTCAATAAAAATAATAACTCACTTAATCAATAATAATAATTGAGTTAGAAAGTCATTTTGTCTTCTCTAGAATCCTATAAGGTAAGTACTAGTAGTCTCCCCATTTATAGATGTGGAAATTGAGGCAGGTTGCACATACTTAAACATAGGCAGTTTGGCTCCAGAATCAGATAAGGAAATGAGAACCAGGACAGGAAGTGACTTGCCCCAGGTCACCTAGTGAACAGTGAGAACAGAACTTGGGCCTTCCCTATGGCCAAATTGATATGTGCCCTGCTATTTGCTTCCAAAAATTTCTACCTCTGATTCAGGCCACTTCTCCTGAAGGTTCCCTGTAAAATAGAATACAGACTCTGTGTCTTGAACTATGGTTTAGATCTCAATTTGACTCTATCTCCCTAGCGTTTGGCATAATAATATACCCACGCAATTGATATTTACAGATTGTTTACATGAATGCATAAATATTTAGGGTATAGTCATTTGATAACACAAAGATCTGACCCTAGAGAAGCTACAATTTTGAGCTGCATAAATGTGAATTCTTTCTAAACCTCAGTTTTCTCATCTGCAAAATAAATCTGAAAATAACTTCCCAGGGACACCGTGAGGTTAAATGAAATGAAATTGAAAGTGTCTTGTGACTAGTACCTCACTAGGCACTGTCAGCAGAAGTCACCCTCCTTATTAACTTGGCTATTTTTGAGTGTCAGGATGGTCCCCCCTGAATGGCTGAGGGGCAGCTGGGAGCCAGATGACCTGAAAGCTGTTGGCCTTTCCTTCTGCTCAGGCGGTACCCACAGGGCAGCACTGGCATTAGCAAGCTTGTCTGTAGATTCTGTGATTTCTCTGGATGCCTTTGCCCACAGGAGATCCAGCCCTCGGCTGGCTGCCCACAGGCCATTAGAGCACATGGGACAGAGAGGAGAGAGGACAAATCTCTATTGCTCCTGGGAACCTTCTTGCTTCAAGTCTTTCTGCAGGAAGAGAAGGGATGATTTGGGGGCTGGGCAAGCCTTGGTCCTGGCGAGGAATGGGGTCACTTATACAGCCCACAGCCACTGCCTCAGCTGCCCTGTGTGTCTATTAAACAGCCATCTGAATTTTCCTTCCATGCGCCTGTGGTTGACTGTTCTGCAACCATGACAAATATCAGTAACTGTGAAAAAACAGCACCAGGAGCAACCACAGGGGAGATGGATGGTATCTGAACAGCACTGAGATTAGGAAGGGGCACTCTGGAAGTCGACTTCCTGGGTTCACGTCTTAGTCGTTTGCAAGTTCAGTGACCTTGGGTAGATTATGGAACCTCTCTGTGAGTTACTTTCCTCATCTTAAAATGGAAGTAAAAAAAAAGGCCCACCTCTTAGAGATGCTGCAAAGACTCTTTAGAACAATCCTTGGTATTAAGGAGGAACTCAATATACACAATGAGAGGGACTACTGTTATTATTCCAAGATTCCTGCTTCCGCCATGGTTGGTGAGGCTGCCCAAAAACTGCACCACTAAATAAACTGCAATAAAAACTCATGGTTAAATAGCTCTAGGGTAGGCTCTGACCTTTCTTACCCTGTATGTCCAGCCTTTGGGGCTGGGCTCTGAGACATGGAGTGTTTCCTGTCATATTAGTAAACAAAGATTTCATAGTCATCAGTGATTCCTGCCCTACAAATGTGAAGTCCTGAGCCCTAAGAGTACTCAGTGTTAGTCATTCAATCATGTTTGACTCTTTTGTAGCCCACTAAACTTCTCTGTCCATGGGATTTGCCAGGCACAAATACTGGAATGTGCAGCCATTCCCTTGTCCAGGGGATCTTCCTGACCCAGCAATTGAGCCCAGGTCTCTTGCATTGCAGGTAGATTCTTTACTATCTGAGCTACTGTGGAAGCCTCACTCAGGAAGGAGAAGAATACCTGCAACCTGGCAGCCACTAGGCTGCAGCCACTCCCTGCGGTGAGCACAAAGGAACTCATAATGTGGAAAACACAGGATACTGCCCCTAGAGAGCGGAGCTGCATACGAAGGGAATGATTTCAGTGAGCCCAGACACTTAAATCTTTCCATATATAGAAAAGAGCTAAATTCCTTAACTTGGAATATCTGGTTTTCTTTAATCCACAAAATACCAGCTCCCAGAGCTTGCTCAAACTCATGTCCATCAAGTTGGTGATGCTATCCAGCCATGTCATCCTCTCTCCTCCTGCCTTCAATCTTTCCCAGCATCAGGGGCTTTTCTTTGTCTCCATATCTTGACTGTTATAAATAATGCTGTGACAAGCATTAGGGTGTGAATATTTTCTCAAATTATGTTTTTCTTTACTTTGGATAAATACCCAGAAGGATTGCTGGATCATATGGTAGCTCTATTTTTAAATTTTTGAAGAACCTTCTTACTGTTTTCCATAGTGGCTTCACCAAATACATTTCCACCAACACTGGAAAGGGGTTGTCTTTTCTCCACATCTGCACCAACATTTGTCATTTCTTGCCTTTATGATAATAGCCATGAAATGACATTGCATTGCAGATTTGATTTGCATTTCTCTGATGATTATTGCTGTTAAGCATTTTTTGTTCCACCTATGGGCCATTTATATGACTTCTTTCTGTTCCTATCTTCTTAAATTGGATGATTAACTCATTTGCACCTTTTTCTTTCTTAATGTAAGAATTCATGGTATAAATTCATTTCTAGGTATCTCTTTAGTGGAATGACCCAAATACTGATATCTTAGTATTTTTGTCATCATCTAGTTCTAAATATTGTCTAGTTTCCATCATGTTTCCTTCTCTGACTCATACTTTATCTAACAGTGTGTTCTAAAATGTCCTAAAGTATAGGATTTTTTAAAGCTATCTCTTAAAAATTTTTTTTTAATTTATCTCTTTTTTAATTGAAGGATAATTGCTTTACAGAATTTTGTTGCTTTCTGTCATGTGTTGGCTCTTCACATTAGTTGACCAAAGTATTGGTGCTTCAACTTCAGCATCAGTCCTTCCAATGAATACTCAGGACTGATTGCCTTCAGGACGAACTAGTTAGATCTCCTTGCAGTCCAAGGGAATCTCTTCACTTTCTTCCATAAGGGTGGTGTCATCTGCATATCATCATGTGAAATGCTGGGCTGGATGAAGCAGAAGCTGGAATCAAGATTGCTGGGAGATATATCAATAACCGCAGATACACAGATGACACCACCCTTATGGCAGAAAGTGAAAAAAACTAAAGAGCCTCTTGGTGAAAGTGAAAGAGGAGAGTGAAAAAGTTGGCTTAAAACTCAACATTCAGGAAACTAAGATTATGGCATCCAGTCCCCTCACATCATGGCAAATAGATGGGGAAACAATGGAAACAGTGAGAGACTTTGTTTTTTGGGGCCCCAAAATCACTGCAGATGGTGACTGCAGCCACGAAATTAAAAGACGCCTGCTCCTTGGAAGAAAAGCTATGGCCAACCTAGACAACATATTAAAAAAGCAGAGATATTACTTTACCAACAAAGGTCCATCTAGTCAAAGCTTTGGTTTTTCCAATAGTCACATATGGATGTGAGAGTTGGACCATAAACAAAGCTGAGCACCAAAGAATTGATGTTTTTGAACTGTGGTGTTGGAGAAGACTCTTGAGAGTCCCTTGGACTGCAAGGAGATCCATGCAGTCCATTCTAAAGGAAATCAGTCCTGAATATTCATTGGAAGTACTCACGCTGAAGCTGAAACTCCAATACTTTGGCCAACTGATGCGAAGAACCACCTCATGTGAAAAGACCCTGATGCTGGGAAAGACAGAAGATGAGATGGACAACAGAGGACCAGATGGACATGAGTTTCAGCAGTTCTGGGAGTGGGTGATGAACAGGGAAGCCTAGCGTGCTGCAGTTCATGGGGTCACAAAGAACAGGACACGACTGAGTGATTGAACTGAACTGATCTGCATATCTGAGATTATTGATGTTTCTCCCAGCAATCTTGATTCCAGCTTGTGCTTCATCCAGCCTGGCATTTTGTATGATATATTCTGCATATAAGTCAAATCAGCAGGGTAACAGTATACAGACTTGTCGTACTCCTTTCCCAATTTGGAACCAGTCTGTTGTTCCATGTCTGGTTCTAACTGTTGCTTCTTGACCTGCATGCAGATTTCTCAGGAGGCAGGTAAGGTGGGTTGGTATTCCTTTCTTTTTAAGAAATTTCCACAGTTTGTTGTGATCCACACAGTCAAAGGCTTTGGTGTAGTCAATGAAGTAGAAATAGATTTTCTGGAATTCTCTTGATTTTTCTATGATCCGACAGACTTTGGCAATTTGATCTCTGATTCCTCTACCTTTACTAAATCTATCTTGAACATCTGGAAGTTCTCAGTTCACATACTGTTGAAGCCTAGCTTGGAGAATTTTCAGCGTTACTTCGCTAGTATGTGAGATGAGTGCAATTGTGCTGTAGTTTGAACATTCTTTGGCATTGCCTTTCTTTGGGATTGGAATGAAGACTGACCTTTCCCCACTTCATATAACTGTTCTAGCCAATGGGATGTGGATCAAAGTTGTGTCTTCCAGGCATGATGTTAAAGCCCCTGTGTAAACCTCCAATTAATTATTTGCTTCCTCATAGTAACCATGGAGCTTATGTTTTTCAGATGGTTAGCTGCTCTACTCATATCAGACTTATTATCAGACATGCAAGTAATACAGAGGAAAGCTGTGACAAACCTAGATAGCATACTAAAAAGCAGAGACATCACTTTGCCTACAAAGGTCCATCTAATCAAAGCTATAGTTTTTCCAGTAGTCAAGTATGGATGTAAGAGCTGGACCATAAAGGAGCCTGAGTGTTAAAGAATTAATGCTTTTGAATTGTGGTGCTGCAGAAGACCCTTGAGAGTCCCTTGGGCTGCAAGGAGATCAAATCAGTCAATTCCAAAGGAAATCAACCAGGAATATTCATTGGAAGAATTGATGCTGAAGCTGAAGCTCCAATACTTTAGCCACCTGATGCAAAGAGCCAGCTCACTGGAAGAACCTGGTGCTGGGAAATATTGAAGGCATAGGAGCAGGGAGCAGCTGAGGATGAGATGGTTAGGTAGCATTACTGGCTCAATAGACATGAATCTGAGCAAACTCAGGGAGATAGTGAAGGACAGGGCAGCCTGGTGTGCCGCAGTCCATGGGGTCAGAAAGAGTCAGACATGACTTAGCCACTGAACAACAACGAGCCACTGAGATCTGGGGGATATTTTTTACTGCAGCAAAGTCTGACCTATCCTGACCAGTGCTGATAGTGTCTGTTGTGATCCTGCTTCACAGATTATGAAATCAAGTCCTAATGAAGCAGAAGAAATGGTGATGGGCAGAGCCAGTATTCAAGTCCAGGTTGGTCTGACATTATAGCGTGTACGTTCTATCGTACCGTGACTGAGAGACAGAGAAGGTGGTGAGATGAAGAAACAGCAGCAAAGTAGAAGGCATGCACCTAGCGGTGTAAGTCTTGGCAGGTTTCTTGAACTGTTGCTGGTCTAGAAAAGAGAAGCCAAACCTTTCTCATCATCTTTGGATGTTGGCCAAGACGCTGAGTGGTGATGAAGACAGCAGCATGGCACTCGTGGCCCTGGGGTCTGAGTCCTCTTGCTGACTATTCGCTTGTGGGTCCTTGGACCTCGAAGGGCCTCTTTCCCTCTATGGGGCTCTTCTTCATAATCTGTATAACAGCAATAGCCTGGACCAGATAACCGATGAGGCATATTTTAGTTATGAAATGAGACTGATCGAACTTATAGGGCTCCTGTGAGTGTCAAATATGAGGTTACACGTGCAAGAGTTAAAAAATTGCAGGCATCATACAGAGAAGAGGGAGCACCCTGGTGAGATCCCTTCAGGAGCTGTAGAACTTCCGACTGATGCCTCATTAATAGGAATAAACAATTCCTTCTGGACTGTGTCAGAGACAGACAGAAGTTTTGAAGGCTGCTACTAAGAAGCTGGCAGGCAACAACAGGGGCGGGGTCACCTGGACTTTCCCCACCATAGATGAACACACAGCAGCCAGGCTTACTCCAGCTCAAGAGGAGCAGAGATGCCTTGGCTCCTTCCTTCTCTCCCTCCCTTCCTCCTGCCTCTGCTTAAACACTGTCTTTCAGTCCAGCCTTCCTGCCACACCACTTACTGTATCTTCCTCACCATCCTCCCTGCAGCCCATTTAATTTTCTTCCTGGTACTCATGGGCCTCCACCTGTGTGCTGTCTCTTCTCCTACTAAGGCGTGAGCATCACAAGAGCAGAGACTTGTCTGATTTGTTCACAGCAGCAACCTCACTTCTAGGAAAGTGTGTGGCACCCAATAAATACTGTTGAATATGGTAAAGGAACCACTGATTCGTCTTATGGATGGCAACTGTCCCATTCTTGTGAAGGGCATTCAGAAAGAAAGAGTTCCCTGAAGAGCAGGACTTGAAGGCACTTCAGGATCAGCACATCACTTGTTGGAGAGTAACTAGGAGTCCTAGGGAGAAGGGGGACTTAGAGAAGAGGGGGAACCCCCAATAGCTGGTGGCTCTAGTGGTAGAGAACCTGCCTGCCAGTGCAGATTCAATTTCTCTGTGGGGAAGATCCTCAGGAGCAGGAAATGGCAACCCACTCCAGTATTCTTGCCTGGAGAATCCCAGGGACAGAGGAGCCTGGTGGGCTACAGTCCATGGGGTCACAAAGAGTCAGACACAGCTGAAGCAACTTAGCACAGCACAGGCTTGGCCTTTGGGGGCCCTTCTGAAGTTGGACGCAGACTGCTGCGACTGCAGTCCCAAACCCAGGTGCATTCTGGGCTATGGATTAAGAAGATTGCGTTGCTGGAAGAAATTGTGCAGCTTGGTCCTATCTTCGCTGAAGTTCAGGTGCATCAGAGACTTAGTCTCCATAGTCAGGGCCATGAATGATTCATATTCTGGGGCCCAGCAACCAGCAAGGAACTACCCTCAATGACAGGCAGTGCTGAAGGAGTGTATGGAGCTGAGAATTTCCCTTCATTTCTGGTGCCCCTTTTCTGGCTTCCAAGTTTTCACCCTCTGTTTTAATTCTCCCTCTCCAGCATCTCCTCTTACTATATAACACAATCATCTTAAACCTCCCCTTTTCTCCCTTTTTCTAGTCCTGCTAATAATTCGTAATTAATACCCATTTCCTCCATAAAGCCCCTGACCCTACTTAAATTTTTTTTTCTTTCTTTTTCTGGCATTCGGTGTTTTGAGGGCAGGACTTTGGTCATTCATCACTTTATTCTCAACGGCTCACACATGACTTGGAAGCAAAGAATGATAATAACAATGATGATGATAATAATAATAATAGCATAATAGCAACTATCATTTATTGAGCACTCACTCAAGATACTGTGGAAAGCCTTTTACATGATTCATTTCATTTACAGCCTTGAGTTGGTGAATAACCTTTCCCATTTTACAGAGGGTAAAATGTTAATTAGTTAGTAGGACTCAGAACTTAAAAGTCATAACAGTCACCCGACTAAATATTAACTGGGCTAAATTGGAGGGGAGGGGGAAAGATGAAGTAGACTGAACCCTTCCTCTGCTCTCTCTGTCTGTGTGTATTTTCTTTCTTTTTTTTCTCCTGGAACATCGAGAAAAGAGAATTCTATTTCCTACAGCCTTCAGGCAGGCATGTGCCTGGAAAGGAGCTAAGCCCAAGCAAGACACCATGATACCCATCAAGCCTTTGGGAGCTAATGAAATGAGGATTTTCTGTGAGGCTCCCATTTCCCTTCCTGGAGAAATTTGGGATTCAGTAGCATCTGCCCCTCCCTCAGATGCAGGTGGCACATGGACTCCAACCCCCTCCCCTACAGCAATTATGGAAACCCACTCGAGTTGTAAATTAATATGCAATCATGATTTTGCCAAGTGTTCCAAGGAAACCCCAAAGGGCTTAATTAAGTGACACTTTCCCATGTGCCCACGCCCAGACAAATGGGACCGGACACCGTCGATGTACTCTGGCCTTAGACAGCGTGGGGAGGGTGTGGTGACCTCAGGAGATCAGGGGTGCTGCCATCGGAGGTGTAGTGGTGAGAACTCAACCTAACAAGTATTTGCTAAGCTTCAGGGGAAAGTCACACCATTCAGGAGCTCACAAGGCAGACGAGAAGATAGGAAAAAACAAGACAAAACAGCAACAAACTCTACTGTAGCTCACTTCAAATGTCCTAAGTCTTCCCAAGCAGAATTCACTGGAACCCTGTCAAAGACTGGGGGTTCAGCTTATGATGGAGAATATGGAGAAAGCTGAGCCCCGCATTAGGGTCCCACAGGGACCCTAGGGAGAGGACAGGGTCAAGACCCAGGTTTGAGGTTAGTAGGGGCAACTTCAGGTTCCACCCAGATAATCCATATTATCATGAATCTCCTACCTCCTACAGTACACAACAATAACATCCAGATGCATTAAATATTTAAACTAAAAAAGGGATGGAAGTTAGAAGAATATTTGTCTAAACTTAGGAGTTACGGAAACCTTTCTCACCAAGAAAAGAAAAATAGAAGCCTAAAAGGAAAAGATAAATACATAAGCATTGAAAATGTGTATATGCCAAGATATCACAAACTCCACACCCCTCAAAGAAAAACCCTGAAATTCAAGTTTGGATGTTCACTGTAAAACACTCTTTTTGTACATGTGATATCCTTCATAGTAAAATGATTTTTAAAATGAAGAAAAAGAGAGCTTGGAAAAATATTTGCAATGCACATGAAATAAGGTTATAGGGTTCTAGGTTAATGTATCTGTAGACAAAGTGCCTTCACAAATTGATAGAAGAAAGTCAGGCAACCTGATTTTTAAAAGTGGGTACAAAATTATATGCAGACAATTAATGGAAGAGAATATCTAAGGGTTAATAAGCATGTGAAAGTTGCCCAAACTTACTAGTAGCCAGAGAGCTGGAAATTAAAGCCACAGTGACATGCCACTTTTTACTGTCTAGACTGGCAAACACAGCAGATGGCAGAAATACCTGTTTACCCAGAGGATCAGGGCAGCAGGAGGTCTCATGCATGGCTGGAAGGAGTATGATTTACTGATGGTTTTGGAAAGTTACCTGGCAACATCTTTAAAAATTAATATTGCACAAACCATTTGATCCCAGATTTAGAAATTCATCTGATAGCTAAAAATACTGGTATATAAGGAATTGTTTATAACAACATTTTTTTTTTGTTCAGCAAATAACATGCAACATCGACCAAAGAAACCTGGCAACAATTTGAATGCCAGCTAATATGAAAGTAGTGAATAGATGGTAGTACATTTATACTATGGAATATTATGCAGTTATTATGCTCTCTGAGTTCCTTTTGTATCTTTTTGTACATTTTGACCTGGGGCAGTCTCCCAAGGTACTGCTAAATGAGAAAAGCAAGAGTAATGCATATATTATGATTCTGAGGGTAAAAACAGGTAACAACAACACTGTCAACATACGTATATTTTTACAGGTATGAAGAGAGGTGTGGGAGAGGAAATGGAGTAGGGATGAATACTAGATTTTCACTTATTCATTTTTAGCTGGAGTGCACATAAATTGCAAACATAATTTAAAAAAAAAACCCTGAAATAATGGGAATACAATAAGAGAATGAATGAATAAATTACAATAGTTAGCAAACAGATCCAGGGAATAGGCTAGCCACTCAGGAAGATGGTTGGAAGAGGCTGGTGGAATGCAAGTTGGGAATCCCACTCTGGGGATTTCGCTGAAGGCACCGGAAGGCCCCTCTAGCTCGAAGAAACCTTGGTTAGGTTAGAGGCAAACCAGGACAGTGCAGGGCACAGCAAAGCGATGGAAGGGAGGCTTGTGAGGTGGCAGAGGCCATGCCAGTGTTGGGGGCAGCGAGGCTGAAGCTCCAGGCTATAACCTTTGATGAGCAGGTAGTGGCTGGTGACCTCTAAGGGAGCAGCTTCCCAACGTCTGTAACAGCCCTCGGCTGGCAGGTGTGGAGGAAGGAGGAGTGTAATTCACTGAGCCAGCAAGCTCTGGGCTGAAAGGGAGGCAAGAGAAGGTAGCCAGGTGGAGGGAAGGTTTAGGCTTGGACACATCGGTGTGCACATCTGTACCAATGTGAGCAGGTCACTGGCTCAGTGAGGTCTGCTGAGTGTGCACAGTGAGAGAGTGTTTGGATCTGGCCTGAGGGCAGAGCCATTGATCTCTAAAACAAGCAGAAAAGAGGCAAAAGGGAGGACGTTGTGTTAGACGGTTATCATCTCTGGAGACCGGCAGATCCTAATTCACAACACAGGATACCAGCTCTTTGGTCCTACCTGCCTAAGCCTCAGTAACACTCGCTGAATGGAGATACTTGATGCTCACACCTCCAGTTTGTTGTGGATATTTGAAAAAAAAAAAATGCACAGAGTGTCCAGCCCATAGTTGGTGTTGAGTGTAAGACAACTTCTCCCACTGCATAAGAGGCATCACAACATGGAGGGGAAGAGGTGCCACTGGGAGTCAGACAGGCTGGTGCTGAAATCCAGGCTTGGACACTCACTATCTTTTGGCCCCACGGATGCTAAGGGAGGCTGGTCTCCTCAACTGTGATTGGGGCTCGGCATGTAACGCTGTAGTGAGGTTCAGAGAGAGTGTTTGGCAAGTACCACACCTGGAACAAAGAAGGTGGTTAACAGTTAGAAGCTGTTACTGCTTATTTTTCTCATCATTCTTCTCATGGGAGGTGAGGTCATGGGATGACAGCCTTTGCAGCCCATTAGGAACACTTTGAGAAATTAACCAACAGTTTTCCAATGGGCAGAGAGACCCTGCTCAGTGAACAGGACATGCATTAGCTGGACTCAGCTTCCTGGACTTGGGAGTGGGCAAGGAGACAGAAGATGAGGAGTGAGATGGGAAGGAGAGGGAGAGGCTCACTGCTCCCTTTTGATCATGCCCTACTCTTGCTTGTAACTACCCTGCTTTGTGAGCATTTCTGGCCTGTAAAGATTTCTTCACATCTGTAGGACAGCATATGGGACGAGCAGGAGACAGGGGTCCAGGCAGACCTGCAGTTTGATCAGTCTGATGGCTTGCGTGCAGGATGATAATGAGCACAGGGTTTTAGGGGCTTCAGATTCCTATGTGTGAGATGCCTAATGATTCCCATGTTGAGATTACATAAGCATGAGCTGACACCAAGCCGGACATGGAGTAGATGTTCAGTATATTTTGTTTCTCCTGGCTGCTGATGAAGTCTACCATCTCGTTTATCTCTGATGCTTCACCGCCCGCCAGGAGTCCTGGCCCGAAGAAGGTACACACTTACACAACAGTTCACAAGTCGATGACTCCATGAGTGAGCAAATGAACTACTGGAAGTGGTGCAGACAATGTCAGAATAGACGATCCATCCCTGCAGGTATTGGTCCACAGCGTGTAATAGAGCCATGTGGTCTGGCCTCGGGAACTATGGTACCTGAGAGACCTTGCTTCCTGCCATCAAAGGCTGTGATGAATGATAGATTATTTTACAGCTGGCGGTAATTGGACAAGAGGGTCATTGGAGTCTCTCTTTCAGCTCTCTGGGAACATTTATGGGGCTCAGAGGGCAGCCATTTCCTGCTGCCCCTGCATCTGCGCTGATGCCTGTATCTGTGGGCCTCATGGGCCCTGTGCTGGGGGAGACTGGCTGTCACTGCCCACCTCAGCAGATCCCAGGCCTGCTGGAGCCTTTGAGCAGGGTCCTGGGGCCCCAGAAAAATGAGTAGGATTAATTAGCTGTGCGCTAGAGCCATCCTCTTTCTGATTCTGTCTTCAAGATAATCAGATGTTTATGTTAAACATGTCTCCACTGATCTTTTTGAAGTAAGTATTTAGCTTGATTTGGGGTCAGCCATAGTCATAAAGGACCATGCCTGTGTAGGTTTTCTGAAAGTCCCTTCTGAAACCCTTGGATGCTTCAGGATTCTGCACTTATTTTAATTAGCTCAGCTGGTGATTAAGGGGTACCCAGAGCAGGAGACTCTCCTGGTGGTCCAGTGGTTAAGAATCTACCTTCCAGTGCAGGGGAGGTGGGCTCCATCCCTGATAGGGGAATTAAGATCCCCATGCTGCAGAGCAACTAAGCCTGGGGTTGCAACTACTGAGCTTGCGTGCTCCTAAGCCTGTGGGACCCAACTAGACAAAAGCTTGCATGGCACAACAAACAGCCTCTGCACTGCAGCTAAGACTTGATGCATCCAAAGAAATAAATAAACCATCTGCCTGCGATGCAGGAGACCTGAGTTTGATCCCTGTGTTGGGAAGACCAGCTGGAGAGGGGAGCAGCTACCCACTCCAGTATTCTGGCCTGGAGAATTCCAAGGACTGTATAGTCCATGGGGGTCACAAAAAGTCAGACATGACTGAGCGACTTTCACTCCATAGAGCATAACTAATTCTAAAAGGAACCACAGTGGTCTTCTAGCCTAGAGCTTATACTCTGATGCATTATTGGCCAAATTTGGCCATGGGAGGGTTTTCTTTGGCTGTCCTCATTCTTAAATGTTTTAAAATCCCTTATTATTTTAACATACATCCTGATTTACCAATTCTTACTGCCAATCTGCTTCTCAAGGTCTTTGAATCTGTGACTCTTGAAAGTCTTTTCATTTTATACGCAAGTTACTGACTCAGAAGGAGGTAGGGTAACTTACCCAAGGGCCTTCAACAAGAAGTTCAACAAGGACTTCAGACTCTTAACCCCAGGCTTTTTCCTCCTTAGTGATCTCAAATGTGTGTTTGATGAGGATGGGCAGGCCTTTGACATAAGGTATCCTGGAGAGTGTCTGATCAACAGAGTTTTCCTTAAAGTAGATTTTAATGGGAATAACAGAGACTTAGAACAAAAGATAAGTCTCAGATGATACTGGCCTCAGCTTCCTCATCCATAAAAACTGGAATGCTTCTATTCTGCTAACTCAAAGAGGTATGAGAGCTTTATGTGAAACAGTGCCCAGAAAGGAACCTCTGGGTATTCAGGATTTAGGGATATTTTTCCAGGAACTGCCTACATATGGCCAATGGTTGACTGGATCTTATTCTCCTAACCTCCCAAATTGTAATTATCACAGGCATTCTTGGTTTCAGGACCTGGCAAAGGTGGAGAAGGTATGGGATTTACAGGAGGATGCACACAAACTCTTTGAGCAAGGGAGATTTAGAATGCCAAGGCACAAATCCTCAGACAACCTCAATATCCACCCTCCTTCCCTGTGGTACCCATGGCTGAGACACCCTCTTGCTAGGATGGACCATGGGCTTGACTCAATTTCTCTGAATTTGCATAGTGCAAAAAAGCATTTACTTTCACAGTCCTATCCTCTCTAAGCTGAGAAGCATTTTCCTGAAAAGAGCCTTTGCAGATCCATCACCATTCTGACAACACATTCTCTCACCCAACAGATGGGAATGATCATTTAAAAGCTCTGAGTGAAGGCTCAAGCTTCTGATTGATCCGATCATATCATCTCAACCCCATTTTAAGTTACTTGTTCTTTAAATTGCATATAAGAATACAGTCCATGCAATATTAACACACTAATGAATAATACACTAACAATTTGAAGCGTGCCAACCCACCAAGGATTTTTCATCTCCTGCATGTTTCAGCAGAGACACGTGGTCTATATACGGAATAACCGTTAGGATGATGAAAATTATAATAACAATGAAAGAAATACAGGGGAATTTTACCTGGTGGGGAAAAACATGAAAGGTAATTCTCAATTAGAAGTGAGAAATGGATGCCTGTGATCCAGGGATGGGACTCTGCTTTTGATGTATCACAGGTGAGGGCAGTTGCAGCTGTTGGGAGCATATGGATGACACAACCTCATCTGTTTAGAGCTGTCAGAGGAGGTGGTGCTGCACAAAAATGGAATCTCTGGACATCAGAAGTAAAATGGTGAGACGGAGTGGACAAGGACCTTAGGGGCAGCTGGCCCTGGATTCGAGTACGAGGTCAGCCAGATGACTGCCCTGTGAACTCGTTCAGTCTTCTATTTCCCACCTAGAAAACAGGATGATGACTACCTCACAGGATTAGGGTGAGGAGTAAATCATCATGTGTGTGACGGTGTCAAGGCTGGACACCTGAAGGGTGTTCAGCAAACTCTTTCCTTTCCGAAGCCTGGTGGATGGTACCTGCAGAGGCCCCAGAAACCTTCATTCCCTTTCATTTATGCCTGAAGCTTGAACTGTGAGGCAGCTGGCTGAAAAATCCAGGTTTTTTTCTTTTTTTTTTTTCTTCTTCTCTGTGAGTTTAAGAGTATGTCTGAGTTCTGGGGTTTAGGGATCTCTGATCTCTAAATAGAGTGAGAGTTATGGACAGAGGAGCCTGGCAGGCAACAGTCCATAGGGTCACAAAGAGTCAGACACGACTGAAGCAACTTAGCATGCATATTCAACTACGTCTAAATATGGAAACAGAAGCATGGAAAGTATGCCAAATACTCTACCAAGAAGTGACCCATTTGCATTGTAAACCTCTTTTTGAATCAGGAAGTAGATTTTAAAAGTTCATTATTTGGGGGAAACCATTTTAAATGGGATTTATTTTGTGAGGAGCTGTGGATGTTTTTTCTCAAAATAAGTAGTCATTCGTTTTCTTCACTGAGTGTTGACAATGGACCAGTCACCATACTATAAACACTGCAGGCGTAAACAGCCTAATCCAAGGAGGATGACAGGCCCTAAACTGCCGACTAGTTAAATATGATTTAAAATGTTCGAATAGAGGACAGGATGCTTTTGGAATGACAGGTCAATTCTGACACCTGTGGTGAGAGACTCCTTGAAGGAAGCGGTATTTAAAGCAGAGAAGATTGGAAAGTGCATTTGGATTTCTGGTATCCCATTAGAAGTAAGAAACACATAGGGTTCTCTGAAGATTTTGGAGAAGGGTTAAGAGCTGCAGAGTGGTGTCAGGGTAGAGGACATGACGTGCTGTGTGCGTGTGTCTGTGTGGGGGTGCTGCTTGGATATTAGCGTTAACACTGGTCTTCTATTAACACAAGTCATTGGCTGTCCAGGGTGCTGCAAAGCACTTTGCAAAGCACTCACTCATGTGGTGCTGTTTGGGCATCATAACAACCCTGCAGGCTATGCGAGGTTGTCCTCATTTTGCCTTTGGGAAAAAAACACAACCAAACACATTCAGAAAGGTAATGACTAGGCAGTGGTGTACTTGGAATTCCATTCCATCTTCCTGGTTCAAAGGCTGTGTTTGAGCTCCACTGACGTCCAAGACACTGCTTTAGAGAGGACTCTGAAGAGTCTAAAACAAGATCTTGAACCCAAGAAAGGAGCTGTGACAGTAAGACTTAGATGTGAACAAAAATTTTAAGATTTTAGTCAAGATGTGATCAGTTTCAACCTAGAGGCAAGTGAGCTGCCACTATATGGCTGGGGTGAAGCCCAAAGGAGAAGAAGCTTTTGGAATTAGGTCTTGAAAGAGGGTTAGGGATTTAGCACACTTGGAAATGGAAAGGGCATAGCAGGCAAGGGGAACAAGAGTCTGGGAAGCACATACCTGATTCTGGTTAGGAAGGAAATCAAGAGGAAGACGGTGCGGGCAGGGAACAGTAGTAGATGGGAATGGAAAGGCCTTTTACATGGAGCTCCAGGACACCAGGAATTTTGCGCCACTTCCTTTTTTAATGAAATGGGACACCTTTGTTAGGCTAAGTTTTGACCTTCTTTATTTAATCTTTTCTCCCCCCTCAACTGTCAAGAATGGTCTTAAGAACTGTCAGGAGGTTTAGCGTGACACTATGGAAAAAGCAATCAGGGTCACTGACGGGAAGGCACTCTGTCAGTCTGGGTAGTTATATTATAATGAATGTTAGCAGCATGGCCCAGGGCAGTAGGTCACCAAAGCAGGGAGCAGGGAATGAGCCTGACTCTCAGATACCTCTCAGAGACACCTCCGCACCAGGCAGCAGATACCTAGCCTAGCCACATCTGAAAATGACATGGTTCAAGCCTTCAGCAATGGAGGGAGACTCTTGGGCTATATGACATGAATGGATCACTTTTAGACCAAACAGATTAAAATGTGGATATGCCGTTCCTTGTGCTTTGTGGTGCAGGCAATGCTGCTTTGCCTCTCTGGATCTCAGGTGGTTGTTGTTGGTTGCTAAGTCATGTCTGATTCTTTTGCAGCCCAGTGGATTGTAGCCCACCAGGTTCCTGTGTCCATGGGATTTCCCAGGCGAGAACATTGGAGTAGGTTACCATTTCCCTCCTCCAGGGGATCGTCCTGACCCAGGGATCGAACCCGCGTCTCCTCCATTGGCAGGAGCTACCAGGGAAACCTGGATCTCAGTTTCTGCATTCATAATAAAATGAGGGAGCAGGACATATTCCCTAAGGTTGTCTTTAGATAGCCTTATTGTTTGTGACAACGGACGATGACATTCATCCAGGGCCACCTGTGCGTGGTCAAAATCCACCTGTGTGTTCCACAAATGCTAATATGCATCAAGCAAAAGTCAAAAAGAAACAAAGAAAAGCAGACAAAGGAAATGTCAAGGAGGAGGGGTTCTGCGGTCAAACTGGGTCAAACAAAATTGGAAAGGCCTCTTTACTAAAAGTCTTCCAAAACTTATTTGTTCACATAATCATTTTCTTCCAGAGTGAGTGTGCAGCAGGTCATACTTGATGAAATAATACACCAGGCTTGACCTAATGAATTCAAACCCTTGGTAAGTCTCTCTGAGGCTCAGCACCAGGGGTGATGCAATGGAGAAGGCCCTGAACTGGGTGTCTGGACCCCAGTGGCGCCCATGTTGAAGTCTAGTTCTGCCCTTCCTATTGTGTAACCCTGGGCAAGTTATTCCCTCTCCTTCACTGTAATTGAAATAACTGGGATGAAACGATCTCTGAGACCTCTTCTAGTTCTAATGTCTTACGAATGTGTAGTTTTCTGTGGTTTATTCATTCATTCTTTCATTCCCTCAGCAAACATGTATAGAACAAGATGCATGATCACAACTGGAAACAAAGTTCAAAAAATACATCCACCACCTGTTCTGGAGGAAGTCCCAGGCCAGCGGGAGAGAGAAACATAGGCCCAGGCAAAGTCCAGAGTGATTAGTGCTTGTGTCCAAGCCTGGCTCAGAGATGGAATCTTATCAGTCCAGGGAGGGGAAGGTTAGAAAAGGCTTATCCTTATCACTTGAAGGATAAATAGGAATTAACCTGGTGGTAAAAGAGCTCTGGTTGAAGGAATACTGTGGATGCAAGGATGGAGGGAAGAACTAAGGCAGCACATTTTGGGAACAACATCAGCAACATCATAAACAACAACAGAAGCCACAAAAACAACAATAGCAAAAGCAGGTGTGATATCCGGAGCAAATATTGTGTCAGTTCAGTTCAGTTCATTTGCTCGGTCGTGTCCAACTCTGCGACCCCATGAATCGCAGCACCCCAGGCCTCCCTGTCCATCACCAACTCCCGGAGTTCACCCAGACTCATGTCCGTTGAGTCAGTGATGCCATCCAGCCATCTCATCCTCGGTCGTCCCCTTCTCCTCCTGCCCCCAATCCCTCCCAGCATCAGTCTTTTCCAATGAATCAACTCTTTGCATGAGGTGGCCAAAGTGCTGGAGTTTCAGCTTTAGCATCATTCCCTCCAAGGAAATCCCAGGGCTGATCTCCTTCAGAATGGACTGGTTGGATCTCTTTGCAGTCCCAGGGACTCTCAAGAGTTGTGTCAGGCCAGAGCTAAATACTTTTCATTCAGTAACCTCCAATTTCTACAACCCTACAAGTAGATAGTATCCTGATTTTACATTTAAGACAATAACAGGCAATTTATTACGCTCTGTGGGCATTTTTTTTCCCCCAATATAGTCAACTTTCAGCAAATCCAAACCAATCCATCCACTTCACCTATTCCTCATGTCATTTTCAGTTCAAGCTTGATCTTTCCCTTTCATTTAAGCTGTTTTTTGGCTTCTTCTTACCAACTCTGATGAGGACACACGTGCAAACTCCTTTCAATATTAGCTTAGGCAAAACATTAACATGTACAGGGATCATGACACAGTTTTCAAACAAAAAATTAATGATTCACAGATTTTTCAAGCAACAACACTCCCTTCATTGGGATGGATAATCGGGATGAGGGCTTAATTAATTCAGTCATCCTTGAAGGAAAGGCTTGGACATTTTTTATATTAAAGCATTTGTTCATCCATCATTCACTGAAAAGCTATCCCATGCCAGATACTAAATAAGGTACTCTGGGGATTCCCTTCAATCCCTCATGACTCAGTGTAGGTGGTACTTTTTTCCAGGAAGTCATTCTGGCTCTACCTTCTCAACCCCTACCGCTGTAAAAAGCCAGGTCAAGAGACTCTGAGCTCCCAAACTGTCCTGGACCTTGCTTGACCGTAATATTGCATAATTGTCTGTTTGCTTATTTGTGATTTTTGGTTTGGCATCTAGGTTCTGCAAAGACAGGGGTGGTGTGTCTTATAACAACTGCTGTATTTCCAAAGCCTGACACACTGCCTGGCTGCACAGTAAGTGTTCAACAAGTAGCAGTTGATTGAATGGATGGCCTTTCAGCTCTATGAACACTGAGACTATGGCTACCATTTTGAAACTCCCAAGTGCTTACCAATGTCCCTGAAAATAGTAGGGGCTCCTTAGATATCTGTTGAATGAAATGTATGAATACGAAGTGAGAGCTATTCTATCCTGAAGAGCTTATCTTCCAGCAAGAGACACAGAGTAGGTGTTGTTGACCAGCATCCATCCTCTCTGTGGGGCAAGGGGACTCCATCTTTCTCTATTCATGGGCCACGCTGTTTGGATGGGGCTTCAACCTTAGCTACAGAGACAAAGAGCTCAGTCCGGAAATTTACTCAGGGGTGGGCACCAGACTTCTTGTCAGGGAGAAAATATGAGCCCTACATCTTGGTGAGGAGGAGAATGTTGGAGGGGACCCTGGCTTGCACTACTGTTGGAAATAAGGATGTGAGATTTGGAGCTTCTGTAACCAACCTACTATGAGAGAGGTAGGTCAGGGTGGAGCCAACCCAGAGGGAGGAGACCCAAGAAACTGCCCTCAGCCCAACATAGCTCCCTTTATTGCTGACACTGGTGTGAGTTGGAGCAGTCAGTCGTTTGTAACACGGAGCTTCAACTGACAGAGGCACGGGCCCGTGATATTATAAAGAAGGAGGATTCTAGAGAGATGCTGAGAGGCTTCAGGGCAGAGACAGATTGCTTCAGCAGAGTTCAGGAGCAGGTGGACGTGTTGAAATCATGCCATGAACGCAAGGGATCGCTTTGACTGAGCGCTCAGGTCAGACTTAGGTGGAAATGTTTGAATTAGGCCTTGAGAGATAAATAGCCTTTGTTCATCATGGAGCTGAGGCAGTTCCAGAAGAGGACAGAGCAGGAGCAATGTTTTGATCCGGAGCACAGGAATAATTGGGGATAAATCTGCGTGGAGCCTGAGCTCCATCATAGGCAGTGGTAGGAGAGAAGCAAGGACAGGTGGACAGGGGCTGACTCACAAAGACCTTGAATGCCGGGCAGGCACTGCAGACGAACTCTGCAGCAAATCTTTCTCTTCCTGGGGCATATGGCATGGAGTGGTATTGTCCTACGGAGTACCCATCGCTTGTCTGCTAGGACCCACAGAGAAGCCTCTGCGTCTAGCCCAGACACCGGGGAGTGGAGGCAGAGCCTGATCCGCCTCTGTTCTATGACAGGCACCTCTCTCCATCTCTTTCTTGATATCAAGTGCAGATTTCTGACTGTCTGTTTGGCAGGACTAGGAGGGAAGGAGGAAACAGCCAGGTACTCACGAAAAGAGGGAGACTTCCCTGGTGGCTCAGACAGTAAAGAATCGGCCTGCAATGAGGAAGACCTGGGTTTGGTCCCTTGGTTGGGAAGATCCCCTGGAGAAGGTAAGCAATCCACTCCAGTGTTCTTGCTTGAAGAATTCCATGGACAGAAGAGCCTGGTAGGCTACCGTCCATGGGGTTGCAAAGAGTCAGACACATTTGAGCAACTCAGCACTCCCCCATGAAAAGGCCCTTTTGAACCCACTGATTTCAGGATGAAACACTGCATCCTAAAGACACACTGCCTGACAATGGAATGAAACCAAAGGAAAGGAGACGAGGACAGAACCAGGAAAACAGTGCTGTGAAGATCCTCTTCACGTGTCAGGGCCCAAAAGGAGGGGCGGGGCCTTGGGAAGAGATGCTCCCAAACTGGCAATCCGGGACGTCTCTAGAAATCCAGACCTATCTGAGCCGCAGGACAGGTTTTCATTTCCTGTTACTCTGTTGCTGGGACCAGAGTGGATCTTTCAGGCTGTGTCTTCTGAGCTCACATTCAGTACGAACTGAGACGAAACAAGCCCTCTGTGGAAAGCCAGCTTTGTGAGTGTGCATTCTCATTGGTCCCAAGCTTATAAGGACCTCAAGCTTGGTTCAGTGCTCTACTGGCACCCTCTTGAAATTCATAATACTTCTTCAATGAAAGGTCCTACATTTTCATTTTACACTAGACCTTGTATAGTATGTAGCTTATCTTGCTTCCATGTCTCTGAGGACAGAGGAAAAAAAATCAAAGGCCACTTTAGTTACTGATTCGGCTCCTCTCTTTTGGCCATCCTGGGTGGCAGGAGCTCACTTTACCTGAGAGCTCCTTACACACTCCCAGCACAGACCCCATCCTTCCTTTTCTCTTATTTACCTTCCCTTAGAAAGTGTGACTTCCACCTCCTGAGTCCAAATCCCACCTCTCAGGAGTAAGTAGAAATGATACCAACTATCAGGTTTTCTCTGGTTTTTCTCTCTTTCTTTTTTTTAAAAAACCTTTTTATTTTGTACGGGGGTACAGCCGATTAACAATGCTGTAACAGTTTCAGGTGCATAGCTGAGCGAGCAATCATACATATTGTTAAATGTATCCATTCTTCCCCAAACTCCCCTCCCATCCAGGCCGCCACATAACATTGAGCAGAGTTCCCTGTGCTCTAAGTAGGTCCGTGTTGGTTATCCATCTAAACATAGCAGTGTGTACGGATCCATCCCAAACTCCCTGACTATCCTTTACCCCCATCCTTCCCTCCAGCAACCATAAGTTCGTTCTCTAAATCCACAAGTCTGTTTCTGTTGTGCAAATACGCAGAATCTCTGATTTTTCTTTTAAATGTCTTTCCTCTTTCTTGGTCACCTTACATTGAACTTCTGTCACTTGCATGATGGTTACTTTTGCCATGTGAGATGGAGTCGGCACAAGCTTGCAGAGGGAAAGACCTGGATGCAAATATGTCACCCAGGACATCGCAAACTCTCTGGGTCTCAGCATCTTCATTGGTGGCAGAACGGTGCCTTGTTCAGGGTAACAATAAGTAAGTGACATACAAACAGGGGGCAGCAGCTCTGGTTTGCCCAGGACAGCCCAAGTCTATGCCAGTCCCTAGAGGTAATAATTAATAGTGCCCCCTTTAGCTTCAGTGTCCTTATTTGGATAAGAATTCAATAGCTCCCTGGTTTCACGTTCAAAGTGACCAGTGAGGCATTCTGACACATAATATAATAGGTGCTCAAGACAAATACGCCAAGTAAGAAGCTTAAAAACCTTCCCTTTGCTGTGTGTGCTAGCATTTTTGTATCTCTACCAAAATTTACAGATTTACAATTAATGCGTGCAAACTATGCAGAAACCCCAAAGCGAACAAAACAACAACTCAAAACACCACACGATGGAAGAAAGGGCAACGGCAGCGCTTGCATCACCCCTCTGTATCTGAGCACGTGATGAAGGGGGCCTGCTAATCTTCTGCATTATCTCTATTTCAGTGGCCCGGGGTTGGGCAGTCAGGAGCTCAGCGGCGGGGGACCACGACTACTTTTACTTTATATTTATGCTGAATAAGGGCTTCCTTGGTGTCTCAGCAGTAAACAGCCTGCTTGCAGTGCAGGAGGCGTGACCGGAAATGCGGGTTCCATTCCTGGGTCGGGCAGATCCCCTGGAGAAGGAAAAGGCAGCCCGCTCCAGTATTCTTACCCGGGAAACCCCATGGACAGAGGAGCCTAGCAGGCGACAGTCCTGGGGTCACAAGAGTCGGACTGACTTAGTGACTAAACCCATGCATATATAACACAATTGCTTTTTTTAATCCACTGATCTGTTGAGGGGCACTTAGGTCGGTTCCAAGTCTTGTCCACCATGAACCATGCTGCAGTGAATATGAGAGTGCAGATAGCTCCTCGAGGGTATTCGTTTTACTTCCTTTGTGTATACACGTCCATATCTATGTATGCTTATATATCTCCAGAAGGGGGATTACAGGATCATGTGTTAGTTCTATTTTCACTTTTTTGAGGAACCTCCACACTATTTTCCATAGTGGCTGAAACAATTCACACTCCCACCAACAGTGGAGAAGGGCTTCCTTTTCTCCACATCCATGATAATACTTATTACCTTTAAGCTTTTGGTAATAGCCGTTCTACTAGGTGTGAAGTGAGATCTTATTGTGATTTTGATTTGCACTTGCTGGATGATCAGTGATGTTGAACACCTTTTCGTGCACCTGTTGGCCATAGGTATATCTTCTTTAGAAAAATGTCTATTTAGGTCCTTTGTCCACTTTTAAAATGGAATTGTTTGGTTTTTCTCTATTGAGTTATAATGAGCTCCTTGGGTACTAACCCCTTATCAGATTCATGGTTGACAGATATTTTCTCCCAATCCACAGGGTGCCTTTTCATTTTACTGAGTGTTTTCTTTGCTGCACAGAAGCTTTTTTGGTTTGACATATTATCTCATTTATTTTTGCTTTTGTTGCCTGAGCTTTTGGTGCCATATCCAAAAAGTCAGTGCCAAGGTCAGTGTCAAGGGGCTTCTCTGCGTTTTCTTCTGTAAGTTTCACGGTTTTAAGTCTCACATTTAATCCATTTTGAATTGATTTCTACGTGTGATGTAAGATAAGGGTCCAATTTCATTCTTTTGCATGTGGATAACTGGTTTTCCCAACATCATTTATTGAAAGGCTTCCCTGGTGGCTCAGATGGTAAACAATCTGCCTTCAAGGCTGGAGAACTGGGTTTGATCCCTGGGTCAGGAAGATCTCCTGTTGGAGGGCATGGCGACCCACTCCAGTATTCTTGCCTGAAGAATCCCAAGGACAGAGGAGCCTGGTGGGCTATAGTCCATGAAGACACAAAGAGTCGGATGCGACTGAGTGACTAAGCACAGAGCACATTTATTGAAGAGCCTATCCACCCACCATTATGCATTCTTATTATATGTAGTATGTAGTATGTGTAGTATTGTAGTATGCAAACGGATTGGATTAGAAATGCAGTGGGGCTGACCTAGACTTTAACATGGTCCTGAAATATCCGACAGGTATTATACTATACTCATGAATTAACAAAACAATAAACAGATCAACTAGCTTCTTATCTAGTTCATAAAGAATATCACTGGGGAAAAGGTCAACTTTAAACAAAACTGATGGCTGTCAAAGCTCATTTCCCCATAGACTAGATTAGTTGTTTCTTCTTGACACTCCCTTGAAACTTCATGCTCATCTCTACCTCACCAGTGGTCACACCACTTTCTAACATCTGAGCTGATGTGTCTCTCTTTCCAACAAGACTGGAAACTTACTGAGCAAAATTCTTATTTTCACTTCTATGTCCAATTCAATATTCATTCAGAAATCTAGGACTTGTCTCACCTAGGAAAGGTGAAGCAGATCATTCATCGGAAACTTCACCCCCATTTTAATTTTAATTTTTCAGCTGAAGTACAATTGATTTACAATGTTGGGTTGGTTTCTAGTATATAACAAAGTGATTCAATTATATATATATAAATATGGATATATATATATTCAGATATATACACATATATATATACACATTATCTTCCATATTCTTTTCCATTATGGTTTATCACAGGGTACTGAATATAGCTCCCTGTTCTACTCAGTAGGACCTTGTTGTTTATCTATTTTATGTATAGTAGCTTGTATCTGCTAATCCCTAATCCTAATCACCTCCATTTTAGAATCTGCTTTGTGTGTGGAAGAAAGAGTATGGAGCCTTGTAAGTCACTGTAAGGGTCTCCACTGGATTTTACTTTGAATGAGTTGGGAGCCCTTGAAGGGTTTGGAACAGATGAGGGACACGACTTGTGCTTTTAAGAAAACGGGTCACTCTGGCAGCTGGGCTGAGAGTAGATGGTTGGGGTGGAGGTGCAGGAGACTGGTTAGGAGGCTCTGTCAGTCATTTAGGTGATGTATGATGATGACCTGAGCCATGGAAGGTGTGACGGGGTGGTGAGAAATACTCAGGAGGGTTCTGTGTTTTGAACAGCAAGCTGAAGTGATTGGCTATGAGAGCAAATACGGGGTGTGACTGAAAGAAAGAGGGGCCAAGGATGACTCCAGTGTCTTTGCCCTGAGTTACCAAAGGGAGGAGCTGCTATTGGCCGAGCTGGGGAATAACAGGGATGGGAGTAGCGCCCCTCTAGGGTGGGAGAGAATTGTTGTCACTGGGCTTGTTCCCAGCTGCACCTCGCTGCCTTTGGGAAACCTCAGTCCTGCTGTGGCTCCTGAGGCACCAGCTTCTGACCGCTGCCTCCTTCAGTATCCCTCAATGTGCTGCCCTTTCCCTGGAATGTCCTCGTGTCTGTCAAACTCAGCGGGAAGGAAAATCAGGTTCTACCCAATTAGCTCATCTTAAGTGGATTTCACTGTGCATTTAATTAAACCTGTTATAATCTTGAAGGGTATTTTGATACATGGGACTTGATACAGAGTAATTAGACTACTGTGGGCTTGCACATAAATATCTTTGGGCTGAGGTATTAAGCTGTGCTGCGCTGCTATAGGTTCTGCTGAACTATCTTGTCAGTAACATCAAAGTCCGTAAGGTTTATACTCTGCAAAGTTTGCAGCCTTCTCAGGCCTTCTGGCTCGGGGGTCAGTTGCATGGCTTTGGAGATGGATTCTTGTTCCTACCACCCTCCTGTCCAGATGACTCTACGGGTCCTCACTGAGTATGAGAGGAGGTCAAAACTCCTTGAATACATATTCTTGGCTGCACACAATTTAGCTATATACTATATTTCCAGGACAGACTCTGTCTATACCACTAGTCCATGGGATACCTATATTGCATCTGCCTCTAAGCCTTTGCTTCACTGGTGTCTTCAGCTTTGGGGTTCTTTTGTCTCATATTCTGTGTTTGTGAGCATAGGCTAGGCTACGCTGCAGTAACAACTGACCCTGAAATCCCAGTGGCTTATCATAGCAAAGGGTTCATTTTCCCTCGCTTACTGTCTCTGCCCATTGCAGCTCCGGTGCAGCTCAGCTCCACTGCCAGAGATCAGGGCAGAAGGGAAAGGAGAACATGGCGAATCACATCCTGGATCTTGAAGCTTCTACTCAGAACTAGAACATTAACATCCACTAACATTTCCTCAGCCAGCAAAGTCACATGACCAAGTGTGCCATCAGTGGGGTGGGGGAGTATGATTCTTTCCCAGGCAAAGACAGTGCATGTTTGGGAACAACAATCCACTCTGGAGGTGCATTACGGATCTGTCTAAGATGAGCCTTCATTTCTTATTTCCCAAACAGTAATCAGTCTACACGTCCCTCAGAGTTATTTTTCCCCCCAACTTTGTGCTTTCTTCCTGTAAGAGTCAGTGTGTAGCTGGAGGGCAGGGTGATGGCCTTTGTCATCCCTCTTACCCATGGTGCCTAGACACGCGGTACATGTTCTCTGTATCGAATCTCGCATTTCAACAAGGCACCACCCAGGAGGCAGCACTGGGAGCCTGAGAAGCCTGAGAAACCTAGAACCGCTCTCCTTCGAAAGACCTGTGAGTCTCTTCTGTGATCATTTTATCACCTTCAGTCCTGTGCCAGCCTCGGGATGTTGGCACTATTTTTACTCCCATTTATACTTACAAATACCTGAAAGACCAGGGAGACACAGCCATGCTCACCATCACAGTGAATTAAATATTGCCAGTTTAGCGCTGCCTTTGAATTTAGAATTATGTCTACAAATGGTTACAGTCGTGGCCAAAGGGATAAGCCCAAGCCCTCTAACAGGAGAATGCTTTTGCTAATATACATGACTTCTGAGCTCCAGGGAGTGGAGATGGGGAGAATCAGCCAATAACCCTACAAGATTCTTACAGATTCACTTATTTGTTTGAGTTAGCTCTGTGAGTTATTTATTTTAAATTATATAATCTCATTTTGCCAATATCTTTACTAGCTTTAAAAAATTTATCTTTTACATCTTTTTTCTCACATTAAAAATTATGGTTCTGGACAACATTAGTATTAACATTATAATACCTAAAATATATAAAATACAATATTATTCTATAATATAATAATATAGTTGAAAAAGAATCAAACTAATAATATTACTAACAATTGGACTACCAAATGAAATTTAAAGTTTCTCTCCAGCTTTATTTTTAATTAAAATTTTTTGTGTGTGAATTCTTCATTAGATTATTTTCTTAGGGAGAGCCAGAGAGTGAAAATGGATTCTCTGGGGTGAGAGTGGAAAGAAGGAAGAAAAAAGAAAAGAAGAATGGAAGGAACCAGAATGTGAGTGGAGATGTGCTTAAGAAAGTACATTTCTAAAACAGTCAGTATGTGAATTCATTATTGAGTACTATTCATTGTTAATACCTGTGTTACATATTGGAGATGCAGAGGTGGAAAAGAACTAGCTCTTGCCCTTGAAGAAGGCTTCCCCTGGAGGAGGAGACCCTCTGGAGGCAGGGCAGTCCCAGCCATCCTGGGGGAGGCTCGCATCGAACACATCAGGAGCTCAAGAGGAGGAGGAAGGGAAAGAGCGCAGAGCGAAAGCTGCTGGTCCCAGCTGTGCTACTGTAGTCCAGGCGGCTTATTAACCAGCTTGTCAATAACGTCATGGTAAATGTTTCTAACGTGTTTTTTTTTTTAAGCCTCCGAACATTTGATTGCATTTGACTTTTCATCTGATAAAGCTATCTGCCTACACCAAGTGGTGTCAGCTCGTCACTTAACATGAGTGACCCAGTCCATCCCAAGGCCCAGGAGGAGGCAGGGGACTCCTTGGTGGGAAACAGTCCACCTCCCCCATATGTCTCAGGGCAATCTGAGCTGTGTCCTGGGGTGTGCAAGCCACTCCCACCCAGGCCGGTCTGAATTACATCCTGGCTGCGTGCTGTGGGTCCTAGTTCTGTGCATGACACCAACAAGCCGTTCCTACTGGGAGGCCAGGGATGTGGGCCCTTGAGCCTGACGGCATATCTGGGTTCATGTCCTGCCTCTACCACTGAGCCTACAGTGCATGGTGAGCATTGGTTTTCTCATCTTTAAAATAGGAATTGTGACCACTTGCTTGCCCACTTCCTGTGGCTACTGTGAGTCTCTTAACGTTTCTCTATTGGCCCAGTCACCAGAAATACCTGATACTGAAAGCTTAGTTAGTGACCAGCTCTAAGCCAGGCTGTTTCTGGGTAGAATCCTATTTAATCCTCAAAATGCCTTCCTGCTAACTGCGTCTTTATCCCCATTGTATAGATGAGGTAATTGTAGTTAGGGTCAGTTATCTCAAGTGACTTGCCCACTATCACACAGCTATTCAGTGGTCAACGCGGAACTTGAGCCTAGATTCGTCATGCTACCAAGATAAACCTTTATGATCGCATTCTACTCACAAAGTAAACAGAAGACTGGTGCCTAAACCGGGCTACATAAATTACTTGGGAACATTCCACCACCACACACATGGGCTTCCTTAGGGGTTCAGAGGTAAAGCACCCACCTGCAATGCAGGAGATGCAGGTTTGATCCTTGGGTCAGGAAGTTCCCTTGGAGAAGTAAATAGCAACCCACTCCAGTATTCTTGTCTGGAAAAATCCCACGGAGAGAGGAGCCTGGAGGTCTATAGTCCATGGGGTCGCAAAAGAGCTGGACATGACTCAGCAACTAAATACCACCACCACCACACATATATATATGCATGTACACTCTCAGGCTCCACCCCAGCAGATTTTGATTTTGTGCATCTATGGAGAGGTCCAGCAAGATATTTTTTAAACAAATGGCCCAGGTTATTTAGACACAGATGATACCGGAAACAACTCATGGAACCACCATTTGACTTGAAGGCTAAATATTTCAATGCATCTCTGATACCTGAATATGCTCTCTAGCCTCAGACTGTCTAATCTCACCAGGAGACTGTCCATCCATCCTCTGCGCCTGTGCACCTCTGTGCCCCGCGCTGGTGATACAGGCAGGAGGAAGATGCAGATCCCAGCTGGGAGGCACTCGTGGTTTAAGTGGTCCCTATGTTTATCAGAACTCTATCTCCTCTCCGGTTCTGAGCAGTAGTTCTATCATGTGTTCTGGGGGCTGAGTGAATGAGTCTCTTGTTGGTCTCCAGCCTTTCTTTGGTCCTTTCTCTTTGGGTATAATATCCCCGAAGGAGATGATGGAAGGATGACTGGTTTGTAAATATGGATTTTCTCTCTCAAGTCTCACTGTCTCTCTTGGGCACCCCGGTGCATGGGCAGCAGGTCCCAAAAATAAGCATCAGCAGCCACAGGAGGACCTACCCAGTCCCCACCATCCACAACTCAGGAACGGTTAACCTGGAGGTGAGATGGGGAGGGCGTGCGAGCTAAGTCACTCAGTTGTGTCTGACTCTTGGTGACCCTGTGGACTGCAGCCCGCCAGGCTCCTCTGTCCATGGGATTCTCCAGGCAAGAATACTGGAGTGGGTTGCCATGCCCTCCTCCAGGGCATCTTCCCGACCCAGGGGTGGAACCTGCGTCTCTTATGTCTCCTGCACTGGCAGGTTCTTTACCACTAGCGCCACCTGGAAGGGAAGCAGAGCCAAACCGAAGGTTCGCTTGAGGAGTCATGGATGGGTTCCCGGGGGCCATGAATCCTTGAAAGAGGATACGCCTTATGTGCATTGCATATGTGTGTGTGTGCGGGGTGGCCCATGACGGTACTGGGTTTGCAACATGTTTGTGATTCTCAAAACCTTGAGAGCAACTGCTATCCATTCCCTCGAAGAGGGTAAAACCTAGCTTCAGAGAAGGGCTTCCACAGGGCCTCACAGTTTCCCTCAGTTTGTTTGTTTTTTAACAAAGAGTCTTATCTCACTTGGTCTTTGTCACCATCCTGAGGAGTAGGTATTAGCTCCACTGAAAGACTTGAGATATGGAGGTTTCTCAGTTTCAGAAAAGAATTTGGCCCATGATGCACAGCTTCCAAGTGGGACAGGCAGGGCCCACGCCTCAGTCCAGCTGACTCCGAGCCTGGGGCTCGGGCTTGGCCCCGGCCACGGTCTCATACTGGCCAAGGACTGATACCCTATTTTGTGGACAAAGACATTCATTGCACTAGGAGCAATGAAAAGTCATTTGGCCACTCTCAGGAAAATCAGAGAGGTAACCAGTTTAAACTAGTAATGAGAATTTGAGATCCCGTTTTGAGTACCAACTCTATGCCAGGTACTCACAGATACTATTTCACTTAAAGCACTAATGTATACGATTTTATTTGCTTTTCATAAGAACTCTGAAAGTCTAGTTATCTGCTTTACAGATGAGGAAGATGTGTCCCAAAGAGCCTGGATAAAATGGCCCAAGGGTCCAACTTTGGCATGCCAGTACTTGAACCCATGTCTATGGTAGTCTTCACGGTTCACAGCCATGTCTCTTTCTATATCTTCCCTGGAAACTCCCCACTGTGACTTATGGGATCTGTGTAGGAAGCAGTTGGGTATTGGCAAAAGCAGAGAGTTGAGGGGAGAGAATGGACAAGGAAGGCTAATAGAGCTCTCTGAACCTCAGTTTTCCTCATCTGTAAAATGGGCACAAAGGACATACTGAATGGTAACTGTGAAGACTGAGTAAGAATAGGCACTGGAGAGTCTGATACATAGTAAGGCCTTGTTGCCTTGTGCTGTTCCCACCTACTGGGCAGGAGAACCACAGGCTGTCAGCAGTTTGGCTGCCTTTTGGGTCTCTGATGTTAGCAATGACTTCCTGACCTCCTGTGAGATGGAACCAGCTTTATTAGAGAGTTTCTCGTTTTCATCCTGCCAGGAGATTTGAGGAGTTAAAAACCATTTTTCACAGTATGTTTTGACATTTAATTATACACTTTCTCCTCTTTAGATATAACTTCCCCTGTCACGTCTGCCACAAGCAGAGGGTTTGATGTTTGGAAGCATCACTCCTGCTCCTCTGTGATCAGTTTCCCGCCTTGAACAATTAGCAGTCTGAACATGGAAGTCCAAACAGCCAGGTAACTTAATTATTTCCCCTTCTCCTCTCCTTAACCAAGAAGAACCAGCAAATGACACATTGGTTTATCTAGGATTTTAAAAATGTGATGTTAGACTGCACAGGGGAACCAATGACCCTTCTCTCACACCACATTCAATTAATATGCAAATGAGTTAGACCTTCTGGGTCAGCATTCAAGTTTAGAATCAAAGGAGTTGGTGCAGGGTAGGGAGGAATTAACAAACCGTTAGAGGAGTCGTTCAGACAAAGTACAGAGTTTGGAATCAGATCACCCAGGATTCGAATCCTGGCTCTCCCTTTTTGCTTGGTTTGTTACTATGGTTTTGAGATTTATCCTTTCTGAGCCTCAGTTTCATCAACCTTAGATTAGAGATGATAATTTTCTGCCCCTGTCTGGCCTCACAGGATGTGATGACATTTGCTGCCTGTCTAGGTTCTCCCCCAGGACAGCAGGAACTAATGTTTCTGTCCTTTGCTTTCAGGGGTCATCATTTGCCTCTGGTGCAGAGGTTGTGAACTCAAAGGGCTTCAGGTACCAGATAAGCAATACAAATGGGTCAAGTGGGCCAGAGTAGCATGAGGAACGACAGGGAGCGGTGGGGACTGGCCAACTAGACAGTGCAGGCCCCATACAGACAAGAGATGGCAGCAACAACCCGGCTCCAGCACAGCAGACCTGGCGTGTCACAGCTGCTGCTCTTTTGAATTATTTATTTGGCTGCACCAGGACTTCATTGTGGCATGTAAACTCTAAATTGCAGCATGTGTGATCCAGTTCCCTGACCAGGGTTCAAACCCAGGCCCTCTGCGTTGGGAGCACGGAGTCTTGGCCACTGAACCACTAGGGAAGTCACACAATCCTGCTTTCTCGCGTGAGCGTGCCGCCTGGATTTCATGTAACACCTTCCCGTGTGCACTGTGCCTGCAGACACATGGCTGCAGACTCTGCGCAGCTGGTGGGTGTCCAGCCTGCATCTTCGTCTGCTATATTTGGGGAGCAGGAGTTCGGCTCACTTTTTCTCAGCGTCAGTGTAGCCAGCCTCCTCTGCACCATCTCCAATTTCCCTCTCAGCTCCAGAGCCCCTCACTTCCTGTCTTCTTTAACCACTGGAGGAGAAAGCAAAAAATCCTATTACTCTGTCATGCACAGCAACTTAGTTCTCTCTGGACACCTGAAAGCAAGCTCTGGGACCTCTGCGTGTCCATGTTAGAAATTCTACTAGCAGGCTTTCCCGAACAAAAGCGCTGTGTTCTGTGAGATGAAACCCCTGACTGACCAGGGAGGAGGGCTGGAGACTTCCGGATGCAGACTCAGGACTGGGATTCTATATCCTTGTCTATCGCTAGACAGCTGGGTGGAAATGACCACGGAACTGGTTGCGTCTTTGTAGTTCCATGTCCATGACAGGAATAATAACATGCACTTCCCTCCTTCCTTAATACTTTAGGAGTGAAAATTTAGAAACCCAGCAATAACTCAGCAATACTTTCTGAGTGTCTGCTCTAGACCAGCCCCTTAGGAAGCAGATGGAGATGCTGAAATGAATGAGACCATCACTGTTTTCAATACATGCAGAGTCTAGTGGGAAAAGACACTTGCTAACAACTGCTTACTATAGAGTAAGGTGACTGGACCACGGCAGGACTGTAGCAGAACAGTGAGAAAGGGAGGAAAGAGCCTATAGGTCTTGGAGTAAAGATAACAGGATGCGTTACGTTAAAAACAAAAACACTTTTCTTGGTTGGGTTGAGGAAAAACAGTTGATGTATTCTGTCAAACAGCAGTGATGTTAAAGAAAGATACTCGGATTTCATTTGGTTTGTTTACTGGTTATTAATTTATTCAACACAGTTACTGAGTTCCTAGGAGTGTAAATCTCATTGTCTCAGTTTAATCATGTTGCTACATCTATCCACTTGGCTCAGTGAGCCAGTGTCTGAATTCCCAGCCCCTACTAAGGACCACTGAATATTTATTGAAAGTGAGCAAAACATATGAACCATGTTTGATGCAGTCTAAAACCTTAGAACTGGCTTCTACAAGTCTTCACAAAGATAAATTTTTTTGTGATTCTACTATTTTGGGTCTATTGCTGTCAAATGCACTGTGTTTGGGAAGATGTCTTGCTTAGAACTCTTGAGTTCCTGAGGCTTTAAGAAGAATGCTTGTCCTATGTGACTGGTTTATCATCTAGTTAACACACTTCTGCCTGGAAAAGACTTGGGGACAGGGTGATGTGGAGAAGTGGGAGCTGCTACCAGCAGGCTTTTCTCTCCAACTTTCTTTGTCCAGTCTTGCTTCTGTGGTGAGAGGGGTGTCACTGTTCATTTTGGCTCAGAGCATTGATTGTGTTTTGATAGACAAAGGGGTGTGTCTCACTGCATTCTGGAGTCAGATGGAGCTCCCAGGAAAGTGGAACAAGACTGGTACAGCTCAGGGAAGTGTAGGGTAGAGGCTGAGGTCTGAGGAAGAGGCTAGGGGAGGTGTGAACTACCAGGGATTCAGTCTGAGCATCTGGACAACTTGAACCTTCTTTATGCAAATGAGCATGGACTGCTGGGCATAGCAGCACGGCTCTTGTTTTGATCGCAAAGTAAAGCTTTCATCCACCTACCTACTCACCCACCCACTGACCTATCCACTCATCCATGCAACCAGTCGCTATTGGCAGACTCACTTTTAGCCATAGGTATATAGAGAGGAATAGAGATTTACTCACATATGAACAGGTGAACTAGGATACAATGGCTAAGAAGTAAAGAATCCACCTGCCAATGTCGGAGAAGTGGCTTTGATCCCTGGTTCGGGAAGCTCCCCTGAAGGAGGAAGTGACAACCCACTCCAGTATTCTTGCCTGGAGAATCCCATGGACAGAGGAGCCTGGTGGGCTACAGTCCATGGGGTCACAGAGTCAGACACGGCTACGCATACACACACCTCAAAGCACCAGAGAGATGTACAGAAGGCCAGAGAAGGAAACAACTGATGCAGGCAGCCAGCCGGAGCCAGAGAACGCGCCCCAGAGAGAGCGCCAGCTGGCTGGGATTAGAGAAACGGACTCACAGAACAGGTGATAGTGGAGACTTAACGCCTGGCGATGGGAGGGGCCATTGCAAAGGAAAGGGGCTGAAAAGGCTGTGGGATGTTTGGTGAAGTGTGGCTGGAACCCAAGTTTGCTAAGTTCACACCACATTTTGCAGGGCTGGTTGATTTTGCATTTGCCGAGTTTTTAAGAGCTGATGTGAGACCTAAGGTATCTTACAATCCTTGAAGATATCAAAATGCATTTTAATATCAAATGAAACTAGGTTAAATGCCCAGCTCTATGCTCTCATAGCGTCTGTATCCATTCTAAATGCCAATTGCATATTATTTCTTCTTTCCACTTATTTACAAAAGAACAAATTTTATTATTGCAAGTACTCTGGGCCAACAATGGTGCAGAGAGGTTAGTTTTCCAACTCATCCCGCTATGCTCACCATAGTAAATGTCCCCTCCTGGGTCCCTTCTGCCCTTGTATATCAGTGAACAAAACAAATGAAGGCATCTGTCCTTGGAGAGTTTGCACTGCTGCTGCTGCTAAGTCACTTCAGTCGTGTCCAACTCTGTGCGACCCCATAGATGGCAGCCCACCAGGCTCCCCCATCCCTGGGATTCTCCAGGCAAGAACACTGGAGTGGGTTGCCATTTCCTTCTCCAACGCATAAAAGTGAAAAGTGAAAGTGAAGTCACTCAGTCGTGTCCGACCCTCAGTGACCCCACGGACTGCAGCCCACCAGGCTCCTCCATCCATGGGATTTTCCAGGCAAGAGTCCTGGAGTGGGGTGCCATTGCCTTCTCTGGAGTTTGCACTACTACAGTGTAATTACTGGGAGTTACCTCTTCAAGATGGCTTGAACTCTCAAGCTCTCAAATCTGTGCTCATTTTCTGCTACATGGAGACTGATATTAAATAACTCAGATTCTCCTTCCTCGAAAAACTTCCCTGACCATTTCAAGACAGTTTGTTACACCCTGCTCTGAGTTATCTTCCTGCCTTATGGTTTGGAGCATGTTGATATTTCAAGGGGCCCAAATAACTGTTGCTGCTCCGCTGTGCCCTGGTGTGGAACCACACGAGAGGCCGACTGAAGTGGTAGCTTCCTAACTGAGGGAGGAGGTGAGGACATGATGCAGTGTGTTGGCCACACAAATCTCAGAACAGACATATGGAAGTAGTACTGAACAGCTGCAGGCCTTTCAAGGTTCTCGAATGATAGGGAACAGATCGGAGAACATGTCTGCAGACAGCTGATTCGAAAGGCAGAGGAGGAGGAGAGTGGCTGAGCTAGGCATTGTGTGGTCATTCCACAACCCAGACACAAGAGTAGGGTATAGGAAAAATCCAAAAGTGTCATGCTAATCGTTGTTCAGTCGCTAAGTTGTATGCGACTCTTTGCGACCCCGTGGACTGCAGCACACACACTTCCCTGTCCTTCACTATCTCCCTGAGCCTACTCAAACTCATGTCCATTGAATCAGTGATGCCGTCCAACCATCTCATCCTCTGTCGCCAGCTTCTCCTCCTGCCCTTAATCTTTCCCAAGATCAGGATCTTTTCTAGTGAGCTGGCCCTTCTCATTAGGTGGCCAAAGTATTGGAGCTTCAGCTTCAGCATCCATCCTTCCAGTGAATATTCAGGGTTGATTTCCTTTAGGATTGGCTGGTTTGATCTCCTTGAAGTCCAAGGGATTCTCAAGAGTCTTCTCCAACACCACGGTTCAAAAGCATCAATTCTTTGGTGCTCAGTTTTCTTTATGGTTCAACTCTCACATTTAAACGCGACTACTGGAAAAACGATAGCTTTGACTATATTGACCTTTGTTGGCAACGTGATGTCTCTGGTTTTTAATACACTGTGTAGATTGGTCATAGCATTTCTTTCCATGTCAGGACTGTGATTTTTTTTCCGAGGCTGCCCATCATGGTTATGGCATTAAATGAGGGTAGGCAGGCTGTTACCTGTGGGCTAGGCTGGCGTCATTTTGGAGAGGTCATAATGCACTTTCACAGTCATGCAGCAGCTACAATCACAATGTGCCTCGGAAACAAGTAAACAAAAAACACATTTTTGATGCCCGGCATCGTGCCTACAGTTACATGGGCAAAAGTGACCCAGGAGATATTCCCTTTGTGGCGCTGACTACCAAGGGATGGTGGGGCACAGTCAGAAGAGCTCACTTTTCATGCTC
The DNA here is from genome assembly GCF_042477335.2 of Ovis canadensis. Lineage (NCBI taxonomy): Eukaryota > Metazoa > Chordata > Mammalia > Artiodactyla > Bovidae > Ovis > Ovis canadensis. The sequence continues at coordinate 32,148,939 of NC_091265.1, read as the reverse complement.
AGCTAGGATGGAGCTCCTCCCTTCATCCAGGTATGGAGAAATTCACACTATATGGTATTTGGTGTAAATGGAAGACATATGGGCCATGGGGTTTGAGTTTTCTTCTGTCACTCACCATGATGAATGGAGTTGGGTGATGGTAGAAAATCTAATCTCATCGCCTTTACTCTCCTATTTATAAGGCTGCAGGGCCTGAGGGAGAAGGTCCCAATGCTTAACTTGAAGTGCAGATGATGGCATTAAAAATATTTGTGGAAAGCACCTGGCCTAGTACACCTAGTCCAGCATCAGCCTTGTGGATGATGAGGATTATCAACACTGTGGCTCAGACCTTGTGAGGAGTTGCGTTAGGTTGTTTGGGTTTTGTAGAAAGAATCTAGGGCCTAGAAACAGGAGGCTGGAGCTCTAACCCTGGCTCTGTCACTTGTGAGCTGTGTGATGTCATTTTAATTACTCAGCATCTCTGGGCCTTGACTCCTCATCTGATGAAAACAGAGGTTGGAGGACTTCCCTGGTGGTCCAGGGGTGAAGAATCTGCTGTGCAATGCAGAGGAGGTGAGTTCCATCCCTGGCCAGGGAACTAAGATCCCACACGCCATGGGGAAACTAGGCCCTAGTGCTGCCAACTCCCGGGTCCTCTCACCCCAGGGTCCCCGTGGAGAGTCAGAGCAGCACGGTGAAAATTCCCGCAGGACGCGACAAAGATCACCGGTGCTGAAACTGAGACCTGACGAAGCCAAATAAACAACAACTAACTATAGCTTTAAAGAAGAGTCGGTTCAGGCATTTCTACTCTTTCCCAACTAAGTAAATTCCTTTCCATTTTTCACTGCTAATGAAATAATTTGCTTCCCAGGTGGCATTTGTGATTAAAAAAAAAACAAAAAACCAAAACTGCTGCTATTGACTAAACATTTACATCCCCTCCATTCAAATATCTTTGGAAGGTGATCTGATCGTGAAGGCAGAGTGCTCATAAATGGGGTTTATACCCTTATAAAAGAGACCCCAGGGAGCTCTCTTCTCTCCTCCTTCCACTATATGAGGACTCAGCAAGAAGACAGCCATCTGTGAACCAAGAAGTGGGCTTGAATCTGCGGATGCCTCAATCTTGGTTGGACTTCCCAGCCTCTAGAAGCGTGAGAAATACATGTCTGTTATTGTACGCTGCTTTGTCTATGACGCTCTGTTACAGTAGCCTGAATGGATAAAGACAACTGCCAAGTCTACACCACTAGTTCATGCACAAAGCGGAAAATGGTGACTCCCCCTGGCCAGATGAATTAGAAAGAGCTGCCTTCCCCGTGGGGAGACCCGGCGGCATGTCTGAGCTGCTTGTGACTGGACCAGGGGCTGGATTTTGAGCCCCCTCTCCCCACAGGCAGGCACTCCAGCAACCTGTACCACTGGCCCTGACATCACCTGTGGCCCTAACTTCCTCACCAGCCTCTCAGCCTCCAGACACGGCTAGTCTATTCCAGTCCTTCCTCCACACCCTTCCAGGAAATCACTCTCAAACTGGATCTGACAGCTACATGCCTTCCTGCTCAAACCTTGACCGGTGCCTTAGGGCTTTGGCATAAAACCAGGCTGTAGGCCTGGACACATGCATTATATTAGTGCCTTCCTGAACTTGCAGTGTTTTTCCTTACTGCTGGGCCCTCTGCACATGCAGGTCCTCCTGCTCAGAAGGCCCTCTCCAAGGGTTTCCTCTCCATGCTTACTCCGAGCTAATGCCCAGATACCCACTGAGACTCCAGCATCATCTCTGGTAATCTTTCTGTGATGCCCCAACCCTTAAGACAGATTGGGGTCCCCTCACTGAGCCTTTGGACAGCTGACCCTTTGCTAGAATGAGAACACCGGCAGCAGCATCACTTACTGAGATCGCTCTCTGTGCCCGGCACTGATGGCCCCTTGGTGATGGAGATGCTCGCATCTCCAGCTTATGGCCTAGGAGGCTAAGGTGCTGAGTGACAGCTCTCATCTAGTGTAGGGCTCCTCAGAGTGTGGTCCTCAGTTTGCAGCATCAGCATCAGTTAGAAACCTGGGAGAAATGTGGAAACTCCAGCTGACCCCAGATCTAACTGAATCAGAAATTCTCATGGTGGACCCAGAAATGAGTTTATATGAGTTTTAAAAGCCCTGCAAATAATTCTGAATGTATGCTAAAATTTGATTTATTGAGCACCTACTCTATGCAAGGCAGTTTGTGAAGCAATGGCCTAATATCCAGCTGGTAGTGGGTGGCGCTAACTAAGATTTAGAATCATACAACTGGCAGTTGAAAAACAATAATAAGCTTGTGCTTTCAACTTCTATGCTCTGAACACCCATGTGCTTTGCTCAGAGAGGCTTCTCCTGGCCACCTGACTTAAAATCACAGCTCCCTGCCCCTCCTACCATCTACTGCCAGCATGATGACCTTCTCACCCTTTACTCCACAGCATTTCCCACCAGCTGGCATGCTGGACACTTTAAGTATTTATTCATTATTTTTATCTCAGCTTGAGTTCCTGTAACAAAATTCCAGTGACTGGATGGCTTAGGCAACAGACATTAATTTTCTTGGAATTCTGGAGGCTGGAAGTCTGAGATTAGGATGGTAGCCTCACTGGGTTCTGGTGAGAGCTCTCTTTCTGGTTTGCAGATAGCTGCGTTCTTGATGTGTCCTTAAACCGGAGGGAGGGAGGGAGAGAGACAGACAGAGACAAAGAGAGAGAGACAGAGGGAGAGAGAAAGAGACAGAGAGAACATGAGCAAGCTCTGGTATCTGTTCTTATAACAGCAGGAGTCCCACCGTGAGGGCTCTGCCTCTCGACCTCAGCTAACCCTACCTCTCGAAGAAACCGTGTCCAAACACCATCTGGATTAGGCTTTCAACATGTACATTTGAGTGTGCGTATGTGTTAGTCACTCAGTCATGTCTGACTCTGTGACCCCCTGGACTATAGCCCACTAGGCTCTTCTGTCCATGGAATTCTCCAGGCAAGAATACTGGAGTGGGCTGCCATTCCTGTCTCCAAGGCATCTTTCCAACCCTGGAATTGAATCCAGGTCTCTTGCACGGCAGGCAGATTCTTTACCATCTGAACCATCTGCTGCTGCTGCTGCTAAGTCGCTTCAACCGTGTCCGACTCTGTGCAACCCCATAGACGGCAGCCCACCAGGCTCCCCTGTCCCTGGGATTCTCCAGGCAAGAACACTGGAGTGGGTTGCCATTTCCTTCTCCAATGCATGAAAGTGAAAAATAAAAGTGAAGTCACTCAGTCGTGTCCGACTCTTAGCGACCCCATGGACTGCAGCCTACCAGGCTTCTCCATCCATCGAATTTTCCAGGCAAGAGTACTGGGGTGGGGTGCCATTGCCTTCTCTGCTGAACCACCTAGGAAACCCATATACATTCAGGAAGGACTCATATACTTAGTTTGCCACAAGTTCCTACTACCTAATTGTAAGCCCCAGCTGGGTAGGGGTTTCTCTGTTAACTAGTAAATCCTCAGTGCCTAGAACATGGTCTTGCCCATAACAGGTGCTCAAGAACTATCTGTGAACTGAGTGGTCACACAGCTGGTTGGTGCTGCAGAGGTGAGGCTCACTCAGCTCTATTTAGTCACGTCCTAGTATATTTAGTCACGTCCCAGTATATTTAGTCACATCCCAGTATATTTAGTCACGTCCCAGTATATTTAGTCACGTCCCAGTATATTTCCTATGCTGCCCACTCCCTGCCTCCATTTAGTGTTCTCTTGCTTAGCAGCTTCCTCCTTCCTAGAAGGGTCATTTTCCAGAAGCCTTCCTTTACCAATCGTCACTAGCAGGAAGAGTTTTCTCCCCACTAGCCCTGCAGAGCAGTTACCCGAGGTATGATTTATCTCATTTACTCGGTGCTTTGTCTTAATGGTTCACCAAGTGAAGATTCTTTCAGTAATGACAGTAAATGCATTTGAAATGTAGATATCGACCCAGGCAATGCTGCATATTCAGCTCATCAAATTTTCATGTTAGAATTAAGTCCTCCTCCCCCTTTTTTCTTGGTGGGAAGAGAGAAAGCAAAGTGTTGATCCCCGTTCGATCACTGTGGCACAATTTTTTTTTTCTCCAATGAAAGGAGAGCTCTTTCATCCTCTACCCCTCCCTCGGCTGCTGCCACAGAGTAGGAGATGATCATAAGAGAGAGGCAAAGAAACCAGATTCATTTGGATGTATCACGTTCTACTCATGTGCTAAACTGTGCACGGGAAATGGACATAGGATGCTTGGCCCTGCCACCCGTGGGCCAAAAAATGCCACCACCATTCCATTCTCTCTCTCCAATAAAATCTTTCCAGAGCTCTCCAGCTGCCTTAGTCATTATCAGAGGTGCCTCGACCTCTGCCACATGATTAAAGCGATCCTCGCTGTATCTCGTGTGCTTTATCTCCTCCTCAGAGTTGCTTTACCCCCCCACCTTCTTCGAGTAGATAACCTTGTTCTTCTCTATTATTGTCCTAGTTACTTCCTCTCAGTGTTTATCATAATCCACAACTGCTTTGTTCATTTTTTAAAACTAATTCACTTTCCTTTGGTTTGTTTGCTTTTAGGAGAGCCATGACGTACAGAAACACAGCTAGCTTCTCTTTCCTGGGGTGACACCAGCTTATTTCTTATTCATTCACCCTGCTACACACAGGGGGCCTGACTTACTGCTTGCAACAACATGCTGAGATGGGATGTAGCATGGCTACTTTGTAAATGAGGTTGTGAGGCCAGAGCAGTTAAAGGGAATGTCTTATGCAACACAGATCATAAGCAAGGGGACCTCAACTATGATCAGGTCTGCCCAACTCCAAAATAGAGATCAGAGGCATAGCCTGCAGGCTCTGAAGTCAGTGACAGGATCAAACTCCAGCTCTGGGGCCTTGGGCGAGTTATATAAGTGCTCTGTTTTAATTTTCCTACCTGCGGAATGGGAATACTATTCACATCTACTTCGTGGGGAGGTGAAGGCTGAATTAAAAACATAAAGGAGTTTGAATAATTTCTGGCACATGACTACTATTCAACAGATTCTGAGCTAGTGTTTCAATTTCACCATGCTGGTTATTCACAATTTCTCACATTTGAATAGGCTGTCACAAAAGTCTGAATTAAGATACGGTACTCCCCCATTTTCCAGATGAGGAGAGTAAGGGCCACAGATTTCCAGCCACTTGCTTAGATCACAGAGCTAAGAAGCTAAGCAGACTTCGGGCTCAGTTCTGGGTCCCTGGCTCCTTCTCCAACAGCTCCCTTTTGGGGCCCAAATTTATATGGACTCTACGTTTCCAGGTTGCACAGGTAGCCTTAAGGTGTCAAAGCTGGACCTTAGCAGGACTGAAAATACATAAAATGCAGCAAGTCATTTCTCTGCCAAAGCAATGCAGTCAAGGGGATATCCAAGTCCGGGATTTATAAAGAGGGTCTGGTGGGCCTGCCAGAATAGAGCTTGGGCAGCCCTGTAAATTTCCCCTGATGAACAAATGAGGGTCCCTCTGGCCTTGCTGGCATCTCCTCATTGTGAGCCTCCATGGCAGGACTTCAGCCATGCTGGCTTCCTGCATGGGGTGACTGGAAAAATTCCTCTCCTGTCTAACATATCCAAAATTATCTCCCTAGACAGGCTGCCGATTCCATCAATCAAGATATTTCTTGAGGATAAAGTACTGCTTCTCCAGCATATTGCCCCCAGGGTAGGGGAAAATTTTCCGACTCACTTCTGAAATCTGGCTCTCTCTGGCTTTCTTCCAACCTACCTGTCAAACAATCCAAGCAAAAGGGAAGAAGCCTCGTATTTTCCCTTGGGCAGCTTCTATGTTCCATTGACAGGTAACATCCATGGCATATAGCATATCATTTAACCCTATATCAACACTGCAATATAGGTGGAAGCTTTTTTTTTTTTTTTTTTTGATGCAAAAGGAAACAAACTCAGAAAACTTAAAGAACTTGATAGAACTTTCCTAGCTCATAGTGATGGGCCTAGAATTCAAACTCAAGCATGAGCAGCTGTGAAGTCCCTGCTGTTTCCACGACAGCAAGGTTTCTGAGGTCATGAGCTCAGCAGCTTGGCTTTCTGTGTAACACATACATATCCATGTGGCCTTTTCTGCCTCCTTGGGCGTTTTAAGACAGTACCATTGGAACCCCCCTTTTGAAAACTTGAGTCTCTTTTCTTGGCAGCTAGGGGTCATGCTGAGGTTCTAGAAATCCATTTTCTCCCAAATCAACAAAGTCTGAGGGCTCAAGCTGGGTCAAGTTTGAAATCTCAACCTAGTCTGACTCCAATATGGTGGTTTGCTGCGACCATAACTCATGTCTTGTGGGCCTCACCATTGACAATTAAGTGCCACTCAGCCCCAAGGAGGGCGCCCAGGAGCAGTTCTTCTTGTGGCTCCTCCCTTTGGAAGACAAAACAGTCGAGAAGAAGAAGGTGTGGGGGGTCCTCTCTGCATCCACGAGACTCCTGGGGAGTCTCCTGCGGCTCGACCCTGTGCCAGTGCTGGGCTCCGTATTAGAGTTTCCTGTAGATGAGCAGGGCGCCTGATTGGCAGCTCACTCCCAAGACAGTATCCCCTCTGCGTCTTTCTTTTCTTTTATCTACAACCCCAAAGCTTTACCTCATGTTTCTACCACACAGTGTAGATGACCAGCTTGATAACTTCAAAGACTGTATCCCTCCCTTCATTAGAGTTCTTTCTTTCTTCTTCCCTGGAGAAGGAAATGGCAGCCCACTCCAGTATTCTTGCCTGGAGAACTCCATGGACAGAAGAGCCTGGCGGGCCACAGTCCGTGGGGTCATAAAGCGTCAATATGATTGAGAGGCCATCACTGACTCACTCACTCTCTTCTTCTTTTTAAAAGAGTATATCTCCTTCCATTGTTATATTAGTCATGCAACCAAGTCCACAAAACCTTCAAGGGGGTATGTGCGTCCCTGGTACACACTCTTGAGTTTTCTTTCTTTCCTTCCCCTGCTCACAGTAACAAAGCATAAACATATAAAACCATATAGAAGGTACGGAACAGAACCTTACCACTTGTCTTCTCTATGCTACCCAACATAAAGCCTCGCACTGATGTAAATCCTGTAAACCCAAACTTTAAAGAAGGGAAATAAACAGGCAAGGAGCATCAGTCACGCACCAGGCGTCACTTTCCCTTATATGATCTTATGTACACCTCAGAGCAACCAAGAGAGGCAGGGATGTTCATGCTCATCATATAGATGATAAAATCGAATAAAGCTTAAATAATATAGGCACACTCATGCTCTTGAGGGTCTTCTTTCAATCATTCTTTGTTTAGCTCTGAAGGTTAGGTCTTTCTAGTACAAAGTACTGGCTAGCTAGCCCTCAAGACCTTCAGACTCTGACACATTCTGCTTTCTGGAGGAACCAGGTATTACAATATGCTCCTCTTTGTCACTTGTGGCCAGGTGGAAAATTAGAGCGAGTCATGCCAACTTTATGCCTCAGTGATCGCTCTGTAAAGCAACATGAAACACACACGTTATCTGCAAACAAAATCTACAACAAATCATTAACTTTAAAAAAACTGTTTTAGAACCTACAATCAAAGAGCCGTTTTTTAACTGTCCCATCGACATTCACCAATTAGGTGGCCCTGTCATTTTTGTGCCTGACTTCAAGCAGATTGGCAACTATTATTTTAATTAATTAATTCAGCCCTTTATCCCCAGGGCGGGCCCTGAGAGACAGCAGGCTTATTTTCACAGCGGTCCCTGATGCTCGACTGTCAAGCTACATCACGACTGGCACTCTGAGCTTCATGCAGAGCCAAGCACTTAATCTCTTTAAAGGAGACCTGTCATCACGTTCTCTCGCTGCAGCGCAGCCCCAGTCTATGTTGAGACATACTGTCTCGTGCACCTGTCTCTCTCTTCCCATCCTTACAGCCACCATCTGAGTTTAGATGCGTCTAAAATACTCTGCATCATTGCTTCTTCCAGTTAGTGGGTGCCTGCTCTGGGCCAGGCATCGTGCTGTGTCTCATATTCCTCTTCTCCCATCCACAAGACAACCATGCAGCCTAGTACTGGGTTGGCCAGAAAGTTCATTTGGAGCTTTCCAGAAGATCATATGGGAAAACCCGAATGAATTTTCTGGTCCACCCAGTATAATCACCCTTGTGCGTGCAGGCTAAGTCCCTTCAGTCGTGTCTGACTCTTTGTGACCCTGTGGACTGTAGCCCATCAGGCTCCTCTGTCCATGGGCTCCTCTGGGCAAGAATATTAGAGTGGGTGGCCATTTCCTCCTCCAGGGGATCTTTCTGACCCAGGGATCATACCCTGGTCCCTTATGTCTCCTGCTTTGACAGGTTGTTTACCGCTAGTGCTACCTGGGAAGCATTATTCTCAGAGTCCACCAAAGGGAATGTAGTCTTAGGAAAAAGAAGTCACTTGACCGAGGTCTTCTAATTAGGAAGTCACACGACAAGGATACGAACTGAGTTTTGTATTGACTTCAATGATGATGTTGCTCCTACTCTCTGGATTGCCTCTAGCCCTGCCTTTAGTCTCTAAGATCTGGGAATGAAAAACAGGTGCTAGCTAGGCTACGCTGCTGCTACTGCTGCTAAGTTGCTTCAGTTGTGTCCGACTCTGTGCGACCCCATAGATGGCAGCCCACCAGGCTCCCCCGTCCCTGGGATTCTCCAGGCAAGAACACTGGAGTGGGTTGCCATTTCCTTCTCCAATGCAAGAAAGTGAAAAGTGAAAGGGAAGTCACTCAGTTGTCCGACCCTCAGCGACCCCATGGACTGCATCCTTGGGATCCTCCAGGCAAGAGCACTGGAGTGGGTTGCCATTTCCTTCTCCAATGCATGAAAGTGAAAAGTGAAAGTGAAGTCACTGAGTCATGCCCTAATCCTACGCCAAAAGGTATAATATGCCCCCCTCCAAAGGCATGGCAGAGAGAGGACCTAGGGTAGATAAGAAATGTCAAAAGAACTTTTGAGCAGGCTTCTGTATAACTGCCCAGTAGATTCTCTCCATTGTTTCATTTGTGGATGCTTCAGTAAATTCCACGTTGCTCCCGGTATTTATGTGCAGTATATTTATTGAATGGTGGGGTGAAACCGGTGTTCAGGGCTACAAGGAGGAGGAAAAGATAGCAGACATTTGGGGAACACTTGGTTTTGTAATACTGGCTGATTTTATTGAAAAAAAGAAAAATAGATGAAACAGGCATGCTGGTCCCCAACTCCTGAGTGAGCTGCTGCTGCTGCTAAGTCACTTCAGTCGTGTCCGACTCTGTGTGACCCCATAGACGGCAGCACACCAGGCTCCGCTGTCACTGGGATTCTCCAGGCAAGAACACTGGAGTGGGTTGCCATTCCTGAGTGAGGGACAATGGCATTTCAGGTTAGGCAGTAGTTGGTGCAAGTGACCAGAGCTGTGTTAGGGCCCAGCCACATCTGTTCCTGGGGGGACAATGGCTTTGAGAGGGATTCGTCTGCATAGAAGATGCTGGGCTTGTATCTGCTCGCCTTTCTGGCCAGCCTTCATCTCAAGCCATTCAGAGTTTCAAAAGTTCCCACTTTTACAGTTTTTCCTTTGCTGTTAAGCATTTAAAAAAAAAGGGGGGGGGGGTGGGGGGAGAAGAAGAAAAAAATATCTAGCCATTTTATAACCATTGCTTCTTAGCTGTCATAGGGGGACCCACCCCTAACCTGAAACCTCCCGTAACTGTCTGGGGCACACTGGGCCTCCCAATGACACCTTCATTTAATGCCATTACAGTCTGGCTCCAGGGTCTTAGAGCACGGTATCTGCCCTCTCTGCCTCTTGCTGCCAGAAGCAATTGCACTTAAAAGCTCTCCCTTATGCGACTAAATTGCCTCTTTCTATTTCATCTTGCACCCAGGTAAGATGGTGGGACAGTTAAACCTCTCATTTCCCTGGTCATGGAAGTGGTTTGAAGCATGTCTGTTGAGCATTTCCCAAAGCATTTCCTATAGAACACCAGGCCCATGGTCGGGCCTTCAGAAGTGAAGTTTAGCTGCTGAATATTCATGGGAAACACGGCACAGTATATCTGAGTCTTGGAGACCCCTAATACATATTGGCAGATGAAAGAAGAAGTTGAAGAATCTGGTATTTTGCAAAGTGATTTGGTTAGGGAGCCCTACTACTTTTTTCACTACCCCCACACCCTTTGAGAAGTGCTGCTCTAGGTAATAATAACCCCTTCCCAGTGCACGGTATTTAGTATCTTACATTCTGCTAGAGCAGGAAGTGAGGGAGGCAGTATGATTTGAATTTACAGGCGATGATAGTGAAGGGAAGACCTGTAAGTGACTTGTAGTAGAGAAAGCAGCTGCTAGGAGGCAGACAGATTCAGGGTTTCTGACCTGTAGGGTGGGGATCCTGCTGCCAGGCTGGATGGCTTTTTTCCTGGGGCCATCCATACCCTTTCAATAGCCATGCCCAGGCGAAACATACACCCTCAGAGCAAAATGAGCTTAGTTTTTCCCTCTGGTGGAAAGGAAAGTCTGCTTTATTTTGGAGGCTGGCAACTGAAGGAGAAGGGGACTCATGTCCAAAGGCCAATTACCCCTGCTGATAAGGGGGCAAGAGCTTTTAAAGGGGAGTTTCAGGGGTGTACAGGCAGATGGAGGGGCCTACATGCAGAAACAGCAGTAACTTGACAGCCATCTTCTAACTGGTCCTGCGATGGTCTGTCATCTTGATTATTTTGAGTACGGCTCATCTTCATTTCCAGTGTTAGATTGTTCCCTTTTCCTTGAGGCCAGTTCTTGGGAACTGTGGCAGCTTCTGTCTTGGCTACAGACTAGTCATCACTTGGTCAGCTTCTCCACCTGGCAGGGCTTTCAGTATAGTTCTGGAGACTAGGAATTCCAAGACGGACGAAGGTGCTGGCAGATTTGGTAAGCTCTCGGGAGTTTACTTTCTGGTTCCTAGACGGCATTCTTCTTGCTTTGTCCTCACGTGGTGGAAAGGGCAAAATGAGCTTTGTAAGCTGGTTATAACCTCTTCCACAATGGGGCAGGTGGGGAAAACTAGGTAAAGAAATACCTGTTTAGTGAATAGAGGGTGCTGGGTGCTTTGTCCCCATTACCCCATAAATCCTTGTGATAGGCCTAAGAGGCAAGCATTATTATCCCCATTTTACAGAGGAGCTACACTGAGGCTCAGAGAGATTAGATAACTTTCCCAGCGCCAGCCAAGATTTATGTTTGGGCTTAACCACCAAAAGCAGCCCCACCGTCCTCTCACCCCACTACCAGACTTTCATCAATGGCACCAGCTCCGTGATCCTAGAGCCCAAAAGGGAGAGCGAGAGGTCCTGAGGGTTTGACCCTCTTTGTGTCCCACAGCTTGTTCACACAAGACTGCTCTAATCTGGAGGTGCAAGAAAATTGAGAATTAGTCATTCTGTACTCAAAGGACATAAATGGGAGCAGAGGCTTAAATGGTTTGACAATGTTTTGTCCCACCCTGAAAAGTGTACTGGGATTTTATCCCCTGCGCCAAACAAACTGTGGAGGTCTTCTTAGGGAACTGGGTGAAAATGACCAAGATATGATCTGGAGCTCCCTTAGGCTTGGAAGTTGCTTGTATGCAAACAGTGGAGGGGTGAGGCAGGAAGAAGGCCCTGTTCTTATCCCGACTATGCACCCAGAGTGTGTGGCCTTGACAAATCTCTAAACCCACTTGGCTTCAGTTTCTCATATATAAAATAAAGGGGTGTATTGGATTCCCCTGGGGGTTCAGGGCTTAAGACTCTGCACTTCCACTGCAGGGGCCACAGGTTTGGTCCCTGGGTGGTTAAGATCCCACGTGCCTCAAAGCATCAGTTCAGTTCAGTTCAGTCACTCAGTCATGTCCGATTCCTTGCAACCCCATGAATCGCAGCACGCCAGTCCTCCCTGTCCATCACCAACTCCCGGAGTTCACTCAGACTCACGTCCATCAAGTCGGTGATGCCATCCAGCTATCTCATCCTCTGTAGTCCCCTTCTCCTCCTGCCCCCAATCCCTCCCAGCATCAGAGTCTTTTCCAACGAGTCAACTCTTCACATGAGGTGGCCAAAGTACTGGAGTTTCAGCTTGAGCATCATTCCTTCCAAAGAACACCCAGGGCTGATCTCCTTCAGAATGGACCGGATGGATCTCCTTGCAGTCCAAGGGACTCTCAAGTGTCTTCTTCAACACCACAGTTCAAAAGCATCAATTCTTTGGCACTCAGCTTTGCTTTCTTCACAGTCCAATTCTCACATCCATACATGACCACAGGAAAAACCAAAGCCTTGACTAGATGGACATTTGTTGGCAAAGTAATGTCTCTGCTTTTGAATATGCTATCTAGGTTAGTCATAACTTTTCTTCCAAGGAGAAAGTGTCTTTTAATTTCATGGCTGCAATCACCATCTGCAGTGATTTTGGAGCCCCAAAAAATAAAGTCTGATACTATTTCCACTGTTTCCCCATCTATTTTCCATGACGTGATGGGACCAGATGCCATGATCTTCGTTTTCTGAATGTTGAGCTTTAAGCCAACTTTTTCACTCTCATCTTTCACTTTCATCAAGAGGCTTTTTACTTCCTCTTCACTTCCTGCCGTAAGGGTGGTGTCATCTGCATATCTGAGGTTATTGATATTTCTCCCGGCAATCTTGATTCCAGCTTGTGCTTCTTCCAGCCCAGCATTTCTCATGATGTACTCGGCATATAAGTTAAATAAGCAGGGTGACAATATACAGCCTTGACGTACACCTTTTCCTATTTGGAACCCGTCTGTTGTTCCATGTCTAGTTCTAACTGTTGCTTCCTGACCTGCATACAGGTTTCTCAAGAGTCAGGTCAGGTGGTCTGGAATTCCCATCTCTTTCAGAATTTTCCACAGTTTATTGTGATCGACACAGTCAAAGGCTTTGGCATAGTCAATAAAGCAGAAATAGATGTTTTTCTGGAACTCTCTTGCTTTTTTGATGATCCAGCGGATGTTGGCAATTTGATCTCTGGTTCCTCTGCCTTTTCTAAAATCAGCTTGAACATCAGGGAGTTCACGGTTCACGTTTTGCTGAAGCCTGGCTTGGAGAATTTTGAGCATTACTTTACCTGCGTGTGAGGTGAGTGCAATTGTGCGGTAGTTTGAGCATTGTTTGGCATTGCCTTTCTTTGGAATTAGAATGAAAACTGACCTTTTCCAGTCCTATAGCCACTGCAGAGTTTTCCAAATTTGCTGGCATATTGAGTGCAGCACTTTCACAGCATCATCTTTTAGGATTTGAAATAGCTCAACTGGAATTCCATCACCTCCACTAGCTTTGTTCATAGTGATGCTTTCGAAGGCCCACTTGACTTCACATTCCAGGATGTCTGGCTCTAGGTGAGTGATCACACCATTGTGATTATCTGGGTCGTGAAGCTCTTTTTTGTACAGTTCTTCTGTGTATTCTTGCCACCTCTTCTTAATATCTTCTGCTTCTATTAGGTCCATACCATTTCTGTCCTTTGTCGAGCCCATCTTTGCATGAAATGTTCCCTTAGTGTCTCTAATTTTCTTGAAGAGATCTCTAGTCTTTCCCATTCTGTTGTTAAGGCATAGTAAAAAAAAATTAAAAATAATATAACTTTATTTTTTATAAAGGATGTGAGAAGATTCTCAGAGGTGATAATTACTAGTATCTGGAGGTCAGAGGGTACCACCTCTCTGATCTGGATTCCATCTTCCAGCCAGGTTAGTTCTGGAAAGAGAGGTCAGTTTAGGCCCACAGGATGGGAGACGTCGTGGTGTTCTCAGCCTTCTGAAATGGAAGTGAAATAGCGTCCCCTACCTTCCCCTTATAGTGCAGGTGCTGCAAACCACAGGCCTTGGGGCCACTCGGACCCAAGGACTCGGGGTGTGTCCTTTACCAGTTACTTGGTTCCCTGAGTTTGGGTCCCAGGCGGGGACCCTGAAGAGGCTTGAACTGCTCTATTTGGGGATGGTTGGTATGGAGGAGCAGGGCACCAGTGTTTGGAACCCCACGTCCTCCTCCATGCTCAGGTGAGGAGGGCCCTCAGGGTAGAGAGGGCTGTGGATGCACCCTAAAGAGGTGGAAGGAGGCCCTGGGGCTTGTGGGAGGGAGAGTAAGGGAACCAACTGCTGACCTAGGCCTGGGCCAGACGCTGAGCTGAGCGGTAGATGTTTCCAGAGGCTCCCGTGACAGAAGGTTGGTGCAGCCATTTCTCAGCTCCCTCCCAGCTCACACCTTGGGTGTGACTTCATTTCCCTGTCTTCCCTGTAGCAGCCCCGCCACAAACCAGTGTCTCAGATGAGCTCAGACTTGAGTGTGACTCACGGAAGAGTGTCGGGGCTGCCAGGCCTCAGACAACAGATTACCATCGGCTCCTTCACGGGCCCCTGTACACATGGGCCTCCTCCAGGGGAAGTGCTTTGTCTCCCAGCCTGGTTTCCAGGGGCACACAGAGCGCACAGGTGTGGCTCAGACCCCACATGCCCAGCTGGCAGATGGCTTCCAGACGTCATCAGGGCCTCCTGTGGCCTCCGCTGCTTCACCTGACAGGAACGAAGATCTTAAGCAACCTCACCTCCTGCGTCCCTCAACAGATGCAAAGGAGGGGGCCCCTGTTACTATTTGGGAGAGAGGCACAGAGGCAGCCACGCCTAGATTCCAGAGTGTGGGTGGACAAGGGCCATCCGCACTTCAGAAGTACCAGCCATCAGGACCCAGCCCCAGGCCGCAACTCCACCCCTCCTCGCGAGGGGCTCAGGGTTTTCCTACCAGAGAATGTTGGTAGGCTCTTCCAGGCTGGAGGCTGGAAATGCTGTCAGCAATGCCATCAAGGTGAAGCTAAAACAGGTCATCTCCTAGGGACAGCCAGTCTGTGGGTCGTGCCTGAGGGTGTGCAGGCTCTGTGAAGGGAGGGGCAGTTATCCCTTAGCAAACAGCTGTTGAATGGCAGAGAGGTGGAAAAGCATGCAGCCCTGAGGGGGTCTTAGAGTGAGACTAGAGAGCTTGGGAAAGCAGAGGTCTCTGGAATTTGGGTTTAGATGGAGAAAAAGGAGAAATAGGGAGGAATCGTGGGCCTCCTCCTTGCACAGATGTTGTGGATGGCATGTCATGTGAGTTACTCCTTTTCAACCCTACCCAGGAGTTATTATAGCCTCTGTGTGAGTTGAGGTTTGTGAGTCTAAGTGAATTGCCCAAAGATAAATCATTTAAGTAGCAAGAGCAGGATTCAAACCCAGCTCTTCTGATTTACCTGCCTTCACATAGTTAGGCTTTGATGTCCCCCACTTTATACAGAAGAAGACTGAGGTCTGGAGAAGCCAGCTGATGGAAGGCAGAGCAGGAATCAGAACTCAGAGCTCCGGCCTCACTCTTTCTAAGCCCTTCATGATCTGCCTGATTTTCTCTGGTGACACAGGTCTCCCTTATTCCAGGTGGCACTGCATGCATTCCTAGGCTCATCCTGTCCCCAAGGGGGCCGGGACTCCCCCATCCCACAGTCTTCTTCTTCTCCTGCGTCTGCTCATCATGAGCCAGGGAATCCTGGGCAGCCCCTTTGGGGAGGGCAGACATCTGGCTCACAGCTGGCCCAAGTATGGCTCATGCAAGTCTATGACAGAGAATGCAGGCTTTGTGTGTGTTTGTTTTCCTTTTCGCTGTGGATAATAAAATTGGATAATTAGCCTGATGAATGAGACGCCTCCAGAGACTGGTCAGGAGTCCTGGTTCTACCACTTGCTAGAGGTGCTGAGCTGTGCCCCTGGAGTGCTCTCTCTGGATCCCCATGTTCCATGTGAAACGTTGGAAGTTGTACCAAATGATAGCCAAGGTCTTTTCCTAGTGCTGACTTTCTAGAAATCTATTTAAAACAGGTCAGCACATATACACCAAAAGAGTCAAATACTCTTCCTTAGGTAGTGAACTCTAAAACAAATGTAAAATATTTTGATATTTAAATCAAACTTTGACATTTTATGTCCCCTTTATCTTTTTATCCTCAAGTGAATTTTTAAAAATAGTCTTTGTTTTATGAAATAAGTATATTTTCCCTTCATAAATGCAGAGAATTTCAAACTCTTATTCTCATGCATTTCCCCCCCTAAAATGTAATTTAAAAAACCACAAAAATTGCGATGGCTACAGTGAGGTAAATATAAACACTTTGTGGGGTCCCTGTTTATCTCTATCTTATGATGGTTAATTTTACGTGTAAACTTGGGTGAGGTTAGAGTGCAAAGTTGTTGGTCAAACACTAGTCCAGATGTTGTCATGAATACAGTTTTTAGGTTATGAACAGCAGTTGTAGTCAGTTGACTGTAAGTAAAGCAGATTACCCACCCCCCCATTTGTGAGTGGGCCTCATTCAATCAGTTGAAGGCTTTAAAAGCCAGGACTAAAGTTTCCTGCAGAAGAAGGAATTTTGCCTCAAGATTCAACATAGAGGATTCCCTGGTGGCACAGTAGATAAGGGTCTGCCTGTCAATGCAGGGGACACGGGTTAAATCCCTGGGATGGGAAGATTTTGCATGCCATTGTGCAACTAAGCTCTTGTGCCAAGAGCAGCAGCTGAGAGAGTTAATGTTTAGTAGGTCAATAAGGAGTCCAGGGCCCTCAAGGAGGAGAATGGGGTCCAGGGAGAAAGGGACAATTTTTTTTTTTTTCTATATTCCTTTGTCTTAGTCACATGAGAGGTTTTTTTCTTAAGCTCTAAATTGTTATGACAACAATCCATTTTGCCTAAAACTTACTTTCTTTAAGCCCAGAGCTAATGATTACACCACAAAGCAACTCGTCTTGCTCAAGGGTATTTTCCCTTAAACTCTGTGAGTGAAGTCACTCAGTGACTTCCAGGCTCCTCTGTCCATGGGATTTTCCAGGCAATAGTAATGGAGTGGATTGCCATTTCCTTCTCCAGGGGATCTTCCCAACCCAGGGATTGAACCCGAGTCTCCCGCATTGTAGACAGACACTATACCATCTGAGCCACCAGGGAAGTGTGCACTGAAACTCTGTACTAATGATTATATAGCAAAGTATCTTGCTTGAGGACATGTTTCTCCTTAAGAACCTTCTGACTAATCCAGTTATCTTATGTGAGAGTGGGTCTGGTAAGACCTCTCTATTGTTAGCAACCAACTGAAAAATTATATGAGGCCTTGATAAGGCTAGCCAGTGGGGCACTCTACTCCCTTCTGATGTATATATCGCTTTCTCTGTCCCCTTTTCACCATAATAAAACTTCTGCCACACGAAGCTCCGAGAGCCTGAAGCCTCGTCTCTGGTCCCGAAGCTAAATTCTGTCCTTCAGAGATCATGAATCCTACACCATTCACCCTAACCTATCGCAACTACTGAGCGCATGTACTTCTACTACTGAAGCTCACATGCTCTAGGGCTTGTGAGCCAAAACTATGGTGCCTGTGTACCGCCATTACAGAAACTCTTGCACCCTAGGGCTGGAGTGCCACAACTACTGAGCTCATGTGCTGCAACTACTGAACCCACATGCCTAGAGCCTTTGCTCTGCAACAAGAAGGACCACTGCAATGAGAAGCCCGCACACCACAATAAAGAGTAGCCCCCACTTACCACAACTAGAGGAAGCCTGCACAAGGCAGTAAAGGCCCAGCACAGTCAAACATGAAATAAAGATAAATTTAAAAATACTAAATATATTTATACATATATAAAAGATATAACATAGAAAGTGGCCTACTAGTTCTGTTTCTCTGGAAAGTGCTGACTGATATATTTGTTAGATTCAAAGATTTTTTTTCCCACCAGAAATGTAATAAAATTCATTATTGTTATTCATTCCCTCCCCGCCCCCCCCCCCCGCCCCCCCCCCTGCCGGCCCCAGGAATGCTGTCTTCACTCTCTGGCTGTGTTTCATCACCATCATGAGTTTGGGACTCAAGCAACCTGAGTGGGACTCCAGTCCTACTGCTTAATAGTGCGGGGTCTTGTGTGGGCAGGGGTCCCAGTGAAGTTCAGTCTCCTTACCCATCAAGCAGGAGCTGGGGAGCAGAGTGTGTGATGATGACCCCTTTGCTCAGGGGTTCCTGGGAAGGTCAGAAGAGATGATGTGTTAAATCATCTGAAACAGAGCATGAACTTGATAAAGAATAAACACAGCTAATATGATGAATAAGATAGCTGACAAAGGTCTGTATAGTCAAAGCTATGGTTTTTCCAGTAGTCATATACAGATGTGAAAGTTGGACCATAAAGAAGGCTGAGCACTGAAGAACTGATGCTTTTGAACTGTGGTGTTGGAGAAGATTATTGAGAGTCCCTTGAACTGAAAGGAAATCAAATCAGTCAATCCTAAAGGAAATCAACCCTGAATATTCATTGGAAGGAGTGAGGTTGAAGCTCTAATACTCTGGTCACCTGATGCAAAGACCTGACTTATTGGAAAAGACCCTGATGCTGGGCAAGATTGGAGGCAGGAGGAGAAGAGGGCAACAGAGGATAAGATGGTTAGATGGCATCACCAACTCGACAGACATGAGTTGAAGCAAACTCAGGGAGGTGGTGAAGGACAGGGAAGCCTGGAGTGCTGCAGTCCATGGGGTCGTGGAGAGTCGGACATGACTTAGCAACTGAACAGCAATAACAAATATGATGAGTATGACTCTTCATCCTTCTATCAGCATTATTAATGGGACTCAAACAATATTTTTTGGTGCACCAGCTGACTGCCAGATTGTATGTTTTGGTGCTGGCGGTGGGAGATGAAAGCCAACATTCTTCCCCTTCAGGAGCTGAGTTACCTGAGAGTAGAAAGCTCCGTGTATTCCATGATCTACAGGACAAGAAGGTATAAATCATAGCTCTCCCAAGCTTTCAAGGCCCAGCCCAAATCCTATCTCCTTCATGAAACCTTCCCAGACCCCGCCTCTTATAAATTAATCTCCCAGCTACCATGTCCCCAGGCCCTTTGGTTTGTGCCTTTCCTGCGGTCCTTACCACTCTTTACCTTGTGTTAGAGTGATTTATGCATAGGTCAGCCTCTTCTACGATGTGAGTTTTGGGGGACAGAGCTATGAAGGGCCTTCCCGTGACTTTGGCTTTCGCGTGAAGCAGCAACACAACAGCATCAATAATCTGCCTCACATTTAAAAATTATTCTGTGGCAAAATATTGAAAATGAAATATAGTTTAAATTATTTTCATAATTTTAATTCTCATGGCCATCTTCTGTTTCTTGATGTCTATTTTAAAGATGCTGTGCAAGAGGCAGAGAGCTTGCCATGACTTATACAAGGTCACAGAGCCAGTTAGCAGCAAGGCCAAGCCCAGAACTTGGCCTGTTTGGGCTACGATTTAACTAAGATGACTGTGTTCATATTCCTGGTCCTATTAAATCACTCTTACCAAGTCCATATCCCGCCATGCACAAGCAGTTTGGCATCCTAGTCATGTGAGTTCCCTCCCCGTTTAGACATAAAATGAAGCCATATGAAACAAACTGCACCCTTTAACTGCCTCTGCAGTCTGGCTGCGACTCCTGCCTTGATGATTTTCAGGTTGGCAGAGGCCCTTCTCTAGCAATTTCTCAACAAAACCATGTGGATTCAGAGTGATGAGAGCTGGGTGTGCTTGCCCACTGATCTTTCCACTCTTCCTCCCTCAGATTTCTCAAGGCCTTGTGACAACATTGAGATATAAGCTCAATTATCTGCTCTTGACAGATGAGAACCTTGAGACTTGAAAGGGCGGAGTGAGTTACATGCCCAAGGCCACACACAGCCACAGTTCAAATCCATGTTTCTTCTGATGCTAAAGACTTTCCATTATGCCCACACTGGATTCCTTCTCTAATTAGGAGAGACTTGGAAAGCAGAGACTGATTCTCCTATCTATACCTGACCAACTTCATAAGATGCTATTCAAAGGAGTGATTTTCTGGGAGAATTAGTCAAAAGCATTTGATGACGACTGTGACGCAAAGAATCACTTTTGAGATTGGTACCTACTGATAGAAGGCTGAATGTGATTCTTTTTGTTTCCTCTTCTAGTTTGGAGTTTGAACACATTAATTGGCAAAATTCTGCACTGTGACTTCCTATTGCGCCCTTCCTCCCTGCAGTTGCATCTGACTAATGAGAACACTGAGTAAAATCCTTCACCCTCTCACCGTCACGACTTTACTTCTGTCACGTTCCCCACTTGGAATGTCCTTTCTCCACACTCGTAATGAGGCTTCCTTCTTTTCTTCAAGATCTTACTTGATTGGGACTTGGACTGACTGAAATAAATTAATGCAAATTTGTACCTTGGTGAGACCTGGCTTCACGCAATAAATAGGAGAGGAAGAGTCAAAAGTAAAGGACAACTAATAATTGGAGGCAAAGTAGGGATTTGGTAAGGGTCATATTTGATTAAGAAATTTGTACTCCCTTTGTTGGGTGGTGGGAAGCCATGCAAGAGAGGGGTGGGCCATGTGATAGGACTTATGTTTTGGGAGTGTGAGCCTGGTAGGAGAAAATAAAAGCATTTTCACTTTTACTACTCCATGATAGACTCAAAGTTATGTTTTTTCCAGTAGTCATGTATGGATGTGAGAGTTAGGCTGTGAGAAGGCTGAGTGCTGAAGAATTGATGCTTTTGAACTCTGGTATTGGAGAAGACTCTCGAGAGTTCCTTGGACTGCAAGGAGATCAAACCAGTCAATCCTAAGGGAAAGCAGTCCTGAATATTCATTGGAAGGACTGATGCTGAAGTTGAAGCTTCAATACTGTGGCTACCTGATGAGAAGAGTCAACTCCCTGGAAGATACCCTGATGCTGGGAAAGACTGAAGGCAAAAGAAGAAAGGGATGGCAGAGGATGAGATGGTTGGATGGCATCACCGACCTAATGGACAAGAGATTGAGCAAGCTCCTGGAGATAGTGAAGGACAGGAAAACCTGGCGTCCTGCAGTCCATGGGGTTGCAAAGTGTCAGACACGACTTAGCCACTAAGCAACAGCAACAATAATAGACTCATAGAATCATCTAATCATATGGTGGTGAGGGCCTGAGCCAGGGAAGTAGCCATGGACTGGAGAGGAGGGAGAGACCCAGGGTTTTTAGGAAGGACAAACTAGAGTTATTCCCCAATGGAACCTTGAAAAAAGGTGCCACAACACAGAAGAATGTGGGCTCTAGAAGGAAGCAGGCTCGATTTTGAATTTCAGCTCAGCCACCTGCAGGCATGTGACTTTGGCAAGTCATGTGAACTCGCTGAGATTCAGTTTCTTCATCTGTCAAATAGTAATATTATTGACCACTCATAAGCTTTTGTGGGAATCAGCAGAAACAACAAAAACCCAGAGTTAGCCAGTCACATGGTAGGTGATCAGTTAGTGATTATCCTCCTGGGGAACAGAGGGCATCCTGGCTGAGACCTGGGCTAGAAGCATTGGTCTGCTGTCCCCTGCCAGCCGTCTGACCTTGGGCACATGACGGAAGCCAGACGAACTAGGTAAAGTGGAGATGACAGCTGTCACAGATCTCTTGTAATAAACTAAGTTCACTTGAATAAAAGTATGTTAAGTGATGGGCCCAGAGGAAGCCCTCTGGTAGGAGGGAGTTATTATCAGCATATTAGTGCCCCATGGGGCTTCCCTGCTGGCTCAGGTGGTAAAGAATCTGCCTGAAATGCAGGAGACCCAGTTCAATCCCTGGGTCGGAAAGATCTTCTCGAGAAGGAAACTGCAACTCATTCCAGTATTGTTGCCTGGAGAATTCCATAGATAGAGGACCCTGGCGTGCTACAGTCCATGGTGTCACAGAGTTAGACATGACTGAGCGACTAACACTTCACACTTAACTAAGTGCCCCATGAATACCGCTGGTTAGAGAACCAACTTCCATCCCTTCCCTCTTTCCTTTCACATAAAAGAATCTATCAATGAAAATACGCTTTTCCGCAGCTTCCTTTGCAGCTAGGAGTAAACATATGATAGAATTCCGGTGAATAAGACCCGAGCACATGTCTTCTAAGGGTATCCTTTGCATGGATTTACTTCCACAATAAGAGGAGAAGACCCAATTAGTGTGGCCCAGCACCCCACCGCCCCTGATTCCTGCTTTAAATTCAAGGATGATGTCTGAGGCTGGGACCACAAACTCAAAGCCATAGAGAGAAGTCCAAGAGAATGACAAAGATGCCAGCCTGCCCAGCCCTGGGGAGCTGCCAGTGTACACTGGTGCCAGTGGCCATCCATTTATCCAGAGTCCTTGTCATGTGAGAAAAATAAACCCTTATGTCCAAGTCACTGAGTCTGAGTTTCCTGTGTACTTGTAGCTGAAATGTTGGCCCAACTGATGTAAGAGGTAAAGGAAGACAGAAGAGAAAGTCACTAGGAGGTTTTGACCAGCAACTTTCCAGCTCAAGGAAACTGTTACAAATTCTCCACATCGGCTCTCTGCTCTCTCCTCTTTCTGTGCGTTTTCTTACGGGAATCTCCCTAGCAGGAACTTTCCTGCTCTGTTCTGCCTCCCCAACACTCATCTCTGAGTGCCTAAATCTTCCCATTGGAAGAACTGATGCTGAAGCTGAAACTCCAATACTTTGGCCACCTGATGTGAACAGCTGACTCATTTGAAAAGACCCTGATGCTGGGAAAGATTGAGGGCAGGAGGAGAAGGGGACGACAGAGGATGAGATGGTTGGATGGCATCCCTGACTCAGTGGATATGAGTCTGAGTAAACTCCAGGAGTTGGTGATGGACAGGGAGGCCTGGCGTGCTGCGGTTCATGGGGTCGCAAAAGTCGGAGACGACTGAGCTACTGAACGGAACTGAACTGAAATCTTCCCAGGCTCAGCCTAGCACCACCTCATCCATGAACCATCTCCATCTCCATGTACAATGGATCTGTCTTTATATTTCCGTTCTGTTTTGGGGATCTTATTTTTTAAATTATATTAAGTACCGTGTAGTTTGTTATTAGCGTTCGTATCTTATCTCTTCTCACAGAAACTAAGCTCTATTACATACATTATTTCTAAATAAGATTGTGTGTGACAGGTGTTTGGCACAGTCTTACAAAAAATTGGATATTATCATTATTTTGTACTTCCAATGTTTGGTCTATTCAGTCAACATATATGTACCAAGAATCTACTTAGTACAAACATGTACTGACAATGTACGTGTACCATCAGGATTAATAGCATTTGCTCTGAGGATAAACAGATTGGGCTCTATGGGACAACTTTCTCAGTTTCTTCATCTTTCAAATAGGGTAATAGAGATATTATGAGGAATCATTGATTTAATATGTCTGAAGCATACAGAACAGTGTATAGCATGCATCAAACATTCAGGGGATATTATTATCAACCACATTGTCGATTAGTTTCAGGGGATACACCTAACATGCGTTCCACCATATAGTACAACCTCAATAAATATTGAATGGATAACTTTTGGGTAACAGTACATATAAAAAATTCCAAGTAAGACTAATTTAAATTCATATAGAGTTAAGTATATTAACATTCATGAATGATTCACAGTAACAAACATGTGTTTTTAAATTGATTTTCTTTAGAGATTACATTGAGCATTTCACAACAGCCCTTGAAGCAATTGGAGAAGCCCTGGCAAATACCACAAAACCGGAAAGAGGAATGACTTAGGTCAACTAGGAAATTCACTCACTTCCAGACTCCGCAACTGTCTGCATGCTCCATGTTTCACCTCAGCACCTGGGGAGGCTTCTACCGCCTTCTACCAATTTTTCGGAAGTGAAAGTCAACTCTCTCCTCTCACGGGTTCATGGGAACCCCAGCCCCACCCCAGGCTGAGCCCAACACCCGAGATCAGCTTTGTTTTCAACCCCTCACTGAGTCTGGGCTCTGTGGTCAGAATGCCTGGGATCACCCTCCTACCCTGTTGGTGGGAGTGTGAACTGGTGCAGCAACCACAGAAAGCAGTGTGGCGGTTCCTCAAAACACTACAGATAGCGTTGCCAGAGGGTCACGGATGGCTCAGATGATAAAGAATCTGACCACAATGTGGGAGACCCTGGGTTCCATCCCCTGGGTTCGATCCCTGGTTCGGGAAGACCCTCTAGAGAAGGGAATGGCAACCCACTCCAGTATTCTTGCCTGGAGAATTCCATGGACACAGGAGCCTGGCGGGCCCCAACCCATGGGGTCGCAAACAGTTGGACATGACTGAGCAACTAACATTTTCACTTTCACTTTATGAAATGGCAATCCCCCTCCTGGGCATATATCCAAACAAAACTATAACTCGAAAAGATACATGCACTTCCAATGTTCACTGCTGTACTACTCAGCCATAAAAAAGAATGAAATAATACCATTTGCAGCAACATGGAGGGACCTAGAAATGGTCATACGAAATGAAATCAGTCAGAAAAAGAAAGACAAATATCATACATCATTTACATGTGGAATCTAAAGTATGACAAAAATTAACTTACCTATGAAACAGAAATAGACTCACAGACAGAGAATAGGCTTGTGGCTGCCAGGGTGTTTGAAGTGGGAGAAATATATTGTGAGTTTTGGGTTAATAGGTGCCAACTATTATGCATGGAATGGATAAACAGCAAGGTCCTACTGTATAGCACAGGGAATAATATCCAATATCCTGTGATAATGAAAAAGAACCTGAAAACTATATATATATATAACTATATATATAAAACTATATATATATAACTATATATATAAAACTATATATATATAACTATATATATATCTATATATAACTATGTCTATATCTGAATCACTTTGCTGTATGGTGGAAATTAAAACAACATTGTAAATTAAGGATACTTCCATAAAACAGTGGGCTTAAATGGGCTTCCCCAGTGGCTCAGCAGTAAAGAATCTGCCGGCTGTGCAGGAGTTGCAGGAGCCGCAGTTTCAATGCCTGGGTGGGGAAGATTCCCCTGCAGGAGGGCATGGTAACCCACTCCAGTATTCTTGCTTGGAGAATCCCATGGGCAGGGCCTGGTGGGCTACAGTCCATGGGGTTTCAAAGAGTTGGACACGACTCCTTGTGGCTGAGTAGAATTCCATTGTGTGTCGGGACCACGTCTTCTTTGTCCTTTCACCTGTCAATGGACATGTAGGCTGTTTCCAGGTCTTGGCTATTGTAAACAGTGCAGCAGTGAACTTCAGAAGTGCATGTATCTTTTTGAATGCCGGGGCGGGGGTGCGGATTGCCATTTCATAAAGTGAAACATAAAGTGACTTAGCATGTAGCACCCTGAAATAAATTAAAAAAAGAATGCCTGGGTTGAGAGTCTTGTCCTGCTACTTGCTGACAATCCCTCTGGGCCTTAGTCCACTATATGCACAAGGATAGTAAGAGTATCCCCCATATTGAGTGATCGGGGAGCTGAGTTAATCCAAGTAAAGTGCTGAGCACTATGCGTAGCACAGGCTGTGTGCTCAGTAGCTGTGACTCGTCTCGTTCTAGCCCCCAGCAGGGCAGCCTCTCTGAGCTACTCCCTGAGCTCCTTCCACACTTCACAACTTAGCATCTGTTCAGTCCCATACCAGGCCCCTCTCTGATTCAGCATAGATTGAATATTCTACCTCCATTTCAAGAGAACAAGACTCTCTCCCCAGATGTTAGCACTCACTCACATCAAACGGTGACTAGAAAGACATGCCAACATCCCAGACTAGTAGCATCTATGGGTGCTTGGGAAAGGTGTCCTTTAAGGGATTCACTTTTAGGATTGTTGCTGTTGAGAGTAACACACCATTCTTTTTTTTTTTTTTTTTTGGTTCTTCACTGTATAAACAGCTATTGATTCGTCCAGACTCATTACAAATGGCACCCTCAGAGGGTATATGACACGGCACAATCGTACATTCCCAGGTTTATCATCTTCAGGGGGAAACCACAAACAATTGCACTCTCAACAGCCACAGACAATCTTAAAAATGAATCACTTGAAGGACCCCTTTCCCCAGCACCCAGGATATTTAATATGCCTTTCTATTCACCGTTTGAGGTAAGTGAGTGCTAACAAAAGCCTGAGAAAGAGAGCCGTGTTCTCTTGAAACTGAGGTAGAGTATTTGACCTGTGCTGAGTTGGGGAGGGGACTGGTATCTGTGGGATGCCCACCACATGTTGGCCCTGCAGGAGTGGCTTACACCCTCATATTGAATCTTAACTACCATCCTACGAAGTAGATGGTGTTCCTCATTTTAAACACGAGGAAACCGAGGCACAGAGCGGTCATAGTACTTGCTTGCATTTACTCAGCTATATATTGACTCTATAATTTGCATTTGGATCTTTGTGCTGACAGAGGCCTGTCCCCCTGGGTTTCGTTGAAGAGGAGATGGAGCGGTCCGGGATTAGGAGAGAATGAATAGAGGAGTTCGGGCAGGCAGGAAAGCCAGACTTTTCTCCCCTCGCCAATCCTATTAAGGGCTGATTCTGACTAAAATCCTGCCAGGTGTACATCAATAAGAGAGGAAAACATTCCTGCGAAGGCTTCTTTTATTTGCAGAGTGGGAATTACCGGGCCATGATCACCAGAAGAAGTGTTTTGCTTGGAAACCAAGAACTCTGGCCATCGTCTTCTTCTGAATTCGTATCAAATTACTCATGGTGTGCTGGAAAGCCTGCTTTGGAGGAAGTCATTCCTAACTGGGGATCTGGATTCTGACGCATGAGTTGCCAGACTTCAGGCTAGTGATAGGAGCTGATGGAACCTCAGTTGCCTCATCTAAAAATGGGATTATCAGAGATATCAACTCGGAGGATGATAATGAGGGACTGTTAAATGACTGTATATAATTGGTCGTTTGAATGGGGACACTGCCTGGGGAGAGTCCTGCTGAGAATTATGCTGGGAAAACAGGGGTAAACTGATGCCATCCCGTGCAAACTGGTCACATCAGGGGTGAGTTGTAAGAAGTGGTAAGAAGCCCCCCAGCAGATGTGCTGCCACCGGCTAAGTCCCTGCACATGCGCTTCCCTGACAGTATTTTAAGCACAATACCAAAGCCAAGCTACTGTAGTGCACAATTTACCCCTTTTCTGACCGTATTAGACTCACAGGCAGAGATGTGAGCCCAGCCTGGCTCCTATTAGTCGTCAGTTAGTCATATTTCTGAGGCTGATCAACTGTGAACACGTGCAGACTCATCTACATCTGATTTCTAAGTCATATTTCTAAGTCTGACCGACTGTGAACATGTGGAGACTCATCAGAACAACACAGAGGCTTCTCAGAGTAGTCAGAACAAGACCAAGGGAGAGAGTTTGTTCATAGGCAAGAGGAAGGAAGGTGTGTGCTGAAATCTATTTAAAAACAGACAGGAGACACAGCAGCTTCAGAGCAGAAGATGGGAAAGGGGATGTAAATGCACAGTGGGGAACAAGCTAGAACATCTTATTTAGTCACATACATCTGCCAAGAAGTGAAGATGCAGGGGCCAAAATATTCCAGCAAGAAGCGTCTTTAGCAACTGCTGGACAAAAAAGTTATGTTGCTCAGTCGTGTCTGACCCTTTGTGACCCCCTACCGGGCTCCTCCGTCCATGGGATTTTCCAGGCAAGAGTACTGGAGTGGGGTGCCATTGCCTTCTCCAGGCAATAACTGGTGGAAATAACACGGGAGGAAGGCAGAAATCCTAGGATTTCATTCTCCCAGATAAGCAGGGGATACTTAGTACTTATTTGTTTCTTTCCTCTTGCTTCTTTTGTGGTAAGGATTTATAAAGTAATCTGAGCAGGTGATTTACAGTTTACACCCACAGCCTAGAAGCTGATGATCACGAATGCCTGCCTGGTCATCAATTTCTCTTCCTTTCCTCCCCGCTCCCTACCCCCTCCTTTCCTCTCACAGCTCTTTATTGAGCCAGGCACTGAGGATGCGGGGGTGAAGAGACAGGTTCGTATTTGTCAGGGAAGAGGGGCACTGAGCAGATAATCAACCACAACTGGAGGAAGTGCCCTGAGATAGAATCCGCTCCTCACCCCAGACCCTTGACTTTTGCTCTGGTTGACACGTCCCTGTGTCCTCAAAGCATCTCACGTAACACGTCCAGCACTGAGCTCATGGTCTTCCTCCCACGTTCTTCCTGCCCCTATTGTCAAAGTTGATGAGATCACTAACTCTCAAGCCCTTGTCTTTTTACTACACCACAGTGCATGGTTCACCAGAGCAGAGTCTTGGGGAGAATGTGATTTGTGTTCTTAGAGACCTACAGAGAGCTGTGGTGTTGGAGAAGACTCTTGAGAATCCCTTGGACTGTTAGGAGATCAAATCAGTCAATCCTAAAGAAAATCAATCCTGAATATTCATTAGAATGGCTGATGCTAAAGCTGAAGCTCCAATACTTTGGCCACCTGATGTGAAGAACTGCCTCATTGGAAAAGACCCTGACGCTGGGAAAGATTGAAGGTGGGAGAAGGGGACGACAGAGGATGACATGGTTGGATGGCATCACCGACTCAATGGACATGAGCTTGAGCAAACTCTGGGAGATGGTGGACAGGGAGGACTGGTGTGCTGGAGTCCTTGGGGTCACATAGAGTCAGACACAACTGAGCGACTGAACAACGGAGAGCTGATGGGAGAGCAAGTATTGGGGGCTGCACATTCTGACCATTAACTTTGGGGTTGCTTTACAAGTGGATGTGTGTGTGGAGGGGGCAGGAGGGGGATATGGTGGCAGGAAGCAAATTGGTGAGTCAAGATAACAGTCCTGGCTCTGATGAATCTAAGCCCCTCTCCCCTTCTGCTGTGGAATCACCTTCCCCTCTTGCTTTGCCATTTTCATCATCAGTAGCAACAAAAACCTAAAATGCAGAACTCAAGCCTCTGTTCAACCTGTATTCTCAGAATAAGAGAGGCTCATTTGCTAAATGCCTCCTGTGGCAAGCAGACAGCAGCTCTGGTTGCAATCCCCACCCTGACACTCTCCACCCCCATCCCTCCTTATCTATCATCTATTTACCCACTTGAGTAATGGGAGGAAAAACCAGCTCTGTAATCAATCTCATTTTCCCTGAGTGCTCAGAGTTAAAAATCATTTGCATTTCGACAATGGCCCAGCAGTTTCTTACCCCATCCATCAAGGTGAATGATAAATTGGCTGCCCAGTTTCCATCTGATCTTTAATTGAATAACTGCATGCTATCAACACAAATTTGCAGTTTGGCCTAGAGCTTGTTTTGGAGTGGTGGGGTGGGCTTTGCTTCTTTACTAAAGTGTTTCCAATTTTAAATTTATATTATGTCCATATAATAGTGTGTATGTGTTTGGAGAGAAAATGGGGGTAGTGGACAAAGAGAGGGCAGAGTGATGGGGCTGGGAAAGAGGGTACATGAAGGGGTGAAAGCATGCAAACCACTAATTAAAATGGGAAAATAAAATTCTTTCACTTGGGGCCACAGGCAGTGAATGTTTCTTGCAAGAAGAAAAAAAAAAGTGTAGCCCCTAATACTTAGAGATTTGCAACTGGGAAATAACTTTGTAAAATGTGATGGACAGTTACTGGATTATCTCCTTAATCACACCTTTATTTCTATTAAGCAGGGCTTATGCTCCCAGCAGGTTTCAAACATGTGTTAACACTGAACATCCCGTGAAGGAATCAAAGGGCTGTAGCAACTGCAGCTTTGTGGAGGGACTCTACAAATAGAAACATCCAGAGAGAGGGGCAGAAAAACCAGAGCAGGGCAAAAACAGCTTCAGTCTGCTCTGGCTTAAGTAAATCTCTCTTCCCCCCAACCACTGCAGAATGTCAGGAACTTTGGAGGGAGATGATAGAAACACAGGGAAAGGCATACAGATCAGCAATACTGCAGAAATTCTTCTTCTTTTTTTTCCTCAATGAAATCTTAGGATTCTAAGAGTTGGTTGTTTTAAAGGACTAATTCCCATAAGACATAATTAGCATTTATGACATTTTATTATGAGTATTCTTTTTCTTATAATCCAAATGTGTAACCACTCTGAACAGTTAACCTGCCAGTAAACCCTCAGCAAGAGATGAAAATGATCAGAGTCCCAGTTTGTGGTTTAAAATTGAGCTCCTCATAAGGTACAAAGTACTCTAGTAGTTACTGGAATCTCTTCCCAGGAGTTTGCACAGGAGGGAAAAAAGGGGATAGATGCTAATGGAGGATGCGGACCAAGTACTGACTATCTATTAACTTGGCCAATCCTACCTTCTGCGCTGTGGGTTCTGGTATCCCATATTGGAAATGAGGAAACTGAGCCCAGAGAGAGCCATTAACCGGCTCATACTTACAAAATCATAGGATTTAAACTCAGATCCTCCCGCTCATTAGCCAGCTTAAGTGAAAGAAGCGAAGAGCTCAGCAGCTATTTGGAGGTCTTGTCTCTGGATCCTGTTTTTAAGGATCCTTGCTTCCCCTCTGTTTTTTTAAAATTCCCTTCCAATATCCAAATGTGCTCATAGTTTCCACTGACTCTTCCATATTCACTCTTTTCTACCCTGATCTGTGCCTCAGAGAACGGCCACCCTTGCTCTCTGGCATTGTGTCCAGCCAAGGGAGGGCCTGGAGGCAGACTGGAAGGAGGGACGAGATGACATTGGGGTTTCTCTCTCCCAGGCTCCCTGCCTGCAAAGTTGCAGCAGCGGCTGCCCAGGCCCCAGGTGGCCATCTTCACAACTGTCTCCAAACTACAATCATCCAACAGTTCCCTGAGCGCCGAAGAATTTCGAATTCAAACTGCAGTGCTGAAGAGGACTCTTGAGAGTCCCTTGGACTGCAAGGAGATCCAGCCAGTCCATCCTAAAGGAAATCAGTCCTGAGTATTCACTGGAAGGACTGATGCTGAAATTCCAATACTTTGGCCGTCTGATACGAAGAAATGACTCATTGGAAAAGACCCTGATGCTGGGAAAGATTGAAGGCAGGAGGAGAAGGGGATGACAGAGTTTGGACATGAGTTTGAACAAACTCCAGGAGATCGTGAAGGACAGGAAGGCCAGATGTACCGCATTCCATGGGGTTGCAGAGTCGAATACGACTTGGTAACTGAACAGCACCAATAACAGTTTCCAAATGTTTTGATCTCAGAATCCTTTTAGAAATTGTGGAAGACACCCCTCCCCAAGAGCTTTTGCTTTTCTCTCAATGTTTACCATGCTAGAAATTAAAACTGAGAAATTCTCAAACACAAGACCTGCAAACACACATTCCAGTAGCCATCAGAGTGGAGACACCATCTCAGGTCACATAGAAAACTCCCTTGAGCGCTCATGATGGAACAAGAACAGAGGAGGCAAAAAAACTATCTCACTATCACTTGTAAGGTGGTTTTGATGCTGTGGATCTCTGATAGTCTCAGGGATCCCCACAGGCTTCCAGCCTAAGAACCGCTGCCCACACTGCCCCTACAGATTCACTCCAGGACGCTTCCCCAGCCTTGCTAGGTTTCTCACTCTGCCTGTACCTTCGTAATTCAACTTTATGCTTCTCTCCTCCACCATTCCATTTTGAGTATGTCCTCTGTTTTCTACCAGAAGGCTGACTTATCACAGACCAGGGGGTGACTGGAAATTTACCTTGGAAATAGGGCTGGGGCCAGAAGAGGCTGAGGAATGCCAGCAGCAAAGGAAAAAAAAAAACATTCCTTCTGCCTGGGCTGACCTTTTTCCTGTGAACGTTGATTCATCTTTTCAATGGTATTTATTAGTTCCTCACTGATGAAAGGGTGTATGTAGAATCAGAGAGATGACGGCTTCTTTTTCCTGGACTCAGGCCAGAATGTAGAGATGTAGACAAGACAAGCCCTCTTCAGAGGAGACTCTGGAAATGAGTTCATGAGGAAGAAACGAAGGAAAGTTTCCTCTGAAGGAAGGGAATTTCTTCCCGTCTTCCGGGCTCCCACTGAATTTGGATCAGATCTCAGCTGTCCCATATCACTTTATATTGTCATTTATATGACATATTTCTCTCCCCTCTTCTAGACTGTAAGCTCCTCAAGACGCTTTCAGTCACCAAGGCAGTTCTATTTTCAGTGTGTGATACATGTTTGTTGAAGGATGGAGTAGAGAGAGAACTCTTTTTCATAACCACCATTTTGTTACCCGTAGTCAAGAGGAGACAGTTCATGCTTAGCTGCAAAGACCTGTTTTTTTTTTTTTAAAGTTTTCTAGAGGTATAATTGATCTGCAACAAAACTCCATATATTGAAGATGTATAATTTGATGATATTGGACCTACGCCCATGATACCATTAGTACAATCAAGGATAAAGCAAATACCACCTAAACTTTTCTTAAGCTTATGTCTTTTATTTATCATTTTCTGTGGTAAGAATATGTAACATGAGATTTACCCTCCTATACATAACAAATTTTTAAGTACAAATACTGTTAACTGTGGGTACCATGTTGTACAACAGGTCTCTAGAATTTGCTTATCCAGCTTAAGTGAAACTTTATACATTGTTGAACAATGACCTTCCATTTCCCTCACACATAGCCCCTGACAACCGCCATTCTATTCTCCGCTTCTATGAGTTTGACTATTTTAGAAACCTCAAGTAAGTGGAACCATGCGGTGTTATTTTTATAAATCACATGGGAAGTCATTTGATATGCCTGCAGAAGCAGAAAGGGAAGCCCCTGAAATGTTTATGCAGGTGTTGTGATACCTTCGGGATAAATGATTGGAAATAAAAAGCCCCGAGTTTCCATCTCAGCCCCACCACTGACTGGTGGGACTGCCTTTCACAAGTCACTTCCTTTCTCTGAGCCTCATGTCCTCAGAATGAATGGTTTGGACTAGAAGAGTGAATGCCAACTTATGGTTCCACATATCAGGGTGCAGCTACAAGGGATCTGAAATCTACAAGGGTACCAAACATTGTTGGATGCTTAAAAATTAGTATCTCTGACACATATCTGAATTATGTTATCACATATGTGGAGATGTGCTTATAATTGATGAAATATGAGACTCAGGTCATTCTTGAAATTGGTATGTTTATTTTGACTTTTTTCCAATCAAAAGATAATACAATTATTTAGTGTGTCATAATCTGACTCTAGAGAGAAGCTCTTCTTCTTGGAAAAACTGGAAATTGCTGAGCCTCAAGCCTTAGTTTTGCCTCTGAAGGCTCTAGATCTGATGCATGAAGCAAGAATGGACAGTTTTCCTCGCCTGCAGATTGGAAGGGCTTTGCTCACCACTGTTATATACACTGATGGAGGAAATATCTGCCTAAAGCCAATGAACATGTCTTCTAGTTTTCTAGTTCGTTTCTTTCTCCACAGACAGCACCCACGACATAAGCTCAAGCCCCATATTATGAGAAGAGCCTGAAAGTGTTTAAAGTGTGTGGTGGAAAAACTTTTTTTTTTTAACCAGACAAAGCAATTTTTGCTCTCACCTTCACCCATTGTATCTATAATCATCACTCAAAAATATTTTAGAAACTTCCTTTCTCCAACGGATGAGACAGATTTGAAGGAACTAAAGCTACAGAACTACATGTTTGGGGAGCCGCTGAACAGATGAAAAGAAACTTGTTAACTTTCAGGGATGTTTGTTAATGCCCAGTTCAAGAAATTCACTGACAACTGAATGGGAATGGTCAACTCTTAGGACCAATGTACTAAATAATTATGCTTTAAACATTTTTAATAATATTTTTTTCCTATATTTCTGCTACCAAAATGATACATATCTACTGTAGAATTTGGAAAAGATAGAAAGCCTCAAACGAATATCTAAACCACCATCAATCTACATTTAGCATTTTACATGCTTGCATGTATCTTTATACTTGGAAATTTTAAATTGCTTCCTATTATTCATATGTTTGATAACTTGCCTTCTCTTAAAAGCTTTTATTACAGAATATTAGACACATATGAAGAACTGTAAGTTACATTATAAGGCATGATAATAAAATGAATTATGTTTAGAGATTCAAATATCACCATTATTGTTTAACCTGTCTTTATGCTTCTCCTCAGTTCTCCTGACTTGGAATGCAGGTGTAAGGCTGGGAGCTAGAGCAGCCGTATGGTGAGTATGAGGAAAGGCTAAGAAAATTAATGAAAAATCTGACCTTGACCATCCTGGCGCCCATCTCTCTACAAATTTATGCTTATGCCATTTTAAAATCTGGTTATATGATCTGCTTAAATACTACATTTAGTTTTCTGTGAATGAGACTGAATGTAGTACTGATTGGGATGGCATCTCTCCCCCACTTATTCTCCAAACTAGACTCTTAAATCCAGCAGTATCCAAAAAGTTAGTGAGGAAGTTCCACAAATATTCTTTTAAAACATGTTATACTTTAAAAAAATTTTATATATTCATATATTTGGCCATGTCACTTGTGGGATCCTTGCTCCCTGACTAGGGATCAAACACATGACCCCTGCATTGGAAGCATGAAGAGTCTTTGACCACCAGGGAAGTCCCCTCTATAAGCAGGTTTATTAAATCAGGGTTCACATTTCTTAGTGAAGCTCACATGATCTGGCTACTCCCTATTTTCTTATCCTCATGAGAATCACTCTGCCTCTCATGAATTTGGTCACCTACTTTACCCTTTATAATTTCCAAGAAAATACTAAATTCTTTCCAATTTCATGGCTTTCAAGCATTCAATTTCATCTGCTTGGATCTCTTCTCCCCTGAGTTACCGTCCCATTCTAAACGAGCCCCACCTCTTTGTAAGCAAATCACTAGGCTTGGAGTTTCACTAGAGGAAACTCTTTATCAATTTTGTTGATTGTATACCAAGCAGAGCCTAGCACAGTGCATAACAGATTATAATTGCTCAAAAGTATTTTGTTAGATGAGCGGGTGAATACATTATGTGCTAAGCAAGTGTCAAAGAAAACCTATCCTTAGTTCCTCTTTAATTTCCCAAGCCAGGTTCTTCATCTTTGAGATGGGTAAATGATCCTTCTGTTTCAGCATGGTTTGAGAAATAAATGTGATCATTGTGTTTAGGGGCTTAATAGGTGCTTGAAATATGGCGTATTTGCCTCTGATAGGGGAGTCTTTATTCCCCAATTAAAATTTTTTTCCTTCCAACTTCACACTTCAAAACTAACACTTGGTAGAATTATTATTAGTGATAATTATAATCCATTCCAATACATGCTGAGCACTTGTTCATATGCCAATATGTTATATATATATGACCTTATTTTTATGTCATAGGCCTCTGTTATTATCCCTTTGTTGCAGATGAAGAAACTGAGGGTGAGACTAAGGACAAGCTTCTTGGGGTACCTGGCCGGTGCCTACAAGTGGACACTGACAATCAGGCTTCATCAGAAACTAGCCAGCAGAGAGCCTGATATTTACAGGATGTGTTCCCTGCCCTTGCTTCATTTTGTTCTTTTCCTGAGAAAAAGGCAAAGCAGAATAAAATGAGCTGATACCATTTTTTTTTTTTTAAAGAAAAGCAAGTTCCAAAGACTGCTCTGAGGTCAATACAGATTTTTATTCCAATCTTCTCTCCTCCTAGATCCACAGGCTCTGGAATGAAAATTGACACTCAAGCTGGTGACCCTAAGGCAGAATTCTCAACCAGAAAACAAGGCCCGAGTCAGACCTGCGGCAGCGTAACTTCCAGGTCCAGAAAGCAGACTGATACGCAGGACAGAAATTTACCTACAAGAATTGAAAGCAAAAGGCATTTGCTTTAACCTGAGCTCCTTATGTACTGATTGGCCAAAAAGTCTGTTCAGGATTTTCCAAAGCAGTTTATGGCCAACCTGATCTTTGTGGCCAACTCAATAGAAACTTACACATAGGAGGTGCTTAATAATTGCTGGCTGAAATGCATTTCATGGGTCTCATGATATAGTGAGATTTTATGATTTTAATAGAGTTTATTATGTCACACAATTTAATATAGCAACCCATACTCTTCAAAACTTGCCCCAACCTTGCCTTCCAGTTTCTTCTCTTAATAATCCAGCCCTGGTACATAGTTCTAACTACATCTGGGTACTGTTTCCTAGATGTGCCCTAGTGTTTAGTTGCTATGTTTAGCTGCTCTGGGCCTTTGCACCTGCTCTGTACCTGCTTCCAAGAATTCCTGTACCCCAGTCTGACCTCTTTTCATAGACTTGGCCAACTTATCCAGTAGGTCTCTGTTACACAGGCTTTTCCCCCGTGAAGCCCATCCCAGATAAGACAGATCCACACCAGTGAGCTTTCAAATCTTCCAGACATAATTATAGTAACGTTTTCCATTTTTTGGCACAATGTGGCTAGCAGATATTTAATAAAACATGGACTTTAGAGTTGGAAAGATGGGGCTAGAAATTCTAACTCCACCACATTGAAGTCATGCATCCTGGTGATCTACCTAAATGTGAGCTTCCATTTCCTCTTTGGAAATGAGGGTGCTCTGACCTGCCTGTTAGGGCTGTTTGGGAATGGGAGGGGAGGACGTTTATAGTTCCCACCACAGATCTGGTTCACGGTCAGGTGCCTCATGCTGGTTACTCAGGCTCTCAGCTCAAAGTTCTCTCATGAGAATCAATTCGGTCAGTTCAGTAGCTTAGTCGTGTCCGACTCTTTGCGACCCCATGAACCACAGCACGCCAGGCCTCCCTGTCATTCACCAACTCCTGGAGTTCACTCAGACTCATGTCCATCGAGTCAGTGATGCCATCCAGCCATCGCATCCTCTGTCGTCCCCTTCTCCTCCTGCCCCCAACCCCTCCCAGCATCAGAGTCTTTTCCAATGAGTCAACTCTTCGCATGACGTGGCCAAAGGACTGGAGTTTCAGCTTCAGCACTCTTGAGAATGGCCCCCATCTAATATCCCACTCCTCCATTCTACCCTCTTCTTTAAAGCTCTGGGCCCAGGTTGTCCAATTTCAAATTCCAGCTCTACACTTCTGAGTGTGGGTAAGTAACTTAATTCTGTCCTCTCATTTTCCTCACCTGTAAACTGGGGCTAATAATAATAAGGATGGACTCATAAGCCTATCACAGGCACGGAAAGCTCAGATGAGCACCGATGATGAATACTCTAGTTGCAACTGTACTGTTCACTCCTGTGTCCCCGGGGTACACATTAGCGCCTGGCCCAGAGAGCAACTCATCTTGTATTTGTTGAATGAATAAATGCACATGCTCTGGTTCTATTTTCCTTTTCTTACCTCCTATCCCTGTTTCTTGGAATAGAATGTGGGCTCCCCTGGGGCAGGAAGAAGGTGTCATTGCTATTAGGTGGTCAACCGCCAGCTCAGTGTCTGGCACCAGCAGTTAGTCAGTTTCATGGAATAGAAGGGGCATTGTCTGCAGCGTATTCCCACTGCGTTCCCCTGGAAGTGAACTCAATAGCATCAGCTGGCAGAACAGTCAGCACTCCGCCCAACACTCAGCAACCTCTTGCCACCACTTACTCAAGCTCACTTAACAGAGGGTGACCCAGGGATGCTAAGCTGCTTCCTCTCTGGCATGACAAGGACCTGGGCCATTGTCTCTCTTGACTGAGTACAAGACTTATTCTGCTGGCAGATGCATTTAGAGGATGCCCTGTTTGGCTGGCAGCAAGAGGACTCTTTTCTTTCTTTGTGGGTCTAATCCCTTGAATCAATATTTGTTCCCACCTCGCTCTGTTTACAGATGGAGACGGCTGGGCTGAAACGACATGTCCAAAGTAAGAGGACCAAAGTGGGCCATGAGGAGAGAGTCTGGGAAAGAGAAGGGAGGGCCCAACATGAGGCCCTTCAACAGGTCAGGGGCTCTGCTTTCCAGTAAAACCAGTCACTTCCTTGGCGACTTCCCTTAAGCTCTTTGCAAGCTTCCCAAAAGAGGTGGTGCAAGAGTGGAGGGGCAGCCAACTGCAGTTCAGTCTGACCAACAAAGAGAAGTAGGCCATGGCTAACAGAGAGGCATTGATGGAGACCAGCCCTGGCACCAGGAGGCCACCCGGCTTGAATATTCTTTTCTTCCAAAACAAGAGGGCCTCCCAAAGCCTGGAGTCACGCTGTCCGCCTCTGGGTTTGTAAAGTGCGTGTTTCTCTCGCACAGAGCCCGCAGCACCGTCTCTTTGGCCCCGTCTCCCATCCCCTCCCTTCCTCACGATGGGACACAGACTATTTCTGTCCCTTCTCGACACCGTCATCCCTGAGTCTGCCTCCTACTGCCGGATGTAGCCTCTCCGCGCAGCTGCCGGCAGAGTCTGGCTCTGCTACCAGACAGATGCTACTCCATCACACGTGCACTCTGGATGCCAACATGAGAGTTTCCCCTAGTCTTCTGCTGGCTGATCACTTTTCAGGTCAGGAGGGAGGGGAGAGACGGAGGGTGGGGAGAGGGTGAAGAGAGAGAGGGGCAGACTCACCGATGGAGGAAGCCAAGGCAATATGAGACTGGAGAGCTCTGATTTTTATTTATTTAAGATTTTTTTTTTTTGATGTGGACCATTTTAATAGTCTTTATTGACTTTGTTACAACATTGCTTCTTTTTTTATGTTTTTTTTTTTTTTTTTTTTTTTTGCCAAGAGGAACGTGGAATCTTAGCTTCCTGACAAGGGATCAAACTCCCATCTCCCTCACTGGAAGGTGAAGTCTTAACCACTGGACCACTGGAGAAGGCCACTAAATCTCCGACTTATAAACCAGATGTGATGGGAGGGTGCTTAAGAGACGGACGTACTCTACTTTCACTTGTGTGCCCTTGAAAATCGGTATGAAACCTGAGGCAGGAGAATGTCGATCAAAAAAACTCGCAGAATAAAGGACATTCTCCGCAAAGCTAAAAGTCATTAAACATTCACTGACATATATTACTTTCTAGACATAACAGTTGAGTATGTGTGCTGTGCTCGGTTGTGCCTGACTCTTTGTGACCCCGTGGGCTGTAGCCCTCCAGGCTCCTTTGTCCATGGGACTTCCCAGTTAACAATACTTCAGTTACTTGCCATTTCCTTCTCCAGGGGATCTTCCCAACCCAAGGGTGCAGATCTTGTCTCCTGTACCTCCTATGTTGGCAGGAGGCCGCTTTACCACTGTGCCACCTGGGAAGTCCAACTTATTTTACTTTTTCAAAGCAACAGTTCAGATATTGGCCATCGATTTTACATGCAATCATTTATTTGGCTTTTTTCTTGCACAACCGAACAGAAGTTGGTGTGCTTCAGCCTAAAATGGGTCCAGCTGAGGCCACAGTTTATTTTTGGACAGGCTTAACATACGCCTGCTGCCCCACCTCAGCTCTATTAAGGTAACAAGGCCAGCGTTACTTCCTGTAGCTGTCACTTGGCTATCATAGCTGGCTTCACTGTGATTCTTGTCATAGATGAGCGAGGGGACATTGCTGTAGTCTGGGGGTCAGCATCTCCATGTTCAAGGTGTTTATTTCATCAAGTGAATGCCAGCAGCACGCGAAGCAGAAATGTCCTGCTTGCTAAAAAGTCAAAAGTCAAACAGTCTAGGGCCATTGGTGGTGGGTCAAAAATTGGGCTTTGTCAACAAAGGAGGGATTGAATCCTGTTTGCTGGTTCTGAAGCTCTTTCCATAGCGTCTGGGGTCCAGAAGACCAGGATACACTTAAAGGTCAATGCCATAAATAGCACCATCATCAAGAGCTAAAGCCTGATCATGGGAGGAATAAGGAATCAGAATAAGAATGAGCCCTATTGTCAGCTAGTAGTGAAATTTATTGGCCCTGGAGGGGCCTGGCCAGTTTTAACACTTGGCAACTCTTTCGTCTGTCAGCTTACCAAAGCCACCCAGGCTGGGCTTCCGTCCTTTTGAGTAGAACACAGTGAAGGTCATAGATTTCAGAGTCCCAGAGCCCTGGCCCAGGAATGGGCTTCCCATCTTCTGCACAAACTTGGGTACATTCATTACAACCTCTGAAATTTGATTTCACTTATCAAATGAGAATAGTACTGTTTACTTTATACTAACTCTGAACAGGGTCACAGGGTTCAGATGGACGCACATATGAAATTATTAGCACAATCTGACACATGGTGAATCCTTCGACTGGTAGTTCTCAGTGGAGGATGGCTTTGCTGCCCAGCGGACATCTGGCGACATCTGAGGAGTTTCCCAATTCTAGGACTAGGGGGAGTAGATACTACAAGCATCTAGTGGGTAAGTCAGGAATGTGGCTAAGCATCCTACAATCCACAGCCCCATAGAGTAAGGGACCATCTGTCTCAGATGTCAACAGTGCCAAGGCTGAGAAACTCTGGTGAGATAAATAACAACCATTATGTGCCAGGCATGTTCCTGTATGAATGGAATATCTTTAAACTGTACAGGTTCCAAAATGCGGATGCTGACTTAAAAGGCTGATCACAATGACAACACCTAATCATTTACAAAGAGCTTTCACATACATACTACACTATTTCATTTGATATTCAAAAGGACCTGTTTCTAAGTATTAGTGTCAACTTATCCTCCAGGGGATCTTCCTGACCCAGGAACAGAACCCATATCTCTTGCATTGGCAGGCAGGTTCTTTACCACTGGCGCCACCTGGGAAGCCCTATTTTATAGGTTGTCACACTTAGGCTGAGACCTTGGATCACTCAGCTGGTAAACAGCATCCCAAGTTTAGGATACAGTTCTCCTGTTTCCCTGTGTACCATCACAGGCATCTGGCATATTTAGATAACATGGCTGCTCAGCTTTGAAGAGTTTGGGTAACGGATTCAGCTGTGAAAGGGACATATCATACTGATCATTAGGGAGCTATCCTTTGCAAGGAGCACACGAAATGATATGCACAGCAGGCACTCAAAAATCAGAGCTCGATCAGATCAGTGTCCCTGAGTCCTGTTGATGACTGGGCAGAATATAGTCCTTAGCCCCCATTTGTAAGCCAAGAGACCCCCAAGGCCAAGCCAGGCCTCATGTGCTGTCAGGTCTCCCAGCAAAAGCCTGTGCAGGAGCCTCAGGCTCAGACAGCAGCCCACTGTCCACAGTCACTTTGTTCAGTGAGGGATGCTGCCTGTTAGGTTCCGCCCTGTGCTGGTTAGCGAGTCCTTCTGGCACCTGGTACCCCAGGGCTCATGCCTTGACAACCACACTACCACCTTGTCATTACCTATCGGGAAGGTCACCTTTCTGACAGACAGCTTTGAAAATTATTCCCTAAATTTTTTTTTTTTTTTAGTAGCAAAGACAGATTCTAGTTCTGACATGCTCTGCTTATTATGACATGAAACAGCATTCTTGTTTCTTTTTCTTGGAGACGCATAACTGCCGACTTTGGTTCACGTGGCGTGTCACTATGGTATAGTGGTTATTTGCTCAGATCTTCCATAACATTTACATATGCCTTCATCCATTCATTCACTAGACTCTGCATGTGAATCTCTACGGTGAATTTAGCACTCTGCTGTGCAATTATTGGATTGACAAAACACGTTTCTATTCAGTCCTTGGCCTTGAGGACTTCTCAGTCTAGTGGGTAAGGCAAGGGTGTAACGAGGATACATTTTTAAAGTGGTCAGTGAAACAAAAGAGGTATGTATCGTACCTGGCAGGATGGAATTCAGAATTATTTGTGGATTGCAGAGCTGGTTGCCTGGTTCACTCTGGATGGTGAAAGACGGGGTAACAGCAGAGGCTGAAGACTGGATTTTGTTGGAATATGCCATCATCTGTGTGCAGGGGATGGAAGAGAACTGCGCATCTACAGCTGACAAAAGCTGATGACACTTTGGTCTGGAAGAAGGCCTGGATGCCCGAGTTTTGGCCCTGAGTGACTCTTAGTGACCTTGATGCGCCCTTGGTGAATGACATTTCAAAGGCACCACTGAGTATCTGAATGTACTAGCAAAAAGCTGTAGAAAAGGAGCTGCTAACACTGCGTGGGGTAGGGGTGGAAGCAGTGCCCCAGAAGATGTGTTATTTCAACAGGGCAGAAAGTATTTAGAAAGGCTCCCCGGTGGGGAAGGGAAGCGGGGTATTTCTGGGCAGAGCAAGAGTGAAACCAACACACTCGAAAGATGACAGTGTTGTTGGATCAAAGCAAGGGATGAAGCTTGAGGGCCCTTTGGGGTCATTCGAATGCTGGGCTAGGGGGGAGAGGTCCTACCTCTGCAGGGGACCTGCTGGGTTGTGGCTGATTTATGTGGAGGCGTGATCTGGTAAGATCTACACTGTGCATGCATCTCTCTGGAAGCGATACGGGGCTGTGGGAGGCTGGACTGTGAGCTCAGATCAGGGGGCAAAGGGACAAGTCAGGCAGCTGCTGCAACCACCCGAAAGAGACTGTGAGCCCTCCTCAGGCTTCACCCAACAGAACAGTCTGTACCTTTGCCCAAGCTGGTTACCTATGCTTCCCACCAGATGCCCCAGCACATACTCAGAGCAGAAAAAAAAAAAAAAAAAAAAAAAACAGGGAAAAGGCCAAGAATAAATGAAACAAAACTAAGATGTGTTTCAATCCTAAAGGAAATCAACCCTGAATAATCATTGGAAGGGTTGATGCTGAAGCCACCTGATGTGACAAGCTGACTCATTGGAAAAGACCCTGATGCTCAGAAAGATTGAGGGCAGGAGGAGAAGGGGACGACAGAGGATGAGCTGGTTATGTAGCACCACGAATCTGAGGAAACTCCGGAAAACAGTGAAGGACAGGAGAGCCTGGTGTGCTGCAGTCTGTGGGGTCACAAAGAGTCAGACATAACTTAGTGACTGAACAACAACAAAGATGTTTAAATACTCAAGTACCTAGTAGAATTTGTAGTCCCTATACTTCATGGTATACCTGCTTATTTATATGGTATACCTGCTTATTTATACCATATACCTGTTTATTTAACTTATATGCAAAGTACATCATGTGAAATGCTGGGCTGGATGAAGCACAAGCTGAAATCAAGATTGCTGGAAGAAACATCAATAATCTCAGATCTGCAGATGATACCACTCTTATGATAGAAAGCGAAGATCTAAAGAGACTCTTGATGAAGGTAAAAGAGGAGAGTGAAAAAGCTGGTTTAAAATCAGTATTCAAAAAACTAAAATCATAGGATCTGTCCCATGGTAAATAGATGGGAAAACAATGGAAACAGTGGGAGGCTTTATTTTCTTGGGCTCCAAAATCATTGCAGATGGTGACTGCAGCCACGACCAACATAGACAGCATATTAAAAAGCAGAGACATTATTTTGCTGACAAAGGTCCATCTAGGCAAAGCTATGGTTTTTCCAGCGGTCATGTATGGATGTGAGAGTTGGACCATAAAGAAAGCTGAGCACCGAAGAATTGATGCTTCTGAA
This sequence comes from Ovis canadensis, assembly GCF_042477335.2. Taxonomy (NCBI): domain Eukaryota; kingdom Metazoa; phylum Chordata; class Mammalia; order Artiodactyla; family Bovidae; genus Ovis; species Ovis canadensis. Next base: position 32,105,690 of record NC_091265.1, on the reverse strand, counting down.
CTGTGGTGTTGGAGAAGACTCTTGCGAGTCCCTTGGACTGCAAGGGGATCCAACCAGTCCATCCTAAAGGAAATCAGTCCTAAGTATTCATTGGAAGGACTGATGCTGAAACTGAAGCTCCAGTACTTTGGCCACCTAAAGTGAAGAACTGACTCATTGGAAAAGACTCTGATGCTGGGAAAGATTGAGGGCAGGAGGAGAAGGGGACGACAGAGGATGAGATGGTTTGATGGCATCACTGCATCGATGGACATGAGTTTGAGTAAGCTCCAGGAGTTGGTGGTGGACAGGGAAGCCTGGCGTGCTGCAGTCCATGGGGTCACAAAAGAGTTGGACATGACTGAACGGAACTGATACTTGATGGAATAAATGCGCAAAGACGTGAGAAGCAAGAAAGTGGAGAGTGAGGGTGAGTGTCTACTCAAAGGAGCTCTGAAAATATTTTTATCTTTCTGTGGTTCTAATATCACCCCCAGTCCCTGACGGGGGTGAAGCTGGGGTTAGTGATGGGACTTATCCTCTGGGTGAGAGCCAGCGCTCTCACCTGTGGGCTGGCTGTTGCGGTTCATCGTGCATGATGCTCAGGGTGCCACATACACCATCTTAGTTCTTCCTTGTCACAGCTACAAAGCAGACTTTACTGGTGAGGTGCAGACAGTTTAGGGATGTGCCCAAGGTCGCAGTCTGGCAAGTGTGAAATTGGGATTTGAACTCTAGTCTGTCCGGCTCTAAAGCCTCCTGCGTTAGTGAGTACATTACTGAAGACACCAGCCTCACCGCAGCAGGATGAGAAATACATCCAGGTTGTTAATATTACCTCTCTTTCTGACCCTAATTCAGAGTCTTTAAATATGGACGTGAACAGGAAAATCTGATTTGGGGTAAGAAAGAAAATGGTAGGAAAGAGAAAAAGGAAAATAAAACATCTACCTCCAATTTTTGTTGTGGGCTTGTGTAAGGTCATTACCCTCTTTGGGTCTGGGATTTTTCTTCAATAAAATGAAATAAATCAATTAAATCACATGCAAGCTATATTCTGTCTCAGTAGTCCTGGGATTCTATGCCCCAAGCTGAACCTTATCATGCAGTAGAAAGTAGCATCATGAAGTGTGATGGTGCTGAGATTTTTAAACTCATCTGAAGATAAAATAGGAAGCACTGTGTGCAGTTTCAGAAGAGAATGGAAATGTAGTTTCCAGATTTAGCAAATAAACACTGAGGGTGTTCATTTAAATTAGAATTTCAGACAGGCAACACATATTTTCTTAGTATGACTATGTCCCATGCAATATTTGGGATGTAATTATACTAAAAGTTTTTCATTATGTACCCAAACTTAAAACTTAACTGGGTGTCCTGAATTTTACCTGGCAAGCCTAAAATCTTGACAAAATAAAAATAGTGGCATAGTTAATTAAAGTCAGGAAGGAAAGGTTGAGGAAAGCATGGAGGAGCAGGCTTTCTCATCTCACAAAGCAGCAAACAAATATATCTCAGTGCAGTGCAGTTCAGTCGCTCAGTCGTGTCCGACTCTTTGTGACCCCATGAACCTCAGCACTCCAGGCCTCCCTGTCCATCACCAACTCCGGAGTTCACTCAGACTCACGTCCATCGAGTCAGTGATGCCATCCAGCCATCTCATCCTCTGTCGGCTCCTTCTCCTCCTGCCCCCAATCCCTCCCAGCATCAGGGTCTTTTCAAATGAGTCCGCTCTTCGCATCAGGTGGCCAAAGTATTGGAATTTAGAAATTTAGGGTTAAATAAACAGAGTTTAAGTTTGGCATCTGCAGTTAGAAAGATGACCAGTAGAAAAACTGATCAGGAAGGTACAGTAATAATAATAAAACCACCAGGAGGCTGGGAGAACAGCAAGGACGTAATACAAGGGCACCAAATTCTTCTTTTAAAGAAAGGAGCCCAGGATAGACTCTGCAGTGGATGAATCAGGAAGTACAAACATAAAGACATTATTTAGCAATATGGTGGGATTGCCAAAGATCTGAAAATGAAACAATTACACATGGCTTTCTCTGGGCAGTAAGATTTGGAAAGTGGGTACTGAGAGGGAGTTACTTTTCATTTTGTTCTACTCTCATTAGATTTCTAAATTTTATGCCATGGGTAACATTAAATTAAAAATAAAGTAGTTATATTAATCACTATCACTGCCACTCATCATTCCTCAGATTCTTTCTCATGGATACTATCATGTTCTCAATCCAAAGCTTCTTTTATTTGCCTCTACCATTTTCATTTGGTATCAGTTCAGTTCAGTTCAGTTCACTTCAGTCGCTCAGTCGTGTCCAACTCTTTGCGACCCCATGAATCGCAGCACGCTAGGCCTCCCTGTCCATCACCAACTCCCGGAGTTCACTCAGACTCACGTCCATCAAGTCAGTGATGCCATCCAACCATCTCATCCTCTGTCGTCCCCTTCTCCTGCTCCCAATCCCTCCCAACATCAGAGTCTTTTCCAATGAGTCAACTCTTCACATGAGGTGGCCAAAGTACTGGAGTTTCAGCTTCAGCATCATTCCTTCCAAAGAACACCCAGGGCTGATCTCCTTTAGAATGGACTGGTTGGATCTCTTTGCAGTCCAAGGGATTCTCAAGAGTCTTCTCCAACACCACAGTTCAAAAGCATCAATTCTTCGGCACTCAGCTTTTTTCACAGTCCAACTCACATCCATACACGGCCACTGGAAAAACCATAGCCTTGACCAGATGGACCTTTGTTGGCAAAGTAATGTCTCTGCTTTTTAATAAGCTATCTAGGTTGGTCATAACTTTCCTTCCAAGGAGTAAGCGTCTTTTAATATCATGGCTGCAGTCACCATCTGCAGTAATTTTGGAGCCCAAAATACAGTCTGACACTGTTTCCACTGTTTCCCCATCTATTTCCCATGAAGTGATGGGACCGGATGCCATGATCTTCATTTTCTGAATGTTGAGCTTTAAGCCAACTTTTTCACTCTCCTCTTTCATTTTCATCAAGAGGCCTTTTAGTTCCTCTTCACTTTCTGCCATAAGGGTGGTGTCATCTGCATATCTGAGGTTATTGATATTTCTCCCAGCAATCTTCATTCCAGCTTGTGTTTCTTCCAGTCCAGTGTTTCTCATGATGTACTCTGCATAGAAGTTAAATAAGCAGGGTGACAATATACAGCCTTGACGTACTCCTTTTCCTATTTGGAACCAGTCTGTTGTTCCATGTCCAGTTCTAACTGTTGCTTCCTGACTTGCCTATAGGTTTCTCAAGAGTCAGGTCAGGTGGTCTGGTATTCCCATCTCTTTCAGAATTTTCCACAGTTTGTTGTGATCCACACAGTCTGAGGCTTTGGCTTAGTTAATAAAGCACTTTCACAGCATCATCTTTCAGGATTTGAAATAGCTCAACCGGAATTCCATCACCTCCACTAGCTTTGTTCATAGTGATGCTTTCTAAGGCCCACTTGACTTCACATTCCAGGATGTCTGGCTCTAGGTGAGTGATCACATCATCATGATTATCTGGGTTGTGAAGTTCTTTTTTGTACAGTTGTTCTGTGTATTCTTGCCACCTCTTCTTAATATCTTCTGCTTCTATTAGGTCCATACCATTTCTGTCCTTTATCGAGCCCATCTTTGCGTGAAATGCTCCCTTGGTATCTCTAATTTTCTTGAAGAGATCTCTAGTCTTTCCCATTCTGTTGTTTTCCTCTGTTTCTTTGCACTGATTGCTGAGGAAGGCTTTCTTATCTCTCTTTGCTATTCTTTGGAACTCTGCATTCAGATGCTTATATCTTTCCTTTTCTCCTTTGCTTTTCTCTTCTCTTCTTTTTACAGCTATTCATAAGGCCTCCCCAGAGAGCCATTTTGCTTTTTTGCGTTTCTTTTCATTTGGTATAAAACTATTAAAAATCCGATAGATGAACCCAAAAGATGCACAAATATGTTCCATTGCTTTGCCACGTGTGGCAAATATATTTCCATGTTTTCTAGTATATAACATAGTAAACTTCTGATGAATAAGCATGGCTCACTTAATTTAAAACAAATATTTAGGGAGAGGCACTGCCCTAGCATGTCTTTGATTATGAGTTGCTGTACATTTCCCTTAAAACATACTTGCAAATGAATCAGGCTTTCATAAGCAGAAATTGGAGTAACAACTGGAGCAAAGTTTAGTTAAATTGCCATGGGCTTGATTGATCTACCTTAGAAATACATGGATTTTCACTGGATACTCCCATTCATTCAGAAAGAGGGCACACAAGTTCAGTTGAGGCTATTAGAAAAAGTCAAGTATTAAGAAGTTGTTTGAAGTCAAGGCCTGATTTCGTATGGGTGTGTGTGCACATACACACGTTTGAGTGACACACAGCATGTCTAAGAGGCAGATGGTTTGGACTATAAAAAAGTTGCTGATTCCAAAGTGAAGTTGCATTAGGAGAATTCTTGTTAAGCACTATACAGATATACAGCTGTAGCTTGTGACTCATGGTGCTTCTACCCAAAACATTACTGATGCATCCTGCAGCCCACAAACCCCAAGTCACCTTACCTCAGACCAATCTTTATCATCCTTAAACTCTCCTGCCATCACCAGCCGATTGGAGGTCCCTTATATGAACTTTACAATGTAATGTACTCAAGTATACCATATTTCAAAGGGCATTAAAGATCCTTGCCAAGCTTGCTGATTTCCCAGGACAAAGTTCAGTATATAAACTGCATTCCTGGGCGGTACTCATGGAAGCTCTGAGGGGACACCCATAGCAACCACTCTCAGCCAGATCTTCTCACTTTGCCCTGATATGGAACGAACCTTCCTTTACAGCCTGGCCCAAAGGCCACTTCTTCCAGAAAGACCTTCTGTCTCCCCCCACATCAAGAGCTAATATTTTATTCTCAACTCCTCCAGAGTTATTTTGAAGAGTAAATAAGATGATGGTGGAAGCTTATTAAGGAACGGGTAATTTATAACATGCAGAAGGGAAAAGCTAAGGCCAATCTGGTTCCAGGGTAAAAGATAAGAACTTTAAAAATAACAACAAAAAAGCAACAGCTACTACTCCTACGATTTTCGTCTTTACTGAGTATCTATTATGAGAACATTAAGGGTTTTACAATTTTCTTCTCAATTTAATTCTCACCATGGGATGGGGCATTGTTATCACTCACTTCAAAATGAAGAAAATAAGGTCCAGAGGAGTTCATATCCAAAATAAATAGTGAACTTGTATAACTCAAAGGCAAAACCCCCAAATAATCCAGTTTAAAAAATGGGCAGAGGAACTGAACAGACATTTTTTCCAAAGAAGACATGCAGATGGCCAACAGGCACATGAAAAGATGCTCAGCATCATTAATCATCAGGGAAATGCAGATAAAAACCACAATGAGCTTCGCCTCACACCTGTTAGAATGGTTATCATCAAAAGGATAAGACGGAACAAGTGTTGGCAAAGATGTGCAGAAAAGAAACTCTTGTGCTCTGTTGAGTAGGAACGTAAATTGATGCAGCCTCTATGGAAAACAGTATGGAGGTTTTTCAAAAATTTAAACATAGGATTGCCACATAATCAAGCAATTTCACCCTGGGTATTCATCTGAAGGAAATGAAACACTATCTGAAAAATCTGTACCCCTATATTCATTGCAGCACTATTCATAATAGCCAAGAGAGGGAAACAAGCCGAGTGTCCATTGATAACTGACTGGATAAAGAAAATGTGAGATATATATATATGTATACACACATATATGTATTTGTATACATACAGTACACACATAATAGAATATTATTCAACCATAAAATAGGATGAAATCTTGCCATTTGCAATAACATGGACAGACCTTGAGGATATTATGCTAAATGTAATAAGTCATATAGAAAAAGACAAATATCATATGGTCATATTTATATGTGGGATTTTCTTTTAAAAGGCATCAACGTTATAGAGGACAACATATTTGTGGCTCAGCAGTAAAGCATCTGCCTGCTGGTGCAGGAGACATAGGAGATGAGGGCTTGATCCTTGGGTCAGGAAGATCCCCTGGAGGAGGAAATAGCAACCCGTCCCAGTATTCTTGCTTGAAGAATCCCGTGGACAGAGGAGCCTGGCGGGCTAAAGTCCATGGACTATCAAAGAGTTCGACATGACTGAGCACACACACAAGTCAATTGTATCTCAATAGAACATTTAAAGAAAGAAGAAGGCACAGACAGCTTAAGTAAGCAGACTAGCATCACAGAACAAAGAAGCTACAAAGCCATGCTTTAAGCCCACCTTTCAGTGGAAGATGATGACACAGACCAGCCCACGGAATTGCCTTTCTGAGATCTAGTAAGAAGGCTGCAGGAGAAACCGACACAAAATAGCAGAAGTGGTTTACAGACAGTTGGTTCGTTGGTTCAGTCGCTCAGTCGTGTCTGACTCTTTGTGACCCCATGGACTGCAGCACGTCAGGCCTCCCTGTCCATCACCATCTCCTGGAGCTTGCTCAAACTCGTGTCCATTGAGTCAGTGATGCCATCCAACCATCTCATCCTCCGTCATCCCCTTCCCCTCCTGCCTTCAATCTTTCGCAGCAGCAGGGTCTTTTCCAATGAGTCAGTACTTCACATCAGGTGGCCAAAGTATTGGACTTCCCAACAAGTGCTGACAATTTGAGTGCAGTAGACATTAGCTATTTTAAATCCCGTGCCTAGAATCCCCTTTTAGGAGGCCATGCCTCCTCCCAGAATGTTGAAGCATGCACGAACATGTGTTGACTGAGGAGTGCCCACAGAACAGGATGCCCTGTTACTGCACCACCACGGTGGCAAAGAAAAGAAGGAAGTGGGGGGCTGTCAGCCAACACAGAGGCTGGGGTTCCACAGCCCTGAGTAGCAGCTGAGCAGCCATGGACCTTGAGATGCAACCCAGCCTTTTGCCTGGACTATACAAGCCAGGCAGTAAATGAAACTGATCAGATACACCATCCGGTGTCTGCTACTGTGGGCCCCCAGGGAGACAGTGGTCCCCTGGAATGGCTTCTGATTGCCAGGAGGGGCTTTAAGAGCAGGCAACAACTTCTGAAGCTCTTGACAGGCATGAGATGCTCTGTGTGTGTGTGCTTAATCGCTCAGTTGTTGGCCAACTCTTTGTGACCCCATGGACTGCAGCCTGCCAGGCTCCTCTGTCCATCCAATTCTCTAGGCAAGAATACTGGAATGGGTTGCCATGCCCTTCTGCAGGGGATCTTCCCAACCCAGGGATTGAACCCAGGTATCCTACACTGCAGGTGGATTCTCTACTGTCTGAGCCACCTGAGAAGCCCAGAGAGGCATTTTTATGGGCCAGTCTATGAGGGCACAGCACAGCTTCATACCAAAACTGACCTGGGTTTAAATTATAACTTGCAGCTTTTTTTTCCTTTGTGATTCTGGGCTTGTTACTTCACCTTTCTGTGCCTTATTTACCTCACTTTGAGGTGAGGAATAATCATGCCCATCTTGTGATGAGAATTAAATGAGAGAAAAAGGGCAAACCCTGTGACATACCCATGATGATAGGTAATAAATGGTGGAAGTGGTGATAGTAGTCGCTGCTGATTTCTTGTTACTTGTATAATGCTTACGGCTTTTGCTCTGAAACCAGACAGGCCTTGGCTTTTTTTTTTTTTTTCTTCTGACTCCAAATCAGACTTGCCAAGTTACAGCGCTGGCCTAGCAACAGTGAGCAAGCTGCTTCCTGGCTGGACCTGAGGCTGCCTCGAGATTTGGGTTTGTCCGCTGTGAGTGTGGCTTCCTCGCTTCTTCCCTCTGGCCCCGTTCTCCTCCTCCCTCCCCACTTCTGATTTTACCCTTGTCTCTTCTTTGCCCTTTTTGGTTCCTCTGGAATTCCTGGTTCCTGTTGCCATGGCTTTTGTTTAATTGATTTTCTTGCCTGTAGAGAGAGGTCTTCTTCCTGCCTCCTTTCTTCCCATCTTCCTTGACACAGCACATTCTCTACTGCACCAAATACCATAAATATAGAAGAGGGACTACTTCCCAGGGACGTGACGACACCACCAGGAAAACATTATGCATGAATCTATAATATGGGATAGACTCTACTAAATGTCATTCTTAATGTGTTTATTCACTCAGGAAACAGTGTTTTCATCCCTTCTAATTACTAAGCACTGTACTTGGCACCGATACAATGCTATGGGGACTTAAGAAGGGCCCAATTGATTCTGCCTAGCCAGTGGCTGCCAAGAGGGCAATACTAGCAAAAATAGAACCCTTACCAAAGATGAATGTTAGGCTGTTACAAGAAAGTCTTACTCCTTTACATTTTGTTTTACATTGGCCAATAAAATAGGAATTTCTGCTGATACTTCTGCTCCTCTCCAGCCTGTTATGGTAGCTGTGTCCACAGGTACCATCTCATCACTCACGCACCTGCTTGTGTACCATTTCTCTCTCTCTCCTCTGTATTCCCCCGTGACGGATTCTTTGCTTTTCGTTCTCTTTTTTTCTTTCTCAGCCGTGAGTTTCAGCTTTATCTGGGGACTTTCCTGAAGATTATAACCCAGGAGACAGCCTCTCGGAAAACTTCGAAGAATTTCTCTTTTCCTTCTTCCTTTTCTCCTCTGTTTAACTCCCTTTATTCACTCTGGCAGCTTTATTTTTTTCATGAGTGGCGCTCAACTCAAAATGCTCGCCACCTTCAAAGTGCTCAGCAGTGACATTTTGATCGTGAGATATTTTCAACAGCAACATATTTAATATTGGATGTGTGGTTCTATGAACTAGTACTGGTCACTCTTTTCATGGAATATCATGGAGGCTCTCTTTATTCAGTCCTTTGCTTAACTGCATCTCCTCAGACAGGCCCTCCCTCAAACGGCACACTACCCTCCCACCCTACCTCGATCTCCCTCGGTGCCTTTACAGCTTGCTAAGCGATTCACTTCTTGTGTGTCTCCTTCAGAACCTGGCAGGCTCCCTGAGGTCAACAGCTTTGTCTTCTCTGCTTGGCATCTGGCAGACAGTCAATAAACATTTCTTGATTGATTGGATAAGTTTAGGCATTATATATAATATTTAATAACATGGAATTTCTCCTTATATTAAATGAAATGGAAGAAAATTATGCTGTATCATGTCAACTGAATGAAATACACAGCGGAGAAAAACTATGGAAGGGAAGGATTCATGTTCATGGTGCTTATCTCCGGGTGTTCATATTTTCCTTAGATTGAGGCAAGCATGTGTGTGTGTGTGTGTGTGTGTGTGTGTGTGTGTGTGTACATAAATCTGAATTCCCCTGATATCTTCCAATGATCACATAGTTAAAATAATTTTATTGGAGGATAATTGGTTTACAGTTCAGTGTTGGTTTCCACTCTACAACAACATGAATCAGCTATGAGCATATATCCATCCCCTCCCTCTTGAGTCTACCCACCAGCCCATCCCTCCCATGGAGGCCATCACAGAGCACCAAGCTGAGCTCCCTGGGCTGTATAGCAGCTCCCCACTAGCTGCCTACTGTACATGTTGTTGTGTATATACATCAAGGCTATATTCTCAGATCATCCCACCCGCTCCTTTTTTTATATATATATAGTTTCATTTAAATAATAGCGAATGCAAAGCTTTTGTGGCTAGGACAGATTGAGCACTGTGAAAGCGACTGAGGGATCAGTGCATGGCAGGGAAGACCGTCCAGATCTAGGTGACTCATTGCCCTGACCCACAGCGGATGATTCCTTTGATTACTAGCGATACGTTTAAAGTGAATGTTTTGATGACATAAGTGAAAATGAAGAAGTAGAATCAACAGGCTCAAGATGGTTTGAGGGGTGTGAGGGTTGAAACATGAAAGTAAGTGAGGGTTTGGCAGAGCCCTTGTCTTGGCGGTGCCAAACCCGAGATGATCCAAAACTGCTTCCAGATGTGGAAGAAACCTCAAACAGAGGTTGCGCACAGGCCGCTCATGCAGTCCTAATGCTTCCCAGCCCCAGGACAGGCTGAGATGGAAGATAACTCCCCTGGCAGAGCTGAGAAAGGGAGGCTTTCTGGAGGAGGGTTTACTTTCTCCTTGACCTTTCCTTTGCTGCCATTTAGCACTATACCCGACCCACAGCCTCAGCTTTCTTCTTCTCCGAGCACATCTAGCTTCAGAAGAGCATGTCCAAACTCAGCCAGTCTCACTCTCTGAATTTTCACCCATTCATTTAGCCAATGTTTATGGCGCGTCTGCTGTGTTCCAAGCACTGGACTGGACTCCGGGAAATACAGGCATGAATAACCCAGATAAAAATCCTTGCTCTGGTGAAGCAGACATTATAGTCGTGGGCTGGTCGTGTCGTCTTGAGTGCTTGCCAAGCCCCAGTATTCTCTTATTGCTTTTGGAAAAAATTTCTGGATTAGCTTTTCATTTTTACAATGGGACGGTTGCCTCAGTTTCCGAATTAGCGCTAGTTCCTGGAAGGAGCTGGAAACAGTCTTGGAAAATAACTTTGGCCATGACCTCGACCTTGCCTCTATCAGATTATCTCCTGAAGAATCTGGTGATTTGTTGCCCCTTGATCCCTAAGAGCCATGGAGAGTTTGACCTTGAACCAAATGTTTAACCAGAACAACCACTCTGTTAGCTGTTCATCCTAATAAACAATAATAGCTATCATTTATTGATCACCCACTCACCATGGACTGGAAATGTGCCAAGATTTTTCTTTCATCATCTCATTTAACAGTCACAATACCTGTGAGGTTTCTGCTTTCAGTATAGCCAAGTAAACTCCTACCAGATCCCACCCTTCTGTAGATAACATCTATAAACTGTGAGCCAAACACAAAAACAAGGATGGAAATCAAAACAATGATGTGCAGTCACTAGAAAGTGAAAAAATAGCAGGCAGATTCTGCAGGAAATAAAAACTTCAGAAGAAGCATGTAGCCTGTGGTTGCCGAGTTGGAAAACTATAATACAAAACCCCTAGTCTTTCTAGTGAAGAGCAAAGTAAGAGAGTTCAGGGTGACCACAGCCCCTGAAAAGTGAGAGCGCAATCTGGGAAGAGAGACAGAGGCAAAGTGTGTTTATAAACCCTGTGAAATCCCCCACTTACTCCTGCATGTGTGGGGCAAGCTGGAAGTAGCTTGTACTTAAGGTTTAAAGAATGCACATCTACTACAAGTGTGCAGCTTTGCAGTGTGAGTCTAACCAAGTGTGATGGTTGGCTTGATGCGCCAGGCAGGCAGGCTGCAGTCACAAACTGCACTTTGCAATTACTTTGTTGCTGTCATTCAGTTGCAAAGTCGTGTCTGACTCTTTGCAACCCCATAAACTGCAGCACACCAGGCTCCCCTGTCCTTCACTATCTTCCAGAATACGCTCAGGTTCATGTCCATTGAGTCAGTGATGCCATCTAACCATCTCATCCATCCACCTTCTCCTTTTGCCTTCAGTCTTTTCCAGCATCAGGGTCTTTTCCGATGAGTCAGCTCTTCGCATCAGTTGGCCAAAGTATTGCAGCTTCAACTTCAGCATCAGTCCTTCCAAAGCTATTCAGGGTTGATTTCCTTTAGGATTGACTGGTTTGATCTCCTTGCAGTCCAGTTACTCAGTCTAATACTAATCTAGTGAAGGTTTGCTGACATGGTTAATATCTACCATAGGTCGACTTTAGCTAAAGGGGATTACACTTGGCAGTGCAGGTGGGCCTCATCCAATAAGATGAAGGCCTTCAGAGCAAACACCGAGGTTTCCTGGAGACGAATTCTCTCTCAAGACTGTACATCAAATCCCATCTGAGTTTCTAGCCTGTAGCTGACAGATTCCAGGTTTGCCAGCTCTGTAATTTTGTGACCTAATTCCCTGAAATATACCTCTTTCATCATAATCATACATACTGGTTCTGTTTCTTGGGAGAATCCTGACTCAGACACCAAGTTAATTGCTAAAACAAAAAGATAAACACTCTTCAGAACTGTAACTGAATCTAGAGGTTCCAAAACACAATGATCACAATGATCAGGATAAAATCCAAAATAACTTAATATACCAAGAACCATAAAATTGTAACCCAGTTGCAAGAAGAAAGACAACATGCTAAGAATGACTCTAAGATGACCCAAGGGTTGGAATTAGCAGACAAGGGTTTTATTTTTTTTGAAAGTATAAATCTGTAGAATTTATTCATGGTTTGAGATATCATGTAAATATTTAGCTTTGAAAAGGAGTAATAAAATTTGCATTTTTGAATTTATACCTAGGTTTGACATCCTCTAGACCAAGACAAAGAACAGATGCTGTCAATACAAACTGCACCGCTTATGTAATACTGTGACATACTTAAGTGAATGGTAGTATTTTTCTCAAAGATCTTTCCCTTGCAAAGCAATCACTTTTTAGCAGTTGTCCTTCATTTACAATATATGGCCCTCACTATCTTAGAATTTCTTTTTTCTTTTTTTAAAATTATTATTATTATTATTTTTTTAATTTTTATTTTTACTTTATTTTACTTTACAATACTGTATTGGTTTTGCCATACATTGACATGAATCCACCACAGGTGTACATGCGATCCCAAACATGAACCCCCCTCCCACCTCCCTCCCCACAACATCCCTCTGGGTCATCCCTGTGCACCAGCCCCAAGCATGCTGTATCCTGCATCAGACATAGACTGGCGATTCGATATTTACATGATAGTATACATGTTTCAATGCCATTCTCCCAAATCATCCCACCCTCTCCCTCTCCCTCTGAGTCCAAAAGTCCGCTATACACATCTGTGTCTTTTTTGCTGTCTTGCATACAGGGTCATCATTGCCATCTTTCTAAATTCCATATATATGTGTTAGTATACTGTATTGGTGTTTTTCTTTCTGGCTTACTTCACTCTGTATAATCGGCTCCAGTTTCATCCATCTCATCAGAACTGATTCAAATGTATTCTTTTTCATGGCTGAGTAATACTCCCTTGTGTATATGTACCACAGCTTTCTTATCCATTCATCTGCTGATGGACATCTAGGTTGTTTCCATGTCCTGGCTATTATAAACAGTGCTGCGATGAACATTGGGGTACACGTGTCTCTTTCAATTCTGGTTTCCTTGGTGTGTGTGCCTACCAGTGGGATTGCTGCAGACAAGGGTTTTAAAGTAGCCATTTTAGCTATGGTCAGTGAAGTGAAGGAAGATGTGGTTGTGGTGAGTGAAAAGAGACACAATTTCAAAAGAGAAGGAAGCAAATCTAATAATCAAATGGAAATGATCAAACTGTAAAATAGAATATGTGAAATAAAAATTCTCTGGGTGGACATAATAGGATGGAGGTGATGAGGGAAAGAGTCTAGATATTATCTGAACTGAGAGTAGAAAGGAAGAAAAAATTAATAAAAATGAAAGGAGACTCCAAGGAAGTAGGGTAGTAATAAAAGATTTCCTTCTGAATATCAGAAGGAGGAGAAAGATAGAATCGGGCAGAAAAATTACTTCAAGATACAGTGCTTGTTGGGATGGTTAATACTATGTGTCAACTACACTGAGCCAACAGATCACTGTGAAACAGGGGTCCCCAACCTCCAAGATCTAATACTTGATGATCTGAGATGGAACTGATATAAAAATATTAGAAATAAAGTATACAATAAATAAAATGTGCTTGAATCATCCCCAAACCATCCCTGCCATCTTCTAGTCCATGGAAAAATTGTTTTCCTTGAACCCAGCCCCTGGTGCCAAAATATTATTTCTGGTTGTGTCTGTGTATGGATGTGAGAATTGGACTATAAAGACAGCTGAGCACCGAAGAACTGATGCTTTGGAACTGTGGTGTTGGAGAAGACTCTTGAAAGTCCCTTGGACTACAAGGAGATCCAACCAGTCCATCCTAAAGGAGATCAGCCCTGGGTGTTCATTGGAAGGACTGATGCTGATGCTGAAACTCCAATACTTTGGCCACCTCATGCGAAGAGCTGACTCATTGGAAAAGACCCTGATGCTGGGAAAGATAGAGGGCAGAAGGAGAAGGGGACAACAGAGGATGAGATGGTTGGATGGCATCACCGACTCAATGGAGATGAGTTTGAGCAAACTCTGGGAGTTGGTGATGGACAGGGAGGCCTGGCATGCTGCAGACCATGGCATCGCAAAGAGTCAGACACAACTGAGCAACTGAACTGAACTGAACTGATGTGTCTGTGAAAGCATTTTCAGAAGTCATTAGCATTTGAATGGGTGATCAAAGAAAGAAGATCACCCTCCACATTGTGGGTGGGTATCATTCAATTAGATGAGAGCTTGAATCAAAGTAAACAGTGGAGGAAGAGTGAACTTGCACCCTTCCCTCAGCTGAGCCGTCCATCTTTCCTTGCCCTTAGCCATCTTGATACATGAGAATCAAGTGCCATAATTCAGAACTTGAGCCTCATGTACTGAATTATACCACCGGATTTCCTGGTTCTCCAACTTACAGATGACATATCATGGGAATTCTCAGCCTCTGTAAGAATATGAGCCAATTCCTGTAATAAATCTCTGTTTTTATGCCTCTTTTTATGTCTTGGTTCTGCTCTTCTGGAGAACTCTAAGACAGCTGAAAATTTCCAGTCTTTGGGAAAGACATAAATGTTCACATTCAAGAATTAATTAAAGAAAAAAATTTTTTTTTGCTTTACAATATTGTATTGGTTTTGCCATACAACAACAAGATGATAGACAGAAGGGAAGCCACGTCCAGGAAAATCAAAGTCAAATTGCTGAGAACCAAAGAGGAAGAAAAGCCTTTAAAGCACCCTAAGGAAAATGATACATTACATAAAAGGTGATAACCATTCAGAATCTTGCTGACTTCTCATCAGTAACCATGGAGTCAGGAAACAGGTGAAAGTATCTTTGAAGTGCTAAAAGAAAAACAACCCAGAATAAGAATATCCATTGATATTTTCCTTCAAGAATAAAGCTGAAATAAATATTTTTAAAAAATAAAACAAAACTAAGAGGACTTTATTATCTGAAGATCTTCTGCATGAAATAATAAAAGGAGGTGCTTCAGGCTGAAGAGAAGTTATACCAGATGGAGACTTGAGTCTTTGGCAGGGATGAAAATGTACTGGAAATTGTAAATAACTGGGTAAATGTAATAGACTAGCTTTTTTTTTCCTGTGAAAGCTCTTGTTTAAAATATACAGGACTCATTAAAGCAAAAACTATCACATTGTCTTGAGGGGGTTATAATGTATGTAGTTGTAATAATAGGGCAATTATAACCCAAAGGAAGATGAGATGAGATAAATAGACCTATTGGGTTGTAAGAGTTTTACATTTTATGACAAGAGTTGCAAGATTAACTGTAAGTAGAGAGAAAATAAAAGAATGTATATTGTAATCAATAGAGTGGTCACTTTTAAAATGCAAAGAGATACAAAAAAGAAGAGAGAAACTTATATAAAAAAGTGACCTATATAAGTCACTTGACTTATATAAAAAAGTCAAGAGAGAAAGTAAAAATTGACTCCTTAAAAAATTCCAAAGCATGTTGTAAAGAAGAAAGAAGCAAAAACAGAGGACACAAACTGAAAAAAAAAGTTAATAAACTAATAGAGCTAAAACCAACCATATCAATAGTTACAATACAATAAATGTGTATGAAGTAAACACTCCAACTAAAAACCAGAAACTTGAAAGAATTAAAAAAAAAAAAAAGTACCACCTATAGACGCTACCTAAAAGAAATGCATTTTAAATATAAAAATGCAGATTGGTCATAATTAAGTGTACAGAAGAAGATAAACCATGCAAACCGTAAGTATAAAGTGACTTGACTTGCTTGATCTCAAATCAAACAAATTGCACCTTTTGCCAGTAAATAATTTTTTTTGTTTCTTATCTCCAATCGATCCTCCTTGGCCTGTTTGTGATGTTAGAGGCAAATATTTCACCTTTGCCGGCTCTGTTACGTTTTGCCAGTAGAGGGCGCTGTAGGGTCACTTCAGGAGGTACAGGCTTCTCTCCCAGATTGGTGTGTTCTTTCCTTCTCCCCGGGGCACGTGGCGGTCCACAGTGCGTGCGGGACCTCCATGGCGCTCACTTCTCAAGGACTTTCAGTGGCATCCTTGTGGGTGGCTTCTCAGCAGGTTGACACCGGCATCCGAGCTGGCAATCCAAAGACTTCTGCAGGTGCCTCATAGGTACCTTCACAGTGAGTTCCAGAAGCACCGTAGCAGATATCTTCCTGGACAGTTTATTTGGTGCCTCAGAAGGTAGCTTTCAGCGAGTCTCAAGCGACGGCTCATTAGATAGTTTCCTAGTGCATTTCATCAGCTTACTGGTATGTTCTTTCCTGTATGAGAGCTCTGGTGTGTGGCACCTTGCTGACCTTCTCTGCCACCAATGTGCCAAATCACACATTTTCCAACAAGATCTGAGTCCCGTGCTTAGGTGTCTCTTCCTTGTGTACTATTGCTCTGCCCCAGACGTAGTGGCTGCTCCCTACATCAGCTTTTATTGTGCTCTGTAGAGGTCTTGTTGTCCCTTAGTAGTTAATCCTCTATCATTAATTAATAACTCTTTACATGAAACTTGCTCCTCAAATGCTGTGTGACCTCTGAACCCTGCCTGATACAGACTTCAAGACAAGGAGCTTTGGGAAGGACAGAAAGACCGTTTGTAATGATAAAAAGATGCTGGACAGAATTAAAGAGATACGTAGTGATCATAGTCATAGATGGAGACTTTAACACCCTTCCCTCAGGAACTAGGGAAAAAAAAGATAAATTTTCTGAACAGCACTGTCAACCATCTTAACCTAATTGATATTTGTAGAGCATTATACAATGACATAATGCCATTTTTTCGAGCGCACGTGACCATTAAGAAAGGCCATAATTGAAAAGGATTGAAATCGCCGGGAGCATGTTCTCTGACCTCACTGTAACTAAACTGAGGTCTGTAACAATACAATATCTAACAATAGCTAAAATATTTGGTTAGCAACATACTCCTGAATAAAATATGGACCAAAGAAGAAATTGGGAGGGAAATCAGAAAATATTTTGATCTGAATGCTAACAAAGATACATAAAAATTTTTAGAATAGGACTAGAGCAGCGTTTAGAGGGAACTGGTGATTTAAATGCTTGTGTTTAAAAAAAAAGAAAGCTTAAAAAACAATGACCTCTTATTTCACCTTGAAAAGTGAAAGTGAGTCATTCAGTCTTGTCTGACTCTTGGGACCCCATGGAGTGCAGCCCACCAGGCTCCTCTGTCTGTGGGATTCTCCAGGCAAGAGTACTGGAGTGGGTTGCCATTTCCTTCTCCAGGGGATCTTCCCGACCCAGGGATCAAACCCGTGCCTCCCACACTGCAGGCAGACTCTTTACTGACTGAGCCACCAGCAAAATCACACTGTAAGAAAACTTATTTCACCTTAAGAAACCACTAATAGGATAGCAAAGTAAATGCAAAATAGACAGTACAAAAGAAGTGTAGCAATCAAGCAAATGCAAAATTGGTAAGCAATAAACAAAGTCAACAAAATAAAACTCCATTCCTTGAAGAGTCTGAGAAATTTAGTAAAACTCTAGCTAGATGGATCAAGGAAAAGAGAGATAACAGAAATTACCAATGTTAGATATAAACGAGGGATAGTGATCACAGACGCTACAGGCAGTTAAAGGACATTTGGAGGATATTAGGAATAACTTGCCACGGATTGAACAACTTAAGAATTCAATATATTTCTTGAAAAATACAAGTTAGTAAAACTGACTTGAGAAGGTCATTTGAATAGTCTCATATCTAATAAATCTGAACCATCAAACACACCCACAGGAAAAAAATACTAGACTTTGAAGTTTTGACCAGTGAATCCTATCAGATACCAAAGGAAGAAATAATATCCTATCAGAAATTAAAGAAAGAAGTTAACCAATTTTACATAAATTCAGAAAATAGAGAGGAAAAACTTTCCACTTGTCTTATACATAAGACATTTACTATCTGAAGCATTTTAAAGTGGCAGTTCAGCATAACCACAATACCAAACCTTGACAAAATATTACAAAAAAATTAGACTAACCATGCTTGCCCATAGATGCAAAAATACTTAAAGGGAGATTAGCAAATTGAATCATGGAAGGCTGCCTTACCATTTAAAAATCAATTAATATTATTTGCCACATTAACACAGGATCACTTTAATAGGCATAGAAAAAGAAATTTACAAATTTCAAAACCCATTCATTGTAAAGAAAAAGTTTAAAAAACTAGGAATAGTTGAGAATTTCTGTAACTTGATGAAGCACTCCTATAGAAATCCTATAGCAAACTTCATACCTAACAGAGAATAATAGAGAAATATTGGAAAGGAACAAGTTGGAAAAAAAAGGAAGGGAGGAAAGAAGACAACTGATTGCAGTAGAGAACAGCTGATTCTACAACTGATTCTATTTTCATGCAATACCATCATTTACACAGAAAATTCAAAGGAAACTGCATATCTCAGCCCTCATAAATGCATTTAATAAGATAGTAGGGTGCAATATTAATATGCCTAAATTACTTGTAATTATGTATCCTCATAGTTAATATGCAAAAGATTTCATTTAAACTAGTGTTTATAAAGCAAAAAACATTTTGGACTACATTTAATAAAACATGTAGAAAATCCCTATGCTAAAAATGATGAAACAGTGCAGAGAGAAATTAAAGTATATCTAAATAAGTGGAGGAATATGCCCTATTCAGTTATGTAAGTTATGTGACATGTAAACTCATCCTAAACCGCACAACCCGAGAAGATTTATGTATTTATTTTTTTAGGTGAGGGGAAGACATTCACAACCTGATTCTAAAATTTATATGGAAATGCTAAGATATGCAAGGCAGTTTTGAAAGAGTAAAGTTGGAGATCTAATATTACCTCATTTAAAAACTTACTATAAAGCTACAGTATTCAGGATAATATTGTCTCGATATAAAGATCTAGAAATAGATTAATAGAACAGCGTAGAGAGATGGAAATAGACTCCTGTTGATACTGCCATTTTATTTTTTTCAACAAAGACGTCAACGCAGCCCGATAGGGAAAAGACTTTTCCCCAAGTTTTAAAAATCTGTGGTAAAACACATAGAGCATTTACTCTCTGAAGCATTTTAAAGGGACAGTTCAGTGGCACTAAGGACATTCATGTTCTGCAGCCGTCACTGCTGTTTATTTCCAGAACTCTTTTCATCTTGCAAAATTTAAACTCAGTACTCATTAAATGCTCACTTCTGTCTTCCTTCCAGCACTTGGCAACCTCCATTCTACTTTGTTTCTCTGAATTTGACTACTCTAAGTACCTCATTGGAAGGACTGATGTTGAAGCTGAAACACCAATACTTTGGCCACCTAATGCGAAGAACTGACTCATTTGGAAACACCCTGATGCTGGGAAAGAATGCAGGTGGGAGGAGAAGGGGACGACAGAGGATGAGATGGTTGGATGGCATCACTGACTCAATGCATATGAGTTTGAATGAATTTCAGGAGTTGGTGATGGACAGGGAGGCCTGGCATGCTGCAGTCCACGGGGTCGCAAAGAGTCGGACACGACTGAGCGGCTGAACTGAACTGAAGTACCTCATATAAATGGAATCATAGTATAATTTTTTGTGCATGTGACTTACCATATCACTTAGCATAATGCCCTCAAGCTTCATCCATGCTGTAGCATGTGCCAATATGTAGCACTCCCTTTCTTTTGGAGGCTGAATAATATTGCACTGCCTGTATACACCACGTTTTGCTTATCCATTTATCTGTCAACTAAAGCTTGGGTTACTTCCACATTCTGGACATTGTGAATAATGCTGCTAGGAATCCCTTTAAGATCCTACTCTCAATTCTCTTGAGCATGTATCAAGAGGTACAATTGCTGGATTATATGGTAAACTGATTTTTAACTTTTTAAAGAATAACCATACCATTTCTCAGAGTGCAGTATTTTACATTCCCACCAACAGTGCACAAGGGTTCTAACCTCTCCTCATCCTCACCAGTTAGTTGTCAGAAAGGTAATTACGTATTTTTATTTTCTAGTTGTATCCATGGCTAAGACGTAATCAGTTCAGTTCAGTTCAGCTCAGTCGTCTCTGACTCTTTGCGATCCCATGAATCACAGCATGCCAGGCCTCCCTGTCCATCACCAACTCCCGGAGTTCACTCAGACTCACGTCCATCGAGTCCGTGATGCCATCCAGCCATCTCATCCTCTGTCGTCCCCTTCTCCTGCCCCCAATCCCTCCCAGCATCAGTCTTTTCCAATGAGTCAACTCTTCGCATCAGGTGGCCAAAGTACTGGAGTTTCAGTTTTAGCTCAGTCTTTCCAAAGAAATCCCAGGGCCGATCTCCTTCAGAATGGACTGGTTGGATCTCCTTGCAGTCCAAGGGACTCTCAAGAGTCTTCTCCAACACCACAGTTCAAAAGCATCAATTCTTCAGCGCTCAGCCTTCTTCACAGTCCAACTCTCACATCCATACATGACCACAGGAAAAACCATAGCCTTGACTAGACGGACCTTAGTCGGCAAAATAACGTCTCTGCTTTTAAATATGCTATCTAGGTTGGTCATAACTTTTTTCCCAAGGAGTAAGCGTCTTTTAATTTCATGGCTGCAGTCACCATCTGCACTGATTTTGGAGCCCCCCAAAATAAAGTCTGATACTGTTTCCACTGTTTCCCCATCTATTTTCCATGAAGTGATGGGACCAGATGCCATGATCTTCGTTTTTTGAATGTTGAGCTTTAAACCATCTTTTTCACTCTCCACTTTCATTTTCATCAAGAGGCTTTTTAGTCCCTCTTCACTTTCTGCCATAAGGGCGGTGTCATAGTAAAGGATATGCAGCTGGCTCATAAGGGAAAAGGCAGGTGGAGTCTGGAGGAAGCCCTGTGGACATTTCCTCCTGTTCTCTCCCTTCCATAAAGGGACAAACAATGTGAACACATCTCCCCAGCACTGAAAATGCAGAAACTTATGTGCAACATTTTTGCCTACAAAAGCTCATTAGAGAGGCAGTACCCAAGATTTTTTTTGGGGTGAGGAGCTGGTCACATAAGCACCAGCAGTGAAACATTTTTAACAAATGTGCTAGAAAAACTAGAGGCCTGTAACAAAACAAAAAACCCACTGTGACCCTGCATCCCTACCTGTCACAATATACAAAATTGTTTCAAATGAATCCTTTAACTCTTGAGTAGCCACAAGCAGGGGATCAGAGCAATGAAACCACGCTAAGGCAACAAAAGTAAATGAGAGTGAGGCTTTGAAGGCAGAGCTCTCTGTCTTCCACACCTGTGTGGTTCATTGATCTTCAAGCTCCATCCTAGAGTTCTGCCTAATCATCTTTTTCTTCATGGAGCCTCCAGGGCCCAGGGGCATCTGGTTGCTAGTAGACACCTTGTAAATATTTGTTGAAGAGGTGACTGACTGATCGTCAGAACATCCTGCTGCCCACTGGAGCGCAACCCTTCCCACAATCTGCTGCACATGCCGAGTAGCCAAGATCTTCCCTGGCTACCTCCTCTGGAAGGAGCTTGGTTTTCAAGCTTCATATTTTGTGACTGCAGCCAAATTATGAGAGAGTGATTGCTAAAGGTCTGTACTATTACTACTACTAAGTCGCCTCAGTCATGTGCGACTCTGTGCGACCCCATAGATGGCAGCCCACCAGGCTCCCCCGTCCCTGGGATTCTCCAGGCAAGATCACTGGAGTGGGTTGCCATTTCCTTCTCCAGTCTAAAGGTCTATACACTAGATCAAAAGTAGTTTTTACACAGAGAGTGAGTGACATGCGAATCTAAAGTAAAATATATTAAAAAGATTTGAGCTCAAAAATCAACATCATTTTCCCTCTGATTCCATTTAGAGACAGTTTCAAATACTCAGAAGACCCTGGGAAAGATAGAGGGTAGGAGGAGAAGGGGACGACAGAGGATGAGACGGTTGAATGGCATCACCGACTCAATGGGCATGAGTTTGGGCAAACTCTGGGAGATGGTGATGGACAGGGAAGCCTGGCGTGTTGCAGTCCATGGGGTCGCAAAGAGTTGGACACAACTGAGCCAATGAACAACAAAAACTAAGAGAGAGAGAAGTCGCTCAGTCGTGTCCGACTCTTTGCGACTCCAAGGACAGTAGCTGACGAGGCTCCTCCGTCCATGGGATTTTCCAGACGAGAATACTGGAGTGGGTTGCCATTCCCTTCCCCAAAATACTAAGAGGGGACCATTGAATTCTATCTAGGATGTATTTGAATTAAGGGAGAGACAAGACTTTTAGGAGGATGGCTGAGACTGGAAGACAAGATAGAGAAAATGTGGAAGGGTGAGTAGGGGGAGGGGCCAGCGAGGGAATGCTCTGCTCATTGAACAAAGGCGGGAATCAGGCTCAGTTTTAAAGTATCTAAATGGCCAGCACTATATCCTGCGGAGTTTTGCCTCCCCTGTGAGTCCTGATCCCTGATGTTCTTGGGGTGACCCTGGGTTCCCACAAGTGTGATAGTCTGCTTTTGAAATCTAGCCTCAGGGTAGAGACAAGCCTGTGCGTACTCGGGTGGTGGAGCACATGGCATCTCTCGAGTTAGCATGAGCAACCCTCCTGGAAGCCTCGAAGGGAAAGAATAAGGGAAGTAGAGGCACCGGAGCCACCGTGGTGTCCACAACACACCATCCCAGCCACTGCGGGAGCGAAGTCCAGGGACTCGGGCCTGGCTTCCTGCCTTCTCTGCGGCAGGTCTGCCTCCCCCGCCGCCACCTCGTGCCCCTCAGGGCTGTCTGCAAGTGTCTGCTGCGTCACCTTTCCAAGCAGGGCCTCCAGACCCGCTTCGTTCCTTCCCTTGAACAACTTGTACCCCAGTTTCCTTTGGCTGTCATCAAGAAAACGACACTTCCGTGGTCCTCAGCCACCCATGCTGAGGGCATATGGACTTTCCAGGCTTTTGCTGAGAAGCCACAATTTATGGTTTGACTGGGGCTCCCCTGTAACTGAGCTGGACCCCATGGGGCCTTCTCTGGGCAGGCCTTCCCCCATATCCTCTGCTTTAGCTGTGCTTTGAAGCACCCAGATGATAGTATTTGATGCACATTTCCTGAGTTGTTTTGCAGATGTAAAAAACCTCACCCTCTCCAACAAAAGATGTTAATTACTAGAAGCTGGGCTTTCCAGGTGGCTCAGTGGTGAAGAATCCACCAGCCCATGCAGGAGAAGCAAGAGATGCGAGTTCGATGAGTTTGCTAACTGGGTAAGGAAGATCCCCTGGAGAAGGAAGTGGCAACCCACTCCAGTATTCTTGCCTGGGAAATCCTATAAACAGAGGATCCTGGTGGCTATAGTCCATGAGGTCATGCGCGAAAGAGTCGGACACGACTTAGTGACTAAACGAGAACTGTCTTGCGGTCTGTGAGCACATGGCCACAGGCCTCCTGGAGCCCAAGGGCTGACGATGTTAATCCCTGCGACACTACCCTGCTGCCTCACCATCAGCCAAAGAGAACTGTGCACTAACTAATCACAGACTCTGCAACCTGCTCCCTCTCCTCAACCTGGCTTTATAAAAAATTATTTATTTTTAATTGAATGATAATTGCTTTACAATATTGTGTTGGTTTCTGCCATGTGTCAACATGAATCATCCATAGGTATACCTATGTGCCCTCTCTTTTGAAACTCCCTAAACTGGCTTTTAAAAGTGCTTTGCTGAAACCCTTTGAGGAGTATGGGGGCTTTGTAGGGCATGAACCACCTTCCTCTGTGCAGGGACCTGCAAAGAACTTTTCCCTGCTCCAAACTCCAACGCTTCTGTTTGTTTGGTCTCATTGCACATTGCACACACAAACTTGTGTTAACACTTAGCCATTCATACAATTTATCAGTCAAACCTGAACACTTCTTTGAACACAACAGAGCCCTGTTAGTAATGGGGACAAGAGCCACACATATGTGGTTTGGGGCTGGATGTGTGGGCATCCTACCCAATCTGTCCTATTACAGTTTATAATACAAATCCTCAGCCAAACGATAACGAGTTGGTTTTCTTCCAGAAAGAAAGATAAATGGAGAGAGTCATACACCTAAAACTATACAGGAGGGTGAGAGGAAAAGAGAGGAGGAGAAAGATCAGAAGAGAGACACTGTGGAGAATATTCTCTGTAGATATTGGAGTGAATGCTCACAGCTTCACAGCTTAGGTCTTTTTCCGTGTTTATATAGGAGATACTTGTCCTTTGAAATGTTAAATGTTCTGTTTCTTTCATGTGAAGAGGAAATTCTTATCATATCTTAAGATGCATTTTCATATCTTAAAGATTTTGAAATATGAATGTGTATTACAAGGAAGGCCAGAAAGAACCTTCTCACTGCTCCCAGGAAGAGAAATAATTTGTGACAGAGGTTTTATTGCCTGTATATGTATGGACTTGGCCATGTGTAGAAGATAGATCTATTCAGACTGACATCTCAGGTGAGATATTTGCAGTGGTAGCCCCCCATTTTGAATTTTACATTGAATTTTGATATATATATATATTGCTCCAAATGTCCCCAGAAAGCTTGTATGAGGATGTCATACTATAGCAAGAAGTTACAACCTCTGGAGAATGACCTGTACTTTCCAGGCAGTGCAATGAAAGGCAGTGGAAATCACCTAATCTCTTCAAGTGATTCATATAATTTTCAAGTCTAATAGAAGTAGATGTTGACAAGTCACGTTTCAAGAAGACCTAACACTTAGGTGCCTGTGGTCTGTCTGTCAAAGGCTAAGGCTGACTTTTAAGAGAAATCTCTAGAGATAATTTGCTTAAGCAAAAAGGCTGGGAGAAGCTATGAATTTAACCATACGGCTGATGTAGATCAGTGGTCTCCCTCCACGTATCATTAAATTACACTTAACAGAATTAATTTATTTATTTTAATTGGAGGCTAATTACTTTACAATATTGTAGTAGTTTTTGCCATACATTGACATGAATCAGCCATGGGTGTACATGTGTTCCCCATCCTGAACCTCTTTCCCACTTCCCTCCCCATCCCATCCCTCTGGGTCATCCCAGTGCCCCAGCCCCGAGCACTCTGCCTCATGCATTGAACCTGGACTGGTGATCTATTTCACATATGATAATATACATGTTTCAGTGCTAAATTACACTGTCTTTTGCAGAGGTGTCAAAAAGGATGAAGACTAAGCTTACCCCATAAGGCAACACAAGACTGCAGGTAGCCAAAAGATTCCAAGTGCTAAGCAGTTTCAGACTCAAATTTTCACGACACTTAAAATAAGTGGTGTGTATATGGGTTGATATATTGATGCTGTTGATTATGTTTTCTAAAGTTAATTTGCACATAAATAAGTGTGTATTCCATGTATATCAATAACTACCCCCAAACACTATGCCCGAATTAATGGTCCATTTCCTAGTTGACTCTGCCTTTCAAAGTTAAAAATATATATATATATATGATACTTGCCACCTCCACACCTGCCTTAATCCTAGTCTCTTGAGAATCCATTATCAAATGGCTAAACCCAAGTTGCCTACTCTGGCAGGAATCTTTGAAGACACAAGAGTAATAATTAAAACTCTATGTCTTCTAGGGCTGAGAGAAATGTATCTCTGAAGTGAAAAATTTATATTCCTGATATTGGTATATATTTTAGAGATAGATATCAGTGGCTCAAGGTGTCCAAACTAAGAAAAATGCAATAAGTATGTGATAGCAACACCACTGCAGAATATTATAGGATAATTTGATAGCATTCATGTCACATCAGTACATAAAACAGTAGCCCCGTCAAGTGGCTACTGGAACATTTAACATTAAAGGTAAATGCCAGATATGAAAAGATTTATTGGTCCTCAAACTAGTAAACTTTAGCCTTAATGTGAAACAAGATATTCACTGATGGTGCTTCTCAGATAATTTCTTTCAGATTTTGAGTCTTGTGTGCCGAAGCTAGGATCCAGCAGAGCACTGAAAAGCCTGAGGAAAAAGGCCTAAAATCATCATCGAAAAGGGTAATCATCCTTGTAGCACTAGCACTATTATCTATCTATTGTTTCAGAGCATATTTACGGAAATATTTTTGTTGGGTTTATGGTAAGTCATTCTATTCAATTTGCCCTAGAAGTAAAAACTGACTCCAAATGAGATTAATGTACTATTTCCCTCTTACATAAATAATTACACTAAGACATGTGATGTTCTGTCACGTATTAATATTAACTACTGAACTGGATTAAACAGCATTGTAGAGATGAAAATGATTCCTTCTAGGTGTGCTGAGGGACATACCAGAAAAGTTCCTTGCAATTTATTTCTGGGGCATTTTGGGATTTGAAGATGCATGTGATATATTTTTCAAATGTAACTGAAATTTGAATTTTGTTTTCTTGTGATGTTAAAAAAATGAAAAAAAAATTCAAGTACATCAATGTTTTCCACAATGTGCCAACCATCCAAAGGTGATTGCATTGTACTGGATGAGAAAATAGAAATGAAATTGGCTTAGAACCAAAAGTAAAAATACAAAGACATTTATAATGTGTGGTGATGGGAATGGAGGAAGGAATGGAGAAATATGTGATCAGGTTGGTAGAAGGAATACAATGGCTTCATTTTTTGAGCCCCAAATTAAAATGCAAGATCTAAGACTCCAAATATATCAGTGGGATAAAGGAGAGAAAATTACGGCTGCCCCAGAAAAATTCAAATATTGTTGCTTTAGTAGTGTATGAAGAGGTAGTGAAACATTGACAAAGTGTTAATACAAGGAAAGAAAACTACAAAAAGAAACCAATTATTGTAAAGTGAATTAGATTCTTCAAATCTGCTTCTGTTTTCCCCAAATTATCGCTAGTAGCACAGGCAAAATGTGTGGGTATGAAAAAAAATGTGCTATGTTAACTGTGTCTTCTGAGTACTCTTATTATTCCCAATTTACGCATCAAGGAATATTTTGCGCTGAAAGCAAGAAACAGCTTAGTCTCCAGAATGAACTCTTTTCTTTATAGAAACAAGACAAGCTTCTTATCACACACCTCTAGGTGCCTCCTGGTAAACAAAACTCCAAATCAAACTCCCTCAAAAAAACAAAACAAAACACTAGAATGGTATCCCAGTCCATCACTCAAAAACTATGAAACATGCTCTGAAGAAGAGACCAAAACAGACAACACGTCTGGAAATACATTCCGCTCTTCCCTGGGAATACAGCTAATGTGAAGGTCAGAACTCTTTTCAAGAAGTTTTGAAAGATCTCATTTTAATATCTACCCTTTGATTTTTCTCAATCTGGGGCAAACACTGCATCTTGTCATCATTATTTCAACAACATCGCAAAACCAAAGTAGTTATGACAGCAAAGTTTCGTTGTTGAACAGAAGGTACACTTCCAGATGACTTGTTGAAGGAGAAACAAAAGAAGTGACGATTAATTTTTCAGCTATATTTATCATATTTTAACAGGACTCCCTTAAACATAAATTTCTCTAGAGGATGTGAATTTTATATTTGCTTCACAAATATTTGGTTTATACACAACTCTTCAGCAATGCTCTCGTGGCCTAAAGAAAGTTGACCTCTGAAGGTCTATTGAATACCCATATGCCTAGCAGAATCCAAGCTACGAGCCCGGGAGGTTCGAGAATCATGAACACAACATGACTCAAGAATAAAAAGTACCATTCAAATCAGTCTCTGACCACAGCTCTGCTCATGACCACAGGTGACACATGAGAAGTAAACAACCACATAACTCACCAGTGTCACCGTTATCTGGGTAGAAGTTCCCGCGGCAAATCCAAGCTCAACCAATGGTTGTCCTGTAAAGAGAATGAGGAAGAGTGTTATCACTTCTGTAGCCGTGGAGGCATCTGTGAGCAAGGAATTCAGCTGACCACATTTTGATGGAACCCAAGGCAGGCTTGGGTACCTGGTGGAAAGGAAACGAAGACTGAGTATTAAAACTGCCTTGTTTCTGCTTCTTTAGCCCAAACCCCGTATGTCTACTGCACAGATAGAAGCCAGTTCCAACCCTCAGCAAGAAGTAACTAGCGGGGTTTTGATGAATACCTTTTAATATACCATCAGTTGTACTTTCATTGGGCTTTCAAAAATGCAGATACCATCAAGGTACTTCTCTGCTGAAACGAGCGCCCCACTTTGAAGGTCAAGGCAAACTCCTTACCAAGATTTCTGGGGTCCTGCAGGACCTGATTTTAGCCTCTTTGCCTTTCCAACTTGCTATCTCCTTCCCAGCCTCACTAACTCATGTGTATCTTTAGAAAACCAAGCACTCACCCTCATCCATACACGAGTATGGGGACCCTGCTGCCTTGAAGAACAGGCCTCCTTAGTACTCATAAGCCTTCTTCCAGCCCGATCTCATTCATGCTCAGAACTCAGTTATCATCTCCAGAAAGCCTCTCCTGACCACCCAAGGCTGATTCAAGGGCATGCATACCACATTCCTATAGCACTTTATTTCTAATTCTGCCTTAGTGTTTAACAGCCTCCTGCTGCTGCTGCTAAGTTGCTTCAGTCGTGTCCGACTCTATGTGACCCCATAGATGGCAGCCCACCAGGCTCCCCCATCCCTGGGGTTCTCCAGGCAAGAACACTGGAGTGGGTTACCATTTCCTTCTTCAATGCATGAAAGTGAAAAGGGAAAGTGAAGTTGCTCAGTCATGTCCAACTCTTAGCAACCCCATGGACTACAGCCTACCAGGCTCCTCCATCCATGGGATTTTCCAGGCAAGATTACTGGAGTGGGGTGCCATTGCCTTCTCCTATTTAACAGCCTAGATTGTGATAATTTATCAAAGGATCTGGTCTTTATATGTTGTTTTGTTTTGTTATGTATCTTGTTTATTGCCATATGGTCAGTACCTAGCCAAGTTCCAGGCATACAATAAATGCTTAATGCATGTCTGAGGCATAATTTACATAGACAGTGAATAAGCATGTGGCAGAACACGCAAATCATTTAGTTACTGTTTATCAGGCACTTATATACAGGGTCCTGTGCTAAACTCATTACGTATATTCACTCTGTTCTTGCCTAGATTCTGTCACAAATGGTATAAATGATTTGTCTTGATTCCCTAAACCTATTTCATTCTCAAAACTATTCATTATTCAGGTTTCTAGCTGGGGTTCCTGGCTTAATTTCCACATCTGGAGTTTGCCTGAGGAGACCTATCTTAGTGGACTTTCTTGAACTTGACCCAATTTGTGTGACCACAAGAGTCTGCCAGAACTGTTCTCAGTTTTTTAAAAAAATTAATTAATTTATTTTAATTGGAGGCTAATTACTTCACAATATTGTAGTGGTTTTTGCCATACATTGACATAAATGTTCTTAGTTTTAAATGAAGCTTTTGGGTTTTTTTCTTACGATAAGAGCTTTGAAGCTATTAAAGGCCAATAGGCTATTTGGTTTAGTGAGGCCACTTGGTTTAACTTAAGAGGTTGACAAACTCTAGCCCATGGGATAAATCCAGCTCACTGCCTCTTTCAATAAATAAAGGTTTCATTGGCTCATAGCCATACCCATTTGCTTACAGACTATCCATGGCGGCATTTCCACTACAACAGCAGAGTTGGCTAGTTGTAGAAGAGACTGTTTGACTTGGAAAGTCTAAAATATTTACAATCTGGTTGTTGACATGAAAAGTCTCTCAACTCCTGATCTAGATCTTCTTTTCATCTAAAGATGGCACCTTCCTCAGCATTTTCACTGAAATGTTTAACTTGCTAATTTATTGGAAGATCTAACACAGAAAGACCTCTTTTATGTCAAACTGAATCTATGTGCTACAAAGGAAAAGAAAAAGATGAGAAGGAAAATCCAAAATGTTAACTTTCTTTGGTCACTTGTATATTTGAATTATAGATTTAAAAAAACACCTTACTTCTTTAGTTTTTTAAAATGGTTTTCTTTAGTGAATCAATGCTGCTTCTATAAGTGAAAAAAAATGAAACATATAAACTCTTCTACCTATTTGTCCTAGATGTATCTACTTATTTGAGCTCATTATGGTGGCAATAGACTCTTTCAAGAATTTCTCTGTAAAGGTGGATGATAGACAATACGAGGGTCAAAAGAAACTGTGGTAATACAAACAAAATTACGGGAGAAGCAGATAGCTTCTGGCTTGTGTTAGTGGCTTTAGTAGGTCTAGAATAAGAAGGCAATGGTATAGATGATCTCATCTGCAAAGCAGAAAAAGAGAAGCAGACATAGAGAATAAATTTATGGATAACAAGGGGGAAAGGTGGGGTGGGAAGAACTGAGAGATTGGGATTGACATAAATACACTATTGATACGATCTATAAACTAGGTAACTAATGAGAACCCACCATGTAGCACAGGGAACTCTGCTTAATGCGCTGTGGTGACCTGAACGGGAAGAAAGTCCCAAAGAGAGGGGCCATATGTATATGTATGGCTCATTCATTTTGCTGTGAAGTAGAAACTAGCTCAACATTGTAAAGCAACCATACTCCTATAAAAAATAATTTTTAAAAAAGGCCATTGAGAGTTACCCTATGGATAGAGAGTCATGTGCGTTCTTCTCCTTGGACTTCCTGCCTTCAATCTGCTTTTCCAAGAGTTCTTGAGACCACCAAGGCTCACAGCTACAACCTGAAATGTCCTTTGTCCTTCCTTGATCTCCCCTGTCCAGTCCTTTAGACTTGTCTCCGTCTCCACCTCTGCAGACTCATATGACTCATCTCTAATGACGGGGGACTCGCTTTCTCCAGGGGCAACACATTCTGCTCCTGAGCTGTAAAAACATTCTTTGATCTTCCGTGTTACGACTGATCTGGCATCTTCCATTCACTGGTCCTAATTCTTTCCAAGTGACCCTACACCCCAGCCTGCTCCCTTTTTCATGGCAACTCCGGAGAAGTGCAGATCCCTTAGCTTCTTCCTTTTCCACCTGAACATCGCCAGTTCTTCCAGATTTTCCTCATGGAGCACTCTTTCTGGCTCCCTCACCATCCTTTATGCCTTCTCTGATCACACTCCAACCGGTTCCTGTTTCAAGTGTGGTTTACCCCAAGACAGAGTGATTCCACTCCTTTCTACTTTCAGACACTGTGTTTTACTAAAGCACAGGAGTCCAGTGTTGCATTATACCCAATGTTATGCCCTTGCTCATAGCCACTCAATGCATGGTTATGTATAAATTCCAGGTTTCGACATGGTTCCAACATCAACATTTTAGATCACTTTACTTCATCCTTTCTGGAAAAGACCACAAATTTCTGTGGCTAGTTTTCTGGTATCAGATATTTAGGTTATCATTATAATTTCTCCTGTTATAAACAACTCCACAATAAGATGACTTTTCCCCAAAAAAACTTTTTCTAATTCTTAGAACTATCTTAAAGATTTTTCTTCCCAGGTAATTACTTTCATCAATAAATAATTTTTGGTTGAAAAATTGTAAGACAATAGAATATAAGCACATTTTCGAGATCACTGAGTCCAATTTCTCATTATAAGTAAAGTGGCTTGAATGGGAACAAATAGCAATTTAGCAACAGAACTTATACACCAGACTCATGTCTTGATGACTTTCCTTTTTTTTGCCCCCTCCCATCCTAGAACTACTATCTCTTTTCCATTTAACGAGGTACATAAAGTCCAGGTGAGTATACCACCTTCCAAATAAACAGTTATTAACACGCATAACAGAAAATAAAACAAATTAATATATTCTACAAATATATTCTATGATATATTAGATATATATCTAATATATATAAATATACAATATATAGATATGTATATTTGTATATTTATTTATATATTATATATATTAATTATAGCTATATTATACATATATATAAAACACCTATAATATATATAGATATATATCTACCCCAAGTAAATATATTTTGAAAATATTTCCATTTCAAAGATTTAGATAATTTGAGGAAACAAAAGGGTGTAGATTTCTGGCATATGTAGATCTCTATATAGAGAAGTCTTTAATCATTTAAAACTCATGAAATTGCTCAGCTTTTAAAGCTTGTCTATATGAGAAATGCTCTTCCACTGTAAACACATATATTTTAAAATATGTACAACTTCTTGGATTATATGCAGGACTGGCCTCAAAATCCTTAAAAAGATTTCTCCAAGCACTAGCAGCACTCTCAAAATCCTAGACACTGAAAACACTTATCTAATCCTCGCTTGGAGCAAGACAAATGCTATGGGCCAATATGGCAGCGAATACCCTCCAGTGCTATGTCTGATATGTTAACTTGGGAAATAACTTCCCTCACCTCCTTTCCTTCATTTGTTACTCTTTTAGCAGCAGGTAGGGGGTTTAATGAATAATACCTTCCCCTTGAGTTTTATGAATGGTTTAGTTAACAGACCTCCCATTTTCATTGAGTGCCAGGCACCAGGTTGGACACTAAGAACAAAGCTGTGAACAGATGGGTGTGGCTCCTGCCTTTGTGGTCGAAGTGAAAAGTCGCTCAGTCATGTCCGACTCTTTGCAACCCCGCGGACTACAGCCTCCCAGGCTCCTCAGTCCATGGGATTTTCCAGGCAAGAGTACTGGAGTGGGGTGCCATTTCCTTCTCCAGGGGATCTTCCTACTCAGGGATTGAACCTGGGTCTCCTGCATGGCAGGCAGACGCTTTATCCTCTAAGCCACCAGGGAAGCCTTTGTGGTAGTTACTACCAACTACTTGTGGAGGCAAACAATCATTGTGATCTTTAAGCCTCTGATTCTAGCTTCCCCCCCTCATTGTCAGCAGACTTCTGAGAAAAAGGATAATTTAATAAGGGGAAAATGCCAGACTTATTTCAGGGTCTGGTCAGTTTACAATTTTCTCTTTAAGCCCACCTCCATGCCCACTCACTTTCATAGATTAGACCTGAAGCAGTCACTCTGATCAAAAATAAACCCTTTTGGGCCACTACTGCTTGTGCCAAGCACTATCGTCTTGCGACTTGGAGTTCTTTCTCCAGCAGTTTGTAAGTTTGTTGTTGTTATTCAGTTGCTCAGTCATATCTGACTCTTTGCAACCCCATGGACTGTAACACACCAGGCTTCCCTGTCCATCACCAACTCCTGGAGTTTGCTCAAACTCATGTCTGTTGAGTCAGTGATGCCATCCAACAACCTCGACCTCTGTCGTCCCCTTCTCCTCCTGCCTTCAGCCTTTCCCAGCATCAGCTCTTTTCCGATGGGTTGGCACTTTGCATCAGGTGGCCAAAGTATTGGAGCTTCAGCATCAATCCTTCCAATGAATATTCAGGGTGGATTTCCTTTAGGATTGACTTGTTTTATCTCCAGTGTGAAAGCTGGACCCAGAGAATGAGATTTTTTTAGGTGGCTGGATTGTAATTTACACATTTGGAAGCACAAAATGACCATGTCTTTCCCCCTAAATAGAAACCAAAGAAAGCCAGTCCTTGAGGGAGAAGAATAAGGTGGCCGTGTAGACAGAGGCAGAGATGAGTGATGGAGGAAGTCCAGACAGCACTGTGAGCTTCGCTTCCTATTCTGACCTTGTTTTTTTTTTTTTAATTGATTGATTGATTTTAGGCTGTGCTGGGTCTTTGTTGCTGTGTGGTGGCTTCCTCTCGTCACTTTGAGCAGGGGCTACTCTCTAGTTGAGGTGCCTGGGTCTCCCATTGTGGTGGCCTCTCTTGTTGTGGACCATGGGCGCTAGGGATGCTGGTTCAGTAGTTGAGTCTCACAGGCTCTAGAGCACAGCCTCCATAATTGTGGCACATGGCCTTAGTTCCTCCACAGCATGTGGGATCTTCCTGGGCCAGGAATCGAACCCATGTTCCCTAGTTGACAGGTGGATTCTTAACCACTGGACCACCAGGGATGTCCCTGACCTTTTTCATGAGAGAAATTCTTTTTCTTATAATAAATCCCACTCTTTGCTTAAGCTACCACAGGCTGGTTTCTATAATCTAAAGTCAAATGACCTAACTAATATGCTGGGGGTGGGGATGGAGATTAGGTTTGCTTCCTCAACAAACTCGAGTATAATGGTCTCACAGCAAGGGTGATTCAGGTGACTGTGGGAGACTCTTCTGGGCAGTGGTTCCAAGATGAAGGGGGGTCATGTGCCAAAACACCATGTAAGTGAAGAGGAAACATCAAAATGAGAGATGACCAAAACTCAGCGCTGCCAGAATTTGAGAGCTGACACAAAGAGCCTTCTTAATCATCGAGAAAAAGAGCCTTGGAGATGTAAATTTAAACAATAAAACAGAGGTGAGTTTTAAGTAGAGTTATTCACAAGGCCTGGTTGAACACTGGTCTTGCATTTAAAGTAATGAGATTGTTTTAACAGAAAGACTAGAATTTAAACATAAAAATCATCCCTGACTCATTTAAGTGGTCACCTAAAAGGGTGGAATTCTTATTCCCATAAAGCTGTGAAAGCCAATTCCAGAATGCGGATTGTTTAGATCCCCTGGTACACAGCTAGAGAGTGCTTTAGATGGAGCCCAGCTGGCTTTACAGTTACCAGCTGTGTGACATCAGGGGAAGGCACAGAACCTCTATGGGCCTTAAGGTCTTTCATCTGAAAAATAGGGCAATGTCTATGCAATTTAGAGGCCATAGCTGAGAATAAATGACACACAGTAAGCAGCAGAAGGCCTGGTGTATTATCCGTCACTTACTATGTTTGCTCCCTCT
Organism: Ovis canadensis; assembly: GCF_042477335.2. Classification (NCBI taxonomy): domain Eukaryota; kingdom Metazoa; phylum Chordata; class Mammalia; order Artiodactyla; family Bovidae; genus Ovis; species Ovis canadensis. The sequence goes on along the minus strand of NC_091265.1, from coordinate 32,070,984 downwards.
CTTTTCAGCTCTTGATGTGGCACTTATGTTTTTGGTTAAGCCAGAAGACATTTGGAAGAAAGACTAGTAAATGCAGACAAAGTGAGAAATGGTGTCGGAAACAAGGTGAGATTGTCTCAGTTATTTATTTAATATCTACTGTTTGCTGGACCCAGGGCCAAACTATCAAGCAATGAAGCATATTAACTTCTCTCATATTAACTTTGCTGAACACAAATTTTGATTTTCTTAGTCTTAACTGACATTCCAGATGAGGACAAGTCATTCAGTAGAACACAACTGCTTCACAAAAATGAGGGCCCATGACTTCCTATGTCTGTGCTGCACGTCCTGAAACAGCTAAACAAATGAATAAACCAACAGCTCCCCACCCAGCACACAGTGTTATTACGGCATGGCTACTTGTTGGAAGGCCTGGACGCACTATAAGCTTACTGATGTTTTCCGCCTGATTAAATTCCCAATTCTGAGCGAACTGCCTGATCCGCAATAGGTGGTGTAGGAAGGAAGGGAAAAATAGAAGGATGGAATGAGGGAGGAAAAGAAGGAAGAAAGCGAGGAATATGTGTGTGTGTATATATATATATACACATATATATATATATATATAAAATAAAGGGACATGGACTTGGATAATTTTCAGGGGCTTTCTACCATGTTTACTTTATGATTTTGCAAGTCTATTTCAAGAAGATACACAGTAGCAGAGGACTGCTTAGACTTCTACCCTGATGCCCCTACCAGGAAAATAACACAGAGAGCCTTGTGCTTTTTATAACTTATCAGAAAGAGTCAAAACATTCTCCCAGGGAGCAAAATTCACACAGAAGCCCTAGTTGTGAGTTGGAGCAGAAAGGACAAGGAATCATCTGCAGAGGTCCAGCTCTACTGGCTGAAACATATAGATACAAACCCAGGATGGGAATAAACTCCCAGGAGGGAAAAGCTGATGGGCTGCACAGTGCTCAGGGCAAAGGCACCGTCCAACAACCCCCAGATGTGAGTGAGCACACTCACGTCTTGGGCAGATCTAAATCTGCAGTGAATAGGAGAAAGATAAGAGACAGATGTTCTAGGATTCTAATTTGCCACTGAGTCTTTGGGAGACAGTCTGATTCATTTACATACACACATTCAATTACTTATTCAGATAATGTTTACTGATCAGGAAGGCCAGTTATATGAAAGTACTTGGGAAGAACCACCAACCTAGCCTTAGAATTTAGGGAGTTAACACCAAATGTTAGGAGGTAGCACTTCAGATGAGAGAATGGATGAGTCTGAGCTGGTCAGCTGAAGAGATATTGGTGTTCAGTTGCTCAGTCATGTCCGACTTGTTGTGACCCTATGAGCTGAAGCACACCAGGCTTTCTTGTCCTTCACTATCTCCTGGAGTTTTCTCAAACTCATGTCCACTGAGTTGATAATGCCATCCAATTGTCTCATCCTCCGTTGCTCCCTTCTCCTCCTGCGCTCAATATTTCCCAGCATCAGGGTCTCTTCCAATTAATCAACTCTTTGTATCAGGTGGCCAAAGTATTGGAGCTTCAGGTTCAGCATCAGTCCTTCCAATAAATATTCAGGGTTGATTTCCTTTAGGACTGACTGGTTTGATCTTCTTACAGTCCAAGGGACTCTCAAGAGTCCTCTCCAGAACCACAGTTCAAAAGCATCAATTCTTTTGATGTTCAAAAGCATTCAGCCTTCTTGATGGTCCAACTCTCACATCCATACATGACTACTGGAAAAACCATAGCTTTGACTAGATGGACCTTTGTCAACAAAATGATGTCTCTGCTTTTTAATACACAGCCTGGGTTTGTCATGACCTTTCTTTCAAGGAGCAAGCATCTTTTAATTTCATGGTTGCAGTCACCACAGTCATCCACAATGATTTTGTAGGCCAATAAAGTAAAATCTGTCATTGTTTCCACTTTCCCCCCATCTATTTGCTGTGATGAGACTGGATGCCATGATGTTAGTTTTTTTAATGTTGAGTTTTAAGCCAGTTTTTTCACTCTGCTCTCTCACCCTCATCAAGAGGCTCTTTAGTTCCTATTTCTGCAATTAGAGTGGTATTTCTGCATATCTGAGTTATTGATATTAAGAGATAATTAGGAGATAAGGATGTTATGTCTGTCTTTGGTTTACAGATGCTTCAGGTCATGTCTCCTCCGTGGCGTGCATCCCACATTACAGGCCTGGGTGTAGACTAAGCGCTTCACAGAGCAGTCGTCATCACGTCGGTGCTGACATACCGTCGCTGCCTGTCAGTGGTGGCCAGCATCAGGCCTGTAGCCACGCTGTGATATTTGCTAGATACCACATGCAGCCTGGGGCATATTTTTTATTCTTTAGCTTGTCAACACCCAAGGTCAGGGACTCTATCTGCTTCACTTCCTTGAAGCTATAAAACCACAGCACGACTAATGCGACACAGCAGAGCACAGAGTGACCTCAATTTCCCCACTGGTTGGAAGGCCCTGAGGTCAGCTCTTCTCAGGGATCAGGCTTTAACAGAGCGAGGGACCTCTGCACTTCGGCATCACCCCTGCCACGTGCAGGCCACAGTTAAATGTGCAATTTTAAGAGAAATGAAATTGAATTCAGAAAGTGGTTGCTGAGGCTGTGGGCATTTGATCCTGTTACTTGGGCACCCGTGAGTGGTAGAGATGCACAGTCTTGGATTCCAGGGCCGTCAAGGTGATCTTGCGGTGTCAGGGATTTTCATGACTGCCCTTGTCCAAGCTCTTCAAGGTACAAAGTATGTACACTAATTGTTCTGCCTATGGTCTATTTCCACCTACTACGAGGAGAATGTAAGCTCCATGTGGGGAGTTTGTTTGTTTGTTTGTTTGTTTTTGATCTGTTTTCATACTGTATCCTCAGGGGTTAGAACAGTACCTGGCACAGAGTAGGTGCTCAGTTAGTAGTAGTTGGGTAATCAGATTAGCTGAATGAGCTTGGGGAAGATTATTTGAAATCCAGCTTCAGGTTGATTCATATTTCAAATGGGACTAATCATATATATCTTATACCTCTGTCAGGGCTCTTTTAAAGGTAAAATCAAAACGGAAAGACCCTTAATTGAATGTTCAGTTGCCATCTTTTGTATTTTACCAAGTTTATGGTATTGTAGCTGACTATCCATCCATCCATCCATCCACCCATCCATCATTTTAGTTTAGGACCCACTATGTACCTGGTAGACCATCTACTGTGATTCCAAACCAAGGATTGTTCTAGACGTGATGTGACCATCTGGGATGTTTGCAGCAGGACTGCAGTATGATGTCCTATATCTTCTTTTTGTAAATGAGGGAGTTGAGGCTTAGCAAGTTCACACGTATGGACAGTGCCAGGGCAGAGATCCACGCTCCATGTCTGCCAAACTGGCTTTTGACGCCTGGCTCTTCTACTGCCTCTCTTTGAATTTTCTCCTCTGCCTGCTTCACAGGACAGTGTATGTGCCTGGCATATCCACAGTAAATGATATAAAGCACCTACTTGGCACCACATCAGCCGCTGCAGTTACAGGTGTCCCCCGGGGCTCCCCTAATGGTGATCCTCATGGCAAATCACGTTCAGTGTTCTTTTTTGATTACCCTCCTGTCAGTCATCATTTAAGGCCATTCCAGCAGGAAAATTACATGAGGTTGCCAACTGCTGCAGATCGCTGGTGTGCGTTGGCACCTAGGTGTCCTCTGAGCTTCGGAGATTCCTCCTCAGCTCTGTATCCTCTCCAGTCCTGGGTGAACGCTCACTCCTGAATTCAGATGCAGGCTGTCTCTGGGGAAAACTCCAGATGTTTCCTTATGGCCTCTCATCCAGCCCTTCCTATTTTAATTCCCCGAAAGAGCCTTCTCTTCAAGAATCCATTCAGTAAACAAAATAATATTCGATAAGAATAATAAAAGTAGTGTCCTGTGTATTGTGTTATACAAAGCATAGAAAGCAGTATTAAACACAACAAAGAATACTCGTATTTCATTGACCCCTATTAAAAGTGGCATTTGGGGGTAGCTTCATACAATATCAGGTATGAACCTTGTTTGTTAGGCCTTTTGGTAAACACAGGCCCCAACCCAACTCAGCTGTTCTGAAGAAATTAATCTGCTGTGGGGACCGTGCCTTGGACACAGAGTCATGCCCCCTGGAAACTGTTTTTTCTCTTGTTTGGCTTCTGTTTCATCATGGCAAGGAGGAGAAGGCTGCTATCTGAACATCGCAGCAGCTAGCTCCACACTCACATCCCAGGGGAGCAGAGGGTTGGGAAATCAGTTCCTGGATACCTACAGTGAGCCAAACAAAGGAAAAGGTGCTCCATCTGTCTCACACAGGGTTCATTTTTCATGGCCCTGCGAGGCGCATGATCCCCGTTTGTAGGAGTGTCACCTGAAGCTCAGAGGCCTAACATCATTCTTCCCCATCACACAGGAGGACATCTGGAAACTGAGCCCGCATTTCTCTGATTCTAAAATGGGCACTCTTTCCACCCCACCACCTCCATACTTAGAACTGCTCGTTTTTACTTCGGTGCCGTATATTATTTGTGTGTATGGCTTTTAGCCTCTTTTGACACTGAAAAGAGTATCTTCCTTTTTCTCTTTATTTTTCATCTTGTCCTCTAGCTCCTAGTATATTACAAGTGCTCAATACATCCTGCTTTTAAAACATATATGGACACGCTTTGCTTTCATTATTTACTATTAACTCCATGCCCCAGACAGACATGAGAATCAGACTTATTCATCTTAAATCTTTTCGGTTGGCTTTATTTGTGGCCGTCCATGCTTAGAACTGTCTGGGAGATGTCGCCCTTGAAAAAGAGTGGAGCTTTTTATTCTTTTAGTTATGAGGGTACAATAACAATCCCCAAACTAATAATGTTTTGATTTTTTTCTTAGTTGCCTTTTTTGAACTTCTATTACTTATATAAAAATGGCAAACTGCCTTCTTTATTGCTTCAAATTACTTTTGTTAAAACATTTCTCTGCCACCAAGTTTCAACCTGAAACCAATGTTTGTATCCAAGTCACATATAGGAATGAAGGATATATTTGGGTACCTTTCCCCGGCTTTCATTTTCAGCACTTCAATCCAAAGTTTCCTCTGTAACTATATGTCTGTTAACATTTAGACACTGAGATAAGAGTGCTTCTTTCCAATGATTACATTTGAAAGAGCTTGACCCTGCCTCTCTTTGATTGAGTTCCAGTGGAAGCTAAAGAAAAAGAGAGAAGCAAGACTGTGCTGTACTCATAAGGAACAAGAGGTCTGTTGACATGCAGGGCTCTGAGATCAATGATGTTGCTCACAATGCAAAGCTCTGGTCACTCAAAACAGAAATCCTCCTCAAGCAACAGAAATATGCATTAGAGACAAATGGCAACCTCAAAGAGATAATCGAGCTGTCGTATTTGCCAGCAGAAATGAAACAATTCTTAGCTTCTAATGGCTCCTTGTTTCTATTCTATGCTGGGAGGTTACATGTCGGAGGGGGAACCAATTTCTTGGAGCATGCTATCCCCTTCCACCTTTGGAAAGAAACAGGGAATCATGCTGGGATCCAAAGAAGGAAACTAGAGCGTCTAGTTCTGCCCCTAGGTTGTATATTGAAGAAGCATTCATGCTTAGTCACTCAGTTGTGTTCAACATTTTGTGACCTCCATGGACTACAGCCCGCTTGGCTCCTCTGTCCATGGAACTTTCCAGGCAAGAATACTGGAGAGAATTGCCATTTCCTTCTCCAGAGGATCTTCCCAATCCAGAGACGGAATCCGTGCCTCCTGTATTGGCAGGCAGGTTCTCTACCACTGAGCCAGCTGGGAAGCCCAAACAAGAATTCGATTTCCTACCCTCCCCTCCTTCAGAAGAGCTTCCCAAGAAGGCGTGTGGGATAGGGCCCGGGGCACAGGTCTCAGGGGGAGTTGTACTTTCTTCAGGCATATTCAGAAACCGAGCATGGCGCAGACAGTGGCTGGTTGGGAATGTTATCTCAGCTGCTTCTTCTTTGGACACCACAACTAACAGCTTGATTTCTCTGACCCTTGGTTTCTCCATCTATAACAAAGGGGTACATATTGTTGTTTCATGGTAAATGAATTGGGACAGATGACAGATGTGAAGTTGCTTTGATAAGGCTGCACCAATCTGGAGGCCAACTGCTGGGGTTTGGATCCTACCGCCACCGTTTACTTGCTTCACCGTTTACCAGTGTGGTCCTGGAAAACTTACTTCACCTCTCTGTGCTTTGCCTTCCTCTCTTGTCAAGGGCATATGGAGTTCTTGTGAAAATTAGATGAGTTCGTATATATAAAGCACTTTGAAGTCTGTGTGGCATGCAATAAGCATCCATTATTGTTAGCTCTATCCTTGTATAAGTCCAGGGTAGTTCAATAGCATATCCTAAGCTGGCACTGCCTGTGACCCAGGGATATTCAAGACTTAAATGGGACAATAATGTGTTTTCTATTATTATTAGAAACATGAGTTATGGATTTATGCATTCTATCAACAAAAATTTTTATAAGCATCAACTATGCCAGGCATTGAGCTGGATACAGAGACATCCAGGGCACATGTGCTCTGCCCACAAGGAATTCTGAGTCCAGAGGGACAGACCAATGGATAAGCCAGAATCACGATAGCCTGGGAGTTCCTGGCTGTAAGGACATCATGGAGAAAGCACTGAGCTCAGCCTGTTCAGTCTGGAGAGATTTCAGAGGAGGCACAATGTTTGTTGAACAGTGGCCCAGAGCTCCTGGGAAACTGCACTGCAGGCAAGAAGGAGCGCAGGTACAGAGGCCTAGAAGTGGAAAAAAGCAGGGTGTGTGTGTGTGTGTGTGTGTGTGTGTGTGTGTGTGTGTGTGTATGACAGAAAGAGCATGTGCGTGAGAACGGAGAAGACAAGGAAGAGAAGCTAGGATGGCAAAGAGACCCCTGGGGTCACTCCATCTCCAGACAGGTTCTCTTCGGGGATCCTGGGAAGGTGGGGTGGGGAAAAGAGGTGATTCTCTCCTTCTTCCTCTTCTTCCTGCAGACACACCTCTGATGCTCACTTTCCCTCTCTTCCCATCCTCCTCCATATCATCCACGGTGAGCTTCATTCAGCCTCTGGAGCATCGTGGAGCTTCCTGGCCCAGGGTCTTTGTTCCCTGTCTACACTACTCTCTCTGTTTTCTATCTTTTCAGCTAGTTTGCTTCCACTTAACCCTCAGATGTCTCCTGGATATCGTGTCCTTTTAGGAGCAGGAACCCTTCCTCTGGGCTTCCATGGCCCCCTCCCTTACCTGTCCTAGCGTTTATCTCTGGGCTTTCCTGCTCTATTCTTAGCCTCCAGCATGCGGCCTGCCACATAATAGGTAACTTAGTGAATATTTGTGCAATGAAGGAGCAAGGGATTCTCCTTATAGACTTCCTCTACTATTTCTCCTTCCTTCCTGGCCAAATGCAATTGTCACCAAGCTTTGTTCTTCTGGATGTCCCTCTCCCGTCTCCCCACTTGTCTTCTCTTGCCTGGATCACTGCTAGAACCTTCTCGTATCTCAGGGGGGATCCCTGCTACTGGAACCTATAATTTCCCTCTTAGAATCCACCTGTGGCTCCTACTGCCTCATATTAACATTCAGCATCCTTGGTTAGCAGTACACAGGTCTCCATGTTTGTCTAAAATAGCTTCTGAGGTCATCAAAGGTTTGTCCTATATCTCCTGATAGCTAATGCCCAGCAGAGTATCTGGAACACAATTTACGTTTAGCAAATATTTGTCTAAAGAGTAACTCAGACTCCTATGAATCTAATGTGGCAAAAGATGATTTTGTGTTTGGCTAAAAAGCTCTTCAGCAGAGCACCTCGTTTCAAGGGAAATGTCCTAGCAAGGAAACGAGAGTTAAATTCAGCACAGCTGACTGCTTAACAATGCCATTCGAGGACATAAATGAAATGAACTTCTCTTGTCACATTTACTAACAGGGCGGGTGAGCAGGTGCTCAGGGAGGCCGTCTGCCATGGTTACAGAGAAAGATCCCACAATGGAAACCACCCACAGTAAACCCAAGGTATGCTGAACTCCTAAGTTTCATTCATTGCCAATTAGCTGGTGTTAATGTCTTTTCCTTTGGGGGTGGAACTTTTCTTTCCATTTCCTTTCTTCTATCCCTTTCTCCTGCACTACCTCCCTCTCAATTCTTTTGCAGAAGATGTGGTCTTGGTAAGCAACTTAACAAAATCAGTTACTTCTTTTGAAAATCACCCCCTTCCTCAGATTTTTCTTGTAACGATTAGTAGTGTCATTGTTATCAGTGGTAGTGAGAATATGAGCAGCTTAACATCTATCTGTTGCATAACTCCATGCCAAGCACTGGGCTGAGTACTTTTGCTGAGAATTTTTGGAGATCTCCACTTAAATGAAAGAAGTAACCCCAAGCCCCTTAATTCTTAGCATGGTGCTTGCTGCAGCTGCTGCTAAGTCGCTTCGGTTGTGTCCGACTCTGTGTGACCCCACAGACGACAGCCCGCCAGGCTCCCTCATCCCTGGGATTCTCCAGGCAAGAACACTGGAGTGGGTTGCCATTTCCTTCTCCAATGGGTGAAAGTGAAAAGTGAAAGTGAAATCGCTCAGTTGTGTCTGACCATCAGTGACCCCATGGACTGCAACCCACCAGGCTCCTCCAACCATAGGATTTTCCAGGCAAGAGTACTGGAGTGGGGTGCCATCACTTAGCACAGTATAAATTCTCAAGAAATGTTAGTCATTATTGTAAAGTTATCATATAATCCTAACAGCTAATTTCTGAGGTGAGTGTAACTTTTATATTTTCTACTGTGGTTTAGTAGATGAGGAGTCTGAGGTTTTCAGAAGGTAGTAATATTTAAGTGTGAACGTGGGGGCCACACTCAAGATGACTGTCTCCAAAGGCCATGCAATATAACAGATGTAAAGCCCTCTGTGAGACACAGGGCTGTGTACATACAACAATGAGGTTAAGTAGTAAGAGGGCACGGGAAATAAATGGGGATGCAGAGGAATTGTGTGTGTTTGTGGATGCGTGCACACAAGTCTAGAGAATTTTTTGAAGATTATTTAAGGACAAAAGGCTCCTTTTTTAAAGATAGGTAGCTTCTGAAATGATTGACAAACCAAGTTTTCAGGCTTCCATCTAGGTTCGTGAGGCTACTCCAGAGAAATGGTGTGGGAGGGAGTACAAGCAAGGCAGGTTTCCTCTAGCGTCTCCATCCAACACTTGAGCATCCCATGAGGCTCAGGAAGTAGGAATTTTCATTTTACAAATGCACAGACTGATAAGCAAGAGAGTATGAGGCCCACCTGAGGTCTTCCTGTTTACACATTAGTGTTTCTGGCTCAAAGTTTAATAGCTTCAAGAACCATGCCCTTTCTTGAATAAAGCACTTAAACACTCTAACTTTCAATTAGTTAACAGTTAAGTCCATTACACCAGGCCCCTCCCTCCAGTATTTGGAGGCATCAGGGCACAGAACAGGTGAGTGGGAAATCCAGGTCTCAGCTTTGGCTTGCTGTCACCTTCTCCATGACCTCAGTCAACACCCTCTCTGGTTCTGTTTCCTCATTTGTGTAATGGGCCAGGAGCCTCAGAGGACCATATTTTCCAGCTTGAAAAGAATAGAATTCTTCTGAGTTCAAAGCATGGTGTTAGACACATGTCTTTAGACCTGTATTTTAACTTACAAAGAGTAGAGTTTAGAAATCAACATTGTGGACTAGAAAGACATTAGGCTCACCCCTCCCCTTCCCCTTGCTGCTCCCATGGACACATCAAAATTACAACTACAGGGCTTCCCTGGTGGTCCAGTGGTTAAGAATATGCCTTTAAATGAAGGGGATGAGGGTTCGATCCCTGGTCAGGGAAATAAGATGCCACATGCTGCGTGGCCACTAAGCCTGTGTGCTGCTACTACTGACCCTGTGTACTACAAGCAGAGAGACACCCACGCGCTGCCACAAGAGCCTGCACTCCACAACGGAACATCCCACATGCCGCAGCCAAGACCCAGGCAGACAAAAATAAAGTGTATGTATTTAAAAAATCCCAAACTACAACTCCATAGAGAACAACTCTCCCTGGGATTACCTGACGACTAGCAGAACAGCTTTTCTACAGCCAGTGCTGGAAAGGGAGGTCCACATGGAGTCTGGCAGAAAGGGAAGAGAAGCAACCTCATGGGGACCCGTACCTCTAGTGAGGGATACAGAAGAGGAGGGGGGTGTCACAGGCCCAGGGCTCCTCCCTGGGAAGTGATGGGTCAAAGGTCCATATTGGGCACCCCAGCTCTGAGGTCTGACACAGGAAGAGGAGTCCCCTTAGCTGGTTTGAAAGCCAGCAGGGCTTTCCAGAGGGCTGTAAGAAACCAAGACTGCTCTTAGAGAGCCACTAAGGCAGCGGATTGCAAACTGCCTGGGGCTCTGGCTGGCCTGCCAGGACCACCCCAGTGCACGCCCCAGCCCTTGCCTGGGTTCCTGCTCCAGCCTCTCTTATTCCAGTGCTCCTCCCAGGTGGAGGCTGCTATTGCCAACAGGAGTGTGTGCCCTTGGAAGGAATGGAACTGGCTCTGAGCCTGGCCTGGTGTCTGACCAGGGCAGAAGCCGCTGTTGCCAGCCACACTGTGGTTCATGCGCTCAGCAGGGAGTGGGGCTAGCTCCAAGAGGGAGACTGCCATTGTCAGAGCAAGCATCACGGCGCACACTTGGGAGGAGAGGGGGCAGCTCAGTGATGTGGCGTCACTCTTCCACCCCCATGTAGCCTCTAGTCAAGGTGTACCTACCGGGGAAAAAGTGACCTGGCACAGAAAGGCAGCCCCAAGCTCTGAGGCCACCACCACATCCTAAACCAGTGCAGAAACTATAACCTAAACCATAACACCCGGGAGGAACCCCGCTCCCCAGGGCACCTGCTCGAGGCCGCTGGGTCTTGTTCTGTGATAAAGCGATGGTAGCCATGGACCACAGGAGAAACCCAGGCTTGCCCCCGGCTGTGGAGCTAGCCCCTCCAGCTCCAGCCCCACCTCCCACCAAGGTGGCAGCTGCCAGCACACTCCGGCGGAGACACAGCCTGTGCTCACTCCATGTCCAGCTCTCCCATCAAAGCCACTGGATGCACGCAGACTACACGGGAATGCTTCCTTTTGCACAGCAAGGGAAACCATCCACAAATGAAAAGACAACCTACTGAATGGGAAAAAATAATGTCAAACACGCCTGAAAAGGGGTTAGTTTCTAAAATATATAAAGAACTCATAAGAGTCAATATAATTAAAAAAAACTGATCTAAAAGTAGTCAGAAAACTGGAATAGACATTTTTCCAAAGAAGATATGAGAAAATGTTTAGCATCACTAATCAGCAGGGAAATGAAATCTAAATCACAATGCGATATCACCTCACATCTGTCAGAGCAGCTGTCATCAAAAAGACAACAAATAATAAGTGTTGGCAGGGATGTGGAGAGAAGCAACACTGTTGTTGGGAATGTAAATTGATGCAGCTGCTATGAAAAACAGCACGGAGGTTTTACAAAAAACTAAAAATATAGCTACCATATGATCTAGCAATTCTACTCCTGGATATATATCCAAAGAGAACAAAAATAAGAATTCCAAAGGGTACATGCACCCCAGTGAAATTGCATTATTTATAATACTCGAGATATAAAAGCACCCTAATTGTCCATCAGGGCCTTTCCAGGTGGCTCAGTGGTAAAGAATCCTCCTTTAACACAGGAGACCTGGATTCAATCCCTGGGTCAGAAAGATTGCCTGGAGAAGGAAGAGGTAATCCAGGCCAATATTCTTGCCTGGGAAATCCCACAGACAGAGGAGCTGGATGTGCTACCATCCATGGGATCTCAAAAGAGTCAGATGTGACTGAGCGATTAATCAAAAACAACGTGCCCACCAACAGATGAATGGGTAAAGAAGATGTGGCATTGTGGTACATATACATGATGGAATATTACTCAGCCATAAATGAGAAGGAAAATTTGTCATTTGCAACAACACGGATGACCCGGAGGATAATACACTCAGTGAAGTAAATCAGACAGAAAAAGAGAAATACTGCAAGCTTTCACTCACTGAGATCTAAAACATAAAACAAAATAATGAATATAACAAACCAGAAATGGACTCAGATACACAGAACAGACTAGCGGCTATCAGTGAGAAAGGGGTTGGAGGAAGGGCAAGACAGGGATTAAAAGGTGTGAACTAATAGGTATATAAAAAAACAAGATACAGAAATGTAATGTGCAGTACAGGAAATATAATCAGTGTTTTTATCACATCTTTAGCGAAAGTTGCTCAGTCATGTTCAGCTCTTGGCAACCCCATGTTCTATACAGTCCATGGAACTCTCCAGGCCAGAATACTGGAGTGGGTAGCCTTTCCCTTCTCCAGGGGATCTTCCCAATCCAAGGATCAAACCCAGATCTCCCACATTGCAGGTGGATTCTTTACCAGCTGAGCCACCAGGGAGGCCCAAGAATGCTGGAGTGGGTAGCCTATCCCTTCTCCAGTGGATCTTCCCGACCCAGGAATTGAACTGGCATCTCCTGCATTGCACGTAGATTCTTTACCAGCTGAGCTACCAGGAAAGCCCCATCATATCTTTAAGTGAAGTATCATCTGTAAAAATATTGAATTGCTATGTGCATACCTGAAACTGATATAACACTGTGAACCTGCTACAGTTCAAAGAACAGGAAAGAAAGAAATTCATATATATATGTATTTATAGTGAATAAAAACAAAGAGTTCAAGTAAATTATTATTATTTTTTTGCTCAGTGCTGCTGCTGCTTCCCTTTTCTCTCTTTCTCCTCCTCCTTTTAAAATAAGTCGCATCCCCGGCAGTCACCTCTCTTCCCAGTGGTGTTTAGGAGTTGCCCCATCCTACAATCTGACCTTGGAGGGCTCCTGACGGCTGGCTACCTGGTTAGCTGATGGGCTCCTTGGTAGGGAGCTCCTCGCTCTGTTCTGGAGCTGCAGGAAGGGGCAGGCAGGCAGGCAGGGGTGTGCGGGAGGAAAGGGGCACTCTTCAGGACCCCCAGTAATGCTGGAGTGCTTTAAGTGCTTGGTTGCCCTCCTCCATCTTACTCCCTTCACTCAGCAACTTACTCAACATGCTTGCCACTTTTATAGGGCCTGTTGCATGCTTTTCCTACCAAACTGAAGAGATACACAAAAGCTTGAATGACAGTTCAAAGCGGCGTTTATCACACAGCGGATCAAGCCCAGTGGATGCCTTGGCCCCTGTGAAGCCAGACTGGTTTCTGCATGGTTTGTTGCTTGCTGCTTCCTCTTGGCTGGGGCACAACAGTTCATGAAGGTGGCCTCTGCAGGCTTGAAAATATATACTCAGACCCCCTTTCCTAGTTTCTCCTCTGCCTTCCTTCCTAGTAAAACTAGTCTGGAAAATGGACCAGACATTTCTGGTCTTTGAGTGTTGCCTTTTATGTTTCTCTGAATCAATGGAAGGGGTCTTAGTTGCAACAGTGTACGTAACCGGCCTGGAGGAGAGAGGCAAGAGAGAGAATCACCGTGCTGTATGTCAGATCCTCAGAACTTCTTATAATTTGTAACACTGCATCTTCATCATGCCATTCCCCTTTCCCCAGCCCCTGGTAACCACCGTGCTAGTATCCTTTTCTATGAGATCAACTTTTTCTTTTCTTTTTATCCCACATATAAGTGATATCATCCAATACTAGTTTTCACTTTCTGGCTTATTTCACTTAGCGTACAGCTCTCCAGATTCACCCATGTTGTCGCCAATGTCAGGGCTTCCTTCTTTCCTGTGGCTGAATAATATTCTTTTGTGTGTATATATATTTTATTGCCCAGTTATGCACTGAAGGGCATTTCTGTTGTTTCCATATCTTGGCTATTATGGATAGTACTAAATAGAGCTACAGTGTACATGAGTGTGCTGGTACTCCTCTTATACGGACCTTAATTCTCTTGTGTACATATCTAGGAGAGGGATCGCCTGCTCATAACGATAGTTAAATTTTTAATTTTTTTGAGAAACCATCATACTATTTTCCATAATGCTGGCATCGTTTATAATCCCACCAATAATATAAGGGTTCCCTTTCTCCACATCCTTGCCCACATTTATTTTTCTCTTGTCTTTTTGATAATAGCCATCTGTAGTTCATGGGTCACAAAGAGTTGGATATGACTTAGCGACTGAAAAACAACAATCCTAACAGGTGTGAGATGGTATCTCTCTGTGGTTTGGATTTGCACATCCTTGATGGCTAGTGACGTTGAGGCCCTTTTCACTGGAATTTATGGCTTTTTTTTTTTTTGAATATCTATCGGCCATTTGTACATGTTTTTTGTAAAAGTATGTTTTAACTTCCAGTTTTAAAAAATGAACCACTACCTCTGCTTTTTGACAGATTGTCCTATGCCTACTTTATTACTGATTTCCCAGACTTCATAAAAGTGATGTGCATCCCTCATTTTAGAAGCTCCACACCAGGAAGCAAGGGACTATGATTTTGAGACCCATCCTTGCCATTTCCTAGCTGCATCATCTTGGTAATAATAATGCTGATAACAACCACTTCCTTTTACTGAGCACTTACTATGTGCAAGAAATTTTATATACATTATTTTTAATACTTACAATAGCCCATTAGTTTTCAACCAGGGATAATTTTGCCATGCAAGGAATTTGGGACAATGTCTGGAGATATTTGATTTTCACAGTTTGGGGTACTGTGGGGCTACTGGCATCTAGTGAGTAGAGACCACAGATGTTGCTAAACATCCTACAATGCATGGGACAGCTGCCACAACAAAAGAATTATCTGACCAAGAAGTCTACAGTGCTGTTGTTGAGTAACCCTGCAATAATTGTCAGGTAGATGCTAGCCTCATTCTACAGAGGGGAACCTAGAGGTTCAAAGAGGTGCAGTGACCTTCCCGGCACGTACAGTGACCTTCCCGGCACGTACAGTGACGAAGTAGTAAGCCAAGATTTAATCGTAGCTTAGTCTTGGCTCCAAAGTCCTTGCTGGGAGAAATGCAGACACAGCAGAGATTTGTAGAATGCCTCCAAGCATCTGAACTCCTTCTGTAGTCATGCAGAACCCTGGCTGGGATCTTGAGAGTCAGAGTTCAGCACAGGGGCGATCTGAATGCCTTTTGTAGGATACAAAGTCTGAATGTAAATTCAGGGTTGAATCAGACTAAACACACAGCTCTGCTGAAGGGCCAGTCCAAGTAGAAATATCTGGACATACACTGGAGTCTCAGAAAGGTTTAGAATAGAACACACCAGAGGGAATCTCTATGATCCTAGGAGTAGAACCACGGGGGTGTTTAATAGTAGGTGTGAGGTTCTGTGCTGCAAGGGGAAGGACTTAGTAACAGAGGACAAGACAGATGAGACCTAGAACAAGTCACTTCCTATCATTAAAATTCAGTTTCTCTTTCTGTGCAATCAGGGAAAACTTCCTACCTATGTTGTGAGGCTCTACAGAGAGGATGAACGTGAAAGAGAGCCGTAAATGACCACTGTGACTTAGATCGCAGGTATTCTATTAATAACTGTGATGCTCAAAGGCTCTTTGTCTCCTCCTTCCCAAATTATGCCACATACTTGGCTCCCTGTTCTTCGGTCGGTGCTTGCTCTGCGTATAATGAAAACAACCTGAATTTGCTCAGGTTTTCCCAATACGCTGTCCCTGGTGCTCAGCAGTTTGTCTATTTACCTCCATCACCATCTTTGTTTTACAATTTCTCTGTGCTGTTAACATTATTTGTCAATAAATCATTGCCTTTTCCTGTGTTTGAGTGCCCAGAGGCCTTTGAATTTGGGTTCATCTTGCAAATCCAAATAATGTAAGTAAAAAGCATAAATAATACATCAGCTGCTTATTCCCTGAGGATCTTGGCAGGCCTGTTCACAAGTGCAGTTTCTCTTAGTCTCTGTCCAGCTCAATTTGAAGGTCTGTGGGAGCAGTGCGTAGAACTGAATAAGAAAACATTAGAGGGGGAGATTCTGCTCCCTATCAATGATCTTCTAAGCACTATGTGTACAGAACAGGAAGTGTGGGGATACATGTAATCTGAAGTAGACAGAATTTGGCAAATACCAGAATTCTGGCTTTTTTCCCTTTTCACATTTTCAAGATGAGAGGAGAAAGATGAGATGATAACCCTTGTGAAATTGCCACTGATACTTCAAAATAATAGTAATGATAAAAAATGTTCATTGAAAAAGGAACAATTATCCCACTGTGAATTTAATACATCATAGCCTCAGGCCTATTTCTATTAATTTGCTTTCCTTTTTTTTTTTTTTCTTTTCGTACTCTTTCATGCAAAAGCAAGGCAATCAATGAAGGCACTTAGCACAATTCTTTCCTCCTCACTGTATATAAGGGAAAGTTAACATGTGCAAGTTCTTATTCCCTAGATTTGCACAGAAAGCTTAGATTCTACTGTATATAACCATTGTGACCCTGACCTCTCTCCCTTTAAAACTGTCTTCCCCATAATTATCCAGGGTCATTTCTTAAAATATATATCTTTTACTCCCCAGCTGAAAAGTGTTCAGTTGCTCTCCACTGACTATATTAAAAAGTTAAAAGGTGAAATGCAAACCCCTCACCTAATAAATATTGTTAACCTTAAAAATGCATTCTGATATACAGTAGGTGCAAATACTGTTTGATTCCACTTATACAAGGTACCTAGAATACTAGTCAGTTGTGTAGAGTTAGAAAGCACACAGGTAGATGCTGTGGGGCTTGGGAAGGAGGAGTGGAAAGAGGGACTTAGTGTTTAATGGGGACAGAATTTCACTTTAGGAAGACACAAAATCCAGGAGACGGATGATAGCGAAAATTGCACCACAGTGTATATGTTCTTAGTGCCATTGAACTGTATGGTTAAATATGGTTAAAATGGTACGTTTTATTTTATGTGACTTTTACCACTATATAGTGGTATAAGTCACACTTTACATATATATGTATATATATATATATGACTATCAAATTAAAATCTGTGGATTCTGACCAAATTGGATTAACTGAGACCATATATAACATTTTCTCTAAAATAACTTAAAAAGAAAAACTGGAGGAAACATGTGAAACAATAGTTTTCAAACACTGAACATAAAGCAGTGCAGAAGAGTAACCCCTGATAGACAGAAACCCAAAGAAGGACCCCTACCATCAGCCCGCTTTGTCTGGAGGGAAGTTCTAGGGTATCAAACAGGGAGAGGGCTTAAGGCAAAGGGCCAGGAACACCCTGAGTTGATAGAGAGTTTATAGGGGAGGGTATCAGAATAAAGCTTCTCAGAGAGAAAGAATCAGGAGGCCTTGAGCCTTCATCTGTGTACTGACCAGGACATGCATGTGGGAAAGAACCCAAGCACAGGGGAAGTACTACTCCAGAAATATGAATATTATAGGAAGTAATCACTTTAGCTCACACAGGTCTGGAAATAGCTCTGGTTCCCATTAGCTAAAATAAAAATTTCTAATAATTGGTAAAATAGCAGGTAGAGTATTCAGAAGAATTTTGCCTTGGTAGTGAGATAAAATTAACACTAAAGCCTGCTCTGGTCCTGCTTGTTAGGCAAACTAGAAAGAAACATATTGTTCTCAAGTAATCTAACTTTATTTTACATCTCAGAATAAAGTTGAAGAATATTTATTGGAATACTAAACATTTAGGACCAAACCGGATAAAAATTCACAATAACTAGCAGCAACTAATAAAAATTAACGTGCATGTGAAGAAGCAGAAAAATAGGACTGAGGATAAAAGTCAATGAAAACTAGCTCACATGATAGGAGAATTATAGAAACTTCAGAAATAACACTATAGAATTAGTAGAGAAGATGTTAAAATCATATACTGATATTCCATAAGTTCAAAAAGGTAGAATAAAGCATAAGATAAGAGAAGCAGAAGATATTAAAAAACTCAAGTTTAATTTTAAGACACAAAACAATGTCTGAGATTCTAAACACACACACACACACTCTGAATGGGAATAATAGAAAAATTGGCAGTTTAGAAAAACTGGCAGTTTCAGAAGAAAAGAAAATTAGTAAACTTGGAAACACAGCAATAGAAAGTGTCTGCAGTGAAATACAAAAAGAAAGAGATACTGAGAATAACATAAACAAAGTATCAGTGCTGTGAAATGGTTTCAAGTGGCCTGATATACGTGTAACTGCAGTTCTTGAAAGGGAGCACGACAGGAAAAATGGGAAGAAATAATGCCCCCCAAATTTCCAACTTTGATGAAAACTATAGACCATTGATCCAAGAATTTCAATGATCCTCAAACAAATTAACTAGAAGAAAACTATACCAAGATATAGCCCAATTAATTTGCTGGAAACAAAAGACAAAGAGAGAATCTTAGAAGGAGTTGGGTTGAGGACCATTAAGTACAGATGAACACTGACATGAATGATCTCAGAGGAAAGTGGAACATCTTTAAATCACTGAAAGGAAACAATCTAAAATTCTATACCCAGTCAGAATACTTTTCTAAAATGAAGACAAAGTTTTCTCGGATATAAGGAAGGTGAAATAATTTGTTATCAACTTAACTATAAGAAATGTTAAACTTTTGCAGACAAAAGAAAAAAAAAAACTGAGCAATGAAGAACACTGAAAAAGGTGCTCTGCTCTTTTTTCTCAATTTAAAATTTTTTAATAATTGAAAGCATAAAATAAATAAATACATAAATAGTGTATAATATAATACATAGGCAAAATGGTATATTACATCAAGAAAGATTGTGATAACATAATGATGTATACTATAAAACCCAAAGGAATCACTAAAATAACAGAAGAGAGTTATGGTTAAGTGAACAAATAAAATAGAATAACAAAACATTCAGTTAATCCAAAAGAGGGCAGAAAAATGGGGTAAGAACAGATTAGACAAATATCAATAGCAAGTTACCAGATTTAAGCCTAGCCAGGTCAATAATCATATTAAATGTCAAATAAATGGCAGAGATTATCAATCTGGGTAAAAAAGGGAGGATTTTTCTTATAAGAAATACACTTTAAATTTAGAAACACAAATAAGTTACAACTTCAGGCTTAGAAAAAATACAATGCTAACAATAATCAAAAGGCTGCTATAGTGAAAGTATAGTATACACTAATATCAGAAGTAGATTACTTGAGATAGACTGAGATTTTTTTTATGATAAAGGTGTTGTCTCATCAAGACAACATAAGAATCTTATGTATGCACCTAAGAAACAAAAACTTCAAAATATATGAAGAAAAAAACTATTAGAACTGCAAGGAGAACAAATCTGAAATTATCATCAGCTATTCTAACACTCATCTACTATGTACAAGACCCTCTCCTAAGTACAGAGCTAATGAGTTGCAGAATCAGGGCTTAACTTCAGATCTGCATGGTTTCCAAAACTATTCTCTTAGCCATCTTGTTTTGTTGCCATTTGTATATGCCCTGATTCTCCATGAACTCTCACTTACAACTCCAGGGGCCCAGTACAATGTTGGGAACATAGGTGGGACACAGGAATTGAGAAAGAATATTTCACAATTCATTAAGTGATTAAATGATCCTATGATTGCCTTTTACATATATCATCCCTTTATTTTTCAACAGGCCCATGTGAACTTGATATTATTATCTGCGTTCCAACTTCCAAATAAAGTTGATTATTTCCTCTTTTCTACATCTTCCCCAGTAGCACTGTGGCCCAGGACACCATCATTTCTTGTCCAAATGACTACTATAGTTTCCTAACTGGTTTCTCAAATTCCATGTTTACCACTTCAAAATCGGTTTTCCACAAAGCAGCAATAATACTTTAAAAATAATATCAAAAATTATACATCAGACCATGTATTTCATGTACTATTCCACTACTGGGATTACCCTGAGAAAATTCTAACTCAAAAAGATATGTGAACCCCAATGTTCATTGCAGCACTATTTACAATTGCCGGGACAAGGAAGCAACCTAGATGTACTTTGACAGGTGAATGGATAAAGAAGAAGCGGTATGCAGACACTATGGAATATTACTCAGCCATGAAAAGGACTGGAATTGCAGCGTTTGTAGTGATGTGGAGGAACCTAGAGTCTGTCATACAGAGTGAAGTAAGCCAGAAAGAGAAAAGCAAATATTGTCTATTAATGCATATATATGGATTCTAGAAATACAGTATTGGTGAACCTATTTGCAGAGCAGGAACACAGACATAGAGAATGAACCTGTGGGCATAGGGAGGAAGGAGAGAGTCAGATGAGCTGAGGCTGTAGCACTGGTGCACAGATACACACTACCGTGTGCAAAATAGCTATCTGGTGGGAAGAGGCAGTAAGCACAGGGAGCTCAGCTTGGTGATCTGTGACGGCCTAGGGGTGTGGGGTGGGGGTGGGAGGGAGGCTCCCGAGGGAGGGGCTATATGTGTGCATACAGGTGATTCAGGTTGTTGCACAGCACAAATTAACACGACATCATAAAGCAACTATACTCCCTCCCCCCCAAAATCAAGTGCACTTAGATGAAAAGACAAACTCTTTAAGGTGGCAAACAAGGACTGACACGATCTGGTTCTTGTTCTTCTTCTTAATCCTCAATCTTCTCAATCTTGTTCTTCTTCTCTTTCTACTTCACTTCCAGCTGCAAACAGCCTGGCCATACTGGGCTTTTAGTTTCGGAATATACCCATCCCTCTCCCATTTCACACTTTCACACGTGCTGTTCCTTGGACCTGTGTATACTCTTGGATAATTCTATTCATGCTTCGTATCCCACTTTGTATGTTACTTCCTATAATTTTCTGACCCTCTTCCAATATCAATTTGCCTCATTAATGCCTCTCATAGAGTACTGTTCTTGCCCTCTGTTGCCCTTATCACAATGCCAGATCATATTTTTATTTATGGCACTGAGACTCAGCACAGATCTAAACCTTACACAGTCAAGAGTCAGTCCTCTCACTCTATTTTGCAGCAGCATTTTCTTCCCATGGTTGCCCTTTTTCTGTTTTTGAAAAAAATTTCTTCTTTGGCTCCTGCTGACACCACACTCCTGCTTTTCATCCTCCTCCAGAGGCCCTGCCTCTCATCTTTTTTGGTAGAGCCCCCTTCTCTTCCAGAATTCTAAATGTTGGCAGGCCTTGGGCTCAGCTGTAGACAGTGTTCTCCTCTCCGTCTTATCTTTCTCTCATATCTCATCTTTATACATGGCTTTAAATCCCAATCATTCACTGATTACCACTTGCTGACTTGATAGCTTCACTTGGATGTCAAACAGGCATCTCAGATAACATGAGTGAAGCAGATTCTTCACACCCCCAAACATATAGAACAGATTCTCTCAAGCATTCTCTATCTGAGCAAATTGCTACACCATCCATTAAACTGCTCAGAAGAAAATATTTAGAAGTTACTTATGATTGCGCTTTTTTCAGACCTAATTACCGCGTGCATGCTCAGTTACTCAGTTGTGTCTGACTCTCTGTGACCCTATGGACTGTACCCTCCCCCCCGCCCCCAGGCTCTTCTGTCCATGGAATTTTCCAGGCAGGAATACTGGAACGGGTTGCCATTTCCTCCTCCAGGACCTAATATTAACTATCTGTAAATCCTGTTGATTCAAACTCAAAAAACACCTGAAATGCGATCTTTCTCACCATCTCTGCTGCCACAGTCCTAGTCTAAGAGTCACCTCCTTGCCTCAACTGGACACTGGCATTAGCCATACACCTGGTCTCTCTCTTTACCTGTGCCCTTGCAGCTCCTCCTCTGGTCTGTTTTCCATTACAGCAGTCAGCAGCAGCAGCAGCAGTCAGAGGGAGGGGACATTCGACAGTTTCAAGCAGATCAGACCACTTTCTAAACGCCTCCAATACAAGAGTTCCCAACCTCCAGATTCTAATGCCTGATGATCTGAGGTGGAGCTGATGTATTAATAAAGTACACAATATATGTAATGCACTTGAATCATCCCGAAACCATCCCCCTGCCCTAGTTCATGGAAAAGGTGTCTTCCTTGAAGCTGGTCCCTCGTGCCAAAAAGGTTGGGACCACTGCTCTGCTATTTTCCAGTTTCGCCCAGAAAGAAATCCGGACTACGATGGTCTACTGGGTCCTGCATGTGTGGACCTGCCTATCTCCTAGCTTACCCCCTCACTCTTATACTGCTCACTGTGTTCCTGTCGTAGTGGCTTTTCTGTTCCAAGAGCATGCCAACTTCATTCCTATTTCAACACCTTTAACATTATATCTTCCGCTTGGAGTATTTTCCTCCAAGATCTTGCCATAACTGAATACTCATTATAAAGGTTTCAAATGTCATCTCTTCAGACAAGCCTTTCCTCTGTCCTCTAGTTAACCAGTTAGCTTCTCCCATTACCCTATAGTATTGCTTCCATCACAGCATGTCTCAGAATCTAATATTATAGTGTTTTTCATTTACCTATAAATGCATTGCCTATCTCAACCAAAATGGAAGTTTCTTGAAAATGTGGACCGGTTTTGTCACTCCGTTGCTTTAGAGCTTAGAAGAAAACTGGGTTCATAATAATCCAATACTTGTTAACTAAATGCCTAAATTTCCTTTGCCAAAATTATTTGGGAAGACCTCAATGATCTTCTAATTGGATGCCAAAGATTTGAAAGTATTTTTCATGCAAATATACATGCTTTTTCAAAGCTGACTTGAGTAAGTAAACCCCAGCTAAGACAAAGAGTACTCCAAGAGGGAAGAAATGTAATTTGGGTGCAATATTGTTTCACCTAAAATATAGATTAGCCTTTTCCTAACCTGGGAGACTCCCACTTAAATCTTAAAATCCTCCCAGTGAAACTAAAGCATCATCTAGAGAGGGGAAGAGCCGACACATTGGAAAAGACTCTGATTCTGGGAAAGATTGAAGGCAGGAGAGAAAGAGGGCAACAGAGGATGAGATGGTTGGCTGACATCACTGACTCAATGGATGTGAGTCTGAGCAAACTCTGGGAGATAGTGGAAGACAGGGAAGCCTGGCATGTAGGCTTCCATTTCATGGGGTCGCAAAGTGTTAGACATGACTTAGTGACTAAACAGCAACAACAGAAAAGGGAAAAGGGATCCATTTCAGATCAGAAAGCTGGGATCAGCTCAGGTTGGCATCAATTAGTTTTATTTAATCTCCAATGCTTTCCAAAATTTAAACATGGTTGCAACACCTTTGCAATGAAGTTGAGGTTTTAGAAACTCACTGGAAATTTGACCATGAGCTTGCATTTGCATACCAACTACGTTCTGTGGTTTGTAAAAGCCTCTGGGAATACAAAGAGAGAAAGATCGGGGGAGAGATGGGTATATTACAGTCGATCCCAGTGCAGCATAATCAGCAGTATAGCAGAAGAGTAGAGAAGAATGGGTGTCTAAACACTAAGGGGTCAGTAAGAATATGCAGAAAGAGACGCTGGGAGACCAAGCAAACATTCACCTGGCAGATGAGATAGGAAGGGCATTCTACGCAAGGCTGGTTCAAGAAAAAGCAAATCAGGAAGAGCGGGGTGGCTGCATGTTTAGCCGAGTGTGGCAGAACATGAGACAGGTGAAGTCAGCTCCCAGAAGGCCTTGAGTAGGCTAAGCGGTATGGATTTGATCTTGAAAAATAGTAAGCTGGATCAGGATGCTTCTGAAGCTAAGACAGAGGGAAGGTGATGATGACCTTCAGGAGATTCAAGGTTGGACTTGCTCAGTTTAGAGATAGGGTGGGGGCTCCTTCATTCTTTTTTTCACCCTAAAACTGATCAGGAAGATGTAATAAAATGATGTTCAGGCCCATTCTCAATGTAGGTAGGGACAATTCTGATAGAAAAGGCTAGTGCTTGTAGGTACGGAATGTGAGAAGGAGGAGGTTTTAATTGCTCTGTGTACATACACTGAGGTGTGCACACAGGCAGGCGGGCAAACACACATACACTCACACACTTACACACATGGTCACTTTCTTTTTAACATGAATGTTCATGGAAACTCTATTTGAAATAGCCCCCAAATGGCAGCAACCCAAATGCCCACCAATAAGGGAATGGGGAAACAAACCCTGGCACAAATCTGTACAATGGAATACCGTTCCCACCAAAAAGCAATGATGGCTGATAATGTACAGATAAGAATAAATCTCAGAACAACCAGACTGAGAGAAAGAAACCAGATAGAAAAAAACACATTCTACGTGAGTCCATCTGTAAACATCTTTAAAATGTAAACTATTTTTTAGTGTACCTGTAACTATCTGGAGTATGTCACTGTTTTGAACCTTACAAGAATTGCATGGATTATCATACTAAGTGAAGTCAGTCAGACAAAGACAAATGTATCACTTATATGTGGAATCAAAAATATGATATAAATGGACTTACTTGCAAAACAGACTCACAACTTAGAAAACAAACTTATGGTTCCCAAAGGGGAAAGAAGAGAAGACAGAGGAATAAATT
Organism: Ovis canadensis; assembly: GCF_042477335.2. Lineage (NCBI taxonomy): Eukaryota > Metazoa > Chordata > Mammalia > Artiodactyla > Bovidae > Ovis > Ovis canadensis. The sequence goes on along the minus strand of NC_091265.1, from coordinate 32,046,463 downwards.
AGGAATCTTGGTTAACATATACATACCACTGTATATAAAATACTTTAACAATAAGGGACTGCTGTATAGCAAAGGGAACTCTATTCTATATCTCCTAATAACCTATAATGGAAAAGGATCTGAAAAAGAATATACGCGTGTGTGTGTGTGTGTGTGTGTGTGTGTGTGTGTACAGCAAACTGAGGCACTTTGCTATACACCTGAAATTAACACAACACTGTAGATCAAGTATGCTTTAATTAAAACAAATGAATAAAGTAAAATAAAGTAAAATCTGAAAAAAAAAACTGCATGGGATAGGTCCTATTATTATTTCCATTATATAAATAAAGAGAGAAGTCTGCAGTGGTACATTGATCTTCTGGGAGTCTTTCTCTGATGCCAAACTTTAATATTGTTTTTATCCTTAATAAGATGTTAGTATTCTAATGACATCATTATAATTTTTACTCTTAACTATAATAACAGTTAGGTTTCCATTTTTTGTGTGTGTATGTGTGTGGTTTATGTCTATAAATAACCCAATCTGGAAGCATATAAATACTACCTGGAGAACTTTTAGAAACAGAGATTCTTATTTCTTACCCTAGACAAGTAGTTTTCAAATGTTAGAGGGTATTAGAAATGTCTGGAACACGTGATGGTAGGGTCTTTGTTTTTTCATTTTTATTAACATAGCTCTTCAGGTGATTCTGATTATTACTGATTTTGATAATTACTCTCCAAATAAGTTAGTATGTCCTGGGTTGTGGCTTGATATTTTTAAAAAGATCTATCAGATAGTTCTGCAACCAACCCAAAGGAGAAATTTTGGCTGCCGGATAAAATATAAATTCATTGTCATCTTGTGAAGAATCTTTCAAAATCTGGCCCCAAGCCACTTCCAGTTTGGGGCTATTTCAAATAAAGTTTTCATGAACATTCATGCAAAAAAGAAAATGATCATATGTGTGTGCATGTGTCCAGACTTAGAGCTCACTTTCTTCCAAACAGTATTCATTCCTGCCAGCCTGAACATTCACAGGGCCTTCCATTGTCACCCAAGGCAACGTCCGCCATGCAGAAGGCCTTGTTCTTTTACAGCGTCAGCTCTTCCCACAACTTTTCTCAAAATGCTCACCCTTTTTTCTCATTTTACAGACTGAATTACCTGGTAAAATTCTTAAATACCTTCTGCTCAGCAAAGCTCTCTCTGATACTCCAGGCTCCTTCTTCTATGACTTCCTGGCATTCCGGGATTGACCATTTATCACTTGGACTTGTATATTCTCTATTTACACTCTATTTACAATCTCTACTTACGGTCTTTATTTATTGTCTGCATCTGAAGTCAGGAAATCCAATGAAAATAGCCCAGAGGTTTGATTCCTACAGATTTATGTAGATTCCCAGCTCTGACACTCGGAAACTGCGTGAACCTGGTCAAGTTACTGAACTTCTCTATACCCTAGCTTCCTTCTATGCAATTAAGGTAATGATTAGATCTCTTTCCTAGAGCTTTTCTGAGAACTGAAGAGGGAAAACTTAAAAAGCACCTTCTAGAGTAAGTGGCAAATGGTAAACCGTCAATGTATGGTAGTCATTAAGGTTACGGTGGGGTTATAGGGTAATGCATTGGTCTTATTTACCTTCCTAATTCTAGTACATGGGAGGCACCAACAGGTCGGCTGACTGAACTTATCTTTCCTATAACCTGACTACACAGAAAACCTCTGCCCTAGGAGACTACTGGAGACAACTTTTCTAAACTACAAATCCCAACAGAAAGGTCCTGATGTAAGGCAGTATCTTCACCACGCAAGACAGATATACTAACTCTGGGCCTTGTTCAAGTCTTGCTGTACAGGCCCAACTGCAATGCTCCTGCTCATAAAGTTTGGAACTCAAACATGACTTGTATGCCTTATGTAGATTCCCACTTTTTCCAGAAATGTCCTGGAAGAAGCCATTCTTGGCTTTGGAAGTTTGTGGCCATGGAAACAATTCTCACACTCCCACACTTTATTCCAGGGAAACGAGGCGGGGAGACTTCCATGAACACAGACACAGAGGTTGGGTTGAAAGAGACAGCACACAATCTGGTGGGGGGATTTTAACAATGAAGCCAAGGCTAATTACCAGGAATCTCCAGCAGTCTTTACAGGGAAAAGAGCAAGTGTTGTAGAAGAGGCGGAGGAGAAAATGGACGAGGGTGCTGTTCACTGATTTCTGGGGTCTGCCAAAGTAGCAATGAAAAAACCAAAGAAACAAAATGCAACAATTCTCTCTCCAGGCATTTTGATGACTTTCGGAGTTTTACTGCCAAATGCTTGACACTCTGAATTTCTGCACAGATGACTCAGATATAGTAAGAGAAAGAAGGAGGCAAAGTAACAGTCCTAATTAAAGTCCTCTGGTCATTAATTTTGCCCCTGCTTCGCTCCGTCCTCCACAAAGTCACTAGCAAAGGATTTCTAAAATTCTAATCCAGTGAATTCGCTCTTGACCAAAGACCTTCAAGGGCAGCCCATTGTTTATAGGATAAAACCCAAATTCTATAACAGAGAATGAGTCCCTTCACATCCGGCCCCATAAGCATCTATTACCTGATGTTCTCCTACTTTTAATCTTATGAAACTATTCTCCCCAGAATGAACAATATTGTTTCCTTCAACTTGATGCCTTTTCAAAATTCTCTTATTTTTAAAGAATGCTTTTCCTTGTTTGATCTGCTTGCTGCTGCTGCTGCTAAGTCACTTCAGTCGTGTCTGACCCTGTGCGACCACAGCCAACCAGGCTCCCCCGTCCCTGGGATTCTCCAGGCAAGAACACTGGAGTGGGTTGCCATTTCCTTCTCCAATGCATGAAAGTGAAAAGTGAAAGAAGTCTCTTAGTCGTGTCCGACTCTTTGCAACCCCATGGACTGCAGCCTACCAGGCTCCTCCATCCACGGGATTTTCCAGGCAAAAGTACTGGAGTGGGTGCCATTGCCTTAGCCAATACCTATTCATTTTTTAAGGCCCTGTGTTATGTTTTTTTTGATCACCCCCGCCTTTCCCAGGCTTCCCTCCCATGAGTTGACTAAGTTCTTGTGTCACTATTTCCAACACATATCCTTATCGAATACTGTAATACAATTACATGTTGACATCTTGTCTCCCCCACTGTGATACCAAGAAGGGCCTGGTGGGACTCCTGGGCACAAAGCCTTTCTGTGTCCATGACCTTCTCTGAGTTCCAAGGGGGAAGATATAAACAGTTGCTAATTAGAGAAAGGAGCAGATGTGAGACAAAGGAGAAACAAACCATTGAGAAACAACACTGGCGACTTGGGGCAAGGTCCTCGTTCCCCATCAACAGATACATAAAATAATATCTTTGAGCTGTTTTGCAGATGTTGAAACCCCCTCCAGGTAGGAGAAATTAATGATTAACAATGGTAAGTTGCCCACAGCAAGCAGTTGTTGCTGTTGTTCAGTTGCTAAGCTGTGTCCCACTCTGTGACCCCATGCACTGCAGCACGCCAGGCTCCCCATACTTCACTATCTCTTGAAGTTTGCTTAGATTCATGTTCACTGAGTCGGTGATGCTATGTAATCATCTCATCCTCTGCCCCCTTCTACTTTTGTCTTCAGTCTTTTCTAGCATCAGGGTCTTTTTCAATAAATCAACTCTTTGCATCCAGGGGCCAAAATATTGGAACTTCAGCTTCAGCATTTGTCCTTCCAATGAATATTCAGGGTTGATTTCCTTTGGGATTGACTTATTTAATCTCCTTGCAGTCCAAGGGACTCTCAAGAGTCTTCTCCAGCACCACAGTCCAAAAGCATCAGCTCTTCAGTGCTCAGCTTTTTTTTTATGGTCCAACTTTCACACCCATACATGACTACTGGGAAAACCATAGCTTTGACTGTGTGGCTACACAGACCTTTGTCAGCAAAGTGATGCCTCTGCTTTTTAATACATTGTCTAGGTTTGTCATAGCTTTCCTTCCAAGGAGGAAACATCTTTTAATTTCATGGCTATAGTTACTGTCCATAGCGATTTTGGAGCCCAAGAAAATAAAATCTGTCACTGTTTCCATTTTTTCCCCCTTCTATTAGCCATGAAGTGATGGGACCAGATGCCATGATCTTAGCAGTTTGAATGTTGGGTTTCAAGCCAGCTTTTTCACTCTTCTCTTTCACTCTCATCAAGAGGCTCTTTAGTTCCTCTTTACTTTTCTGCCATTAGAGTAGTATCATCTGCATATCTAAGATTGTTGATATTTCTCCCAGAAATCTTGATTCCAGCTTGTGATTCATCCAGACCCCATTCACATGATGTACTCTGCACAGAAGTTGAATAAGCAGGCTGACAATATACAGGCTTGATGTATTCCATTCCCAATTTTAAACCAGTCCAATGTTCCATGTCCTACTTTGTTGCTTCTTGACTCTCATACAGGTTTCTCAAGAGACCTGAGAATGTGGTCTGATACTCCCATCTCTTTAAGAATTTTCCACAGTTTGTTGTGATCCATAAAGTCAAATTTCAGTGTGGTCAGTGAAACAGAAGTAGATACTCCCTTGCTTTGTCCGTAATCCAACAGATGTTGGCAATTTGATCTCTGGTACCTCTGTCTCTTTGAAACTCATCTTGCACATCTGGAAGTCCTTGGTTCATGTACTGCTGAACCCTGGCTTGAAGGATTTTGAGCATTATCTTGCTAGCATGTGAAATGAGTGCAACTGAGTGGTAGTTTCAACATTCTTTGGCATTGCCCTTCTTTGGGACTGGAATGAAAACTGACTTTTCCCAGCCCTGTGGACATTGCTGAGTTTTCCAAATTTGCTGACATACTGAGTTCAGCACTTTAATAGCATCATCTTTCAGGATTTTAAACAGCGCAGCTGGAATTCCATCACCTCCACTTGCTTTGTCAATAGCAATGTTTCCTACAGCCCACTGATTTCACAGTGCATGATGTCTGGCCCTAGGTGAGTGACCACACCATCGTGGTTATCTAGGTCATTAAGACCTTTTTTGTAAAGTTCTGTGCATTCTTGCCACCTCTTCTTAATCTCTTCTGCTTCTATTAGGTCCTTACTGTTTCTGTCCTTTATCCTGCCCGTCCTTGCATGAAATAGTCCCTTTATATCTCTAATTTTATTGGTAAGGCCTTTACTTTTTTTCATTCTATTGTTTTCCTCTTGTTCTTTGCATTGTTCATTTAAGAATGACTTCTCCTCTCTCCTTGCTATTCTCTGGAACTCTGCATTCAGTTGGATATATGTTTCCCTTTCTCTCTTTCCTTTCATTTTTCTTCTTTCTTCAGCTATTTGTATCCTTTTCTACTTCACCCAAAACTGTCCCCAAGATTCTGCACCAGTGTACAGAGAAGCTGAGCTTTCGCCATCGATGGGACTGGGATGTCCTTGAGGGCAGGACCTGGTATTGGAGAGGGGATTTTCCATATGTCTGCCCACTTCTACCTCCACAGACCCCCTTCACCCTGGACTTGCACCCTGTATCCTGGTCATTTGTTTTGTCTGACAGAAAAAGAGAGATGGTTAATAATACTTTGAGCTGGGTATTGGAGAGGGTATTATAGAAAATAATAGTTCCTGTGTGCCTGGCATCATGGTGGGAATTCGAGACTAAATTAAACAGAGTCTCCTGAATTTTCGCTTCTGGAACATCTATCATGTTTAATACACTGTGAGAGCTATCTTATCTCAATTAATTAAACAAATCAACTTTAGAGGATAGGTCAAATTGTTATGCAACTTTAGAAATGAGAATAAGAAAGTCAAATGGCTCTTCTAAGATCTTACACCTTGTAAGAAGTCCAGAATTAGAACTAAACTACAAGGCAAAGAACATTCTTTAAATACTTATAGTTCTGATTTACTAAGCATCTGCTATTTTAAGAATTAAGTTCCTTACTATATTATCACTAATTTATAATAGGCCATCATGATAATTAGGATTACCTCCATTTTGCTGATAAGAAATTCACTGCTCAGGGAGACAAAGTCATTTTTCTGAGGACAAAGAATAGGCAAGAATCAAAGTCAGTATTTGAACTTGGACCCAATTGACACCAAAACACCAAATTTCTTATAACCCTGCTTGTTAAAGGTTTTCACTTCATGGTCACCCAGTTCCTTTGTATTATTCAAGAGTTCATAGAAACCCACACAGAAAGCCTCCTAGGACAATGAAGGTCTAAGCAGTCTCTGCAAGGTCATAATAAGGCGGAAGGGAAAGGCCATCCCAGTGGAGAGGCAGTTACAAGAGTCTTGGGATTCTCTGCATATGTGGAGTCCTAAATTAAAGACTAATTTAGGAAGCAGGAATGGAAGAATCAGCTTCTCTCCTCTTCTGTTTTCCAGTTCTTACACATCCATCAAGGAATCCATCCAATGGGCCTTTTATAACAGCTGGGATAATGCAGATAATGAATGACCAATGGTGAAGACTCAAAACCACACTCTTAGAAGGAAATTTGAAAAAGCATGGACATTCTGGGGCTTCCCTGATGGTTCAGATGGTAGAGAGTCTGCCTGCAATGTGGGAGACCTAGGTTTGATCTCTGGATTGGGAAGATCCACTGGGGGATGGCGTGGCAATCCACTCCAGTAGTCTTGCCTGGAGAATCCCCATGGACAGAGGATCCTGGTGGGCTACAGTCCCTGGGTAGCAAAGAGTCGGACATGACTGAGCAACCAAGCGCATGGGCATTCTGGGCAGAATGAATGATTCAGGACAAGCAAGAGAGAACTGAAGTATTTGGAGCATTTGTATAAAGAAAAATGAAGAAAATGAGGATAGAACCCCCTAAGAAGATTGCATTCCCTCCTAGGGTCCCTATGTAAAAACAACCAAGAAACATGTTTCTTTTTAACTGATATAAGGAAAGAATTCTTAAATTACATGGGGAAGGGTAGGAAGCTGTCCATCATGGGAGATGCTCCCATAAAGGTGGGATGACCACTTGGTGGGGATGTTGCAGAGAAAACTCAAAAATTGTTAGGGTCTTAAAATTTCTGCCATTCTGGGCTCCTCTGATTCTGAAAGCTGCACTGAATTCAAATGAATAACACTAAAACCGTATCTACCATAGGCAACACTATGTTTCTAGCCATCGGAGGAGATGGATGCTGTCTTTGCTCTTTAGATGGGAGCATCTAGTCGGGAACAGAAGCTAATCACACTAGGTTCCACATGGATGAGTCACTGCAGTATAGCAAGTCACAGCCCCATAGAGGAGAAGAGTCACAGATTACAATCAGAGCGGGTGTCATTGCAGTCTCCCGGGTCCTATGCTGCGCAGCCCTGAAATAGGCTGCAACTATTATCTCCTTCGGGTGATAAAATATTTCTCGGTAAGTACACAGCTTTATTTTCCTAAAACAAATGAATCACTTCTACTTTTCTTCTCCTCAATTTTCTGTTAGCAGGGTAAGAATCGTGTCTGCCAAAATTCTGCCTAAAAGTGAGTGTCGTTTTTGAGAGCGACAGCGTCTATCTGCAATGCTGTAGACCCAGGTTCAATCCCTGGGTCGGGAAGATACCCTGGAGAAGGAAATGGCAACCCACTCCAGTACTCTTGCCTGGAAAATCCCATGGACAGAGGAGCCTGGTAGGCTACGGTCCATGGGGTCGCAAACAGTAGGACACGACTGAGCAACTTTACTTTAGTACGAAGAGTAAGCACAGGAAAGGGTCCATACCAGGGCTCAAACTTGGAGCAAATCATTTGCTGTTTTGATGGGAGGTGTCTAATCAGAGCTACCAAAATGCACACTTTTTAAGATCTCAGGAGTCTAACGGAGAAGGCGATGGCACCCCACTCCAGCACTCTTGCCTGGAAGCACAAATGGGAGGAGCCTGGTAGGCTGCAGTCCATGGGGTCGTGAAGAGTCAGACATGACTGAGCGACTTCACTTTCACTTTCCTGCATTAGACAAGGAAATGGCAACCCACTCCAATGTTCTTGCCTGGAGAATCCCAGGGATGGGGGAGCCTGGTGGGCTGCCGTCTATGGGGTCGCACAGAGTCGGATACGACTGAAGCGACTTAGCAGCAGGAGCAGCAGTAGGGGTCTAAGTTCCCAGTAACTTCTCATGTTCATTGAAGTCACATACTGAAGAACACAAGTGGTTTTAGGTATTGAAGGGAAAACTGTTGCCCAAACTGTAAATTCCATCTAATAATGCAAACTTCTATTGCTTCCCCCTGGAGTTTTAGAATGCTTAGTCTAAAATTTGAGTATTAAATCTCGAAGACCGAACAGAACTTTCCTAAAGAATTCCCAGTCCTGGGGACTTGAAGATTGTTTTGAAAACACTTGCAATGGGAGCATTTTGAGGGATAACGTACTGAATTTATTCTTCGAAAAAATATTTTTTGAGCTCTATCTCTGTGCCAGGTATTCAGCTGGGCATAAGAGTAGGGAATGCGATTAAGATATAGTTCCTTCCCCAAACAAACTCATGATTCAGTGCCCAGGAAGATGGATTTACGAGTTTATAATGCACAGTAGTCTAAGTGCTGCTGCTGCTGCCGCTAAGTCGCTTCAGTCGTGTCCGACTCTGTGTGACCCCATAGACGGCAGCCCACCAGGCTCCCCCGTCCCAGGGATTCTCCAGGCAAGAACACTGGAGTGGGTTGCCATTTCCTTCTCCAATGCATGAAAGTGAAAAGTGAAAGTGAAGTCGCTCAGTCGTGTCTGACTCTTAGCGACCCCATGGACTGCGGCCCACCCGGCTCCTCCGTCCATGGGATTTTCCAGGCAAGAGTGCTGGAGTGGGGTGCCATTGCCTCCTCTGAGTCTAAGTGCTACAAGAGAGGAATTGATAAGGAATAATAGTGACATAGAGAAAGAAATAATTGACTTTGTATCCTGTGTTTGCAGGTTGCATGGGAGAGTGGTAAGGCTTGTAGGAGAAAGTTTCTCAAAAGAATTAAGATACAACCTGAGAGCCAGATGCTGGTGTTAATCTTTTCCTATGTATGTAAAAGATGAAAGGGAATTCCAGAGAGGAGGAGAATAATCTGCACAGATGCCGAGGTATAGGAAGGCATGGTATATTTAGAAAAACCTGAATATGGCTAATGGTATCCTTTGTCTGTGGGAAGGCGAAACATTTCTAAAGATGGAAGTAAAATGATCAGATTTTATGATTTATAATGTATGTGTCCATAACATAAAGATTGGACTGGAGGGGAACAGAATGGAATCTGGAAGTACAATTCAAAGTTGATTACAAAATGTGTAAGTTTGATAAAACCTAGTGGTGAACTTGGGGAAAGTCCTGGAGCTGGTGAGGGACAGGGAAGTCCGGCACGCTGCAGTCCATGGGATTGCAAACAGTCGGACACGACTTGACAACTGATCAATAACAACTAGAGTGGTGGTAAACCTATGGGGAAGAATACCATATGCTCGTGGTAGAAATATAAATTTGGACACTTTTTAAAAAGACAATTTCATAATATGTAACAATTATATTTTCAGAATTTTTCTTATGGGTATATTCACACACTTCTATGACCAATATTTGCTACGGATTATGAACAACCTAAATGTCTATCAGCAAGGAACTGGCTAAATTAAGCAGCACATGCTTATACAACATAGAGGCATTTTGCTAAGGGAAGGGGAGTGAGTTCCAGTACAGTCTACAGCTAGCTAGTTAGCTGAGGTAGATAATGATAACCATCCTGTTACGAAGAATTAGAAAAGCTAAACCAAAATGAACAAGATAGTTTGAAAGAAGTGGAGAGTGACAAAGTCACTCAAGAATTATAGGTCTAAGATTCATGAAAAAAAAAAAAAAGAAAGAAATTTGGAGAAATGAGCCGCATATGTAGGGTAGCTTTTCTACTAGAACTGTCTGCTGTTTCTGGATCAGGCATCTAAGAAGCTTAGAAGCTGTATATACAGATTCAACAGATTCCTGGAACTAAAGGTAAAAAAAATGAAGTTTCGGTTCCCCAAGCTATGAACTATGATTCTGACAAACAGTTTTATTTCCTGTTGAGAAGTTAAAGGCCTATACCTGGCAGTAATGGTGGAAGTAGAAACACGTTTTCCCTCCAAGAGAATGAATTCTAGCTTCAAAACATCTTAATCTCAATCTGGACAGATCCAGGATAGCTGTTGACACTAAATCTGCCCAAAGCCAATGCACATATTTTATGGAGGAATATACATTATCCTAAGCTTAAATACACAATGCTGTTTTATGTAAAATGACAAGAATTCAGTAAAAAATAACAACAAGGCATAAGAAGAGACAAGAGACAGGACCGAAAATCAGTAGATGTCATAAAAGAAACAAGCTTGTGGGGAATGAAGACAGTGGAGTTGTAAACCAGAAACATTTAACATAGCTGTGCTAATCCATTCAAGGAAATGAAAAAAATAGTAAGAATTTCAGCAGAAAATTGAAAACTATAAAACAACCCACTGAAAATTCTAGAAATTTATATCCAAATGATAGAGAGTTTCACATGCTTACACAGTCTCAAAATTTTAAATCCTTTTACAGGTTTATTTAATCCAGTTCTTCCCCTGTTCTTCACCAGTTTTCAGTCCCTGAAACTTGTGCTTCTACCTACCATAACTCCATCGAGTGGTTTTCCAGACACTGCTTGAATTCATCTAGTGACGGGGAAATCATTATACCCCAGGGAAGTAACACAGTTTATGGCTGAGTAGTGGAATTTTGATGGGAACTCTGGTGGCTCAGTGGTAAAAAATCCATCTGCAATGCAGGAAATGTGGGTTCGATCCCTGGGTTAGGAAGATCCCTGGGAGAAGGAAATGCCTGGGAAATCCTGTGGACAGAGGAACCTGGCAGGCTACTGTTCAAGGACTGGCAAGAATCAGATGTAACTTAGCAACTAAACCACCACCAATGAAATTCTGCTAGTTAAGGATGAAGAATTTGATTTAATAATGCTTGAAAATTATTTGACTATAGGATTACATGTTTTTATGCATACACATATTTTAGTACAAGAGACACAGTGTAAAGAAATAGATAAACACTGATAGTTTATGCTCACAAATGTAAGACATGCACACGTGAAATTATTCAGACTTGTTGATATATTTATATACATCATGTAACATCGCTCACTCATCATTTTGACTGTGTCAGAAAATGAGAAGCTTTTGCTCACTCTTTTCAGTGAAGATAAGGCCATTTCTTATGCCTTTATAGGATAGAGAACAAGCCCTTATTTAATGGGTCTCACAAAAAGGCATGATAATAAATTCTCATCATACCAGTGCTTAGGGCTGGTCCACGCTGACCCTCTGATCATAAGATTTCTCTTCAGTAGGCCACAGAAAGACAGCTGGTATGAGGAGATGGTTCAGGTGAAATTTGGGATAAATCGTTTTTTCTCACTATCAATGAATCATATCTATTCTTGTCCTTCATCTGGAACACCATTATTTCAAATCCACACCATTCATCATGTTCTGGGCTCAAGGGCTGAATAAAAAGGTTAACAAAAATAACACTTCTCCCTTCCATCTGTTTGGAGTGCATGTGTGATGTCTGGTGGTACTGCAGCTACCTCGTAACACCAGAAACCACAACCATAATGGTAAGAGCTGACACATTTAAATTAGATATTTCAAATCGCTTTTCACAGATAAAGTCATTTAAATCTCCTAACCATTGTATGGTTAGATGGTTAGATGGCATCACCAACTCAATGAACATGGACACAACTTTGAGCAAACTTCGGGAGCTAGTGAAGGACAGGGAAGACTGGCTTGCTGCAGTGCATGGGGTCACAAAGAGCTGGATATGACTTAGCAACAACACACATACAACCATTGTATTTAACGATATGAAACGCGAGGCATAGAAAAATGAAATGTTGTCTAAGTCTCCATAGTTAAGGGATAATGGCAGGATTTGAACTCAGGTAGTTGGGTCCAGGGCCCATACAGAGGATGGCAGAGCAGAAAAGAAGAGGCCAGGTCCCTGATAGCATTGCTGCTGCTGCTGGTGCTGCTGCTAAGTCACTTCAGTTGTATCTGACTCTGTGCGACCCCATAGATGGGCAGCCCACCAGGCTCCACCGTCCTTGGGATTCTCCAGGCAAGAACACTGAAGTGGGTTGCCATTGTCTTCTCTGCCTTGAGAGCATTACCGGACATTAAACCAGCCCCAGACACCTTGATCTGGTTACAGTCAGAAGGCAAATCTCTGACTTGTTTAAGTCACTGTGGGAGGAGTTTTCTTGCAGCTGATTGAAATTCTGGCTCAATTTGGTTTGTTGTGATATTAGGAGAGAGCCCTGGGCTGGGCACCAGTTGGCCTTGATTTGAGTTCAGGCTGTGCCTGATAACTGTGTAGAAGTCACTTCCACTTCTCAGGCACAACTTCCTTGTCTTCAAAAGGACAGAATTCAATGAGGTTCCTTTCCAAGCCTTTCTTTTTTTTTTTAAATATAAATTTATCTATTTTAATTGGAGGTTAATTACTTTACAATATTGTATTGGTGTTGCCATACATCAACATGAATCCGCCACAGGCATAAATCTCCTCTGTTGAGATTCTTCCTGTTTCTCGTGGCTGCCATGTCATATCTTCTGATGTGTTAATTGTAACATCGAAGGGTCTGCTAGATACGGTCCGGGCACTGAGCTCGGCTTCTGGTTTCAGACAGCTGATGCAGAGTTGCTCCTGAATCTGCTCCTTGTCTTTCTCCACGCTGATGGTTGCAGCTCATGCATGTCAGTTGAGGAACTAACATATGCTGAGCTTCACACCATCAGAGACCAGCTTACCTTATAGTCTCAATATCTCCCCATTTCCCTCTATAACTATTCACCAGACACATGGATTTCTGTTTATTCCGTTCAAAAAGCCTTCCACAGCCCTGCAATCAGCAATAGCAGGTGTTAATGACAGAAAAGACAATTTTGTCAGGCTAACTACACATAGTAACTTAACTTCCCTCTTACTTAGTCATTCCTCAGGGATGTTTGAGTCACTCTAAATTACCTTTTTTTTTTTTTTTCAGTGTGAGTTTGTCTGCTTTAACAAAATGTCAGTGAAATAAAACAAAGCAACCAGAATCCTAAACACAAATATAAATAAGTTCTGCTGATAACACAGCAGAAGGTATCAATATAAACATTAAAGCTGTTTTATTCATCAGCTCTCAAGATTTTATTGTCTGATCATTAAGAAAACCCTACATGAATGTAGTTTTCTGATGGGCTTTCAGGACACACAGGGTCAGGGGCTATATGAGCAGGATTGGAACTTAAAGTTCATCTTGTCCAGTGATTCTCAGTTTTTGCTAAATATTAGAATCACCCTGGGGCCATTTAGAAATTCCAAAGTTCAGGCTTCATCCTCAATCACTTCAATCAGATTCTCTGTGAGTGTCACACAGACAGTGTATTTCAAATCTTCCAAGCGGTTCTAGGTACCGCCAAGGTTGAAACCACTAACTTCAGCCAGCTCAGGCGAGAGGCTGCAGCTTAGTGAGGAGAAGCAGCTTGCCCAAAGTTTTATCACCATCTACGAACTGAAGTCTGTGGAGGATCTTCGCTCCCTCCCCTGTCTGAGCCACCTCACGTGCTGGGAATTCTGGTCTCAGAAAATCTCAACCACACGGCCCATTCCAAAGCCTGTGTGGAACTGTATTTGCAAAGGCATGGAAAAGAATTTTGACTCAGACATTTTGAGAATTGGCCTGAAACTTTCCTTGTCTACGAAAATCCATTGTGAAGAGAGAGCCTCCTCCCAGGGTCTGAGGAATGATGTTATATAGCATAGGGAGGGTGGGGGCTGGGAGATGGAAAGTGAAAGGAAGGGAGAGGAAGGAGGCAAGCTGTTATCTGTTGAGTACCTGCTTCTCTGAGCAGAGGCCAAATGCTAAACACTTTACGCAGATGAGCTTATTTAACCTTCAGACCCCAGGCTATTTAGCTGGTGTGTAAGAAATAGCAGTATTGCTTGTTAATATACTCAAATAATTCTACTGAGACTGGTAAATACTGCAGCTCCAAGAGAGCTGATTGCTACCCCTTCTCCTGGCCCCCTGCTTCTTCTTTAGGATACCGACTACTCCTTTTTTTTTTTAAGTGCTGATTCATTCATATGTGGCTGTGTTGGGTCTTCATTGCTGCGTGCAGGCTTTCACTAGCTGTGGCAAGTGGGGGCTACCCTCTAGTTGCGGTACACAGGCTTCTCACTGCATTGGTTTCTCGTGTTGCAAAGCACAGGCTCTCAGCGAGAGGGTTTCAGTAGAGGAAGCTCTAGGACTCTAGAGTGCTGGCTCAGTATTTGTGGTGCATGGGCTGAGTTGCCCCGTGGCGTGTGGCATCTTCCCACGCCAGGGATAAAATCCGTGTTCCCTGTGCTGACAGATGAATTCTTAACCACTAGGCCACCAGAAGAGTCCCCCATGACCTCTGTTTGATTCAGCACCCAGGGTATTAACACACTGCACAGTAGCTGCCTTAGGACTCTGCTCTAGAGCTAAGGTCCCAATCCCTTCTGATTACTCAGTACTCATATCTCATGACCTGTTAAATCTTTTGAGTCCCATCTCTGTCCACATTCTCCCCATTCCTATAGCCGGACAGGTCCATAGCTTTACAGATGAAAAAGCAGATGCTCAGAGAGGGTGCAAGGCTTGTCCAAAGTCACACAGCAGATAATCGGCAGTCACTCCGGCCACTTCCTGCACTCGAGTCTTCAGGCATTGACTATGTTTGAAGAATGATGCCCAGCAGGAACTCTGGGATTCAACTGTGCATTTAGTTCTCCACCTTTTCTCCTTAGAGCCTTAGCATGAAAAGCAGAAAATTATAGTGGTTTAGCTTTACGTGTTTCAGATAACACATGTACTACGATGACTGTGGTGAAGATATCAACATTGCCTGTGGTTATATTTTTTTTATTTATATATATATACCTATATATTTATTTTTGGCTGTGCTGGGTCTCTGTTGCCTCTTGTGCTTTTCTCTAGGTACGGCAAGCAGGGGCTGCTCTCTAGCTGTGGTGTGTGGGTTTCTCATTGCAGTGGCTTCTCTTGCCGCAGAGCACAGGCTCTCGGGCACGCAGGCTTCTGCAGCTGCAGCCCCTGGGCCCCAGAGCACAGGCTTAATAGCTGTGGTACACGGGCTTAGCTGCTCTGCAGCATGTGGGATCTTTCTGGATCCAGCATGGAACCCGTGTCTCCCGCATTGGTGGTGGATTCTTTATCACTGAGCCAACAGGGACAGCCCACCTCTGGGTATTTAAAACAACAACAACAACAACAAAATGATCTGAGGGAAAAGAATGACAGTTTTAAGTACAGCCTGGGAACCTGTCTCCAGGACTGGAGTCTGCAGTAAATCAGGTAATCACATTGTCACCCTGCTCCTCCCCTCCCTCATTTCAGAATCCCCACCCAGAGACTTCAAAATAGTAATTAACACTCTCAGATCCTTCCAGGGCTGTGTGGGCATGACTCTGCCATGTGGGAGAAGAACATACAAGCAAAGAATGCTCAATAAGTAGCATTTACTGTTCCTTTACCACCATTTTTCCACAACACAAATAAATCTGGAGATCATTTTTTAATATTGCAGAGCTGGCCTATTTATCCTGCACTGAACTTCTCTTTCTTATCCTCCTAAGACTTATATAGAATGTTAATAAATTCTGTGAATCACAGAGTTTTATCAGCAAAAGAGAGAGATCAAAAACTAGTTCTTATTATTTGAGCAAATGTTTGGATGCAAGACCACAGGTTCAATGCTCACTTCATGGTGGGCACAGCATTTGGCACAGAGAAGGTCCTCCATTAAAAGCTGTACATTTAATGTTTAGTTTGTTTTTTTTTTTTTTTTTCCACGGAGGAGTAAAAGAAGAAGCATGTTTCACTGCCTCATTTCCAGGTGTGGGTGCAGTGGCCACTTCAGCCCGTGTTAGGTCCTATTATTTTGGCCACCTCTCCATATTCTAGGGTACTCTCTCCTTTTTGTTCGATTAGACCAAATTAACTTTAAAGCAGGCAATGATAAGGTAAAATCTAGCATTTATGAAAGAAAAATCTAACTTTTTTATTCAGAGAGTTTTTATCATTGCTATACCTCCATAACTTAACTGATGCTATAAAATAATCCTTTCATAAAGGAAGATGGGGATTTCCTAGAAACTTCTAAGTAGCAATACTATAAGATATTGGGCCCAGTTTTTCATGGCAGACAGAGTTAGATCCCAGTTCTTGCCTGGCCATTCACAAGGGATGTGACCTTGCAGAGAAAGCTTAACATTTAGAAGCAAAGGTTTCGTCATCTTTCATAGAGGTTCTAACTCTCTACCTTCCTTCCCCACCTGCTCTGAGGATTAAAGCTGATGGCAGGTATAGCATTTATGGACTGGGACTGAGAACATATTAGGTTTTAGGAAAACATTGGTCTTCTTTCCCCTGATAGTCAAGGTCTTGGGATACACCAAGAACTGATGACAGGGAAATCTTATGATTTCACAGTTCATATGTATTTTATTTACTACACAAAAAAGAGCTTGAAATTGTTAAAATAAGCTTTTAAAAAAAGTTTCCTTTTCCTTTTCTCAGCTAATTTACAATTATAAACTCATTCATAATTGTACTTTTCTTGGAATATTGTGGTTTAATACTTTAATTTTTCTAAAAAGTATTATAAAATTTGAGGAAAAAACAATTTAAATACAAGCTAAGAAAAATGGACATTGAATATCCTTTCTTTGGATAAAAAATGAATAAATTAATAGCATTATTAACTCCATTACCTCACTATAGCTAAGAATTATTATTTTTGCTTCACATTTAAGGAAGGTGGCTTTGTTCTACAAGGTCAAGTCCTTTCTCTAAAACCACATATTCAGACTTGAAGAGCTGGCATGACCCGAGCTGATCATATCATATTAATAACTGGACACAAACCTGTGAACTGGACCAGTCAGAGTCTCTTTCAAGAACTTGGAGCTGGAAAGTGTTTGGCACTGAAACAGTAGAGGTGGGGCCCCAGCTGGAACTTCATCAGGGGACCAGGCCAAAGCCTCATGAAGGCCTGCATTCTAGGGACCAGACATTGAGTCTTATCAGAGGAGGAGAATGAAGGAATGAAGGAAAGGACAGGAGAGATTATCTATATCTAGACTGCAGGAAATTCCTGCCTATTAAAAACAAATAATGGGTATATGTGGAATCTGGAAAAATGGTGCAGATGAACCTACTTGCAAAGCACAAACAGTGACACAGACACAGAGAGCAAATGTTTGAACAAGGGAGAAGGAGGGGTGTGATGAACTGGGGATTGGGGTTGCCATGTATATATGACTATGTATAAAATAAATAACTAATGAGAACCTACTGTACAGCACTGAGAACTCTACTTGGTGACCTGGGAAGGAAATCTAAAAAAGAGAGGAGATATACGTATACTTATAGATAATTCACTTTGCTGTGCAGCAGAAACTAGCAATATAGGTGTAAAGCAACTATACTCCAAAGAAATTAAAAATAATAACAAAAAACAAATAATAGACTTCTAAAATAAGACCTGAATGTATTTCTGTTTTTCAAAACCAAAGTTCTCTAAGACTGGAACATTTACCATAGGAAAAAAATGTTATGGTGAGACTGAATTAGAAAAAATATATATGTATATGTACATGGTTAAAAGGTTAGAGAAAAATAATCTTGACACACCCTTACCCTCCCTTCCACATGTAGGTATAACTGTATATATAAATGTAGACAACTTACTTTCATGACACATTATGAAGAAACAGAAAAAGCCTGAGGTGGCAGTGAGCACTGAGCAGAACTTGACTTCTCGCACTCCAGTCTAGATCTCATGCTACGGGGAACTGTATTAGCTGGAGCTCTATTAGCACAATTGAGAAAAGCCCTGTATTCAAAGCAAAAAATGTGGGCAATTGTAAAGAGGAAAGAGCTTTAGCTGTGCCCGGTTGTAAAACCTGAATGCCAGAATGTGCCCAGTCTACAGAGGTAGGGAAGAGATGTTCACAGGCCCGGACCAGAGAGCAGGATCAACTATAATAATGGATAAAATAACAAAAGAGAGAAAAGGGGCTAATGACTTGGTTACTCCTGGGTGAGGATTTCCTAGGTCCTTAGTGAGAAGGCATTGTAGTAATGCCAGAGCCACAAAATATATTATTTATTTGCTCTTTGTTATACATGCTTTGGTTTCTGCAGTTTTTAAAATAAACTTTATGCAATTCATTTCATATCTGATGGCAGGAGCAATAGCTGTTATTGATTGCTGCCTTGCTTACACCTGATGTGCATTGGGCACTGCATAGACCCACGTCTCCCTGCTCACATGACCCCTACCTGGGACAGGTCTCTTTCCCACGTCCATCCTTCCTAGAGTGGGAGACAGGCCCTGCTGGTGGATGCTCCTGGAGTTGGAGGAGTGGTCATGGGAGTCTCTTCCCGTGAGGTGTGGCTTGGACATGTGTCCATATGCTTGTGAACTGTGTCCCCTTGCAACATGGAAGATACGAGACAGAGTGAGCTGGGTGCTGGGTCTACATGGAACTATGAGAAGCCCAAGGATTCTAAAGTAGAACCTGGCCATCTGGGTTGTTAAGTTAGATTTGTTACTGGCAGAGGATAGAACATATTTAACAGCTTGATTTTTATAACTTACAAGTATTTAGCCCTAGGAAATGTGGTCCTCCATGGGGGCTAAGCCTCCCACAGAGCCTAAAAATTCAAGGTCAGTATAGAGCTAGGCACATCACAGGCCTTCAATAAACATATTTTGAGTACTTGTTACTATTTTTAAGGCTTAGGAGGGCTTTGGGTTAATACAAAGCAGTGACTTGTGTGTTAAGTGGGTTTTGAAATAGCCAACAATTAGATTCTAGAATTAATCATCCAAACAGAAGAAATCTGAATCCTCGAACAAGAAGGGCCTGGAATAATAACAGCTGGAGAGAGGCTGTTGAAGAGGACCAGGCCTACCATAGCATTGCTACTCCACTAGTCGGAAGCAATTAGCTGGGGAAATGGGGCAGAGGGTAGCACCAAGAGGCTCACAGCTGTTCTTGCAGCTGTTGGTAAGAACACTGAGGCTGAATGTGAATTAAAGTTCATCTTCACACTGCATTGTTGCAGCACCAGGGAGGGTCAACCGTTTGTAAGTTCGAAGGGAAGGATGATCGATTAGACGTGCCCCCTGACTGATGAGCTCCTACTGCACGTCCAGCTCTGACAACTTAGTGACTGGAAGAATTTTGCTCTGCAATAATAGAGAACTGGAACTCAACTTGTGCAAGAGGTAGCAGAGAGGGGTGGTGGAAAGCACTGGGGTAGCCTTGGAAACACGACCCTGATTTCCTGAATGTCTATAGGTAAGTCACCTCACCTCTCTGAGCTTCACGATACCATTAAAAACACTAAAGCACTTAGCTTAATCAATATGCAACCATAGGTGAACATTCAATTAATGGTGGCAGCTGAGAGTACTACTCCTGTGTAAAGTAGAGGCAATAATGTCCTTTCTGCCTGCTTTAGGGATAGTAATGAAGGGGTAGAATCTTCAAATGAAGTAATGGATGTGAAAGTGGTTGGAAGGCTGAAGGTGTCTCTCAAATGTGACAGCCTCTTAATACTACATATTTCAAAGGAATGATCTAAATGGCTCCCAAAGAAAGACCTATCTGACCCCTGATACCTGAATTGGAATTCCTCTTATCAACTTGTCTCTTTGTTGTCTAGAATTTTTATATTCTTTCTGTCTAATACAAGATTCTCTGATGATGGATGTATTCCATACCTTCCCCATCGCTACTATCTGATGCATGTGGCTAGCAACCACTGTGTTGATTACCACAGTCTTAGGTCAATCTATTCCTAAAAAAGAAATACACATTTGTAATGTATCTCATTCACAGTTTTATTCCTATGGGTAAGACAACTTTGAGTTTAAATAATATCAAGAATGATAATGATAGTCATATGAATGCCTTCATAATCATGCGAACTTGTAATAGCTGATATCATGCCTAAGCATATTCCTCTAAGCACAGTCCTCTAACTTTGTTGCTGATTCACTTTAGGGAAGAGACACTGGAAGTTCAGAAAGATTAAGAGATGATGTAATTATATAAAAATTAACAATGACAAGCTTTATCAAGTGCTTACTATACAGGCCAGAAATTCTCTAATCCTTTTATAATCATATGTCATTTGATCTTACACTAAATCCATGTGTTATTATTTTAGCTACTTTGAGGAAACTGAGTCTAAGTCGTTTAAGTTGTTAGTTGTAACTTGTTTAAGATCACAAAGCTAGGAAGTTGCAGACAAATAATTTTTACCTAGGATATGTAATTTTTAGGAGAAACTTCTCTACTG
Source organism: Ovis canadensis (assembly GCF_042477335.2). NCBI lineage: Eukaryota > Metazoa > Chordata > Mammalia > Artiodactyla > Bovidae > Ovis > Ovis canadensis. The sequence goes on along the minus strand of NC_091265.1, from coordinate 32,026,081 downwards.
AAATAGGTATCCTTTCACCTTTACTCTCAATTACTTCTCTTTTTTGGTTTTGTTCATTGATCTTAACATGGATTAAAATTATGAATTTGCTCATTTGTTTTGTTTATTGTTTTTCACTCATCTCTCCTTCCAAACTGCACAAGGGTATAAAGCTTTTTGTTTGTTTTGTTTTACACAACAAAATTAATCATTCCCATAGGAGGTGTTCAATAAAAATCTGCTGTCAACTAAGTATCTAGTGCCTTTAGACTGTCATCCTAGTTATCACCATCATCATTGCTTATATTTAAAACTTTCATACTATGTTACAGTTTACTGGTTTATATACATCTCTCCTCTCTTAAACTTGGAAATATTTGAGGTCAGCCACTATTTATCCTGGTATACCTAACCTGGCATAGAGGAGGGGTTCACAAATATTAGCTGCACTGAACAGAATGGAATTAAACATTTTCTGAGCAGAAGTGAGAATCGGAGAAATTGAGGCATGGACTTAGAATGACCTGAGGGAGGGAAGGACTTGAAGGAAATAGTGAATGAGTTCAAACAGAGGATTGCTGTTGGGAATGTAAAGGTGGGTTGGAACAAGACCCCAGAGAAGCTGGGGAGGCAAGTGAGCAAGATGGAAGGCTGCTTTATTACAGTCACAGGGGTAACCAGGAATTGGGGTGAATGGATCAGGAAAACGTTCTGCAGAAACACCTTTGAGATACAAGGGGTAGGTTAAAAGAACCACTATTTGGCCCCTTTCCGGGTGGGAAAATGTTGAAATCAAATGTAAATGAATATTCTTCTTGGTGTCTTCTCTTAAATGCTGCCAGAACATGGCTTTTCCTATCCTAATGATAATAAACAATGGCATTGGTTTAATGTCATTTCCTAACGGAAACCTTCCCTGACCATCTCTGGACTTGGTTAGTACACCTAGCCTGTGTTCTTGAGAGCTTGTGTGCTTTCCCTTTGCAGCACTGTCATAACTTTAGTTGATTAACTGTTCAACAATTGGTTTACGTCCGTCTTGCTAGTGGACTATGGCTCATTATTTCATGATGTAGTATCTTATCTCCAACATCTAGTGTGATGTCTAGACATGGCAGTAGGTGCTTATTGGTTATTGATTATTCATTGAATTAAAACTGACCATACTAGAGGAAGTGCTATGGTTATATAGAAGGATTTTACTCTCTAAGAAAGCCCTCTACGTGTCAGGCACTGTCTTGGATATGTCCATGAAGGTTTAATGGTGAGAATTTATGTAAATCACTCAGTTCAATCTCAGATACATTGTAGACATAATGTGCATGTTGGGTCCCAACTCTCTCCTGAGCTCTTTTATGTAAGTTCTCAAATATAGGATGTAAATAAAGAATAATTATAAACAAGGTAAAATATAATACATAAAATTGATTAAATAGACGCTTGCATCTACATGTGCTAGGGGCTTTAGGGAAGTTCCTTTCATATCCAAGAAGTTCATACTCTGGACTGTGGTTTTCAGTAGGAATCACATGCGAAGTTTTAGCATTCAAATTTCTGAGCCCCACCTCTAGGAATTCTGATTCTATGTGCCTTTGATGCATTTAAGAATGATGCTCATACCTGCTACTATAAAATGTATAAAAGAGGTAAAAAAACCTACTGTATAACAGGTAACACTTCTCAATATCTGATAGTAACCTATAATGAAAAATAATCTGAAAAAGGATATATTTATATATATACACACACACTCACATACACACAAATACATACATACATATATATATATAAAGCAATCACTTTGCTGTATACTTAAAACACAACATTGTAAATTAACTATACCTCAAATGAAAAAAAGAACGTTGTTCAACAAACTTTATGCAGCTCAGATTATTTTCCTCTTGGAATATTTTCTGAAAGGAAAATAGCTGGAGGATTCACTGGCAGAAGTGGAAACAAGCTTGTTGCCCCCTTCTACGTACTAGATAATAGGTAACAAGGTTGGGTTTTTGCCTCGGGCAGGGACTACAAACTTGGTTGTTCAGTATCATCTGAGAGGGACATTTTAAAGACCAAGGGACTAGGTGTGGTCATTCTGATCAAATATATTTGAGAATTGCTGAATGACAAGATATAAGGGTTTTAAGTTCATATCAGCCCTTGACTTCTCTAGGCCTCTCTCACATCCCTCTATTCTGACAGGCCTGCAGCTGCTGCTGCTAAGTCGCTTCAGTTGTGTCTGACTCTGTGTGACTCCATAGACGGCAGCCCACCAGGCTCCTCTGTCCCTGGGAGTCTCCAGGCAGGAATCCTGGAGTGGGTTGCCATTTCCTTCTCCTCTCATAGGCCTACATACAAGCAAGTTCTGCCCTGTACGCAGCTCATGAGCCAGGACCGTGGCCCCATCAGATCTCAGGGTTGACTAAGACTTGGGCTATGGCTAGGGCAGCACAGGATTTTACCTCTCCTCTCTAATGCTTCCTCTTCTCCTAGAACAGCCTCTACCCTGAGACTCAACTTACCTATTTCCTAGGTCCTTGTAACTCCCTCACAGGACCTGCTAGATCCTATCCTGATTAGAAACAGGGATCTCACTCACCACCTGGAGATCTGCGTAAGAGCTGCTGTTAGCCACCTGACCTCACCTACCACCTACTGCTTAGACTGCTGCCCAGTCTATGTCTTCCCTCTCCTCTTCCTAACTCTGTCCCTCTCTTCTGATGAATCTTTCTTGCACACCGTTTTCTCAGTGAGATCCTTCAGTGGGTATGGAGCATTCATCTGCCCAGCTGCCTCTGGGAGGGCAGGTTGTGTGATTACCCAGCATGCTTTGCACAATTGCCAATACTGATTTTGTTAAGTATAATAGTATTCATTCTATGTTCATAAACCATTTTGCATTTCCAAGAAATTATATTGTTTTATGATGTGTGTGTATGTGTCTGTGTATGTGTGTGTTAGGTAGGAAGGGGTCAAATTAATTATGAATCTTCCATTCCAACAATTATTTATAAAGCTAGCATTATTTGCATCTTAAATAGTCTCCAGGAATTCAAAGAAAGAGTGCACCATAGTCACAATGATAAACTCAGTAATAATTAGAATTATTCCCAGGCTGTTAAGTAATGTAGGCATATTAAAACATTTTCAGTTGAGTTTATTATGTTCTAATAAAATGAAAGCACAGCTAAAGGTTAATATTGGGAAGGAACTGGTCCATTATAAAATCTACATTCTCTTTTGGAATGTGGGAAGATAGCCACAATATCTTTCCTAGATATTTATATAGGCTCACACAAATGCTTTTAACCCCCCACCCCCCACCCCCTCAAATCTATGGATGCAAAAAAAAAAAAAAAAAAAAAAACACAACAAACAAACCAAAACTCCTTTTTTCCATATGGTTATTTTCAGTTAGAATTTTGACCACTTCTTATCCAATAAGCAATCCACCTAAAAGTTTTACGCAGTTTTTTAATGCCAACTTTACTTTTCTACGTCAACATGCTGTACTTTATAGATGTCTTCCAGCCCTGAGGTTTATTCGGTTTCATTCTGCCCCACCCTCCTCTGCCTTATCCCGTCTCATCCTTCCTGTTTTGTTTTTTTCTGTATTGTCCTATCCAATTCCAGCCTATTTGCTTCTCTGCAGCTTAATACGGCAACCACGGAAACTTCAGACAGTGATGAAATGGTGAACAGGTTGATGACTTTGCTCTCGAACTTTTAGTTTCAGACTATGGAGGAACTATGAAAATATATGTTAATATAAAACCAGGCAGACCTGTGATGTGAGGGGGCTGGGTGTCATGGAAAGACACATGTGGCAATAGAGAGAGATGGGTGTGGCACTAGGTAGGGGGAATGTCCTGACATCTGATGTCACATCACAATGCTTCAGACAAGGAAAGGAAAGTTACTGGAAAAATCATCAGACCATCAAAAGCATACAAGTCAGTAAATCCAGCAAGAAATCTGCAGCCCTCTTTGTTATGTATCTCTTACAGAAATGGTAAAAATCTCCCTCATACCAAAAATAAACACAATACAGCGACATCTTAAGAACACCATCAAATGAAGAGCTCTACTTGTAGTACATCCTTAACTGCCTGGGTACCTGCCTCCGCCTCCCTGTTCACTCAATTTCCTCACCTCGCCACCAAATCTTTTTCCCCCTCTTCACATTATTGCTCATCTGGCTGCATAATTCACTTAATGATTGTATCTCGTCTGTTCTTGGGAAGGATTAAAAGGTTGCTGCTGCGAGCTATGTGTTATGCTGGGATTCGTGACTCCTGGAGAAGAGGATTTCAATCCGGGGTCAGAGACAAGGCTTGGCTACTTGGAGCTTTTTGTGTAGCAAAGTTTTATTAAAATGTAATAGAGCTAGGAAAGCTTCTGACATAGACATCATAAGCGGACAGAAAGAGTGCCCCGTTGCTAGTTTTTAGCTAGCTGTTTCATGTCTGTTAGAAAGCTATTAATCAGATATGAGAGATACTTCAAGGCTGAGGGAGTTTTACCAGGCTCCTCTCCCACGACATGCATTTTTGGGATAGGATGGCACAAGGTATGTCATCCCTGGCCATAAAAGAGTTGACATGAATACTGGTTTGTTGAGCCATTATCAGCCCAAGGTTTGAGAAAAGAAAAAAGGTTAGTCTTAGGCAGAACCAGTTGCATCAACAGAGGAGGGGAAAAATAAAAAATAAATCTGCCACTTGCGGTCTATTTCCTCCCGCCACTTGGGGTCTTCTGACCTTCCAGTCTGTTACCCTCTCAGGATCATGTCTAAAGCCTATAAGACACATGGGACGTATATGCTCCTCTTAAGAAACAGAAGAAATCATGACGATGATACTAATAACAAAAATAATAGCTGCCATTTCAGGACACCTCTCATGTACCGATCATGATGCTTGGCTCTTCCTATGGATTCTTTCTAGCCCCCGTGCCAATAGGGGAGACTGGCACTATCACTATTCCTAGATGAACGTGAGCTTAAGAGAGAGTAAGTGACTGGCACAGTTGTTACCTGAATGGACGTATGACCAAACACGTTAAATAAATGAGCAAATCGACGAACTGTCCAAAGTCCCTTTGAGGAATGGGTGGAGTGTGATCTTGAACCAAGAGACATAGAAGCTGTTGCTCCTAACTACCCCACTGTCACACTGTATGGGGGTTTAGGGCTTGGGAGACTAAAGAGGTGGGGGGAATATGGGGGGTGGCTATGGAATGGGATGATGGTAGATGGAATCCCTGCTGCAGACATGATCAGGAAAGCTGGAGAGGTGCTTCTACTTAGGAGCGGGCCCAGAGGGGAGGGGAACGGTGACCTACGCCAGTACTCCTCACTGGGTCACCCCATGAACAGAGGAGCCTGGCGGGCTATATAGTCCATGGGGTCACAAAAGAGTCAGACAGACTGAGCAAGCATGCACGCACCAGGCTCTGCGAGACAGAACGCCCCGAGGCCTTCACTACTCAGTCATTCACACTTTCCTTCAACGTCCATTTGAAGTGCCCCTCTCCATTCTTCTTGTTTCTACATTTTCACACCCCAGTTCCTCCTTTCCCCCTATCGGGCTCAGTTTTCAATTTCATCTCCATCTTTGTAACCCTTCCTTGGCTACATTCCATTTCTTTCGAATGTCTCTAAAAATGCATATGTCTTATGATTCCAATTGCTGGTGATACTTCTTCACCAGAGAGATTTGAAGCCAAAGTTTGAAGAGTTTTAATTTTCTTTTTTTTTTTTACTGATGTAGAGTTTATTTTCAATATGATATTATTTTCAAGTAAACGGCATTGTGTTTCAGTATTTTTGCAGATTATACTCCATTATAAGTTATTACAAGACAATGGTTATAATTTCCTGTGCTTTGTAACACATCCTGTTGCTCGTCTATTTTCACACTGTAGTTTGTTATCTGTTCATCTCACACCTGTCATTTGTCCCCCTATTTCCTCTCCCCTTTGACAACCACAAAACTGTTTGCTACGTCTATGAGTTTGTTTCTGTTGTAAAGTTTTAACCTTTTATTTGTTTTTATTTTAACTTTAAGGAAGAAAACAATTTGCAGATCTAATTCAGGACATTATCTAAATTCACAAAATTTCAAGTTCACACTAGTACTCTGCTAAAGATAACCAGCAAGGAAGATGCCAACTGTGTGAAAGTTATGGAGGCCTATACTGGCCAGAGAGCTGTTAAATGAGAATGGGGAGGACTCCAAACTATGGGTGAGATATAGAGTTCTCACCAAAGAAGTGTCATCGTTCTTCTAAGAAGAAGTGGATTTCTACTCGCCCTCATGATATCAAGTAGAAACTCCCACATAAGTCATCTTAACTCCCACAGTAGTCTTCAGAGCACCTTGTGAGGTATCTATATACTTTTCCCTTCATCATAAACTCATTTGCACATGTCAGCACCAATTTTCAAATGTGCCTCGAAGCAGCAAAAAATGAAACTTCAGATTGGTAGCAGCTTTCAAGTAGCATTCACTCACAGCTGGCTTTCAACTTTTACTTGTTATTAAAAAGAAGGAAAAGGCAAAACTGGTATTTTTTTAATTGCTCTAATTAAGCCTTTAAGAGCTGAAATTGCTAGAAAAGAAAGGGAGGGATAGAGGAAAAAAAAAAAAACTAAACAGAGTTTCGACTTTAGAATTAAATGTGCCAACTTAATAAAATTCACAATGACAAGCTTGGATGAAATTACTACTTTCTCAAACCAGTGATCCTTGATCTGTGCTTTTGAAAGAAGTGGGTGTGCGGTGCGGAACAGAACTGTTTACTTTTGAGGGAAAAATAAGGCCCCGTGGTAGAGATGAGTGCAGACTGGGAAGAAGGAAAGAGAGAAAATGCCCTTTACAGAGGGCCAACCCCATTCCAGAACACTAGGAGCTTTGTCTACCCTGCTGGTCAGTTGCTAAGATGTGTCCAGCTCTTTGCAACCCAATCAACTTGCAGCACGCCAGGCTTCCCTGTTCTTCACCATTTCCCTGAGTTTGCTTAAACTTATGTCCATTGAGTCAGCGATGCCATCCAACCACCTCATCCTCTGTCGCCCCCTTCTCCTCATGCCCTCAATCTTTCCCAGCATCAGGGTGTTTCCCAATGAGTCAGATATTTGCAATACGTGGCCTCATTTAATTCTCATACCTTTTCCTGGAGTCCATTTGAGGTGAACACTAAAAGAATAAATATCATAACGACTTAAGTAAAAAGTGTTCTGACTATATGCCAGGCGCTTAGGCTTTATGTGAAAAATCTTATTAAATTATCATAGTGTTGTGTGTTACACACTATTTTTTACCCTTTTTAAATAGATGAGGTTACTGATGAAAAGGTTAAGAAAGGTATCCGCATCGCATGGCTTGGTGGACCAAAGCTCTGGACCTAAGTAGCTTGACTCCAGGGCCCACAGCCCTCTCCACTGTACAAAGCAGTTACCAGGATGGGTGTGCTACTGAGAGAAACATGCATCAAGATAAGTCCGTCGGTCAGTTCAGTCGTTTAGTCGTGTCCGACTCTTTGTGACCCCATGGACTGCAGCACGACAGGCTTCCCTGTCCGTTGCTAACTCCCAGGCCTTGTGCAAACTCATGTCCATTGAGTCAGTGATGCCATCCAACCATGTTATTCTCTGCCATTCCCTTCTCTTCTGCTTTCAATCTTTCTCAGCATCAGGTCTTTTCCAATGAGTCAGTTCTTCACATCGGGTGGCCAAAGTATTGGAGCTTCAGCTTCAGCATCAGTCTTTCCAATGACTATTCAGGACTGATTTCCTTTAGGATGGACTGGTTGGATCTCCTTGCAGTCCAAGGGACTCTCAAGAGTCTTCTCCAACACCGCAGTTCAAAAGCATCAATTCTTTGGTGCTCAGCTTTCTTCACAGTCCAACTCTCACATCCATACATGACCACAGGAAAAGCCATAGCCTTGACTAGATGGACCTTTGTCAGCATCTCTGCTTTTTAATATGCTGTCTAGGTTGTCATAGCTTTTCTTCCAAGGAGCAAGTGTCTTGTAAGTTCATGGCTGCAGTCATCATCAGCAGTGATTTTGCAGTCCAAGAAAATAAAGTGTGTCACTGTTTCCCTATCTATTTGCCTTGATGTGATGGGACTGGATGAAATGATCTTTGTTTTCTGAATGTTGAGCTTTAAGCCAACTTTTTCACTCTCATCTTTCACTTTCATCAAGAGGCTCTATAGTTCCTCTTCTCTTTCTGCCATAAGGGTGGTATCATATGCATATCTGAGGTTATTGATATTTCTCCCAGCAACCTTGATTTCAACTTGGGCTTCATCCAGCCTGGCATTTCGGATGATGTACTCTGCATATAAGTTAAATAATCAGGGTGACCATATACAGCCTTGACGTACTCCTTTCCCTATTTGGAACCAGCCTGTTGTTCCATGACCAGTTCTAACTGTCGCTTCCTGACCTGCATACAGGTTTCTCAAGAGGTGGGTCAGGTGGTCTGGTATTCCCATCTCTTTAAGAATCTTCTACAGTTTGTTGTGATCCACACAAATGACTTTGGTGTAGTCAATAAAGCAGAAATAGATGTTTTTCTGAAATTCTCTTGCTTTTTCTGTGATCCTATGGATGTTAGCAATTTGATCTCTGGTTCTCAGGGTAGACAGTACTGGGAAAAGCAGTAATTACACTGAGGCTGAAATCTGACTGGGTAGTGTGTTCACAACAACAGTGAAGTTGCTGGGCTTTATTATAAGGAGAAGCCAGTAGAAAAGCTTTAAGCAGGGGTGTGACAAGATCAAGTTTCCTTTTCTTAAAAGTTATTGATTTTGGAGAATGGAAGGTTGAAGTGAAAAAGGCAAAAAGTAGGGAGACCAGGAAGGTTCCTGTTGCACAATCCAGGTAGGAGATGAAGGCAGCTGGAGTAAGGAAGCCGAAGCAGCTGGAGTAAGACATGTGGGAAAAGAATGGATCTAGTAAGTAAAATACCAGAACCTGTCAGTGATTGTGTATATTTTCGAGGGGTCAGGCTAGTGAGGATGAGTTTCAGAGAGATGTTGAGGATGTGATCAAAATATGAGGAGGCAGAAAAGAACAAAAGTTTTAATCTCCTTTGGAACCGGGATTTTGTAACTCTAGGATACAGTGTCAACATTATTCTGCCTCCACTCATTTCCCTACGATGGAGCCACAGCAAATTTCTATATATTCTAGGTAATGTCCTGTATACTTTACAAATTCGGTGCCATCGAAAGGAAATAAATATGCTTTAGCAGGTAGAACTACTTAGAGAGGGATAAAGTGGAACAGACTGTGTGGAGTCACAGAACTTTCTCAGACAAAGGACATCAAAATAAAACCTAAGTTACCGTCATACTTAATCGCAAAGACTAAATGCCCTCCCCCACTATGACCAGGAACAAGGCACAGGTGTTTACTCCCACCACTTCCTTTCAACATTGTAATAGAGATTCTAGCCTATGATGGTAGGTGTTGCAAGAGGGCATCAGAGGGCAGACACACAGAAACCATACTCACAGAAAACTAGTCAATCTAATCACACTAGGACCACAGCCTTGTCTAACTCAATGAAACCAAGCCATGCCCGCGGGGCAACCCAAGATGGGCGGGTCATGGTGGAGAGGTCTGACAGAATGTGGTCTGCTGGAGAAGGGAGTGGCAAGCCACTTCAGTATTCTTGCCTTGAGAACCCCTTGAACAGTGTGAAAAGGCAAAATGATAGGATATCAAAAGAGGAATTCCCCAGGTCATTAGGTGCCCAATATGCTACTGGAGATCAGTGGAAAAATAACTCCAGAAAAATGCAGGGAAGGAGCCAAAGCAAAAACAATACCCAGTTGAGGATGTGACTGGTGATAGAAGCAAGATCCAATGCTGTAAAGAGCAATATTGCATAGGAATCTGGAATGTCAGGTCCATGAATCAAGGTAAATTGGAAGTGGCCAAACAAGAGATGGAAAGAGTAAACATCGACATTCTAGGAATCAGCGAACTAAAATGGACTGGAATGGGTGAATTTAACTCAGATGACCATTTTATCTACTACTGCAGGCAGGAATCCCTCAGAAGAAATGGAGTAGCCATCATGGTCAACAAAAGAGTCTGAGATGCAGTACTTGGATACAATCTCAAAAACAACAGAATGTTCTCTGTTCATCTCCAAGGCAAACCATTCAATATCACAGTTATCCAAGTATATGCCCCAACCAGTAATGCCGAAGAAGCTGAAGTTGAACGGTTTTATGAAGACCTACAAGATCTTTTAGAACTAACACCCAAAAAAGATGTCTTTTTCATTATAGGGGACTGGAATGCAAAAGTAGAAAGTCAAGAAACACCTGGAGTAACAGGCAAATTTGGCCTTGGAATGTGGAATGAAGCAGGGCAAAGACTAATAGAGTTTTGCCAAGAAAATGCACTGGTCATAGCAAACACCCTCTTCCAATAGCACAAGAGAAGACTCTACACATGGACATCACCAGATGGTCAACACTGAAATCAGACTGATTATATTCTATGCAGCCAAAGATGGAGAAGCTCTATACAGTTAACAAAAACAAGACCAGGAGCTGACTGTGGCTCAGATCGTGAACTCCTTATTACCAAATTCAGACTTAAATTGAAGAAAGTAGGGAAAACCGCTAGACCATTCAGGTATGACCTAAATGAAATCCTTTATGATTATACAGTGGAAGTGAGAAATAGATTTAAGGGCCTAGATCTGATAGATAGAGTGCCTGATGAACTAGGGACTGAGGTTCATGACATTGTACAGGAGACAGGGATCAAGACCATCCCCATGGAAAAGAAATGCGAAAAAGCAAAATGGCTGTCTGGGGAGGCCTTACAAATAGCTGTGAAAAGAAGAGAGGTGAAAAGCAAAGGAGAAAAGGAAAGATATAAGCATCTGAACACAGAGTTCCAAAGAATAGCAAGAAGAGATAAGAAAGCCTTCTTCAGTGATCAATACAAAGAAATAGAGGAAAACAACAGAATGGGAAAGACTAGAGATCTCTTCAAAAATTAGAGATACCAAGGGAATATTTCATGCAAAGATGGGCTCGATAAAGGACAGAAATGGTCTGGACCTAACAGAAGCAGAAGATATTAAGAAGAGGTGGCAAGAATACACAGAAGAACTGTACAAAAAAGATCTTCACAACCCAGAATATCATGATGATGTGATCACTAATCTAGAGCCAGATATCTTGGAAAGTGAAGTCAAGTGGGCCTTAGAAATCATCACTATGAACAAAGCTAGTGGAGGTGATGGAATTCCAGTGGAGCTGTTTCAAACCCTGAAAGATGATGCTGTGAAAGTGCTGCACTCAATATGCCAGCAAATTTGGAAAACTCAGCAGTGGCCACAGGACTGGAAAAGGTCAGTTTTTATTCCAATTTCAAAGAAAGGCAATGCCAAGGAATGCTCAAACTACCGCACATTTGCACTCATCCCACATGCTAGTAAAGTAATGCTCAAAATTCTCCAAGCCAGGCTTCAGCAATACGTGAACTGTGAACTCCCTGATGTTCAAGCTGGTTTCAGAAAAGGCAGAGGAACCAGAGATCAAATTGCCAACATCTGCTGGATCATGGAAAAAGCAAGAGAGTTCCAGAAAAACATCTATTTTTGCTTTATTGACTATTCGAAAGCTTTTGACTGTGTGGATCACAATAAACTGTGGAAAATTCTGAAAGAGATGGGAATACCAGAGCACCTGACCTGCCTCTTGAGAAATCTGTATACAGGTCAGGAAGCAACAGCTAGAACTGGACATGGAACAACAGACTGGTTCCAAATAGGAAAAGGAGTACGTCAAGGCTGTATATTGTCACCCTGCTTATTTAACTTCTATGCAGAGTACATCATGAGAAATGCTGGGCTGGAAGAAATACAAGCTGGAATCAAGATTGCCAGGAGAAACATCAATAACCTCAGATATGCAGATGACACCACCCTTATGGCAGAAAGTGAAGAGGAGCTAAAATGCCTCTTGGTGAAAGTGAAAGAGGAGAGCGAAAAAGTCGGCTTAAAGCTCAACGTTCAGTTAACGAAGATCATGGCATCCGGTCCCATCACTTCATGGGATATAGATGGGGAAACAGTGGAAACAGTGTCAGACTTTATTTTTTTGGGCTCCAAAATCACTGCAGATGGTGATTGCAGCCATGAAATTAAAAGACACTTACTCCTTGGAAGAAAAGTTATGACCAACCTAGATAGTATATTCAAAAGCAGAGACATTACTTTGCTGACTAAGGTCCATCTAGTGAAGGCTTTGGTTTTTCCTGTGGTCATGTATGGATGTGAGAGTTGGACTGTGAAGAAGGCTGAGCACTGAAGAATTGATGCTTTTGAACTGTGGTGTTGGAGAAGACTCTTGAGAGTCCCTTGGACTGCAAGGAGATCCAACCAGTCCATTCTGAAGGAGATCAGCCCTGAGATTTCTTTGGAAGGAATGATGCTAAAGCTGAAGCTCCAGTACTTTGGACACCTCATGCGAAGAGTTGACTCATTGGAAAAGACTCTGATGCTGGGAGAGATTGGGGGCAGGAGGAGAAGGGGACGATAGAGGATGAGATGGCTGGTTGGCATCACTGACTCGATGGACGTGAGTCTGAGTGAACTCCGGGAGATGGTGAGGGACAGGGAGGCCTGGTGTGCTGGGATTCATGGGGTTGTAAAGAGTCGGACACGACTGAGTGACTGAACTGAGCCTATGCAAAAAGGTAAGAAAAATAAATAAAAGGCATCCAGATTTGAGAACATATGGTTACACTGTCTTATTTGAAAAATACTGATCAACTCTGTAGAATATCTGCTGGAATCTCCAAAAAGTATTAGAACTAATAAGTGAACTTAGTGAAAGTTGAAGAATACATTATCAATATAAAAGGCAGTTTTGTTTCTGTATATTAACAAAACTTAAAAATAAAATTTAAAGTATTTCATTTAAAAAAGCATCAAGAATACAGCAGGCTTAGGAATAAGTCTGAAAAAGACCTACATAATGAAAACTATAAAATACTGCAAAAATTGAACAAGAAGAATATATGAAGAGCAACATTATCTTCATGGATCAGATAACTCAATTGTTAGGAAGTCAATTCTTGCTAAATTGATCTATAGATGAAACTCAATTGCAATCAAAACCTCAGCAGAATCTTTTGTAGATGTTAACAAGATAATTATAAAATATGTGTAGAAATACATAATATTAACTATAGCCAAAACATATTTGAAAAAAAAAGTTTGAAGGAGTTACTACTTGACTTCAAGATTTGTTACAAAGCAACAGCATTTAATACAGTGAATGCAGTGTGGTAGTGGCATTAATGGGCACAAATAAATCAATGAGTCAGAAGATAATCCAGATATTGACTCACACACATATTGTCAATTGATTTTTCATAAAGATGCAAAGACATTTAAGTGGAGAGAGGAGAGTTTAATCAACAAATGATCCTGGAACTACTGTATAACTATCTGTAAAAACCTAAACTTTGTTCCTTTCCTCACATCACATAAAAATTGAGGCAAAATGGACCATAGGTCTAAACGTAAGAGATGATACATAAAAATGCTATAAAAATTATTAGGAATGAATATGTGCATTTATTAGATTTAGATTATATTTCAAAAAAGGGAAGAAAAAACTTTACAATCTTCATTTTATAAACAGTTTTTAACTTATCAAAAGCACAATTCATAAAAGAAAAAAGTTGTAAACTGGGCTTTGTTAATATTAAAAAATATCTGCTCTTTGGAGACTCTTAAGAGATAAAAGAGAGAAGACAAAATGTAGGAAAATATCAACAATCATATATATTTGGTAAAACAGTTGTGTCCAGAATACATGGAAAATCAATCTCAAACCTCAGTAATAAGTAAACAAGTCAAATTCAAAAAATGGGCAAAATATTTTAACATTCCTTTCACCAAATAAGATATATAGATAGCAAGTAAACACAGGAATAAATGCTAAACATTATTATTCATTAGGGAAATGTAAATTAAAATTGCAAGGTGATAATATTATACATATTAGAATATAAAATTTAAAAGACTGATCCTACCAAATGTTCGTGATGATGTGAATCAATTGGAACTGGTGATAAATTAGAATGGTAAAAATACTTTAGTAAACAGCTTGGCAGTTCCAAGTAAACAAACATCCACCTACCACATGAGTCAGACATTCTACCAGGGTACTTATCAAAGAGACACGGGAGAACAAATCTATCAAAGATTTATATATGAACATTCATAACAGATTTATTTGTGATAGTCCAAAAGTCAAAGCATGAAAATATCCATCAGCAAGTTATTGGATAAACAAGTTGTGGTATATCCATGCAATGGAATACCACTCATCATTAATAGAAAATTAACCATTGCTACCTGACTTGGGTGAATCTCAAAATTACACTGAATAAAAGAAAAATGACAAAAAGAATAGAAGCTTAATATCTTCTATTACTAAATTATAATGTCTGAAAGTAAATCAATGGTTTCCTGAGATGGAGAAATAGGAGGCAGAAGCAGGAGGGAAGAATTAGACAAGGCACAAAGAAACTTTAGTAATGAGTATGTTTAAACTGTAGGAGTGGTTTCATGAGTATTTACACATGTCAAAATGTATCAAAGTGTAAGTTCAAAAATGTGTAGTTTATTACACTGGGCTGGCCATAATGTTCATTTGGGTTTTTCTGTAACATCGTATGGGAAAACCTGAGCAAACTTTTTGGCCAACCTAATATTTTGATTATTTTTTAATAAACTGTTTTCAAAGCTTATCTGTAAATAATTAGTTTTTTTTTTTTTTAGTTTTTTATTTTTTAAATTTTAAAATCTTTAATTCTTACATGCATTCCCAAACATGAACACCCCTCCCACCTCCCTCCCCATAACATCTTTCTGGGTCATCCCCATGCACCAGCCCCAAGCATGCTGCATCCTGCGTCAGACATAGACTGGTGATTCAATTCACATGATAGTATACATGTTAGAATGTCATTCTCCCAAATCATCCCACCCTCTCCCTCTCCCTCTGAGTCCAAAAGTCCGTTATACAATAATTAGTTTTTATTTCATATTCTGAGAGTCTGTGTTTCTAAGAATGTACTCTCAATCTACATATATAAGCCAGTGCATTTCCAGAAGTGATGGAGGCCAACTTCTCATATGCCAGTGAATTTTCCCCAAGCAGGACATGTGTAAGAAAATGGAAACAAATTTCCTCTAAGTCCATTTCTGGCCCAAGGGACTAGGAAAATATGTAGCCATGACTGATGGATGGAGAGCCAATTAGTACAGTAGCAATGCGTCACAAACTATATTTATTGTCTATAGAGGTGCTCCCCAGTTAAAGTAGTAATTGGATTAATATATGACATTATTTCTGTCTTTGGGATCTTCCAGAATCACATTATTCTGCCTCACTTACAGAGAGGAGGAGCTATATGCCCTTGTCCTAACTGCTGTTTAAATGAAAAACATGGCATCTTTATCTCTGAACCTCTTCTCTGGCTATGTGAAAGTCACTTAGTCGTGTCCAACTCTTTGCGACCCCATGGACTATACAGTCCATAGAATTCTCCAGGCCAGAATACTGGAGTGGGTGGCCTTTCCCTTCTCCAACTTCTATAGATATGGCATGACTCTTAGATTTTTAATGCAATTTTAAAATTTTATATTTATAACTGTGATATCTACATATCTAGTTCCTATTGAGTTGTACTAAAGCCATCTATTTAGTCCTCAAAACAATCCAGTGGATAAGTATTATAGCTAAATAAACAGGATTAAAAGGCTATTTGCCCAAGGTAATATTTGTTATTTTTGGAACTGGGATTTAAACTCAGATAAGGGCTTCCCTGGTGGCTCGGAGGTTAAAGCGTCTACCTGCAATGCAGGAGACCTGTGTTCAATTCCTGGGTAGGGAAGATTCCCTGGAGAAGGAAATGGCAACCCACTCCAGTATTCTTGCCTGGAGAATCCCATGGACAGAGGAGCCTGGTAGGCTACAGTCCACGGGGTCGCAAAGAGTCGGATATGACTGAGCAACTTCACATAGCTGACTAAAAAGCCAGTCATTCAAACCACTTTTGTAGTATATTTCATTGATTAATTTATTAATTTTGTCTTTTTCTACAAAAAAGTTGAGATCTCTTATTGTAAACATGATATAAACTAGTAAATATTTCAGTTGAAATTAAACTCCAAAGGAAGTTTCTTCTAATGGACTGTGAGGGTAAATCAAAATTATAATGAGATATTACCTCAAGCTGAAGCTCCAATACTTTGGCCACCTGATACGAAGAACTGATTCATTGGAAAAGACTCTGATGCTGGAAAAGATTGAAGACAAGAGGAGAAGAGGAGGGCAGAGGATGGGATGGTCGGATGGCATCACTGACTCGGTGGACATGCGTTCTAGCAAGCTCTGGGAGTTGGTGATGGACAGGGAAGCCTGTTGTGCTGTAGTCCATGGGGTCGCAAAGAGTTGGACACGACTGAGTGACTGAACTGAACTGAATCACCTCATAACAGTCAGAATGGCTATCATTAAAATTTACACAAACAATAAAACTTGAGAGGGTGTGGAGAGAAGGGAACCCACCTACACTGTTGGTGGGAATGTAAATTGGTACAGCCACTGTGGAGAACAGTGTGGAGCCTCCTTAAAAAACTAAAAATAGAGCTGCCTTATGACCAAAAAATACCACTCCTGGGCATACAGCTGGATAAAAATATGCCCTGAAAAGATACATGCACTCCAATATTTGTTCATTGCAGCATTATTTACAGTAACTATGACATGGATGCAAGCTAAATTTCCATCAACAGAGCAATGGATAAAGAAGATGAAAGGTGTGGTCCATATATACACTGTAATGCTACTCAGCCATTGAAAAGAATGAAATAATGCCATTTGTGGAAACATGGATGAGCCTAGAGATTGTCATACTAAGTGAAGTCAAACAGAGAAAGAAATATCATATCGCTTATATGCAGAACCAAAAAATGATACAAATGAACTTCTTTAAAAATCGAAAGAGACTCACAGACTTAGAGAACCAATTTATAGTTACCAGGGGGAGGGTCAGGGGAGGGATAGTTGGAGATTTGGAAATTGGCATGTATACACTGCTACATTTAAAATGCATACTGGGATGACCCTGAGGGATGGGATGGGGAGGGAGGCGGGAGGGGTGTTCAGGATGGGGACACATGTACACCCACGGCTGATTCATGTCAATGTATGGCAAAAACCACTACAATATTGTAAAGTAATTAGCCTCCAATTAAATAAATAAATAAAATTTTTTAAAAATAAAGCAAAAAAAGCATAACCATTTCATGCTACCTATTGTATATCATAGGGAACTCTGCTCAATATTACATAATAAACTAAATGGGAAAATTATTTGACAAAGAATAAATACATGTGTGTATATAACTAAATCACTTTGCTGTATACCTGAGGCTGACGTAACATTGTTAATCAAGTATACTCCAACATAAAACAAAAAAGTTTTAAAGAAAAAAAGGAGAAATTTTCTCATTTACAAACTTCCTAAGAAGGGAGACTTTAAAAGTTAGAAGGAAGCAAGGTCACCACTTAGATGGCTTTAGATGAGTATTAGGCTGTTCCAATTTGGTTTGTCAGGAAACCTTAGAGGCACTCACTAGCTGGCCTACTGCACCAGGAACTCTGGAATATCAAGACCTGTCTGCAGTGATGAAAAAAAGCTAGGGTTTAATTATCAGGCACCAGAGTGATGGTAATTAAGTCTCTCTTACAGAAAGTGGGGGAGGCAATTGTGACCCCAGGGCTATCTCAAGGAAAGGCAAGAAATTCTCCCTGAGCTGGGTCACTGTTTCAGTACTGGGTCAGCACTGCCAGTAATGACTGAGAGGATGATACCAGATAAAAACAGCCGTAATAGCTACACTCACTGAAATCTTCCTGTGTCGTAGGCAGCGGCGTTAAGAGCTCTGCATGTATTGCCTCATCTCTTCCTCTCAACAACCCTGCAGTAAATCTATACATATTATTATGTTTGCATTTTACAGGTGATAAAACTGAAATATAAAACATGTAAGTAACTTTCCCAAAGTGAAACAGAGGACACAGAGTTGAGATTCCGGGCTGTGCCCTTAAACTCTGTACAGTAATAAGGCATGAGAGAAACTCCATGCTCATCCCTGGGGAAGCTGGTGACCCTTCAGGCAGAGCTGTGAAGCTGGGTAACCACATTGTCAGGGAACAATCCAGGATCTCATCCTGATGGTGACCAGCAACAGCTGAGTGTTGCAGGGCTTGGGTGTACTGGCACCACTAGCACCTGTGAGCCCATCTGGACCCTGAAGCCTGGCAGGAGACTAGATGTGGTTGGTCCTTCCTCCTAATGAATCACATATTATGTTTTTCTCCTTAACTGAAGCACAGTTGATTTACAATATTATTGTTAGTTTCAGGTGTACCACAAAGTGATTCAGTTATATATATATTTTTTCAGGTTATTTTACATTCAGTTCAGTTCAGTTCAGTTCAGTTCAGTCGCTCAGTCTTGTCCGACTCTTTGCGACCCCAAAAATCGCAACACTCCAGGCCTCCCTGTCCATCACCATCTCCCGGAGTTCACTCAGACTCACGTCCATTGAGTCAGTGATGCCATCCAGCCATCTCATCCTCTGTCATCCCCTTCTCCTCCTGCCCCCAATCCCTCCCAGCATCAGAGTCTTTTCCAATGAGTCAACTCTTCGCAAGAGGTGGCTAAAGTACTGGAGTTTCAGCTTCAGCATCATTCCTTCCAAAGAAATCCCAGGGTTGATCTCCTTCAGAATGGACTGGTTGGATCTCCTTGCAGTCCAAGGGACCCTCAAGAGTCTTCTCCAACACCACAGTTCAAAAGCATCAATTCTTCAGCACTCAGTTTTCTTCACAGTCCAACTCTCACATCCATACATGACCACAGGAAAAACTATAGCCTTGACTAGACGGACCTTAGTCGGCAAAGTAATGTCTCTGCTTTTGAATATACTGTCTAGGTTAGTCATAACTTTTCTTCCAAGGAGTAAGCGTCTTTTAATTTCAGGGCTGCAGTCACCATCTGCAGTGATTTTGGACCAAAAAAAAAAAAAAAGTCTGACACTGTTTCCACTGTTTCCCCACCTATTTCCCATGAAGTGATGGGACCAGATTCCATGATCTTCGTTTTCTGAATGTTGAGCTTTAAGCCAACTTTTTCACTCTCTTCTTTCACTTTCATCAAGAGGCTTTTTAGCTCCTCTTCACTTTCTGCCATAAGGGTGCTGTCATCTGTATATCTGAGGTTATTGATATTTCTCCCGGCAATCTTGATCCCAGCCTGTGTTTCTTCCAGTCCAGCATTTCTCATGATGTACTCTGCGTATAAGTTAAATAAGCAGGGTGACAATATACAGCCTTGACGTACTCCTTTTCCTATTTGGAACCAGTCTGTTGTTCCATGTCCAGTTCTAACTGTTGCTTCCTGACCTGCATACAGATTTCTCAAGAGGCAGGTTAAGTGGCCTGGTATTCCCATTTCTTTCAGAATTTTCCACAGTTTATTGTGATCCACACAGTCAAAGGCTTTGGCATAGTCAGTAAAGTAAAAATAGATGTTTTTCTGGAACTCTCTTGCTTTTTCCATTATCCAGGGGATGTTGGCAATTTGATCTCTGGTTCCTCTGCCTTTTCTGAAACCAGCATGAACATCAGGGAGTTCACGGTTCACAAACAGGTCATTATAAGGTATTAAAAAAGAATCAGACATTGAGACAAGGGAAGAAGATGGGAGGTGTGTGTGGAGAGATGGTATGAGTTAGAATTCTAGAAGGGAAAGGAAAAAGGGGACCGTAGCAAGCCACACCCTTAGCTGGCATTCCATGGAACCCTGTGTTTTCATTTATCTTTTGCGCATCCACAATCCGCCATAAATTTGTTGACTACCTACTATTCAGCAGACACTGTGGTGTTAATGCTTTTTGCATAGTAATGATCTGTTTTCTTCTCTGGTCCCCTAGCTGCCTGAGAGTTCCTGTTGAGCGAGGAGTTTTTGCCTTTTCATATTCAGAGAAAACAGAGTGCCAGGCACATATTAGGTTAAGGAAGAATGACCTGAATTTAAATCCTAGATCTGTCACTTACTAGCTGTGAAATCTTGGCTAAGTACTGAACTTCCTTGGACCTTAGTTTCCCTGACTCTCAAGTGGAAATTTTCCACCTTGTAAGTACCTAAAGATCAGGGATTGTCTGTAAAAGCGCTTCATAAGGTGCCAAGTGTCATATAAATGCTGCCCCTTGCTCTCCTTAGCGTCCACTTCCTGCCTCCCTCCTTCTCTCCCTAGCTCTCCTGACCTGCCCTCCTCTTCTTCCTCCTTGCTGTTCATACCCCCACTTTTCTTATTAATACTTCATTGAACAGCACTTGTTTAAATTGCTCCCTTCTGAAATAGATCAGAAGCAAAATAAAACAAGGCGATAGCATACATTTCAGGGACAAATTTTACTTGGAGAGCTTATGCAAGTGGATCTTTGCTTATAATTTTTTTGCAGGTCTTTCACCATCCCGTTGCCTCTCTGGAGGGGGGTTGAGGGGGCTGGAGGGCATTTGGCTCTGTGTGACTGCACTCTAAAGACCAAGTTCAAACAACAAGGCAGGTTCTGAAGGTTCATCTCTGGAAGCTCCTAGACCCTCTTGGCCTCCCACTCTGTGGCACTGTCTTTAAGAGAGTAGCCCCTGGGGTGCACACAGATGGGGCGCATCCACTCTCCAGGGGTACATGAGGCTCCTGCAGCCCAGCTCAGGAGGAAAGGCTCAAGAAAGGGTTGTGACCCTTCTGTCTCTGAGGAAGATGGCCTTGCAGAGCCATTCGCGAAGAACAGGGCTCTCCAAAGTTGGCCATCTGGTGCAATATTCCTTTTATAATCCCTGGGCATCTTGCATACCAACCCCAGGACTAGAGCTGCCAAGGGGAGGAACTGCTTACCTAAAGATAAGTTCAGTCCAAAAGACAAAAAGAAGTACCCGATTCTATCACTTGTAAAAGTCTCGCAGACTGATTTTTCTGAACTATCCATGTGTGAGGGATACCCTTTCCTGTTCTGGCTTTAGTCACCATATATCTTCTGCTAGAAAATCTCCATTTTTATTTCTTTCCTTGCTCTTTGCCTGCCATGTGCTAGCTGCCAGGCACCTGAACCTTGGAGAATTCCAGAAGATCCTTAAGACCCCACTCGGACATGAAATTTGCATGGTCCCATCTCAGAAGACTGCATTGTGGAATGTTCCCCCTCGCACTTTACTGGTCGTTGGTTATAAAATTCTCGCAGGAACATTGCACAACGCATTCTTGTTGAGAGCAGAGAATCTTATCCCTCTGTATTCCCCAGTGTTGAACACATAAGAAATACTATCACTGGGGTGCACTTTAAAGCAGCTTCTCTGGTCTCTCTCTCTTCTCCCCATCTTCTTTCTCTACCCTATGGAGGGAGAATCTTCAAACAGGCTTGCCGAATCCCACTGGTACCTGGAATACAACGGAGTCAACAGTGGTTGAGAGGAATCTTTCAAGGTGTTAGCACTGATGTATTACAGCACACTTATGGACTGTACTCTTCTTTTCTCAACCTCTTTCTCCCTTGTTCCAGTTCTTCCAAGGTATATGGCTAAAGGGTGTCTTCTGTATCACTAAAGTGATAAAAGATCCTGGACTGTGCCAGGCATCCCTTATTCTGCTTTCTTTACTCTTCCCCCCCACCCCACCCCAAACACTGGTAGATGTGGCCTTTTAGTCACTCACTCTGGTTAGTACAATAATTGGGTCTGCACATTGTATGAAAACAGAATAGATTTAGGGTCGGCTTAGTTTCAAAGTTATTTAACGCTAACTAGCAGTAAGGAGCAAAAAGCTCTCTGTGTGGTCTGACTTGGCTTACTATGTTCTGCTATGTGAAATTTGAGGCCGAAGCTCCAGATGCTACTGAAGAGGAGCTTGGTCCTCTCTTGCCTTCACACATCTGTTTCTCCCA
The DNA here is from genome assembly GCF_042477335.2 of Ovis canadensis. NCBI lineage: Eukaryota > Metazoa > Chordata > Mammalia > Artiodactyla > Bovidae > Ovis > Ovis canadensis. Next base: position 32,004,023 of record NC_091265.1, on the reverse strand, counting down.
AAACCTCAGCATAGTGAAAGGTGGCTGGGCCAAGGCAAGGTGTAGATTTCCTGCCCACCCATATTTTTTCTATTGTACAAACACTTTTTTCTGAAAAAGATCCCAAACATACTGCCCCCCAAAGAGATGGAAATGGGGAATCAAATTAGCCCATCTTCTGGGCTTACAGCCCCTGACATCATCTTCAACCCATCTTTTTATATTTTGCCTTCCATTCGGTCAGTCCCTTAAATCCTATGGATTCTATCATGTGAATCCCTTTCATGTCCCACCCTCCCTCACCTAAGCCCCATCTCTAGCATCACCGGAATACTTTAGATGCCCAGTATCCTGCATATGGATTATGTAAACAGACTCCTACTTCTTGCTTTATGCTCGCAGTGCCTCTGAAGGACCTTCCTAATGCACAGTTCAAATCTTACCTTCTCCTGACTTAAGAACTTTTGGGGTTCACTATTAATATCAGAATCCTTGCACTTATAACCAACAGACCAAATCCAGCTTTCAGAAGTGCATTGTTTTGGGTTTAACATTAAACAAAGAATACAAGCACAAACCTGGAATCAATATTCAAATATTGTATAAAGATTTGTATTTCCAAATTTATTTGGAAAAATCAGAACATATAATGACACTGTACTAAAATTCCCAAATGGGAATTGTCAGCTGGAGGTAATTTGGGGCTTTGTAAGTGATCAGTGTGCTCTTGAAGTCATCACGGTCCCTTCCCCACACAATGGAGGCATTTGTACATCCCCTGGCAAACTTTTCACTTAGAGGCTGATTCCTATTAGTCAGATTGAAATGTTTCCCTTAAGAAAATCCAGACTTCTTAATCTGGGTGTTTGACAACTGTAAGCTAAATAATATCCTCACATTATGTCTTTGCCCTTATCCAGAAGCTGTGAATGGATTCCTTCACACAGCGGGAGGAATTTTGTGGGTACAATTCCACTAAGGGTTTTGCGATATGGATATATCCTGCATTCTGAATGGGCGCATGGTTTAACCACGAGCATCCTTGAAGAGAGAAACATGAAGAACACAGATCAAAGAGGAGATTGATGGTGGAGACAGAGGTTGGATTTATGGGGACACAACACACAAAAATATTGGTAACCTCTAGAAGTCAAAATAGGCAAGGAGTAAATTTTTTCTTGGAGGCTCCAGGAAGAACCCCTTTCTTTACTTTGATTTTGGCCCTATAAGTCTCACTTCAGACTTTTGGATTCAAAAAAATGTATGATAATAAATTTCTGTCATTTAAAGTCACTAAGTTATGATAATTTGTGATAGCAGTGATATGAAATTAATATAACTTATCCTAACTTGTGAAATCAAGTGGGCCTTAGAAAGCATCACTACAAACAAAGCTAGTGGAGGTGATGGAATTCCAGTTGAGCTATTTCAAATCCTGAAAGATGATGTTGTGAAAGTGTTGCGCTCAATATCCCAGCAAATTTGGAAAACTCAGCAATGGCCACAGGACTGGAAAAGGTCAGTTTTCATTCCAATCCCAAAGAAAGGCAATGCCAAACAATGCTCAAACTACTGCACAATTGCACTCATCTCACACGCTAGTAAAGTAATGCTCAAAATTCTCCAAGCCAGGCTTCAGCAATATGTGAACTGTGAAATTCCAGATGTTCAAGCTCGTTTTTGAAAAGGCAGAGGAACCAGAGATCAAATTGCCAACATCCGCTGGATCACGGAAAAAGCAAGAGAGTTCCAGAAAATCATCTATTTCTGCTGTATTGACTATGCCAAAGCCTTTGACTGTGTGGATCACAATAAACTGTGGGAAATTCTGAAAGAGATGGGAATACCAGAGCACATGACCTGCCTCTTGAGAAATCTGTATGCAGGTCATGAAGCAATAGTTAGAACTGGACATGGAACAACAGACTGGTTCCAAATAGGAAAAGGAGTGTGTCAAGGCTGTACACTGTCATCCTGATTATTTAACTTATATGCAGAGTACATCATGAAAAACGCTGGACTGGAAGAAACACAGGCTGGGATCAAGATTGTCGGGAGAAATATCAATAACCTCGGATATGTAGATGACACCACCCTTATGGCAGAAAGTGAAGAGGAACTAAAAAGCCTCTTGATGAAAGTGAAAGAGGAGATTGAAAAAGTTGGCTTAAAGCTCAACATTCAGAAAACAAAGATCATGGCATCTGGTCCCATCACTTCATGGCTAATAGATGGGGAAACAGTGGAAACAGTGTCAGAATTTATTTTTTTTGCTCCAAAATCACTGTAGATGGTGACTGCAGCCATGAAATTAAAAGACGCTTACTCCTTGGAAGAAAAGTTATGACCAACCTAGATAGCATATTGAATGGATGGATGGATGTGAGAGTTGGACTGTGAAGAAAGCTGAGAGCTGAAGAATTGATGCTTTTGAACTATGGTGTTGGAAAAGACTCTTGAGGGTCCCTTGGACTGCAAGGAGATCCAATCAGTCCATCCTAAAGGATATCAGTCGTGGGTGTTCTTTGGAAGGACTGATGCTGAAGCTGAAACTAATATTTTGGCCACCTCATGTGTAGAGTTGACTCATTGGAAAAGATTCTGACGCTGGGAGGGATTGGGGGCAGGAGGAGAAGGGGACAACCGAGGATGCGATGGCTGGATGGCATCACCGACTTGATGGACGTGAGTTTGAGTAAATCCGGGAGTTGGTGATAGACAGGGAGGCCTGGTGTCCTGCGATTCATAGCGTTGCAAAGAGCTGGACACAACTGAGCGACTGAACTGGACTGATTCTAACTTGCTTTTCTAAATTTATCTTCTAGGGCATCTTCCCAGATTAGATTGCATACTCTTCTTCCAATGCTGTGTCATTTTCAGGTTCTTGTATTTTGCATGAACATCTACTTGGATTGCTCGTTTCCCCATCTCCATGAGTTCAAAGTCTCCTAAGCTCTCTGCTGCCACCTCTTCTTGCTCCTTATCTTGGGTTTTATTTGGTCAGCAAAAGCCTTCTTTAATTCACCTACCATTTTGTTGAAATCCTACAACGCACCATCCTCTGATTCTATACTTCACAATCATCATCTTATATAATCAGTTCTAGGGCAGACCCCTGCATGAGCATGCCCATGTGTGGACACCTCAGCCTGCATGCCCACACAAGCCCTGCCTTATCCTCTGAAAATTCCTGTCCCTTGACAATATTTCATATTGAAGAGGCCCATATGCCTGACATGCAGTATTGGCTCAAGCAGATACACCAGAAGAGGCTCACACAGGCCCAGGACTAGGTGGGCATGTAACTTTCGGTGTCTTTTTATACAGATTATTGGCTAGAAGTTGGGCACAGGCTGTGGGTGTGCATGGCCCCTTGGCCTCACAGAACCTTCACCCTTTGAGAAGGGACATGACCTGATGAGGGCCAGAGTAGAACCCTCCTGGTACAAAGCCTGGGACAAAGTCCGTTCTTCTTTAGGCCTATGGGCAATAAGGATTTAAAAGTTTCATATTTATAACTTATCTCCTCACTGGTTCTAAGTGAACCACAATGAGAGGAGTGAGTATAAGGGAAACTGAGTTTCCTTCCTGCCTATTGCATGCTTGACAAACAGTCTCTTATTTGAACATGACCTTTCAGAAAGATGTGGAACACAGATTCAGAAATGTAATCCAGGTAGAATAAGTCCATTGGCCAAGGTCACATGACTAGTAACTGGTAGAGTTTGGATTTTAACCTTCACATGTCCAACCTCACCTGCCAGGTGCATCCATGAATACACTCATTTAACAGTGTTTTATTGAGGACCTACTATGTGGCAAGTATTTCACTCACTGCTGGAGATATGATGTGGGAAAATCAGATACTGTCCATGACCTCATGGAGCTTATAGTCTCCTGAGATAGTCATGGGATTGAGTAAAGACACATCTGTGTGATGTTTGCTAATGGAAATAGAGGCTACACCGTCCTTTCTTGATGTCAATGCAAATTGCTAAAGGCAGACGTTAGGATAGCATGACGAGCTGCGGGAAAGAGACTGCCCTCAAGAGTAGAGTAGGACCCAGGACCTCTCAAACCATGTTAGATTGGCCCATTTAGCCACATTTATAGGACTTCCCAAGTTACAGAAATACACTGTCAATATACTCTCCAGGACAACCATGACCACACATCACAGAGTTAATATATAGAATGCTTTTTGTATTTCTCAGAGTAGAATGATCCCTATTAGAAAACTTGCAAGTGTATGGTAGTGTGATAGAATTAAATTTATTAACTTACTGTGACATTGCATTTGCTTTATAATTAGTACAACCTTGAAAATTATATTTGGCACGATCTTTTGGAACTGTTTGGGAATAGCAGTAACTACTTTAAACCCAATCTCTGTCAGGCAGATTGACACTAGTTTTTGTACCATTTTTGTTGTTGTTTTTAATAACACATACAAGTGCACAATGTCAGATAAGTTGTTCAAGGTCAGACAGCAAATCAAGGACCAGAGAGGATAGGGAGGTAGAAAGGAGGGGTTATAAACTTCTGACTGCTGAATGTGTTGTGTGCCTGTGAGTGTGCGTGTGTGCGTGTGTGTGTGTGTTCCTTCTCCACTCTGTCTTTCATTTAACATTTCATAAAGACAGAAGAAAAGGCTTTGAGCATCTGCATATGGCGTGAAGAGTGAGTTCAGCGCTGCTTTTAATTGAAAGCTCCAAGGGCCAAGCTTGCAGAGCAGGGTAACAGCTGCAGCACAGGGCACTGCCCTGTCACGCTTGTGTCGCCTTAATAGACAGGCTTATTATTTTTTAATTAGGAGCTCCAATGTTTTGTTAAACTGTAAATGTGTCAGGACCTGGGGATTTGGTTATACACTAAACTGTCTTGCATTTAAGCTCCCTGGAAGCTTTTGGGAGACACAGGGTCAGTTTGTAGAAGGCATTTTGTTATTGTGGAATTACAATAGTCAACATTCACTAAGCATGTGCCATTTTCCAGGCATTAGGCTGAATACTATTTGAATTCATTTATTCAAACCAACCAACCAACCAACCGATACATATTCCTTGAAATCCTATCATGGCCCAGCAGCTGTGTTAGGCGTTTTGATGGCTAGATCAGTAATGAAGTCCATCTAGACTCAGTCCTATAGAACATTATAAAAACATAAAATATACATTTATATAAATGACATAGAAAAGGTTCTCTGATTAGCACCGTAAGGGAGGAATAGTTAAGTATCTTTCTCACAGTCTCACTTTCCCCCAGGTTTCCCCCATTTGGGTGCAAGGGCCTCTTGTTCAGGGCACAAATACTGTGGCTGTTCTTGCTTGCTTTCTCGCCTCTCCCCGTTCTATCAAATTTTTCACCAAGTGCTGCCTTTATGGCCTCCAAAATACGCCTCAGAGCCATCTACTCCTGCTGTGCCCCACCTCAGCTTAAGCTTCTTGCCTGAACTTCCTTCAATAACTTCTCAGCCAGTGTCCCCATCCCCATTCTTGCTCCAAGTCCATTTTTCATACCCTGACCAGTATGATGTTGCTAAACTACAGGGCAGATTGTGCCTCCCTTTCACTGAAGAACCTTCTGTGATACCCTGCTGCACCTATTAATGCAGATTATTAAGCCCCTGGCTTATCTGGCACGCAGTCATTATTCCAAGCTTGTTTTGGTTTGTGGCTCAGATGGTAAAGAATCCACCTGTGATGCAGGAGACTCGGGTTTGATCCCTGGGTCAGGAAGATCCCCTGGAGAAGTGAATAGCAACCCATTCTAGTGTTCTTGCCTGGAGATAATTCCACGGTCAGAGGAGCCTGGCAGGCTGCAGTCCATGGGGTTGCAAAGAGTCAGACATGACTGAACCACTAACACACATACCACATAGACTTTCAAGGGCTAGTCCCTCTGCCTTGAATGTTTTGCCAGCAGTCAGGACCTGGATGTCTACTACATGGTCTTCATTTCTCAGCTAGAATGCTCTTTCTCCATGGAGAGCTCTCTAGCTCTCAAGTTAAATGTGGATATCCAGATGATCAGCAGGCACATGAAAGATGGTCAACATTGCCAATTATTAGAGAAATGGAAACAAAACTACAATGCGGTACCATCTCACCTCTGTTAGAACAGGCATTATCAAAAAATCTGCAAATAACAAACGCTGCAGAGGGTGTGGAGAAAAGGGAACCCTCTTATACTGTTGGTGGGAATGTAAATTGGTGCAGCCATTATAGAAATCATTTTGAAGAGTCCTTCAAAAACTAAAATAGGACTAAAATATAACCCAGTCATTGCACTCCTGGGCATATGTCCAGAAAAGACAAAAACTCTAATTCAAAATGATACATGCACCTCAATGTTCATAGCAGCACTATTTACAATAGCCAACATATATATATGTATATATATATACATACATTCATACACATAATACACACACACAATGGGAAACTACTTGGCCACAAAAAAGGAACAAGATCACACCTTTGCAGCAATATAGATGGATCCAGAGATTATCATACTAAGTGAAGAGAGCCAGAGAGAGGAGACAAATACACAATATCACTTGTATGTGGATTCTAAAAAATGATACAAGTGAACTCACTTGCAAACCAGAAACAGAATCATAGACATAGAAAAGAAATGTGTGGTTATCAAGGGGGAAAAAGAGAGGAATAAATTAGTAGCATGGAATTAACAGATACACATTACTATATATAAAATCAGCAAAAGGATTTACTGTATAGAACATGTTCAGTAACTTATAATAATCTGTAATGGAGAATAAGTGAAAAATGAATATATATATATGATATTTATTGTTGTCTACCTGGAACTAATAAAATATTATAGATGAACTATCTTTCAAAAACTTTTTTTTTTTTAAAAAGCATACCTCTAGTGCGGAGAAAAGGGAACCCTCTTACGCTGTTGGTGGGAATGCAAACTAGTACAGCCACTATGGAGAACAGTGTGGAGATTCCTTAAAACACTGGAAATAGAACTGCCTTATGACCCAGCAATCCCACTACTGGGCATACATACTGAGGAAACCAGAATTGAAAGAGACACGTGTACCCCAATGTTCAGCACAGCACTGTTTACAATAGCCAGGACATGGGAGCAACATAGATGTCCATCAGCAGATGAATGGATAAGAAAAGGGTGGTACATATATACAATGGAATATTACTCAGCCATTAAAAAGAAGGCATTTGAATCAGTTCTAATGAGGTGGATGAAACTGGAGCCTATTATACAGAGTGAAGTAAGTCAGAAAGAAAAACACCAATACAGTATACTAACACATATATATGGAATTTAGAAAGATGGTATTGATGACCCTATACATGAGACAGCAAAAGAGACACAGATATAAAGAACAGACTTTTGGACTCTGTGGGAGAAGGCGAGGGTGGGATGATTTGAGAGACTAGCATTGAAACATGTATATTACCATATGTGAAATAGATCTCCAGTCCAGGTTCGATGCAAGAGGCACAGTGCTCAGGGCTGGTGCACTGGGATGACCCTGAGGGATGGGATGGGGAGGGAGGTGAGAGGAGGCTTCAGGATGGGGAACACATGTACACTTATGGCTGATTCATATCAATGTATGGCAAAACCACTACAATATTGTAAAGTAATTCAGGTCAGTTCAGTTTAGTTGCTCAGTCGTGTCCGACTCTTTGTGACCCCATGAACCGCAGTATGACAGGCCTCCCTGTCCATCATCAACTCCCAGAGTTTACCCAAACCCATGTACATTGAGTCGGTGATGCCATCCAACCATCTCATCATCTGCCATCCCCTTCTCCCCCTGCCCTCAATCTTTCCCAGCATCAGGGTCTTTTCAAATGAGTCAGCTCTCCGCATCAGGTGGCCAAAGTATTGGAGTTTCAGCTTCAGTATCAATCCTTCCAATGAACACCCAGGATTGGTCTCCTTTAGGATGGACTGGTTGAATCTCCTTGGAGTCCAAGGGACTCTCAAGAGTCTTCTCCAACACCGAAGTTCAAAAGCGTCCATTCTTCTGCACTTAGCTTTCTTTATAGTCCAACTCTTACATCTATACATGACCACTGGAAAAACCACAGCCTTGACTAGATGGGCATTTGTTGGCAAAATAATGTCTCTGCTTTTTAATATGCTGTCTAACTTTGGTCATAACTTTCCTTCCAAGTAGTAAGCATCTTTTAATTTCATGGCTGCAATCACCATCTGCAGTGATTTTGGAGCCCAGAAAAATAAAGTCAGCCACTGTCTCCACTGTTTCCTCATCTATTTGCCATGAAGTGATGGGACAAGATTCCATTATCTTAGTTTTCTGAATGTTGAGCTTTAAGCCAACTTTTTCACTCTCTTCTTTCACTTTCATCAAGAGGCTCTTTAGTTCTTGTTCACTTTCTGCCATAGGGTGGTGTCATCTGCATATCTAAGGTTATTGATATTTCTCCTGGCAGTCTTGATTCCAGCTTCTGCTTCCTCCAGCCCAGAGTTTCTCATGATGTACTCTGCATAGAAGTTAAATAAGCAGGGTGACAATATACAGCCTTGAGGTACTCCTTTTCCTATTTGCAACCGGTCTGTTGTTCCATGTCCAGTTCTAACTGTTGCTTCCTGACCTGTATACAGATTTCTCAAGAGGCAGATCAGGTGGTTTGGTATCCCCATTTCGTTCAGAGTTTTCCATAGTTTATTGTGATCCACACAGTGAAAGTAATTATCCTCCAGTTAAATAAATAAGTTAATTTTTTTTTAAAAAACAGACTTCTAAAACAGAAAACAAAGCAGACCTAAATTACTTTCCTTTCTAGCATGTTGCTTCTCCTTCATAACACATACTATGTACCATAATCACATATACTGCCATGTAATTTTTGGTATATTCCATATTTAATGTGCATGTCTTACACCAGAATGTCAGCTCTACATAACCTCAGTGCCTAGAATAGACCTTGAGTCATACTTGGCATTCCATAAGTATTTGCTGCAGGAATAAAAGAATACATAAACAGAAGGACTGGAACCTCTGTACACTGAGAGGAAAGACAGATGCCTTGTGCTGTGGGGAAGTGAGGAGGAAGTGGAATTTTAAGTTTGCTCCTGAAGAATCCAGTCAGAGATGACTGTGGAGAGTATTCCAAGCAGAACATATAGAGGTACCTGTTTCGTTCTTGATCTTATTACAGCCATGTGGTGTTTGTTGAATTACATAACTTGTGATTTATCTTTCATAAAATATTAATACAAAATTAGAAAACATTTCTCCCTTTCTGGGAGCCTTGTGAGAATCCAGTGAGATGCAGGTTATGAAAATATTTTGCAGATCATCAGGCCATAAGGAAACTTAAAATAGATATTATTTTTTTTAAGATTTAATTTCTGTATGTATTATTTGCCATGTTATCTTTCATATAATTTTCTCATCTAGGTGCCCCTCAAATCCCACAGATTACTTTGCCTCTTTGTTTTTCTGTCCTCTGCTGGGAAGCCACTTATTTGGTGAATGCCTTGGAAATATGTGTCCTGCTTTCAAATGAACTTTAGATTTTCTTCTCTGACCTGGTGTTGCTGGCTATGTTCTTTGCCTCTGGATATAGCAAGATTTTTCTTGTTTAATGATTACATTTTGCAAAATCAAAGTAACTAGGCACACGTGAAGATAACTGTGAGTCTTGAGCTAGTCACTAGGATCTGATAGCATTGTGGGGATGAGAATCAAGAAGGAAAAGAAGCCAAGAGAAGAAACCTAAGCCTTTCCTTGGTTTCTGAGCATCTGTATTGGAGCAGCAGCATGAAGTGGGTTTGGGGGCTTAAGGAAGTGAGCTAACGTTTACTTACACTAAATGATGTACTGGAAGCTCTGACACCCTGGGGAATGCTTTTAATGTCCCATTATTACCTGTCTAATCTGACCACTACTAAAAACTACCATGACTTAAGCATCAGGGCAGTGATACTAGCATTACGATACACATTTGATGGAGAAAGTCTCTTAGGACCACGATTCTCAGATTTTAGCATTTATCACACCTAGAGGGCTTGTTAATCTATAGATTGCTGAGTTCTCCAACCAGAAGATTCTGAGGTCCAAGGTAGGGTCCAATATTTTCATTTTTACCACGACCATTTAGGTCGTGGCATATTGGCATCTCTAAAAAGATTCTAAATGCTGCTGCTGCTGCTAGGGACCACGTTTTGAGAATTACTGTTTCAGAGGCTCAGAGATTAGTGTCCACAGCTAGGACACAGCCAAACAGGGAGTCAGACCTGCACCCCACCTGAATCCCAAACTCCTGCTCTTTCTTACAATATTACCTTTGTTCCTTTCAGCAAAGGCTGGACTGTGAATTCCATCAGAGGACTAAGGGAAGGAAAAAAGGGAAGGAGGAGAGGAAAAGGAAAGAAGGAAAGAAGAAATAGCAGCAGGGAAAAGCCCCAGCATGTTCAGTGATGAGGAAGCTTGGGGATTGCCCCAATGTACCTCTCGTGCCCACCTTGAGACACAGAAGCTACTGAACACGAGACTGAAAGGCCATTGTCCTTTTGAAGTATTAGATCATCAAAATGGTTAATGATTGGAAGGTCACCAGAGAGCTTTTCTCATGAAGATTGTTTCTGAATGAGATGATATTTCTCTTTGAACCTGAAAACTCGTAGCTTGCCCAAGTATCACAGTCTTGCAAGCTACTTTCCTTCTCTGTCAAATCTTTCCTGGTAGAATATTAATAGTATTAATAATAATTCCCACCTAACAAAGAGGTCACAAGAATCAAAAACATTAGCTAGAGTGAATCAGAAAGTGCTTGGCTAATGTGAATTAACCTGACCCTTTGTTACTTAAAAAGGTAGATGTTAAACAAAAATACTGAGGAAGAAGTGAATGAATAACACACACACACACACACACACACACACACACACTGTAAATCAGATTCATAATTTTGTTGGGAGATGACCCAGCCCAATGGCTCACTACAATATGCCTACTTCATTACTTGAACTTAAAGGGAGTTGCCTCTCTGTCTTCCTTTTCTCCCCATGAAGTGGGGCAGGGGGTACAGGTCACTGAGAACATAGATTCATCACCCCAGTGGGTTACACTTGTGGTCACAAGTAAAGAGCTGGCTTCAGTAAATTGAATAGGAATGGCAGGCAAAGGTGACATTACAGTCTAGACAGAAAAAAACCAAGTGCTCGTTTAAGGAAGTTAAGGGGAGAACCACTTGCTCTGCCCTGAAATTGTACAAGGAGGCATGGTGGCCTCTGCTCTGCGTTGGGGAAAGAAAATAGCAATTTACTTGCACATGGCTCATGGGAAAATGGCCTTGGGGGGAAATTACTTATGTAGTCAACTTATGTAGGCTTGTAAGACAAATTATACTATCAGCAAATGAGGTCAAAGGACCAGGGAGGGCTGAGGGAGGAAGGAGGGGCTTGCAGGGGACAGTTTGACTTCACTGTATGTGAACCTTAAAACAGCTAATGACATTTTTGAAAGTGCTGGGTTAAAAATGTATCACTTCTTTTGAAACCCCCGGAGCTAAACCTGGCATTTTATTTTGCATATGTTTTATATTCAAATATAGCCATTTTTGAAGTGTAACAGTAAAAATAGCAGAACTAGTCATTTTATTAAGAAGCAGGAACACCTGGAGACTTTTTCAGTTCAGTTCAGTCACTCAGCCGTGTCCGGCTCTTTGTGACTCCACGGACTGCAGCATGCCAGGCCTCCCTGTCCATCACCAACTCCTGGGGTCTACTCAAACTTGTGTCCATTGTGGCAGTGATGCCATCCAACCATCTCATCCTCTGTCGTCCCCTTCTCCTCCTGCCTTCAATCTTTCCCAGCATCAGGGTCTTTTCAAATGAGTCCTTCACATCAGGTGGCCAAAGTATCGGAGTTTCAACTTCAGCACCAGACCTTCCAATGAACAGCCAGGACTGATCTCCTTTAGGATGGACTGGTTGGATCTCCTTGCAGTCCAAGGGACTCTCAAGAGTCTTTTCCAACATCACAGTTCAAAAGCATCAATTCTTTGCTGCTCAGCTTTCTTTAGGAGACTTTTTAGTTCTTATTACATACTTTGTTTTATTGGTCTATTTCTGTGGGTCTCAAATTCAAATGCTGAAAAGGGCCAGGCAGGGAGTATTAACAACCCCAGTAGAACTAAACTGAAGGTAGCAGAAGGGTTGGAGAGGGATGTAGGGAAATGGAGCAAAACATCCTATCAGAAGGGACAGCTGCTTCTCAGCTCTAACCAATGGATGGCTGAGTGTTGCCAGACCTTTTGGCTTTCTCAAAAGACACTGGAAATCTAAAACCTGTGTGATCCTGTGTAATGAATAGGTTCAATAATACTGTAATAACTTTGTATGTGGACAGATGGTTACTAGACTTATCGCGGTGATCATTTCACAAAGTACTCAGGTGTCAGATGACTATGGAGAGCACCTGGAACTAACATAATATTATACATCAACTGTATTTCAATTTTGAAAAATTAATAAAAAAGACAAGTAAGGAAAATGACAGAAAAACACCAGGAGTTGGAAAACACTGAAGATTAGAACAAGTCTCTGTTACTTCCTGACCTAGGTCTTGGAAGCTTTTCTGCCGTTACTGAGCAGGAGATCAGCAAGAATCGTAAACATAAGTCAGTTCTGAAGTGTACCCAGCTGTTTTTGTTTTTTTCCCTAATAAAGTTAGAAAAATCTAAAACAAAAATAAGATCTTGTGTGATTTTTGCCTGATTGTTTAATAGCGACTTTAATAAAAAAACCTCCATGAGTCAAATAAAACTCACCCTGGGGTCAAATCTGGATTCAAGAAGTGATCTCTGGTTTATTTGGATGTAAGAATTCATTACCTATGAACAGGGTTCTTAAACCTATAGTCTTTGCCCATAACTTTGTACTTTTAAGCCAGGCCAGATTTTCTACACATTGAGCAGCCAGCACTTTCTCCATTAGAGGCGGGTAAGGCCAGCCAAGGTCTGTTCATGGGAAGCCTTCTGTGCACTGGCTATTTATCAGACACATGTGGGGCTGAGGCCTGGCACCAGTGTCTATTAGAGTTATATAGCACAAGAGCCAGGAGATGGAAATTTGGTGAAAACATCTTGAGTGAGACAATGTCTCATATGCCTTGCAGGTTGAGCAATAATAATGACATACAAGTGTTCTGAGCACTAACTCTCTGCAAAGCAGCAACCCAAGTGTTTTTACACATACTGGCTCATGAAATCACCATGTAATATATAGTGTGCATTACATCTTCATTTCAGAGATTATAGACTCACAGGACTAAATGCTTTAGCTAGGGTCAAATGAAACCAGTAACTGACAGATCCAGAATCTGAAATCTAGTAATCTGATAACAGATCTCACAGTCACCATGGTGCATTGACTTGACTTTTGTCAAAAGAAGACACTTGGCAAAAAGTCTATAAACAATAAATGCTGGAGAGGGTGTGGAGAAAAGGGAACCCTCCTACTACTGGTTGGAATGCAAACTAATACAGCCACTATGGGGAACAGTGTGGAGATTCCTTAAAACACTGGAAATAGAACTGCCTTATGACCCAGCAATCCCACTGCTGGGCATACACACTGAGGAAACCAGAATTGAAAGAGACACGTGTACCCCAGTGTTCATCGCAGCACTGTTTATAATAGCCAGGATATGGAAGCAACCTAGATGTCCATCAGCAGATGAATGGATAAGAAAGCTGTGGTACATATACACAATGGATATTACTCAGCTATTAAAAAGGATGCATTTGAATCAGTTCTAATGAGGTGGATGAAACTGGAGCCTACTGTACAGAGCGAAGTAAGTCAGAAAGAAAAACACGAATACAGTATATTAACACATATATATTTAGAAAGATGGTAATGATGATGACCCTATATGTGAGACAGCAAAAAGAGGCACATATGTAAAGAACAGACTTTTGGACTCTGTGGGAGAAGGCGAGGGTGGGATGATTTGAGAGAATAGCATTGAAACATGTATATTACCATATGTGAAATAGATGGTCAGTCCAGGTTCGATGCAAGAGGCACAGTGCTCAGGGCTGGTACACTGGGATGACCCTGAGGGATGGGATGGGGAGGAAGGTGGGAGGGGGGTTCAGGATGGGGAACACATGTATACCTATGGCTGATTTATGTCAATGTATGGCAAAAACCACTACAATATTGTAAAGTAATTAGTCTCCAATTAAAAGAAATAAATTAATTTTAAAAATTAAAAAAAAAAGAAGGCACATGGGAAAGTCATGCCTAGCAGAGGGAACAACATGAGTAGAGGCATGGAAGATGGGAGGTACAAGCAAGTGTCTACTAGAATCTCAAGTGTAAGGCAGGAAGATGCAGGAGATAATCTGGGGAGATAAGGAACATAAGGCTTTTGATAAGATGATCTTCCTCTAGATTCAGTTGAGGACAAAGACCTAAGTATGGTAAGACTCCTAGAAGAGCCTATTAGATGGCATTTGTAATGATCCAGAGTACAGATGGTAGAGAGAAGGTGAGGGGGAGAGGAAACCCTCAAAATGACTGGATAGACTTTCTTGCCTGTTTGGTGGGATGACATCAAAGTCACATTTAATATAACAGGAAAAAAAAAGTGACATTTCTGGCAAATATAAATTTGTGGAATAATTACACCTATTCCACTTTCTGCCATTTTATACTAGCAAAATTCCACTCCTAGGCATACATTTGGAGAAAACCAAAATTCAAAATGATACACGCACTCCAATGTTCACAGCAGCACTGTTTACAACAGCCCAAATGTGGAAGTAACCTACATGCCCATCAGCAGATGAATGGACAAAGATACGGTGTGTGTGTGTCTCACACACACAATGAGATACTACTCAGCCACACAACAATGAGATCACGCCATTTGCAGCAATATGGATGGACCAAGAGATTATCGTACTAAGTGAAGTATGTCAGAAAGAGAGATATAAATACCATACGATATCCTTTATATGTGGAATATGAAATAATACAAATGAACTTATTCACAAAAGAGAAACAGACCCACAGACATAGAAAACAAACCATGGTTCCCAAAGGGGCAAAGAGGGGAGAATAAAGTAGGAGTTTGGGGTTAAAATATATGTTAATATATAAAATAGATAACCGACTACTGCGTAACACAGGAAACTACACTCAATATCGTGTAATAATCTATAATGGAAGAGAATGTAAAAAAAGAAAAAAAAATATGTCTGTGTGTGTGTGTGTGTGCACGTGTGTGTGTAATTAAATCATGGTGCTGCATATTTGACGCTCACAGACATTACTGCTGCTGCTGCTGAGTCGCCTCAGTCGTGTCCGATTCTGTGCAACCCCATAGACGGCAGCCCACTAGGCTCCTCTATCCCTGGAGTTCTCCAGGCAAGAATACTGGAGTGGGTTGCCATTTCTTTCTCCAACAGCATTACTAATCAACTATATTTCAATAAAACTTTTATAAAGGAGAGAGATTTCTCATACACATTTAAAAAATTCTTTTTTATTCTTGTGTACATGAACTTTCCACAAATTCTCTAGCTAGAAAGTTTCAGGGACTTAAGTCATAGCTTATGGACTTATTAGGGGCATGCAGAAGAGGGCAACAGCACCCACTCCAGGACCTCTGCCAGGACAATCCCATGGGTGGAGGAGCCTGGTGGGCTGCAGCCCATGGGGTCGCTGAGAGTAGAACACGACGGAGCGTCTTCACATTCACTTTTCACTTTCATCCATTGGAGAAGGCAATGGCACCCCACTCCAGGATCCCTGCTGGGACAATCCCATGGGCGGAGGAGCCTGGTGGGCGGCAGTCCATGAGGTCTCGAAGAGTCGGACACGACTGAGTGACTTCACTTTCACTTTTCACTTTCATGCATTGGAGAAGGAAATGGCACCCCACTCCTGTGTTCTTGCCTGGAGAATCCCAGGGATGGGGGAGCCTGGTGGGCTGCCGTCTATGGAGTTGCACAGAGTCGGACACAACTGAAGCGACTTAGCAGCAGCAGCAGCAGCAGCAGCATCAGAGGGATTTTGAAAAGTCAGAAGCCCATCAGGATAAATTATGCCATGAGATGGGAAGGTGATCAGGAAACTGAACTCAGTAAAGATAGATTTTTCTGAACTAAGAAAAGATAAATATTAAGAGCAACTAGAATTATTCTATTGGCTTCTAAGCCTGGGTACAACATTTTTCAATGGCACTCAAATATCTTGGTCCACTGCTGTGGTCATTAGACATTATTCTGATAATTATTTGGCTTTTATAGAAGAAAAATCACGGACTTTGGGGCATGAACCCAACTTTGCTGCACACCCACTGAGAGATCTTCAGTTACTTCCTGTCTTTCAACCTTAGTTCCATCTTCTATAAAATGGAAATACTAAAACTACTATCTAAAAACAATAGAAGTAGGAGGAGAATAATGATTTAAAGGTATATATTAATACAAAAGCAAGGAACAGCCTGTTCCTAAAGACAACTCTGAAAGGAAATCCCAATGGTCTCATTGACCATGTCCAATTCCAGAGTCCTGGGTATTTCCCATGAGAAATGAACAGCCAACTGTGGTGCACTCTTGACGGAAAGGAGAAGCAGAGTGCAGAAGCTATGAACTGTCTTCTCATCTATCAAATGGGAAAATAATAGAACTGAGATCATTCAGTGGGGAACCCTATAGAATGTGGGTCAGCCAATTATCTTGGCTGTCAGATAATTGATGCTCAATGAGATGATTTCATCTCAGGCATAGGTCTTCATGCTGCTGCTGCTGCTAAGTTGCTTCAGTCGTGTCCGACTCTGTGCGACCCCATAGACCACCATGGCAGTATTTAATTTTTCTTCCTCTTTGTTTCATACCAGGAAGGGAATGCTGTGGATAGCAGAATGAGTTAGTGTGGGCTGTGGGTCCAGAAGGCTTGAGGTCAATTTCCATTTCTATTAGCTCATCCTAGGCAAGATTTTAAAATCCACTTCAGATTTCTCTTCGCTAGAATGAGAAAGAAGACCCATTCTGTCTTCTTTCCAGTTCCCTGTGAGGAAGAAATGGGATTCTAGCTTGGAGAATCCTTCCTTAAGAGGCTGCCAAGAGCTCTGCTGAGTAAAGTAATGTCTTGTTCTCAATTACCAGAGACTTATATGTGACTTATGGATCATTTTCATTCTATTCTTCCCTTTCCTGATATTTCCCCAAATGTTTCCAAGTCCCGATTGCCTAGTACCATTCCTAGAAACTTGCAACAGGTATTGATATTCCCTTTGCCAAATAAAATAAAATAAAATAAAATAAAGTGGGGTGGAAAGGCATTTTTGCCAGGGAAATGGCTTTCTGGCAGCCAGGAACAGTCGGTCAGTCCTCAGCATCGTTAGGGTGGTTTATAGTATGGGTTTTGAAGTAGCAATATTTAGGAGTGAATCCTCTTATTCCACATTTACCAACCCTGTGACCAAGAGAAAATTGGCTCTTAGTTCTCTCATGTATAAAATAGGGAGAGTGTTATTCCATGGGGTCATCGTAAGGTTGAATTAGTGATGCTGCTCCGTGTGTACTGAGCTCTCAATGCACTCTTTTGAGGGCTATTGTTATTAGTTTTCCTGGCTTTGGATGCGCCACCTCCCAAGAGCCTCAAAGAAGAGCCAAGAAAACCAGGCTGTAATTGCTGCTGGCATTGCTGGTACTTGTAATATTTAAACACTGCCTCTAATTCTATGTTGAAATGTAAACACTGAAGGCTGTTTGGGTTTTTGTTGTTGCTGTCTTGCTAAAATGATATACATCTTGGAGAAGCCTCAAGCCTCTCTTTCAGCCCAAGCCTGCCTCCACATGAAATAATGAATTCCTTTATTTATTCACCTTGACTTAATTAACAACAACGACCACACTTTCTATTTGCTCTTTCCCCGTCTCTGCATGCCCGATGAGCTGCTGTGACATAGAACATTTTTAATGTGCACTTTTTCCCTTTCAGTTTCTCTTATCTCAGTTCATGCTCCACATAATGTAGAGGGAAGTGTTGGAGCCATTGACGGGATATGGGGGACTTTGCAATACTATCCTCTTGTTTTTGCTAGGCCATATTTCCTTATCTCAAATGAAGAGGAGGAACAGAATAGTTTCTAAGGTCCTCATTCTGACTTCTCAGAACTAATACATCGTCTATTTGCTCATTCATTTATTCACTGAATAAGCATTGATTTCATCTCAGGCATAGGTCTTCATGGCAGTAATTTACTTGCTGCCATGTAGCTGCTTGTTTATACCTCAGCACTGCAGACACAGATATAAAATGGCATAATCTCTGTCTTGAGAAGCTCACTGTAGGAGAGATACAAGTAGATAGTTATACTGTAACAGCCAGTTGCCCCAATTGAGGCTTACACAAGTTTTAGAGGAGCCTATCAGAGTTACTGTGGCCAGAAATGGATTAGGGAGGGGCACACTCATTGACAATCTTTTAAGCAAATGAGAGGTTAATTGAATTATTAATGCATGGTCCTCCTACCCTCCAGAAATCAGAGATTAATGCAGAAACACAGATAAATAATCATAATTCAATATGTCAAATTCTGTAATAAAAAATAAACCATCTATTAATACATACAGAGGAAGAAGCAAGTAGTTTGGCTCAGGCTATACCCCTTTTAGCTGTGAAATTGATTAATATAAAATGTGGAGGAAATTACTTAAGGTATATAGTTTTAAAATAATAAATGATATGACTGCTTATTGAATGTTATATGCTAGACATTGTGCTAGGTATAACTCCGTGCTACACAAGATACTTCTTCCAACTTAAGATGTTAGGAGGGAAGCCAACACAAAATGAAGGTTAAATGTGTCAAGAATTCAAAGTCAGAGAACCAGACGTTTTTGTCCTAGCACCTCCACTTATTAGCTGTGAACACAGAAAATCCCTTGACCTGTCAAACTCATTTTCCTAGTGTGCAAAATGGAATAATACATATGAGAGTGGTGTCATGGACAAGATTCAAATAAAAGAAGGGTTTGTGAAAGTGCGTTGTGGGCTGTTAAGGACTCTGCACATGTTACTGATTATCAAAAATAAGAAAGAGGGAATTGTTTGTGTTTGACCTGAAATAAGAGAAGGCAATGATTTCCACATATTGTGATTCATCTATCCTCAGGGCTTCAAGGCCGTGTATACACTAATGACTCCCAATCTCTTCTTCCTAATTAGTAGCCTTTTTTTTTTCAACTGCTGATCAATAACAACTGCCTGTCAGACTTCTCCACTTGGCCTTTTTCCTAGCACTTCATACTTGCCACGGGCGAAATTTAACTTCTTCCTCACCATCCTCTATTCTTACTCCAAATTTCCCATCATGGCAAACAGTTCCCAAACCAGAACCCCCTCCTCTCTGTTTCCCATTCATTGGTCATCAGGTTCTGAAAAGTTCTCAAGTTATCCCCATCTTTTATCCACTGCTTCTTTCTGACATCATCATCTCTCCTTGCTAAGTCACTTCAGTCGTGTCCGACTCTGTGCAACCCCATAGATGGCAGCCCACCAGGCTCCCCTGTCCCTGGGATTCTCCAGGCAAGAACACTGGAGTGGGTTGCCATCTCCTTCTCCAATGCATGAAAGTGAAATGTGGAAGTGAAGTCGCTCAGTCTTTTCCGACCCTCAGCGACCCCATGGACTGCAGCCCACCAGGCTCCCCCATCCCTAGGATTCTCCAGGCAAGAACACTGGGGTGGGTTGCCATCTCCTTCTCCAATGCATGAAAGTGAAAGTGAAGTTACTGAGTCATGTCTGACTCTTCACGACCCCATAGACTGCAGCCCACCAGTCTCCTCCGTCCATGGATTCTCCAGGCAAGAGCGCTGGGGCGGGTGCCATGGCCTTCTCCAATGCATGAAAGTGAAATCACTCAGTCTTTTCCGACCCTCAGCGACCCCATGGACTGAAAGTGAAGTTACTGAGTCATGTCTGACTCTTCGCGACCCCATGGACTGCAGCCCACCAGGCTCCTCCACCCATGGATTCTCCAGGCAAGAGCGCTGGGGCGGGTGCCATGGCCTTCTCTGCATCTCCCCTTGGGCCACTGCAACAGTCCCTTCAGTGGTATCACGGCACCACTGAGATTCTACACTCTTCCCCATCCATCCGTCCACCCATCCATTCTACGGTTGCCAGGGTTATCCTTTCTGAAAGAAAACTTGACCAAATCACTCATATTCTTCAAAGACCTCAGCGATTCCTCATGGCCTACTGAATATTTCAAGCCTACAGAGTGAAAGTAGAAGTGAAAGCTGCTCAGTTGTGTCTGACTCTTTGCGACCCCATGGATTATATAGTGCATGAATTCTCTGAATTCTCCAGGCCAGAATACTGGAGTGGGTAGCCTTTTCCTTCTCCAGGGGATCTTCCCAACCCAGGGATTGAACCCAGGTCTCCTGCACTGCAGGCTGTTAGGACCAAACAGGTGCCATGACAGGCTTCAGGGGGCCAAGGTAGGCCTAAGTCTCCTTTACAGAGGGGCTGAGTTATTGCCAAGGAGGAGCTGAGATCATCTTCTGCGGGCGCCAGGACTTGACCAATCAGTATACTCCCTGTAGCCTGGTTCAAGCCTATCAGGAAGAGGATGAAAGTCCCCTAAGAAAGCCCGCGCGCGTGAAAATCTAGCCAATTAGTAGGTGCTAAGGAACGCTTGCAACCAATCCGCCCCTGCCAACTCCCTTTGTCCTAAACCTATAAATACTGCTGTAATTCAGGGTTCAGGGCCCTTGCTCCACTCCACTGCGCTGGGTGTGACTTGAGCCCTAGCTCAAGCTAGCAATAAACCCCTTTATGCTTTTGCATTGCTGTGGATGTCTTATTCTCTCAGTTTTGGGGACTCGGACACTGGGCATAACACAGGCAGATTCTTTACCAGCTGAGCCACAAGGGAAGCCCCAAGCCTACAAGGAGAACCACAATAATCTTCATAACATGGACCCCGCCTCCTTTTCCAGTCAATTTCAGTTCAGTCGCACAGTCGTGTCCAACTCTCTGCGACCCCATGAATCGCAGCACGCCAGGCCTCCCTGTCCATCACCAACTCCCAGAGTTCACTCACACTCACGTCCATTGAGTCAGTGATGCCATCCAGCCATCTCATCCTCGGTCATCCCCTTCTCCCCCTGCCCCCAATCCCTCCCAGCATCAGAGTCTTTTCCAATGAATCTGCTCTTTGCATGAGGTGGCCAAAGTACTGGCGTTTCAGCTTTAGCATCATTCCTTCCAAAGAAATCCCAGGGCTGATCTCCTTTAGAATGGACTGGTTGGATCTCCTTCCAGTCAGTTGACCAGTTCCTTATTCACCAAGCTGCTTATACTGAACTACTTACTTCTCTTCTCTGCACTTCTTCCGCTGGCCTCAAACTCTCTCTTCTCTTTGTTTGCCATTCATTCTTATTTAAATCCAGGCTTACCTCAAATACCACTTCCAAGAAGGAATTCTTGGAACTTTTATGTACTTCCCCTATACACACAATACAAGAGGGTGTACTTCTGACACAGCCTTTGTCCCACTGCCCTTACAAATATCTAAGCACAGACTAGATCTTGCTTATCTCCTTGCTCCAGCATCTAGCCTAGGGCCAGTACTCCTCAGCTACTTAACTGGCTGATGGCTTCTGGGTGCTAAGAAGACCCCTTCTTGAAGTCTGCTGCTAGAACCACACATCTATAGAGATATATTCTGATAAATATTTACTACCAAAATTAGCAGGCTTTCTGATACTTTCAAAATAATAGGACCTTGGGATTTTGAAGATGATTGAGGAAAGGAAGGAAAAAGGAATGAGACAAGGAGGAAGGAAAAGGTGAAAAGGGAAAGAAAAAAGAGAAAGACATAAGGAGAATGGAGGGCAGGAAGAAAGACGTAGAACAAATTGTCGTGGAAACTGGGGGAAACAGAAGTGCCTTTAATATCTAAAAAAGTGTCTGAAAACCTTATACACAGGGGATTGTTTATTTTTTATTTGATCACAAAGCAGGTCCTTTGGAAAGATGCACTCTCACCCAGATCTAGTGCTTCCGATATCCCTCTAATGTCACAAGCCCAATTTGTCCTAGTCCCAACATTTCATCAGTGACTGCTCAAGCAGCCCTTCTGATGATGCTGTCTCGCCCATTTCTGGAGCTGAGGGTTGTCCTGTGGATCTGGCCACTGGCAGTGGCATCACTGGGTGAAGACTGTAAATATAGGGGCTGAGCAAGAATGTGTTCTCATGCTTTGTAGCATTTAAAACAAGAAGTTTTATAAGCATAGCTCAGATTCCATCAATTTAGGACTAAAATAGGGATATGCTCGGATTTCGTTGTTGCACTTATTGTTATTGCTTGTTTCTTTTTTATCTGAAACCCAGGTCTTATGAAATCTCATTAGTTCTATGCACTCCTCCCCCTAGTGGTCCCCCATTATTTATGGAAATTCCCCAGTAGTACCTCTCATGTGTCCACAGAGAAATGTAACTTCTCCATGTAACTCTCCTCCCCTGGATCCCACTCACCTCAGTGTACTGTCTGGGGCTAAACTCTAGCTGAAGAAGACACCAGCCCTCAGAAATAGCCTCTAGTGTTTACAGAGGACAATGAACACAGTCGTTGTCATGACTCTGTTTATATGTTTACCCAGGAAGATGATCCTTCATGAGCTCTTATCTTGGCAACCCGGGCCAGTGTAGGAGCGTGGCTGATGGCGCAGAAGCCAAGCCTCCTCTGGCACTTCTAGCACACTGTCAGCTACCGAAGGCACTGATGACTTCAAAGGAGGCAGAAGATACATGTAGAAACAAAGGATGATCGGCCCTGACCGCAGAAATATACAAGTAACCCAGATCACTCACACTAAGCTAATTGTGTGCTATGGTGCGTACATTCGTTTCAATTTTGTCACTTGTGTAGACAGACACAATTATGCTGGTCAGCTGTTTACTTGAATTTCAAGGAGAGTGGATATATCTCTTGCTTTCTGAATGGGTGCCATAAGTTGTTATCTGAGAACTGCTGGCATTTTTCTTAATCTGGCTCTTAGGCCTAACTAACAACAGCATCAGGGGGGACTGAAGTTAGACATTAAGAAATATGCTTACTGCCAGCACTGGAGAAATCTTTATCACTGCTAAAATTTTTTAAAATTCTCATCTGTCTGAGACAGATTAATGGCTTTTCATCCCAGATTAGTGGCTATGCTACTTTTGAACATCTCCTCTGGCATTGGGACTTTATAATATTCTAGAAGCTATCTTTTCATCCATTCCTCTGTCCATCTACCCATCCATCCATCCATCCACACACCTACCCACCCATCATTTACTGAGCAGTCACCGAGTTTAAGGACTTGCACTCTTTAATAGGGGAATGAAACTATGGACAAAATACACCTGCCTTCAAGAAACTTACAGACTAGTGGTGGGAAATGGACGTATAAACAGAACTAGACATATAGGGGGAGGAGTTAGCTAGGTAACTAGGTGGGAGGGGGCGTAGAAACTTATGAGCACAGTTATCAGAGTAGGAAAATGCAAGCCACTCCCGCAGTTTCCTAGCTGGACCAATAATGCACATCATGGAGCTGAGTTGGGAGGTGTTTGTAAAGATCAGTGGCTGGAGATTTTAGTTTGACTTTGGGGCAAGCTCTATGAGTAAGCCACTCAGGTTTCTCTTCAAGAGAGAAGCTTCTGCAAGAATAATTAGCTAGCTGACAGCCTCCAGCTGCCATGCTTTGGGGTTCACACTGAAACCTCTTCTCCCAGAGATTCTCCCAGGCAGAGTCTGAGCATGGCAGGGTTATAGCAGTGAGGACATTTCTGACCAACACAGGGCGCTTCCAAAGGTCAGTCTTCACCCTGAGGCTCCCCAGTGGCCTGGCCACAACTTTCTCAGAGCTGCCCTGGGGACTTCAGCACTTCCTTCTCAATCTTCCTTTCTCCCCTTCCCCTTACACAGGTGTCAGGTCGGCACAACAGTCTGACGCTTTCAGCCTGAACTACTTTCTCTTCCTCTCATCCCTCCCAGGTACTTCCTTCCACCAATCTTTGACATTTCTATTTCTGTCCTGGTGTCTCCTTCCTGGGAAAGAGGAACTCACGCAGACTCAGTAAGGTGTGTCAATTTTGAACTAAAGCTAAAGAAAAGCCACTGAAGGGTTTTGCACCAGGAAAAACATGATAAAAAAAAGATGTTATAGAAAGATTACTCTGGCCATCATGCAGAGGACCAGTTTAGAAAGAGTGAGACGTGAGGCAATGAGACCCATGGTGAATAAGAAACAAATAAGGACTTTAGGTGGGGTGATATCAGAGGGCAGAGGGGCAAAGAAGTTAGAAGAGAGACATCAGAGGTAAAACCAAGAGTCTTTGCTAATCACTGGTTGCTCACTGCAGCAGAGAGGGGCAGTAAAGGTGATGGGTGCCTCTAACTGTCAAGCAGGATCACATTCCCAGGCTGGAGGAACTCTTGGGAGGTGGCTTGCTATTGGATAATCCTCCTGTGAAGGTGAAAGTATTAGTCACTCAGTCATGTTTGACTCTATGTGACCCCATGAACTTTAGCCTGGCAGGCTCCTCTGTCTATGAAATTCTCCAGGGAAAAATACTGAAGTGCATAGCCATTCCCTTCTCCAGGGGATCTTCATGACCCCATGAATCAAACCTGGGTCATTATAGGTGGACTCTTTACTGTCTGAGCCATCGGGGAAGCTGATGTGAAATGTAGCAAAAGCGGGACGTTGGCTATGCTCTTTCCGCTCTGCTTCTCTTCCACTGGGATAGATTCTGGAAAAGGAGACACTGAAGGGGGTCCATAGAGCATGAGCTGAAGACTTGGGAAACTCAGCCCCCTGCTGGGTGAACAACACTCTTGGCAGGAAGAGATATACTTTGAAGCCATGGCAGTGGTCTCAGCCTTTCCAACAAAAGGTGCTGCAAGGCTGAAGGAAGCTCTATTCATTTCCTGGGTCTGCCATAATAAAGGACCCCAAATGAGGTGGCTTAGAGCAACAGAAATGTAAGTTCCTACAGTTTGTAAGTTAGAAGTCTGAAATCAAGGCATTGGCAGGGCCGTTTTCTCCTCTCTGAAGACTGAAGGGAAGAATCTCTTCCTTATTTCTTTCCAGGTTCTGGCGGTGGCCAACAGCCCTTGGCTTGCTGCTCCATAACAATCTCTACCTCTGCCATCACCTGGTGCCCTCCCTGTGTATCTTCACATCACCTTCCTTTTGAGTCTCTTCTCTTCTTACAAGGGTGCCAGGCATATTGCATTAAGGGCCCATCTTAACTGGGGTCTCATGATGAGGTTAAGATGACCTCATCTTATTATATCACTATGGACTCCATTTCCAAAGAACTTTACATTCTGAGGTTCCAGAAGGACCTGAATTGTTTTGGGGGGACAGTGTTCAACTCAGCTCGAAAACCCCAGGTGGAAGCTTACCAAGATGCTTTACCCTTCACTATACTACTCAGAAACCCCATTATTATCTTATGAGATTGTAAAGACTACTTTTAACAAGTTTAACTAGATCTAACATTCTCCAAGCCAGGCTTAAGCAATACGTGAACTGTGAACTTCCAGATGTTCAAGCTGGTTTTAGAAAAGGCAGAGGAACCAGAGATCAAATTGCCAATATCTGCTGGATCATGGAAAAAGGAAGAGAGTTCCAGAAAAACATCTATTTCTGCTGTATTGACTATGTCAAAGCCTTTGACTATGTGGATCACAATAAACTGTGGACAATTCTGAAAGAGATGGGAATACCAGACCACCTGACCTGTCTCTTGAGAAACCTATATGCAACAGTTAGAACAGGACATGGAACAACAGACTGGTTCCAAATAGGAAAAGGAGTACGTCAAGGCTGTATATTGTCACCCTGCTTCTTTAACTTCTATGCAGAGTATATCATGAGAACCACTGGGCTGGAAGAAGTACAAGCTGTAATCAAGATTGCCAGGAGAAATATCAAAAACCTCAGATATGCAAATGACACCACCCTTATGGCAGAAAGTGAAGAGGAACTAAAAAGCCTCTTGATGAAAGTGAAAGACAGTGAAAAAGTTGGCTTAAAGCTCAACATTCAGAAAATGAAGATTATGGCATCTGGCCCCATCACTTCATGGGAAATAGATGGGGAAACAGTGGAAACAGTGTCAAACTTTATTTTTTTGGCTTCATAATCACTGCAGATGGTGATTGCAGCCATGAAATTAAAAGACGCTTACTCCCTGGAAGAAAAGTTATGACCAACCTAGATAGCATATTCAAAAGCAGAGACATTACTTTGCTGACTAAGGTCCATCTAGTCAAGGCTATGGTTTTTCCAGTGGTCATGTCTGGATGTGAGAGTTGGACTGTGAAGAAAGCTGAGCACTGAAGAATTGATGCTTTTGAACTGTGGTGTTGGAGAAGACTCTTGTGAATAGCTTGGACTGCAAGGAGATCCAACCAGTCCATTGTAAAGGAGATCAGTCCTGGGTGTTCATTGGAAGGACTGATGCTGAAGCTGACACTCCAATACTTTGGCCACCTCACGCGAAGAGTTGACTCACTGGAAGACTCTGATGCTGGGAGGGATTGGAAGCAGGAGGAGAAGGGGACAACAGAGGAAGAGATGGCTGGATGGCAGCACCGACTCGATGGACAAGAGTTTGGGTGAACTCTGGGAGTTGGTGATGGACAGGGAGGCCTGGCATGCTGCAGTTCATGGGGTTGCAAAGAGTTGGACACGACTGAGCGACTGAACTGAACTGAACTGAACATTTGGTTTTGGTTACAATTCCTTTTCATGCCACCAGTACCAGCTCGTGTGTCTTTTTGACCATGCCGGGCCCACCCAAACATTTCTGTTGAGGTACAGAAAGGCTGGATGAGTTACAGCCAGCTAAACAGGGCTCTCTTACAGGTATCAGCTCACATGGTAGGGGATCTGCTCTCTGTCTGTCTAGACTTCCTCTCAACATTTCCATCACTTTTCTTCCCCCTCCAACCTTAGCCAAGGCCTAGGGGGCTGGGAGTGTTAGGTTAACTTTCCAATTTCCTTTCTGCTACTTGAACATTTATTTCCTTTCCCTGTTGTTCGACAGCATCTGTCTTACTTGATCAAGCTTTGGTATTTTGCTATTTTGGTATTTTTCCACTTCAAATGGAAAACTTTGATAATTTAGAGAACAATTCTCCTTTTCTTTTTTTTTTTCTCTTTCTTTATTTCTGATAAATCTGAATATCAAGATTATTGTCATTTTAAGAACTTGAAACAATCTGGATTTGACTCAAAATTAAGCTATAATCCCTTTGTTATCAGTAGCAGCAGTCCTTGAGGAAGGCACTGGTCCAGTGACTTTAGCATCCGGTCTTAACAACCTTCTCCTCTGTCTCCACTTAAGGGCCAGGTATGCCAGCTACTCATCTTCCCTCTGTGCCTTGTGGCCTCAGGTAGCCAAGGACTCAGTTTTTCTACATACGCAGAAGGTTGCTGGGGTATTGCAGGAAAGTTTTTGGTTTTCTTAGTAGAAAGGAAAGCTATGGCTGGCACCTCTTCCCCATTTCCCTCCTGAATTAAATAAGGATGATATGCTGAATGCTGGAGCAGCACTTTGGGGAATTCAAAGCAGAGGTCAATATGATGCTATTGAACCAAGGTGTTCCAGCATCTACCTGCAACTTCATACGTTAGAAAAGGCAGCCTCTAAGCTTCAAGGCGCAGAAAATGAGAAACGCGGTAAATGAATTCTGAAGTCTTCTTGCCAAAGCAACAAATACAGTGGATATAGTTCATGAGGACCTCCAAACAAAAGGACGTAATGAAAGCTACTTCTGTTTTGCATCTCCAAAGTGTACCCACACTCTTATCATTCAGAAATAGGTGTCTTAGTCAAGATTGATTTTGAAAATTTGGTATGAATGTAAATGGGATACAGAAAATATAGACAGAATAAAAATATATTAGGACAGAATAGTCAACTGGGAAGTGAAATATGAAGTTTTGAGTCTCTAGAAGTGGAACATTGTATTTACTTTGGGGACAAGGTTCTTTTCTTTTTGCTTTAGGATAAATTATCAGAATGGATCGCACTTAACACTGGGACTCCCAGAGGTAAGCATTATATTTAAAAAAACACAAATTAAACAGGCCTTTTAGTAATGCAAATGTGAAGCCCAGGCCTCCCCTTTGTCTTGGGACTGCATGAAGCTACTAGGAACCTGCAGGCAACTGTTTCATTTGGGATCCGAAATTGTGTCTTTAAGCTAGAATTGTGTTTGGAGGCTGCTTTCTCATTTTATTTTTTCCTTTCTCTTATAAAATTGTTGCAGTATATGAGTAGGAAGGAAAGGCAGAAGGTCCTAGGCAGACCCAGGGGCTTACAGCCCTGCTATCTAAGGGTAGCACAGAGCTGGCAAGGGGGCTTTCATGTCATCTCTGGGCAGAACCTGGCACTTGTCCAACATACCTGGAAGTGACATCTTTAGAGCAATGGGAGACAGCACTCGTGCAGAGACCCAAGTGTTTCGAAGAAACATAACCTCTGACAGTAGCAACAGAGAGGCTCCTTTAGCTGACTTTAAGAAGAGGAAGAACATGATGGCTACCTCTGTCTCACTGTGGCAGGAAGACTGGTATTGAGCACAAACCCGTGGGGGCCTTTGGAGCTCCCAGAAGCAACAGAGGACACGGTGCAGGGTAGATTGGGGTCTGGCAGCCACTCTGCTAGAGTCTTTATGACTTGGAGTATTATTATCATGATGACCTTGCTTTTTGCTACAGGGATATACCTATTACAAAAGCATTTAGAAAACATTAACAATAATTTAAAAATCTCTAATGGTGTATTGCAACAGTATCCCAATTTGTTATGCCCCTTTATAAGCACATCTTTTGCCCATGTAACATTGCACTTCCTTTCTTCTAGATAAGCCACCAGCTAGTCAACTCTTAGACTGGGCCCAGCTAAGTTCAGGAAAGTAATCTAGTCAATCTCAGGTGACCCAGGCACAGAACAAAGAAACAACTACTACTGTATGCTACTGAGATAGAGGTTATTGTGTTAGGTAGGACTATTGCTGCAACCAATAACTAATACATTTTTAAAATGTATTAGTGATGTATTGGTGATGAACAGGGAGGCCTGGTGTGCTGTGGTTCATGGGGTCACAAAGAGTGGGACATGACTGAGCAACTGAGCTGAACTGAACATTCTTTAAAAAGTGAATGATATTGAGGATATCATTTGGTATCTGAATTTCAGTATTGTATTTTTAGAATCTATAAAATGGGCAGTGTGCTTTGATTATTAAATGCAATAGCTCAGCATGTAAGATATATAAATACAAAAGACGGATTACGTTAATTTTAAGATCTCATTATAGGATAGACTTCTGTGTTTCTGCCCCAGGGATCACTTTCCAGTAAACAGTTCTGCATCTCAAGCCTCAGGGACATGGGTGTACACGGTTGTTCTATAGTTCATTCTCAGCTTCAGATAGCGACACTATTAGAGACTTTCTTGAATGGACTTCTAGAGCAAACTGAGTGTTTGTGGAATTGGTTATACAGATGAGACAGGGAAAGGAGCGAGGAGGTAAAGCATCACCGTCTTGATGTTCAGTTGGAAAGGATATTATGGAAAAGGTGGTAAAGAAGATGAATAGCAGAGACGCCACACTCTTCAGAGCTGGGGAGAACCAAGCCAAAACCTGGGCTCCCTCATTGGCAGCTACGGGATGTATGCAGGCTACCTAATCTCAGGGAACCTTAGTTTTTCTGGCCAATGAATAGGAATGAAATCTGCATCTTGTAGAGTTGCTGAAAATTTTTAAAGGAAATGCATGCATTTGAGGCCTCTGGGATAGTCAGTACTCTTGCAAAGGAATGTCGGAAACCTTGGTCTTTTCATTTGGATTTGGAGGACAAGGATTTGGAGGACATGGAGCCAACTGACATCATCAGCAGTTTCAGGCATTAAGTTGTGAGGGGGAATTTGCATAAGGAAAGCAGCAAAGAAGTTAGTCTTTGTGTGTGTGTCAGTTTTAATGCACTGGAGGGTTTTTTTTTTTTTTTTTTGGTATTTCATTGCACTATATTTAGGTACGAGGTGGCCTGGAACAAAAGCTGGAGTTTATTTTTAAATGTTCAGAACAATGAGACGACTGGTATTCTATATATCAGCATCACATTGCCAAATACATGAAAATCTTAGACTCAGTTGTGAGTTTTTCACAAATCTGTCATTATGTACCTGTCTGACCCTGCTGTAAGTGACTTTGCAGGTGAGACTCTGAATGTTAAAAATGATATTTTACATTTGCATAGTACTTAATAACTTAAACACTCTTTCCCAAATATTATTTTAAACGTTTTCAACAACTCTGTACAGTAGCAATCATCATGCTAAGTCACTTCAGTTGAGTCTGACTCTGTGTGACTCTATGGGCCATAGCCTGCCAGGCTTCTCGGTCCATGGGATTCTCCAGGCAGGAATACTGGAGTGGGTTTCCACACCCTCTTCCAGGTACAGTAGCAATGCTTACCCTCAATTTGAAGAAAATGAAACTGCCTTTGAGTGGTTAAGTGGCATGCCCAAAGTTAAGAAACAATTACTGGATTCTGCTCTAACTTGCAAAGTTGGTAATACTGTGAGACATTTACTGAGATATTTTATGTGCCGGGTGCTATGCTAAGTTCTTTACTTTCAACTTTTTGCTTCCCTGGTGGCTCAGATGGTAACAAATCTGCCTGCCATGAAGGACACCTGGGCTCTGTCCCTGGGTGGGGAGGATCCTCTGGAGAAAGGAAAGGCAACCCATTTCAGTATTCTTGCCCAGAGAATCCCCATGGACAGAGGAGCCTGGCAGGTTACTCTCCATGGGGTCACAAAGACTTGGGCATGGCTTAGCAACTAACAGCTTCTACTAATCACAAAACCTTCTGTGGCAGGCTAACTGGTTACCTTCTCAGGAGTCAGTGAAACACCCTCTAGCTTGCTTATGGAACTCACATTTTTTCTCATATCTAAGCTGAGATATGCTTAAGGAAGGGGACTCTTATCCTAGCCTTAGAGAATAACCTGTGCTTAAACTGATCACAACAACCCTATTCTTTTTTGCCAAGGCCCAAATCAGCTGGGACAGCTGGTCAACCTGGTAGTTGTCCCGCCTGTGTAGTGACCTAGGTTGGCCAAAGAAAAGAATGAGAAGTTTGCTGGAGACTTCTGTTAAAAACTCTTTCACTCAGCCCTGATAAAAAGACAAATACATAAGGAGAATGCCCAACACTTTCTTTCCTGCTTTGGGTATTGTTATATGAGGATTTGATTGTGGAGCCAAGGCACCCATTTCAACCGCAAAGAAAAATCAGAGTGAAGCAAAAGAAGCTGATGCAGAATCCAGATATCTTTGAGCAGCTTGGTTAATCAAACTGGAAAAGCTTCATTTTTGGAGTTAAGTGAGATAATGAGTTTTTTAAATTGTTGAAATCACATTCAGTCACATATTCTATCAACTGCTTTTGAAAAAACTTCTAGTTGATACCTTCTCACAAAGAAACTAAGGAATAAAGAATTTCTGTTTTCCAAGGCCAAGTGTCAGATTTGAGATTTGGCTTTAAAGTGTCTGATGTTGAAACCGCCCTCCTAACATGTGCTACAGAGTGGCCTACCATCCACCTTAAGTCTCTCCTGCTTCCTATCAGTCTGTTCAATGGAGGCAACTGAAGGACAAAGATGGGTCAGAGGTGCACATCCTTGGAACATTAGTGGACGTTTCTTGGGGAGGGAGGGCAAGGCCTAATAGGTGGTGAGCCATGAGATAAAATTCCCTACTTCACACTTTGACCTGACAATGGTCTTCTTTATTTTGTGCATCTCAACACTGGAGAAAGCAACCTGGGGAGAAGGAAAGAGCAGAGGCCTGAGAAGGAAAACTTCTGATTTCAAGTTCTGGCTTCACCATTCTGTAAAAGTGTCACTTTGGGCAAGTCCATTGATGTCTTTGAGACTCAGTTTTTTTTTCATCCATCAAATGAGAATAGTAACCTCTGGCCTCTTTCCTTCCAGGGTTATAGTGAACATGACAAGAGAAAATGCATGTGGAAACCTCTCTCCACTGCAAAGGATGAAAGATTCTTGTTATTAGAGAACATGTCCTCAGGGCAGACACAGTCTCCTCATGATCTACTATAGAGACTAAGGATATGGATGGTCTTTAACACAAGCACTACAATCATGCTACTGCTTTTGATAAATTTATAATTTGTAGGTTGTAAATTCAAACATTCTCTCCTCTGAATGCCATCCTGAAGGTTAATGAATGAAATACATGATTTTCAAATCCCAACAGTTGGTGTTAATTGGAAGCAAACACATACCTTCAGGTTTGATCTCTCATAATAAGACAGTTGGACAACTTAACCTCAAAGCAGTTCATTACCACACTACTCAGAGCCCTAGGAAGATGGTAGACATTTCAAAGACTTTGGATGTCTGTATGCATGCCCCCAACCCTCTCTTGGCAAAAACAGTAAATTAGAAGGAAAAAAAAAGGACCAAAGGAAACTTGGTAGACCTTGACAGAAGATTTTTAAATAATCTGAAAATATTAAATCCATAGGAATTAGTTGGAAACAACTCAAGAGTCTAACTGTTGCTAGAATTTGCTACATATCCATGATGGGACATTTTGCAACCTTTCAAAAGCATGACCTGGAAGACAGCTTAAAGGTACAGGACACTACAACAGGGTTAAGTGAAGAGATAAAGGTGAGACAGAATGCATAAACCTTATGAATCTATGCTAATGAAATGTTTCACATACACATATACACACATACATGCACACACACACACACACACCCAGGAATTATAGTTTGGCTTCCTGACAGAGAGAGGCCATCAAATTCAAAGTTACATAGAAGTGAGCTTTTCTTTTAACTAAAATTATGGATTTTCCTCCTTTTCTCCCAAAGTTATAGGATAAGCACATACTTTTCAAAATATATTTTCTAACAATCTCCATTATTCTGTGTCTTGCTGTGCACAGGCAGTGTACTAAGCACAATATATACATTTTCTCCATGTAGATTATAATTACACTATGAAGAGAGCCTTGCTACCACTCCTGTATTACAGATGGGGAAACCAAGACTCACAGAGTGAGGAAGCTGTCACAGACCTCTCAGCTGGTAAGTGGTGGGTCCTGGCGGAGACCAACTCCAGAATCAGAGACCAGGCCAACTCCAGAACCAAAGCTTCGCTCACTGAATTTATGTCCTCCAGGCTAAGTTGCCAATTTATATGTATTTGTATGAAATTAATTGAACTACAAGAATAAATGGGGAGAGCGAGAGACGTTCCTCTTTGTTTAGTTATACACCACTTGAAATAAGACTGGAAGAAAGGGTACTGAGCTAAGAGCGCTTGGTCTACTGAATGTTCTCTATGTCTTCCTCATGTTCCCAGTTCCACCTCCTCAGTGTTAAACTCCCCATCTCCTGTTGAATGCTACTAACAGCATCTCTACTAGTAAGCTCTCTGCTTTCCGTGTCACCTTCTTCCAATCTGTCCTTCAGGGCCAACTTTCAAATACACAGATTTCATCACTTCATGCCTCTGCATGAAATTCTGCCAAAATTCATCCTTCAGGAACATGCCCTCAGCCCTGGCATGCAGTGCAGGGCCTCTGTGACCCTGTCCTGTCTGCTCCTCTACCATACCTCTTGTTTCTTTCTCTTACATCAGGGATTTTCAAGTGAGAAGTCAAAACTTTATAAAGTAACAAATTAGGTGGGTTATGACCAGTGTCAAAAATACAATAGAAAATACTGGAGTGTTATTGCAAATTAAAAATGTGTCTTAATTTTATATAGTTGACATGTAAATCTTGACTTTGCTGCATCTATTTCTTATGTAAGTTTCTAAAAAAGCTGCTAAGGTTCCATCACATGACATTTTCTACATTTCTCAAAATACTGTAGGATGTGTCTTTCCTTGCATCTTTGTCCTTTGTTTTCCCCACCTCAGACTTCCCCATCAAGTACAATAGGCATAGTGTCTGGAAAACATGATACTTCTAGGGACTAACAAAAAAGTTTTAATTAGAGGAAAAAATTCAACAGATGATATTTGTCTTTATACCAATGAAATTATAAAATATAATATTTAATATCTTTTTTTGTTTTTACAAAGGACAAAACTCGAGAAGACAAAAGTATCCAGGGACCACGAATGTGATACTGCAGCTCTGGCTTTGCTCGCTTGCTGGAAGGCCCGTGGACCACATAGATACACACTGCTGTTCTTAAGAGTCTTGCCCAAGCATCACTGCCCAAGCATCATCTTCCCTGATAGCACTTTTTTTTAAGCATTTGTTCATTTATGTGCCTACTTTTCTTTTGCAATGACAATTTCAGAGATAAAATCTTAGCCAAGAAAAAAACAACATTTATTACATGCCCACTACAGTAGTAAGTGGTTTACTGCACTCGTTCACTTTAGCCTCACACTATGGGGTGGATGCGATTATTATCAACCTCATTTTACGTTTGAGAATACAGAGGCTAAGAGAGATTGAAGTGTTCCTGTTTGTAAGTTGCAGAGTGAGGGCTTAAACTCAGGCCTGCAAACTCTGGAGCCTGGAGTGTCTCTGTTGGTAGCGGGCAGAGGAGAGGAACTCTTTTACTGGCTTTGTGATTCCAAGTTGGGGGATGTCAATTAGCCTAGACTGTGTATTAAAAAGCAGAGATGTCACTTTGCCAACAAATATTAAAACAGTCAAAGCTATGGTTTTTTCCAATAGTCATATATGGATGTGAGAGATGGACCATAAAGAAGTCTGAATGCCAAAGAATTGATGCTTTCAAACTGTGGTGTTGGAGAAGACTCTTGTGAGTCCTTTGGACAACAAGGAGATTAAACCAGTCAATCTTAAAGGAAATCAACCCTGAATATTCATTGGAAGGACTGGCTCTGCCTTTTGAATCACCTGTCTGCAGTCATGTTGTCTGGTCTGTTCCCTACCATTCAAAAACCTTCAAAGGCCTGCAGCTGTTCAGTACTTCTTCCACATGTCTGTTCTGAGATTTGTGTGGCTAACACACTACATCATGTCCTCACCTCCTCCCTCAGTTATGAAGCTACCACTTCAGTTGGTCTCTCGCGTGGTTCCACACCAGGGCATGGTGGAGCAGCAACAGTTATTTGGGCCCCTTGAAATATCAACATGCTCCAAAGCATAAGTCAGGAAGATAACTCAGAGGAGGGTGTGATGAACTGACTTAAAATGGTCAGGGAAGTCTTTGGAGAAGGGAGAATCTGAGCTGTTTAATATCAATCTCCATGGAGGAGAAAATGAGCACTGGTTTGAGCATAAAAGACTTTAGTTCAACACCATATTCAGTTCCAGGTATATAGTGACTAATCAAACATCACTCTCAATGGTGGCAGTGCATCTCCTTACATAAAATAACCACTTAAATTACTAGCTCATATTCTGTGAGTTAACATTTTACATGGCTTATTTCATTTAATCCTCATAGGATCTCTTTGAGATAGTAAATATCCTTACTTCCTTTTTACAGATGAATAGACTAAGAATCAGAGGTGTTAAGTAGCCTGACCAAATCATCAGAGCTATTCAATGGGAAAAACTTTGATGGTAATTGAAGATTTAACCGAGTTTATTGGTCTCCAGTGCCAAAATCTTTACACCATTCATACAATCCTTTCCCTCATCACTGTGCTTTGTGTTGCTACTTCTCCCCTATAGAGTATTCATCTCTAGATATTGTAATTATCTGATTTTTTTCCTGCCTTTCCTATTAGAATGCAAGCTCTCTGAGGGCAGGAACTGTGTCCTACTCTTTCTTTTATCTTCAGTAGTTACACATTCCAAGTATTCAATCAATTTTTTCTTGAGTTTTGCTATCTGCTAGACATAGTATATAGTGTGGAACATGCGATGGAGAGCAAGATAAACATCCTTACCCTACAGTGCTGATAGTTTTTCAGGAGAAACGGAAAACTCACAAGTAAAAAAAAAAAAAAAAAGCAATTACAAACTCATAAAAGTACTGTGAGATAAGGAACCTATAATGGGATGGGGTGAGGATTGGGGATTCAAAGACAAGACTTGAAGGGTGAGAAAGGACCATGTTCAGGGAACATTTTAAGAGGAATGAAAAGGATGAATGAGGCTGTGATTCTGCAAAGATCTTGATGGATACAGAATTGGAACAGGGTGAGTGGCAGATGAGATTCACACACGGCCTTTGGGAGGATTTGGGGTTTTAGTCCAAGTGTAGTAGGTACACACTAAAAATGATGAAGCGCGGGGATGAAGAAATGATGATGGTGTCAAAATTCGTCTGAAGGTAAGACAGCTAAAGCCTTATCGATGGTTGGTGAAAGAGGAGTCAAGCCTGTCTGAGGGAGAATTAGGGAGGATTTCTATCTTGAGCAATTGGGTAGATTGTGGTACCATTTACTGGGATGGAAAAGACTATGGCCACAGAGGTTGGAGAAAAACCTTGAGAAAGATGTTAGAATCAACTTATGCTTGAGATGACTATTAGAAATCCAAGTGGAGATGTAAAAAATTGATAAATGACCAGTTTATTCTAGTTTGCTAAACTCTTATCATTTGCTGGTGAACATGTTGGACATTTGGATGCAAAATAAAATTTGCAAACTGTTCAAAGTAACAGACATACATGCCTTGAATGGTATTAAAACACACACACACACACACACACACACACAAAATGGTCAAATACTCAGGGTGAAAATGTGCTATTATGCATCCATTATCTTTGTTGCACAAGGTTGTTCCAGGCTTTTACCACCAGTGTGAAACTTAAATTTCACAATTTCCCAAAGTCATACTTACATAGTGCTAATTAGCAATAAAACAGGTAAAATCAGTCTTTTCACTTCTTCCATATATGTATGTATCTTATCTATATATAGGTACATACACATACATACAAACATAGGCATTTTATAGATATATA
Source organism: Ovis canadensis (assembly GCF_042477335.2). Classification (NCBI taxonomy): domain Eukaryota; kingdom Metazoa; phylum Chordata; class Mammalia; order Artiodactyla; family Bovidae; genus Ovis; species Ovis canadensis. Next base: position 31,967,014 of record NC_091265.1, on the reverse strand, counting down.
TAGACAGATAGAGCTCAAGGAAATACACTTTTATTATCTGAATTAAGAGTAGAATGATAGCTCTGACTTCCAAAGCTAAGAGCTTTGTCAGGCCTGTCAGTCATTATTACATTTTCAAACGTGAAGATGCATAAAGAAATTCCTGGTTTGACTTTTATCAAGGTTTAGTAAAGTGGACCTCCAGAAGGACTTCAGTTCAGGTCAGTTCAGTCGCTCAGTCGTGTCCGACTCTTTGCGACCCCATGAATCACAGCATGCCTGGCCTCCCTGTCCATCACCAACTCTCAGAGTCCACCCAAACCCATGTCCATTGAGTCAGTGATACCATCCAGCCATCTCATCCTCTGTCGTCCCCCTCTCCTACTGCCCCCAATCCCTCCCAGCATCAGGGTCTTTTCCAATGAGTCAACTCTTTGCATGTGGTGATCAAAGTATTGGAGTTTCGGCCTCAGCATCAGTCCTTCCAATGAACACCCAGGACTGATCTCCTTTAGGATGGACTGGTTGGATCTCTTTGCAGTCCAAGGGACTCTCAAGAGTCTTCTCCAAAACCACAGTTTAAAAGCATCAATTCTTCGGCGCTCAGCTTTCTTCACAGTCCAACTCTCACATCCATACATGGCCACTGGAAAAACCATAGCCTTGACTAGATGGACCTTTGTTGACAAAGTAATATATCTGCTTTTCAATATGCTATCTAGATTGGTCATAACTTTTCTTCCAAGCAGTAAGCATCTTTTAATTTCATGGCTGCAATCACCATCTGCAGTGATTTTGGAGCCCAAAAAAATAAAGTCTGACACTGTTTCCACTGTTTCCCCATCTATTTCCCGTGAAGTGATGAGGCCAGATGCCATAATCTTCATTTTCTGAATGTTGAGCTTTAAGCCAACTTTTTCACTCTCCTCTTTCACTTTCATCAAGAGGCTTTTTAGTTCCTCTTCACTTTCTGCCATAAGGGTGATGTCATCTGCATATCTGAGGTTATTGATATTTCTCCCAGCAATCTTGATTCCAGCTTGTGCTTCTTCCAGCCCAGCGTTTCTCATGATGTACTCTGCATAGAAGTTAAACAAGCAGGGTGACAATATACAGCCTTGACGTACTCCTTTTCCTATTTGGAACCAGTCTGTTGTTCCATGTCCAGTTCCAACTGTTGCTTCCTCACCTGCATACAGATTTCTCAAGAGGCAGGTCAGATGGTCTGGTATTCCCATCTCTTTCAGAATTTTCCACAGTTTATTGTGATCCACACAAAGGTTTTGGCATAGTCAATAAAGCAGAAAGAGATGTTTTTCTGGAACTCTCTTGCTTTTTTGATGATCCAGTGGATGTTGGCAATTTGATCTCTGGTTCCTCTGCCTTTTCTGAAACCAGCTTGAACATCTGGAAGTTCATGGTTCACCTACTGTTGAATCCTGGCTTGGAGAATTTTGAGCATTACTTTACTAGCGTGTGAGATGATTGCAATTGTGCAGTAGCTTGAGCATTCTTTGGCATTTCTTTTCTTTGGGATTGGAATGAAAACTGACCTTTTTCCAGTCCTGTGGCCACTGCTGAGTTTTCCAAATTTGCTGGCATATTGAGGGCAGCACTTTCACAGCATCATCTTCCAGGATTTGAAATAGCTCAACTGGAATTCCATCACCTCCACTAGCTTTGATTGTAGTGATGCTTTCTAAGGTCCACTTGACTTCACATTCCAGGATGTCTGGCTCCAGGTGAGTGATCACACCATCGTGATTATCTTGGTCATTTTTTGTACAGTTCTTCTGTGTATTCTTGCCACCTCTTCTTAATATCTTCTGCTTCTGTTAGGTCTAGACCATTTCTGTCCTTTATTGAGTCCATCTTCGCATGAAATGTTCCCTTAGTTTCTCTGATTTTCTTGAAGAGATCTCTAGTCTTTCCCATTCTGTTCTTTTCCTCTATTTCTTTGCGTTGATCACTGAGGAAGGCTTTCTTATCTCTTCTTGCTATTCTTTGGATCTCTGCATTCAGATACTTATATCTTTCCTTTTCTCTTTTGCTTTTCACTTCTCTTCTTTTCACAGGTGTTTGTAAGGCCTCCTGAGACAGCCATTTTGCTTTTTTGCATTTCTTTTCCATGGGGATGGTCTTGATTCCTATCTCCTGTACAATGTCATGAACCTCCATCCATAGTTCATCAAGCACTCTATCGGATCTAGTCCTTTAAATCTATGTCTCACTTCCACTGTATAATCATAAGGGATTTAATTTAGGTCATACCTGAATGGTCTAGTGGTTTTCCCTACTTTCTTCAATTTCAGTCTGAATTTGGCAATAAGGAATTCATGATCTGAGCCACGGTCAGCTCCTGGTCTTGTTTTTGCTGATTGTATAGAGCTTCTCCATCTTTGGCTCTAAAGAATATGATCAATCAGATTTCGGTGTTGACCATCTGGTGATGTCCATGTGTAGAGTCTTCTCTTGTGTTGTTGGAAGAGGGTGTTTGCTATGACCAGTGCGTTCTCTTGGCAAAACTCTATTATCTTTTGTCCTGCTTCATTCCATACTCGAAGGCCAAATTTGCCTGTTATGCCAGGTGTTTCTTGACTTCCTACTTTTGCATCTAGAAGGACTTAGTGGGATTTTACCTCCTTAGTCTTCCCAAAGCCAGGATAGATCCCTATCAAATACTGTCTTGAGGCCATTTTAAGATTTTCTTATATTTAAAAAAATGCAGTCTGTACTTAACATAAGAGTAAATGTCTCATCCCCCACCTGACCTACCATTTGTTTTGATTACAGCTCAAGAAACCTTGAGAGGAAGTGGAGTTGGGAGTGGAATGGAGAGTGAAGATTAAGATGTAAGTTTTGCATCTTCAGGACAGTTCCCTTTACTCCCTAACATATACTCATTTGGACAACAGTTACCGAGCAGCTTGCAAAAGGGCAAGGCCACCTTCGAGCCTCTTGCAGTAACACGACATATGCAGATGAACATTTACTCTCCTGCTAAGCAAATATGGTCAGTTATTACAATAGGCCATTGGGAAAGTCGTAAAAGAAATATAACAGTATGAAAAATAAACGGAATTTAAATGAGAAAAATATGAACCCTAAAGTTAAGTCCTTGCTCTGGCAATATCATTTCAGATCATGGAGGGTGAGAAACACCACGATGTATTTTAAAATAAATTATGATCATTTACATTAGATGTGTGTAAAGGGCACTAAAGATGCTTGGTTGAAAAATGGGAAAATTTTTGTAAGGAAGATATGTTTCAATTGTTACTGGTATGATATTGACATGTTTGGTCTCATAGGTAGACTTGTAAGATATGCAACATAACTCAGACAAAAATATACATTTTCAGACTTGAAATTTTTCCAAGGAATCTCTGCATCACTCATTAAATATTGATAGGAATGAGATGGCAGTGAGATAGGGATGAGGAATAACTTGGAAATGCTCTCAAGTAAAGCATGTTTAAGATGCACAGTTGCTTTCTCTGGTCTTTCTTTTCCCCTCTTTTGGAATCTAGTAGATAAGTCTCCTGTGGTCTCCCAAATGCTCTGACTGGACAGTCAGTAAGGCTTCCTGTTCCCAATGCTCTGATTTCTGTGAGGACTCAGCAGCCCTTTATGGCCTTGTGTAAAGAAGTCTCCATTACCTGAGGGACCTACTGAAACACAATAATCTAATCCTGGATTAGATTATTGTGTTTAAACTGCTTAGCAGAGGTGACAGACCTCACCAGCCCGATCTGCAGCCTCATCGTCCCCCTCCATTGCACCTTACACTCCAGCCCTCATGTAAATCCTGCTGTCTGTCATAGCTAGATCATCCCTTAGCCTGTAACATGATGTTCCCTTCAGTCTAACATCTGGAAAGGCGTCTGTCTGTTGGCTAACTCCTGCCTGCTTTTTGTTTTAGACTCAATCCAGGCATCATTTCTTTCAGAGAGCCTTTACCATTCCCATCACTCTGGCATATGCCCACACTCATCCCATCATTGCACTTCACTGTGTTACCAAAATTATTTATTACATGCTGTCTGTATTATTAGACTGAGAGCTCCTTGAATAAAAAGGAAGGGGTTTTATTTGCCTTGCATCACCATTACCTGGCATACTATCAGGCCCAGAGGCACTCAATATATGCCTTTGTTTTGTTTTTTGATTGAACAAAATCATTCAATACTAATTCCACTCTACTTTGTCCCAAATCTCCTTGCTCATCACTTACAGAGACATTCCAACACTTGAAAGTAAGTCTGTGTCATTTCAGGGGCAAAATCAATAGGCCTCTTTTAAGAAATAGGAAGTTGGGAATAAGAAGGCGGATTGCTTTGATTAAGTGGAGGACACCCCAGAGGGTAAGGGATGCCAGCCAAGGTCTGCCGCAATGTGACAAAACATGTCAGTTTCACATAGGGGGCCTCCCAGAGTGTTTGGAGAGGGAATGGGCATGGTCAACTGGGAAAACACAAACATCTTGTAATTCTCCTAAAGTTTCTGTTTCAATTTTGGCAGAGTTGTAATTGACCACCCACTTGGGAGTGATAATGTAAAATCTTTTGAGTGGAGATTCCTGGAAAGTTTAAATCGAATGCAGTGACTAATTGAAGGGATAGACTCTGTTTGTACATATATGCGTTTGCACTCTGTTTTTTAAAATAGCATTCAGAAATCTGACTAATAATGCAAATAATAAGCCATGCTAGTTTATAGGTAAACTCATTAAAGATTTCTGCAGGCAAATTCACTGAAAATGCCAACAGTCCTTGCTTTTAGATCAAACAGATTCCTGAAGACTATGACTTTAAAGCTGACCTGGCAAAGCTGTTCTTCCTATATCTGAGAAATTGCGTTTGTCTTATTTGTTAAAGGAGGATGGGAAAATAAAAACTCCTGGTAAAGACAGGAGTAGAACAGCTCAAGTGTCATGAGGTAGTGTCCTTATTTGCAATGGATTTCATTTCAGGTGGCTTCATGAAACATTTATTGTGCACCTATCATGTGCCAAGGGAAGGTCCTAGAGCTACAAAGATGAGCAGGACATTGCCCAAGAGACACTTTTAGTCTTCAATAAGAGCCTGTGTGCCCTGTAAATTTCCACTGCATTACAACATATCTTTTAAATGCCATTTTCTCCATGAAAGCTCATAGGTCTCTGCTCTATGTCCCCTTAGTACCCTGTAAGTCCCCATATTCTGCCACTAAATGTTAGTGGTGATTATTATACCCTTCCTCCCGTGATTCTCATATTGTTGGTTTTTGTGTGTTCCTCTAGACTAGACTAGAGAATCCTGTGGACAGAGGAGGCTGGTGGGCTGCTGCCCATAGGGTCACACAGAGTCGAGCATGACTGAAGGAACTTAGCATGCATGCATGCATTGGAGAAGGAAATGGCAACCCACTCTAGTAGTCTTGCCTGGAGAATCCCAGGGATGGAGGAGCCTGGTGGGCTGCCGTCTATGGGGTCACACAGAGTCGGACACGACTGAAGTGACTTAGCAGCAGCAGCAGCAGCCAGGCTAGACTGGGAGATTCTTAGGACAAGAAAAGAAACAGGAACATAGACTTCCCTCAGGACAACATGGGTTCAGATCCAAAATCTGCATTTGGTTGAGCGGTTTCTAGGCAAGACATTTAGAATATCTCTGTCTCCGTTTCCTCATCATCTTTATTTTTATTTTTTTTTAATTTTTTAATTTTTTTTAAACTTTTTATTTTTACTTTATTTTACTTTATAATACTGTATTGGTTTTGCCATACATTGACATGAATCCACCATGGGTGTACATGTGATCCCAAACATGAACCCCCCTCCCACCTTCCTCCCCACAACATCCCTCTGGGACATCCCCATGCACCAGCCCCAAGCATGCTGTATCCTGCATCGGACATAGACTGGTGATTTGATTCTTACATGATAGTATACATGTTTCAATGCCATTCTCCCAAATCATCCCACCCTCTCCCTCTCCCTCAGAGTCCAAAAGTCCATTATACACATCTGTGTCTTTTTTGCTGTCTTGCATACAGGGTCGTCATTGCCATCTTTCTAAATTCCATATATATGTGTTAGTATACTGTATTGGTGTTTTTCTTTCTGGCTTACTTCACTCTGTATAATCGGCTCCAGTTTCATCCATCTCATCAGAACTGATTCAAATGTATTCTTTTTAATGGCCGAGTAATACTCCATTGTGTATATGTACCACAGCTTCCTTATCCATTCATCTGCTGATGGACATCTAGGTTGTTTCCTCATCTTTAAAGTGGGGTAATATTACCTGCTTCAGATCATTGTGATAAGGATATATGCATTAATATACATAGAGGCTCAGGCTCCCTGCCTGGCAGGGAGTAATCATTCAGTAATATTAGCTATTAAAACATTTTATGCATACACACAACTAAAATACCCAGAACCTGCATTAGAATTGCCAGTCTAAACGGCCAGCACTTGCTTTGAGCTTAAGGTCTCAATTATAGTTGATTCATTTACATCAGGAGTTGATGTTTCTTTTCACTCCATTGTCGAAGAGAGAAACTTGGGACCTGTTCTTGAAAACTTCCTCTCCCTCACCTCCTGCGTCCACTCTAACTCCTAACAGTCTTTAATCGCATTCACCCCTATCACTCCCTGCTCTAGTCTGAGTCATCACCATTCTATTCCTGAACACTGCCACCATCTCCAAATTGTTCTCCCTCAACTCTGATACTGTCTTATTCATTTCTATTGCAGCAGTCTGAGAAATCCTTACAAACTAAAAAGGTAAATCCACTTCAGCATAAACTATCACTGGGTGCTTCTTAGAGTAAAAAGTCAAATCCTTATGTGGTTCAAGAACCGAACTGTGACCTTGTTCTTAGCAACTCAGCCTCATCTTGGGTCACACCTGAGTTTATCTCCAGTTCTTCAAAAAGTACCAAGGAAAATGACACACATGAACTTACTTGCAAAACAGAAAGAGCCTCACATTCTTAGAGACTGAACTGACCATTGCCAGAGGGGAAGAATGAGGGGGAGAGGCAGTTAGGGAGTTTGGGATGGACATGTGCACACTGCTGTATTTAAAACGCATTATCAGCAGTGTCCTACTGTGTAGCACAGGGAACTCTGCTCAGTGTTACATGGCCGTCTGGATGGGAGGGGAGTTTAGGAGAGAGGGGATACATGTTTATGCATGGCTGAGTCCCTTTGCTGTCCTAGCAAGAGCACAAAATTGTTAATTGGTTATATGCCGAATATAAAATTAAAAAGTTTTAAAAATAGTGCCAAGGAACTCTCCACTCAGGACCTTCTATCCCCCCACCCTTCGCACTCTTTAGGGCTCAGCTTACAAGTGATTTCAGCAAAGGAGTCTTCCCTGACCCTCCGCTCTCCTACTCTAGATGCTATCCTTTACCATTACCCAACTTTCTTTTCAACCAGCACAACGCGTACACATACACATTTTTTGAGTGACTAGTTGTTCACTTTTCACCTCTCCATCAAATTTCATGTTTCAAGTTTCCAAACTCCATGAAAACATGGGCTCAGTCTGTTTTATTTATCACTTTATCTTCAATGCTAAGCAAAGCTCCTGGTAAATAATTAGATCAGCAAACAATGAGCAAACAGGTGAATGCCTAGTAACTACTTACTTAATAATTTTTTGAATTGCAGCAATGAATTAAGTAGAAAAAACTGATGAACCTACTCAGTATAGAACACAAGGGCTCTATAAGCTTATTTCCTTTTTTTCTGCCCAATATGACTTTACTGCCTAAGAAGCTGTATTACAAACCATCTAAATACAGAGGGAGGCCATTTGCATTCTGAGGAAATTAAATATATCTTTGATCTCATTTCCTGGAAGTTCTTATGAAAAAAAAGAAAAAAACTCAAATTCTTTCTTGTAAAGGAGCTCTTGGCAACAAGCATTACACATCATGTCTGGTCTTGCTGTGATATGTGCGTATGAATACATGTAGAATCATTTCCAGCCCTCCAGAAACCATATTTCAAGAAGCCTGTATAAAACACTCATATAATACTAATTCAGCCAATAATTATACAAAGCAGTGGCCTGGGGTGAGAAGGACAAGAAGGGGATTTAATTTGAGATGAGAACATTGAGACCCTGAATATGATTGGGTGAAAAATGAAAGTTACACATATATATGGAATTGAAGGCTGATTTTAGACTCTGGGAAGGTTAGAAATGACAGGAATCTTCATGATCATCAAGCAGGATATAAGAGGGAATGTAACACAAGCTTTGGAGAAGGCAATGGCACCCCACTCCAGTACTCTTGCCTGGAAAATCTCATGGGTGGAGGAGCCTGGTAGGCTGCAGTCCATGGGGTCACTAAGAGTCAGACATGACTGAGCGACTTCACTTTCTCTTTTCACTTTCATGCATTGGAGAAGGAAATGGCAACCCACTCCAGTGTTTTTGCCTGGAGAATCCCAGGGATGCGGGAGCCTGGTGGGCTGCCGTCTATGGGGTCGCACAGAGTTGGACACGACTGAAGTGACTTAGCAGCAGCAGCAGCAACACAAGCTTAAGAGACATGCTTTAGACTCAAACAGACCTACATTCAAATCATGACTTTGGCAAATTAGACATCATAGGCAAATTATATAACTTTCCTTATTTGCAATTTATTGCCTAAAAGATAGAGGCAACAATATTTTTCTTAATGCTTTTTTTTTTTTTTTGGTGAATGTAAAACGTAAGATAGATACTACAATGAAAACAGAACAGTGCTGGCCTTATCTTGAGCTCTCAAAAAGGGACTCAGCAAGGGTCATCATTATGTTTTATTATATAAATCCATTATTTTATGGCTAGAAAATACAGGACTCAAAGAAGAAACAGTTTGCCAAAGACCGTGTGTCAAAGCAGAGTTAAAGTTAGAACTGTCCTGTGTAACTAAGGACTCCCTGTTTGGTGTTCTTCCCTCCTCACTGCCTCTTTCTCCATTTCCATCCTTCCACACGTGCAAGATGCAGGAGCAGGTGGAGGACACTGGCAAGGCCACTCAAAGGCCTTCCTAGTTTGGGGAATACATACAGCAAAATACGTAATTTGAGGAACCTCCTGTTATTAGTACTTCCTGTTATGGCATCCACAGAACTGGAATAAATATAATAAAAAATCTTTTAAATGCTTAAGCTGAGTTTGAAATAAAGAAAGAGAGCTCTTGGCTTCAAGAAGTGAAGAGGGAACTAAACAAAGAAGTCTAAGAGAGGTGATAATGTATCCTGGAGTCAGGACACAGCTGAGAATGAAGATCAATTCCTATAATATTTTATTACAACTGGGGGGACAGGAGATGACATCTTGTCTTTCAAGGGACAAGAAGTTTCAACTAAGAAGTTCCTGTAAACCCAAGATCATTAGAGGACAGGATGAAAAAAAGACAATCGTCCTTGATTAGGGGGAGATGACAAAGCCATTACGTACAAGTTCATGCTATAGCTTATGTCTCAACTCTGCTTAAGAAAAGAAGACAGTGGGTGTCCCCGGTGGCTCAGTGGGTAAAGAATCCACCTCTCAATGCAGGAGATACAGGTTTGATTCCTGATCTGGAAAGATCCCTCATGCCATGGAGAAACTAGGGCCATGGGACACAACTGCTGAGCCTGTGCTCTAGAGCTTGCGAGCCACAACTACAAAATCCACATGATTCGATTACTGAGGCCCGACACCTGGAGCCTGGGCTCTGCAACAAGAGAAGCCGTCACCATGAGAAGGTTGTGCACCACAGCTAGAGAGTAGCCCCCACTGACTGCAAGACAGCACAGTCAAAAATAAATAAAACAAGAAAACTTTTAAAAGAGCACAGTCAGACTGGCCCTAGAAGGGTTAGAAAAAAAAAAAAAACAAAAGAAGACAAATAACTTTAATCTTGTATTTGTGCTCTTGCAGAGTTAAGATTCAAATTTAAAATGGGGGTCAACTATACATCCTGTAGTGCAAAGTCACGTGGACCTTGGGAAGCATCACTATGAACAAAGCTAGTGAAGGTGATGGGATTCCAGCTGATCGATTTCAGATCCTAAAAGATGATGGTGCTGAAGTGCTACACTCAATACGCCATCACATTTGGAAAACTCAGCAGTGGCCATAGGACTGGAAAAGGTCGGTTTCCGTTCTAGTCCCAAAGAAGGGAAATGCCAAAGAATGTTCAAACTACTGCACAATTGTACTCATTTCACATGCTAGCAAGGTCATATTCAAAATCCTTCAAGCTAGGCTTCAACAGTATGTGAAACAAGAATTTCCAGATGTACAAGCTGGATTTAGAAAAGGCAGAGGAATCAGAAATCAAATTGCTAATATCTGTTGGATCATAGAAAAAGCAAGAGCATTCCAGAAAAATATCGACTTCTGCTTTATTGACTATGCTAAAGCCTTTGACTGTGTGGATCACAATAAACTGTGGAAAATTCTTAAAGAGATGGGAACAAATACCAGACCACCTTACCTGCTTCCTAAGAAACCCATATGCAGGCCAAGAAGCAGCAGTTAGAGCTGGACATGGAACAATAGACTGGTTCAAAATTGGGAAAGGAGTACATCAAGGCTGTATACTGTCACCCTGCTTATTTAACTTATATGCAGAGTACATCATGAGAAATGCCAGTTTGGATGAAACATAAGCTGGAATGAAGATTGCCGGCAGAAATATCAATAACCTCATACATGCAGATGACGCCACCCTTATGGCAGAGAGTGAAGAGGAACTAAAGAGCCTCTTGATGAAAGTGAAAGAGGAGAGAGAAAAAGCTGGCTTAAAACTGAACATTCAAAAAATGAAGATCATGGCATCGAGTCCCATCACTTCATGGCAAATACATAAGGAAACAATGGAAACAATGACAGATTTTATTTTCTTGGGCTTCAAAATCACTGCAGATGGTGACTGCAGCCATGAAATTAAAAGATGCTCACTCTTTGGATGAAAAGCTGTGACAAACCTAGACAGCATATTAAAAACTGGAGATATTACTTTGCTTACAAAGGTCCGTATAGTCAAAGCTATGGTTTTTCCAGTAGTCATGTACATATGGGCAAGTTGGACAGTAAAAATGGCTGATCACTGAAGAATTAATGCCTTAAAACTGTGGTACTGGAGAAGACTCTTGAGAGTCCCCTGGACTGCAAGATCAAACCTGTCCATCCTAAAGGAAATCAACTCTGAATATTCATTGGAAGGACTGATGCTGGAGCTGAAGCTCCAATTCTTTGGCCACCTGATGCGAAGAGCTGACTCATGGGAAAAGACCCTGATGCTGGGAAAGATTGAAGGTGGAGGAGAAGGGGGCGACAGAGGATAAGATGATTGGATGGCATCACTGGCTCAATGGAAGTGAGTTTGAGCAAGCTCCAGGAGATGGTGAAAAACAGGGAAGTCTGGTGTCCCGTAGTCCTTGCGGTCACAAAAAATCAGACACGACTGAGCAACTGAACAATGAACACCACCACCCATATATCAGGAAGCTTCAAGTTGAGCAATTAATATAAGATAGTTCTATTTTAGTAATGCTTTCTTAGTGCCTGGTGGAAACAAATGCAAAATGTTTCTGGAGAGAGAATCTTTCAATAACTGAAAACTTTGATAATTGAAGAATCTGAGAAAGTCAGTAATTAAGTACATTTAAATAATTCTAAATATAAAAGAAAAAGTTGGAAATACAAGCTAATAATAAACAGGCTGGGTTGATAAAAACTGAGTATAATTTCTACCGTGAAAAAAATTGAAAGACTAGTGAAATAATAGGTTAGACAAAATATGAGACACAGATAAAGAAGGAATTACTGAACTGAAATATACTTAAGGAAATTATCCAGAATAGAGCACTTGGAGAAAAGAGGTAAAAACTACAAAAGAAGATGACAGCATTACTTATCTTTAAAAATGTAAAGGTAGCCGACAAAAACATAGAATAATTTCCTACAAAATTAAAAAAGTAAAGTATATACTAAAGGAAATATAATTAATTTAACAGAAGATAAGCAAAAAGGAAAGAATGGGAAGAGGAAACATGTTAGACATAAAATAAGATTTTTGATAGAAATAAAATCCAAATAAATCATTAACGATCACAATCAATTTAAACAGTCTAAACTTGCCTTTTAGCTAAAGACACATCTAAAATATAAAGGCCCAAAAGGCTAAGATAAATGGATGTAAAAAAGATATACTTGGGAAAAAAATTGGCTAGTTAAATAAAGCTGGCATAGATATAAAATACTGACTAAAAAAGTAGACTTTAGGGCAAAAAGTACAATTAGGAAAAAATAAGATCATCATATGATATACAAAAGAATAATTTTTCAGGAAGCTGTTTCAAATACAAATTTGTATGATTTACTAATGACGCTTTAAAATACATAAAGCAAAACTTGTTAGAACTGTGAAAAAATTGACAACAGGTACAGTCAGTAGATTTTAACACAACTATCTCTTACAACAGATGCAAGATTAAAATATAAGGAGTGATGAACATTAAAAAGTTTGACCTAATGAACATACTATAGAACATATTTTCCTTCTGAATGTACATGCAGTATTTCAAAAAGTTTTTTATGTATTAGGAAGGAAACAAAGCAATCTCAACACATATCAATCAATCAATCAATAATATCAAGCACATTCTCTTATCACAGTGACACAAATGGGGAGGTCAATAGTAAAGAGCAATTAGAAATCCCCAATAATTAAAAAAATGATTTTAATTAATTCATGAGTCAATGGAAAAAGAATGGAAATTAGAATACATTTACAAACAGATGTCCATTAAAATAATACATTTCAAAATACACGATATATAGTTTATGCTGCTTTCAGAGGGAATTTCCAGTCTTTATGTGCTTATAGGAGAACAGAAGAAGACTGAAAATTAGCTGAGCTTACAGACTCAGTGATTAGGGAAAGAAACAAAAACAAGAGAGTACATGCATGCGAGAGCAAGGACAGTAAAATATGTCAGCAAAAATGTGTGAAACAGGAAATAAAGACAGAGGATGAAAAGGCCCAAATTTTGCTATTTGGAAAGAGCAACAAAATAAATATTTTGCAAGATTAATCAAGAAAATAAGAGAAAACACAAAGAAACAGATTAGTAATAAAAGGGAAGATAACAGTGTGGATTTATCAGAAATTTTAAATCATAAGAGAACACTAGAATACTTTATGCCCAAAATCTAAAAACTCATAGAAAATATTTTCTAGAAAATTATAATTTACTAAAACACTCAAGAAGTAGAAACCTGAATAAACTTAATCATTAAATACATAGAATAAGTAGTTTAAAATATGCAGGTTTATTGACTTAGCCTGAATAACTCCAATTTGAGCACATTTCTTATAAGTAGAATTTCAGGAATGTCACGATTCTGATTTCTTTGCCTTGGCCCATTGCCCATGTTTTGTGTGTGTTTGTGTGTGTGTGTGTGTGTGTGTGTGTGTGTGTAGGGGCCATAATGTGGGGGAGTGATTACATTAAGAACACTTATGGGATGCCACACTTTCTTCTAGGTACATGTGATACAAAATCAGATATGGTGCCTACTCTGAAGAGATGCATACTCTGGTAGAAGTTCAGATAAACTCATCAATAACATAAGAAAATTAAATGCACATGGTAATGTGGGGTCATTGGAGCTACAGCGTTAAGAATGGATATAGCCATTCTTGACCTGCCAAAATGCAACATGGTATTGAAAGGGAAGGGGTCATACTTGATTTACTTTTTATTCATTTGCTTAGGATTTTAAAGTCATTATTTGGGGGAATTCCTTGGTGGTTCAGTGGTTAGGGCTCTGTGCTTTCACTGCTGTGGACCTCGGTTCAATCCCTGGTTGGGGAACTAAGATCCCACATACCACATGTAGCCAAAAACCAAAAAAAAAAAAAAAAGATGTTTTAAAGGTTTTATTTGTAAACACTTTTAAACTTGTTTTAAAAAAAGTTGCAAGAACAGTACATGAACTCCTACAAGGATTGCATTAAATCCAAACCTGTACAGGGGACTGAACCCAATTCTACACAGGTGTGAGGAGCGAGAACAGATCACAAGCGAGTTTTCAGAGTTCAGCGCTCTGAAAGATGAATCCTCAGATGTCTTCTCACCAGGCTTGGGGAGGGGAAAATTACTATCTTCTCACTTTAGGAAAATTTACAGCCCCATGCTATCTCGTGAGTTCATACTTCTCTGCCTCCTGACTACCCAATTCCTCCTAATTTCAAAAATTTATTATCCCAAGATGTCTTTGGACATCTCCAAAAGGTGTCCTGTTGATTATGAAGAAACCTGACAGTTAGTACCATTCACCATCAAATAAGGCTTTCCCTAGTGGTTCAGAGGCAAAGAATCCATTTGCCAATGCAGGAGACCCACCAGGTTTGAGCCCTGGGTTAGGAGGATCCCCTATCCCCTGGAGAAGGGCATGGCAACCCACTCCAGTATTCTTGCCTGGAGAAGCCCATGGACAGAGGAGTCTGGCCGGCTATAGTCCATGGGGTCACAAAGAATTGGACATGGCTTAGCTACTGAACAACAGTCAAATCAATAGGAAATAATATTTCCCTCTTTTGCAGTGATTTTTAAATACATTTTTGAAGAAGTTAATTTTGACATTAGTTTGATGCACAAATTCTACTCTAGGAAAAAAAATATTCAAGGTGATTATTTGCCAAAGGCCTGGGCCACCCAGCCAACACCGTTCTAGGGGAACACAGTCAGAGGGGCATTGTACACTGTTTTCTCCCCTTTATGGGGTCTCTTTGGGCAGGTTACCTTTCCTCCATTTCACACTCACTTTGGTTCATCCATTTTGGTGGCACTATATGTCTTAAACTTAGGACAGGGTGACAGCAAATTTGTATTTCTCATATACTTATTCTCATTGTTGGCATTCGAAATATGGTTGTGACAATATTTGATGGCAGGGATTTCTCTGTGATGGTTATTTTACAGAGCAGAAGAAATACTTTAACTAAAGGAATATCTGGCAGGCTCTGCAAAGGAGATAAGACTGAATGGAAGCTTATTAGTAGGTTTCAGTACCAGATCACCTGACCTGCCTCTTGAGAAACCTGTATACAGGTCAGGAAGCAACAGTTAGAGCTGGACATGGAATAACAGACTGGTTCCAAATAGGAAAAGGAGTACATCAAAGCTGTATATTGTCACCCTGCTTCTTTAACTTCTATGCAGAGTACATCATGAGAAATGCTGGGCTGGAAGAAGCACAAGCTGGACCTAAGATTGCCAGGAGAAATATCAATAACCTCAGATAAGCAGATGATACCACCCTTATGGCAGAAAGTGAAGAAGAACTAAAGAGCCTCTTGATGAAAGTGAAAGAGGAGAGGGAAAAAGTTGGCTTAAAGCTCAACATTCAGAAAACGAAGATCATGGCATCCGGTCCTATCACTTCGTGGCAAATAGATGGAGAAACAGTGGAAACAGTGACAGACTTTATTTTTCTGGGCTCCAAAATCACTGCAGATGGTGACTGCAGCCATGAAAGTAAAAGACGCTTACTCCTTGGAAGAAAAGTTATGACCAACCTAGACAGCATATTAAAAAGCAGAGGCATTACTTTGCCAACAAAGTTCCGTCTAGTCAAGGCTATGGTTTCTCCAGTAGTCATGTATGAATGTGAGAGTAGGACCATAACGAAAGCTGAGTGCCGAAGAATTGATGTTTTTGAACTGTGGTGTTGGAGGACTCTTGAGAGTCCCTTGGACTGCAAGGAGATCCAACCTCTCCATCCTAATGGAGATAGTCCTGGATGTTCACTGGAAGGACTGATGCTGACGCTGAAACTCCAATACTTTAGTATTGATGCAGAGAGCTGACTCATTTGAAAAGACTCTGATGCTGGGAGGGATTGGGGTCAGAAGGAGAAGGGGACGATAGAGGATAAGATGGTTGGATGACATCACCGACACAATGGACATGGGTTTGCGTGGACTCCGGGAGTTGGTGATGGACAGGGAGGCCTGGCGTGCTGCGATTCATGGGGTCACAAAGAGTTGGACACGACTGAGCGACTGAACTTAACTGAACCCCAACCCTCGTTTCCTAAATTACTTTATTCTTGATTTCCCTTGATTTGAGATGTTAGACCATTAGAACCCCATACATGGCTAGGAGGTTTTGAGTTCCTCTCACATTTCAAATTTCTTCTAAGCCATGAGCCCCTTTTGCTAATGGAAAAAAGCATCAGGCATCAAATCAGTCCTAGATAATTCTCTCTTTAAAAATAATGCCAGGACTTCCCTGGTGGCTTGGTGGTTAAAAATGCACCTTGCAATGTAGGGGATGCAGGGTCAATGTTTTGTGGGGGAACTAAGATCTCACATGCCTTGGAGCAACTAGGCCCGAGTGCCACAACTACTGACTCCAGACGCCACAGCCCTTGAGAGTCCATGCACCACAATGAAAGATTCCATATGATGCAATGGAGAACCTGAGTACCACAGCTAAGACTTGATATAGCCAAATAAATAAATGCAAACAGTGCTTTGACTGTTCAGGAATTTGTGGTTTTCAACCATCACTGCACATTAAGGTCACTGATGCTCCAATACTTTGGCCACCTGATGTGAAGAGTCGACTCATTGGAAAAATTGTGATGCTGGGAAAGATTGAAGGCAGGAGGAGAAGAGAATGTCAGAGGATCAGATGGTTGGATGGCATTACCAACTCAAGGGACATGAGTTTGAGCAAACTCTGGGAGATGGTGAAGGACAGGTAAGCCTGGTGTGCTGAGGTCCAGAGGGTCACAAAGAGCTGGACACAATTTAGTGACTGAAAAAAAAACCAAAAAACCCAAAACAGTTTTCAAAAGTCTCAATGCCCAGGCCACACCCTAGGCCAATGAAATCAAAATACCTAGGGGTGGAAACCAGGTATCAATAACTCTTAAAACTTCCTGTATTACCATCATATTAGCATGGAGTCAAAATTAATAACTGCTTTTTAACTCAGTGCTTCTTAAACTTGAACATGCACACAGATAGCCTGGGTGTTGTCAAAATGCAGACTCTGATTCAGTTCCTCTGAGGGGTGCCTGAGATTCAGTATCTCTAATGAGCTCAAAGGTGATATTAACGCTGCTAATGCACGCAGGTAAACTTTAAACAGCAAGGTGCCCACGAAGCTGTTGGCCTTTGCCTTCCCCAAAGATCCTGAATGAAAGACAGCGTGTTGTCAACCTGAAGACTGAATCTGTTCAGTGGCTGATCTAGGGCAGGCAGGAAAATGGCAGCTACTCAGCTCCAACCTCTGAGAGCTTCATGGGACCCCAGAGCCCCAGGAGGTCCCACACTTTGAGGGTGGAGCTGATGGGGCAAGTAACTGCCCTGATTCCTCAGAGTCAGGACAGGAGATTGCTCACCTTTCCTGGTAATTCTTCCAAAATGCAGGATTAAGTGCCTGCCGGAGGAGAAGTTAAGGAAAGGGTGTTTCTGAAATGTAAGGCAAGAAGACTGGCATCTAATATGTTTACTGAAAAACAAGCCCTGTTGACATTGGCCCAGACTTGAGAACTCAATGACTTCTTTAAATCAACGTTTCACAGAGGCAGGCACATCTTCTTCCTCGGGAGCGACTTGAGAAACTATAGGGGTAGGTCTTGTCTGAGCAGAATGAAAAAAATGTGGCTGAACGGTAGGATCGCGGGTGAACTGGCTCCGTCTTCTCCCTGGAGGAGAGGTTCAACCTCCCTTTCAGTGAACCTTTTAATGAATAATAATAAAAATGAATACTTCTTTACACTATTTACAGAAATAGGCCAATTCTGTCTTTAAAACGAAATGCATAACAACGCACAAGAGACAGTTTTGAGATCCTCGTTTAACCTGCCGCCTCTAGCAGACCTTGGGAAAAAACAAATGAAGTTCCTCTCTCACTGCTTTCATAAATGCTTCCTGCAGCAGTTAATCAGACTTGATGGCCTTGCAGTGCCGTAGGCTATATAAGAATGAGTCCTGATAATTTTGAAGCCCTAGCAGACCTGGATAGGAACTGTGGCTCTGCTTCTTATTCACGGTGTGACCTTGGGCAAGTGTTTTGAACCTCTTTAAGCCTCTGATTTGTCATCTATAAAATAGATTCTCCTGAAGATTAAAGACCACGTCTTCAAAATACCAGATTCAGAACTTCCCTGGTGGTACAGTGGATAAGAATCTGCCTGCCAGTGCAGGGGACACGAGTTTGATCCCTGGTCTGGGAAGATCCCACACGCTGGCGGAGCAACAAAGCTTGCGCGCCGCAGCCACTGAGCCTGCGATCTGGAGCACTGGAGCTACAACTGCTGAGCCTGAGTGGCACCGTCAGTGAAGCCCACGTGCCCTAAAAAGCCTGTGCTCGGCAACAAGAGAAGCCATCGCGATAAGAAGCTCATGCATCACAACTAAAGAGCCCCTGCTCATCCCAAGTAAAGAAAGCCCTCGCACAGCAATGAAGTTCCAGTACAACCTCCCTCCAAAAAACAAACAAAAAACCCAGATTCACAACAAAGGCTTAAAAGCAGCAGCCGCTAACACTATTTTTAAATTTTGCCTGCTTGACAATTTCTATGATTGTTTTTAATTAATTAAGCCCAGATGTAAAAGGATATTAAAGATCAACCAGTAGCTATGAGATGTTTGAAAGCTTCCTGGGTTCTCTGAGACTCAGATTCTTCTGGGAAATGAGGTCTAGGTAGCAAAAATCCTGAGAATTTCACGCGTAGTGAGGGAAAAGCACACGGGCCATTCTTAGTTGTTCTTTCCTGTGTCTTCCATCCATTCTGGTTGGGTTTGGGATGAGAGGCTCAAGCCTGGGGAAGTACACAGCTCCTGACCTGGGGTCAGGCCGTGTGGTAATCTCTGGCTGAGGGTATGTGGCAAAGAAGCTTATCTCAGGAAGAGTACAGAACAGGGATCTCCAAGGAAACCAGAGCATCCATCCCCGCCTCTGCACCTCCCTAGAGCAGAAAAGAAGCTGGCTCCTTCTTTTGTAGGCCCAGCTGTATGGGCTGTTTTACAAGGTACTCTGGGTTTTCTATCACAGGTTCCTCAGCAGATGAGTTGTATAATGTAATTATGTCCATGAATTTCCCATTTCCTCATTCTCAGGTTGAATAATTCATACTTGAAAATGTGTATAAAACACAGTAGGCTTGGGTTTATTTTTCTTCCAGGGAGGTTATGCCTTGATCCTCACAATTAAAATTATGAGGGTTTAAACTTTGACCTTATTTCAAACCTTATGTACTATTCATTTGCAGATCTGGATCTAATTATTTAATAAGTTTTAAAAGTACTATTCTCTGGAAAACGACAACACTATCCTTCATAAACTTTAGGCTCTGAACAAACGTCTATTTTTAAAGAACCTGATTTTAGGCTTCAGTCAGTTCAGTCACTCAGTCATGTCCGACTCTTTGCAGACCCCTGAATCGCAGCACACCAGACCTCCCTGTCAATCACCAACTCCCAGAATTCACCCAAACTCAACTCCATCGAGTCAGTGATGCCATCCAGCCATCTCATCCGCTGATCCCCTTTTCTTCCTGCCCCCAATCCCTCTCAGCATCAGAGTTTTTTCCAATGAGTCAACTCTTCACATGAGGTGGCCAAAGTACTGGAGTTTCAGCTTTAGCATCAGTCCTTCCAATGAACACCCAGGACCGATCTCCTTTAGGATGGACAGGTTGAATCTTCTTGCAGTCCAAGGGACTCTCAAGAGTCTTCTCCAACACCACAGTTCAAAAGCATCAATTCTTCTGCACTCAGCCTTCTTCAGAGTCCAACTCTCACATGCATACATGACTACTGGGAAAACCATAGGCTTGACTAGACGAACCTTTGTTGGCAATGTCTCTGCTTTTTAATATGCTGTCTAGGTTGGTCATAACTTTCCTTCCAAGCAGCAAGCGTCTTTTAATTTCATGGCTGCAGTCACCATCTGCAGTGATTTTGGAGCCCAGAAAAATAAAGTCAGCCACTGTTTCCACTGTTTCCCCATCTATTTGCCACGAAGTGATGGGACCAGATGCCATGATCTTCGTTTTCTGAATGTTGAGCTTTAAGCCAACGTTTCACTCTTCTCTTTCACTTTCATCAAGAGGCTTTTTAGTTCTTCTTCACTTTCTACCATAAGGGTGGTGTCATCTGCATATCTGAGGTTATTGATATTTCTCCCAGCAATCTTGATTCCAGCTTGTGCTTCTTCCAGCCCAGCGTTTCTCATGATGTACTCTGCATATACGTTAAATAAGCAGGGTGACAATATACAGCCTTGAGGTACTCCTTTTCCTACTTGGAACCAGTCTGTTGTTCCATGTCCAGTTCTAACTGTTGCTTCCTGACCTGCATACAGGTTTCTCAAGAGACAGGTTAGGTGGTCTGGTATTCCATCTCTTTCAGAATTTTTCACAGTTTATTGTTATCCACACTGTCAAAGGCTTTGACATAGTCAATAAAGCAGAAAGAGATGTTTTTCTGGAACTCTCTTGCTTTTTTGATGATCCAGCAGATGTTGGCAATTTGATCTCTGGTTCCTCTGCCTTTTCTAAAACCAGCTTGAACATCTGGAAGTTCACAGTCCACGTATTGCTGAAGCCTGGCTTGGAGAATTTTGAGCATTACTTTGCTAGCGTGTGAGATGAGTGCAATTGTGCGGTAGTTTGAGCATTCTTAGGCATTGCCTTTCTTTGGGATTGGAATGAAAACTGACCTTTTCCAGTCCTGTGGCCACTGCTGCATTTTCCAAATTTGCGGGCATATTGAGAGCAGCACTTTCACAGCATCATCTTCCAAGATTTGAAATAGCTCTACTGGAATTCCATCACCTCCACTAGCTTTGTTCGTAGTGATGCTTTCTAAGGCCCACTTGACTTCACATTCCAGTATGTCTGGCTCTAGGTGAGTGATCATACCATCATGATTATCTGGGTTGTGAAGATCTTTTCTGTACAGTTCTTCTGTGTATTCTTGCCACCTCTTCTCAATATCTCCTGCTTCTGTTAGGTCCATACCATTTCTGTCCTTTACTGAGCCCATCTTTGCATGAAATATTCCCTTGGTATCTCTAATTTTCTTGAAAAGATCTCTTGTCTTTCCCATTCTGTTGTTTTCCTCTATTTCTTTGCATTGATCAGTGAGAAATAGATTTAAGGGACTAGATCTAATAGACAGAGTGCCTGATAAATTATGGATGGAGGTTCATGACATTGTACAGGAGATAGGGATCAAGACTATCCCCATGGAAAAGAAATACAAAAAAGCAAAATGGCTGTCTGAGGAGGCCTTACAAATAGCTGTGAAAAGAAGAGAAGTCAAAAGCAAAGGAGAAAAGGAAAGATGTTCCCATTTGAATGCAGAGTTCCAAAGGATAGCAAGGAGAGATAAGAAAGCCTTCCTCAGTGACTTTAGGCTTAGCGCAGCCCTAAAGAAAGTTCTGTTGTGCTCAAAGTAAAGGATCAGAAATTGAAAGATGACAAAGTTAAAATATATACCCTTTGTCTTTTGTGATGTTTAGCTAAACACAGGACGGCTGGAATTTTCCAGACAGAAAGACATTAGCTTTGATGGGGTGTCTACTATGTGCCAGATGGGAAGAAGTTAATTTTTATTTATTATGTCCCAGGAATTATTTGAGACCATTCTCATAATTTTCCCATTTACCTTTCGTAGTAACTCAGTACAGAAAGCATTAGCTACTCATCTATAGAAACAGATGAGGGAATTGACTGTTATAGAGTTTCAAATATTCCTCAAGATTTACAGCTAATAAGTGATTGAGCTGGAAATCAAACCCAGATGTGCCCCTCTGTTTACACTAAATGATACTGTGGTAAAAGATGGCCCCAGAATTAAGGGCTTGCAGACAAAGATTTGTCTCAGTCTAATGCCCCCTGCAGGTTGGCTGTAGTTCAGCATCATATCTGTGTGATTACATCACATTCTGGGTATCAGGTTAGAAGGGCAGCCCTTATGTGGCTCTTAGCAAAAAGAGAAGACAGAGGATGGACTTACACAATGCTCTACTTCTGCATATAATTCTTAGACCACCGTAAGTCATGTAGGGGTAGTATAGATGGCTAAGTAGGGTTCACCTACAGGCAAAGTCATGGACCTTAGTAACCATAATCGAACATATCACAGCAAGTACAGCTCCAAAGATAACATTCTTCCTGTTCTGCCACATTATATGTTGCTGCATTATATGTAAACTCTCAAGTGTTACACAAAAGATGCTGTTCATATAATTTTTCACATATTTATGGAATCATGTGTTTCAAATTTTGGTTTTCCCTTCAAAGAAGGTTTATATAAAAATTTATATAAAAAGAAAATTTTATTATGGAGACTAATAAATCAAAGGGCCTATGGGGATTCTAATTTCAGAAAGCATATATATTTAAGTATTCCCTAAGATATTTTATAATATTCATCTTTTTTATGAAAATTGCAATCAGCAATGGCTGCATAAGTCACTTGGGCCGAAGAAACTCATGAAATCTGGCCATGTTTACCCAGTGGCTCTAGCTAAGACCAAGATGTC
The DNA here is from genome assembly GCF_042477335.2 of Ovis canadensis. NCBI lineage: Eukaryota > Metazoa > Chordata > Mammalia > Artiodactyla > Bovidae > Ovis > Ovis canadensis. The sequence continues at coordinate 31,944,474 of NC_091265.1, read as the reverse complement.
CATACTACCTTCTTTTCTTGACCCTGTAATCCTTCAAACCCAATACTAACATACGGTACACTGGCACAGCCAATGCTGGTCTCTGACATATATCCCAAGCATTCACAAGAACATGCATGCTACTGCCGCTGCTGAGTCGCTTCAGTTGTATCCGACTCTGTGCGACCCCACAGATGGCAGCCCACCAGGCTCCCCTGTCCCTAGGATTCTCCAGGCAAGAACACTAGAGTGGGTTGCCATTTCCTTCTCCAATGCATGAAAGTGAAAAGTGAAAATGAAGTCGCTCAGTCGTGTCCGACTCTTAGTGACCCCATGGACTGCAGCCTACCAGGCGCCTCTGTCCGTGGGATTTTCCAGGCAAGAGTACTGGAGTGGGCTGCCATTGCCTTCTCCCACAAGAACATGCATACAGTATATTCATTGGAATTTATGGTTTGATAGTCCAACTATCTTAACTTTGTAGGTGGATAAAGACTTGCTATTGGGAGAAAAAAGGTCACTGAGGAGTTTCCCATCATCAAAAAGTTTTAGTAAAGGCAATAACATATGTGTTAATTCGAAGGGCTCAAAGCACTTCTGAAGACAAATAACATCATGGCGAGGGCACTGGTACAACTTTCCATTCTAGGTTCCATCACAACAGCACGGCCTTGCAAGGCCCCTTCCTGGTCCAAATCTCTCTCTCTCTCCCCCTCACACACACACTCACACACATACACACACTCATGTGCACACCCTGAGCGAGTCAAACAACATTTCTCTCCCAGTGTAAAACACAGCTAGTAGCAATTGTCTTAAAATGAAGATGGCTCATAACAATTTAGTAAGGGAAGTAATATTTACTGAGCTTTATAATGTACTAAGTGTTTTTCTAGGGGCTTTGCATGTATACTATATTTTCATGCCTCAATTTCCCCACATGCGTTAACAATAAGATTGCCACAAGAAATATCAATAACCTCAGATATGCAGATAATACCACCCTAGTGGCAGAAAGCAAAGAGGAACTAAAGAGCCTCTTGATGAAGGTGGAAGAGGAGAGTGAAAAAGCTGGCTTAAAATTCAACATTTAAAAAACTAAGATCATGGCATCCAGTCCTACCTATCACTTCATGGCAAACAGATGGAGAAACAATGGAAATAGTGACTGACTCTATTTTCTTGGTCACAAAAATCACTGTGGATGGTGACTGGAGCCATGAAATGGAAAGCTGCTTGCTCCTTGGAAGGAAAGCTCTGACAAACCTAGACAGTGTATTAAAAAGGAAAGATACCACTTTGCTGACAAAGGTCCATATAGTCAAAGCTATGGCTTTTCCAGTAGTCATGTTTGGATGTGAGAGTTGGACCATAAAGAAGGCTGAGCAGTGAACAACTGATGCTTTCTAATTGAGGTATTAGAGAAGACTCTTGAGAGTCCCTTGGACTGCAAGGAAATCAAACAAATCAATCCTAAAGGAAATCAACCCTGAATATTCATTGGAAGGACTGATGCTGAAGTTGAAGCTCTAGTATTTTGCCCGTCTGATGCAAAGAACCAACTCATTGGAAAAGACTGTGATGCTGGGAAAGATTGAGGGCAGGAGGAGAAGAGGGTGACAGAGGATGAGATGGTTGGATGGCATCACTAACTTGATGGACATGAGCTTGAGCAAACTCTGGGAGATAGTGAAGGACAGGGGAGGAAGCCTGATGTGCATGGGGTCACAAACAGTGTGACATTTCTGAGTGACTGAATAACAATAACATTAATAATATCAAAATGAGTATTATTATTTATTTTTAAATTTAAATTTATTTATTTTAATTAGAGGCTAATTACTTTACAATATTGTATTGGTTTTGCCATACATCAACATGAATCTACCATGGGTGTACACACGTTCCCCATCCTGAACCCCCCTCCCACCTCCCTCCCCATACCATGCTTCTGGGTCATTCCAGTGCACCAGCCCCAAGCATCCTGTATCCTGCATCGAACCTGGACTGGCGATTTGTTTCTTTTCTGATATTATATAAAATGAGTATTAAATTGCCTAATTTTCCTGATTTGTAATTTTGTCATCCTTAAAAGAGGAAGAGTAGTATTTAAATCGAGGATCATTACAAGGTGTAAATATATCAGATGCACAATGCCTAACAGAATTCCCATGGCAGAGAAGGCACACGTAAAGGCGGATTTCATGTGTTAATTTGGCTAAACTCACTTTCCCAGTTGTTCAACTGGAAACTAATCTAGGTGTTGCTGTGAAGGTATTTTGTAGATGTGATTAACACCTATAATCAGTTGATTTCAATTATCCTAAAAAATCTGGATGGGCTTGATTCAATCAGATGAAACACCTTAAGAGCAAAGCTGAAGCATCTCTAAAGAAGAAATTCTGCCTGTGGATTGAAACTTTAGCTCCAACTTGAGAATTTTTAGCCTGCCTTTCCTGAGGGCCTATGTTATGGATTTTCAACTTGTCTAGCCAGCTCCCACAGTTGGACAACCCAATTCCTTGTAGTAAATCTCTTTATAGATAGATAGATGGATGGATAGAGAGAGAGGTAGATAGAGTGAGCTAGCTGTGGCTGAATTAAAGAATGAATAAATGGTCTTCTTCATGAACAGTAAATTCCCTGTCACTGATGACTGGGAGGGGAAGCTAGGAGGCCATTTGAATGCCATTTGAATGCCATTTGCCATTTGAATGTGCTGTAAAGTAAATTCAAAGAGCATCTTATGACTCACTTAGAGGGCCTTTCTTTTTTTTTTTTTTTTTCCCCAACTGAAGTTCTGGATTATGTTTTCCAGTTGCTTCCATGAACACTCCAGGGGTATCAAGGCTCAAAATAAGGAAGGGAGGTTACAAATACAAAACCATGGCCCAGGACTTTTAAGATTTTCCTGGAGAACCCAAATGCTGCTTTATCTGGGGTATGTAAAGAGTGCTAAGGTCAGATTCCTGCTCCTGGCAATGTTGTAGACCAGATACGCTCACAGGTCCTACTTCAAAACTACTAGGAACTTGGTAAAATAGTCCATTGAAAGGTATCTCAGGGTTCTCAGGAATTAGAGAAAACTTCCAGAACCCACCCATGCCACTGGCAGGTAGGGCAACTTCCAGGGAACCTGAAGAGGGATTCCAGAGGTCCAAGCAGAAGCAAATCAAATTCTTGCTGAAATAAAGAATCCCAACCAAGCCCTCCACAATGTGAACAGACTACAGTCAATCAAATCGGCTCTCAAGAGTTCCAGACGCCTAAAGAACTAATCCAGAGATAGTTTTCTGTCTTCTGGGAAAGCTGGGAGAGTGCAGCAGAGAGAGACAGGGGAAAACATGAAGAGAAGGGAAGACGCATGGAAAACATAATAGGTATATCTAACGTGCCCAGTGCCAGGATGAAAGAATAAAAAGCACAGAAAGAAATCTTTTGAAGAGAAAATGACCAAAATTTCCAGAATTAGTGAATGAAATGAATTCAGAAAGGATAACAGAAAGGATAACATTTCTCAAGCTGGATAAATAAAAAGAAACACAGCTCTAGGCATAATGAAATGAAAATACACAACACCAGAAAACAAGAGAAGATCTTAAAGCAACCAAGGAAAAATAAAAGACAGATTTCTCATAGAAGGATGGCAGACAGACAGACAGACAACATGATGAAAGCCAGAGCAAGCGAAAGAGTCACCTTAAAATGCTGAGAGGAAACAAACCTCAGTCTAGACATTGGTAACCAGGAAAACTCTCTTAACGGTAAAGACGATTTCACAGAAACAAAAGCCAAGTGTGACGGGCAACAGTCCTTAATTAAAGGAACTTCAGTAGGAAAGAAAATTATCTTAGAGGGAAGATGTAAGAAGAAATGGAAACAAATAAGTGGGTAAATATGTAGATATGTCAATAGGAAAACTCTGCATAAAATGAAGTCTGATGCTTGGGGCTGGTGCATGGGGATGACCCAGAGAGATGTTGTGGGGAGGGAGGTGGGAGGGGGGTTCATGTTTGGGAACGCATATAAGAATTAAAGATTTTAAAATTTAAAAAGTAAAAAACTAAATAAATAAACTACTAAAAAAAAATGAAGTCTGATATTAGAGGCTATGAAAAGCAAAACTAAAATAGTAGTAGTAGTCCTCCAATTAAAGAACAAAAAGTAAGAAAAACATGAAGATTTGGAAAGCAGGACAATTTCTTTAAAAAAAAAGGTAAAATAAGTACAACCCCCGAGAGAGTGGGACAATTGGAGAGACCCGCACTGACCTGTATACACTACTGTGTGTCACATAGGAGGAAGCTGCTGTGCAGCAAAGCTCGGTGCTCTGTGACAACATAGAGGGGTGGGCTGGGGGTGAGCGGGAGGAAGGCTCAAGAGGGAGGGGATATATGTGCACACATAGCTGATTCATGTCGTTGTACAGCAGAAACCAACACAGCACTGTAAATATCCTCCATCCGAAACAAAAAAAAACACACCCCTCATTGAACCTGAACAAGGTAAAAGTTGGAGCTATTAAACTTTCATTTATATATTGTTTTTAAGAGACAGATATAGCATTAGAATACAGAAAGGCTGAAAGTAAAAGGATGAAAACACATCTGATAAACACATACCAAGAAAAATATGAAACATAACTTATGGGGGAAATACCAAGAACAGAGAAGGTTATATAAAGGAAAAAATTATTTGCCAATAATATAGAAAAATCTAAACTTATATACACATAATAAAGTATATATTATATCCCAACAATTTTAGCTATGTTAGGCAAAATTTGGTAGAAATACCCTGAGAAATTGACAATTCTAACACCATCATGAGAGAATTAAACCTATCTCTCTTAATTATTGATAGATCAAACAGAAACCTTACTCCAAATAATGAAATTTAGAAGAACTAAATTATAATTAAAATGCTTGATTTAAAAGATGTACAAATTCTTTTATCATGTCTATTAGCAAGTCTATATTCTTCTAAAAAACCCATGAAATATTTACAAAACTGTGTACTAAAATAAACAGATGACCATGTTCTACTATATAAAACAAAACTTATTGTATTAAACATAATTGATACCATACTGAACATGGTTTCTGACCTCTATGCAATTAAATTACAAGTCAATAGGAAATATATAAACATAAAATTCCCATATATTTGAAATAAAAAAATAGAACAATTCTAAATAACTCATGGGACAATGAAGATAAAATGAAAAAAAATTTAAATATATAAAACACATGGTATATGTACATCAAGAATTGATAAATAATGAAAATCTTATATATAAAATTTTGCAGGTTGGTACTGCAAGGATAATTTTAGCCTGAAATATTTATATTTAAAGAAGGTTTAAAATTAGCTAGCTACCTGTCTACCTTAGAAGTTAGGAGAAGTATAGTAGAAAAAAAATCAGAAATTACAAAGATAAATATAAGACAAGACTTAATATTCCAGAAACAAAGAAATAAGAAAGACAGTTTTTTCTTGAAAAGATCAATAAAATAGAACTATCAGAATTGATCAAGAAAATTAGATAGTAAGCACCACATAAAACACTATGAATGAAACCCAAGATACAGTTATAGAGAAAGCATCAAAAAGGTATGACAACTTTAAGATAATAAGTATGCTCACCTCAGGGAAAAGACTTGGTTATTATTCCAGTTTGCAGATAAGAAAGCTGACTAGTCACACACCATTCGTCTTTCGGACTTTGTGACTTGCTCCGGGGCAAGCATCTCTGCCTGAGTTGCGAAAACCCAAGTTCCAAACTCAATTTTAAATTTCCAATTTTTTGCCTATAAATAACAACCAACTTCTTAACTCTCCAGCCCAAACGCCTATGATGTAACTAAAAGAAGTTGTAAGGACTCACAGATACAGATAAATTAGTGGTTACCAGTGGGGAGAGGGGCTTCCCTGGTGGCTCAGACTGTAAAGACTATGTCTGTAATGCAGGAGACCACCCGCAGCGCAGGATACCTGGGATGGGTTTCTGTATTGGAGAGATCCCCTGGAGAAAGAAACAGCAACCCCCTCCAGTTTTCTTGCCTGGAAGATCCCATGGACAGAGGAGCCTGGCACGTTACAGTCCATGAGGTTACAAGTGTCAGACACGACTGAGCAACTAAACCACCACCACCAGTGGGGAGAGGGAAGGGAGAAAGGCAATAGCGGGCTAAGAGGTACAAACTATTATGTTTAAAATAAGCTACTCGGATATATTGTACAACATGGGGAAGGTACAAATTTTGTGTAATAACTATAAATGGAATATAAAGTTTAAAAATTGTGACTCACTACATTGTACACATGTAACATATAGTATTGTGCATCAACTCTACTTCAAAGTAAAAAAAAAAAAAGAAGGTGTAAGGAGGAGCATAAAATCACTGCTGGAAATATTTGAGGTGACATGAAGCAAGAGAAAGCAGGAGATGCTTGGAGCAATGAAGCAGGAAACCTGCCTCATTTCATCTTATCTCAATAAACTTCTGAATTTCTAAGTCAAAGTAAGTAAGTTAGTAAGTAAGTAGGTAAGTGTTAGTTGCTCAGTCATGCCCAACTCTTTGCGACCCCATGGACTGCAGCCCACCAGGCTCCTCTTTCCATGAGATTTTTCAGGCAAGGATACTGAAGTGGGTTGCCATTTCCTTCTCTAGGGGATCTTCCCAATCCAGGGATCAAACCTGGGTCTCCTGCACTGCAGGCAGATTCTTTACCGACTGAGCCACAAGGGAAGCCCCAAAGCCCTGTTATTCCTTGTCAAATCCTCAGATATGGTCGTTACAAAAACACTCTTCTGACACCTCTCTCTCCACTTTCTTAGCAGTCCACTTGGATTAGGTTTGGCGTTTGCAATTCTTTAATTCAAAAGCTATGTAAACAAGGCTTCACTTGGAAGTGGACACAGCAGGTAACTTACTGGGACAGTGTATGAAAACTCAGACACATTCCTGGTGACTGGAATGGCAGAAGGTACATTTGTCTTTGACAGGTCCATAAACACACCGAAGACTTCAGGGATATTTAATAACTTAGTCCTTGCCGGGCAATCTGGTGATTCCTGTGAGAGAAGCTGGATAGAGGCTGAAGATAAAGATATGAACAACATGATGGTCTTTTCTAAAGTTTGCTGGGAATTACCAGCAGTTCAAGAGGTCTTGGTGGAGAACATCCCTGTACATAACGGTTAATTCTCTAAGCATGCGAATCTGCAAAGACAGCAACAAGGGGAGAGAAGAGATGTTTGCTGAGCAGTTGCTATGTGGAAGCTTGTGACACTCCTTCCTATGCCAACTCTTTTGGGATAAACTCTACTGACCCCATCTTACAGGGGAGGAACATAATCCGGTTGCTAGGTACAGAGAGAGTACCTTGCTCTAGGACTCAGACAGTAGAATCAGAATCATGACTTGATTCTGTCTTGAAAAACCGTGCTCAGAAAATGACAGGTCTGTTACATTGCAGAACACATGCAAAGCCTGACGTGTCCTCTCCTTCTCTTCTCTCATATCAGTTCTTTCTCCCAAGCTCTCAACCTGATCAAGGAAATCTCCGATTAGGACCAAACTCCCTGACACCAAGGCTTTAAACCACCTCATCTTCTTCTATATTCACATCCCCAATTACTTCCATCCAGTCTCAGAAATGCCTTTCATATTTGTCCTTTCCTTTCCAGGCCTACCATCATAATCCAGAGGTGCATAATCTTCCTTCTTGATTTTAGTGACCCTGTCCTTCTAGCCTCTCCATTCATTTCAAATGTCCTCAGAAAAGTCCCTCTGTGACCATCTTTCACACTGAATTGGTGATTCTTTTGTCTTGCTGGGGCCACATCAGAACCTGCTCAGGAGGTTTGGAGGGTGCATGTCTGTGTGGTGGGGATGGGTACTTTAATTAACTGGACCATTCTTCTCTTAATCCACTGTTGAGATTCCCTGGCAGGGTCCTACCTCCCCCTCCGCTTCTCCTACAGGAGCTATTGTTGCAAGAAGTCTGTTATACTGACAAGAGTGCTCTATGTTCTTCGGGTGTGTTGTGTGAATGGTTTGGAATATTGCACTGAATTATGAACTTCTTGAAAGAACATCCATCTACCTTTGATATCCAGTGCCTAGCAAAGCATTTTACATGTAACAGATGTACAATAAGTATTTGCTTATCATTGAACGAATCTCTAACTCCTTTAAGGCAAGGACTACATTGTTGATCACTAACACATTCAGCTAAGTGTGGTCATTTGGGGTTGGTTACTCTTTTCTCTTCTCTTGCGTACAAGTAGAGGGACTGAGCCCTTTACACTCAACTGAGAATTCCAAGATACACTGGAACTTTTAAAGACAGTAATAGGAACTGAAAATTATTTTCTACATTCCAAAAAGTTTACCAAACAATATATTTACTCTGATTAAGGTTAGTTAAAATGACAAATTGCTTTGCTTTTGGCTGGAATATATCAAATTAATGGGTAGTAATTTGTGGCTGGCACATCATAAATTCTGATTGGCTGATATGTTTCTTTGATTAATAAAAAATAATGAGACAAATTAGTTACTGCTAAATAAATGCAGGCTATTTGACACGTAAAATCTTTAAAAGCATGGTCTCTGCAACAAGAAACACATTAAAAGGACATTTTTCCCCTCTCCTCTCTTAGACAGCAGGTAAAAAACAGGTGAGAAGTCTAGGCCACCTTATCCAGACTGATGTGTGTGTGTCTGTAGGTATACATATATATAAGTGTATCTGACCTTGGATTCTGAGAACTGGCTTTTAGTGTTTTCCTTTAGATTTTGCAAGTGGAATTTTAATTAGTTTCCTCATTCTAAAGCTCTCGTAGGCAAGTTGTCTTTATTTCCTCCATTTCTGAGAGCTAATAGACCCGGGGAGCGTAGGTGACCTCACAGTAGTTGTAGACTCCAGAGCTGGAACTGGGATTTGCCCCTCTTTGTCCCAAACCAGCCATGTAAATCACATGGGACATTCTTTCTTCCTGATGTACTGAGGAGGAAAAAGCTAATGATGATTATTCAATTATTTTTTCAAAAACTATTTCTTATGTACATACTGTGTGCCATTCAGGCTAAGAGAACTCCAGCAGGGAGGCTGGCAGATTATCAGAGGAGACCAGCAGGCAGGTTTGAAGATGACCCCAAGGAATCTCGGAAGGAGTCCTCCACCCACATTCACCTCCCTGGGCCACAGCCTTACCCTCCTCCCCAAAACAATGGCTTTCGTTACACGGTAGGCTTCAGAAACTTTCATGAGTCTGGTGTTGGCTTTTCAGGCACTCAAGGATTGGGCCTGCCTACCCTCTCCTCCACCATTTCTTTATATCCCTTCATGCTCCAGGTAAGGGGCTTGTGACTTTCTCAACACACCACCCCCACGCTCATCAGTGTCTCTGTTCACATTATTTCTTCTGGTTAGAAGAGCTCAGTGCTCAACCTCCAGCAATTAAAATCTACGCATTTTCAGTAGAATGCTTTCCCTGCTTCTGTGTCTGTAAAGCTGTTCATTTTAGTCCCCGCTGGACTTTAGTCACTTACAGGACAGTCTCTCCCACTAACCTAAGTTCCCTGAAGCAAGGTCATTCATCTACCCTAACAACCTCTGATCTTTAATGCTGATAATCTCCATAAATGCCATGTGATGACCCTGACCCTCGGTCAAGCACCATTACCAAACACAGTAGTTATCTACCCACTTCTCAGAGAAACACACAGGGGATGTACTACAGTGCAGAGGTCCATTGTAGTCCTGTCTCAGGATCCTCCTTCAGAACTCCAGACTTCAGTACCACCTTCCTCAATGAAGCAGAATAAAGGGCAAATTGCACTCAGATGGGGCTCTCCCCTGCATCTAAGTTTTGCTGAGTGTTACTTATGGGAATGTAGGAAAGTTCTAGCAGGGTCTTGAGGTGTGTTGTCATAGTCATGTATGGTGTGAGAGTTGGACTGTGAAGAAAGCTGAGCACCAAAGAATTGATGCTTTTGAACTGTGGTGTTGGAGAAGACTCTTGAGAGTCCCTTGGACTGCAAGGAGATCCAACCAGTCCATTCTAAAGGAGATCAGTCTTAAATGTTCATTGGGAGGACTGATGCTGAGCTGAAACTCCAGTACTTTGGCCACCTGATGCAAAGAGCTGACTCATTTGAAAAGACCTTGATGCTGGGAAAGATTGAGGGCAGGAGGAGAAGGGGACGACAGAGGATGAGATGGCTGGATGGCATCACTGACACAATGGACATGAGTTTGAGTAAACTCTGGGAGTTGGTGATGGACAGGGAGGCCTGGCGTGCTGCGGTTCACGGGGTCACAAAGAGTCGGACACAACTGAGTGACTGAACTGAACTGAGGTGTGTTAGGAAAGGTGGTCTTATGCCTGCAGCCTCTCAGCACCCAATCAGCTACATAAGAAAGGGCCTTGGGCTTGGAATGCTCCTAACTAAGAGATAAGAGCCCACACAGCCTGTGCTGGGCTTCTGCCTCGTGTAAGAGTTCTCTGCCTGCTTCAAATCTGATATATTTTCCTGTGTTCCACTCAGTGCCTGTGTCACTGGCCTTCAGGCACTCCCCCAGCTTTCTGCACTTAAGACCACCACCAGGGGTGGTGCTGAGGTCTTTCCACTTCTGTATGAGTGAGAGTAAAAAGAGGAGAGTGAAAAGTTGGCTTAAAACTCAACATTCAAAAAACTAAAATCATGGCATCCAGTCCCATCACTTCAGGGCAAATAGATGGGGAAACAATAGAAACAGTGACAGGCTTTATTTTGGGGGGCTCCAAAATCACTGCAGATGATGATTGCAGCCATGAAATTAAAAGACGCTTACTCCTTGGAAGAAAAGTTATGACAAACCTAGACAGTGTATTAATGCCAGAGACATCACTTTGCCAACAAAGGTCCATCTAGTCAAAGCTATGGTTTTTCCAGTAGTCATGTATGGATGTGAGAGTTGGACTATAAAGAAAGTTGAGCACTGAAGAATTGATGCTTTTGAACTGTGGTGCTGGAGAAGACTCTTGAGAGTCCCTTGGACTGCAAGGAGATCAAGCCAGTTAACTCTGAACATTTATTGGAAGGACTGAAGCTGAAGCTCTAATACTTTGGCTACTTGATGCAAAGAGCTGACTCACTGGAAATGACTAATGGTGGGAAATATTGAAGGTAGGAAGAGAAGGGGGCAACAGAGGATGAGATGGTTGGATGGCATCAGCTCAATAGATGGGACCAACTCAATAGATATGAGTTTGAGCAAACTCTGGGAGCGAGTGTAGGACAGGGAAGCCTAATGTGCTGCAGTAGATGGGGTCGGAAAGAGTCAGACATGACTTCGTGACTGAACAACAGATGAGTGGGCTCTGCGTAGCTACGTCTCCTGCATTGGCTGCAGTAGAGCTGCTGGCCATGGGTGACCAACACTTTGCAAGAGAAGGGACTGTGTGCACTCCCTCTGTACCGCTGCAAGCAAACATTATACCACTTCCGCCTGCTATTCGTGTTGTCTGTTCTCAGTGACCTTGACTCATGCACTGGAGGCACTGCCCTGCCTCTTAACCTTGAATGCATCACTTGGTCATCTAGTGAATGGTCCAACAGGGTACTTTCAGGATATACGGAGAACCTGGGCTCCAAAAGAGATACACTGTGGGGAGTTTCAAAGCAAGATGGTGCATTGAAAGAATGCAGTATACAAACATGGGCCCTACTGACCAAAAGAACCTTAAAAGTTCTCATAGAAAAAGAAAAGGAAAACATTCGCTTCCTCTGATATACTTTTCATTGGCGATTCTGATGGGCTCTGAACATACCTTTGATTGTGATGCAACCCCAGCAGAATCTGTGATTATTGTCACATTGCTAAGTGGATTTACAAGGTTTGGTAGACTTTCAGAAGTCTCTGCTTCATCACATAGTTTCCTTTCCTTGTCCTAGTGGACCCAAATGTTACAAGAAGGCGGATCAGCATCCCTGCAGAGCAGTCACAGTGATGAACATCTTGAAAGAATCCAGCACTAGGCTTTTTGCAAGTAGGAAGACTGGGCTGCCTTCTTTTAGATGAGAGACTATTGTGAGACTCAATGACTGTGAGACTGTTATTGACATGACAGGAATTATTCACGCCTAGCGTCAGATTTGCAAACTGAGGCACAAATTAGTTGAGTGACTTGTGCCTGGTCACACAGCTTATCACTGGGGACTGGGGTGCTGTATGGTGGATTCCTGGATGAACACTTGTGGATTTGGGGGTATACTCTTTTTCCAAACTGTAGTCATAAGAGAGGAAATGGGTTCCAAGTTTACTGTCCAGCCTCATAGTAATCAATAAACAGTGTTATATTTTCCTCCACTGTGATTCATTCTGGAGCTATCATATTACCAACATCTAGTTTATTGGTTTAGAGTAAATTATTCAGCTCTTAATTAGCATATTATGAATGTTTAATTTTTTCCCTGATATTGTCAAAGAGAGAACGTGCCCTCACATCCGTGGGTTCAGGTCCCAAAACGCGGTTCTGCTCTCATTTCTGCAGCAAAAGCAAACACTCTCACAGAGGCTCTGAGAACGTGCCAGCTTCATCTAAGGATTCCCAAAAGCCACAGGCTTTCTCCCTCACCTAACTAAAAGCTAGTGATTAAAGCACACAATTATGAACTTCTGGCCTGTTTAGGACAGTATGGTTCTTCAAATAATTTCCACAGAAATACAATTTTTGGTTTTTCATTTATTTGGAATACATATGAAGAATTCAGTTTAGTTTCACTTAAGTGGCAGGGTGGCTGAGAAATTTCATCATAAAACAGCTAGATCTCTGCTGGTTACCACCAATACTCATGTGTGCCCAATAACTGTGCGTATCTGTATCATCTTTATCAGTCCATGTTCCCTCCAGGTCGACCACCTAACAAATGAGAACCAAGGAATTATTTTAGGAATCTTCTCGCCCATCCATTTTTCTCCAAAGGGGAGCAATGAATTTCTCTTTTTCCTGTCTTCAGAACCTTCCACCTCCCTCCCTTCCTCTTCATTCCCTTTTCCTGGTTCTCACTCTCACCACTTAAAACCCAGCCCACGACACTAGCTTCACAGCAAGCTTTTCCTTTATGATAATCCCTCCAATTTGTCTTCCACATCAGCACCACAGTAGTCTAACACCTAACTCAGACCACCTTAGTGTCTCTGCTTAAAACCTTCCACGACTCTGGATCCCTCCCCTTGAACTTTGCCATGGAAAGTCCATCATGATGGAGAAAAAACATACCCCATGGGCCAGAGATGCAGTCTGAACTGGTCTGCCACAAACAAGCAGGAGGTTTCTTTGCCGTCTCTTATCTTAAATATCAGGGAAAATTTTGCATCCCAAGAATTGTATGGTTTTTAATTTAAAAATCAGAACTTTTACCCACCACCCACTAAGACGCTTTGAGTAAATTATAAAGAGGTACCCAAGCTATCTTGGGGCTTTGCAACCCCTCTGAATGACCACCTCATGTCCTCACATTCTTGTGCCTATGCTAGTTTTTAAAAACTATGAAACCAATCACATGCAAGAGAATCTGAAGAACATGGAAAGTTATTGAGGTTTTACCAACTGCCTGGAACTGAGATTAGTTTCTTAAAGGGTCTCATTTGTTGTCTAAAAACTCTGGGGGGTGGGAGTATTCTTTTTGTTTTACAGATAAGGAAATTAAGGTTTAAATAAACCATGAACTTTGCATCAAAAAATGACAGAAGTGATATACAGCAGATAACTAACAGTGGTTATGGCAGGGGTGGGTTTTTTTATTTTTATAATTTTTTTCACTTCTCTGCCTTTCCCCAGTGACCATGAATTGTTCTTCCTCACAGAACTAATATAAATTATATGAAAAACTCAAATGAAATGATCTGTTTGAGAGCTCTTAGCACAGTGCTTGGCATATCAATTTTATTTTCCTTCCTTCTTCAGCTTTGTATCCATCACAGCATGCAGCACCCACACTTCTAATAAAGAACCAATAAACCCAGGTTCCACTCAGTTGGATTAACAATTCAACCGAAGATTATTTTTATGTTATTTTTCCCCAATAATAAATATATAACTATAAATTACATACACACAGGTTAGCCTTTTAAAATATGTCTCATTAAACCGAGTTTAAGAGTTAGGTTGCCCAGTAAAGACATAACAATATCTCACATTTATTAGGGTCTTACTATGCAAAAGCTCTCACACTTTCTACTTTAAAGGCATCACATTTTCTAGTCAGATCAACAACTTTATGACACAGGCGACACAATTATCTCCTAGTCATGGAAAAGTAAATAACACACTCAAGGTTACCGTACAATAAATGGAAGAACCAAGATTCACACACAGTTGGGTCTGATTTCAAATTTCTCCTTTAATTTCCCCACAGTATTCTGCCGGTCTAAGCCTTGTTGCATCTCCACACAAGTACTTCTAATTTTAAACAAGCTTCACATTGTTGAATATCAGACAGTTTGATTTCATCTTGTTTTATCCACACAATATAATTCACCTCCTGGAGTACTTTTACATATGAAAAAAATGGGTTAAACAATTTCCCTTGAGTCCCAAGGAAGTGGCAGAGACAGGGTTTAAAACCAGTTCTGACCTCAAAGGCTTCTGATTTTGTTGTCTCTGTGTGTGTGTTTAGGGCCATAAAGTCCATCAGTGCAGGAGACACAGGAGATGTGAGTTCAATCCCTGGGTAGGGAAGATCCCCTAGAGTAGGGAATGGCAACCCACTCCAGTATTCTTGCCTGGAAAATCTCATGGACAGAGGAGTCTGGTGGGCTACAGACCATGGGGTGGCAAAAAGTCGGACGTGACTGAGCACACACACACACACACACACACATAAGGTTCAGGATGTTCAACTTACACCCAAGATCCTTAAACACACTTGTGATGGAGCACCAAGCCCAGTACAAACACCAGATTTGCCTTTAGCAAAATTCAGCTTCGACTCTGCATGCAGATGCTTTCAGAGCCCTTAAAGGAAGTGCTGGACCCACTCAACAGCCCTTCATTTTTCTCAGATCTCTGTGGTTCTGTCCACTGCAGAGGTTTACAGGCACCAGGTCCATGTTGGGGGTGCTGCCCGCTGAGCACTCTATAGTGGGCAAATGGATTCTGGGCTCCACTATTGACATGCAACGCATCTCTGACCTAGAAAATAGTCCTGAATCCCAGCTACAATTTATAGACCCTGGTTCCACTGTGCTGAAACCGAAGATGAATAGGCCTGCAGGAAGTTATTTGTTGGTGACTGGATGGCTGGACGTGGATGTGTGCAACCTGGGCCAAGCTCATGAGCCCACCCAGGAGCTGCTCTGCCTCCTGGGAAACAGATAGGGCTACAACAGGGAGGATGCTGTGTGAGAAGATTGGGTGGCAGCTAGAAGGGAGGACTTAGAAGCAGACAGACTTCTAGGTGAGTGAAGCAGGCTTTTATCTGCCTGCCCAGTGCCTTTTATCTAAGGTTCTCCTGAAATAGAGCGTGTAGGCTCAGACCCTTCTTGAAGCCATCTGGAGTTGGGGGAGGAGGTGGAGGTTGAGGGGTGTGATCTGGGATTGCCCTGTGCACTCTTGACCTGCTTATGAGAGAAACCCCGAGCTCACAGAGCTGCAGCCCGCCCTGTTCTATGGCTGGGCTTCTGAGCGCAGTTCCCAACTTTTGCCCTGCCTCCCTTTCTGGGAGTAGAGCCCCACTTTGGACACAAGCGAGCCCTGCTTGGCTCAGTCAGCATTTTCTTCTGGCACGGGTCTCCAGGAAGTATTCTGATCCAAGCCAAACTGGCTACTTGGTCAGGAGAGTGCCAGTTACCTGTCTGTAGGTCCCGTGCTTGTTCAAGCTCCCCACTGCCTCGGCCTACCCAAACTCTTAACTCTAACCCTGATCTGGATGTTTCTTGAATAAATCCCTGCTGGCTGCTTCCCTTTGGACACTCTTTTATATTTCCAGTGGCTCATCTGTTTAATCTTTTTGTGTCTCTTTCCTTACCTTGCCTTTTTCTATTTTCCACCAGTATTGTTTGTTTTGTTATTTCCTGGAGGACTAAGTCCATCTAGAATTTGAACCTGTAAAGTGATAAAAATCTCCCGGGTAGCGTCTTTGAGACATTATGGAAAAACACACTTCTGTGACATGTATATCCAGGGGCTTCCCAGGTGGCGCTAATTATAAAGAACTCATCTGCCAATGCAGGAGACACAAGAGACATGGGTTCGATCCCTGGGTCAGGAAGATCCCCTAGAGGAGGGCATGGCAACTCACTTCAGTATTCTTACCTGAAGAATCCCGTGGACAGAGGAGCCTGGCCAGCTACAGTCCATAGGGTTGTAAAGAGTTCGACACAGCTGAAGCGATTTAGCATGCATGCACCCGTGTATGTATATCCAGACTTAAAGCTGACAATTATTATGTGAGTTCCTACTGGGTTTCACTCTGTGTGAGGCAAAGTAGAGTAACACAAGGAACATATACAACTGATCTTTTCTCCCAAGAAACAGATGCTCTCTTCAAGGTGAATCAACTCAGCAACAGTGCAAGTCAGTAAATATAAGGTATCTCTCTTTCAGTGAGAAAATCTTGGATCAAGAGTTCAAGTCCTGATTGTTCCCTTATAATATGTGCTGTTTTCTTTATACACAAAAACTTAACTATTGCAGGCCTCAGTTTCATCATCATAAATATGGGTGAAATATCCATCCCTTCTCTCATTGGGTTGTGCTAAGGATAAATGAATGGAATAGTTGTAGTAACTGCAACGACTGTTGCAAAAAAAGGGTGTATAAACTGTGAATCCTATACAAACGCAATTTATGCATATTAGCCTTTCTGTAATGGTAGACAAGAAATAGAATCATGAGTAATACATACCAAAAGTGTTCACACAATGAGGAAAACAGAATTCAATAGGTTCATTCATTCATTCATTCAGTAAATATTTACTAAATATCTGCTCGGTATTCAATGCTGGGTACAAAGGGTCTCCTGTCAAGGAGCTTATCATGGAGAGAACAGAGTACATCGGATGGAGATGAGTGCTACTGGTGGAGGGATACACCAGAGAGGGGAAGTGGGAGCACTCTTTTCTATAAGGTGGTCATGGGAAGTCTCTCAATCACATTACATTTGAGTGGAAATTGGAATGACATGAAGTAGGCAATGCAGATAATTGCATGTGTGCTAAGTTGCTTCAGTCACGCCTAGCTTGTTGCAACCCCATGGACTGTAGCCCACCAGGCTCCTCTATCCATGGGATTCTCCAGGCAAGAATACTAGAGGGGGCTGCCATGCCCTCCTCCAGGGGATCTTCCTGATCCAGGGATCAAATTCGCATCTTTTACATCTCCTGCACTGGCATGTGAGTTCTTTACCACTAACACCACCTGGGAAGCCCCACAGATAATTGGGGAAAGAATATTCTAGGCAGAGCAAGGAGTAAATCGAAAGCCTTGAGAGGGAGCCGGCATGTTCAAGGCACTACACAGGGGTCAGAATGGCTGAGAAGTGGGAGCATGCAACCTTAGAAAGGCAGTGTGGAGCTGGGGGAGGGGGTTCCTAGAAGACCTTGTGGGTTGTGCTGAAAACTTTGGATTTTATTCCCAGTTGGATTGATGCTGAGAGTTTCAAATGGTGGTGCTTCCAGATACGAATGTGCTTTTCAAAGCACATTCCTGACTGGGTTTGCAGACAGGTTACAGGGGACCAAGGCCGGAAAGAGATACTTCTGATTGAACTAGAATGGTGAGAGGTGGCTGAATTCTCAAATATCTTTCCTTGCAGACAGAGCCAACAGAATTTGCTGCCCACTGGATGTGGGGTGTGAAGGAAAGAGGCAGCCATGTGGGCTCCAGTGATTTTGGTCTAAGACACTGCAAAGGGGGTCAGACTGAGAGCAGAGCCCATAGGATATTGGTGCAGATATTACTCAGAGCACAGTTTGGGATGCGGTAAACCTAAGATGATTTTATGATTTCGAAGTGAAGATATTACACAAGCATTTAGATTTATGAGTCTCAAGTTCAAGGGAGAGCTCCAGGCTAGAAAGATTAATTTGGGAATCACCAGTTGTAGATAGCATTTAAAAGCAGGGGATTCCATGAGCTTGCCTTGGGAGGGATGTGATTCCATGAGCTCGCCTTGCGAGGGATGTGTAGGGAAAGAAGAGGCTCTGTACAGGTATATGACAAGTATAAAAGTTTAGGAAATGAGGATCCAGTAAAAAAGAGGGATTATAAAAGGCAACATGGAATGAGTAAGGCTTGACTATTAAGTGCTAACCTCAGCATCCTCTGCATGAATACCTGTGCTGTGCCTCCCAAGCACCAAGAACTTTGCTTGCATTCGCTTAATCCTCACCCTGACATTCGTGCCTCAGGCATCATGCTGAGCCTGTTTACATACTGGGTCTCCCTTATTCCTCATAACATCCCGGTGAAGTCAGATTGACCGTCTCTGCTTTTCAAGTTGAGGAAGCGAATATATCTCAATCCCAATCTTCCAATTCCTCCCATACCTCCCTTCCCCTTGGTGTCTGTATTTGTTCTCTATGTCTGTGTCTCTATTTCTGTTTTGCAAACAAGACCAGCTACACCATTTTTCTAGATTCCACAAAAATTCCATATTTGCATTAATACACATTATTTGGTTTTCTCTTTCTGACTTACTTCACTCTATATGACAGTCTCTAGGTTCAGCCATATCTCTACAAATGACCCAATATTGTCCCTTTCTGTGGCCAAGTAATTGAGAAAATAGAGATGCAGAAAAGCTCAAGGAACTTGCCCCAAAGCTCACAAAATAGGAAATCAGGTCTACCAACCTCACTCTTCCTTATTCTCTTCTCTTACTCAAGGTAGTAAAGAAAAAGGCATGGAATATTCAGCTTGCAGGTCCCCAGGGTACTGGCTGAGATGGAACAAATGCAGGATGGACCACCAGAACTGTGTGAAACCCACCAGCAGTCCTGTCCCTCTTCCTGCCCTGTCTTCTGCTCACCCAAGCCCAGACTCTTCTAGAAACTGGTTCATACTGAATGGGCACTCTGGACAGATATAGGCACAGCGGAAACACCTGACCTGCCAGAACCCTTTGACAGCTGGTTTGCTAACAGGGATACGCCCTCACAAAAGCACCATGACTTGACATCAGCTAAATTATCAGGCAGTCATAACCCAAATTAAGAGATTCGAGGCAACTCACTGGAGTTGTGAGTATGTGCTCACAGGAGTATGTGCTCCTTCCTACCAAGATGAAAGATCTAGAATTGCTGGGATGGATAGAAAGTCAAGGAAAGTGACTCTGTGACTATTTATGGACCCGCTACTGTGCTCCAGGCACCATGAGAATGTTTGTGTGGGTTTATGTGTGTCGTGCAATCACAGTAAAAATGAAGGATCACAACCCCCATTTTATAAATGGAGCTAAATTCAAGAAACTCAGACAAAGCACAGTTCTTAAGGACACATGACTAGGAAGCGGCAGAGTTAAGGGGCTAGACCCAGAAGCATTTGCCTTAGAGCAACGATAAAAGTATTGCTTTGAACACTCAACCAAATGGAAAGGGAATAGGGAATCTGGGTGAAGGAATGCCCTCAGACTCTTTTATGGTGATGCAATCATTTTAGTAAGATTAGAGAGAACTAGCGGGGCCTTTAGAGTACTGTTTCTCAAACTTTACTCTGCTCATGAATCATGGGCAATACAGTTCAAATGAAGATTCCAACCCTGTGGTCTCAGAAGCAGCCTGATTTTGTGCATTTCCAAGTTTCCAGGCGCTACAAGTTTGCAGACCATACTTAGAGTAGCAAGGTCTTAAAGATACACCTGGCACCATGTTTCCCAAATTTCATTCACTCAAATTCCACCTATAATGTTGACCTAATATCATGTTTAAAATGACTCACTTTCTGTTACTTAAAAATTAGACCACTGCCGAGTGCTGAAGCATTGATGCTTTTGAACTGTGGTGTTGCAGAAGACTCCTGAGAGTCCCTTGGACTGCAAGGAAATCAAACAAGTCCATCCTCAAGGAAATCAACCCTGAATATTCATTGGAAGGACTGATGCTGAAGCGGAAGCTCTAATTCTTTGGCCACTGGATGCAAAGAGCTGACTTATTAGAAAAGACCCTGATGCTGGGAAAGATTGAAGGCAGGAGGAGAAGGGGACGACAGAGGATGAGATGGTTGGATGGCATCACTGACTCAATGGACATAAGTTTGAGCAAACTCCAGGAGATGGTGAAAGGCAGGGAAGCTTGGCATACTGCAGTCCATGGGGTGGCAAAGAGTCAGACACGACTGAGTGACTGAACAACAAATAAATGAAAAAGCAATATCAGGACTTCCCCGGTGGGCCAGTCGGTAAAGAATCCACCGGCAATGCAGGAGACCCGAGTTCGATCCCTGGGTTGGAAAGACCCCCTTGGAGAAGGAAATGGCAACCCACTCCAATATTCTTGCCTGGAGAATTCCATCTATGGAGGAGCCTGGTGGGCTACAGTCCATGAGGTCATAAGTCTATGGGACATAGACTTAGTTACTAAACCACCACCAAAGGTAAACATATTAACACCAGGATTATTTTACTCAACAGATAGGATTCCTTAATGTTTCTGAGCCTGATATCTGTTCTTTAATTTTAAAAAAGAAAAAGAAAATGAGGGGATCACCCACATGATAGCAGGGTATTGAAATCATACTAGCTTCAAAGTGAGCCTTTCTCCTTAACACAGTTCAGAGAGGGGAAAAAAAGAGAGAATTTATAATGAGTCAAGGAATATTAACATCTAAAATTACCTTCACTCCCAAGGAAACACTGATCTCATACACCACATTCAGAAGGGATTGTCGCTTGCTCAAAGGCACACAGCCAGTGGATGGCAAGACCAAACTGCAGGGCAGTTAAGCCACAGGAAGTTATTTCAACCCTCTACAGGCTTTAACCATCCCTGTCCCCATTTCCATTCCTTCATGAGGCTTGAATAGGCATCGAGCAAGTCAAAACAAGCTAAATGCTCTCCCTCTTCAGTTGTTAAGTGGTAGAAGAAGCAACATGCCAAATTCTCCCATCCCTCCAGACAGACCTTCTTACTACCCTTGAGAAGAGTGCCTAACTTCACAGGTGAAGCCCGGATGAAGCCCTTTCTGATGCCTTCATTATTGCAATGTCCAGGGCCCTTATTCTTTTCCCAAGCGAAGACCTGGTTGGCTGATCATCTTTGTTTGTATTCTTAGGTTGTTAACACAGCTTGAGGTTCTTTTTTCCCCCCTGGACACTTTCCTCATCAAGATTCCTTAGTCCAAGAGTGCAAACAAACACACCTTCTGGGGAGAAGGTGCTATGAGCACCTAGGGAGTGGTAGATAAAGATCTCAGTGTGTCCGAAATTCTGGATTGGCAATTCAGCTCTTCCAGAAGTGTGAGTGTGTGTGAGAGTGTGTGTACGTGTGTGTGTTTTACAAGAGTTGCAGCTTTCTGATCCTTTCCCTCACTCTCAGTGGGGATTAACTGCTTTCTGACCTGCCTACACCATTGAGAATTTGTGAGGATTTAATCACTCTTTTCAGCACATTCTCATATTACCTGTCGTTTGTTGAGTATTTATTATTTACCAGCACTTACTCACTTTGCCTGTACAATTAATCCAGCAAAACCCAGGAGGCACTGCCTCCACCATTCAGATCAGGAAATTGAAGCTCCTGAAAGGTGATATGATGGGTGTTTACTGAGAGAACCCCAAAGAAACTAAAAGTGCATGCCGATATAAGGTGATGGATGACACATTTCTTTCTCTTATTTTTTTAACCCAGTTCATATTTAATAAGTGAAGATTATGTATTAAATATTGGGGTTACTAAGATTTTTATATCCTGGATACAAGATAAACAAGGCACAAACCTGCCCCTCAAGAAATGTAGTCTGGTCAGAAAACTAGAAAATGCTTGGACTTCACACAGCTTAATACATAATACCAAACCAGTATATAATAAGAGAAGTATTACCTTTGTTCTAGTTTCTGACTTGCTTGGTTCTACTCACTGAAGGCTATGACAAACCTAGACAGCATTAAAAAGCAGAGACATCATCTCACCAACAAAGGTCCATCTAGTCAAAGCTATGATATTTCTGGTAGTCATGTACGGATGTGAGAGTTGGACCACAAAGAAGGCTGAGCACTGAAAAAGTGATGCTTTTGAATTGCAGTGCTGGAAACAACTCTTGAGAGTCCTTTGGACAGCACAGAGATCACATCAATCAATCCTAATGGAAATTAACCCTGAACACTCATTGGAAAGACGGATGTTAAAGCTTCAATCATTTGGCCACTTGATACAAACAACCAGCTAATTGGAAAACACTGTTGCTGGGAAAGATTGAAGGCAAAAGGAAAAGAGGGCTGCAAAGGATGAGGCAGTTGCATAGTGTCACCTATTCAACAGATATGAACTTGGGCGAACTCTGGGAGATGGTGAGGGACAGGACGCCCTGATGTGCTGCTGTCCGTGGGGTTGCAGAGTCAGACACAACTTACCGACTGAACAAGAACAACGACTAGCTGTGGAGTCTACTACCTTGAGTAGGTTTGGATAAAATAACTCTCAGATCCAAGTTTTCATGTCTGAGTAAGAGAGATAATAGGGTATTCGACTTGCGAGGTTATGATGGAATGAATTCTATCTGTAGATGCAATGTGATATGTGTATTCTTTACATTAAAGGAACATGAGTTCTGGAGTCAAATGGAAACCGTGTTTTAATCTTGAAAAGTAAGTTTGGCTCAATGTGGGCACATGATATCATCTCTGAGTCTCATATCACATGTGAGGATAATTTCTATTTGCAAGGTGGTTGAAAAAATGAAATTACACTAAATGCAAGCACCTGGCATAGTGCCTGGCACATAATGGGTATGGAGGAAGGTTTGTTTTCTTCCTACCTGCCCCAAGCATTTTCTCTTCTTTGTGGTAGCACAGGAGAGAAGTGAGTTTTTCTCAGGGATGCAGGGGTAGGCTTATGGGCAGATAATACAGGAGGACCTTGAAAGCCCCTTGTGTAGGTGGTGGATGAACATGTAAGGGGACAATATAGACAAAGAGACAGAGGCAGTGAAATACAAGGGCTGCCTGGAGAAAGGGAGTCATTCAGTGTTTGTGAAAATAGGGGTGTGGAGAGTTGCAAAACTCCATCGCTTTCTTGAGACGACCACTGATCAAGATAAAGATAGGAAAATCTTGATATATGCTGTCTTAACCTCTGAAGCCTCCTTATTTCCATCAAGATAAGTCCCAACTTCTCATCCTGGCTTATGAGTTTTCCATGTCCTGGTACCCAACAGTGGAAGCCAAAAAGAGTGCACTTCTACTGCCCAGGGTAAGACATGCATACAGAGTGTTCCCATGCCAAGAGATAAAGCCTCAGAAAGATAACTCAAATTCAAATGCCTAGAATTTAATGCAATGTTGAGAGCAAGGGCTGTGACAGCAATGAGCACTTGAGTTCCAGTCCTGGTTTGGACACCCTCTCTGTTTGTGACTTTGGGTAAGGTACTTCTTCAACTTTTAACTTCCTCATTTGAATAATTCTCCCTTATGGCAATTAAATAGAGTTTAGCTCATGGGATGGTTCCAAAGATGAAAGGAAATAATGCATAAAAGATACTTAGAGTAATGCCTGACAATAAGGGAAGGGCTAAATAAATGATAGCTGTTTTTAACAAATTGCTCATTTTATCAGATCAAAGGAATCAAGAGGATTTTTCTTCCAAGGCTACTCACAATGACCACAACAGAAACAAGAGAGGCATTATTACTGGCCCTGGGGGTAGCCTCAGAGGCTGCCTCCTCCCAGTGATTCCAGCTTTGGGAAGGCATTGGAACAGACTAAAGAGCCCAGAAATGAATGCACTCACTTTGGCCAATTAATCTACAACAAAGGAGGGAAGAATATATGATGAAGAAAAGACAATTTCTTCAATTAGTGGTGGTAGGAAAACTGGACAGCTATATGTAAAAGAATGAAATTAAAATATTCTCTAACACCATAAATAAAAATAAACTCAAAATGTGTTAAAGACCTAAATGAAAGACCAGAAACCATAAAGCTCCTAGAGGAAAATATAGGCAGAACACTCTTTAATATAAATCAGAGCAGTATTTTTTGGATCTGTCTCCTAAAGCAAAGAAAATAAAAGCAAAAATAAACAAATGAGACCTAATTAAACTTGAAAGCTTTTGGACAGCAAAGGAAACCATCAACAAAATGAAAAGACAACCTACTGAATAGGAGAATATATTTACAAATGATAATGACTGATAAGCAGCTAATATTCAAAATATAAAAACAGCCCATACAACTCAACATAAAACAAAACAAATGGATTAAAAATGTCTATCTGAATAGACATTTCTCCAAAGAGGACATGCAGATGGCCAACAGGCACATAGCAAAGATGCTCAACATCACAAATCATCAGGGAAATGCAAATAAAACCCAGAGGTGTGAGGTGTTATCAGAATGGCTATCAAAAAGAACACAAATAACAAATATTGGCAAGGATGTGGAGAAAAGGGAGCCCTTGTGGGAATGTATTAGTGCAGCCACTGCGGAAAACAGTGTGGAGCTTTTCCAAAAAATAACTGAAAATAGAGCTACCATACGCCCCAGCACTTCCATCCTGCGTATTTACCTTAAAAACAATAACATCAGTTGAAGATGCAGCATTGTTTACAACTACCAAGATACGGAAGCAACCTAATTGTTCACCAACAGATGAATGGATAAAGAAGATGTGATATCTCACACACACACACACACACACACACACACTCGTATATTCACAATGAAATACTACTCAGTCATAAAAGAAGGTTTCCCAGGTAGCGCTAGTGGTAAAGAACCTGCCTGCCAATGCAGGAGACAAGAGATGTGGGTTCAATCCCTGGACTGGGAAGATCCCCTGGAAGAGGAAATGGCAACTCATCCCAGTATTCTTGCCTGGGAAATCCCATAGACAGAGGATCCTGGCTGGCTACAGTCCATGGGGTCGCAGAAAGCTGGACACGACTGAAGGGACTTAGCATAGACGCATAAAAAAGAAGGAAATCTTGCCATTTTGCAGCAACATGGAAGGATTAAAGGGTATTAGGCTAAGTGAAGTAAGTTAAATAGAGTAAGACAGGTACTTCACGATATCATTTATATGCAGAATCTAAAAAATACAACAAACTAGTGGATGTAATAAGAAAGAAACAGACTCACAGATACAGAGAGCAAACTGGTGGTTACCAGTGAGGACTGTCAAGAGGAGAGGGGCTCTATAGGACTAGGAGATTAAGAGGTACAAATTATTAGGTATAAAAATAAGCTACAAGGATACACTATGCAACACAGGGGATTTACAGCCAATATTCTATAATAACTGTAAGTGGAGTAAAATTTGTGACTCACTATATTGTACATCTGTAACTTATATAATGTTGGACATCAACATACTTCAATTTTAAAAAGAATTACTAAAAAAGGCAGGCATTGAAGAAAGCTTAGAGATCTAGGGATCATAAGGCATTTAGATATTATCTGATCTGAGGTCTATGCCCTCATCTGCCCATTTCACAGATTGCAAAGTTGAGGGTCTAAGAGAGGACATTCGCACCCCTTGTTGGTTACCAAGCAAATCGGTAGCAGAGTGAAACATAGAAGCTTGGTCTTTTGATTTCCAAATTTAGTTTTTTCTTATATTATTATTATAACTGGTAAAGTTGCTGGAAACAGAATGCCATCATCTCAGATGCAGCCTCTCTCTTTTTTCCACTTTTTTTTTCTTCCTTATTTTGAAAGCGAAACGAAATAATAAAATGCAGAGTCCTGTGTCTTGAGGCTTCATTTCATTTACAGAAGATGCAGGATGCAAATAAATAGTGTGAGTTAAAAATAAACCTCCTGGTGTGGCTGTAACATTTTATATTTAGCTCTTTTAAAAGAAAATCCTATGGATAGAATAATGCCAACCTTGATTCTTCTGGAACAGATACTTATTGCAACTGAAGACACTTTATGTGATGCGCTCTCTTATCTGGGCTCTCCATCACCATGTCAATAAAGGCATTACTAACAGGAAGATACTTACCTATAAATCTGTAGATATTTTTCTATATCTATCTATCTATATATATATATACACACACACACATTCTCTCTCTACATATATATACACACACACAGAAACATGCATGTATTTACATATATGTATACACATATGTATACACATATGTATGTACATACACAGTAACTTTCAGGATTGGTATGACTTTTCTTCATCCGTGCTTTTACCCGTGATGGCAGAGTCAGTTTGCTCAGAAACATAAATTTACCAAATTGCTATACTGCTGGCCAGGAACACCTTTGATGTGCCAGGCAAAAGGACTAGCTCAGACCTCTCTGAGGGAAGACTCTTAATTTTTGTTTTGAAAGTCTTGGGATTCATGTTCTTCCTAAAACCAGCCTTCAGAGTTCTCCTCTCTGCTCTTCCATGTGACTTCTCGGTTTTTAACCCTAACTCGTGAGGTTGAGAGCTCAAAGCCATCCTGGTGTCCCAAGGCATAATCCAGCCCCACCCTCCAGAGCATGAGCAGGGCACAGAGTTGGAGGCAAATGTCTAGACTAACAATAATTTACCTGAATTTCTCCTCTCTGCTTAGATCTCTATAGAAGACTCTGAGGGGGTAGAGAACTGAGTATTCCAGAATCCCGTTTCCTGGATAAATGAGATGTCATCTCATCATCATTTTACTAAAGATGAAACGGAGGCACAGGGAGGTTAGTTCATTTGCCAAAGACACACCTGAAATCAGGTCACGATCCCTCTGTTCATTCTCCAGCACCCACAGTCTCCCACTCCAGGTTGGGTGTGTTTCTTGATCTTGGTCCCTTACAAGTCACTGAGAGAGATACAAATGAATGCCTTCTTGTTCTGCGAGCCAGAAGCTCCCTATCCACTAAGACTGTCCCTCCATGATGGCCTGAATGGGTCAGCTTTCCATTCTTAGACCACCTATAATCATCAGGGTGCTTGACCAACTGTCTCCTTTGGTTGGTCCTTTGAATGAAGGACCACAGGAGGAACTGAGATGTCCTGCCTGGACACCCATCCTCTTCTATAGCAATGCCCACAGCAAGGCTGCTTACATCCAGCTAGTTACTAATGATCGCTGGAAAATAATAGAATTGATATGATAACTAATGTTGTAGATTCTTTTCAGTTTATAATTACCTTCACATTTATCATTTCAGAGATCAATTTACTCAGGCTTTCAGTAAACATCTATTTTAAGTCAGGTCCCACATCAGTCACTGGGAATACAGGTATAATGAGACAGAGAAAAAATGTATTCTCTTCACAGCAGGCAAATGATTTTGCAAGAGGGAGACCCACTATGTTTGGTTTTACTTTGATTAGCCTGCTATGGCAGGCGTATCCTGGGGAGATTGGAGATCGTCTGTTCCCAAGGTTTCCATGAAGTGGATGAAGCTGCTCTGCATGAAACAAGCTCAGGACTGATCTGTCGAGCAGAGGGTAGCAGACACAGAAGAGGGGAGAGGGAGGCCAGGGAGGAGGCGAGGCCAGTGCCCTGTAGGCTGGGCTGAGGCCTCTCCCAGGCCTCTGCAAAGCTGAAGTAAGATTGCTCAGTTCACACAATGGCTGGAGTGGGCACACTGTATCTGTGGACACTGGAGTCAGGGGCTGCTGAGTCGCAAAGCAGGGACAACACTGGTACCCGGGCTGGAGGAAGGGAGTCAACTTCCGAGCCAGTTTGCAATGTGAAAGCTCAGACCAGGCTCTCCGGTAGCTCACGGCCTTGGAGATCCGGCAGATGATAGCATCTGAGATCATGATGTAGAGGCCTGAAGAAAGAGGTGAGTGTAGTATGCAGAGAGAGCCCCAGGGGCAGGCCCTTTAACTCTTCCTGGTGAACACAAAGGCGGGCGTGACCGAGGAACTGCACTTAGGATGGCTGCCAAGTTTCCAAGTGGCCAAAGGAGACGGCTTTCCTGGGAGTGCAATATCACCTGCCTCCAGAAGACAAAGACTCTGTGAGGATTCCTGGTGCCTGGAGGGTGAGGCACAAGGCAGGGCAGGGAGGGAGGGGCCGGGGAGGTGGACAGGGGCAGGACCTCAGGAGCGCACCTTGAAGCTGAGTGATGGGCTGCCCCCAGGAGTTTTAGGGATGGTAGTTTTGGAACTTCTAGGGAGATAGGTGAACTCTTGCTTTGAGGATGTGAACTAGCTGATGACTTGGGCTGAGAGAATTCTATGTCCTTGGACAGCAAGGAGATCAAACCAGTCAATCCTAAAGGACATCAACTCTGAATATTCCCTGGAAGGACTGATGCTGAAGTTGAAGTTCCAATATTTTGTTCACCTGATGTGAAGAACTGACTCATTGGAGAAGACCCTGATGATGGGAAATATTGAGGGCAGAAGGAGAAGGGGGTGACAGAGGATGAGATGGTTGGATGGCTTCACCGACTCAATGGGCATGAATTTGAGCAAACTCTGGAAGGACAGAGGAGCCTGGTGTGCTGCAGTCCATGGGGTGACAAAGAGCTGGATAGGACTTAGTGACAAAAACCAACAATTCAGTGTCCAGGAAAAACAATGAAGTTTGAGGTGGAAAGAAGCACACGCCTGAGGGGTGTGGACTCAAGTCCCCTGGGCCACCTAAGGGGATCAGGGGCCCTAAGGGGGTCAGAGTCCACTCCTCGGCCCAGCGCACACATATTACTTCCTTGGTGCAGAGAGAGTTGGATTCGGTATTCCACTTGACAGCATGGAATGGATACAATGACTGACTGTGAGATCTCTCCCTTGGGAAAAATGGACTATGCAAGTCACCTCTATCCTGCCCACCAGCATCAGATTCAGACATTTATTTGGTAACGTATTAAGGACCACGCTGCAGGACAAAGACTTTCCTATTGATTAATTCGTTTATTCTTCTCAACAGCCCTGAATGCTTACCAGTCATTCTTTATAGCTATTATCCCTGTACTGATGGGTGCAGAATCTGAGGTGTTGAGAAGTTATGTGACTTGATTCAGTAATTAGGTGAGAAGACCGGGGTTTGAACTCCAAAAAACCCAATGCTTCATATTCCCTTATTCGAGCTGAAACAAGCTTGGAGGCAAAGCTGTCCCAGGTCTAGAAAAAGAGACAAAAGCACAGGCTCCTTCCCGCAAGAAGTTCACTGTCTAGAGGGGAGCTGGGTATGCAAACAACCCAATGTAACATAACCCTTATGATTCCAGGAGGCAGGTACTGTCATTATCCCCATTTTACATATAAGGACACTGAGGCATAGACGGGGTAAGTCACACAGCTAGGAGGTGGAAGGCAAACGGTGCTGGCTGTCTGGCTCTGCCTGTGGTCTTGATCACGACACCACACCATGTTCTGACCTGGAACTGGTGATACAGTGTTATCATACCTTACTCCACGAGTCTGCAGCCCCTCTGGGTTACTCTACTGCAGCAGTTCTCAGCCAGGTGAGACTTTACCGCTGGAGGTTATCTGACAATGTTTGGAGGAATTCTGACTGTCACTACTAAGGAAGGAAGGGGGTGCTATTGGTACTTAGTGGTTAAAGCTCAGGGATGCTGTTTAACGTACTACGGTGCACAGGGTGGCCTCCCACAGCAGTTACCCACTCCCCAGGGTCCACAGTGCTTGTGCTGAGAAACCTTGCTTTTCAAGAGTACATAGAAGCCAAGTTTAAGTGATGGTTTCTCATCAGTCTGGCTAGACAGGGAGCCCCATGTGCTTAGCACAGAGCTAGGCAAGTAGTGAGACTCTGTGAATGTCTGTGAAACACCACAGGTATCAATAACTAAATAAAACATGCCTTTGGGGTTGACTGCATCATATAATTTTGCCTATTAGCCATTCATTCATGCAGGGATACTGTTTTTTTTTTTTTTTTAATATCTGCAAAATGAACCAGGCATCACAGTCTCCAAACTCATAGCCCAGCAAGGGCAACAGGAGAGGAACAAGGGTAAGAGCGAGCCAAGGTGAAAAGGAGATGTGTTTGAGACAGGGCAACCCGTGGACAAGAAAAACTGCTCAGGCCTCCAGGAGACATGTCCCTTTGCAAACAAGGCAGCGGTTTGAGAGGTACAGGTAAGTGCAGATTTTCCCTTTGAATCTTTTGGATGTGTGAACTCAATTAACATTTGGAATAGGTTTAGAGATTTTGTGATAAGAAGCAGCATTTTCCTTCCAGCTTCCCTGCTGCTCTAGCCCAAACCTGGTTTCCCTAGATCCTCCTTATCATGGAGGTTCAAGATCAGAGCTGGAGCAGACAGACGAAAAGGCACCAACTGCAGACTAATTAATTAAAGGCCTAGATAAATTACAATGTTATTTATCGCTCAATTATAGTAATTATTTCTTCCATGTTTTAGTACAATTAACTTGCCTTTCAGCATGACTGCTGATTTCTCCTTTAACTACCCTCTCCACTCATGGATTGGTGTCTTTCTGTCCCTGGGTGTCCTCTGGACAAGATAGACCAGATATTAAATGATAGAAAAATAAATGCTGGCACAGAAAACACTGAGGCTGAAAGTGCCTGGTATGTGAATAACCTCTCATATGTGAACAGCCTGAGTTCTGAGAGACAGAGAGACTTGCTCAAGGGTTGAGAGCCCTGGGACATGCACCTGAACTTTTAAAGGATACAGTTTATGCCCTGATCCTACAGCAACTAATATTTTGCAAAGCATGCATTTTATTTTTGCACGTAATAAACCTCTAACAAAGGAACATTTGTGAAAGAATACCAAGAAGTCCATCCCTTAATCCACTCATTTACTGCAGAATACCTTGAAGCTCTGAATCTCTGGTATTTTTCAGCGACCTGTTTGACTCCCTTCAAGACACATGGAACAGGGATGGAAGAGAACCGCATTCGGGTACAGCCTGTGTCCTCTTCTCTTCACGGGCATTTACCATGTCTAAATTTAGAGAAAGGACAGGTGGCACATGCAGTTTCTTCCACATTTCTGTGTCTAAAGAGGCAGAACGGCCTCATAGGGAAAAATAGAGCCCTGAGGAGACAACCCTGAGGGTTCATCCTAACTCTGACTGCATCTCACCTTGGGCAGATTACCTACTTTGAGATGCCTGGGTTTCCTCACCTGAAAACAATGTCTGTGTCACCAGCCAGCGTGCAGGGTTCCCGTTAGGCTGGATGTGAATATTCCTGACATAGCACAGACAAGACAGTTACACAGAATGCAGGCTCAGCACACAGGAGTTACCAGAGCCTCTCAGGCGACCTTAGGGGAATGAGGCATGCAGCAATTTTGTTCTTCTTTTTAGAGGAAGATGGAAAATGTGCTTTTCAACCACGTCTGCTGAGAACACAAGGGAGAAGACAGTATTCAAAGAGCTGAGACCAGTATTGAAAAGCCACACTGAGCTGGGACCTCTGGTCTTAATGGAAGTGAAATAATGATCATATGATAATGACTTCTGCTGGTCTGGTGCTCATCTTTGCAACAACTCATTTAATCCTCTCAAGAAGTCTTCTGCAGCAGTTATTAATATCCTCGTTTTATCAACGCAGGAACTAAAGCTCAGGGAGTTGAGGTGTGTAGATCAGAGTCACACAAGGAGTAAGGAGACCCGGGACTCAGCTCTTTTGAAAGGTCCATTCTGGAGCATAGCACGAAAAAGATGCTATAGTTCTCCAAAATTCCATATCACCCCTGGATCCAGCACATAGCTGGCTTTATAAGAATGGAAGCTTAATCAAGATGAGATAAATTCTTTACTTTCCCATAACAAATAGGAAACTTCTTCGATCATTCAGACAAAGGGAATCAAACAAGGGGTTCACACTTGCAGTGCAGGGTAAGAAATCTGAAGTGCGCCTTTTGCGGGTGGGTGGGGCAGAGTCAAGCATGGTGTCTAACTCCACAGGGCAGCAGTAGCTCAGTGCCACCTCTGTGAAAGAGTGTGCTAGCTGCTCAGTAGTGCCTGACCTTTTGTGACCCCATGGACTGTAGCCCACCAGGTTCCTCTATCCATGGGATTCTCTAGGCAAGAATACTGGAGTGGGTAGCCATTCCCTTCTCCAGGCGATCTTACCAACCTAGAGGACAAACCTGGGTCTTCTGCATTGCAGGCAGATTCTTTACTATCTGAGCCGCCAAACTGTCTCTAAATAGGTGAGGCCTTGAGATTTTGACTTTGAGTGGGAAGGAGAGAGGAAAGAGGTTCAAGTATCCCAAAACTCTGAATCACTCTCCTATCTTTCCTCTTGCTATGAGTCGGGACCTCTTTGATGGCTACATTTTTATTTTGCACAAAATATAAAGTAAATGTATATACAAAATATTTTCATATATTTTGTATGAAATGTAAAACACACACACACACACACACACACACGCAGAGGGAGGGGGAGCCTGGAGGGCTATAGTCCACAGGGTTGCAAAGATTTGTATATGACTAAGAACAACAGCAACAGATACACACACACACACACACACACACACACACACACACTCTTCTGGGAACTGAATCACATATGGCCAATATTAAAATTTTGTAAATTATGGAAACATAACAAATATTAGGAAAAAATTGTCCATCAGCTCAATATCCATTCAAACTTAGATATATACTGTGATGCTCACTTCCTCCCTCGAATAGCACTGGAAGGGGTCTTCATTCTTACAGGTGTGAACAGTGAGGTGCACAGAGGTATGGAAACTTCTCGAGACGTCATAGCTAATCAGTGCCAAGACTGGGTCTGGCACCCTGACTCCAGTGCCCACAGTCTGGGCTGTAGCACTACACTGTCCCTCTGAGGGATGGCTCTGAAGTCAGAGAAACCTGGCTGCAAATTCCCACCTGCTCTTACCAGTGAACTTGGGCAAATTATTTCACTTTTTTTTTTAGCCTCAGCTTTTTTCTTAGTTACTAAAGGATGGACTTGGTTGGCTTAAAATAATTTCCTAAAAGATGCAGATGTTTAAAAAGGCTGACAAAGTACGCAGTGTAAGGGATGATGGTGTCTTGGAGGGAGTATTATTCGGTGGCTAATAGTGTTGGCCTGAGGGAGTCTGCCCGGCCAGGCAAGGGAGCAGACAGGACAGACACAATGGTACGGGCCCAGCGTGCCACGACTGGTCACCACTGAACTGGACCCCTCCTAGGTGCCAGCTGAGAAAGAGGAAGCCCCTGGAAATATTAACATAAACCAAGAGGTAGCGAATAATGTCAGCCTCAAACACAGGCAGCGGGCACCTCAGAATGGAACATAGATCAAAGTAGCACATCTGCAAACACATGGGAAAAATGAGGCCCATAGTCCCAGCCGTGAGGATCACAGTGGCGCACGTGTGGTGAGGCTCTTCTTTTCAGACTCTGGAAACGCACTGAAAGGACCATGAAATGTATTTCAAAAGACAGGCCATCTGTGATGAGAAGAGAAACTTCCTTTGTCTTTGTACAAAGAGGCTTGCATTTTGCAGACATGGGAAGAACAGAATGATGTTCTTCTCAGGTGGAATTCTGATCAGAAAATGAACATGAGTTCGTTGGCTGTGTGCCACTGTGTATGAGTGTAGGAGCGAGAAAGGGGAAGTGAGAAGGAATCTCCAGCTTGGCTGATTATTTGACTTCATCAAAGAATACTGAAGGGTCTCCCTCACTGGAAGCTCTGTGCTTGCAGAAGGCAGGAACTCTTTGTCTAGATTTCTTTTTGAAGAAAGAAGAGTGGGGTTGAGTAGCTGATACTCTATAAAATGATGGCACTATGATGGGCAGTGAGTGAGTGAAAGTCGCTAGTCGTGTCTGACTCTTTGTGATCCTATGATGGACCATACAGTCCATGGAATTCTCCAGGCCAGATTACTGGGCTTTCCCTTCCCCAGGGAATCTTCCCAACCCAGGGATTGAACCAAGGTCTCCCCCAATGCAGGCAGATTCTTTACCAGCTGAGAGCCACAAGGGAAGCCCATGATGGACAACACATCTCCCTAAAGGTGTGCTGTGTCCTATGAGATAGCCAAAGAGAAAAAGGGTTTTACGGTCATAAGAATTTGGAAAAGGAATATGTAGCTCCACCTAAAATACTCCTAACACATTGGTATCTTTAGATCTTTGGGAGGTCCTGCAATAACAACAACAAAAATCTTTTATTTTTTCACTTTCCTACTCCCTAAGTATATTTGGTTCAAATGGTCTTTTGCCTGCAACTAATACACTTAGGGCTTCCCAGGTGGCTCAAAGGTAAAGAATCTGCCTGCCAATGCAGGAGATGCAGGTTCAGTCCCTGGGACAGGAAGATCCCCTGCAGGAAGAAATGCCAACCCACTCCAGTATTCTTTCCTGGAGAATCCTATGGACAGAGAAGCCTGGTGGGTTTACAGTCATGGGATCACCAAGAGTTGCACATGACTTAGTGACTGAGCATGAATGAAACACCACCTTTTAGGCAAATGTTGATGTATGGGATTCAATCACAGTATCAAGAATCAAGAACCCCGAGTTTGGTACTGCTTTGGTAGTAACTTTGTGTAATATAAGGCAAAGGCAAAAGCGATCCTTTGCTTGGCTCAACTTATCACTGAAGGTTGCTTTGCAAATAAAATGCTCTCACTGAACTAATCATCACTTTCAAAAGTTAGAAATATTATACAAATACAACAGACTGTTGTACTTCTTGGTAATTATGTGATCATTTGAAAGCCTTTGAGCAACAAAGGCAAAAATAAGCAAATGGGACTACGTTAAACTGCAAAGCTGCTACACAGCCAAGGAAACAAGCAACAAATGAAGAGGCAACCTACTGCCTGGGAGAAATATTTGCAAACCATGTCTCTGATGAAGGGTTACTATTCAAACTATAAAAAGAACGTATACCAGTCAACAGGGAAGAATGAACAATCCAATTAAAAATGGGCAGAGGATCTGAGTACACCCTTTACCAAGGAAGACATTTGGATGGCCAACAGGCACGTGAAAAGATTCTCAGTATCGCTAATCAGCAGGGAGATGCAAATCAAAACCACAATGAGATATCAACTCGCACCTGTTAGAATGCCTATTGTTAAAAAGACAAGAAAAACAATTATTGGCAAGGATGCAGAGAAAAGGCAATTCTTGCACACCTGCAGTGGCAGGAATGTAAACTGGTGCAACCACAATGAAAACCAGTATGGGAGTTCCTCAAAAAATTAAAACTAAAACTGCCACGTGTGTGTGTGAGTTCCTCAGTCCTGTCCGACTCTTTGTGACCCCATGGACTGTAGCCCCCCTGCAGGCTCCTCTGTCCAAGGAATTCTCCAGGCAAGAATACCAGAGTGGATTGCCA
This sequence comes from Ovis canadensis, assembly GCF_042477335.2. Classification (NCBI taxonomy): domain Eukaryota; kingdom Metazoa; phylum Chordata; class Mammalia; order Artiodactyla; family Bovidae; genus Ovis; species Ovis canadensis. The sequence continues at coordinate 31,909,075 of NC_091265.1, read as the reverse complement.
TTTCCACCTCCAAAACTACCATATGATCCAGTAATTCCATTTCTGGATATTTATCCAAAGAAAATGAAGTCACTATCTCGAAAAGACCTCTGCAGCCCAATGTTCATTGTAGTATTATTTATAATAGCTAAGATCTGGAAATAACCTAAGTGTCCATCAGTGGAAGAATAGAGTAAAAGAATGTGGCATGTACACACAGTGGAATGTTATTTGGCTATGAAAAGGCATGAGATCCTTTCATTTGTGACAACATGGATGGATCTGAAGGGCGTTACTCTAAATATAATGTCAGATGGAGCAAAGTAAATACTGGATGATCTCACTTGTATGTGGAACCTAAAAAATAATAAGCTCACAGATACCGAGAACAGCTTGATGGTTGCCAGAGGCAGGGGTGAGGGGTAGGCAAAATGGATGAAAGGAGTCGAAGGGTATGAATTTTCAGCTATAAAATAAATAAGTCTCGGGAATACAATGTACATCACAGTGATATAGTTAATAGTTGTTGCTGTTGTTTAGCCACTGTGCTGTATATTTGAAAGTTGCTAAGAGAGTAGATTTCAAAGGTTTACAAGAAAAAAAAATTCTGTAACTGTGTATGGTGACAGATGCTAACTAGACTTCTTGCAGTCAGCATTCACAATCTATACAAATATTGAATCATTAGATTGTACAATTGAAACCAATATAATGTATGCTAATTATACCTTAATAATAATTAATAATAAAACATTTGTTTTATTCTCAAGTCAGAGAGTGTTTTTTATTGGCATAGTAGAACCTAGCCAACTCAACTACCCTAGCGAATTCACTGAACTACTCTCTTACAGTTCTATTATCTTCATTTATAAAATGTAAATTATTATTAATTCATTGTAGGGTTATTATAAAATAACAATGTGAGAAAGCCAAGTTTAAGCACAGTAGATTCACAAAAAAATGATTCATTTCATCTTCTACTGACTTGCAAAGGTTTAATATAAAACATTTTCTGTAGAGTTCATCTGAAGTTACACCCTAAGAGTTTATTTAGTAATACAACAGTAACAAAATTAACAAGAGGCCCGGAGGCTCAGACCGTAGAAAGAAACTGCCTGTAATGCAGGAGACCTGGGTTCGATCCCTGGGTTGGAAAGATCCCCTGGAGAAGGGAACGGCAGCCCCCTCCAGTATTCTTGCCTGGAGAGTCCCGTGGGCGGAGGAGCCTGGAGGGCTGCCGTCTGTGGTCGCAGAGTTGGACACCACTGAGCGACTGGCACTTCCTTTTTCAACAGTAAACATTATTATGTTGTATTTTCTCTATGATATGCTTCCCACATTGATACGACTTTTACTGCTTTGAAAAGTTAAGTGACTTGAACCAAGTACAGAGCTAGGTAAAGAGAAAACTGGATCTCTTAGACTTATCCCCATGATCTTAACCTACCATACCTCTCTACTCTGCTTTATTTCAAGATCAGCTGCAGTTTATTTCCCATTTTCAATGTTCCTTATTCTTTACTTCTTAGAATGAGGCCTTGACCAGAAGGCTGGAGTCGCCCAGGAAGCAAGAAGCCACCTCCAGTCCCTCTTTTCCTTTATGAATATTTATGATTTAGGGAGAAGAGACTCTGTTGGCAGTTCTAAGCCCTCATCATAAATCTTCATGCAGAGGCTGTTTTGGCCACAGACAGTTGCAGATTGGATCGGATGAGGAAAAACCGAGCTTGGGAAAGGTTCTTTGAAGCTGCATAATCAGATTATGATAATTTCATCAAAACCCATTTCAAAAAGCTAACATTTATCATTAGTCTGTGTATCTCCTAATTATTTCATGAGAGTTATTCCATGCAGGAATGATAAAACATTCTAGCTTGAGAGAGCTTTTTAATGCAGTGTGTACACAGCCAGATATATGGCATTGGCATACAGGTCACACTTGCATCTGGGGCTTCTCTGAGACAGTTTTCTGAAAATGTCAAAGGAGGTGACATATTGTAAAAGGTTGATATTAGTAATGAACATTAATTTCTCTTGGTCATTTCCTGTAGTAAAAAAAAATAATATCTTCTGCCCCCAAATGTAAGCGAGTATTCACTAAGGACAACAAAACTACTCATAGCACATGAAAGTCAAAATATTTTCCTAAAGAGGATTCCATATACCAGATTCCCTAAACTCTGAATTATAGAGAAGGGAAGGCATTTGTCAACCTCCATATTTCCCAGTGTCCATACTCTCTCCCATTCGCTGTCCTCTATCTGATCAGAGGGCCATCTTCCACCCAGGGTCTCAAGCCACAGGGCTGAGAGCGATCCTTGACACCCCTCCTAATTAACCAGCAAAACCCAGTCAACCACTGAGTCCTATAGCAGATGCTCTTCAAAACCACGTAGTTACCTCTTGCCTTACTCCTACTACATTAATTGTCACCCTGTTGCCTCTGAACCAGTGGAATGATTTTCACATTTTTAAAAGGTTGGGAAAAAAAATGAAAAGGAAAGCAATATTTCATGACATGTAAAAATGATATGAAATTCAGGTTTCATTGTCTAGAAATAAAATATTATTAGAATATAACCAGGTTCATGAATCACTGTATCATGTGTGGCTAATCTGGTACGACCATGCAGAGCTGATGGCTGAATACAGAATGTGTGACTGAGAAGTCTAAACCGTTCACTTCCTGGTCCTTTCCAGAATCAGTGTGAGAACCCTTTTCAGAACTGATGCAGCAGCCACTTCACTGTTCTTGACGCCCTCCAATCCTATACTTTTCGGTGCATCTTCCTACTGCACTCACAATGATCAACCAAACATTCATTTTGACACTGTCAACCCACTTAAGGACCTTCAACAACTCCTAGTCAACCACACAAATACAGGGATCAAGGCGCGGTGATTTCCACTGTCTCACTGAGACATTCCCTGCCTCCCACTGATACACCAGGTTCTCCAAAAGGCTATTTCTTATTGCTTCTTCTATCTGGATGGCTCCCCATCCTGCTGTTGTTGTTTAGTCTCTAAGTCATGTTTGAGTCTTGGGCTGAGCCATGGACTGTAGTCTGCCATGTTTATCCTAATACTCATTTCCAAATTCACCCGATGAATGCCTAATTAGCATTATGACTGACCTCAAGTGAGACCTCTTCCAGGAAGCCTTCCCTGGCTCTCCACCTTGTTTGGATGCTCCAAATACAGTGTTTTCTGTTTTTCCCCTATCATTGTAATGCATACACTATGCACTATTTTATAAAACGGATTCAAACACCCATGGATTTGGGTATGCATGGGTATACTGGAACAAGTCCCCTGCAGATATCAAGGGGTGGCTGTCTATTATAATTACAGATTTGTGACTAGATTCTTGAGGATTTGTGCTTCCTATCCTCCCACCCCAAGTCTTAATAATAATCTCAATTATTAGAGGTACTCAGTGAATATTGATTAATTAAATGATGTATCACTTAATTGGTGAGCTTCTGTTCATACTTCAAGACTTCAATCAACTGTTTCATCACCATATGGATTTTCTCTGATCATCTTCATTGGCCTATTCCAAAAATAGTTATATGTGTCTCCAGGAATGGACTACAAGGAATAAGGGATAGTTCATAAGATACATGATACATTACAGCAATAAAATAGTCTGCCCATCAAGGTAGTTCCTCAGATTTTTAGTAAACATTGCATTTTCTCTAAATTTTAATTATACCAGTTCTTTCCTCTAAATAACCTACCTCTATTAAGGTAATCAGATAAAAGTTGAGAGCCAAGAACAAAATTGATCCTTAATTTTATAATATTAAATTAATCAGCTAATAAAATTTAGTTTATCTGTATCTTAGTATCTCAAAAATTTTAAAACAAACAGAATTTCAGAGCCCAGGTAATAGACTAAAAGTATCTCTGGGACAATAAGCTCAAGTTCTGTGATTTCAAAGGAAATCCTCTGCTTCCTCCTTTTTCCCCATCTAAATTTCTCCTTTTTTTACATTCTCTCTCTCCCTCCTGATCAGACTCACTTTTTTTTTTTTTCAGACTCACTTTTGACAAGGTAAACATTTCCTTTCAAACCTTGTAGTCCACATAACAGAGTTATGCCAAAATCTAAAGTTGCAGGAATAATCACAGTAAGTCAGTTGGATAGCGATTTTACCAAGCAGGGAGGGTGAAAAAATTACCAGTTCAGTGTACAGTGACAGCTAAAGCCCAGATGCAGAGGAAGGCACGGCAACCCACCCCAGTATTCTTGCCTGGAGAAACCTACGGACAGAGGAGCCTGGCGGGCTACAGTCCATAAGGTCGCAAAGAGTCAGATATGACTAAAGCGACTTAGCACACACGCACAACCCAGATACACTGTGTTTAGCCCTGATCCACTTTCTAGGTTAAATGCCTGTGTACCTAACTAATCCATCTAGTCCAGGCATAAATGGCTCATTTGCTCTTTGATTCTCAAGTTAGAATTGTTCATGAAATTCTAATCTCTGCTTTGAGGGAGTCTTTGTGCTTCTAGTTAACCCAATGAAGTGCAAAGCAGGAAGAGTTTGGGGTCTCCCTTGAACATGAACATACATGTCTACTCTCACACATATAGAATCTGTCCTAAGTAAATAGTCCACATGAAGAATACAGGTGTATGCAAAGGGATGTTCAATACAGCTTTATATACACTAGTGAATCATTGAAGCCATTTAAATTGCTGTTTAAACAAAATGTATTATATCTACTTACTGTAATTTAGAAAACAAAGATCATGGCATCTGGTCCCATCACTTTGCGGCAAATAGATGGGGAAACAGTGGCAGACTTTATTTTGGGGGGTCCAAAATCACTGCAGATGGTGATTGCAGCCATGAAATTAAAAGACGCTTACTCCTTGGAAGAAAAGTTATGACCAACCTAGATAGCATATTCAAAAGCAGAGACATTACTTTGCCAAAAAAGGTCCGTCTAGTCAAGGCTATGGTTTTTCCAGTGGTCATGTATGGATGCAAGAGTTGGACTGTGAAGAAGGCTGAGCACTGAAGAATTGATGCTTTTGAACTGTGGTGTTGGAGAAGACTCTTGAGAGTCCCTTGGGCTGCAAGGAGATCCAACCAGTCCATTCTGAAGGAGATAAGCCCTGGGATTTCTTTGGAAGGAATGATGCTAAAGCTGAAACTCCAGTACTTTGGCCACCTCATGGGAAGAGTTGACTCATTGGAAAAGACTCTGATGCTGGGAGGGATTGGGGGCAGGAGGAGAAGGAGACGACAGAGGATGAGATGGCTGGATGGCATCATGGACTCGATGGACGTGAGTCTGAGTGAACTCCGGGAGATGGTGATGGACAGGGAGGCCTGGCGTGCTGCGATTCATGGAGTCACAGAGTCTGACACAACTGAGCGACTGAACTGAACTGAACTGAACTGTAATTTTATGCAGCTGCTAATAATCATATTAACTATGTTATTTCATGGAAAATATCTTATGATATGAGATGAAAGAAGCTGATGACTTTGTAAATAACTACGAATTGTATATGTGTAAATACTTCCTTAAACTGATGTGTTCCTTTGTTGGTGTAGTTGGTCTATAGGTGCAAGTCTTGGTTTTATTGTTGAAATCTTCTATGACATTGCTGTATTTTACTCTTATAATTAAAGTTTTACAAGTGCATTGTCAATATGCCATGGACTTTGCATTTCTTTCATAGTGTTTGCTAATATTGAGCGTTTTGAGTAATGTATATTATAAGAAAAACTATTGATCATAGAATCTCAAGATTGGAAAGGACTTACAAGTTACATACATACTCCCTTCTTTCTATCTCTTTTGGAACCATTTTCAAGATCTGTGTTTGGTGTTTAAAAGCAAAGCCATCATGGTGAAAGAAGTCAGAAAAATAGTGACCACTGATAGATGCTAATTATGGGTAAGGCACTGAGAAGACCCCTGGAGTCGACATGTTCTATATCTTAAACTTGGTGATATTCTCTTTTTAAATTTAATGAACCATAGATTTATGACTGGTATATTTTTCTGTATATATGTAATAATTCAGTAAAATTTATTTACATTAAAGTTAAGTTCATCACATTGTGAAACTTATTCTGAGAAAAGAGTAATTTAAAATTGATTTTTAAAACAAACTGGATACTTAACTCATGCTAAGAGAATCAACAAAGTAGTATTTTCATATACAGGTAACCACTGAATACAGCAGGAGTTGGGGCTCCGGCCTTCAGGAAAGTTTAAAGCTTCCATTTAACTTTACTGTTATTTCTGCATATCTGTATCCAAGGTTCTGCATATATGATTCAACCAACAGTGGATACTCTAGTACTAGAGTACATATTTATTGAAAAAAATCCATGTATAAGTGGACCTGTGCCCTTCAAATCTATGTTGTCCAAGGGTCAGCTGTACACTTCTTAAACTGTTGGACTGGCCAAGAAGTTTGTATTTTTCCATAAGATATTATAGAAAAATCAGAATGAAAGTTTTGGCCAGTTCAATATAGATACAATTGATTTATTACCTTGTATTATACAATGCTTACTATATGACGATATGTAACATGTAATTATGATTCATATGATTAAATATTTTTAAATTAATATCATCATAAGTTCCAGCTTAAAAATCTTTAACAGGAAAACAGGGGGAATTGTTATTGGTAAGTCTAATATTGGCCAACTATATTATCATGGAGTTATAAAAAATATGGTAAAGAACATCCTTACCATCCATTTGTAAAGCATAGAATGCATCTAATCAAAATAGAAACTCTCAGTTAGAAGAAAAAGACCAATGGAGTTTTGAGGTCAAATTTGATTGAAATCACAAAGCTACTCGCATATCAAAATTACTAGCATTAGAGAGAGTTGGTTTTCATGTAAGGAAATATAAAGAGGAAAACCAGGACAAAATTTTGCAATTAGAAGAAAGGTATCTAAGGATATGGATATCTTTCATTTGTATTTATCTACTGTTTAATTCATATAATGTTGTTTAATAGTGGCAAATGTTTTTATTTAGGCACTCTGATAAATTAGAATACGCTAACACCTGAAATTAACAGCCATGAAGTTAAAAGATGCTTGCTCCTTGGAAGAAAAGCTATGACAAACATAAACAGCCTATTCAAAACCAGAGACATCACTTTAATGACAAAGGTTCATCTAATCAAAGCTATGATTTTTCCAGTAGTCATGTACAGATATGAGATTGGACCATAAAGACGGCTGAGTCCTGAAGAAGAAATGATGCTTTTGAATTGTGGTGCTGGAGAAAACTCTTGAGAGTCCCTTGGAAAGCGAGATCAAACCACTCAATCCTAAAGGAAAACAACCCTGAATACTCATTGGAAAGACTGATGCTGAAGCTGAAGCTCCAATCCCTTGGCCACCTGACATGAAGAGCCAGCTCATTAGAAAAGACCCTGATGCTGGGAAAGATTGAAGGCAGGAGGAGAAGGAGATGACAGGGGATGAGATGGTTGGAAGGAATCATTGACTCAATGGGCAAGAGTCTGAGAAAACTTCAGGCGTTGGTGAAGGAAAGGAAAGCCTGGCATCCTGCAGTTCATGGCGTTGCAGAGTCAGACACGACTGAGCCGATGAACAACGATGATGCCCGATTTGAAAGACAATCAATTTAAAGCTTGTTTCAGAAAACTATACATAGTGTTTTGGGCCATGAGACCAATATATAATATGTTTATAATAATTGCTGAAATATCCTGAAGGAAATAAATTGCTCCTTAAAACTTGGGTTATAAAACTCAAGTCTAAAAAGTAAGTTCTCATCATAGGTCTACATACTATTCACTAAAAGAGAAAACACATGAATATATGCAACATTTTAGAGATGCAGATTCTTTTTCCCTTAATTTATTCACTTTATTCATCAAACGTCTATTCAACAGCTTCTCTGGGCCAGGTACTCTACAAAGGCATTGGTCTACAGAGGTGAGAAGAGAGTCTATCCTGAAGTAGCTCAGGGTTTCCTGGAAAACCAACAATGCAAAGAATTATTTCATTTTAAGAAGAATATCTAAGTCTGCCTGAGAAGACCAAGGAAGGCTTCACTGAGGTCATTACTTTATATGGAAACTTGGAAGATGAATAACAGTTTGCTGTGTTGGCAAGAGGGACACCCTACATGTTCCATTCTCGGTGTTTTGGACCATACATAGATTAAATGACATGTGCAAAGACAGAGAGAGAGCATGGGTCATCAGAGAGCATGAGTTACTTTGGGGACTGCCTGTGGGTTAGTTTTAAAAGAACACAGAATATAGGGGCTTCGGTTCAGTTCAGTTGCTCAGTCATGTCCGACTCTTTGTGAGCCCATGAATTGCAGCACGCCAGGCCTCCTTGTCCATCACTGACTCCCAGAGTTCACCCAAACTCATGTACATCGAGTCAGTGATGCCATCCAGCCATCTCATGCTCGGTCGTCCCCTTCTCCTCCTGCCCTCAATTTCTCCCAGCATCAGGGTCTTTTCCAATGAGTCAACTCTTCACATGAGGTGGCCAAAGTATTGGAGTTTCAGCTTTAGCATGAGTCCTTCCAATGAACACCCAGGACTGGTCTCCTTTAGGATGGACTGGCTAGATCTCCTTGCAGTCCAAGGGACTTGCAAGAGTCTTCTCCAGCACCAAAGTTCAAAAGCATCAATTCTTTGGCGCTCAGCTTTCTTCACAGTCCAACTCTCACATCCATACATAGGGGGTAGGGAAAAAGCAAAAGAAAAAAAAAATAGAGAGCAATGGTCAGACTACAATGGCATTGGTGATCTGAAAAGAAGTCTAGAAATATATAGGCAAAGGGACATCACTGAAGCTTTTTGAACAAGATGTTGACACATGATTAGACATTTGTGTTATGCTGGCTTTGGAGCAGAGATAACTGGAAAAGGTGAGACCAAAAAATCCTGAAACAATCCACATGGGAGGTGATTAAGGCCTAGAAAGTGGGTATGAAGGGGAAAGCATAGATGGATAAATCTGTGTCAAGGTAACAGAATTTGGGGAAATGTAGATCCTAGAACTGCATCCAGGCTTCTGGCTCACAGTGTGGATTAACTAAGTTCCATAGGAAGACAGCAAGTTTGATGGAAGAGGAAAATGATAAATTCAGTTTGAATGAGAGGTTGAATTTAAGGTTCACATAGAACATACAGTATGAAATAGCATGTGAACAGTTGGAAATACATGTCTAGAAAAAGGCATGAAATTTAAGGTAAATAGATAAATTTAGGAGTAATCAGTCCTTGGCAAAGCCACGGTATGTATGAACCTGTCTAGGAAGGAACTGTGAGAAGAAAAGAGGTTAGAGAATGGAGCCCTGAATGACACCAATATTCAAAATGTTGGAGAGAAGCAAGAGCCTGCAAGAGAGATGGAGAAAAGTCATCCAGAGTGGTAGAAGGAAAATTGGGAGAGTGGGATCATGGACTTGACTGGAAAGAATGTCAAGAAAAAAGACATTATCAAGAACGTTGAGTATCTTAGAGCTATCACCTAAGATAACAAGAGCAAAACACTCCCTAGTTTTAGCATCAGGAGGGGGTTCTGGATTTCTACAGCAATGCCACTCCAATGTAGGTATTACAGATGGCAGTTTTCAATAGTTTGAGGGTTGACAGACTGTAGACAGCCCAAGACTCTTCTCTGGGATGCAAGGTGAGTTAAAGAGGCAGGCAGAGAGATGATGACTAAGGAAAGAGACGAAGTTGAGGCTCAGGAAAGCTATGGAAGAGTGATTATCTCACACAAACTTGGGATCTGAATGCAGCGGTTTAGGACTTTGAATGTCACTCTCTCTTGACTACTCTTGTTAAGTCATAGATGCTTTTACTGAAGTCAGTTCAGACACACAAGGAGAGCATCTTTGCAAGAGGGACTCCAGTGCCAACAGCAGCAGTGTGATGGATATGACGAGATAACCCTTGCCGCTGGACTACCTGAGGCTGAGTCACTGTTGTGCACAGACTAGTGACCTGGAATCAGTTACTCAATCTCCAAGGTGTCTTTAATCCTGGACAGGGATACAGTTATTGGGGGAATTGCATATGCTGAAAATGCAAAGTAATTGAAACAATGCCTGGCATACAGTAAGGGCTAAAATGTATACTATTGCTCAGAAAAATGAGAGAAACCCCTGACAGAAACTTTTCATCAGGCAACCCATGGTATATGTTTATTTAAGTCAAATATAGAGAAATATTTTATACTCAAGGTGGATAATTGGGGACAGACAAAGAAAGAGGCTTGGTCCTGGTGCCAACAGGGCTTCCCTGGTGATTGAACAGTGAAGAATCCGCCTGCAATTCAGGAGACGCAAGAGACATGGGTTAGATCCCTGGGTAAGGGAAGATCTCCTGGAGAAGGAAATGGCCAAGCACTCCAGTATTCTTGCCTGGAGAACCCCATGGACAGAGGAGCCTGGTGGGCTACACTCTGTGGGGTTGCAAAAGAGTTGGATGACTGAGCGGCTGAAAAACCACCACCACCTCCTGCTGACAGCTTTACAGCAGACTTGGGCACACAGAACAGCTTGTCATCAGGTACTTCTGCCAGTTTTCTATGATTCTAGATTTCAGTTCCCTTTCTAGCTTCCTAAAGACCTAGAAGGGTCAGAATAAGACATGTGACCAAGCCTGAGTCACTACTCCTACATCCTCCAGTTTTACGCAAGATTTTATGGTTTACAAAGTGTTTGGGGGTATATCATCAAGTTAAAGCTTGAAAATAAGCCTAATATTTAATTGATATTACTGTATCGAATGCCTCTTCACTTAGCAAAGGATGTTGTTGGGTTAAAAGTCAGGTCTTCTTAATTCAGAACACAGAGGTGGCAGCTGGAAGCCTGAAATACCAGACTATTTAGTGCATTCCAGATATTCAAAGCCTGGACGGGCTGTGGTCTAGATGAAAACAGTCCAAATCAAAGTAGCATCCTGACACTTGTTTATACATTTATCACTAAGAAAATACAGTCTCCTCAAAGGCATGGTCTGTACCAGTCATCATTTTTTCCCCCAGAACCTGGAACTAAATATGTAAGCAATAAATGCTTCTTGACGTCTGAGCTCAGAGTGCAACCTGTGTCCAGGTTATGACCAAGTAACAGCATTTCTCAACTCATGGATAGCCATGTGAACTTGTGATGGTGATGTGCACAAAATAACAACAATAACATTGCTGTTCTTTTCAGATGGTTGCATTTTTTTAAGGAAAAAAATGTCAAAGTGTCTTGTGAAAGATTATAAAATGTAGATAATTTTCCCTCTTGAATGTAAAGTCTTGCAAATGTTTATTTAGGCAGTTGTTGGGCTGAGGGAAGGGAGGAAGTAACAGTGAGCCCAGTGGAGCTCATTTAGACTAATATCTGTAGAAGAGGCTGGTCTGCTAAGTGAAAAGATGCTTCATGAGCTGAACCAAATTAGACTGATGACTGAATCATAATGAAGCTCTGGATGCAGGAATAAACATGTTACAAGAATCCTCTAGCCTGTTCAAAGAGCATTCTGCCAGGATCTAGAACAATCAAGGCCACTTGACTTAGGCCAAATTGGATTCACCAACACCAAAGATGAAGAGTTGTAAATCTGGCAGAACTATCAGGCTGTGGAGAGAAAGATTTCATGGTGGAAGAAATCTATCAACTATTATTGATTTCTGAGGAACAAGTATCAGATTTTAGACAAGACGGATTCATTACAGACATTGCCAATGTGAATCCATACAAGAGTCCCACATTAAGGCATTCTTATCAAGAAAACCCACTGGTCATAGCAAACACCCTCTTACAACAGCGCAAGAGATGACTCTATACATGGACATCACCAGATGGTCAATACCAAAATCAGGCTGATTATATTCTTTGCAGCTGAAGATGGAGAAGCTCTATACAATCAGGAAAAACAAGCCTGGGAACTGACTGTGGCTCAGATCATGAATTCCTTATGGCCACATTCAGACTTAATTGAAGAAAGTAGGGAAAACTACTAGGCCATTCAGGTATGACTTAAATCAAATCCCTTACATTTATTCAGTGGAAGCAATAAATAGATCCAAGGGATTAGATCTGATAGATAGAGTGCTGAAGAACTATGGATGAAGGTTCGTAACAATGGTCCCAAGGCAGTGACAAAAACCATCCCCAAGAAAGAGATGCAAGGCAAAATGGCTGTCTGAGGAAGCCTTACAAATAGCTGAGAAAAGAAGAGAAGCAAAAGCAAAGGAGAAAAAGAAAGATACACCCATTTGAATCCAGAGTTTCAAAGAATAGCAAGGAGAGATAAGAAAGCCTTCCTCAGTGGCCAATGCAAAGAAACAAAGGAAAACAATAGATGGGAAAGACTAGAGGTCTCTTCAAGAAAATTAGAGATACCAAGGGAACGTTTCATGCAAAGATAAGGCACAATAAGGGATGGAAATAGCATGGACTTAACAGAAGCAGAAGATATTAAAGATGAGGTGGCAAGAGTACACAGAACTACACACAAAAAATATCTTAAAGACACAGATAACCGCAATAGTGTGATCACTCACCTAGAGCCAGACATCGTGGAGTCTGAAATCAAGTGGGCCTTAGGAAGCATCACTATGGACAAAGCTAGAAGAGGTGATGGAATTCCAGATGAGCTGTTTCAAATCCTAAAAGATGATGCTGTTAAAGTGTTGTACTCAATATGCCAGCAAATTTGGAAAACTCAGCAGTGGCCATATACTACTGGAAAAGATCAGTTTTCATTTCAATTCCAAAGAAGAGCAGTGCCAAAGAATGTTCAAACTACCACACAATTGCATTCATTTCATATACTAGCAAGGGCATGCTCAAAATCCTCCAAGCGATGCTTCAACACTGTGTGAACTGAAAACTTCCAGATGCTCAATCTGGATTTAGAAAAGGCAAAGGAACCAGAGATCAATTGCCAACATCAGCTGGATCATTGGAAAAGCAAGAGAATTCCATCTACCTCTGCTTCTTTAACTACACTAAAGCCTTTGATTGTATGGATCACAACAAACTGGAAAATTATTTGAGAGATGGGAATACCAGACCACCTTACCTGCTTCCTGAGAAAACTGTATGCAGGTCAAAAAGTGATAGTTAGAACCAGACATGGAACAACAGACTGGTTTAAAATTGGGAAAGGTGTACAGGAAGGTTGCATATTGTCACTGTGCTTATTTAACTTATAGGCAGAGTACATCATGCGAAATGCTGAGCTGGATGAAGCAAAAGCTTAAATCAAGATTGCTGGGAGAAATATCAATAACCTCAGATATGCAGATGACACCACCCTTATGGAAGAAAGCGAGGAGAAACTAAAGAGCCTCTTGATGAAGGTGAAAGAGGAGAGTGAAAAAGCTGGCTTAAAACTCAACAATCAAACAGCTAAGGTCATGGCATCTGGTCCCATCAATTCATGGCAAATAGATGGGGAAACAGTGGAAACAGTGAAAGGCTTTATTTTCCTGGGCTCCAAAATAACTGTGGATGGTGATTGCAGCCATGAAATTAAAAGACGCTTGCTCCTTGAAAGAAAAGTTATGACCAACTTAGATAGCATATTACAAATCAGAGATAATACTTTGCCGACAAAGATCCATCTAGTCAAAGCTCTGGTTTTTCCAGTAGTCATGTATGGATGTGAGAGCTGAACCATAAAGAAGGCCAAATGCCAAAGAACTGATGCTTTCAAATTGTGTTGGAGAAGACTCTTGAGAGTCCCTGGGACTTCAAGGAGATCAAACCAGTCAATCCTAAAGGAAATCAGTCCTGAATATTCATTGGAAGGACTGACGCTGAAGCTCTAATACTTTGGCCACCTGATCTGAAGAGCCAACTCACTAGAAAAGACTCTGGTGCTGGGAAATATTGAAGCCAGGAGGAGAAAGGGATGACAGAGGATGAGATGATTGCATGGCATCACTACTTAATGAACATGAGTTTGAGCAAGCTCCAGGAGATGGAGAAGGACAGGGAAGCCTGGAGTGCTATAGTCCATGGTGTCTCAAAGAGTTGGACACAGCTGAGTAAATGAACAACAGCAATCTTACAAGAGAAAACTGAGGTTCAGAAATGTTCAATCACCCTGGGTTATACAGTTGGTAGAGAGTGAACCTGGCTAGGGAATGGGTTCTATATAGCTACTCTCAACCAATTTGCACTATAATTAGTTTCCTCAAAGTGAAAAGGGATTTACTGCACTCATAAGCAAATACCAGGTGCAAGAAAATGGAATGCAGTGGGGCACCCTGTGTTCCCCAGGACACAGATTCTACATCATCCCCACATCCCAATGTGAGGCTTCAACGCTCTGGAGGATGTACACTTAACTGTCAGAAACGGCATCAAACAGTCTCAGCCCACAAGACAAACCTTGTCTGTTATGAAACCTCAGTCACCGTTCTCCTGGCTCTTCAGTGCTGTAAACACTGCCAACTTTTTCCTGGGGTCATAAATAAAAAAGGAGCGACAGCTGAGTCTAGTTTGGGGAAGATTTCCTATTACCATAGCCAAGAAGTCTATGCCCCTGTACCAATTGTGACCATGTTTGGTTCATAAGAACCAAGAGCATGGGTAAGAATTTCAGGCTACTCACACTGTAAATGCCAATGTCTTAGGTGTGTTAGAAACGAGTTGTTAGCATGGGGGTGAGGGGAGGCATTTTCTAAGTTTCTATATCAATTGTGGTACTTAACTAGCACAGTAATTCTGTGAGGGAACTATCACTATTATTTCTATTTTACAGATAAGAAAAGAGATGCTTAATGGATTGAGCAGCATTTTTCTTCTCTTAAGGAACTTACAGGATAGAATGAGAAAAATTCTAGATGTCAGTGGATCTCATTGGTGAGGCTAGCAGGATGCCCACCATACTTGAGGCAAGGTCAACCTCTTCATTTTTAACTTCAGAACATTTTACCCAAGGCACAGGCGAATTCAGGCATCCAGACAAACCCTCAAAATCCAGCCAGGCTCTTTGTCATGAGCGGAGATTATATTCCCTCTTTGCCACGTGCCCAAATTCGTAGAGCTGAGTGTTTGCCATTCTTCTCTCATTGAATGCCCCTTTTTAAAGAGGCGGAAACTGAAGCTCATATCAGTTAAGTAACTTGCCCAAGGTTGCTTAGCAATTTAGGCTTCAGGACCTGAACTCACAGCCAGTGTTAAATTCAGTTCCCTTTCAGACAGCATGGTGTGTTGGGTAAACCCATGCGGTAGGTTGGGGCAAGGTGGTGGATAATGTCAAGTGCTAGGTAAAGTGTGTGACCCACTTCCTGGACACAATGGGAGCCCCCTTGGGTCCAAAAGCAGGAAGTTATCAAATCTTTCTTTTAGTCAAATAATTTTGGCTGCAATATGGAAAGTGGGCTGGAGACAGAGCTATCAGAAGTGACAAGGCTGTGCCAGTTGCCTAAATGAGTGAGGATGAAGATTAGAGCTGGGGAGGCGGCCAGGAAAAAGCCACAGAGTAATAGACATTGAATAAACTGTACATTAGCTGCAATGAGATTAGTAACTTAGGATATGACGCCGTTGCTATGAGAAGTAGAATAACGCACAGAAAACACTGAACGCAGCGTGTGCCATTACCTTTAGTAAATGTTTTCCATTATTGTTATTGTGGCAGTGGCTAGTGTTAAAATATATCCTGTGTTCCTTTAGCCCCGAGCTTTTCTGATTTTCTTCCTTTAGCCAGGCATTCTTTTTTTTTCTTCTCTCAATCTTATTCTAGATCATCTCTGGAAATCAGAGTTCTCAGAGCTAACAGGAAACCCATGGGTCATGGGAACTTTCTTCCCTTTCTCTCTGATACCTATTTTACCAAGAAGGAAACATATTCAACGTGCTGAGTGGGAGGTTCCCAGCTGCTGGACTCCAAAGATGCCTCTTTTGAGGACCCCAAGCAACTTCCTGGATTTCCACTCATCCTTCTGGATCAAATGCTTCTTTCTCTGGATTCCCATACCTTGTTATTTTTCCCCAGTCCACCGCTTTTTCCACTATTTTCATACCGTATGTGAGGCTATCTTTTACATGACCCCTGCAGGGTAAGCCAACCAAAAGTGATTCCTAAACCTCCTGCCTTTATCTTTCATATCACACTTCATACATCCTTTCACTTATTTTAAACTATAGAATGCATATTTAAAATTTAGAAAGTAGCATTTTAAAAGGCGAGGGAAAATATCTGCCTGTTTACTATCTATTGCTAATGGCTAAAACAGTGCCTAGATCATGCTGGCACTTAAAACTATTAAATGAATGAACATACTAATCACTGCATCCTCTACAAACACAGCACCAGCACATAGTAGGTACTCAATACATTTGCTTTGTGTATTTATACCAATTATTTGTGCAGTTCTTAAAATCTGGATTTCAACATTAAAGGCTTGAACACAGCCCAAAGCATATGAATCCTAAATAGATGACACATTCCTCTGAAAGAGAAAAAAAATTGCAGTTATTTAAAAATGGCCTCAAGTCTAATAGTTAATGTTCAAGCATGACTTATTTACCATCTGAAATGTTCCTTCTTGAGAAATATGTGAGGCGACATCAGTCACGTTAGCTCACTTAAATGTATGTTGGAAATGACTTTGTAATTTGAAATAATAAAAATTTACTTTATTTGATTTATGGTTTGCCAAGGCTCAGCTATAACTAGTCATTTTCTCATGTATATTCACACAACTTACACATGTCCAGATGGATAGATGTGAAGGAAAAAATACACAAGAAGCCTGCAGAAATACGTTATTGCTGTTGTTATAATTATGTTTTCTATTATCATTATTTTATCATTTCCCACTTTCTCCCAAACCCTACTCCTTTGGGTGAGATGAGATATTTTAAAGTAAAGATCAGCAAGTCATTTGAGAAAAAGCCATGTTTTGCAACTTTTAATTTTTCAGAAAAATAAAAAGGATGGCACATAACAGTTTTGTGTCAGTTCAGTTCAGTTCAGTTGCTCAGTCGTGTCTGGCTCTTTGCGACCCCATGAATCGCAGCACGCCAGGCCTCCCTGTCCATCACCATCTCCCGGAGTTCACTCAGACTCACGTCCATCGAGTCAGTGATGCCATCCAGCCATCTCATCCTCTGTTGTCCCCTTCTCCTCCTGCCCCCAATCCCTCCCAGCATCAGAGTCTTTTCCAATGAGCCAACTGTTTGCATGAGGTGGCCAAAGTACTGGAGTTTCAGCTTTAGCATCATTCCTTCCAAAGAACACCCAGGGCTGATCTCCTTCAGAATGGACTGGTTGGATCTCCTTGCAGTCCAAGGAACTCTCAAGAGTCTTCTCCAACACCACAGTTCAAAAGCATCAATTCTTCAGTGCTCAGCCTTCTTCACAGTCCAACTCTCACATCCATACATGACCACTGGAAAAACCATAGCCTTGACTAGAAGGACCTTAGTCGGCAAAGTAATGTCTCTGAATATACTATCCAGGTTGGTCATAACTTTTCTTCCAAGGAGTAAGCGTCTTTTAATTTCATGGCTGCAATCACCATCTGCAGTGATTTTGGAGCCCCCCAAAAACAAAGTCTGCCAATGTTTCCACTGGTTCCCCATCTATTTCCCATGAAGTGATGGGACTGGATGCCATGATCTTCATTTTCTGAATGTTGAGCTTTAGGCTGGAAACCCAAATTTGAGATTCAGCAGTTCTTTTTAAAAAAATCTGTTAAACACACGTGCACATATACAAGAATGCCAAAGAATGTACAAGATCACAAAAAATTTTGTTCATTTCACATGCTAGCAAGGTAATGCTCCAAATCCTGCAAGCTAGGGTTTAGCAGTATGTGAGCCATGAACTTCCAGATGTACAAACTGGATTTAGAAAAGGCAAAGGAATCAGAGATCGAATTGTCAACATCCATTGGATCACATTAATAGAAAAAGCAAGGGAATTCCAGAAAAAAACATCTACTTCTCTTTCACTGACTACACTAAAGCCTTTGATTGTGTAGATCACAACAAACTGGAAAATTATTCAAGAGAAGGGAATACCAGACCTTACTTACCTGTCTCCTTAGAAACCAATACGCAGGTCAAGAAGCAACAGTTAGAACTGGACATGGAAAAACAGATTGGTTCAAAATTGGGAAAGTACGTGAAGGCTGTATATTGCTATGCTGCTTATTTAACTTATAGGCAGAGTACATTCCACAAATGAGGTGCGGATGAATCACAAGCTAGAGTCAAGACTGCCAGCAGAAATATCATCAACTTGACGTATGCAGATGATACCAGTCTAATGGCAGAAAACAAAGGGAAACTAAAGAGCCTGCCTCTTGATGAGGGTGAAAGAGGAGAATGAAAAGCTGGCTTAAAACTCAGCATTCAAAAAATTAAGATCATGGCATCTGGTCCCATCACTCATGGCAAACAGAAGGGAAAAAAGCGGAAGCAGTAACACATTTTATTTTCTTGGTCTCCAAAATCACTGAGGACAGTGACAGCAGATATGAAATTAAAAGATGCTTGCTCCTTGGAACGGAGAAGGCAATGGCACCCCACTCCAGTACTCTTGCCTGGAAAATCCCATGGACGGAGGAGCCTAGTGGGCTGCAGTCCATGGGCTCGCTAGAGTCGGACACGACTGAGCGACTTCACTTTGACTTTTCACTTTCATGCACTGGAGAAGGAAATGGCAACCCACTCCAGTGTTCTTGCCTAGAGAATCCCAGGGATGGGGGAGCCTGGTGGGCTGCTGTCTACGGGGTCGCAAGAGTCAGACACTACTGAAGCGACTTATCAGCAGCAGCAGCTCCTTGGAAGGAAAGCTATGACAAACCTAGACAGCATATTAAAAAGCAGAGACATCATTTTGCTGACAAAGATCCGTCTAGCCAAAGCTCTGCTTTTTCTAGCAGTCATGTACAGATGTGAGTTGGACCATAAAGAAGGCTGAGCACTGAAGAATTGCTGCTTTCAAATTGCAATATTGGAGAAGACTCTTGAGAGTCCTTTGGACAGCAAGGAGATCAAACCAGTCAGTCATAAAGGAAATCAGTCCTGGATATTCACTGGAAGGACTGATGCTGAAGCTCCAGTACTTTGGCCACCCAATGTGAAGAGCCAACTCATTGGATAAGACTCTGATGCTGTAAAGATTGAAGGCAGGAGGAGAAGGGGGTGACAGAGGATGAGAAGGTTGGATAGCATCACCGACTCAGTGGATATGAGTTTGAGCAAACTTGGGAGATAGTAAAGGACAGGGAAGTCTGGTGTTACAGTATGGGGTCGCAAAGAGTTGGACACAACTTAGCGACTAAACAACAACAGCCGTTTAGGACCAGTTGTAAGATTTGCAGGATTCGGTACAAAGTGGAAATGTTGGGAAAGTTGTTAAGATCCTGGTGGTGACAGCAGAACATGATCCTTCTAGCTGTGGGCTCCTGTGTGACTACACAGGTTTTAAGGTCCACGGAGCTGACTCTGCAGCCAGATATGAGGACTAAGATGATGTGGCCTGCCTCCCACAGTGTGATGTCAGCCATGGCAGGTATTTAACAAGCTCTAGTTTCTCCAAGACAGGTTGCACGTGGCCCTCACAGAGCCCACCAAGTCTGATGCATTCAGTTGCTTCTATAAGAAGTGAGTTCTCTACACCATACACCAGAGGTTTTAACTATAACCTGTTTAACTCTCTCTTTAGGTATAAAAGGAAACAAAAAAAGAAACAAACTGTAAACTACCCAAGGCTCAAAGAACCAAGCTGTGTCTGAAATGGGAGGTTTCCCATGAGGCTCTATTCCCACGTGAACTCTGACACCCTGAAACCATGTGCTGCTACCTGGGATTTCAGATGGCCAAATTAAGGAGCCAGATTATCAAACAGAAGGTTCATGTTCTCAACTCGGATCATCTTATGCATGTCAGGGAGGGGGTGTGGAGGAGCGTGTTTTCTAACGAAGGTGGAAAAAAAACAAACAAAGCAGAACTGATGCATCCCAGCTGGCCACGGAAAGGGTCTCCTCTGACTCTCCTGTAGCATCTCTCCTCGCCTCCCCACTGGGCTGTGGCTTTAAGAGAGATGCTTGGTTCGTGCACGGCTGCATAGTCAGGGAGGTTGCTCAAACCTCTCCTTGTGGAATGCGGATGACATCTGGAATTAAAGAGGTATTCTCTTTTAATCACTGTTCAATCTTCCGGAGGGGATAAATGAGTACGCGGGTAGCTTCCAGCTGCCCAAACTGATTTAGTTAAATAATGTAATCTATTTGTACACAAATGTGGAATAAATGTCACTGAAGTTCCTTAGCGTGCAGTTATAATGAGTTATCCCTTTCTCGAGGTGATTAGGAGTGTTTAGTTTGTTTCAAATGCATATCAAGCCTCATGATTGCCAATGAGCCAGGGACAACCTAAATTAGCCTCCCGCAGCTGCTGACCTCTGCAGCCACAACAAAACCATTCCTTTAGGGGGGAAGAGTCTCCTCTAATGGTAAGTATGGAGCAGATTTTTCTTTCACTCCCTTTAAAGTGTAATGTTCCTATAAGCCTCTACAGACCCAGGTCTGCCCAGAGCTAATCAGGGAAACTCAATCAGAATTTTAAGACTAACCAGGACCTTATACTCAGTTCACATACTGTTTTGCAGATGGGAAACCTGGAGACTCAGAGACACTCAGGGCTTTGCCCAAGCCAACAGATTCAGTGTCAGACTTGAAAGCCCTGGATTGTGACGCCCAGTTTCTCTTTCTCGCACCTGCCTTTAGCTGTCAACCCCTTAAGGTGACAAATTACTGCATGAGGGCAGTGCGGCGTTATGGAGGGGAACGTGGCCTCTAAAAGCAGGGTGACTGGGTGCGGCCAGAGGCAGGTCAAATGTTCTCTGTTCGACATTGAACACGTTGCTTCAGGAATGGAGCGTCAGTCTGCCAACCAGAACAATGGGAATCTGACTTGCTTTCTAGAGATTGTCTATTCTGTCACAGACCTTTTACTAACTTTTACTTCTTTGAATATGTGTGACTCCTTTAGCTAATAGCTTCACTTCCTGTTCTGAAATAAATATTCCCAAGGATTCTTTCTGGTTTGCTGTATCAGATTATTTTTTTTAGACCTACTAAATTAAAAAAAAAACACTAAAAAGATGAAAGCTAAATGAAGATTGATTTCACATATTGTCTTCTGTAAAGAGAGGAAAGATGCAAGAAGGGAAGACATAGCGGGAACTATCAAGTCACCAAAATGAGATTATGCCTTTGCAGGCGAATATCCATCTTGTTGTCCTGGTCAGATAACTGTGGAAGAAGTAGTTCTATCACCTTGTGCAAAACAGATGCCTCTGCAGCTACTCCTGGCTTCCAAGAGAAAAAGTAATCATTGTGTGCTATTTGAATGTCTTCATAAATATAATTTATGGCTTTGACACAGATCAGTCCTGCACGGTCTTAGAAGATCAATAGTGCCATGTTCATTAGTCCCGAATTGAATAGCTCTCATACTTTGGCCAGAAGATGGTAACAGTTTTTAATGATTTTTTTGCCAGGTGGCATCAAAAGCAGATTCTGTGTCAATGGTAATTTCCTTAGTTATCTAGGGGCTTTTCATTCCCTCATCCAACCATGAAGGTCAGAGAGTTGCTCTCGGCAAAGATGACTACAGCTGCTTTCTTGGACCCTTAGGATAAAGTGGGTAACTATTCAGTAGCTGCTGGGAAATAGTTGTTTTTACTCAAGCCCTGTGGTGATAAGGAGAAAGGTAATGCATTTCCTCCATCATGCCATGGTGGAGAGGCATCATGGCATTTTTAAAAGATTAGTGAGAGACCTGAGTTCTAATTCCAGAAGTGCTACATTCTTAGTGATTTTGAGTTTGGATAAATTATTCAAGGTGGGAGATTGCTAGTTTGATGGCCCCTAATGAACCATGCTTCTGAATATACATGCTCTTGGGTAGCCTTCTTGGCTCTTGGGTAGCCTTCTTGCCTCTAGGAAGCTTTAAACATAGGATATATCAACCATAGATGGTTTAACCATGATTTGCTTTAAACAATAGAATTTAGAGGGACTGACGTTCTGTTGTGGAACTAAATCTTAAGAAGACTTGGCAGTTTCCACTTTTGCCCTGTGCAGGTAGACACTCACACCAAGTAAGAAATCTGGCTACCTTGAGACTGCCATGCTGTGTGGAAGCCCAGGCAGCCACATGGTCACTCCATATCACTCTGTAGTTTATTGCTCCACGTTCCCCGCAAGGAGGAGAATTAGGCTGTAGCCGATACTGTGAGCTTTCAGCTGCTAGTCACTGCCAGATGCCAGCCAGGTGACTGAAGCCATTTTGTAACACCCACTCACCCAGTATCCCGTCTCTCACAACACGAAGCAGAAGTAGTCCTGGCTTAACCAACAACATTGTGAAAAGTAAATAAATGGTGTCATTTTATCTATTATGCTTGTAGCTCATTTTTTTAATAGAAGAAGTAGCCAGCCTCTCAAGCTACTCTGTCTGAACCCCAGTTTCCCATCTGGAAGATGAAATGTGGGATCAAATAACTCACATACCACATCAAATACTCACAGCACTCAAGGCCCTGTGCTATCTGACCTCAGTTAGTGCTTCTAGCTTCCTCTTCTCTGACTGATCCTTGAAATGACCCTGGAGCTACTTTGGGCCATGTGCAATTTTCTGACATTTGGTCATTTGCAGTTCTTTGCACATTTAAACTGCTTGCAATAGCCTAGATAATTTAAGACTTCTACAACATTCTTCTTCTCTTTCTCTGCTATGAATATATTTCCCTATCAGTAAAATGCCGCCTCTACCAGGAAGCTGTTCCCATTCATCCCCTGTCTACCTGCCACCTACACCCTCTGTAAAGTAGTTGCCTCTGGGCTCCTAGAAATATCGTATTTACTAAGGCAAACTGCTTACCACAATGATAGCTGAGAATAAACTGCTAATTTCTTCCAGGGCCAAATCAAAGACACCCATATCCTTGACCATCAGTGATCTTTTAGGTTTAATGAAAAGGATTTTTTTTTTAAATGTATGATCATTAGCCTTTGAAAGATCAGATGACGTGATGTTGCCCACCTACATGTACAATTTATTACATGTTCAGTGTGTACCAGGTATAGTGCTAAATATTTTACTATGATCATCTCCTTGAATCTTTATAATAACCCATATTAGGCAAGCACTATTACTGTCCCCACATTACAGATGAAGAAGCTGGGTCTCAAAGTGTCTTTATCAACTGCCCAGGGCTGCCTTGGTCAGAATTTTAATCCAGGCTGCCAGGTTCAGGGACAGAATTTTTCCATTGCTGGACAGCATCCATTATCTCTTTGATTCTGTGACCCCAGCTGGGTTCAGAGTCCCTTGCACAGAGCAAGTACTCAATACATATTTGTTGAAAAAACAAATGAGTGAAGGTGAGAGGGAATGCATAATTCACTTCAAATGTGTGAATAGCATTTCAAGTTACAATTTTGGGTAAGGCAAGAATAGTCCATGCCTTACAAAACCACTGCTCAAACCAAAGTCTGGTTGCTCAGTGTCTCTCCGCAGCACTTCCGTTCAGAGGACTGTTAGCTCTCAGAGGTTCTGTGCTTGCATTATTGGACAGCACTGTGCTGTTACAGAGTTTCTGTTTTTTTTTAGTTTTCATTTATTTACTTTTTAAAATTGAAGTATAGTTGATTTATGATATTGTGTTAGTTTCAGGTGTACAGCAAAGTGATATATATACACACACATATATATATATGAATTACATAAACATACATATCCTGCACACACATATGTGCATGTATATATATATGTGTGTAACATACATACACATATATACAGATACACACATGGGCTTCCCAGGTGGCACTAGTAGTAAAGAACCTACCAGCCAATGCAGGAAACCCAAAAGACAGGTTCGATCCCTAGGTCAGGAGGATCCCTTGGAGGAGGGCTTGGCAACCCACTCTAGTATTCTTGCCTGGAGAATCCCGCGGATAAAGGAGCCTGGTGGGCTACAGTCCATAAGGTCACACAGAGTTCTACGCGACTGAAGAGACTTAGCACACATGCACACACACACACACATATTCAGGCATACATATGCTTTTCCAGAATCTTTTCCACTGCAGATTATTACAAGGTATTGAATATAGCCATGTGCTATACAGTAAATCCATGCTGTCACATAATTCCTCAGGATGAGTTCCTGAAGCACAAAAACTCCACTGCCTATTGGTTTGACTAGATGTCTCTGATCAGAGTACATGGTTTATTCCATTCTCAAGGTGTTAAAACACTTCCTTACAGTGTACTGAGCAAGGGCCTCATCTGCAAATATATGAATGAAGAAGTGCAAGAAGAAATGCATTCACAGTGACTGAGAGGCTGCATGCCAGGTGTGGGACTAGATGGTCTCAGGTCTGTTATCTAAGAGTCAGGTTTAGAGATGAGGGCCACAGAGTAGAAGCCATTGCCCTTCCTCGGGTCACATAGCCGGTAAGCAGCTCAGATTCAGATCTAATTCCAAATCAGTGCCTCTTCTACTCTGTCCCACAGCAGCACAGGAACCCTTTTCTTGGGGAACTCATATGTGCCTAAAAAATACCAAATACACCAGATGCTGAGAATTAAATGGTACCTGAGAGTTACGGGTACTGATTATTATAGAGGCTTGAGGGAAGAGAAGTCACTGCTTGGAAGTACAGCCTGAGATAGCTTCCTAGTCTAGATGACACTTGAAATGGAATTTGAGAGAAATGAGGCTTGGGGGGAGGACTGGTGGATGAGAGGCTGGGGAGCATGCACAGCTTTAATTACTCTTTCTTTCATTCAACACTGTACTGAAAGCTCATTGCGTAAAGCACTGGCCTAGATATTAGGCGTGCTGCACAATGAGACTAGGCTGCTTCATACTGCCCTGCCTGCCGTGTTCTCCCTGAGACTGTCTGCCTGCTGAATAATCCCTCTGTGCTCAAGATCCGGGACAGGAAATCTCTCTTCCATGAAGTCATTTATCTCACTGGCTCAGAAAACTGGCTCTACTTGTGAGCACGTGGGTGAGTCTTGGGCAACTAACTTCTTTGTGATCCAGATCCCTTGTTTGTAAAATGAAGGTACATACCCCATAATATTCTGATGAAGATTAATTTAGTTAATTAGTTATTAACTAAGATTAATTAGTTAATATACATAAAGAAAACAGCACAGTGTCTGATGGCTTCCTGGTCCAGAGACATTGTATGGAATAAAGATGGTGGTGATGAAGGAGCAGGAGGGGAATGAGGAAGAGAAGAAAGAAGCTTTCCCTGACAGCTTCACAGCTCCCAACACAGTGAATCCCCTGTCCTTGGGTCACCACCGTCCAAGGCACAGGCATCTCACAGTCCTTTCCTTACCCCCATCGCATGGGGAGCTGCAATGGGCAAAAACAACTGTATGACCATCTGAATTATTTCTGCTGTTTGGTACCGACTAGGTTTTCAACAAATGATGACTAAAAAAATATTGGAGGAATTTGTGGAGCTCCCATGAAGATGTCACTGCTGGTAGCAGCCTAAAAGGGAAGAAAGGGGACAGTGGCTAACAGGAAGATAGAATTTTTTAATTATGCACCAATAGAAAAAGAATTCTGCTAGAGGAAATAAGAATTGTCAGAGAAATGAAGAGGAGGGAAGAAAGGAAGCTAGTGTCTGCTGACCCTCTGGCATGTGCTAACTACTATATTGGGACAGATGCAAATATTACCTTTATTAACACTACATAGAAATTCCATTAATTAATGCTTTTATGCATCTAAGGATTAGAAAAGAGTGAAAATATCCCTATAAATGAAAGCTATTCATTAAATTAATTGTCTGAATTGTACCAGAGAACTTGCTAGTTATCTATCAGATTTTACTGGAGTTGGTTAATAGCAAGATTTTTGTGGAAGATATTATGAGGTTCATTTTTTAAATGAGAAACACAGCCAGTGAAGTTCAATGACTTGACCAAAAGTCATGCTGCCCGGCACAGGCAGACCAGTTTTAACCAAATCTAAAGTCACCAGTCATCTCTATGATGAAGAGGCTGTACTGACAGACCCCAGGGCCCACTGGATTATATCCCCAAATATGTGCTCACATGACCAGAGTCGGAATTGACCCACTGTGTTGCTGAACTGGTTTTCTGTTTTGTCAACCTTTAGGTTACTGAAATCTCATTTAAAGGAAAAATAAATGATGTGTGAGGGTGAAAACCAACTTGCCAAAACAAATCTTACAAAAGAGACAGCAAATCAGCCCTTGCATTTTTCTGTAGGCATGAGAAGACAGTGTATGAGGCGGGCGTGATGAAACTCCTTGGACCTCCAGTGACTGGGAGGGACTGTCTGAAGGCTCTGGCTGCTGCTCTGTGATACCTCTTGCTGGATTTGTGCCAAGGCCAGGCCTCCCAGAGGCTTCTTCCAACTGAGGACTGAGCATGGCCGGGATACTAAAGGAGAACTAGTTCCTGGGAGACACAGTCTCCTCTGAACTGCCTTTGGCTGAAGGACTCCCAGGGGCTTTGCTGGACTTGCCTGGGACTGTATGGTGATCCAGCATGCTTCATGCAAACCTCTCTCCTTCACCTGGACTCACAGACTGGCCCTGTGATATGCTGGCTTGCCCTGCCTTCCCAGGTGGCCTGTTATCTCCCACATGCCACATGGGCATCTCCTCTAATAAATTCCTTGCATGTTTAATCATGTCTCGGGATCCACTTCTTGTAGCACCCAGACTAAAACACCAAAGGACAGCCATGTCTCCACAAACGACCTCACAGACTGCTTCAGTTCTGACAATAATTTGTATGCAAAATGAGGAAATGAGCATAAAGCTCTTTTTTTTTTAATGACTTGTAGAGGACATCAACTTTATCAAAATACTAGAAGATTTTTTAACATATTAGGTATTTTGTATATGGGATCTTGTTTATCCCCGACCACAGTTCTACAGTATAACATGCTCAGCTTCAATTATCATTGTCCATTTGAGGGATCTGAAGTTCCAAAAATTTATAAAACGTTCCCAAGGAGACGCAATGATGTGATGGTGAGCTGAGGCTTCAATCTAGATCTCACAACTCTCAGAGTTTTCAGAGAAGGTGGTTTACAGACAGTAAAGCCTGGGTATATTCAGCATCAACTGTTGTCCTTGTCATTTAATCAGTCTTCTTAGATTTGCTATTTACAGTAAAATACAATGTGACCTAGATCTAGTGAAACGATTTCTGAGAAAAGACACAGACATGTGCTCAGCAGAGACCCAGGAGTAAGTGTTCAACAGTGGTTAGTTGAATTAAATTGAAAGCTGATACACATGGAAGAGTTAGGACATTTCCCAAGAATTTAATAACCTAAGAGCTATGCAAATTGGAGTGAATTTGTTTAGGCTTTTGACTTTAAAATATTATGTTTGTTTTTTTTAAAGGAAAAATATACACACGCAGAAATGAATAAACATGAGATTCTGGTAAACAGAGGAAGCTGAGAACAGAAGGGTATATAAACCTGCAGACCTAACATTTGTACAGCATGCTGCTTTCTGGGCACTGCCCCACACAGCTCCGCTTATAACCTTTATCACAGCCCCAGCCGGGAGGCACGAGCAGCCCTCTGCTAGAAATAGGACCAAAGAGGCTCAAACCACAAAATAAAGGGATGCAATGGCTATAGTAGCAAGGGCTCTTGGCTAAAACTAAAGAGGACTGACCACTCTGTGTAGAACAAGTGAATAAATGGAGTTAGGGATATAGGTACGAGACAAAATCAGTGACAGAGGAACAGGCAGATTGGATAAGAAAGGGTCTGCAAAATGCCTTGTGGGTGACTAGTCAACACATAAACTTTTGAGCAAGTGTGAGATGCCTTCCACTGAGGACTTTAAGACGCAGCTGGGTCAGATTTTACAGCGGGGCAGATTTCTTGGGTGTGCAGGTTTGGACGAAGCCCAGTAAAATTGGAGTTTTTCCTTTTTGTTTGGTTATTATACTCCCTAGTTTCCAAAAAAAATGCTCAAAAGGGTCATGTTGGGAGTCCCATAGCTCCTTGCTTCTTAAAAGTGGTGGATTAGGACTATCCAATGCTGCTATTTTGTATATCTCTGTGAACACTTCATACCATGTACCATCAGTGTTCTTTTTACTATTGGAAACAGAGTCATTAACATCTTTAAACATAATCCAGTTAGAGAGTTCTTTCCAGAAATCCCAGGGCTATCTCAGAAAATAAATCCTAAAAGTTGTGTTCATTTAGAACCACTCTTGGTACCCAAATCTGCATTAGAATTCCCAAGATAAACAGAAACAATAAGATATATTTACATTTACTAAAAAAAATATGGAGACCAAGAAGCCCCACAACCGTCTGCTAGAATCTGGAGAACCAGAGAAATTGGTGGTGCTATTCAATCTGAGTCTGAAGTCCTGAAAACCAGGGAGCCAATGTTGTAAGTTTCAATTTGATTCCAACGGCCCAAGAATCAGGGATCAACGATATTAAACTTTGCTTTTTTCTTGAGCTGAGACACCCAACTTCTGCCCTCATACATTCTCAGGCTATTAGACCCAGATCTGGGGTTTTATTTTTAATGTGATCCATTTTCCCTTCCTTTCCACAGACTAAGGAAATTCAAATTCAGGTTATGCTAGGTTATTAGGAATTTGGGGAGACATTTTCATTATAGCAGGAGAGCCCTGGACTAGAAGTTAGGCTGCCTGCATTCTAGTACTAGCATCACAAGTAACTAGTTTATATAATGGTGAGCAAATTACTGCTGTTCTCTGATCCTCAAAAGAGAGGGCTAGGCTAGAGCTCACGTGCCTTGAGGTGTGTGTGGGTAATGTATATATTTTAAGCGACAATATGAATGGGATGGGCCTTTGAGAACTGAGGCATATGGATGCTCAAAGTTTTTACAACTCAGTTTTGGGAAAAAAAATCTCTAGTCCAATTTTGATTTGTAGACCATCAGTTTGTAAGTTCTAGACTCCTGTTGACTATAAAATTTGGTTACTGCAAAGAGGGAAGTCAACGACAATGATTTCCTTGAAAGGAAAACTAAGAATTGTTCATTTACTATCATATAGAAATGAATAATACTATCACATAGAATGAATGTGTTTAGCATATTATCATGTGGGTTTTCCCCCCTATTTTTCACTCCTACTCACTATAAAGGCATTCTTTGGGTCGGGAAGATCCCCTGGAGAAGGAAATGGTAACCCACTCCAGTATTCTTCCCTGGGAAATCCCATGGACAGAGGAGCCTGGCAGGCTACAGCCCATGGGGTCACAAAGAGTCAGACATGACTGAGTGACTAACACACACACAAGTGGAGTAAGTGCTTTACATGCAGTGAAACAGGTTGATCAGGGAGAAATAGATTATTCAGAAAAGATGAGTTAACAGTCTAGGCTTGTCAGATTATGTGTAGAGTTAGCTAGCAGCAGGAGAACCAAACAAGACAACCGTGAGACCAGTGGGCTTAGAGTACAGAGTTACCCTATAAGCCACAGAGAAGGGGACCCATAGGACTTAAAGGAAGACTGGGGGATGGAAGATGGGAACTTAGATGCCTGCAAGAGGCTGAAAGGGGGCCAACAATAGAAATCCCAGAGAAGCTTTCAGAGCCAAGGGTACCAGTGATTAGTCTCAGAAGGTGTGCCCAGGAGAGTGGATGGGAAGCTTTGTGTTCCAAAGCTTCCAAATACCTGAGCCAGAGATTAACAAAGACTGGGGGTGGGGTTTACGCAGCTGGGCTTGGTAGCAGAACTCTCAGTGTGATGTGGGGAAAGTGAGTCCTACCTCCCTAACCTCCAGAGAAGAGAACAGGAGGGACAGAGGGAGTTAAAGCGCTTAGAGGGCTGGCTGATTGGCGGGGTCTGGTGTCAAAGCAGGAGATAGAGTTGGAAGTCCTGCCACTAGAAGCTACAGCCAAGTTCAGGCAGAAGTGGGAGCTGCCAGGACTTGTGGCCCTGGCATAGTGTGGGCGTCTGCTCATGGCAGCTCCCTCAATAGATATCACAGGACCTTCTCTTGATCTGGTAAGTTGATAAGCACTGATTGATCCCTGAGATGCCAGTCACAGTGCTGGCGTTCACAGAAAACAGTGCCCATTTCATGGTCCTGTGTGCGGAGAAGTGCACCAAAAAAAGTGGGAGAGGGAGGGAGTTACCGGGCGAAGAGAAAGAAAGCACTGTAGGCAGGGGACAGTGCCAAGAGATGACAGCATGCTTTTCCTGGTGGACAGGATGGGCGCATACAGGAAGGTGAGCTGGGGATGGAACACTTGAATGTGAAAAGCAGAAAATTGGATCTGGACAGTGAATAAAACCATTCGAGGCCTCCGACAGAGGGAAACCCTAAGGAAACTCAAGTGAAAATGGCAAAGGATGTGATAAATATACAAGACCCCCTGGAGGGGGACTGGTCACCGTATTAGAGACAAAGAATGAACTAAATGGGGCTCCTTCTCTCTTGAGTTCAAGAATCCCAAGAGAGTCTCTGTATTGTCTTAAATCAGAATCATGCCTGCAACAGTGTAGGTGCTCCATTAATACTGAATGTGTGAATGAATTTTGGCTCAAAATAAAGAAATACTTTCAAACACTAAAAAAAAAAAAAAATACTCTAAGATAAGCTCAGACACCAAGACAGGGATTTGAGTGCTCTAAACTCAGACTGCTTAAGGTTAGGGTGGGGTTGGTTCACAAAACCTCTTCATTTCTGTGTGCACGGGATTATTTGAGCCTGGGGAAGGAGGTGACAGGAGGAACTGACAGAGCAGCTTGGGAAGCTGCAGGGACCACAGACTTTGCTGCCTCTACCACTTGGCCTGGGGGCAGCCTTGCTAATTATCCATGTGCATGGAGATGATGGAAGTAAGCTGGCCCCTTACACAGACGGCTCCCAAATAGCCAGCAGGTAGAGCCCAAGTGACAGTAAGCAGTCTGTCTAATCACCTCTCTCTGTGGACACCCACCCTCTCACAGATGCCAGCAAACTGGCATGCAACAACTGAACACATCTGGCTCCAAAAATTCCTCCTCCGCAGAGCTAAAAGCCCAGCAGAATTTCCTGGAGCATCAGCACGTATGTCTCGCTTTTTCCTCCATCAGCTAAGAGAACGGCTTAACCGAAAAAAAAAAAACAAAAAACAAACCCTCTGTAAATGTCCTTAAGGAATGTCTCATTAATTCTCAGTTCTCCTGAGCACCTATCTTTCCAAAGAGCAGCAGAGAATCAAGAAAAAGGCAGGACTGGCTCACAGATAAGACAAAGCAAATCTAAGAAAGACAGTTGATTAAGAGAAGAATTAAAAGTTTATTATAATTGGTGTTTCTAAGTAGGCTGCCCAGTAATTGTTTACAAGAAAAACACACACAGACGAAGCTGCAAATCGTTTTTTTCAGCAGAACAATAAGATATTATTAATTTGTGTGGTGGTTGTAATAGAGTTTAATGAATTTTCTGGTTGAATAATCTTTGGGAAACTCTATTGCCAATTAAATAAATATCAGCTAAACAAGCACAAACAAGTGAAAAATAAGGAGGCTGGAGAGAAAATACTCTACAAGGCCTTCATCATCTGGTCCCACTTGCTTTTCTCCAATGCACATCTGGAATAGGAGCCTCCCTCTGCTTAGGACACCTCCGCCCCACGCAGGCCATCAAAGAGCCCTGACCTTGCTTGGTCCTCATCGTCCTGTTCACCAGCCCCTTGTGGCTGATGCGTGCTCTGCGTTGCCCCAGAGTTACTGACTTTCTCCTCCTTGTTTCCCTAGCATTCTGTTTGGCATTTTTCACATTACCTCATTTTTAGTTGTTTATTTGCCTCTCTCCTCTGCTTGCCTGTGGATTTTTCATGGGTGATGATCCTTCTTTCACTTGTGTGTCTTCAGTGTCTAGTATAAGACCTAGCACACAGTAGGTCTTCAGATTTAAGGAACGCCATTCTCATATCCTGCCTGTCTTCTATTTCAACTATGAAGCCCTTAGTGTCTGGCTTTCACAAAGTGACTTCATTCATCGAACAAGATCCAGCTCGAGTGTAACCTCCAGAATCTCTTCCCTGATGCTATGCATTCTCCTGATTCTCTGTCAGTGAACTTCCATAGTTCTTACTTTATATTCTAGGCCATCCTATTTACTATCTCTTTGCTTGTACATAGAGATGGCACCTTAAAGGAACTAGAGAAAAAATAAACATCTGTGTGTTTTAAAATTAAATATCCTTTTTCTTTTTCTTTGCATGCTCAGTCGTGTCTGAATCCTTGCGACCCCACGGACTACTGCCCACCAGGCTCCTCTATCCGTGGGGTTTTCCAGGCAGTAATACTGGAGTGGGTTGCCATTTCCTTCTCCAGGGGATCTTCCCAACCCAGAGATCAAACCCATGTCTCCTACTTTGCAGGTGGACTCTTTACCACCGATCCACCAGGGAAGCCCTTGATTTAACGGGATCATTTAAATAAACGTTGAGCCTGTTGACTGGATGCTGTTTGGGTTAGTTTGCCAGGGCTGTCAAAACGCATCCTACAGATGCGGTGACTTCAACAACCAAAACGTGCTTTCTCAGAGTTCTGGAAACTGCGAGTCCAAGACCACGCCGTCAGCAGGCCCGGGTCTCCTGGGGCCTGTCTCCTTCTTTGCAGATGGCCGTCTCCTTGCTTTGCATGCATGTGGCCCTCCCTCTGTGTGTGCGCGTCACTGCTATTTCTTTGCATGTCCTGGTGTCCCTTTTTATAAAGGCATCTGTCAGATTGGATTAGGGTCCACTCCGATGGCCTCAGTAATCTAATTACCTCTTTATCTGCCGTATCTCCAAACGCAGTCACTTCCGAGGTGCTGATGGTTACAGCTTCAACATTAAATTTTTGGAAATGACAAATTCAGTCCATAACACTACTAATGTCCAGCTCAAAGCTTAGACCTAGAATTGCCAATTAGAAGGAAATCCCAACCTTCTTGAAACTCAGGACCTTACAGGTTCTCCAGCCAATCCCACAAGGGATAAAATGCAGATTGTCTATGTGAAGCCTTATGCTTTGTCATATCTTGGGGGCGAGAAGAGCTTGGGGAGACATAGGCCTGTGAAGAAGGGGAGACATTAGAAAAAGGCCCCTAGCCAACTCTATGGCACAACACTGGACAGAATGAAACATCACCAGTGACTGCTCAAATAATGGGGCTGACTTGGGTCATTGTTTATCCCCTAAGAGAGTTTTGAACTGGTTGGCAAGAAACTGTGGAGAGACTTACATTCAGATGGAGAATAGCACTGCATCCAGAGAAAATTTCTATATTGAGAGGAGGTGATTATATAATTCTATGAACATTTATTTACTCACTGTTCCTTGAGCACATGCAAACTGAAGATGTTTCAGACTTTGGAATATCTATTATTCGCAATTTCCTTCACTCATTTACAACTGGGGACACTGAGGGTCAACATGGGGAGGTATAAAGTTGAATTAAGACACTGTTCACCAGAGATAACTGCCTAGTAGATAAAGCCTGTTCGTGAATTAGATCAAATGACATAGCCCTGGAAGCCATCTGTGGAGTGTATAGTGCTGAATAAAGGCAGGTTGCCCTCATCAATCACTGCATCACAGCACTTGGTGATGCCAGTGAGGCAGAGACACAGGGTAATGGGAGACAGGAGATGACTTCATCTCTGCTAGCATCTTGCACTGCTGGGCCAGAGGAGCCACAAAAAATCCACGCTAACAGGTGCCATTAGGGCCAGGGAAGTCTGTCTTCTCCACTGCTGGACTCGAAGGCGAAGATCACACTTCTTCCTTCTTGTTTCCCCGCTCTTCTTTCAGCTGATGCTCATGCCCATGCTGCGTTGGTAAGTGGTGACCAACTCTTTGTGACCCCATGGGCTGCAGCCCGCCAGGCTCCTCTGTCCATAGGATTTCTCAGGCAAAAGTGCTAGAGTAGGTTGCCATTCCTTCTCCAGGGGATCTTCATGAACCAGGGATCAAACCCACATCTCCTGCATTGCAGGCAGACTCTTTGATTCCCTAAGTCACCAAGGAAGGCCCTCTTTTAGATGTTACCCATTATCCAATGTCAGTCATGCCGTGAGGTAATATAAGAACGTGGTCCAATCCCAGCTCTACCACTTGCCAGTTACCCCACAGGAGCATTGCTAGCCATGGTCCTGGGATTTAATTTCCTCAGTTGTGGATGGACCTCATGTTTTTTATTAAGTCCATGTGTACAGTACAGGCAATCACTGTATGTAAATATAATAACTGTATGCATAGCCCAGAGCACAGTTCTTCACACAAAGTAAATGATTCCTTCAGGTTTCCTCTCTTCGCAGAGAAATTCCTGGAGTGATTGTGCGTGTGTGTTTGTGTGTGTGTGTGTGTGTGTGTGTGTGTGTGTGTAGAAAGGGAACTACTTAAAATGATTGGAGAAGTGAGGAAGTCACTTTTAAGCCAAATTCTTAATGACACTTGCTTTTAGAATGTCACACTTTTCACTTTTCAGGTGAAATTAGGAAACAAAATTCTTTTAGATTATAAATATTTGCCATGCATAAATTTCCAAATAAGTTCTCTAATTTTTACAAACTCTTCGCACTATAAACAATAATTTGAATCAAAAGTAAATTAATCACTTCAGTTAATAAAACCAACATACTTCCAGTAAAATGACAGTTAAGATTTTATGAAATCTCTAAAAGTGTTAGACACTGGATTAATAACAGAAAACCTTTCTTAATTCATAGACAAATTACCTGGCACCCACTTACATTCTCCCTCACATTAGTTCAGTTCAGCTCAGTCACTCAGTCATTGTCCGACTCTCTGTGAGCCCATGAATCAAGCACGCCAGGCCTCCCTGTCCATCACCAGCTCCCGGAGTTCACTCAGACTCACGTCCATCGAGTCAGTGATGCCATCCAGCCATCTCATCCTCTGTTTTCCCCTTCTCCTCCTGCCCCCAATCCCTCCCAGCATCAGAGTCTTTTCCAATGAGTCAACTCTTTGCTTGAGGTGGCCAAAGTACTGGAGTTTCAGCTTTAGAATCAGTCCTTCCAATGAACACCCAGGACTGATCTCCTTTAGGATGGACTGGTTGGACCTTCTTGCAGTCAGAGGGACTCTCAAGAGTCTTCTCCAACACCACAGTTCAAAAGCATCAATTCTTCAGTGATCAGCTTTCTTCACAGTCCAACTCTCACATCCATACATGACTACTAGAAAAACCATAGCCTTGACTAGATGGACCTTTGTTGGCAAAGTAATGTCTCTGCTTTTGAATATGCTGTCTAGGTTGGTCATAACTTTCCTTCCAAGCAGTAAGTGTCTTTTACTTTCATGGCTGCAATCACCATCTGCAGTGATTTTAGAGCCCCCCAAAATAAAGTCTGCCACTGTTTCTCCATCTATTTCCCATGAAGTGATGGGACCAGATGCCATGATCTTCATTTTCTGAATGTTGAGCTTTAAGCCAACTTTTTCACTCTCCTCTTTCATTTTCATCAAGAGGCTTTTTAGTTCCTCTTCACTTTCTGCCATAAGGGTGGTGTCATCTGCATTTCTGAGGTTATTGATATTTCTCCTGGCAATCTTGATTCCAGCTTGTGCTTCATCCAGCCCAGCATTTCTCATGATGTACTCTGCATATAAGTTAAATAAGCAGGGTGACAATATACAGCCTTGACATACTCCTTTTCCTATTTGGAACCAGTCTGTTGTTCCATGTCCAATTCTAACTTTTGCTTCCTGACCTGCATACAGGTTTCTCAAGAGGCAGGTGAGGTGGTCTGGTATTCCCATCACTCTCAGAATTTTCCACAGTTTATTATGATCCACACAGTCGAAGGCTTTGGCATAGTCAATAAAGCAGAAATAGATGTTTTTCTGGAACTCTCTTGCTTTTTCAATGATCCAGCGGATGTTGGCAATTTGATCTCTGGTTCCTCTGCCTTTTCTAAAACCAGTGTGAACATCTGGAAGTTCACAGTATTGCTGAAGCCCGGCTTGGAGAATTTTGAGCATTACTTTGCTAGCGTGTGATGTGAGTGCAATACATGAAGAAATCTCTAGAGACCACAAATAGAGAGGGAACAGGTGACAGCGAGAAATCAACGCTGAGTGCTTGTCATGGGGGGCATTTGCCAAGACCCGACCTCTACAGTCTTGAGTTTTAATTGCTTCAGAACCACAGAGGATGAAGAATTAGAACTAAGGACTCCTACATATAACTGAGAGTTTCAAAGACTATATGTTGAAGGGTGTTTTAGGGGACCAAAAAAAGCCTGCCAGCAAAGGAAACTTATAAGGAGAGTTGTTTGTTTATTTGGAAAAATGTCTCAATGACAGTTTGTAACCACAGGCCATACCTCAAGCAGGTATGAGAGTCTGAAACTACACTCTAAGGTTTGTGAAACTTCAAGTATAAAGTGTATTAAAAGTAATCATGTGTTCATGGTGCCTTAGGGCTCCCAGTGATAGTATAAATGCAAATTCCCCTTGGAGAAAGTAAGCTGCCAAAATTGAGAAAAATTTAAACAGCAGAATTGGATACCAGAGACTTCAAGTTTGGAGGGCTATTATATAGAACATAAGAAGGTTTAAGATGTTTGAAGAAATAAAATATGGAACCAAAACATGATACTGGAACATGACAATCAAAAAAGATTCAAAGTGTTTGAAAAGACCTATAGGTATTCCCAGAAGTGAAAGAAAACACATTTAACCCTGCTCTCCCTGCCAAACAAAGAAGAATCCCTTCCATATTTGGGTTAAAGAGCAGATGAGAAACAGGTAAAGAGAGAATTAGCACATTATAAGAAATATCTTCAGAAAATATACAGGACAGAGCACAAATGAAAACAAAGAGATGACAAAGTTAAGAGACATGAACAATAAAATGACAAGGACTACAACCTAGATAGCATATTGAAAAGCAGAGACATTACTTTGCCAACAAAGGTCCATCTAGTCAAGGCTATGGTTTTTCCAGTGGTCACCTATGGATGTGAGAGTTGGACTGTGAAGAAAGCTGAGCGCCAAAGAATTGATGCTTTTGAACGGTGGTGTTGGAGAAGACTCTTGAGAGTCCCTTGGACTGCAAGGAGATCCAACCAGTCCATTCTGAAGGAGATAAGCCCTGGGATTTCTTTGGAGGGAATGATGCTGAAGCTGGAACTCCAGTACTTTGGCCACCTCATGCAAAGAGTTGACTCATTGGAAAAGACTCTGATGCTGGGAGGGATTGGGGGCAGGAGGAGAAGGGGACGACAGAGGATGAGATGGCTGGATGGCATCACCGACCGATGGATGTAAGTCTGAGTGAATTCCGGGAGTTGGTGATGGACAGGGAGGCCTGGCATGCTGTGATTCATGGGGTTGCAAAGAGTTGGACACAACTGAGTGACTGAACTGAACATTTAGTAGGAGAGAATAAGGATAATTATTTTCAGGATAATAATTCTTAGTAGAGAATAAGGATAATTTCAAAAAGGCAGTATAACATTATTTTGCAGGAGAGAATGTTCTAGAACTGATTAAAAATACATTCTCAAATCATAAAACAAAAATATCCCAAGACAATTAATAAGAATATATGCCAAGATGCATCATTGAGAAAAGGTAGAACATTAATTACCAAGAGATTATTACAAGTAGAGAGGGAGAAAATAAAAGGGCACAGCAATAACAATTAGACTAACATGAGGCTTAACAGCAACAATGGAAGCCAGAAGACCGAAGGATATCTCACAATTGGGGGAAAACAGTCATTATCCTAGAATTCTATAATCAGCAAACCTAGTTTGAAAAAGAATTAAATAATGATGTTTTATAAAATAATAATGGAGATTGCATACCAATATAGGTCACTCTCTATTATTACTAGAGAAACTTAAAATGTATTCTAAGTAGATCATCAATTCTAGAGGAAATATTTGAGGTGCCAAACATACTGATCTGTGGGCCAATTATTATACATGTGTGCCTAATAAATAAATACTAATTGTGTAAATAATAAAACATGTAACTTTACTGGTTAAAAAACAGATAAAACTAGAATATAAAACAATGATCATATGGGAGGCAGGAAGTCTTTCTGACCATCCAAAAGTGTATGTCTAGGTTAAATGCAATATCAAGTTTGTTTCAGAGGAAAGTAAAGAAATTGCTTATATGAAATTGTAAAGAAAGCAATTTAAAGGTCAGAAATATGGTAAAAAATGTTAGAACAGTAGAAGGAAAAATAAAACAATACATTTAAGGAGAAAACAACGAAGCATTTAAAAACAAAAACTAAATAACATAAATAAAAATGTATC
The DNA here is from genome assembly GCF_042477335.2 of Ovis canadensis. Lineage (NCBI taxonomy): Eukaryota > Metazoa > Chordata > Mammalia > Artiodactyla > Bovidae > Ovis > Ovis canadensis. Next base: position 31,870,768 of record NC_091265.1, on the reverse strand, counting down.
AGTAACCACAATCAGTTAGCTTAAATTGTCAACATGAGTCACAAAGATGACACCCACCCAGATGACACAAAGATTTATCCAAGATGCATCTAAAGTGTTAAGTAAGAGGAGTGACATCAGCATCATGGCAACATAAGACATCCCTCCTTTTGTTCCCCCCTAAACGACTAATTAGGCATCAGTCCACGAATAAAAGTATCTCTGTGGGAGTTATAGGAATGAGCACCATATGCCAAAAGAACCCAGGTGGAAGCTCACCCATCAGTGCATTGGGTAATAGGCAAAGACATCAAACTCAATGCAAGCTACAGAAAAAACAGGAGCTTATAAACAAGCCACAGCATCTCTCAGTCCTGGCTGGGGAAAACCAAGAAGTGTGTTGACCTGGGTGTACACTCATATCTAAGAGGGATTTTGTAGAAGCCCAGCCTTCCCAAGGAAAGAGTTCAGGTCTCTGTTCAAGTAAAAACCACAAGTCTGGACACACTGAATATGGTACAGGAGGCTTGCTGGCACCATTTCCCCCTCAAGGAAGCACTGGACAGGGCTGAACTAGCCCGCAGCAACCTCTCCCATGTGGGAATAGGAAAATAATGAGTGAGTCCCTGATTACCCTTTTGTTTGAGATGCTGCTGTATAAGCCTATTCTTCTGCCACAGCAACCAGAGTACTGAGGTGAGACTTCCATGACTGGTCAGAAGAAGGATTTTGAGAAACAGGCAGAAACAAATATCAAACGGCATTTGAGGAATGGGGCTCCTACTGGCTGTCTCACAACTCCAGCGGAAAGCCTGCCCATGAACCATCAGTGGAAGATACCTCTAGGAGGTTCACAGACACTCCAGAGCTCTGAGTGCAAACCTATTCTTCCCTGACAGTCTGACCAGCCCTGCCCTAGTGCAGCCCTAAGAGCTGCTGTGGTTCACAGGGAGTCCCCTCAGAAGACAGGCCAGGGGCTGTGGGCAAGGGGGAAGCCACACACGTGAGCGGTAGTACCACCTCTGGAAAATGAAAGAAAGGTTTTTATGAGCCAGTCTGGTAAAATTTAAGAACCGGAGGAAGAATTCTTCTACAGGAGGGATCGAGAAAAGTGGAATGAGTGAACCTATACAAAGTCAGAGAAAACCCAGGAAATAGTAGCACCAACAAACAGATTACTCTGTATAAAAGCAAACAGCAAAGATTTAAGGAGGTGTCTGCTTACTTCAAATGTGAAACAACAAGGAACTATGTCACCAAAAACATAATAATTCTCCAATAATCAAGCTCAGTGGCATATAGTTTTGTGACTTAGCGGACAATGAATTCATAATCACTGTTTTGAAGAAATTAAAGAGCTAGAGAAAACAGAGAAACACAACTCAACAAAATCAGGGAAATGATTCATGAACAAAATTAAAAATTAAGAGATAAAAAATAAAAAATCACATTCTGGACCCGAAGAAATCAGGGAATAAAAGGAAAGATGCAATAGAGAGCATCTATAGCAGAACAGATCAAACAGAAGACAGACCCAATTAGCTAGAGATAGAAACTTTGAAATAACCCAGTCAGGGGAGAACAAAGGAAAAAGAACAAAAACAGTGAAAAAAAAACCTAACTGATTTACGGAACATACACCATATGATATCATGTGGAATCTAAAAAAGCCAAACTTGTAGAAAGAGACATAAATATCAGTGCTAGGAGAAGAGCTGGGAGAATTGAAGAGATGTGTTTAAGAGGACAAGCTTGCAACTAAAGATAAATCTGGAGATCGAATGCAAAACATAGTGGTTACAGTCAACAATATTGTATTATAAACTTCAAAGTTACAGAGCAACAAGACCTCAATTTTTTTCACCATAGGAATGAAATGATAATTAAATGACACGATAAAGATGTTGGATAATGCCACAGGGGTAATGATATTGCAGTATATAAATGTGAAAAATCGACATGTTGTAACCTTCAATTTATACAGTGCTGTATGCCAATTATATCTCAAAATTAAATAAGTAAATGCATAAATCACATTGTTCTCAATGGAAAAAATAGCAAATTATCAAGATAGAACTTTTATCCAAGTAAAAGGTGGAAACAGATTTATCAGGTAAACACTAAACCAAAGAATGATGTAGCATAACATTAATTACAGACATGACAAAATAGACTTTAACTAGAAAGAATTAAGGATGAAGATCATGACAAAACTAAAAAAATTAAATCAATAGGAAGACAGTGATTTGAAATGGCCAATGCTGTGGCCTTATGTTAAATAAAGCATACATAAACCTAATATTAATTGAAACGCATCAACAAATTGATAGATCTACAAACAAGGTGTCAGATTTTACAAAATGTCTCTCATTAATTGGGCTTCCCAGGTAGCACTAGTGATAAAGAACCTGTCTGCCAAACAGGAGATGTAAAAGATATGAATTGGTCTCTGGGTCAGGAAGATTCCCTGGAGAAGGAAATGACAACCCACTCCTGTATTCTTGCCTGGAGAATATAATAGAAAGAGGAGCCTGGCAGACTATAGTCCATAGGGTCACAGAGAGTCAGACACGACTGAAGTGACTTAGCATGCACACATACTCTCATTAACTGATATATAATTCATACAAACCTCAGTAAGATTATAGAAGATTTATGATTATAGTCCAAAGAATGGCAAAACATACTTTTCTCATAGATTATTTTTTAAAAAATGACCATTTATTAGGCCATAATGCATCTTAATTATTTTCAAGAAGAGGTTATCATACGACCCATATATTCTGAAAATATTAAAATTAAATCAGAAATTATGCTTTAAAATATTACTTAAACCATTTGAAGATAATAAAATTGAATCAAAACAAAATTGGAGAAAATTTGAAATTTCTGTAATTAATATTGAAAATCACATGCATCAGAACTTCCAAGACACAGTGGAAGTGTCATTTTGAAAAAAAAAAAATCAAAACTTTGTTTTTTATATTAGAAGAAAAGCTGCAAAGTCAGGAGTTAAACACATTTAACTTTAATTAAATTTAATTTTTTTAAAATAAAAAGCAAAATACAAATAATAATAAAGACCAAAATTAATTAAACAGAAAGAAAACAAGGGTCAACAAAGTCAAAATGTTACTAGAATAATAAAATAGAAAAATTTCATAAAGGTTTATCATGAAAAAAGAAGGAAGACACAGATAATATACAGAATTTAAAAATGGAATATAAAGATAGGGCAGAGATAAATAAGACAGAATATTATAAAAAATTTCAAGATTAAGGAAATGGAAATTTTTGTCCAGATACATTAAGGAAACCTCAACAGGCCTTTTATCATTAAATACATATGATCAATAGTTTAGTATCTACTCACAAAGATAATTTTTACAGGTGAGTTTACTAAACTCAAATGTTTGCAAATGATTCAAACATTATACAGACTATTTCATAGCATAGTAAGAGGGAACATTCCTCAATTTATTTAATATGGCTGGTATCTCCATAAATAATTCAATAAGAAAAAGAAAATTAGAGATCATACTCCTGTAACAAATGCAAGCAAAACAAAATCAAAATTCTTAAATACATTATTAACAAAATGAGTACAGCAATGCTAATAAACAGATGAGACACCATGAGAAAGCTGTGGTTATCCCAGTAAGAGAGGCTTTTTTCATATGAGAAGATACATTAACATTACTCATTTCTTTGAAACAGAAGAAAACTCAATGCATTAGCTATGAGTTAATTTAGGAAATGAGGAATATAAAACATTCTTAACCTGATAAAAAATGTCAATGTGAAATATACAAACATCATACTAAACAGTCAAACACTGGGCATATTCTCTTTAAAATCACAGAGAAGAGTGTCAGAATCTGCAGACAAACCATTAGAATAAGAAGGTAAGGATTCTAAATCTATGCTCAATACATAAAAAAGTGATCGTATTCCTGAAATTAGGATCAACAGGCCAGAGCAGGAAGATTCTGAGCTCACCTCTTCCCACAGGCACACCGAAACTACAATAGCATTTGGAACAACTCTATCTGATCTGAAGACTAGAACAGCTTTTTTACAACTAAGGAGATAAAGGAGGGAAAAAAAAAAAACACACTGAGATTGGTCAGAAGGTAAGAGAAGCAGTCCTAGATGGGACCCACATCCCTGACAGGTGATGCAAAGGAGGAAGGAGAAAACACAGACTCGGAGGGGGCCCTGCGGGGCCGCTTCAAGCCCCACACTGGGCACCCTAGCCCTTGGGACGAGCACTGGGAAGATGGGCCCTCATAGCTGGTTTTGAAAACCAGCAGGGCTGACATCTAGTGGAGTTGGAAGGCTGTAGAAAACTGAGACTGTGCTCTTATAGTGAGTGTGCACAGACTTACTTGTTCTGAGTCCCAGCACAGAGAGTAGATTTACAAGCACTTGGCCCTGTAGATGGCTTGTCAAGAGTGCCCTCACCTGCTCCCCTCAGCCTGCACTCAGTTCCGATTCCAAACCCCTTGTCAAGGTGGTGGCCCCTGGCATGCCTCTGGAGAAGTCCTGGCCTACGCCAAGCTCTGGCTCTACTGCCTCCAGCCCCAGCCCCTTTTCCAAGGGCGCACCTCCCAGCATGCTTTGGGAGAAGCCCCAGCCTCTGCTGGGCTCCAACTCCAGCCGAGACCCTAAGCATACCCTTGGAAAAGCCCCAGCTTATGCTTGCTTCAGCTCCAACCCTCCCACCAAAGTCACTGGGCACACACAGTCTGCATAGGGATGTTCCTGTACAAGTACATGCATTCTAGATTGGGACAGATTAACTATTTCACAAAATTGATAGAGATAGAAAGTCAAACAAAATGAGAAAATAGAAGAACCGGTGGGGGGGGAAACGGAAAAAAAAAAACAAACATGAATAAGGCAGAGATAGTCATTATACCTGACAAAGAGCTGAAACCAAAGGTCATAAAAATGCTCAATGAACTCAAAAGAATAAAGGAACACAGTGAGAGCTTCAACAAAGGATTAGGAAATATAAAAGAACCTATCATTGTTGAAGAATACAATAACTGAAATGAAAAATGCATTAGAGGAAATCAACAGCAGGTTAGGTGATAACACAGAAGTCACCTGGAAGACAATCATCAATAAGAACAACAGAAAGAAAAAAAGAATTTATAAAAATGAGGAGCGTTTAAGGGCTCTCTGGGGAAAAAAATCAAGTGTACTAACATCTTCATTATTATGTGTCTGCAAAAAGAAAAAGAAAAAGGGACAGGAATGGTGGAAATTTCTCTAACTTGCAAAGGAAACATACATCCAAGTCCAGGAAGTACAGAGTCCCAAATAAGATGAAGCTAAAGAGACCCACATCAAGACACATTACAATTCAAGTACCAAAAGTTAAAGACAAAGAGAGATCTTAAAACTGGCAAGAGAAAAACAACTAGCTATGTACAAGGGAACCCACATAAGACTATCAGCTGACTTTTCAGTAGAAATTTTCCAGGCCCAAAGAGATGGCATGATACCTTAAAAGGATTGAAAGGAAAAAAACCTATACCAAGAATACTCTAGCCAGCAAGGTTATCATTCAGAATTGAAGGAGAGATAAGGAACTTTCCAGACAAACAAACACAAAAAGAGTTCATCACAATTAAACTGGTCTTACAAGAAATGTTATGGGGCTTCCCTGGTGGCTCAGATGGTAAAGCGTCCGCCCGCAATGAGGGAGACCTGGGTTTGATCCCTGGGTTGGGACGATCCCCTGGAGAAGGAAATGGCAACCCACTCCAGTACTCTTGCCTGGAGAATCCCATGGACAGAGGACCCTGAAAGGCTACAGTCCATGGGGTCGCAAAGAGTCAGACAGGACTGAGAGACTTCACTTTCACTTACAAGAAATGTTAAAGGGACTTCTTTAGATGAAAAAGAAAAGGTCATAAATAGAAACAAGAAAATTATGAAAGAAAAATCCCACTGGTAAAGGTGAACTCCACCTGTAAAGTCAGTTATAAAGTTGAAAAGACAAAATTAAAAAGGTAAAATTATTTGTACCTAAAATAATTAGTTAAGTGATATAAAAAAGTAAAATATATAAAATATGATGTGAAAAAACAATATGATGGAGGATAGTTAATACGTAGTGTACATACACTCAAATGATAGCTTAAATCATACGCATGTCTCAGTTTAATTATATATGTATATATTCATGTACAGTATTTATATGTACACGTGAAAGAAAAAAAACTTCTGTGTAAAAGTAAAATTTATACCTTTCAGAGAAAATGTAAGAGAGTATCATTTTTACCTCAAAGTTTGAAATATTTATTAAACCAGGGACATGACCTGTGTAAACCAGAGAACAAGATTTGGTAAAATTTAACTACAATTAATACAAATAAACATGTATTGAAAGAGGGTATTGAAAGCCATAAGCCAATTATCTAGAATGCAAAAAGGTATAAAAAATCAAATAGTCAAAAAAATCAGATATAAAAATCAATTTATTGAGTGAAACAATTCAAAAAACTGTGGCAAAAAATATACAAAATCAGTTCTCAGAAGAAATATGCAAAAAAACAAAGAAAAAGGATTTTAAACTTCGATGATAAACAGAAAGAGGCCAATTAAATCTTTGGAATGCATTATATATATTAGATCAATAAAGTCTGATATTACCAGATGCTGGTGAAAATATAGTATAACAAGGACTTGTACACAGCAACTAAATTCTGAGTTATATACTCTAGATGCAGAAACACTCACTGGCTTACACTAAGTCATACAGAAGAGTGTTCAGTACTTGACAACAAACAAAGAAACAAACAAACAAAAATAGAAATAAAAGAAAGCTATAAAAGACATAAAAAAGACAACTACTGTAAGAATGAACAGATCAATCATGGTATATTCATTTAATAACACGGTACACAGATATAAAACGGCAAAAAATGTTCTGCAGTTGAAATTATTAAGGTCAATGATTTTTTATGATTATTGATAGAAAAATAAGCTGTGATAGAATGTTATGCAGTGAAGCTCTACATAATTTTTAGGGAAAACACAAGCACATCTATAAATTATTAGAGGAAGAATGTTTCTGGATATACGATCAATATCTACAAAAACAAATTTATTTATATATACAACCACAAAATAATTTTAATGCAAAATGTACCATTTCCCACTAACTATAATAACAAATACATAAAATACCTGCCTATACACACATGTGCTGTAATCCTATTCAAATATGAATGTGTATTACCAACACCAAATACAGGATAGTGTTTTGCTTTAAAGGAGAGGGTAGGTAATATCACCAGGAAATGGCTGAGAAAGTTTCAACAACACTGGTAATATTTTATTTTCCTTTTTAAAAAAATTATTATTTTTTTTTAGGGTAGGACGCCAAATAATTGATGCTTTTGAACTGTGGTGCTGAAGAAGACTCCTGAAAGTCCCTTGGATGGCAAGGATCAAACCAGTCAATCTTAAGGGAGATCAACCCTGAATATTCACTGGAAGGACTGATACTGAAGCTGAAGCTCTAGTATTTGGTCATCTGATGCGAATAGATGACTTGTTGAAATATCCCTGATGCTGGGAAAGATAGAGGGCAGAAGGAAAACGGTGTCAGAGGATGAGATGGCCGGACGCCATCACCGATGCAATGAACATGATCTTGGGCGAACTCTGGGAGATGGTGAGAGACAAGTGAGGCCTGGCGTGCTGCAGACCTTGGGGTCACAAAGGGTCAGACACGGCTGTGCAACTGAACACCAACATAGTTGCTTTGCAATGTTGGGTTAGCTTCTACTGCGCAGCAGAATGAATCAGCCACGCATATACACACATCCCCTTCCTTTTGAGTTTCCTTCCTACTCAGGTTGTGACCGTGCGTTAAGTAGAGTTCCCTGTGCTATATACAGAAGGCTCTCATTAGTCATCTACTTTATACGCAGCATCAATAATGTACATATGTGCATCCCAATCTCCCACTTCCTCCCACTCCTCTTTTCCCCTTGGTTATCCATACAAGAGAGGGTCAGAGAATGAAGTAAATCAGGAAGGGAAAAACAAGTATCAGCTATTATCACATATATGTGGAATCTAGAAAAACGGTATAGATATTCTTTTTTGTAAGGCAGAGATAGAGACACAGGCGTCGACAGCAAACATATGGATACCATTTTATTTCTAAAGGGAGTGGTCTTTGGTTTATTATTCATTATATAATTGTTGATTGCATGGACCATAATGTTCATTCAGATTTTTCCAACAGAGGCTATGGAAAACCGGAGTGAACTGTTTGACCAATCCAATATATCTTTAACAATGCATAATATATTTTTAAAATGGCTGAAAAGATCTGCTTCAGGTCTATGTCTATGGCAAGAGACAAGAAAAGTCAGTCTTTAAGTTTCCCTTTCAGGTTTCCATTCTGAGCCTTCCTTCCTTAGTAGGCCAGAGAGGCAGGTCAAATAATGAAGTTAATATATGCTCTGGAAGAGGAAGCAAACATCAGAGATTCCAAGTGATATCATTTTGGGTTGCTGAGGTTCTCACCAGTCACATTTTTGTTCATCAAACCCTTAACTTCCCTTGATTTTCCTTTAGGAAATCTTGCAAGGATGGAAGCAAGTTTTCCTTTCCTTGAATGACATTATGGTTTTCAGTCATTCTTTTTGTTCCTATGACTTCCTGCCTTGGATCACATTATTCATGCGCATGCCTTTTCTCCTCTCCTTGTCTCCTTCAGCATATAGTCTGTGTTCACTAAAGCGCAGTGTAGTATATGGTCAATAAGCATCAGCTGAAAGGAGAGGACCATGTAGTGTAGGAAGGAAACAGGCTATGGGAGTCAGGTAAACTAGACTCCCTCCACCTCCTCCTGCAGCTGCAGACCTCGCCAGTTTTGCTTTCCAGGGGCATGACTTTACCTCTGTCTCATGCTCTCAACTGAAAACTGGAGACAGTAATAGCCGAAATCTCAAGAGTTTGTGCCATGCGGATTATTAAATACCAATTTCAGTGCCCGACCCAGAGCAGGCACCAATAAACTTCACTTCCTTCAATCTTTCTTTTAGTTTGAAAGATCTCAAAGTCGCTAGTAATGAGAGTTGTATCAATGCCAAGCTCACGGAAAATGCAGGTTTAATGGTAATCTCTCTACACAGTGAGTCTAATTGCTTTTGAATAAGCAGCCACATTACTTGGAAAGTAATGAGGGATTGTAGATGATGATTTAATACACTGAGCATTCACACTTAGCAGTAAGATAGAACTCTGCCAAAGGCGCTGATGTTCAAGAACAGGTAAAACTCAGGTCGTGAAAGTTCCTGAGGTCCCTGGCGTTTTTTTTTTTTTTTTTAAATGTTCATTCCTTCAGGACAGAAATCAAACACACCCCTAGATCATAGGGCCAATTTCCTGCCTCTGCAGTGTCATTCATTTACAAAATAAGCCCTAATTAATCTGAAAAATAAACAACTCTCTACCATTTCCAACATATACAAAAGCATTTTTGAAATCTGATGGTTTTCCTGTGTTTCACTGAAAATGTGACTGTTCCTCTTTTAAATCACACATTCCTGATGGAGGTAAACATGCCTTTCTTGCTAGAGGGTTCCTACAGGAAAGCCACCTGAAGTTGACATTACATATTAAACTAATAGTACACACTTGCCCCTTCCTCCCAGGACAACTATCCAGTGACTTAATGATGTGGGCAGGTCCCCCTTGAGTTTTTTCTTCTCCAGGCAAAATATGCCTTCCTTTTTTAAACTACTGTTCAAGGTAACATTTTGTCTGTTACTAATAATGATATAAATAACATATTCAAATACAATGTTCAAAACAATATTCTAGAAGCATTCAGATATCATGGAACAAGATAATAACCTCCCTTATTATTTATACCAAACTTCTATTAATGAAGCCCAAGGCTGTCTTAATCTTTGGTGATGCTGCTGCACTTCTAATTAAATACTAAGCTTAGCAGAAACTGACATCCACAGTTCTTCACATGGCCTGCTACTGGGCAGTGCCCGCTTCTCTACTCACACAATTCCTTAGCTCAGCAGGTATTTATCCAGTGCAAACCTGGTGCCAGGTATGGTGCTAGCTGCAGGAGATACAATCAAGATATAGTCCGAACTTGCAAGATGTTCTCAGTCTAGTCAGGGCAACAGACGATTAAACACAGGCCCGTACATCCTACAGTCATTATTTTAAGAGATTCCCAGAGGAGAAGACCTTGGAAAACCTGGTAGGGATTCCCAAATGAAGTGCCATAGAAAGATGAATGGGTATTAGCTGGATCAGGAGGGTGGAGCCAAACCAGAGAGAGCCTAAGCTTCTTCACAGAGACCAACTGGCTTCCAAGGATAAGCATCCCAAGAGAGATTCATGTAGCGTTGCTTCAGCCAAAGCCAACAGGAAAATCAGAAAGGCCCATCCACGTAAAAGGGGAAGGACTCTCTTTCTTCATGGAATATTGGCAAGGTTTTAGAAGAGCAGGTATTTAGAAAATATAATCTGCCACTTATACAATGCATTACAGTTGAAGCATGAGAGGTTGGGGAAAGGCCGGAGATGGGACATTAGATTGTTAGGTTTTTGCTTTTGCTCCAATCCCCATTTCTCATCAATCTATATCTGTCCCCATTCCCTTTCTCTGGTACTGTGTTTACTACTAAACATTAGAGGCAACCTGGAGAAACAAGACTTGAACATCTTGGGAAATGTGCTTCTGTGTATAAGTGTGGGACTTCCTAGATGGTGCTAGTGTTAAAAAGACCCACCTGCCAATGCAGGAGACTTAAGAGACACAGATTCAGTCCCTGGATCCAGAAGATCCCCTGGAGGAGGGCATGGCAATCCACTCCAGTATTCTTGCCCAGAGAATCCCATAGACTTTATCCCTCCAGGATAAAGGGAAGGATAAAGTCTATAGGGTCACAGAGAATCTGACATGGCTGAAGCGAATTAGCATGCATGCATATACAAGTAATATAATGCTTTTAGTCCGTTAAAGGTTACCAGGATGAAGGCAGGTATATTTGTTGATAAGGAGAATTAATAGGTCTAGGGGATTATATCAGAGAAGGCAATGGCAACCCACTCCAGTACTCTCAGTTGGAAAATCCCATGGACGGAGGAGCCTGGTAGGCTGCAGTCCATACGGTTGCTGAGGGTCAGACACTACTGAGCGACTTCACTTTCACTTTTCACTTTCATGCATTGGAGGAAGAAATGGCAACCCACTCCAGTGTTCTTGCCTGGAGAATCCCAGGGCCAGGGGAGCCTGGTGGGCTGCTGTCTACGGGGTTGCACAGAGTTGGACACCACTGAAGCGATTTAGCAGCAGCAGGGGATTATATATATGAAGAACTGAAGGAAAAAGCTTAGTCCTGACTCTTAGATCTTAAGCAAGCTCTAATACCACTTTAAAATTTCATTTCCTCATCTATGAAATTTAGAGAGTAATAGGAATGAATCACTATAAAGAAAAAATAATGTGAAAAACGTGAGCTTTATTTGTGATTGGCTTCTCAGATCCACCACACAATTTTAAGTTCCATGAGGGCAGTTGTCTCATCTTTTTTATTCTAGAGTCCCCAGTGCCAACAACAATATTCATCTAAGAGGCTCATATACTTACCAAGTGAAAAAATGAAGTGTTTCCTGGAGTGCTATTCAGTTGTGCATAACCCAAAACCCCAGTGTTTGTGTGCATGGGGATGAGGTTGGAGGTCAGAAGGCATTTCTCCAGGGATCATACAGACCAGGTTACTAGAAGTCAATTAACATCAAAGACTCATCAAATTTGGCTCTCAGACTTTGAGCGATCCAACTTCAAATATTCAAACTGAATAAAAATAAAAAACATATGAGAACCTTCAATTCAGAGACATGCTTTGCTGATAAGCTTGGGTTCAGAGTAGCGGAAAATAACAGAAGTGGAACCACAGTCCATTGCTTCTCATTTCCATAGAGTGAGGGAGTGTGTGGTGTGTGTGTGTGAGTTATGATTCTGGATGGTGGTCATCCATCTCTCATTCTGGAGACCCATTGGTTTAGTTGGTCCATAATCTAAAGATAAAAACATAGCTGGTAAGGAAATCTTTATAAATGAGAATCACATTTAATGTTATATAAGAATCTTCTGATTTACATATCTAATGGTCTTTTTGAATATTCATTCCCTTCTGCTACCTGGAGGCACTCCTTCAGTCTCCATCTGTGTCTCCTCCTTCAACTTAGTCAGCGCTATTATGGAGACTACCTACAGAAAGCTCTGATCAGAGCATTAAGAAAAACTTCCCTTAAGAGAAAGATCCTATAGGAGGTGTGAAAAAAACATTGCTAAAGCGTATCAACACTTATTGGCAGCTTTATCCTCCATTACAGTGAGAATTTAAATTATAAGATTTATTAGAAGAAAGATAGGAATCTGACTTTTTTTTTAAGGAATTGAAGGTAATGGGCTGAGCATCTACAGCAACCTTATGAGGCAGGGCTTCTAAATCCCGTTTGATAGATAGGAAACTAAAAATGTTGTTCCTGGACTTATACTCCAGGCTCTGACATTATACAGGACTTTCCAGGGCAGGGGTGCTCAATCTTGGGTGCACAATGGAGTAACTCAATAGACTTAAACAATAGTGGGGTTCCACCTTCAGAGATACTGACTTAATGGATTTAGGGTAACACTGGGATTTTTAAAAAGCTCTCCACATGATTTGAATATGCAGTTAACATTAAGAACTATTGGTAGGGAGTAAGGATTCAAACATTTGTCTATAAAGAGTCAGAGATTAGAAGTTTTACGCTTTGCAGGCCGTAGAACCCCTGTCTCTACTCAACTTTGCCATCATAGCACAAAAGCAGCCACAGATATATAAGCAATTGACTTTGTTATTGGCTTTGTCACTGGCTTTGTTCCAATAAAACTTTATGCACAAAGAAAAACAGACAATAATTTGCTGACCCCAGCCTAGACACTAAAGTATCAGTTATGTATGGGAAGGGGGAAACATCTAAGGCCAGATGACGCTGTTTTGTAGATGGAGGCTTGAGATAGAGGTTGGGGAGAATAATTAAAACTGAAATAATAATTCTTCTGGGCTTCCCTGGTGGCTCAGACAGTAAAGAATCTGTCTGCAGTGCAGGAGACATGGGTTGGACTCAACTGAGCAACTCACACACACACAATAATTCTTCTAAAAGTCAAATTCTAAAAACATGCATAATGTCGAGTTCTGCTTTTGTTTTTCTTTGGGAAGTTAATTTTCCATTTTAAAAAGGTCCACTGTGGCTAATATTAAGATTTTTAAGCACTAGTGTTGCCTTCTGTTCAAATATTTTGTATAGATATGTAAACACACGCCCACTTTTATGGCTGATATCTTGAGAGCATTTTACACGAAAGATTCATGGACCACATCATATTTCTGCTCATGTATTTGGAATAAATACTGGGGCATGCATGCTCATAATCTGTTACCATCATTTTTCAGACTGTTACCTCTGACAAAAAAGAAACTTCAGGAGCAGCCAGGAATTTTGCCTTCCTTGCTAAAAAGGGAAATGCTTTGATTTAGAAGTATAATTTTGTGTCTTCCCATTTAGCTTAGCCGTTGGCATGCCTCTAGGCTTGCCAGAATTGGGCCACGGCCTCTGTTTTTTTTTTTTTTTTTTCTGTGGCAGAGTTGTGACATTGCCTAGTCTTTCCCAGCCCTGTTTAATTTTAGACCCCAAGGAGCAGCCAGGCCTGATCAGGGCAGAGAGAATATTAGGAAGGCTCACGTCAGTGGAGAGAGAGCTGGACTTGGCTGAGTTATCGTGTGGTCCCATGAATGCAGGATGAGAAGGGAGAGCTAGACATGGGCGCTTTCATAGCCTCTCAGACTTCAGTCATCTTCAGATGACCTGGGCTCGTGGAGTTTCCGCTTTAATATCCTGTTTGCCGCTATTGCTGTCACTACTTTTGAGCCCTTCAACACTGAATTGTGCTTTATTGCCAGGTCCTTGACGAAAGTGGAGCTGGAGTCTGGCTCTAATATCCAGCTCAGCTGTCTGGGCCTGATCATGATAGCACTAGTTAATAGTAGTAACACTATTGACCAGTATTTTGAGAGGTTTCTATGTACAGATCTTGATCAAAGTATTTCACTTGGATTACTTTGAGCATTAACGGATACAGCCCCTTGAGAAGGAAAGATACAGCAGTCTCTTCTTAAACTACCTTAAATCCTGTCCCTGCATTCTTATCATTGCATGGAGACTTACTTTGATATGATTCCTGGGCAGTTCTCCTGTCAATGCTCATACAATTAATCTTGGACAATACCTATCAGATTAAACACTCTTGCTTTTTGGTGAAGATAGGTATCCAATCCAGGTTTAAAATTCCCCATGGATACCACAGAGTACAAAAAGCCACTCCTTTAGGGCATCCAGAGGTAGAGTCTGGCCTGCTGATACGCCAGTCCAGTCTAAGCCTAGCTCCTTCTAGCATCTCCTCAACTGGCCTATTTTTCATGACCACAGAGGACACCAAGACAAGACTCGCCACCCAGAATGAGTTCAGAGCCTAACCTGGAGGACAGCTGTGTAGCACGTCATGCTCGTCACCAGCCTCACCACCACTCCCAAGGAAAACAGGTCCAGGATCCCCACGCCCACCTCTCATCGCCATGGCCACCCATGTTGCCATCATCACGGCCACCGCATGTCTACCCTTTTCCAGGCAGTAGGTAGTTTCTTTACACTCCCCACAAACCTTACAACTACCCTCAAGATAAGTAAAATAAGCTCCAGTTTACAGATGCACAAACTAGGGTTCAGAGCAGGAAGGTGATTTACCTGGGGCCACACAGCGAATGAAGGCAGAGCTGGGTTTAAAATCCGATTCTGTTGGACTCCAGTGCCCACGCTCTTTCCATAGTAATAACCGGCATCTAAGTACGTACTCCATGCGGGCTTCCCCAGTGGCTCAGATGGTAAAGAATCTGCCTGCAATGCAGGAGAGCAGGGTTTGATCCCTGGATCAGAAGCTCCCCTGCAGATGGGAATGGCAACCCACTCCAGTATTCCTGCCTGGAGAATTCCAAGGACAGAGGAGCCTGGCAGGCTACATTGCTTACTCTGTACCAAAGACTATTCCAAGTACCTGGATTAACTCATTTAATCCCAACAACTATGAAAATCAGGTGCGACTATTTTCCTAGGTGCGAGGCGAATGGCCCTTCATGGACCATTGCCTTGCTGCGGTGTGCCTTAGCGTGCCGTGACACGCCTTGCTTCTCGGCAGGGAACTATGAGAAACCTAACCCGTGTGCTGAGAAGCAATGACGTCACTTTGCCCACAAAGCTCCATACAGTCAAGGCTATGGTCTTCCCAGTAGTCACATGCGGTTGTGAGAGCTGCACCGTAAAGAAGGCAGAGTGCTAAAGAATTGAGGTTTTTGCACTGTGGTACTGGGAAAGACTCTCTAGAGTCTCTTTGACAGCAAGGAGGTCAAACTGGTCAATATTAAGGGAAATCAACCCTAAATACTCATTGGAAGGACTGATGCTGAACCTGAAGCTCTAACACTTCAGCCACCTGATGCAAACAGCCGACTCATGGAAAAGCCCCTGATGCTGGGAAAGGCTGAAGGCAGAAGAGGGTGGCAGAGGATGAAATGGCTACATGGCATCACCAATGCAGTGGGCATGGACTGGGGCAAGCTCCAGGAGATGGTGGTGGGGTGGGGTGGGTGGGGACAGGGAAGCCTGGTGTGCTGCAGTCCATGCAATCGTGAAGAGTCAGACACGATTGACGAATGAACAGCAACACCAAGGCAGATAAAGGAAAGGGAAGCACAGAATGATCAAGTCACTGGGCAAAGATCCTGGTGCTAATATCCAGCTAGTTTCCAGTACAGGCTATCAGACTCCAGCATCCATGCTCCTCAATAGCCTTTACAGACACTATGTGACCTGTGCTAGATATGAAGGGCTGATGAAAGGAGGGGTCAGGTGACTCTCAGAGCGGGGAGGGCTCCATAGAGCATACCTATCTGAGCTAAGTATTCCAGAGCACAGAGATATTTACCAAACAAAGAAGCCCCTGATAGCATTATGGTTTTCTGAGTTGAAGAGAGACAGCTATTCCTGAGAAAATGTGTTTATGTCCCTTGGTGGCTATCGGTTTATCCACACTTAGATGCTACTTCTTGTAGTCTAAGGAAAAGAACACTCTAAGAAGACAATATCTTTGTATGCTTTTAAAACAGATAAAATATAGTTTTCATTTTACCATATTATGAAATTTGTTTTATATTACCACCCCAAGTAACACTGGGCCAGACAGATAATGTTTTAAAGTCATAATTTGAATTTTGGGAATTAGTACTGAGATTAAATCTCCATTTAAGAGTCAAACAAGATGCTTATAAACTTAAAAAAAATGACTGCACATTTATTATTAAAGTTAGTAAAGTGGATATTATTTTCACAAAAGCTATTCACAAGACTCCTTCCAACTGAAGATGTTGATTTAGCCTTGCTTAGTAATTTGGTGGCTCACAGAATCATAGAACATGAGCCTCCAAGGGGAACTCAGAACTCCCTTACCAGGCAGCACAATGGAGCAGGTGAGTCTAGATACTGGTTATGTGATCTTGGCTAAACAGTATGACTCTGACATCTGTCAAATAGGAATAAAAATGTCATGGGACTGATATAAGGAAATAAACTGTTTCCAAAAAAAATTTTTAAAGACATGGATCCTGAGGTTCAGAGAATCCAATTCCTGAAAGTTACCCAGTAAGCTGGTGGCAAAAAAGCACAATGGCTCAAATACTTTGACTTCTAGCCCATTGCTCCCATCCTGAGCAATTTCCTCTGTTTATTTAGGAACAGTAGAGGATTCCAAAACACCATGCCAGAGCCTACATTCTACCAAGTCCTAGGTGACCAAGGCGGAGGAGACGGACATCTAAGTGTTTGTCTCCAGTTTACTCAAGCCTTCCCAATGCCCAGCACTCTCTAAAGGGCATTTTTCTACCTTTGGTCCCATGACAATTCCACATGGTAAAAGGTGATGCCAAAGCTACACTTATTACCATTTTATGAGTTTGTTATTCACCCCGTAAGGGCCTTAATATGAAGTAGTGCATTTTAAAAGCACAACACATACCTAATTGATTCTGCTGTAAAAATGTTTCTGTGCTCCTTAGGTTTCTGTCTTTGCCTTTGAGTTTGTGAAGCATTAATGGAGGTGATATAGATTTATGGACTTAGAAGTGGTACAAGACAGCTCAAATTTTTCTTGCCGGGGATTGCACAATTGTGTTAATTTCAGTGGGCTTTTTTCCCTACTGTCATGAATGATGACCTTTGTTTAACTTCTGTTTTTTTCTCCTGCAGATGCATCATATAATGTCAAGTCCTAAGGGACCCAACATTTCTACTTCATGCAATGGGGTAACACACATTTGCACTCTGACTCTTTGGATTCCCAGCTTTCCCCAACAGAAGTTTTCTAATGACTTTTCTGAGCTTTCGTGAAATGCTTCCTTGTTTGAAAATGGCTCCAGCCTGAATGTTGGAAAGTTGTGTCCTAGTTAGGTGGGACCTCCTCAGCATCTATCCTCTGATTCATAACATGGAAACATTAGCATTTTCCTGTAGGGCTCATAGGACTGTTGTTCAATTCATTTTTGTCGCTCAGTCTTGTCCGACTCTTTGCGAGCCTATGAATTGCAGCACGGCAGGCCTCCCTGTCCATCACCAACTCCCGGAGTTCACCCAAACCCATGTCCATTCAGTCGGTGATGCCATCCAGCCATATCATCTCTATTGTCCCCTTCTCCTCCTCAATCGTTCCCAGCATCAAGGTCTTTTCAAATGAGTCAGCTCTTCGCATCAGGTGGCCAAGGTATTGGAGTTTCAGCACCAGCATCAGTCCTTCCAGTGAACACCCAGGACTGATCTCCTTTAGGATGGACTGGTTGGATCTCCTTGCAATCCAAGGGACTCTCAAGAGTCTTCTCCAACACCACAGTTCAAAAGCATCAATTCTTCGGTGCTCAGCTTTCTTTATAGTCCAACTCTCATATCCATACATGACCACTGGAAAAACCATAGTCTTGACTAGACAGAACTTTGTTGACAAAGTAATATCTCTGCTTTTCAATACGCTGTCCAGGTTGGTCATAACTTTTCTTCCAAGGAGCAAGCATCTTTTCATTTCATGGCTGCAGTCACCATCTGCAGTGATTTTGGAGCCCCCCAAAACAAAGTCAGTCACTGTTTCCCCATCTATTTGCCATGAAGTAATGGGACCAGATGCCATGATCTTAGTTTTCTGAATGTTGAGCTTTAAGCCAACTTTTTCCCTCTCCTCTTTCACTTTCATCAAGAGGCTCTTTAGTTCTTTACTTTCTGCCGTAATAGTGGTGTCATCTACATATCTGAGGTTATTGATATTTCTCCTGGCAATCTTGATTCCAGCTTGTGCTTCCTCCAGCCCAGCATTTCTCATGATGTACTCTGCATATAAGTTAAATAAGCATTGTGACAATATACAGCCTTGATATACTCCTTTTCCTATTTGGAACCAGTCTGTTGTTCCATGTCCAGTTCTAACTGTTGGTTCCTGACCTGCATACAGGTTCCTCAAGAGGCAGGTCAGGTGGTCTAATATTCCCATCTCTTTCAGAATTTTCCATAGTTTATTGTGATCCACACAAGGGCTTTGGCATAGTCAATAAAGCAGAAAGAGATGTTTTACTGAAGCTCTCTTGCCTTTTTGATCATCCAGTGGATGTTGGCAATTTGTTCTCTGGTTCCTCTGCCTTTTCTAAAACCAGCTTCAACATCTAGAAGTTCACGGTTCACATATTGCTGAAGCCTGGCTTGGAGAATTTTGAGCATTACTTTCCTAGAGTGTGAGATGAGTGCAATTATGCAGTAGTTTGAGCATTCTTTGATATTGCCTTTTGGCCTTGGAGTATAGAATGAAGCAGGGGAAAGGCTAATAGAGTTCTGCCAAGAGAATGCACTGGTCATAGCAAACACTCTCTTCCAACAACACAAGAGAAGACTACGCATTGAGAATACCCACATTCATATTACAGGGATCCTAGGAGGAGAAGAGAGAAAGCAGGGGGCTGAAAATATATTAACGAGATTATGGCTGAAAACTTCCCAAGCCTGAAGAAGGAATTAGATACCCAAGTACAAGAAGCACAGATGGTCCATATAAGGCGATACCAAGCAGATGTACACCAAGACATATCATAGTTAAATGGAAAAATTTAAAAATAAGGAGAATTCGTATGGCAGCAAGAGAGAAACAAAGTCATATAGAAGGAAACTTTCTCTATGGCTAACAATTGACTTTTCGGCGGAAAATCTGCAGGCCATAAGAGAGTGGTATGATATATTAAAGTATTGAAAGGGGTGGGGGGTGGGGGAACTGCAACCTAGAACACTATACGCAGCAAGATTATCATTTAAAATTGAAGGTGAGATAAAGAACTCCTCAGAGAAGCAAAAACTGAAAGAGTTCATCACTACTAAACTGATTTTAAAAGAAATGCTATAGGGTCCTCAGGGGAAAAGGAAAGGCTACAACAAGAAGTGTCTATCTATAGTAAAGGCTGAGGATCAACCGCTGAAAGAAGCTAGTAGACATGACTGCACACACACTCAAAGATTAAAAGACTAAGAACTGTAAAATCAGGTGTAGCCACAATAATCAGTAGAGAGACCAGTGAGTAAAAAAGATGTAAAAATGACATCAAAACAAAAAAGTATAGGGGAAGATGGAAATCTGTGAAGGTCATGTGATGATAAACATTTCCATATAAAATAGAAATACAATGTCTCATCTGATGTGGGCAAGTAGAATTCATAGATAGGAGAATGAATGATACTCCAGGACCTTACTCATCAATCTCCCTAATCTCTTTACTTAAAAAATGATGATAATACTATCTCCTCATAGGCTGGTTTGAGGCTTCAATCTTTTTATTTATTTATTTATTTTTATTTATTTATTTTTACTTTACAATACTGTATTAGCTCTTTTTAAAATGCTCCACATGGGACAGGCACTGTTTCCTATCAGCCCCTCCACTGTGCTATAGACATCATCCATTCTCATTGTCTCATCTTTGCTCCTGAAATGATTCCCCCTTATCTTTGAATCGATGGTTTTCCCTCCCTCTCAGATAAGTCCTACCAACACAGGAAATGTAAAAATTGCTCTATGATTTCTTTGGTTTAGAAATCCATTTTTCCTTTCACAACATTCTCTTTCATCTATGACCCGACTTTTTTCTTTCCTAAGATAATTTCCTGAAAGAAACGCCTATATCTTCTGTCCATCACCTCATGCTTTCCATCCTATAAAGACTCCAACTTTACCATCTCTGGGACTTCCCTGGTGGCTCAGATGATAAAGAATCTGCCTGCAACGCTAGAGATCAAGGTTCTATCCCTGAGTGGGGAAGATCCCCTGGAGAAGGAAAAGGCAACACATTCAAGTATTCTTGTCTGGAGAATTCCATGGACAGAGGAGCCTGGGAGGCTACAGTCCACGTGGAAGCAAACAGCTGGACATGACTGAGTGATTTTCACTTTTCACCATCGCCAGAGACTATTTATGTCAAAGGTGTCAATCATCCCTGTTGGCCATTTCCTAGTTTTTCTGTCCCTTTTCATCCCTGACTGACAGGCTGATTTCTCTTTAGGGTGAAATATTTCCTTCTCTTGGCTTCACTAATGTCACAAGGTGCTGATGTTCCTCCTATCTCTCCACTCCTTCCGCTTAGATTGCTTTGCTGTCCCTGGATGATCCCGGGCCTCTGTCCTCAGACCTTTTCTCTACTTCTGTTCTCCCCCTCAGTCCTGCGGCTTTCCATGCCATGGACCGTGTATCACCAGCCCCAGATCTGACTCACGAAGCACTTAGAAAGAGACAAACTTCTTACTGCGTCGTATGAGAAAGTCTGTTTCACAGCCCTTACTGCGTTTTGCACCTTCTCACTTACACTCATCCCTTTGCTCATTACACATATCATGTTGCCTTTTTTTTTTCTTATTCCTTGAACACATGCTCCCTCCTGCCATAAGGACTTTGTGTTGGATGGTTGCTACAATGGAGAGGCTCTTTTATCAATATTCACGTGGCTGCATCTTTTCAAACATTCCCATCTCCAGCCTTTCATGAATACCTTACCAAAAGTGCTCCCGACAAACTCATTACACATGACTGTACTCAGATTTTTACATAGCTGTTATCACTACTTGATCATTTTTCCTATTTTATCTTGATGGACTGTCTTCCCTTCACTAGAATGTTAGCCCCATCAGAGTGTTTAGCTTGGTAATTGTTTTATCCCACGTTTCAGGATACTGCCTGGCAATAGTAAGTGCTCAACAAATATTTGTGAAAGGAATGAAGGAACTAATAAATGTTAGTTCTCTTGAGACAAACCCTATAAGCAAATGCTGTTAGAGTTAATAAATAAATAAGAATCATTACACTCATTTTCGGTCAGGAGCCAGTGTTTATAAGATATCCATCCCATGCATTGTACTTGAATTGCTCCATATGGTCTTTACTTGGGTCACTGGGTTTACTTTGTCCTGAGTTTGTCCCAGTGGCAAATCATCTGAATATCTTTGAAATCTTTGACCTTGTTCCTTTCTTGTAGAAGGAAACATAAGCAGCAATTAGCAGCTGTCATTAACTATGGCTGCGCTTGGAGGGTTGGCTGTCCCTTTCTAAACTTGAAGTGTCTAGGGTGCTCTTCCTGGGGTGGGGATTAACACACTTTCTGAAGAGGTTATCCTGGAATATCCTGGCACAGAGGGCAAGCTTGTGCTCACACATGACCCATCAAGTAGGCATGCTGCTACTGTGAAGTGGAGGACTGAAGAAAGTTCAGGAGGAAGGCTTGCAGAAAATAAAGAGCGAGAGAAACTGATCCTGTCCCACATCTCATCTTGGCTCTTCCTAACTGTATGCTCTTAAACTAGTTACCTTTATTTGAGTTCCAATTTCTTTATCTGTAAAGCAGTCATAATAACATTTACTCCATAGGGCTGTTGTTTCGGCTAAGTTGAAATCAATATTTCATCTGTTTGCATCTAATATATTTTCTAGCACAGTGTAGGCGTTCACTCTTATTAATAACAACAGGGGCATTCTGAGGGCTGACTCACTCAAATAACGATTTTGTTTTCAACCAAACTTGAATTTTTGTTCAAAACATATTAAAGATAAAGGGTAAAAAACAAACAAACAAAAAAACCTAAAGGCTGAGTAAGGGTCCATATTTAAAATGTCTTGCTTAAATTGTCCTGAATAATTTTGACTTCGCTCCTGTTACAGCTACATGTAACGATAGAACACGCGTGAGCCACAGCATGAATGAAGCACTAGCCTCTCCCTTGCATGCATGCTCAGTCATGTACAACTCTTTGCGATCCTATGGACTGTAGCCCACCAGGCTCCTGCGTCCATGGGATTTTGCAGGCATGAATACTGGAGTCAGTTGCCATTTCCTTCTCCAAGACTCTCCCTTAGAAGGGATGTTTCAGTAGTGGCTATCGGGCAACAATGCTGTATGCGTGCATCTTTATGTCCAGAAGTATTCCCTTTCAATTCAAACCTATTAATTTTTTTTTTGGGGGGGGGGGCAGATGCATTGTACCAGCATCCTGCTGACCATTTTTACATGGATTTGCAAGATACTTATCAGGCAGGCAGGCATGAAGATCAGTTTGACAGATAAGGGAACTGATAATCAGGCTGGTCAGTAACTCACCAAGTATATAGAGCCAGTATATAAAGGAGTATCTGTCTACCATCAACGTTGGTCATCATAGTCTTTGCCTCTTGTGTTTTTGGCCACTTTATTCTTAACCCAGAAACTAAGGCCTCCCTCTGTTATGAGATTTGCCAAGACCATTTCTCTAGTAGTCACTGGTGACTTGCGGGTGGGTTGGCACGTAGGAATATAGTTGGTTGCTGACCACTAAATGGTTCACCATAGATGTCAGCCTTTCATGAGGCCTTTGCTCCTACACACAATCATTCTACTTTTCCAAGCATATTTTGTATATACAGGGAGGATCCCAAAGAGGTCATTCCTATCCAAGGACAAATGGTGCTTGGCAAAAACATCAATAATTCCCAAAGACTTTTCCTTTACATTTTCTCCATTGGTGGTCTCCTCTTGCTCATATCCATTTATTTCAAGACCCTCGGTTTCCAGGATATATGTTTTTCAGCCTTATTATTTTACCCATACTTTAAAACACAATACCTTCTACCAGAGCTTGGTCAAGTACCATACAAATGCAGAGGGTTCAGCTAAGGATCCCGTGATCCGTATCCAAGAGATAACAGGATCGCTATGCTCACTGCTGCAGAATGTGCTGAAAGCCCTTTGGATTAGCCCTTTGCCAAATGGGTGAAATAAAAGGATCTCCACGTATAAAGAGGAATAGACCTGCCCTCTCTAATTTCAGGTCCCTTTTCAAAGGAGATGATAGAGGAAGTATCAACCTTACTTTAAAAGACTCTCATTTTCAGATGACATCCATTTCTCTGTAATCACACTTAGTACTTAACTGACAGGTACAAGGACAGGGCTATTGGGGATCAAATAAGACAAGGCATAGACAGGAAGCAAAGTAGCCACAGGACAAGAAGAATGAAAGAGGCATAGAGGGGAAGATAAGCTAGAGTGAGAGAAGAGAGGAAGACAGGCGGTATTTATTGAGCAACTTCAATGTATCAGGAACTGTTTTGGAGATTCTTCCCACCTCCGAAATAGTTCAGTGAGTCAATATTATTATTCATTTTTAAACACAAGAAACCTGAGATGTAGGCAGCAGGCTGTTTAGGGCCAGAGTCTGACCTGAAATTTGCTTTCTTATAACTCTGTGCATTCTCCTACTACACCACGAGGGAAGTCACACTCTGCCCTTATTCAAGAGAAGGGAACGGAGACTTTCAGTCATTAAGCGAGTTTGTAAAACACTGGCTTAAATTTAAACACATTTCTTTATAGGTACCCACAAACAGAGAGGTCTGTCAGCACTGAAGGAATTCCATCCTGCTTAACACAGAGCTTGTGAGTTGGAATCCAGCACCGTCACTAACGAGCTATGTGACCTTAGGTGAGTTATGTTCTTTGGGCTATAATTTTCCCAATTTAGCATGAGGGCAGCATCTTCCCTCCCCTCCATAGCCATGCATTTTGTTTTTGTTCCTCTTTTCCCAAAGATTAAATTAATCCACAGTTCAAATGCAAGATGGTCATATAACCAGAGTAAGGAATTCCTTACTGTAACATGTACTGAAACAGAGTGGCATTTCATGCTGAAGAGTTGGCTGCAGCATTGCTTTCTAAGCAGTAGCTAGTGAGGTGAGGAAAGAAATTGTCTCTTATCATTCTGTGAAATCTTTCTTCTACTCTGTGTCCTCTATAAATACTCCTGCCTGCTTCACTGGTAACTCTGGTTACATCTCTCAAGTCTCAACCTCATCTTCTCGCAGAAAGTCTTCCCTGTCCTCCCCCACGCTAAGGCAGGGGACACCCGAGCTTCTACCACTTGAACACATACCGTATTTATGCTCAGTGCACCTCTTCCCAACAGAAACAGACCTCGTCTGCTTCCCTAGAAAGTCTAAGAAGAGAAAAGACAGATCTGTCTTGCTTAGATGTTCTACCCTTGGCATGTAGAATAGGCCCAGCAAGTGTTATAAATTAAATACTAACCACAGACGAACAAACAAGGGAATGTAAGTAACTTGTCCAAGTTAATTAGTGGCAACTAAAGTGACTTTGAAGTTCACGTGCTTTCCACTAAGCCTCATTAGCTCCTAACAAAATTGTTAGATTATACTGGTACACTTGCATTTTACCAATCAACTAACCTATTAACAAAGCCACACTTGTTTACTGAATTCTATGATTACTCTGAGAAAAATTTTAAGCTCTAATTTTTTTTAGAGGCAATGTTAGGAAAACCTTTCTTCCCAGTTCATTTGAACAAAACTGATACCCTTAGCATGAACCTAGCACTGTACTTAAGTATATTCCTGAGGGACCTGCAGTTGAATGGAAGAATGTGACATGCTAATAGATAGTTTTTGAACAATATTATAATGCTGTAATAGAGGGAGGTGTGAAATCCATACTGCTCCTATGAAAACATGAATGAAAAGGATTGCAAAATTACAAAACTTTAAATAGATCATAATTGACGTGAAGAAGCGAAAGTGAAAAGCAGCTTGATAATTCAGAAGAAATATACATCTCCTTCTCTCTTGGGACCATTTAACTTATATTCTTTATACAGTCATAATGATGCCAGGCAATCTTACCTATCTCAGTTACTCACAAAAGAAATTTTTAAAAAAATTGGGGTTGGGGGCAGACAAATATTTCAAATGGACACAGTTTTCAGTCTTTGTATCATCAGTTTCCTGTGAAACTCTATGTTTAGAACAGAATATCAAGTGCTCACTTATGGCACATGGCTTTATGGCTGTGCAACTTAATATACCTTTCTGTGGTTTATTAAACTGTAAGCATCTACTGCGTAAGCATCCTTTAACAGCTGAAGCCCTAACTTAGGTCGCGATGGGCAAAGGTTGGGGGAGCCTCTGTGTCTCCACGTTTGTTTTCTTTTCTACAGTCCCCAGGGACTCAGCTTTACACACATTTATTAACTACTACTACCTTCTTTAAGAGATGGTAAAGATTGCAGGCTTTAGGATCAGACAGATCTAGGTTTAAATCTTAGTTTTGATCTTTATTAACTGATTTTGGCATAATATATTTCTTTGATATTTGGTTTCCTTCCTCGCAATAGGAGGCTCTACATCAATAAGACAAAATATATAAGCTTCCTGATCATAATAACTATTAAAAAGTACTAACTACATTCTAGCCGAGGGTTCACAAACAACAATTCACGTGTGCTGACCAATAACTTGAGTGAATAAAAGTGGTAAAAAGTAAAACTGCATCCAGTGATGGGAGCTCTGGGAAAGGAGAGGATACAAGAACATCCTAGAAGAAACAGCTGTTGCTCATCTCTAATTGAGTTATTTTTTAAATGGC
Source organism: Ovis canadensis (assembly GCF_042477335.2). Lineage (NCBI taxonomy): Eukaryota > Metazoa > Chordata > Mammalia > Artiodactyla > Bovidae > Ovis > Ovis canadensis. The sequence goes on along the minus strand of NC_091265.1, from coordinate 31,844,654 downwards.
AGATAATTTTTTAAATAGTGTAGATTTCTTCTACTCAACATTAAGCAAAAGGGACCAGACTTACCATCTACTTGAAACAGTGGTGCTGGGAAAACTGGTCAACCACTTGTAAAAGAATGAAACTAGAACACTTTCTAACACCATACACAAAAATAAGCTCAAAATGGATTAAAGATCTAAACTAAAGACCAGAAACTATAAAACTCCTAGAGGAGAACATAGGCAAAACACTCTCTGACATAAATCACAGCAGGATCCTCTATGACCCACCTCCCAGAATATTGGAAATAAAAGCAAAAATAAACAAATGGGACCTAATTAGACTTAAAAGCTTCTGCACAACAAAGGAAACTATAAGCAAGGTGAAAAGACAGCCTTCAGAATGCGAGAAAATAATAGCAAACGAAGCAACTGACAAACAACTAATCTCAAAAATATACAAGCAACACCTGCAGCTCAATTCCAGAAAAATAAACGACCCAATCAAAAAATGGGCCAAAGACCTAATTAGACATTTCTCCAAAGAAGACATACGGATGGCTAACAAACACATGAAAAGATGCTCAACATCACTCATTATTAGAGAAATGCAAATCAAAACCACAATGAGGTACCATTTCACACCAGTCAGAATGGCTGCGATCCAAAAGTCTACAAGCAATAAATGTTGGAGAGGGTGTGGAGAAAAGGGAACCCTCTTACACTGTTGGTGGGAATGCAAACTAGTACAGCTACTATGGAGAACAGTGTGGAGATTCCTTTAAAAACTGCAAATAGAACTGCCTTATGACCCAACAATTCCACTGCTGGGCATACACACCGAGGAAACTAGAATTGAAAGAGACACGTGTACCCCAATGTTCATCGCAGCACTGTTTGTAATAGCCAGGACATGGAAGCAACCTAGATGTCCATCAGCAGATGAATGGATAAGAAAGCTGTGGTACATATACATAATGGAGTATTACTCAGCCACCAAAAAGAATACATTTGAATCAGTTCTAATGAGGTGGATAAACTGGAGCCAATTATACAGAGTGAAGTAAGCCAGAAAGAAAAACACCAATACAGTATACTAACACATATATATGGAATTTAGAAAGATGGTAACGATAACCTTGTATGCGAGATAGCAAAAGAGACGCAGATGTAAAGAACAGAGTTTTGACTCTGTAGGAGAGGGAGAGAGTGGGACGATTTGGGAGAATGGCATTGAAACATGTATAATGTCTTATAAGAAACGAATTGCCAGTCTAGGTTCGATGCAGGATACAGGATGCTTGGGGCTGGTGCACTGGGATGACCCAGAGGGATGGTATGGGGAGGGAGGTGGGAGGGGGATTCAGGAGTGGGAACTTATTGATGTACGGCAAAACCAATACAGTATTGTAAAGTCAAAAAAAAAAATCAGACCGAATCGAGAAAACAATATGCTCATTGGGCAAGGAATCTCTCTGAAAGGTGGTGAGCAAGTGGTGTGAACAATACAACTGCCACAGCTACTGTCCAGGAAGATCTTCCAGATACAGCCTGAGAGTCTCTGAGCATCTGGAGGGAAGTCAAGGTGCCCAGAGTTTGCAAAGCACAGGAGCACTGAAGAGAGCTCCCAAGAGAGACAGTGAGCTGCTTGAGAGGTCTGCAGAGGGCCCCCCTCAGGTCTTCAAATCAGGCCTGACAAGTACAGGAGCTTGTGAAAAACCACCCGACAGACAAGGAAACACTCAAAAGGTTACAGGAAAAAAATCCCCAAAGATCACAGAGGGCCAGGGATGGTTAATCTTTCTACCAGTTCAAGTGGAAAAACTGGGTATCAGGTTTAGTATCAATATAATACACAGAAGGTTTCGCCTTAGAAGTATGACAAAATTAGACCTGGCTGAACGCTTCTTTCATTCTCCCCTAGCAAAGTTTAAAAGCAAGGTCCAAATTTGTCAAACTGATTCCATGTGACTTAACTGAATCCCAACACAAAAATTAAAAAAAAAAATTACAGAGCTGTAAATGTATTCTCTGGGGCTTCCCCAGTGGTTTAGCATCTCCCTGTAATGCAGGACATGCAGGAGATGAGGGTGTGATCCCTGGCTGGGAAGATCCTCTGAAGAAAGAAATGGCACTCACTCCAGTATTCTCACCTGAAAAATCGCATAGAAAGAGAAGTCTGGAGGACTACAGTCCAAAGGGTCTTAAAGAGTTGGATACGTCTGAGAGACAGCACACACACAAAGGTATCCAATATCAAACAAGGTGAAATTCCTAACATCCAGCATCTGCTTAAAAAAGTTATCTGACATGCAAAGAAACAGGAAAATATGACCATGATGAGGAAAAGAAATCAATGAAAAATGACCCTGGAATGAAAATGTGATAGAATTAGTAAAGAAAGACATTAAAATTACTATTATTATTATATTCCGTATAATAAAGAAGTGACAGCAAAGAAAGAGTTAAGTAGAAAGAGGAAAGACACAGCAGCTAAGTACAACGTGGAGTTAAGCAGAAATGTGAAATTCCATGTGCCTTTCACATCTCCATATGTATTTCCCCCAAGATAAAATTTCTAGAGATTAAAAACTATAATGTCTTAACTAGTAACTGGACTGCTGCTGCTAAGTCGCTTCAGTCGTGTCCGACTCTGTGTGACCCCATAGATGGAAGCCCACCAGGCTCCCCCGTCCCTGGGATTCTCCAGGCAAGAACACTGGAGTGGGTTGCCATTTCCTTCTCCAGTGCATGAACGTGAAAAGTGAAAGTGAAGTTGCTGAGTTGTGTCCGACTCTTAGTGACCCCATGGACTGCGGCCCACCAGGCTCCTCCACCCATGGGATTTTCCAGGCAAGAGCCCTGGAGTGGGGTGCCATTGCCTTCTCCGAGTAACTGGACTAGATGACATAAATAGCAGATAAGATATCGCAGAAGAAAAGATGAGTGAACTTGAAAACACAGCCCAGGGAACTATTCAAAATAAAAAGATCTGTAAAATATATGATGGGTCAAGTTTAAATAGTGTAATAGGTAATTGGAACAAAATGCTATGGCTAAAAAGACAATAGAAGGATACAAAATGGAATACTAAAAATAATGAATGAACCCAACAGAAGGTAGAAAAAGAAAATAAAGAATAAATGGAACAAAAGAAACACACTGGAAAATGGTAGTTTGATAAGTTTTTGAAGAGTGTTAGTATTCTCCCAGGGCTTCCCAGGTAGCTCAGCTGGTAAAGAATCCGCTTGCAGTGTGGGCTGGGTTCGATCCGTGGGTCAGGAAGATCCCCTGGAGAAAGGCATGTAACCCACTCCAGTACTCTTGCCTGGAGAATCCCCATGGACAGAGGAGCCTGGTAGGCTACAGTCCACGGGGTCACAAAGAGTTAGGCATGACTGAGGGACTGAGCACAGCACAGTTTGATCTACAACCATACCAATATAACATTAAATGCAAATTACCCAAATGCCTCAGTTAAAAGCAGGGATTACTTAAATGAAAATACAAGACCCAAATACATCCTGCTGAAAAGAAAACTATTTAAATTAAAAGACACTAGTAAAATAAAAGTAAAATGATAAATATACTCCAGGCTCCGAGCACTTCAGTTTTCTCATAGAATCTCATGAGGTGAGCGAAATGTCATTTCCACTGAAACCATTCTCTTGGTCAGTAATGAATATTTATCCTTTTCTAAAAGTTACTGCCTAGGGAGCTCAGTTCAAAATCTAACACCTAAATTCAATAACTACCTTGGCCTTTTAGTATTTGACGGATATAGTTTTTAGCATCATACAAATCAAATTCAGCTGCGTTTAAATTATTAATGCTATCACAAGGTAGACAAATCTCCAGCGTAACTTTAACTTCAGCATTTGCCTCTGAAGATATGAGTACTGTTGTCCTACCTTTGTTGTGAAGATGAATGGAGATAATATATGTCAGGTGTGACCTGCACTGAATAGATGTTCTCTTCACTTATCATTCTGCCTTGTCTGTCTGTCTCAAGTCCTTTTGCAATAGAACCTCTGCTAACTCCCATAATAATCCCTAAGGTTACTGATCATATATTTTGTGTCCCCTTGTGACGCTGTCAGGCATTCAACTTATAAGTAGTAAATTCATTTAAAAATGCAAATATGGTATTTATAAAAATGAAGGGAAAAAACACAGTTTAAATGATAAATGAACTACATACAATGTCTGAGTGGGTTAGATAAACAAATTCATGAATTATTGGCTGAGTTTATACAAAGCAGTCTAAAAATCAATACCTTTTTTCCCTATCATAACCAGGAGTTGGCATTTCACTTTCAGCAAAAATATTTCCACATATATATGATTTATTCCATTCCCTGTTTATTCTCAAGTTTTCTGATTTTTGAATACTGTAAAAAGAATAATTCATAATTTTATACTATAGTCCAAAGACTTTCCAATTCAGCCTCTCTAATAAGCCCAAGGTTATGATGACCTTTGAGTGACATAGTACAGTGGCTTTGAGGACTATCTCCATCATCAAGTCACCAAGTGATCTGGACAAGTTATGCAAAGTCTCTGACTAATGGGGACCTAGTGAATTAAGGTTGGTGGAATCAATGCCACAAGGCTGTTATCAAGAGTATATAAAAATTCAGGAAAATGCTGGCACATGGAAACTATTCAAAAATATTAGCTTTTAAAAATATGTATATTATTATTACTCTCGTAATACTGCTCCTTTTATGTCTGTTTTGTGAACTGTGGTTCATTGAATCCAAGCTTATTGCAGCAATGAAAACACTAGAAGGCTATGATTATACTGGACTCTTTCTGGATGCCTGAGTTCAAGGTAGAAGATTTCATGCCCGACTTACCTCTAGAAGTAATAACATATTTCTAGAGCATTTGATACCAAAATTAATCATCTTAAAGACTTCAATTAAATAAAATTTAAGCAAGTGCTATTGTTTAAATTTAATATTTTATTAAAGCAAATGGTGTGGGTTGAGTATAAATTTAAGGGTATAATTAAGCATCTTTAGTTCTAACTTGTATATTAAATTGAATTGATTTTATGCCTTTTTTTTTTTCCAACTCTGAGCTACACTTCATAGAGATAACTTAATCATTTAATTATCTATATATTTAGGTATACTAGATAGATTATATATATATAGTGTCAGAAAAGCCTACTGATTTATTACTTTCACCTATCAATATCTGCTTAGGAAATTGTGTGGGACTGTATTTTTTCCTCTCTTGCCTGGAAAATCCCATGGACGGAGAAGCCTGGAAGGCTGCAGTCCGTGGGGTCACTAAGAGTCAGACACGACTGAGCGACTTCACTTTCACTTTTCACTTTCATGCATTGGAGAAGGAAATGGCAACCCACTCCAGTGTTCTTGCCTGGAGAATCCCAGGGACGGAGGAGCCTGGTGGGCTGCCGTCTATGGGGTCGTAGAGTTGGACACGACTGAAGTGACTTAGCAGCAGCAGCAGCAGCAGCAGCAGTACTTTTTCTCAAACCATAGTGAAAGTAATTCCTTAGTGTCAGCCCTGAACATAAGAACTTTTAATCTGTGGAACACCCAGATGAAAAGTCCTTGTACCCTGTCTTATGTTAAATTCAGATTACATCTGCTGCCAAACAGAGCATTTATTCTTTACTCCTCAAACATACTTCTCTGGAGATACAAATTTGACCTGATTTGGAGAAATGACATTAAAAAACTTAAAATTTTATTGGCTTAGAAATTTCTGTTTCTACTAGGGATGAGACACATGAAATTACTGGATAAAATTATCATTATAGCATTATTTTTAATTGGCAAAATGTGGAATCAATCTAAACGTGGATAAAACAAATTTTGGCATAGCCAAACAATGACACAGTAATACTCTTCAGCAATGAAAGGAAAAGAAAAAACTACAGACACATGTTTCAGCATGAACAAGCCTCAAATGCTTTAAGCTAAGTGAAAAAAAAAAAAAAAGAGTTGGGCAAAACAACATATTCCATTCTCGTGACAAAGCCAGAAAAATGCAAGAGAGGTGAAGTGTGAGTAGCAGCTGCCGGGAGAGGGGAATGGGAGTGGAGATTGGCTAAAAGAGGCATTGGGACTCTCAAGGGGGAGAGACACATCTTAAAACTGGATTCTGGGGATGGTTTCCTAAATCTCTAAATGCATCTTTTGAAGAGTGTAATTCAGTGATTTGCTGTAAACTGTACAGCATGTAAATGCCTCAAAAAAGTATTTGAAACAAGCAAGTGGAAATCGTGCAACTGTAAAAGACCATCTCTGCAATGAATTTTCACTGCACGGGTATAATATGCAGATAAATACGACAGAGGAGAGACTCATTAAAGGAAGTTAATCAATGGAACTAACTTAAAGATAAAAACTATATTATGGGAAAATTATAGCAAAGTCTTAGGGACCTACACTTAATATAATGTAATTTGAATCCAGAGGGCAAAGATCAAGGGAGTGAGGCAGAAATATTTCTGAACAGACATTAACTGACAATTTTCCAAATTTGGAGAAAGATGAATTTTTAAATTCAAAAAGCTCAGCAAAACCCAAGCAGGAAAAGTATAAGACAACCATGCTTCTACATGCTAGTCCTATTCCCATAAATCAAAGGCAAAAATCTTAAAAGATGTCAGTAAAAGGTTACATGCCGGGAAGCAACCAGTTGAATGACCTTTTATCATGTCAATGTATGGCAAAACCAATACAGTATTGTAAAGTAAAATAAAGTAAAAATAAAAAAAAAAAGAAAAAGAAAACAGCTGCATTTTGCAATAAAAAAAAAAGAAAGCAGTGGGACATCTTTTATGAGCAGAAATGAAAGCAACAATGTCCTTATTAAAAATAATAATAAAAACTCTTTATCCAGAATTCTGTGTCCAGTAAAAACACTCTTCAAGAATGAAGACAAAATGAAAACGTATGTAGATATTGGCCAATTCACACTACAAGAAAGTCTACGTGAGATTCTTCAGTTTGAAGGGAAATGATATCAGATGGGAATTCAAATGATATACGTTGCAAAGGAATCAAGAGCATCATAAAAGATACCAGCGAATAAGTGTAAGATAGTGCTTTTCTCTTTATTTCTTTAAGATGCATACAACTCAAAGGCAAAATGTAACATTGTCTTGTAAGGTTTAATATAAAATATTGTAATACCTACATCAACTTCAGCATGAGGAATGGGAAGAGGACCAAATATATCTACATCAGTGTATTACATGATTGCAAGTTATATTTTATGTGAAATGGTACAAATTATATTTAAATAACCAATAAAATTAAGAATGTATATTGTAATTACCAGAGCAGTCACTAAAAATAAGGCAAAGAAATAAATCTAAAAAGACATGAATAAGTTGAAATAGAATTTTAAAATATTTGCATAACCCAAAAGAAGTCAGGCAAAGAGGAACACAGGAAAAGCAGCAGTTGAACAAACAGAAGATAGATAATATGAAGTTAGAAGCAAATCTACCCACATCATTACTCATTTTAAATATTATTAGGCTCAACATTTCAAACAGATTGAGATATTATCAAGCTGTATATGTTGTCTGCCAAGATACGCTTTAACTATAACGACACAAGCAGAACAAAAATAAATGGAAAAAGATCACACAAACACTGAACATAAGAATACTGGAATGAATATATTAATATCTGATAAAGTAGGTTCAAAACACAGAGTCAGTTCATTGCTGCTGTTGCTGCTGCTAAATCGCTTCAGTCGTGTCCAACTCTGTGCGACCCCAGAGACGGCAGCCCACCAGGCTCCCCCGTCCCTAGGATTCTCCAGGCAAGAACACTGTTCAGTTCAGTCACTCCAAAATATGTGTGGGGGTTCCTATACCAACAGGCAATTCAAAGTCAGCTGGGTCCCCCACAATCCAACCTAATTCTAACACTACCTACCCAAAGACGGTGTCAGATCCTATAAGTTAAGGATTTAATCCTACAAAACAGCACCCCACCAATTTAAATGCCAGTTACAAGTTCAGGGTTTCACCTGGGCTTCTGACCAGCGGGCTATAGGTCAGAGGTTCCAATGACCTCCTCCTCAGGTTTGATTAATTTGCTAGAGTGGCTCACAGAACTCAGAAAAACATTTTACTTAGCAGATTAACTGATTTGTTATAAAAGGTTCTAACTCAGGAAGAGCCAGGCAGGAGAAACATACAGAGCAAAGCATGGGGAGGAACATGGGGAATCCATGTTCTCTCTCTGGGCATACCAGCATAAACCTCCACATGCCCAGCAACCTGGAAGCTCCTAGAACCCTGCCCTCTTGAGTTTTTAATGAAGGCTTTATTCCATAGACATGATTGGTTAAATCATTGGTCATTAACTGAGGGCTTTCCAGGTGGCTCAGTGGGAAAGGATCTACCTGCCAATGCAGGAGTCTCAAGTTCGATCCCTGGGTCAAGAAAATCCCCTGGATAAGGAAACAGCAACCCTCTCCAGTACTCTTGCCAGGGAAATGCCATGAACAGAAGTGCCTGGTGGGCTACTGTTGTGGGGTTGCAAAAGACTCGGATTCTGGACACAATCTAGTGACTAAATAGCAGCATCAGCATTAACAGTTGAACTCAATCTCCAGCCCCTCTCCCCTCCCTACACTTGAGGTGGTGTAGAACTCAAAAGTTTCCACCTACGAATCCCCTGGTTGGTTTTCTCAGTAACCAGCCTCCATCTTCAGGTGTTTGTCCAAAGTTACTTTATTAACATCACAAGAAACACATTTGTAGCTCTCCACGCTTAAGCCAATTCCAAGAGTTTTAGAAGCTCTGTACCAGAAGTAGGTGGTGAGGGATGTTGTTTAAAAACCAAATATATATGTTTTATTATAAATCACACTATCACAATAAAATATTCATGAATTGAAAGGCTCAATTTTGTTAGACTTTCATTTCTCTCAAAGTTCCAGGAGGCATTTAAAAAAATTTTTTAGGGGAAGTTGTGTGTTGACAAACTAATTTTTAAATTTATATTGAAATGAAAAACACCTACAATATCCAAATCAACCTTGGAAAAAAGATGAATGAAATTGGAAGATTTACACTACCCAACTTCAAGACTTACTATAAAGCTACAATAATTTAGACAGTGTGGTTCTGACATACATTGGACAGCTCTAACAAACAGAATAGAGAATCCAGATACAGAGCTACCCTTCTACGGTAACTGATATTTTTGGAAAAACTATCTAATGAATATAATGAAAAATGAATGAAATCTAATGAAAAAGGGAAGGTCTTTAGCAAATGATGTTGGAATCACAGTATTTTGATGTGGGGAATGAAATAAAACCCTATATAACACCATATGCAGAAATTAAGAAGTGTCATAGACTATGTATAACAAGTAAATTATACAGCTTTTGGTGGAAAACAAAAAGTATTTTTATGATTTGAGGGTCAATGAGTGTTTCTTAGATCACTGAAAGCAATAAGCATAAAAAATGATAAGTTAGACTTCACCAAAATTTAAAACTTGTTCATCAAAAGAAAGAAAGAAAATGAATTGTAAGCCACAGACAAGGAAAATCATTTGCAAAACATATATTTGATGAAAAATAATGACCAAGACATATAAAATCTGTCCTCTTAGGTATTTACCCAGGACACTTAAAAAGATAACTGCAAACGATTTGTGCAAGAATGTTTATAGCAGCTTTACTTCCTATGACTTAATACCGGCAACAGGCCTGGTAGCCTTTAATAGGAGTATGGATAAACAAACTCTGATATATTGATTTAATTGAATACTATTCACAAGTAAAATTATTAACACACTCACCAACATAAATGAATGTCAAAAACATTCTTCTGAATGTATGAAACCTTACACAAAAGGGAACATACTACATTATTCCATTTATATGACATTAACAAACAGAAAGCAAATACCCAGTGTAAAATTTAAACTATTATTTGACACTGAATGTGTGGTGTGATGGGATCTTGATAGGAATTTTCGTTATCCAGGTGTATATACTTGTCATTAGTTAGTGAATGTATAATTAATAGTTGTACATTTCATTGCTTATACATTTTACATTAAAAATTAAACACATAGAAAACTCTATTTGCACCATGAAGTCTTTAGGCAGAAATGGGCTCATGTCTTTGTGAAACACATTGAAAGACTGATGAAATAGTAGATAATGGCATAGATATGTAGATAAGGACTAAAGCAAGTAAACAAAATATTAATGGTAGAACCTAGGTTACTGAGTATACAAGTACTCACCATAATGGTTTTTTTTTTCCCCAACAATGGTGTATGTTTTAAAGTTTTCATTTAGAAATTGTGGAGAAAAACCAATCTAAACCTTATTGGTCCTGTGAATCCTCCAACTTAAGAGTTCCAAATAAAATAATCATTTTAGTTCAGAAATTTTTAGGAAAGAAATAAAATTGAATGTGAAAAGCTATTCAGATAATAGGAACATTTATAGGAAAAAACCTATAGCAGAACCCCTTAATTATAGGTTCATCAGGCCAGGAGCAAGGTCTATATTGATCACCATGGAATTTCAGCTCTAACATGGTCCTGAGATTGCTACACTCTCCTAACATACTGTTTATAACAAATCTCCAATATATTAAAAAATGTATTATATTACCAACATCACAAAATTTTGTAAAAAAAGATGGTGGTGTAGAGTTTCTGATACAAGTTCTTGTACATAGTATGTGCTCAATAAATATTAGTTTTTCTCTTTATAGCTGGGGCATAGCCTAGGAGAACATCCATCAGGGCAGTTCAATTTGGGAGTGAGATCAGCTTGGGGTGCCCTATTCCAAACGTTAGAAAGGGAGAGAGCAGAGGCAAAAGGCTTCACACACTGTCTCCAGAGTTCCAGAGTTACTGTTTCCTTTAACATCATTACATTAGTAGTAACAACCAGCAGATCAATATCTTGCCTGAAACATTTTTGTTGAACAGTGAATGTGTTTGGAGGAGGGCATAGTCCACTGTTTCCCCTCAAGCTAGACTTTTGTCTATAGCAAAACAAAGAGTATGTGTTAAGAATAGACCTATACACTTAATTTCTATTATTCTTACAATCCATGGTGATCAGGGATCACATAGTAATGTGGCAAGGAAAATGATGATGGAATAAAGATTAGCATTGATTCTCCAGATGCCAATAACTGTGAACATTTAGGCTCTCAATCAGGGACTTTGTTTAAAAGCCTGCAGTTTAAGAGATGCCTATTAAGTCTCTTTGATAACCTGTGGCTGTAACAAGCAATTCCAATAAACCAACAGTAGTCAATTTTTGGCAGGTTCAAAATTGTGAGATTAGAATTTTCAAAGGACTGGAAGAAAACTGCATTTCACTTGCCTAGTCTGCCTTGCTTCCTTCATCTTCAGGTCAATTAAAGTCCACAAACACTAACCACCTCCTTGTCCAATGCAATGGGCTAAATGTCAAGTACTCGAAGTGAGAGAAGCATCTGCTCTTATGTAACTGGAGGAGCAGACCTACAGGGCTAATCATGCCCCAAGTAGCCTGGGGTAAGCGCAGGGATGACGGACGCAATGGTAACTTTTATCTCTGGAAAGCTTTCTATACGGCAGACATCGCTCTAGGTGTTTGATAGGGATTAAACATACACCACGTAGTCGTCAAAACATCCCGTAAAACAGTGTTGCTAATTACCACATTTCGCAGTTGGGGGAACCGGGACATCAAGTTTTAACTTGAGCTAAGGTCACCTAGCTAACAAGAGCAGAGCCAGGATTTTGCCTCAGTCTCTCTGTCTCCAAAGCCTGAAATGTTAAGGGGACATAGTAGAGGGGGTGATGAATGCTAATTGAGGATATTTCATGAAAGCCTTCCAGAGGAAATGATATTTGAACGAGAACTAGGGGCAGGCAGTATTCGGATCTGGACCTGTAGAGATAACTGCAGATTCTCTAGCTCTACAGGGGAGGGTGTGAAAGGCAGAGAGAGTGACCTGGGCCAGGTCAGCGCTACTCAAAAGCCTCTTGCGTGTGTGCTGGAGAGTTTTCATCTGCTTCTCAGAGTCAATCTCTGTCCCTCTCTGCCCTGCTCTGTGCTCTGGGAGGATGACTTCTACACACCTAGTCATTCAGACCCCCTTGCCTTCTGGTGTCCAATTTTGCATAGCCAATGGGAAGCACCAGCATAAAAGTAAAGGATGAGAAGACAGAATCAGGATTCACTTTCTCTGCATCCTCCTGCGAGGCAGGATGTAGCAATGGCTGTTCTCCTCTACCTAACGTTTCCAGAACTACTCCTGGTCTTTGCTCAAAACCTCCCAACTCCCATCTCTAGCAGGAGTTATCATAAATCTTTAAGTTAAAGGGTTCAGAGATAAGAAGGGAGGCTACAAACACAGAAAATACCCAGACGGAACCAGCTAGAAACAAGATGAATAGGAATCTGACCTCCAGCAGACCCTGAGTCTCACTGTATATTGTTTTATGACAGAAGCATTTTTAAATGACATGCCTACTAGCATCCGTTACCAGACATTAAGGAATAAAAAAGAAAAAAAAAAAGGAGGTGGCATCCCTGCCTTCACTGAAATAACCCTGTCCCTTTCGAGGTAATGCATCCGCCTCCCCATCATTAGCCTCCTCACTCCTCCCCTCTTTGTCTTTACTCTTTAAAATTCAATCCCTCTCACCAGGTGGGTGACAAGTCGATCTGTGTACTTAGTTCCCAATTTTCCATTCTTTGACCACCAAATAAAGTCTGTGCTGTGTCAGTCTCAGCTTTGATTTCCTTATTCAACTGCTTGAACCCAAATGAAAAAGAACCCTCCCCTATGGAAGCAGAGAGCCTTTGGCTGGACCAGGACCTGAGCAGGGTCCCTGGGACTTAATTCGGGAGTACTAAGTCCACAGCTTCTGGCAGGCAGCCTCTTCCCCACAGCTGTAACTTTTCCAAGCTCTCTAGCCATGCTTCTATAAATTGCCCATTTGCACATTCTCTTCTGGAGGCTCAGGGGTAAAGAATCCACCTGCCAATGCAGGGTGCGCAGATTCAATCCTTGATCCAGGAAGATCCCCTAGAGAAGAAAATGGCAACCTAATCCAGTATTCTTGCCTGGGAAACACCATGGACAGAGGAGCCTGATGGGCTACAGTCCATGAGTCTGAAACAACTGAACAACAACAACAAATTCAGTTATCCTTTAGAGTATGTTTGGCTTTCCTTCAGAGTGTTGCCCCAGGGAGCACGATTAAGGAGCAGAGGTCAGTTCGTGTGGAGAATGTACTAGAGACTGCCCAGCTCCAGGGAAAGGTTGGAAGTTCATGCACCAAAATGATCAGGAGAGAGAAATGGAGAGTTGGACTAAGGGACGTACATATCTAGTGTGGTTAGAAGGGAAAAGAAGAGGCTTCATTCGTGGGATTTTATGATGACCTGGACTTGAAAGTTGAAAAAGTGAGGGGCATTGGGATTGGCTTTGTGCAGTTTGGCTGGATGACCTCAGAGCTGCAGAAGTTATACTGTGGACCAGCCAACAGGAAGCTGAAAGAAAGACTCTTGAAGCAGAGAGAGCTTGGCCAAGAGGGACACACTGATTCACTGTTTTCCACCTGGTGGTGGTTTAGTCGCTAAGTCGTGTCCGACTCTTGCAACCCCATGGACTGTATGCAGCCCACCAGGCTCCTCTGTCCGTGGGCTTCTCCAGGTAAGAATACTGGAGTGGGTGGCCATTTCCTCCTCCATGCTTTTCACCTAGGGCATATCTTTACTCTTTCTGAGGGTTTCCGAAGAGTTCTGTAGTTTCTAGTACTCTAATTTTTTTTGCTTCCTAAAAATAGCCCTGTGAAGTAGGAAGGGCAGATATTACCACAGCCATTTCAGAAACTGGGAGAAATAGAATTTTAAAGTAGGAACTTGACTTACTTGTGACAATATAGTGAATCAATCAAACATCAGGATGATAACTAGGAGTTCCAAAGCTGTACTTCTGCCACCTCCAAGCTGCCCGTTTTTTGAAGGTCTTTAGAGTGACCCTGGAGATGATGGGTAAGTTAAAGTTCAAGGGCTCTGTGCAACAGTGAAGTGAAAGTGGTTCAGTCTTGTCTGACTCTTTGCGACCCCATGGACTTAGCTCATGGAATTCTCCAGGGTACTGGAGTGGGTAGTCTTTGCCTTCTCCAGGGGATCTTCCCATTCCAGGGATCAAACCCAGGTCTCCCACATTGCAGGCAGATTCTTTATCAGCTGAAGCACAAGGGAAGCCCAAGAATAGTGGAGTGGGTAGCCTATCCCTTCTCCAGCAGATCTTCCCAACCCAGGAATCGAACCAGGTTCTCCTGCATCGCAGGCAGATTCTTTACCAACTGAGTTATGAGGGAAGCTGAAAAAGTATTGAAATGTAAAGAAAGGGGGTGCTGCCCCACTTTCTGCACTGAGATGGTAGTTTTGTCCCCTTAAGAAACTCGGATGATGATCAGATCTTGAAAGGGGTTGAATTCTGAAAGCATTGAAGTCTCTGAATCTCAGTTCAGGAAAAGGACCTTTGAGAATACACAGATAATAATAATAATAATAATAATAATAATAATAATAATGTTGGTTTATATAATTAGGGGAGACTAAGAATTTGTTCTTTAGGAATTTGCCATGCCCAGTGATTTAGGTAAGATAAGAAAGATAGCTGCTCTGACATTCAAGAACTCAGGAAAAGAAGCAGTTGTTTGAAAAAGACATTCATTTCTGAAGGAAAAACAAAAAAGCTGTGTTAGAATCTTATCTCTACTATTGTAATGTGTTAAAATTAGGGGTAAGGGATATAGCATTTCTTTTCCAAACAGTTCTATGGAATTCAGTTATTAATGAAGCAAACAAATAAGTTAAAATAAAATAGAGTGATGGGACAGGGAGATGCAAGTAAATACTCAGTGACAAAAAAACTCCAGTGACAAAAACATATAGAAACATCATAGAAAACAAGTTAGGAGACTTTTCTGTAATACAGGGCTTCTGAGAACTGTTAAATGTCGATACCCACCAAGTAGGGCATCATATAAGTGATTTTATACTAAAATATATTTGTTTCTGTTTTATAGAACATAGTTTAGAAATGATAAATAGGTCATCTTTTGGATCCTGGTGGTCATTTTTTAACTCCAGAACAGGAATGGAGGTGATATTTAATAGTGGTGAGCTGTTCCTTTGTGTTGAGCAAGGTATAGGCACACTTGCACACATAATCATTATTTTCACCAAAGCTCTTCAAAATATGTTTTATCAACCCAAGTTTGCAGATGAAGACACTTGAGCTCAAGTAACTAATGGCATAAAGTCACATAACTATTGAGAGACCAGAAATGGTATGATGCTTGTTGTATAAGATTTTCTGTGAAATATGTCCAAGACCTCAGAATAAAGTACCTTGCTATGCCATATAGCAGAGCTGGAACATTGATTCCTTCTTGTATAATGTTATTAAAAATGTAAGTGCAAGAATGCCAGCTTTTCGTGCTTTATACTCTAGCCTCTAGTATGCATTCAGCCCAGACAGGATGGAGCAGAGATACATCCTGAAACCTTGACACTCTTTTGGACTTTCCTTTTCACATGGCGTCTCTAGGCTGCAGGCTCCTTGAAAGCAGCAACCATGACATATTCTTCTTAAAGTCTTAATGTTAGTACAGTAGTTGGTGCTGTTTGCCAAACGAATGCTTCAGTTTTGCAGGTCAAACCAAAGGGTCAGTTGTTCCTCCTTACGGCCACCCAAACCACCTCTTCAGCCCTTTACAGATGAGTCTTATTTTTATTTGTTTTCACAGGAGCCTTGAAATAGTTGGTTACTCACTTTCTGATAATGACTATTTCCAGACCAAAAGAGCTTTACTGCTTCTATCCCTTCAGCTCTGAATGAGAAACACACATGGCTTCATTTCAGTTCAGTTCAAATCAAATCAAATCCAAGTCTATCCAATATAACCCAGTATAGTCCAACATCACCTTGTTCCTTATTTGAATCTACGCTAGTCTGTGACTTCCCCAAAGCAAGCATTTTATCACGGCTGTCTCCCCAGATTCTAGCACAACATATGGCACTTAGTAGGCCCTACAGTTGTTGAGTGAATGGGTGAAAACATGAATAAATGCATATACAATGGGCTTAGATAAGGGGCAAGCACTGAAGAAAAAAAGCAAATCATTGTTACATTCCTGGATCTTCCCCTTTCTAGCTGTATTATCTTTAGTGAGATATTTAACTTATCTGAAGTTATTTTATCTGTAAAATAGTGAAGATAAAACTAAAAAAAAAAAGTTGCTGTTTGTATTAAATGGGTAATGAAGAGAAAGCATTAACATGGGACCTGGCAAATGGAGATTAGCTGTCGTTGTTGCTCTCGATATCCCTAGAACAAATTACATTTGATTTGAAGAACACGTGAATGAACAAATGAGTATGTGTTAATTGTCTGGGTAAATTGAAACTGGAGGTCATGGGCCTGAGGATTAAATCTTCCCCTTGAGATCTGTGTGGCCTTGGGAAAATCACATGCTCTCTCTGAATTATTTTCTCATCTATAAAATGAGACAAATGTTATCTACGTTTTAAAGTTTCTGTTAGATTCAAATAGTGCATGAAGAAGTCCACAGTCAGTGATAAAAATCTAGAAAGATCTAATAGTGCATGAAAAAGTCCACAGTCGATGATAAAAATCTAGAAAGATCTAAGGAACTGCTGTTACTTTCAGGTATCTGGCACCATCCATCAATATGTCTGCGAGAGTTGTCTGAAACACAGAAATAAAATCAGACTTATTCATATGGATTGAAGACAGATATTTTAAGTCAGTTTTAAAAGAGATGAATATATGCCTACTTTCTCCTATATAATATTTGTGAGAAGACTGATATTTTACATAGTGAAAAATATCGTGACTGATGTCCATAAAGATTGAAATACCAATAAGACGTGTGAAATACAATTTCAGGGTTTTGTGTTGTTGTTTCCTGATTTTGGACTTGCGAAGGACAGCTGGCTATCTGTGAACCATTGCCATTTCCTCCCTCTGGTGGTCAGCTTAGGGTTCCAGGAAGAAACTGACATTGCCTTCAGGGCTATGCTTCCAATTTGGGTTCCTATGGAACAATGAAGGTCTAAAAATGAGGCCAAGAATGAATGTGTTTGCACCATTTTCCAATATTACAATGAGGGAAACCAAGTGATTAAATTTGTAGAGTGCCTTGTAGTCAATTAGGAACTGAATTAATATGTGATGATTTGATGTTAATCAAGACTTAAAAAAAAAAACAACAACAACAACTATATACATGCCCTGCCTTATATGTATTTTAATAGAAATCTTCCCTCTCTTCTTTTAGCTCCAATTTCTTCACTGATAAAATAGGCATTGTAATGTTTAATTCCATGGATTGTAGTGAAAATAATGAAATATTCATATGTGTCTAGAACATACATAGCACCAGGATGCATTACAAATAGTGATTAACTTAATTTGCAGTAATACTCACTTGATCTGAATAATATCCAACTTTATGGATGAGGAAACTGAGTTGTAGAAACTTCCTAATTGATCTAAGTTCACAAACCAGTAGGGTAGAACAGTTAGCAAAGAGCTTGATGGTGACGAGGCCCGTTGTAAGGGACTGTGTTCTCTCTATGCCCATGGCTGATGTCCTAAAGTCTCTCATTTTGAATGACTGTATCTTCACTTTCAAAGAATGAGAATGTCAGTACCATCTAAAAGTAAGAGAAAACAACCCAACTCACATATCTGTTTCAGTTACATTTCTTGGATTAATTTAGATCCAGTAGCTTCTCAGTTTGAAAGCTCACTAGGGGTTTGACTGGAGGAACCACAAATGAACAGAGCATTTTTTTTCTGCTTGGCGTTGGCCATCTTGAAAGCCCAGCCTGCAGCTGAGACTCTGGAGAATAAGGTTCAGCGAGGTTAATGATGGTGCCCAGGACTTGTACTCATGTCTGTCTGGCTACAAACCTTGTAGTCTTTCCATTAAAGCACAATAAATTATAAAAGGGGCCAAGTGGGTCAGTCAGAGGCTTTCAATTCTACACGTGGCATTTCTGCAATGCTCACTTGACAGATGGTGTGAACCTACTTATTACAGATTTTGTTACTGATGCTAAGGCTATAAGGATGAATAAGACTGTCCTTCAGAGCAGAATTCTCGAGTTATCTTCTAGTGGAAGGGCAGAGATTTTCGGTCACCCTCTTCTGCAGCTCTCTCAACACTTTAGTCCTGAGGACATTTGCACAGTTGATTCAGTCAAGAGGAGATCTGGACAGGCAGGAAAAGAAGACTTTTGTGTGTCTAACAGGTGGGTTCTGGCATCAGTTAACTGATTAAATCTGACTACCAGTGTCTAGAAAGATCCTTTCCTATGTCCAGCAAGGTAAACTACCCCACTGCTCCTTATTTCTTCAACTTGCCTTTAGCTTTCATTTCCTGAATATAGTCCAAGAATCTCACATGAAGCCAGAGCCCACTTCCCACATGACCTGGGCAAGACCCTCTTCCTCCTCACAGCTTTTTAGCTCAGGCTTATATAAATCAAAGAGCCTCTTGATGAGTGTGAAAGACGAGAGTGAAAAAGCTGTCATAAAACTCAACATTTACAAAACTAAGATCATGACATCCAGTCCCATCACGTCATTGCAAATAGATGGGGAAAAAGTGGAAAGAGTGACAGACTTTATTTCTTGGGCCCCCAAATCACTGTGGATGGTGACTGCAACCATGAAATTAAAAGACACTTGCTCCTTGGAAGGAAAGCTATGACAAACCTAGACAATTTTGTTTTAAAATGTTTTAAAAAGCAGAGACGTCACTTTGCTGACAAAGGTCTGTACAGTCAAAGCTGTACTTTTCCAGTAGTCATGTTTGGATGTGAGAGTTGGAACACAAAGAAGGCTGAGTGGAGAATTGATGCTTTTGAACTGTGGTATTGGAGAAGACTCTTGAGAGCCCCTTGGACTGCAAGAAGATTCAACCAGTCTATCCTAAAGGAAATTAGTCCTGAATATTCATTGGAAAAACTGATGCTGAAGCTGAAACTCTGTTTACTCATTGGAAAAGACCTCGATGCTGGTAAAGACTGAGGGTAGGAGGAGAAGGGAGAACAGAGAATGAGATGGTTGGATGGCCTCACCGACTCAATGGACATGAGTTTGATAACACTCTGAGAGGTATTAAGGACAGGGAAGCCTGGTGAACTGCAGAACATGGGCTCACCGAGTCAGACATGACTTAGCAGCTGAATAGCAGCAGCAAAATCATGGAAACTGACAAAATGCCCACCATATTGGATTGCACATATCATCCTGCCTTGTTTCTATTGCATAAAAAGTTAACCATAAATGTTGGGGCTTCAAACATGTAAGTTTGTTATCTCCTAGTTTCCATGAGTTGTGGGTTTAGCACATTTTACCTAGATCCTCTGCTCAGGCCTCATAGTAGAAATCAAGGTGTCAGCCAGCTGCTCTCTCATCTAGAGGCTCTACTAGGGTAAGATCTGCTTCTAAACTCAGGCAGGGTATGACCCAGGAATCCCACTGCTGGGCATACACACCAAAGAAACCAGAATTGAAAGAGACACATGTACCCCAATGTTCACTGCAGCACTGTTTATAATAGCCAGGACATGGAAGCAACCTAGATGTCCATCAGCAGACGAATGGATAAGAAAGCTGCGGTACATATACACAATGGAATATTACTCAATCATTAAAAAGAATATATTTGAATCAGTTCCAATGAGGTGGGTGAAACTGGAGCCTATTATACAGAATGAAGTAAGTCAGAAAGGAAAAAACACCAATACAGTATACTAATGCATGTGTCTGCTGATGGACATCTAAATGGATCAGCAGACAAATGGATAAGAAAGCTGTGGTACATATACACAATGGAGCATTACTCAATCATTAATTAACTGGAGCCTATTATACAGAGTGAAGTAAGTCAGAAAGAATGCTGGACTGGAAGAAACACAAGCTGGAATCAAGATTGCCAGGAGAAATATCAATAACCTTAGATATGCAGATGACACCACCCTTATGGCAGAAAGTGAAGAGGAGCTAAAAAGCCTCTTGATGAAAGTGAAAGAGGAGAGTGAAAAAGTTGGCTTAAAGCTCAACATTCAGAAAATGAAGATCATGGCATCTGGTCCCATCACTTCATGGGAAATAGATGGGGAAACAGTGGAAACAGTGTCAGACTTTATTTTTTGGGGGGCTCCAAAATCACTGCAGATGGTGACTGCAGCCACGAAATTAAAAGACGCTTACTCCTTGGAAGAAAAGTTATGACCAACCTAGACAGCATATTCAAAAGCAGAGACATTACTTTGCCGACTAAGGTCTGTCTAGTCAAGGCTATGGTTTTTCCAGTGGTCATGTCTGGATGTGAGAGTTGGACTGTGAAGAAAGCTGAGCACTGAAGAATTGATGCTTTTGAACTGTGGTATTGGAGAAGACTCTTGAGAGTTCCTTGGACTGCAAGGAGATCCAACCAATCCATTCTGAAGGAGATCAGCCCTGGGTGTTCTTTGGAAGGAATGATGCTAAAGCTGAAACTCCAGTACTTTGGCCACCTCATGCGAAGAGTTGACTCATTGGAAAAGACTCTGATGCTGGGAGGGATTGGGGGCAGGAGGAGAAGGGGACGACAGAGGATGAGATGGCTGGATGGCATCACTGACTTGATGGATGTGAGTCTGAGTAAACTCCGGGAGATGGTGATGGACAGGGAGGCCTGGCATGCTGCGATTCATGGGGTTGCAAAGAGTCAGACATGACTGAGCAACTGAACTGAACTGAAGTGAACACATATATATGGAATTTAGAAAGATGGTAACGATAACCCTGTATGCGAGACAGCAAAAGAGACATAGATGTATAGAACAGTCTTTTGGACTCTGTGGGAGAGGGCGAGGGTGGGATGATTTGGGAGAATGGCATTGAAACATATATAATATCATATAAGAAACGAATCGCCAGTCCAGGTTCGATGCAGGATACAGGATGCTTGGGGCTGGTGCACTGGGATGACCTAGAGGGATGGGATGGGGAGGGAGGTGGGAGGGAAGTTTAGGATTGGGAACATGTGTATACCCGTGGCAGATTCATGTTGATGTATGGCAAAACCAATACAATATTGTAAAGTAATTAGCCTCCAATTAAAATAAATCACTTTATATTTTAAAAAAAAACTTAGGCAGGTTGGTAGGCTTTCTCATGGCAGGTGTGGGAGTGAGGGGCCCACTGTCTTGCTACTGTGGGCAGAAGATCTCCCTCAGCCCCAAAGCGCCATTCTCCTTCCTTGCCATATGAGCCCTCTTAGTTCAGCAGTGGGAGCCTCTTGATGTCAAATCCTTTAACAGTTCCCATCTCTCCGCCATCCCATTCTGTGACCAGCCAGAGAACTCTCTCCACTTTCAAGGGGTACATGTGATTAGACAGTGAACACATATCCAGGCAATCTCCTGATATTATTTCATTAAAATTTTTATAGATATGCACAAAGAGAGACAGAGAGAGCACAGTATATATCTATATATATGATAGAAAAGAAAGGCAAAATATATTATTATCAATGTCAATAATGGTTATGAGATCATGAGGGATTGTTTTTTTCTCTAATTATGTAATTACTGCATTTTATAATAATAAGCACATAATTTGTGGGGAAAATTTAGATGCTTCATGTCCTTATTTATTAAAAAATAAAATTTAAGAAAGTATTTTTCTAAGAATAATCAAGGGCTATGGTCTCCAACTACATTTGTTCTTGAATAACTAAGACATTAAAAATACAATATAAATACACTATATCAAAGGCCAACTACCATTTTCCAAGGGTAAGTAAAATTGCCTGATAAAGATTTCACTGGTATGTCACAGAGCCATTGGAAGTTTATGTTGCTGTAATAAATAACCTCAGAATCTCAGTGGCTAACAAAAGAGGTTTCTCATTCCTAATGACACCTTGTGGCACCACTTCATATGAGTCATCTCCTTATTTTAAAGCTGGTGGTGCCTTGTAATATAACCTGATAATGAGAATAAAAGTACAACCTAGACAGCATATTAAAAAGCAGAGAGATTACTTTGACAACAAAGGTCCATCTAATCAAAGTTGTGGTTTTTCCAATAGTCATGTATAGATGTGAAAGTTGGACTATAAAGAAAGTCGAGTGCCAAAGAATTGATGCTTTTGAACTGTGGTGCTGGAGAAGACTCTTGAGAGTCCCTTGGACTGCAAGGAGATCCTACCAGTCAATCCTAAAGGAAATCAGTCACTGAATATTCATTGGAAGGACTAATGCCAAAGCTGAAACCCCAATATTTTGGCCACCTGATGTGAAGAACTGACTCATTTGAAAAGACCCTGATGCTGGGAAAGATTGAGGGCAGGAGGAGAAGGGGACGACAGAGGATGAGATGGTTGGAAGGCATCACCGACTCCACGGACATGAGTTTGAGTAAACTCTGGGAGCTGGTGAAGGACGGGGAAGGCTGGCGTGCTGCAGTCCATGGGCTCACAAAGACTAAGACACAGCTGAGTGACTGAACTGAACTGAACTTATTCATAGTACAGGGGATTCTGTTGGGCATGTACATCAGGGATCAGGAAACTATTGGGAAGAGCTTAGAATTCTGCTTGCTACACATCTCTCCCTTGAGCTCCTGGCTGCCACGTCCCACCTTCCAGTTAAAACCCTCAGAGAATGATGTCATACGTCATTCAGAACAAACCCACCCTGGAAACCTGAGATTTGGGCAGGTGTCTCCAAATAGGAAGGACGCTTCCATGGGCACATCATCCCTTAAATCTAGTGCAGGCTGCTCCCACTTCTTTCCTCTCTTGCACATGCCACGTGCCTCACAGCTGAGCCACCTTATACAATGATGGTCAGGCATACAGCAGCTAAACAGAGTGCAGCATGACAAACCTAAGAGTGTGTGCTCAGCCCCTCAGTCACGTCCAAATCCTTGAAACCCCATGGACTGTAGCCTGCCAGGCTCCTCTGTCCGTGGCATTTCCCAGGCAAGAATACTGGGGTGGGTTGCCATTTGCTTCTCCAGGGGATCTTCCCAACCCAGGGATCGAACCTGTGTCTCCCACACATCCTGCACTAGCAGGTGAATTCTTAAGCACTGGGCCACCTGGGAAGTCATCATGACTTACATAAGTGAGGCCTTGATATATACAGTGGAGGGAGTTGTGGCTTCCGTCTGGTAAAAGGGAAGCTGGGTAGAAGAAAGTTCAGCATAAGAGTACCAGCTGTCATGGGGCTGACAAAGGATTAGAACTGTATTAGAAGACAGAATGGGCCTGCCACCAAAGAGTCAGGGAAGGCCCAGAGTGCAGGAAACAGCAGTGAAGGACTTGTCCAGAGTGAATGGAAATGATTGTTTGGATTTAAGACTACATGATGGACGGGGGTATTGAGAAAGGAGCTTTTGTATCATAGTCAGTTGGGCATTTAACTTGAAAGCAATGTAGCCACTGGTTCCCAAGATTCAATGTGTTGGGAGAATAATCATCCTAGAGACAGAGTGAGCTGGTTTAAGATAGGACTATTGAGGAAGCTGAGGCAATAGGCCAATGAAAAGGCAGTGACCGGGGGAACTGCACAAGAGAAGAATGGCTTACAAACTACTTTAGGAGGTACCAGTGAGGCTGAACATGAAGGTTATGAGTGTGAAGGCTGAGTGTATGCAGCTAACTGTACTTCACAATTTTATACGCTATGTCACATAAATCTATTTTCTCTTGCAAATGTTGCATCTGTCTGCCTTCCTCAATGATCTATATGAACCTGCACACTTTCATCCTTCAAGTGTCAGAAACTATATTTCACCAAGACTAGGTTCACTTCCGCATGGATTCATAGCAGGGTGAACACTTTTTCCCCTTCAAGGACCAGAATTACTATCCCTCATCTTACTGCTAAGATATACCAGGATGTGTAACCTCTAATGTGTCACGGACAATGAATATCTCTTCCCCGAGCTCTCCAATGAGGTCATTGCTTACGAAGCATCTGCTCATGATTTTCTGACATTTGCTTCACCCTGTGTCACAGAAAGAACATTGATATCTGTCAAAAAGCCATGTGTTGGAAATCTAATCTCTGGTGATAGAGTCAGAAGAATGGTTACCCTTCAGGGGTTACTGACCAGATGGGGACAAAAAGGAGCCTTCTGGGGTGCCAGAAATGTTCTGTCTTTTTCTGGCGGTGGTTCTATGGCTGTGTTTACTGTGTAAAAAGCCATTGCGTTGTGCCCTTAAGACACATGTGCTTTACTGTATATATGTGAATTTATGCCTCAATAAAATCAAATGAAGAAAAGAGAAGAGAAGCATATGCATGCGTCCTTCCCAAACCATATTGCTCAGAAGGTGGTTTTCATGACCTCTTTTACTAAACAATGGAGGTTCAAGGTTAAGCGACTTCCCCAAAGTCACACAGATAGCCAGAGGCAGAGTCAAGATGCAAGTCCACGTTCTCGTTGCAAAGGCTGTACTCTTTCAACTACAAGACCAAGGGCTTTCTAGACTGACCTCTGCCCTGGATGATCTCTGACTACGAACACGTTCCGCTACTGGCATGTTAGACTTCTCGTATTTTGATATGGTTGGCTTCTGGGCCCATGAGGAGGCCAAAGCCCCTTGCACAGGAGCAAAGTATCATCTTTGATAAAAAGCAAAGGAAAAGCAAACCAGGAACCAGGCAAGACAGGAACCAGGAATCCGGACTAAAGGGCTTAGACTGTCAGTGTGGATGACACCACCTCTTCCAGGGCCTCTTTGGCTGAGCTTACCTGAGGTAGAGGAGTTGGCCTTTGCCTCATGAGCTTGGGAAGACCCTGGCGTCAAGCCACAGTCTTCAAATGATTGGACTTTATCTAGCTTATTTTCTTTTGGGACTCCTTTGGTAATGTTTGTCTAAGTATGAAAAAAATCTCTTGAATCCCATCTCTTTTTTTCCAACAAAACAGATTCCTAAGTCTTACTTCAGACCTACACAATCAGCATGTCTGGAACCTGGAGCATTTTAACAAGTCTCTCCCGGGGACTCTTCTAGTACACACCGAAGTCTAAAAGTTACTAACTTGGAGTTTAGAATAGTGGTTTTAGATGTGCCGGCTTCAAATCAACCCTGCTCAGGGGTTGACCACAGAGACTATCTTAAAAGGGAAGTAGCGCTCCCCTCAGAGAAGGCAATGGCACCCCACTCCAGTACTCCTGCCCGAAAAATCCCATGGATGGAGGAGCCTGGTAGGCTGCAGTCCATGGGGTCGCCAAGAGTCAGACACACCGAAGTGACTTAGCAGCAGCAGTGACTTCACTTTCACTTTTCACTTTCATGCTTTGGAGAAGGAAATGGCAACCCACTCCAGTGTTCTTGCCTGGAGAATCCCAGGGACAGAGGAGCCTGGTGGGCTTCTGTCTATGGGGTTGCACAGAGTTGGACACGACTGAAGTGACTTAGCAGCAGCAGCAGCAGCAGCAGCAGCAGCAGCAGCAGCAGCAGCAGCAGCAGCAGCAGCAGCAGCAGCAGCAGCAGCAACTCTCCCCTGAGTTCAGAGTGGGGAGGACTACAGTATGAAAGCCTGGAGGGAATCTGTAGAGGGTCTTGGAGGTCAGACTCTTGAACCTGATACAGAGACCTTTCAACTCATTTTAAATATGAAGATCTGGATTTTTTTTTTTTTTTAAGAAACACAGGGTACAAAGTTACGCTTTTAAATGTTTAGTTTGGGGCAAACACAGTGTCATGTAACTGTATATAGTTGAGATATACAACAGTTTCATCATCTCCCCTCGAAATTTCCCTTGTATCCCTCTGTAGTCTCCTTCTCTCCCCACCTTTAGTCTCTGGCAACCATTGATTTGTTTCTGTCCATCTAGCTTTATATTTCCCAAAAGAATGACATTCCATGTCACTAGAATCATGTAGCCTTTTGAGCCTGATCTCTTTCACTTTCTGAGCATAATACATTTGCAGATACATCATCCATGTTGCTATTTGTTTTCGTAGTTTATTCTCTTTAATTGCTGAGTAGCACCACATTATATGAATATATAGAAAGTCCCAGCAGACAAGTGCGATACCATTCTGAACGATGAACACAAACATAATGATATGAGAATACAGAAGACTGAGCCTTGAACCTTCAATGATTTCAAGAATAATCTCTTTACTCTGCACCCCAACTTCCCCAGAAATAACCTTAGATTGTAGTCAGGATTAGATGGGTTAATATTTGTGAAATACTTGGCACATAGTACATACTATTCACAAATTTTAAATAACATATAGACCAAACGATTTAGAGAAGGGATCTAGATAGTAAGATCTAGAGGAGAAAGAGCAGAGTGTGTTTGGAGCTGTGTTCAGGTCATTTTTGGCAGAAGGAGAAGGTATAAGGGGAAGGGCTACAATCTTTAGACATGGAGGACTAAATGCTGGAGAGCACTGCACACCACTCTATGGGGCTGGGCTTTATCCAGATGGTAACAAGAAGCAACGAAAGGACTGTAGGTCAGGAAGTAATTTGGAAAGACACCAAAGAAGCCAATGAAGATTTTTTTTGTGTGTGGTTTTATCACTGACAAATACCAGTGGCTGAAGCTGGAAGTGAACTATATTCAATATCCTGTGATCAATCATAAGGGGAAAATATGGAAAATAATGCATATGTGTATAACTGACTCAGTTAACTGTATAGCAGAAACTAACACAGCTTTGTAAATCAACTGTATTTCAATAAAGTGAAAGTCGCTCAGTCAGGTCCAACTCTTTGTAACCCCATGGACTGTATCGAGTTCTCCAGGCCAGAATACTGGAGTGGGCACCCTTTCCCTTCTCCAGGGGATCTTCCCACCCAGAGGTCAAACCCAGGTCTCCCTCATTGCAGGCAGATTCTTTACCAGCTGAGCCCCAAGGGAAGCTCATATTTATATAAAATAAATTTTTAAAAAGGATTAAGCAGGTAGAATCAATAGATCTTTACAACATGCTGTTAGGGGTGGAGAAGGCTGGGATCTAAGTAAGAGTCTCAAGGGCTAGAGGAGCCATTTATTGGTGAAGATAACGAAAGAAGAGCAGGAGAGGGCTGCGGCTAAGATGGAAAACGCACATGGAATCTAATTTATCTAGAGAGTCTGGTGACATTGTTCACTGCAGGACCTGAATGGATGGCCTTCTTCTGGGTTCACCAAGAGCAGAGGAGAGGTGCTGGGTCAGGAGCTGTCTTTAATTTGAATGTATAAAACTGAGGGCCAGCTCTGGAGGCTGGGTGCTAGAGGCTCTTGTTCGGGGAATAAGCCCAAAGCTGACTGGAGCTCAAAACAGAGCAGTGAAGTTCAATTAAACCAAGAAAAGGCAGGCTATGGAGAAGGAAAACTGAAGATCTCAGCAGGTCATGGAGCAATCGGTACCCACCACATTCATTAGTTCCTCCTGAGGATGGCAGCTCCATGAGGCTGGTTCTTTCTGATGAGTCATTTCAGCTTAAGACATGCGTCTCAAGACAAAATAAGCCAGCTGCTTGTCCTAGATTGATTAGACCAGGGTCTGACACCTGAGATAATGATGCACCACCTGGAGATAAGGTCATTACTCTTCCTCATCCCCATCACCGTCCCAATGTAGCTTGGGAAGAAAAACATGTCACTAAGGACGTTTGATGGGCTTCCCCTGGTGGCTCCTGGTAAACAATCCATCTGCAATGCAGGAGCTACAGGTGATGGGGGTTCAATCCCAGGGTCAGGGAGATCCCCTGGATGGCAGCCCACTCCAGTGATCTTGCCTAGAGTATCCCACAGAGAGAGGAGCCTGGCAGGCTACAGTCCATGGGGTGGCAATGAGGTGGACATGAAGAAGTAACTTTGCATGCATGCGAGGATATCTGATATTAGATAGCAGGCTATGTAATCCATTCATGTCCTGTCTAGGAAAGGATAAAGAGACAGCATGCATAAATGGGGTATTTTAAACCATGCTAAGCTGTTCAGGAAGAGAGAAGGCCTAGAGTGATTTTATACTGGAGTATATGAGTGTGAGGTCCTACCTCACACCCTCTTGAAGGCTTGCGATCAGTCCCATTATTATCCACTGTTGTCTGAAGAGCAAACTGAGGCTCAACATGTAACACTGTCACAACAACAACAACAACAACAACAACAAAGAAAACAAACTCCAACCCCGAGAGGCTGGAACTCATAGTTTGAGGCTAAATGGGATGTTTTTCTCTATTCTACATGGCCTTGCCAATACGTTGATAAATATAATTCAATCAGCAGTCTATGATAAGTTTTATTAAAATGTCAAGAGGCTTACCAGTCAGAATGAAAATGCAGGATGAAAAACATGTTTGTGGATTTTACTAAACCCTCCACTGTCAGAATATAATTCCTACTGTTCAACAAATCCAGGCTCACTCATCTCTTATTCTATTGTGCTAAGAACACAAAGTGATAGGAGAAATAATGTTTTTCTTTTTCTCTGCTCAAGCTTTGAGCTTAAAACTGGACACAGCATGCGGCTTTTCATTCCAAAGCCAGGCAATTTGATAGCCACCACACAGATGCATTTTGCCACATCTAAAGTCTTATCCCCCAAGTTCAGAACAACTGCCCACTTTGTGCACTAAAAGTTTATCTGCTTGTTTTTCTGCAAACCCCACAAATCGTAATAAACACATTTTTTTTAAAGTGGAACCACAATAACTCATCTCTGATTTTTAGAAAAATAAAAGTAAGGCCAAACAGAAATGGGTTCTTCCATTATCCCTCTTTATCCCACACTGAGGCTTTTAGGAGGGAAAAGTTGGCATTATCAGAAGCCTCAAAGGCACACTAGTGGCCGGGATGTATATCAAGGAACAAAGTGAAATTTTTCCTGAACAAGAAATTATCAAATTACAGACCTGTCACTAGCGCTTCCTGGGAAGGGTCAGCACCTTCCCTCATTCCCAACGAAGACTGCGGGGCTGGCAGATGGATACCACAGTTAACTAAGCAGCTGGTCAATAACAGAACCGGCAGAGGACAAAGGTTGTCCTTTGAAAACAATGAAAGTGCTTTGTAATACACTTCATTTTTTGGCCTATTCAACAGCTCGATGGGTCTTGCTTTCTTTTTTTTTTTTTTCCTTCCTTTTCCATTTTCTTTCACTAGATGAAGCTGGTGGTGATTCTCAACTCCAATTTAAAAGAAGAGGTGAGCTAACACCAGCTAATGATGTCCATATGGGGTGTGACTTGTTATGAATAAAGAATAGAAAAGGGAGGGGGAAGGAGGCCAACTGATCTATCAGCCTTCTGCAGATGATGAAGGAGCCCCAAATCAATTGTCATTAACTAATTACCCTTCTCCTTTTGTCAGGATAAATTGGTTCATCCAACGTGTTTCCAAGTGTGTCAGGTGAATTGCATTAAAAAGGATAAACAGCACTCTTTTCTGTACACTCTGTTGAAAATCTTAACAGCTTAATTTTTGTTCTGCTGATGAGAGACGCAGCGCTGTGTAGTAATTAAGGGCTAGGTCTGGGACTGCTCAGATTTGAAGTTTCCTTTTTCCCGGCCTAATGCTGGGGCTTTGAGCAAGTTCCTTACCCTCTGTCTGTTTCCTCACCAGCAAAACAAAGATAACCATCCAGCTGGTCTGAAAACTAAATGTATACAGTATGTACATACTATATACATATATATAATATATACATGCATATTAAATAAAATGAAAAATT
Source organism: Ovis canadensis (assembly GCF_042477335.2). Lineage (NCBI taxonomy): Eukaryota > Metazoa > Chordata > Mammalia > Artiodactyla > Bovidae > Ovis > Ovis canadensis. Next base: position 31,814,890 of record NC_091265.1, on the reverse strand, counting down.
CATGCCTGGCATGGCGATGGCACATGTTAAGATAGGAAGACGTGAAAGTTAGTCCCACAGTCATGTCCGACTGTTTACGATCGCATGGACTGTATTCTGCCAGGCTCCTCTGTCCATGGATTCTCCAGGCTAGAGTGTTGGAGTGGGTTGCCATTTCCTTCTCCAAGATAGTAAACACACGACAATATACTTATCAATCTTTTTTTTCCTTTTTTTACCCAGTGACATGGGGCCATCATATAAACATACAGGCTACATCTTTTCAATGTAAAATATCCTGACTCTCCCAAACACTCATTTAATCAGTGATATCAATAATTCTAGCACATTATCTCTGCAAAGTCCTTTAGGGTTACAAAGCACTTTCTGATCCAATGGCATTTTGAATTGTTACAAAATTCTACAAGGGAAATCAGATAGAATTTTTATTCTGGAGAGGGTTAACCGAAGCTGAGAGAGAGCACATGACTTGTCAATATACTCAGTCCAGTAAATCAGCTAAAACATTCAGACTCTGTACAAATCAGATTCTGTAAATCTTTGCTTTGCCACTTCTTAGCTGTGTGATAATGGACAACTTGCTCAACTTCTCTGAGCTTCAAACTCCTCATCTGCAAAACAGTCCAGTTCTATGTTATATGGTCGTGCTCGCATGCTGGGTCATTCAGTCGTGCCTGACCCTTTGCGACTCCACAGACTGTAGCCCGCCAGGCTCCTCTGTCCATGGGATTTTTCAGGCAAGAATAGTGGAGTGGGTTGCCATTTCCTTCTGCAGCAGATCTTTGCTGCTGCATTGCAGGCAGATTCCTTACCATCTGAGTCACCAGAGAAGCCTGTCATATGGTTGTAGTAATAAAGAAAACAAAGCACTTGGCAGGAACTTAGTAAGAATTCAGTGACTGTCAGTTGCTACATGCTTGTTGTTATTGTTCTTATCATTATCCATATTAATTAGCTAAGGCACTTAATAGGAGGCACTATTTAAAAAAAAAATTATCACCAAGAACCCTACTCTCTTTCCACCATATTATCTTTCTTACTCCTCTTCCACCTTTTCTTCCTTTTCAGGCACATATCACATGCAATTAGCAACTAGAATTAGTCGCTATTAATTCTAGACTAATGCAATTAGTCTAGAATATATGAGCAAACATCCTCTTGTTATGGATGGAAATTTTGACATTTTGGTCTATGTTATTCAGTCCCTTGTGAATCAGTTCTCTTGAACATGACTCCATGTAGTTTATACTCCAACAAAGTGAAGTTTTCCCATCTGCAAAGTAAGACTTAGACCCCTGACTGGTAACCATGCCATCTCTCTATTAGGTAAGAGGAATCTAACACTTCCTGAACGTCATTCATCCAACAGATATTCATTGAAAGCCCACTATGGTCTAAAACTTGGATTAGGAGAAGTAAACTGGTAAACAGAATATGTTTGATACATGTAAGATGGACCCTGTAATTGGTGGGGAGACAGGACTAGTCATGTAAGTAACTGATGACACATGGGAAGCCCTAGGGGGAAGGCAATCTGGTGTCATGTGAATACTCAGACTCATATGGGCCCCCAGGGAGGGTTCTGAGGCTATCGCATTTGAGTGTGCTCTGACAGATGAGCAGGAGCATCACAAAGGCCCGTGACTGGAGAGACCTGGACCTTTCAAGGAACGGATAAGGGTTTGGCAAGTGTGTGGCATCTAAGCGCCCTCCTCTGCTGGCCAAAATAAGACTTTGGTACTTATCCTAAGAGCAGCAGGGCTCTGATGGAAATTTTAAGGATGGGAAGATGGAGGGTGGAGGAAACGAGTAAGACCTGCATTTTGAAACATTCACTCTGGCGGAAAGCAGAATAAGTGTGGAGAGACAAATGAAGACGGTCCTGCTGTGTGCGATCATTTCATAAATCCTCACAGTATTGTAAGGTCATTTTTATGATTCCACTTTTATGAAGGAGGATCCCACACTTCACAGGCATTCATTCACTTCACTAGGTGCTAGAGAAGGGCTTCCCCGATGGTTCAGATGGTAAAGAACCTGTCTGTAAGGCAGGAGATCCGGGCTTGATCCTTGCGTCGGGAAGATCGCTTGCAGAAGGAAGTGAAAACCCACTCCAGTTTTCTTGCCTGGAGAATTCCGTGGACAGAGGAGCCTGGCGGGCTACAGTACATAGTATCGCAAAGGGTCAGACTTGACTGGATAGCTAACACATACAATTAGGTGCCATAACTGGTCCTAGCAGCTGAAAGAGTGGGATGTTGGAGATGGAGAGACCCGGGTTCAAATCCTGCCATAAAGCTGCAGGTTCTCTGTCCTCATTAGCTCACTTGTGAAAAAGCAGCCTCCGCTCACCAGAAAGGGACAGGGGCGCAGTCTCCGAGTCTTTTGTGTGGCACATCCCCACATATGCCTACACATGTGCATCTATGCCAACAAGCAGGTCCATCTTTAATAAAAATATATAAAACAGAGGTGGCTTCAGAGTGAATCTATTCACCTCTGCATGTGAGCAGGATGGGGAGGGGCAGCCCCCTCCCACATGGCTGCTGTGAATGAACTCAACTCTCTTCTCCAGCACACCCTCTGTGCTCCTCTCCTGGAAGTTCAGCCTCTGTGCCCTTATACAAGTTGAACCCTCTGCCTTTTCAGGCCCTTTCAAGCCTTCTCCATCGCCACACACCTGCCGTCAAGCCATCAAGCAGGCAAACATCTCTCCTCTCTTTTGTCACCATTTCAATATCTTCATCGCCCTAGAAATGCTTTGGAACCTGTCTTTAGCTTCAGCCACTGAGTGCAACCTGCCCTCCTCTGCCCAGCTCAGATCTTCACTCGGCACTGCTTTCTGGGCACACTCTCTTCCACGTGGCCTCTGAGCTCCTTGAAAGCAGGGGCTTTCCTCTCTGGATCTCTACACTGGCCGACATTTAAGGGGAAAAAAAAAAAAAAAACAACAGAAAGCAAGGGGCTGGGGGCCAGGCAGAGAGAAAGAAGAGAAAGAATAAGGAAAGTTCTTAAAGTGTAGCTTATGAGATCAGGCTGACGTGACCCCACACCAGGTCCAGCAGCAAAAACTGAATCACATGTGAGCCACTCCTGACTGCGGTGAAGAAGTAAGAAAGAACAGAGTTACTGTTGCGTGATGACCAGGTTGTTCTGTCTGGGGAGGAGGGAAGAAATATTTGTGTGACAGAGATATATCTGCTTTGCTCAGGGAGGGAAGGAAAAAATAAGTCATTCCAGGTGGCAGCCTGACAAATCTCATCCTTTCCTGCAGAGATGACATTGTCCTTGAGGAGCACCTGTCCGTGACCAAGAAGGCCCTGGGGGGAAAGGGCTATGGGTCCTGCACTCGTCAGAATTTTATCCTTGGTTTGGGGTCTCAGTGACTGGCTAGGACTAGGGTTGGCTACAAAAATGACAGATTTGGAAGGTTCTGAGACACCATTTAGTTACAAGTACCCATTTTGTGTACAAGATCATTGAAAGCCAGAGAGCTGAAATGCTCGAGGTCATGCTACCCAGGATAAGAGGTGAGGATTTATCCTCCATGCCCCCACGTGCTTTTCTCTGTAACATAGAATGGATACAAACTCATTCTTCACACATTCTGACACATTTTACACTAAGAAACCGAAAACTATTTAATCAACGTTGGTTGAAAACAGATAATCAACAAGAACCTACTGTATAGCGTGGGGAACTCTACTCAATACTTCGTAATGACCTATTGGGAAAAGAATCCAACAAAGAATAGATATATGTATATGCATAAGTAAATCACTTTGCTATATACCTGAAACTAATACAACACTATAAATCAAATATACTTCAGTATAAAATTAAAAAAATGCAAAAGCACACATTGATTTTATGGCTCTTTGTGGGCTATGGGATTGCAGAGGCAGCTTGGTACATAAGCAAGTAATACAAGCTTTGGAGCCATGTATACTTTGGCTTTACAGGCTTGGCTTTGCTGCTGTCTCCAGGTAACTGTGAGCAACTTACCAGAGCCTTGATACCCTTTAAGAGCTCTGTCTCCTGCCCCAAAGGGAGGCTATCAAATTGAACCTCCCTTGGGATTGATCAAATTGAAGAGACTTCTAAGGGACAAAGCAAGACTTGGAGTCTCCAGGACTGGAGTCTAGAGCAGAGAATGCTCCCAGGAGAGAACACAGGAGAAGCCAGCTGGTAAGAAACCTGTTGATAAGTGAACAGCAACCCCTTGAGGGTCCTACCATCAAGACAGGAGTCTGAACCAGTCCAGCAAGAGCCAATTTCATCCTAGCAGGCAAGGTCCACCTGCTCTGGAGGAGAGAGCAAAGTCGGGTGTCTAGAAGGGGTGCCTGAGTACTTATTCAGAGCAGCTGGATTATCAAAATTTGAGGCACATCTAGACAATCAACAGAATGTTGTAAGCAAATAATTTGCTAAGAAGAAATTTTAGATAAAAAAGGACATAGAATTTAGTAGGGTACAATTTTACCTTTCACATAGGTCTAAAGAAATATAACTATGTTGTTAAAATATATATGATCATCTGATTTTCTCAATTCCTTTTTTCTTTTAAAATACATAGCCAGATGATTTTATTTATTTTCTGGGGACAGTGGTTTCTTTTAGTTGTTTCCAGTTTTTTTTTTCTGCCATTTCTATTTCTCTTTTATATTCAGCATTTCAAATATGGCTTGTATTTAAAGATTTTAAATTACCAAGGCTATAACTGTGGATTTTTTGGTATGATGTTAATATTATACAATGAAATGCATAAAGTGTTGTCAATGTAATTATTGACACTATAATCTACTTACAAATAAAGTATGGTGCTGGTCATAAAAGTAACAAAGTTTAGTGGATTATGAATGTATTTCCACAAACTCAAGTCTGTAGAAAAATGTCACATCACTTAATCTTTTTAATCAAATTAAACCAGCTTTGAATAGTATTTTAAGTACAACTTTGATCTTTCAAAGCTGATGGATCATCCAATCTCAGTAAATACTAGAATTTGATGCCCTCAGTGCTTGAAAAGTTCCCAGCACCCTTCTGCAGAGTACAGCCTTTGAGGAGAGCCCTCAGGAGTTCAGGCCACACCAGCTGTGCTTAAGAAAGGTAGTTGCCTAGGGCTCATAACATTTTGGATTTCAGCAAATCCACTTCCCTGGTCTTGTGTTGGGCACCCGGGCCTGTGCTGAGGCTGGAGGACACGCTAGTAGCGTTCCAGGTGCCTTGTCTCCTAGTCTTGGTGAAGGCTCTGCTGCCTTCAGTGCAGCGGGCTCCCGCTGAAAGGGTTTCTGCAGTTACCCAGGACATGCAGACCGACACCCCTCTGACCTTCCTCCGTGGCCTTCCAGAACCCGCTCCTGGCTCTGCGTAATCTTGTCTCTGCCTCTCCCTCCCCTTTTACTCCAGTGACAACTCTGAAAGGCCTTTGACTCTTTCTCTGACTTTAACAATGAATCTAATCGCCTTAAAGAATTGACTTTTATAAAAGCCAGGAACAACAGTTTCCTCTGGGGCGGCTGCTGCTCTGCTGTCGCTAAGTCGCTTCAGCCGTGTCCGACTGAGCGACCCCAGAGACAGCAGCCCACCAGGCTCCCCCGTCCCTGGGATTCTCCAGGCAAGAACACTGGAATGGGTTGCCATTTCCTTCTCCAGTGCAAGAAAGTAAAAAGTGAAAGTGAAGACGCTCAGGCGTGTCCGACTCTTAGCAACCCCATGGACTACAGCCTACCAGGCTCCTCCATCCATGGGATTTTCCAGGCAAGAGTACCGGAGTGGATTGCCATTACCTTCTCCTCTGGGGCTAGGGCACAAAAAAGCTTGGGCTCCTCTTTAGAATGGGGAGAGGAGCAGAGTAAGACAATCTGAGCCACATTCTTTCCATCCATTTTCCATTTCAGAGGGAACAAACTCAATTAATATCTCAGTAAATTATCTTGACACAATGAAGTACCAAAGGTTAGAATGATTTCATTATTTTTAACTTGTGGTAAAATATACACAACATGAACTTGACCATCTTATCTATTTTCAAGTGTACAGTTCAGCACTGCTAAGTCTATTTATGGTGCTGTTCAATCCATCTCCAGAACTCTTTCACCTTGCAAAATGGAAATTCCCTATCCATTCAGCAGCTCCTTACTTTCCCCTTCCCCAGGCTCTGGCTGGGTACCATTCCACTCTCCAGTTCTATAACTGTGACTACTCCAAGCATCTCATATAAATGGAATCACAGAGTATTTTTGTGTATGTGTGTGAATGGTTTGTTTTATCTGGCATGATGTCTTTAAAGGGCACTCATGTGGTAGCATATGTCAGAACTTCTGTCCCTTTTAGGCTGAATAATATTCCATTTACTTTCCTGGTGGCTCAGATAGTTAAGAGTCTTCCTGCAATGCAGGAGACCTGGGTTTTATCCTTGGGTCGGGAAGATCCCCTGGAGAAGGTAATGACTACCGCTCCAGGATTCTTGCCTGGAGAATAACCATTGACAGAGGAGCCTGGCGGGCCACAGTCCGTAGGGTCACAAAGAGTCGGACACGACTGAGGGACTGACACACACAGTGTTCACTATTCCACTGTAGGCATTCACTACATTTTTCTTGTCCACTCGTCCATCAGTGGGCACTTGCATTGCTTCCACCTTTTGGTTATTACGAATAACGCTGTGAACACGGGTGTGCTGAACGATATAATTTTAACACTTAAAGGAGAGTCAATTGAGGGGCGTTTTTATCATAACTTAAATTTGGACACTGGCTGGCGTGAGTTCAGGTCCTCTGTGAAGCCCTGTGGGTGTGGGTCGCAGGGAGCATGACAGGACAAGTGATGGAGAGCTTCCGTTACCTTGCAGGCCTGGGGGTGTAGATCAGAACACCCGCCTCCCAGGAGTGCTGCGAAGCAAAGGGAAAAAGAGTGAAGAAAAGCACCAGGCATGTAGTGGGTGCGCCATATGCTTGAAGTCCCCTTTCCTTCCCTTGAACTTGTCCTGCTCTGAGTGTGGATGGCTGGGGCGAACTCAGGACCTACAGAGGCTAACAGCGCATCGAGTATTCTGAAAGTGATTAGACTGCAGATCCTGCCTTCTGCATAGTCAAACATTTAAAATACCATTAAACCTCTGTTTTCCCAGCTCTGTGGGTTCCTGCAACCTACAGCTCACAAAATTTCTCTGTCTGCAGGGGTTCATAATATACTCCAGGCTCGGCTCAGGGCTGCTCCTGTTTCTATGAAACGATTATAAGGACAAGTACAGCATGGCTCGCCTCTTATTGTCAGATGACAGTTTTGTGTGATATTTATCTCTCCCCTTGATTATGTGTTTTTGTTCCCTGTGATCATTTTTCATGGGGATGGAGGGAATCTGTTAGAGTTCTGTAATCTAGTTTGTTTAGAGTTTTGATTTTTAGATTTTTTTTTCCTACAGGCACTGAGTGTAGCAGGAAAAAAAAAAAATCTCCCATGTAGCAAGGGGCAAAGAGGAGAGAAGAGAAAGAAAGGGCATTTGTGAGTAGCCGCCACTGCTGGAGCATGTCCTGTGTTCTAGATACTGGGCTGGGTGCTTTTCCTCCAGGGTCTCTTAATCTGTCAACGCGGCTTGAGAATCGGAGAGGTTAAATGATGTGACCAAGTATTAGATAACACTTAGGGAGTGTTCCTGCCAGGACTGAAACTCAGTCCTGACAAGCTCCCGAGTCTGGGTTCAGGTCAGAACACAAGGTTTAGGCAGCCACCAAAAGCCAGATACTATCCCGAAGCAGAAATAGAGAGGTGGGAACTCTGGTGCCTGGAGTTTGCATTTCAAGTAAGACTTTGCTTCTTGATTAGCTATGACTTTATCTCCAGGGCTTCCCTGCTGGCTCAGATGGTAAAGCATCTGCAAGCAAGGCAGGAGACCCGAGTTCAATCCCTAGGTTGGGAAGATCCCTTGGAGAAGAGAATGGCAACCCACTCCAGTATTCCTGCCTGGAGAATTCCATGGACAGAGGAGCCTGGCTGTCTACAGTCCATGGGGTCACAAAGAGTCAGATAGGACTGAGTGGTTAACATTTTCACTTTCTACTTTTATCTCCAGGCAGAAATGACTTCCTATATGCTGAGTAAAGTGTGCTGAGAACCTAAAGGATACAGTCACATCATTTAGGCTCACTGGAAAACTTTATATGGACCTGGAGAATCTAGTGCATTCTAGGAGATAATTAGTTGTTTGATTAAAAACACAGAATGGGATGTTTGAGGCTAAAGGTACAAAGGTGGTTCTCATAAAAGCTACAGTAAGGACTGACTTACTCTTAGCCCAGGCTTTGCTGTATCTGAAAGCAATATTCACGTTAGCTTCTGTGCTCAGGGCGGACGCCACAACTACCTGGGAAGAGGTCCAGAGGCAGGCTCTGGTTGGCTGCTCGCCACTGTCAGGCTCCATGACTGACTGGGAGCAGGAATCCCGGGCTGAGTAAAGACAAGACAGGGAAGGAAGGGGGCTGTCTCCAGTGCATGCCTTCAAAGAGCTCCTGTTTGGCACTTCAGGTACATCATCATGCCTAAAACTCCAGCGGCTTGCCTCTGTTTACGGGATGATGTTCCTGTTTCTGAGCCTGGTGTGGACACTGCTTTCATAAATCATCCCAGGCTTTCCTCCTGGCCCCACGGGAGTGATGAGCCTCTCCCAAACCTCCAAGCTTGGCCACAGTAGCTTTCCTTCCCCTGCACCCCCCTTCCCTCTCTTCTTCTGCACTGGGGGCACTCTTAATTCATTTCTTGAGAGTCACTTGACATTCTCTTCTTTAGTAACTGTTTTCTCCTCTCCACTGAGCTAGGCTGGCTGTTCCCTCCTGACTCTGTGAAAGTTCTTAGAATGGGCTAATGTAATCATCTGTGGCCAAGCTTCCTGGCTCTGCTGACAGGTTGCACTTCCTGAGCTTGGGAAGAATTTCTGGCGTGAATGAATGAATGGGTGAGCGAGGAGCAGGGAGAACGAGGGACTTCGCTGTCCCCACACTCAGATGCAAGGCCTGCACAGAGGACACATAGTGTAAGAGGGGAGAGACATTGAGGAGAGTTAACAGTGGGACAAGGATTGGTTCCCTGCTCTGACCTGTGACCACTGGTGGACGTGGAAGTGACAAGCACAGGGTGCTTTTCTGAGACAGATGCTGAGAACCTGGCGGAGAATGCAGTGAGTGACAGATGGTACGCAAACTGCTGCTCAATCAATTGACCTGAAAAAGAAAACCTAAAAGAGGATTAAAATCTTAAAAGCAGTGTGTGCTTATACAATTCTCTTATTGAGGCTTTTAACAGGTACCTGGTAGAAACCTCTGGTTTATGTTTTCCCCCCATTTTCCATTTCATGTAGAAAAAAATTCTATCCAAAGCAGTGTCCCCTGTCCAGTGTTATCCATCAGGCCAGCCACCTCCCTCCCTTTAGCTGCACAGATAAATCACAGACCTGCCTAAAATGGTAAATAGCGCATTTCAGTACAAGCAGCCTAGGAGAGTAGAAAAGGCCACCCTGGCCTTTGCAACAGTCTGGGTGCAAATTCAAACTATATCCCTTAACTAGTCAAGGGATCTTGGACAAATCTACTTCATGCCTTCTTATTTATGAATGATTTGTTATCTATAAGCTGGGAAGAACATCCCTGACCAGGAATATTGCTGTTGGGAGATCTGAATGGTTTTTGAGTAGCTAATCTCTAGGTGAGGGCTGGGAGACAACAGGAAATGCAATCTGGAGGAACAGGACTTGAGTGTCAGTCTTCAAATTTTGGAAAACTCTCATAACTGTTTTAGAGGGTTTTCATATTTGTCTACGTTCTTTCAAACAGACTTATGATGCAAGTCCCTGGTGTTGGATTGTAAAACATGAGTACAGTCTCAGGACTGGAACTTGCATGTTGTTAACGCTCTAGGCATCTTGCAGTCCTCTGCCTTCCCTTTTCATTTGCTTCCTTGACTTCCACTCACTCACTCTTTCATTCACTCACGCAATCATTAATTGAGTGTCTCACTTGATTCTTTATGTGTTTGCTCCTTCATTTATTAAACACTTGATGAATACCTCCTCTGGGGCAGGCACTGTGATCCGTACCTGAGATACAGACCCAATCCTAGTCTTCAGAGTTCATGCTCCAAGGTAAGACAAGATGCATGCGCACATACGCACATATAATTATCGACATGGTGGTGGGTGGACAGATGCAGGAACAGGCAACTGCAGTAACACGGATGGGTGTGTGATTGAACACCACCTGGGAGAAGCAAGGCATGCTTCGCGGAGCTGAGCTCCAATCTCATCTTCAGTAAACATCAGGCCCCTGAGAAGCGCACTCTGCTTGTGCTGTCCCTCAGTCATGCAATTATATTCAGGGTGTTCGGCATCCGTAGCCCAGGGGGGTGATTGGAATAGAAAATCGTATGGCCTTGTCACGGTGGGCTGGGTGCTGGAGAGCTGACAGATTCATTTGCAAAAGGATTTCAGAGCCTTCAAAGGATAGAGGGGACACGACCCCATTTCAGAAATCAAAAGGAGAAAAATCCTGGCCAAGATTTGCTAAGGAGAGTTCACCAGGAAAGCAGGGGAGTGGGGCTGGTGAATCCCGCCGGCACAGGGCCCAGGGCTATAGCAGAACCCCGGCCCGGCACTCCCCAGGGCTGAGGCTGGGAGTTCCTCGGCCTGTCACCCTGACTCAGCGTCTTAGTTGTAAAAGCAATAGATGAGCGTCAACATGTGGGCGATGGGACCTGTAACCCCGAAGTTCATACAGGCGAGCCCCACCATACTAACAGGGGGTCAGCACATTGTACCAGTCAGGGTCTAGTCAGAAAACGGAGAGCGTTCCAAGTCTTAATGCAGAGATTTGTTATGCAGATGATGGAGTTCTGAGAAGACAAGCAGGGCACTGCGGGGTAACCTAGAAATGAGCAACTGTGGAAAGAAAAGGAGAAGGGTAAGCAGGAGGTGTTATCTGAAGGAGAAGTCTGTGGCAGAGAGAAGGGGAGAAGCTCTCTGGCTTCTTCCTTTCTAGCACTTTCCATTGGCTGAAGCCATTTAGAAGGCAGCAGACACAGAGACCTGGAAATTCCCACCTGCTATAATCAGCCCTTCCACCCTGCTGTTCAGAGCAGAGGAAAAGGTGAGAACAGGACAGAAGGCAAACAGACTAAACCTGGCTCGCAAAGGCATCCTTGGGGACCAAGCTCAGGCTGTGCAGAACATGGCTTCCACAGCGCCACCATGTGGCAGCAAGAAGTTACGGCAGAAGGGGACCCATCAGACTCTGGTCTTCTCTCTTGGTTTTGGTACACCAGGGTTCTCGCACAATCCACAGGGTAGACGTGGAACGTCAGGAAAGAACTCAAGGGATAATATCAGACTTCTCATCAAGAAGGCACACCAGTACTTGTTCAATTAACTGATAAATTGTATATGAATGTAATTGAGACCCGAGTTGGGGAGGAGATCACAGGTTAAATGATGATAGAGTAATAATGGTACCTACTAATATTGAGTTCTTACTATGTGCCAAGCCCTATGTTAAACACTTTAAATAGATAATTCATACTACAGCCCTGTGAGGGTATATATTATTGCCTTATTTTACATATAAGGAAGCTGACGTTGAGAACACAACGTCAAAGAACACAGAAGTAGTAAATTGCAAAGACAGATTTCAACCTCTGCTCCCTTAGGATCGAAAAGATATGCTTTTAATCACTGTGATGCATGGCTGCAAAGGGACAAAACTGTGTCCTTGACATCCCAGTTAGGGTGCAGACTGTCTCCATTCCACTAGGGTGCCAAACAGTGGAGAAGACACCGCACACCACTAATGCGATGTGACGTCCCAGAAATCAGTATCAGTATCAGCAAGATATATTTTCATGGTGTGTGCAGCAGTTGTCTTCCGAGCTCTGTAATTGGATCATCTGGCTCTGGTACTGCTCTTCCTCCAGTCAAGGAGAGAAGTTTGGTCCCAGGGAATGCAGCAAGGGAAATGGGCTGAAACCAACCAGAAGAGAATTGGAGATGATTATCCTGCAGAATATGTCCAACTACTGAGATGGTATAATACAAGCGTCCCCGAGGGACGGTGCAGAAGAGAAGCCCCATTGCCTTTAGCTCCTCTGAGTAAGCGCTCTGTAAACAAAGTATCTGCGTGATGGTTATAACAGCGCCTCCCGTCAGCTAAGGATTAGTGAGGGCTCTTGGGAGCTGGGAACAGGGGCCATCGCAGAAACAGATGGAGACGGTCCCTAGTAATAACAATCCCCTGTGCAATGCCAGGAGGGTCTTGCATACATTATATTTTTTGAGCCTCTCGATGGTCCTGCAAAAGAGGCAGGACCACTATGATTGCCCCTGTTTTCTAAATAAAGAAATGGAAGCTTAGAAAACAGAGGGTATTCCCTGAAAATCAAATGGACTATTGGTCGATCAGCTAGCTGGGTTTTTTGCCCCAAGTCTTGGGATACAGTTTTAGATCTTATTTGTTGTTGATGTTGAGGAGTTAAGTCATGCCTGACTCTTTTGCGACCCTGAGGACTGTAGCCTGTCAGGCTCTTCTGTTCCTGCCATTTCCCAGGCAAGAATACTGGGCTGGGTTACCGTTTCCTTCTCCAGGGAATCTTCCCTACTTAGGGACAGAACCCGTCTTTACTGCTGAGCCACCAGGGAAGCACCTTAGACCTTATTGCCTCGCATTAAATTGAAGAGATATAGATGCACGTTATTGTCTTGCTCATACTATCTGAGTCTTGGGGAGCTGAAATGACAGAGCTTCAAACAATTCCTCTAAACCAATTACATATTCTAAACACAAATCAAGGTTGCTGTGGCAGCAATGTCTGATTTAGCTTCAAATAACAAGATTATTCTGGGGAAATGCCTGTTTCTCGTAAAGAAGACCCATGAGACTCCAGAAAGAGAGCCGTAGGCTGTCGCAAAGAGGCTTGAGTTTCATTCACCAGTAGCATCCATTGATGGGATCCAGGTAATCCCAGCCTCAAAACATCACTTGTAAAAGGAATGTGGACTCCTCTGAGACTATAACCTTTGTACACCTTTCAGGCCTCAGTGGACCATTTTATGGTCCAAAGTCCTGTGAAAAGGGTTTCACCAGGAGGCCGCAAGCTCATAAAGAGGGACTTGTCAGCTGGGGAAAGTCAGAGAAGGCTTCATGGAAGAGGGGCTGTTGCTTCATCTGGGGTGTGGGCAATGTGTAGGGGAGCAACAGGGACCCTGAGCGTGGCTTAGTTCAGCATTGCCATTTTTAGGATCTTAGTCACTTCAACTCAGCAAATGTTTATCAGAAAGGTACTCATCAACTATTTCAAGAAACTGAGTCCCAGGGAAGTCAAGACATTTCCACAACCAACCAGTGAGCTCATGGCAGAGCTGGGTTTACAAGACATGTCTTGTGAGCCTCAGGGGAACACACTGCCTGGTCCATCCCCCAGCACCTCTCCACCCCTTTCTCTTGAAGCAGAGTAGCGCTAAGGGGCCGTAAGCACCTTAGTTTCCTTATTGTTACTGCTCGTGGTGAAAATGCCTGACACTGAAATCTGTCCTGTGCAGGTGGAATGGTGACTAATGATCTACGTTATAATCATTGAGACTTTACTTAAAAAGTAGCAGACTGAGTTTGTCAGATCTGACTATGTTTTCCTGAGCCACAGTGAAACCACAGTTCCATTTGACATGAATGAATCCTGAGACAGCCATTTAACCCAGGCAAGGCTAGCCTGTTGCATCTTGGTGCTGCGTTCGGATGGGACCTTGCATTTGGAATCCAGAGGGAAGGTCTGCTGAGTCACCATCAATGCTTTCAATCTGGAACACTTATTACACACTGTATGTTGCCTGTCCTCTCGCGTATGTCACCACCTAGAATGCTAGTGACTAAATGAGAACCGATTGTTTTCCATGTGATGGAGCTGGAGCGTGGAGATACTGTTACATCACTCGTCTACGGTCTAGCAGCTAGTTAGGCACAAGAAGTAGAATTTATATCAGGTTTGTGCAGTTCCAAATCTCATGTTCTTTTCCCAGCATTGGGCTTCCAGAAAGAGACTGCTTTAAAAGAAAAGAGATTTAGAAAAGCAGGATCTTAGATGTGGAAGGAACTTGATGTTGTAACAATACTGAGGGTTGTCGTGGGGCCTTGTGAGTCATCAGTTACAGGAATTGTCAGAGAAATAGGAACAGGTGAAGATGAGCAGGAGCAGGCCTGGGACCAGGGCACCAGACAGGCCCAGGACTAGACTCTGGTGTCCTGTGTCAACGACCGTGACTGGGACAGTCTACATAATCACTGTCATCCAAGTCACCATGAGATACAACTCTGCACCCCTTTAAATCCCACAAATCAAGCCGTTTACTATTACACGAACAGGTGAAGAGGTTGAAGATCAACAGGATCCCTCATACTTTGCTCGTAGGAGTATAAATTGGCCTGTAACCGCTTTGGAAAATAATTTGGCAGTTCTTTGCAGCACTGAATATTCACAATTTCACTCCCAGACATATCCAAGAGAAACACTTACATGTGCGTAACAGAAGACATGTTCAAGAATGTTCACAGCAGTACTGTTCATAGTAGCAAAAGCCGGACACAACGCAAATGCCGTCCTCAGGTGAAAGGACAAATTATGGTATATTCATAGTGTGAAATGTTCTATGAGTCAAAACAGACTACTTATGGTTATATCCAACAATATTGTATTTTAGCAATATATTATTACATAAGACAATAATCCCAAGGCTTTCCTGGTGGTCCAGTGGTTAGGAATCCGTCTGCCAATGCAGGGACATGGGTTCGATCCCTGTTCTGGGAAGATTCCACCTGCCACATGGCAACTAAGCCTGTGTGCCACACCTACTGAGCCCACAGCCTCAACTACTGACGCCCATGCCCCTAGGGCCTGTGCTCCACCCCTAGAGAAGCCCCCACAACGAGAAGCCCATGCACCAGAGCAGAGTCACCCCCGGCTCGCTGCAATGAGATGAAGCCTCCACGCATCAACAAAGACCCAGCGCCGCCGAAACTAAAGAAATAAATCCTAAGAAAGCAAGCAATCACAAAGATGACCCATTTTATGATAACCTTTTTAAAATATAAATAAAACCAAGTAAAAAATACTTCATATAAAGTAAAATGTGGGACTGATAAATACAAGTTTCAGGGTGGCATTACCTCGGATGGCGGGGAGGCAGAGATGGGTAGGGTAGCTGAGGACCATACAGGCCCATGTAGACTTTATTCACTGTGGTAGGATGCTGTAGTAATGGTTGCAATGATGGTCTTAAGGCACCTATGTTTTCCTACATGCACACTTCTGAGGAGTCCTCTCCCATACTGCCTATAGGCTTGGCAAATTACATCCCAGTGGCACACTAGCAAACGTGACGGAACGTGATTTGGAATATGCTTGCATCTGAAGCTCGCCCTCTCTTGCCGATTTTGGAAACACTGCCACCACTGCCACATGAGTACATAACTAGCCTGGCAGAGAAACAAGGTCCAGCCCGTCCCATCAGCCCAGCTGAAAGCCAGTACTGACCGACAGAGAGGAGCAACCCTCAGATGACTGTGAGTGAGGCTGTCCTAGACCATCCAGCTAAATCGTCCCAACCACCCAGGTGACCCCAGGGGAATGGCTAACCACAGAATCATTTACTATGAACTAATGAATCATTGCCATTTTAAGCCACTGAGTTTTGGGGTACTCTGTTCGATGGCAAAATCCATCCAAATTAGTTTTTATGTAGAAAGTAGATTTAGTTTATAATAAAGAGATAGTGAAAGTCACTCAGTTCTGGCCGACTCTTTGAGACCCCATGGACTATACAGTCCATGGAATTCTCCAGGTCAGAATACTGGAGTGGGTAGCCGTTCCCTTCTCCAGGGGATCTTCCCAACCCAGGGATAGAACCTGGGTCTCCCCACAATGCAGGCGGATTCTTTACTGAGAAAGTAAAGGTGGATTCTTTAGCTGAGCCACAAAGAAAGCCCAGTAAACAGATAACAAACAAATGAGAACCTCGTATGAATCAATGATGAGAACATATACTGTGACCCTAAAATGACAATTAATCCAATTCTATGCACCTTAGACTCACCTGAACATAAATAATAACAACAAAGCAAAAACTCCTCTCTTAGCTTGATGGCAATATCAATCTGCAAACCAGGCTCCTCATCTAGAATTCTTTGCTCCCTGTGGCACACACTACGGATGGTCACCCTTCCCTCAACCCTCGATCTGTTCCATGAGCAAATCCTTACTCATGGCTGTAAGAGGAAGTGATGTGTGCAGATTCCAAGCCAACTTGAAAAAGAGGCTGGTCCTGGCTTCTTTCCCCTCTTCTTTCCCACTCTCTGGAAATGGCAAGGCCTAGAAAATCTCAGGCACCAACGTTTAGGACAGCACAGCACTGCTGCTAGCTCAGGTCCCTGGTGGCTCCTGGACTTAAAAGCCTTCTGACTCTGTTACATGAAAGGAAAATCAATTTGTACCTTGTCTGAAATTTATACCTTATGAATCTTTGTTACACACACTCGAGTTTTTGTTCCAACTAAAAAATTCTTCTATACGGATCCGTATGAGATGCTGTAGTTATCCTCCAGATATAATTTTTTTAATTAAAAAATGTCTTTATTGTTTTGTTCATTGAAAGATTTCAAGCAGAACAGAAATGTATAAAATAGGTGCAAATCCTGAATATACCAAGTGGTTTGGAATTTATCACTTCATAAAATTACCCATGCCTATATTGATGGGACTGAATTATTTACACTGTCATATAATCTATGTTGCCTATATAATAATATATTGTTTATATCTTTCCATATCAACATAAGATCTATATAATAGTCTGTCTAACAGATGTATAATACTTTATTTTTTTTTTTTAGTTTTTTTTAGTTTTTTATTTTTTAAATTTTAAAATCTTTAATTCTTACATGCGTTCCCAAAAAGCCCCTTATGTAACTGTTTTCAACTTTTTTCAATGTTTCATAAAAAATATTCGGAACATTTCTACATCAACTTATTGTTGGGTGTATATCTAAATTACTTCCTTAAGACAATTTTTTGGAGAGGACCAAAGAGATTCCCCATTTTCTTTAAGATTAAAGTCCAGACTGCACTAGTCTGGCATTCTCCAGAAGGGCCCTTCCTTACTCAGATTATATTGGCCCTTTATATGCAGGTCAGGAAGCAACAGTTAGAACTGGACATGGAACAACAGACTGGTTCCAAATAGGAAAAGGAAGACTTCAAGGCTATATATTGTCACCCTGCTTATTTAACTTATATGCAGAGTACATCATGAGAAATTCTGGGCTGGATGAAGCACAAGTTGGAATCAAGATTGCCAAGATTGCCAGGAGAAATATCAATAACCTCAGATATGCAGATGACATCACTATTATGGCAAAAAGTGAAGAGGAACTAAAAAGCCTCTTGATGAAAGTGAAAGTGGAGAGTGAAAAAGCTGGCTTAAAGCTCAACATTCAGAAAACGAAGATCATGGCATCTGGTCCCATCACTTCATGGGAAATAGATGGGGAAACAGTGGAAACAGTGTCAAACATTAATTTTGGGGGCTCCAAAATCACTGAAGATTGTGATTGCAACCATGAAATTAAAAGATGCTTACTCCTTGGAAGGAAAGTTATGACCAACCTAGATAGCATATTCAAAAGCAGAGATATTACTTTGCCAACAAAGGTCTATCTAGTCAAGGCTATGGTTTTTCTAGCAGTCATGTATGGATGTGAGAGTTGGACTGTGAAGAAAGCTGAGTGCCAAAGAATTGATGCTTTTGAACTGTGGTGTTGGAAAAGACTCTTGAGAGTCCCTTGGACTGCAAGGAGATCCAACCAGTCCATTGTAAAAGAGATCAATCCTGGTTGTTCATTGGAAGGACTGATACTAAAGCTGAAACTCCAGTACTTTGGCCACCTCATGCGAAGAGCTGACTCATTGGAAAAGACCCTGATGCTGGGAGGGATTGGGGGCAGGAGGAAAAGGGGACGACAGAGGATGAGATGGCTGGATGGCGTCAGCAACTCGATGGACATGAGTTTGAGTAAACTCTGGGAGTTGGTGATGGACAGGGAGGCCTGGCGTGCTGTGATTCATGGGGTGGCAAAGAGTCGAACACTACTGAGCGACTTAACTGGACTGAACTGAACTGAACTGAAGCCTTCTTTTTACTCCCCATTGCACTGTATAGTTTGGCCATACTGACACAGTTTTCCATTGGCGTCATCAAGCTATTTCATATCTTTACCCATTTCATGGTACTCCTTTTAGATCTTTAGTTATTTCACATTTTCTCTTTCCATACATCACACACACACACACACACACACACACACTCACACACTCCTTATATTGTGAACTGACTTCTTTCTCTTCTTGAATATCTAGCTCCACATTACGTAGTCTAGAAACTCCTTTATTACAGTTCTCAGCTTGATTACACAACCCTCCTATTTGCTTCTAGAGCAAATTTTGTCCACCTTTATCATAGCGCTTATAGCTTTCTTTCATCCTGCTTATTGTCTTTACTTATTTATTTTCCTGTCCAAACTGTGTTATCCTGAGAACATAATGTGTTTGTCTTTGAAGTCTCTGTCTCAAAATGGTGGCTGGCACCTAGTAGGCTTTCATGAGACTGCACACACATACATGAGTTTTCCCCACGTATTCTGTTTTAGACTCCCCTAAGTAATACGCCAGTGTCTCACAGTATTTCCCTGGCCATAATTAATATTGGCATGACACTGAGGTGAGTCTAAGGTTGTGTAAGCAACCCATCTATGATTCCATATAAGACAATTGTGAAGACAATCATTAAAACTTCCTTTGATGAGTCATATAATTCAATAACAGGTCTTGAATGAATTTCCCAAATGCTTATCACGCTTTGACCACTGTCCTAGTGTGGGTGGACATCAAGAGAAGCAACCTGAGACACTCCTCTGTTCCAAATTCCTTACCGAAGAGTAATTAGCATTGGAACAATAAGGAAGAAAACTTCTGACCGTATGCATATTCTTGTTATCTTGGATGTACAGGCATTGTGTGATGGCTTTGTTAAAACCACTTGAATCATTTTGTTGAAGTGAGTATATTAATAAAGACCAGTGTGTTAAGAAACCAGTCAGGATTCAGTCACTGACCTTTGAAGAAACTTTAACCATCTTGGGCTTTCATTCTATTACAGAGTTTTAGAATTTATAGAACTCTTGGGGATCCTCTAACAAACCAGGCACACAACAGATAAGGAAACACTAATTTGTCCCACATCCCAAATGGTATTCAGTGTGAGAGTCAGAATGAGGTCCCAGGTCTTTTGAATTCTCCCCCGCTTCCTTTCTGTAATATTGAACTAGTTTCTGGTGGTGAGCAGACAAAGACGGCCTAATTATGCCCTCCTTTGGTTACTCATGCCTTTGTGCAGTCCTTCCGCCTTGAGGCTCAGATGGTAAAGACTCTGCTTGTGATGCAGGAGACCTGGGTTCCATCCCTGGTTTGGGAAGATCCCCTGGAGAAGGAAATGGCAACCCGCTTCAGTATTCTCGCCTGGAGAACTGCCTGGACAGAGAGCCTGGAGTCTACAGTCAATGGGGTCGCAAAGAGTCGGGCACAACTGAGTGACTAACACTTTCACTTTCCTGCCTGGAGTGCATGGGACCCATTAGCTGCTTTTAACCAACAGACTATGTCAAATGTTATGAAATATTACTCCCTTTATTGAGTTGCTTTATATCTCTCATGTTAGCTAACTTACTTGTAATTTCTGACAAATTCCCTCATTAAATCTGTGGAGGACAATAAAGCCAGTCAATAACTTCATTCCAGCCCTGCGGGACCCTATGCAGACGCCACAGTTGAACCATGCCTGGTGGTCTGACCCACAGAAAACAAGAGACAATAAATGTGTGTTAAGTTGCTTAAAAATGTGTGGCAGTTTGCGATGCATCACTTAAAATAGTAGTTTTCCTATAGAAATGTCTGGAATTTTAACACATCAACATAGTAAAACTATATAACGAGTCTGTAGACATATATTGGAAAAAAAATACTTAGCCTTGGTATAATCAGAATTTCAGTCAAGATAGATAAGTGTGAGGTGTGCAACACAAGACAGTCTAGACTGAGTGTGCTTAGCGAGGCGCTGTCTGCTGGTGTGTAGCCCTGTCAACGACAGAGACTTTGTTCTGTGTGAGAGGTAACAGAAGCTCAAATCCTTCTTACATGTGTGGGGAACATTTGTATGTAAAAGAAAGAAAGGCCAAATCAGAACGAGACAGAACATTCTATCTGTTGCTAAACATGTAAGTAGAAGTGAGGAAGGTTGGTAAGGACTGAATATCAATAATTTAACAGAAGTAAGGCAGTGTTACTATTGTATCATAAGATTACTATAAGTATCATAAAATATGTATGGTTTGTTCCTGAATTGGGGCATTATATTCATCATAATGAGATCTATACCTCATTGCTGTCAGTCAAATGCTGTCAAAAGTTGAATGTTTATGCCCTAAGGAGACATATGACACCTATCTCATAGCAAGGGTGTCAACTAGCTTTGCCCTGTGTGCCAACTCTAATTGATTAATATTGGCAGCTTGAATTGGGCTTCATGATAAAGCAAGCTGTAGTCAACCAATGATATCTGCCATGGGTAAGTGAGCGTGGAGGAGTGGTATGCATGTCATGCCAGGGCAATAGATAGGGTTGTGGATTTTGTGTTGAGTTCTGACAGTTATATTCACAACTTGCTGACTTGCCACATGTCCCCTAACTTCTCAGATGGAAAATGTTTGGAGAATATTCATAAGTAGTTCTGAGAATTATTAAGATTGTTGAAGCAAAAGTACCTTGAAGAATGTCAGACCTCTATCACATGTTCCTTTTTCAGTCTTTATTCATAATTACCAAAACTTGGAAGTAACCAAGATGGCCTTTAGTAGGTGAATGGATAAATTGCGATACATTCAAACAATGAAATATTATACAACATTAAAAAGAAATGTGCTATCAAGTCTTTTAGATAGGGAAGAATATTAAATGCATATTATTAAGTGAAACATGGAGAAGGAAATGGCAAGCCATTCCAGTGTCCTTGCCTGGGAAATCCCATGGACAGAGGAGCCCGGTTAGCTACAGTCCATGGGCTCACAAAGATTCAGACATGACAGAGACGAAACAACAAATGAAAGAAGCCAGTCTGAAAAGTTTACATGCTGTATCTCAACTTCAGAACATTCTAGAAAAGATGAGATTATAAAGACAGTAAAGTAAAAAGATCAGTGGTTGCCAGGAGTTAGGGAAGAGAGTGAAATAAATAGGCAGAACACAGGATTTTTTGCACAGTGAAACTATTCTGTATAATCTTACCCTGGTGGATGTAAGTCATAATAAAACTTTCCAAATCCACAAAATGTACAACATCAAGAATGAACCCTCACATAAACTATGAACTTTGGGTGGTAATGAAGTGTCAGTGTAGGTTCACTTATTGTAACAAACACATCCCTGTGGATGTTGATAGTGGGGGAGGTTGTACACGTGGGGGGAAAGACAGTGTTCGGGAAACTTCTGTACTTTCCACTCAATTTTGCTATGAACCTAAACTTTATCTAAAATTAAAGCTTATTCATTAGAAGGTCGAACAATTTTAAATCTTTGACTAGAGTTAAGCAGGTAAATGAAGAACTCCATGTTGAAAAGGAAAAGTGAATTGCACTAGAGATAAGTTGAAGTTATCCGTGGACTATGGGTCAGAAATGGGCTGTATTTTGAATGGCTAAAAGACAAGGTAGAAGGTATAACCTCTGATTACACATCTTTGTATCATGCACATGAGATTCACATCACTTAGAACTGCGTGTTTAAAAAGTGCATGCATACTATTACCTCCACTGTTGGTGGGACAGTAAATTGGTGCAGCCTCTAAGGATAACAGTATGGGTGTTCCTTTAAAAAGTAAAAACATAACTACCATCAGTTCAGTTCAGTTGCTCAGTCATGTCTGACTCTTTGCAACCCCACGGACTGCAGCACGCCAGGCTTCCCTCTCCATCACCAGCTCTCAGAGCTTGTTCAAACTCATGTCCATCGAGTCGGTGATGCCATCCAGCTGTCTCATCCTCCGTCGTCCCCTTCTCCTCCTGTCCTCAATCTTTCCTGGTATCAGGGTCTTTTCAAATGAATCAGTCTCAGATTCTCCCACAGCCAGGGCCACCTATCAGGAAGCTCCCACAAGCCTCTTATCCTTATTCATCAGAGGGCAGACAGAATGGAAACCACAATCACAGAAAACTAACCAATCTGATCACATGGACTACAGCCTTGTCTAACTCAATGAAACTGTGAGCCATGCTGTGCAGGGCCACCCAAGATGGACAGATCACGGTGGAGAGTTCTGACAAAATGTGGTCCACTGGGGAAGGGAATGGCAAACCATTTCAGCATTCTTGCCTTGAGAACCCCATGAACGCTATGCAAAAGCAAAAAGAACTACCATAATGTCCTGCAATTCCACTCCTGGGCATATATCTGGAGGAAACCATAATTTGAAAAGATACACACACCCAAATGTTCATTACAGCACGATTTGCAATGGCCAGAACATGAGAGCAACCTAAATGTCCACTGACAGATGAATGGACAAAGAGGTGGTGTATGTGTTTGGGTGTGTGTTTGTGTATATATATATATATATATATATATATATATATATATACACATATGTATATGAATATTATTACTCCACTATTAGCTATAGAAAAGAATGAAATAATGTCATCTGCAGCAACATGGATGCATCTAGAGATTATCATCTTAAGTGAACTAGGTTAGGCAGAGCAAGACAAATATTACATGATAACACTTATACGTAGAGTTTTAAAAAGTGACCAAACAAATTTATATATGAAACAAAAACAGATTCACAGTCACAGAAAACCAACTTATGGTTACCAAAGGGGAAAGTGAGGAGGGAGCAGAGGATAAATTGAGAGTTTGAGATTAGCATATATATACTGCTATATATAAAACAGATATACGAGATTCTACTGTGTAGTACAGGGAGCCATATTCAGTATTTTGTCGTAACCTAGAGTGGAAAAGAATCTGAAAAAGAACGTATAATGTGTATATAAATCATCAGTTTGCCGCACACCTGAAAAACCCACACAACATTGTAAATTGACTATACTTCAACAAAAATGGTTTAAAAAGAATAATAAATCAAAGTTGCTATTTTACCTTAAAAAAGTGCTTGTACTTCCAACTTAATTCCTGCAGATGAATAACCATTATATAATTCCAAAAGCAACAGGGAGAAAGGCGAGGTTTTCAGTCTTGAAGGAATTAATAGAACAGAGACATGTAGTTTGGAGAAGGTTCAATAAGGGATAAGGCAGTAGACAAGGGTTCCCTCATCCTTGCTGAAAAGTAGAAAAACTCAGGGAGAAGAGTACTCGGCTTTGAAAATGAGCCTCTAACTCAAAATTTGAGTGTGATGCTTGGGTCAGTACAGTGTCTAATGGCTGGAAGGGCACAGACGGCAAACTACCCACCAGAGGTAGAAAAACTGTGAGTTTCTGCCTTGGTACCATTGTTAGACTAGGAAGAAAATCAGAAAGTACTGTCTAGGATCTGTGATGGGAGCGCAGTGATGGACTGCTTGGTCCTTGCCCTCAGAAACTCAGGTCTCAGGGAGAAAGATAGATAGTTAACTAAATATATTACATGTCACTCTATACTGGGTGCTATATAGCAAAGAAATGAACAATATACTATGGTAACATAGAAAAGCATTTAATTTTGAAAAGTGTCAGGATCTGGCTGTGCCGTTTATACTCACAAGATAAATGGGTTTTCTTGATTTTTAGACTTTCCCAGCTAACCAGAGCAGTGGGATCAACAATCCTATTGTCCAATGGATTAAAATTTAAACTGTGATATTTATTAGAAACTTACTTTGGGCAAGTTAGCTAACCTCTGTGAAACTTCTCTTTAAAAATTTTACATATACAATGGAACTAATAATAATTTCTGTTTCATTAGTCATATCCTAGCAAAGCAGTATCGAGACAAATCATACTCCATGGTGTCTATGTGAGAGGGCACTTGGAACAACGGTTATAACTATACTTTGAAAATGACAAGGTACCTTAAAATATAAATTATCAATGCCATTTTAAAATTTTATTATTTCATATTCAACATAACTATAGAATTTATGTTTCTTAAGGGCAAGAGGCACACATTCTTATTGCTGCCCTTTTTCCCTTTTATAAAACATAAGGCACAATACCGTAGTTTCAACATTGAGTCTTTTTAGTAAAAGTCTTAGACTAAAGTATGATTTCCTTTCCCTCGCTGAGATTAGCGGGGCTTAACAGGTTGAGGACTGTTTACAGACGTGAGCTACTATGTCACATTTCAGGATATAGACATAATCTAATGATCCTGGTCAAAGGAGAAGAAAATGCTAATGCTATAGTATATGTTATATATACAATATATACTCATATATATATATCACACAAACATATGTTTATGCATATATAAAATTCTGATGACTTCTCTACAGTGTCATAATATTGCTAAAGTTGGTGCCAGCAATACTAACCCAGATGTAGTCTTAGACTGGGGTTGTACAGCTCTGTAGCTAGACAAATCTATATCCCTTTGATAGGAATCTCTTATTTATGTTTGCTAATGTTTTATCTTATTATATGTAGGGAATGCATTTCTTAATTTGCTAGTCAATTAAAATGCAATTCGATGAAGAGTGAAAAGGATTCAGCACTATCTCTGAGGACAAATGTGCATTCCTGAATGTAACAGTCTGTTTAAAGTGTAGTTTGATTAATGTCAAATTATCAGAAGCTACATTTCAGAGAGGAACAGGGTCATCAGACTAGGAATTCTTGTCAAAAAGGACTGGTTTCTGTTTTACTTCAACCATTTGTCTTTGTAGTTGGTAATGTTTTTACACCTTTACAACATTTTATAAATGAAGCCCTTTTGATATCCTTTCAAAAGATGTTTAATAAAGTAGTGAGACTAACATTTTTTTTCTCCAACTGTTCATTGTAACTGGGAATGGTTTGCAGAGAATAGGAAAATTGCTTCCCTTCAAAATTGCTCAGTAGGGATGAATGGTTAGTTTCATTTGAACAGAAATTCCTCCTTGCCCCCTCACTTACCTCAGTTAAATGTGAACAAGGACTGATGCTACAAAGAGTAGAAACCAAAGAAAGAACAGTAGGGCTCTATTTTAGATAGTAGAAAATATATTATAAGTGGGCTAAATTCAGAATCTGAAAACCTGGAATCAAATTTCTACACTCAAGAAGTAATCAGGTCTTTGGAAAGTTAGTTAGGCACTAGATTCTCAGTCACAGTATGTTCCATCTATAAAATATAAATAACAAAAATCTCCCCATCATGTTTCATAAGCTTGTATGTAAAATTAAATTCAAAAAAAGATCATTATATTTGTCATTGTTAACATTTGAGTGTTTCCTGTGCATTAAAAATAAATAAGTGAAGCATATGTAATAAGGATCCACTAATAACTACCATAACTCTGTAAGATGCAGCCTATCTGCATTTTTGGTTGAGGAAATAGAGTGTTTGTGAGGTTAACAGACTTGCTCACTGTTGTTCAGGCACTCAGTCGTGTCCAACTCTTTGCGACCCCACTGACTGCAGCACACCAGGCTTCCCTGTCCTTCACCATCTCCAGAGCTTGCTCAGATTCATGTCCACTGAGTGGGTGATGCCCTCCAACCATCTCATCCTCTGTCGTCTCCTTCTCCTGCCTTTTTCCTGTCCCAGCATCAGGGTCTTTTCCAGTGAGTCAGCTCTTTGCATCAGGTGGCCAAAGTATTGGAGCTTCAGCTTCAGTCCTTCCAATGAATATTCAAGTTTGATTTCCTTTTGGATGGAGTGGTTTGATTTCCTTGCAGTCCAAGGGACTCTTGAGTCTTCTCCAACACCACAGTTTGAAAGCATCACTTCTTTGGTGCTCAGCCTTCTTTATGATCTAACTCTCATATCCATACATATAGAAAAACCATAGCTTTGACTACACAGACCTTCGCTGGCAAAGTGATGTCTCTGCTTTTTAATGCACTGTCTAGATTTGTCATAGCTTTTCTTCCCAGGAGTAAGTGTCTTTTAACTTTATGGCTGCAGTCACAATCTGCAGTGGTTGTGGAGCCTGAGAAAAGTCTTTCACTGTTTCCATCGTTTCCTCATCTATTTGCCATGAAGTGATGGGACCAGATGCCAGGGTCTTCGTTTTTTGATTGTTGCAATTTAAGCCAAATTTTTACACTCCCTTTTAACCTTCATCAAGAGGTTCTTTAGTTCCTCTGCACTTTCTGCCACAAGGGTGGTGTCATCTGCATATCTGAGGTTATTGATATTTCTCCCTGCAACCTTGATTCCAGATTATACTTCATCCAGCCAAACATTTCACATGATATACTCTGCATAAAAGTTAAATAAGCATGGTGACAATATAGAGCCCTGACTTATTTTGTTCCCAATTTAAACCATTCTGTTGTTCCATGTCCAGTTCTGTTGCCTCTTGACCTGTATACAGGTTTCTCAGGAGGCAGGTAAGGTGGTCTGGTATTCCCATCTCTTAAAGAGTTTTCCACAGTTTGTTGTGATCCATAGAGTTAAAGGCTTTAGAGTAGTCAATAAAGCAGATGTTTTCCCTGAATCCTTTTGATTTTTTTAATGATCCACTAGATGTTGGCAATTTGATCTCTGGTTCCTCTGCCTCTTCTATATCCAGCTTGTACATCTGGAAGTTCTTGATTCATACTAGAGGATTTTGCACATAACCTTGCCAGCATGTGAAATGAGTGCAATTGTGCAGTAGTTTGAACATTCTTTGGCGTTGCCCTTCTTTGCAATTGGAATGAAAACTGACCTTTTCTAATTCTGTGGCCACTGCTGAGTTTTCCAAATTTGCTGGCATATTGAGTACAGCACTTTAACAGCATCATCTTTTAGGAATTGAAATGGCTCAACTGGAATTCCATCTCCTTCCCTAGCTTTGTTTATAGTGTTGTTTCCTAAGACCCGTTGACTTCACACTCCAGGATGTCTGGTTCTAGGTGAGTGATCACACCACCATGGTTATCTGGGTCATTAAGCTCTTTTTTGGGTCATTCTTCTGTGCATTTCATGAAAAGATTTGCACAAGAAAGGATAGAAACGGTATGGACCTAGCAGATACAGAAGATATTAAGAAAAGGTGGCAAGAATAAACAGAATAACTATACAAAAGAGTTTAATGACCTGATTAACCATAAAGGTGTCCAAAGTTACAAGTAAATAAATGGTACAGACAAAATTCAAGCCCAAGAACATACTGAATCTGTGCAATTAACTGCTATACAATACTATCTCCCATGATCATGGGGATATATATATATATATATATGGAAGGATGAAAGGATTAAGAGGTACAAACTTCTTATATAAAAGAATAAAGCCACCAGGATAAAATATACAGTACAGGAAATACAGTCAATAGTATTGCAATAGGTTTGTATGATAATAGTTATTAGACTTATAGTGGCGATCAGCTTCTAATGTATATATGTAGAATCACTGTGTTGTTCACTTGAAACCTAATATTGTATGTCAACTGTACCACAATTAAAAAAAAAAGAAGAAGACAAATTTATGTGGAGAAAAAACACAGAAACAAATACCTCTTGCCCTGCATAATATCCACACAAACAAGTAACAAGGCTATCCTAGAAACCGCAGGGGAATAAAACTCTGAACGTTTTGAAGAGGTAATAAATGAAAATTAATTGCACTGACTATTCCTAAGTTAACATGCATAAAATATCATTAGTGCTAACTATTGAGCATTCTGTCATTACTGTTTTATTTTACTAAACATAACATAAAGTGTTTCATAGGTTTTATTCCTTATCCCCTTCCCACTAAATATCTATTTTTCATAGTGTCTCAAGTCCTTGGAATACGACCTGCCCTTCCGTGGTGTTTTGCAGAAACCTATTCCTAATGGTTGTACTAGATGATAAAAGTCTGCTTGAGTGTTAAGTCGCTTCAGTCATGTCCAATTCTGTGCGACCCTATGGACTGTAGCACACCAGGCTTTCCTGTCCATGGGATTCTCCAAGCAAGAATACTGGAGTGGGGTGCCATGCTCTCCTTCAGGGGACCTTCCTCGTGCAGGGGTCAAACCTGCTTCTGTTACACCTGTTTGCATCGGTAGGTGGGTACTTCATCACTAGTGCCACCTGGGAAGCCTGATAAAATTTAAATTACTGCTATTATTGGGCTACCCAGGTGGCAGTAGTGGTAAAGAACCTACCTGCCAATGCAGGAAGACTTAAAACACATAGGTTTGATCCCTGGGTCGGGAAGAGTCCGTGGAGGAGGGCATGGCAACCCACTCCAGTGTTGTTGCCTGGAGAATCTCAGGAACAGAGGAGCCTGGTGGGTTACAGTCCGTAGGGTCACACAGAGTCGGACATGACTAAAGCAACTTAGCACGCATGCGCATTGCTCTTATTGTTTTTATAATAGAAGTAAGAATTAGGTATTATAGCAAATATGAAAGAATTACAACTTATAACCTCCCTGGGCCATAGGTTCCTTATCTTTGAAGTCTGTGCATGTGAGGGAAGTTATTAAGGCCTCTTTCCCTGATACTTTCCCAGTTTATCCTATTCACCTTTCCCAAGCATATAGAGGCAACTTTAGCAACAAAGACCTCCAGTTCTTTCTCCTTAAGTGCTCAAGATTAACTTTATATCTAAAAAGTATGAAATCATTTGAAAAAAATTGGTAAGAAAACAGAAAAAGCAATCACATTTTTATGTCATTAATTTAGTTTCCTTTTTAAAAAAATCATTCATGTTGAGGTTTGACAGAAAACAGCAAAATTCTGTAAAGCAATTATCCTTCAATGAAAAATAAATTAATTTAAAAAAAAGAAAAAAAATCAATCAGTTCTGAATTCATTAGCAAGACATTCAAGACCTCTATGATACTGCTCTAAATTACCTTTCCAACCCACTTCTGGCCACTCATCCTGCAGTAGGCAGCTAGAGCTCCTATTCCTGTATTACCCTAAGGATTGCTCCTTGCAATGTATTTTTTCATTCTTTTCTACCATTCAGGAAATTCCTTCTTCTATCTGCTTATAGAAGCATACCCTTCTTTCATGGCCAGAGCTCAAATGCCCATTGTCTTGGATTTTTCTAACCAGAACAACACTTTCTTTTCTTTCATTCTCCAAACATGCTCTCTATCTAGGAAGCACAGTCTATTAACACTGAAATACTCATTCTATTCTTTTCTATATTAAAACTAAAATATCATCAGATTTCCCCTTAGATTAAGAAGTCCTTGAGGGAAAAGTTAGGTCTTGTTCCTACTTAAGTTTCATATAAATGGATAGAAAAATGTGTTTATAATGTTGTAAAAAGAGAACCAGAGTAAGGGTCCAGAATTCTGAGCTCACTTTTGAGCCCTTTAACAACTAACTATGTGGCTATAGACATATTATTTAAGTTCTATTAACCTCAATTATCTTGTGTATTATGAGGATAAAAACGTTTACTCCACATAGAGGATTAAATGCTAAAGGGCTTTTAAAACCCTAAAATAATATATTACTTCAAGAATGAAAGTTATTAACGTTGTTCTTATAACTTTACTATTATGGTAGTCACTCAAAGACTATTAAATGTGTCTAAAAAAAGAATGAAAGAGCAAAAGTAAGTAGATAATAAATGTCATACTTGAATTCAGCTATAACAGAATGGAATGGCTATACACATTTATTTTCTTTCTCTTCTAAAACTCTATTAAAATAAAATTAAATATATTCTTTAGTCATTAAAAAGCAATATTACAGACAGAATAAAAGTAGAAAAGGGATTTCTAAAAAAAAAAAAAAAGAAAAATTGGAAGTAGATGGGGAGGTAATACATGGCATAGTTTTGCAGGACTTAAAATAAAAAACAAAACAAAACCTCTGAACCTAAAGGGCTATACCAAGAGGGACGCAGCAGTCCCCACTAGGATGCTAAGAAAGATTTGTAGCTTGCAAGACCTACGAAGGTGTCAGTGATGAAAGGAATAGGAATAAGTGGGTTGTTAAAATTGGTGTGCGAAGTAGTTGCTTTGCATATCTCCTCTGTCTTCTGTGACCAGGGTTCATTTCCTCTCCCTTTCCCTGCTCCTGCCGTGCCTCCACCTCCATGAAGCTAGAACTTCATATTCTAGGGAAATGAATCCTGTAGCTTCTGGAATCATGCACTCCAGGCATAGGGAAGAATGGAGGTGAGGCGTGGGGTCAACAGTTGTAGGGAGATGGGGTGAGAGTCTGTGTTTTCAGTCCTAGAGTCCCAGCTTTCTTCCCTTTGCTACTCCTAAATGCAAGGAAGAAGGTGTATCTCTCCAAAGCTAGAGGCTGGAGGATTTCTGTCTGTGAAAAATAAAAGAGAAAAACCAGGAATAAAACATATAGATCACAGCATATGGAGGTTCCACTGTGGGGGAAGAGGTGGTTGCCATCTCATGTCTCTAAAGTGAAACCCGAGAGTCAAAGGCAACTCTTACCCACTTCCCCTTCCCCTACCTGGAAAATCGTCAATCCACCTGTTAGTATCTCATAGCTTAATGTAAAGAAACATACACTGAATGAGGGTATGCTTTAAATATGCCACAGGAGAGACAGAGAAAGAGAGGAGGGAGAGAGAGAAAATGAAATTCCCAAAGAACAAAAGCTGGAGAAAATTCTAAATAAGAGAAAGCATAAGAATGAACTCTTGGAACAAGTACAGGATATGATTTAAAACAAAACGAAACGAAACAAATCAAAACAGTGTAACTGAAGATAAAGAAAAACTTCTGGAAAATTAAAATTATGATTGTTTAATTAAAAAAAAAGATGGATTTTTTAAAAGTTCCAAAATGTCTTCCAGTAGTTGAACAGAAAAGCAAATTTGGGAAGTTACCATAGGAAATAATAGGTGATCTATCTTTCAACAAATAGATATTAAACTGAGATTAGAACTTTGTTACTTCAAAACTAGTTTGACACAGAGGTAAATATTTTCTGTTCAGTTGACTGAGATATTCACAGGTTACACAGACAACCCCAACCAAAAGTCAGCACACCTAAAACTTGCCTACTCTTCCCAATTAAAGCATATGGCAAAAACAAAAACAAAACCCTGCCAAGACCCTCTAATTCTCAAATCTGGAGTTCTCTTCTTGCTGTTATAGTGTGAAAAAAATCAATTTCCTTACTTGTTCTTTTTTTTTTCTTTGTCAATGGAGAGAAATCAATTATCTAAGAATAATAGAAGTTGTCACAAAAGCAAAGAAGGAAAGTCTGCAGACTATGGGCCAGAGTGCCTGTCTCTGTAGATGAAGAAACACCCGCATCAAGGTCACTGGGAATGAAGGCAAGATCCTAAGAAGCTTCCATGGAGAACAAACAGCAAGTCACCTCTCGGCAATCAGGGGCCAGAATGGAATCAGGCTTCTGACAGCAATAATGAACTCTAAAATTAACTGAGAAATGTTTTCAAATTGCTAGAGAAATAAGATTTCTAACCTGGCTGTCTGTCCTCAGACATACTTTCAATCAGGTACAACAATAGAATTAAAATGACTTCCCTCTTAGGAACTGATTTAACAGCTACAAGCATCCTCTAGTAATTAGAGGGTGCACTTCAGAAAAACAAAGAACTAAATAAAGAAGGATGTGCATGATTTAGGGAATGGGCTCTCTCTCCCAGGAACAGGGGAGTGAGACGGTTTAGGCCAGTGGGAATGCAATCAGTTATATAGGA
This sequence comes from Ovis canadensis, assembly GCF_042477335.2. Lineage (NCBI taxonomy): Eukaryota > Metazoa > Chordata > Mammalia > Artiodactyla > Bovidae > Ovis > Ovis canadensis. The sequence goes on along the minus strand of NC_091265.1, from coordinate 31,782,983 downwards.
CCAGGAAAACAGGGGAGTCCAAAAGAGAGCCCTCTGTGGAGGAGAAGGAAGGTGAAAGTGGGCCACTTATCATGTCCAACTCTTTGTGACCCCACCAGGCTTCTCTGTCCATTGAATTCTCCAGGCAAGAATACTGGAGCAGATAGACATTCCCTTTTCCAGGGGATCTTCCTAACCCAGGGATCGAACGCACATCTCCAGAACTGCAGGCAGATTCTTTACCATCTGAACCTCCAGGAGATTCTGAATAACTGTTGATAAATATACACAAAATTCATAAATAAAATGCTATTTTATTAAAATAATATATAAAAAACAAATGATATTATGCAATTTGCAATGTCAGTGATAGTATTTGTGTGCTATACTAAAAAGAGTACGTCAAGGCTGTATATAGTCACCTGCTTATTTAACTTCTATGCAGAGTACATCATGAGAAACGCTGGACTGGAAGAAACACAAGCTGGAATCAAGATTGCCGGGAGAAATATCAATAACCTCAGATTTGCAGATGGCACTACCCTTATGGCAGAAAGTGAAGAAGAACTACAGAGCTTCTTGATGAAAGTGGAAGAGGAGATTGAAAAAGTTGACTTAAAGCTCAGCATTCACAAAACTTAAGATCATGGCATTTGGTCCCATCACTTCGTGGGAAATAGATGGGGAAACAGTGTCAGACTTTATGTTTTTTGGCTCCAAAATCACTGCAGATGGTGATTGCAGCCATGAAATTAAAAGATGCTTACTCCTTGGAAGGAAAGTTATGCCCAACCTAGAGAGCATATTCAAAGGCAGAGACATTTCTTTGCCGACTAATGTCCATCTAGTCAAGGCTATGGTTTTTCTAGTTGCCATGTATGGATGTGAGAGTTGGACTGTGAAGAAGGCTGAGCGCTGAAGAATTGCTGCTTTTGAACTGTGGTGTTGGAGAAGACTCTTGAGAGTCCCTTGGACTGCAAAGAGATCCAACCAGTCCATTCTGAAGGAGATCAGCCCTGGGATTTCTTTGGAAGGAATGATGCTAAAGCTGAAACTCTAGTACTTTGGCCACCTCATGCGAAGAGTTGACTCATTGGAAAAGACTCTGATGCTGGGAGGGATTGGGGGCAGTAGGAGAAGGGGACGACCGAGGATGAGATGGCTGGATGGCATCACTGACTCTATGGATGTGAATCTGAATGAACTCCGGGAGTTGTTGATGGATAGGGAGGCCTGGTGTGCTGCGATTCATGGGGTCGCAAAGAGTCGGACACTACTGAGCGACTGAACTGAACTGAACTATATTTTTATCAGGCTTTTGACTTGATTTTTAAAACATTGTCACAAAGTATTTTAGAGCTTTAAAATGAAGAAGTATATATGTAAGAGAGCCAAAGTCCAAACAGAAGTAAAAGTATCTAAAAGGATAAATCAAGAAATAGTGACATAAATAATTTATTTAGACATTTACAGATCAGTACTGAAATGGAACAGGATCCTGCTGGGCCTTCTTGGGTACAAAAGCCTCTCTGGGTTCCCCATTTCTTGATTATAGATAAAAGGCTTTAGTATCCTAGGTCTTCCTTGAGTTCCAAAGAGCAGACCCAAAGAGTTTCTAATTAGGGATGTGAGAGAATGCAGAAATAAAGAAAAACCAGTCAAGCAAGAAAAACAACAATAGCGGTTGTCCTTACCCAGGAATTGAACTGGGGTCTTCTGCATTGCAGGCAGATCCATTATCAGCTGAGTTACCAGGGAAGCCCTCTCATCTCAGAGACTGCCCTTCAAAACTCTTCACTGAGAGTCATCTGAGAGTTTGGGTCTTTTGAACACCAGCTGCCCATTTTCCTGGCACCCTACAAATAAATGCTATTCTTTCCTTCAGCAGAATCCGGTGTCAGTAGGTGGGTTTTCCAGTATCTGGGTAAGCAAACTCGTGTTCAGTTTGGTAAGAATAATAATGAAAACAGATAAGTAAAATACATGTAACTTGATAAGTTTGGAAGGATATAAGGCAAGATATAAGTTTTTTTTTTCATTTTAATCCTCTCAGTACTATTTAAATTTTTAAATCATGCCCACATGTACAGAAAAATTAAAATAAAAATTTTCCCTATTTGAGAAGCAAAATCTATATTACTATAAAACTAGGACATTAAACCTTGGCTTATTCATATTACATGAATCATGGAATCATATATGCACAGAGGCAGTGGCTTCATAGACCATTGACCTTTTGGGGGTTTTAAATAAATCTTCTACAGCTGAAATCTCTGTGCAGTGGGAAATAAGTAGGTAAAGCTTACTGGAATGAGAACCCTGAAATTTCTAATCATTGCTATTCATCTTGGGTACATGCCAGAATAGCTTCTCCCTTTTGGATTATTTATTTTGATTTTTAGGGAATAAGAAGAAAATCAATTTTTGAAAATAATAATATTGACATCAGTCAAAAAAAGGCAACAGCTTGAAAGGAGTCCAGGAAAACACTTGCCCAGGCTTCTAAGTGGGAAAGAAGATGGCAAAGAGGATAACAGTTACTCAGTGCTTCCTAAGTACTAGGCTTATTCATGCCGCTCCTCATCTCACAATAGCTGCATGAGACAAATTATGGCCCTCTTTTTAGGGATGAGGAAACTGAGCACCAAAGAGTTTAATAAACTACTTAAGTTCATACATGGTAAGTGGTGAGGCCGGCAGTGGTTTCTGTCCCATAAGAGACTCAAAATATTCTCAGTCTTAGGGTTGCTTTTCTATTCCGCCATCCTTTAATTCCATACTCTCTACCTGGGGTCCAGTGGCCGCAGCTGTGCGCCTCAAGTGGAATACTGAAGTGCCAAGACATTGATCTGTGCAGTTCCTAAGGGGAGGGGATCCCATCCCCTTCATTTGTGTTTCTTTCACATGTGTGATTATCACTTGTGTACACCATGGTGCGCAAAAGGTTAGAAACACGGTCTGAAGCAGAAGTAAGCCAGCCCTCTTACCCTTCAATTTCAAAATCCCTCTACCCAAGATTTTCAGAACCACTCTGAAAAACCACTGTACTAGGCAGCTAATTCTGTATTGAAATAGAAAAGTTTGAATTAAGGAGAACCATGAATATCAACCATTTCAAAATCCTTGGGTTTCAGATGAGAAAATGAGCACAGGCCAATAAAATGACCTAACCTAGAGGGGAAAGGGCTCCCTCCTCGGGTGGTCCTTACTCATCCTGGGAAGCAGGAAAGCGTGGATGCTTGTGCTTCTGCTCTGACCGGCTCTGTTATGGCTCTGACCGGATGGCGTCCCATCAGATGGCTGCTGGTTCATCTTTTCCCATGGCTAGGGAGCTCAAGGAGGAGAGGCACTGAGTCTCATTTACCTTTGTGTACCCAGCAAGAACAGTGTCTGTTAAATAAATTAATGACTAAATAAAAATTGTGTTCATAGGATCCTCGCTCAAGCTCTGTCTCCCCAGCTTGCTAGCTCTCTGTCCTCAAACAAGCCATTTATATTGGCAAATGGGCATAGTGGCTCAGTGGTAAAGAATCTGCCTGCCAATGCAAGACTTGGGTTTGATCCCTGGGTTGGGAAGATCCCTTAGAGAAAGAAACGCAACCTGCCCCACTATTCATGCCTAGGAAGTCCCATGGACAGAGGAGCCTGGTGGGCTACAGTCCACGGGGTTGCAAAAGAGTCGGATATGACCTAGTGACTAACTGAAACAACAACAGTGGACATAAAAGGTTTTAGGTGCTGTGAAGTTGCATAAAATTAAAATAATACTGATAAAGTCCTAATGGTGAATAGTGAATAGTGAAGTCGCTCAGTTGTGTCCGACTCTTTGTGACCCCATGGACTGTATGTAGCCTACCAGGCTTCTCCTTCCATGGGATTCTCCAGGCAAAAATACTGGAGTGGGTTACCATTTCCTTCTCCAGGGGATCTTCCCGACCCAGGGATCGAACCCAGGTCTCCCACATTGGAGGCAGATGCTTTAACCTCTGAGCCACCAGGGAAGCCAATAGCAGATAATATTTAGTGAGCATTTACTATGCCAGGCAAAGTTGCAAGTGTTTTGAAAGTATTAACTTATTTAACTTTAAATACATTTTGAGCTATAAACAGTCAGCCTATGTGGACTTTGGTTAGAATTCCTTGTCCAAAGTGTTTTCCACTGCATGAGAACTCTCAGTCTGGGGCATACTTGGTTTCAATTTCCAGTACTTCTTTAGAAGCAGATGAAAAGGTTCAGATGACTTCGGCCAAGACCAAGAGTCAGAGCTCTTATCCTGCTACACTGTGAAAATGGCACTGGGCAATAGAAGTAATGGGGGATCACATATCTCATAATGGGCACCTCTATCTGACTTAAGAAAGAGAGAAAATTAGTATTCTCCTAATAGAATGTCACAGAAAAGTTCAACCTTCTTCATAATACTGTAATTAGTATTTCATATACTATAATTTTAGTCTTGATGAGATAAGCACTTTCTGAAGAAATTTCAATATCTATATTGCTAGTGCTAGCAAAAAAAAAAAAGCAATTTAAAATGACACATTTTAATACATAATAGCTGCCCCAACCTTTTGATGTAGCAGCATGAATATCAAATTCTCTGAGAGAGAAAGAGGTTTGAGGTGCCTTCAAGGCGTTGGTGCCTTTATAATGGACAAACACGTGTCTGCTGAATGGAGCTAACCTCAGCCCCCTGGGTCTTTTGCTGATCAGGCTGGTGAGAAAGTTCCCTTAAGCTAATCTCAGTATAATTCAAACAGATTCAACCATAGGGGCATGTTAGGAATGGCTTGTGGGGAAGCAGGAGGAAGGAGAGTAATAATTTTGCATCACCTACCCCATGCTAGGAGCTTCCCTGGGGACTCAGTGGTAAAGAATCTACCTGCCAATGCAGGAGATGCTAATTCAATTCCTGGTCTGGGAAGACCCCCTGGAGAAGGAAATGGCAATCCCCCCCAGTATTCTTACCTGGAGAATTCAGTGGAGCCTGGTGGACTACAGTCCATGGGGTTGCAAAGAGTCAGACATGACTTAGCGACTGAACAATAACAACATGTGCCGGACACTGTGCTCTACAAAGAGTATGTCATTAATCCCCTTCTACAGATGAGCAAGTCAATGCTGAAAAGTGTAAATACACTACTGCAAGGTGGGACCAGTAGATATTTGAATCCAGATTTCTAATCAAAAAATCCTTGTTCTGAACATTACAATAGCCTGCCTCCCTGAAACAGGTTGTTTATCTTTCAATCCCTTGCTCCATGATTGGATTCCCTAGCAACATACACTAAAGGTAAACCATTGAAGACAAAAAAAAATAATAATTTCCATTATTATTTAAATAGCACTGATATGGACACATTCTCCCTGAAAATACCCTACCTGGATGATAGCTAGGATTGAAATAAAGAAATGTTATCATTTGGCTTGTTATTTTTTTTTGTGACCATTGAGTTAAGATGGCCAGCTGGTACGATGACAGTGTGGTTTGTGATTATAAATGCTCGTATATATCCTCAATACACATTTCCTCTGAAAAGGGAATTACAATGATAGCGTGCTGGTACAATGCTACATTCCTGTGAATTTCATCAGATAACTTTGATCATTTTCCAAACAGCTGTAAGAGGTGATGGATTGAAGTACCTACTGGGAATTGCAGGTTGGGGGTAATTAAATTGGATTCTACCCCCTGGATGGCACTGGGTGCCAGTGCTAATGATTATCATCAGTGAAGGGAGGGCACCAATGCCACTTATTGTTTCTACCGAGAGTAGGAGGAGGAACAAGAGAGATGAGAAGAAGAGAAAGCAGAAGTGGAAGGGTGGTGAGGGAGAGAGTAAGAGACAGGATATTTACATGTTAGCTACCATGTCTTCTTCATTTATGTGCCCTAGGTGGAACACAGCAATTCATTATTGCTGGCAAATAATGAGTCCTTAATAAAGAACTATCAAATGCATGACAGATGAGATGGCTGTATGGATGGTGAAAAATTCTAAAAATTAAGAACTACCCATGACTTCATCTGCTATGGCTGCCATAAGAAAATATCAGAGACTGGAAGGCTTCAATGATAGACATTTTGTCCCAGTCTGGAAGCTGGAAGTCCAAGATCAAGGTGTTGACATGATTGACTTCTTCTGAGGCCTTTCTCCCTGGCTGCCTCTTTACTGGGTCCTCACAGGACCTCTTTTACTGTAAATGCACATTTCTGGTATTTTCCTCTTCTTATAAGGAGGCTAGCTCTATCAGATTAGTACCCTACCATATGACCTCATTTAGGACTGGAAAAGGTCAGTTTTCATTCCAATCCCAAAGAAAGGCAATGCCAAAGAATGCTCAAACTACCACACAATTGCACTCATCTCACACGGTAGTAAAGTAATGCTCAAAATTCTCCAAGCCAGGCTTCAGCAGTACATGAACCGTGAACTTCCAGATGTTCAAGCTGGTTTTAGAAAAGGCAGAGGAACCAGAGATCAAATTGCCAACATCCGCTGGATTATGGAAAAAGCAAGAGAGTTCCAGAAAAACATCTATTTCTGCTTTCAAGACTTGATGCCAAAATCTTTGACTGTGTGGATCACAATAAACTGGAAAATTCTTCAAGAGATGGGACTACCAGACCACCTGACCTGCCTCTTGAGAAACCTGTATGCAGGCCAGGAAGCAACAGTTAGAACTGAACATGAAACAACAGACGGGTTTCAAATAGGAAAAGGGGTACATCAAGGCTGTATATTGTCACCCCGTTTATTTAACGTATATGCAGAGTACATCATGAGAATTGCTGGAATGTATGAAGTACAAGCTGGAATCAAGATTGCCAGGAGAAATATCAATAATCTCAGAAATGCAGAACATCACCTTATGGCAGAAAGTGAAGAGGAACTAAAAAGCCTCTTGATGAAAGTGAAAGAGGAGAGTGAAAAAGTTGGCTTAAAGCTCAACATTCAGAAAACTAAGATCATGGCATCCGGTCCCATCACTTCATGGCAAATAGATGGGGAAACAGTGGAAACAGTGGCTGACTTTATTTTTCTGGGCTTCAAAATCACTGCAGATGGTGATTGCAGCCATGAAATTAAAAGACACTTACTCCTTGGAAGGAAAGTTAAGACCAACTTAGACAGCATATTAAAAAGCAAAGACATTACTTTGCCAACAAAGGTCCATTTAGTCAAGGCTATGGTTTTTCCAGCGTCATGTATGGATGTGACAGTTGGACTATAAAGAAAGCTGAGCACTGAAGAATTGATGCTTTTGAACTGTGGTGTTGGAGAAGACTCTTGAGAGTCCCTCGGACTGCAACGAGTCCATCCTAAAGGAAATCAGTCCTGGGTGTTCAGTTGAAGGACTGATGTTGAAACTGAGACTCCAATATTTTGGCCACTTGATGCAAGAGCTGACTCATTTGAAAAGACCCTGATGCTGGGAAAGATTGAAGGCAGGATGAGAAGGGGATGACAGAGGATGAGATTGTTGGATGGCATCACCAACTCGACGTGAGTTTGGGTAAACTCTGGGAGTTGGTAATGGACAGAGTGCCTGGAGTGCTGTGGTTCATGGGGTCGCAGAGAGTTAGACACGACTGAACGACTGAACTGAGCTGAACTGAATATTATTTACCTCCATAAATTCTTTGCTACCAAAGATGGAGAAGCTCTATATGGTCAGCAAAAACAAGACTAGGAGCTGACTGTGGCTCAGATCTTGAATTCCTTATTGAAAAATTCAGACTTAAATTGAAGAAAGTAGGGTAAACAAGTAAACATAAGAGCATAACCATTCCACAAGAGCAAACCATAGCCATATGATTTAGAGCATAACCATTCAGGTATGCTCTAAATCAAAGCCCTTATAATTATACAGTGGAAATGACCAATAGATTCATGGGATTAGATCTGACAGACAGAGTACCTGAAGAACCATGGATGGAGGTTTGTAACACTGTACAGGAGGCAGTTGCCAAGACCATCCCCAAGAAAAAGAAATGCAAAAAGGAAAATGGTTGCCTGAGGAGGCCTTACAAAATAGCTGAAAAAAGACGAGAAGCTAAAGGCAAAAGAGATACGGAAACATATACGCATCTGAAAGCAGAGTCCCAAAGAGTAGCAAGGAGAGATAAGAAAGCCTTCCTCAGTGATCAGTGCAAAAGAAATAGAGGAAAACAATAGAATGGAAAAAACTAGAGATCTCTTCAAGAAAATTAGTGGTACGAAGGGAACATTTAATGCAAGATGGGCACAATTGAGGACAGAAACAGCATGGACTAAATGGAGGCAGAAGATACTAAGAAGAGGTGGCAAGGATACAAAGAATTATACAAAAAAGATCTTCATGACCCAGATAACCGCGATGGTGTGATCACTTACCTGGAGCCAGATATCCTGGAATACAAAGTCAAGTGGGCCTTAGGAAGCATAACTACGAACAAAGCTAGTGGAGGTGTTAGAATTCCAGTTGATCTATTTCCTTATGGCAGAAGGCAAAGAGGAACTACAGAGCCTCTTGGTGAAAGTGAAAGAGGAGAGTGAAAAATCTGGCTTAAAACTCATCATTCAGAAATTAAAATCATGGCATCTGGTCTTATCACTTCATGGCAAATAGATGGGGAAACAATGGAAACAGTGAAAGACTTTATTTTGGGGGGCTCCAAAATCACTGCAGATCGTGACTGCAGCCATGAAATTAAAAGACACTTGCTCCTTGGAAGAAAAGATATGACAGACCTAGACAGCATATTAAAAGCAGAAACATTTCTTTGCTGACAAATACCCATCTAGTCAAAGCTATGGTTTTTCCAGTAGTCATATATGGATATGAGAGTTGGAACATAAAGATAGTTGAGTGCCAAAGAATTGATGCTTTTGAACTATGGTGTTGGAGAAGACTCTTGAGAGTCCCTTGGGCTGCAAGGAGATCCAACCAGTCAATCCTAAAGGAAATCAGTCCTGAATATTCACTGGAAGTACTGATGCTGAAACTGAAGGTCCAATACTTTGTCTACCTGATGCAAAGTACTGACTCATCAGAAAAGACCCTGATGCTGGGAAAGATTGAAGGCAGAGGAAGGGGACGACAGAGGATGAGATGGTTGGATGGCATCACTGTCTCAATGGACGTGAGTTTGAGTAAACTCCAGGAGTTGGTGATGGACAGGGAAGCCTGGCATGCTGCAGTCTATGTGGTTGCAAATAGTTGGACATGACTGAGTGAATGAATTGAACTGAACCTCCATGAAGGCCCCATCTCTGAACATAGTCATCAGGATTCAATATATGAATTTGTCAGGGGTTGGAGGGGACACAGTTCAGTCTATAATATCATATAATTTCCTTCTAGTTTGAATGGTGCATTTATTGTGAATTTTTTCCTGATTCTTATCATGAAAATTAACATCTCTATTTCTTGGGATTACCAAATTCTGTCATTAGAAATCAGTTTGCTCATTTGGGCGACATAGCAGAAATCTTCTAACTGGTTTCTTCGCCTTTGGCCTGAGTTTCATGCTGTCTCTTTCATTTTGTAAAGCTGTCTATAGGAACTTACTAAAACACTCATGAAATAATGCTATTCCTCAGCTAGTAACTTACCCATAAGCTTGTGAATATAAGTGCAACTGTTCAGAACGAGTCTAAATCTCTGCACAATCTGCGACTTTGCCTATGCAATGAACTTCATCTTTTATATCTCTTTATCATAAATTGCCCTCTGTCCATTCTGTAGCACAGGAACCTCTGCTGTTTCAGACAGGTGAGCCTTAAGCATGTGGTCCTTGCTGCCTGCAGGCCCATGGGCCAGAATTCTACCCATCTCACTGTAGTGACTCATGGTCATGCATATATACACAGTCCTCTGCCCTCTCCAAGGTCAAAAAATGCCCTGACCCCTCCACTCAAACTCCTTGCGTTTTCCTCTTTGTGTTTTAAAATCTTCACTCTTTTTCAAAATGTACCCTGGAGGGAAATCATAATAAGATGTATTTAGGAATAATCACACACATTAAAACATTGGAAGGACCAGTTCTGATTGCAGGGTAAAAGTTATTAGATGACAGCTCTAAACTCTGGAGTAAAAGATCCTGAAGGCACATAAGAGCAACCAAAAGGAGTTCTTTGTGTGTTTTTGTGTAAATCAGTGCCCTGTTGGTATCACATCAGTTGTAAAATACATGGTCTTAATGTCTTGAAGAACCAGTGGAGAGAAGTTACTGTCATGAAAAGAGTAGAAAAAAGTGAAGTAGAAAAACTGAGAAAGCAAAAAGCCAAAGAAGAGGAATCTTAAGATCCTAAGCATATAAAAATCTTAAGTTCTGAAGCATATAAACCTCTACTCATATTTCTGGCTGCCCTCTGAACTATGAAGGTATAGAGTAGATCTTGGCTTCCAAGCAAGGTAAATGAAGCAGAGATTTCACTCGATGCCTACCAGAGGGAAGCTAAAGTTTGGAGTTTGAGTTCAGTCAACTTAATGGTCTGTTAAAGAAATAAATACACATCAAATGAACATAACAGAATCTAGCATTTCTACAATTTATGAACTACACTGTTTGAAGCGTGATACTTGGGAAAACAGATTTTAAAAAACTATATCCAGATTGTAGCAACAACTGTATACTCTGAAAGGAGGCTGGAAATAGGCATAGCAGAAAAATTACAGTATTTGCTGCTAGGAGAACTATACCTCAAGAAATGCTGAGGAGAATTCTTGAAGAATGAAATGGAATTAAGACTGATGAAAGGCTCAGAAAGGAATTAAAAAAACCACTGGTAAGGCTATGTAGGTAAATAAAAAAGCATTATATTTCCTTTAAAATACATATGGCTGTTTAAAGAAAAAAATTAAGCTCTGGAGATTATAACATACAGAGATGTAATACATAAGACAACTCTTAGTGCTTGCTAAAATGGAACGTATGCTGTGCCCTAGAATAAATCTCAATGAATTTGCAAGGATTGAATTCATATAGTATATGTAATTTCATCATATTGAATAAAATTATAAATAATTAATAATAATATATCTGGAACAACTCAAATATCTGGAAATCAAGCAACACACCTTTAACTAATCCAAGAGTCAAATAAAATAGTCAACTTGGGGAGTTCCCTCATGGCCTAGTGGTTAGGATTCTGGGCTCACACTGCCGAGGATAGGGGAGTAGGGAGATATGTTCAGTCTGTGGTTGAGGAACTGAGATCCCACAAACTGAATGGCATGCAACCTCCCCAATAATCATCTAGGAATAATATCCTGATGAAAATATTTTAAGCCAAATCATGATACAAATGCATTAAATCTGTTCTGATCATTATATCACTTTGTGTGCATGCTAAGTCACTTCAGTTGTGTCTCACTCTGTGACTCGCCAGGCTCATCTGTCCATGGGCTTCTCCAGGCAAGAATATTGGCGTGGGCTGCTGGGCCCTGCTCCAGGGGATCTTCCCAACCTAGGGATCAAAACTGCGTCTCTTACATCTCCTGGATTGGAAGGTAAATTCTTTACCACTAGCACCATAGGTACATAATCTTGTTTTGGAGAAGGCCATGGCAACCCACTCCAGTACTCTTGCCTGGAAAATGCCATGGGCGGAGGAGCCTGGTAGGCTGCAGTCCATGGGGTCACAACATGACTGAGCAACTTCACTTTCACTTTCATGCATTGGAGAAGGAAATGGCAACCCACTCCAGTGTTCTTGCCTGGAGAATCCCAGGGATGGGGGAGCCTGGTGGGCTGCCATCTCTGGGGTCACACAGAGTCGGCCACAACTGAAGCTACTTAGCAGCAGCAGCAGCATAACATAGTAGTTATGACCAATGCATGTAAGACACTGCTTGCCTGAGCTTGAATCCCAGTTCCATCAACCACTGTCTATATCGTGGTTTAAAGTAAGTTGTTTAACTTGTTTGTACCTCTGTTTTCTCAAAATAAAATGGAGTTCCATCCAAAAGTACTGCTGTAAGATTTACATGAGTTAATATGAATGGAATGCTAGAACAGTGCCTGGGACACAGTTAATATTTAACAAAAGTTAGCTGTTATTATCATTGTTTGCTCCCCTGGGAGTTTAGAACATATCCAGAGTAGGAATTGTGCCTGGTGTTTCAAGCACCGGGAATAGTAGCTGGCACATGCTAAAGAGTTATTTTTGAATGATTAAAATGTCTTTTACTTTATCGTGTCCTTATCCAGAGCTCAGGGATCAATTCACTTGCCTTATTTCACGGAATCTTCACGACATAAGAGGTGATTACCTTTATGGCTTCCATTTACAAATGGCAAAGCTGGGAGAAGGGTTCAGGGGCCCCTTCAAAGTCACATGACACACAAGTGACAACCCAAGCATCACTTAGGCCTCTGGATTTGAAATCCCATTTTCTTTCTTTCTTTCATGCAACTTAATGAATGGGTCTAAGATTCAACTAACTCAGATTCCTACAATACTGAGAATAAGTTTTAAATATTTAAAACCCCAGCAAAACTTATGATGATAAAGTGAAATCACCCGTTTGTGGTTAGGGTGCCTTAGCTTCAATAGTTCTGAGTTTATACCACATGGAAACCAAGAGCAATCTGTGAAATCTAAACCTCAAAATAAATCCCTCCTGGTCACACTCTCAGTTAAGGTTCAGCCTGTCATGTGACTTCCTGCCAAAGTGCCAAACCTTAAGTAGGGGTGACATTTCAATCCTTGATGAAGCTGGTACAGGGATGCCTTTCTCAGCTAAAGCACACAGAGAGTAAAGGTGAAATAAAAGTTCTCTTTTTCTCCCTACCTCACGCTGGGGCAGAAGGAGCAGTCTTTTCTGTTACCTCCTTTATCTCATGCCTGCCTCTGGTCACAGGTGGAAAGAACATTCATTATGGCGGACAAGAGTCTCATCCTCCACACTCAGCTTTTGCTACGTTAACGGAAACTAAAGATTTTGGAAAATCTCTTCTCTCATAAAACTTAGCAAAATCCTGTTTTTTGCATATTGGAGACTGAAATTTTGCTTATTCTCTAGTTTCCTCATTCTTTACTTCATCACTCTTCCACTGTGTGTGTGTATGGTATACTCAGTTATGCCAGAATCTTTGAGACATCATGGACTGTAGCCCACCAGGCTCCTCTGTCCATGGGGTTTCCCAGGCAAAAATACTGGAATGGGTTGTCATCTCCTCCTCCAGCGGATCTTTCTGACCCAGGGATCAAACCCATGTCTCCTGCATTGCAGGTGAATTCTTTTACCAATTGAGCCACCAGGGAAGCCCATTCTTCCACAATGAGTCTTACATTTTCACTAGGGAAATAGATATGTTTCTTACTAGGACAAAGGCCATTCATTCAGACAGGAAAAAGAGCACTACGTTAATTTTAAAACCATTTCTCTCAGTATAGAAGCTTGCTATAAGCATTAAGAATATGATAAAAGACCACACACACATATTTGTTTCACAAAAAAGTCAAAATTATATATTTAAAAATCAGTAGCCTTTTATACACCTGAGCAATAATAAGCATAATATAATTAATTTCTGGTTTCATTGATTAATGTTTGGAAATGCTTCAGATTGCCTATAATTATTACAAAGCAATTATAAACTTAATATTTCTGTAGGTTATTTATATACAACAGGACAAATGTGTGTGTTTATGTGGGGGGTACATGAGGCTCCAGTCCTCTGTGCAAATATTCAATGATTTTTCTGGTATTACAAATGAGACTCTTTAAGTCATTTTACTTTCATAAATTAGGATGTGGAATTATTCAAGGATCCTGTCTATTAATTAGAAATTCTTGCTATTAGATAAAATTTTAAAACCATAATAAAATCAATAATTTTTACTTGCCCTTTAGTAAGTGCTAGGTACAGTGACATACACACATATATTTCTTTGATCTGTCAGTTGACAGGGCCCAGAAGCAAAAATATCCTGTAGCAATGGCAAAACCAACACCTAGATGTTGGTTTCTAATACCAGACTCCAGTCAAAGGAACCGGCACTCCTTGGAGAGCTGGCTGACTCTAGGACTAGGGCAGGTAATACACAAGATGAGCCTAGAGCATCTTATAGTGGAAAAAAGGAAAGGAGTGCTCCAAAAACCACACATATACACACAGAGAAAGGCAAATAAGCCCCAATACTGAGTATATGTGAAAGGGATATAGGAAACAACTGAAAGAGTTCCCAACGGCCAAAGTTGGAAGATCTTGAGCAAGAAAATAAATAGGGTAGTATTGGATTATAACCCCAAATATGAAATAAATGAGTCCATACTGATATAAATGATTGAATGGATAAATAGGAGATAATAGGCACATTTTTCAGGCAGAAGAATCTCAAATAGTTTACGAAGCTACTCCTCACTTAGAGAGAAAGAGCAGCGTTCCTCACTCTTTAAGTGTGGACTACATATAGTGACTTACTTTTAAAGAGTGAAATATGGAAAGGAGGAGAAAAATAGTAACTTTACCGAGGTGAAATCTGGCTCACACCATCTTAAATCAGAGGGTCAGGACTAACATCAACAGAGATAAGTCAGTGAAAGTATACACCCTTGATAAGATGTGATATGAATGGTACTTTATCTCTGTGGTCTTCATCTTCACCACCCCCCCAAACATATTAACCTAGTCTGATCATGAAAAACCAATTACACAAATCCTACATGAGGCTGCTGCTGTGCTGTGCTTAGTCATATCCCACTCTTTGTTGGATCAACCCCATCAACCCCATGGGCTGATGCCTGTCAGGCTCCTCTATCCATGGATTTCTCCAGGCAAGAATGCTGGAGAGGGTTGCCATTTTCTACTCTAGGGTATCTTCTGGATCCAGGGATTGAACCCACATCTCTTGCATCTCTTGCATTGGCAGGCAGGTTCTTTACCATTGAACCCCCTGGGAAGCTTCCCACATGAGGGATTTTCTACAAAGTCCTTGACCAGTAATCCTCAAAGCTACGAAGTTTATCTAAAACAAGGAGTCTGAGAAGCTGTCACAACCAAGAGGAGATCTTGTGATGGAAAAAGAAGAGTAGGGAAAAACTGAGGAAGTCACATCAAAAATGGGTGTCACATGAAACTGAGTATGAAATGTGTGGGTATACAGGAAATTTCTGTAACATCTTCACAATAATTCTGTAAAAATAAAACTGGTCTAAAATTAAAATTTTCATTTAAAACAAGCTCCTTCTCTATTACCAAATATACCATTCATATTTGTAAATTTAGACAAATGCATGTTCCTCAAAGGCAGAATTCCCTGCCTCACTCATTCATTTATGGAGAAGGCACGTTGTAGGGGAAAGAGCATCTTTACCTAGAGACTAGGTCCGTTTCCTCATTGACCTCTTCTCTAGGGAACTGTGACTCCCCAAATCACTGAAGTCGTGCAGACACTGGGAGATCAGTTACATAAGACCTGGCATTGCCCAGAGAGCGAGGGCTGTGCCATGCAAGCAAGGGGGCCTCATGTGCCCATTACACCCCTTGCCTGCTGATCCCTGTCCCCACGGAGTCCTATCCCATTACTCTGCGTGCACACCGCTTGCTGGCCCTGGACTTCCTACGGCCCATCACTGGGAAGGCAGCTTCCCGGGCATGGCTACTGAAGCCTCTGCTGTTCTTCTTGTCTACAGTTCAGTGTTGTCTTTCGGAGACCCCTTTCTGAACTCTGTGACTTGACTTGTAGACACTTACTGCTACTGCTACTATTGGCTCATCCTTTATCAATTTCTAATTAGTCCATAAAGCTTTTTATTCTGAATTAGAGTCTTCTTTTTCCCACAAAATCTGTCTTTTTTCTCTAATAAGAAACCCTATTAAGAGCCTTTAACAAGATGTAGGTGGCATGGGTTACAGGAAATAAAAGGCAAAGTTAGAGACTCAGGTACAACCAAATTAGCTAGACACAAAATCTCAAAAATGAGATTTTGTTTATGATTCCATTGAGGATCATATGCTAAGATCATCTACAGGATTTTAAGATATTCCATTTCACTAAAATGCAGACAACAAGTCGCCATGCCAGACTACAACACATATTACTTTTGTCTTCTTTTATTTTTGTTTTGGGGGAGTAATACACTCTTGTAAGTGTTACTTTCAGGTAGTGCAGCTCAAATGAATTCTTCCACCTCATCTTGCCAGAATAGAGTTCCTTTGTTAATATGTGTGTTGGCTCTCTGTGGAAAAATATAATACACAGTATTTCTTTACTAATAAGATTTGAGAAGTGGAGAGGTTTCTTCTTTCTATTTCTTGTTTTTCATGGTGATACCCACTGATATTTACCCTTTATTTAGTGTTGTAAGTAAGCATGATAAATTACAGTGTAGGATGTCAGACAAGTGAATAAAGGTTTAGAAAGAGATTGTATTTGTCAGTGGCCCAGAGACAGGCTCTTAAATATCTATGGCTCTTTTTCTAACCCTTGCTTAGCTCCAAATGAAAGATCCTGGTCCAACTATCAGATGCATCCTCTATCCTTCAGATTATGTGATGTGGGCTGGCTACTTTCATGATGGATCTGCCAACATTTAAAATAAAAAATGCCACCTACTCTTACTAAAACACACGAGGATGTATTGCTCTTTTACTGAAAGGATGCTTTTTATAATGAGTTTATTCCCATTCAGCAAGTGGAAATGAAAGCTACGGCTTGCTTGGCTGTGTTTTGTCCTCTCTAAGCACTTCCTCTTTGGTGGCTGTTGTACAGCCATCAGGGACCCAGCTTCCAGACGGTAGATGGAAATAGAAATCAACACTGGCTGTCGACCAGGTTGTGAGAGGCAGACTCGCATCCTTACTCCAGGGCCACCGTGGGTTTGGCTTTTCCTTCTGCAGATCAGCTCTACAGTTTCCACATATCTGGGATCTGGCATGGAAAACACCCCCTGCCACCCCCTCATGACTTAGTCTCAAACATTTTTCAGCCAGTTCCTCTAAATGGCAGCAAGGGTGAGAGGGAGGTGTTTGGGGAGTAAAATCACGGTTGTTTGGACCTCAGAGAGTTGGGAAGTCTGGGGTTGACCTCTGCCAGTGCAGCCCTGGCTGGCGTCACAAACAAGCACAGGAAGTCAACAGAGTCGAGTGCAGGGAGTTCTCGGACATCAGGCTACCACCTTGTTTGCAAAAGTTCTTTTCTGAGTTACTTGCCCCACCAGCTCTCTTTTCAGGCTAAGGACTGAAAAAGAGACACATAAAGAGAGAAAGAAGGTCATAGAAAAAGAGAGACAGAGAGAGAGAGAGAGAGGCTGGGAGAGAGAGAAAGAACGAGGAGAGAGAGAGAGAGAAAGGAAGGGGAAAGGGAAAAAGAGGAAAGTAATAGATTGGAATATCCTTGGGGATTACTGCATGGGGTACACACAGAATTGAATCTTCCATATTTCTGACTTGACATCATCATGAGCTGTCTGTCATTAATGACCAGCAGGAAAGAAAATGCTAACAATCCACAGAGAGTTGCAGAAAGGGAGTTACTAGCTACAAGGTCTATTATGCAACAGACACAAACCTGGATACTTTATATAAATCAGTCTTTGGTCTTCACCATCACACTATAAAGTAGTTATTATCCTGATTAACTGATGAGGAAAGTAAAGATCAGGAAAGAAACTGAAAGTGGCTCAGTCATGTCTGACTCACTGCGACCCCATGGACTATACAGTCCATAGAATTCTCCAGGCCAGAACACTGGAGTGGGTGAAAAGAAAGTGAAAACTGAAAGTGAAGTCGTTCAGTCATGTCCGACTCTTTGCAACCCCGTGGAGTGTAGCCCACCAGGCTCCTCCGTTCATGGGATTCTCCAGGCAAGAATACTGGAGTGGGTTGCCATTTCCTTCTTCAGAGGATCTTCCCGACCCAGGGACTGAACCCAGGTCTCCTGCATTGCAGGCAGATCCTTTTACCAGCTGAACCACTAGGGAAGCCCAAGAATACTGGAGTGGGTAGCCTATCCCTTTCCCAGGGGATCTTCCTGACCCAGAATCAAACTGGGGTCTCCTGCACTGCAGGCAGATTCTTTACCAACTGAGCTATGAGGGAAGCCCTGAGAACTTTTACAAAGAGCAGAGTCCTGTGTAATTTCCCCAGAGTCTTGTAATTAAAAAATATTACAGTCAGGATTCTAACTTAATTTGCCAATGTAAAATGCTAAAATATTTCTAAGCGCTACAGTAAGTACTTGGAACTACATTAACAAATAAAAAAGAAATTTTTTTTAAAACAAATCTTTGAAGTTATCCTCTTAATAATAATAATGTTTGGAAGATCTCCAAAGCAAGCTCAACATTTAGAAAATTTGAGACTGAAATCCAGGAGGTCTGGCCCGAGGTATGACATTGTAGCAAAGCCAGGTCTAAGGTCACTCAGAAGGTAAGGCCAAAGCTGGATGGCCAGTAGGGAAGAAAGACACTTGGAAATCTTTTGAAAGAGTTGAGGTCACTGTTGCCTTTCGTCTCTGTTACTCTGGGGGCTAATTTCACTTGGGCAAAAATCAATACCCTATCTTCTCTTATCACTTCTCCTTTTTCTGCTCTTCTTTCCTCTCTCTTTTATTGTTTGATACTCCACTAAACAGGGAGAGACAGAACAGATCAACTAGATATTTTAATGCTGACAAAATACATCAACAATCACCTATACTTGATAATACACACTCTTTAAATAACAACTAAGGGAGAAATATGATGATGGTGTCAAAGTCTGCAGAAGTCCCCAAAGTTCAGAGCATTTCCTTCTTTTTCCCTGTCTTACCTCTTTCTCCTTACTATTTGGAGAAAGGACACTGACCTGGGCAGTCAATCAGAGTGTCCTGATGAGACGTGGATGACAGGTGTCATACGCAAGAGACTCTTACATGTCCTTATTCTTTACAAGACCCGTTTCCTGAGCCGTTATTCCTCCAGCCTCCAAAATATCTATTCAAGGAAATTCTTCGTTTCCTCTCCATTTAAAAAGTCATTATGGCTTTAATAAAATAAAAAAAAAAATTGGGCCCATAACATGCTTACATTCTATTGAGCATCTGCTAGAACCAACATGGGTGGGTAGGGCACAAGCCCGAGTCCACCCATTTAAGCAAATGTTTAAAAATCACATCAGTGTTCCTTTGGCACGTGATGGCCATTCTATAAATGAGTGACTCCTTGGCTTAGTGAAATTGGGATCCTAGCTAAACTCACGTAAATGTTTCTTTTGAAACATTCAGCTTCATGGAGGTGTAGTTGACACACAAAGAACTGGACATATTTAAATAGGTACACTTGGTGAGTTTGGACATACGCAAATGCCCACAACACTAACACCACATCAAGGTAATAGACATAACTAACACTTCCCAGGGTTTCCTTGTGTCCTTTTTTGTTTGTTTGTTTGTTTGTTTGTGGTAAGAACACCTAACATGAGTTACAAGTAAATGTCCCTTTATTGGAAACGTTTTTCAGTTTGTATTCCTTCTTTTGCCTGTATGTTATATACACTGATAATCCAAACTTATCTGATCCTTTATATGGGCTTACCTGGTGGCTCACATTTTTTAGCCTTTACTTAACATTAATGGAAGATATGACTAGACTAATTAATGTTCTCTAGATCGGCAGTATTTGACCTCCAGGATCTAATTCCTCATGATCTGAGGTAGAGCTGATATCATAATAATAGAAATAAAGTTCACAACAAATGTAAAGCACTTGAATCATCCCAAAACCATCCTCTGGCCCCTCCATCCTGTGGAAAATTATTTTCCACAAAATGGGTTCCTGGTGTCAATAATGTTGACACCACTGCTCCAGAGCAAACTTTGAGAAATGCTGCCTTCAGAATCCTAACCATCCTCTTTGGGACTGTGGAGATCTGTACGAACCATAATTTGGTTGGCATCACACTGAGAGAAGGAAGGTCCTTATCCACCTATTTTGAGGAGATATTTTTGAAATTTAATGGTAGAATTACTTGTCTTGTTATGAATGCTTAGCATTTCTGAAACCCTCACAATTAATATTATGTGCTTCATCTTCACAATGACCCGATGAAGAAAACAAAAATGGTGTCTCTACCACTTCTGCCGCTAGCAACAATGATCACTTCTTGAGCATTTAAGTACTACATGCTAGGTACTTAAATTACCTTGCTTTTGAAAATAATCTTCAATAACCTCTGTGATCTACTATGCCAATGAATGAACAGAGGCTCAGAAAAGTAGTGTGATTTCTGCCCAAATCCTTACTCCAGTAAAACAGTTGAGGATTTTGAGGCTTAAGAAAGTCCCAGAACTTACTGAAAATCAACCTTGGATAAGTTTGTCAACTATTCTGAGAAATCTTGGTTCCTTATTTTATAAATGGGGTTTAAAGTACCTATCAATACTTTTATAGAGATATATTAAATTACATGCATAAAGAAAGGAATAAAATGTACATCTCTTAAATTCTTCCTCACATTCATTATATAATTCTCATCCTCCCCTGCCCCCTCCGCCACCATCAAAAACTGCAAAATACACTTAGGACTCAGCTATATTCTTTACGACAGGAAAACTAAGGCTAATTATCTCTAAATATCTGGACCAAAGATGGGGATAGCTGTTCTGGCATGTGAGCTGAGGTCTGTCTGATGTCAAAACCCATGTTTGGTCCTGTCACCCCACAGTGCTTGACAATTAGCATGTAAGGAAGCAATTCAAGATCTCTCCCTTCTCCTTCCCTTTAGTTGAACTTCTTTCCGGTAGCCCTTTATCTGGCTGTGCCCCTTTATTTAGGAATATTCACCAATGTGTCTACACACTGTCAACTCCTGTGTTCATACACCTTTCTGAACAAACAGTGGGAGCCCTCAAAACTGAATTATGTCAAGGTGTCTTATCAGGCACAGGTGTTAAGACAGCCCCAACCAGCCTGTTGAGACATTTACAACTACCCTATAATTCAACTTTAAATACCTGCAGGAGCCTGGGAATTTATAGAATATGCAAATTAAAACTCCAGTGAAAAATCACACTGCCATCCAGTATAATGATTTCATTACTGATGATAATGGCAGTTGTATGCCTGCGAGCTCGTCAAAACTTCCAGCACCTTCAATGTTCCGGTAGAAACATGTGCTTTCTGCTATGAGACGGGATGGACTCCAAAGTACACAGAGTACATGCTAGCCCTTCCCCTTTTCTTTCTCCTCCTGCTCAAACATGGAAGAGTTATCAACTTATTTCTGGGAATCAAAAGAATATATGCTATCTCTTTTGTCTTTAACTCTCCGTTTATCTATTTTTGTCTGCTTGATACTTGGGGAGTAAAGACAAAAAACTACAGTGATCCCTAATGAAAGGTGTCAGGTTCTCTGGTCTTGGTGCAAGGATTCCAGGCAGTGAAGACTTTGAAGTGCTAGTTTGGATTTTCCCAGCAGACATCTTCCCCTTGGGCCCACAGAACACTCTTAGAAGTCCTCAGAAAGGAGAGAAATGCACACACACTGGCACAATGAATGGGCAGGCTTCTGTATTGAACTCTTCTGTCCGGTGAGGTCTATTTGGAGGGGAGGAGCATAGTCTGTCCTCATTCTAATGCATCACTGCTACTCTGTATGGGGCAACACTGGTACATCACTCTAACAGCATCTGCCCATCACACCATGCTGGGGCACTGATGCCTGAATAAGCGGTAATGGTCTCACACTTGTTTCAGGCCTTGTTATCTGAAGTTTACATGAAGAAATCATATTGGGCTTAGGGTGAGGTGGAGCTAGGTTATAGATTGTTGTGGACATAAGTGCACAACTTGGAGCCTGTAACCTAATATCTGTATGGCAGCAGGGAAATCTCTTTTCTTGATATTAGCTTAAGTTTTTATTTATGGAGTGGGATTTGCTCAATAACCCCTTGAAGCCATACTCAGCATTAAAAAAGGAAATGCAGGTTAAGAACTTATGCTTGGTTCCCTTCCACTGGATAGAAATACTGGCCAATGCTCCTTTAACACTATTTTCATTGTCTTTGTAATTTCGAAGTGTCTGCGACCTTACAAATGATGCTAACCTGTGGGAAATAGAGTCCCCGGCTTCCTGCCCATGTATTTTTTTTCAGCAAGGAAGCTGCCATGCTTGTGCAAGACTGCAACCAACCCAGGAGCTGTGTTTACAGGACACTCAGAATTCTGTCTGATGGAAACATGCAGTAATATGATCTTTCAGAGAAAAGTAATGTTAATACAGGGAGATCCTGATACAACATGATGTGAAATTGATAACATAATAAAACTGTGTGACATTTCTGCCTTGTCAAGTTTTGTCTGGGAGTCAACCTGCTAAGGAAAAGAATGAAGGCTTAGTGGATGAAGGGGCTTCCCAGGTGGTGCTAGTGTTAAAGAACCTACCTGCCAGTGAGGAAGACATGAGACATGGGTTTGATCCCTGGGTCAGGAAGGTCTCCTGGAGGAGGGCATGGCAACCCACTCCAGTATTCTCGCCTGGAGAATCCTCATGGACAGAGGATCCTGGTGAGCTACAGTTCATATAGTTGCAAAGAGTGGGACATGACTGAAGCAACTAGTAGGAAAGTGAATGCATAAGGCTTCCCTCCGCCCCGCCCATTTCAGAGTGAATCAGTACAGAGGAAGGTGTTGTCCCACATAGCTAAAATCGCCTCATCAAATCCTGGCTCTATTTCTTATCAGCCAAGAGACTGAGCAGAAAAAGGGGGAAAAGTCACTCACAAACTTAGGATGTTGCATGGCACATCCATGAGTCCACGAGAAGCAGTGGAGTGTTTCGTCCAACAGTGCAGGTTCTGGAGCTGAACTGTCAAGATTCAAATCCTACCTCTGCCACTTAGAAGCCATGTAACTTTGTACAAGTCATTTAATTTCCTTCAGCCTAAGTTTTCTCATCTTTAAATATGGACAAGATAATAGTATGAAATCTTTGGGGTTGTGTGAAGTTAATTCTGTAAAGAGCTTTGAGAAGAGCTCAGCACATTGCAAGTATTCGATACATGTTGTCCACTATGTCTCAAACATGTTAGACACCTGCTAGTCCGACATGCAATAATACAATTTAGTTTGATGAACTGGACTGAATTTTTTTTTGCCTTAATCCAAATATGAATATCTGATCAATGAATTGAAAAATGTAAAGCATTCTGTTCCTAACGTAGCACTTAATTGTGATTAGTTTTTCTGTAAGTGCTTTTTATTTGAAGAATAAATTCCTTGAGGTCAGAGACTGTATGGTCTTCTCCCATATTCAGAGTGCCTACTGTTATGTGTGGCAGGGCAGATAGTCAATAAAACTTGGTTGAAAGGTTGAGTAAGAAATTGACCGGGGTCCGAGTGATTTAATGAAAGTAGCGAAGACTGTCAGGAGGATCCAAACCATTTACAATATATTCAATCTTTCCCTTCCCTTTCCTATGTTTCCATGTTTGTGTGTCTTTCAGAGCCAATTTATGCCTTGTTGGGAGCTAATGATAAAAGGGGTTGTTATAAGAAAGGGCCGCCTCTTAAGCCCAGACACTCCCTTTCTCATTGCATCTGCTCCTGTTTATGAAAGTGAAAAAAAAAAAAGCATGCATTATATTTTTATGAGCCTTGCGATTCATTCTGTTTTGTTGTCAGACCTTTGGGAATGCATTCTATAAACTTTATTGAGACAAGATATCTAGAGACGTTTGCATATGTCTGAGCTCAGCACAATATTACTTTTTAATGCACTTTTGACTTTGCAGGCAGAGGATACAGTAAAAAATGTAAAACAGCAGTAGTTGGGGCTTTTTTATTACCTGCATTTTGCCTTCCTGGTTTGAAAACAAACAGTGCCTCATTCAAATGAGGTAGACTAATATGCATTAGTTTGGCACGGTTACAAATGGGATATTTCTGCTGTTGAGTCAGAAATGGAGCCTCACTCCATGACAAGAGGCACGGGGCACAGGCTGCATCACCTTCTCATCAGGGCCAGCTCCCCGCCCCCGTATGTTAGGAGCACAGCCATGTAGGGAGGCGCAGGAAGATGGTTACAAAGTAGACTCACAGGCTCAGAGATGGGAGGAACTTATTTCCATCTGGGGGAGGAAGTTCAGTGCAGGGAGGTTGAAGGACATACTGGGTCATATGTCCAGTGTCGTCTTCTGATCACATGGTGTGAGACCGCTGATCAGGGCTGAAACTAATGTGTGAGGCTTGTAACATGAGGCCAGGGCCCAGACGTTGAAGCAGGACAAGAAACGAATCAGCTATGCCGCTGAACACAAAGAAAATGCACTAAGATGATGACACATTGGAGCAAATTGAGCATGGGAGTCAAAGCCTATGTAATAGTATGAGGTCAAGCAAGACAGGCGTCAATACAGAAATAAGGCCTGGGGCAGTAAAACTGGGAGGCAAGCTGGTGCGGAGTAATTCTGAGGCGCTGGGCCTGCTGGCGCCAGGGTCTGGCCTCATTGACTCACCTCTGTAAAGGCAGCTACATCCTAGCCAAGAGCAGGCAGCTCTGAGACTGAGGCTATTCTCAGACTGGAATTCAACTGATATGCTGTCTCCAGGCCTATGCCTTTCTTCTTAGACCAGACCATCCCACCAGGATGTGAGATGCTTTATATATATATATATATATATATATATATATATATATATATATATATATATTCCCTTTCTTTGCTGTAAATTATTCTTAAGTATGTGACTAACTATAGGTTAACAAAACACGTTTTCCCAACCAAGCAAATCAACCCTTGGAAACAGCATCTCAGGAAAGATCCAGCAAAATTTTTACTTTAAGATTTCGAATCACAGATAGATCCCAGGCCTCAAGGAATCAAATAATGAATATTTTAGGCTTTTAAGGTAGTTTTCAGGCAAAATGAGGGGAGTAGAAATATCACAGTGAGGGCCTTTTAGGAGTAAGTAAAAGAGAAAAAAAATTATTCGACACTAATTTTTAATTCCACAGGTAAGAAACTTTAAAGTTTACAAAATACTACCTTATTTTTTTCCCTTGATAAAAATGAGGGAGATTAATTGATTTACCTGTAATTACAAAGCTGGAAAGTGGCAAAAGTAGGATTTCAGTCCAGGTCCCCTGAGCCAATTTGTTAGCTTTTTATTCCAATTGCATGGCCCCTGTGAACATTTGTGTTTACTAGTAGGGTATGAGAAGATCTTGTTCTTAGTAAGAATAAAGAGCTATGATTTCCTCTTGCATTAGATGCGGAAGTCTGTACCCATTTGAAAGTCGTTACTACCATAAATGGAGCAGAGACCACATGTGGTTCATGAACATCGAATGCGAGCTCAAATGGCCAAGGGTGAAGGGGGTGGGTGGGGAAGAAGAGCAAAAATCACAGTGGTGAAAATAGCTCTGGTTTCAGAATTAGACCATCACGGTTAGTACTGGGCTCTGCCAGTTGATTAATAACTCTGAGTTTCAATAGAGTTAACACCAGGAAGCCTTCCCTGACCTCCCCTTGCCTTCCTCCCAACCACTGCCCTGGCTGAGTAAGGAGGTCCCTCCTTCAGCTCATAACACATCCTGTATTACCCTTGTAATGTGATTTATCATAGCACCAGAAAGTGAGTTTCTTAAGGACAGAGCTGTGAAGATTTGTGTTTATATCACCAAGGCCTAGCACAGCACTTGATATATAGTGGTGTATTAGGGTCCTCCAGAGAGACAGAAACCTTCCCCCTGAACAAGCCGGGAGAGAGACAGAAAGAAGGAAGAGAGTGGGAGAGAGAGAGAAAGAGGAAGACGGGGGCGGGGGGCGGGGGAGGAAGGGGGGAATGATATTAAGGAATTGGTTCAAGTGATTTGCAGGGCTGGAAAGTCCAAAATCTACAGGGCAAGCTGGCAGGCAAGAGACCTATGGAACAGTTGATATATTAGTCTTGAATCTGAAAATAATCTGGAAGCAGAATTTCTTCTCTGTCCAGAGACCTTAGCAATTTTCTCTTGAAGCCTTCAACTAATTGGATGAGGCCCATCCACATTATGGGGAACAATCTGCTTTACTCAACGTCTGCTGATTTAAATGTTCACAACATCTAAAAATTCCTTCATAGCAACATCTATACTGGGGTTTGACCAAACATTTGGGCAACATAGCGTAGCCATGTTAACATATAAAACTAACCATCCCAATAGACTCTTAACAAATATTGGTTTGTACGCCACGTACCTTCTGTTTGTTCCTCAATATCTACCCTCCATTTCTTTCCACTCTGCCCTCTGTCCTAGGAGATTGTCCTGCGGGGACCACATGAACAGGGCTGTTGCGTACTCTGGCTTCTATTGGGTTCAACACATGGTAACCCCTTAGGAGATCAGTGGGAGGGAGTAAAGTGAGGGTCAGAATGCTTATTTTCTCAGAAAGCTCCTCTGGGATCCCTGTGTGCCTTGATCAAGGCTTACAGTACTTTTCAAGATGGGCTGCTCAACATGCCTCTGTCTCATTCCAGGCCCTAGTAATCCATTCCTCCCCTAAACCTTTCAAAAGTAGGATCATATCTTCTTTTCTGCCACCCTTGGCTTTCCTCATTGTCCTTGGTGAAACTGTAAGTCTCTCAGTCATGTCTGACTCTTTGTGACCCCATGGACTGTAGCCCACCAGGCTCCTCTGTCCATGGAATTCTCTAGGCAAGAATACTGGAGTGGGTTGTTATTCCCTTCTCCAGGGGATCTTTCCGACCCAGGGATTAAACCTGGGTCTCCTGCACTGCAAGCAAATTCTTTACCATCTGAGCCACCAGAAAAACAAATAACTTATTTGTCTATACATTTATAACAAGTTCCATAAACATAAACCCTCTTTGAATTTAAGTATGCATTCACTTACTGACTGATATAATTGACTGGATAAGATTTTGCTCTTAACCTGCCCTCACTTATGATTTCCTCATTTATAAAATGGGAACAAAATGCTTTAAAACACCCAATTATTGAATGATTAAGTCAAATCATATATGTAGCATGCTTAGAATGCATTGCAAGAGCCTTACATAAAATAAACAAGTTTTCAATTATAATAGTAGTAATGATGCTAATAAAGACAACTGACTTTATAATTATCAAATTATTGACCCTAATTATAAAGACATGCGGCAAAACGAGAGCTGGCAGGCTTACTGAGACCTTAGGATGCATCCATAATTTATTCATTCACATGCCAAATATTCATTGAGCAAATCCCATGGACGGGGGAGCCTGGTGGGCTGCTGTCTATTGGGTCACACAGAGTCGGACACAACTGAAGTGACTTAGCAGCAGTAGCAGCAGCATACTACCAATACTAAGGATAGATTCTCTCATCACCGTCAGGTTAGCTGAGGTCTTGATCATCACACCTTCCTAACGTGTCCCCTGCTTCTACTTTGTCAATTCTTATGTCTCATCAGTTCTCCATAAAATACTCACCAAAGACATAAGTCAGACCTCATCCCTCCCTTTTTAAAAATTCTGTGATGGTTTCTCAATGCGCTTACATTCAGGAGCACAATACTAAGGCCCTACATCAGCTGGTCCTCACCCAGATCCTTTTTTATCTTGAAAATTTCTTTAACGTACTCGTTGAATGAAAATCACCTTCTTTGGAACCACCCAGTTCCCATTCACCTGTCTTTTCCCACATTTAAAACTTATTTCCCCCCAATCCATTAGTTTTCTGTTTCTCCAGCTAGTCAGGATCACTTACCACAGTCTTTCACATTCATTCCTTTTTGCAATGAAATTCTTCATATTTATTGATTGATGAGTTTCCCTCACAAGAGAGCAAGTCTATAATGTCAGAAACACCGGCTTTTCTCTTCATCATCATGTCTCCTATTATCACATAAGTGTTCAGTGCCCCAGACATGGTCCTGACCTCAGTCAAGCTCATCATTTTGTTCTAGTGGCCTGATTCCTGTAAGCCATGGGAAGAAATACAAACTCCCGTCTCTTATTCTAGCCTCTCAGTAGGAAATGTCCATTAAACGTGTAGAACCTTAGAGAAAAGTGTGGGGATGCTGAAGGAATTTGACACTTGGAATCAGATCTCGTGAAGTTAAATCCCACCTCTTCACCTTTAAGGCCAAGTCAGCATGAGTAAGTAACTTAACCTTTGACAGCCTCAGATTTTATTATCAAAATGAGAATCATAATTACCGAAGATAGAGGGACATAGAACATCAAGAGCACCCCATGCAGTGCCTGGCACAGAATGCTTCATTAACTTTTATATTTTCACTTGTTATGATCACTAGTATTATCCTCCTCACCACAATCATCACTTCATCCCATGAAATGAAAGTTCTGTGGAAATGTGTTTAAAAATAGTGGATGAGACGGTTATATATGAAGCAACCGCCCACTATCCATCTCAATGAAATGTCAAAAGCAAAACTTAAGAAGTTATATAGTGTGGTCCGAAATCAGCTTTTTAGACAATTTTCAGTCCTCTAGCATTCATCTAGAGAGTAAATTTAGAATTAGCTGTGGAGTCGATAACTACTAGGGCAGGGATATACATGGTGGAGTGTTGGAGGCAGAGCTACAAGGAGAGGAAAATTCCAGAAGAGTCCATTCTACGAGTTTTAGGCCTCCTGGGTGGGATAGTACTTGGTCCCAAGACCCATGATGTGGCCCTGGGCAGGGAGGTAAAGAAGAGCCTGGAGCCAGGAGGAAAATTTTATGTGCAAATGAGGATATGTGTGTATTTGAATTTGTGTGTTTGTGCGTGTACATAGTTAGGTGCTACACACTTGCCAGTCCTGCCTGACTCTGACCCCATGGACTATCGCCCACCAGGCTCCTCTGTCTATGGGATTCTCCAGGCAAAAATACTGCAGTGGGTTGTCATTTCCTCTTCCAGGGGATCATCCCAACCCAAGGATCGAACCTGTGTCCCCTGTGGCTCTTGCATTGGCAGGCGGATTCTTTATTGCTGACCCCCCTGGGAAGCCCATATGTATGTGTGTGGATACATATATAAAATTTTCTCTTTATTCCCGCCAAAGGACAGTGTTCCTAAACACGAAAAACATCATTTGAAGGGCCTCAGTCTGGTGGTGGCTGCTTGGACTTTGCAAAGACCTTCAGGTGAGAAAGCAACAGTGCTAGGGTGACTATTAGAAGCCAGGAGACTCTGAGCCATTCATCCAACAACCACTTAACCATGGTATCTTTAAGGAATGGCTGATTATTTTATTACAATGGCAAACTGTAGCTGGTGCTCAGGGTATAGTGTCTGCCATTAGACTAATGTTTTAACACTCCTCATTATGATAACCCATCTATATACAAATCAAATCTAAGTTACTGAAAATCATTCAAACACTCAAGTAGGTGCCACTCATTCAGGGTAAACACATGGTTAATTTCACATCCCCGGCACCATCTTCATACGTCTCCAGTCTGTAGTGATGCCCTGCACAGCGTACGATCTGATTATTTGCACTGTTCTCAGTGTGATGCTCATCTGTCCATGGGATTTTCCAGGCAAGAGTGCTGGAGTGGGTTGCCGTGGCCTTCTCCAATCTAAATGTCTAAACAAAAGGGACTTCACAGTCTGCAAAAGCCAGCCATGAAATTCAGGCCCACTTCTAACTGACAGGCCATCTCCCTGCTCCTAGTATTGGTCAATATTTCTGTTACATATTCATTAATCTCATTAGGTTGTCTCAAATCCTTAGGGGGCCAGAGACTGAAAAAAATAAAGCAAAACATTTATTCTGTGACCTTGTATTATTCTCTTAATTTCTCTGAGCCTAAGTTTCTTCATCAGCGAAGTAGAAACAATACTACGAAGTTCAGTGGGTTATATATTAATATCCTATATATCAATGTTACAGGAATAATTAAGGAAATGGAGGCACTTTGGGGATGATAAAATGAGGCAAAGAGGGTAAACCGCCTATCTAAATGTCTGTTGCTGCTACTGCTGCTAAGTCGCTTCAGTCGTGTCCGACTCTGTGCGACCCCATAGACAGCAGCCCACCAGGCTCCCCCGTCCCTGGGATTCTCCAGGCAAGAACACTGGAGTGGGTTGCCGTTTCCTTCTCCAATGCATGAAAGTGAAAAGTGAAAGTGAAGTCACTCAGTTGTGTCCGACTCTTCGTGACCCCATGGACTGCAGCCCACCAGGCTCCTCCGTCCATGGGATTCTCCAGGCAAGAGTACTGGAGTGGGTTGCCGTTGCCTTCTCCGATCTAAATGTCTAAAATAAGGTATAAAATAATTTCCTATGAATCTTCCTTCTTTGCTCATTTCCCCACGTTCCAGTGAGATAGAAAAACAAAAAAGTAACTTCTTTTCTCTGTCTCCCCTCAATTTCTTGTCTCCTTCAGCTTTTTACTGAAACAAATGCATTGTCATTCCTATGTACAGACTTTGATGCTAGACTGTGACGTTAACATAAAGAAAGGAAGGTCCCTAACATGGAGACACATAGTCAGACTAATGGGAAGAAAAAAAAATGTAAACACTTACAGTTTAAGGTGTATAATGACATATTCCAGAATTACAAGAGAAAAGATTCCCTGGGAAAGTGACATGGTTTCCGGGCTCGTAATGTGAGGTGGCCTGATGTCACTTCTGTTCCAAAATAGCATCAGCATGACTGCCGCTTTTTAGTCTGGGGGCACCTAAGGCCCTTCTAAGGTTGATTCATTTCTGGACACAAACCATCTTCTTCAGAGATGACCAAATCTACCTTAGAAGCAAATGCTTTGGGATTTGTCTAACATTTGGAAAAAGGAAGCTTGCCTGGCCCTCCAAGGAAAGCAGATGCCTTGGTGCAGGGATTCTGCCTCCAGCCCTGGCCAGGTTGCCAAGTCCTGTGAGAACCAGGTGTTGCTGGAAAGCGGTTCGCCCTTTACCCCCTCATTTCTCTCTTTTGTTATGTTCAGTGCTTTCTTTGCAATCAGAGGGGAAGTTACCTCTGAAGATACTGTAATCTGTAATATTTGAAAAAAGATCAAATCACTATTATTTATTAAAACTGCTCTTCCACTAGCTAAGTCTCTGTTATATAATCTGGATAATGAAATTTCTACTGCTTGCGTTTCCACGTCTATTCAAAAGAGTTCTCACCAGTCACTAGCTCTTTTGGAAAAAAGAAAAAAAAAAGCCTTATATTACAGTCTAACATCTTTATTGATACGCATATTGAGTGGGTTGGAAGCTTGTAGTCATTAAGTCTGCATTTTGGCTTTACTTCTTTGGGGTCTTATGCAAGCAGAAGTCTTATCTGAGACACAGCTGAGTACTATCTACATAGAAACGATCTACATTAATATCTATGTTTATACATGCCTCAGTTACACACCTCTTTTTTGATAATAGCTTCCTAATTCTTGGGGGAAGGTTTCTTGAGCCTGCTATAACCACATGGTCCTAGTGGGAATAATGAATCTCAGAACCAATCACAAACCTTCCTTAGGAATTTTCAACTTGGAAATCAGGAAAGTGTCCCTTTCTTCACAGTGGTCTAACTTGGCAAGATGTTGGACTTCCCTGGTGGCTCAGATGGTAAAGAATCTTCTTGTAATTTAGGAGATAGTGGATTGATCCCTGGGTCAAGAAGATCCCCTGGAGAAGGAAATGGTAACCCACTCTAGTATTCTTGACTGGAGAATCCCATGGATAGAGGAACCTGGCAGGCTACTGTCATGGGGTTGTAAAGAGTCGGACATGACTGAACAACTAACACACACACAAGCCCCAGGTCCTGTCTGTCTCTCAGTTTGCTGAGAGATGAAGGCAAGGTGCAAAAGAAAGGGGGGACGGGGGATACAGAGAGAAGCCTGGTGGAGCTCCAAATCCTGGTTCTTGTTTTAATGGCGGCCTCCCGACATCCCTGCTCTTCTTCCATTTGGGGATAGGAACCAAGAAATTTCCTAATCTAAGTACTCTAGTTTAGGTTGAATGTTTTCAACTTGCAATAAAAATCTTCCTGAAATATTTCTATCATTCCTACAGTTTTTTCAGGAGGTGATATTGTTCAAAGTCCAAAGTCAAAGATAAAAGTTTACTGTGAAATCCTAGAACAAATCAAAGTGCAGTCCTAGAATAGGAAGAGGTTTAAGGACAAGATAATAGGCTCTAATGGCTTTAAGGACAATATAATGGGCTTTTCTGGGGGGTTCCCTCATAGCTCAGTTAGTAAAGAATCCGCCTGCAATGCAAGAGACCCTGGTTCAATTCCTGGGTTGGGAAATCTGCTGCAGACAGGATAGGCTACCCACTCCAGTATTCTTGGATCTCCCTTATGGCTCAGCTGGTAAAGAATCTGCTTACAATGCAGGAGACCTGGGTTCAATCCCTGGGATGGGAAGACTCCCTGGAGAAGGGAGAGGCTACCCACTCCAGTATTCTGGCCTGGAGAATTCCATGAACTGTATAGTCCATATGGTCGCAGAGTCCGACACAGCTGAGCAACTTTCACTTCACTTCAGTGGGCTTGTTTAAGGACAAGATAATGGGACGAGGAAGCCTGGCGTGCTGCAGTCCATGGGGTCACAAAGCTCAGTCAACTGAGCTACTGAACTGAATTGAATGGGCTTTAGGGCTGTATTTGTTTGCTGTGTGCTTAGCTGCTCAGCCATGTCTGACTCTTTGTGACCCCATGGAGTACAGCCTGCCAGGCTCCTCTGTCCATGGGGATTCTACAGGCAAGAATACCGGAGTGGGTTGCCATGCCCTCCTCCAGGGAATCTTCCCAGCCCAGGGATCGAACCCAGGTCTCCCACATTGCAGGCAGATTCTTTACCAGCTTAGCCACCAGGGAAGCCCATTAGTTTGCTAGGGTCACCATAACAAAGAACCAGAAATTGGGTGGCTTAAAACAATAGACATGTGTTCTATCACTGTTCTGGAGGCCAGAAGTATAAAACTGAGTGGTTAGCAAGGCCAACATTCTTCTGAAGACTCTAGGACAAAATCCTTCCTAGTCTCTTCCTGCTTCTGGTGGATCCTAGCATTTTTTGGACAGCATAGCTAAAATCTCTACCCATCTTTATATGGCCTCCTTCCATTTGTGTCTTTCTGTACTTGCCCCACTCTAACACTTAGAGGGAAACTGCCATTGGATGTCAGGCCCACCTTTATCCAGCATGACCTCATCTCTCTCTTTATCTTAATTCCATCTGCAAAGACACTCATTTCAAATATGTTCCCATTCTAAGACCCCAAGTAGACATGAATGGGGGTGGGGGACACTGTTTAATGTACTACAAGGGCCAAACCCAGCTAAGGTTGAGCCTAGATCTCATAACATACTGTTAACTATGTAACTCTAGGTAAAATCATTTAGAAACTCTGAACATCAGCTTCTTTGTAAATGGATGCAATATTAACTGCCTCTCAAGAATTTCTGTTAACTTTAAGGGAAATACAGGAGCCTTGTCTTTCCTATAACACACATTAACACACATTATGTGATCAAAATGTATAACTGGGCAACTTTTTTACTTCATTCATGTTTTCCATTGATTACCTAAAAAGGAAGCATTCAATATACCTTTAAATATATTAAAAAGAGGTAATTACAATCTACTAGGGAAGTTTCACTGAAGGGGATCATAGTGGGCTTAGTGGAGGAGACGGCATGTTTAGCTGGACCTTAAAAATCGACAATTTCATTAAGTGGAAAAACTACAGATGTGCAGTGGAAGTACCATTCAGGAGAGTGTCTAGGCTGATATGGTCAAAGTCAGTTCCCTCCCTGTGATTCTTCTAGTAGTGAAGAGAGTCACACACTTTAGACAAATCACTGGTTGCTAATTTGGGCTTTTATCAATTTCAGTATAAAAGTAATTTTTGAGATTACTATTTAGAGTAAGAATCTGAAAAGTAGATTTCTATACTGTGAAAAAAAAGGTGGAATTTTATACTTTGAAAATAAGCAAATGATTAACTTGACATTTTATGATGAATATTGAGAAAGCAAGATTCTGACGAACACTCTGACATTTGAAATTTACATGTTATTCATCTTTTCCCCTAATTAGACGGTGACTTCCTTGAAGACAGGGATTACAGCTGCCTATCTCAGTATCTCTAGTGGGAACATAATAGATGCTGATAAAATGCTTGGGGAATGAGTAAATGAAATTGCACACACATTGTGCCCTATGTGAAAATGCTACCAATATGCAATCCTGAGTCATGTGCTTCCCTGCTTGTTATTTTCTTTCTCATAATTTTAGTGAGAATCGAGAGGCCCAAAAGTTAAGAGTAAATTAGGATGAAATGGACAGTTGACTTTCCTGCTGCCGCCTCTGCACTCTCCCTTATCCCCCTTCATTTCATAGGAGTCATCAGAGCAAGCCTTTCACAATGTTAGATCCTATCACTCTTCTTCTCACAGTATTTATTTTTTTAATATTTATTTTTATTTATTTGTTTGACTGTGCTGCATCTTAGCTGCATCATGTGGGATCTAGTTCCTTGACCAGGGATTGAACCCAGACTCCCTGCACTGGGGGCACGGAGTCTTAGCCACTGGACCACCAGGAAAGTCCCTTCTCACAATTTCTAAAGGTGTCAGTGATGGTTGGGGGCTTCCCAGGTGGCACTAGTGGTAAAGAACCAGCCTGCCAATGCAGGAGACTTAAACACTTGGGTTTGATCTCTGGGTGGGAAAGATCTTCTAAAGGAGGGCATGGCAACCCACTCAAGTATTCTCGCCTAGAGAATCCCATGGACAGAGGAGCCTGGTGGGCTACAGTCCTTAGGGTCACAAAGAGTTGAATAAGACTGAAGCAGCTTAGCACTCATGCATGCACACATGTGGTGGTTAAAAGATGACTGTACATTCTGGTTATTCCTCTTTAAAAAGTAGAGTCTAATTTTCTTTTTCTTCCCCTTGGATGTTTTCTGGCTTTAATGACTTGCCCCACAGAATGTGATATAAGTAATGTTCCAGGATTTATGAGCCTAAGTTTTATTTTTATCCACACTTATCACTACTAATATTTTACATATTTCAGTTGGCTATTCCCAGGATTTCATTATAAGCTTTATGAAGCTATAGACTTTGACCACTCATAGGTTTATTATCAGTGCCTAGAAGAGTTTCTGTCACATCATGGACACTCAATAAATATGTGCTGAATGAATAAATCAAATGGGAGTTAAGCACTGGATTATTAGTACTATGCTGGTGACAAAGTAGTACTCTAAAAATGTTCTTCTTCCTCAGCAGAGGATAGGCTGATCAACTTAATTGTTTTTTCTTCTGCTTGAGTTTCTATGATTAAACCTAATCTTTCATCCATGCCCT
The DNA here is from genome assembly GCF_042477335.2 of Ovis canadensis. NCBI lineage: Eukaryota > Metazoa > Chordata > Mammalia > Artiodactyla > Bovidae > Ovis > Ovis canadensis. The sequence continues at coordinate 31,747,766 of NC_091265.1, read as the reverse complement.
TCAAACCTATGTGTCCTTGGTTTAATCAGCAGGATGAGAACTTTCGTACTTCCTTTGCCCTTTAGCCACTAGTGGAAAATGATTGACAGTAAATCATGTCTGAAGGGGACCTCTTCCTCTCTTTTGCCTGTTTCTGCATTAGGGTTGAATTAGGTTACCCACTTGAATAAAATGGCCCATATAAGTATATATTCTAAAACATTTCTTATAGTCTTTGCATGTATGTTTCTGTTTCCCCCAGTTTTAAACATGATGATGGTCCTCATAAATGTATAAGGAAAAAATATGCAATAGAAGAAATAAAGGAGATGTAATTGACATTGAATGTTTACTAGAGGTTAGACTCTGTGCTCCAATTCTTCACTTGACAAAATATCGTACCTCTTCTTTCTGGTCTTCCAGCTTCGAGGTCATTTCTGAAATTTAAATCTCTTAATGCTCACTTATCGCACAGAATTGCAGACATAGCTTAACAGATGTCAATGACAATATTAAGCAGACAATGCTGTCAATTTTTTATGTTCATGCACACAAATAATGATATGTTTTTCTTTCTTCATATGTAAGTCCGGCAGCCTGGGAACTTCTTATTTCCAATAGGTCAACTGACTCCCAAGAATGGAAACTTTACAAGGGTGGGTATTTTGCTTTGTCCAGACTTTACCCCCGGTACCAAGAAACATGCCATCTCCATCATAGGTGTTCCGTAAATGTTGAATAAACACAATCCAAAGTTCTCCTTATCATTTTTGGCATAATAAAACACTCAAACTACTACTTAGTCTTTCTTTTTATCATAAAAGAAAATTTCTTCCCTTAGATGTCAAACCCATTGATGAAATTCTATATGGTCTCACTTATCTCGACTTTATGTAAGTACTTCTATGTCCACTTTGAAGTGTATTCTTAATATTTACAACTTTTCTATTGCTAAATATGATGATTCCTCTTCTCCTGGACCATTAAAAAGAGTGGTTGTCTCCCATAGACCATCAAGATCTAATGAAGGGAGAATAGCTCAGTCAAATAGAATTGCCCGACTCCCCTGGCTTCCAGTTCCTAAATTTTAACTTTCTGCCTTTTTATTCTGTCTTTCAGTTCTGATTTGATTGCAGGTGACCTTCTTTGATTTGGTGCTACCCTTCTACCATGTACGCATACTCACAAGCAAATATCATTGGATTCTCAGCTCTCGATTCTCTTTTGCTACTAGCGGGAACTGCAATCCATATAAAAGACTGTCTCTCCATTAATTGACTTAGGCATGTTTATTGAGCAACTGGTATTTGTCAGGCAGTCTTGTGGACATTGTGACCAGTGAACCTTAGCTTCTGTCCCTTAAAAATATAACTATTTGCACCAGCTTACTTCTTAAACTATGTATCAGCAACCAGGATTTTCTGCAAGAGAGAGTGACCAAATAATGATATTATTTAGAGGAAGAAATATTTTAATGAAATGTTTGCTTTTTGTGTTTTTTTTTTCTTCTTTTTTTAAGTAAAGCAGTAGTTGGTTTGGAGCAGATATTCAATGCATGTATTATTTTGCAAGAACACACAGTTCAATTCAGTCGCTCAGTCATGTCTGACTCTTTGTGACCCCATGGACTGCAGCACACCAGGCCTCCCTGTCCATCACCAACTCCCAGAGTTAATTCAATCTCATGTCCATTGAGTTGGTGATGCCAACCAACCAACCATCTCATCCTCTGTCATCCTCTTCTCCTCCTGCCCTCAATCTTTCCCAGCATCAGTGTCTTTTCAAATGAGTTAGCTCTTCGTATCAGGTGGCCAAAGTACTGGAGTTCCATCTTCAAAATCAGTCCTTCCAATGAACATTCACGACTGATTTCCTTTAGGATGGACTAGTTGGATATCCTTGCAATCCAAGGGACTCTCAGGAGTCTTCTCCTACACTACAGTTCAAAAGCATCAATTCTTCGGTACTCAACATTCTTTATAGTTCAACTCTCACATCCACACATGACCTCTGGAAAAACCATAGACTTGAGTAGACAGACCTTTATTGGCAAAGTAATGTCTCTGCTTTTTAATATGCTGTTAGGGTGGTCATGACTTTTCTTCCAAGGAGCAAGTATCTTTTTATTTCATGGCTGCAGTTCCATCTGCAGTGATTTTGGAGCCCCCCAAAATAAAGTCTGCCACTATCTCCACTGTTTCTCCATCTGTTTGCCATGAAGTCATGGGACCAGATGCCATGATCTTGGTTTTCTGAATGTTGAGCTTTAAGCCAACTTTTTCACTCTCCTCTTTCACTTTCATCAAGAGGCTCTTTAGTTCCTCACTTTCTACCATAAGAGTGGTGTCATCTGCAAATCTGAGGTTATTGATATTTCTTCAGGCAATCTTGGAGCTGGATATTTCTTCCAGCTTGTGCTTCATCCAGCCCAGCATTTCTCATGATGTACTCTGCATATAAGTTAAATAAGTAGGGTGACAAGATACAGCTTTAATGTACTTCTTTTCCTATTTGGAACTAGTCTGTTGTTCCATGTCCAGTTTCTTTCTGATCTGTATACAGATTTCTCAAGAGGCAGGTCAGGTGGTCTGCTATCCCCATCTCATTTAGAATTTTCCACAGTTTATTGTGATCCACACAGTCAAAGGCTTTGGCATAGTCAATAGAGCAGAAATAGATGTTTTTCTGGAACTCTTTTGCTTTTTCAATGATTCAGTGGTTGTTGGCAATTTGATCTCTGGTTCCTCTGCCTTTTCTAAAACCAGCTTGAACATCAGAAAGTTCACGGTTCACATATTGCTGAAGCCTGGCTTGGAGAACCTTAAGCATTACTTTACTAGCATGTGAGATGAGTGCAATTGTAAAGTAGTTTGATCATTCTTTGGCTTTTTCTTTCTTTGGAATTGGAATGAAAATTGACCTTTTCCAGTCCTGTGGCCACTGCTGCGTTTTCCAAAATTTCTAGCATATTGAGTGCAGCCCTTTAATAGCATTATCTTTTAGGATTTGAAATAGCTCAACTGGAATTCCATCACCTCTACTAGCTTTGTTCACAGTGATGCTTCCTAAGGCCCACTTGACTTCACATTCCAGGATGTCTGGCTCTAGGTGAGTGATCACTCCATCGTGATTATCTGGGTGGTGAAGATCTTTTTTTGTAGCAAACCAGCTGTCTGAGGAGGCCTTACAAATAGCTGTGAAAAAAACAGAAGCCAAAAGCAAAGGAGAAAAGGAAAGATATACCCATTTGAATGCAGAGTTCTGAAGAATAGCAAGGAGAGATAAGAAAGTCTTCCTCAGTGATCAGTGCAAGAAATAGAGGAAAACAATAGAATGGGAAAGACTAGCCATCTCTTCAAGAAAATTGGAGATACCAAGGGAACATTTCATGCAAAGATGGGCTCAATAAAGGACAGAAATGGTATGGATGTAACAGAAACAGAAGATATTAAGAAGAGGTGGCAAGAATACACAGAAGAAACTGTATAAATAAGATCTTCACAACCCATATAATCACGGTGGTATGATCACTCACCTAGAGCCAGGTATCCTGGAAAGTGAAGAACACACAGTATTTACTTATAAATAGGTCATGCACTATAAGTAATTATATCATTTAAATAATACAAATACAAATGTGGAAAACAGCAGCAAATGTCTACAGTATGTGTGCTAAAGAGAGTGTCCATGGTTCAAAAGACGAATATTTTTAAATTTGTAGGTCACATTTTGTTTAGATTTCCTGAAACATCATCTTTGGCTCTCTTTTGGTCAATGTGAGATAGAGACGCAGCTGTTAAAGGCATCAATCCATCAATGACTCAACAAGTATTTATTTAGCACCTACTCAGTTGTTTGCCCAAGACTGTACAGCTGGATGGTGACAGGACAAGAGCTGATCTCAGCTAATAGGCCTGTGTGTTACTGTAAATCCCCACTCTAGTACTCTTGCCTGGAAAATCCTAGGGACAGAGGAGCCTGGAAGGCTGCAGTCCATGGGATCGCTGAGGGTCGGACACAACTGAGCAGCTTCACTTTCACTTTTCACTTTCATGCACTGGAGAAGGAAATGGCAACCCACTCCAGTGTTCTTGCTTGGAGAATCCCAGGGACAGTGGAGCCTGGTGGGCTGCCATCTATGGGGTCTCACAGAGTCGGACATGACTGAAGTGACTTAGCAGTAGCAGCAGTAGCAGCAGTTGTTTTGAGAGTTGCTTGGACTGCAAGGAGATCAAACTAGTTAATTTGAAAGGAAATCAGTCCTAAATATTCATTGGAAGGACTCATCCTGAAACTGAAGCTCCAATACTTTGGCCACCTAATGCAAAGTACTGATTCATTGGAAAAGACCCTGATGTTGGGAAAGATTAAAGGCAGGAGGAGAAGAGGACGACAGAGGATGAGATGGTTGGATGGCATCACTGACTCAATGGACATGAGTGTGAGCAAGCTCCAGGAGTTGGTGATGGACAGAGAAGCCCATGTGCTGTAGTCCATGGGGTCACAAAGAGTTGCACACGACCAAATGACTGAACTGAACTGAACTAAACTATACTCAGTTGTTTGCTGTGCCAGGTACTAATATAGACTAAAGTGCTTAATTAGGATTATTCTGGAGATATTCATGCACAAAATGAAGTAGATGGTATTACACAGAAAGTGACATGGTGGGGAGCTAGGGTCTCAACCAACACGTTGTTCTTTCCACAAAGAGTGTACCTTGTTCACTGCCTTGGGGAATTATAGAAACTCAGGAGAGGCAAGCACAGATGGTAACAGGGCACAAAGTATTCAGAACAGGACAGAGAAAGAGATGCTTGTGATGCTAGGCTAACAAAGAGACAGGAGAGCCTTTTGTTAGTTATGAGTAATTAGCATCAGACATATAGAGACTCTTAGAGAAACAGCCCTTCATACACAGTACTGATTAAGATTTGTAATTGAAGTCAATATGAGTGGTGATATTAACACAGACAAAACAAATTGCTAAATGGCAAAAGGCAGCATGGGAGCAGAGATGTTCAAGGCATCACATTCTCTGACTACCTCCTGAATCCTTAGATCACGTATTCAAATTCATGATGATTCTGACAGTTCTTGGATCACATTGATGTCTCTACTCTTTTCGCCTTGTAATTTTGTGTCCTGTCTCTGAAACAGCTGATTCCTTCACTTGTTAATGTGAAGAACCTCTGGTTCTGGTTTTCATCATCAGCCTTTTTTTTCCCTACTACGCTATCTTCTACATCTGCTTATGACATCTGCTTGGGTAATAGACTGATATGTTTGCAGGAGTATTTACTCCATTATTTTTTTATACTGAGAATGGGACTTAGGGCTTCTTTTCTATTTATGTCTCTCCCTAAACAATCTCATTTGCCTCATGACTTTAAGTACCATCTATAGTTTTATGGATCTCTAACTGCATCCCAGATCTTTCTCACTTCCAATGCTTAGATATTTAAGGCCTCTGAATCATCTTCATTCAATATCCAGTAGTCACTTAAATCTTAGAATGTTTAAAAAAGTTTCAAAACAGAACATTTGACTGCCTCATACAAAATGTTTGTTCTAGTCTTTTCTGATTAAAAACAACATATTGTCATTTACTAGGTTGTTCAAGCTATAAACCGAGGATTAACCCTAGTTGTTCTCTTTCCTTCCTCTGCTTCCCCTTGCTCCACATTCAGTTCAACATCAGATCTTTCTGTCTCTGAAAGAGACTCCCCTTTCCTTTCACCCCTCTGTCCCTTTGGAAGCACTGAGCTAGCCATACCGTCTTCATCTCTTGTGAGTGCTACTGCAAGACCTTTCTAACTTGTTTCCCTACATCTCTTGTTCTCCTTCCATCTACTACATACCTGGCAGCTGATTTACTTTATTTTACTACAAAGTAGCTCACATTTCAAAAACAGAATTTATATTTTATCCCTGTGCAACATAAAACCCTTCAAAGACTTTTCTATTGATCTTTAGAATAAAATCCAAACTCCACAGCAAGATTTTATAGACCAACAAAATATTTCCTCCACATTCTGACTACTGTAGTCCATTTTCCCTTTGTTCCTTTACAACTCAATGATACTGGCCTCCTTTTTGTCCATTTATTCATTCAGCCTATGATTAAGCAGCTCTTAAACAGTGGAAACAGTGTCAGACTTTATTTTTTTGGGCTCCAAAATCACTGCTGATGGTGACTGCAGCCATGAAATTAAAAGACACTTACTCTTTGGAAGAAAAGTTATGACCAACCTAGATAGCATATTCAAAAGCAGAGACATTGCCGACTAAGTCCGTCTAGTCAAGGCTATTATGGTTTTTCCTGTGGATGTGAGAGTTGGACTGTGAAGAAGGCTGAGCACTGAAGAATTGATGCTTTTGAACTGTGGTGTTGGAGAAGACTTGAGAGTCCCTTGGACTGCAAAGAGATCCAACCAGTCCATTCTGAAGGAGATCAACCCTGGGATTTCTTTGGAAGGAATGATGCTGAAGCTGAAACTCCAGTACTTTAGCCACCTCATGTGAAGAGTTGACTCATTGGGAAAGACTCTGATGCTGGGAGGGATTGGGGGCAGGAGGAGAAGAGGACGACAGAGGATGAGATGGCTGGATGGCATCACTGACTCGATGGACGTGAGTCTGAGTGAACTCTGGGAGTTGGTGATGGACAGAGAGGCCTGGCGTGCTGCGATTCATGGGGTCGCAAAGAGTCAGACACGACTGAGTGACTGAACTGAACTAATTGCCACTCTGCTGCTGCTGCTGCTGCTAAGTCATTTCAGTTGTGTCTGACTCTGTGCAACCCCATAGATGGCAGCCCACCAGGCTCCCCTGTCCCTGGGATTCTCCAGGCAAAAACACTGGAGTGGGTTGCCATTTCCTTCTCCAGTGCATGAAAGTGAAAAGTGAAAGTGAAGTCACTCAGTCGCGTCCAACTATCTAGCAGTGAACAAAAATGTCCCTATCCCCCAGGTAGCTTACATTTTAGTGAAGGGAAAAAGCAGTAAACAAATATGCATATGTCTACATATGTATATATATTCCCTGAAGCTAATATATCTATATATGTACAACTACTTCTGGATGGGATAACTGTTATGGATTAACAATAAAACAGGGGAAGAGAATAAAGAGTGAGTAAGGCCACTGTATTTTAGACAGAGTGATGTTGAACAGAGATCTGAATGAAGGAAAGGTATTTGCCACATGAATTCTTATAGGTGAATCTTTAAGGCAGAGGGAAAAGAAGGGGCTAACATTCTGATTTGGGAGCTTGCTTATATTTTGGGGAACAAAGAAGGCTGGTATGGCTGGGAAAGGGTGAATAAAAGACAGGTATCCATCCAGGTTTTGTTGTTCCTCAAAATGACTTTGGCTTTTACAGTGACTGAGATAGGAAGCCCCTGGAAGATTCTGAGCAGAGGAATAACTGAGGCACTCTGGTCTCCAGGAGATGGCATGGTGGTCCTAGAAGTGGAAGATGATAAAGGGGCACTTAGGGTAGGTGAGCAGAGAATGGTGGTGTCTTGGATGAGTAAGGACATGATGGAAGTGAAGAGAAGTCATGAATTTAGGAATCCGTTTTAAAAATAGAACAGACATAACTTGTCCATGGATTGTATGTGGAGTGCGGGTAAAAGAAAGGGACCAAGAGTGGTTCCACGTTTTTGGCTCTGCCAGCTGGATGAGGGGAGGATGAACCAGGGCCCACAGGGTCCTGGTTCATAATATGAACACACCATTTACTCAACAAATAGTCATTGGATGTCTATTACAGGCAGGCAGAGTGCTGGATATTGGGTGCTGAGATGATTTCAATTCTGTTCATGCCCCTGCATTATTCAGAGTGGAATGAAGGCACAACTTCCATATATTTACCAGGAAAAAATTCAGCCTCAGGTTGAAACCCTGGAGTTACCACCAGCCTTTCACACCCAGCCCCTCCTGTGGCAGTTCACAATCCCATCTCTTCTTCTAATTGTCCACAATAGCTACAAACTAGAAATACCATTATTTAGTGACCACACAAATGACATACTGTTTCACATTTAAAAATAGTTCATCTCTTCAACTGACAAACTGACAAACAACTAATCTCAAAAATATACAAGCAACTTATGCAGCTCAATTCCAGAAAAATAAACGACCCAATCAAAAAATGGGCCAAAGAACTAAATAGACATTTCTCCAAAGAAGACATACGGATGGCTAACAAACACATGAAAAGATGCTCAACATTACTCATTATTAGAGAAATGCAAATCAAAACCACAATGAGGTACCACTTCACACCAGTCAGAATGGCTGCGATCCAAAAATCTGCAAGCAATAAATGCTGGAGAGGGTGTGGAGAAAAGGGAACCCTCCTACACTGTTGGTGGGAATGCAAACTAGTACAGCCACTATGGAAAACAGTGTGGAGATTCCTTACAAAATTGCAAATAGAACTACCTTATGACCCAGCAATCCCACTTCTGTGCATACACACCAAGGAAACCAGAATTGAAAGAGACATGTGTACCCCAATGTTCATTGCAGCACTGTTTATAATAGCCAGGACATGGAAACAACCTAGATGTCCATCAGCAGATGAATGGATAAGAAAGCCGTGGTACATATACACAATGGAGTATTACTCAGCCGTTAAAAAGAATTCATTTGAATCAGTTCTGATGAGATGGATGAAACTGGAGCCAATTATACAGAGTGAAGTAAGCCAGAAAGAAAAACACCAATTCAGTATACTAACACATACATATGGAATTTAGGAAGATGGCAATGACGACCCTGTATGCAAGACAGGAAAAAAGACACAGATGTGTATAACGGACTTTTGGACTCAGAGGGAGAGGGAGAGAGTGGGATGATTTGGGAGAATGGGAATTCTAACATGTATACTATCATGTAAGAATTGAATCGCCAGTCTATGTCTGAGGTAGGGTGCAGCATGCTTGGGGCTGGTGCATGGGGATTACCCAGAGAGGTGTTGTGAGGAGGGAGGTGGGAGGGGGGGTCATGTTTGGGAACGCATGTAAGAATTAAAGATTTTAGAATTTAAAAAATAAAAAAAAATAAACTACTAACAAGACAAAAAAAAATAAAAATAGTTCATCTCTTCAATGTTGGTTCAACATCTTTATCAGGAATAGGAAATTGAAGGCTAAGATTACATTGATCTCAATATCTACTCAGTTGCTAAAAGGAACACAGATAGATCCATAAGTAATGAGATGATTGACTTTACGCCACTAACAGTGAAATCTTTTAACTAGAGATTTCTCTGTAATTGTTGTAATTAAGGACACCTTTCTGGGCCTATACTTTTTGGGTGTGGAAGTCACAAATGTGCCACAAACTCAGATCAATGCACATTTGCCAGCCTCCATCAACTTGGCCTTTCCGGGCTTCTTGTTCTAAGCACAGGAGGGCCAACTTCTAAAAACAGGAAACATTCTGTGCTTCTAAAATATGAGCGGATATAAAGGACAGCAGGTGGCTGAAATTGGATGAAATGTTCAAATTTTAATTAAACCATCAATGTAATCACTAATGATAGGAATAGCAACTGTTTCTTGAGGGAATAAATGACTAAGGCCAGTGAAAGTGAAAAAAATTAACAGAATTGTTTTGAGTCCATGTTAGGTAACTCACTTAGAATCATAAAAAGTTTAAATTTAAGTCTGTTATCTTCTCAAGCAAGTCTTTCCCCTACTGCTGTGTAAGGTTTCTGGGGTGCTAGTACAACACTTTTAACATTCCTCTATTTTATTTGTAGGTGGAAATTGTGTGTATATAGGGAAGCACCCTTCAGACTTCATGAGAACTTGATACTTGGAGTGAGTAGACCAGTTTTAAAGGTCCCTGGCGATCTTTCAGTATATGACAATATTTGTCAGGTGCCTGCTACAGATCACTTTTAGGGCTATAAACACATTATTTCATATAATCTGCATAACGGGCTTCCAAAGGAGGTATATCATTTTTTTTTTAATTTCATTTTATAGATGAGAAAACCAAGGATCAGTGATGTGAAGTGTTATGACCAAGAGTAATAATACTGTGGCACTAGGATTCAGTCTTGGCTGTATGTGGTCAAAACCATTCAATGTGGGATTGGTTCCTTGAGGTCAGAAAATAAATTGGTGGAAAGTTTGATACTCATTTTCATCAGTGGTGGCAATATACAGGCTTAGAAACAGAATCGTTGACAAAGTACTTTTTCTTTAGCCTACACTGGGGTTTCTCAAATTTGGCCTTGTTGACACATGTCTAGTCGCTCGGTTATGCAGACTCTTTGTGACCCTGTGGACTGTGGCCTGCCAGGCTCCTCTATCCATGGGGATTCTCCAAGCAAGAATAATACAGTGGGTTGCCATGCCCTTCTCTAGGGGATCTTCCCAACCTAGGGATGGAACCAGGGTCTCCCACATTGTTGGAGGATTCTTTACTGCCTGAGCCACCAGGGAAACCCTTGTTGACATATAGGGTTGGATAATTCTTTGTTGGGGGGGAGCGGTTTCCTGTGCATTGTAGGGTAATTAGTGTCATCATTGGCCTCTATCCTTTAGGTGTCAGTAGCATCTCCTCTCAGAGAAGGCAATGGCACCCCACTCCAGCACTCTTGCCTGGAAAATCCTATGGGAGGGGGAGCCTGCTAAGCTGCAGTCCATGGGGTCGCTAAGAGTCGGGCCTCCCTGAGCGACTTCACTTTCACTTTTCACTTTCATGCATCGGAGAAAGAAATGGCAACCCACTCCAGGTTCTTGCCTGGAGAATCCCAGGGACGGGGGAGCCTGGTGGGCTGCCGTCTATGGGGTCGCACAGAGTCGGACACGACTGAAGCGACTTAGCAGCAGCAGCAGCAGCATCTCCTCTATTGTAATTGCATAAAAATCTCCAGATACTGCTAAATGTCCCTTTGCCTACCTTGAGAACCACTGGTCTATATGCAGATACAAATTTTGTCTTATACTTTTTATAAGAACAGTGTGTGTGTGTGTGTGTGTGTGTGTGTGTGTGTGTGTGTGAGACAGAATGTGTGTTTATTATAGGACTCCCTCCAGCTTGACAATAATGAAATCCACCTGTGAGTAAAGTGAGAAAAAAAAGACTTAATGAGTTGCTAAAATGTTCTGAAGTTAATATTTAAGTCAAATGGGATCAGCATTTTCTTGGAACATAATGTGAAACGGAAAGACGAAAACAAAAGTCTTTGCGAAGGGGTTTCTAGGCTTTGTGAATCAGGCCCTGGAGTCCCACTCCACTAAACTTTACAGCACACATTTTCTTAATGGCAACCAGGGAAACTAGGCACTAATACTGCCCCTCTGTACACAAAATTTCAGATCTTTGAACGATGCAGAAAGGAGCCATTGTGTGCTTCACAGCTGCATGAATTATACCATAAATATTCATTAACACTCAAGACTGGAAACACATGCTACTTTTACAGACGATGAGGCAGAAAGCAGTCAGAAGGTCTGCTTGGCTGAGGTCAGGGGGACACCTTGTACTAGGGAGGAAGTGGAGAGGGATTTCCAGAAATAATCAGAGGGAAAGATGAGTGTGGGGGTGAGGAGCTCTGTTCACTGAATTTCTCTATATGAGATATGCCCGTAGTAGGTACTCAAGAAATGTTTTCACAGTCTTGCTACATTTTTTTTTCCTAAATGCAGCATTCATTGAATAATTAATTACTGGCATGGATAAGATAGGCCACCCTACATAAATAAAAAGAAACAACTTTTAGTCCTGATCTATACATGTGCTAGGTAATGGTGTCTTATTTTTGTTGTTGTTGTATTATATGCTGTAACTCATTTGTGATTATCAAAACCCCAAAGTCTGTATATCATAATCCTTGTTTTATAGAAGAGAAAGGCAGAGCAGAATGACTTGCCCAAGGCCATAAAACTAGTAAAAAGGGGTCAAAATTTGAATATAGGTCTGTGAAATCTAAAGTCAATATTCTTTCAGTTATATTACAGTATAGGGAATGTAAAATGTACTATACTTCATGGTGAATCACCTTAGCTATGATATTCAAAGTTATTCTTTTTGGCAAGGAGGATAAGCACTGTGATTTCTAACGGCAGAGGAACAAACTGAGCCTTGGACTTCCTAGACAGACCTAGTGGTAAAGAATCCTCCTGTCAATGCCGGAGACAAAGAGAGGCAGGATCAGTCTCTGGGTTGGGAAAATCCCCTGGATGAAGGTGTGGCAACCCACTCCAGGATTCTTGCCTGGAGAATCCCTTGGAAAGAGGAGCCTGGCAGGCTACAGTCCATAGGGTCTCGAAGAGTTGGATGCAAGTGAAGCAACTTAGTATGCAAGCTGAGCCTTGTTCTTATTCCAAAATCATAACATTTTTTTCAGACATTATCAAACTTAGAAACAAAGAGGATCAACAGGATTCCTCAGGCACAGTTGCCCAGACCATAGTGGCTGGGGTCAAATTCTGGGCTAATCAGTTTTTAACTGATGTGAACACACAAGTGACCTTAATTTATTTGTACCTCATTTCCTTTATCTGAAAAGTAGTAGTAATAAAAGTGCTTGTCTCACAGTGTAAAAGTGAAGACTAAATGATAGTATATACATGAAGAGCTTAAGAGTCTGTGGGACACATCAGGGTCAATAAAAGATAGTGATTTTTTATTATTGCTAACATTATTTCAGCAAATATTGATTGAAGACCTACTGTATACAAGATGGGAGGTTACTTAGCATGAGGAATTCAGCAAGTATTTATTGAACAGCTACTATATGGTAAGCACTATTTCAAATGCCTGGGTTATATCAGTGAACTAAATAAACAAAGCTGAAGTCATTATTGTCCTTCCTAAACAGTACAGCTCATCTACAGATAATGGAGTCTTATCTGGCTAATTTACAAATCGGTTGTTAATGGCCAAATCCCTTCCCCCATTTCTCTTTATCATTCTGTGAAATAAAATTCACTTTTTGTGGAAAAAGAAATATTTAAACATAAAAAGATTCTTCTCTGAACTATGGTGTCTTCTCTCCCCTCTATGGTACATTGTGTATCTATGCTAACCATCAACCAAACCTTCCCCATTAGCAGAAATACATGCTCAACCATAAAGAGCAGCAATCTCCTAGCATCAACAAGTCAATTCCTTGAAGATAACATTCCTCCTCGATTTCTTAAAGTGTCACAAGGTGCTTAGATCTGGATTATGTAAACTGTCAATACATCATTTATTGTATAGCCCTCTGTCTCAAAATGCTTATATAACTGTGCCTCTTTTTTTTCTTAAATTTTACTTTTTTATTCTGGTTGCTGCATGCTTCCCCCCCCCCCCATTTTTAAATGTTTTTAGTAGGTGAATCATTGCTTTACAATATTGTGTAAATATTGTTGGTTTCTGCCATGTATCAACATGAATCAGCCATAGGTATACGTACGTCCCCTCCCTCTTAAACCTCTTTCCCACCTCCCACCCTATCCCACCCCTGTAGCTTGTCACAGAGCACCAGTTTGAGCTCCTGGCATCATACAGCAAATTCTTACTGGCTGTCTATTTCACATATGGTAATATATATGTTTCAATGCTACTCTCTTAATTCATCTCCCTTCCTTCCCCCACTGTGTCTACAAGTCTGTTCTCTATGTCTGCATCTCCACTGTTGCTCTGCAGATGGGTTCTTCAGTACCATCTTCCTAGATTCCATATATATGTGCATAACTGTCTTGACTTTTAAAGAGCAGAGCAGTTCTGTAAGCTTTCTGAGTTGTTCCCAGGTTATAATCCTCAAATTTGGCTCCAATAAACTTTCACATTTTGGTAAATGGACTAGTAATTAGTTTTCATTGGCAATTCTTTCATTCCTTCTAAGGATGCTGGGAGGGATTAGGGGCAGGAGGAGAAGGGGACAACAGAGGATGAGATGGCTGGATGGCATCACTGACTCAATGGACGTGAGTCTGAGTGAACTCCGGGAGTTGGTGATGGACAGGGAGGCCTGGTGTGCTGTGATTCACGGGGTCGCAAAGAGTCAGACACGACTGAACGACTGAACTGAACTGAACTGAACTGAACTGAAGGGTGCCTGATCTCCAGGCAAGAGCAGAAACACAGACGGGTTTAAAGCAACCACAGATACAGAAACACACATACATATCCACATTGATTATTCAATCTATGCAGATACTGAATTAATGTGCTCATGAATTATCTCATTTAATACATCTAATCCTCATCACAGCCCTATGAAATATGTTCTTTTATTTTTTAATGGAACATCAGGTATTTTATTATTTTTTAATATAAATCTATTTATTTTAATTGGAGGTTAATTACTTTACAATATTGAATTGGTTTTGCCATATATCAACATGAATCTGCCACAGGTATACACGGGTTCCCTATCCTGAACCCCCCTCCCTCTACCCTCCCCGTACCATCCCTCTGGGTCATCTCAGTGCACCAGCCCCAAGCATCCTGTATCCTGCATCAAACCTGGAAAGGTGATTCGTTTCATATATGATATTATACATGTTTCAATGCCATTCTCCCAAATCATCCCACCCTCTCCCTCTCCCACAGAGACCAAAAGACTGTTCTATACATCTGTGTCTCTTTTGCTCTCTCACATACAGGGTTATTATTACCATCTTTCTAAATTCCATATATATGCATTAGTATACTGTATTGGTATTTTTCTTTCTGGCTTACTTCACTCTGTATAATCAGCTCCAGTTTCATCCACCTCATTAGAACTGATTCAAATGTATTCTTTTTAATGGCTGAGTAATACTCCATTGTGTATATGTACCACAGCTTTCTTATCCATTCATCTGCTGATAGACATCCAGGGTGCTTCCATGTCCTGGCTATTATAAACAGTGCTGTGATGAACATTGGGGTACACGCGTCTCTTTCAGGTCTGGTTTCCTCAGTGTGTATGCCCAGCAGTGGGATTGCTGGGTCATAAGGCAGTTCTATTTCCAGTTTTTAAAGGAATCTCCACACTGTTCTCCATAGTGGCTGTACTAGTTTGCATTCCCACAAACAGTTTAAGAAGCTTCCCTTTTCTCCACACCCTTTCCGGCATTTATTGCTTGTAGACTTTTGGATAGCAGCCATTCTGACTGGCGTGAAATGGTACCTCATTGTGGTTTTGATTTGCATTTCTCTGATAATGAGTGATGTTGAGCATCTTTTCATGTGTTTGTTAGCCATCTGTATGTCTTCTTTGGAGAAATGTCTATTTAGTTCTTTGGCCCATTTTTTGATTGGGTCATTTATTTTTCTGGAATTGAGCTGTAGGAGTTGCTTGTATATTTTTGAGATTAGTTGTTTGTCAGTTGCTTCATTTGCTATTATTTTCTCCCATTCTGAAGGCTGTCTTTTCACTTTGCTTATAGTTTCCTTTGTTGTGCAGAAGCTTTAATTAGGTCCCATTTGTTTATTTTTGCTTTTATTTCCAGTATTCTGGGAGGTGGATCATAAAGTATCCTGCTGTGATGTATGTTGGAGAGTGTTTTGCCTATGTTCTCCTCTAGGAGTTTTATAGTTTCTGGTCTTACGTTTAGATCTTTAATCCATTTTGAGTTTATTTTTGTGTATGGTGTTAGAAAGTGTTATAGTTTCATTCTTTTACAAGTGGTTGACCAGTTTTCCCAGCACCACTTGTTAAAGAGATTGTCTTTTCTCCATTGTATATTCTTGCCTCTATTGTCAAAGATAAGGTGTCCATATGTGTGTGGATTTATCTCTGGGCTTTCTATTTTGTTCCATTGATCTATATTTCTGTCTTTATGCCAGTACCATACTGTCTTGATGACTGTGGCTTTGTAGTAGAGCCTGAAGTCAGGTAGGTTGATTCCTCCAGTTCCATTCTTTTTTCTCAAGATTGCTTTGGCTATTCGAGGTTTTTTGTATTTCCATACAAATTGTGAAATTATTTGTTCTAGCTTTGTGAAAAATACCATTGGTAGCTTGATAGGGATTGCATTTAATCTATAGATTGCTTTGGGAAGTATACTCATTTTCACTATATTGATTCTTCCAATCCATGAGCATGGTATATTTCTCCATCTATTAGTGTCATCTTTGATTTCTTTCACCAGTGTTTTATAGTTTTCTTTGTATAGGTCTTTAGTTTCTTTAAGTAGATATATTCCTAAGTATTTTATTCTTTTCATTGCAATGGTGAATGGAATCGTTTCCTTAATTTATCTTCCTATTTTCTCATTATTAGTGTATAGAAATGCAAGGGATTTCTGTGTGTTGATTTTATATCCTGCAACTTTACTATATTCATTGATTAGCTCTAGTAATTTTCTGGTGGAGTCTTTAGGATTTTCTAGGTAGAGGATCATGTCATCTGCAAAACAGTGAAAGTTTTACTTCTTCTTTTCCAATTTGGATTCCTTTTCTTTCTTTTTCTGCTCTGATTGCTGTGGCCAAAACTTCTAAAACTATGTTGAATAGTAATGGTGAAAGTGGGCACCCTTGTCTTGTTCCTGACTTTAAGCGAAATGCTTTCAATTTTTCACCATTGAGGATAATGTTTGCTGTGGGTTTGTCATATATAGCTTTTATTATGTTGCGGTATGTTCCTTCTATTCTTGCTTTTTGGAGAGTTTTTTATCATAAATAGATGTTGACTTTTGTCAAAGGCTTTCTCTGCATCTATTGAGATAATCATATGGCTTTTATTTTTCAATTTGTTAATGTGGTGAATTACATTGATTGATTTGTGGATATTGAAGAATCCTTGCATCCTGGGATAAAGCCCACTTGGTAATGGTATATGATCTTTTTAATGTGTTGTTGGATTCTGATTGCTAGCATTTTGTTAAAGATTTTTGCATCTATGTTCATCAGTGATATTGACATATAGTTTTCTTTTTTTGTGGCATCTTTGTCAAGTTTTGATATTAGGGTGATGGTGGCCTCATAGAATAAGTTTGGAAGTTTCCCTTCCTCTGCAATTTTCTAAAAGAGTTTGAGTAGGATAGGTATTAGCTCCTCTCTAAATTTTTGGTAGAATTGAGCTGTGAAGTTGTCTGGACCTGGGCTTTTGTTTGCTGGAAGATTTCTGATTACAGTTTCAATTTCCGTGCTTGTGATGGGTCTGTTAAGATTTTCTATTTTCTCCTGGTTCAGTTTCGAAAAGTTGTACTTTTCTAAGAATTTGTCCATTTCTTCCACGTTGTCCATTTTATTGGCATATAATTGCTGATAGTAGTCTCTTATGATCCTTTGTATTTCTGTGTTGTCTGTTGTGATCTCTCCATTTTCATTTCTAATTTTGTTGACTTGATTTTTCTCCCTTTGTTTCTTGATGAGTCTGGCTAATGGTTCTTTTACAAATGAGAAAAGTGAGTCTCAGAGAGGCTGCTACTTGCCTGAAGTCATTCAGCCAGGGAGTAACTTGTCTGCCACTGGAAATAAGTCATCTGACTCCAGAGCCCTCCTGTATGACCTTCTGGTATTTACTTTCTCATTCTAGTCAGGCATTCCTGTAAGTATTCCATCCATACCCTCTTCTTGAGAAACAGTAATCCTTCAGGAAAGGGAAAACATAAATCTCTCTCTTTTCAAGACAGCCCTCTTTGGAAGTGAAGGTTTGGCGCCTAAGATCACAAAACTAAGAAGTGGAAGAGCAATGATTTGAATCCAGATTTGCCACAAGATATTTCCATGTGTATTTTCCTTTCTGATTTTTATTAGCAGCAGTGAGAGTTAGGGTCAGAAGGGAAATTGGGCACAGGCTGTGTTTGCTTTCTCTCTCTCTCTCTCTTTTTTTTTTACAAACACTCTCCAAATAAAGTCTTTTAGATACTCTCTCTAAATGAAGACATCCAGATAAATAGATATATTGGAGGGATTAAAGGAAAATAACACTCAATGTATGTTCCACTGTCAAAATCCACAACCTGTGGTGTACCATGAGTGAGGATTTTTATATGTTCTGTAATTATTCTTGGAATACATTTCCATTTTACCTTAAATGGGTTCATTCATAAAATGTAAACAGTTAAAATACATCACAAACTTTATCATCGTATTTTGACATTTTGAAACTCAAAATGCAAATTTTTTTCCGAGGACTATCCATAGTTAGGAATCTGACTGAGGGCTAATTATGAGGTTGTACAAAGTCACAGATCAAGTTACAGAATTAGGACCAGAGTAGTGCTGGGCTGAATACTGGGAAAGCACAGTGAGGGTAGGTCTGACGCTTGGTATCCTAAAACATTTGGAAGAAAGTAAGAGAAGAGAGAGGGAATCAGTAGCAGCAAGAAAGGAGAAAGGAGAGGAAAAGAGAAGACGTTTTGGGTAGGGTACTAGGAAACGTGAAAGCTAGGGGGAAAAGGGCTTGGGTGGCTGCAAGGTCTGAGCTATCAAGAAAGAAGGGGATGAAGGAAAATATCTGCAAGCCACACAGTGGTTACATTGAATCTAATTTAATGTCTCTTACAGATGCTACAATGGTAGATTTAAGATGGTAGTCTTCCTATTTCCTTTTCTTTTTAATAACATACTACCCCAGTTAGTGTGAACCACCTGAAAGTGAAAGTGAAAGTGAAGTCGCTCAGTCGTGTTTGACTCTTTGCGACCCCATGGACTGTAGCCTACCAGGCTCCTCCCTCCATGGGATTCTCCAGGCAACTTGAACAACATGAGGCCTCTAAATTTTTAAGTGTTGTATAAATAATCTTTGAGTAGCAATGAATTATGAGTAGCAAAGCCAAGGAAGTAATAGATGACCTAAATATATTCAATATCCATTCAGTTCAATGCTAGTCAACAGCATTATTGACCGTTATTATGGGCTAGACACTGTTGTTCAAAATACAAAGGTAAAACTCATTCCCTGCCTTTAAGAATCTCAGAGAGTATTTTTTTTTGAATGATTTGTAAGAGAATCTTCTATCTTTATTTGACTTTTTTTTGGAAGAGTAGTTGATTTGCATTGTTATTACAGGTTCAGATGTACAACAAAGTGATTCAGTTATCCATATATATGTGTATATATATATCTGTATTTTTTTTTCAGTTCTTCTCCATTATAGTTTGTTATGAGATATTGGATATGAATCCTGGTACTATACAGGAAATCCTTATTGTTTATCTAGTTTTTACATGGTAGTGTGTATCTGTTGGCCCCATGCTCCATTTTTCCCCTCACCCTTTCTGCTTTGGTAGCCATAAGTGAATTTTCTATGTCTGTGACTCTGTTTCTGTTTTGTGAAAAAATTCATTTGTTTCATTTTTAGATTCCACATATAAGAGATATCATTTGTCTGGTTTACTTCACTTAGTGTAATCTCTAGGTTCATCCATGTTCATCCAATGCCATGAAAAATGGCATTATTTTCATCTTTTTTTAGGCTGAGTGTATATTTATATGTGCATTGAATATATATATATATACCACATATTCTTTATCCATTCATCTGTCAATGGACACTTACACTGCTTCCAAGTCTTAACTTTTGTAAATAATGCTGCTAAGAACATTGGGGTGGCCGTACATTTAGAATTACAGTTTCCTTTGGATATCATTTCAATCGCAAGGCAGTAATGTTTACATTTAAAAGTATATTAACTATAAAGAGGGTGGGGCAATTATCTTTGTGTGATGGCAAAAGCTTCAAAGACATTGCCAGGCTTCAGTAAAGCGTTAGACATTTGCCAGGCAAACAAGCAAGAGAAACATTCATGAAAGAATTTGAGCAAATGCCCAGAAATGTGAATTAGTATGGACTATTTGGGGACAGACATTCTAGTGCATTCTTTTTTGTTTATGGATGCCCATTAAAAGAAGCTGTGTGCATTACAAAATGGAGACTCCCAGGCCCCACCATCATCTACTGTATCGGGATGTGAATGTATGTGTTTTGAAGGAGATATCCCAAACAAATCTGACAAATACACTCCTTTCTGAGAGCTAATTATTTGAGCTTTCCAGCAGATAGAATGTAAATTGTGGAGTAGGCACAAGAAACAAATTATTGTAGAAAAGCAAACAAGATAAACACAGACATTAAATATAGAGATCCTTAAGCTTTTTTTTTCCTGCTTTGAAAGGGTAGAGTAATACAGTTACACTTCTATGTGAGCTACATATTTTATGGTAATTTCATCTAGAGCTTTAAAGCTTCTAATATAAAGAAATTTCACTAGTATATACAGTTTTACATTCTTTTCTGTTTTATTAAGGATTACAATAATATTCTTTGGGGAGTTCATAGCCTCATTTTAACCTAGAAATGGGATAGTTGTTTGGAAGTGACAACCAGGTCTATAAATAACCCCCAAACAATCCCACTCACCTAATTATTCTCCCTGCGCATATGAAGCTTCTCTTATGCTACCTCACTCTTTAGGACTATTCGGACAATTAACCTTCAGCTTTATAGATTCTTCTTTCAAGTGGGGTTCTGTAGGAAAATAAGAGTAAGGGGCATATGAACAGGGTAGCTGTGTTTCTCATCATTATGTTAAATTGTGGAAAGAATGATAGGGATAAAATTTTCGTCACCCTTGTTTGGGTCTTCATCATTCTCAAGTTGACAGTCTGTAGAAACTGAAGATACAGCTCCTGGCTGATGGAGGTGACATCATTTTAATAGATATTAAATGTCATATGCAAAAAGTTGACAAGTCTAATTGAGTTTTCTCTGATATTAATCAAATTAACTGACAAGGAAAGTTTCTAAGCCTAATGACCATAGGCTGCTGTCCAAACCACTTACCATCCAACATGTGCAAAGATGGACAGACCTAATTGTGCTTTATGAGCTGGGCATTTGGGTACTTGGAAAGAAGCTGCTGTTGAAAGGAAGACCTTGGAGCTTTGTGTATTGTAGTTCACTACTTACGCGTCTTTCTCTGCACACAGATAATGAGTTCACAGACAGTAAGGGTTGTGTCTCATTATACACCCTGCAATGCAGGGTCCTCAGGGCCTGCATCTGCTTGTCAAAGAGGAGGCCTTCAGGGAAGGGCTGATGAAAGAACAGATAAATGGAAATAAATTTCTTATAACATTCTCAGGGTTGGAAACTCCTTGTAGCTCTTCTGTCTTCAAAGTCTTTGTTAATTGAAGCTTCCTCCAGGGTGGAAAGAACTTCATCTCTTTGTGTTTCCAGCACATAGATGTGCTTTAAATAAAGGGTCTGTGCTGAAATCTTTTGCCTGTCCTTCCTAATCGGCTTTCCACTCTGTCCGTTACATGAATAGTCTCCTTATGCTCTGTTTTCTGGTTGATTTGGCCAATAGATGCCTCAACAGGAGAGGAGAGGGAAGGAGAGAAGAAAGGGAAGATATGGTCCTTTCAGGCTCTGTTCCTGCAGGGTCACCCCAAACAGGTTTATCCCTCTACCAACATCCCTGATCCTCTTTGGAAGCCAGTTCTCTAGTTCTCTTTCCTTCCTGCTCCCTTAATCCAGGCTTAAGGATCGTGCATCTCACTGTCATTAGCCCTGGGAGGCTGTGCTGTCCTGTCCACACCATCTTAAATAGTCTGCTTATTAAGTCTACCTTGAATGATCTAATTTTAACAAGCTCCTCATTTTCTGTGGCGACTGCGGCTGATAAAGTAAAATGATCAGATCTGGTGGCCCAAGTGGGATGTATGGAAGAGATGTGATTGTAAAGGAGGAGTCCAGGCAGGGGTTAATATACCAATTGCAGAAAGAGACATCATTGGGTTTTGCATTAATGTAGGGCTACTGGAACCACTTATTTTTGCCAGTATATTGTCCCCTCCAGTCTACAGACATCTCTTTCTGAGCAAGACTTTTACCTTCTACCCTCTAATCCCACCTCACTACCCGCCTCCTTTCATGCCACTTCCACACAGCACATCCAGATGGGGGGCTATCTGGCACAAACCTGCCCAGGAGAATAATGGAACCCGTCTGAGGTCAGAGGCGATGGCTGGGAGGAGATACCTCACGCCCGAGGCCAGGGATGGCAGCCGGGAGGAGCTACCCCGCGTCTGAGGCCAGGGGCAGCGGCCAGAAGGAGCAACCCCATGCCTAAGGCCAGGGGCGGCGGCCAGGAGGAGCAACCCCAAGTCCAAGGAGTGGTGGCTGCCCAGGTGCAGGAGGGCCTAGAGGAGCCATCCCACGCTGAAGGTCAGGAAGGGCAGTGGGAGGAGATACCCTTCATCCAAGGTAAGGAGCAGCGGCTGTGCTTTGCTGGAGCAGCTATGAAGAGATACCCCACGCCTAAGGTAAGAGAAACCCAAGTAAAATGGTAAGTATTGCAAGAGGGCATCAGAGGGTAGACACACTGAAACCATACTCACAGAAATCTACTCAATCTAATCACACTAGAACCACAGCCTTGTCTAACTCAATGAAACTAAGCCATGCCCGCAGGGCAACCCAAGATGGGCGGGTCATGGTGGAGAGGTCTGACAGAATGTGGTCCACTGGAGAAGGGAATGGCAAACCATTTCAGTATTCTTGCCTTGAGAACCCCATGAACAGTATGAAAAGGCAAAATGATAGGATACTGAAAGAGGTACTCCCCAGGTCAGTAGGTACCCAGTATGCTACTGGAGGTCAGTGGAGAAATAAATGCAGAAAGAAGAAAGGGATGGAGCCAAAGCAAAAACAATAGCCAGCTGTGGATGTGACTGGTGATAGGAGCAAGGTCTGATGCTGTAAAGAGCAGTATTGCATAGGAACCTGGAATGTCAGATCTATGAATCAAAGGCAAATTGGAAGTGGTCAAACAGGAGATGGCAAGAGTGAACGTCGACATGCTAGGAATCAGCAAAATAAAATGCACTGGAATGGGTGAATTTAACTCAGATGACCATTATATCTACTAATGCGGGCAGGAATCCCTCAGAAGAAATGGAGTTGCCATTATGGTCAACAGAAGAGTCCGAAATGCAGTACTTGGATGCAGTCTCAAAAACGACAGAATGATCTCTATTCGTTTCCAAGGCAAACCATTCAATATCACAGTAATCCAAATCTATACCCCAACCAGTAATGCTGAAGAAGCTGAAGTTGAACGGTTCTATGAAGACCTACAAGACCTTTTAGAACACCCAAAAAAGATGTCCTTTTCATTATAGGGGACTGGAATGCAAAAGTAGGAAGTCAAGAAACACCTGGACTAACAGGCAAATTTGGCCTTGGAATACAGAATGAAGCAGGGCAAAGACTAATAGAGTTTTGTCAAAATAATGCACTGGCCATAGCAAATGTCCCCTTCCAACAACACAAGAGAAGACTCTACACATGGACATCACCAGATGGTCAACACCAAAATCAGACTGATTATATTCTCTGTGGCAAAAGATGGAGAAGCTCTATACAGTCAATAAAAACAAGACCGGGAGCAGACTGTGGCTCAGATCATGAACTCCTTATTGCCCAATTCAGACTGAAATTGAAGAAAGCAGGGAAAACTGCTAGACCATTCAGGTATGACCTAAATCAAATCCCTTATGATTATACAGTGGAAGTGAGAAATAGATTTAAGGGCCCAGATCTGATAGATAGAATGCCTGATGATCTTTGGAATGAGGTTCATGACACTGTACAGGAGACAGGGATCAAGACCATTCCCATGGAAAAGAAATGCAAAAAAGCAAAATGGCTGTCTGGGGAGGCCTTACAAATAGCTGTGAAAAGAAGAGAAGTGAAAAGCCAAGGAGAAAAGGAAAGATATAAGCATCTGAATGCAGAGTTCCAAAGAATAGCAAGAAGAGATAAGAAAGCCTTCTTCAGCAATCAATGCAAAGAAATAGACGAAAACAATAGAATGGGAAAGACTAGAGATCTCTTCAAGAAAATTAGAGATACCAGGGGAACATTTCATGCAAAGATGGGCTCGATAAAGGACAGAAATGGTCTGGACCTAACAGAAGCAGAAGATATTAGGAAGAGGTGGAAAGAATACCCAGAAGAACTGTACAAAAAGGATCTTCACGACCCGGATAATCACAATGTTGTGATCACTCATCTTGAACCAGACATATTGGAATGTGAAGTCAAGTGGGCCTTAGAAAGCATCACTACGAACAAAGCAAGTGGAGGTGATGGAATTCCAGTAGAGCCATTTCAAATCCAGAAAGATGATGCTGTGAAAGGGCTGCACTCAATATGCCAGCATATTTGGAAAACTCAGCAGTGGCCACAGGACTGGAAAAGGTGAGTTTCCATTCCAACCCCAAAGAAAGGCAATGCCAAAGAATGCTCAAACTACCACACAATTGCACTCATCTCAAAAGCTAGTATAGTAATACTCAAAATTCTCCAAGCCAGGCTTCAGCAATACGTGAACCGTGAACTTCCAGATGTCCAAGCTGGTTTTAGAAAAGGCAGAGAAACCAGAGACCAAATTGCCAACATCCGCTGGATCATCAAAAAAGCAGGAGATTTCCAGAAAAACATCTATTTCTGCTTTATTGACTATGCCAAAGCCTTTGACTGTGTGGATCACAATAAACTGTGGAAAATTCTGAGAGAGATGGGAATACCAGACCACCTGACCTGCCTCTTGAAAAATCTGTATGCAGGTCAGGAAGCAACAGTAAGAACTGGACATGGAATAACAGACTGGTTTCAAATAGGAAAAGGAGTACGTCAAGGCTGTATATTGTCACCCTGCTTATTTAACTTCTATGCAGAGCACATCATGAGAAACGCTGGGCTGGAAGAAACACAAGCTGGAATCAAGATTGCCAGGAGAAATATCAATAACCTCAGATATGCAGATGACACCACCCTTATGGCAGAAAGTGAAGAGGAACTAAAAAGCGTCTTGATGAAAGGGAAAGAGGAGAGTGAAAAAGTTGGCTTAAAGCTCAACATTCAGAAAACGAAGATCATGGCATCTGGGCCCTTCACTCCTGGGAAATAGATGGAGAATCAGTGGAAAGAGTGTCAGACTTTATTTTTTGGGGCTCCAAAATCACTGAAGATGATGACTGCAGCCATGAAATTAAAAGACGCTTACTCCTTGGAAGAAAAGTTATGACCAACCTAGATAGCATATTCAAAAGCATAGACAATACTTTAAGGACTAAGTTCCGTCTAGTCAAAGCTATGGTTTTTCCAGTAGTCATTTATGGATGTGAGAGTTGGACTGTGAAGAAGGCTGAGTGCCAAAGAATTGATGCTTTTGAACTGTGGTGTTGGAGAAGACTCTTGAGAGTCCCTTGGACTGCAAGGAGATCCAACCAGTCCATTCTGAAGGAGATCAGCCTTGAGTGTTCTTTGGATGGAATGATGCTACAGCTGAAACTCCAGTACTTTGGCCACCTCATGCGAAGAGTTGACTCATTGGAAAAGACTCTGATGCTGGGAGGGATTGGAGGCAGGAGAAGAAGGGGACGACCGAGGATGAGATGGCTGGATGGCATCACTGACTCTATGGATGTGAGTCTGAGTGAACTCCGGGAGTCGGTGATGGACAGGGAGGCCTGGTGTGCTGTGATTCACGGGGTCGCAAAGAGTTGGACACGACTGAGCAAGTGAACTGAACTGAACCGAAACTAATGCAAATTTAAATTATTGGTTAATGGTCCACTTCCATCCTCTCAATCGGGCTTACCCCAGCACTATCGTTAACCTTGTAATAATACAATTCTGTATTCTGTGAGGCCATTTAAGAATGCTGATGGAACAAAAGGATGACTAAAGATTGGGGATTGGGTACAGATTGCCTGACCTTCAAAAATATGAAGAAACTCCAGTAGCTGGTAAAACAAGCACCTTCAGGTTCTTATGAAAAGACGACCCTTCACTCTAGGCTTTCAAATGACTTATAGATTAAAATTTAATTTATCAGTGGCTACAACTCAGGGGGAAATATGCAGCTATATCATGATCACTTCATCAGCCCCCTTTCCTTTTTAGTTTACAAAATACATACATATATACATACTTATAAATATATATATATAAAATCTTCTTTGTTCCCAATTTTATATTTGTGTTCTCTATGAGAGAAACTAGCACTCAAAGCCAGGGCTTCTGACTTCCTGTCTTCCTGAACACTCAGGAGTGTTCCAACTAACCCCTCTTTTCAACTAATAGTGACTTTAAATATTATATTTTGCTTCACTAAATTGGCAGACTTTAGAGATGGAGGCCCTTTGGTTGATTGAGAAACTTAATACTCAACAGGATGGCAAGCTGAATTAGTGCCATCATCTAGCCATTATGAGAAACAATATATTAGCATAACATTAATACCTCATTTTTTAAAAAAAGCTTGTATTTAATAGTCTTGCATTTAACAACCTTCACTCACTTAGGTTCAACCTTCACTCACTTTTCCTTCTCCAGTTCTGGAAATTGAGAAGTTTTTCTTGGCATAACTGACAAAAAAAAAAAAAAGAAAGAAAGAAAGAAAGAAAAGAAAAAATACTCCTTGGGGAAGGAGGAAAAGGGAGAAAGAAACAGACAGAGACCAGATCGGTAATAGCTGTATTACTGCATGTAGTGTTGGTTTATTGATTCGTTTGAGGGCTCTATGGATAGGCACAGATGGGACCAAATTCTTGCTTCACTGTTTACGAGTCTGGGTAACCTCTCTGAGACTCAGCTCCTTGATTTGTAAAATGGATATAATAACTGCAACTCTCATAGGGATGCTGTGAAGACTAAACAAAATGACATTTGAAACTTTTAAGTTCTGCCTGTGATGTATGCTCTAACTTGTACCTTTAGGTCCTTTAAGTACCCCAACTGTCTCATAGGTCACAGTCTTGCAAAATGCATGGGTGGTTTCACAAAGGTAGTGGCTGGGGGCGCTCATCTAACCTTCCCTGTGAAAGCTCAGGACCCTCCTTGCTCCCAGTCTCTGCCTAGATATTGACACTTAACCTTGTCTTTAATGGAGAAACATGCATCCCCATTAGAATATATTCTTGGCATTTTGTAGAGAGTCTGCTTTACTCTCTAAGGCTAAGAGCTGGCTCCTCCTGCCTCCAGCACCCTCAGGGAGGCAACATGCCTGCATTGTCAACTATTGGAAAGCCAATTCTCTATGCCAGTGTTAGTTTAGCTGGAATATCCCTGGAGGACAGAAAATATGCAGATTGATAACAAATACTTTGTTATGGTTGAATCTGAAAATTGACTTACATTTTAAATTATTGTAGGCCCCTTCTGAAGTTCCTTGATATCTTTTTCAATAACATTTCCATTTTACTGTCTATGATTTGTTTGACCTCATAATGGTCCTCAGTGTTCTCTGAGTGTTCAGAGCTCAAGAAACTTATAGGATAATTCGATCATGGGGGGAAGACAGCGTTGAGCCTTGGGAGCCTTACAGATACACACTGAATACCGCCTAGAAGTCACCGCTCTTTCTCTTTAGCCTCAAGCTACATTTAATGCTCTTCGGAATGGAATTAGATCTATTAAGTGTGAACATTAACTGGATGAGCTTAGTTTAGTTTCTGCAGCTACCAGATATTCTGTTTTTACGTATAAAGTGAGAGAAATAAAATCTACCTCTCAGGTTTGCTGTGAAGTTCTTCATTCCTATAATAACCCTCATTGCCCCTCTTCTGTATGCCTCTCAGTCTAGTGATGGCAACTCGAGGCTGAGACCTGATTCAAGCTTGGCAGGATCTTAAAGTCTAGAGCAGGAGAAAAGCAATGAGTGGGACCATTGGGAACATTGGGATGAGTGCTGTGATGAAGAAGAGTGTTAAGGAAACATTACTCGTCTAGATCTGGGAAGGTCAGGGAAGGCTTCCTGAAGTAAGAGTCTTCAGAGAGGTCCCTGGTGAGTTCTTCAGGCAGTGGTGGGAGCACGTGTGTTCTGGGGAGTCATTAAGAAGTTGTTCCAAGAAGGAGACTTTAAGTAGGCAAGGAGGCCAAAGTGTATGGGGGTTCAGTAAAGCTGGAAGACAGAGAAGTTTGGTGAGGAGAGGGCCAGCGTTGGTAGGGCTGAAGGAGGGTTGAGAAAGGCACATTTGTCTTCTCTGTACACCTTCATTCCTGCTGCCTTGATTTAGACCCTGTTTCTCTTCACAGGGGTTTCTTCTGAAAGTCTTCTGGTTTCTAAGCTTGACAATTTCCACAGTTCTGGGAGAATGGTTATCATATATCTGATGGTGTGAAACTGCTATTAGAACCCTTAACTGATCTTCTTTCATTTAAAGAGCTGTCCTGCAAAGCTGCCCCTGGAAATGTTTGTTCTGGGAAATGCTCTGGGGCCAGGAATGGAAGGGGTGAGAGTGGGCTGCTGGGCATGAAGGGTTCCAGGATAACATATCTGGGGATCACTTCATTTTATTCCTTCCTTCTGGAATACATACCAGGACCTTAACTGTTCTGAGAAGCCCTGCAGTTAAAGAAACATTTTGATTTAACCTAGAATTTCATAGCCATTTTAATCATTGAATTTGTTTTGTCCTTTCTTTTTTTCCCCATATTTTTATGCACTGGCAGGAGCTGTTCACAGAGCCCAGTTTGGGAAATGCTGGAAAGTGGGATTAAGTGAGTTAATTACACATTTCTAAGAAAGGCAAACATTTATGACCCAGGTCCTCATCATCCATATCTTCCAAAATCAGCCTTATCTTCCATCTTTCTTTCTCATCCCAAATCTCGTCCCACTGAATGACTTGAGGTTCCCTAAATTTATGATGCTCTTGTGATGATCTGAGAGGCCTCCTGGGAGAGAACTCAGCCTTAAGGGAGGATTCAGATGCAGTGCACTTGACTCAGGATCAAGACTTCAGGGAAGAGAAGCTGTGTGTGCAGCTGCCCTGAGATGACATTCCCACCAAGCCCAGCAGATTCTGGTGTCATCCTGCCAACCAGGAGTGGGGTTCATGTGCTAACTCTGCGTTGGCTCAGTTGTCTGCCTTTCTAAGGCAAGTTTCCTCAGCTGTAAAAGTGGAATGACAATAATTCTTGCCTTCAGGGATACTGAGGGGATTAAGTATAAATGCCTAATATACTAATTGGCACATGGCAAGCATTCAGTGGGGCTTTCCAGGTGGTTCAGTGGGTAAAGAATCTGCCTGATGTGCAGCAGAAACAGGCAGATATACCCTAGAGGAGGGCATGGCAACCCACTCCAGTATTCTTGCCTAGAGAATCCCATGAATAGAGGAGCCTAGAGGGCTATGGTCCATAGGATCGCAAAGAGTCGGATGTGACTGAAGTGACTGAGCATGCACACACGTAAGCATTCAATGAATCTAGCTATTAGCACTTAGGAGCAATCATTGCTAATTCACAATAATGTTTACAATAGCTAACACAAATATAGTGCCTACTCTGTCTTTGCTCTTCTGACATATTTAAATGTCACATATGTTTTCATTTAACATTCACTACAACACTATGAAGCTGGAATTAATATTATCCCCAGTGCACAGAGAAACGAATAATTTCAGCAGTCACACAACTAGCAAGTGGTGGAGCCAGGATTTGATCCTAGGAAGATTGACTCTAAAACGTATACTCTGAACTACTACTCTAAACTGTATTAAACAAAAGAATAAAGGAACTGTTTCACCAAGAATGTTGTAAGTGATTTGGGAACACAGAGAAGCAGTCCTGTTTCAGGCTCTTGACTCTACAAGGCAACCTAAAGAAAAAGAGAAGGTCAAGCCCCTCATTCTGCTAGGTCCCCCGTGCAGTTTGCATATCAGTGATAACACTCAGGAAAGAACAGCAATGACTAGCTAGATCAGAATGGCTAAACAGCACATGGGGGTACAGACTAGAAATTTCCAGAAATACTCTAAGGATTTAGGGGGAAATGGTCTGTTCTGTCCCAGCTAATAGGAACAAACATTAGTGGCACTTAACTACTCTGGCGACTGTAACTTCACCTGTACCCCTGAGTAGATAGCCTCGCTTCTTCCAGGCTTCTCGGTCTTAAGGATGCCATCTGGATTTGTTAGTGACTCTCCCCTGGGGAAGTGGTCCAAGTGAAATAGCCTGGTTGGATTCTATCACTTTCTCCCTCATGTCTTACTGCTTTAGGCCCTAAACACAAGGGCTCTTCAATAAATATATTTTAAATTTAATTATATTGAAAAAACAAAGGGCCAAGTTTATAACTGAAATTTCAATGGCCAAATAACAACTGGACACTTGATACCATGGGGACCTTATTTGATCTTATAAAAACCTGTCATGGAATATATATAACGTACTTCCAAAATAATTTTATGCAGTTTGGAAGTGATACAAGCCAACTTGCAAAGTACCAGTAGTTTGAAATAATGCTAATCTTTCAGCCATTCATTACGTTGGCTAAAAACCAACATACTTGCAAAAAAAAAAAAAAAAAAGGTTGTTTTTCTTTTAACTGATAATATTTCTTCTCCTAAAACAGAGGAATGTTGAAATGGTTTGATCTATTTCAAAGTAACAAAAATTAAGAACTGGACCTTTTAGGCTTGGAGACAAATGAAATAACAACTCTATTTTAGATAAGCTGGGTGCCTACATATCTTTGTTCCTGTTAAGTTCTCTCTGATTTATGACTTTGGGCTCCTGGATGGCACCGTGGTAAAAAGTTCGCCTAACAATGCAGGAGAGATAAGAGACAGGGGTTCAATCCCTAAGTCAGAAAGAGCCCCTGGAGTAGGAAATGGCAACCACTCCAATATTCTTACCTGGAAAATCCCATGGACAGAGAAGCCTGGCAAGCTATAGTCCATGGGGTCACAAAGAGTCAGCACAATGGAGTCACTGAGCACACAGGCACCTTTGGCTAAGAAAGCCGCTGGTGCAAGGAAGACCGCCTTCTGCTGATGGTTTTAAATACGACCTTCCTGCTATTCACCTCTTCCCAGTGGGGTGACTTTCAAATCATCCAGTAAGAACTTTCTGTGCTCCCACTAGGCACAGCTACCATGTTCTAGGCACTGTGGATATGGCAGCCACAGACACAGCTGCCTAGTCTGGTCTCTTCCCTCCTGGAGTTCACTCTCTAGTGGACTATAGTTAGCCAATTGACTTCTCTAAGACTCACTCTGCTTTATATGAGAATGAGTATAACTCTAGTTTTGAGAAAGCAGAAAGACCTAGCAGAGCACACATCATACTATAGAGGAACATCCTTTGCTTTTTTTTCTTTTTAATTTAATTTTTATTCTATGTTGGGGTATAATTGATTTTCTGGATAATTTGAAAGTCACTGGAGAAGGCAATGACAAACCACTTCAGTATTCTTGCCTTGAGAACCCCATGA
Source organism: Ovis canadensis (assembly GCF_042477335.2). Lineage (NCBI taxonomy): Eukaryota > Metazoa > Chordata > Mammalia > Artiodactyla > Bovidae > Ovis > Ovis canadensis. Next base: position 31,716,599 of record NC_091265.1, on the reverse strand, counting down.
ACAGTATGAAAAGGCAAAAAGATATGACCCTGAAAGATGAACTCCCCAGGTTGATAGGTGCGCAATATGCTACTGGAGAAGAGTGGAGCAATAACTCCAGAAAGAATGAAGACATGGGACCAAAGTGAAAACAACACCCAGTTGTGGTTATGACTGGCGATGGAAGTAAAGTCCAATGCTGTAAAGAACAATATAGCATAGGAACCTGGACGTTAGGTCCATGAATCAAGGTAAATTGGAAGTCGTTAAACAGGAGATGGCAAGAGTGATATCAACATTTTAGGAATCAGTGAACTAAAATGGAAAGGGCAAACTTCACTCAGATGACCTTTAAATCTACTATTGTCGGCAAGAATCTCTTAGAAGAAATGGAGTAGCTTTCATAGTCAACAAAAGAGTCCGTAATGCAGTACTTGAGTACAGTCTCAAAAACGACACAATGATCTCTGTGTATTTCCAAGGCAAACCATTCAATATCACAGTAACCCAAGTCTATGCCCCAATCAGTAATGCTGAAGAAGCAGAAGTTGAATGGTTCTGTGAAGATGCACAAGACCTTCTAGAACTAACACCCAAAATAGATATCCCTTTCATTACAGGGGACTGGAATGCAAAAGTAGGAAGTTAGGAGATACCTAGAGTAACAGGCAAATTTGGGCTTGGAACACAAAATGAAGCAAGACAAAGGCTAACAGAGTTTTGCCAATAGAGTGCATTGGTCATAGCCAGCACCCTCTTCCAAAAGCACAAGAGAAGACTCTACACATGGACATCACTAGATGGTCAATAACGAAATAAGATTGGTTATATTCTTTGCAACCAAAGATGGAGAAGCTCTACACAGACAGTGAAAACAAGACTGGGAGCTGACTGTGGCTCAGATCATGAACTTCTTATTGCTAAATTCAGACTTAAATTGAAGAAAGTAGGGAAAACCACCAGACCATTCAGGTATGACCTGAATCAAATCCCTTACAATTATACAGTGGAAGTGACAAATAAATTCAAGGGATTAGATCTAAGAGACAGGGTGCCTGAAGAACTATGGATGGAGGTTTGTGAGATTGTACTGGAGGCACTGATCAGACCATCTCCAAGAAAAATAAACGCAAAAAGGAAAAATGGTTGCCTGATGAGGCCTTACAAATAGCTGAGAAAAGAAGAGAAACAAAAGGCAAAAGAGAAAAGGAAAGATACACCCATATGAATGCAGAGTTCCAAAGAATAGCAAGAAGAGATAAGAAAGCCTTCTTCAGTGATCAATGCAAAGAAATAGAGGAAAAGAACAGAATGGGAAAGACTAGAGATCTCTTCAGGAAAATTAGCAATACCAAGGGAACATTTCAAGCAAAGATAGGTACAATAAAGGAAAGAAATGGTATGGATCTAACAGAAGCAGACGATATTAAGAGGTGGCAAGAATACACAGAAGAACTGTACAAAAAAGATCTTAATGACCGAGATAACCACGATGGTGTGATCACTCACCTAGAGCCAGACATCCTGGAATGCTAAATCATGTGCACCTTAGGAAGCATCACTATGAACAAAGCTAGTGGAGGTGATGGAATTCCAGTTGAGCTATTTCAAGTCCTAAAAGATGATGCTGTGAAAGTGCTCCACTCAACATGCCAGCAAATTTGGAAAACTCAGCAGTGGCCATAGGACTGGAATAGGTCAGTTTTCATTCCAATCCCAAAGAAAGGCAATGCCAAAGAATGTTCAAACTGCCAAACAATTGCACTTATCTTACATGCTAGCAAAGTAATGCTCAAAATTCTCCAAGCTAGGTTTCAACAGTACATGAACCGTGAACTTCTAGATGTTCAAGCTGGATTTAGAAAAGGCAGAGGAACCAGAGATCAAATTGCCAACATCCACTGGATCATCGATAAAGCAAGAGAGTTCCAGAAAAAAAATCTACTTCTGCTTTATTGACTATGCCAAAAGCCTTTGACTGTGTGGATCACAACAAACTGTAGGAAATTCTGAAAGAGATAGGAATACCAGACCACCTGACCTGCCTCTTGAGAAACCTATATGAAGGTCAGGAGGCAACAGTTAGAACTGGATTGGAACAACAGACTGCTTCCAAATTGGGAAAGGAGTATATCAAAGGTGTATATTGTCACCCTGCTTATTTAACTTATGTGCAGAGTCTATCATGTGAGATGCAAGTCTGGATGAAGCACAAGCTGGAATCAAGATTGCCGGGAGAAATAACAATAACTTCAGATAGAGAGATGAATCCACTCTTATGGCAGAAAGCAAAGAGGAACTAAAGAGCCTCTTGATGAAACTGAAAGAGGAGAGTGAAAAAGCTGGCTTAAAACTCAACATTCAGAAAACTAAGATCATGGCATCTGATCCCATCACTTCATGGCAAACCGGTGGGGAAACAATGGAAACAGTGACAGATTTTCTTTTCTTGGGCTCCAAATCACTGCAAGTGGTGACTGCAGCCATGAAATTAAAAGACGCTTGCTCTTGGGAAGAAAGGCTATGACCCACCTAGACAGCATATTAAAAAGCAGAGGTATTACTTGGCCAACAAATATCCGCTTAGTTAAAGCTATGGTTTTCCCAGTAGTCATATATGGATGTGAGATTTGGACCATAAAGAAAGCTGAGTGCCGAAGAATTGATGCTTTGAACTGTGGTGTTGGAGAAAACACTTGAGAGTCCTTTGGGCTGCAAGGAGATCAAACTGAAGGAAATCAGTCCTGAATATTCATTGGAAGAACTGATGCTGAAGCTGAACCTCCAACACTTTGGCCACCTAATGTGAAGAACTGTCTCACTGGAAAAAAACCCTGATGCTGGGAAAGATTGAAGGCGGGAGGAGAAGGGGATGACAGAGGATGAGACGGCATCATCAACTCTATATACGTGAATTTGAGCAAGTTTCAGGAGTTGGTGATAGAGAAGCCTGGGATGCAGCAGTCCATTGGGTTCCAACGAGTCAGACAGGACTGTGACTGAACTAATAGCTGATTTTAAAAATTGTGTTAGTTTCCAGTATATAGCAAAGTGATTCAGTTATACATATACATAGGTCCACTCTTTCCCTTTCCATCTTCCTTTCCTTTCCATTCTCCCATCCATTTGGCCTTCTGTCTGGAAACCTGGTCTTATCTCTTCAGTCTTTCAGGCTCTGGTTCATCTCCATTCTTGATTGCGTTTTTACAACCAGATACAGATTTTTAGTCCTGCGCTAGGCCTATATTTATCTTGACCACAGTGTTCCCCTGGAGCCACTTTCCCTCGGTAGCCCAGTCTGCACACAATTTATCTTTTGCTAACTTACCTTGAGATCCTGGCTTTTATTCCAAGATAAATCCCAGCATCCCTCACCTACTTTGACCCACACTTTCCCTGGATTCCCTCCTCCATGACCCCTGAAAAATCCTGACAAGAAGGTTGCAACAGAAAGAGTTTCTTCCTAAAACCTCAGTCAAACTCAGTCACTCAGTTGTGTCCGACTCTTTGCAACCTCATGGACTGCAGCATGCCAGGCTTTACTGTCCATCACCAACTCCGAGAGCTTGCTCAAACTCGTGTCCATTGAGTCGATGATGCCATCCAACCATCTCATCCTCTGTTGTCCCCTTCTCCTCCCACCTTCAATCTTTCCCAGCATCAGGGTCTTTTCCAGTGAGAGAATTCTTCACTTTAGGTGGTCAAAGTATTGGAGCTTCATCTTCAGCATCAACCTTTCCAATGAATATTCAGGACTGATTTCCTTTAGGATAGACTGGTTGGATCTCCTTATAGCCCAAGGGACTCTCAAGAGCCTTATCCAACACCACAGTTCAAAAGCATCAGTTCTTCAATGTTAAGCTTTCTTTATGGTACAACTTTCACATCCATACATGACTACTAGAAAAACCATAGCTTTGCCTAGATGGACCTTTCTCAGCAAAGTAAGGTCTCTGCTTTTTAATATGCTGTCTAGGTTGGTCATAGCTTTTCTTCCAAGGAGCAGGCGTCTTTTAATTTCATGGCTGCAGTCACCACTTGCAGTGATTTTGGAGCCCCAGAAACTAAAGTCTGCCACTGTTTCCCCATCTATTTGCCAAGAAGTGATGGGACAAGAAACCATGATCTTAGTTTTCTGAATGTTGAGTTTTAAGCCAGTTTTTTCACTCTCCTCTTTCAGTTTCATCAAGAGGCTCTTTAGTTCCTCTTTGCTTTCTGCCATAAGGGTGGTGTCATCTGCATATCTGAGGTTATTGATATTTCTCCCGGGCAACTTGATTCCAGCTTGTGCTTCACCCTGCCCAGATTTCACATGATGTACTCTGCATATAAGTTAAATAAGCAGGGTGACAATATACAGCCTTGATGTGTTCCTTTCCCAATTTGGAACTAGTCCAAATTTCATCTTCTCCTTTTAGTACTATCTACAGCTGGGATTACGTGCCCCCCAGGTGTCTCACTTTCACGTGAGTCTCAGAGGGGCCTCATTTCCTCAAGGCTCAAGTCTCTGAAGTCTTCAGACTATGAGGGATAAGTGTCTGTAGATATCAGTATTTCTCCTTGAATCACAAATGATGAGAGTCTTAGGAAGCAGTAAAGTGCCTAGTTAGGAAAATCACACAGTGGCACTAAGGTTCAGCGTAACTATTTAGATCTATGAAATTGCCCAGCAAATCAGAGAATAAAGGATTCCAAACTGAATGTGTGGTGTTTAATGGCTTGGAGCCAGAGTGGGCTTTCAAAGTCCAGAGCACACTTTGTGGATAAATGGGAGAACTGTGGTCTCTGTCTTCAGTTACAAGAATAGATGTAACTTGTTTGAACACTCTACACCGTGATTACTCATCCATTCATTCACTGACTGTTTGTAAAGTTCAGTTTCTACTCTACTGACTGTGCCCTACAGAGAACTCTGGGCAGGCAGAACTAGTTCAAGCCCTTTTGTATCCAGGTCAGGTAAACAGACATCTATGTGAACAAGCATAAAATAAAATCAGACTGGTAAGAGAATAGTGACCAGGGGGTGCAGGTTTAACTAGGATGGTAAGGAAAGCGCTGCTTGCTTATTTCCTTCTAGGCACCTGGCATTGAGATAGGGAAAGATTTTTCAGCCTTCCCACTATTTTCATTGGGGCTACATGATTCTTTGTTGTGGGGCACTGTTCTCTTCATGATGGAGTGTTTATCAATGTCCACATGCTGGCAGTTTTCCCCCTTACACCCTGTGCACAACTGTGACAATCAAAAAAGTCTCCAGACACTGACAGAGAACTGTGTGTGCAAATGAATTTTTGGCTAATTTCTTTCTTCCCATCATTCCAGACATGAAGTACCAAACACAGAAGGAGAATGTCCTTTGGCTCAATCATCATAATGAGATTCCATCCTATCTGGTTCCAGTGGAGGGGGAAAAAAAAAAAAAGCCTAAACTGGAAGAACTCAGGTACAAGGCACAGATTTAAGTCCTATCACCCTTTGATCAGAAGGGAATCAGAACAAAACGATAGAATCACAATGAGTTTCCTACAAAGAGAATGAAAACTCCACATACCCCCCCATATGACTTCTGGTAGGTTACTAAGCTTTGTGTGTGTTAGTTGTTCAGTCGAGTCTGACTCTTTGTGACCCCATGGACTGTAGCCCACCAGGCTTCTCTGTCCATGGGATTCTCCAGGCAAGAACACCAAAATGGATTGCCATGCCCTTCTCCAGGGGATCTTCCCAACCCAGAGACTGAACCCGGGTCTCCCACATGGCAGGCAGATTCTTTACCATCTGAATACTAAGCCTTGCTATTCCTCAATTTCCTTATTTGAAAATGGTTTTATATTATCTTCCTCACAGGCCAGTGAGGCTTAAATGTTGGGAGGCTTAAATGAAGTCACATCTGTAAAGGACCCAGATCATAATAGGTGTTGAATAAATGATAGTGATTATGATCCTTACTGCCATTTTTTTCCCAAGGGGTTCTTGAGGCAAGAATACTGAAATGATTTGCCATTTCCTTCTCCAGTGGACCACATTTCGTCAGAACTCTCTACCATGATCCATTCAATATTTTGGCAACCTGATGTGAAGAACCAACTCATTAGAGAAGACCCTGATGCTGGGAAAGATTGAAGGAAGGAGGAGAAGGGGTCAGCAGAGGATCAGATGGTTGGATGGCATCTCCAACTCAATCAACATGAGTTTGAGCAAACTCTTGGAGATAGAGAAGAACAGAGAAACCTGGGGTGCTGCAGTTTGTGGGGTTGCAAAGAGTGGGACACAACTTAGCAACCGAATGACAACAATTGTCATTTTGTCAGTTACTTGGGGTGTATATTTAAATCTGTTCTCTAATTTGAGCTCAGTCTGAGACCTGTTGCATTTCAGGATTAACAAAATGAAGTTGTTTTCATTTATACATTTGACATTTTTTTCCTCAACTACCTTAAAACCTCCAGTAACACTCAGCATCCCTGGCTTCTGAGAAGAGGCCCCGGTTTTCCCCCACCTCTGAGCACTGAGCATGCTGAATGGTTTTTTGGAGTCTGTGGCTCAGGCAAAACTGCTGGCAGGAGCCACAGTCTGAGATGGGTGGATTCCAGTGTAGACCTTAGGTGAGCTGTCTGAAGTTTTGCACTTTTAGCCTAAATAGAGTGGTGCAAAATGCAAGTGTGTCCTCATGGAGCAGATCTTGCAGTTAGTTCAGAAAGCCCCGGACTCAAATCCTAACCCTGCTATTTACTCTCCATGTTGCCCTCTGCAAGTTAGTCTACTCCGAGGGCTCAGTGCCCTTGTCTGGAAAATGGGCATGATAAGAATGACTCCCGTTGCATTTCCTGGACTTGACCAAAAACAATAAATTGATATATTGGTTCTCCTAGAATACTATGTGCATTTCTTTGCTTTTTTAGTGCCATTGGGAATTTGTAGTACAGGAGCAAAAGGGAATGTCACAAAACATAGGGAACTGTTTGTTGAATTCTGATGACCATAACTTCATACTAAGAATTCAGCTGACTCTTAGGAAGGGGCCTCCTGTAGGAATAGTAGCCCAACTGGCAGAGAGAACATCAGTGCTTGGTAAAATCACTTGCTCAGAGCCTTCATAAACAGTAGAAATTTCTATGTTAGAATCCTAGATAGGAAAACCTCAAGTACTCTTAGAGCTCATCCATTCCTTTGATTTGCAAATGCTTTTAGCAGTGGAGCCCTTTGCCTGCAATGAAACTTTACTTGAAAGCTCTAGAAGGAAAAGAGACACTGAAGCAAAGGGATGGGAGGGTAGAGATGCCAATCAGGTGAAGAAAATAAGACTTAGGTAGTTAACACATTGAGTCAAAGGCAAAGTGCAGGCTAGCACCAGCTTTCATTTTAATGGACTGGGCTGTCTCCCTTGGTCTTCAAATGTGTGATTTTGCATCTCAGTGGTGACGGTGGGGATTAATTCTCACTAAAATAACTCTTGCAAGTGGCAGCTGCCACCACCACCATCCTTGCAGAAGGGTGAAGACTGGAGAGACTCTGAAGTGAATTCCTTTTACATGCCTCACTTCACGTATCTCACTCTGTAAGTAGAGGAAAGCCTTCTCAATTTCCTAAAGTAGCTTCTCCATGTACAAATACCCCTCCTTTTCACCAGGGCACTTGAGCTTTGGAAAAAGGGAAAAAAGAATCTGTCGAATTCCTTTTTCACACCCATCCTCTACTTCAGCCATCTTTCCCCACTTAAGAATTTGTCTGGGAGACCTAGAGATTTTTTTCTTTTTTCCTGAATAAAGTGCTCAGCAATGGTCCCTTGAACAAAGCCCAAGCATTTGCTAAAGCCCATCATCCCACAAGTGTCTCCTCTTCTCTGAATTCCAAGTACTGCTGCAAAATGCTTGCTAAATAAGTGTGAATAAGATAATTATCTACTTCCATTTCCAAAAAGGCTTGATGGCAGGTGGAGCTGGTAAGGCAGAGCTCTCACATTTAATAATAACTTTGTAAACATGGCTTTCTTCTGTTTAGATGCAATAACAATTTCCAGTTTTCACATAAATGTTATCAAGAGGATGCTAAATGACATAAGATTGTCTTGTCATTTACCATCCAGGTAAAATTGTAACCAATTTAAGTCAGCATTATTTCTAGAAGAGAAGAGTCCTACTAAGGGTGTCATTCTGAATCGGGAGCTTCAGAGAACTGAGATGTCGGCCAAATACTCACAGACAAGGTGAGACATCACTTTAGTGAAGATAACGATGCTGTCTGATCCTCATCTAACTGCCTCCTTCTTGAATCAAGGTGACACCTCTGTGTCACCTTGCTAATCCTGCCTCAGCAGAGACTGTCACCAGAACTGCAGTTCAGAAATGTCCCAGAGGTGAGGGTGGACAGAAGACCTGCTTATCCAGCTGAAAAATCATGGCTCTCTTTCTTTTAAATTTTTGGCCCTTTGTCAAAGGGAGGGATTTAGAATAATTTTCTGAATCTTTCCCTGGAGTCTTTCTCCCTTGATTTCTGATCTAATCTATATTTCAGTGCATCATAACGTCACAAACCAAATCTAATCCATCTCCTCCTTTTAAAGATAGGAAAATTGAGGTCAAGCCCAGGTGAGGGTCGTCAACCTGGTCAAACTACAAGTTAATGGTTACTTAGAGCTGGAGTAAGAAGTGGTCTCACTGTTGTCTTTCCAATGCTCCTTTAGCAAGACTAAATTTCTACATTTCACCCCGTATTCTAGAATGCATGGCTTCTCTGTGATCTCCTCATTCTCTGAGGTGTTCATAAATGTCCACTGATATTCTCTGACTTATAACACAGAGAAGAGTTTTGTGGTGGGGATAGGTGTGCTGGGACATTACCTGTACAACTGAAAACAAATGCTCATGTGAGTGAGCTAGAGGAGGACCCAGCAGGCCAGTCACAGTAGTGGCTCTAGAAGATTTTTCTACATTTTTTTTTTCTTTTAATAATTGTATGTTTTTGTTTAATGGTCGCAGAAATAAAATACACTCATACTCTTTTAACAACTGAATAATTTAGAAAGAATATTTTCTCATCTCATATATTGGATGATTCACATGGCCCCTATGCTAAAATGATATAAATTACATAGCCTTTTTGTGCTGCGCCAGACTTGGAATGTAGTTCGTTTTTATACTCACATTGCTGTTATTTGTTTTGTTGTTACTGTAGCTCTTCTATTTTGTTTTATTCCTGATGTTCCTAAGGGGAACCTAGCAGGGCTCAGTGAATATTTGTGGAATCTGTCGATCGATGGGCGGTACATGTGACAGTCTCTGCACTGGGCATGAGCCTGAGATGGAAAAGTAAATAGACTGGGGGAGGAGAAGCCAACTGAAACTGGATGTGGAAGGTGGGGAGGAGACAAAGTGATCATGGAAAGGGGTCGTAGATTTGGGAGTTCAGGAATAAGGTTCTAGATTCGAGGCACATTGGTTGGAATCCTGGTCTGACTCACTCTTAGTCTTGTGAACCTGGACAAGCCAGTTAGTGCCACTGAGCCTGTTTATACAGCACCAAAAAAGTGGAGAATATAGTACTAATTCCATAGGCCTGTATGAGGACTTCACCAAACATTTTAACTTGGAGAACACTTATTACAGTGCCAGGCATATAAAAAGTCAAGTAAAATATTATCATTTTTAATTATTAATCAAAATATACAGAAAATGCCTCAATTCATTGATTTCTCCTCCCTCCCCTGCCAAATAAACAAGACAAAAAATGAATGACCCTGCTTAGATGAAAACCCAACTGACACAATTTTGGAGGATGCAATAAACCACACAGGGATTAAGGACAGCTGAACATATGTGGATGTGTGGAAGGACAGTTAGAATGGCTGTTAATTTTAATAACTACAGTCCAACAAGTGGATGTATTTTATGCTGTTTGAGAAAAATAGAGCAAGTTATTTAAACCCCTCACTTTTCAGATGAAAATACTGAGGCTCAATTTTATATAAATGGTGAGTACTACTCCAGGAGTTGGTGATGGACAGGGAGGCCTGGCGTGCTGCGATTCATGGGGTCGCAAAGAGTCAGACACAACTGAGAGACTGAACTGAACTGATAATAGGATATTATGCAAAATCTACAGGTATCCGCAGCTCTGTATTTCCCCATGGGGCTCCTCACTCTAGCAGGCTGCCTCCTGTGAGACAGAAGCGGGGAGGAGAGAGGAGGACCAAGTGAGACACAGCTTAAGATGGAGACGAGGGAAACTGAGACAGACAGGATCCAAAGAGTCCCTTCTCCTCAGAAGTGAGAGGGAGCCATCAGCTCAGAGCGGAGGCTCAAAATAAGGGGCTGACTGGTCAGCGGTGGGGCAGAGGAAAATAGAATTTGGAATAGTTGTTGAGGAGAATAAGAGATGAAGTTAACATGAGATGAGGGGAGGCTCATCTTATCTGGATCTCTTCAGAGGCTTTTTTATTATTTTAAAATTTTATTTATTTATTTTTGCTGAAACGGCACCACTTCTCATGAGAAGGGAACATTTTCTGGGGTTCTCTCAAGAGTCACTCTAAAAAAAAGTGGCTTAGAAGTGGGTGAGCTCTCTAAGTTCTAAGAACCAGAGAGGCAGAAGCCTCATAGGCTTCTCTCTCAGCAGCAAGCCCGTGGGTGGACTTCCCCAGTGGACCTCACCCTCATCCTGAACCATGGCCCTCCTCAGGTCAAAATCCTTTGCTGAACATATCTTTGCTCTGTCACCTGCATCTCTCTCTCTCCTTGAGTTTTGGGAGTTGGAGGAAAGTCATTTTTCTGTCCATTCATATATTCCTGTGTGGATCACAACAAACTGTGGAAAATTCCTAAAGAGATAGACCACGTTATCTGCCTCCTGAGAAATCTGTATGCGGGTCAAGAAGCAACAGTTAGAACTGGACACGGAATAACAGACTGGTTCCAAACTGGGAAAGGGGTATGACAAGGCTGTATATTGTCATTCTGCTTATTTTACTTATATGCAGACTACATCATGTGAAATGCTGGCCTGGATGAAGCACAAGCTGGAATCAAGATTTCCCGGACAAATATCAATAACCTCAGATATGTAGATAACACCACCCTTATGGCAGAAAATGAAGAAGAATTAAAGAGCCTCTTGATGAAACTGAAAGAGGAGAGTGAAAAAGCAGGCTTAAAACTCAACATTCAAAAGCCAAGATTATGGCATCTGGTCCCATCACTTCTGGGTAAATAGATGGTAAACAATGGAAACAGTGACAGGCTTTATTTTCTTGGGCTCCAGAATCACTGCAAATGGTGACTGCACCCATGAAATTAAAAGACACTTGCTCCTTAGAAGAAAAGCTATGACCAACCTAGACAACATATTAAAAACCAGAGACATTACTTTTCCAACAAAGGTCTGCCTAGTCAAGGCTATGGTTTTTCCTGTGGTTATCTATGGATGTGAGAGTTGGACTATAAAGAAAGCTGAGCACTGAAGAATTGATGCTTTTGAACTGTGGTGTTGGAGAAGACTCTTGAGAGTCCCTTGGACTGCAAGGAGATCCAACCAGTCCATCCTAAAAGAGATCAGTCCTGGGTGTTCATTGGAAGGACGGATGCTGAAGGTGAAACTACAATACTTAGGCCACCTGATGCAAAGAACTGACTCCTTAGGAAAGACCCTGATGCTGGGAAAGATTGAAGGCAGGAGGGGAAGGGATGACACAGGATGAGATGGTTGGATGGCATCATCAACTCAATGGACAAAAGTTCGATCAAGCTCCGGGAGTTGGTGGTGGACAGGGGGGCCTGGCGTGTGCATTTCATGTGGTTGCAAGGAGTCAGACAGGACTGAGCGACTGAACGGACAATATATCCCTTCATTCATTTATTCAAAAAGTATTTATTTGGTATCAATTTTTTACCCAGTGTTTTTGATATACCATCTCGTTTTCATTTCAACCTAGCACTGTGAGATGGGTTTTTTCCCTCACATCTCATAGGTTAGGCAGCCGGTGCTGAGAAGTGAAGTGATGTAGTCACAGGGATGCCCTGTGTAAAGCTGCCCTGACCCCAGGCTTGTCTGTCTGCTTCCACTGTCTATGCTCTGGTCCCCGGCCTCTGACAGATTCTCTTGCCGGTCTGCCTGGCTTCTAGGACCCAAGAGACTTCAAGGGCCTGGTACTACTGATCTTGTCCTTAGAGACAGAGAACTGCACCACAGGTTCGACAGGACTGGTGGTGCCAGACACATCCTTTTGCAACCTTGGCCTCTGTTTCAGTTTTGCCTCAAGTCCAAGGCATTCCCACATTCTGAGCTCTGTGGGAACCTTTAAGACATGGACTTGAGTGGTTTCCAACCTTGAGAATTATTATAGTAATTAATTAATTAATACTCCAATAATTTTGCATGCCTTTACCCCTGCATAACTTGAGCCTTGCTTCTGGGGCTTTGGGGCAAGTGTTAATATTAGGGTATGTGACTTTTATTCACAAGGCAGTTTAGCTTTTCTACTGGATCAGAAATACTACCTGCTTAAGAAAGGAGGTGAGACTGAAAAATATAGCCTCCTTTAATTCTCCTTTTTTAGTTTTATGATTTGTTTCTCTGCTAAGTTTAGAGCTGCCTCAGAAACTCTGGTTATCAAAGTTTTGGCTACTACTGAAATGAGGGACTCAGAAGTACTTAATAAGAGAGAATTTGGACTGATCATTCCAGGTCACCTGGACTTCTTTCCAGGTAAATGCTAATTATGAGGGAATGTGTGTGTGTGTGTGTGTGTGTGTGTGTGTGTGTGTGAGAGAGATAGAGAGAGAGAGAAAGAGAGAGAGAGAAATAGAGACAGAGGGAGAGAGAGAGAGACAGAGAAGAGTATGGAGCATGGTACAAAAAAAGAAGGGAGTCATAGGAGAGAGACAGAGAGAGTGGCAAGGACTCTTCCCCTTCTTACACTACTCCGTGCTCCAGAGTGATCATCTGTAAAACATAAATATAAACAATTGTGTTCCTCTCTTTCTCCACTGCCTATCAGTTGAAGTCCAGGCTCCTGGACACTTAGCAATGAAGGCTCTTCCACATCTGATGTGTCTACCTGTTCGCCCCTCCTGCCCCACCTCTGGCCTTCTCTCCCTCCCACACTGTATGCCAACCACACCACAGGGCACGCACCCTTCCCAGGAAAGACTTTCATGACAGTGTGCCCCAGAGGGTTCTCGTCTCCCAGCATCAGCCTGCAAGTTCTGATGCATCCTCCGAGCCTCACCTCGTATACCACCCACTCTCTAAAGCCCCCCATTGATCTCTTCAGCTGGACTTTGGCCTTCTTTTCAATAAAATCATTGCATTGTAAATACACCTTCACTCTGAACAGACTTTCACATAACATCACACATGTCTGTTTGCTTTTCTCCTACTAGGTTGTAAACCACAGAAGGTCAGATCATGTTTCTATTTATTCTGTGCCACCAACCTTACCATAGTATCCAGAGTTAAAAAAAAAAAAAGTATTCATGAGCTCTTCAAATATGGGTGGAAAGAAGGAATGGAGGGAGGGAGAGAGGAAAGGCAGACTCATGAGTGAGTCAGTTTTAAATCAGCTGCCCTAGGCCTGTGTCGGGCACCGAGTGGTGCGCTAGAGATGGTACCTTCCTCTGCCCTCACAAGAGCCCTGAAATGTGTTTCCTGTTCCTCTCCGTCTCAGATGAAGAAACAGATGCTTACACAGGCAGGGTACTTTGCCCATGATCAGCACTGGGGATTTCAGAGCTGGGATTTGAACCCAGACCTGTCTGGATTCAAAGCATGAGTTAGTTCCACTGACACACCTTCCTGCTCAGATGGATTCTCCTTCTACAAGTTGCGCTCCTTGGTCTCTATGTGATCAGAAGTTCTTTACTTAGAATTCTGAAACCAGCAGAATCATTCATCTACAACTCTGTTAACAGTATAACTTGCATATTTACAAGCAGAAAAATCAGGCTTTAATTCCCTCAATATTTAAAAAGAACAAAAAGACCTAATATTTATTGGATGCTGTGATGGCTAGTATTATTTGTCAACTTGGCTGGCCTGGTCCATGGTATCCCATCAAAAGTTATTCTCATTGTCTCTGCGTAAGTGTTTGTTGGGTGATATTAACCTTTAAATTCGCTTCCCTGATGGTTCAGTGGTAAAGAACCACCTGTTAATGCAGGAGACACGGGTTCGATCCCTGGTTTAGGAAGATTCTAAGGAGAAGGAAATAGCAACCCACTCTAGCATTCTTACTTGGGAAATCCCATGGACAGAGGAGCCTGGTGGGCTATTGTCCATGGGGTCACAAAAGAGTCGGACACGACTTAGCAACTAGACCACAACAACCTTTAAATCAGTGGACTTTGAGTCAAAGCCAATCAATTGAAAGCCTTAATTGAGTACAGAGTGATCTCTCCCAAGAAAAAAGGTATTCTTGCCAGCAGACAGTCTCTGGACTCAAACTTCAATTTTTCCCTAGATTGCCACCTTGCTGGTCTACACTGCAAATTTTGGGTTGGCACTTCCACAGTCATGTGAATCACTTCCTTAAAATCTCTCTCTCTCTCACCTCACACACATACACACACACACACACACACACACAGTTGGTTCTGCTTCTTTGAAGATCACTGACTGATACAAGCTCCTACCAATTAGAGAGACTATGCAGTGCTCTTTTCCTCAGCACTTCTAGAATTCCGATATGCATATGAATTACTGGGGTCTTCTTAAAATGGTTTCTGATTCTGTCTGACTAGGACAGGGCTTCTTAGGATTCTTCTTCGGCAAGCTCCCAGGTGACACCGATGCTGCTGCTCAGGGAGCTCTACTCTGTGTGGACGGGTCTGGAGCACTGGCTTTGGGACTGAATAACCTGAGCTCAACTCTGACACTGGTAAAGTTGATCTGTTTTTACTCATCAACTACTTCTACAAACCAAGCTGCTGCTGCCAAGTCACTTCAGTCATGTCCCACTCTGCACGACCCCATAGACAGCAGCCCGCCAGGCTCCCCAGTCCCTGGGATTCTCCAGGCAAGAACACTGGAGTGGGTTGCCATTTCCTTCTCCAGTGCATGAAAGTGAAAAGTGAAAGTGAAGTCACTCAGTTGTGTCTGACTCTGCATGACCCCATGGACTGTAGCCTACCAGGCTCCTCCGCCCATGGGATTTTCCAGGCAAGAGGACTGGAGTTGGGTGCCATTGCCTTCTCCAGAGGATCTTCCTGACTCAGGGATTGAACTTGTGTCTCCTGTGTTTCCTGCATTGGCAAGCAGATACCTTACCACTGAGCCACCTGAGAAGCCCCAAGAGCACTCACTTTACCCTATTTTATTATAAGGCTGTTGTGAGGATGAAATGATAGACTGTTGAAAGGCCTCAGGGCATGTCTGGCATGTCACGCATGCGCCATAAGAAAGGCAAGTAATTATTATATATTATTGTCTTTAAAACAACCCAGTGGTTCTCAGTGGTGATCTAAGGGTAGAAGAGGGCCATGATTTTATCCCCTAGGGGATATTAGGCAACATAGAGAAATTTTTGGTTGCTATGAGAGGGTAGATAAGGAGTGCTATTGGCATCTAATGAGTGGAGGCCAGGGATGCTCTTATGTATCCTACAGTGTGCAAAACAGCCTTCACAACGATAATTGTGTGTGCTTAGTCACTTAGTTCTGTCGGACTCTTTGCAACCCCATAGACTGTAGCTTGCCAGGCTTTTCTGTCCATAGGATTTCTCAGGCAAGGATACTGGAGTGGGTTGCCATTTTCTCCTCCATGTCTCTTGGGTCTCCTGTACTGGCAGGTGGATTCTATACCACCGGCACCACCACAACAATAATTATCTAGAGCAAAATACCAGTAGTCCTGAGACTGAGAACTTCTGCAATAACCCTACAAGTTAAGGATTATTCACCCCTAGTTTCCAAACAAAGGAGCTTCCCTGATCACTCAGCTGGTAAAAAGTCAGCCTGCAATGCAGAAGACCTTGGTTTGATTCCTGGGTCAGGAAGATCCCCTGGAAAAGGGAAAGGCTACTCACTTCAGTATTCTGACCTGAAGAATTCCACGGACTGTATAGTCCTTGGGGTCGCAAACAGACGCAACTGAGCTATTTTCAATTTCACTTTAAATGAAAGCACAGAGATCCAGAGATATGGCTAAATACACATATTTAGTAATATAGAAACTTTTTTTTTTTTTTTCAAACTACAGACTGGGAGTGGATGGTTTTGGAGTTTCCTAAGTCAATGTGTACGAGAGCAGCACACCCGTGTCTTCACATGGTTGGACTCCCTTTTTAACTTCTAGGGCTATAAGCGAGCTTTGAGCCAGTATTGTTCTTGAATTTCAATCAGAACTCAAGTCCCAGAGGAGGCCATTCAGTCATGAACTATTCTTTGCAGAACCAGGGGAGTCACAGACCACTTGTGCAATTCAAATCCCCTCAGACAAAGGCAGGGCAATTATTGTTTCCTGAGAAAATAAAAATCTAGCTGGATTAGAATGCGGGCTTCAATGCATGTTTCAAACCTTGCACAAATGAGCAACAGGAGTTTATTATAGTTATTTTTCAATCACAGCATGGCGTATGCAACACCCTCTGCAACATACTTCTCTTTTCTCTTCTGATTCTACAAATACTTCTAAACTGTCACTGTTCCTCTAAAAATGTGAGCTGGCTCGGAAATTAGTAGAAATAAAATCTAAATCACCCCAGATTGGCTCATTCAATTCAAACTAGCAGGCCAACCAATTAAATAAATAAAACCACAAATAAAAAGCAACCTGTAACAAAACAAAACTGTTTGAATCTTTTTATCATGATGAAAGAGATGGGGCTTTTGTTAACAGGAGTCTGGCTCTAGTGCTTACGAACCTTATGACTCCCTCTTTGGAGCTTAACTTTGGTTTATATAAAATGTAGATGCTACAGGTCCATGGCAACCTTGGAAGAAGGGCTCAAAAGAGAAGTAGTCAAGCCTGAATGTATTTGCTCTATAAGATTAGAAAAATTACCACCTAGATGTATTATTCATGAAAGCTCAGAGGACTTTATTTGCCAAAGGAAAATGAGCACTTTGATTATGGGGATACTAGTATTATTGAGAAGTTCAGCAGTATCTATTCTCTGAAGTCTAGGGTTAATGGTAACAAATGCAATTACAGAAATGAATTTCCCAAAAAGAACTGAGATAGTAAAATCACAGAACAGCAAAAGCCAAGTGGTAACACTTGACTTCCAGGACCAAGTGAGTATATTCATTGCAAGGGAAAATAAGATCAGGATAGCTCCCAGGGGAGCCATGCCTGCAGAGACCTATGGAGCTGACTAATAGAGCATGATGTTTCTGGGGGTAAGACAGACAGGCAATCAACAGTGTTGCTTAACATATACAAGCAAGAGATCAGGAATGAATGAGAAGAAAGCTGAGGTCAGCTGAATCGATGGAAAGCAAACGTGGAAAGCCAAGTTTCTAGACATGCCCTAGTTCTTGCATCCAGATGCCACCAATGGAATGAGAGGTGGGCTTTCCATTTATTTATATCATAGCAAATATCTAAAACAGTGACTTACCCAGCCTTTCTACAAAGAAACCTGTAGCTATTTATTGGGTAACTTTAAACTGAGAAATATTAACATCCAGGGTGGTAGAAAAGACAAAGTAAAAACTCCTAAAATCATAATACCTAGTCCCATCCTGGTCAAGATAGTAAGTAAAATTAGATACTTTGCTTGAGCCCGAATATCTGCAGGAGCCGTTGGCAGTAGCTGCTGCCTAATCAGGAAGACTCCTCCCTGCAGTTAAAACTAGCCATGGCTAAGGCTTAAAGTAAAATTGTTAGTCACTCAGTTTTGTTTGATACTTTGCAACCCCATGGATCTTTGTGACCCATTGGACGCCAGTTCACCAGGCTCCTCTGTCCATGAAATTCTCCAGGTAAGAATATGAGAGTGGGTAGCCATTCCCTACTCCAGGAGATTTTCCTGACCAGGGATTAAACTCAGGTCTATTGTTGCAGGCAGATTCCTTACCGTCTGAGCCACTAGGGAAGCCCGAGGCTTAAAGATACATCAAACCAAACACAATACATGAGTGCCCTGCTGAGTCATGGTTAGATTTTGATAATTCTAGAAGAGAATGGTCACGTAAAATCCTACAGACAACAACCATAATATGCTGATATGATTTAAAAAAACAACAACACTGGAAATAGGCAAAAACAGACAGATTGGGGAGTTTAATTAAGAAGAAATGCAATTAGAAGG
The DNA here is from genome assembly GCF_042477335.2 of Ovis canadensis. Taxonomy (NCBI): domain Eukaryota; kingdom Metazoa; phylum Chordata; class Mammalia; order Artiodactyla; family Bovidae; genus Ovis; species Ovis canadensis. The sequence goes on along the minus strand of NC_091265.1, from coordinate 31,698,379 downwards.
GGCAAGAATGGAAATTTGTGGCTTTCCGGCTCAAGGGCTGTCCAACACATGCATCTCTAGTTGTAGAAACCATGGCAGGGAAAACTGCAGCTCAGAAATGGAAAAGTGGATGAAATTTTCCAGGAGAAGTTCTAGCAGGGAAAGTATTTCAGAAGTGAGACCCATTTCAATTAATAAATTGTCTAACTTGCTATTTGGAAATCAAACTACACACAAGTGGAATAAAATGCAAGTATTTCTGTGGTTAAGGATAAAATTCCTGAAAGACTCATGGAATAGAGATGTGTGTGGAACCAGATATGTGAATTATCTGTTTTCCTTTGTTGAGTGTCTTCTTCAACCATGAACTTCTCAAATGGCAGAAATATAAAATTTGACATACTTGAAGTATTAGAATACAATGCTCAAAGATGGCAGAAAAACTGAAAACTATGGGGGACTTTTAGAGGCAAGGAAACCATAAAGAAGGTAAACACTATTTTTACCTAACTCTTTGTCTTATCCCCAAAGTACTCAAGAACAAGGAAGGTACACAGGGGAACAGACTAAAAGATCAACGGAGGGAAGGCATAGAAACTAATACCAGTAGCTTCATACTTGGGGAAAAATAGGTTTGCAATTTAAACGTAAGCAAGTTAGCCAGCTAATAAAACCCAAATAATCCTCAGGAGAATATGAAAAAGTCCTGAGCTAATAGTGTATTATCTGTGTCTTAAAGTAAGCTTGATTGAAGTAAGCTTCAGTCAAAGCTTTCTAAACCAGCAAAAGTGAAGTTGCTCAGTCAAGTCTGACTCTTTGTGACCCCATGGACTGTAGCCTATCAGACTCCTCTGTCCACAGGATTTTCCAGGCAAGAGTACTGGAGTGGGGTGCCATTTCCTTCTCCAGGGGATCTTCCTGACCCAAGGATTGAACCCAGGTCTCCCTCATTGCAGGCAGACACTTTTACTATCTGAGCCACCAGGGAAGTCCTTAAACCAGCAAAAATTTGACCCATATTTAGAAAAATAAAAAAATAAAAAGGATAGTCAATAGAAACTGAATCTGTGCAAAATAAACTGCTTACTTTAGTATAAAGAGACTCTGAAGAACATATTATGAGTATATTTAAAGAAATAAAAGAAAAAATGTTGAAAGAACTGAAATAAAATATACTAAAATGAATGAACAGGTAGGAAATACCAATAACAAAATGTAAAATATTTAAAACGGAAAATATAGACCAGGAAAATAAAATGTCTAAAATAAGTATTTTCTGGATTGGCTCAGCAATAGATTAGAGCTGGAAGATGAAAAAAAAAAACAGTAAATCTGAAAGTATAACTAAAGACATTTCCAAATTGAAAGGACAGGGGGAGAATCATTGAAACAAAATTAAGAAGACTCTAATATATCTGTAAACCAACATGGGGTGGTTTGACAAGTAATAGTTGAAATTCCAAAAGGACATGAAGGAAAGAAAATATCATAAAGAAAAATAAATTTAAAATCAGATCCTAAAATTTGGTTGAAAATGCTAATTAGTTTACTAATACTAAATAATATTGAAATATATAATAATTCAGACAACTCAATGAATCCTGGGTAGCATAAAAACAAGAAAATCATTTTTAGGGTTATTAAAGTCAAATCAGTTAACAGTAAAGATAAAAGAAAATCTTAAAAGAACAACACTAAAAGCAAACAAATAAATTAAAAAGCCTAAACCAACAACAACAAAAAACATAAAGAGGGAACCATAGTAAGAATAACTGACTTCTTATAAGAAATTATGGAAACTGTAAGATATTGGAAGACTATTTTAAAATGCTAGAGGGAGTGGAATTGGGCAAACAAATCAAAAGGCAAAAGGTAAAAGTAACAAAGCTAAACTAAACTAAAAAAAAAAAAAACTCTTGCTAAAAATTTTGTATCTGGCAAATCTATCCTTCTAAATGAAAGTAAAGAAAATTTTAGATACCTAAAGACTGAAATAATTTACTGACAGCAAATATATAGTATAAGAAATGCTAACACATATACACAAATGTTCTTGCTTATAATTTCGTTACATGACTATATAAAGAAAAAATAATTGCACTAAGACAGGAGATGTGAGAAGAAATACACTGATGCAGATTATATTTTAATTTATGTAATTAAGCATTAACTAATTATATTGACGCAAATTTAAGATTTGTATGTAATTGCTAGAGTAAACCCTAAACTTATAAAAGAGACACAGCTAGAAAGCCAATAGAGCAACTAAAATGGAATACTAAAAGAAACTGAATTAATACAAAAAAAGATAAAAAAGGAGAAACAAAGAACAAAATCTGGATTAGACAAATTTTAACAAAAAAGAAAAGAAAAACAGCTAGTTTAAATATAACACATTAAAATCACATTGTATGTAAATAGACTACATCCTCCATTCAAAAGGTAGATTATTGGGCTGTGTAAAAAGGCAACAATTTACTATCTCATTTCTGTAAGAGACAGAATTTAAATCCGATGCACCAGTAGACTGGAAGTAAAATTTAAAAAAAAAAACCAACATATTAAGCAAATAGTAAGCGTACAATAGCCAGAGTGACTATCCTTGCATCAGACAAAATATACTCCAAGTCAAAAAGTTTTCCTAAAAAAAAGCAGAAATACTTTGTGATAAAAAAGTCAATACACCAGGGAAATATAAAATTATAAATATGTCCGGTTATGCTTAGTCACTCAGTCATGTCCAGCTCTTTGTGAACCCATGGACTGTAGCCCACTAGGTTCCTCTGTCCATGGGGATTCTCCAGGAAAGAATACAGAGTGGGTTGCCACGCCCTCCTTCAGAGGATCTTCTCACCCCAGAGATCGAATCCAGGTCTCCTGCATTGCAGGGGGATTCTTTACTGTCTGAGCCACGAGGGAATGAATATACATGTATATGAAACAGAATTTCAAAATATATGACACCAAGACTTATATACCTAAAGCAATGTTTGAAGTTTTTAAAAACTTATTTCTCAGTAATTGGTAGGGCAATTAGACAAAATGTAGATCAATCCCCTTAACCAAACTGTCCGTATGTTATAAAACATGTGGAGAGCTGCTGAATACACCAAGTACACACAGAATTTTCACCAATATAGATCATGTTCCATGACATAAAGCAATCATTATTAAGCTTTGAAAGATTGAAAGCTTAGAGAGAATGCGCTCTGTTCCCAGTTGAATTAAATTAAAGAAAAAAAAAATAAAACCTCTAGGAAAGCTTCCAAATTAGGAAATTATAGGTCACTTCTTTGGAGAGACTGTATAGGGATATGAAGAAACACCAGCCTTGTGGTTAAATGGTCATATACATTAGTTAAAATGCATCAATTTTCACACTTAAAATTGATAAAGTTTACTGTATTAAGCTTCGACTCAATTAAGAAAAAGCAGTATTGGGTAAATGGCAATTGAAGGAGGCAATCCAGGGTTGCTATTCTTTCTCTTTTCTCCCACTATATTCCCCATTCAATTTGCCTCATGCACTGAACCTAAAGGAATCCCTCAGACTAGTAATAGACTATCACAACTTAGCCAAGATTTAGCAGCATTTTAGCTGCTATGCAAATATTTATCTTTACTAGAGAAACAAAGCCTCCATCCATGGTATACAGCTATTGATCTTGTGAATCCTTTTTCAATAGCTGCCCTGAAGGATGATCAGAAATAGTCCACATTCATAGAACAACAGTATACATTCAGGATCTTCTCCTAGGGCTATGTTGATTCTCTGGCTCTCTAAGACAATTATAGTTTGAAGAGACCAGGAGCATTTAGATGTTCTGAGGAATGTTACATTGACCTGTAACATTAATATTTAAATGTATTTCAAGTACTCTGGATACCCTGGTGAGACACATGTGCTCCAGAAAGAGGGAGGTAAAACCTACAGAGATTCAGGGCCTCATATGTCAGTGAAGTTTCTTAGGATTTCTGTTGGTACCTTGTTCCAGAGGGCAAACTATTCCATGTTGCTCCTCCCATCAAGAAAGAAGCCTCATGCTTGGTAGTTCCCTTTGATTTTTAAAGGCTTCATATTTTGCAACTGAGAATGTTGTATTAACCCTTTTATTGGGTGATGCAGAAGATGTAAGCTTGAGTGGGGCTTCTTGGATGGCGCTAGTGGTAAAGAACCCATCTGCCAATGCAGGAGATGTAAGAGACATGGTTTCAATTCCTGGGGCGGGAAGATCCCCTAGAGGAGGAAATGACAACCCACTCCAATGTTCTTATCTGTAGAATCCCATGGACAGAGGAGTCTGGCTGGCTATGGTCCATAGGGTCACAATGAGTCAGAGATGACTTAGTACTCACGCAGGCATGCATAGCAAGCAAAGCCTATATTTGAAGCACGTTTGCTGCTTGGACCATGTGATTCAGCAAATTCTGTAGTTCTAGAAGTATCTGTTGTGGATAAGATGCTATCAGAAGCTTCTGTGAAGCACTGACAGAAGTGTTGCAACATGGATTCTTATAGTTCGGAACAAAAGCCATGCCATCAGCAGCAAAAATAACTATCCATCATTTGAACAACCACAGCTAGGGCTCTAATGAACTCTGTTAGGGACTGAGTATATGCCTATAGATGCTATCAAGAGACCATGTGAACAGTCCACTTATCATGGTCTGGGAACTATAAGACTGGTTCGTCAGGCTGGGTTGAAAAGCAAAAGGAGTGGATTTTGGTTAGATGTAAGAAGAAACCCCTTTGAAAGATGCTCATCAGGGCAGCAAAGAAAGACAGAGAAAAAGACCAAAGAGGGGGAGCTGGCAACTGCTGCAGATATAACCAAGGATGTCTGTAACAAGGCAGCAGCATCTCAGGTAGTAGGAAGCCCTTGGCACAACCTGAACTTTCAACCCCACTGCCACAGCACATCGTTCCAGCCTGAATTCTCCTGCCCTGGGCTCAGGTGGATTTGACCACTAAGAATCTACTTCCAGTCCTGTCTCCTGCATGTGGGATGTCTTCTCTTAAGACTGCTTCTATTTGCTCAACCACAACACACCAAGGAACTCTAAACTTATCACGAGTTTAGAGTTGGGCGCTAAAGCCCAACAAGGGCTTGCTGTGACACTTTACATAATTAAGGAAATTGAGGAAGAGAGAGGCGAGGTGACTTGCTTGGTGTCACGGACAGTATGTTATGGGGCCAGGGTTTTGAAGTCTATTGTTCAAATCAAAGAATATTCAGGATGAGCTGGTAGATATAATGATAACAGAAGATGGTGAGCTCCTCAAGGGCAGAGATTTTTTTTGTCTCTTGCGGTGTTGTGCGGTTGCTAAGTCATGTCCCACTCCCACTCTTTTGTGACCCCACGGACTGTAGCCCACCTGGCTCCTTTGTCCATGGGATTTCCCAGGCAAGAATTCTGGAGTGGGCTGCCATTTCTTTCTCCAGGGGGTCTCCCTGGCTCAGGGATAGAATCCATGTCTCCTGCCTTAGCAGACAGATTCTTTACCACCAGGGAAGCCCAGTCCTATGGTAGTTATTCAATAAATACCCACTGAATTTGAACTTATTTTTCATAATATTATACTAGAACCATACATAATACTCACTGCTGTCATTTTATTACCTAAGAATCTGGCATGAGATCTGGTTCCACAGCCTACATACTCTAGGACTTAAAGTTCTTTTACATCAAGTATTACTTCTTATACTTAAAGTTTTTTTTAATAAATCTATTAAAAAATAAACCTTTTTTATCCAGAGTAATATCAAGTTAAGTTGAAGTACGTGAATGTAATACCGTGCAATTTACTTGTGATAAAAATTACTTTCATTCTTTCCCAAACCCTTTTCTAGAAACTTCTGGATGTATAAGTCATATATAAGCTTGCAGGTTGTACAGATGTGACTTTGGGAAGTATCATTTACATCTTAGAATAAGTGATTGTGAATAGTCACAGTCGCTATCTGTGGGGTATTGACTCTGATGTTTCAGGGAACAACATTTACGGCTTTCCAAAGCAGTTCTGAATCTAGAATAGTAGATGAAGCATAACAAGAATACAATAAATGGCTTTCAAGTGAATCAACCATCGTTCAACAAATTAATGACATATATAAAAAGAAGATCTATTTTACCCTAAAATGTCACCCACAGTGTCTACATTCACCACTGTAGAATGTTTGCAAATGTAACAAGTACTAAGAAGCCTTTCAACCAATCCTCAAATACATGTTCAGCCCTGTGCTAGGAACCAAAGGAAGGAAACCGCATTAATAACATGACTCACAGTCACTGCTCCATAGACACTTCCACTGCATGTCACCAGGGACTTCCCTGTCACCACATCCACTAATCACTTCTTTGCTCTGACTTTACCTGGCCTCTCAGCAGCAATGAACATTTTTCCTTATTGAAGCCCATTTCTTCCTCTTGAATTCTGTATATTTTTCTCCTGTTTCAAAGATGATTTTTTTCTGTCTCCTTGGCTGATTTCTCCTTCTATAGTATATTCTAAATGTTGGGAGTGGCTCAGGGCTTAGGCCGTGAATCTCTTCTATCTACACTTTCTCCCTAAGTCAGTGGTTCACAACCTCAGCTGGATATCGGAAACTTATACGGAGCTTTTAATGACCCTGATGCTCAGGCTACACTTGAGACTGATGGCATATGGATCTCTAAGGGTTACTGAAGCAATGGCATCTTTCACAAGCTCTCCAAGTGGTTCCTATGTGGAGTCAAAGTTGAAAGCCCCTGGCTGGGTGATCCTATTCATTTAACAGGTTTAAATGCCATCCATATGCTGTTCATTCCCAGATTTATGATTCCAAACATGGCTTAGATTCCTAGCTCTGATTCCAATACTAGCATCCATCCCTGACTCACTCCCTACACTTCTGACTTGTTTTGGCTTTAGTCCTTATACAAACTGGATGAGAGCTCAACTCTAGATGAGAATCCCTGGACCCCATGTATTCCTACCCAGGAGCTAAGTCAGCTACTCATTGCCACCCACCTCTCTCCAAGCATTTTCCTAAGTCCCACCAGGGAAGACATTCAAACAGGCTGTTTATATTACATTAGAGGCTTACTTTTATTACCTGTCTCTCAGGTGTCATGTAATAGGTGCTATGAATGGAATTTCACATACTTTATCTAATTTAATTGTCAGGACAAACTCTTTGAGGGAAATATTACACATGATCTTATAGGAAATCAAGACTTAAAAAATAAGAGCACAATCAAAAATTGGGCAGGACTGAAAGGACATTTCCCCAAAGGCATATAGATGGCAAATAGGCACATGAGAAAAATGCTCAATATCACTAGTTATTAGAGAATTGCAAATTAAGACTATTGTACAATGAGGTATCACCTCACACCAGTCAGAATGGCCATCATTAAAAAGTCTAGAGATAATAAATTCTGGAAAGGGTATGGAGAAAAGAGAATGTTTCTACACTGTTGGTGAGAATGTAAATTAGTGCAGCTAATTCATTACTTTGCCAACTAAGGTCCATCTAGTCAGGGCTATGGTTTTTCCTGTGGTCATGTATGGATGTGAGAGTTGGACTGTGAAGAAGGCTGAGCACTGAAGAATTGATGAGTTTGAACTGTGGTGTTGGAGAAGACTCTTGAGAGTCCCTTGGACTGCAAGGAGATCCAACCAGTCCATTCTGAAGGAGATCAGCCCTGGGATTTCTTTGAAAGGAATGATGCTAAAGCTGACGCTCCAGTACTTTGGTCACCTCATGCGAAGAGTTGACTCATTGGAAAAGACTCTGATGCTGGGAGGGATTGGGGACAGGAGGTGAAGGGGACGACGGAGGATGAGGTGGCTGGATGGCATCATGGACTCGATGGACGTGAGTCTGAGTGAACTCCGGGAGTTGGTGATGAACAGGGAGGCCTTGTGTGCTGCGACTCATGGGGTCGCAGAGTCGGACATGACTGAGCGACTGAACTGAACTGAACTGAATTCTCCACTATGAATAATAGTATGGAGGAACTTTAAGGAAAATAACACAGGGTTTTTATATGGCCTTGCAATCCCACTACTGGGCATGTATCCAAAGACAGCTCAAATTTGAAAAGATATATACACCCCATTGTTCATAGCAGGATTATTTACAATAGCCAAGACATGGAAGCAACCTAAACGTCTATTGACAGGTGAATGATAAAGAATGGATGGTTATATATATACACACACCACACAATGGAGTATATACATTGAGATACTACTTAGTCATAAAATATAACAAAACAATGCCATTTGCAGCAATATGGATGGACCTAGAGAGTATCATATTAAGTGAAGTAAGCCAGACAAAGACAAGCATCATATGATATCACTTACATGTAGAATCTAAAAGAATAATGTAAATCAACTTATGTACAAAACAGAAACAGACTCACAGAAATAGAAAGCAAGCTTAGGATTGCCAAGGGGCAGAGGGAGGAGATAAATTAGTAGTTTGGGATTAATATATACATACTACTATATATAAAAGAGAGAAACCACAAGGACCTATTATATAGCACAAAGAACTATAGTCACTGTCTTATAATAACCTATAATGAAAAATAATATATATATATACTTACACATCACTTTGCTGTACACTTGGACTAATATAGCATTGTCAATTAAGTATACTTCAATAAAAAAAGAAAAGGTGAACAAATTTATCCAAAATCACATGATCAGTAAGTGGAGGAATAAAGACCCAAGCTCAGGTCACTTTTACTCCAAAGTTAGGCATGATCATTAGGCATCTGCTGCCTGTCTCTTGACTTTCAGGCTAATGAACCATACTCCCCTCTGAGAACATATCTGTGCTTCCTAACATTATATGCCATCAAAACTTTGGAGTTCTAGAAAATTAGGTTTGGATGGGGCTGGAGAGTGCTTGGAATTCAATTCTCTCATTTGACAGATGAGATATCAAGGTCTTGAGAAAGAAAGTTACTTTCTCAAGGTCAAAAAATTAATTAGTGTCCAGACTAGGATTTAAATTAGGTCTCCTATGAATCCAATGCTCTCCCCAGAACATAATGTTGCCTCTCACAAAAAAAATGGAGCATTTCCAATCATTTATTTTTCCCTTCAACTTAGTCAAGGACCCTTCATAAAACAGGATATGCGTTGTTCAACTGCAGAAAATAATTATTTGTTACATTTGCTGCACTCTTTTTACCTTTAATTTGACTCAATTCAAATAGCCATTGCTCGCCAAGCTACTTTAACCACAGAGCCCTTATGAGGTTTATTTGTCACTGAAGTCTTATTTTCTGAGGTAAATTAATGATGTGTTATTCCCAGAGACTTTATGGTGCTTATCACTATATTAACTCACATCAAAAAAATCACAGGGAGCTATTTTTCAAGCCCTGACAAAAACAGCCTAGAGAAATCCTAGTGAATTGGGGGCTTTGAAATATAAACACACGTATGAGTCGCATATTTCTCATTTCATTTCACATTAGGTACATGCTTTCTTTAAAAAGTTGTCACTTAGCATAGGAAGAGATTCATTCCTTCTCATCTGGGTTTCCAAGAGCAGAAAGAGCAATGGCTCCTTTGAAAAAGCAAGAATTATGAATTAACGGTGGTGGTTTGGTGTGGTGTCAGAGAGATTGTGGCTTGAATTTCTGATGGCTAGTTCTGCATCCTTCATGTAAGGGGTTTGAATCCTCAGTGCCTCATCTGTAAAATGGGTATGGAAATATTGCATCCAAGTTGAGAGAATTGAGTGAAACAAGTTATGAAATGAAATAAAATACCCTCAGTATCCTGAACCATCATGGAGTTGAATAAATGCCATTTCTCTTTCTTGAGAAGAGTGTTTGTTGCTTAAAGAAACTCAGTCACTTTTCCAAACTATTCTAGGTAAGTTCCACCCTTTCCTTTTCCTTTTTTATTTACTCACTGCTGCTGCTGCTGCTAAGTCACTTCAGTCGTGTCCGACTCTGTGCGATTCCATAGATGGCAGCCCACCAGGATCCCCTGTCCCTGGGATTCCCCAGGCAAGAACACTGGAGTGGGTTGCTATTTCTTTCTCCAGTGCGTGAAAGTGAAGAGTGAAAGCGAAGTCACTCAATTGTGTCCGACTCTTGGTGACCCCATGGACTGCAGCCTACCAGGCTCCTCCGTCCATGGGATTTTCCAGGTAAGAGTACTGGAGTGAGTTGCCATTGCCTTCTCCATCATTTACTCACTAAATACCTCTTAATTGTGCACCAGCCATGCCAAACACTATGTAGGAAGCTCAGTGTCCTATCACCTTCTAAGAACTTGGAATCTAGTGTGGAGGCTAGACCAGGAAGCAGGTTGTATTAGCTCACCAAGAACTCCGATGGGTGAGTACCAGGCACCGTGCAGCCTCAAGGGCATCTCTCACTAGGTCTTCTTATTGACAGAGATTTGCTGGAGGGAATACCATCTAAACTGAGCCTCCCGTAACACTCCTCCAGTTCTGGAACAGACTAACCCGCTCAGCTGGTCCCTTGGAAGCTAGGACTGGCTGACAGAGCATTTCTTATAAAGCCAAAAGTAACCATTAGGAGATACCATTTATGCAATACAAACCTGTGTTCAAGAAAGATCTACTGAAGTAAGCTTCAAGTAAACACCAGCGGCTAGGAAAGCAGAGAGGATAGTCCAACCGCCTGATAAAGGGATGTGGGGTGGGAGGATGGAGACCACGGACTCTTACTTGGAAGCCAAGAACCATCAGGTCATCTACTTGATACTATTTTCCTCTCTCTCTTTCTCTGTCTCTCTCTCTCTTTCTCTTTCCTTCTTGCTCTCTATTTATTTATTTTTTTATTTCTTTTAATATAAATTTATTTACTTTAATTGGAGGCTAATTCCTTTACAATATTGTAGTGGTTCTTAATCGTCACCACAAATTAAGAAGGCTCAGTTATCTTCATTTTACTGGTTTCCAGAAAGTTCGTGTTACCTGGTCCAAGGCCACACACTAGTAAGTGGCCCCACACTAATAAGTGAATTCCAGGTAGAGCTGGAATTCACCCTGGCTGGCTGTGTGGGCGGTGGGCCCATTGCCTAGCTATCAGGGTCTCAGCTAAGAAGCCTTGGGGACAGGGTGGCAGGTCAGAGCCCATAACTGTTCCATCACATCGCAAAGTAATATACAAACCAACCGTTGGTGCTGAGCACACCACAAATCACACAAGCAGTGGGGCTAAATTGGGACTCTGCCTTCTGCTCAGTGGTGGGACCTTTACAAAGGGCCAAGCAGGCTGACATTGACTCAGGAATGGGGCAGGGGCAGGCAGGGAAATGTCTTGTCTCATGGTGAAGATGCTGAAGAGGTATTGCAGGGAGCTTAGCATCCCTGGGCCCCTTAGGGTAATCTTACTCAAACTGGCAGCAAGTCATTGGTGGCAAGAAGGATTAAAAGGTTCTTTATTTAAAAGGGGAAGATAAAGTTGCTGACTGAGATAAATTGCGGATAATGAGAACAGGGTCTCGAATAAAGGGGAAAAAATGGAGAAGGTGGCAAGCTGCTGAATCAGCTCTCTGGCAGAAAATGGAATTAAAGGGTTGCCTTTCTTTCTCTGACAGAATGGATGTTGAAGCCTTCTTTTTTATTTCTTTTTCCTTATTCATCTAAAAGGTTCTCTTTAGGAACAATGAATTGGAAATGCAAACCAAGAAATCCTGCCAAAACTCTTGACAAGATGGAAGGTGAGGAGGGGGTAGTCACTGATCCTTAGCTTGGTCCAGAAGGATGAAAAAGTGTTTTCCTCCTACTGGGAAGAAGGAGACATTTTTCATCCCTTGTGTCAGGGATAAACTTAAGATGTTCGATTTCTCTGCACAATGGAAAGAAGGGAAGACAGAAGAAGCACATTAATATTTACTGAATATTAACCATGGGCCAGCAATATACTCAGTAACATACAATATTATGCTTTCTAATCCTTATAGAAGCCCTATAGGGTATGTCATATTGTATCCATTTTACTGAGAAGGAAAATCAGGCAAAGAGACGTGGTCCAAGGTCATCCTGCTAATAAATGGCAGATCTGGGCTATTGACTTAGGATGGTTCAGCCCCAGTGTCCAAATTCCCATCACTGTGCAGGGAAATGAGCAGGATGGTGTCCCTCCCCTCCCTACTTTCACAGTACACTGCAGACAGATGAACTCTTGGATAGTAGGTAATCCTCACATCTCTATCTAACCCACAGAATCAGTGATTTTAGTTTTGCTCCTTAATCACACATCAACATTTTGGAAGAGAGTTAACAGTTCCAAAATGGATTCTGATATTGAAGATGCCTCTATTTATGGAGCCAGCAATCTCTGCATTTCTCTCTAAACACAAACTAGAAGGTGAACTTGGCTGGTCCTTCCCCATCCATACATTGATCCATTCACTCATCCATGACAGATGTTTCATATCTGCTATGTGACTGCCTTCTTCTAAGTAAGGGGCAAATATTCACTCCTTCCTTGTCTTGTGGAACCTCCCTATAAAGTAATAGGATCAGACAAATGCACACCTACAGTATAATGGATTTTAAAATGGTGAGTTGTATTATGGGAGATTATAGATCTGTTGATCCCAAAAGAAGAAGCAACACACACACACACACACAGGTTGTTAGGAGAAGATTTCCCAAAGTGACATCAGATTAGACCCAAAAGGATGACCTGGAGGTGACCAGGTGGAAAAAGAGGTCAGTGGGGGGAGCACGCATAGAAGGAAAGAAGAAAAGATGTAGGGAGTTAATAGAACGATAAAGTAGGAACTCTTTGGGTGAACATGGATATGCACTGAGGCAGGAGAGGCAGACAGTAGGGAGTGGGTCGTGGAGGACTCATGGAACTTCCCAAGAGCCTTAACTGTTACACTGGTGATGAAGAGCCACTGAGGAACCCACATGAGGGCCTGATCAGATTAGATGTGTATTTTAGAAAGTTCGTGTTAATACATGGCAAGATGAAAGATTCAGAAATGAGCTAAGAAGCTAGGCAGTCTTTAAGAAAAATTTTAGGTGATATTTATATTTATAGTTTGTATTTATTATTTGCATTTATGTATTATTGTTTGCACTTATTTATATTCACTTAGGTATTTGTTCCAGAGAAGGCGATGGCACCCCACTGCAGTCCTCTTGCCTGGAAAGTCCCATGGATGGAGGAGCCTGGTAGGCTGCAGTCCGTGGAGTCACTAAGAGTCGGACACGACTGAGCAACTTCACTTTCACTTTTCACTTTCATGCACTGGAGAAGGAAATGGCAACCCACTCCAGTGTTCTTGCCTAGAGAATCCCAGGGATGGGGGAGCCTGGCGGGCTGCCGTCTATGGGGTCGCACAGAGTCGGACACCTCTAAAGTGACTTAGCAGCAGCAGCAGTAGTAGGCCGTTGTTCATGCATTCATTAAATGTTTATGGAGGGTCTGATATGTGTCAGATACTGACTCATGAGAGCTGGACTCATGAGATACAAAGGTGAGCAAAACCAGGTGTGATTCCTACCAGTATGTAAAATGAAGTCTAGTTGAGAAACCAGCAATTATTTTACAAGTGTAGGAATAACATTACAGCTGTCACAAGAGCGTGGTGGGGAGCACATAGTGCCGCAAGAGCCCGGGAGGGACTGCTTTGTCCTTCTCAACTTCCGCGGCAAGGTGACACATGGCCTGGGTCTGCAGGACTAGCGGCGGCAAAGCGAGAGCCAGGGAGGTTTCAGACAGGCTGATGCTGTGGGAAAACCCTGTTTGGATAGGAGGGTAGAGAGAGTGGAATGGCTAGAACCAGGAGGTGAAAGAATTAGGGTGTAACGTGAGGCTAGGGGGTCACTGTCTTAGGTAGTCAATGGATCATTAGCTGACAGGATGCAAATGTCTGTGTGGCTAGGCTTACTTTCTCTTCTTCCCCTCTGCCATGGCCAAGAGAACCCACCCCCTGCAGGAAGATGAGGCATGTGAGGAAAGCCAGATCACCTTGTCCATCTCAGCAAGAGCCACCCTAATGTTGTTCAGTCCTAAGTCATGTCCAACTCTTTGTGACCCTATGGACTGCAGCACACCAGGTTTCCCCATCCTTCACTATCTCCCTGAGTTTGCTCAACCTCTTGATGAGGGTTAAGAGGAGAGTAAAAAAGCTGGCTTAAAACTCAACATGAAAACAAAACAAAGCAAAATTAAGATGATGGCATCTGGTCCTACCACTTCATAGCAAATAGAAAGGAAAAAAGTGGAAGCGGTGACAAGATTTTGTTTTCTTGGGCTTTCAAATCACTGTGGATGGTGACTGCAGCCATGAAACTAAAAGATACTTGTTCCTTGGAAGGAAAGCTATGACAAAGCTAAACAGTATATTAAAAAGCAGAGACATCACTTTACCAACAAAGGTCCCTCTTGTCAAAGCTATGGTTTTTCAGGAGTCATGTTCAGATGTGAGAGTTGGACCATAAAGACAGCTGAGCTCTGAAGAATTGATGCTTTCGAACTGTAGTGTTAGAAAAGGCTCTTGAGAGTCCCTTGGACAGCAAGGAGACCAAACCAGTCAATCATACAGGAGACCAACCCTGAATATTCACTGGAAGGACTGATGCTGAAGATGACGCCCCAATACTTTGGCCACCTGATGCGAAGAGCTGACTCACTGAAAAAGATCCTGATGCTGGGAAAGATTAGGGCAGGAGAAGAGGGGGTACAGGGGATGACATCCTGTGCTGGGCAACAACCAGATAAGCCTGAACCCATGAGAAAGCCCAGCTGAGACCAAATTAAGTACCAAACACAGACTGAAATTGCCAATCTATGGTCTCCTAGGAAATGCATATTTATCATTGTAAGGTACAGAGTTTCAGCGGTTTGTTATGTGTGCATGTGGACCAAGAGGTGGAGGAGCTGAGAGACGTTCAGAATGAGTTTTACAGGGAGGGGGATCAGGATGAGGGACACATGTACACCCATGGCTGATTCATGTCAGTGTACGGCAAAAACCACTAAAATATTGTAAAGTAATAAGCGTCCAATTAAAATGAATAGATTAATTTTTTAAAAATGAATGACTTTTACATTCCTCAATTATACATCTGGACAAATACTGGAGCCATTCTGTGAGCTGGGACCAAGACTTAAGACAGGAAAAGAACATTTTAATCAAGCCTAGGAAAACTGGAAGGATGCTTTGCCACAAGGATGGAGATCCATTCTGAAACATCACTTGGGCCAACTTGGACTGTACATGAGTCTCTTTTTTGGGCTCCAAAATCACTGCAGATGGTGACTGCAGCCATGAAATTAAAAGGCGCTTACTCCTTGGAAGAAAAGTTATGACCAACCTGGATAGTATATTCAAAAGCAGAGACATTACTTTGCCGACTAAGGTCCGTCCAGTCAAGGCTATGGTTTTTCCAGTGGTCATGTATGGATGTGAGAGTTGGACTGTGAAGAAGGCTGAGCACCGAAGAATTGATGCTTTTGAACTGTGGTGTTGGAGAAGACTCTTGAGAGTGCCTTGGACTGCAAGGAGATCCAACCAGTCCATTCTAAAGGAGATCAACCCTGGGATTTCTTTGGAAGGAATGATGCTAAAGCTGAAACTCCAGTACTTTGGCCACCTCATGTGAAGAGTTGACTCATTGGAAAAGACTCTGATGTTGGAAGGGATTGGGGGCAGGAGGAGAAGGGGACGACAGAGAATGAGATGGCTGGATGGCATCACCTACTCAATGGATGTGAGTCTGAGTGAACTCCGGGAGTTGGTGATGGACAGGGAGGCCTGGCATGCTGCGATTCATGGGGTCGCAAAGAATCAGACATGACTGAGCGACTGAACTGAACTGAACTGAACTGAGTCTCAGATCATTCTTCTGCACTGAGTCTAACTGACCTGGGTTCAAATTCTAACACTCAACTTTTATGTGACTAAAGTGAGCTAGTTAACTTCTCTGCAGTAAGCTGGAGAATAACAGCAATAATTTGGATTTGCCAAGTTTTCATGAGGACCACATAAGTGGCAGTTGAAGCATGGGCATAGGCTGGCCTTTGTTTCATATCTGAAGCATATTTGCTATTAGAATATGATTATACTAATCTGTGTTCAGAATACTCTCCAGCTGACAGAATACTCTCCACACCTCTCCAAGTCCTCTTTATTCTTAAACTTCTCTCTAGATTCACCAAATCCTTGAAGCCCTCCCCAGCTGTTGTAACACTCCACTGACTCTCACTTTTCTGAGTGTCTGGATCTCTGTACTCTTGTATATATTTGTTCACTGTATATTTATTGAGCAACTACTATGTGCTCATCACAACAAAGAATAATTACAAGACACTGTTTTATCCTACTCACAGGGAGCAAATACCACACAATCTCATATTTTTATTTAAACATGTGTATATTCATTTCACATTCTGGGTTATAAATTGCTCTAACATACAGATTTTTATTTCCTGTTCAAAAAAGCTCTGTAGAGAGGCTGGGTGAGTGTCCACGTTCTTATTTCCCTTTCATAGATGAGTGTCAGCTACCTGGCCATTCTCCTCACCCCCTTGTCACTTGGTAGGCAACTTTACTATACGAGGGGTTAAAAGATTTTATTCATTTTGTTATGTGTTTGCCTTCTTTACTTATATGGTGGTTTCTGAGCTCAGGGACCTTGGGTTACTTATCTCTGTATCTCAAGGGTCCAGCTAAATGCCTGGCAAAGAATAGGTACTTAATAAATATTTACTGTGTGGACAGGGTCAGATAGTTTGAGGGATTTGCTCAGATCCACATGAAAAATCAAAAGCAGACCCAGAGTTAGAATATAGTTCTCCTTCTCTCCAATTCCTTTCTCCCTCCATTACAGCACACTACCTTCTGTTATTTTCATGTTTCTGTGATAGGTTTTATAAAGCAGATTAAAGATGTCTCAGAGAGAAGGCATGGAGATGGAAATGGCAATCCACTCCAGTATTCTTGCCTGGAAAATCCCGCGGACAGAGGAGCCTGCCAGGCTACAGTTCATGGGCTCAAAAGACTCGAACACCACTCAGTGACTAAACAGCTAGGAGAAGGCAGTGTGTTAAAAGCATAGTATATGTTCCTAAGAAACCTGCTCAGGAGTGAAAGGAGGTGGGGGCATTAAAGAAATAATACTCACTGAGCATCTACCATTTACGTGAAAATAGTATCTTCTTTACTTTTCACAGCAAATTGAGGAGGAGGTCAGCTTTATGTCTGTTTACAGATGAGAAAACAGAAGTTCATAGGGGTAAACTTGGGTCAGGTTCTACAGCAGCTAATCTGTGGGCCTGATGACAGAACCCAGGTGGGTCTGAATTCAGTACCTGCTCCGTCTATATTACAGCCTCGAGCAAAAAGATGATTGTGTTGGGCAAACTGATGGACAAATGAATGGGTGAATGCTGTACTCTTTGAACTGACTTTCAGTGGAGGGAATGGGCCTAAATGTGACAGCTTTTCAAATTCAGAGACTGGGCTTCCTAATCCTCAGACCGTAATTTTCACTCCTGTGGCTTTGTAAATAATGTTTTTTTGTCATTTCATAAAATGACTCTGATTAGGAAGGGATTGATCATTTCCTAAGACTGTTTTGTAAGAAATGCCCAAAGCCACTTGGCGTCCCCTGTTGGTGCTTATTTCTCTGTGTTTTTGATAACATATAATTGTCTTAAGTCTCTCAGGATTTATTAGACGGAATGTTCAAAAAGAAAGCTGTCTTATTACTGACCCTGCATCCTCTAGTTAATAAGTTTTTTTTTTTCTAATTTTACTTCAAAGATGAAAGTTTCTTAATTAACCATCAGAGGTTCTCTGAAGCTAAGTATATTAAAATCATATTATGCCTTCCTGAAGCTCTCCTTAGATTTTTTATTAAGCAAAGCTATTGGAAGTAAAGATATGAGGGTAATCACATCTATATATAATAAAGATACACTTATGAGTTTTCTATTCTAATCAACATCACTGCCACACTGAAGAAGTCAATTATTTTGTAATATTTAAGAATGCTAATAAAAATGAATCCTATTTAGCTAAATCCTGTTAGCTCTGGAAATGAGAAACATGAATATCAGTATAGAAGGAAAAAAGATCACAGATTAATCCCAAATGCAATTTAGCAAATGCGTGTCAAAACAACTGTATTTCAATGGTTATTTTCGATAACTGTTATATACCAATCTTTCTTGATTCTGAAAGGTAGAAAAATTCAGACACTGAGAGTGATTTTGTAACACAGATGGGAACAAATAGGTGCATTAATAAAGGCATATATGTACAGCCATGATGTGGTGGGTAACTGGCTCTCATGGGAAAGGGGAAGCCCTGATTTGCCAGTTTCCACAGTGTAAATATTTCTACCATAGCTGATTTTCACAGTCCCAATTAAAAAGCTCCCGATTTGAAAATGCTTACTCCTTGGAAGAAAAGTCATGACCAACCTAGATAGCATATTCAAAAGCAGAGACATTACTTTACCCACTAAGGTCCACCTAGTCAAGGCTATGGTTTTTCCAGTGGTCATGTATGGATGTGAGAGTTGGACTGTGAAGAAGGCTGAGCACCGAAGAATTGATGCTTTTGAACTGTGGTGTTGGAGAAGACTCTTGAGAGTCCCTTGGACTGCAAGGAGGTCCAACCAGTCCATTCTGAAGGAGATCAGCCCTGGGATTTCTTTGGAAGGAATGATGCTAAAGCTGAAACTCCAGTACTTTGGCCACCTCATGGGAAGAGTTGACTCATTGGAAAAGACTCTGATGCTGGGAGGGATTGGGGGCAGGAGGAGAAGGAGACGACAGAGGATGAGATGGCTGGATGGCATCATGGACTCGATGGACGTGAGTCTGAGTGAACTCCGGGAGATGGTGATGGACAGGGAGGCCTGGCGCGATTCATGGGGTCGCAAAGAGTCGGACATGACTGAGCGACTGAACTAAACTGAACTGAATTTGAAAACTGGCTCACAAACTCTTGAGTATTTAACATAGGGTCTCGGGAGCTTTATAAAGTGGTTCCAACACAGCACCCAAAGTGTGGGGGAGCATACAGGATAACAGCAATCAATGCTGCTTAGACTGGAACAGGGACAGGAGGCAGAGCAGAAGACAGCTGAGCAATGCCTGGGGGATGAGCAAGCTAGAGCAGAGAACAGGGAGGAAGAATGTTCCGGGTAGATTGAAGCAGGCTGAGCATCGGTGCTGTGCTGAGGGCATGAGTGATCTGAATCACTGAGGCTGGGGCTCTGGAAGCTGGGTGTTACATGTGGGCCAGACTATGAAAGACTGTGAATACCACACTAGGAGTTCTAATTCCTTTGTATAAAAAATTGGAGTCTCTGGAGGGGGCTCACAAAGCCCATCTGAAGAAAAGCTACTGAAATAGCCCAAGCACAGATGGATTCTGCTAAATGGCCAGGCGTTCTGGAAACACAGTTATTTTCAAAATGACTGATTTCTTGGCTAAATTTTATTGTTTTTCAAAGAATTTGGCTTATTTAGTAGCATGGCCATAGAAGGGAAGAGAAAGGAAAGATAGAGATAAGAAATTGAAATGCAGCTGTTACAGAAATCTACGAGTATCTAAAAACAAAGCAACGGGTGCTAATGTAGAAAACATGGGAGATACAGGTATGAATGAGGAGAAAATAAGAATTATCTGTTATCTGCAAGCTGAAGAGTAGCAGTCTTTAGCATTTTATGTTTATCTTTCTAGTATTTTCATGCACATACATACAATGCGTGTACTTCTAAAATTGAAAATCAGTTTATATTATACATGCTTTCCTAAAATTACTCATGAACAGTTCCCCAACTCTGCATGTATTATTTTACACCCTCATTCCTAATAATTACATAGTATTCCATCGCATGATGGCAACTTAATTTTTAAATCAAATTCACTATTTGTAGACTTTAAGGTTGTTCATCATTTTTTACTATCTCAAATGGCATTCTAAGCCTAACCCTATCAAAAATTCATTTTTATTCTTGGCACACATTTTGACAAAACACTTAAATCGATGTAGACATAAAATCTTTTAAAGTATTTTTAAAAGCAAATTTTAGGGAAATACCAAAATAAAATACTTCTTTGCACTTCCTTGTCCTTAGGCCTCCCTTACCTATTGATTTATTGTTGAGACATCTTCTGTATTTTACATACAAGAGCAAGTGCTCACACGTTTCTGGATGTATATAACCTTTCGTGATGGCAGTTAAGCTGTGTGTTCTGTTGGTTTCTCCATCCTCTACATCATAACTGCAGCACATGTTTTTACGACAAATATCTCTAAGGCCAAATATCCCCCACTAAATTAAATATCACACTTGAATTAGTGTTGGTCTCAAGTGTGTGAGGGGTTTATCGTAGCTAGCTGGATGTCTGGTGCACTGGTGGGAGGTCACCGAGGCAGGAAGTGGATGTTTACATAAGCTTATATTCATTGGTTCCTTCAGGGGCATCATGGGAAATAGACTCACAGAAATCATTCTGACTGAGGTCTCGCTGTGTGCTGAGTGTGGGTCTTGAGACACTGAAAATTCAGTCTGGGACCAAGCTCTGGATAATCTTGAACTTTAGCCTTAGGCATTTTGACATGAAAGGGTCTTTTAGAGGAAAAGCAGTGCATGAACCCAAGCATAAGAAAGAAGGCATCATCTCTTACAAATGACCACTGCTTGAGTATTTGTGGAGAATGCCTTTCTTTGCTCCAATTGATACACACTGTAAGAGATAGGAAGGAGGCAAAATTGAAATCACTGCCTTTCCTAAAAGAAATGCACGTTGTATTTGGGAGTAAAGTGTCTAAGCAAGCAGTCACAGAACAACACAGTAAACATCATCATAGAAACACATAAAATAAAGAGATGGAGTGAGCAGGAACAACTGACTGATGTGGGAGCCTGAAGGAAGGGTCAAGAATAGCCTCATGCAGTGGTGATGCTTGGAGTGGGTTTTAAGGCATGACTGGAGACTACTTAGGGGGACAAACAGCATTTCAGAGACAGAAAATATGTACAAAGGCAGGGAGACTCCAGACAGTCTATATATTTATCACGAAAGGTGTTATACATCACCCAAACCGTGGATTTCAGCTGTAGATTTAAACCTGGGGATTGATATACATGGTCAGATCTGAGCTGTCGACAAAAAAATTCACACAGTCTGTGAAAGATCAGTTATAAGGTGACAAGACTCAAAATAGGGAAACTAGAAATCTAACAGGAGAGAAAACGGTGGCTTGGATGAAGGTAAAGGCAAGAGGGGGAAAGCAGATGGGATAGATATGGGAGAGATTTAGGAGATGCAAACAGAGAGGTTTCGGTCACTAATTAGATGAGAGGATGGTAGGACTTGGTCACTAATTAGAAGGTGATGGTGAAAGAAGTTAGTATATAGCTCCCTGATTTCTGGCTGTGGTGGTTTGATGGATGATGGAGATTTTAAAGAGATTGAAAACAGCAGGAGAAGCACATTTTATGAGTTCAACTTTGGACATAATGCTCTCCAGATGCTGGGGGGTATGTGAGTAAGGATGTCTAGGTAGCCATGGGTTATATTGACGTTGCTGTTCGCTCAGTAATGTTCAACTCTTTGCCACCCCATGGACTGTAGCCTACCATGCTCCTCCATCCATGGAATTTTCCAGGCAAGAGTACTGGAGTGAGTTGTCATTTCCTTCTCCAGGCTTATATTGTTATATCCTGCTGAAGATTACTGGGCTACTATGAATCACAAGACAGTAAAAGTTTAGCATTTTTTAATGTTCCAATTTTTTTTTATCAGGATCACAGCTTGTGTCTTCTACCATGTACAGACCAGAAGCTAAAGGATTTTGCAGCTTCACAGCTAGACTCTATGGATTTTCTTATGTGCAGCAGAATCCCATAGAGTATCTGGAATAACTGCTGAGAACTCAACGTAAGACATCCCCTAATTAAAGATCACTACTAAGTTAGGGATTGCTGGAAGCAGGAAAGAGGTAAAGTGCATTTCTTATCAAACAGAAACCCACACCAGTTCTAGTAGTGATTCCGATTGAAGTGGTAGCATTTGTCATGATTGGCTTTTATTTTTCTTTGGAGAACCACAGTTTGCGAGAAAACATGGCACTGTCTTTTTAGCTTGTACTTTCAGATGAAATGGATTCACCTGGTAAATTCATTCATTCATTCAACCAACTTTTATTGGGTACCCATTATTTAAGGTTCACCTTTTTTAATCTGAGGGGTCAGAGATAAGTAAGATTTTGTGCCAAATAAGACATGGCTCTGCATTTCCAGGAACACAAAGCAGTTGTTTTCCTTCATCCTTATTGCTGTAACTATTATGATTTTTACTAGTTAATGAAGATAATGGTTATAATCTGTGGTTGTGGTTGTTGTTGTTTAGTCTCTAAATGGTGCTTGACTCTTTTGTGACCCCATGAACTTTAGCCCACCAGGCTCCTCTGTTCATGGAATTCTCCAGGCAATAATACTGGAGTGGGTTGCCATATCCTTCTCCAGGGAATCTTCCCGACCCAGGGATCGAAGCTGCATCTCCTTCATTGTCTGGTGGATTTATCACTGAGCCACCAGTGAAGCTCCATACTTTGTGGTTAGGATTAAGAAAATCTTGGTCTCTTTTCTTCCCAGATAAGGTATATATATATATTGCTGGGCTAAATTATTATCCTTTTGATTCCCTTCAATTAGGAAGAAATATGATGCAATGTCAAAGTTACTCCCAACCATACTTAAGATCATATGTGTGGGACTTGCTTTTATGCAGATTCCCAGACTCAAGCTCTGGAAATTCTGAGTCATTAGATCTGAGGTATAAATCTAGCAATTTTAAATTTTTACAAGCACCTACAGGAAACTCTGCAGTTTGTTGGGTGTGCCTTGAGAAACCCTGGGGTGTTTAACACAGCAAGGACTGTGAGGTCTAGCTGACCAGAATGTCAATTTCAAGTTTATTAGGGACAAGCAATATGACCTTAGTTTTTGTGAAAACTATTTGAGCCTCAGAGTATTCATCTCTGAAAAAAAAAAAAGGCTCTATGGGCATTTTTTTAGGACTAAATGAAATTTTGCCTGTAAAATGGTTAATATTTAATTGACAATTTTAAGTTTTCTTCCCTCTTTCGCACTCTGTACTCCTATTCAGTTCACTTCAGTTCAGTCGCTCAGTCATGTCCTACTCTGTGCAATCCCATGAATCACAGCACACCAGGCCTCCCTGTCCATCACCATCTCTCGGGGTTCACTCAAACTCATGTCCATCGAGTCAGTGATGCCATCCAGCCATCTCGTCCTCTGTTGTCCCCTTCTCCTCCTGCCCTCAATCCCTCCCAGCATCAGAGTCTTTTCCAATGAGTCAACTCTTCGCATGAGGTGGCCGAAGTACTGGAGTTTCAGCTTTAGCATTATTCCTTCCAAAGAACACCCAGGGCTGATATCCTTTAGAATGGACTGGTTGGATCTCCTTGCAGTCCAAGGGACTCTCAGGAGCCTTCTCCAATACCACAGTTCAAAAGCAATTCTTCAGGGCTCAGCTTTCTTCATAGTCCAACTCTCGTATCCACACATGACCACTGGAAAAACCATAGCCTTGACTAAAAGGACCTTTGTTGCCAAATAATGTCTCTGCTTTGCAATACGCTATCTAGGTTGGTCATAACTTTCTTCCAAGGAGTAAGTGTCTTTTAATTTCATGGCTGCAGTCACCATCTGCAGTGATTTTGGAGCCCAAAAAAATAAAGTCTGACACTGTTTCCACTGTTTCCCCATCTATTTCCCATGAAGTGATGGGACCGGATGCCATGATCTTCATTTTCTGAATATTGAGCTTTAAGCCAACTTTTTCACTCTCCTCTTTCACTTTCATCAAGAGGCTCTTTAGTTCCTCTTCACTTTTTGTCATAAGGGTGGTGTCATCTGCATACCTGAGGTTATTGATATTTCTCCTGGCAATCTTGATTCCAGCTTGTGCTTCTTCCAGCCCAGCGTTTCTCATGATATACTCTGCATAGAAGTTAAAGAAGCAGGGTGACAATATATAGCCTTGACATACTCCTTTTCCTATTTGGAACCAGTCTGTTGTTCCATGTCCAGTTCTAACTGTTGCTTACTGGCCTGCATACAGATTTCTCAAGAGGCAGGTCAGGTGGTCTGGCATGCCCATCTCTTTCAGAATTTTCCACAGTTTATTGTGATCCACACAGTCAAAGGCTTTGGCATAGTCAATAAAGCAGAAATAGATGTTTTTCTGTAACATTCTTGCTTTATCCATGATCCAGAGGATGTTGGCAATTTGATCTCTGGTTCCTCTGCCTTTTCTAAAACCAGCTTGGACATCTGGAAGTTCACGGTTCATGTATTGCTGAAACCTGGCTTGGAGAATTTTGAGCATTACTTTACTAGCATGTGAGATGAGTGCAATTGTGCAGTAGTTTGAGCATTCTTTGGCATTGCCTTTCTTTGGGATTGGAATGAAAACTGACCTTTTCCAGTCCTGTGGCCACTGCTGAGTTTTCCAAATTTGCTGGCATATTGAGTGCAACACTTTCACAGCATCATCTTTCAGGATTTGAAAAAGCTCAACTGAAATTCCATCACCTCCACTAGCTTTGTTCTTAGTGATGCTTTCTAAGGCCCACTTGACTTCACATTCCAGGATGTCTGGCTCTAGGTGAGTGATCATACCATCGTGATTATCTTGGTCATGAAGATCTTTTTTGTACAGTTCTTCTGGGTATTCTTTCCACCTCTTCTTAATATCTTCTGCTTCTGTTAGGTCCATACCATTTCTGTCCTTTATAGAGCCCACCTTTGCATGAAATGTTCCTTTCGTATCTCTAATTTTGTTGAAGAGATCTCTAGTCTTTCCCATTCTGTTGTTTTCTTCTATTTCTTTGCACTGATCACTGAAGAAGGCTTTCTTATCTCTTCTTGCTATTCTTTGGAACTCTGCATTCAGATGCTTATATCTTTCCTTTTCTCCTTGGCTTTTCACTTCTCTTCTTTTCACAGCTATTTGTAAGGCCTCCCCAGACAGCCATTTTGCCTTTTTGAATTTCTTTTCCATGGAGATGGTCTTGATTCCTGTCTCCTGTACAATGTCACGAATCTCAGTCCATAGTTCATCAGGCACTCTGTCTATCAGATCTAGTCCCTTAAATCTATTTCTCACTTCCACCGTATAATCATAATTAGCACTCTGTTTTGTGCTTCTAACTTCTCATTTACCCGTTCTTTCTTTATGAGAATTTTTGTGTGTGCCCCATTTCTTTCTCACTGGACTGTGCCCTCATTGAGTACAAGGATTTGCCTTCACTTCATTTTTATGTCATCAAAATTTGCACAAGTAGGCATACACTAAAGTTCTTTCTTAGAAAGTTATCTTTATACCCTGGTATTTACTGTCTTTTATGATCTCCTATCAAAATTACCATTAATGTGTTTGCAAGATTCACACTTCCTAAAACTCACTGATTCTTGTCTCTTTATAGCACGACATATTTAGCAATAAATAGGATCACGCATTCTTTCATACTCTTATCAAGAGGAAATGCCTAATTTAAATTAAGGATTGATAGAATCAGATGCTTGTTTGACCATTCATACATTCATTCATTTGTTGCTCATAGAATGACTTGGTGACTTTGGTTATAGCCTGTGGGCTGGTAAATTTATTTACTATATCTAATTACATATATTACTTCAGGGAATACTTATTGAGCTCATACTGTGAGCCAAATACCGTTTGGGTGGTGGAGATAGACAATGAATACAACAGTTACTATGTTGATGGAGCCCATGGGATAGTAATGATAGCAAACCAATATACAGATAATTTCAACACAGTGTGGGAGACACTCATCTAGAGGATAATGCGGGATGCTTGGGGACTCCTGACCTCCCATAAATGGGGAGAGAGAGTTTTCTGAAGGTGATTATATCCATGATTAAAGCTGAAGGAGTGGCGAGTGGCAAGCTGAAAGAACAGAAATATGTTCCAGGGAGAAGCAGTAGCGTGTGTCAAGACTGGGAGATAGTGTTCCTTTTGGTGTTTTGTTTTGTTTTACCTTCTAGTATATTTTATTCAGTGATGGGTAACAACATTATCCATTTTGTGTTACTGAATATGCAGATCTGAGACTAGCAAGGAGTTTCACATCACCAATACATTTATAATTTTAAAATTTAAGTATATCTCAGCATTCTCCTATTAAATATATATTAAATATATAAATCTACGACACTTTAAAAATTGGCGTTTTTGCTCAGTTGCCAAGTTGTGTCCAACTCTTTGCGACCCCATGGATTGCAGCACGCCAGGATTCTAACAAGACAAAGGTATGCTAGAATATAGTATATGTTTCCTATAAATTTACATTCCAGACTAATAGCAAACATTAAACATAATATCTTATCCATAAACTAGCAAATTTTTCTCTGAAGCATTCAGTTCTCCCATAGCCATTCGAATGCTCACAGGGTCTCTGGAGTCTGCACTTTTCATCTAGGAGATAGCGCTCTTCACACCTGGTCATGCAGGAAGAAGCTGGAGAAATAGATGTGAACTCCTGTCATGGAGAGATGTTTTGTTCAAGCTAAGGAATTAGCTTGGTCCTGAATGTGAAGGGAAGCCATTAAAAATTCTACGTTATGTGACATAACTGTAATTCTATGCTCATGTTTTCTGACCACCATAAATTTGTGCTTTCACTGAGTTCTTTTTTTAAATCCTTATTACATGCATTTATATATTTTCCTAGGAAATTTGAGCTTAATTTTCACCATCTTTTGTGGGTTGAATGTCAAAGAGCTGGTAACACTCAATAATGGAATATAATAAAGGTGTCATCTCAAAACAGAGGGATGTTATTTTATCTATTTGAAAATAGCATATTGTCTTTGAGATCCCTTTAGGAAAGTCTAGTGTAAAATGGCTCCTTGCTGGTATTACCTCTTGCAGCCTCTCCTAATCTTTCAGTATTATTGGTAAGGATAGGTCAGGTTATGTTACAGTAATAAACAACCCCTAACTCTCAGTGGTTTTAAAGAAAAGAGAATAATATCCATCCTACAAGTCCACTGTGGCAGATTGTCAGTGGGATGGGCTTTGCTGATTCTGATGTCAACTACAAATTAGTGCTTGCCATGGGCACTTGCCATCTACCTCTCTGAGCATTAAATCATGTACTTTTGCAGCTGCTGGCTTTCAATGCACCCTGAAACGAGTTCAGGGTAAGAGAGCAGAAATGAGGTGCTCTGTGCTCTGGGAAAAACTGACAGAACAGATTCTCAGATAGTCAGCTATTTCAGGAGTCAACTTTATGAGCCCAATTCTTGTATCTCCCCATATATAAAAAGCACTGAAATCCTTCAGGGTGACAATTGTTCCTGGTGACTACAAGAAAGATTCTTCAAAAAAAAAAAAAAATTGCTTGATTGCATGTATTCCCCTTCACCAAAATCACAAATATACCAACCTTCCCCATTAAATCTTTGGAGCAGTTTCTCAGAGCTACCTGGGTGGGTGCTGTCTCGTGGATACTGTCACCTCATTTTGCCCAAAATAAACTTAACTCACGACTCTCACATTGTGCATTTTTTAAAAATCTGGCATTAATTAGTCTTTTGGGTGGGCTTCCCTGGTGGCTCAGATGGTAAAGAAATCTGCCTGTAATGTAGAAGACCCAGGTTCACTCCTTGTGTCAAGAAGAGCCCCTGGAGTTGGAAATGATGGCCCACTCCAGAATTCTTGCCTAGAGAACTCCATGGACAAAGGAGCCTGGCAGGTTATAGTCTAGGGGATCCAAAGAGTCAGACACAACTGAACCATTAACACTTTGACTTTTCACAGTCTCTTGGGCACTTAAGTCAATGGAGAAGCTGCCTCTTTGAAAGTCACTGACCAGTTAATCAGAGAAAAGTTAGAGCTCTGAAAAAGCAGTGTAGCTCACAGCACACTGTCCAGCTCACAACACATTGTCCAGGGTTGTCCTCACTCAACTACAAGGAAGACAGAAAATTCAAGCCTACGATACACCCTGGAAAGGGGGACCTCAAAGATATTTGACAAAAAAAGCATTAATTACTATCACACCAATAAAGCAGTTATGAAGTCTAGGAGAAAAGATAAAGATCATACTACCACCTGAATCCAAGAGTGACGAACATCCTTTTGCTAGAATCTTGGAGAAGATTATTCTACCGTGGTAAAGTAACATTGCCTGCCATTCCAGTAAACAAGGAACATTGCCAGTTATTCCAGTTCTACAAGGATTAAGTCAGCAACCACTGCAGCCACCCCAAGCTCCACCATGGTGTACCTTGGGGGGAACTTAGTAGTGAAAGTCTCTCAGTCGTGTCCGACTCTTTGTGACCCTGTGAGCTATACAGTTCATGGAATTCTCCAGGCCAGAATGCTAGAGTGGGTAGTCTTTCCCTTCTCCAGGGGATCTTCCCCACCCAGGGATTGAACTCAGGTCTCCTGCATTGTAGGCAGATTCTTTACCAGCTGAGCCACAAGGGAAGTTCCTTGGAGGGAACTTTGGAAAGAGTAAAGCAATGATTATTGCTTTGATGATTCTGTGCTTTGGATCATAACCCAAGATAGTTAAGATGCCCATCTAGGCAGTAATTTCAGTGAGCCTAGTCTCTTGTATCTTCCCATACATAGAAAGAGGCCCTAAAGTCATTAACCTGAGATATCTGTTTCTTTAAGATGAGAGTAATATTTGATGCTCAACTGTATGTTTTTTTTTTTCAGCAAATTAAAAAAAAATACTATATATCCTGGCTCCTCCTTTAGCTCTTTGGAGCAATTCCTCAGAGCTATCTGAGAGGCTGCATTCTGGACTGTTGTTCTCAGTAAGACTTTAGAATAAAACTTAACCTGCAAATATCAATTAAAATTCAAGATATTCTGGATTTTGACCCAGAACTTCCACTTCTAGAAGTTAAACCTGAACAAAAAGATGGGTCCAAGAGTATTTGTTACATTTTTTTAAATTTAGAAACAGCCCACATATTGATTAATAAGAAATAACTAATATGTTTATAAAATTTGATATCTGCAGTAGTTAAAAAAATGAAGTACTGACAAAAAATTACTAAGTAAAAGAAGCAAGTTGTGTATAATACTCAAATATTTGATAAATGTGAATGTGTGGGGAAAAGCATGCTCTAAACTGTTAAAAAAGAAAAAAACAAAAAACTCAACCTGCAAGTTTTAGGTTACATGTTATCCTTCAGTTAACTCTACCTAGAAGACCAACAATGGCTCATCATTGGGGAAATAAAATGAGTGACTGTCATCATCTTGGTTCATGAAACTGAGCATCCCACCTGCCTAAAGCCACCTGAGGTCTCTCCATCATCCTCAAGCTATCTTCCTCTCAGAAAACAGCCCCAGGGTTGTAGCAAACCAAGATCAGTAACTGTCCATTCATCTCAAGGTCTCTTCTTTCTGGAGTATCTTGGGTCCTCTTCCCTCTCACACTTCCAATTTTCTCACATATAATCAGAGGCTGTGATCACTATAAAACAAATGAGAACAGAGCAAAAAGTACCACACTAACTGAGGTGCAAATCTTCCTGGCTTTTGCCTCTAGCCATGCTCCAGTGAAATGAAATACTGGTAGCATTCACCAGACTCTGATTCTTTTATCCCGGCCAGTAGGGTACAGTCCTAGAATTTATAGTACAAACGCAAAGCAGTGGTCTTGTGATTTCTACCTTTTCCCAAAGGAATAATTTCTTCTAGCCAGCAAAACTGAAGAGGCTTTGGAGTCGAGTAATGAAAAGGTTATGGACACTCGTATATATGGATTTAAATTCTGACTCATCTGTGTGGACTTGAGAATGTTTACCTTTAGTGCCTCAGTTTCCATAGCTGTCAAATAAAAATAATAATAGACCCACACCATGAGGTTGCTGTGATAAAACAATCTTACACATAAAACATACAGAAAATGCCTGGCTAGGATTTTTCGTGGTATTATCACACCTCACAAGCAGCCAGAGAGTGTGCTTCCTGAGTTACAATCTATTTATGTGTGAACTGTGGGTAAAAAATAGAATTCTTCCTGTAATACCATATTTCCTGGTCTTCCAGGGAGGCCACATGTGGTTATCCCTGACAACTCTGTTCAGAGATTTGAGTGTTTGTTGCCACTTGAACTTCATTCCAGTAAAAGCCATTTCCAGCTCCTGCTGCAACAGTCAGAGGCTCGAAGACAGGTAACAGAAATGATGAAACAACAATAAGAATGTACAGTCATTTTTCATTTTCTGAACTCCCAAATATTCAGGGAGATAATTACGTTCAGGGAGATAATTATCAGGGAACACAGACTGGGTTCAATGTACTATTTTAGTTTTTTCCCTTGTTAGATTGTAAATTCAAGAAATACAACTATGATGTCCATCTTATATAGTCTGGACTTAGAAGTAGATGTTTGGGGTCCAAACCCAGAATATTTTGAAATTTAATTGGTATTTGCAAATTGGAGAAAGGTAACTATGATGTCCGTCTTCCGTAGTCTGGACTTAGGGAGGGGCACCTCTATGCAATACATGTTCAGTAAATATTTGAACAAACACTTTATTGAGTCATCTAGCCTCATGCTGGTTATATGACTGACCTGAAATAGATGCTAACATCACACTTTTTCTGAGCTTTCAGACTCCTTATCTGCAAAAACAAAGGAGGAGTAAGTCTCAAGGACTGCAAACTCAAATCCTTGGAGTGATCTGGTAAATTTTTAGTTAATTAATTAATTACTCTGGCTGCCTTGGGTCTTAGTTGTGGCACTCAGAATCTTCCTTGCATCAGGTGGGTCTTTCATTAAGATGTAAGGACTCTCTCTCGATGTGGTGCTCCGGCTCCAAAGCTCACAGGCTCAATAGTTGCAGCATCGATTTAGTTGCTCTGTGGCATGTGGGATCTTAGTTCCACACCCAGGGATTGAACCAGCTTCCCTTGCATTGCAAGGCAATTCTTTAACTATTGGACTACCAGAGAAGTCCCTGGTAATGTAAAAATAAATGTGCAAAGGCACCCCATTTAATGCCGGAAGGAGTGGTGGGGGCTGTGCCTAATTAGAGAAATGCCCCAAGGGATTTGTATACAACTATTCTCTTAACAGTAAGCATACCAGAAAAAGACCCATCCCCTGAAAAAGTAACTCATCCCGCAGTTTGCTTGCTTGTGGCTGTAGTCCTTTGCTGCACTAAGTCTGTGGTTGTGTGAGCCAAAGTTCTCTTCAAGCCTTGCTGCCTGTTCACAACTTGGCTGCAGTCAGCCTTGTTGATTCTTAATTTTTTATGAGATGTTGAGAAGAGTTTGCATGTAATTCCGGATGACTTTGTTGCCTTATTTATCAAGCATGTCTGTCTCACCAGTAACTGATCTTGAATTCCAGATAACACTAATTTATGTTCAATCCTGGACATGAGGTCAAATGACTCAACTGTGGCTTATTCCCTTACATCTCAGATATAAGGTATCACTAGATCCAGAAATGCATTATCCCTAGTGGGGTCTCTTTGACACATGGCTCCGGGAACTCATCATTTAGACGTCAGTCATTCCCTCCTCCTGGCTCTGATGTGTCACAGGTTTCCTGACAACAATTAGGGGAACTAAAATCACTGATAATCACAATCACACCTGCCCTCCTTATTGGCTCACAGGCAATTTACTTCTCTCAGCTCTTCTGTCACATAACACACCCCGGGTGTTACTTTTTCAAGCTTCAATTATAGACATTCAATCTGACAGCTTCCCTGAAGTCATTATTCTGCCCCCTATTTTCTGATATTGATCCCAAATGTTTGGGTAAAAGTGGGAAAAAAAATGCAGCCAGTCATCCAGATGTTCAGGAAGATGCAGATGTCTAGCGTACAGTGACATGCCCCCAGGTGATGGCTGCGATCTTGTAAGCTCTAAAATTGTGTAGAATCAGAATAGAAATCTTCTACCACCTGCCTTCCTTTGCATATTCAAAATGTATTAACATATCTGCCTACAGAAAGGTCCATTTGTCCCTGAGCCTTCCCATCACCCACTCATGAGACATATCAGAAGGTTTAAAATTGGGGCTTCTTCCTCTTCCTCAACCATTTTCTAGAAGCAAACTGGAACAGCTTTGATATTTATTTTCCCACTGATTTGATGCATGCTGCCATGTTGTTTTGGAAGGCAAAAACAGCTGCTGTCAGTTTTATTTGAAACAACAGTTTTCTTTCCCTGTTTTGACGACAACAGCTACCACCACCAGTTCCCAAATATCTAGAATGTATTCGGTACTCATCTGGTGGCTATAGACCTCCTATGATATTTAATCTTTAAACAATTGAGATATTGGCCTATAGTTCCCATTTTATAGATTAAAAAAATCCTAGCCTGCATCAAGGCTGTCTTATTTAAGGTGATACTTACAGGATTCATACAGAATTCAAATGCAGTTTAGCTTGATTCCAAATATAAATATTAACAACAGCAGCTGTAGGTGTTACTTTGCTGTAGGTCAGGCTTCACTATACACTATTTCATTAACCTTTGCAATACCCTGTAAATTACATATAATTCTTCTCACTCTGTGAATGAGCTATTATTCACCTATTTTTTTAAAAAAAGTTATTTATTTATTCATTTTGGTTGCACTGGGTCCCTGTTGCTGCACACAGGCTTTCTCTAGTCATGGCAGCTACTCCCAAGTTGTAGTGCATGGATTTCTCATTGTAAAGCCTCCTCTTGTTGCAGAGGACAGGCTTTGGGGCACACAGGTTTCAATAGTTGCTGCACATGGGGCTTAGAGCACAGATTCAGTAGTTATGGGACACGGACTTAGTTTCTCAGACACACGTGGAATCTTCCTGGACCAGGGATTGAACCCATGTCTGCTGCATAGGCAGGCGGAGTCTCAGCCACTGGACCACTTATTTTTATTTTAGTTCCTTCAAAGTTTGTGTCTCCGTGCAGTTTGCTCACTTCCACACTTGTTTCTTAATTTCCCCCAATTAAAACACTGGTTTTATTGGTGTCCCAACGCATTTTTAATTTAATGGTGGTACTTAATGAACACCACATATTGTGTGGGTTTATGCAGATAGATGAAAGAGATTAGATTTCTTGGAACCATTCATTTATTCTTTAAATCTTTCCCTATGGAGCATGTCCATAAAACTCTACTTTTTGTGTGGGAGTGTCTCGCCTATGAGGTTTCCACTTCCGGTATCTTGAGAAAGTGTGATAGAAAACAAGCGCCATGTAGAATCTTCTGACGAGCTATATGATCTCAGAAAATTTACCTACACTTTTGAAATTTAGCTTACTCAGTTGTAGCATGGATATATGGTACCTGCATACACACACACACACACACACACACACACACACACAGTGAGTATAATAGTTCAAATAGATTATAGACAGAAAACGCGTGTCATGGAGTAGCTGTTGAAAAGATGGTACTTCCAGCCCTAGAACACATCCCTGATACACTCAGTTTGGGCCCAGAGGACATCTCTCCCATTGAAGAAATCTCTTTCTGTTCAGTCTCCATCCAAACACACAAACGCTTAATAAAGTGTCTGACCCAGCATCTGGAACTCAATTCATATTATTCCATCCTCTGTTTTCTCATTTTTTCCTAATTTTTGTAACATGCACATATGCTTGAGAAAAGGAAGCCTTTTGAAAAAGATGACTAAATAAATGAAATAAATAATCTGGGAGCTGTGTCCTTTGTGTATTTAATCCTTACAGCAATTACGTGAATGGGAGCTATTATCTCCATTTAAATAATGAGGAAACTGAGGCCATTGGTAATGAAAATCCCCAAAGCTACACAGCTAATGATTTCCAGAGGCAAGGTTTTAGCCTGGGTTTTCCTGTCTTACTCACAGTCCTCTTACCTCTCTAAATAAATGTAAATCTCTCTCTCCATTATAAACATAGCTCAACTGATTCTGATGTAAAATTCTGATATTTAATCATGAACACATTAATTTTAAAACATTTCATAAAATATACGTACCAAGATTACTGAATAAATTTGGCTCCTGGTGAGTGAGACACTAGCCTTAGTCCCAGCCCTTTACATAATTTCTCATATAAATGATCAGCTATCACGTCTGTGCTCAATCACTCTGCCATGTCTGATTCTTTGCAACCCCGTGGACGGTAGCCCACCAGGCTCCTCTGTCCATGGAATTCATCAGGCAAGAATACTGGAGTCTAGCCATTTCCTGGTTTCCGTGGTGGCTCAGGTGATAAAGAATCTGCCTGCAATGCCTCCAGGGCATCTTCCCAATCCAGGAATCAAACTCGTGACTCTTGCATCTCCTGCATGAGCAGGTCAATTCTTTACCACTGTGCCACCTGGGAAGCCTGGCGTTTAATTCACTTACTCATGTACTGTTTAATTCATTCACTCAATCATTCATTCAGAAAACTGCACACAAACCACGTTTCTATATGGTGTGGGCTGTTGGTCTTCTTGTAACCTGGTTATAAGAAGCCCTCTTGTTATGTAGCCCAGGGCAGGATCAGGAACCCACATTCGAATATTAATGAATGGGAAATGGATGATTTTATGATGCCTGACCTTTCTGCTTTAATCCATTAGGAAGTATAGATTGGTTAGTAGTTAGCACAACTGGGCAAAAGCTGTCTAAGTGGAAAATTGATCCTGGTAAGTGCACACATAGCAGTTCCACCTGTTAATGCTTCCTATTTTAGCTTTCTGAACTTTTGCTCACAGATACCTCAAGTTCACATCTCAGCATGCCAAGCTAAATGTGGGGGAGACTTGGCATGAGCTGACAGAGATGTCATTTTTTTCCATGTTAATTAAAGGGATAAGTTGAAAGAAACGCCGTACAAATCAAAAGATCAGCCCCAGCCTCTAGGAAGCACCACTTGGTGTCTCCTCACCCAGGTCAATTGAGCTCTTCATTGAGAAGGTTTTGCAGATACTTGCAAATGTCAGTATAAGGCTCTTTTTGTTTTTTTGCTCCATAGGAAAATCCTCGACCTGGTTGCCTCTCCTTCATGGTTAAGGGCAGGGCAGACAGAGGGAACACACTGTGGTCTGGTGGAAAGGGCTTGGGAGACCTCAGTTCTTGGCCTGATCCTGTCTTATTCACTGCCTTTGTCTGGGCTTTCATTCCTTCATGGAAGAGGGAGAGGGTTGGACTGGGGAATCTTTCAGGACCCACCCAAGAACTCCATGATGCCCGCAAGCTTGCCTTCTAGTTCACGTGTACCTTGAGGTCTGCCTTTGCGCTAAGTGAGGGTTAGAAATAGGTTTCATTTCAAGTCCTAAATCCAGTTAATTGGTGTTATCTGACTGGAGCTCTATGTTGAGGAATTTCTGACAATACATGTAACTCTAGAAGGACAAGCTCCACAATGTTCCATGGAGTCGGGTGGAAGTGGGCATAGGGTCAGAGTGGTTTCCTGAATGCCTTGTAATTGCCTTCAGCGCGCTAGCTTGAGAGCTCATTGAGACAGGAATTCTGTCCTTTCATCTTTATTCTCCTCGCTCAGGGCCTTGAAAATGGCAGATATTCAGTATATGTTGAGGGATCCTGAAGGAATGAAGGAACACCACTCATGGAGTTCTGAGACTCTAGGATCTAGGGGATTTTGTTGATAGTGAAGAAGGAAACAGACAGAACAGGCTCCATGAAAGCAGGACTCTATCTTGGGCCGGACTGAGAACTTTGAGCTCTATGCCCAGTATCTATGGAAACGACATACCAAGTGGAAAACCAGACCCCCAGAAGGAAAAGCACCAGGGCTCGTACCTAGACTCTCCTTCGCCTAAAAGAATACCCTAATTATCTGTGTAACTGAATCAGTTCAGTTCAGTTCAGCTCAGTCCCTCAGTCGTGTCCGACTCTTTGCGACCCCAAGAATCGCAGCACGCCAGGTATTATGCTTATCGGGATGTCACCACAGGCCTATTAATAATTGCCCGCTGCTAACTACCTAGGCCTAAGGCATATGAGTCACAGGTTAACTTTGATTGTATCTTTCTTTTCCTTTGTTCAGACTAGTTTCAGGCAATTTGGGGAGGTGGGTTTGGGCAGGTACACTTAGGGTATGTAAGGTTTTCACAAAAACTGGTCAGGGTCCTTGGCTAAGAGGAGACTCTACCTTGGGCCTGCTGGTGCAATAAACTGCATTCCACTATCTGCATTGTCCTTCTGAGTGAGTTTGTTTCATGGAACACATGGCTACAGCAATAGAGAGTGTTTATTTTTAATGCTGATACTCCCTTTGCCCAGCCTGAGCCTGACCCTGCTGTAAATCTCAATAACAAGAGGGTGAAATGATGAATTCTATAGCAATGTGAATATATTCAAGAAGTAATGACATTTTTTCTGATGTCAAAGTGCCTGTGTTCAAATCCAAGGCCGATCATTGGCTAGGTGTTATCGTTGGGCAGGTTCCTTCACTTTACTAAGCCACAATTTCTTCATCTATAAAATGGGGATGATAAAGTACCTAAATCACTGGCAATTACAAAAACTGAATAATGTGTAAGTCCATAGTATAGAACCTGGAATATATCAAGTACATATTATTCATTATTATAATTATTAGTTACTGCTTGACCATGAACATGTACTACACACTATGCTGAAGCCAAGAATATTTCCTGCTCTCCTAGTACTTCTAAGAAAATCAAGGCTATTTGGAAAGAAAAAGCAAAAAATATTCTTATGCTTCTGGGAGGGAGTGGCATGTTGGACAGGGAAGTTGCAAGAAGGGAGAGAAACGGGAGTCTACATTCAGAGCCTCTGAATTATCTCCAGATGATTTCCCAAAGCCCTTCACTCCCTAAGCCTTACAGATCTGTAAATATTCCCTCTTTGAAGTCAAGTTTAAGGTGAGAGGCACTAAATGATTCCATTCCTGAGTCTTGGATCTAGACTGAACTGTATTCTCCAAGATACACATGTTCTTATTTAAATGACTGTTTTCTGAAATGCTTCATACCCATCACATGTTTAGAAGACCATAATCTAAGCAAAAGAAAACCACCATAGGAGTTAGATTATGGGTTAGTAGAATCATGGAGCCCTTTACTACTGTATTACCACTATCTGTGCATTCTAAGTGGCACATATGACATACACACGGCAAATTTGAAGGGAGTTGTACAAAACTGTTTGGACTAGTGCAGCAGTAAGGCTAACATTAGAAGGAAAAGAAAACATCATGGCATAGGTCATAAAGTTGACTAGTTGTCCAGTTATCGCCCAGTTATTGCCAACTAGTTGCTTGTTTACATCATGACCGGGAGAAAAATCTGAAATATAGTAGCTGATGCATATGTTTTTCATTTCCTTTACCCTATATCTCATGGTCATTATTAACACTGATGTTACTCATGCTTCTTACACTCAACTCAAGAAATTGTTTTCACAACCTTCTTCATAACTGTCTTGCTCACTTCCTTCATTTGCTAAATATGAAGTGAACTTTCTCTCCACTTACTTAAGACAAACAACATACATGTTCTTTTCTACACCAGACATGTGGTGGACACTGCCAAGGAAATATATAAACCAGATGATGGTCCTATTTCCAAGGATTTTAGAGCCTAATTGATCAAGTGTAGAAACAGGTGGTTAGATCAACTCAGATCATCATAATACAGAGCAAAAAGTAATCCAGGATCTGGAGATTTAGACCTGAAAATGTAAGTGAGACAGAAGATGAGGAAGAAAGAAGGAGAGAAAAAAAAACTAAGATACATAGTAGCCACTATATACAAGGTGCTGTTCCAGCCACTTAGCCATATTTATGTCTGTATCTAGACTTCACCTCTATCTACATCCATAAAAATTATACCTGTCATCTACAAGCACATCATAAAATATAGGTACATCAGCAAGTTATTATCGTCTCTGTTTGCAAATGAGGAGGCTGAGAGTCAGAGAAGCTAAGCAGTACAAATTAAATGCATCCTTAGAAAAAGAAAAAAAAATGATAGTCAGTACAATTGCCCCCATGCCTCATCTCTCATTTGTCGTCCTGGCCTCAATATCCTTTCCCAGCATAATAACTTACATTTATTAAATTTCAGTTCTGTGTTCACCTTTTAATACATATTATATTTCTTAATGGGGTTCCCTGGCAGCTCAGATGGTAAAGAATCCACTGCAATGTGGGAGACCTGGGTTTGACCCCTGGGTTGGGAAGATCCCCTGGAGGAGGCCATGACAACCCACTCCAGTATTCTTGCCTGGAGATTCCCCATGGACAGAGGAGCCTGGCGGGCTGCAGTCCATGGGGTCTGCAGAGAGTCCGACACAACTGAGTGACTAAGCACAGCACATATTATTTAATGATAACAATGGCCCAGTGAAGGGAATGTGGTTGCCCTTCCTTGTTTCATAAATGAGAAAATAAAGGCTCAGAGAACCTATGTAAGAAGGGATTTCAAAACAGAATTCATAAATGTGGCACTCTCTGTCATCTTATGCTCCCTCTGCATGATCTGAAAATAAATATGCTTACAATACATATGAGGCGAAGGCAATGGCACCCCACTCCAGTCCTCTTGCCTGGAAAATCCCATGGACGGAGGAGCCTGGAAGGCTGCAGTCCATGGGGTCGCGAAGAGTTGGACACAACTGAGCGACTTCGCTTTCACTTTTCACTTTCACGCATTGGAGAAGGAAATGGCAACCCACTCCAGTGTTCTTGCCTGGAGAATCCCAGGGACAGCAGAGCCTGGTGGCCTGCCGTCTATGGGGCTGCACAGAGTCAGACACGACTGAAGCGACTTAGCAGCAGCAGCAGCAGCAGCAGCAGCACAATACATATGTGTGTAAGTATGTATACACACATGTGCACACACATGTATATGTATACACACATATATGATATTTGTATCATATCAAATGTCTACTGCTGATGGATAGTTTGGTGAGTGACTTTTCGGAGGCTGCATAAAAGATCCTCTTTCTCAAGTTCAAATATTTGCTCATCCTGGAGGCCTTCATTAGAGATTAACAGGAGATCCAATTTTACATTTCCCATGTTGGAACTGAGGATTTTAAATAATGACCTGGAGATTTGAATACCAACATTCCCTAGAGAGGAAGTAGCCAAATGACACTCTCTATTGCTTTCAGCAAATCCAATTAGTTGAAAGTTCAATTTACAATGAATCCTGGGAACAACTTATGGAAAGAATACTGACTAGGAATAAAGACAGCTATGATCAAGTCAAAATAACCATCATAATTAACAACTGCAATCTGCTATGTAGTTTAAAACACATTTCATAGTATTTGCTCTTTCTAATAATCCTATGAGGACATGTTATTATTTTCCCAGAATCCAGGGCCTCATTAAGTCCTGCTGATTATATGCCGTAACTGGATCTGGGTTCTAACCCTCCTTCTCCATAACCACAAACTCTCTTCTGGATCGGATCTGTCACCTGTTACCTGGGGTATTTCAGTAGCCTCCTCTTTGATCTTCCTTCCTTAGTTTTACGCCCTGCACTTCATTTCCTACCTTTATGACAAAAGGCTCTTACTAAATCACAAATATGAATTTCATTCCCTTAGGTAAAACTGATCAAATCCTATCCCTCCCAATTAGCAAAATATCTTCCCTCCCTCCTTCCCTCTTTCCCTCCCTCCTTCCTTCCTATACTCTGTTGACCACATTCTGTCTCATAAGTGTCACATGAAAATGGCAATGAGCAGGGCTGCTTCAGAAGTAGAGGTGAAAACCCCAAACAGAACCTGTCGCCACCCCCCCACTCCCCACCCTGCTCTCTGCTTCATCCCCCCCTCCTCTAATCCAAGTAGTCTATGGAGCACAGTTTGAAATGTCACTGGCTTACAGAATAAAGTTCAGACTCCTTGGGGGAGGGAAGAGCCCACATGTAACCACCCCCCAGGCTCTCAGTGAGGAATTAGCCCAAGTGACAAAGGCAGTCCAAGAGGTGGCCCTCACCCCTGCAGGTGCAGAGCTAACCTGATACATTAGGGGAAAGAGCAAAAGGTGAATGGCTAAGACATCCGTCTTTCAAACTTCTTTTGGATCAAATGAAACCTTTTGCAGTTACCTGAAAGTAATACACATACTTACATTTTAAAATGTGTACATGGGTTGTTTTTCCAACCCAAATGCCACAAATACTATGTCCTCTGCATAATCTCTCAGACTTCCCTGCCCTTCATGTGGGCTATCTATTTTGTCCTGTACTTGCTTTTTTATACCACTTTATGCTTTACTCTACAATACGACATACTACGTTGCACTGAAGCTGCAGTTTCACGTCTGTGTCTCCTCCTAGACTTTAAGAACAGGAAGCAGGTTTTATTCATCTTTTAATCAATAACATGGGGGTTGGCACACAGTAGGTACGCCACCAATATTTGTTGAATTGAAGGTGAGGATATTTTCACTTATAAGCAGAAGTACAGAAAGTATACAATCACTGGCTAATGGTATGGTTGAGATTATCACCTGTAAAAGTTGATTATTTTTTAATAAAAGGATTTGATTGACAAGAACTGAATTAACAAATGACTCTTTTCTAAACAAAGCTGTTGCATTACGAGGGGTGAGCTGTTACCTCCAAATAAAGCTGCAAGCTAATTTTGGAACCTACATGGAGTGAGATGATGCGTATGAGAGGAAGAACAGAATAAAGAAGAAACGTATAAGCAGGATACAGGGCTTTCTGGAAACTGTATGTTCTGCCCTCAGCGATCTGAGCTTTGGACCAAGAAAATCAATGCATAGCAGCGCAGAGGTGATAGATGGGTGATCACCATAGAAACAGCATGACTCTCAGAACAGGTCAAGACTTGACTGTATCCAAATCAGTATATTATCATATCTTAGGAAAGAAAACAGAGACCCAAAGTGGAGGGGTCTCCTTACTAAGGGAAGAAGGAAGGAAGAAAGTTGACAGGGCACTGTAGACCCCCGAGGGGAGAGACGCAGAGCGCAGAAAGCATGAACATTCTA
Organism: Ovis canadensis; assembly: GCF_042477335.2. Lineage (NCBI taxonomy): Eukaryota > Metazoa > Chordata > Mammalia > Artiodactyla > Bovidae > Ovis > Ovis canadensis. Next base: position 31,657,386 of record NC_091265.1, on the reverse strand, counting down.
GCTGCAGACAGAGAAGCTTCATCAGACTCTGTCTTAGCTCTGAAGAGAAATCCTTTGTGACTATCTTCATGTCTTCATTTTGTTTGGGCTTTGCTTTTCCTTTTTAGTCATTTATTTGACACAGGTGTATAAAAGTAAGTCATTAAAAGCATGCACTTTGGAGTCAAACATTCTGAGGTTCATGTCCTAATATTGCCCACACTGAAAAATGGGAACAGGGATGGAACACTTCCCATCTTGCCTTAGTGCTTTATGTTAGAGTGCATTCCATCTGCCTATGAACTGCTTGTTGCCCAGAACCGGCTCTACCTGCAAAATTCAGCAAGCCAGGAAGGCTGGAGAACCATGCCTCCAAACCCACCCTCAGCAGACCTCAACCAAAGACTTAGGGAAGGAGGTATATGAAACTGTGAAAGGGAAATGTTTAGTCACTCAGTTATGTGCAACTCTTTGTGACTCTGGACTGTCTCTGTCCATGGACTTCCCCAGGCAAGAATACTGGAGTGGGTTGCCATTCCCTTCTTCAGGGGATCTTCCTAACCCAGGCACTGAACCTGGGCTCCTGCATTGTGTAGGCAGATTCTTTACTGTCTGTGCCACCAGGGAAGCTACCCCCAATAGCTTGTATCTTTGATGGGATAGCTCTCAGGTATGTGTTCTTTTGACTGCCTGAGTTTTCCCAGGAAGACTGAGTTCCAGTCCCCTACCATGATTTCTGGGGCTTCCCTGGTGGCTTAGATGAATCTGCCTGCGGGGTGTGTGTGTGTGTGTGTGTGTGTGTGTGTAGGTATGGAGAGAGTATTATAGGCAGAGAAAATCATATATCAAAAGACCTGCCATACATGTGAAAAAAATGGAGGAAGGTAGAAACGAGGTAGGGAGAGAAAAAGACTGCCCCAAAGTTCCTTTAATCTGATCCCATGTGCATCAAACAACCACTACTTCAGTTTAGTTCTGAAAGTGTTTTTTTTTTTTTTTTTTTTAATACTAAGAAACTAGTCAGAGGTCCAGTGTGCTAACACTGCCATTTAGTCACTGAAAAGACCACCTTGGCTGCATAGGCAAACACACTGAGAGGTATTCTGGTTTAATTTGAATGTGTGTCTTATGAGCTGGGTTACAGTCTGGCAAGCCCATTAAGTTATACCAGCTCTAGGCTGCTAATAAGATGGAGTGTATGGAGGTGAAAGGCTGAGATTGCTACCCTGAGGCTGGGCTTAGTCCCAGGGTGACGCTCCTCATGAGTGTTCCTGATGGGCTGTTCTTTGGGGGAAGGCTTCTTCTTGACACCGTGTCCTTATTCTATGTCAGCGCCCAACATCCACTGCCCAACCCCCATTCTAGATTGCAGATCTCTCTGTTCTGATGCCAGGAAACAGACACCCTCAGCAACTTTATCAGCCAAGCCCATCAATGAAAGCCCAAGCAATCTTCCTTTCTCAAGCCCTGGGGTGTGGAGAAGTTATAAATCAGACAGTTTTGGTAGGGGTGAATTAAATATTTCATGGTGCAGTTCTTTGAACTCATAGAAGCGAAAGTGCTCAATAAATGCACATTATTATTATTGCTTCTGGCTGCAGACACTAGGGCATCTGAGACCCCTTACTTTTTAAGTGTTTTTTTCTCTCTCTCTGTCTTTTTTTTCAGTGGTTGTAATGAAACTTATTTGCTTATAGGTATTACCCTGGTAGTCTCTGTTGCCTTTAATGCTGAGTAACTTCGAGAGCCAATGACCGCTGGAACCACCGCAGCTCAGACATCATCAAGAAGACATATGTTTTATTCCTAATTGGGTGGTATGGATTATTTTTCTTTTCAGTATTACTGGAAAGCAGTATGAGCGGATTTTCCAGAATGGTGCAATAAAAATAAAATTTGATTGATTAATTCAATAACTACAGCTAGGAAGCATCTTGTGCGGCAGTGGTTAGGAAGCATCCAGAGCCCTATAGATGGAGGCTGTATAACTCATGTCTGTTTGAGACACAGACTCCTGAGCGAGATGCCGGCTTCTTAGGGTACAGCTTACTCTTGAAAGTAAGAGCCAGGTTGAATGGCTTATTTTCCTCCTGAGCTTCATCTGGTGAGTTATAACTGTGGGGCATCAGGGTAGAGATGGTAAATCATATTTATAAAGCTCTTCAGCAGTCACCCTCCATTTTTGCCCTGATTCTGTAGGTAGAAGCACTTAGCTCTTGCCTTTGGGTAGAACTCAGGGGATTCCCAACCCCAAGGAAAGGCCCGCTGGAAGGATTATTAATTCATTGCCAAGGTAGGGAATTTCAAGCAGGCATCACGAGACTGAAGATATTGTATGCAGAATTCTTCTGTGCACAGTTTTCTTGGAAATAGCGATATTAGTTTCTCCAAGATGTCTATGAGTCCCCAAAAGGTTAAAAGTCGTGGCAGTAGAGTATATATTCACAGGCTGGAGGCACTGGAAGATAGATGATGTTTCTAAAATGCATTTGTGGGACTTCTCTGGTGGTACAGTGGATGGGAGTCTGCCTGCCAATGCACGGGCTAGATGCTTGGTCCCGGTGAATTCCACACGCCTTAGAGCAACGAAGCCCCTGCATCACAGCTACTGAGCCCATGCTTTAGAACTGTGAGCCAAGACTCCTGAGCCTGTGTGCCAAAACTGGTGAGGCCTGCATGCCTGGAGCCAGTGCTCCACAATAAGAGAAGGCACCACAATTAGAAACCCTCACCTCACAAGGAAGAATAGCCCCTGCTCACTGCAACTAGAGAAAGCCCACACACAGCAATGAAGACCCAGTGCAGCCAAAAGATAAATAAAAAATCAAATGTATCTGTGAGCCGAGAATGGCCATTTGGTCAGAAACGTATTTTTTTTTCCATCTGAGGCTATTATTAATATCTAAAACTGACTGGATTTACAAAAGGCATTGAAGTCCGATTTAGGACGGGGTCTGTATGAACAAATCACAGGTGCTGTGGACTCCTACTTAGCCTTCAGGGCTCATTTTAAATGTAATTTCATCATAAAACTTTGCACACATATAATATGCATACTTTTTTAAAAATTGTCTTCTTTCCCATTAACGTTGAGCTCCTTGGGAGAGAAACGGAGTCATTTTCGAGATTACACTCCCAGACCATATCCTCAGGTACAGTCTATAAATGTGCAGGGACTGAATAAGTGGAAGGCTCCCTGTGTGATGGGAACTACATCAGCAGAGACCTGGAGGTGAATGTGGGTCTCTGTGTTAATCATGTGGCTTTATGCTGTGAAGGAGAGCTATTCTACTAGCGTAAGTCAAATTGGGAAATACACTATTTACAAATGGTGGGCAAGAAGGGAACAGGCTAGCTTCAGGAATGATTGGGAAGAGAGCTCAGCGCATCGAGACCTTCATTATCATCATTTTCGCTGCTTCCGTTCCTCCACTGGCCCAATGGGTTCCCACTACAGAGAGATGATTTCCCTACAGGGATGAACAGCTAACTTCCTTTGTTAATGTTTACATTCATTACTTCCTTCCTCTGAATGGGCAGCAACTTTTGTAGATAAACAGACTAAATCAGCTTTCTTTCACCTTACAAGCGAAGAAACAAATTCAAGGGGGTCAACTAAACTGAAAAATGTCACATAGCTAGAAAGCAGTGGAGCAAGAAATAAAACCTTTCAGAAAAACTTTCAAAAAAAAGTTTGTGGACATGAGAAAGGCTGAGCTTGAATATTGTTATTGTTGTTTAGTGGCTAAGTTGTGTACAACTCTTTCGTGACCCCATGGACTATAACCTGCCAGGCTCCTCAGTCCATGGGATTTCCTAGACAAGAATACTGGAGGGGGTTGCCATTTCCTTCTCCAGAGAATCTTCCCAACTCAGGGATCAAACCCAGTCTCCTGCATTGGCAGGAGGATTTTTTACCACTGAGCCACCATGGAAGCTAGAGCTTCAATATTACTTACACTCTTATTTAAAGACTGTTGTTTCATTGTCTGAGTGATAGACAGCAATTAGCCATGCCTTTCTAAACTTTGGTCTTTCTAGCTGGTAAATAGAGGGCAGAATAACATCAGCTCCCCATAGCTGATTGACATCTATCTATCTATGTGTCTATCTTACACATAAATATATCATTTCACTTAATAAACTATTATTAATATATATGTACATATATAAGTAATGGGTTGGCAAAAATTTTTCATTCAGGTTTTTCTGTAACATTTTATATACATATATGCTGCTGCTGCTGCTGCTACTAAGTTGCTTCAGTCATGCCCAACTCTGTGTGACCCCATAGCTGGCATCTCACCAGACTCCCCCATCCCTGGGATTCTCCAGGCAAGAACACTGGAGTGGATTGCCATTTCCGTCTCCAATGCATGAAAGTGGAAAGTGAAAATTGAAAGTGAAGTCACTCAGTTGTGTCCAACTCTTTGTGACCCCATGGACTGCAGCCCACCAGGCTCCTCTGCCCATGGGATTTTCCAGGCAAGAGTGCTGGAATGGGTTGCCACTGCCTTCTATGTATATATATAGAGAGAGTTGTTTTTGTTGGCCAGAAATTTGCACTTTTATATACATGCATACCTAAAAGTGCAATGATATATTTGAAAATTCTTGGCACATAGACTGTCAAATAAATATTGACAAAGTCAAGTACATAATCCATTTAGCAATGTATAAAATATAATTATGAAATGTACTTCATAAATACCCTACCATTAGTTTAATTTTTATTTGCCAACATTCATTTTCTCTTCTATCTCACAGTCATGTATATTTTTTGGTGTACCTTATTACATTTTATTTGACATGCTATTCCAAATACAAACCCATATCCTTAGAAAGAGTTTTCTATCCTTTCATTCATCCAAAAATATTTATTGGGCACCTATCGTAATGGATGCCTGACACTGGAGGACACAGCAGAGAATACGACGGATCAAGTCCCTGCCTGTGTGGAGTTTACATTCTATAGGAGAAACAAATTACAAACTCTAACGTAAATGAATGCATAATAAACTTTCAGATTGAAGAGATAAGGAGCATTAAAAATGGAAAGCAGCAAGGGGATAGAGAATGAGGAGAAGGTGAAATTTTATATACTGAGTTATTAGAACTTTATCTAAATGAATAAAATCTTTAAAAAACGAAGAAACTGAATGTTAGGTTAGAAGAATATTTTTGGCAGAGAACACAGCAAGAGCGCAGGGCTTAGGGCAAGAGTTTGCCTTCCTTTAAGATTTGTAAGAATAGCAGAGTAACTGGGGGAAGGTGATAGGAGATGAAACGGTGGCCAGGGTACAGACATGTGGGGGTCGTGTGGGCATGTGAAGTGTCTGTGTAACCTTCTAAGTGCACTGGAAAATCTCAGGGACACTGGGGAGTCCCTGAAAAGCAAAGAAGGCACTTGTATGATTTTCTGGGTGATGGGCAGACTGCTGGGGGCAACAGTGTGAACAGAGACATCAGTTTTGGTGCCATTGTGATTGAAAGATGAGGATGGTTCCAAAAAGGAGTCCTGAAGGCAATGAGAATTGATCAGATTTGAAAAATACTTCTCAGGTATTAGCTGACAGGGTTTGATAATGGAAAGGAGGAGGGTATAAATCTTATTTGCATTTTAAAGGAAAAGAGATAGACACTGAACACTCTGTTTTCTAATAATAGCCGACATTTACCGAGCACGATGTGTCATGCCCTGGGCTAAGTGCTTTATATTTATTATGTCAGTTAATACCGGTTCCCCATCACAAAATGGTTTGATTTTGTTTACTTTGCTTATTTTTATTTTAAATTCTAACTCTCTGTTTATATAGATCATGATCTTAATGGCTCGGTGTCTCATTTCTTGCCCTGGTTCAACAATTAAAACTAATGACAGATATAACTTTTAAAAAACATAATGCCTTGAGTTTTCCTAGAGGAGGGTTTCCTTACACACTCACCTATTAGTTCTCTGTTCTCATGTTCTTCAGATAATCACTCATGGCCCACTGGCGAGGTGGGTTCAGATCCGTGGGACAGGATGAGCACCTCTATTCCTGGCAATCTTGATATACAGCATTGGGAATGTAATTCGTATTACTATTATTTTGTATACTCAGCATGTATGAAAGGACAGCCGTAGTGATTTGCACTGAACAAGAATATTTAAAAACAAAAATTCTTTAAATAGGTCCCAGGTAGAGGCCATTATAATATGTTTCATTAAGTCTAGCTCTTGGAGAATCAGATTAACTCACTAACTGGTTTTCTATACCTGAAGGTTCATGCAGTAAAGTGCTGTTTGTGTCTATGAATACAGGTGAGGGTGAGAACCAAAACTGACATTTACTTTGGCTGTGGCATGGTCTTGCAGGCTTTAGCTGCAGAATAGCAGGCACTGATCATCCAGTAGAACACAACCAGCCATCTTCAAAAATCAATGCAATTGATCTTCAAAAAAAGTGAAGTCACTCAGTCATGCCTGACTCTTGTGCAACCCTATGGACTATAGCCCACAAGCCCCTCTGTCCATGTTATTCTCCAGGCAAGAATACTGGAGTGGATTGCTATTCCCTTCTCCAGAGGATCTTTCCAACCCAGGGATTGAACCTGAGTCTCCTGCATTGCAGGCAGATTCTTTACCATCTAAGCCACCAGGGGAAGTCCAAAAATCAATGCAATTGATCTTTACCCATGCATAATCGACTTCTCACTCTTTCAAGTCATTGTTTAAAGTTTTGATAATTTACATATTCATTGGACCATGGAGAAAGCAAGCAAGTTAAGAGAAACATCTGCTTTTGCTTCATTGACTATGCTAAAATCTTTGACTGTGTAGATCACAGCAAACTGTAGAAATTTCCTAAAGAGATAGGACCACCTTACCTGTCTCCTGAGAAACCTGTGTGCAGGTCAAGAAGCAACAGTTAGGACCAGACATGGAACAACTGATTGGTTCCAAATTGGGAAAGGTGTACAACAAGGTTGTATATTGTCAACCTGCTTATTTAACTTCTATGCTGCATACATCATGTGAAATGCTGAGCTGGATGAACCAAAAGCTGGAATCAAGATTGCCAGGAGAAATATCAACAACCTCAGATACGCAGAAGATATCACTCTAATGGCAGAAAGTGAAGAGGAACTAAAGAGCCTCTTGATGTGAGTGAAAGAGAATGAAAAAGCTGACATGAAACTCAACAGTCCCATCACTTCATGGCAAATAGAATGGGAAAAAGTGGAAGCAGTGACAGATTTTATTTTCTTGGGCTCCAAAATCACTGCAGATGATGACTGCAACAATGAAATTAAAAGATGTTTGCTACTTGGAAGGAGTGCTATGACAAACATAGACAGTGTATTAAAAAGCAGAGACATCAATTTGCCATACAGTCAAAACTATGGTTTCTGCAGTAGTCGTATAGGGATGTGAGTTGGACCATAAAGAAGGTTGAGTGCTGAGAATTAATGCTTTTGAATTGTGGTGCTGGAGAAGACTCTTAAGAGTTCCTTGGGCTACAAGGAGATCAAATCAGTCAATTGTAAAGGAAATCAACCATGAATATTCATTGGAAGGACTGATGCCGAAGCTGAAGGAAGCTCCAGTATTTTGGCCACTTGATGGGAAGGGCTGACTCATTGGAAAAGACTCCAATGCTGGGAAAGATTGAAGTCAAAAGGAGAACAGGGTTCAATAGCATCACTGACTCAATGGACATATATTTAAGCAAACTGGGAGAGAGTGGAGGTCAGAGAAGCCTGGCATGCTGCAGTCCATGGGGTCAGAAAGTGTAGACATGACTTAGCAACTGAACAACAACAACAATTTTCATATGAATAATAAAGCAAATAAGTAACACCCTCAGTTGGGTTTTGGGCAATGGTGCATAGCGAATATATGTAAACTGAAGGAAGAATAAAGGATCACTGATAGTGCTTGGGATAGCTCTTATCTTTCATTCCATAGTATGTGAAGTCTAAGAACTTTATTGATTAGATGACACATTCCTAGAAACTTGGCAACCATATCCAGTAGGCCCCTGGATAACATGATGCTCTTGGATACCAACCCACACAGCATGGGTTGCATGAGAGCATAATACCTGGAAGCCAGGAGTGGCTGGTGGTTCTAACATCAGTAAGGAAGTAAAATACATGTATAATGGTCCATTGCTATGTTTATTTTAAAAAAGACAGTCTATTGAGCTTAGCTAATAGACTGTCTTTTTAAAATAAAAAGACAATAAAATAAAAACAATAAAAAATGAATAAAAAAATAAAAAGTGAAAACCAAGTTGAGCTTGGTTTTGTTCTTGACTCTTTAACTTTATAAATTATTTTACCAGCTGACAATTCAGTTTTCTTACTTCTAAAATCAATAGACAAGACCAGATAATCTCTCATGTTCTTTCTGTATGTGATTTTCTGGGAAACTAATTGTTCTTAAAAGCATAATTTCAGAGTTAGCACAGTGAAAGATAAATTTATGAACATTTGGACCAAATCAAATATCTTTATGAAGTCCCAAGTAAAAAAAAAAAAAAAACAATTAAAATAGAAAATAAAAGCCCTCATTCATTCTGCAATGTAAAGACATATGCATTCACAGTTGGGCAGGATAAACACACCTCCTCCGTTAACTTCTAATCTTCTCAATCTGATAAGAAATAATCAAGTTTGGAAAGGTACAGAAGAAATAGATAATAAGAACAGATGAATAACTGAGGAAGAATCACAGAAAGCTCTTTAAAAACTGTCTGCCTAAAACGCATTAGATCCAGAGAGATTTAATGGTGATTTAATTCAAGCATTCAAGAATATGTAATACATTCATCATAATTTATTATAGAGAGTAGAAAATAGAGAAACTATCCAATTCATTCCATAAGATGGATTTGATCCTGATTCCCAAAGGTGATAAGATACTATGCAAAAATGAAAGGGAAACAAAATCATCTAAACCATGACCATAGATTCAAACTTGGAAATTAACTACTTTAAAATAGAGTTTAACAATCTAATATTGCTGATCCAACAATCCAATAGGAATAAGCCTAGTTTCAATATAAGAAAATTGAAAAATGCAATAGAAATTTATCAGTAGGATAATAAAAAAATAAAGGTAGATGATTACTTTAATATTCTCTAAATACATTTGATGAAATTTAATAACATTTTCATTTTTCAGGGTAGAATAAAATAATTCCTTCTTAATATAATGAATATTCCCATTTTAGACTCTCAACTAAGTGATTTTTTTACTAGCGGACACAAGACACAGATCTCTAAATTAGAAGTAAAACAAGTTTATCCACTCTGTCCACCCTCATTTAATATTACTTAAATGAGTCTAGCTAGTACAATTAAGCAAAGAAGTAAAACTAATACTTATTAAAAAGAAAGAAAAAAATCATTATAAGACCTTTAAGCTTTGCTTGCAAATCTGATATCCAAAATACTCTGAAAATTAAACACTTTACACGTAATATTACTTAAATGGGTCTAGCTAGTACAATTAAGCAAAGAAGTAAAACTAATACATATTAAAAAGAAAGAGAAAAAAATCATTATAAGACCTTTAAGCTTTGCTTGCAAATCTGATATCCAAAATACTCTGAAAACTAAACATTTTGCACTACTCATTTTTGATGCAAAATCTGACTTGAGCTTCTATAAAGCCATTTAGTATGACTGTACTGCTGCAGAAATATTACTATGTTTTATTAATATGCTTCTTCCCAAGGTTCTGCTGGGGGTGTTATGTAATATATAGGATATGCAACATATTACCATTCAAAATTCTGAATTATAAGATATATCTGGCCCCAAGGATTTTAGATAAAATGTGAATCTCTATTATGTGCAGACTATACATCAAGGGCACTTTATAAGTCAGATTATATTTGTTAGAATAAAATTAAATTAAATTAATAAAACATTTTCTATAAATGACTATAGTAAACAAAGTCAATGATAAAATGTTTATTTACATATCTGTTTACCCCCTCCATGGGTAAAGTGCTTGAGGGAATGGGTTATATTTTGTTCATTTCTCTACCCCACTTGTACCCAGAATATTACTTGGCATGGAGGAAGTAAATAGATATTTTGTTTTAAAGAAGAGATGAGTGTATCAATAAGAAAATTGTTATTAAGTTTTCCAGTTTTTATTTTAATGTATAAATTTTATACAATTCTAATCAATATTCCAACAAGAATTTAAATTTGATTTGATTTGTTTTAATTTCAAAATCTAAGAAGAGGCTGTTTAAACTTTCGTTTGTAAAACAAAACTGGCAGAAGTAACAAAAAACATTATTGAAAAGACAAATAACTAAAACAGAAACCAGGCTCGTGCTGGAAAATTCTGCTTACCCTTAGAGTGATTTTTGACAAGTAGCTTACCCCTTCTAAGTACCAATGTTCATGTGTATAAGATAATAATCAATAATTAGATACCACCAGAAAACAACTAGAGTTCATCAGTTAATTTGGTAAAGTTGCAGAATACAAAATTAATACATAGAAATCTGCTGCATTTCTACATACTAATAACAAATGATCAGAAAAAGAAATAATAAACTATAAATAAACCTACCTAAGAAGGTAAAATACTAATACTTGGAAAACAATTAGACATTGAATAAAGAAATTGAAGACAACACAAACATATAGAAAGATATAACATGCTCTCAGACTGCAAGAACTGATGCTATTAAAATGGCCATACTACCCAAAGCAATCTACTGATTCAACGCTGCTGCTGCTGTTGCTAAGTCACTTCAGTCGTGTCCGACTCTGTGTGACCCCATAGATGGCAGCCCACCAGGCTCCTCCATCCATGGGATTTTCCAGGCAAGAGTACTGGAGTGGGGTGCCATTGCCTTCTCCAGCTGATTCAATGCAACCCCTATCAAAATACCAAAGACGTTTTTCATAGAACTAGAAAAAATAACTTTAAAATTAGTATGGAAACAAAAAGCATCCTGAATAATCAAAACAATCTTGAGAAAGAAGAAAAGAGCTGGAGGAACCATGTTCCCTGACTTCAGACTGTACAATAAAGCAATGGTGAAAAAAGAGTATGATACTGGTATAAACGATATGGACAGCTACATATAAAAGAATAAAATTTTTCAAAAAATTCTAACACCACATATAGGTCTTTTACCTAAAAGTAAGATCAGATATCATAAAATTCCTAGAGGAAAACACGGGCAGAACACTCCTTGACATAAACCATAGCCATATTTTTGTATGATGCACAGAGAGTCTAAGTCCCCGATTTTCATTGTTCATACATGATAAGGACAGGATTCATGTCTAGAGTCCATTTGCCTACCTTGTTGGAATACAGATGTTTTCCATCAATTGCTAACATGAACTGCTTAAACAAAATAATGCTGGCCAAGCACCTCAGGTAAAGCCTTATCTATAGAAAGTGGCTGATGCTTTTTCAACTACAAATGGAGGAATAGAGAGGCTGAGTTTGTACATCCGGAAAACGAGCCATGGACAATGATCTCAGGGAAAGCAGGACAGAGGAGGTAAGTCCCGGGCTCAGACAGTAGACTTCATATAGAAGATGGAGCATCTTTTCTCTCTCTCTTTTTTTTAATGCAACTTTTCCATAACTGGATAAAAATCAAGTTTATTTCTTCCTGCTCTAAATGCTAAGCAGAATCTCAAAAATTCAACATTGATCCTAACTACTTACTATGCTTTCCTAAATGAAGGTAGGGCCTGTGGGAGGGAAAAGGCTATGCTTTCTTAAAGAAGCTGAATAATTAAAGTAGGCTCAGCAGTGGTACCTAGAACCAGCATTTCTGAAAATTACAGTGTTGCTTGCTCTCTTCTCTACCCAGTGATGAGTTAATCTGCAAGGCTTGGATCCCTCCTCACCTACAGCGGCCCCACAACCCCTGTTATACCGTATGCATGTAGATTTTCCTTGCTTAGTGCATAGCCCTCTTCTCAGAGGAGGGTCCACCTGGGTCTAGTCCCAGGACCTCTTGGTTAAAATCCCTTCCTGTTCCCTGGTGGTTTCCCAGAGCAGCTGTAACCATCTCATCCCATTTCTTCCCCACTCTTCAGTGTCACTTCAGGAGGATTTGCTGAGTGCCTGCCACATTCCAGCACTGTGCCAAGTCCCAAGAAAATGGTGACAATTTAAAAACAAAGATCCAGCTCCCAAAGGCCTCTCAGTTACAGAGAGAAAGACACACATCACGGGATTGCTGCAATCTTCAGAATAAGTGTATGCTGAGGAATTTGAACTTTAATGTAAGGGCAATCAGTAGCCACTGAGATTTTGCACATAGAGATGGTTACACAGGTCTTCCTGCTTCAAGCTCATATTGAGTCTGACATCAACCATGTCCCACGAATAGCATGGGATTTCCTTTTCTCTGCACACCACACCTGGTTTGGCTGGAAATGGCCTTTGGACACTATGTCCTTAATGGCCCAGCTTTCCTTTAAGGCCAGACTCAGCAGCAGGAGATTTTTCTCCTTGTCCTCTTGCCTGTGCCATATTGTTACCTAGTTTGAGTCAGTTCTTAAAACTAAAGTATGGTCCAGGAGCCACCAACATCAATATCACCTGGGAGCCAGTTAGAAATGCAGAATCTCAGGCCACACTGAAGAGCTATCAAGTAAGAATCTGAATTTTAACAAGATCCCTCAGGAGTCCTGTACCCACTAAGGTGTGTTTCAGTGAACTAAGTAGGTTTCACTATGGAGCTTTTTTACACTGTGACCGAATCCCATCCCTCATGTGCCAGGCATTCACAGAGAAGAGAACAGATGTGTGGCAGGAAACTGACATCCTGTGAACCAGGTTAGTTAATGCCTGAGGTTTGTGGGCTAGAAACACTGCATGTTATTTTATCTTCTAGCAGTCTTGCTGGGGGATTAATAGCATTCTCAGCTCACAAATGAAGTGAAGCTCAGAGCATCTAGAACCACACAGCCAGGATCACTAACCTCACTCATTTTTCTCTCCACAGCTCTTTGTGAACCCCAAGAAGCATGAATCCACTACCTCGACTGATCCACAATACAGGAACCTACCCCAGTAAGGAAAGATTTTTGCCAGTCCTTCAATGACCAATTCTCTGTTCTGCCAGCCTCGAATGGCCCTCTCTCTATCTCAGCCAGGCCCAGTGTTCAGCTGAAAAGCAAAGGTCGTCTTACAGGCTTAGAATTCCCTCTAGGGTCCCCTCCCTCTCCACTTGCATTTTGCCTCTCCTTCCTACACAAATAGCGCTGGTAGATTTAATATTCCATATCTCACACTTGACTTTCAGATTCTCGGTTAGCACAATCCTATTTCAGAGAGAGAAATCAAGCCACTGAGAAGCCTACTGCCCCCAGAGCGGGAGGGAAAAGCAGACAATTCGACATAACTGCCTAACAAAGTGTATTTATGAACATCATTGGAACAAATCTCTCCCCATAATCACAGTCATCATCTCCTAGTGTCCCATCATGGAGATACTGGGAAACAAGACTTGTAACCTGATTTTCTATCAGCTGGTAGTGGCACCACCCACCTCTAGCTTCCCCAGCTAAGCAGCATATGACTCACAGCTTCCTTCTAACTTCGAAAGCACTTTGGGACCAAAAAAGAAAGAAAGAAAACTATATTAAAAAAAATACATTCCATCAGTAGCTTGTGTCTTAATGCATCAGGAAACTGATCACCACAGATGCTTTAAAAGGTGCTGACATGAATTTCCAGGGGCTTAAACTCCTTGGAAATTGATCTGACAGTAGGAGAAATGCAACCATTTGATATGGAAAATTCCAAGCTATTCTTTGAGAAAGCGGAGCCCTGATTTTCTTAGCTTGAGTTTCTTAGCTGTCCCCTTCCTGACACTTCCCTGAGCCCCCAGTTCAATTATCCCCTTCCTCTAGCCCCTTCTCTCCATTTCTGCTGCCGCTGCCCGTATCTACCTCCTTCTTCCTCTTCTCATGGAGAACACTGCAAATATTTATGTGGGTTTCTCTGACTCTAAGCTCTTTTCCCTCCAAGCTGTGCTCTGCTCAGTATTATTATTGTTCACCTACTTGTCTGTTTACATATAGTTTTTTCATTAAGACCACAAACTCTCTACAATTAGGGACCAGCCATGTCCCCTACTTTCTACCTATAGAACCTAGCGTGGAACATGGCACAATGCTATGGAGTGGAATTAAAATGACTATTCAAAGAATAAAGAGCATCCCAGAATGGTTGGCCTTTGAGGAAAAATGTGTCCCAGGGAACTCAGTAGAGTCAGCCCCTTCTGATGAAGACAAATTTTGCAGGTCATAATAAGCGATATCCTCCCCATTGCTCTAGCTCCCCTTCTTCTCTGCCAGTCAGGGCTCATCCTGGGTACAGAGACACAGGGAAAATCACACAGCTCTCTCCAGCCGAAATTCTATTAAGTAAACATCAAACATTAAATGTGCAACAAGGAGGCACACAAGCTCTGCCGGAGGGGTTGCGAAGGTCTGAGAAGTGTCCATCCTGTTAGCCTCATGAAGCAAAGCATTTACGGGTTCATCACATATATTCAATTCAAATCTGCTTCATGGGCTGTAGACGTATTTATTTTAGGTGGTAAATTTCATGAATTTTAACATTATAGAAGTGCAGTAATCTCTTCCCAGCTTGAAGTTGTTATTAAATACAATCTCAATTTACTTCCTTATACTTTCTTAAAAAAAAACCTCAAGAACCTCTGTTTTAAGTTATATGTTATATACTTGTCAATAATAAATTTTCTTATGATTTATTAACAATGTGCCAGGAACTGTATTAAAGGATATGCTGTATAGTCGCTCAGATGAGTCTGACTCTCTATGACCCCGTGGATTGTAGTCTGCCAGGCTCCTCTGTCTATGGGATTTCCCAGGCAAGAATACTGGAGTGGGTTGCCATTCCCTTCTCCAGGGGATCTTCCCAACCCAGGGATCAAACATGGGTCTCCTGCTTTGCAGGCAGATATTTTACCATCTGGGCCACAGGGAAACTCGGATTAAGGGCATGCTATGTTCTAAATGTTTGTGTCCTCCCAAATTCAGATGCTGCAACCATAACTACCAGACGTGGTGGTGCTAGCATGTGAGGCTTTGGAAGGTGCATTAAGTCATGAAGTAGAACCTTCGTGAAAGGAATTAGTGTCCTATGAAAGAGGCTCCAGAGAGAGCACTAGCCTACTTTTACCTGTCTGGACACTGAAAAGGTACCAGTTATGAACCAGGAAGATGGCCCTCACCCAAGCATGTTGGCCCCCTGATCCTGGACTTCCCATTCTTTGAATCTGTGAGAATTCAAATTCTGTTGTTTATAAGCTACCCAGTCTGTTATAGCAGCTCATATAGATTGAGATGTATTTTAATCTCATGTAACTCTAGATAAATTTAAAGATAGATAACAGTATAATTTCATGACAGAAATACCCCTTGGTAACACAGTTTCATATAACATGACTGGTTATTGGCTCTCATTATCTGCCCAACCCCATTTGGAGACAGACAGAGGGGTCAGATAAAGTTTTTGTTTTCTGCATATGGAGGTAAGATTGGGCAGTGAAATGTCAGGCAGCCTTGTTCTGAAACTAGCAAGGTTGATTGATCCCTGGATCTGCAACATTCTCTTGGCTCAACAAGCTGACCCCAGACAGGCCACAGTGAAAGTGGGAGAGCCCCCATCCATATTTCAGCCACAGGGGATGATGCCAGCCCCCAGAGGGTGCCAGGTCACGTCAGAAGCCTGACGGGTTAAAATCGCCCAGATAAACCCTCCAACCTTTTGGCCAGCGGACAAAATAGGCTCTTCCTCCATAATTTCAAAAGTGTAGCCCCTTGTTTTATGCAATTGAATTTTCATGCCCAACTTATCCTGTTAGGGCAGGACTTACTGTACTATTAGGCTCCTATTATAGTTGAGGAAAGCAAGGTTTTCATGGGTTGTAAATAGTATGTCCAGAAAACAAAGTGGATGAGTCTCCTTCCAAAGCCCACACCTGGCTTCCCAACCACCACAACTCGTAAACAGGATGATCTCTGAACAGAGTCTGCGTGTCTGACATTTTGCTAAGAACTTTGTGTACACTCTGTCACTTAAATCTTACAACCACCCAATGGAACTGAAGTTGTATTTTCCTTGTTTTCAGATTCTAGAACTGAGGCTATCTGTGGCTAAGTAAGAAGAAAGTTTACTCAGTCGTGTCCAACTCTTTGCAACCCCATGAACTGTAGCCTACCAGGCTCCTCTCTCCATGGGATTTTCCAGGGAAGATTACCAGAGTAGGTTGCCATTTCCTTCTCCAGAGGATCTTCCTGACCCAGGGGTCGAACCCGGGTCTCCCACATTGTAGGTGGATGCTTTACTGTCTGAGTCACCAGGGAAGTCCAAGAATTCACAGCTAGTAAATGTCAGAGAAGGGCTCAAAGTAAGGGCCCCACAACTCCAGAGCTATGAGGAAGTCACTGGGGGCTGGGATGGATTACAGAGCTAGAGTTCACTTCGAGGCAGAATAAGAATGATGGCTTTTTCAAATAAGTGTTGAGAGAGAAAAAGGAAATTGAGAGTAATCTACGCTGCTCTGCCTTCAAGGGGTAGGAGGCAAGTACTGAGGGATGATGTCAAGAAGCTGATAGCACATGTTTTGAGCCTGTAACTTGGGCACATATGGGACCCAGGATGTCAACATTTTCATCTCTGAGCCATAAAATCAGAAGGGCCCTGGATATCTAGATGGAAGACTGACACAGAAAGTCTAAGTTCCTCCTCACATGCACTTGCCCACAATGAAGAAAATAAACACATAAGCTAAGCCTTGCTCCTGCGGAAGACATGATACATTGAATCGACTTGTTCGATCCTCCCATTTTAAGTTGGAGATAATTAAGATGTCTTTCCGAGAAGGCAATGGCAACCCACTCCAGTACTCTTCCTGGAGAATCCCACGGACGGAGGAGCCTGGTGGGCTACAGTCCATAGGGTGGCTAAGAGTCGGACATGACTGAGCGACTTCACTTTCACCTTTCACTTTCATGCATTGGAGAAGGAAATGGCAACCCACTCCAGTATTCTTGCCTGGAGAATCCCAGGGACGGGGGAGCCTGGTGGGCTGCTGCCTGTGGGGCCCCACAGAGTTGGACACGACTGATGTGACTTAGCAGCAGCAGAAACAGCAAGATATCTTTGACATGGCCATTTTTTTTGTTGATTTAATGATTTGATTGAATACAATGTGTTTCTGAGGGCCTCTATGCTAAAGCTGAAACTCCAGTACTTTGGCCACCTCATGTGAAGAGTTGACTCATTGGAAAAGACTCTGATGCTGGGAGGGATTAGGGGCAGGAGGAGAAGGGGACCACAGAGGATGAGATGGTTGGATAGCATCACCGACTCGATGGAAGCGAGTCTGAGTGAACTCCAGGAGTTGGTGATAGACAGGGAGGCTTGGCGTGCTGCAGTTCTTGGGGTCGCAAAGAGTCAGACACGACTGAGCGACTGAACTGAACTGAACTGAAATACAACCTCAGTTCCCTACACACTACTTTTTTTCTTGTACTGACTTAAGATCGTGAACCTTGTTGACACAAGGAATCAGGAATGGCCACAGGAATTTGTCAGGACCTAATCCTATGGTTAGGGACAGGCTGCTGCCCTTGTATCTATTTGGAGTGAGAAACAGGCCCCGAAGTGTTGTGACTGCTGTGTAGGGTGTCCAGCAGCCTGCAGGGAGGCGGGGTCTTAAACGGAGCTGTGGGAAGCTGGGCCAGCACCCCTGCTACGCCCTGTCAAGCTGCATCCATCGGACTAGGTTAGGAGTTAAGATGTTATACAATGTGACCAAAGGGATCAGAAGCAATCACACAACCTGTCAGCCAGTGCTTTCCTGATGATTCCCGGGGAAGAAGGTTGCTTCCTTGGATGCAGAGGAGGAAAGGGGCAGCACCTTGCATGGGGCAGGGGAAAAGGGCCTGTTTGGTTCCTTATGTAGTTGTGCTTGGTGAGGAAGGAGTGGAAAGTCAGTCTTATTTCCCTACGTTGACTTTAGGATTTTTGCCTGCAGGTCACAATTCTAGAAGCCTTTTCTTCTAGGACAAGAGTCTCAAAGACTCCTCTATAGCGTTTCAGTCTCCTGGGAGCCGGGCCAGAGAGCTCTGTGAGGCCTTCTGTTTCATAAAGGCTAGAGGGGGCTCACCTCCACTCACCCTGCCCTCAGACAAGGCCAGGAAATGCGACTGCAGGTTGAGGACACGTGGCGCCGGCTTGGAGGTGATTGAATCATGGCTTCTGTTTGCTGGCTACGGGGCCATGGAGCTAGCCCCAGCCTGGCGCCGAGAATACCCTGATGTTGGTAGACAGGAAGTGGATGCAGCTCAGCTTCTGTCTGAACCGTGTAGATGCTATCCTTGAATGTGTCTGCTGGGACTGACTCCCAGACGCACTGCCTGACAGACACTCCAGTGACAGAAAATGAAAACAAGGCAGGCATCTTCAGAGAGGGCATCTCATACTCAGAACTATGATAAGCACCAAATTGGCAAGGGATCATTGTCCAAGAATTCCTACCTACCGGCTGATTTCCTGCACCCTTCTTCTGATATCAAGCCTTCCTTACACACGCAGAACCAGGGAGGCAAACTAAGGACTTGACTTTATTTGGGTGAATCGTCCTAGGTTCTCCTTATTTGTTCAAACCCGTTCCTTTGAAACTGCCCTGGCAATACATAGCATCATCATTGGGAAAATGGTTTCTAGAGCCATTTTTTACCCCAGTCCAAATTGCCAACATCTGCTGGATCATGGAAAAAGCAAGAGAGTTCCAGAAAAACATCTATTTCTGCTTTATTGACTATGCCAAAGCCTTTGACTATGTGGATCACAATAAACTGTGGAAAATTCTGAAAGAGATGGGAATGCCAGAGCACCTGACCTGCCTCTTGAGAAACCTGTATGCAGGCCAGGAAGCAACAGTTAGAACTGGACATCGAACAACAGACTGGTTCCAAATAGGAAAAGGGGTACGTCAAGGCTGTATATTGTCACCCTGCTTATTTAACTTCTATGCAGAGTACATCATGAGAAACGCTGGGCTGGGAGAAGCACAAGCTGAAATCAAGATTGCTGGGAGAAATATCAATAACCTCAGATATGCAGATAACACCACCCTTATGGCAGAAAGTGAAGAGGAACTAAAAAGCCTCTTGATGAAAGTGAAAGAAGAGAGTGAAAAAGTTGACTTAAAGCTCAACATTCAAAAAACAAAGATCATGGCATCTGGTCCCAACACTTCATGGGAAATAGATGGAGAAACAGTGGAAACAGCATCAGAGTTTATTTTGGGGGGCTCCAAAATCACTACAGATGGTGACTGCAGCCATGAAATTAAAAGATGCTTACTCCTTGGAAGTTATGACCAACCTAGATAGCATATTAAAAAGCAAAGACATTACTTTGCCAACAAAGGTCTCTCTAGTCAAGGCTATGGTTTTTCCTGCGGTCATGTATGGATATCAAATTTGGACTGTGAAGAAGACTGAGCGCCGAAGAATTGATGCTTTTGAACTGTGGTGTTGGAGAAGACTCTTGAGAGTCCCTTGGACTGCAAGGAGATCCAACCAGTCCATTCTGAAGGAGATCAACCCTGGGATTTCTTTGGAAGGAATGATGCTAAAGCTGAAACTCCAATACTTTGGCCACCTCATGCGAAGAGTCGACTCATTGGAAAAGACTCTGATGCTGGGAGGGATTGGGGGCAGGAAGAGAAGGGGACGACCGACGATGAGATGGCTGGATGGCATCACGGACTCGATGGACATGAGTCTGAGTGAACTCCGGGAGTTGGTGATGGACAGGGAGGCCTTGTGTGCTGCGATTTATGGGGTTGCAAAGAGTTGGACATGACTGAGCGACTGAACTGAACTGAACCGAACTGGACTCCTACCTTCACAGCTTTCTAGCTGTGTGACCTTGGGAAAGTGACTTGAGCACTCTGTGCCTGTTTTCTCAGATGCAGGATGGGGATCCTTGTTAGTATCATTCTCATTTAAATGAGTTAACTTGTAAGTATCGATCAGTGCATTGTACTTAAATGGCAAGTTCTCATAAATGTTAGACATTCTATTTCTGACCCTGGGCTCTGCCTCGTCTTTCTGCTTCTAAAGGTCAGTCTGGCCCTTTAGACTTAGGGTCTTATTTGGTTTATATTGTTGAATGCCTGACTATCTCTCAAGGATGTTATCTTGGAGCTCCACAGTTTGATTACCAAGATAACATCCCTCTCTCTCTGTTCTGCCTTTGGGAGATCTGATTTCCAGCATTAACCTTCTAGACAAGCTGGTTCCATGAAATCAGACACAGGTTTCACCATCCAGATATCTGTGGTGGAGAACTCTAATCCAAGTCTATTCATTTGGGGGCTTCTGGACATAAATCACATCTTGGTCATCTTGGGGTCTTTCTCCCATAAACTGGCTTTTTCTGATTCAAAAGATCAGCCTAGAGACTGCTCAGCTGCCTTAATTCTTAAGGCACATGGCGGGTGCTTAATAAATGACTCTGACTAACTCTCTGGTTTCTTTTCTAGACCTAGTCAACTGGTTGCAAAGTGTTTTCAGCCTCTGATTTGTAAGAGAAATATCAGGTTATTCATTTGCCCTCTGGCTGGGGACAGTTTCCTTGTAAAGGAGAGTCACCTCCTGAGCATTCTTGCCAACTCATCGAGGTGGCATTACCTTGAGTTCACACCTTGTCTCAGTGGGCTTGGCTGCCTATTGGCCATCACCTCACAATCTTCAGCTCCCTATCTGATAAACCTAGGCAAATATAAACCTTGACATGTGAGAACTCTGAATAAAGTGCTATAGAAAGATGTTCTAGAAAACACAATCAACAATAACAAATATTGTATCCACAGGTGGGAGTCACACATGGAAACTATGACCCTGGTCAGTGGGTCTATACATTGTCCAGGTGCAGAACACCTGGAGATCACAGAATACCATGATTTCTGCACAGCCCCAATGCAGAGACACAGTTAACCCCAGCGTCTGAACCAGGTATGGCTTTATGAGCAGAAAATATGACTAGATTGCAGTGTATAAATGCAACAAAAAAACCAGAGCAAGTTAAAACAAATCTATTAAAAAAATACATCATGACCTAAGCATGTTCATCTATTTCTGAGTCTTTCCACTGACATCATTTGCAAATTTTCATTAATTTGGTCACTGGCAGGTGCACAGGAAAGGCTGAATAAGAGCAGGTCCCAAAGTTTCAAGAAAAAGAGGGGGAGGGTAAAGTTTTGAAATGAGAAAATTATATCTGCATTAATTTATTTTTTATGCAAAAAAAAGTCCGGTATTATTCAATTTTTACAGAGGAATACTTTAGAAAAAGAAGAATAACAGCAGTATTTGCCCTCTTAGAATGCTCCATGGCCTTCGAAGGTGGGGTAGAGGCAGAGGAGATGGGAGCAGGGTAATCTTCATCAAGTTCTGACTCGTTCTCTGTCTTGTGTTTCCCCTTCAAGTCTCTTATTGTGGGCCATTCTCTGATCCTTTGGATGAGTCATTGGTCTAAGTGAAGTTGTCTACATGGCTACTCACAGACAATGGACCTCTGGTTTGTAGAAAAGGACATCTCATTGTTCCTTCCATGCTCCCCTAAAGAATGCCAGGGTCTCTTCTTGAAGTTAATCCTACAGAAAGCACGAGGTTGCCTACATTGCACACTCCCTGGACCTTTCTCTTCTTAAGCATCTCCTTTGTGTTCCTTCATGAATAGCCCTCCTTTTTCTTAATTCGTCTCTTATGTTGTTCCTTATGGTATAAAGTGGTAGCTTGCCTTTATTCTTCAAGGCCTGAGTTTGTGTTTTCCTATTCAATGGAAGACTTTCTACTGGACTAGTACACATAGGTTTCAGTCAGATCCTCACATATAAACCAAGGGAATTCTGCCAATGTGCTATTCCTAAAAGACATTGCAACGCAAGGGGAGTCAGCAATCCATAGTTGGGTGCACGGTGCATTTCAGCATGGCACAGAAGCTGCAGAACTGACAGCAGCAGAGGCCGCTGGAGGAATGGGAGTGGAGGGCGAGACTCCTCTCCAGAAGTATAGAGAGCTTGTTACAGTCCAAGCTAGTCCCCAGTGGCTGTAAAGATTTGGCAAGATGAAGTGGTCTGGCTATAATTTTGGATCACAATTATATGCTGAATGTTCTCATTTTTCATGAAGTCTGACTATGCTGTTGTTCAGATGGTTTCCTCTTTTGCATTATTTTTCAAGGTGTTTTTAAAATAATTCCCCATCCGCTCATGTAACTTAAGTATTTCTCTCTCCTTTGTAACCTGAAAGAGTGTCACCATCATAGGGACATGTAACAAAGTCTCATTTAGAATTGTCTTTCTTAGATGTAAGTTCTAGTCTAAATCAAAAGCTGAAATATGAAAAATCAGAGAACACCCAGTAATCTTCATGAGCTCTTGTTACAATAGGATATTGTATTTTCAAATGTATTGTAAAAAAATACTGACCATCCTAAGCCAAAAAGGTCACAGACTATAAAAGGTTAACAGAATAAAAGACCAACAAAGGAATATCTTCTGATAAATTGTAAGGGGACCCACTAGGAACACCAAAGTTGGTATAGATATTATTTTAAGCTGAAGACATTTGAGATTTAAAAGATTCAGAAAAAAAAGCCTTCTTAGAGCTTTCTTTACCTAACAGAAAAAGGGAAAAATCAGAATAAAACAAAATGTCTGAAAATGAGGACTTCCATCAATTCCCTCTTCAGGGTGTGTCTGCTTCCAGGAGAGAGGCCAAGAGTAAACCTACCATAAATCTCTCCTGGGGAGTTCTATGACCTAAAAGAAGATGGAAAGACCACTCACACCTATACAGGAAAACATTATCACAAACTTTCTTATCCCCTATTTGTTCTCCTAAAAGAACTCATTTGTTTTTCTTAAAGAAACCTATTTGGTCTTCCCATAGGAGCCTTTCCTATGAAGTTGAGTATAGAAGCCCCAAATAAAATCACTTCTTAGAATTAATTATCCATGTGTATACTGAGTGAATATGTACACCAAATTTTTCTCCTGTTAGTCTGTTTTTTTCTGTCAATTTAAATTGCAGGTCCCAAGCACTATACCTAAGAGGGTAGAGGAGAAGTTTTTCCTCCCATATACCAAACAATTTACATAAGTTCACTTAAAGATAGCCCATCCTATGTTCAATGATAACTCTTTCAGTTAACTTAAACAGAGGAACTCTGATTTATAAGAATTTTCTAAGTGTCAGAAATTCACTATGCGTTGCAAATAAAGGCTTGTCGTTTGGCTGTTTCCATAGATTAAAAACAATGCTCACAAGGAAGAAAATCAACATATTCAAGCCAAAGAAATCTGCACATTTAATATGCGTCACCTGTACCCACTGTGATGCACCTTACTGAAAAAATGTCTGTTGAGAATGCCATTCCTAATCCACAAGATTTTGCTCAAAACAAAACAGAACAGAACAATATACAACATTTATTGCTCTCCACCTCCCTCCAACCACCAAAAGACTTCTTCAAACACAAACTTGGAGTAAGTATAAGAAAACTTAATCATATATATATGATTTTTTACCTTTAGACATTCCCGTCAGTGTCCAAGAACATTATGACTCAAATTTTCTTGTGAGCAGCAATAGTATTGTTCCTAGGGAAAAAAAAAAAAGAAAAGAAAAATATGCAAACTCAGAGACTGCCTACTTTTAAATCTAGTAATTCACAGTTTATAGAAAGAAGTAAAGTAATGGGAAATGCAAGAAAGTTCTTCACGGGAATGGTCAAAACAACTAACAGTGGTAGTTTGCCTAAAAGCTAAGTAAATCAGTAATATGTGTTTTCTTTGATCTTTCTTCTAAAGATATTTTGGAATATAGGCTGGTTCTTTTAGAAACAGACATATTCTATGAATTCCTGGCAGGCAATCACTGTATCTTGGAAAAGAGAGGAAAGAATTTTTCTATGTCAGAAATGCCTTGGCCAAGTGATTTAATGACTTGGAGTTTCATTTTCTTCATCTGTAAAATGAAGGTGATAATACCTGCCCCATAGGCCTGTGATGAGGATGAAGTAGATGTGCAAAGCGGCCGCACATTGCCTTGCACGCAGCAGACACTGCCTATACACTAGAGCTCCTTTCCATTACAGTCCCCTCTCCCGCAGCCTTTTGCTTCTCTTATAATTACTTCCAACACCTTATCAGTGTTTGCTTCATGTTATTTAATTGGAAACAAAACTGAATGACTTCAGATTAAAAGTGAGCAAAAAGGAGATGACGTCAACTTCACATTTACTAATCAGAACAGCTCAATGGATTGAATGCTCCTTATGCTCTAGGCTCTGTCCTAATGACTGTATGTCAATGATTTATTTGGTCCTCACAACAACCACAGAGAAGGTGCTGTTAGAAAACTGAAGTGTGGAAGTGTTAAGCCCCTCTGTTCAGACTGCACAGCTCCTAGGTTGTAGAGCTGGCATTTGAGTCCGTGGGATCTCACCTCAGACTCGCCACCTTCACCACCCCTTCACACTGGCTTGGCCACCAGGAGACTCTCTGCATCACAGGACTGGCATATGCTCCAAGTGATGTCACACACTTGATTTTTCTCTCTCTTCCCTTCCCCTCACTTCCCTTCCTTTACCTCTCTCCTCTTCTCTTGTTTCCTTCAGCCTTTATTTTTGATCTGAATTCACTCTTTTGCTTATTTTGTTCCTCTGTTTTGCTCTGACCAACTGGGACAGAATATGAATCACTATAAGTAAACTGAGTTATCTGTCTGGGGTCAGACTTTTACTAGCCATGTCACTTAGATGAGTCACTTAACTTCCTTGGACCTTGGAGTCTGTTTTCTCTGCAAAATGAATGTATTAGACAAGATGATACCGGAAGACCTTTTCCTGTTTACTGGTCCTTTCACTGGCTCCTTGGAAGCAGTCTTAGAGCAGGCTGGTCAAGAATCTTCATAAATATGTAACTATTATGAATTCTAACATAAGTTTAGGGGGAGATGTTTATATTTACATACACTCTTCACAGAGCTTAAAAATAAAAATATGGAAGCTCAAAGAGGATAGGGAACTTACCTATGGCCACACAGAAATGGAAGAGTTAAAATTTGAAGCCAAGTTCATCTGTCTAAAGCCCATGTTCTTTGCAATGTCCAGGAAAGTATTGTCCAGACCAAGTACTCACCCAAATTAGCCTCATTTCTAAGATGTGACTCAAAACTTGCTGCTGTTGCTAAGTCACTTCAGTTGTGTCTGACTCTGTGCAACCCCATAGACGGCAGCCCATCAGGCTCCCCCGTCCCTGGGATTCTCCAGGCAAGAACACTGGAGTGAGTTGCCATTTCCTTTTCCAATGCATGAAAGTGAAAAGGGAAGGTGAAGTCACTCAGTCATGTCCAACTCTCAGCGACCCCATGGACTGCAGCCTGCCAGGCTCCTCCATCCATGGGATTCTCCAGGCAAGAGTACTGGAGTGGGGTGCCGTTGCCTTCTCCGGACTCAAAACTTAGGGTGGCAGTAATGGTCATAGCCAGTATGCACTGTGAGGGTATGAAGTGCCAGCAGAGATGTGGGAACTTTACACGTATTATCTCACTTCATCTTTCTCATGAGACCAAATGCCAGGTAAAATCATCACCTTCCTTCGATAAACGAGGAAATTGAGGCACAAACTAACATTACTTGCCCAAGACGTAGAGCTAATAAGCAGCGGATATCTTGAATCAAGAGTGACTAAAGAGTTAGCTGGGTCTTCCTGGTGGTTCTGACAGTAAAGAATCTGCCTGCAATGTGGGAGACCTGGGTTTGATCCCTGAGTTGGGAAGATCCCCTGGAGAAGAGAATGGCTGCCCACTCCAGTATTCTGGCTTAGAGAATTCCATGGACAGAGGAGCCTGGCAGGCTGCAGTTCCTGGGGTCGCAAAGAGTCGGACACTGATGTCATGATTTATGCTCATTGGCATGTGGTAGTTGGGTTGCACCGTCAAGTTCATAAGCTGCAGTTATGAATATCGATGAGCAAGTAGAGAAGGTTAGGGTTAGGGTGACTGTGAACACAGCCTTGTCGTTTAGGAATTCACAGACTCCAGCAAAGGAGAAGAGCAAGACTTGCTTTAGAAAGATTAGCCAGAGACTGCTGGGACCCTGCCTCCTGCACTGTCTCTCCATGAAAACTGCCAGCCATTGTCATTCTGTCTGACAAGGAGAAAAGAAGTGACGGAGTGCATCTCTGGGGAGGCTGGTTGTCAATAAGGTGCACCGCACGTGCTTCACACTCAGGGAGTCAGACCTCTGTGCTGCCTACCCTTGGGCAGGGGGACATGGAGCTCCAAGAGGAGAGCACATAGGGGAAGCAGTCAACGAGTGAAAGAAACCTTCTTCAGGCAGCCGGATCCAGATTCATCGAGAAAAACTGCTTTCCAGATGCATTCTGAACACGAGGACATGATTAGGATGGAGAAGGCAGTCAAGTCTGTTTGGCTTCTTCGGGGGATTTGTTTGTATATTCTAATTGCATCATCGTTTAGCCTTATTTCATCTGGAACCTGGCTGCCAAATGAGCGTATTGATTACCTGTCACAGATGCATATTTCTCAATTACAAGCCATCAAGGCTTGTAAAATCTCAACCGCTTCAGGACCCAGGAGTGGATTTTAGATTGTGTGTTGTCACGTTAGTTATCTTATAGTGAGTATCAGCTACAAGGCCGGCATCTACCCACTGCATGTGCTGCCTTACTTAAACGTCATAACCCCCTGCAAGGTAGACATCATTGCCTTGCTATCTCTTAAATGAGAAACAGAGGCTCAGGATGATTAACAGTTTTGCCCAAGGTCACACAATTAGTAAGAGCTGGTGTAGGGATTTGAACTCATGTATAACTTCAAATTCCACAGGCTTCTCTGCCTCATACAGGCAGTGGATGCACTATTTCAAAACGTGGACTTTGATGTCACGCTCTCTGACTTGAAGTCCCAGGTCTCTCTCTTCCTAGCTCTGTGATCTTGAGTTTCTTTTTTAAAAATGTTTATTGAAATAAAGTTGATTTACAATGTTGTGTTAGTTTTAGGTGTACAGCTAAGTGAATATCAGTTCAGTTCAGTTCAGTCGCTCAGTCGTGTCTGACTCTTTGTGACCCCATGAATCGCAGCACGCCAGGCCTCCCTGTCATCACCAACTCCCGGAGTTCACTCAAACTCATGTCCACCGAGTCGGTGATGCCATCCAGCCATCTCATCCTCTATCATCCCCTTTTCCTCCTGCCCCCAATCCCTCCTAGCATAGAGTCTTTTCCAATGAGTCAACTCTTCGCATGAGGTGGCCAAAGTACTGGAGTTTCATCTTTAGCATCATTCCCTCCAAAGAAATCCCAGGGCTGATCTCCTTCAGAATGGACTGGTTGGATCTCCTTGCAGTCCAAGGGACTCTCAAGAGTCTTCTCCAACACTACAGTTCAAAAGCATCAATTCTTCAGCACTCAGCTTATATATATATACATATATATATATGTTATTACAAGATATTGAGTATGGTTCTCTATGCTATATAGTAGGTCCATGTTTATCTATTTTACATGTCATTGTTATTTAGTCACTCAATTGTGTCTGGCTCTTTGTGACCCCATGGACTGTAGCCCACCAGGCTCCTCTGTCCATGGGATTCTCCAGGCAAGAATACTGGAGTGGGTTACCATTTCCTCCTGCAGGGATTTTACATGTGGTAGGGTGGATATTTTAATTCCAAATCCCTAATTTATCCCTCCTTCTTCCTTTCTCCTTTGGTTACCATAAATTTGCTTCCTGTGTCTGAGTCTCTTTCTGCTTTGTAAATAAGCTCATGTGTATTATTTTTTGCTGTTGTTTAGTTGCTAAGTTGTATTGGACTCTTGTGACCCCATGGACTGTAGCCCACCAGGCTCCTCTGTCCATGGGATTCTCCAGGCAAGAATACTGGAGTGGGTTGCCATTTCCTTCTCCAGGGGATCTTCCAACCTAGAGATGGAATCATGTCTCCTACACTGGCAGGTGGCTTCTTTACCACTGAGCCACTCCAGAAGTCCATATATAAGCAACATCATATGATGTTTGTCTTTCCTAGTCTGTCTTACTTTCCTTGGTATAATAATCTCTAGGTCCAACGTTGCCACAAATGGCATTATTTCATTTTTTATCAGTTCAGTTGCTCAGTTGTGTCTGACTCTTTGTGACCCCATGGACTGCAGCATGCCAGGCCTCCCTGTCCATCACCAACTCCCGGAGTTTACCTGAACTCATGCCCATTGAGCCAGTGATGCCATCCAACCATCTCATCCTCTGTCGTCCCCTTCTGCTCCTGCCCTATATCTGAGTAATATTCCATTACTCACTCCTTTCCACATGGTGTATAATCACATCTTGTTTATCCACTATCCATTGATGGGCAGTTAGGTTATTTCCATGTCTTGAATACTGTAAATAGTGGTGTTATAGACAGTCTCCCCAAGACGAACTTTTAAACATTAGGTGAGTTTCAGCCCACCCGTGTAATCATTGTCCCTAATTTTTACCAAATGAATATATATTTTGCAGAACCCTCTCTACATTCCACATCACTGGGTGTTGTGTAGGCAGAGGTGAACACAGGCACCATTTCTGCATCAAGCTCACAGCCTAGGGGGGTGATCTACAATTACACACTTGAAATGTCCTAAGAAGGAAATGATAGAGATGCAAGGGTGGAGAAAATTGAGGGCCACGGGCCAGTGGACGGTATAGGAGCTCTCTGAGAAAATGTCACTGAAGCTGAGTTGACAATGAGAAGGAAGCAACATGTGATGATGAGTGGGTCAGGGGTTCCTGGCAGAGGAGGAGAGTGTGCATAGATCCCAAGACAAACAGGAGCGTGGGAACCAGAAGAAAGCACATGGAGTAGGGGAGAAAGGGAAAGAAGAGGGTGGGGATAGGGTAAGGATTGGTGGGAGAAGTTGGAGGAGTGGGCTAAGGCCACAACATTCAGGGTCCAGTGGGCCACTGTGAGTGCTGGGTTCTGACTCCTACACAACCTCGGGTAGCCTTTGTTGGCAGAAGGTCATTCTCACATCTCACTGTCATCACACGCTTATTGATCTGTTTCCCCTACAAGACCATGAACTTCTTAGGAGCCTAGGAAAGTGCTCAGGACGAGGCACACTTTCAGCAAATTGACTGAATGAACAAACGGCATCTGAAAACACTGTAATTCTATATGATGCTATTGAAAGACAGATATAAGACTGGGGTAAAATAAGAAATGAGCATTTTTGTTCCTGGCTAAGAATCAAATCAATCGGATATATTGACATATAAATTTGCACTTATGTAAAAATAGATGGGCATTACATTTTAGTAATTATAGACACCATTAATAGTTTGGCACCAGGCTCAGTGTCATATATACAAACTATTTAATTTTCATGAAAACAAATATGAAGCAGTTATTGTTAACTCCATTTGAGAGAGAACACAATAGCAAAAACAAAGACGAACAAACGGCAGGGCAGTTTAAATAAATAAGCCATGATGACAAAGGTAATAGCTAACAGTGCTGGAATTTGAACTGGGTATTTTATGCAAAGCCTACATACTTAGCAACTTCTTGATATGTTCTTCAAGGTAGTTAGCCTTACTAAAGTTTAAACATTTACAACATATCTACAAATAATTGTCACTGAAATGAAATGAGTTATAGTAAACATTAAAAATAGAGACATAGAATTTTAAACAATAATTAATGGTTAATTGGGGCTTACACAGTGACACCGCAGTAAAGAATCTGCCTGCAGTGCCCGGAGACCCGGTTTCAATCTCTGGGTTGGGAAGATCCCCTGGAGAAGGAAATGACAGCCCACTCCATGATTCTTGCCTGGAAAATCCCATGCACAGAGGAGCCTGGTGGGCCATAGTACATGGGGTCACAAAAGAGTCAGACACGACTTAGGGACTAAACAACAAAATGATTAAATAAAAATACAAAATTTGATGGAGTCTCATTAATAATGATTAGAATATAATACAGAAAAAAATATAGCACTCAGTGCATTAGAATACATTTTACAGTTGCTTTTTGTTTTAATTTTCTTTGTTTTTGTCATGTTGCCTTACATTACACCAAAATGTAGCAGGAACAGGGAAGCAATGGGAGGTAATTTCTGAATGACTGACCAACAAGGTGGTTAAATAAGCCAATATTTGTATTTTTCACACTTTTTCTATTACTAGCCCTGTGTGTGTGCTAAGTCACTTTAATCGTGTCTGACTCTTTGCAACCCTATGGACTGTAGCCCACTAGGCTCCTCTGTCCATGGCGTTTTCCAGGCAAGAATACTGGAGCGGATTGCCATGCCCTCCTCCAGGGGATCTTCCCAATCCAGGGGTCGGACCCATCTCTCTTAAGTCTTCTGCATTGGCAGATGTGTTCTTTACTACTAGCAGCGCATAGCAAGCCCTCTTGACCTTGACTAAAAGGCCTTCTTTCTTCCCCTGCTTTCTGAATAACTCCCATTCATTCTTCAACACCCAGATCAGATTCCTCTCAGCCTGGAAAGCCCTTCTTGGCCTACTGGGGTCCTACTCTACCACATCCATCTCTTTCCTACAGTTTACAAAATATTATAGCATAATTTTTGTTTCCTTCAATGCAGAAATCTAAGCCCTACACTTAGTAGGGTGTTTATTAATAGCTGTTGAACAAATAAGCAAGTGAATTATTTTGTCAATCATTCTCTTTTAATGCAAACGCTGCCAGGTTGTAAGTAAAGGGAACAGAAATATATACTTATTCAGATGTGGCAAACCCTGCTCTGGACACGTTGCTTGAATGACTGACTACATGTAGTATTTGTAACGGACATCCCCGGTGGCTCAGCAGTAAAGAATCCGCCTGCAAGGCAGATAATGCAGGAGACACACTTTCAGTCCCTGGGTCAGGAAGATCCGGAGAAGGAAGTGGCAACCCATTCTAGTATTCTTGCCTGGAGAATTCCATGGACAGAGGAGCCTGGCGGGCTACAATCCATGGGGTCACAAGGAGTCAGACATGTCTGAGCATGCAGGCAGTATTTATACTAGCATTTTTTACTATATTC
This sequence comes from Ovis canadensis, assembly GCF_042477335.2. Classification (NCBI taxonomy): domain Eukaryota; kingdom Metazoa; phylum Chordata; class Mammalia; order Artiodactyla; family Bovidae; genus Ovis; species Ovis canadensis. The sequence goes on along the minus strand of NC_091265.1, from coordinate 31,626,244 downwards.
CTCTATTTCCATTTAATAGATGAGCGAAACAGGCTCAAAGAAGATAAACTATTTCCATTAGATAGGAATTAGTTTTCCTGAGGAAGACAGTTCATGTCATGGGAAAAGAGTATTGGGGATTTGGAGAGAGATTTAAAATATTAATAATAAGATGAAATGATGCTGAGCAGCATTTGGAGGGAGAGTCTAGGATGAAATCTCTGCTCCCCTGCCCTGATTTCTCTATGGGACAGGTGAGCACAGGGGTTAAGAGCATGAGGACTGAGGCCAGCCCACCTTGATTCATATCTTAGCTCTTACCACTCTCTGCATATGTGACCTTGGGAACTGAGTAACCTCTTTGAGATTCAGTTTACCCATCTGTAAAATGGGGTTGATGATAGTAACACTTACTTCAAGGGGATACTCTGAGGATGAAATGAGGTGAAACAAGCTTCCATTGTCCTCAGCACTTAGAAGGCTTATGGGTGTAAACTATTACAATTCAATGCTTTCATCGGGAACAAAGAAGCAAAGTTATACATTAAATAATGAGTATTGCCTTGCGGGATACAGACAAATTGAGGCCTGACCAGAGGAGGGTTAGTAGAAAAGAGGAAGACTATCCATATATTAAAGGGATCCCTGGAAATGTTATTTATTGTGGAAGCAGAATATTCAGAAAGGACATGGCAGCTGATAATTAGGCAACACTTACTCACCACAAGGCACTGAGCCAAGCTCTCAGCACCCTCACCTTGTTCATCCTCACAGGGCCACTATGAGCGAGGCCAATTTTAAACCTTTTCTTAGAATTCATACTGTTCATTTTACACCAAGGAAAATTAGGGTCAGAGAACCGATGAGACTTGACCTTGGTTACAAAGAAAGTAAGCACAGGAGGCAGAACCAGATGTATCTTGTGCCAAAGCTGGTGTCCATGGCACTGTGCTCTGCCACCCCCCACGTCCCCTTCTTCCTCCTGGTTTGTCAGAAACCAAAGGCAGAGAAAGAGGAAATTAATTTATTCTGTGTCATTCCAGAAAGCAGAATGAACAGAGTATATAAGAAAGGAACTTTAGTTCAACATTAGACAAGACCTTTAGCTCTACAGAGGCACCTGTGAAATCAGGGAACTACCTTAAGGAATCAGACAGGCATTGAACTTTGCCTCCATTTCTTAGTAGCTAGGAAACAACATATATACTGACATTCTTTAACATTCAGTTTTCTCTTCTGCAATGTTAATATAAGAATCCTTAGTTCGCTTGGTTGTTTGGAGAATAAGATTACGTATGCCAATTGCTGATCACCAGCCTGTGTTTGCTCCTTCCATTTACCCCATTTTTTAAGCAATTGGAGCCGTTCAATAATGCAGTAGGAAGTAATGATTCATATTTCCATTCCCTTCCTATGGAAGTGTGTAAGCAAAAGGTGTGTTGGTGAAATGATTGGACTCTATAATGCCAACTCAAACCTCAATGGAAAGAAGAACTTTGGGAAACCTCCAGGTCTAAGAGTATCCAAAATTAAGAACAGATGATTAAAAAAAAAGATCTTACTAATTTGATCAGGGTGTTAACGTTAAGGCTACAAAATTGAACAGAAGGAAACATGAAAAGTGAGAAGGAAATGGCAGCCCACTCCAGTATTCTTGCCTATGAAATCCCATGAACAGAGGAGCCTGTCTGGTTACAGTCTGTGGGGTTCCAAGAGCTGGACACGACTCTGGGCCTAAACCACTACCAAACATGAAAAGAGAAGTTCTGCATTTAAACGTTTAAAAAAAAAAAAAAAAGAGCAATAACACCAACACAACCTTGCTTGTAGGCAATGAGGAAGTAGAGTTTGATCGTGGTGTAAGTGAGAACATGCTGGGATCTTCTTTTGATCACCAACTTAATGTGTGACTTGATTTCTAAAACAAACACAGTGGCAAAGAATAACCTTTACTATTTAGGCTATATTGCATATTTAGAGGTTCAGGATCTAGGCAGCAGTCTTATTGTCCCACTATATTATGTGCATCTTACTAGGAGAAAATTCCCTTTTAAAGCCAGTCTATAAGTGAAAAATTTCATACAGCCAAAATCAATTTTGAAAATACTTAATTTTGCACATAAGGTAGCATACGCATTGTTTAGGGCATACAATTATGTTAGGCAATTCATTTGCACAATAGAATTAGAGCCCCGCATGACTAAATTGTGTTGTAATTAAACATGCAACCACTTTGGGTATTTTTTTAAGATTTTTAAAATTTAATTTTTTTAATTTTTAAAATAAGTATTTATTTATTTGGTTGTCCTGGGTCTTAGTAGTGGTACATGGGATCTTCAGTTTTTGTTTCCATATGTGGGATCTTTTGTTGAGGCATCTGGAATCTAGTTCTTTGATCAGGAATTGAACCTGGGCCCCTGACTTGGGAGGCTGGAGTCCAGTGGCTAACCATTGGACCACCAGGGAAGGCCCCTCCTCCACTTTACTTTTTAAAGTTTAACAAAATTCTAACAGAGAATAAGAAATGGGTGAAGGATTTTAGTATTATGGCTTGTCTTAAAGTTTTACTCAATTAAAAAAAAATCATTAATCTAGTTTATAAATAGATTGTTGTACAGATTAGGTGAGATAATATATATTGATCTTAACTAATCATTAAATTTTAAGAGGTAATTTGACCAGTCAGACTGGTGCACAAGGTTGGGTTGGACTGGAGGCTGTGTCCTAAAGCAGGGTTCAGCAAACTATGACCTGTGGGCAGCATATGGCCAGCAGCCTATGCTTGCATACCTACCAGTAACCAGAGATTTTTACATTATTAAAAAGTGGTAAAAAAGAGAAAAAGAAGAGGAAGAAGACTAAGCAGCATATCCTATATGTGGTCTGCAAAACCTCAGATAGGAACACTTTGGCCCTTTATTTAATATATATATATTGCTGCTTCTGGCCATAAAGAAATGTGATTGGCACTTCTAAGGAGAAGATGATCTCTCTACCTCTGGATTTAGGTTCACGTTCCTTGACGTGCCTCCCAGTCCCCTTCCCCTTGCTACCTTGTCCAAATTGCCAGCGCCATCTCTTGCCGTAGAAATACTGACGTTGGCAGTTCTCTTGTCCTAGGGCACTGTCTCACTCCTCTGGGCCTTCATAGGTGCCACTCCTCAGTAAAAGTCACCCTCCCTTGACATTCAAGTTTTTCCCACTATTTACTTAGCTCAGTGGCATACTCACAGAATTCTTTTCTTTTTAAGTGATCTAACCTAATTGAAAGCATATTTTACTTCATGGTCTCTCTTTCTAGAATCAGGAGTCCAGACGATTTCCTTCAGCATAGGGACACAGGTTATTCATCTTTTTAATTTATAACACTGGGCCTAGAACCTGGTGGGCTCTTAGAAAATGTTTGCTAAGCCAGGGTAAATATGTTCAAATATTAGTACAACTGTTGGCGCAGGAGGGAATGGAGTGCTGGGAAAAGCTTTCAGAAAGCAAAACTGAGAACAAAGAGGGAAAGTTATAGTTAAAAATGAAATGATTTGTCCGAATTCCTATTGAGGACCAGGAATAAAGGGACTGATATTATCATCAAGACCTGACTTTGAATCTTGACCACATGTGTTAATTTCAATCTGAGACTTTTAACAAAGGAATTCACCATTAGAGTCAGGTTTCTCATCTCTCTCCTGGAGATTTTTTAACACCTGTCTGATAGGAATATTGGAAAGAATAAGACCATGTACATTAGAAAGACTAACACAATGTCCTTCAAGGAGCAGTTGGAGTTCCCTTTCACTCCTGCCTAATTCTTCATGCCCTCAGCTTCCTCCCCAGTGCCACATCTCCCCTTACTGTGTCTGAAAGGAGCAAGTGAATTTCCACCAAACTGCTCCAAACATTTCATCAAAGTTTCCCCCTGCCTTAATCTACCACCCCTAGAAGACAAACACTAGGGTTCTATCGACAGAGACAGGCTATGCATCCAGAGAAGACAGTTCATAGTAATTTTGTCAGCAAAATTGTAACAATAAAGGCCCAAACAACACTTCATCTCCCTGTCAGTTGTCTTGAAAGGGCAGATTACTTTTTCCTCAATCTTGGCACATCCAATTAAGGTAGACTTACAAGCCAGGCAGGTGTAAAGTGCAAGCCAGCACTTGTTCCCATTAGCAATTATCACTGGAAAACTACATGAATGCAAAGTCTTGGCATTACGGTTGCCCTGGCAACCATCAACCTGCAGAGGCCCAGTGGACACAGACATGAAAACTTGACACCACTGCCCTTAAAAAAAAAAGAAAGAAAGAAAAAGCAGCTTCTCTTCTATTTTCCCTGGTTATTTTATGTGTTTGTCATTGCAAGCCCCCAAAGAAAACACTTCTTATCATCTACCTGGCATTTCAGAATCTATCTAGGTGTTAAATTAACACTTGTATGTTTCTGATGAATATACATTGAACACCTACTATGTGCCAGGCGCTGTGGAAAATAAGCCAATTTCAAGTGAGAAAAATAAATGTATTTTTAATTCCTTCCTTTTTTTTTTCCTTTCTTCCTTTCTCTCCTCCTTCCTTTATCCATTCATTCAATAACATTATTCGGGGAGTCATGCAGGCCAGTCACTCTGCTTGACACAGCTGATGCAGATACTAAGAACAACTTCTTACCCTGAGGAATTTCTCCATGTAGCCATGCTGAGAAGCCATAAGAACACAGGAGCCACAGGTAAAGGCAGATGTGGCTATAGGAAAGTCCCGTATAAGGACGCACAAAACAGTCCCGTATAAGGACGCTATCAGCCAAACTAAGAAAATGCTTCAGAGGCTTGACAAGATGTAGAATGATGTAGATGTCGAATGCAAAGCACTATTCCTTTTACACACAGATTTTTGGATGATCTAGTTGGTAAAAGAAGCCCAGTAAAGAATAATACATTTAGAAAAGCCTGAATAAGAAAGAGCAACGATGGTGAAGGACAGGCTAGGGGACACCACTTCTGATCCAATTTGACGTTTAAAAACTTAGCAAGCCTGTTGTATGTGTCTTTTTCTTCTTCTCCATCTCCCTTTTCTTTTCCTCCCCCTCGTCCTTTTAATTAATATTACTATTACTGTCAATCCCGCTATATAGATGATCAGATGGGGAAACTGTTGGTGAGATTAACTCACTTGGAATCAACAATGCTCACATTCAACCAAGTGTCTGATTAAAATCCTGTGCTCTTGTTGCTATGTCATGAGGGAGTGAGAAAATGCAAATTTATGAAATGTAGACAGAAAGAAATGCACCAGAAACACGGCACTTGCGGAAGAGCTGATAATCAGTGGCACTCAGGGGCACCTATTTCCTCTGGAAAGCCCTGACTTTGGAATATTTAACCTTTAATTTAGCAGAGGCTCTGACAACCAAAAAATATCAACTGCCTCTTAAGTTCCCTGACAATCCCTGTAGAAAAAGCTTTCAAAGCGACATAAAAATAAAAGGAGAGGTAACATTAGTGAAAGGAAAAGAATTATTTAAAAAATGGAGCTGCCGAGCACCGTCAGGCTTGTGGTCCACTGAAGCCGCACATAGGGACCCTGTGGGCGAAGCAGGCAGGAACTGGCACAGCGCTTACTTTCTGGATAAGAAATGTGGGCTCGGGGAAGCTAGTGACTCTTCTCAGCTCACATGCCTCTTGCTCGATTAAAACCACCAGCACATCCTTTTTCATATCTATTAGCAGAGAGGAATTTGCTGGTGAATTTTAATTCAGGAAAATGTGGTTATGCATCATTTAGGTAAGAGCTGTGCAAAAGTTTAGACCCAGAATTAGTACTGAAGGATCTTACTACTCAAAGTGTGGTCCAGGGAGTGGTGGCATTACCTGGGCACCTGCTGGGAATGCAGATGCTCTAAATGTGTTTTTGTGAGATCCACAGGTGATGCCTGTGTACATTACAGTTTGAGGAGCCCTGAGAATAAATGACATACGCTATAAAAAGAAAATAGGCTTTGGGGTGAAATTCATCTGGCTTGACACCTCAACATGAACATCAGTCATGACCATGATTTTCATAGTTAGGAAAGAAAGGGAACAGATTTCAGGGAGAAACAGCAGTTGGGGTGAAAGTACAGAGGTGTGACTGGACTTAACATGTTAGTGTTAAGTGTTAGTGTTAGTGACTGGACTTAGAAAGTGGTCTGATGCTTTTCCCAAACTGAGAAGATAAATTAGAAATAGGACTTAGGAGCCAGGATGAATATTCAACTGTTATTCTCTGATGGATAGGAAATAGTTAATGCCTAATACTACAATCACAACAAAAGCAATTCTTTGTGTATATGATTATAGAGTTTAACAGTATCTGATACATAGGTTCTCAATAAATATTTGCTGACTGACTGAATCAACACAAAATATTTTTTATGTCCATGATTATTTCATGGGATATTTCCAACACCTCTGAGAAATAAAAAAGAGCAAAAATGATTTTTTGAATTCTTATTACTATCTTCCTCCATTTTGCAGAAAGTCAACATTTGGGTGGAGAAAATACCTTGCATGAAATGATACTGTTAGTAGCTGCTGTAACTAAATAAAAAATTCAGGTCTTAGGACTCTAAAATGTACCCACTTTTCAGCCAAAGTGGGTACACTTCAGTCAATTCTTTGACTTCACATTTTCTCAGTTCACATCTAAGATCTCATTTGAGAACTAGGTATGCACAGAGTATAAGGGCGTCAGATTGCATCCTGATTTGTCATGGTTACCAGCCCTCTTCTTTTCAGAAGTCTCCTGCATGGCTTTCTGTGCTACAAATCCATGAGTCTCTCAAAGGTGGAAGTGTGGCCTCCGCTAGTCAGCACTAACCAGCTTCTGTACACACCTTGCTTTGCCATCATGCTGGGCACTGTGTCTCCAGATAATTAGATAACCAGTCTCTTTTCCCTAGTTTGAGTTGATAGTTCCTGGATTTTCTTTTTCCATTAAGAGATAAATATATTCTTCAGCTTCCCTAGTAGCTTAGCTGGTAAAAAAATCCCCCCTGAAATGCAGGAGGCCCCCGGTTCAATTCCTGGGTCAGGAAGATCCACTGGAGAAGGAATAGGCTACCCAATCCAGTATTATGGCCTGGAGAATTCCAAGCACTGTATAGTCCGTGGGGTTGCAAAGAGTCAGACATGACTGAGTGACTTTCACTTTCACACTCCTGGAACTTGAAATACTTCAACCTATGGGAAGACTTACCAAGAGAGGGAAAAATTAGCAAAGCAAACAATTTAGTGACCCATTGGTAGACTGACTCTGGAGCCATAGGTAATTTTTCTAAAGCCAGTTTCAGATGACTCATGATTAAAGGTGCCTCTCTCAAGTAAATAACTAGTGTCTGGAAAGAACAAATTTCCAGGGTGAGAAACGGTGGTTCTAGAAGATTCTCTGGTGTAATGAAAGACCTGGACTTGGAATTGAAACTGAAACAAATGGCCAGTCCTGGTATTAATACCAGCACCACTTCCCACTAACTAACTGGTTAACATTTACCAAACATGCACACTGTTTCAGGAAGAGTGTTCAGTGCCCAGGTATCATTTTCTTTAATCCTCACAACAACCCTGTTTTCAATTCCTCTTTTGTAGCTGAAGATGTAAAGTCTTGTGTTCAAGAGGCTTCAGAAACTGTTCTAGTCACATAGTTGTAAAGAGGTGGAATTTCAAATCCAGTTTCATCCGTCTTAAGAATTCACTCCTTTGACCATTATATTACATGTCTCCTGTATAATTTTGATGACTTAGAACCATTTATTTAGCCTGCTTCTCAAGGACATGGTTTCCCCAATTAGAAACAGGATGATACTGTACACAAAGATCAAGAGCTAACACACGTGAAAGTGCTAGGAGTGTGGATGGCCCAAAGTAAGTACTCAAGAAACACTAATATTTTCCTTCTATTCCTCTTGAGAAGTCCTAGAAGAAAAAAAATAACCTATTATCTAAACATCACTTCTGTAATGCTTGCAATGGTTTTGATCACACCATCATTTTCCCTGGAGCTAGTCAACAGGATTTGGAGTTCTCAGACTAGCTTTGTAGGCAGTCCTGATGGGCGACAGGATCTGTTACTGAGGAACTCTTTTTTTTCCTCCAAGTGGAAGTTGATAGCAGCTTAGTACTTGAAAGAATCTGTGGTGCCACACGCTTGCTAAGTTATACCAAAAATACTATTGGCAGACTTGGCAAAGCAACCTCAGCTGGAATGCCTCTGATGTTTACTCTTGGCTCTAGGTTGGGCAAAGTCTTCAGCATCTTCATAACTCTTTTCCCTTCAATCTACTTCACTTTGAAAGAGTGAAGTAACACAAAGGAGCCACTGCCAGGGCTTTCCCATCTGCAGCAATAAAAGCAGAAACATTATCTACTCTCCAACCATGCTGTGAGAAACAAATGAGAAATGCTGCTGCATGTCCGACTCATCATGGATGGTTGCATGTCTAACTCATCATGGGTAGTCTCGTAAAGTAATGGACATCAAAGCGAGTGAGGCTGTTTCTGGTGGTAGCTAGTCCTTAGTTCCTGTTTTCCAAGGTCTTAAGTCACAAGCGGTCAAGAACCAGCTCTTTCTTTGCCTCTAGAAAAGTTTAGCAAATTATCTTTCCAAATAAAATAGGTATGCATAGGATTTTCCTGGGAAGGTCTATTTTGCTGTGCAAATGAGGGGTCCAAAGATAGCTTTCCCATGCACTTGAAGATGAGAGCTGATGGATGAGATGATGTCCAGATCATTTTTCAGAAAGTTCATGAGAAGGCTTCATAAAGACTAGAGCTAATAAATAGAATTCAAGGGAAAGGAGAGTTTCAAGAAGCAACAAGCATTAAGTCTAGAGAAGAGGACTGGGAATTTCCTTGCTATCCTTAAATACATGGGCAGTTATTCTAAGAAGAAAGGCAAATTTGGAATGCACTACTTTACAATAGATAGAACTAAAGAGAACTCGGTCAGTGAAACATGGTTATAGGGTATGAGACAAAGTGAAAGAAGACTGAGTAATGTGAGTGATTACCTCCCAACATAATTTAATAAGGAAGGTCAGAAGCCATGTACCCCTGAAATGCACCTGTAACATACAAGAAACAGCCCTCATCGGGGAAGTTTAAGATTTTTGTTTGATCCCCAACTCTGCCTTTGGAAACCCCTATGACTTTTGTAGCCTCTTAAACCTCATCTATTATTTCTCATCAGTTTATTTCTCATCTGTTAAATGAGGATAACGCAGAATGTGACCATTTATTTTGGTGCTTATTACAGTGAATTTTCAGGTACTTTTTATATATGGTGTCACTGAACAAATGTCTGAGATAGCTCTCCCTATTTCTGGATTTTATATGAGAAAATTGAGGCTCAGAAAGTCATATAACTTGCAAAGTCCCACAGCTAGCAGATGGTAGAGACTAAACGGACAGTTCAGATTGTCTGACTCTAAAATTTGTATTCTTTGCATGATATGACCCTAAGCCTTTCAGAGAGTCACATAAAGTAATGAACACAGAAGCAAGTGGGGTCATTTCTGGGACATCACTGGAACTCAATAAATGTTTGCTGAATTTGAGGCCAAAATGATAAAGAACCACCCATCGTGAAAAAAAAAAAAAAAAAGAATCACCCACCTTGTGTTACACACCACATACAATTAACTTTAAAGTGACATAGATGGTTGGGCAAACATACTATGGATGAAAAGTAGTTATCATGGGAGATGAGACATTCTTTCTAAAGATCCACCCTTGTGCAAGGTATTGCTAGACTCTTTCTGGTGAATCGTAATTGGATTTTGAAACACAGACCATTATTTGCTTAGATAGGAGTACATTTTTATTTCGGGGGAGGAAGCTGAAAATTTGAAATGGCCATTTTGCCAATTAAGGTGAATAACCTGTGGGTAGATCTGGGAATGAATGGAGAGTTGAGAAAGGAGAACCCTAACTAGAAGAGAATGAGATGACTCCATAGTCACCAAGGAGTTGTTTTTAATGTACTCGAGTGCTTCCTGGAATCAAAAAGGCTCTACTTTTAAGAAGACATTTAGTGACCCTTTGTATAGCAAAACTTGGCTTGGGCTTGTGTATCAGAAAGATCGGAAGGCAAATCCCATCTCCATTCCACGCTGAGCTGTGCCAGCTCATTTCCCCTCTGTGTCAATTACTGTCAAGAGTGATAACAATTTCTTGCTTGTTGGATTTTTGTGGATGTTAAATGAAGTGATGGATAGGAAAGCATCCCTCACACAGTGCCTACATGGAAACGATTCAGACACTATCTGTGGCCTGACTTTTTCTCATGTTTCCTGATTCCTTCTTGTGAAAACAATGGCTCCGAGGCTCTGACAGATGTCCTGACCTTTCTATCACTCTGCTTCTTTTTGTGATATGATTCACTAGTCATTTTGGAACATGATTTAGCTTTAAAAGTAAGATATTGTATGTACTTGAGACCCAGTTGAAATCATGCAATCAGAGAAAGGTCATGTTAATGTATAAATATTGAAAAGAATGATAATTAGCCAGGGAAAACAGCAAAACACATTAAAAAGGCACGGAACAATTTTTAAATGTTAACATCCCAAATTAGTGATGATTACAGTACATTTAATAGTTTATTTCAAGCCAGATTTCTGGTGTAAAAAAGAAGGAAAGGATTTACTTAGAAGCAGTTCCAGAAATATACATACACAAACTCTATTATACATGTACCTGTACACAAATGAATGACTTATTTGGGGATGTGACCATCATTAATGATTCTCACAGAATCACTTATACAATAAACTTCAAACAAGTTCCATCCCCCCCAGAAAAACACCCACACTGGAAAGAAAACAGGACACCGTAATAAGGTGTATTTCATTTAGCAGTTGGCAAAGATTGCGGGAGAAATATCAATAACCTCAGATATGCAGATGACACCCACCCTTATGGCAGAAAGTGAAAAAGAACTAAGGAGCCTCTTGATGAAAGTGAAAGAGAGTGAAAAATTTGGCTTAAAGCTCAACATTCAGGAAACGAAAATCATGGCATCTGGTCCCATCACTTCATGGCAAATAGATGAGGAAACAGTGGAAACAGTGGCTGACTTTATTTTTGGGGGGCTCCAAAAATCACTGCAGATGGTGACTGCAGCCATGAAATTAAAAGACACTTACTCCTTGGAGGGAAAGTTATGACCAATCTAGACAGCATATTAAAAAGCAGAGACATTACTTTGCCAACAAATGTCCATCTAGTCAAAGCTATGGTTTTTCCAGTAGTCATGTATGGATGTGAGAATTGGACTATAAAGAAAGCTGAGCACTGAAGAATTGATGCTTTCAAACTGTAGAGCTGCAGAAGACTCTTGAGAGTCCCTTGGACTGCAAGGAGATCCAACCAGTCCATCCTTAAGGAGATCAGTCCTGGGTGTTCATTGGAAGGACTGATGTTGAAGCTGAAACTCCAGTAATTTGGCCACCTGATGCGAAGAGCTGACATGTGAAAAGACCCTGATGCTGGGAAAGATTGAGGGCAGGAGCAGAAGGGGACAACAGAGAATGATATGGTTGGGTGGCATCACTGACTCAGTGGACATGAGTTGAAGTGAACTCCGGGAGTTGGTGATGGACAGGGAGGCCTGGCGTGCTGCAGTCCATGGGTCGCAAAGAGTTGGATACGACTGAGCAACTGAACTGAATTGAAATCTTAGAGGTTCAGTAATCTAGTGCAGATATTTTACATGAAGCCTTTCAGTTTGAGAAAGAAACCTTTGGAAAACAAAGCACAGGTTCTGTGATCCATATATCAGGTTTTCACTGTATCATTCATTAGCTGTGATAGTGGTTTAACCATTTGAGCCTCTGTATCCTCATCTGTAAAATGGGGATAAAATTGACATGTGTATTACTGTTGCTATTGTTTAGTCACTAAATTGTGTCTGACTCTTTTGAGATCCCATGGACTGTATCATGCCAGGCTCCTCTGTCCACAGGATTTCAGAGGCAAGAATGCTGGAGCGGGTTGCCATTTCATTCTCCAGGGGATCTTCTTGACCTAGAGATTAAACCTGCATCCCTTGCTTTGGTAGTGGATTCCACTACTGAGCCACCTGGGAACATGTGTATTTATTATGTATAGCAAGTGGCAAGGCTTCTGCGGCAGCTTGGCGGTAAAGAATCTGCCTGTAATGCAGGAGACACTGGAGATGCAGGTTCGATCGTTGGGTGGGGAAGATCCCCTGGAGGTGGAAATGGCACTCCACTCCAGCACTCTTGCCTGGAAAACCCCATGGATGGAGGAGCCTGGTGGGCTGCAGTCCATGGGGTCGCTAAGAGTCGGACATCATTGAGCCAATTCACTTTCACTTTTCACTTTCATGCAATGGAGAAGGAAATGGCAACCCATTCCAGTGTTCTTGCCTGGAGAATTCCAGGGACGGGGGAGCCTGGTGGGCTGCTGTCTCTGGGGTTGCACAGAGTCAGACATGACTGAAGTGACTTAGCAGCAGCAAGGAGAGGCAAAGACCAGATTTTGGGCTGATTATTTGAGCAGGTATATATGAGGCTCATGGTAATTGAGAGCCTGAATTTGTACAGAGGTGAACCACAAAAGTATGTGGGAGAGTTCCTCATTATAAGTTAGGCTGTACATGATCCGAACAAGCATACAAGCCTAGAAGAGTAGCTGCTGCTGTAGATATGAGAACTAAATAGAAATTGTTGTGATTGCACAGAACAGAGGATGTTAAAGTTTTGTCCCTTGCAGTGTGCAGACATTGCTATGCATCCATCTGAGACCAAAAAGATTATATGTAAAAACCAAAAAAAAAAAAAAAAACAAAAAAAAAACCCCACAAATCAATGAAATTTTCAAAAATAAAAGAGAAATTGAACTGAAATTCAGTTCCTAGCAAACATTAATCAAATTGATAAACCCCCATCAAGACTGACTTTAAATTTTTTTTTTAAATAATAAGTTAATGAGAGTTTTATACCCCCTGCTTTTTCCCTACACGATTTATCTCATTAATAGAGAAAGGAATCTGGAGGTAGGACTTTCCTTAATGGCTTATGACTTCTCAAGATATGTCCCCATGGACTAAAAGTGCAAAATTAGAAAAAAAAAAAAATTCTAATAAGGCCTGAACTTCTCTGGCATCACACATCTAGATCACTCTTCTACATCATCCCTTGTGGACCTCATGGTTCCCCTGCAAAGAAAGAAGAGCAGATTTCCATCTAACAGAGAAGCTAGTGGAGGTTCAGAGACTCGTTTCATGGACAAGTTCAAACATCTGAAAAAATACTGAGGCAGAACAAGGACCACATTTTAACTATTTTCATATTTTTTTAAAAAAGTCAGAAAAGTCGTACTGAAGACTTTTCCCCACCATCTATTAGTGATTATTCTTGGCCGAGAATGATTTTATTTCTTTGAAGATAATTTGCTTATTATTAAGGGAAGAACATTTCCATTACTTTAAGCAATCAACATGCACCAATAAACAGGGCCCTTTGTCTCAGCACAACTGCAAGTTCTTTGTCTTTTCAGTTTCAAATTAAATCTAATATAGAAGCAAATTTTAGGGGTTGCTTAACTTAAATGAAATGTAAACATATATGAAACTAAAGAAAATTAAAACGCCATCTAGATTCCTTTATTTCAATGAGTTCATTAGTCAACAGAAATGAATGAAACTATAACAAGGTAACATGAGTCACTAAAAAAAACAACATATCAATCATTTTTAATTAGCATACTTTTGTAACCTTAAATAGTTTCCTTCCTGTTTCAAAGGAGTCCTTTCAGTTACTTTATAATTTTTGTTTTGAATTCAAGTGATAAAGATCTTAATTACAGTTTGTTTTTCAGTCCCCCCTGCCCACCTGTTTTAAGAGTAAAGGAAAGGAGAAAGGGAGAGTCATATTTCCCACCAAGATAAACACTTGGTAGAAAGGAGAAAGGAGGTTAGACCGTTTGGCTTTGGTTCAGAGATATTCATTCCTGGAAGTGCTTAGTATATCTAGAAGATACTAATCCCTCATCATCTCTAATTCCCCCTTTCTCTAGTTCTTATTTCAAAGCACATGCCGGAGTTAGATTGCTCGGGTTCAGATCATTACCAGCTGTACAACCTTGAGCAAATCACTTAACCTGTGTGGGCTTTTATGTTTTTGCCTTTATAGATGGGCTGCTGTGAAGACTAAATGAGTTAATATATGTAAAAGTCTCAGAAGAGTATACAGCTTGGTAAGTATTTGCTACTGATATTATTGCTATTAATCAACTTCTTTGCAAATTTCTCCTCTTATCCTGATACCACTTTAATTCAGAGAGGCCTCTGGGTAAATAATTAAAACCTTGGGTTTGGCATCAGAAAATTTAGGTTTGAATTTTGGCCATACTGTGTGATCTTACTTTACCTTTCTGAATTTAGTTTCGTTACCTTTGAACTGAAGATAGATTTTGTTTCTGTCTTGGAGGGATTTCTTCTACTTTCTTCACTCCAGGCTATCCTTTGACTCTGTCTAACCTTATTCTATACACTCATTCAGACTCAAAAGTTAACTCCAGTGTACAACTGTCTCCATATCTCTTTTTTCCTGAGTATTCATAGCCCTATCTCAATCTATCTCTCCTCTTACCTTGGTTTACAGCTGTTTATGAACTTAACATGCTTCTTTTCTGCTAATCTACAAGCCGTTTGAGGGAATAACTCAAGTGATACTATTTTTAATCAAGTCACTATTGCCGATCAAGTTGACTTGGTCCCACAAGACATAGGCAGCATGAAAAAGGTCATGGGTGCTGCCATAGAAATTCAGTGACCTCAAGTGACCTTAAAAATGAAGACATATGCCATAGCACCTTGTGTCACTTCCCAACCTGCTTGTTCTGATCAAAACTGTATCCTACGGCAAGAACAACCTTCCACAAGTATTTCACCCAATACTGACTTTCAAGATCATTTTTCATTTTAGTTTCTTTGTTTTTCACCACGCATATCCCCTCCTTCATATTCAAATCCACTGGAAGAAGTTTGCTAATTTCTTCCTTGGACCTTCCCATTGATCCATCCAATAATTGATTGTCACCCTCCTATAATGCAAAAGACTGTACCAGATGATAAAAAATGTAAAACTAATATCAATAGCACACCTTCTTAGCCCTCCAAGAGGTACTGAGGTGGTGGTGTTGTTGTTGAGTTGCTCAGTTGTGTCCCACTTTTTGCAACCCCATTGACTGCAGCACGCCATGCTTCCTTGTCGTTCACTGTCCCTCAGAGTTAGTGCAAATTCATGTCCATTGAGTTGGTGATGCCATCCAAGCATCTCATCCTCTATTGCCCCCTTCTTCTCATGCCCTCAATCTTTTCCACCATCAGGGTCTTTTCTAGTGAGTCAGTTCTTCACATCAAGTGGCCAAAGTACTGGAGCTTCAGCTTCAACATCACTCCTTCCAATGAACAAATTAGTGTAGAAAAAATTCAATCCAATTCATTTAAAATTGATTGAGCATATCTAGTTCTGGAGAGTGAAGAGGAGTAAAATATCAGTCTTGAGTTTACAAGCCTAGGGAGGGAAATCAACCTTTAGAAAGTCTTGCAAGTGTGACAGCTGTTGAAATGCAAATATCGGGCAGATACAGAATAAAATGCGTGTCACCTGAGGACTGGGTGGCATGGAGAAGTTCCTCAGCTGCTCTACTCTTCGCTTCTCTTACTTGTTAAGTGGGGTGTTCGAGTATTACACAGTGTTGCTCTGACACCAAGCAAGATCATGCGGATAAAGAACTTACTTCTCATATGGAAACTGTTCTTAGAATTCTTATGCTGATATTGTTCTTGTAGAATGACTGTGAAAAGCAAACAGAATAATGGATGAAGCATCCAGCACACAGAAGATGTTGAATACTTGTTAGGTTTCCTCTTTTTTTTTTCCAGTAACTCATTTGGTCAGTGTAGTTGCCATATTATAGTCCCTAAAGGGGATCCTTTAGGAGTTCCTTGACCACCTTATCATTTTCTCTCTCTCCAGGTTTCTGCAGGCAGCAGTTCAGTCCTGCTGTCGTCTCAGACTCCTGCACTATCGTGAAACACTTGACGGGCTAGTCCTTATCACAGCAAGACAAGACCATTATTCCAACTCCTGGCAAGTCAAGCACCACAATAGAGTCCTCTACGGCCCCCACCTGCTGGACTGCATCCACACATTGGTTCCCTGAGAGGTAGACTAAGATGTGATCAGCAACCGGGCACATTATATCAGTGTCTTCAAAATAAAAGTTACAAAAGGAAGCAGAAACTCACCCAAGGGATGGAAATTGGGAGGTGTGTGGCTCTAAATTTCTTTTAAACCAAACACAATCTGCCTCGTCAAGTATTCATTTTCTTTGTTCATCATATACAATAATTTATTCATCATACATTAACTGAGGATGCACTATAGGCTTAGATTTGTACTTAGTGATGAAGAATTAGAGATGGAGAAGGCACTATGTTAGCTTTCAAGGACCTCAGAATCTAGTAGAAAAGACTAACAAAGAAATAATAGAATTCTCTTAAGTGTTATATGAGAAAAACATACAAGTTGGAATTCTCTCTGGCAATGTGAGGAAAGGTTTCATTAAAGATGTGACATTTGTTTCTTGCTTTGGAGATTGAGTAGGAGTTGAACCTGTTTCATTTAATAAATATTTATTGGCAATATATA
Organism: Ovis canadensis; assembly: GCF_042477335.2. Taxonomy (NCBI): domain Eukaryota; kingdom Metazoa; phylum Chordata; class Mammalia; order Artiodactyla; family Bovidae; genus Ovis; species Ovis canadensis. The sequence continues at coordinate 31,609,552 of NC_091265.1, read as the reverse complement.
TTGACAATGTGCTAAGTTTTGAGCTACAAACATTAACATGACATTGTCTGAACTATCAAAGGAGCTCACAGTCTAGTAGCTGATCATGTGGTAATTTCTAGAAAGAGAGGAATTCAGAGCTGTTGGAAGTGAGGTTGACACCTGATTCAAGGTGTTCTATACTCCATGCTAAGGTACTTAGAGGAGAATTTGGACGTTAGCTTTTTTAGAAAACAGACAACCATAAAAGTGTTTTAAAGTAGGAATCAAAGCTATGGTTTTTCCAATATTCATGCATGAATGTGAGGTGGACCGTAAAGAAGGCTGAGCACTGAAGAATTGATGCTTTCAAACTGTGGTGCTGGAGAAGACTCTTGAGAGTCCCTTGGACAATAAAGAGATCAGACCAGTCGATTCTAAAGGAAATCAACCTTGAATATTCATTGGAAGGACTGATGCCAAAGCTCCAATACTTTGGCCACCTGATGCGAAGAGCTGACTCATTGGAAAAGACCCTGTTGCTGGGGAAAATTGAGGGCAAGAGGAGAAGCAGGTGACAGAGAATGAGATGGTTGGATAGTACCACTGACTCAGTGGACATGAGTTTGAGCAAACTCAGGGAGACAGTGTTGGACAGAGAAGCTGGCATGCTGCAGTTCACGGGGTCACAAAGAGTTGGACGAGACTTAGCAACCGAACAACAACAACAAAGATGAATACGTGCTGCTATTCCTATTCCCAAATGAGAAAAGGGTGATCTAGAACAGCTTCTTTACGTGGAGTTCATGAACCAGCAACACAGCATTAAGTGGAGCTGCTTAGCAATGCAGAATCCCAGGTCCAGCTCAGAGCTACTGAATCAGGATCTTCCTGTGAACAAGATCCCCAGTGAACACACAATTCTTCAGCCTGTTAAAGTCTGAGAAACACTTGCCTGTGAATTCAAGCAACATACTCATGGCCACATAGCTGATCAATGATCAGACACTGATCTCCTGACTTTGCATTTCAATGCTCTTTTCCCTTCCAAGCCCATTCTTCAAGTATTTCTGTAACCACTTAACAATGACGAAGTGGGGCAGGACTTCTCGTTTCCCCTCCGTCAATGCTTGAAGAGGGAGATCAGGTCCCTCTGGCAAGGACCAGTTTGATGTGGAATCCTATCCTGGCCAAAAGAGTGTTTGGCAAAAATATTTAGGATCCTGAGCTTCCTCCATATCAGTGTTTGTTTCAGTTCCAGTTCCTGCATAATCCCAGCAGATATTTTGTACTAAAAAAATAAATAAATAAATAATAAGTCTACCTTTAAAGCAAATAATAAAATACTAGTTTTGAAGGACTTTAAATGATCCTGGTGAGCAGATATGTCCTTCAGGAACAACTCCAAGTCCAAGGTTTTACACGTGGCAGGAGAGAGGATGACACTGACAGTGCCCTGGGGTTGCCTGCAGCAGGGAGGGGGAGGGACAGACGCACCGGGCCAGGGACAGAACCGCAGGGACAGATGCACCGGGCCAGGGACAGAACCGCAGGGACAGACGCACCGGGCCAGGGACAGAACCGCAGGGACAGACGCACCGGGCCAGGGACAGAACCGCAGGGACAGACGCACCGGGCCAGGGACAGAACCGCAGGGACAGACGCACCGGGCCAGGGACAGAACCGCAGGGACAGACGCACCGGGCCAGGGACAGAACCGCAGGGACAGACGCACCGGGCCAGGGACAGAACCGCAGGGACAGACGCACCGGGCCAGGGACAGAACCGCAGGGACAGACGCACCGGGCCAGGGACAGAACCGCAGGGACAGACGCACCGGGACAGGGACAGAACCGCAGGGACAGACGCACCGGGCCAGGGACAGAACCGCAGGGACAGACGCACCGGGCCAGGGACAGAACCGCAGGGACAGACGCACCGGGCCAGGGACAGAACCGCAGGGACAGACGCACCGGGCCAGGGACAGAACCGCAGGGACAGACGCACCGGGCCAGGGACAGAACCGCAGGGACAGACGCACCGGGCCAGGGACAGAACCGCAGGGACAGACGCACCGGGCCAGGGACAGAACCGCAGGGACAGACGCACCGGGACAGGGACAGAACCGCAGGGACAGACGCACCGGGACAGGGACAGAACCGCAGGGACAGACGCACCGGGACAGGGACAGAACCGCAGGGACAGACGCACCGGGACAGGGACAGAACCGCAGGGACAGACGCACCGGGACAGGGACAGAACCGCATCTGCCCTTGCAAGGACGTCTTTGGCAGAGGAAGGCGAGGCTCTCTCACAACTCTCAGGGTGCTTGAGAATGGCTGGGGACACAGGACTTATTAAAAAAAAAAAAGGTTGCCGTGAGCTGTTTTCCTACAATCCCTCTAAATGTTTGCAAGTTAAGTAACTCTTGGAATTTCTATTCAGGATAAGTTTCCTTACATATGTTGATACTCTAGAACTGAACCATGCATTCTGTTTTAAACAGAATTAAAAACAAAACACTTTTCTTAAGGCTCTTATTTAAATTTAGAGCTAGTTTATAAGGATGTCCCTCTCCCCAGTGAACCATGCCTCCCAGGATCCATGTGTTTGTATGGCTCCCTCCCTTTAGATCTAGGCAGGCACCATGACTCATTCGTGACCAGTAGGATCCAAGAGGAGTGTTGCTCTGTGATTCTGAGAAGACTTGCAGCTTCTGCTGGTATTTTTTGGAACGTCTTCTCTTATGAAGCTTTGTACAGTTCCATTTACCGTTAACCACATTCCTATGAATGAGTGAATTAAGTGCAAAAGAGACAACATCCTAAAGCCATGTATTACAATGAGGAACAAAAACAATAAGACTGCTGCTCTCAGAGAGCTCATAGTTGACTCCCTCTACACCATCTCTCCTAAGCATCCTCTTTTACTTCCTTGTAGTATCATCTCATGAAGTTTAGACAGGACCTTAAAACCCCATACCTTAACTTGTACATAGCCAGCTAGAATTCTCCCTACCCTTGGATTTTTCACCTTCTAGTACGCTTAGCATTTTGCTACTCATCACCAAATTAATCACCCTATAATACGATCGAGTCTGGTCTACTGTCACGAGACCAATGTGATGCATTCGATGAGGCTATAGTCTTCACTGGTAACAGGTGAAGTCAGAAAGTGTTGATTGACTAAGAACCACTGGAATTTGTTGAGATTGTCAGTGAGTTTAGGACAGTAGGCATCATTCAGCATAAGAACTAAGAGCATAAGAACAAAAAGAACATCATTCAGCAAAAGATCTAGATTTGATACAACAGAATAGAGAAGTTCCAGTGGAGAGTAGGTCCAGATCCAGAGGATAGCGAAGAAGCATATGGATGGAGTTAAATGGAACCAATGTCACTGAAATTTGGGAAGTTTAAGAGATGATAACAGGATGTTGTGTGGGTTAGCCACTAATAAATATGTCTCTGTTAAAACAAAAAATGTACCCCGTAGGATAATAAGACTTGGGGTGTAGAGTAAAATTATGAGTCAATACCAGGTATCTCTGATGAGTGCGGCAAAATGACCAGGAAGACACTGGATAATCCTGGAAGATGTCCGAGATGGCAGAGTAAAATTAGCTTTGGAGGAGGGTGGGGAAGTCACGGGGCTTCCCCGGAGAAGTAATGATTAGGGAGAAGCTCTATGAAACTAGGATTTGAATCTCTTTACTCTCAGCGCTGGGATGTTTGCTCACTAGATGCAAAGACCTGGATTGGGACGAAGGAGGATAAAGCAGCCTTCAATCAGAGGCGTCCTTGAGAAGGAACTTCCCGAGGGGATACTTTCCTCGGAATCAGACCCTACAGAATAGTGCTTATGGTAGATTTTATTTTCCCCACAGAAAACAGTTTTTTTTTTTTTTACTGACACTTTCTTTTTATTATTTTTATTTTTTATTTTTTTAACTGTACCATATAGCATGTGGAATCTCAGTTCCCCAACCAGGGATCAAACCCGGGCCCCTTGCATTGGAAGCTCAGAATCTTAACCATGAGACTCCCAGGGAAGTCACTCACTGCACACTTGCTCGATCACATTTATGGGAATTTAGTTTCACAATCAAGAATCTTTGAGGGAAAACAAAGTAATTTTTTCTATTGCCAAGCCATCGAGTCTTTGTATTTTTGATAGGTAGTTATTACCATGATGGCTACCTTGTGATTTTTCTTGTTGTTCTACCTCCTGTCAATTTTGCTGACATTTGTGTCTTCAATGTCTCCATCACTAGAAGGCAAAATATAAAAATGAAAGAGAGGACTAACAATGTTGCTATGCATTGTCTATTTCTTGGTCTATTCCTTTCAGATCTCTTGCCTAATTTGATTTTTGTAATAAGCCTGAAACCTTACCAGCACAAGTCACTGGGTGAGATTTTTGAAGCAGACTACCCCACCCCCAGAAGTGATGCTGCAGTGCCTCTGCAGTAAGGCCAAAGAGTTTGCATTTCTAACAACTTTCCAGTGATGTTAATGTTGCCAGTCCAGGAACCCCCACTTTGAGAATCACCGGTATATATAATTCAGGGGACATGTGAGCAAATCTAATTACACGGCCTTAGGAAAGGTACTTAAACTCTTTGACTCTGTTTCTTTATCAGTAATAGAGGAATATAAACAATGGCTTCCTCTGGATATAGTTGCAATGGTTAAGGGAATTAATGCATGTGGAATCTCTTTGTTAAGTTATAAATATAACTTATAAAATATGAGTTATAAAATATGAGTTTGACTCCCTCTATTTTAAAGTGGGAAATTCAAGAGGAAAATTTGATTACTTTTAAAATTGTGAATTATGATGTGTTAATTGACAGGGGTGGGAAAAGGGCACTGAAATTAGATCCCAATTGTCTCACTCTAAATTCAATGATATTTTCCATAATCCTTTAACAAACACATAGGCTGAATAGAAGCAGCTCATATGAAAATATTTGACTCAGCTACTGCTCTATCATTTATTTATTTACTGTTTATACTTCCCCAAATAACTGAAGACTTCCACATTTTTAATCACTAGCATATTCTCCTTATGGAAACTCAGAATTTATATAGTCAACTACCTTACTGATTCAATTGGATACTCTTAACTATTTCACATACTCCTTAAAAAATTTAGAAAAATTCAAACTATTATTTTTCCCCACTTCCACACCTAGACTCCCCCATCTCAGTAATACCACTCTCTTCCTAAGTGCCCAAACTGAACAATTTCCTTTTCCACATCTCTCCTTTAACCATTAGTCAGAAAGTGTCTACCACCATCTTATCTCCCCTAAAATAGTACAATAGTCTCTCAAATGCTATTTCTGCTGGTTATCATTGGAGCAGCCAGGGTTATGTTCTAAAGAGGCGGTGTGGGATGATGTTCCTCTCTTTAACAATATTCAAAAGCTTCTCATTAAAGTCGGAACAGAACCCACACTTCTTCCGATGGTCATCAAGTTCTGCCTGCCTGTGCACCAGCTCCTTGCTGGACCACTCTGCCTTCTTGCTTACCACCTTCTCATCATTTTGCCATGTTTCTCTGGCATAAAGCATTATTTTTTTTTTACTGTTTTTATAAGTGTAATATTTGATAAGTATAGAAGAATAAATGGCAAATATATGTTATTAATAAATACAAACAAATCCACTACATTATTTAAGAAATAGACCGTTTGCTCTTTCTTTACATTTCTCCTCATCCAAATTGCTCATCCCCACACCACTCTCAGACTTTTCATAATTTCATAATTGTTTATAATATCACTGCTAAAAATAGTGTTACCATACCTATATCCATATCCATATCTATATTGTTTGCTTGATTTTAAGCTTTATAAAAATGGTGCCATGTGGTAAGCAATCTTCAGCAATTTGCTTTTTACCTTATACTTTATGTCCCCCAAATATATCCATTTTGTTACAATCACTGTCAGTCTCTCATTTCATCTGCAGATAATATTCCACTGTGTAAGTATACTGCAGCTTATTATACAGAAACTCATTTTGTTGTTGATGGACATTTGGGTTGTTTCTACTTTGTATGAACAATGCTCCTATAAGCCTTTGCTTTTGAAAATTTCTCTAGTGCATATAGGTAAGGATCAATGTTTAGAACTGTAACTGCTCTATTATGAAGAAAGCAAAAGTTCTTTACACAATGGCGCCAAATTGTTTTCCAAATGGTTCTGTCAACATGTATTCCCAGGGCAGCATAGGAATTCTCTTTAAACTCCATCTATTTCAAGCCTGCATATATTTGAATTCTTCATTTTTGCCAGCTTAGTAGGTACAAATTAGTATCTCAGTTTAGTCACAAATTATTTTTCCCTTTAATGATAAGATTAACAAGATTGGGCATAATTTGTGTGTATGTTAAAAAAATAAGACACAATATTCACCTTCTTAGCAAAATTTTAAGTGTACAGTACAGTAGTGTTAATTGTACAAATTTATTGAACTGTGGTGTTGGAGAAGACTCTTGAGAGTCCCTTGGACTGCAAGGAGATCCAACCTGTCCATTCTAAAGGAGATCAGCCCAGGGTGTTCTTTGGAAGGAATGATGCTAAAGCTGAAACTCCAATACTTTGGCCACCTCGTGTGAAGAGCTGACTCATTGGAAAAGACCCTGATGCTGGGAGGGATTGGGGGAAGGAGGAAAAGGGGACAACAGAGGATGAGATGGCTGGATGGCATCACTGACTCGATGGACTTGAGTTTGAGTGAACTCCGGGAGATATGGTGATGGACAGGGAGGCCTGGCTTGCTGCGATTCATGGGGTCGCAAAGAGTCGGACACAACTGAGCAACTGAACTGATTATACAGTAGATCTCTAGAATGATTTCGTCTTTCATGAATGAAAGCCTATATCCATCAAACAACTTCCCATTTTCCTTTCCATACAGCCCTGGCACCAACCAGTCTGCTCTCTGCCTCTATAAGTGGAAACAGGCAATATCTGTCCTTCTGTGACTTATTTTGTTTAGTGCAGTGTCTAAAATGTTCATCCATGTTATCATGTATTTCAGGATTCCCTTCATTTTTAAAGCCAAGTAATATTCCATTGAATACATGCGCCACATTTTCTCTAACAATTCATCCAGTGATGAACATCTTGGCTATTGTAAATAGTACTGTAAGGAACAGAGCTCTGCTAATATATCTTCAAGATGTTGATTTCAATTCTTTCAATTCTGAGAATAAATTCTCAGAAGTGGAACTGCTAGCTCATATGGTAGGTCTATTCTCAATTTGTTTTTGTTGGGGTTGAGGGGGTTCCTTACAGTTTTCCATAGCAGATACACCAGTTTGCCTTCCCATGAGCAGTGTATGAAGATCCTAATTTCTCCATATTTTCACCAAGTTTTGTTGTATTTTTTAAATAATAGTCCTCATGAAAGGTATGATATATCTTATTGTGGTTCTCATTTGCATTGCCTAAAGGATTAGTGACAATGAGCATCTTTTTTATATATCAGTTGGCTATTTGTATACTTCTTTTGAAAAAAAAAAAAGTCATGTCCTTAGCCAATTTTTAAACTAAGCTATTGGTAATTTTGCTATTTAGTCCCAGGAGTCCCTTATATATTGCGGTAATTGACTTCTTATTAGATATATAACGTGTATATGTTCTCTCCCATTCCATAGGTTGCCTTTTTGCTCTGTTAGTTAGATATGCAGTTTTCTCAACACCATTTGTTGAAGATACTATCCTTTCCTGATTTTGCAGTTTGGTACCCTTGTTGAAGATCATTTGACTATATATGTGAGTTTATTTCTGAGTTCTCTACTCTGCTTCGCTAATCAATATGCCTGTCTTTATCCAGCGTGGCATCATCAACTCAATGGACATGAACTTGAGCGAATTCTGGGAGATAGTGAAGGACAGGGAAGCCTGGCATGCTGCAGTCCATGGGCTAGCAAAAAGTTGGGCACGACTGAATGACTGAACAACAACACTACTGCTTTAATTACTGACATGCTTTGATGTCAGGAAGTATGAGGCCTCCAACTTTGTTCTTTCCTCAAGACTCTTGTGGCTATTTGGGGTCATTTGTGATACCAGGTGAATTTTGTTTTATTTTTAAATTTTCTAAACAATATGCCAATGGTATTTTGATAAATATTGCATTGAGTCAACAAATTACATGGTGTAGTGTGCATATTTTAGCAATATTAAGTCTCCCAATCTATGAACACTGTGCTTTCCATTTATTTGTATCTTAATTTCTTTCAGCAGCATTTTGTAGCTTTCAGTGTACAACTCTTTCACTTGTTTATTCCTAATTTTTTTTTTAAAATTATTTTGGTTCCATTGTAAACAGGATTGCTTTCTTAATTTCCTTTCAAGACTGCTCACTGTTAGGTTATAGAGTGAAATTAACTTTTGTATGTTGATTTTGCCTGTGACCTTGTTTCCATCCATTTTTTAATTAATTTATTAGTTCTAATAGCTATTTTGTGGAACTTTAGGGCTTGCTACATATAAAATGATATCTGAAACAAAATAATTTTGCTTCTTATTTTCTGATTTGGATGCTCTTTATTTCTTTTTTCTTGTCTAATTGGTTGGTAAGGACTTCCAGTACTATGTTGCATGGGTGTGGTTGAGAGTAGACATACTTGCCTCCTGATTTTAGAGGAAAAGCTTTTAGCTTTTCAACCCTGAGTATGATGTTAACTATAGTTTTTTTTTTTTTTAATATATTGACTTTATTATATTAGTATGTCTGCATTATTTCCTTCCTTCTGGTAAATTTGGGCTTAGTTTGTTCTTTTTTCTAGTTTGTTGAGGTGTAAAATTTGTTTGTTTGAGATTTCCTTAAAAAAAAAATTGTTGGAGTATAGTGGCTTTACAATATTGTCTTAGTGGATCTGCTATACATATACATATATCCCTTCCTTTTTGGATTTCCTTCCCATTTAGGTCAACTCAATGGCACCCCACTCCAGTACTCTTGCCTGGAAAATCCCATGGACGGAGGAGCCTGGTAGGCTGCAGTCCATGGGGTCGCTAAGAGTCAGACACGACTGAGCAATTTCACTTTCACTTTTCACTTTCATGCATTGGAGAAGGAAATGGCAACCCACTCCAGTGTTCTTGCCTGGAGAATCCCAGGGACGGGGGAGCCTGGTGGGCTGTCGTCTCTGGGGTCGCACAGAGTTGGACATGACTGAAGCAACTTAGCAGCAGTAGCAGCCGAGCACTGAGTAGAGATCCCTGTGCTATACAGTAGGTTCTCATTAGGTATCTATTTTATACATGGTATCAGTAGTGTGTATACCTCAATCCCAATGTCCCAATTCATCCCAGATCTCTCTTTTTTTAATGCTGATGTTTACCACTGTTAAGTTTCTTCTTAGTATTGCTTTAGCTACATCGCATAGATCTTGGTATGTTGTATACACATTTCATTTGTATCAAGATATTTTCTTTTGTTTCTTCTTTGACTCACTGGCTGTTGAAGAGTATGTTGTTTAATTCACACACATTTGTGAGTTTTCCAGTTTTCCTTCTGATTCAGTAGCTTCATTTCAATGTAGTCTGAAGAGATCTATGGTATGATATCAATCTTCATAAAGGCTTTATAAAGACTTGCTTTGTGTCCTAACAAGTGATCTACACTGGAGAATATTGTCTATGTGCTTGAGATGAACACATATTTTGATGCTGTTGGGTAAATATCCTGCGTATGTCTGTTAGGTCCATTTTTCTCTCTAGTTTTATTCAAGTTCTCTGTTCCCTTACTTATCTCTGTCTCAGTGTTGTACCCATTATTAAAAGTTGGATATTGAAATCTCTTATTATTTATGTGTTGCTGTAAATCTTCCCTTCAGTTCTGTCAATATTGCTTTATATATTTGAATGCTCTGATGTTGAGTACATATATATTCATAAATGTTAAATCCTCCTGAATGAATTTTATTCATTGTATAGGAATGTCCTTCTTTATCTCTTGTGACTAACTTTGATTTAAAAATCTACTTTATCTGACATCAGTATGAACACTGCTGCTTTCTTATGATTACCATCATTACCATTTAGATGTAATATCATTCTACATCCTTTCACCTTTAGTCTATGCATCTCTGGTAATATGAAGTTATTCTCTTGTAGATGGCTAGATATCATAGAGTTGGATTTTGATTGAACAGTTTAATTGATTTACATTTCAAGTGATAACTGATAGGAAAGAACTTGCTCTTGTCCTTTTGTTTATTACTACCTGTCTGTCCTGCAGCATTTTTGTCCTAATTTTCCTCTGCTGATATCTTCCTATGTGCTTTGTTAATTTTTTGTAGTGGCATGCTTTTATTCTCTTCTCATTTTCTTTTCTGAATCTTCTACAGTTATTTTCTTTGTGGTTATTTTGGGACTTAACATAAAACATCTCATAACAATCTATTTTAAGTTGATAACAAATTATGTACAAAACTTTACTTTTTATTGCTCCTCTTCCCACACTTTATTTTATTGATATCACAAACTTCATTTTTATATTTTATATCCATTAACATTTTGATAGTTATTGTTTTATATTTGTGTTTTAACTTCTATGCCTGAATTAAAAGTGATTTATACACTTACACTGCAGTATTATAGGATTCTGTATTTGTTTATATATTCACCTTTCTCAGTAAGCTTTATATTTTCAAATGCTTTTTGTGCTGCTGAGTAGTGTCTTTTCATTTGAACTGGACAGACTCCCATTAACATTTCTTGTAGAGTGGGTCTAGTGTTGATGAAATCCTTCAGCTTTTGTTTTTCTGGAATAAAGACAACCTCTCCTTCATTTTTGAAGGGAATTTTGCCAGGTTAAGTGCTCTTGGTTGGCAGGTTTATTTTTTTTTTTTTCTTTACTAGTACTTTGGATATATCATCCTACTTCCTTCTGAACACAAGGTTTCTGCTGAGAAATGTGCTGTCTTATCAAGGTTCCACTGTACATAACAAATTACTTTTTTGTGTTTTGCTTTAGAATCTATCTTTGTTTTGAATTTTGACAATTGATTATAATGTGCCTCAATGTGGTCTTAACTTTAGTTCATCTCATTTGAAGTTCTCTGGGCCTTTGAAATCTGAATATCTATTACCTTCCCTCAATTTGGAAAGTTTAACCATAATTTCATAAAATAATTTTGCTGCCCCTTCTCTCCCTCTTCTCCTTCTATGAATCCCATAATGCCTATTTTTTTCTTTCTTGAACATTTATTTGTGTCCAACTCTGTGTGACCCTGTGAACTGTAGCCCATCAGGCTCCCCTGTCCACAGAAGGGGACAAGAACACTGGAGTGGGTTACCATTCCATTTTCCAGGGGATATTCACACTCCAGGAACTGAACCTGGGTCTCCTGCCTTGCAGGCAAATTCTTTACCATCTGAGACACCAGGGAAGCCCTCATAATGCCTATCCTGGCTCATTTTATGATATTCTATAAGTCTCTTAGGTTTTCTTCACTATTTTTCTTTCTTCTTTTTTAAACTTCTCTCACTGGTTATTTTCAAATAACTTATCTTTGGATTAGCTGATCCCTTCTTTTCCTTGATCAAATCTGTGGTTGAACACATTCAGCAAATTTTAGAATTCAGCTATTGCTTTCTTCAGTTCCAAAATTTCTGTTTGGTTCCTTTTTACAGTTTCCAACTCTGTTGATAATATCATTTTGTTTGCATGTCATGTTCTTGAATTTGCTGAGCATCTTTATGATGAATATTTTGAACTTTCTGTCAGATAATTCACAGTCCTCTGCTTCTTTAGAGTTGATTTTCAGAGATGTTTTTCTCTGATTGGCCATATTTCCTTGTTTCTTAATGTGCTTCACACTGTGTGCTTGTATTCTTGCATTTGAAAAAACCAGTTATCTCTTCAATCTTTATCGAGTGGTTTCTTAGAGAAGAAAAGCTTTGCCAATCAGCCCAGCTAGATATTCTGGGGGCTACTCAAACATTTCCTTTGGGTTTATGCTAAATTCCCAATTAGAGGAATGTGCCAGTTTCCTCTTATTCTCTCTGGAGTTTGTTTGTGCAGTACTGCAGGTTCTCTGAAACTGCCCCAAACCGGCCAGCTCTGATTTTCAGGGGCCTCAAAGCTTCTACTATGTGCTGGGCTCAGTCTCCACTCTGAGTCAAGTGAGACAGAAACGAGGCAACCCACGCACAACATTGAATACACACTCCACTCTTCTTTTTTCCTCCTCCCACAAAGGAGAGGCCACCAAGCTACAAGAGTTTCTGTCCACTGCAGGTCCTCTGGAACAGCAGTAACCGCCCAGCTCTCTTTTGTTCTCATGGGACTCCAAGCAACTAGTTTCCATCAGTGCTCCAAGACAGGTGAGAAAGAAATTAGTCCTATAGCCAGTTTTCTGAAAATCTGAAACATTGGACAAATGCTTCAATATTTTCCCTTCCCAGGGAGATACTTGGAGTTGGGTGTTTTCTTCCACACTGAACTTAGGAGAGGGATAATGGCAAGTGAATGCCATTAATTTTTCTACAGACTTACCAGCTTTAAGCTTGCCTGGGGTACAGATAATCTTAACTGGTTGTTTTTTTTTTTGTTTGTTTGTTTTTTTGATTTCTCACAAGTGGAACTGATCTAGGTATTGTTGAATTAATGTCTTTTTTGGAGGAAAGATGGTCTAGGGCTTTCTATTCTGCCATCGCGGTGTCCATGGTTAAGCCTCTTTTAGTAATGTTATTCAGCCTCAGTGTTCCTGCTTTAGCAAAATGCTTATTTATTTCTTTTTCTATTTCATTTAATATATTGGAACCTCTATTTTGTCATCTATTAAATGCATAAGAAACTTTTTATTTTTCATACGAGGATTCTATATAACTGAAAAACAGTTCCTGAACATCCATCTTTGGACAAATGGCTAGTTAGCAGTGTTAAAATCGGAGGAAGATGGAAGTGAAAAAGAGGTAAGATTCATTCTCAACCCTAATGTCCCTCTAACAGTGGAAGTAAGGACCAATATGACAAGAATTTATCTATACTTAAAATTCCTTGTGTTGTTTTCTTATAGCTAGCAAAGTCTAAGCCTCACAGCTCTATATAAATGCAAATTGTACTTAGGTTGACACTACTATCGATACCATTGAGAAAGTAGTATTAACTACAGTGCCTGCAGAAATCAGATTGGAGGGGTTACTGAAGATGTGTTCTAAGGATCCTACATACATGGAACAACAGACTGGCTCCAAATAGGAAAAGGAGTGCATCAAGGCTGTATATTGTCACCCTGCTTATTAAACTTCTATGCAGAGTACATCATGAGAAATGCTGAACTGAAAGAAACACAAGCTGGCATCAAGATTGCTGGGAGAAATAACAATAACCTCAGATATGCAGATGACACCACCCTTATGGCAGAAAGCGAAGAGGAACTAAAAAGCCTCTTGATGAAAGTGAAAGAGGAGAGTGAAAAAGTTGGCTTAAAGCTCAACATTCAGAAAACGAAGATCATGGCATCCGGTCCCATCACTTCATGGGAAATAGATGGGAAAACAGTGGAAACAGTGTCAGACTTTTTTGGGAGGGGGTTCCAAAATCACTGCAGATGGTGACTGCAGCCATGAAATTAAAAGACACTTACTCTTTGGAAGGAAAGTTATGACCAACCTAGATAGCATATTCAAAAGCAGAGATATTACTTGGCTGACTAAGGTCCGTCTAGTCAAGGCTATGGTTTTTCCAGTGGTCATGTATGGATGTGAGAGTTGGACTGTGAAGAAGGCTGAGCACCGAAGAATTGATGCTTTTGAACTGTGGTGTTGGAGAAGACTCTTGAGAGTCCCTTGGACTGCAATGAGGAGATCCAACCAGTCCATTCTGAAGGAGATCAGCCCTGGGATTTCTTTGGAAGGAATGATGCTAAAGCTGAAACTCCAGTAATTTGGCCACCTCATGTGAAGAGGTGACTCACTGGAAAAGACTCTGATGCTGGGAGGGATTGGGGGCAGGAGAAGAGGACGACAGAGGATGAGATGGCTGGATGGCATCACTGACTTGATGGACATGAGTCTGAGTGAACTCCGGGAGTTGGTGATGGACAGGGAGGCCTGGCATGCTGCAATTCATGGGGTCACAAAGAGTCGGACATGACTGAGCAACTGAACTGAACTGAACAGATGACTTTAAAAATTAAAATCAATGAGAGATATTTTTATGAATTTATAGAATCAATGAATATATACTTCCTATTGGTAGGTATTTTATGACGATGAAATAATTAGCACCTAGTATAATTCCTGGAGTGAAGTAAGTCCTCCAGAAATGTTAACTGAGGACATATGCATGAACCGAGGCTGCCCATCCTTAGGGACAGACAGGCACGGGTTGAGGAAAATGACTGCAGTGTAAGAAGATGCTTGTAATTCTTTCATCCCATCATAAATCTATGCCTATTTCCTCCAGAACATCTCACAAAAGTCCCCTCAACATAGATCATGCATTTTTTGTCTTTTCTCTTTAAATGATTTTTCAATCATAATTACTGTTTTTACCAAAAATGACCATGTTTAAAATGAACTAATTCATTACTGGATGTTTTGATTGTATTTGTGGCCTACTTTTCCAGTTGTTTGAAACCTCATAGCATTTCCTAATGACAACAAAGGGGAGGTCATCACAGCCTACCACCCACCATAAACAAGAAGCATTTTAGATGATGGGACCATTATTTGCATATGACAATGAATAGAATATCCTTGTACAGATGAGCAAAACCACAAAACATCTTCCAGGAGTCAGCAAGAACATAGAATAATTTATTCATTTGTCACACTAACTAGGATGCTAATGATTTCTGATATGGTAGATAGGAGACTGTAGTTTCTGCTGTGACATTCATGAACTGATTTTCTTAGGGCAAGTCATTTACTGTGAATAGGATGTTTGGTGGCTATGGGTCTTAGGGAGCCCAGCTCTCTTTTTTCCACCTCCTTTCAATGACAGATTTGTTTACCAGGCCACAGAGATGGGCATACAACCCAGTCTGAGTCCATTATAGAATGTCCCATCTCACAGCCACAGTGACCCTTGGGCCTGGACATTTTTTATGCAAGAGCAGGCAAAGAGAAGTCTGTTACACCACTTGGCTGGCAGGCTGAATGAATGTGATTACAGCTTCCTGTCATGTCCCCCCTGAAAAGAGGAGAGAGGAAGTATGCCAGGGGAGCTGGGCCTGCCTCTCCCCTAGTTTCCCAGATGGAGTCCTCTGCTTTCATGCAGCCCATCTTCAGATTCTATGAATCACCTACATTCCCTTCTGTAAATCTCTTTTGCTTGATCTCTTTGGAGATGACTTTCTGCTACTTTCAGTGGAAAGAGGCCCACCTAATACTCTGTGGATCCTGCCAGGCCTTGCCAGCCTTTGGCATCTGCCCTTGCTCTTCTTCTTCTTTGGAATGTTCTCTCCAGAACCTCCATGGCTCTTTCCCTCTCTTCCTTCAAGTTGGATTAAAAGGCCACCTTCTCAGTGGGGTCTCCCCTGGCTATTCTCTCTGAACTATGCTCACACTTTACCATACTTTGCTTGTCAATACCGACTATATCATATGCTTTACTGAATAACTTTTTGATTGTCTCTCTCTTCAATCAGAATGTAGGTAGGGATGTTGGACTGTTTCATCCACTGCATAAGCCTAGAGCCTAAAAAGACATACAGGTAGATATTGTGGGGTTTCCCTTTAGTGATTCAGTAGTAAAGAATCTACCTGCAGATGTAGGAGACATGGGTTCTATCCCTGGTCCCAGGAATATCCCCTGGAGAAGGAAATGGCAACTGACTCCAGTATTCTTGCCTGAAAAATCTGCCTGGATAGAGGAGACTGGCAGGCTACAGTCCATGGAGTCGCAGAGTTGGACATGACTTTGAGACTGAACAACAAATATCAAAGATTAATAAATGTTTGTTAAATAAGTGGAAAAATTAATATCAAATATTTACTGTGTGCCAGACACCGTACTCAGAGCTTGACAAGTGGAATTTTGTGTAACTCATTTATTCCTTGCCATTTTTTGGTAAAGTTGATCTCACGGAAGTGACATATCACATTGACACCATCAATTACGAAGACTCTCATCTCCTTGAGGACAGGGGCTATGTCTGCCTTTTTCCCACTGATCCCCACTGCCTATTTTAGTGCCTGGAATCTGGAATATATGCAATGGTATCCCAAATCTATGAATATGAAATATAACATACCTTAAACTTAGCTGTGCTTCCCTGGAGTCATGGATTTTTTATAACCTCGTGAACATGGCATGACACAGGATATGACTGCCAGGGCTTCCCATTTAGGGTTGGCCACTGGACAGCTTTGAGCAAAATGGAGCCCTTGTTCTTAGCCATAAAGTTGGACCGGCTCCCCTATCTGCCTGTCTTGCTCTTGTTTCTTTTCTCCCCCATTCTTAAATCATATTACTGTGCCCTTGTAAGCCACCTTGAATCCTTTCTGGAACAAGGCGGAGAATAAGTTAATTAATTCACAGATTCATTTAATTCTCAGAGCAACACAGTGAGGTAGGTATTAGCTCCCTCATTACATAGGAAAGGAAACTGAGCCTCAGAGATATTAAGCAATTCATTCAAGGTCACAAAACACGTAAGTGTCAGGAATTATCTCCAAGACAATGTATCTCCACAGCAGATGCTCCCTCGCCTTTCTTAAGACCTGTGATGTCTCAGGGCAGCTTTGAGCTGAGGGCTAGTGGAAATGATATTGGGCAAGAAGACAGAGCCTGGGTGTCAATTCCAGGCTTTTCTGTTTTCAGGTCAGTTTAGGGTGTTACATATCTTCTAAATCTCAGTTTCCCCATTATTCAATGGGAATAGTAATTCCTCTCTCCTCTACACTGTCAAAGTTCCATCTGAGTACCTTCCCTGAAGAAGGGGGTGTATCTAGAGATACTGGTCAGACTTCCAGAACAGAGATCCCGATTAAGAATTGGCACACCGACTTCCCTAGTGGCCCAGTGATTAAGAATCTGTCTGCAAATGCAGAGGACACAGGTTCAATCCCTAGTCTGGAAAGATTCCACATGCTATGGGGCAAAAAGCTCGTGTACCATAACTTCTGAAACCCATACACCTAGAGCCGATGAACCACAAGAGAAGTCACTGCAACCAGAACCCCATGAGCCACAATGAGATAAAGCCTAGATACAGCAATGAACACCCAGCACAGTCAAAAATGAAAAATAATAAAAATTTTTTTAGAAGTCAAATAAAAAAGAATCTGCAAGCCATGTCTATAGGATAGCAGTCTTATACTCACCATCATTTGATACGCACAACAGGTAAAGATGGATCATGGTTATGAGACTTGTCTGACATGAGTTTAATATTGTTCTGTGCCTGAGGCATAAAAATACAGTGACTCATAAATTTGGGAGGCTTTGGGTATAATGGTCAGAGAAAAGGTTTTGGACTGAGACATAATGTGGGTAAAGCCCCAGTCTGTCTGCTGTGCTCTGTGATTTTGACCTACCGAATTCACCTTTCTGAATGTGACCTCTTCACTGAACAACAACAACATAAATCAAGATATACAGGAAAATCAGTCACAATATTTATCATTCACAGTTTCACATTTTGCATTCATTTGAAAAATGAAGCCTTTAAAAATGGCCATGTACACCTCATAGCTAGCTTTTTTTGGTCATATGCTTTTTCTTCTCAAGTGTCTTGCCCAAAGATCACACTATTCTCAAGACCCCTCAGGAGTTGGCCAGTTTCTTGCAGAAACAAGATACTTCAAAACTTTTAATTTGTGGAAGGTGTTACAGATATTCTTCTTCCAAATATATAAATTCCGAGGAAGCCTCTATGTGACTGAGACTAAAGCTTGCATCCCACACATATTTCATGTATTCATTCATTCATTCATTCCACAAGCTTGCTGAAAGTCTGCCCTGAGCCAGTCACCAGGCTTGACATGAAAAAAATAAACAAAGCTTTGCTCCAGAGAGGCTGATATTCTAATGGGGGACAAGGCAAGCCTATAAGAAAAAGTATTACTGGTGGCATAATGAGAGGTTTCCCTGGTAGCTCAGATGGTAAAGAATCTGCCTGCAATGTGGGAGACCTGGGTTCAGTCCCTGGATCAGGAAGTCCCTGGGTGGCATAATAAGGGGACAGAGGTCTTCCAGGGCACAGAGAAGACCCAGTTAAAGGGTGCAACCCTTTGGCACCACAGTGACTCAGTGCATGGGTGAGCCTGCTTCTGACTTTGGACTCCAGAGAGCATTAATGTCTGCATTTGGGAATCTCTTGATCTTCCAGAAGTTTCTGCCAAAGGTTTTTCTCATCCTCTTACCATTGCCCTCAGAATAAATCCATGTAATTCATTTGGTCTTGGAGCTTTTTCAATATTTAATGGTCCTAATTGTCTTGTTATCTGCTTCTTTGCAACAGTAAAGCCTTTTAATATTTTGTTTTCTCCCTGGGGATGACCAACAATGTCTTCATAGAATCCTTACTGTCTCTCTTTTGCATTAAAGGGAAAAGGAGGTAGAGACATTGCCCCATGGCACAGATGCCCCCAGATATGCCCACTCTATACTGTGCACATTCCCACGACTAGATGGCTAGACTCTTAGGAATGCTCCTCAACTTCAGCTCTTGGAGTCTGAGATACGGAGAGGGGGACGATCTCAGCTGAGGGTCTCCTGACTTCTGCTTTTCACCACACCAGCTCATTTTCTCTGAATCTCCAGGGCTCAACACAAGGGCTCTCTCCAACCACTGTGTCTAATATACTCTGTGGTCCTCACCCTGCCTAATTCACTCTTTCCCTATAACTTCTTACTGAGCATGTAGGGGACAAGAAGCAGTGTTCTGTTTTATGCAGTTTTCTTTAGATCACAAAGCTACTTGCTGGAATAATGCTGGAACTTGCTGGAATAATGCTGTTGCAATGGAAAATTTTAAAGAAACCACATGTAGAGGCCAATGAAATCTCTTTGGACTAACAAATAAATCTAAGCTCTCAAAAGAAGGCAGCACATCATTTGCAGAACAGAGACACCATGGAGGCTGCCACTCCCACCCAGGCTGTCTGCTGAGTCTCAGCTTCACCAGTTCAAGTGCCAGCTGAGCAATCTCGCCCTCCCTCTCGCCGTTAGAAGTAGCACTATCCGCCCACTTGACAGAACCGGAAGCACTCTAGATATTTGACTTTCCCCAGTATTGAATTTGTTTTCAAATGTGGGGAATATAATCTTTAATCATCTTTATTCTAATTGATAGTCATCCCTAGTTAGAATAGATCTGTAGCATGCCCAAGTTTATACAGAACTAAGAAAAATGAGGAATCACACCAAGGGTTAGCCTGTTTTCTCTCCCTAGGTCATGCAGAAAAAGAAATTACTAGGGTCTAGCAGGGCACCCCACTCCAGTACTCTTGCCTGGAAAATCCCACGGATGGAGGAGCCTGGTAGGCTGCAGTCCATGGGGTCGCTAAGAGTCGGGCACAACTGAGCGATTTCACTTTCACTTTTCACTTTCATGCATTGGAGAAGGAAATGGCAACCCACTCCAGTGTTCTTGCCTGGAGAATCCCAGGGACGGGGGAGCCTGGTGGGCTGCCGCCTCTGGGCTCACACAGAGTCGGACATGACTGAAGCGACGCAGCAGCAGCAGCAGCAGCAGCAGAGTGGCAGCTCCCTTCTTGTAGTCACTCATTCAATTTCTCTGGTTTAATTTCCCTGAACCTCAGGCTTTTTTCCATTAAAAAAGAAGGATATCATCTTTCCTGCTTATTTTATGCTAGAAGGCAGATTAAACGGAAACTATGCTTTGCGCATTTTAAAAATAACTTTTTTCTAGTAATTCTAAACAAACATCCATTTATTTTTTACTAGATGAGAAAGGCAGGATCTAATATTTTAAATCAAAACATTGAGTCTCAGAATGCTGACAGCTGGCACTTTGGGAACAAATTAGAGCCTAGAATCAAAGATAAATGGAACACGTTTACAAGCTACATGATCTGGAAAATGGGAAGAGAGTCAGGTTTTAAAAAGAAGGGAGGAAACAATTGAGTGAGTAATTAGAAAACAGAAATGACATGTTACCAGCCCACCACAGAGTATAGGACCAATGGTGGATTCATTAGAGGAAATTGTTTTCCTCTTAACACAGAGATGGGGACAGAGGTAAAGGAGGGAGGTGTGAGGTGTGTGTGTGCATGCTAAGTCCCTTCAGTCATATCTGATTCTCTGTGACGCTATGAACTGTAGCCCTCCAGGCTCCTCTATCCATGGGATTCTCCAGGCAAGAACACTGGAGTGGATTGCCATGCCCTCCTCCAGGGCATCTTCCTGACCCAAGGATCAGAGCCAAGTCTCTCCTGCCTCCTGCATTGGCAGGTGGTTTTTTTTTTTTTACCATTAGTGGCATCTGGGAAGACCAAAAAGTGGAAGGGCCAGACTACTAATAAAGGCAGCAGAGAAACTGAACAAGAAGAACAAGCAAACAAAATCACATTCTTTTGCATTGCAAATTCAGAGTCAAACAAGATTGCTGACGTCACACAATCACACAAATGGTGGCAGAGTACACTCGCTGGGAAGGAGAAACAAAATTGCTTCAGTCACTACTGACAAATCAAATCCAGAGGAAACTCAGAGGTCCCTTCCTTTTGGGCATGCTGCAGGCCTCAGTTCCCATTCAAACTCGTTTGTGGCTTTCTCGATGGCTGTTTCTCCTGAATGGCTTTTTTGCTTCAGCAAGCCTGGAGTTAGGAGACCTGGATTTTAAACCTAGCTTTTCAGTTAGCAACCTGTGCCACCTCAGGCAAATCATACACCACTCTGAAACTGTCTGTTCATCTATAAAGTGGTCATTCTAGCTCCTTCCTACTCATTTCTCAATACTGTCTCGTGAGTCAAGAGGGAAGCAATATGTGTAATGGCCAAAAGCATGGATTCTATAGCAAGGCTGCCTGGGTTTGAATCTCTGCTTCACCAAATGTATAGCCTTGAGCAAGTGACATGCATTTTCTGGCCTTAATTTCTTTATCTGTACATTGCAGATGGGGCTTCCCCAGTGACTCAGATAGTAAAGAATCTATCTGCAATGTGGGAGACCTGGGTTCTATCCCTGGGTCAGGCAGATCCTCTGGAGATGTCAATGGCTACCCACTCTAGTTTTCTTGCCTGGAGAATTCCATGCACAGAGGAGCCTAGTGGGCTACAGTCCACAGGGTTGCAAGAGTTGGATATGACTGAGCAACTAACACTTTTACTTCACTTTGTTAGGGGAAGAATACTGATTGAAACCGCCCACCCTGGCCAGGCACCATGGTAACCATTTGCATGAGTTGTTTTATGACAGGAGATCCTGATAAGGAATACGGAACTAATAAGTCACCACCAACCGGAATAGTTCAGGAAAGGTCAAAAGGAGACACCATGTGTCCGTCCACTTCCCAGTCCACTTCCGAGAATCCCTCTCACTAGCATCCATCTTGGCTGAGTGATGTGTGCACCACCAAGAAAGACTCCGAATTAGAATGATTGGCCAAAGACCACCCGGAAACAAATCCCATCACCGTAAAACCTAAGACTGTGAGCCACATGGCAGAGCAGTTCTCCTGGGTTCCCTCACCCTACTGCTCTCCACCCGGGTGCCCTTTCCCAATAAACTCTCTTGCTTTGTCAGCACATGTGTCTCTTCAGACAATTCATTTCCGAGTGTTAGACAAGAGCCCAATTTTGGGCCCTGGAAGGGGTCTGCCTTCCCGCAACAACTTTTCATAGTACCTATACCATTGAGTTGTTTTGAGGATTGGCTGAGTCAGTATAGGTAAATTGCTTAGAACAGTGCCTGACACTTAACATCAATGTGTTAAATATTATTCACAGAAATTTAAAGCTGTTATAAATCTTGTCAAACATGAGATAGCGAGGAGAGGAAAAAAAGAAGACATTCCTCAAATCAGTGATCTTTGACATCTGCCAGTCTCACCAAACTCTTCAGTATCATCAGTTGATCAAAGAATGAATTCCGGAGAGAGGAAGAAAGGATAAAAACAGAAAATGTGAAAAATATGAGAGAGAAAAAAAAGTTACTTGGAAAATGTTCCGTAAGAATTGGCACCTGGCAGACTCTTATTAATCTTCTCAAACCCATCTCAGGCTTCAGTTTCTGAAGGCAGCTTTGTTAAAGGGGAGAAAAAGAAAAGATAAGGAAAAAGAAAAAGATGAATTAAGCTATGACATCAAACTGTCTGGGCTTATAACCTCAGCTATGCCATTTACAGGCTATATCAAGCAGTTTAACCTAACTCTGAGACTTCTTACTCTTCCATAAAATGAGGATGATGACAAATAGTTAGCTCATAGGTTTTCACAAGGAAGAAATGAAGTCACTAATAAGGCACTTAGAACACTGTTGAGCACTTTTTGCACAATGACAGCCAGTAGATGTTATCCCCGACTCCTGAAAAATGCCAAATAGTGTTCATAGCATTGTACAGGTAAACAGTTAAAAGTCTCAGTATAATCAGCCTCAGAGAGTAGAGCTCAAGGGTATTAAGTTATTTGCTCAGAACCTATAGCTCACAAGAACCAGAGCTGGGATTCTAATCCACCCTTTTCTGCTTCCCAAGACCATGCTCCACAGCCTCCCAAATGAATCACCAAGTGTAAATCACATTCATTCTGCTGTAAAGCACATCACTTAACATCCCCAAATAGGGCTTTTTTTATCTATTAAAGAAATGGCAGCATTTTACAAAAGCCCAGGTTGTTATTTTAAAGCCAAATTTGAACAGCTAATAAAAATTAGAGTAACTATGGCTTAGTAAATGCTGAGTATTTGACATACATCATATCATCAACATCATTGTCATCATTTATTTTATTGACTGTTAGTGTCTGATGCTGTGCCTAATGTTTTCTGTCTGTGTTTCTCAAGCTTTACTGAGTAAGAATCACTTGGTGCTCTTGGAAAAATGCAGATTCTGATTCAGTAGGTCTGGGGATAGCCTGAGAGTCTACATTTACAATCAGCTTTGATGCGATTGCCATGCTTTTGTAAATTTTATTAAGAGGAGCATTTTATAGCATTTTAAAATTAATCCTTACATTAATGCTGTTATAATAATTTTAGAGAAACTATTGCGTTCCCTTTACTGAAGAAAAGCCTGTGGCTCAAATAGTCTGTGCTCCCTGGCTTGGGATTTAGTGACAAGGAGACAGAGCCAGAATTCAATCTGCCATCTCTCTCAGTCCAATGTCCTTTTAGACCTTCCCTCAAACACATGGTAGGGTATATATAATCTGCTTCATGATTTAGCACTTTCATGTTTTCACATTTATTTTAGAAAGAATATGCTTTCCATTAGTCAAATGTTCATATGTGTTAAAAAAAAACTTAATAGGATATCAAAAGATGATAAATATCTACCCTTAATCTCTACAAAACCAGTCTAGTAGGAAGGCAGAGAAATAAACAAGCACTTAAAATATAATATAAAAATAATCAGTGCAGGCAATGGTATAGGAAACCAAGGACTTCAATACAGTCTCATGGGAACGCCAACTGGTGGTCTTTCTGGTGGGCAATGCAGTAATACATCAAAATTTAACATGCATTTATAGATTCACATGGAAATCTCACTTCTGGGCATTTGTCTTAGAAAGATAGACAGGGAAAGAAATATACATGTATACATACACACATATATATGGTTTTTCCTGTGGTCGTGTATGGATGTGAGAGTTGGACTGTGAAGAAAGCTGAGCGCCGAAGAATTGATGCTTTTGAACTGTGGTGTTGGAGAAGACTCTTGAGAGTCCCTTGGACTGCAAGGAGATCCAACCAGTCCATCCTGAAGGAGATCAGCCCTGGGTGTTCTTTGGAAGGACTGATGCTGAAGCTGTAATTCCAGTACTTTGGCCACCTCATGTGAAGAGTTGACTCATTGGAAAAGACTCTGATGCTGGGAGGGATTGGGGGCAGGAGGAGAAGGGGACGACAGAGGATGAGACGGCTGGATGGCATCACGGACTTGATGGACGTTGAGTCTCAGGGAACTCTGGGAGTTGGTGATGGACAGGGAAGCCTGGTGTGCTGTGATTCATGGGGTCGGAAAGAGTTGGACACGACTGAGCGACTGAACTGACACACGCACACATACACACACACACACACACGTATATATTCACTGCAGCATTATTTAAGTGCAGTGAATAATTGAATACAATTATATAACTGAATTTAATATTCATGAAATGATTATCAGGGGGTGAGATTTTTTCTTTATGTAGTTATATCTAAACATTTTCCAAGTGGACATACTGTTTGCATAGCTGGCAATAACTATGAGGATATTATCATGGTGGAACTTAACATCCACTCTCAGAAATATTAGATTAGAGGGTGTTCAGGAGGTCACTGTGAGTCAGAAGTGGGAACTCCTTTCTCTGTTGGACCAGGTTTGGGAAACTCTGTAGAGAGTTGATCTCCCAGGCATAGTTAGAAATCTGAATAGTATTTCCTTAGAGGTGAAAAAAGGAAAAAAAAAAGCATCTGAAATTAGAGGGGCAATTTAGGCAAATCACTGTGACTTGGTGACACCAAAATGAATAGATCCTGGTCCTATCTGCCCTCAAGGAGCTCCCAACCAACGTCAGAAGAGAATCCAAACATAAGACAATCAGCTACACAAAGAAGACAACGTGGGCACTAGAAGGGGCGATGACGGTTTGGACAAGAACTTTTCTGAGGGAGAGCATTTAGTTATTTCTACAGGGGTCCGGGGTTTCCCCAGGTGGCTCAGTGGTAAAGAATCCGTCTGCCTACACAAGAGACATGACTTTGATCCCTGAGCTGGGGCAATTTCCTGGAGGGGGGAACAGCAACCTACTCCAGTATTCTTGCCTGGAGAATCCCCATGGACAGAGGAGCCTGGGGTTACAAAGAGTCAGACATGACTGAGTGGCTAAGCATACAGCAGAGCACAACACAGGACACATTTCATCATAACAGTGACACCGAAGGGCAAGAATTCATGAGGAAATTGGAGGCTGAGCATGTCAGTTTCCCCTTGAGAACTCCTAGCAGAGAAAGGCTCTTTGGAAGGGAATGCTTGAGGGACACTGAGTAAGCAAGGTTGATGAAAAACTACTTGGTTTGTAGAAGTTTGAGGACTTAGGCTGAGTGAAAGGTTCATATCAGGTCACTCTCTAAGACTAGATCCCTCTCCAAGAGTGGCTATGAATAATGCAAATGACATCCCAAATTGTCTACCACTTGTATTCTAGTGTGCAAATGTTGTAACACAAAAGTAATAGGAGGAGAAGTTCTGGAAAAAAAAAAAAAAAACAACTCTCATCTTCCACCAGTTTAACTTCATACTCTTTGTATTGATTATTAAGTCTTTGTCCATAAGCATATATCTTATTTAATAGTAACAATATGGGCTTTCCTGGTGGTTCAGTGCTTAAGAATCTGCCTTGCAATGCAAGGGCTCATTCCCTGGTCTGGGAAGATGCCACATGCCACGGAACAACTAAACCCAAGAGTCACAACTACTGAGACCGTGCTGGAGAGGCTGAGAGCTGCAACTACTGGGCCCACACACTGCAACCACTAAAGCCTAGAGCCTGTGCTCAGCGATAAGAGCAGCCGCCGCAATGAGAAGCCTGCCCACTGCAACAAAGAGTAGCCCCGACTTGTGCAACTAGAGAAAGCCCATGTGCCCAGCAAAGACCCACTGTGGCTAAAAAAAATAGTAATAGTATGTATAGGCACTCTGTTCATTGATTACTTGATTGATCTTTGTTACTTTATACGTGCACATTGCCCCCTGTAAATACATAGTCCATAATTGAAATTTGAATGATTGCATTAAATCATCTATTGAATTGATGTACCATAATTTATTTACCCAGTGTGAGACAGTTAAGCTGCAATGAGTAATATGGATTATTGGGTGGGCCAAAGAATTCATCTAGAGTTTTCCACAAGCTGTTCCAAAAAACCCACATGAATTTCTCAGTTCAGTTCAGTCGGTCAGTTGTGTCTGACTCTTTGAGACACTCTTTGCACGCCATAGGCAACTCAATACATCTTCTTTTTATACTTCCCCCATTTTTAATAATGAATTACCCAGAAACAGATTGTTGAGTCAAGAACTATCAATCATCATTTTGTCTCTCAAAAAGCTTAAATTTCCATGATCACTTACCACATGTTTATATGGAGTTTCATAATAATGTCACTATTACCTGGTACTGTTTTGGTTTGTTTTTTTAATTTAATTTTAAAGAATGCAAAATTATGACTTGTAGGGTGTGATTTTTTAAGGTCTTCAATTGCAGTTGTGAAGTTTTCACTTTGTGTTAGTGTAGAGGTTATGAGAACTTACTGGGTTACAGGCCTCTGTATGGTGGCATGCTTAGACAAGATGTTTATTTATATGTATCGACACAATGGGGTTGATAATAGAACTTATCTCATTGGACTGTTGTGAGGATTAAGTAAATTAATACATATAAATCACCCAGAAGGATGCCTGGTACATGATAATCACTGAACTTATGTTACATATTATTATTGTCATTGCTGTTATCTGGAGGATAAGTAGTGGTTTTATATCAATAGACGTAGAGGAGTAGGATTTCTATTTCTTGTTATGAGGATTGATGGTGCTGATCATTTGGGCTATAGTTCCTTAATTTATTTATATGTATACTTTTTGAATAAATACTATTTCAATATTTACATATTACTGTGTTAATTATTATTAAGGTCATGTAGCTAGCTACCTATTAATGGATAATTTCAAGGAGGTACTTTGTCTCTTTTTATCTCCATTTCTTCTAGCAACAAATACAAGAATGGACATAACTTAACACGACTTTTGTGAGGATTTGAAATAATGTACATAATTAAACAGAGACAATTTAATCCTCTTAGAGGCTAATGGAGGAAATACCTCAGGAAGAGGGCCTCCTTTGTTCAAAAATTGCCATAATAAGCCCACTTAGCCCACTTGAGGTGGGCTTCAAGGCTTTAATGAAATAAAATAAACCATTTTTTCATGAGATAAGGGAGAAAATTGTTTCTGAGAAGGAGAAGGAAGAGGAGAGTGATGGAGGAAGCAGGAAAAAATACAACAAAGGCTTTGAGGTGACATCCTTGTCACCCTGTGATATTCCACAATCTCCCTAAAGATCCTATTCTCGCAAAATGCCCACACAGGGTCCACCTGATCCCCAGACCAGAGTGCGCCATGACCCCCAGTTTGTGGAAGGACTTGGAACCTGCTACTGTCGTCACTGTCCATCAGCCTCGATAAGCAAACACCATGAGCTGCTTTTCACTTGCAAAGGCACCTGAACAAGGATGCTCCCCCTCACAGGAACAGATGACAGATGTTCATTTCCAGTCCTGGCTGCTCTTGGGCTCATCCTCTTTCAAGACTTGGAAACTCTGGACTTGCTGCTTCTTGCCCTGCCACCTCCCAGCCCTCCCCTGCCAGCAGGTCCCCACCTGGACAACTCCAAGTCTTCCTCCAAAACAGGCTCTGATACGCCTCCTCTGGGAAGTCTCCTTTCCTTCCCTCTAGCCTCTTTTACATTTATTTCCTGAGAAAATGATCACAGTGGGTTTAAAAAAAAAATCCTATACTCACAAAATATATGGAGCGACTTCATTTTATGGGGAAGGACTGAGCTTGACATGGGACAATAGAGAGCCCTTAGAACATCACTAAGATGGCATGTAAAGATGGATTTCTCTCCATTTAGGTTTTTGTCAGGACTTCCCTGGCAGTCCAGGGATCGGGACTCATACTTCCATTGCAGGGGGTATGGGTTTGATCTTTAGTCAGAGAATTACGACCCCACATACAGCACAGCAAAAGAAAAAATAAAAAGGCTTTGGTCATCTTCAAAGAGATATTAAGGTGCAGGGAGGCCTCCATTAGCACTGGGATTATATGAATTTAAGTACTCAGTGCCTAAGACGTACTCAGTGCCTAAGACTTGCTCAGTAAATTGTAGCACAATTTTTAACAACATAAACATTTTTATTATGTTTTACAGTTGACTAAGCATTTCCATATACACATCATCTCATTTAATCTCATTTAATCTTCACAACAATTTCCTTTGGCATATTTGGGGAAATACTTTTCTCAATCTGTTGTTTTCCTTTTTATTTCAGTTATAATATTTTCATTGTGCATACATCTTAAAATCATATGCAATTGAATATGTCAATCTTTTCTTCGTGATTTCCTTTATTTCAAACCTCAGAAAGCCATCTATCCTCCAAGAAACTACATGTACTCACTGTATCTTCCACTTATCACCTGATGATTTTTTAAATACCTTTTGAAAACTCTGCACTATGCATTCATGAAAGAAATGGGAAAGATCAAGAGACTAACACTTAGTGTACCTCTACACAATTTTACAACAACTAGGTGATTTACAAGTCATAGATATGTAATGGCTACAGTGACTTTGCAAGTTAGGTTTTATTGTACTCATTTTACGGAGAAGGCAATGGCACCCCACTCCAGTACTCTTGCCTGGAAAATCCCATGGACGGAGGAGCCTGGTAGGCTGCAGTCCATGGTGTCGCTGAGGGTCCAACACGACTGAGCGACTTCACTTTCACTTTTCACTTTCAGGCTTTGGAGAAGAAAATGGCAACCCACTCCAGTGTTCTTGCCTGGAGAATCCCAGGGACGGGGGAGCCTGGTGGGCTGCCGTTTATGGGGTCACACAAAGTTGGACACGACTGAAGTGACTCAGCAGCAGCAGCAGTACCCATTTTATAGGAAAGAATGCCAAAATACACTGAGCCCTCAGTTTCTGCAAGGTTCTCTTTCAAGCACTTTGCTATTCATCTTTCATAGATGCCCTCTCACAGAAGTATGGCCATCATCCTTGGTTCACATACAAGGAAAAACTAAGGTAAAGAACAGTTAAGTCACTGAGCTGAGGTCACATCACAGTAGAGCAGAGTGGATATTGACACCCTGCCAGGCTAATGCTGCAGCTGTATGCTGAGCCAACATCTAACAAAGACCCTATAGCTCAGAGAGTTTTAACTCAGTCACACAACTATCAGGTGGGTCTCCAAATGGTCCAATCCATGTTCTTTTAACAACTACACTCTCTACATCAGTCTGCCTCAGACTGAATTGTCAAAATGACAGTGTCTTCAGCAGACAGACGTCTGTTAATTGCACTCACCTTCTTGAGATCATAGATAAACTAATCTATGAGACAGGAGTGAGCAATACACTCAGAAAAGCAGGAGCTTCAGTGAGTGCTAATATGCTTCTCAGCGCTATTTCCACGAAGGGGTTTATATGCCTGGTAAAAATTAAATGGCTATGTGATAAATTGACCATGAGATAAAGCAATTTTCAAGGGAATAGTGAGGGGAGGAACAAAAATGATTAAGAAAATGGGACTAACTGGGTGAGACAAGATTAAAGAAGTTAACTGTGTATAGCTGAGCTTGGTGAAGGCAACAGGGAAAATGAAACAGCAACATGTATCCACGCTTAGAAAGGTGCAAGGTCATTCCAAGGGGTGGCAGGACAAGAATGGTTTTGTATAATTTAGGCAACACCTAAGTCAAAGAACAAATTAGAAGAAAAAGAAGTAAAATCAAAGTTTAAAAAAATCATAAAATTATTACTTAGAATTCATATTATAATAAGGTCCTATAAAATTTCCACATACTAGCAAGGTAATGTGCAAAATTCTTCAATCTAGGTTTCAACAGTATGTGAACTGAGGAATTCCTGAAGTTCAAGCTAGATTTAGAAAAGGTAGAGGAACCAGAAATCAAATTGCCAACATCTGTTAGATCATAGAAAAAGCAAGGAAATTAAAAAAAAAAAATCCACTTCTGCTTCATTAACTACCCTAAAGCCTTTGACTGTATGGATCACAACAAATTGTAGAAAATTTTTCAAGAATGGGAATACTACCATACCTATCTCCTGAGAAACCTGTAATGCAGGACAAGAAGCAACAGTTAAAACCAGACATGGAACGACAGACTGGTTTAAAATTGGGAAACTGGGAAAGGAGTATGTCAAGGCTGTATATTGTCACCCTGCTTATTTAACTTCTATGAAGAGTACATCATGCAAAATGCCAAGTCTGAAGACTCAGAAGCTGGAATCAAGATCGTCAGGAGAAGCATCAACATCTCAGATATGCAGATGATACCACTCTAATGGCAGAAAGCAAAGAAGATCCCTTTATGAGGGTGAAAACGGAGAGTGAAAAAGCTGGTGGAAAACTCAACATTAAGAAAACTAAGATCATGACATCACTTCATGGCAAATGGGGGGAAAAGTGGAAACCGTGACAGATTTTATTTTCTTGAGCTCCAAAGTCACAGTGGACGGTGACTGCAGCCACAAAATTAAAAGACACTTGCTCCTTGGAGTAAAAACTATGACAAACCTAGACAGCATATTAAAAAGCAGAGACATCACTTACTGACAAAAGTCTACATAGTCAAAGCTATGGTTTTTCCAGTAGTCATGTATGGATGTGAGAGTTGGACTATAAAGAAAGCTGAGCACCAAAGAATTGATGCTTTTGAATTGTGGTGTTGGAGAAGACTCTTGAGAGTCCCTTGGACTGCAAGGAGATCAAACCAGTCAATCCTAATGGAAGTCAACCTTGAATATTCATTGGAAGGACTGATGCTGAAGCTGAACCTCCAATAATTTGGCTACCTGATTCAAAGAGCCAACTCATTGGAAAAGACTCTGATGCTGGGAAAGACTGAGGGCAGGAGGAGAAGGGGGCTACAAAGAATGAGATGGTTGGATGGCATCACTGACTCAGTGGACATGAGTTTGAGCAAACTCCAGGAGATAGTAAAGGAGAGGGAAGCCTGGTGTGCTGCAGTCCATGGGGTCACAAAGAGTCAGACACAACTAAGCGACCGAACAACAAACAACATAACAAATAAGAGCAGCCAAGGAAAACCAGGGCAAGTGGGAGTTTGCTGTGCTCTCCCTTTGATAGTAGGCTGAGGTCTACCAAAAGGCAGACACAGCTTCCAAAAAGCCTCCCCGTCTCACATATAGCTCTCTTCCCACTCTTCTGCCCTGTGTCCCCTTCATTCAGCTTCTTGACCAAAGCCTAGCATATGCCTCCCTTAGGGCCTTCCCAACTGCTCTTCCCTCTTCCTAAAATAACACTCATCAGTGTCACCACCATTATCATCACCACCATCCTCATCATCAACATCTCCAATCCGGTCCTCTTCTAACTCCTTTATCTCGTTTATTTCCCAAGACTCTTTCTAATATGTTTTGTTGCTGCTGCTGCTAAGTCGCTTCAGTCATGTCCAACTCTGTGCGACCCCAGAGATGGCAGCTCACCAGGCTCTCCAGTCCCTGGGATTCTCCAGGCAAGAACACTGGAGTGGGTTGTCATTTCCTTCTCCAATGCATGAAAGTGAAAAGTGAAAGGGAAGTCGCTCAGCTGTGTCCAACTGTTATTGCTCCCTTTTTACAAATGTAGAAACTAAGGCACAGAATTTTTAATGGCTTACTCCATCCCAGACAGCTTGATTGCTTTTTGTTTATTTTTTCTCCATTGCTTCAACCCTTATTCATTCTTTCAGTCTCAGCTTTTAAGATCATTTTCCGAAGGAAGACAGACCTGACCACCACATCCCAACTCTTGCACGCTGTCAAAGCAGTCTTCACATAATTATCGCTAATACAGTGATAGCTTTTATTTGTTTAGTTTCTTTCCTTCAGGTTGCAAGCTCCATGGGAGGACATTCGCTTATCTAAGTAAAATGCCTGGCACCCTCCAGGCGCTTAACAAATATTTACTGAATGAATGGATGTGAATGAATGAATAATTACTAAAATAATAATAAAAAGGATGACCTTGCTCACTCTTTGTGGTCAGATATCGTTTCTATACTTAACATATATAGTAAGGTAAATATTGCTCAGGCGTGTCCAACTTTTTGCAACACCGTGGACTGTAGCCTACAAGGTTCCTCCGTCCATGGAATTCTCCAGGCAAGAATACTGGAGTGGGGTGCCATTGCCTTCTCCAAACATATATGGTAAGTATTATAAGAAATATATACATGTATACGTATCAGTTCAGTTCAGTTATTTTCACCTTTCTCCCACGTGTTTTTTCCTTATGCTTATCTAAACACTCAACCCTTAGAACATACTTAAGCAATACTTCTCTAGGAGACCTTTCCAGATCTCTCCAACCTGGAGATCTTTCCGAGTCTTTTCTGATATCCTCAGACTCACCTTAGCACTAAGTTAGATAATGCCATTGAAAGCAACATATGATATATTTCATTCAAAACAGCATATGATATATTTTGTTTCTCTAACAACATTACTTTCTAATTGAAGCCTAGCATTCATGCATGCATGTGTTTTTACTGGGTTAACAAGCCAAAGCATTTAAAAATATGTTTAATACATAATATGTTGCTTATCAATATTGCTACTCCTTCCAGAAAGGATTTGAGAGAGACCATTTTAAAATGTCAAACATACATTAAGATTTCTGAAAAAGAAATAGACCTCAAGTTGTGAAAAAGAGGAAGCATCAAGTATGCTAGCCAGGAGGGTGAATATTGGGATGAACATGAAAATTGGTTCTGAGTCTCTTGGTAGACAAGCAGATAAACACATGATATGTTACATAATCTCTTACTATCTGATGAAGTGTCATAGACCTGTTCTTTTTCCTTTTTTATATACTAAATTCCATTGGAAAGTTATCCCCTGAGATGTTATACAAGGGGTCATTAGGTAAGACAATGAATAATGCTTTCAATGTATTTTACAACTAACGCATAGGGATTTTTCTTCTGATGTTTACTGAAGACCAAAAGAGTACTTACAATTGAGACTACTTAAAGCTATAGATACATAATGCAGTACTTAGGTAAGCTTCCTTCAGTATTTATTTTCTCAGCTGGGCTTTTGAGATAGACAATTTAAGGTGCTTTTCAGCGTCTCCACTCTGCCTATCTTATGATTTATGAAGCTCGGTTATCGGAATCATTATCAGTACATTCTCCATTCTTATACCTTTATATTCATTTGGCTTACACTGGTCGGTATTAACTAGACAAATGAATATCTATTTAGTGCTTTAGAGTCCACAGAATACCTTACTCTTCATATAAAATATGTTACTATCCATTACTGAACGCGACCCTCACAAGAACACCAAGAGTTATCACTACCTTCATATCTTATGTGTGAAAATTGACAGCATAAGAAATGAAGAACAGATACTTGAGTTCAATCTATAATGCATGCATAATATATACATTAATATGGTGGGGTGGTGATAGAGAAGGTTGGAGAGCAGATGGTGTGTCCCTTGTCTAAGATGATCCATTTTGAAATCGCAGTGCCATCTAGTGGTCATTTTAGACACAAAAGCATGAGGCTGTTTCAAGATGGCCCCTGGACAGTACAATCAACAGCTTACGCTATCCTGACATGCGTTATTTGAGCTGAGAGCATTTCCTTCTAGTTGACAGATTCTGACCTTTCAATATGGAAAGTGTACCACATCTACCCAGAGTCAGTCAAAGCTATTGATCCTGATAAATGATTTGACCTCAGCCAGTGGTTCTCCTCCAGTTATTTAATGCTTAAGAAAGCGAGCAATGTAATCTGAAGAGGTCAAGAGCTCTTGGGAAGGACTGTTGACACAGTATTGGAAAGAAGCTGACTAGTAGGTGTGTGAGAGAAAAAAAAAACAAGACATGTTCTTCTGTATGTTTCCCAAGAAAAAGGACACTGAAATATTGTCCCACAGATAAGATGGAGTTTGTGGATAACAATAATAACTAATACCTGATGTGATGCCTCACATTTTAAAGGTTATAAGACCATCTGACCTAGATTATTTCACGGCTTGCCTCCAAAAGTTCACAGGTAGCGTATGTTTCTCTGCGTTGGTTCACACCATCAGCTTTATGTGGAATGCTCTGCTTAGCTTATCACCTTGCACTCCGAGTTTTCCTTTTATCCAGGTCTCACTGGACACTAACATCCACTTCAACCTCTTATCTTTTCCAGACTCGTTTATATAATTTTTCTCCTGTGCTATCTCATCAACGAGACCAAGAAGACTTTGGGTACCTTAAGTTTTCTTGGTTATTTGAAAGATACACCCTGTAACTGGCTTAGGTCCTAGTATCATGACCTCCAGAGCCTCACAGGTGGCTGACCCTTAATCTAATTCTCCGGATCAAAGGTTAGGAATGCCCATTGACCAGTGTAGTCAGCATGAGAAGATTGGGTAATAAATGAGAATTATGGATAGGGCTGAGAGCATGGTGCTGTACTATACTCTGCTAGTCACGCTCCATGTTGCATAGTCCTGTTTTGCACAGAACTGCACTAATCTTATATCCATCAGTTTGGTTCAGTGTTCAGTCGTGTCTGACTTGTTGTGACCCCATGGACTACAACAGGCCAGACTTCCCTGTCCATCACCAACTCTTGGAGCATACTCAAACTCATGTCCATTGAGTTGGTGGTGCCATCCAACCATCTCATCCTCTGTCATCCCCTTCTCCTCCTGCCTTCAATCTTTCCCAGCATCAGGGTCTTGTCTAATGAGTCAGCTCTTTGTATCAGGTGGCCAAAGTATTGGAGCTTCAGCATCAGCCCTTCCAATGAATACTCAGGACTGATTTCCTTTAGGATTGACTGACTAAACTTGGACTGTGGATTGGGCATAATCGAACTTTCTATAGCTGGGATCCAACTCCACTGGTTCAAATATCATTTGCAACTGTGCATCTTCCAAGTAAAGATTCTGAAATTGTAAACCCTCTTCCTGTCCTATGCAATGCTGCTGATTCCTCTACCATCTTTACTGCACCAACTTTCTTTTATGCGTGTTAGATAATCCAAACTTGACTGACCTACCCAAGTGATGGCTGGAATGGTCTTCATGCCAATCTAAAGCTATTCCTGTTAGCAGTAGCTTTGCCCTTAGAATATTTGGTCCAAGGTATTAATAAATGAATAAACACATGAAATGCCAAACAAATAGAGGAGGGAATGTATGCAAAAAGTATATGAGATGATGCCGTATTTTATTTTCATTCATTGTACAGACATTTAAGAGGTGCTTCTGAAATGGCAACTTTTCTATAACATGTTGAGGGCAGTGTTTGGACACACGAATCAAGTGTAACCAAATTGGTATAAAAGTATATGACTAGGATGCTGTGGGCTTCCTTCTACTTCACAGGACACAGTTCAGGTACCCAATGAGGCTGACATCTGTCCACATCTATATCAGGTAGTTGGAAGGTGGCCTAGTGTAATAGAGAACTGTGAAATCAAAAGCACAGACAAACATCAAGAGAAAAAAGCAAGCAGCCATGGTCCCACCACAAAGTTAAACATCATTGACGTTTTAGTACATCTAGTTCCCCAAGAATATTCATAAAGCAGAAATACAACGCATGGTAATGTTAATGGAACTCTTAAGATGGATTGGGCACTGGGTGTTATTTTTCTTTGCAAGTATCATATTATTTCACTACTGTCATAGATACACTGTACCTTCCAGAGCACCCCTTGAGAATGAAGGACAGACTTTCTTACTCCTGGGAAGTGTGGCTTGTGGACAGTGCTTAGCAGTAAAGAGCTGCCACCCAGGAAGCTCCCTAGCAATCCAATGGTTAGGACTCACTCAGCAGTTTCACTGAGGTTCAATCCCTGGTGAGGGAACTAAAGATCCTGCAAGCTGTGTTCAGTTCAGTTCAGTTCAGTTCAGTCGCTCAGTTGTGTCTGACTATTTGTGATCCCATGGACTGAAGCATGTCAGGCTTCCCTGTCCATCACCAACTCCCGGAGCTTGCTCAAACTCATGTACATTGAGTTGGTGATGCCATCTAACCATCCTATCCTCTGTTGTTCCCTTCTCCTCCTGCCTTCAATCTTTCCCAGTATCAGGTCTTTTCCAGTAAGTCAGTTCTTCACATCAGGTGGCCAGAGTAATGGAGTTTCAGCATCAGTCCTTCCAATGAATATTCAGGACTGATTTCCTTAAGGACTGACTGGTTTGATCTCCACACAATCCAAGGGACTATCAAGAGTCTTCTCCAGCATTACAGTTCAAAAGCTGCTGTGTGATGGGCCCGCCCACTCCACAAAAAAAAAAAAAAAAAAAGAAAAGAAAAAAACTGCCTCCCCAACAAACTCACCACTTTTCAGAGTCAGTCTGCTTCCATTAGTGACCAACATGAGGGATAAACTGCTATCCTCTCTTTGCCTCAACTTGGGACCACTCTGAAGAGAAGGTTGGGAGCTCCTCTTGGGGGGTAATTTTGTTGTAACTTCTCTCTCTGATCAAGTCAGTTACCATCTTTCCTCCAAAGGTGCTGATTCTTAGAGGAGTCCTCAATAAAATTTTACAAGCTTATATCTGTCTCAGTTGGCTTCCCGGGTGGAACTCCCAACTTGAGATTACTACTTGAGGGTAGATAATATCATTAGGTCATATTTTAAATTCCCAATTCATAGATAATGAAACTGAAGCAGAAAGACAAAAGCAAGTTACTCTTGGTCCTAGTGAAAGGAAAGGGCTGAACAGGGTTCCACTATCATCTGACTATTGAAATCCAGGATTGCAACAAGCCAGTTCAATCATTAAGAACAGAACTGATTTTAGCATCAATTTTTCTTTTTTTTTTTTTAAATCTTTAATTCTTACATGCGTTCCCAAACATGAACCCCCCTCCCTCCTCCCTCCCCATAACATCTCTCTGGGTCATCCCCATGCACCAGCCCCAAGCATGCTGTGAAAAGACAGAATTGTGTCTCTTGGGGTATGAGCTTCTCCCTTCCACCTTCTTCCACTTTCTCCTTCCCCACAACTTCTACAGATACTGCTTTCTAGCTTTAGGATTTCACACTCAGCGAAGAACACTGCTCTAGGTAGTTTAATTTCTATGACATAGAGGCTAGTGCTTGGAGTTGAGAGTTTGCAAGAGGTCCCTGCCTTGGAGACTAAGGTGCCCTGAAGCTGAGGAGAAGACTAAACCCTTAAGGATTTGCAAATTCTTTCCATGTACACACGTGCTCAGTTGCATCTGACCCTTTGTGACCCCATGGACTGTAGCCCGCCAGGCTCCTTGATCCATGGATCTTCCAGGCAAGGATACTGGAGTGGGGTGCCATTTTCTCCTCCAGTGGATCTTCTCGACCCAGGGATCAAACCTACAACTCTTGAGTCTCATGCTTTGGTAGGAGGATTCTCTACCACCTGCAATTATTCTCTACCACCTGTGAGCAAAAGAAGGCCCTCAGCTTGTGGTATACAGATGCAGTAGGGAATTCCCATCAAGAGCCATGGTTTTAGAAGTCACAGCAAAATATACTCAAGTTTAATATGTAGAACCACCAGCTTTTGTAAGAAGAAATGAGCTTGGGTTGCGAGCATCTCTAAACTGGTGTAGGAACCAATACCTTACTGTAGCATGTAAACCTAAAGTCCTCGTAGCATCTCATGGGTGCCATTCACTGGTGTCTGAGAATGACTGTAGCACCATGGAAGTGGTGGATGTTGTAGCAGGGTTAATTTTATATAAAGAAATACAGAACTGCCGCGTGTCCTACTTTTAAATGTTGTGAAATAAAATATCATTGCTTTACAATAGATATAGACAACTAAAATAAATAATATGTTATACTTTTAGATTAATTAGTTTTCCTTTACAGTGTATGTTTCAATGTTTCAACTCAACCTCAAATCTTAACCGCTTAAATTAACTAATTTTTTTTTATAAGCAACATTGCCATAAACATTCTTGGACAGTGTTTTTGCTCACATCCAATATTATTTCTTTGTGATCAACTCTTAAAACTGGAATTGCTGAGTTTTACAGAAAATACATGTCGTGAGGGCTTTGATACATACTCTCTATTTGCTCTCCTGAAATTTTGATCTAATTTAAACACCCTATCAGCCCACCTTCCCACATACTCATCAGTAAGGATTTTTTTTCTTTAATCATTGCAAGTTTTATGTACACAATGGCTTTAATTGTTCTCAAGTGTCAATATTCATGGCTTTCTTTGATTTTTATAAGATGACCATTTTAAACTCTCAAGGTAGATAAGTTTAAAGAGGTCACATTTGCAGAGATCCAGTGCTTTCTGTAGATTCTTTATTTCCACCCCCTGCCAACTTTGAATGTCTTATCTGGCATTCCTCAGGAAGAACAGACAAGTCGGGTGAAAATAATAAATACAACTAGGTTAGATAGCCTCCCTCTCTTTCCAAATCAAAGCTGTCTCTCCTTGCATGATATCCTCAAAATAAAAGGCAACAAAAGACAACATCAGGGGCATTGATCTTGGAGTGTGGATAGTTCAGAACTGCCTAGAAAAGCACACATCAAACCCTCTCACCCTCCAAGGACAGACTTGACCTTTACAATAATTGCTATCATTCTTCTTGAGGTCAGCATCTCTCTCTCTTTTTTTTCTTTCAATAACTGTGACAATGCAATGGAAACACTTTTTTAAAAATTCATTTGTTCATTTATTTATTTAACCAAGATATTTATACTGAGTTCTTATTTTGTGTTAGACTCTAGACCCAGTTCTTCATTTTCATTTAAACTTTACTTTAAAAAAGTCAAATCAAGTTTGATAATGTAATATTAATAACCACACTGTTTCATAGGGGCTGCTATATAAAGTACCACAACCTGAGATGCTTAAACAGCACACACTCATTGTCTCACTGTTCTGGAAGTTAGAAGCCCAAGGTTGAGGCTGGGTTTGCTCCTTCTGAGGGCTATGAGGGAAAAACCCGAGCCAGACTTCCCCCTAGCTGCTGCGAGCTGGCTGGGAATCTCTGGTGTTCCTTGCCTTGCAGACACATCCCACTGATACCTGCCTTCATCTTCAAAGGATGTTCCCCCTCAGCTTTTGCGTGTGTCCAAATGTCAGGGACACCAGTTGTATTGGATTTGGGGACCATTATACTTCATTATGACTTCACTTTCATTGGCTATTTTACAATGACCCTCGTTGTTTAGTTGCTAAGTTGCATCCGACTCTTTGTGACCCCATGGATTACAGCACAGCAGGCCTCCCTGTCCCTCACCATCTCCGAGTCCACCAAAGTTCATATCCATTGACTCTGTGATGCCATCCAATCATCTCTTCCTTTGCTGCCCTCTTCTCCTATGGCCTTCAATCTTCCCCAGGATCAGAGTCTTTCCCAGTGAGTCAGCTCTTTGCATCACGTGGCTGAAGTCTTGGAGCTTCAGCTTCAGTATCAGACCTTCCAATTAACAATTTAGTGTGGAACTACCTACTTTGAAATGAAGCTGCATTCTGAAGTGCTGGGGATTAGATCCTCAGTATATGACTCTTGGGAATACACAATTCAACCCCAAACAATATCCCATTTACAAGCATGAGAGTTGAATCAAAATATATGGTGTGTGTGAGGCATACAAATTGCATATTAGCTGTATATAGGCCATTGTTTTGGTCCATGAGACAACCAATATATGAAGTCATCACATTTTCCAACACACTGATAGAGCCTGAAATTCCAATATCATAGGCACCTGACAGATCTGTGCATGACACTGAAAATGCAGGTAAGTGCTAAAATGACAGTGTTGGAAGCCAAATAGAGATGTTCGGTATTAATTCTGGAAGGTGTTATGAAAGATTTATGAGCAAGTAAGTGAAATAATCGAATATGTGTAACTGATGGTTAAGTATTGAATAAAGTCTATATTTCCCAGAAAAAAAAAAAAAACCTTTTATAGTCAGTGCCTTATCTCTCTAGTATTCATTATTATGTTTTAGCTTAAATTAGGGTATAATTTCCTTAGTGACTTCCCTGATAGCTCCGTTGGTAAAGAATCTGTCTGCAGTGCAGGAGACTACAGTTCGATTCCTGGGTCAGGAAGATCCACTGGAGAAGGAATAAGCTACCCACTCCAGTATTCTTGGGCTTCCCTTGTGGCTCAGCTGGTAAAGAATCTGCCTGCAATGCGAGAGACCTGGGTTTAATCCCTGTGTTGGGAAGATTCCCTGGAGAAGAGAAAGGCTACCCACTCCAGCATTCTGGCCTGGAAAATTCCATGACTATACTGTCCATGGGATCACAAAGAGTCAGACACGACTGAACAACTTTCACTTTCCTTGCTGACAGGTGTCACAACTAAGGTTAGTGGTAAAGCCAAGGATAGAATCTAAGACTTCTGAACTTTAAGAAGTTTATATTTTTCCTATACTTATTGCTGCTGTCTGATTATCTGACACCAATAAGGTGTTCAACAATTCAGTCTTTTTCTGATATTACCAGAGTTAGCATCAGACTCTACACATTTAAGGGTTTAGCCCCACATACTTCATGTGCCAATAGCAAGTTCTGGGACCCCAGGCTACCCATACTTCTGTCTTACTTGGCTACAAAGCTCACGTTCTCACAACCCTCACTTGGGTTAAATAATGGCTAAAAATGACTCACAAAGCTCAAGAAAACACTTTGGTTATGTTCATTGGTCTATTTCAGAGAAGGCAATGGCACCCCACTCCAGTACTCTTGCCTGGAAAATCCACGGACAGAGGAGCCTGGTAGGCTGCAGTCCATGGGGTTGCTAAGAGTCGGACAAGACTGAGCGACTTCACTTTCACTTTTCTCTTTCATGCATTGGAAAAGGAAATGGTGACCCACTCCAGTGTTCTTGCCTGGAGAATCCCAGGGATGGGGGAGCCTGGTGGGCTGCCGTCTATAGGGTCACACAGAGTCGGACACGACTGAAGCAACTTAGCAGCAATTGGTCTATTATAAAGGAAGCAACTCAGGACCAGCTAACTGGAGGTGATACACAGGACAAGGAAAGGGTGGAGGGGGACAGATGAGCAGACGGTCCATGGAGCTGTGTGATGTCCTTTGTGCACACACCTCCCTCCCAGCCCCTAATGGACCCACCAACCTGGAAGCTCTCTGGACTTTATTGCTCATGAGTTTTTATAACTTAATCTCCAGCTCTTTCCAATCCCTGGAGGTCTGAGTGGGGAAAGAGGCTGAGAGTTCTCACTCTATCATCTGGTGTTTGGTCTCTGATGACAAGCCAACATCCTGAAGCTCTCTGGGGGCCTTGCCCTGAGACATCTCATTAGCTCTGATTTAACTGTGTTCCAAAGGCACTGATTATGAATAACAAAAGACTCTCCTAACACTCAGGAAGTTCCAAGGATTTTAAGATCTCTGTACTAGGCAACATAGAAACAGATCTTTATTATATGACAGCAGCCCTAGAGTGATAAAATATCTTTTAAAGGGGCTTTTATCTTTTAAAGGGGCTTCCCAGGTGGCACTAGCGATAAAGAATCCACCTGCAATGTAGGAGATGCAAGAGATGGGGGCTTGATCCCTGGGTCAGGAAGATCCCCTGGAGGAGGGCACGGCAACTCATTCCAGTATTCTTGCCTGGAGAATCCCCATGGACAGAGAGCCTAGTGGACTACAGTCCATGGGGTCACAAAGAGTTGAACAGGACCGAAGCAGCTGAGCACATGTGAATTTATTATCTTTTAAATCAAAAGCATTTCTACCTCACAGTTATTCTCTTGGGCATTTTCAAATGAAGAGAAAAATAGACTATGAGTTATTATTCAAAAGATGCTTTGAAAAATTATTGCTTATTAAATAGCTATTCAAATTTATGTGCCAGGTAATGTACAAAGTGTTGGGAATAACAAGTAACATGTTCTGATAATGGCAGTTCATAATTCCAGGTTGTTTGATTTCCCAGATACTTTTTCCTGAGTCTTCTGTCTCAGGCCAAACAAAACAAAGCAACAATAAAAATAAGAAAATAAATAAGCAATTTTAAATTTGTCCAGCACATTAAGGTACATTTCATAACCTTTATCCCCTTGGAACTTCTACCCTGACTGATCTCATAGACCTTATCTCTTTGGGTTTATAGAACCTATTTGCCTTAGTCGACTTGGTGGAATGTCGACTTGTATACTTAGCGGTCTCAATATTTTTTTTTTTTAAGTAAACAAAGACAAACAAGACAAAAACCTCTTTTTGTTTTCCAAGATATCGATGACTCCCATGGACCTCCTCTGCCTGGTTCGCCTGCCTTCCTGAACCTTCCAGCGGTTGTCTTCCTCCTCCCCCACCTCCGAAATCCAGGCAGGCTCTCGCCTCTGCCTTGCTGTGGACAGCTGTAGTCGTGTCACAGCGGTAATGAAGAGTGAACGAAGTCCTGCTGTGGTATTTATGACTAGAATCAATAGAACCATCCTCGTTCAAATGGTCTGTAGCCCATGATCAAAGGCAGCCCAGAGGAACAAACTAACAATAGCTCCATGGGACAAGTAGGTGCCGTAACTAACTGTACCGCAAGGCTTCTTGGCGTGAACCACATCAGTTCTGATGGGTTACTACCTAGCCTCCAGTGAGGCACATGATGACAGTGAGATCAGAGCACTTCCTGATGATAGTAAGCTTGATCTTCACGGCCAGGTAGAATATACTCAGAGAGGATGAACTAGATCTTAAAGGAACCCCAAACCATGTCACATATGGAATGCTTAGCTTCTAGGAAAGGCGTGGTCTCTACATTGTCAGGAGGGCGGTATAGGTAGTAGGTAGAAGTGAGACAATGAGACCCATGGCTTCCTGCTGCTCAGAGGTGCC
The DNA here is from genome assembly GCF_042477335.2 of Ovis canadensis. Classification (NCBI taxonomy): domain Eukaryota; kingdom Metazoa; phylum Chordata; class Mammalia; order Artiodactyla; family Bovidae; genus Ovis; species Ovis canadensis. The sequence continues at coordinate 31,566,839 of NC_091265.1, read as the reverse complement.
CAGAGAGGATCCTGGGTGCATTGTTGGGTAATGAGTTCCCTGTTCTGGACAGATTCAGTGAGAAACTGGGAGAACTTTTGAAATGAATGTTATTGAGGAGATCCAAAATAAGATGGGCTTTTGTCCTATATAAACTTGCATCTCTCTCTGATTCTTGAGATTCTGCATTTCCAATATCCCCTCATCTACCTCCAATCCCAGCTCTACGTGCACACAAAAAATGGTAAAATAAATAAATATAAATAGACTTAAACAAAACAAAAAGCCACCTGGAGAACAATATGTTTCTGAATTGCATGTGGCATTAATAGGCTTACCCTTTTGACTCTGCTGTCTCCCTCTGGTCTCACTAAGCCCTGTGTCTCCAGGACAGTGGGTCCCAAAGAATGCTGAATGTGGCTTGCTTGGAACATGCCACTCACCAGGCATCACTGATGCAGCTGAAATACGAGACTTCTGCTTCCTTGCTCCATCAATCACCAGCTTCTCTATTATGGAAAAAGTATACTAGAGAAATGAAAGTGGAAACACAAGGTGAAACCAGAGGGGAGAAGGAATTGTCTAACATCTGACTGATGGCTTGTAACATTCCAGTGTCTCTGGGAGGCCAGGAAAAAGCTGGCAAAGAAGACTCTTTCTTGGGAATGACAGAAGCAAGCTGAATTCAGGAAAGCAGATTACTGTTTGAGAGACGATGATAATCACACAAATCACTCTTGAGGGGGGGAAGAAAAAGTCCACACTATAAAATTCTCCCATCAGTGGGCATCCATCTGGGATAATTCCAGGTTTTCTGTAACACACACACACACACACACACACAAACCCTATAGATAATAGATGCCAAGCCCAGCATTTCCATATGACTAGTGCTCTGAAATATGTCTGGCTATTCCCACAGGTCCTGGTACCACTCTGTGCCTCAATCAGAGGCAATGTACTGACCTCCCTAGTCTATGTTGTTTCAATTACACTTCTGGCTACCTCCAGAAAGCATGGGACAGGCTCGTATTTCACCCCCTCTTCACTTCCAGTCTTTGTTATCACAGAATTTCTTGATGAACTTAAAGTTCAATGGGATTCATAAGTGGCCAAGCGCTAACTCTACATTCTATATTAGGGCTGTGGGATTTACAGAGATGAACTGGACAAAACGTTTTCCTTCCAGAAGGCCAATGCAGTCCAAGAAAAAGATGGAGACACAGAATATTCTAATACAAGGTCGTACATGCTAAGCCTGGGCTGGGTGATACAGAAGTGTGGGGAAGATCACTGATCCCAGTCTGGAGCTTGAAAAAAGAATTTCTGCTGAAATTCTTGGGTATGAATGAAAATGGGTAGGATGAAATGGTTGGGTATATGGAATTCACGGCTAGTCTTGTTCATGGAAACTGATGTTATTACTACCACTACGTGTCATCTGATGTCAACTTTCCATATCAACCTCTTCTCTAATGTTAGTATAGATTATGTGTACTTGCTTCTGTATCTGTTTTCTTGACAGATTTGACAGATAAAGAAACTAAAAATCAGTAACTTTCAATGACTTACCCATAACACTGGGGCCAGAACTTGAGTCTAGAGCCCCGGATAATAAATTTAGGAGTCTATATCAAAGCCATCTATGGGCTATGCACTTCCTCCTCCTCCCCCCCCCATTTTCTTTTCAGAAATGATTGGTCTGCAATCTGAAGGCCAGCCTTGTGAGCAACAAAAAGGAAGCAACTCTTGTAGAAATGTCATAGGAAATGTGTGGAGGGCCAACGAATGACCCTCCAGTCAGCTCTTTTGCGTCTTCATTTGTGGAATGAAAATTCTCTCTCTGGCCTACTTCTCACCGCGGGCCTGCCATAGCGACCTCCAGTCCCTCAGAGCTGCTCTATGCCCTCCATTCAGCACGGTCACCTTAGTCGTCCTCTACGTTTCTGTGGAGAGAATTGGCCACAGTCTCACAGCCCCAGTCCCTTCCAGTCAGCCACTATTTTATTCTCTATTTCTTCCACTAGCTGGGACCACACTCACCATTTTCCCACTGTATCCCTGGTGGGTATTCCTGTGCTAGGTCGGACACTGCAGGTATGGGTAGATAACTGACTTCTAGTTTCTTAATCTGTCCTGAGAAGAGATTCTTGTATACTCTAGGGTAAAATTGTAGCACAAATGCAGCATTTACATTCGTAATTCATCCAATATTAGTGTATTTTATCTGGGTGGGCCCTCGATACATCAGGATTTAAAATCTCTTCACTCTTTGCCTGGAACTTACAGGCTATTTCCTCCGGCCCCTACCCTGACTGGTCCTTTCTATCACTTCTGCTTTTATTCTCTGAGCACTCCCTTTTTTATTCCTCTTCTGATCCTGAGATGTACCATTTCCATTAAATTCTGCCAATGACAAACAGTTATTCTAGGACTTTCAGAGCGTAACAAGTATTTTGGATAGAGGTAGCAAATGTGCGCAGATAACAAAAACCAGGTTTTTCTCTCAGACCATACCTCTGAACGACGCTGTCTTATAAAAGGGGCTGGCTCAGAAAAGACCAGCTTGGCCCAACTCTTCTTCTCCATCTGCCGCGCTGTAAAGTCCAGTAAGCAACACTTACTGAACCCCTGCTGCTGCTTAGGCGCTCAGTCATATCCGACTCTATGACCTCATGGGCCATAGCCCACCAGGCTTCTCTGTCTGTGGAGATTCTCCAGGCAAGAATACTGGAATGGCTTGCCATACTACCTTCTTCCAGGGGGATCTTCCCGACCCAGGGATTGAATCCAGGTCTTCCACACTGCTGGCAGATTCATTACTATCTGAGCCACCAGGGAAGTCCTTATTGAATCCTTAAGGCATGCTAGAAACCATGCCCTGGAGTACATGATGAACAAGAAGATACCATCCTGTCCTTTGAGTGACTTGGAATCTTCTGGAGGAAACAGCCAGGCACACAGAATTTCATTGTCCACTGTGCTGGCAAGGAAATACTGGAGTGGGGAAAGCCTGGAGTCAGAGATTCCAGTACAAAGGCTCTGCAGATGGTAAGATGTGGGATGGTCTGAACAAACGTAATATGTATGGAAAAGGGAGACTGAGTCCCATAGCAACTCCTGAGATGGGCCACTGAGGATAAGGGGGAGGTACACATGAGTTCTTGGATGGCAGCTCAGGTGGCACTGTGAATGGAGATATCTCCAGTCAGGGCTGGAAACTTGAGAGGAGTAGGTTGGGATGACTGTGATGAAGCCAGGCTTAGAACTCTTTGCATTGAAGGCTCTTGAAATTTAAGTGGAGCTGTCCAGCGGGTAGTTTGAGGTAACAGCATTGAACTCTAGGAAGCCTAGTGCCTGGGATGAGTGAACATTCATAAAAGAGGTTGAAGATGGAATAACTGACCATGTTAAAGTACAGTGTCCCTGCTTTTGAAAACACGAGCTTCATCTTCTGTAACAAATATACGGTATGCTCCCCCGTGAATACAGGGTATAAATGCACTGCTTCCTGGGCGTATTTATGATCCACTTCTTTATCTAGACTCTCCAGGGTATGTGTATGTAATGGAAATAAATAGATAATTTCTCCTATCATTAAAATGGATCAGAAGAAGCCTGATAAAATATTATAAAATAGAATGAGGCAGAATTACAGAGGTGAGAGGGCCATTACATTATTTCATCCAATTCTGGACTTTCTGGCAAACCCTCCAAAACCTGGCTCAGTCATCACCTCTGTTTTGAGGTCTTATCTTCCCTGACTTTTTTTCCCTTCAGTTCTCCCCAACCCACACCCCCTCCTGAGAGAAATAAACATATTTTCTTCTATGTGATTTCTGTACTTGACATGGACTCAGAACCAGAAAGATCCTGGGCTTCCATGTTGTAGTTGTATAACCATGGCAAACCACTTAAGATCTCAGAACAATAATATTTTGTAATAATGTAATGTATATGATAGTGCATTGTTGTGTATTAGCTTGCTCAGTCGTGTCTGACTCTTTGCGACCCCATGAGCTACATAACCTGCCAGCCTCTTCTGGAATGGAATTTTTCAGACAAGAATGCTGGAGCAGGTTGCCATTCCCTTCTCCAGGGAACCGTCCCAACCCAGGGATCAGACCTGGGTCTTCCTCATTGCAGGCGAATTCTTTACCATCGAACCATCAGAGAAACCCAACCAGTGTATGTGATGCCTGCTAAGAATTAAATAAATGTAGTTAGAATGGATACATTTAATTTAATGGAGATATTATAAGAAACAGAGACAATGCAGAAAGCAGGGACTCCAGGACAACCACAGAGTATCACAGATCTGTCTACTGTTGTATCCATCTCGAGCTCTTAGAAGTGTTTTGCTCTCCTCTTCTATTTCACTCTGAAGTATGAACATCTCATGGGCAATCCTGTTTATTCATCTCTGTGCTCATAGTGCCTGGTTCTTTGTACATGTTCAGTGAATAATAGCTGAACTGGGCCAGTGAGGAAGAGCCAGAAGCCCTTGGTCTGGCTGTCTTTATGCCTTGCAGGTTCACAGAGCTGAGTGAGAGAGGATGAACCAGATTAGACGGGCAGAAGGAGAGAGAGAGAGAAGGAGAGAGAAAGGAAGGGAGAAGGCACCAATTTTGGAACCCATTAAAAATGAGCCTGTTCCAGGGCATTCTCCTCCAGCAAGCAGGAACTCTGGCTCGCACATCCTGTCCCTCCCCCTCCCCAGCCATCAGACAAAGTTTGCTTATTCCACAGTGTCCGCATTCCACAATTTAATGATCCCTCTCACTGGCCTCTCTTCCTTGAGTGCTCCCTGCTCTGGCCGCCTTCTCTTTTGAGCTCCTGGTCACACTTTATGTCTCATAATTACAGCTCAGGTTGACTTCTCGGTTCCCAGAATGCAGGGGTTACTCTTTTAATTGCAGTGAACTCTTTTAAGTCCCTGCTTACTTTTAATTATGAATGCCTGCAGCTGGCTTGCCAGGGTGTAACTTTCTGCTGCAGAAGAAAACAAGCCCAAGAAGCAGAGAAGTAATAGGAATCCCATTTTTATGCAAATTGCCTCAATAACAAAGAAATGAGGGAAAAGAGACTCATTCCTGCATTCCTGAGAGGTGACACTGGCCTTTGAAAATGTCCAGCTCCACAGTTAGAAGAGATTTAGATAAAACTAGCTCATTATACCATAGTTTCAGGCTTTATAAACATTTCAGCTACTCAACTCCCTTGTCTGTTTATGGCTTATTTCTGATATTTTGACTGGCAGGATGGGCCTTAAGCAACACTTTTATTTTAAAAAAAAAAACAACAACAAAAAGACCTGCCTTCAGGAAACCAAATTCCTTAACCTAAGACAATATCCTTTCTGTAAAAAGCACCAGTAGCTTCTACCCAGGTACAAAGAGAATCTTCTCTTCCCACATGTCCCTGTGGTTGCTGCGGGCAGATAATACTTCCTTTATTTCCTATGTGCTTGGTACAGTGTCAAACACCACAAATGTAATTTTTAAATTATTATTATTTAATTGATAATTGCCTTCAAGGAGCAACATTGATTAAAATACTATTAAGTTAAACTCTCTCCCAGGTGGTGCAGTTCGTAAAGAATCCACTAGCCAATGCGGGAGACGCAAGAGATACAGGTTTGATCCTTGGGTCAGGAAGATCCCTTGAAAGAGGAAATGGCAACCTGTTCCAGTAATCTTGCCCGGGAAATCCCATGTACAGAGGAGCCTCGAGGGCTAAAGTCCATACAGTCCCAGAGAATCACACATGACTGAGCTACTGAGCACATGTTAAGTTAAACTATTTCATTATTTATTATTATAAACCAACTTTCAGTCAACAAAAGTCTATCAAGTACCTTAAGTTTGCCCCTGCCAAATTCCCCATTATTGAGACCTGGAACAGTATGAAAAGGCAAAATGATAGGATAGTGAAAGAGGAACTCCCCAGGTCAGTAGGTGCCCAATATGCTACTGGAGATCAGTGGAGAAATAACTCCAGAAAGAATGAAGGAATGGAGCCAGAGCAAAAACAATACCCAGCTGTGGATGTGACTGGTGATAGAAGCAAGATCCGATGCTGTAAAGAGCAATATTGCATAGGAACCTGGAATGTTAGGCCCATGAATCAAGGCAAACTGGAAGTGGTCAAACAAGAGATGGCAAGAGTGAACGTTGACATTCTAGGAATCAGCGAACTAAAGTGGACTGGAATGGGTGAATTTAACTCAGATGACCATTATATCTACTACTGCGGGCAGGAATCCCTCAGAAGAAATGGAGTAGCCATCATGGTCAACAAAAGAGTCTGAAATGCAGTACTTGGATGCAATCTCAAAAACGACAGAATGATCTCTGTTCGTCCCCAAGGCAAACCATTCAATATCACAGTTATCCAAGTCTATGCCCCAACCAGTAACGCTGAAGAAACTGAAGTTGAACAGTTTTATGAAGACCTACAAGACGTTTTAGAACTAACACCCCCAAAAAATGTCCTTTTCATTATAGAGGACTGGAATGCAAAAGTAGGAAGTCAAGAAACACCTGGAGTAACAGGCAAAATTGGCCTTGGAATGCGGAATGAAGCAGGGCAAAGACTAATAGAGTTTTGCTAAGAAAATGCACTGGTCATAGCAAGCACCCTCTTCCAACAACACAAGAGAAGACTCTACACATGGACATCACCAGATGGTCAACACCAAAACCAGACTGATTCTATTCTTTGCAGCCAAAGATGGAGAACATCTATACAGTCAACAAAAACAAGACCAGGAGCTGACTGTGGCTCAGATCATGAACTCCTTATTACCAAATTCAGACTTAAATTGAAGAAAATAGGGAAAACCGCTAGACCATTCAGGTATGACCTAAATCAAATCCCTTCTGATTATACAGTGGAAGTGAGAAATAGATTTAAGGGCCTAGATCTGATAGATAGAGTGCCTGATGAACTATGGAATGAGGTTCGTGACATTGTACAGGAGACAGGGATCAAGACCATCCTCATGGAAAAGAAATGCAAAAAAGCAAAATGGCTGTCTGGGGAAAGAAGAGATAAGAAAGCCTTCTTCAGCGATCAATGCAAAGAAATAGAGGAAAACAACAGAATGGAAATGACTAGAGATCTCTTCAAGAAAATTAGAGATACCAAGGGAACATTTCATGCAAAGATGAACTCGATAAAGGACAGAAATGGTATGGACCTAACAGAAGCAGAAGATATTAAGAAGAGGTGGCAAGAATACACAGAAGAACTGTACAAAAAAGATCTTCAAGACCCAGATAATCACAATGGTGTGATCACTCATCTAGAGCCAGACATCCTGGAATGTGAAGTCAAGTGGGCCTTAGAAAGCATCACTAAGAACAAAGCTAGTGGAGGTGACGGAATTCCAGTTGAGCTGTTTCAAATCCTGAAAGTTGATGCTGTGAAAGTGCTGCACTCAATATGCCAGCAAATCTGGAAAACTCAGCAGTGGCCACAGGACTGGAAAAGGTCAGTTTTCATTTCAATCCCTAAGAAAGGCAATGCCAAAGAATATTCAAACTACCACACAATTGCACTCATCTCACATGCTAGTAAAGTAATGCTCAAAATTCTCCAAGCCAGACTTCAGCAATACATGAACCGTGAACTTCCTGATGTTCAAGCTGGTTTTAGAAAAGGCAGAGGAACCAGAGATCAAATTGCCAACATCTGCTGGATGATGGAAAAAGCAAGAGAGTTCAGAAAAACATCTATTTCTGCTTTATTGACTATGCCAAAGCCTTTGACTGTGTGGATCACAGAAAACTGTGGAAAATTCTGAAAGAGATGAGAATACCAGACCACCTGACCTGCCTCTTGAGAAATCTGTATGCAGGTCAGGAAGCAACAGTTAGAACTGGACACAGAACAACAGACTGGTTCCAAATAGGAAAAGGAGTACATCAAGGCTGTATATTGTCACCCTGCTTCTTTAACTTCTATGCAGAGTACATCATGAGAAACGCTGGGCTGGAAGAAGCACAAGCTGGAATCAAGATTGCCAGGAGAAATATCAAAAAGCTCAGATATGCAGATGACATCACCCTTATGGCAGAAAGTAAAGAGGAACTAAAAAGCCTCTTGATGAAAGTGAAAGAGGAGAGTGAAAAAGTTGGCTTAAAGCTCAACATTCAGAAAATGAAGATCATGGCATCCGGTCCCATCACTTCATGGGAAATAGATGGGGAAACAGTGGGAACAATGTCAGACTTAATTTTGGGGGGCTCCAAAATCACTGCAGGTGGTGACTGCAGCCATGAAATTAAAAGACACTTACTCCTTGGAAGAAAAGTTATGACCAACCTAGATAGCATATTCAAAAGCAGAGACATTACTTTGCCGACTAAGGTCTGTTTAGTCAAGGCTATGGTTTTTCCAGGGGTCATGTATGGATGTGAGAGTTGGACTGTGAAGGAGGCTGAGCTCCGAAGAATTGATGCGTTTGAACTGTGGTGTTGGAGAAGACTCTTGAGAGTCCCTTAGACTGCAAGGAGATCCAACCAGTCCATTCTGAAGGAGATCAGCCCTGGGATTTCTTTGGAAGGAATGATGCTAAAGCTGAAACTCCAGTACTTTGGCCACCTCATGCGAAGAGTTGACTCATTAGAAAAGACCCTGATGCTGGGAGGGATTGGGGGCAGGAGGAGAAAGGGATGACCGAGGACGAGATGGCTGGATGGCATCACTGACTCGATGGACGTGAGTCTGAGTGAACTCCAGGAGTTGGTGATGGACAGGGAGGCCTGGCGTGCTGTGATTCATGGGGTCATGGAGAGTCAGACATGACTGAGCGACTGAACTGAACTGAACTGAGACCTGGAAGCTCAGGGCTCTGGCAAGATGAGTAAAGCTATCTTTGCAGTTACTGTGGACTATGTGACCTCTCCTGCCTACTGCCACCCTCTGCTGCTGTGAGGCCTCCTGAGGGGGGTGATGTGGGTGGGGAAAAGGAGGAACCCCATCCTGACCTAACACCTGCCTGTACCATAGAGTATACTAAGTGATTGATTCATAGTCTTTCACTGAAATCTGAAATGATGGTACTTTTCAGAGAAGAAAACAGAGGTTCAAAGAATTCAAGTGACTTGAAAAGCCAGTGTTTATGTTTGGGTTCCCCAGAGCAGATGCTGAGACAAGGAGCTGATTACAGGTGGATCATTTTGCAGGAAACCTCTGCAGAAATAGAGAAGCAAGACAAGGGAGAGAGGCACTGATGAAAAACACTTTATGAAGCCAGCTGGTCACCAAGGTCCACTGGGACTCACTGGAGCTCCACCCAACGGTGAAACTCTGGTTTCACTGTGTTGTCCCACCTGAGGGATATGGCAATTGGAGTATCATTCATAAACCTCTGTCAACCACTGCTTAAGCGTTGCTCCCAGAGACATCATTTCCTGCCCCTTCTAGTCTGCCAGCAACCTGGGAAGAGTGTTCCTTTTTCTACTTTAGAGAAAATTGTGTTTCAAAGAAATGCACATATAGTCATTTGGAGTCAGTGGGTCCCCACAGAAGCAGTGAGGCATAAAAGAGAGAAGGAAAGCAGGACTACTGCTACAGCCGCCTACCCAACTCATAAGGACCAGAAAAGGAAGTCAAACCCAGGAGGATCTGGCTCCAAAGCCTACAGTGATTCTCCTATCATGTACAGTATCATATACCTGCAGAGAGGTCAAGAATAGACCTAATCAGGATAAACCTGATCCTGAGTAGAGGTCAGTCTGTATTCAGGATCTATACGGTGCATATGCAATAAAGTACTAAAACTGACAAGTGTTCAGCACACACTCTGAGGTCATAACCTGGTGAAGATGGGTGTGTTTCCTCCCTTCCAACCATCACTCACTGCAGGAGAGAACAAATCATTTCAACGTCCTGCCCAACACATCACCCTGCTCCAACCTTTGGTCCTACCCTAGCCTCTGTGGAGTTAGCACTCTTGTTTTGGCTGGAAGGGAGGAGAACCTCAGTGGCTACTGAGGCTCCTAGCTTCCTAAGAAAGCAGTATGTTCAGAAGAGGACTTCTCTCATCCCCTGGGCTATCACAGCTCCAAGAGCTGCCGGAGGGAAGATTTTTCCCACACTTTCCAAGTTAAATAATTATCCTCCTCCTCCTTGATACTGTTAGGACCCTTGGCAGCATCTATCTGCCCTCCTTCCTTCTTTGCGTCTGCTATCACCGGAGCAGTCCAACTCTACCCCAAGTTCTACAACCACTTAAGTTTCCCATTGTGCAATCAGGGACCCATATTCAGCCAGCAGCACACTTCCCTGATTGTTTAGACTACATTCTTAGAGTTCTCATTCCATTCATCTCTTGTTTTACCTACTAGCACTGCTTTCCCCTGGGCTTCCCTGGTGGCTCAGATGGTAAATCGTCTGCCTGTAATGCGGGAGCTCTGGGTTTGATCCCTGAGTTGGGAGGATCCTCTGGAGAAGGAAATGGCAGCCCACTCCAGTCCTCTTGAAAATTCCATGGACGGAGGAGCCTGGTGGGCTACACTCCATGGGGTTGCAGAGTCAGACATGACTGAGCAACTTCACTGGTTCACTGCTTTCCCCAGAACCATCTTTAGTGTGGCTATCTTGGCATTTATTCCCAAGGTCAAGAACTGGGTTCTTGGCTGTCCTTCTTTCACTTCATTCTTCCAAACATTTCCCTTTTCCCCCTCCTTCAGAAACCTGACTCCTTTGAAACGGAAAGGATTCGATTATATCACCTACCCTGCTTCCTACTGCTGTCAGCTACCTGCTTCGCCATCAGCCCTTTGCATTCACTGATGATACAGCACCTTCTTTGTTGCTATTCTTGATCTCTGTTCCCATCTCCATTCTAGTGTCCCTCCTCTTCCTATGTTTTACAGGATGAGAGTTAAGTGGGTGGGCTCTCGAGACAGCAGACCTTTGGCTTTATGTCCCAGTGTCACTAACTTAGCAGCTGTGTGACCTTGGGAAATTTACCTAATCTTTCAATGTCTTGAATCTGTCATCCGAAAAGTGAGCGTAACAATCGTACCATATCTCTTAGATGTCTTATGATAATTAAATGTATAAATACATGCCACATTTGAACTGTGCCTGATAGAGTAAGTGCTCAGTTAATGTAGGCAATATTATGATGATGATATTGACTGCTATTGACTCTATGGTAGTAGCAATATTAAAATCATTTCCTTGACCACTAAGCATCATCTCAGAAAATGGAGTAGCCCTCCTTGCATTTTCAAACCTTTCCCAGCTCTTTACTCTGTTTGACCTACAAGTATTAATAGGAGTCTCCTGGCTCTGCAGGATTCTATTCTTCTCTGTGCACACTCTCTCCTTTGGTGATCTCATATAAGCCTATGAATTTAAATAATCTTTATGTGACTGTAGCTTCTAAATGAATTCTCTCCTGAGGACTGGAACACTGGATGCTTGCTTGATAGCGCCATTTGAATGTCTAAAATGCATCTCAGACTTGAAAGAATCACTAACAACTCCTGCATGAGTTCCCAGTAACTTCCAAATCCTTAGTAAATGGCACAACCATTTACCTAGCTGATTACATGTACCCGAATCGTTCTTGATGTCACATTTCTTCTTTCTTTCCATGGTATCGATTGAATGTCTGTCTCTCAAAATTCGCTGAAGTCCTAATGCTCAGTGTAATGGTGTTTGGAAGCGGGACCTTTGATCTCTGAGATATTTAGAGTTAGATGAAGTTACAGGGCAGTGGTGGTGATGATGGGGGTGCTTCCCAGGTGGTAAGAACCTGCTTGTCAATGCAGGAGATACAAGAGACCTAAGTTTGATCTCTGGTCAGGAAGATCCCCCGGAGGAGAGTATGGAGATCCTGTCCAGTATTCTTTCCTGGAGAATCCCATGGACAGAGGAGCCTGGAGGATTATAGTCCATAGGGTCACAAAGAGTCAGACATGATTGAAGCAACTTAGCATGTATGCACGAGGTCATGAGGATAAAGCCTTTGTGATGAAATTAATGTTCCCATAAAGAGAGGAAGAGGAGACAGGTTTTCTTTCTCTTTTTCTCTCTCTCTGCCATGTGAGGATACAGAAAGTAGGTGGCTATTGGCAAATCAGGAAGAGAGTTCTCAATAGACACAGAATCTACTGGCACCTTGATCTTGGATTTCCCAACCTCTGGGATTGTGAGGAATATACATTGTTTATTTATTGTTGTTGTTTAATTGTGGTTTATTTGTCGTTAAAATGTTGTTGTTTAAGCCACCCAACCTATGTAATTTTGCAGCACTAGCCTGAGTCAGCTAAGATACAACACTTTCAATTAATTTATTTCCTCAGTCAATATTTATTGAAAACCTAGTAAGCACTAAGGATAGAGATATTAACAAAACATAAACATTCTTACCCTCATGGGCTTACCTACTTGCATATTGACCCCATCTTGAATATGTTCACTGTTCTCCATCTGCACTTCAACTCTGAACCACCATCCTCTTTCCTTGGGACAACCACACTGGCCTTATTCTTCCCCTGATTCCATACTTGCCCGTTTATCATCCATTCACTGCATAGCAATAGAATGACCTTGTGAAAACGCTGCGTATTTTCCACAAACACTTTCCATTTTTTGTAATAAAATTGAGTAGCCTTACCTGACCCATCTCTCTAACATCTCCAGGAACTTACCTTGCTAACTGGACTCCAGTGTGTTTGCCTTCATTCCATTCTGCTTTAGAACTGTTGCACTAGACTAAAGGTCACCTTCAGAAAGAGACCTTCCCTGGTCATCTAATATAAAGTAGCCCCAACCACTTTCTCAAGAGACACCCTAATATATTTTCATTGGTGTCTCTCTTAAAAAGCTTTTGTACCTTTCTCAGGGCCCTAGTGTTTTAAAACTTTTATTTCCTCATTTATATGATTAATGTGCTAATATTTTTTTCTCCCCAGACTTTCAGTTGGTTAAGGCCAGGGTTTATGTTAGTTTTCACTGTTGTATCTTTCATTGCACCTCAAGCAGTACTCTGCATATTGTAGAGACAAAATAGCATTTATAAAAATGAGGGGGGGGATGAAAGAAAAGTTGGCAGATATAAAAATAAATTACTCTGGACTAGGGGTGAGAAATACATTATTTGAGTGCTAACATTGTCATTAGCTTCAAAGTGTGGCCCTGGAGTTCATTGTTTTCCTGGAACTCATTTTCTTTTCCTAAACTAACTGATCAGTTAGTCTAGAGATAGAGCCACATAATGGCTGTAGCATGAACAATGGAACAAGAAAAGACTGTTTTTGAATACCGGCTTTGTGTCCTACTCAGTGTAAGTCTTTGGGAATCTACTTAACCCTACCCTATTTACTTGGAGAAGACTTTTGAGAGTCCCTTGGACAGGAAGGAGATCAAACCAGTCAATCCTAAAGGAAATTAGTCCTGAATATTCATTGAAAGGACTGATGCTGAAGCTGAAGCGCCAATACTTTGGCCACTTGATATGAAGAACTGATTCATTGGAAAAGACCCTGATGCTGGGAAAGATTGAGGGCAGGAGGAAAAGGGCATGACAGAGGATGAGATGGTTGGATGGCATCACCAATTCAATGGACATGAGTTTGAGCAAGCTCCAGGAGTTGGTGAAACAGAAACCTGGTGGGCTGCAGTCCATGAGATCACATGACTGAGAGCCTGAACTGACAGACTGATCTACCCAAAGAGTGGTAAGAATTAGACAAGCAATGGGAAAACTTCGCATGTGTGTGTGCATGCATGCTAAGCTGCTTCATTTGTGTCTGACTCTGTGTGACCCTTTGGATGGTAGCCTGGCAGGCTCCTCTGTCCATGCATGGAGACCAGCTTATGTGAACAATCCAGAAATTCAAGTTCTTTTATCTTTTTCTGCTGTAAACTATAATAAACCAAGTTATTGAACTCATCAAACCTTAGCTAAAGATGTGTAGAATGATTGAAGGACACATAAACTGAGTACAAAATTCATTTTTCTTTTTTCCTCATTTCCAAGCAAAGTAATGCACAAAGGACATTCCAGCTTTGTTCAATCCCAATCCTGAATATATAAACTAATCAAAACAAAGAAAGAAGGAAAGAAAGAAAAGAACCTTCCCAAGTATGCACTTAGAACAGGTGCATAATATTTGCACTCAGCCGAAGGAGGTTTGCACTAAAGTTTACAGAGCATGAGCTGCTCCTCCTTCCCAGTCTAGCTTGTGTGGGGTAGGGATGGGGGACAGACAGGGGTCCCGACAGGGAGGTTTCAGTGGGAACAGCAAGGGTCCTTCCTCTCCTGCCATATTGGGCAAGATGGCACTGCTGGAGGCATCTGATTCCTCAAAGGGCCTCATATTCACTACAGATGCTCCAAGAGCCCTTATCTGTTTCCTTGACATTTCCTCCTCAGGGGAGAAGGGTGTCTACATTTACTGAGTCCCAACATCTGTCAGCCACACTCCTAGGTGATACATCAGCTTCACAACAAACCTTCGAGTTGGTAGCACTATTTGACATTTTACATTTGTTGACTCTGTCCTGTGTGCCAAGCTCTCTGACAGGCAGGCCTCATACTTCATCTCAATCTTCACAGCAATTCTGGAAGAAGACATAACTCTGCACTTTGTGCCAAGGAGAAAATGAAGCTTTGGAGTGGCTGAATGACTGTGGGAAGTCCCTTGACTGGGGATTGGTAAAGCTGAGATTGAAGACAAGTTCTCTGTGACTCAGAGACCTAAAACAAGAACCAGGTTAATTTAGCTGAAGAAATTACAGACCCCAAATAGCATTGATACATGCATGCTTCTGTGCATGCCCCTACCTGATTCGCTTTCAGGTCAGCTTGATGAAATAGTTTATGATTTCCCAATATGCCATAAGCTTTCTCTGTTTAGGGTCTTAAATGTCCACTGTCTACTACTCCACTGAATTTCTCTCTCTTTTTTTCTTTTCCATTCTCAAATGTGCATACTGCGCTTCATTCTGTCAAAGCCCAGATGGGTTACAGCAGGTAGTATCTCTGGGTAGGTAAGAGATAAAACTTCTGGGTTAGATAATCAGTTGGAGGATGAAGTGAGAAAATGTAAACTGTCTAATACAATGAAACTTTCAAAAAGGTCAGTAATATTTATCACTATTACTATTATTTACATCAACTGTACTTCCCTTGGGAATAATCTTGCTTCTTTCTAGGTAGAAGCAAGGACTCCCACCTACAGGATTCTAAAGAAATTTAGCAGGACTTCAGAGATCAAATTGCCAGCATCTGTTGGATCATCAAAAAAGCAAAAGAGTTCAGAAAAACATCTATTTCTGCTTTATTGACTATGCCAAAGACTTTGACTGTGTGGATCACAAAAAACTGTAGACAATTCTGAAAGAGATGGGAATACCAAACCACTTGACCTGCCTCTTGAGAAATCTGTATGCAGGTCAGAAAGCAACAGTTAGAATTGGACATGGAACAGACTGGTTCCAAATAGGAAAAGGAGTATGTCAAGGCTGTATATTGCCACCCTGCTTATTTAACTTATATGCATAGTACTTCATGAGAAATGCTGGGCTGGATGAAGCACAAACTGGAATCAAGATTGCTGGAGAAATATCAACAACCTCATATATGCAGATGATGCCACCCTTATGGCAGAGAGTGAAGAAGAACTAAAGAGCCTCTTGATGAAAGTGAAAGAGGAGAGTGAAAAAATTGGCTTAAAGCTCAACAGTCAAAAAACTAAGATCATGGCATCCATCCCCAACACTTCATGGGAGATAGATGGGGAAACAGTGGAAAAAGTGGCTGACTTTATTTTCTGGGTCTCCAAAATCACTGCAGATGGTGACTGCAGCCATGAAATTAAAACATTCTTGCTCCTTGGAAGAAAAGTTATGACCAACTTAGACAGCATATTAAAAAGGAGAGATATTACTTTGCTAACAAAGGTCCATCTAGTCAAGGCTATGGTTTTTCCAGTGGTCATGTATGGATGTGAGAGTTGGACTGTAAAGAATGTTGAACACCAAAAAATTGATGCTTTTGAACTGTGGTGTTGGAGAAGACTCTTGAGAGTCCCTTGGACTGCAAGGAGATACAACTAGTCCATCCTAAACGAGATCAGTCCTGGGTGTTCACTGAGGGACTGATGTTGACGCTGAAACTCCAGTACTTTGGCCACCTGATGAGAAGAACTGACTCATCTGAAAAGACCCTGATACTGGGAAATATTGAGGGCAGGAGGAGAAGGGGATGACCGAGGATGAGATGGTTGGATGGCATCACCGACTCAATGGACATGAGTTTGGGTAAACTCTGGGAGTTGGTGATGGACAGGAAGGCCTGGAGTGCTGCCATCCATGGGATTGCAAAGAGTTGGACATGACTGAGCCAGTGAACTGAACTGACTGATCCTCTGACAGCACTGTTTCGCTGGTTTATACTATATTTGTTATTTTCTCTTATTTTCTATAAAACTGTATTTTCCTTGAGGATGTGATCTGATTAATCTATTTTGTCCCTCATTATATCTGGACCATGGCTGTGTGGACAATATAGCATCAGGCTATATCTGTGGAAAGGAGAAAGGAAGGAGGGGAGGGAGGGGAAAGACAGATGAAAAGAAGAAGAGAAAACAACAGAAGGAAGGACAGAAGGATGCAGAACAAAAAGTGTGAATACATTAGGCACATGTGCCTAAATCCAGTGGGCTTTAGCAAATAATAACAAGAACAAGAGGGCTAAATAGAATTGATATCACTAGACCAGCAATTATAATGCCCTGCATTTGTGAATACTCATCACACCCGACTCCATTGTAAGAGCTCTCCCCACAGTATCTCAAGCAGGTATTGTCTTAATTTTGTAGATGAGGAAACTAAGGCATGAGAGCTTCAGCAACGTATCTGAGATCTCACAGTTAGTCATACAGCAGTCTGACTCTGGAGTCCAGTCTAGTACCACTATTCTCTAGGTTTTTTCGCCTTCAATTGTCTGGCAAGTTCTAAAAAATGATACATTGTTTTGAACACTCACAATAATTCTTAATTTACCATTATCACCCCAACTTTACTGAATCATAGAATGTTGAGTGACTCTTCCACAGGCCCAGAGCAAGTCAGCTGTGAAAGAAAGATTCATCTTCAGGATTCTTGACCACAGTTCTAGCAGATTCTCTCTGCTTGCCTATACAGGGAAGAATATGCTTAGTGTCTGGACAAGGGGCAGCAAAAGTGCTGTAAAACTATCAGCCTTTGTCTGAATCATCAATGAAACCCATTTCTTTCTATGTCATAACATCAACCATGGGGTCTTGAAGGATTATTTATCTTGGTTACTTTTTCTTATTTTGTAAGACTTTATTTTTTTTTAAAGTAGTTTTAGATTCACAGCAAAACTGAGCAGAAGATATAGATTTCTTATTTTGATGTTGTTTAGTTGCTAAGTTGTGTCTGACTCTTTTGTGACTCCATGGACTGTAGCTCACCAGGATCTGCTGTCTGTGGGATTTCCCAGACTGGAATACTGAAGTGGGTTGCCGTTTCCTACTCCAGGGGATCTTCCCAACACGGGGATTGAACCCATACCTTCTGCATTGGCAGACAGATTCTTTACCACTGAGCTTCCTGGGAAGACCCATAGATTTCCTATATACCCCCATTATCACCATTCCTCACCCAAGCAGAACATTTGTTAAAATCTGTGAACCTACACTGAAACATCATAATCACTCCCGATTCATAGTTTACGTCAGGCTTCACTCTCAGGACTGTACACTCCATGAGTTTAGACGAATTTATAATGATATGTATCCACCTTTATAGTATCATACAGAGTCATTTCTTTGCTCTAAAAATACTCCGTGCTCTGCCTGTTCATCCCTACACCTAGCCACAGCCTTAGTTTTTTATTTGTACATCTCACTTGTTAGAATTCCTTGTGTTCCTTGTGTGGGTTAGTAGTCACTCAGTTGTGTCCAACTCTTTGCAACCCCATGGACTCCTCTGTCCATGGAATTTTCCAGGCAAGAATACTGGAGTGGATAGCCATTCACTTCTCCAGGGGATCTTTCCAACCCAGGAATAGAACCCAGGTCTCCTGCATTGCAGGCAGATTCTTTACTGTCTGAGCCACCAGGGAATGAAAGGTGGCTTGGTTCCTTGGAGGGATGAAAATGTGCCTTTTTCATTTCTGTACCCCGATTTACAGTACAAGGCTTGGCTCAGAACACCACAGTTATTGTAGTAAATTAATCAGTTGAGTTTCTAATGAGTGTGCTTTCATACTGATTAGGATACTCATGCATATCGTCATGGAGAAGATAATATCTGTGTTGAACTTTGAAGGAGAAAGATGAAGAGGACTTGAAAAGGATTCTCATGACTCAGTGCTCCGAGTTTTCTTTTTAATGCCTCCCAAATAATTTCACACGGACCTTTATTTCATGGCCTTATAGTCTCTCTATCCACCTATTGATTTATTATCATATATAGCTTTGTATGCAAATTCAGGAAAGGTTTGTTGGGCAACGAATCTACATTCCCACCACATTTTCTCCCAATATACAGCTACGCTAAAGAAAGTCTCATTCTATTGCACAGGATTAACACAGGACTGAATGAGAAGCACATGCCAGATGTCAGTGCCAGAAGAGTAGTAACTGATCACTGAACAGTGTTAGTCATCCAAGAGGTGGGCATGCCCAGTATTATCAATGGGAACTGCTACAAGCCAAGTAAAGGAGGAATGGCATCAAGAACAAGCTGAAAACAGGATTTTGCATGACTGGCAAAGGAGAAGAAACAAAGTAACAAGCACAGCCATTTAGGAAGTAATCCTCAAAATGACCCACTGTCCAGATGGACTTACTGCAGCCTCGGTCAGGTCTCTCGGGTCCCGTGCCATTTTGAAAATACTGACTATGCTTTCCTGTGCTGTCACTTCAAGACTTTGCTGCCCAACTGCCAACATTGACTGTTGTGCAGTCGCCAAGTTCTTGTTTCACAAAATGAAAAATGGAATCTATTTTGGGCCACTCCTAGGGTTCCAGAAATTGTATTTATACAGCTGGTGAGCATCCAGTTAACATGTGAAAATCAATCAGTCCTCATACCTTGTCAGTGGTGGGCCATGAGTTATGACGAGAATACTGAAGCACATTTTCTCTCCGGTTCCTTAGTAAATCAGTTCCACACTTTGATGGACATAAACTCTTTGTCCCTTGAGTGTGTCTATAAAATACATTTGTCATGACACAGTGGAAGAATGGTTTTGGAGCCAAAATACTCTGTTCAAATTTTAGAATTACTATTTTCTAGGTGTCTGCCCTTAATCCAATTACTTGACCTCTCTTAGACTTGATTTCCTCAAATGAAAAATGGGGATAATTATACAATAAATGAAAGGATTAAATTAAGCAATTTGTGATGAGTGTCTAATAAAAATCTTGGCTATTAGTAAAAACCTTATAACTATGAATTGATAATATTTTTACTATTACTTTCAAGCAGCAGCAAATCAGACTGTAGTAAACGTCTCACTCTATTGCTTAAAATCGGAATTAAGCACTCCTTTTTCTTCTCCTTTCTTCCTTTCTTTCCCCTATCTTCTTCTTCTTCTTCTTCTTCTTCTTCTTCTTCTCTCTCTCTCTCTCTCTCTCTCTCTCTCTCTCTCTCTCTCTCTCTCTCAGGCCATGTTTAAAAGAAAAGAGTGTACTTTGATTGTTATGGCATTGTAGCATCCTTACAAATAATCCTCTAAATTAGATATTATAGAAAATGAATTGAAACAGAAAAAGACTGGAGGTAGTGAGGCTCATTAAGAGACTATGAACATCCCCATTACACTGGAGTTTCCTAACATGGATGATGGCTCTTTTATCTACTGGTCTTTAGGACTAGATGCCTTTGAATCTTGTGCTGTGCTTAGTCGCTCAGTTGCATCTGAACTTTTTTGACCTCATGGACTGCAGCCTGCCAGGTTCCTCTGTCCATGTGATTCTCCAGGCAAGAATACTAGAGTGGGGTTCCAAGCCCTCCTCTGGTCCAGGGGAACCTTCCCAACCCAGGGATTGAACCCAGTTCTTCTACATTGCAGGCTGATTCTTTACCAAATGAGCCTCCAGGGAAGCCCTAGAATCTTGAGTCATCCTCAACTTTATTCCTTCTTTCATCCAACCCATCTACACATTTACTGAGTCTGGACCATTTAACTTCTTAAACATCACCCCCAGGCCATCTGAGCCTGTGTACATCACATAGGGACTTCTGTAAGGGTCTCCGAATTGTCTCCTGCTGCCTGAGATGTTTACCATCCAGTTTTTACTATAGCCAAAGTGGTCTTTGGGAAGGGAAAACAATCAGAATCCTCCTACATTTAAAACATTAAAAAAAATTTTATTGCCTTGAGAATTAAGGCACAATTCAATAGCCTGGCAAAGGAAATGTGTATGGTGGTAGGCCTTGCATATCCCCAGAGCCCTGTCTCACACTTTCCCATGGACCACTTGCCCCCACACTTGGTTTTCTGAAGTTCCTTTTATTCCCCTTAAATCCCATGATTGTGTCAACCTTTGCAGATGGTGATTCCTTCCACTTAGAAGTTGCCTATTCCATTCTCTCTGCTATCTCTTTCTGGTTTTGGTGAAGACCTGCCTCCTTTATAATTCTATTCTGAGTACAACAGCAGGGACTGCCTCTGTATTCCTTTAGCATTTTGCATGTAACTCCATTAATTGAACTGAACTCAGTATCAACACATACAAGTCCAAAGGTCATAAAAATGACACTTAAATAGGGGTGTGATCTTGATTTCTTCATACCTTAAATTGAGACCACAATCGTGTCTATTTTGTAGAGCCGTTATAAGGATTATAGTAAACATATATTCAGTCAGTTCAGTTCAGTCGCTCCGTCGTGTCCGACTCTTTGCAACCCCGTGAATCGCAGCATGTCCGGCCTCCCTGTCCATCACCAACTCCAGGAGTTCACCCAAACTCATGGCATCGGTGATGCCATCAGCCATTTCATCCTCAGTTGTCCCCTTCTCCTACTGCCCCCAATCCCTCCCAGCATCAGGTTCTTTTCCAGTGAGTCAACTCTTCCCATGAGGTGGCCAAAGTATTGGAGTTTCACCCTCAGCATCAGTTCTTCCAATGAACACCCAGGACTGGTCTCCTTTAGGATAGACTGGTTGAATCTCCTTGCAGTCCAAGGGACTCATAAGAGTCTTCTCCAACACCACAGTTCAAAAGCATCAATTCTTTGGCACTCAGCTTTCCTCATAGTCCAACTCTCACATCCATACATGACCACGAAAAACCATAGCCTTGACTAGACGGACCTTTGTTAGCAAAGTAATGTCTCTGCTTTTTAATATGCTATCTAGGTTGGTCATAATTTTCCTTCCAAGGAGTAAGCGTCTTTTAATTTCATGGCTGCAGTCACCATCTGCAGTGATTTTGAAGCCCCCCCAAAACAAAGTCTGACATTGTTTCCACTGTTTCCCCATTTTTTCTCATGAGGTGACGGGACCAGCTGCCATTAAGTACTTAGAATACTGACTAGCATTAGTCAAAAATATATATTCATAACTGTGGCTTCTGGTGTCCTATATTCAAGCATAGATGTGACCTCGGATTTGTGTCCAAGTTTCTCATCCCAACTAAACTGTAGTTCCTTATCTGCCCTCAGCAGGACTGAATGTTCCCAAACTGAAGGCCCTATTCCCATAAGTCACTCTTCCATGAAGAGTTCCTTAATCTCAGCAGGAAATGTTCTTCCACTTTAGTGCTTCAGAAACACTTTGCCCCTGTGTTCGCTCCCATATTCTAAGCCCCCAGTCAAAGTTATATCATAGAAGCCTTCTTTCCTCAAGAAAGCTTCCTTTCCAGAGGGCAGATCCTGGTTCGGTCATCTTTATCCACTTCTTCCTCCAGCACCCAGTGCAGAGCCAGGCATCCAGTCAGGGCTCTGGGAGTATGTGTGGACAGACAACACTCACAGGTGTCTTAGTCTGTTTGGGCTTCTATAATCAAAAAACATCATAGACTGTGTGGTTTATAAACATCAGAAATTTATTTCTCATAGTTCTGGAGGCTGGGCTTTTGGTGTCTGGTGACAGCCATCTTCCTGGTTCATAGACAGTTATCTTTTTTCTGTGTCCTCACATGATAGAATGAAGGGTTAGAGAACCCCCTGAGGTCTCTTTCATAAGGGCACTAATTCTACTTATGAAAATTCTACTTCATGATCTAAATCACCTCTCAAAGTCCCCACCTCCAAATACACCCGCACACTGGGGACTGGGTTTCATCAGATGACTTCTGAGAGTACACATTCAGTCTACCTGACTGGCTTCCCTCTTTCAGGGTTTCCCATCAACGTTGTTAATAACAAGGGCCGGTGGCAGTGAACACCAAGAGACACAATGACTCTGAACAGGTCTGCATTATCGCTAATGCCTCAGGATTCATTCTCCTGCTTTGTAACCCAGAGATAACAGAGGTACCTGAGTCTAAAACCATTCACTGCCTTGGTGCGGGGAAGCTGAAGATCTGAGGAACACCTCGAGAAAGAAGTGTTTCTGAAAGCAGGAAGGGGGGGAAAAAAAAAAGCCTGAAATCAATAAGGCCTGAATTCCCATTTGCAATAGCAAAAAAGGAAACTCACTTCTTGTGTTCATCCTTGAAGGGATATAGGTGGTGGGGACCAGGAAAAGCTGACCACACTTCCTTTTGGAAGGTAATGGAGCTGTGGGAGTGTGTTGGGCAAGAGGAGAGGAGACACTTTTGAGGGTAGCAATGACTCAGATCTCTGGAGATAATATACTTTCCTCATCAAGTTTTCTTCCTTGTCAACTACATCACTGCTGCCATCTTGCATTTACACGGCACTTTACACTGAATAGCTTGTGCTTTCTAGTCTCTATGGCATTTATATAGCAGAATATGCCACCCCAAAGTATATCTGTTTGCCATTTTATTTTCTAGCTGATTATTTTGTGAAACTGCACACACCCTAGAAGCTCTGAAAGAGAGTAGCAATTACCCTTTTGTAAGGGAAATTTACACTAGAAAGGGGGCCTATAACCAGGAAGGGAGATATTACCAGAGGTCCCTCACTTTTTTGCCTGAGAGACTTGCCCCAGGGCAGGCAGGGCCAATATTTGCCTATCAAACATTTCCCCTCCTCACCTTCCAGCAAATTGCCTGCTCCCCTTTGAAGCCCCAGGGCCCAATTCCCTTCCTTAATTCAGGATTATAGATAAACCTCAATAGTCTGGCTTCCTTTGAATCTCACATCTTTGAGGGATTCCTGTATGTATGTAGATACTTTTTTTTCCTCCTGTTAATCTGTTTTTGTACTATAGGTGGGGGTGGGGTCTCAGCCAAGAACCTAGAAAGGAGAGGAAACATTATTTTTCTCCCCTACAATCTCTAGTTTAAAATTCTGTGAAATAAATACAATGATCTCTATTCTACAGATTAGAAAATGGGGCTCAGGGATGCCCCAAATCTGGAGATTGATAGAGCCAGGTCCCTTTTCTTAAGCCAGACCTTGGAGGATGGGTTAGATTCTGGCAACCAGAGACACCACCATGCAACTACTTTTCATGTAATCCCTGTTTATTTTGGGGGGGGGGGGGAGGTGGGGGCGTTCTACTTTTAGCCTTCTGTCCTCTTAGGAAGCTGTTTAGTCCCATCTCAGCACAGAATTCTTTAGAGCAATGGCCTGGGAGTGAATGAGCCTTTGCAGACATGGTTTGGACTCTTTACACTTAGCAAATTATTATTCATCTTTAATCATTGTGGCATCTTTATGTCTCCTGATCTGCCCCGGAATGCTCAGCAAATGAGTAACCACTGTGTTAATGCTTTAATGATGTTTAAATCCCTCTTTTAATTTGCCAAGTGGAAACTTTTCGAACCAACAAACTAATGTTATTACGATCTTAATATTTTTCCCCTCAGAAAAGAGAACAGCGAGGGATGAAAAGGTAAATGGGGAAATTGCTAAATCGTCTGGGTTTTATTAAGCAGTCAGTATACTAATCCCAAGGATTACTCATATATCTAGTAATATCCTCTGTGCGTGAGACAGTGTATGAAGATTTGGATAAATGCAAGGAGAAGCAAATACATGTGTATCAACAAGGTAGGCCCTGACTTATAACTTCTGCAACACCAAATAATCCTTTATGTGAGAAGACAGGAACATGAAAATGAGAAAAACAAAACAAAACAAAAAACTTTCCAATTTAAACATCCAAAATTAAGCGCATTCTAGAAGGCGTCTTTTATTCCCCCAGTTTTAACACCTGACTATGATCATGTTTAGCAATACTGGTCTAGAAAATGATGTAAGGTGGTTGGAAGTAAATGGTGATATTTACCACCTTGATCAAGTAAAGGAACATGAGATTTGTTCACTCCCACTTGTTTTCTTCCTCCCCTTTTCCTTTCCTCCACCCCTCCCTGACTCTTCTCTTTATACACCACATCTTTAATTGAGCCCCCTTTCAGTTTACTAGGGCTGCCATAACAAAATAGCACAAGTTGGGTGACTTAAACAATAGAAGTGTTTATTTTCTCACAGTTTGGACTAGAAGTTCAAGATCAAGGTGTCAGCAGGTCTGATTACCTCCAAGACCTCTCTCTTTGGCCTGCACGTGGTCGCTTTTACACTACGTCTTCATATGGCCTCTCTTCTGCGAGCATGCCTCCTCAGTGTGTTTCTGCATGTCCTGATCTCTTCTTCTTAAAAGAATAACAGTTAGATCGGATTACCCCGCCTTACCCAGTCAATAACATCTCTAACCTACTGGGGTTAGGGCTTCAACAAAGAAATGGGGCGGGGGTGGGGGCGGGGTGGGGGAGGGGGCAGGGTAGGGGAGGGGGCGGGGTGGGGGGGGCACAGTTCAGTCCATGATGAGCACCTGAGAAGAGTGTTTATGATTTGTAAGCTCACATAATGTCCTTTCTTATTTCTTTTCTTACTCTCTTTATTGTCTTTCTAGTTTCCTAAGAGTTCCTCTCAGAAGCTTTTGAGAGGGTTTAAGATCTTCCTAGAAAGATTTTCCATCTTTCCTCTCTGCCTTATGTCCATATGATAACTCTATCATAGTCGCTTTTATTACCTAGCACTTGGGGTATTTAGTCAAAATACTTTCTAATAACCACAGTGATCGTGTGGCTTATCACCGTCACCACAGCCATTTTATACAACCACTACCGTAGCTACTCCTATTACTTCTCTTTCCTCTTTTTCTTCTCCTCTCCATCTGATGATAAAAACATCTCTCAGGAATGCTGTCAGAATACAACAGAGCAATATGTGCAAAACATTTTTAAATTGTCTGGATACTAAGACAGGAAGGAACGAGGCAGGGCACAACCATTTAACAAATGAAACAGCCATTATAAAGAACAGGATTCCACAAACACTGGTTAGAACCTACAAGCCCCAGGATGGTGGAATATTTGACTTCTGGTAGACCATGAGCCTCATTATGTCTTCACTGTGACGCATTAACTTCTAAATGGCACACCTGCAAGGTCCCATGACAGTTCTGAGGCCAACCATGAAAAGCCCCAAACTGGGTGCCCCAGTTCCTGGAAATCCCTGCCCCTTCTCCAGCACAGAATCTTCCTCCCACCCATTGGCATATAGAGTCACCCAACCCATAAAAAGTAACCATCTCACATTTCAGAGCTGCCTCTCACCTTCTGAGACGGCCCACACTCTGTCTACGGCATGAGCATCTCCCTGAATAAACCTGCTTTGCACTGTACTGCGGCTAACTCTTACATTCTTTCATGCATGAAGCCAAGGATTCTCACTGGTGGCCTGTCCCAGGGATTCACTTGAGACCTTGTGAAAGTGTGAAAACGTTAGCTGCTCAGTCGTGCCCAACTCTTTGCAATCCCATGGACTGCAGCCCACCAGGCTCCTCTGTCCCTGGGATTTTTCAGGCAAGGATATTGGAGTCGTTTGCTATTTCCTTCTCAAGGGGATCTTCCCAACCAAGAGATTGAACCCAGGTCTCTTGCACTGCAGGCAGATTCTCTACCAACTGAGCTCCCAGGGCAGCCCCCTGAGACCTTGGGACACGACTATTTTTCCTATAGTACAGTAAGTCCCCTACCTAGGAACCTTCAGGTTGCAAACTTGCAAAGATGTGAATATGCATTTGTGTGTTCAGTCACGATGTTTCACATCTGGCTAACACTGCCACACGTGTGCATCCTCTACAAGCGGCCGTGCTTTCGTGTACTTTACTGTACAGTACCATATAGAGTGCAGTAGTTCAGTAGCTTCCTTTCAAGCCCAGGATGTCTGGAATCGAGAGGGTAGATAGGATTGAATCCAGCAAGGACCCCGAACCTGCGCCATCAGCGTCAGGAATGAGTGAAATTGCAGGTTGGCCTCCATTTCCCATTGCTGAGGATCCTTCAGCTCTATCATCTCCCACCCTCTTTCTTTCCCTCCAGTCGGTAACTCTTCTTGCCTGTTCACTCGATGCCAGCGCCTGTATGCCAGCTGTTGTATTATACTACTATACTTTTCAAGGTACTGTACTATAAGATTAAAAATGTTTCTTTTAGTTTTTGTGCTTATTTTTGATGTATTAGTCACATGAGAAGTATTACAAACTTACTACAACACAGTAATATACAGTTGATTGTGTTGGTTGGGTGTTGGTTGGGTGTCTAGGCTACCTTTGTTGCACTTATGAAAAATTGGACTTATTAACACACTGTTGGAATGGAATTTGTTCACATGTAAGAGACTTACGGTACTCTAGCCAAAAATGTCTGTATCTTCTCTAATGAGTGAAAGAAGAAAAAAAAAAATTCAGGAGACAGTTACATCCCTCTCTCATGTCTCATTCCTCCTTTGCCTTGGTTTTTGGCTTATGAAAGGGTTATCTGCTTTGACTTTTAGGCCCCATGGAAGGGTCTGGCCAACTCAGAGCTGCTAAGCTATTTTTAAGGACCTGCTCCCTTGCCCTCATCCAGACCTCTCCAGGACAATTACCCGCTGCATTCAGAGGCACAGCAGCACATTCTATAGGTGGCCAGATGGGCCACTTGTGACCCTGGTGGCCTTGATTGACTTGGCAAGGGCTTGGCCACCCCAGCGCAAACCTCAAAGCTTTGGTCTTTTCGTCTCCCTCATTTTATGCCTCCTTGCTGGTAGAACCTGGGTCAAGTAAGACCATTTGTGCTTTAATAAACCTGCTTAAATGGGAAGGGTATGCTGCTTACAAGGAATCAAACCTGATCATGCTCCTTAAGGAATTTTTAAATCACAAAGGGGGACAAGGAAGTCTGAATATAGTTTTCTTCTTCCCTTCCTTCCTCTCTACCCTCCCTCCATCTTTCCTTCATTTTATTTTTCTTTCCCACTCTCTTATTTCTCTTTATCTTCCTTTTTCCCTTCTCCCCCACTTTTCTTGACATTCTTTTTCACCCTATTTCTTCAATCTTTCTCTTTTTCTTTTCCCTTTCACTATAATAATTGTCTCCAGTATAAGTTGGTGGAAATATCCCAAGATATTCATCATATGTGACTCCAAATTAAAGCAAAGGGGGGTTTCTATACATGTTCCTATTTATATTTATAAAAATATTGGTAGCTGAATTAGTATAAAGTAGCCAAGTCCTTCTGATGAACAGAATTCAGACTTTCTTCTCTGATCATGCAAATTTTCTATTTTAAATTGTATTGTATTTTGTTTGATTGCTTCTTTGGTCACCTCAGTCACATGAGAACATAAGTCATATTTTTTCAGTTGACACATTATTATGCATTGAATTAATGGAGTTCCTACTACAGACCACCATTGTCTCTGGGAATGTATCCCAGTTGGCTCTGATGTATTAGCTGGTGATAAACTATGGAATTTTCTTTGCTTTTATTTTACATTGGTTTTGTTTTACATTAATATACAAGAGAAAGATTTGTCCAAAGCTTTCTGCATCTTTCTGCATTTGTTTCAGTATCAGTATAAGGCTTGTCAAACAAAGATTTGAACTTTACACCGGCACCCTCCGCTGACTCTTTTTCAGATAACTGAAATGGCTGCTCCTTAAAAGTTTGAGTCAAGTCATCTGACTCAGATTTGTTAGAACTACATAATTAGGAGTGTGCTGGTGGTAAATGTTTAATAAATGGTTCTTCAGGAAGAATAAAAAGTTCTCAGTTATAGCATTTCCTTATTTCCATTGTAAATATTCCCACCAGGGCTGATTTCAAGTCTATTAACACAATGTCATTGAACTTGAAGGTGGGAAGAAGTACACAAGCCTCCTTCATGAATTAGGGCCAGACAGCACCAGCTCATGGCTGGCTGTAGATATTTGACAGTTCTCTCAATTTGTAAACTGCCTGGGTTGTCTGGTCCTTAGGAAGTCAGCTTTTGCTGACATATTTTCTTAGAAAATCATTCATTTCATCCAGATGTTCAAAAATATTAGTCTTGCAAAGCACTTTTATTAGGATTCTTTTTACTTCCTTGATATCTCTGATGTCCTCCACTCCCATCCTTTCCATTCAAATGTTGAATATTTGAATTTTCTCTCTTTGCTTTTACCAGGTTCACTGGAATTTCAGTAATTTTGAATTGTTTGTTTTCAAAGAAACTGATTGTTAAATTTGCTTGTTGGTTTTATTATTTTTCATTTTCTAATATATAATTTACCACCTATCTTTATCTCCTAGTGTATCTGAACTTTTTACAAAGTTGTGAACTTTTATAAAGTACCAAGCATTAAAAGTATACAATGAATAAGTAACATTTATTAATATGATGTAAACATATTTTAAAGTAAGTTATCACTTAGTGTATATTGGTTTCCGATATTATGCTGCTGCTGCTGCTACTACTGCTGCTAAGTCGCTTCAGTCGTGTCCGACTCTGTGCAACCCATAGACGGCAGCCCATCAGGCTCTGCCTTCCTCGGGATTCTCTAGGCAAGAACACTGGAGCGGGTTGCCATTTCCTTCTCCAGTGCATGAAAGTGAAAAGCGAAAGTGAAGTTGCTCAGTTGTGTCCAACTCTTCGCGACCCCCTGGACTGCAGCCTACCAGGCTCCTCTGTCCATAGGATTTTCAAGGCAAGAGTACTGGAGTGGGTTACCATTGCCTTCTCCAGATATTATGCTATATATATATAAAATTTTGAATTGGATTCCTTAGTTATAGAACATCCTTTATACTCTTTATAAAACAATAAAAACTCGCTTCATGTTTTTATTTTTGCAATCCCATCAGGGGTGTTAGAAAACATCATTTAGCTATTTCTTCTGTTTCATCCATGCCACTGGCCACCCCTTCTAACCCCTCTCTGCCTTGTATTGCTGCTGAGTCTCTTCTGCTTTCCAACTCCCATGTTCCTAATTTATGTCCTCATTTCAGTCAGATCTCTTCTCACCACCTTTCTCTCTCTGATGACAGGCTGCCTCCAGTCACTCTGTGGGATGAGAAATGTAATTTCCTATGATCATGGCCTGTGCAGCCTGTGATGGTTTGTATTAAGACCAAGCCACTTGGATATTTTCCGGGATACAGAAACAATTTCAAATGTACAATTGCCAAAGAGCTCTACTTTCTGCAGATAGTCTGAAGAATTGAGTCACTTACTTTTAGAACATATGGACAATGAAGGACTTTGCACTAAGAGTTTGGTATTTGCGCAACTTGGTTTTTGAGCAATCCATGTGAAGGGTAACTTTAGATCAGCGGAGAGGAGGTGGATTGGTGACAGCTGGTTAACATGCTCCACTGTATAGAGAGGTATGAGTATAGAGTCCAAATGAAGAGTGATTAAGGCAGAAGAAAATGGATGGTCAAAAGCATTTTGGTTAGTCCTTACCATGTGGCAGGCCCTACTTACATTAACTCAGTGAATGCTTTGAACATCCATATGAAAGCTATTACTTCAAAATGGAGGCTTAAAAAAGTAAAGTCTTATTCAAAGCCATACAACTAGAATGTGAGGAAGGCATGATTCAAAGTGTCACTTATGCCTGGATTTGTACACTCCCAAGGCTCTCCTGCCCCTTTTTGCTCAAGATCGTTGTTGTTCAGTCACTAAGTCATGTCCAACTCTCTGCAACCCCATGGACTGTAATATTCCCCATCCTTCACTATCTCCTGGAGTTTGCTCAAACTCATGTGCGTTGAGTCAGTGATGCCATCCAACCATATCATCCTCTGTCATCCCCTTCTCCCGCCTTCAATGTTTCCCAGCATCAAGGTCTTTTCCAACGGAGTTGGCTCTTTGCCTTAGGTGGCCAAAGTATTAGAGCTTCAGCTTTAGTATCAGTCCTTCCAATATCCAACCCAAATGAATATTCAGGGTTGGTTTCCTTTAGGATTGACTGGTTTGCTCAGTATAGTTCTAGGTAATTTGTATTTTAATTTTCATTGCCATGGAATATCCATTTTTAGGGTTCTAAGAGCATCTTGATTTGTTTAATGCTCAGAATGTTTGGGAAAATCTTTGAACCTGTATAAGTGGCATTCCATGACTTTTGACCAACACACATCAGTGATACTAGCTGTTTTGTCTTCTTTGTTCTAATATTATCATTAGCATTGTCAATAGACATCATTTAGAAACTGCTCCACCCAAACTTAGCTTTTCAAGTGTTTGTAATTTTACTCACTGTGGCTGCCTAGGTTGAAAACATGGTTGAGGCAACCCACACCCACTGAATAATATCTGCTATTATTCTGCCAATGCTCAGTATTATGGTTCCTGACCTCTTTCAAGGCCTTGGATCGTACACTGATTCTAACTTTGCATAATCATAGATGTACTGTCTTAAATATTTTTTTATGTAGATCATTTTTTGAAGTCTTTATTGAATTTGTTACAATATTGCTTTTATGTTTTGTTTTTTTTCAGCAGCAAATAATGTGGGTTCTTACTTCCCTGACCAGGGATCAAACCCACATCCTCTGCATTGGAAGGGGAAATCCTAACCACGGGACGGCCAGGAAAGTCCCGCAGATGCTCTGTTTGATGTGATGCTCATCCCTAGGTGTAGGCTCAGCTGACCCCCACAGCTCCCCAAAGTCTCTGGGAAAAACCCTAGTGCCGCTCCTTCACTTCAATAACTTTTTCGCAGTACATATAGTGGCTCAGCTGGTAAAGAATCCGCCTGCTATGTGGAAGACCTGGGTTCAGTCCCTGGGATAGGATGATCTCCTGGAGAAGGGAAAGGCTACCCACTCCAGTATTCTGGCCTAGATAATCCCATGGACTGCATAGCCCATGGAGTCGCAGAGAGTCGGACACGACTGAGCCACTTTCACTTATTTTATATATATATATATAAAATAAGTGAAATATATAACCAAATATATATATAACCAAATATATATAACAAATATATAACCAAAAAAAAGGCAGAGGGAGGGAGGGAGGGAGAAAGGAAGGAAGGAAGGAAAGTAGAGAGAGAGGGAAGTAGGGGAAAAGGAGAAGGGAAGATAGAAGAAAGAAGGTAGGAGGGGAAAGGGAGGGAATACTTGATATCTGTGCTGGAAGTCACTGGCTAAAGTCTCCTAGAGCCTGTCTCTCTCTATCTTGGGACCTGCTGCTTTCATAATTTTGCTATCATTTCTTGCAGAGTTAGAATAAATTCTGTCACATTTCTTCTGGATTTCAAATCAAAGTAGAATCTAGACTCCATGCTTTTAGGGAGTTTACTAAGATGAAAGCTGTAGAAGTGACTTATTTGGACTCTGTTCAGCTTCTAAGCCTCAACTCTTAAAAAAATGTCCTATTGGCTCAGGTTCTGATCTCACTTCACCCAGAAACTATATTTGTGCTCTGTGATTGAGCCCTCAGTATAGCTAGTTAGAACCAACGGTCACTTACAGAGGGGAAGATGGAAAGATTTGTGTTTTGTAGTGTGGATAGAACCTAAACTTGTAAAACTGAGCTCTGACAGTTTCTGGTTGTGTAGGGTGCAGAGAAAGATGAGCTGCAAAGAGAGAAGAATGGATGAGACATGCAGACAAACCCAGAAATGTACGTCCTAAGAGTTCATCATAAATACACTTGGACCTTTCCTGAACTTCTGTTGAATCCTAGCCCCTGGGCTCCATGAAGCACAATACCCTACTTTTCTTAGACTACATGGAGTAGGTTCTTTTTCTTATAATTCTCGTCTGAGCAGCTGCACTCCATTATAGAGAGGTGGCTAGACACAGTAGTGATAGGACCAGCTTTCTGTAGAACCAGAATTTCTGGAATTGAATCTTAGGTCCAAAACTCAGTAGCTGTGATAGCTTGAATAACAGCTTCCCAATATACCTGGAATTGAATTTCTTGAACTTATGAGTATTATCTTAGGTGGCAAAAGGGATTTTATAGATGTGATTAAATACCTTGAGATTGGGAGATTATTTCAGATTATCTGGGTAGGCACTAAATGTAACCATAGGTATCCTAATAGGAAGAGAACGGAGGGAGATTTGACATGGAGGAGATCATAGGAGAGGTGATGTTGGCAGCAGAGCTTGGAGTGATGCAGGGAAGAGGCCATGAGCCAAGCCATGCAGGAAGCCTCCGGAAGCTAGAAAAGACAAGGACACAGATTCTCCTGTTGAGTCTCCTAAAGGAACTCACCCTATAGACACTCTAACTCAAGCTTACAGAAATGAATTGCAACCTTCCTTCTGCCCTTCAGAACTGTGAGGTAATAAATTTGTGTTGATTTAAGCCACCAACTGTGTGGTAATCTCTTACATCAATAAGAAACTAATACAGCTGCTTTGTGCCATTGGGAAAGTTACCTAATCACTCTGTGCTTCAGTTTTACCATCTGTTACGTAGGGAAAATGAAAATTTCATCAGGTTGTTGTGAAAATCAGTGAGTTGCTTTGTTGTCTGCATGCAGCAGGCACTCAGTAAACATCTGATAATTCAATGCTTGCATTTCCTACACTTATAGTCATATAGTTAGTAGCAGGGTCAGGACTTAACACACATTTTTCTGACTCCAGATCCACTATCAAGGAAGTTGGTGAAAAACTATCAGTTAACAGATTGAATAAGGTGTGATCCAACATTTCTTAGCTTCTCTTTAAAAGTGATCACTACATAAGGAAAATGCTACTTTCTTCCACTTTGTGGTTTTAGAAAAGCTAACTTTACCTTGAGTCAAAGTTCATTCCTTCTCTGCTGAAATAAATGTAAATAGCTGCCTTAGAATCCCTTCATTTCCACTTAATTTGTATATTAATAATTATTTCGAGCTCTCATATTTTATTTTTTGAATCACCTAGTAGGTAATCTTTCTAAAGGCTTTTCTGTTGCTTTATTTATCTCTGCCTCATATTTGGGATACACAACTTAACACAACTTTTACTAAATATCTACTGTGTATAGGTGTCATCCCATATACTCACAGAAGGCAGCCCAGTTTTTCCTGTTTGTCCATCCATTCATCCATCTATCTGTCCATCTATCTATCCATCCATCTTTTACCCATCTGATTATTGATTCAAAGGCAAGCATCCTTGCATCACTAATCTGGGCTGTTTATATATATGTTAGACCCTGGCTCAGATGATAATTTGCAGTCTCTGCCCAGAGAGGGTCTGAGTTTTGGGGCCAGATACATGATTAAAATCTTCAAAGAAATGTGGCAAATACAGTGATCAAGGTCTGCCCAGAGAATGAAAGAAAGGGGAGTGGAGGGATGGTTACATCAGACAGGAAGCAGGGATTGTTAGGAAGACTTTACCGAAGAAATGGAGGGCCGAGGATGATGGGTTTAGTGAGAAGGGGGTCGGAAATAGAAGAGCTTTACATAAAAGTATTGGGAAAATTTAAAAGGAAAAGATGATGTGAATAGATTAGACATGGCATTTCCTAACTTACAGTCAAAGAATATCCCTTTGATCGTCCCATACAAGGGTATAGATTGGCATTTGGTTGTCTGATGGGAATAATTTAGAATAACATGCCAGGACGTTATATATCAAGGCAGGCAGCTTTCTGAGATCCGGTGCATGTATTCTTCTTTTTTCTTTCTTTCTCTTTTTTCCCCTGAAACATTACTGACAGTCACTGCTATAGTCCAGCACTCTTAAAGTTGACATATGCTGAGTGACAGAACCAAGATAAGAGTAAAATACATTTGAATGTGCCAATAAAGAAAAAAATGGGAAAGGGATGAAATTACAGAGATAGAAAGGTGTATCTTTAAAGCTGTTAGGAGGACAAATTACTAATCAGGACTAGAACTGTATAGAGGCTTGATAAGTTCAAATGCAGAAACCCTTCTGGGATGGAAAGTCTTTCTAGCATGTAACAGTTTTATAAGAAGTCTAATGAGATCTTTTTGAAAGTACTGGCTCCGTTTCGTGTGAAGAAGAATTGTCAAGAGATTTTCAAATAGCTGAAAGATCAGTAATAAGCCCAACAGAGCCAAGGTAGGGTGTCCGATTGGCCAACTGGCATGAAAGACATCTTTGGAGATTCATCACCTGCAATAGTCCATTCTGTTACCATTAATTTCTGATAAATGGAAACCATCAGCAAGGAAACAACACTGACATTGATCAAGTCAATCATAGCTTGGATTTATTACTAACTCATAGTTCCAGTATATCTTATCATTTTATGCTCATTGAAACACATTTGTACACACGTGTGTTTGTACACACAATAAGTAATTTCAACTCTTATCTTGTCATCAATTTTGAAAATAACAATTTCTTCTAATAAAAATTCTGCATTCAAGTATTATTTAGTTTATTTTATTTAGAAGTTGAAGTTACTAGCATGTTTATTATTTACCTGACAGACATATTTTCTCTTCTCCAGGCTCATCAGACCCTTACTATAGAGGGATGACAAGCTGCTAAGAATTTGTCCCTGTATTCGTAGGCATGATTGACTGATTTTGGAGCAATTACCTATCCTAACTGAACCCGTAGGAGGATCTCCACTTGGAACTGGGAAAAGGATAAAATGAAATTGCTCAGTCATGTCCAACTCTTTGCAACTCCATGGACTGTAGCCTACCAGGCTCCTCCGTCCATGGAATTTTCCAGGCAAGAGTATTGGAGTGGTTTGTCATTTCCTTCTCCAAGCGATCTTCCTGACCCAGGGATCGAACCCAGGTCTCCTGCATTGTAGGCAGATGCTTTACCATCTGAGCCACCAGAGAAGACCCAAAACAGAAGCTCATTCAAAGCATTCAAGTTACTCAGCATGCCTCACCCTTAAATCCTGGAATCTCAGCCCTTTGATGACTGCTGATGTGGGTCTGTTTGAAAAATGTTCCCTCCAACACTCTGTGGAATAGTTGAAACTACAGTTTGCTAAATATGTAAATTGTAGCAAATTTGCTACAATGGTTGCCCTTACACTTCCAGTGATAGCAACACGGATACCCAATAAACATTTGTGGCTGCTCAGGCATGTCTGACTCTTTGCAACGCCATGGACTACAGCCTGCCAGGCTCCTCTGTCCCTGGGATGCTCTAAGCAATAATACTGGAGTGGGTTGCAATTTTTTACTCCAGAGGATCTTCCCGACCCAGTGATCCAACCCGAGTCTCTTGCATCACTTGCATTAGCATGTGGGTTCTTTACCACTGGTGCTACCTGGGAAGTAGTATTTGGGGGGGGGGGGCTCCAAAATCACTGCAGATGGTGACTGCAGCCATGAAATTAAAAGATGCTTTTCCCTTGGAAGGAAAGTTATGACCAACCTAGACAGCATATTAAAAAGCAAAAGCATTACTTTGCAAACAAAATCCGTCCAGTCAAGGCTGTGGTTTTTCCGGTAGTCATGTATGGATGTGAGAGTTGGACTATAAAGAAAGCTGAGCACTGAAGAATGGATGCTTTTGAACTGTGCTGTTGGGAGAA
This sequence comes from Ovis canadensis, assembly GCF_042477335.2. NCBI lineage: Eukaryota > Metazoa > Chordata > Mammalia > Artiodactyla > Bovidae > Ovis > Ovis canadensis. The sequence goes on along the minus strand of NC_091265.1, from coordinate 31,530,979 downwards.
GACTCTTGAGAGTCCCTTGGACTGCAAGGAGATCCAACCAGTCCATCCTATAGGAAATCAGTACTGGGTGTTCATTGGAAGGACTGATGTTTAAGCTGAAACTCTAATACTTTGGCCACCTGATACAAAGATCTGACTCATTTGAAAAGTCCCTGATTCTGGGAAAGATTGAGGGCAGGAGAAGGGGATGACAGAGGATAAGATGGTTGGATGTCATCACCGACTCAATGGACATCAGTTTGGGTAGGTTCTGGGAGTTGGTGATGGACAGGGAGGCCTGGTGTGCTGTGGTTCATGGGGTCGCAAAGAGTTGGACACAACTGAGCGGCTGAACTGAACTGAACTGAACCTGGGAAGTCACTCAGTGAACGTACAGGCACCCAAACTCCTCCTGAAAGATACTTCAAAACATTTTTGATAAAAGGTTAAGATCATTTTCTTTGCCCCACAACTGCCTTTCCATGTCCTTTACCAGCTTCAGAAATTACTTGCCAAATGACCTATTCCTGCGAGACAAATCCTGCAGGCTTCTAGAATACCAAAGGACCAAAGGGCCAAATATATTTGGTCTTTATCCTCAGATCTTGCTTTTATAAAGCAATTGAAATTTTCTAAGTGATAGGAGTGTCTTTTATTATTCATAAGGAACTCATTTGATACACTTGATTTTCAGCTAATGCAACAGCATACAGGGAGACCTCTAACTAGTCTCATGATGGGGCTGATCACCAGAAAGATAAACATTAGGCAGTAAAAGCTCTTTAAACTTTTAAAGATATTGTTGATATTTTAAAAATCTCCACATCATTTATTTTGTAGACTATCCCTCAGTATAGCTTGGTTATTTTCTCATGATTGGATTTAGGTTAAACTTTTATTTTTCCTGAACATTACACACATAGGTGATGATGTGTTCTCCGTGTACCACACTGAGAAGCTGTTGGTACTGACTTGTTTAATTCTTCTACCTGTAAGGGAGAGTTTGGAATTCTGCAGGGGCAAATCCAACCTCAGTTGCCTGCGCTATGTCTTTTTGCAGCCCACATTTTGACATCCTGCAGTAGCAATCAAAAGGTAACTATTTTCATGATGCTGCTCTGATTTCATTCAGCTGAAATTCATAATGTATATCCAATCACTCAATCCTGAATGGATGGCTCCTCCAAGAAATAGTGAAAAATAATCTTCTTCTTACAGACTTTTACATGCAAGACTGGAGATTATATCTGTATGGGAGTTTTGACATACTACTCAATTATAGTATCTCCAAAGTGGGTTTTTCTTGGGAGGGGGGGAGGTACCTTTGGAAATTAAAAATACTACGTTTAGGATGAATCAGGAAATTTCACTTTCTGCAGGGGCTGCAAACTTGTAATGTTGCTTTAATTGAATGATTATAGACCAATGTCTTGACTTTTTCAGGTACAATTGACTTATTTTAAAATGAAAGAAATAGACAACTTCTAAATTCTCTTCCTTTTTCTGTCTAATTTCTGACTAAATTTGTTAATATCTTAAGATAAAGTTTAGATAAATTAATTGAAAACTAATTTACAATGGGTTAATAAGGAAACTGGGATGCTTGAAAATCCTTAATGTCTTAATTAGACATCACGGAAGAATCACCACAGCAGGCTCAGCGTTACCACTTACCCTGACCTGCTTTCTGTTCACTTCACAATCTGGTGTGGATCTCTATGACTTTCCAACACTTGATCACTTCTGCACATAGGGTTATACTTTATCCTCCTTTTTATTACTTCACCAACTTATTCTTTGGCTTTTGATCCCTACCATGTTTTAAATTTGCTCTTTGACTTTGCTGCTGCTGGGTGATGTAGTTAAACATTTCACCTGATCAACCTCTCTCAGGGTCATACAGAAAATAAGAAATGGGGACAAGAATCGTTTTAGTTGACTGTAGAGTGGACCCTAGATGGCAAGATCAGTCTGATCTGATATACCAACCTTATATCCGTAATTGTTAAACACAGAGATGCAGACACACAAACTTTTTCAGTGCTTGCATCTCATTCCATGTGATTAATTTCTACTTCCTGGTATACTCATGAGAATGTATCAAAAGAAGAAGCAACACAAAAAGATGCTACAGAGAAAAGGAGATAGAACTGGTAAATTTAAATTATTCTGGGTTTAAGAACAGGACATATAGACCCTTTTCTGAATATGTTTAAGTGATAAAGTTTATTCATTCACTTACTCATTCATGATATTGTAATAAAAAAGAGAACAGATTCTGGAGCTTGACTTCTTAAGTTTGAGTCCCATCTCTGCCACAGACCAGGAGGGTAAGTCATTTAACCTCTGTGTGCCTCAGTTTCCTTGTCTGCAAAAATGGGAATGCTAATGGGAGCTTCCTCAAATGATTAATCAGTTAATGTATATGAAACCTATTAGAACACTATTTGGCATGCAGCAAGTTTTATATATATAAATATACATATATACACACACATACTTATATGCTATTTATTATTAATATGTAGTTATTGATTACCTATTACATATATAACATAACATGAGGAGTCCCACATGCATTAAGTAATTTTTGTTCAGTTGCTAAGTCGTGTCTGACTCTTTGCGATCCCATGGACTATAGCATGTGACACTCCCCTGTCCTTCACCATCTTCACATCTAGAAGTTAGTGGAGGCTATGAAGGATTTGATACCTTTCCATGGGATTTCTTCCTAATATCATCATTATCATCATCATGGCTAAATTTTTTAGTGTTTCTTTGTGTCTGGCACTCTTGGGTATCTTTCATGATTTTTCTTAATTTTCTTTAGTTTTCATTTTACAGAAAGGTTAACTATTTGCCAAAGGTCATATAATTTGAAAATGGTAAAGCCAAGATTGGATACGGGCAGTCTGACTCCAATATTCTATGCTCTTAAGAACACTGTATGTCTATAGTCTATATGATGATATGCCGCATGCAGTCTCCATTCAACATACACATATAGCACATCATCGGGGGCAGAGACAAGTCAGACTCTTGCCATCAGATAGCACTTGCCATCAAGAAGATCAGAGGATCAAGGTGAGAATACAAAGATGAAAATGACAAGGTGCACAGTGTGTTCTGATGGTGATATTCACATGTCAAACAGAATGACCAGCGTCTCAGTCTGAGGGAAGGTCAAGGAGGTGTGGGAAAGGATGACGATCCTCAGAAGTGGCTAGCATGAAGAGGTAGCAGATAAATAATTGTGAAGGGGCATTCGAGGCAGAAAGACAATATGTAATAAAAAGCCTGATGCACATGGGTTACGGTGAGACTTTGTGGCTGGCGAGGACTAAATGAGGGCGTGTGACTCCCTGGTGGCTTGGACAGGAAAGAATCTGCCCACAGTGCGGGAGACCTGGGTTTGATCCCTGAAGTAGGAAGATCCTCTGAAGGAGACAATGGCAACCCATTCCAGTATTCTTGCCTGGAGAATCCCCACGGACAGAGGACCTGGTGGACTACAATCCATGGGGTTGCAAAGACGCGGACATGACTGAGCGACTAACACTTTCATTTTCTTTCACAATACAGGAACTACAGAGAAAAATGAGGGCATGGCCAGGGAACCTTTATTCACTCATGTGCAGAGTTTGACATTTAATGAGAAAGCTTCAGGAGTCTGAAAATATTTAACCAGCAAGAAAACAGGATCAACTTTGCTTGACAAAGATCATTGCACAAAAAGTATTAAGGAGTGTTTTTATCATGTCTTCAAATTAATGGCATGTTTTATTAGAATCTATCTGTATTAAGCTCCTCTTGTGTTTGTGGATTTACATTAGTGAATTTCAATAGGTAGCATTATTAACACTGCTTACTACTAATACCTACTTCTTTCCTAATTCTTCAGTTTATAGCATGCTTTTAACTCCATTAGCTCCCATAACTTTTAACTACCTTATTTTTTTATTATTATTTCCATTACAGAGGATGAAACTGAAGCTGAGCAATGTTAACCTTCACAGGCTTGCCTCAGACTCAAAATCCTGGGAATAAACATGAACACAGAAGCCTTAATTGTTACTACGTGAGCATCCTCCTCTCCCCTGCGACATCGTACAAAGGACCCCTCTCCCAATTCCTGGGTGTAACTTGGACATGCCTCTATGTCACCAGGGTCAATTCTGACCCAACCTACCTGTCTCAGCCCATTTGGGCTTAGACAGATCTATAGACATGAGCATAAACACCAAATGATTATTTCTCACAGCTCTTGAGGTTGGAAAATCCAAGATCAAGGTGCTGGCAGAGTCAATGTCTAATGATCCCTTGCTTCCTGGTTTAAAGAAACTCTCTTCTCACTGGTCTTCACATGGCAGAAGGTGAGCAAGCACTGTGGGGTCTCTTTTATAAAGGCTCCACCCTCATGGACAAGTGAAAGTTTCTCAGTTGTGTCTGACTCTTTGCTCATGGACTGTATAGTCCATGGAATTCTCCAGGCCAGAATACTGGAGTGGGTAGCCTTTCCATTCTCCAGAGGATCTTCCCAACCCAGGGATTGAACTCAGGTCTCTCACAATACAGGCAGATTCTTTGCCATCTGAGCCACAAGGGAAGCCCAAGAATACTGGAGTGGATAGCCTATCCCTTCTCCAGGGGATCTTCCTGACCCAGGAATCGAACCTGGGTCTCCTGCACTGCAGGTGGATTCTTTACCAACTGAGCTAAAACCACCTCCCAAAGGCTTTACCTCGAAATCATGTAGGGCATTAATACATGAACTGTGGAGGACACAAATATTCAGTCTATAACACTATAAAATTCCATTTTCCTTTCTTCCTGGATAACGAATGTTGATTGCATTCTGGAAGTATTTTTTGGCCAGTGAAATATAGGGGAAATTCTTCTGGTAGGCCATTAAGAAAGATTTTTCTCTGGTAAAAGGATAGTGTAAGATGATGGTCCCTTTGCTTCTTGTTTTTGTGTGCTCTTGTGTGGAAATGTCGTATTTGGAGCTGGGTAGGTATCTCATCAACTCTGAAATCTTGAGGACAAAAGGCAACATGCTGAAGATGGAGGAAGGGAAGGGTGCAGTGCTCAGGTCTCCACGGTGAATGCTGGAAAATGTTGCTCAGATCTCAAGCCAAGACTGAAAGACAGTTGCCTCTGTTACTGGGACGGCCGCTGACAGGGGGCCCTCAACGGTCAGTCCCTTTGAGATGTGCCAAGTGCACAGTTACCTTGCATAAAGCCACGCCCCCTTCCTAGGGTGGCCAGCATTCCTTCACTGATGGGCTCAGAGGCTGTACAATCCCAGCCTTATCATTGCAGTAGAAGATAGCTGTGAGAGGTCACTCAACCAACAGACCACTCATGGGGTCAGCTGAGGGTGCTCTTGGGCCTCTATGACAGCTTGGCTTCACCCTCTGCTCAGTGGTGCCTCTTTACTTTCCTTTCCACAACATCGATCTCAAAAATAATTTCTTTAATAATCTCTGATAAATTAAAAATAATCTGAGTCTGCTTTCTGGGGAAACCAACCTCAAATAGTCCCTATGGCTATTTCAGCTGACTGAACAAATCATGAACCATCTATATATTAGCAGGCTAAAATTTATCCCATGGCTTCAACTATGATTATTTGGCATTCATCACTTTTTTCTGTCCCACTAGTCAAAGCTAGAAAATAATACTGGTTTTTCCAGTAGTCATGTATGGATGTGAGAGTCGGACTATAAAGAAAGATGAGTGTCGAAGAATGGATGCTTTTGAACTGTGGTTTTGGAGAAGACTCCTGAAAGTCCCTTGGACTGCAAGGAGATCCAACCAGTTCATCCTAAAGGAAATTAGTCCTGAATATTCATTGGAAGGGCTTATGCTAAAGCTGAAACTTCAATACTTTGGCTACCTGATCCAAAAAATCTGTCTCTTTGGAAAAGATCCTGATGCTGGGAAAGATTGAAGGCAGGAGGAGAAGGGGATGACAGAGGATAAGATGGTTAGATGGCATCACTGACTCAATGGCCATGAGTTTGAGCAAGCTCGAGGAGTTGGTGACGGACAGGTTGGATACAGCTGAGCGACTGAACTGAACTCAACACTGTTTTGTACCTATCCTCTAATGTCTTCAAAAGTGTTCAATGTGTTTTATTCCTCACCATGTCTGTGTCTCCTCTCAGATTCATAATAATAATTGTAGCTTAATGGACACTCAATATGTGCTTGTTAAAACCTGTATCTGTTTTAATGTCTTGGTAGTGTCCTGGTAGCTCAGCTGGTAAAGAACCTGCCTGCAATGCAGTAGTCCCAGATTCGATTCCTGGGTCAGGAAGATCCCCTGGAGAAGGGATAGGCTATGCACTCCAGTATTCTTTGGCTTCCCTGGTGGCTTAGGCAGTAAAGAACCTGCCTGCAGTGTGGAAGACCTGGGTTTGATCCCTCAGTTAGGAAGATCTCCTGGAAGAGGGCATGGTAACCCACTGCAGTATTCTTGCCTGGAGAAACCCCATGAACAGAGGAGCCTGATGGGCTACAATCCTGGGGTTGCAAAGAGTCAGACATGACTGAGCAACTAAGCACAGCACATAGCTATTTTAATACCTGATGGTCATGACCATGTTCTAGTAGGTGAACTATTTCTGCAGACCTACTTTTCTTTTTTATTTTTATTTTTACTTTATTTTGCTTTACAATACTGTATTGGTTTTGCCATACATTGACGTGAATCCGCCATGGGTGTACCTGAGTTCCCAATCCTGAATCCCCCTCCCGCCTCCTATCCCATATCATCTCTCTGGATCTTCCCCGTGCACCAGCCCCAAGCATCCTGTATCCTGTATCAAACATAGACTGGCGATTCATTTCTTACATGATAGTATACATGTTTCAATGCCATTCTCCCAAATCATCTCACCCTCTCCCTCTCCCACAGAGTCCAAAAGTCCGTTCTATATATCTGTGTCTCTTCTGCTATCTCGCATAGAGGGTTATCATTACCATCTTTCTAAATTCCATATATATGTGTTAGTATACTGTATTGGTGTTTTTCTTTCTGGCTTACTTCACTCTGTATAATCGGCTCCAGTTTCATCCACCTCATTAGAACTGATTCATATGTATTATTTTTAATGGCCGAGTAATATTCCATTGTGTATATGTACCACTGCTTTCTTATCCATTCAACTGCTGATGGACATCTAGGTTGTTTCCATGTCCTAGTTGTTGTAAACAGTGCTGCGATGAACACTGGGGTACATGTGTCTCTTTCAATTCTGGTTTCCTTGGTGTGTATGCCCAGCAGTGGGATTGCTGGGTCATAAGGCAGTTCTATTTGCAATTTTTTAAGGAATCTCCACACTGTTCTCCGTAGTGGCTGTACTAGTTTGCATTCCCACCAACAGTGTAGGAGGGTTCCCTTTTCTCCACACCCTCTCCAGCATTTATTGCTTGCAGACTTTTGGATCGCAGCCATTCTGACTGGTGTGAAATGGTACCTCATTGTGGTTTTGATTTGCATTTCTCTGATAATGAGTGATGTTGAGTATCTTTTCATGTGTTTGTTAGCCATCTGTATGTCTTCTTTGGAGAAATGTCTATTTAGTTCTTTGGCCCATTTTTCGATTGGGTCATTTATTTTTTTGGAATTGAGCTGCATAAGTTGCTTGTATATTTTTGAGATTAGTTGTTTGTCAGTTCCTTCATTTGCTATTATTTTCTCCCATTCAGAAGGCTGTCTTTTCACTTTGCTTATAGTTTCCTTTGTTGTGCAGAAGCTTTTAATTTTAATTAGGTCCCATTTGTTCATTTTTGCTTTTGTTTCCAGTATTCTGGGAGGTGGATCATAGAGGATCCTGCTGTGATTTATGTCGGAGTGTTTTGCCTATGTTCTCCTCTAGGAGTTTAATAGTTTCTGGTCTTACGTTTAGGTCCTTAACCCATTTTGAGTTTATTTTTGTGTATGGTGTTAGAAAGTGATCTAGTTTCATTCTTTTACAAGTGGTTGACCAGTTTTCCCAGCACCACTTATTAAAGAGATTGTCTTTAATCCATTGTATATTTTTGCCTCCTTTGTCAAAGATAAGATGTCCATAGGTGTGTGGATATATCTCTGGGATTTCTATTTGGTTCCATTGATCTATATTTCTGTCTTCGTGCCAGTACCATACTGTCTTGATGACTGTGGCTTTATAGTAGAGCCTGAAGTCAGGCAGGTTGATTCCTCCAGTTCCATTCTTCTTTCTCAAGATTGCTTTGGCAATTCGAGGTTTTTTGTATTTCCATACAAATTGTGAAATTATTTGTTCTAGCTCTGTGAAAAATACCGCTGGAAGCTTGATAGGGATTGCATTGAATCTGCAGATTGCTTTGGGTAGTATACTCATTTTCACCATATTGATTCTTCTGATCCATGAACATGGTATATTTCTGCATCTATTCGTGTCCTCTTTGATTTCTTTCATCAGTGTTTTATAGTTTTCTGTATATAGGTCTTTAGTTTCCTTAGGTAGATATATTCCTAAGTATTTTATTCTTTTCGTTGCAATGGTGAATGGAATTGTTTCCTTAATTTCTTTTTCTGCTTTCTCATTATTAGTGTATAGGAATGCAAGAGATTTCTGTGTGTTGATTTTATATCCTGCCACTTTACTATATTCATTGATTAGCTCTAGTAATTTTCTGGTGGAGTCTTTAGGGTTTTCTAGATAGAGGATCATGTTATCTGCAAACTGAGAATTTTACTTCTTCTTTTCCAATTTGGATTCCTTTTATTTCTTTTTCTGCTCTGATTGCTATGGCCAAAACTTTGTCATTTATCTAAATCACATTTTCTTTTTCTTTTTTTTTTTAAAGGAATTTCAGTAAATACACTGAAATCCATCCAATAACATATTTAAGTTTTCTAACAATGACTCATCCCAAACTGAAAATTAGCATTTAGATGTTTAGAAAATAATTCTATTGCTGGTCCAAGATGACATATTTCAATATATCAGGTTTCTTAATGAAAGGTAAACCAACACTAAATATCATTCTCTAAAAAAAACCTAGTTCCCTCAAAACTAATACATATATATATATATATATATATATACACACACACACACACACACATGCACACATAAATATATATATACACACACACACATGCACGCATGCATACTAAGCCACTTCAGTTGTGTCAGACTCTTTGTGACCTCATGGACTGTGTAACCCACCAGGTTTCTCTGTCCATGGAATTTCCAGGCAAGAACACTGAAGCGGGTTGCCATGGTCTCCTGAAAGGGATCTTCCTGAGCCAGGGATTGAGCCCACGTCTCTTATGTCTCCTGCATTGGCAGGTGCGTTCTTAGCACTAGTGCTACCTGGGAAGCCCTGTATATATACATGCATGTACATATCAATAATTATATATTTTTAATACATATATATGTATTTCTGGAAATAATATAAAAGATAAAGAGAAACAAAAGGCATAAAATAGCAATAAACAGCAGTCCTAGGACAAAGTTCCACCACTGCCACTTACAGCAGTATAGTCTTGAGCATATTACTTAAGCTTTTGAGACTTAGTACTTTCAGCTATAAAATAGGCAAAACCAAATGTTATAAGGCCGCTTCAAGTTTCTTATAAAGTTGTAGTTCAGGCATTTACTCCCAAGGTTGTCTGTGCTCTCTCTCTGTTTCAGGATCTAATGCTAATTTTGGTCTAGAATATTTTATCAGGATCTTTTCTCTGTTTGTTACTACATCCTCTCTCTGTTATTTCCTGAGACCTATGACTATTGCCCTGACTGCCTGGAAGCTGATCTGTATCTGACACCTAATGCTTCCTGTAGAATACTTTTCTTCCCATTCATAGATATTCTGTTTCATTGTTTTCACATGGTCTGCATTGAGTAACTGTTTTCCTACAAGAGAGGTCTTCTGGCAAGCAAGTAGGTGTTCACATTTTTATGTAAAATTTAATGTATGCAAATATTTTTTAAAAAAAACCTTAGCATTTATTAATTGTCTTCTATGAGCAAGGTAAGGGGCTTCCCCTGTGGCTCAGTGGTAAAGAATCTTCCTGCAATGTAGGAGATGTGGGTTCAATTCCCAGGTCAGGAAGATTCCCTGGAGGTGGTCATGGCTACCCACTTCAGTATCCTTGCCTGGAGAATCCCATGGATAGAGGAGCCTGGTGGGCTACAGTCCATAGAGTCATGAGGAGTCAGACAAGACTGAAGCGACTTAGCACAGCACAGCATGGAGCGAGGTACTTTAGATACTCCATAAGCTTTAGTCTTTGCAGCAACCTTACAAAGCGAGGAATCATTTATTCATTTTCCAGATGGAGAAAGTAAGGCTTAGGGCAATCAAGTAAGTACCCAACGTGGCTCACTTGAGTAGTGAGTCAGTATTCACAGCCAGAACTCCATGACCCCCAAGGCTGTATCATTCCCTCGACACCACTTGGCAAATGGAAAGAGAGAGAGACACAAACTGTGAACAAAAAGATAACTGTTTATAATTCCTCATTCAGAGATAAGCTAGACATAGGTTTTTTGTTTTGTTGTGCTGGTGTTTTATGAGAATCAAGGTCTGCAAGAGGCTTAATTAACAGCGATATATTTTGAAAATCATTTAACATAGACTTAATAGAAGAATGATGGGCGATGTTGATATTGCAACCTCATTTTGAAAAGGAATTAGTAATCCCCATGACCTTCTTAACAACTGGAAAATATGCAGTGCTTGATAATAACTTAAATTTAGAGAAAACTTGGAATGATTGGACAGTAAAAGATTTGCTGTGTTTTGTTCTTTCAGAAGAATCAGACCTAGGAAAGAGGTATAGAAACATAGCATTTCATTTTCCCCAACTGATTGATCAGATAACATGTCAGCCACATGGAGGGCATTTATATTTGGAATATTTTTAGGAAGAGCATACTGCCAGCAACACAAGACCTTAATAAATACAATTTGATAAAAAGACACCAAAGTTCAGCTTTTGCTCCTAAGAGTACAATATAATCCAGCTTTATTTAGTAAAGAATCATTCATGCAGACTGGAGCCTCAATTTACAGTTCATAAAGGAACAAAAACTATTGAATACGAGAAGAAAGATTTATTTTCTAGCGAGATATTAAAGTGATGACACAGGCTGAATGATCAGGGAGGAAGGAGGTTTTAGAGGAGAAAGATGAAGGAATAGTTTCCAGCATGAAGAAAAATATCATTTTTTAAACAGTGCTTTTAAACTAAAAGGGACATGGTGACCAGTAACATGCAAAAATGTGTGTGTGGGGGGGTGGTGGGGGACGCATTTAGAATTTATTAATTGTTGGCTCTATCCTGTGATGTAAATATTATTCTCTTTTTACTGGTGAGGAAACTGAGGCATCTCTGGGTTAAGTGACACACACAGCAATTCCACAGCTGATGAGTGATGGATGTAGGCATTAAGCCAAGAAACACAGCTTCAGAGTCTGTGCTCCTAACCACATCCTTGTCTGCCATTCACAGAACCTTCGCTGAGATTCTTGAATGTGGCAGGAAAGTTAAACTAGTTTCTAAGTATCTGACAGACTCTTCACCTCTATTTTCTTTGATTCCTATCATGACTCTGAGAAGTAGCTGGTATCACCCATGTTTGAAAGAGGAAGAAGGAGAGAACTAGAAAGGATGGCCATCTTGTGCAAGGCCACCCAAATCATAAATTATATAGCTGAGATTCAAGCTCAGGCTGCATCAAACATTGATACCATACACTTGCTACCTTTGCTTTGACTCTCTAAGTACCCATCATTTTTATGATAAAGTGGTAAAGACAAAGAAGAGGAGATTTAAACACCTTTGTCTCTATACACAAAAGAGGGATAAGGATACGGTTGAACATATGAGGAAAGTCAACTCAGCTAAATAGCTTACCTCTGAGCATGTATGGTGGACAAGAAACACACTGCTTGGTGCTTAGTAAGTTGTCTTCTTACAAAGAAATTCTCTGTCTGGTAGGCATCCTAGGCAAATATCCAATGACTGTAGAACTGTGAGTGTGAATAAGAAATGGTGCTGAGAAGGAGGTGGTAGCAGTATCCTCAAAAGAGGCCATGTGATTAAAAAAAAAAGAATCTGTATCTATATCTCCACTATTACTCTGTGCCAGGTGCTGGGCTAGGCCTTCACATGTATTATTTTTCATATGTATTATAATTTTATTTTCATTGGAGTATAGCTGATTTACAAAGTTGTGTTAGTTTCTGCTATATAGCAAAGAGAATGTTATAGATTTTATAGATTCTTTTCCCATATAGGTCATTGCAGAGTACTGAGTAGAGTTTCCTCTGCTTTACAGTAGGTCCTTATGAGTTATATATTTTACACATAGTATTGTGAATATGTCAATCCCAGTCTCCCAATTTCTCCCTTCCCTGTTCCCATTCCTACCCCCTCGCCCCAGGTAATTATCCTATGCATGTTCACATGAGTCCTGTGATGTAGGGACTGTTACTGCTTCATTTTACAAACGGGGAAACAAAATTTCACATTACCTCCCCAACTCCTCAGAGAGGAGCATCAGAGAGTTAGCATGCATTGCGCATAGTCACACACCTAGGAAGTCATGGAATTCAAACCCATCTTGACTCCAGGGCTAGAGGGAAAAGCCACTATTTTCTATTAGGTAGATTCCAAAATCTCACTACAGGCTTAAGGTACCTAAATACAGTCTCCTTACAGTACCCTGGGTTGACAGAAATGCAACTAATATGCACAGAATGTACAGTTAATGTTGAAATCAGAAAGTTAATTTCTTCAATGATTCAACATTAAATAAACATGCACAGAATCCTCTTTATGTGCAAAGCTCTGTTTCAAGAATTAGGGACACAGTGGCAAACTGTAAGCTATGCTAGTTTTAAACCATAGTGAAAGGGTAAAAGCATAAAGTATGTACTATATGTGTATGTGATGTGTGTGTTCAGTCACGTCCAACTCTTTGTGACCCCACGGACAGTAGCCTACGAGGCTCCTCTGTCCATGGGAGTATCCCAGCAAGAATACTGCAGTGGGTTGTCATTTCATCCTCCAGGGGATCTTCCCAATTCAGGGATTGAAACTCCATCTCCTGTGGCTCCTGCATTGGCAAGTGGGTTCTTTACCACTAGGCTGACTGGGAAGCCAGTGATAAGTGCTTTGAAGAAGAAGAAAACAGGATATTGTGTTCCAAAGTATCAGGGAAGCAGAGCCTTATTAGAAAACAAAGACGTGACGACACTGGGGGAAACACCTGAATGAAGGACAAGGGAGAACATTCGGGAAAGGCCAAGTCTCTGAGGCCACGAGGAGCCAGGTGCAGGGGTGACATGGTGCAGATGATATAGCAGAGGATGAGGGTGACCGAAAAGGCAGAGGGAAGGATATGGGGATGGACAGGGGCCAAACCTAAAGGTCCTTGTGGGCTGTGAATTTATTTTGAGTGTGAACCATTTTAGGGGCATTTTGAGCAGGAAGGTAACATGATCTGAGTCAAGCTTAAAAATTTCAGCTTGGCTCAGCAGGACCGTGGGGCAGGAGGCCATGCAGCTCTCTAGGCAAGGTTGGCGGGTAGCATGGACTAGTGCCATAGCTGTGGGAATGGAGAGGAGTTGGGGAGGTAATGCTCTGAGATTAGGACGTTTGCACTGGAGTCATCATCAAAGTCTCTCCCTGGAATCAAGCTACACAGGAAACAAAATCATTATCAGGGACCACTTCCATGTGTACTGTGCTAAGTCACTTCAGTCGTGTCCAACTCTTTGTGACCCCATGGACTGTAGCCCTCCAGGCTCCTCTGTTCATGGGATTTTCCAGGCAAGAATACTGAAGTGGGTTTCCATTCCCTTCACCAAGGGATCTTCCCAACCCAGGGATCAAACTGATGTCTCCAGCATTGCAGGCAGATTCTTTACTGCTGAGCCATCAGCAAAGTCCCTCCCTAGTTTACTATGAATGATTACATTGCTGTGATCTGAACTTCCTGTGACTGGAACATGACTTCCTAACATCAAACATGATGAGCCTAGAGATAATCTAGAAGGTGGGTTTGTGAGCATAAAATCTGGAGTGAGTGAGAGGAACTGGATGCTGGGGAACACCAGGAAACAGCCTGCTTCAGCATGTTCTCAGTAAGGGTGGTCTTGCCAGGGAAGTACATGAAGTTCAGAGGCCACATTGCTATGCATCCATCTCCACACCAGGAATCAAACTGCTTTTCAGATCACTGCTCAGAGTGGCCCAGCATGTTTGCAACTTAAAATGTTGTTTTGCTGTACTCCCAGAGCTAATAATCTCTCATTATTACTACAATTTAATGATTATATGATTGTGCTGTGGGGCCTAAAATTTACCCATTATTCCCTAGGTGTGCAAAAGAATGGAGCTATAATTTTTTTTTTCTATAAGTGATCAAAATATTCTTACAAGCTTTTATTCTCAGAAGTGGAGGGGGTGAAAAGGTGAGACCAATAATCACTACTTTCTTCTTTGAGATAACGGGGTTTGTTTTGTTTTGTTTTTTTTTTTTTTCCCCACTAACTTACTCTCTTTGGAGAGGTAAAAGGATGAAATTCAAACAATCCAATTGGACAGTTGTTTTTTTTTTCCTCCAAAGGATCTCCTCTCTTCCTCTCCCTGGCATGGCATTTTGGTGCGAGAGAAACTCACCTAATGTCAATCAAAAGAGGCATTCTGGCTGGCACTATGTCCTCACTGGTTTCTTACTAGTGTGGTTGGTTTGGTCTTTATGCATCTGTTTTGCTTTGGAATTTTGTCTTTAAAGTTAAAAGAAAACATTTATCTCTACAGATGATTGAATTTCATTCCTTTTATAGCTGAGTAATATTTCATTATATATATATGTCATATATATATTATATATATATATATATACACACACATACATATATATTTATATCTCACAGCTTCTTTATCCATTCCTCTGTCAATGGATATTTTAGCTGCTTCCATGTCCTTCCTGGCTATTGTAAATAATATGCAATGAATGCTGGGATGCATGTGTTTTCTTTTTGAATTATGATGTTCTCAGGGTCTATGTCCAGGAGTGAGAGTGCTGGGTCATGTGGTAGTTATATTTTTATTTTTTTAAGGAACCTCCATGACATATATACACCACCACAGGTGAAACAGACAGCTAATGGGAAGCTGCTGTATAGTACAGCTGCTATAGGAAGCTCAGCTGTACGCTCTGTGATGACCTAGATGGGTAGGATGGGGGCCGTTGGAGGTCTAAGGAGGAGATATATGTATGCCTATAGCTGATTCACTTTGTTGTACAGCAGAAACTAAGACAACATTGTAAAGCTACTATATCTCAGTTTTAAAAGAAGTGTGTCTATAGGCATGTCTTCATTTTAAGCACGATGTTGGCACCTACTATTGAAATCTGTCATGCTAGACTATTGCATCGTTTCTTATCTTGAGGTACTCCAGAATGAGTAGACTCATTCTGGCCACAGACTTGTGAGGGTCCACCATGCGGTCAGCACCTCTGGTGGTCCCTGCCCATTTGGAAACCCCTAGGGCTCTTGCAATTTATGCGGAGACTTTTCTCTGGATGCTTCTCATCTGCTTGCTGCTCTCCAGCCCTGTCCCACCCCCAGACCATCCAGACGGAGCAGAAGATACGTCCTCTATTCTCCTACCACCTCTCTGGGCTTTCTTTGCTGTTTTCCCTTTCTAGCCTCCCCTTTGGTCAGAACTCTTTGAGGAAGGTGGGCAGTATATCTCATTCACCCGGAGAACCTCCAACTCCTTCTCCTTTTGACACCATGAGGAGTGGTATCTAGGACTAGAAAGGTCTCTAGTCCTCCTCCCCACCAGCCTCCATCTCTTCTCCTTTGTGGCTCTAGTTTTCACCTTGCTTCTAGAATTAATGGCAGAAGGGATGACTGGAACAAAGCCTGTTTACAGATATAGAAAAACATGTGATGAGGTGCCCTTTGGATATGATGGCCTTTCATCAGGCAGCCATGGAAACAAGCAAGTGCTTATCTCTGCTTATCTCTGCTCTGAACTATGAGTGGTTGGTCTCATGGTTTCATTCCTAGGAGGCAGTCTACTGCCTGTCTGTCAAAGTTCTTAGGGGTTAAGTGCAGCCCCAGAAGACACTTAAAAAGTGCAGAGCACTCTGAGCATGTAAAAGAACAAGACAGGGATAACTAATATTTTAGAGGAGTTTATGTGCTAGAGACTGCTAGGAGATTTACATACATTTTCCAAATTAATGCAACTAAATGCAATCTCTCCATCAGTAGTTCAGTAATAGAGACTTCCAGAGTCTCAGTTCAATATAGTTATACATTTACTGAAGTCCCACAGATACTTCAAACCCCAAATGTCTACTCTTCTCTGTACAGAATATTCTCACTCCTCATCCCCATTTTAGTGGATGTCAAATTATAGGCTTAGATTATTGTCCATCCAATCATAGGCTTAGAAAGTTTGTAATCATACTGCACTGCTCCTTCTGCCTAAGCAGATATTATCTTAAAGTTTCTGCCACCTTAATATATTTCACCTCTTCATCTTCGTTCCTCCATCTATTCTGTCACTGGCTTGATTTAGACATTTATCAACTCCCATTCCGAAAACTCTGATAGAAGCCTAATTGGTCTGTTTCATTTCCTGCTCCACACACCATAAAGCGAGCTTTCTAACACATAGATTTGATGCTATCATCCATTCACACTTAATATTCTTTAGTGGTTCTCTGCTCCTCCTTTGTAAAGTTCATCCCCTTAGCATGGCTTGAAAAGCCCCCTGACCTCCTCTTTGCAGCCTTACTGCAATGCTTTCTAGCATTTCACACTTTCTTGCCTTTGCACTTGCTTTTCCCTTGGCTTAAAATCTCTTTTACTTATGTCTCATTCCCTGTCATTCTACTTATCTGCCAGAATGAATCCAAGAGTAAAGCTTTTCTGATGTCCCAATTAAGATCAACCCATATTCCTTTGTGGTTCTACAAATCCACGTATCACAGGACGTTGCATCCATAGTTATCCAGTGATATTTGTGTTTGGATCACTAATGCCCAGAAAAGTCTCTGGGTCTTAGTTGGAACCAACAGATATTCAACATCCATACTGAAAGAAAGACAAAGAAGGAGAGAAAAGGAAAGAAGAGACAAAGGAAAAATATACAGTGATGGGAAAGGAGGAGAGACAGAGGAAAAAGAGGTAGAAGTGGAGGAAGAGAGAAAAGAAAGTTGAGGAAGAGGAAAGACAGGCAGACTATAGGATTATTAGCCAAGATGGCTATGCCTACATTATAAGAATGCCACTCTTGTTCTGAGAGTAAGAGGAAGGCAAGCATGAGATCTGCAAAGCACGTTTGAGTAGTTATCAACCCTGGAGCACCTCCAGGTCATTTCTCTGGTTTTCCCACTTAAGCCAAACCAAGGCTTGCTGGGCATCCTCCGTACAAACCACAGTGAGAGAGCAGCTGCAGTAAATGTGCTTGGTTCTATTACTGTTATTTTCAAGAGAGATGAATCAAAATAGCTGCTATCCACATCCAAGACCAGTTATCAGTCCTGGCAGCTCCCAGAAGCGTTGCCTGACCTCCTGGATTGCCATCTGGGTGCTTGCCACACATTCAGCTAACGCAGGCTCCCTGCCTGACCATTGAATTCATTGGCCTGGAGACCCAAGCAGTGAGCTACTCAGAAGCCAGGCACCATTCATCACAAGCTTAAACAAGAGCTGGAAGTCAGACGCTATGGTAGATGTGTGACTACAAGGAAAAGGAACTATGTGGACACAATAAGGCTATTGATTTGATTTATGGAAATAAAATATTACTTTGCAATTCTAGAGCTGCTCTTGTGCCATACTGGCCTTGTCTCTTCTGCAACCCCTCTTCCTTACAAATATTTATCCTGGAGCTAACATAGATCAGATAATAATACCGATAATGTGACAGTGTCAACCACAGCAGCAATGGCAGTCAATAATAGAGAGGGCACCTCACCAGGGGTCAAAGACTAGAGACATTGTACAGAAGAGGGAATGAGATTGTCTACGTAAGTTTTCAGGATAGGCATTAGTATGTCCAGTTTATAGAAGGAGCACTCTTGGAGAAGTAGGACCCATCTCTGTGCTTCCAGTTTTGTTCAAGGTCACATCTGAAGTAAACATGTTGGGTTCAACCCCTCTGTGGGTCCCCATTCCCTTAGAGTAAGTCCCCTCATTCACAAATGGCTCTGGGGGCCTCCACGACTTCACCTGTAGCTGCTTTCCTGTCTCATCACAGTGCTCTCATTCTGCCAGTGGCAAGCCTTTGCCTTTCCATTTGCGCCTTGCTCCTAAGTGTCTCGTAGACCTTTGTGCTTGCTGATCTTCTTGCCTAGAGCATCCTCGGTCCTATCCACGGCTGACTACTTCAATTCTGCCCACGTCGTATTCTCAGAGGTAGCTTTTTGGCCAGTCTGGAATAATCTCATGACCGTCTGCCCACTGTCCTCCCACCCCAGATGGCAGATATCACCATCAGCTCTGGCGTTTTTATATCAGATTTTAAAACATACACTAGATTGTGACTTTTTATAATCACTTAGAAAATAGCAGAAACAGGCATTATCTCTGTTTTACTGATGAGGAAAGTGAGGCTAAGAGAATGTTTTAGCAATCAATATAGAAAATTAGTAAATGTAGACCAATATGAGCTCAAAATTCCTGCTGGGCACTTCCACTGCCTCATCACATACAATTTGTTATCTCTGTTATAGGACCTCACATCTAAGCTTTTAATTTCATGTCTAACAATAATTCCACCCACCTTCTCCTGTGGTGTCAAAATAATTACACAAAATTTTAAGTTTTCAAAATATCACTCATCTTGGCTGGTTTATACACAGTCAGAAAATAAAGGAATTATATATATATATATATATACACACACACTTATGGATAAATATATGTCTCTCTGTACATACATACACACGCACATTATATAAACTGTTCCATTACTGCAAATATTTAAGTTGATGCTTAAATAAACTCTTTTTTTAAAAAAGTATATATCCTTGTTGCTCATTTATTTGTTGGTATCATCACATGGCTTGTGGAATTTTAGTTCCCCAAATAGGGATTGAACTCAAGCACTCAGCAGTGACAACGTGGAGTGCTACACTGAACCACCAGGGAATTCCAGGAAACTCTCTTTTTGCTTGAAGAAAGCAGCTCATAGATTTCTGCATAATGTTAAAGCTGATCTTTGTCTGTTACCTTTTGAAATTCCTTCTAGCTTTTCATGATAGTTGAATGAGATTTTGTGATATCTTTCTCAGACTCATATCTGTATCTATATATCTATACATACACATATATTTGATGTAGATGATTCAAGTGTTGGGTTGAGACTGACAGGCTAGCAAAAAGGGAGAGAAAGAAAAAGCCTAGTTTATTTCTGTGTTCTCTTGTTGGTTTCTCAGAGAGCTTTCCATTGACTTGATTTTAATTAAGTTTTCTTTAAGCCTAAGAGTTCTGGGAAGCTGAGTGAGTGTGGGTGCCAGGTGGGACTATGCCAGGAACTCCCAGATCCAATTTTTAAAATTTTTCTTCATAGCGAACATTCGCTACACAGATCCTATTGACAAATGACCTGGATCCAGCTGAGAGTGTTGGTTGATCATTTGTGTTTGGTGTTGTCAAAGGTGTCAGTGTTAGCAGGAATGCTGAATTGTCACCTGGCCCCTGGGTCAGAGAGGCAGCCTGATGTGAGGCAGGGAGGGGTGGATCGGGTATTAGTAGTTTTGCTACTAACAACCTGTGTGACCTTCAGGATGCTGGTGCAATTTCCTAAATTTCACTTCTGTCGGTTGGCAAGTGAACTAAATAGACTGTGTTATAGACAAAATGAAAGCAATGAAAGCTCTGTTTCTGGAGTTTTATTTAAAGCAGGCAATAAGCTTTATACGTCTCTGTGTTTTTGTTGTTGTTCAGTCGCTAAGTCATGTCCGATTCTTTGTGACCCCATGAACTGCAGCAAGCCAGGCTTCCCTGTCCTTCACCATCTCTCTGAGTTTGCTCAAATCCATGTCCATTTGGTTGGTGTTGCCATCCAATCATCTTATCCTTTGTTGCCCCCTTCTCCTCTTACCTTCAATCTTTCCCAGCATCAGGGTCTTTTCTAATGAGTCAGCTCTTTGCTTTAAACGAAGTGAAACAAAAGTAAGATTTGTTGTAAACACACAACTCTTCCTGCTGTCTGGAATGTATTTCACCCTTAACTGTCTGGATAATTTCTACTCAACTCTCAAGAAAGCATTTATTAACTACCTCACTAACGCTTTCACTTTCTTCACGTTGCCCTAGTCGGCCCTGTCTCTGTGCTCACAGTTTTCTATGTCTTATCTGAGACTGTCAATTACTTGAGGTCAGGGATTATGCCCTTTGCTATTTCTGTAAGCCCGGTACATTGGCAGAATCGCCTCTCTAGTCGATGAACAATCGATAAGTGTAAATAAATCAATGTAGGGATAAATGGATGCTAGATAGGAACAATAAGGAATAGAAACAGGTGTCCTACATTTTCACAGTGGTTTAAATTTTCCATATTGTGAAATTGTTTGTTTGTTTGTTTTGGTTGCTTATACAGATAAGAACAGGGAGGATCAGAGACAACCTAAGTCACCCAAGGACAAAGTCATATCCCAGGTCACCGGCAAAGGTGGTGGACAATTCTGGTCATCTGGGGCAGGATCTGCTCTCTTTTCGAACACAAGGCCTCAGGCCATCCACAGTAGTTCTCAACATCTCATGATGCAGGTAACATTCCACCTTTCAGGAAAGGACAGGTAGGTGCCCTGAAAATGGCGAAGGCCTAGCCACCGTGCTTGACATTATACTGGGCTGGCCAGAAACTTTGTTCTGGTTTTTCTTTATGCTTTTACGGAAAAATCTGAATGAACTTTCTGGTCAACCCAATGTAATATATTGAACTAAAATAGAGTCAGGCTGCTTGGCTGACTCATGCATGAATTTCCATAGGAAAGGCTCCTTAACATTTGTTTAGTATTTCAGAGTGTTCAAAATGTATTAACAAGTCTGTTTTTGCTTTGTTTTGTCATTGTGAAGCCCAGAGAAACAAGCTCTGAGTGAAAAGTGTGGTCAGGGCCGCAAACTGATCAATAGCCGGATCTTGAGCCCACACATCTCCTGGCTCCTGACCTTACTGCTTGGTGGGCACAAAAAGTACCTGAGAGTGAACTTATGCCTCCATTCACCAGGAATGACCTTACTGAATATACAGTGTAAGTGTCCTGGTGTGGGTGACGGATTATTTGGTCACCTGCCTATCCCAGCAGACATGACTTTTGTGAGTTCTTCCTAAATTGTAGGAGGAGTGGTGGAAAGGTCAGAGAGGCCTAGAGACACAACACCCAAACTTCAAGAAGCAGTTTCCAGCCTCCTCTCGTGGAGTGCATAGTCCAGGAAAACACTTTCACACAGAGCTGTGGAAACGATCTTATGTTTAGCCAGTGGTTGGCTTCAGTAGACAGTAAAGGCTTGTGAACAGAGAAGGAGCTTGACCTGATCTGAACTCTACAACTTCCTTCAGATTGTCCAGGAAAAAAAAAAAATTGTTTGTGTATATGTGTGTTGTGTGTGGATAGAAAGAGAAATAAGAGAGAAGAATGTTTAAAGCAAGTATGTCAAAATGTTTATAATGAGTGAAACTTAAGTAAACACAAAAGTACTATTTTTTTCAATTTTTTTATAGATTTGAATACTATCAAAATACAAACCAAAAAGTAAAAAAAAAAAACACTGAAAATTAAACATGGATAAAATTACTTGGGGTTGGGCTGTGAAGTCACTCATTCTTGTGTGGGCAATTAGAAATTAATGGGACAGCCCTTTACACTCACAGGCAGGTGGGCCTATGTGCCAGTCACATCTGTAAAGTGGCAGGGCCACAAGAACTAGCACCTCAGAAGGGTTTGTCTGATCCTGGTATCACCAGCTGGCCTCTGATGACTTATGCACAGCCATCACCACTCTGCAAGCTCAAATCCACCTCTGCACTTTCTCACCCTGCTGTCCCTGATGTATATAACAGTGGAACTCATTTTGTCTCACTCCAAAGCCCATTGCATCCCACTGGATTAGGCTTTCCAATAAAGACACACTGTTAAGTACTTAGGGGAAAAATGCTAAGTATACTGTATACTGAACACAGTATTCAGATTCCAGTGTTGGAGAAATATGGGTGAGGTTGAGGTTGGTCATGCTTGGAGATCAAAGTGAGTGCCCAGAGCTTGACTCTATTGCCCCTGACTGCAGATCTGGTCACAGCAGATGGAACTAGGGTGAGGATTCGGGGAGCCACAGAAGATAACCAGGCAGGTTGGAAGTCCCAGAGAAGTCATTCTTGCTCAAAGGCAGCAGCAGGACGGAACCTTCTTTTAAGTAGGGATGGTGAGGCGTCAAGGGGCCAGGAGAAGAATGCAGAGGACAGGAAGGAGGCAGGGTGAGTCTGGCTGACACTAGCTGCACTGAATATGAACCCATCTGAAATGAAGTGGTCAGCTTTGCCAGCAAGAACATTTGAGTTGAGATTCCTCCATCCCCCCTCTGTTACTCTATTATGAGAGAATGGAACATGGAACGCAGAGTGACACCGAGCTAACAACAGCCAACTTATCTAAATGTTAATGACGCTAATTACTGGCCTGGAGAAAATCTTTTAGTTCAAGTGAAATATTTCACAAACATCATTGGCAGAATTTGTGTGGGGTTAGCAGTTCTCTTACCAATCAAGGGCCTTTTTCATTCCAAGAGAAGAATTAACACTCTGCAGGCAGTCTGCGGATTTGGTAGCACGAGATAGTCTAAGCATGGCTGCAGAAGAGAGAAGGGAGGTTCTGTGAAGGTCAGGGTGTCACAGGCTGAGACAGGCGAGGCTGGATAGCTCTGTAGGGTGTGATTAACCAGACTGCGTCCTTGACTTTAATTAGCCCATTTCCCACTTAAGTGCAAGGCTCACTCAGCTGACAAACCATTAACTCATTTGGGGATGCTTTTACTGATGGTAAAATGGTTAGAATGCAGAGACAATGAAAGGATGGGGTCTGTGGGCAAGGAGATAGGTACACAGCTAGCCAGTCTGGGGTTGAGAAAGTGCCTGGAAGATAGTGAGAGGGAAGACTTTGCAGGAGATCTCTACAACAAACTCTCAAAGTGTAATCTCCAGACCACCAGCAGCAGCATCACCTGGGAACTTTTTGAAATACATATTCCCAGGCCCTTTACCAATATCTATTAAATCAGGAACTCTGAGAGTAGTGCCCAGCCATCTGTATTGTAACAAGCTCATTCAGTGTTTTTGATGTGCTCTAAAGAAAGAGAACCGCGGGTGACACTCAGCTTCTAAGTTCCTGCAGAAGGCCAGAGCTGGCATCAGGCCCTGCGGTTCAGGGAGGCCAAAAGAAGACACAGGGACTAATAAAAAACAATTTTGTTCAAAAGAGCTGGAAGAAATGGGCCAGAAAAATTGGGAAAGGAGTACATGAAGGCTGTATATTGTTACTCTGCTTATTTAACTTATATGCAGAGTATATCATGATACACACTGGGCTGGATGAAGCGCAAGCTGGAATCAAAGTTTCTGAGAGAAATACCAATAACCTCAGATATGCAGATGACACCACCCTTATGGTAGAAAGTGAAGAGGAACTAAAAAGCCTCTTGATGAAAGTGAAAGAAAGAAGTGAAAAAGTCGGCTTAAAGCTCAACATTCAGAAAACTAAGATTCTGGCATCTGGTCCCATCACTTCATGGGAAATAGATGGGGAAACAGTGGAAACAGTGTCAGACTTTATTTTTGGGGGATCCAAAATCACTGCAGATGGTGACTACAGCCATGAAAGTAAAAGGCACTTGCTCCTTGGGAGAAAAGTTATGAAGACAGCTTATTAAAAAGCAGAGGCATTACTTTGCTCACAAAGGTCCATCTAGTCAAAGCTATGGTTTTTCCAGAGGTCATGTACGGATGTGAGAGTTGGACTGTGAAGAAAGCTGAGTGCCAAAGAATTGATAATTTTGAACTGTGGTGTTGGAGAAGACTCTTGAGAGTCCCTTGGACTGCAAGGAGATCCAACCAGTCCATCCCAAGGAAATCAGTCCTGAATGTTCATTGGAAGGACTGAGGCTGAAGCTGGAACTCCAATACTTGGCCACCTGATGCGAAGAGCTGACTCATTTGAAAAGACTTTGATGCTGGGAAAGATTGAAGGCAGAAGGAGAAGGGGACGACAGAGGATAAGATGGTTAGGGGCATCACCCACTCAATGCACATGAGTTTGAGTAACCTCTGGGAGTTGTTGATGGACAGGGAGGCCTGGCGTGCTGCAATCCATGGGGTAGCCAAGAGTTCGACACGACTGAGTGACTGAACTGAACTGAACTGAGGGGTAATCATGGATAGAAAGTATGAGAAACCTGAGAAAGAACTCTAAAACATTCCAACTTTTAGAGAACTGGAGCATTATGATGAGCCAGCAAAGAAGGAAGTAAATGAAAAAGAGAAGAAAGAATGGTGTCTTGAGAAGAAGCAGTGAATGGGATGTTCCTTGGGACAGAGAGGAATGACCTGGGTTAAGTGTTGCTGATAGATCAACTCAAAATAGGACCAAAGAGGGACCTCTGGGTTTAGAACATGCAGTTACTGGTGAGACTGGTAGGACCTATCTTATTGAAAGATATCCATTCAATAAGATGGGTATCTAACTGAAATTGGTCAAGAGACAATGTGAAGAAGGAACTAGTGACCATATCTTAACATTTTTTCTTGGAGTTATGATGTGTTATAGGGCTTCCCTGGTGGCTCAGTAGTCAAGAATCCACCTTTTAATGCAGGAGACATGGGTTCAGTATCTGGTTGGGGAAGATTCCCTGGAGAAGGAAATGGCAACCCACTCTAGTATTCTTGCCTGGAAAATCCCATGGACAAAGGAACCTGACAGGCTAAGGTTCATAGGGTCATGAAAGTTGAACATAATTTAGTGACTAAAACAACAATACGATATGTTATATTCAATATGCAGTATAATGCAAGGAGTATGAGTTATATGTGACCTATGAATTCATCTTAGAGGCAAAGAACTTATTTCTAAGGTGCCATAATTCACTCCATCCTTTTCTGAACTCTAATATATTCAGGAACTTAAAAAGCATATTTTCTCCCCATTTCAATATTCATTTATTTGGCACCCATTATATTTCTAACCACAGCCTTATAAGGAAAGTACTGATAAAACTAAGGTGCCAAGAGCTGAGGTAATTTGCCCAAGGTCACGTAATGAAGAAGTACTACCACCTTCTAAAGGAGGATGAGCATTTGGGAAAATTCGGGGTTTCTATTTCTTTGTCCCTTGGGGCTACAGCTTCATCTTCACCAACTTTCCTCTGATCGTGGGTTCAGAAGTAGAATAGCTTTCGTTAGAGTTCAGATTTTCTGAGCAGTTCCTGCAGAGATGAAAACCTTGGCTACAGCTGCAAAATAAAATATGTGGTGTGCGCTCCTGCATTTGCCTGCTCCTGGATTTCCTCTAGGTTGGCAAATAATTATTTTCTCAGTCTTTCACATACACCCTTATTTTAAAAGCTGGAAGAGAAAGCTGTTTTTTAAGTAAAAAAAAAAAAAAGTGGTATCTCTTTTATAAGGAATCTGTGTGTGTACACATAATGTTTCATGGTAAAGTAAATAAAATAGCTACAAAGAGAATATTGAGGGAATGCAAAATATTTAGTCTTCTGCATTTGATTTCAACATTTTCTGTCCCAGGAGATATGTTTTATTTCATTTTTTATTCACTACTATTAAACACTGTAATGCAAATTATTTGCCTTTTCACCAGCTCCATGTTCTTTATATGATCATAAATAATAAAATAGACATTATCTCAGACCTATCCTGGTCCATAGGATGGGATAAAACTTGTAGTCAGGCAGCCTAGATTTAAGTTTCAGCTCAACCTTTGCTCTTCTATCTCAGTTGCTTTTCTCTGGCCTATTATAATGAGCTACTTATACAAAATCAAATAAGACTAAAGAAGAGAGTTTGTGCTATTCTGTCTCCTTATTATTCATTCTCATTATCCCAGATCCCATCCTCTTTTTTTCTGAGATGCTGAAATAGCCTCTAAATTATTTTCCTACATCACACTTGCCCTCCTTCAATCCATTTTTCCACACTATGGTGCAAGTGACTTTACAAAACACAAAACCTGATCATGTCACTCTTTCAATTTAAATATTTTAAAGGTGGATATTCATTGAATTTTAAGAACAATGTATTTAAGTCATTCTTATTCTAGCCCTTTCTAATTGTATATCTTTCTCTGCATCTTCTCTTTAGGACTGTGTCTACACTGGCCATGTTGCTTTTTCTGACTTCTCATGATGTCCCATCTGTCTGGAAAGCTGGTGGACCTATCCCTCATTTATTAACTAATTGCTACCTATTTTTTGATGTTTGCTCATTGAAAGGAGAGCTATAACAAACCTAGATAGCATATTGAAAAGCAGAGATGTCACTTTGATAGCAAAGTTTGTATAGTCTAAGCTATGGTTTTTCCAGTAGTCATGTACAGATGTGAAAGCTGCACCATGAAGAAGGCTGAGTGCCAAGGAATTGATGCTTTTGAACTGTGTTGTTGGAGAAGACTCTTGAGAGTCCCTGGACTACAAGGAGATCAAACCAGTCAATCCTAAAGGAGATCAACTCTGTCTATTCATTGGAAGGACTGATGCTGAAGCTGAAGCTCCAATACTTTGGTCACCTGACGTGAAGAGCTGATTCACTGGAAAAGACCCTGATGACGGGAAATATTGAAGGGAAAAAGAGAAGGGGCAGCAGAGGATGAGACAGTTAGATCGCATCATTGACTCAACGGACATGAATTTTAGCAAACTCTGGGTAGGTCCATTCCCCCTCTTATATGTTTTCATAGACCCTGATCATATATGTAGCCCTTGTAAAAACTAAGATAACATATTTGTTGTGTGATGATTTACCTGATGACTATAATCTCTGGTAGAAAAAAAATGTTTACAAGTTAAAAATTGTCATTTTCTACCCCTTAGCTCTATATCTGGCATTTAGTCAGCATTCAGGGAGTGTTAGTTTAAAGAATGCAATCAAGACTCTCATTATACACATCTGTGAAAGGGGAAGTGATTTCTACTTTGCTGCCTTTCAGGGGTCTTGTGACATCTGGACATGTCATATACCTTTTCAAGGTGCACACTCAGGACACAGTAACACCTCCTTCTATTTTGCAAATTATCCCTCTTGTCTCTTGATGAAATATTTTCAGGGATGTCCATTTTCAGTAGTCATTT
Organism: Ovis canadensis; assembly: GCF_042477335.2. NCBI lineage: Eukaryota > Metazoa > Chordata > Mammalia > Artiodactyla > Bovidae > Ovis > Ovis canadensis. The sequence continues at coordinate 31,503,622 of NC_091265.1, read as the reverse complement.
TTGTACTCAGATCACTGTTGGGTAAACCCCAAACTGGGCCAATCAGGAGCTATTCATCAGGAGTTTGGAATTAAGCCTAAGAGATGCCAATTCTTTCTAGACTCATTTTTGAATATAGGGTATATCTATATCTATAAACATAGCAGCAGAAACAAAAGCCAAAACTAAAATTAGAGAACTAGAGACGTGGACGTTTTCCAGAGATTGGAGGCAATAGTGGAGAAAGTTGATGTGCAGAAAAAATAAAACAATGGCACAGATGAGGCGAGAGGAGTTGAGATGGAGAGAGGAAAGCCCCTGGACCCCTTCTGACTCTCCCCTCTTCTGGTTCTGCTTCTTTTGTACATCTTGGCTGCCTGCCTGCCCTTGAGCTGGTGCTGTGAGATAGTTCTGTATCCTTTATGATACGTTCTCTTCCCTGCAGAAACTAGCTTTTCTGTGTCTATTGTTTATAAGGAAAGGACTCTAACTAAAAATATATTTTGAAATACTAATACAACATAGTAGGCACACTGTAAATGGCGATTGATATAATTATACTTACCTCAAATACCATCACCCAAATGATACTTGTACTGGTTGATGTTTTTTTAATATTTCCTACTTGATTGGTGCAAGAGCCTTATAATATCTCATATCATTGTAAAATTCTTGTAAGGCAGGTTGATGGATGCTTTTTATGTTATATTAGAATCTGTCTTACTTATTCTGCTGCCCTTTAACACAGGCAAACATGGCAATAAGAGAGACTCTGTCATACTTTTTTAACACTGACACCTTGGACAGCTCCTTATATATTAATATGTATGAAGTACCTGCTTGTTGAGTGAATAACTGATGACATTTTTTAAGTTTCTAAATCTCTCTAAGCCATTATTTCCTTAAGTTTAATTAGGGGTTTTTATCTGCCACAAACAATTGCTTTGAACACTAGATGACAGATGTGAAAGTTACCTGAAAACATTGAAATGAAGCATCAATTGCTGTTAACATTCTCAGTATTTTGGCAGGAAAGACGTCATCAACCATGTATTACAAATGAGAATCCTGAGGCCAGAGAGGTCAAATGGCATGTCCAAAGTTCACCAGTGTTAAATATTAAGTACAGCATTAAAAAAACTATCTACCAGATTTAAATACATCAAGTATGGTTTAAACAAGGTAGGTCTGAAGGAAAATTTACTTTAGAGGGAGGGAAGATGTACATTTATTAGTAAGAAACAAAATGTATTCAACTTGTGATGTTGGGATAAACAGATAAAAATAAAAATGAAAGAGGATCTGACAGAATGAGGTGAGCCAAAAGCAGAGGAGAGATTTGACAGGTAAGGCTGAGTTATACCAGTACCACTTCAAGATACTTCAATGATGGGACTCCAGCTCATTATACTATTACCCCAAGATAAGCCACTATCACGTGGTCTCGGCCTGTTCAGCTTGAGAGAAAGTATGGAAATAAACTGAGGTGGATTTTATGCACAGGACAAATGATGCTTTGATGAGAGAGTGTACACTTAAGTTGTTAAGCCTATGAAAATGGAGAGCATTATGGCTCTGAAGACCTATTCAGTGGCCCACACATGTGTTTTCAGTCAATAAAGAAGATTATTTGACACTTGAGACCTCATCTCTTCTATCTGGTGGTCAGCCATTGGCCAACAGTTATCTCTTCTTGACTACAAGTATAATATCTCACATTTAACGTGACAAATACATATTTCTTGACCACCATTATACTCACCAAAGCAAAAATGAACCACTCTGCTCCTCCTGCAGTCCTACTCATGTCAACTACTTATATAACTACAAAAGTAAAAGTTTTGGATTTTTCTATTTCTCTCCTATTGTAGTCATTCAATCGCTAGGTCATGTTCAACTCTTCGCAACCCCACGGAGTGCAGCACGACAGGCTTCCCTGTCCTTTGCTATCTCCTGCAGCTTGTTCAAATTCATGTCCATTGGGTTGGTCATGCTATCTAACCATCTCATCCTCTGCTGTTCTCTTCTCCTTTTCCCTTCAATCTTTCTCAGTTTCAGGGACTTTTCCAGTGAATATGGTCTTCGTGTCAGGAGGCCAAATTATTGGAGCTTTGGGCTCAGTATCAGTCCTCCCCTACCCACAGTCAATCTATAAGCAAATTCTGTTGGCTTAATCTTTAAAATATGACCAGTTCCCAGTAATCCAGTCCTAACACTCTGACTCAGGTCACCATCAACTCTTGGCTGTAGGCAATAGCCCCGTCCTGGTCTTCTGGTATCTTCCCTTGCCTTCTTTAAATTATAAGTTTAGAGGACCCTCGTTCTGCAATAGCTTTTCATCTCATCTAGAGAAACTGCCAAAATTCTTACAATGGCTAATAAGACATGGCATATTCTATTCAAACAGAGTCTATACTTGTATATTGGAACAATAGTTTAGGTTTCCATTTATTGAACTGAAAGGATATCTTCAACACAGTTATTTTTACTTAAAAAAAAACAGATTAGGAAAATAGCATGGGATTATGCATAAGATAATAAAGTTGCTAAAGTTGTTTCACACAGGGTTAGTGGGGAAAGAGTTATAAAAGCACTATACATGCAAACTAAAATTGAACAATTAAGTAAATGGATGGAGGAAAGTTGGAGTGATTGCTAGAGTGGGAGGGTAAGAAATAAGCAAGAGGATGAGGCAGCTCTAAGATGTATCTGGTAATGAATTAGAGTTGGAGACATCAATGTGAGATCATTTAGTTTACTATATATGAGATAGATAGCTACATATAGAAATATATATATAATGGCTTATTATATATATAATTGTTATATATATGTATATTATATATATATATAAACACATATATTTGGTTGCGCACAAAGTTCATTCAGATTTTCTGTAACATTGTACAGAAAAACCTGAATGAACTTTGTGGCTAACCTAAAATTTTCTTGTTATTTTAGCAGGGAGGGCCTGGAAGCAATGACGCTCTAGTAGCAAAAACCACACCTATTACCCAGTCATGGTTCATAGCATCATTCAATACATGGAATCAGGGTTCATTGGAGAAATGGCTAATTCTCAGAGAGCTGGCTAATTCTAGGACAACCACTAGAAATATACAAAAATATGCTTGATGTATCTTATAGTGCCGGCAAGGAGGAAGTGCTAAAATACACACATTTGCGCATGTGCGCACGTACGCGCGCACACACCCATTGATGGGGGTATGTCAAAAGGACCCAGCAGCCAACTAACTCACATAGTTTCTTAGTGACCAAAGCTGGGAAAATCTGAGCAAGAAAAAAAAATAGTATTATAAAAATAAAGTAGATATATAAAATAAATATTCATAATTCCATACAAAAAACTAACTTGAAAACACACAATTGCATACAAAAATCTTGAAAAAAGCTGGCTTGAAATTCAATAGTAAAAACTAAATAAATAAATAAACATATTTTGGCATCTGGTTCTATCACTTCATGGGAAATAGAAGGGAAAATAATGGAAACACTGACAGGTTTTGTTTTCTTGGTCTCCAGAATCACTATAGATGGTGACTGCAGCTACAGAATTAAAAGACACTTGCTCCTTGGAAGGAAACTATGGCAAACCTAGACAGTGTATTAAAAAGCAGAGATATCACTTTGCCAACAAAGGTCCATATAGTCAAAGCTATGGTTTTTCCAGTAGTTATACATGGATGTGAGAGTTGGACCATACAGATGGCTGAGAGCACCAATGAATTTATGCTTTCAAACTGTGGTGTTTGAAAAGACTCTTGAGAGTCCCTTGGACTGTAAGGAGATCAAACCAGTCAAGCCTAAGGGAAATCAGTCCTGAATATTCATTGGAAGGACTGATGCTGAAGCTGAAGCTCCAATACTTTGGTCACCTGATGTGAAGAACTGATTCAGTGGGAAAAAAACTCTGATGGTGGGAAAGATTGAGGACCAAAGGAGAAGAGGTCAGCAGAGGATGAGATGGTTAGATAGCATCACCAACTCTAGGGACATAAATCTGGGCAAACTCTGGGAGACAGTGGAGGACGGAGGAGCCTGATATGCTGCAGACCATGGGGTCGCAAAGAGTCGGACATGACAGTGAGTGAACAACAACACAACAATCATATATGATAAATGTAATTGAGGAAGAAGAAACAAAGTTCCTATGCAGAGGGAGTCTCAGATAACTCATATAGATACTCTACCCTCAAGAGGTGGAACATTACTCCACATTCCTTAACTGTGTGGGCTATGCCATGACTTCCATCCAAAGAGTACAATACGCAAAGAGGGAGGGAGAAATAGTAACTTAATAGTGGTGGTTTAGTGACTTGGTTGTGTCCTACTCTTTGTGACCCCATGGACTGTAACCTGCCTGGCTCCTCTGTCCATGGGATTTCCCAGGCATACCAGAATGTGTTGCCGTTTCCTTCTCCAGGGGATCTTCCCAACCCAGGGATCAAAGCCGGGTCTCCTGCATTGCAGACGAATTCATGTTTTCCTAATGCGTGGCGTCCTAGGTACTTTATAGTTGTCTGTTGTGGTGTTAGTGGCTTAGTCATGCCCTACTCTTTGCGACCCTGTGGACTGTAACCCACCAGGCTCCTCTGACAATGGGATCTCCAGGCAACAATATTGGAGTGGGTTGCCATTTCCTTCTTCAACTTTATAGTAGAGAAACTCAATAAATACTATTCCCACCAGGTTATCACTTTTAACATCAATAATCACGTCATGTTGATATTATGTACTCTGGATGTCCTGTGAGATTATGAAAATGCATTTAACTTCTGTGGTCTTCCTTCTCAAAACCCGTAACTCCAGTCTAAGCATGATAAAATGTGAGACAGATGGCAATTAAGGGGCATTCTACAAAATACCTTAGAAGAACTCCTCAAAGCTATCAATGCTTCCCAAGTCTAAGAAACTATCATAGCCAAAATGAGATTTAAAAAATATGATGAGTAAACACAGTGTACACCGGACAGCAAAGAGTTGGACACGACTGAGTAACTGAACTGAACTGGTACTGGATAGCACTCTGGAATAGAAACAGACAAGACGTTAACTATGGAAAAAACAACAACAAAAGAACAAAACAAAGAACAACCAAGCAGAAAACCCATACTAGGTCAATCTGAATAAAAGAGGGACTTTAGTGAACAGTACTCTATCAATATTGCTGCATGAATTGTGGCAAATATACCATATTAGCAATAAGATTTTAATAATGGGAGAGACTAAGGGTAGGGTATATAGGAACATGAACTTGAACGTGAAGTCGCTCAGTCGTGTCCGACTCTTCGCGACCCCATGGACTGTAGCCTACCAGGCTCCTCTGTCCATGGGATTCTCCAGGCAATAGTACTGGAGTGGATTACCATTTCCTTCTCCAATATAGGAACTCTTTATATTCACTTGGCAGTTTTTTTTTTAATTAAAACTAAAATAACAAGGTTTATTTTTAAAATATACAAATGTGGCTCTATTTACATAAAATTATATGTTATTTTTTATATACCCATAGATGTCTTCAAGGATATTTTTGAAAACATTAGCATTGATATGATTTAAGAAAGTATTTCACTTATTTTTATTCTGCTTGATTATTTTTAAATGCTATTAAACATGTATTATTACATTAAAAAGCTATCCTATCTATCATCTACCTATCCATCTAATTCTTGGAGACAACCTGTCACTTTCCTCTTACAGTGTATTTTCTTAATTATTAAAAAGAATCAGTCCCTTCTTTCTTTGCAGAAAGGTGCATTGGCATCTCCAACAAGCAACTGTTTTGAGTCTGGTAGCATACCCTAGCTTTAATTGTTTTCATTCCATCAGGATAGATTTTAACAGTTTGAGAGAGTAATTGCTGAATCTTAATGACCAGAGCTTCACATGCCAAGCATTTTCTCCCAAACTGGGTTATTTAGAGTCCAATGAAGCTGGGGATAAATATATAAAACTAAGTAATTTGGGGAGATTGAAGAATTTTCAGAAAATGTCTTTCACTTGGAAGCATGAAATTACATGCACGATAGCGGAATGAAGTCAAATCAATCAGCAGCTTGGAATCTCTCAGGCTCTGCAATCAGCAGGAGTTCAGAAGCCTCTCACTGGGAAAGCAGCTGAGGTTTGTGCAAAAGAACCGGGCACTAAAATGCAAACAGCCTGAGCCCTTGTCCTCTGGGAGACTCTATTTTGGTAGCTGATGAGGGGTGTGGGCAGGAGGATGAAGGTTAATCAGATAAAAAGTGAAGAAGTTGGAGTGATTGCCCTAATGTCCGACTTTCTAGCCTGCACTTCCCTGGCAGATTCATTCACTGGCTCCTCGTTTCCTTTGGTTAAAGTCCAAACTCCTTAGAGTAGAATATAATTTTCTTGACCATCTTCTCCTTACTTCCCTCTTGAGCCTATTTCCATCACTTCTCCTATTACCCCCAAGTTCATTAGCCACATATATCAGCCACATATATCAGCCACATATATCTTCCTGTGAATTTTGAATGGCAATGCTCTCATGGGCCTCTGCCTTTCCACCGGCTTGCCCAGAACACTCAGAATGCTTGTCCTTGCCTTATAGCCTGGCAAACTCAAATTTCACTTGCAGTCTCAATGCATTCATTCAAAGATAGGTGACCAGGTGTTTGCTCCCAAATAGGCCACACTGCATCCATTATAGTACACACCATAGCAGGTTTTCTTGTCTCTCTTTACCCAGGATTGTAGGTCTTTTGAAAATAAGTCTCTACCCTTTGTCAGGGCATCCTGAGCATATAGCAAAATCTAGCACTTAGTGCTGCCTGTGGAATGATAAATAGATAAACGCAACAGTTTATAGGAAAATGTTAAAATTTAGAATGCACTACTTAGTTTAAAAAATACTGGGTGAGGATTTCAAATATTCATAAAACTTTGCTGAAAGGCATCTACAAATGCACTGAACACTGCAGCCCGAGATGAATATAAAACCTAACCAGAAAGGAAAAACAGGAGACATTTCTAAAATTAACCTATTACTGATGCCAGCTTTTCTAATACTTTTTTCATGATTTGCTAACAATGTCCCCAATGCGTCACGGAAGAAAGAGAGGCAGAGGACATTCACAAACACTGTAAATCAGCTTGTCTCTGATAATCAGGTGCTTATCTGTCTGAGAGAATGTCTCCTAGAATGCATCAGTAATTAGGGAGCTAATGGAAAAGTACAGACCAACAAAATCTACGACCGTTCTGAGGACAGTGGAATCACAAGTCAAGAGTACCCCAGGTTTATTAAGAATAGATCATGCCCAAATATTTCGATAGTTTTTTTTTTTAATTTTGGCTGCCCAATTCCTGTCATACTTACTCCCTTGGCTTTGCTGCTGCTGCTAAGTTGCTTCAGTCGTGTCCAACTCTGTGCGACCCCATAGACGGCAGCCCACCAGGCTTCCCCGTCCCTGGGATTCTCCAGGCAAGAACACTGGAGTGGGTTGCCATTTCCTTCTCCAGTGCACGAAAGTGAAAAGTGAAAGTGAAGTTGCTCAGTCATGTCCAACCCTCAGCGACGCCATGGACTGCAGACTTCCAGGCTCCTCCATCCATGGGATTTTCCAGGCAAGAGTACTAGAGTGGGGTGCCATTGCCTTCTCCATCATTGGCTCTACGTTGCTTCTAAATCAATTTAAAACACCTCTTTTGAGTTGACCTTCAAGGCCTTCCATTACTTGGTTTATTACACTTCTTCTCTCCCCTTTCCCTCTCATTCTCCCCTGTGGGTTCCCTTTCTTTTCTTATCTAATCTTCATGGCTTTGTCTTGGATCACCTGCTCTGATTTTGTGCAGACCCTCTTGCAACTGTGTCTTTACACTTGGTACTGGCTCTACAACAAAACCCATTCCCTGTCTAGTCTATCTACTAAAGTTCTGTCCATCCTTCAAAACTTAGCTTGATGGTACCATCTTCAGGGACTAATACAGTTCTTCCTGGCTTCCAACATTAGAGTTAATCTCTCACAGTTTGTTATTCCCTCCTATATGCATCTATTGTTTCCCTATAATGTAATTTATTTGTGCTCATATCTTTCTCCCATTAGGCTATGAATATAGATAGTAGAATGAGAATTCCAGTAGGATGGGGGATTATTGTCTGTTGTGTTAACTGATGCTGCTCAAGCGCTGAGAACACATCTCCCCCAATATACACATACATAAGCACACACACATACTTTGATAAATAAGCAAGTTCCCTCACAGTGAGTCTTATGTAACATCATAGCACATGAGCTGACATAAAAGATCTGCTTAATAAATGAACTGTTTTATTACTGAAGTGGTGTAGAATGAAAGGGAACAAAAATAAACTGTCCTCCAAACAGCATTTACCAAGTAGCATAATACAATCTCTCTATCCCACAAAACTTGAATAATTATGGTTTGTAGGAAATATCTCTGGGTGCTCTTAGTTATTTCATGTGTCCATTCATTGATTTATTAAACTATATGAAAAAAAAAAAAGCAATTGAGAACAATTGAAAGCTACTACCCAGCAGGGATGTTAGTGCACCTCATTATAGCCTCAAAATGATAAAGGTTTAGACTCCCCATTTGGTTTTTGCTGGCGTGGGTGAATCTAGGATCTGCTGTTTTTTCTGTGATATTTGTCTGGAGTAGAGCAGTTATGGTCTAAAAGTGTTCTAGGCTGCACCTTTCCTGGTCCTTTACCAAGAGAGAGCAAGCTTTGTTTCCCTAGTTGGTCTTCATTGCTGATGATTTGAGGTTGCCAGTTCCTTCCATTCTAAGTCTTGATATATGACATAAAATTAAAACCCAGGGACCTTACCATTGCGTGGTTCTTTTCTACCCCAAAATGCCTAGCTAGCCTACCTTCTCCCCATCCTTTAGAGTCTCCTTGTTTCACATATATTGTCTGGAGTTTTAGTTTTGCTTATCAGGAGTGCTCAGGTAAAGTATGTCTACATCATTTTTTCAGGAGCAGAAATTCCCCTGAAGTAGATGTTACTATAATTATTTAAAATAATTACAATTATTATTGTGTGCCATTATTATTAATATTAAAAGATATTTAACCTCTCTATACATATGTATTGGTGTTATCATCTGTAAGAATGCACATAAGCTTGTTCTTAATACAAGCATTTTCTTAATTATTTTCCAAAAACTCCATATGGTCAGCTGAAGTTTTCCCATTTGGAGGATGTCCATAGCAAGTGAAATGATAAAGCTAGTTAATGACCACTAGAATATAAATTCCGTGCATATGGGGGCATTGAGTACTTTACTATCTCTGTTACATAGAATACGGTCAATGTGTAGCAATCACTAAGATATCTTTATTGAATAAAAGAACAAAGTGATATATGGATTCTCAAATGATATTCAGTATTGCATGAGCATCAAGGCCTGTCACAGCCTGTGCTATGCCATCATTGTTCTTTTTCTAACAGTTTTCTCCTAGCAATATTATTGAGGGATTCCTTTATCCAAAGGGGATGTCTATAATCTCTAATTTGCTCTAATAAATTTTTGGCCTTTCCCAGATGCATGACAACTGTACTGTACTGTGGTGTGAATTCCAATTACGTAATATGACAGATGTCTGCCCTTTCCTATAAAGCTCAAAGCTTTATGAACTCTCAGTGTAAATTGCATTGCAGGTCCATAAGTAGACATTTTATTAAGTCTGTGTATGTGTGTTTTTAAATCACTCGGTGAGTTGGATATTACTTAGACCTCTGAGTTGGACTACATAGCAAATGGATATATATTCAAGTATATTTAATACAATTGTATAACTCCATAATCTCACAATCATCAAACAAGGAGCCAAATTACAATAATAAAACTTGGATTTTGTCATTTGGCAATGGCTGCCAAATATAAGTCAATTATTACCCAGGAAGCCAGATTTTTTAAGATGAAGCTCTGTGTAAAAAACATTTAACCCTATGATTAGCTAGATTCAGAATTAAACCCTGTCTCCACTTTCATTATTATGTGATCTTGAGCAAATTATTTACCTTGTCTTCCTTTGTTCATATGAGAATTCGGAATAGTGATGATGATAATTATATATCAACTACCACACCCATGGTACTTACCTATGATGCCAGACAGTGCTAAGTCATTTCAGGTAGAATTAGCTTTCTACATGAAATTATTATTAACATCAACCCTTTGAAAAAGACATTTTTCTGCACAATTTAAAGATGTCTTCTTCACAGGTAGAATTAAATGCCTTATTCATGGAAAATTCTATGCAATTATTGATGTGCTATATATTATTATCTGCAATTGTTTCCTTGGGGCATCATGGGCAATGATATTCTTTACACAAAATTATACAGACAGACTTGCTTTAAGTTCAGGTGCCACCACTCATTATCTTTTGACCTTGTAAATATACTTAAACATTCCAAGTCTCAGATTTCTCATCTGTAAAATGGGCATGATACAACACCTATGCACAGACTATTTTGAGGAGTTAACAGAGATAATGCCTGACATATTTGCTCAGTAATTGTTAGTTATAATGACTGGTAGAGCTGAGGGTAAGGATGGATGCATCAGTGAGAAAGCAGAGTGGAACATGTGAAACGGTGTTACCCCCTTAGATGACTTGTATGACACTAACGCTATTTCAATGCATGGAAGTTTTTTTTTTTCTTTTTTAAAAATATAAATTTATTTATTTTAATTGGACTAATTACTTTACAATATTGTACTGGTTTTGCATACATCAACATGAATCCTCCACGGGTATACACGTGTTCCCCATCCTGAACCCACCTCCCACCTCCTTCCCTGTACCATCCCTCAGGGTCATCCCAGTGCACCAGCCCCAAGCATCCTGTATTATGCATCGAACTTGGACTGGCGATTCATTTCATATATGAGATTATACATGTTTCAATGCCATTCTCCCTCATCATCCCACCCTCTCCCTCTCCCACAGAGTCCAAAAGACTGTTCTATACATCTATGTCTCTTTTGCTGTCTTGCATACAGCGTTATCATTACCATCTTTCTAAATTCCAAATATATGTGTTAGTATACTGTATTGGTGTTTTTCTTTCTGGCTTCCTTCACTCTGTATAATAGGTTCCAGTTTCATCTACCTCTCCTTAAAGAATGAAGGGGCTGGGCCAAGGCAGAAGTGGTGCTCATTGATGGGTGTGTCTGGTGATGAAGGTAAAATCCAGTGATGTAAAGAACAATATTACATAGAAACTTGAAATGTTAGATTCATCAGTTCAGTTCAGAAGCTCAGTCATGTCTGACTCTTTGCGACCCCATGGACTAGAGCACGCCAGGCTTTCATGTCCATCACCAACTCCCAGAGCTTGCTCAAATTCATGTCCATTAAGTCAGTAATGCCATCCAATCATCTCATTCTCTGTAGTCTCCTCATCCTGCCTTCAATCTTTCCCAGCATCAAGGTCTTTTCCTTTTTTTTTTTTCTTGCTTTTTTTTTATTTTATTTTTTTTTTAGTTTTTTATTTTTTAAATTTTAAAATCTTTAATTCTTACATGCATTCCCAAACATGAACCCCCCTCCCACCTCCCTCCCCATAACATCTTTCTGGGTCATCCCCATGCACCAGCCCCAAGCATGCTGCATCCTGCGTCAGACATAGACTGGCGATTCAATTCACATGATAGTATACATGTTAGAATGTCATTCTCCCAGTTTTGATGTACTAATCCTACCAGCCTAACTACAGGGACACAGTGCTAAGTGGTTGCATCTTACTTTTTTTTTTTTTTTGCCCTAAGTCCACTCAGCTCTGTTTTATCTTGTTTTCCATTAGGTCCCCGAAGCTTAGCAAGGTTAATTTTTGCATTAGTGTGATATATGTGAATCTGTTTAAATGATAAGTTTCTAAATTCTAAGACAGCTGAAGTATTCACTAGAAATATCTGCAAATAAATAAATTAGCAAATATTTAAGGCACTGATAATATAAGTTTTAGAAGTCTTCCAGTATGGAAGATTTATTAGACACAAATAATTACATCTTCAACATTTCAAAAAAAGCAATGCAATAATTTAAATTGGAGTGAGAAACCAGAGATATTTAACCCATCACCTTTTAGAGTTGTTTTCAAATGAGTTTGAAAACAGAACTCATTATCTTTCTAGCCAAACTCACCTAAAAGTCACCTAAATTCCTGTGTCTTGTGCCTCAAAAAATGATTCTTATGGACCGAACCAGAAATGTCAGCACCATGTTTGAACTCGACCTCTTTCTAATGTCACACTTCTAAACAGACCTCCCATTCCTCCTTCTTTCAGACACTTCTCTTCATTCTCATGACTGTGTTCCTCCTCATGGCCTTCTTTGTGTCTTGCCTGTGCTTCTGCAACAGCATCTCAGTTGAGCATTAACCCCTCCAACCATTTAACATCCTATAACTAGTCAGTTCAGTCGCTCAGCTGTGTCTGACTCTTTGTGACCCTGTGAATCGCAGCATGCCTGGCCTCCCTGTCCATCACCATCTCCCGGAGTTCACTCACACTCATGTCCATTGAGTCAGTGATGCCATCCAGCCATCTCATCCTCTGTCATCCCCTTCTCCTCCTGCCCCTAATCCCTCCCAGCATCAGGGTCTTTTCCAATGAGTCAACTCTTCACATGAGGTGGCCAAAGTACTGGAGTTTCAGCTTTAGCATCATTCCTTCCAAAGAAATCCCAGGGCTGATCTCCTTCAGAATGGACTGGTTGGATCTCCTTGCAGTCCAAGGGACTCTCAAGAGTTTTCTCCAACATCCCAGTTCAAAAGCATCAATTCTTCGGCGCTCAGCTTTCTTCACAGTCCAACTCTCACATCCATACATGAACACTGGAAAAACCATAGCCTTGACTAGACAGACCTTAGTTGTCTAGTTGGCAAAGTACTGTCTCTGCTTTTGAATATGCTATCTAGGTTGGTCATAACTTTTCTTCTAGGGAGTAAGCGTCTTTTAATTTCATGGCTGCAGTCACCATCTGCAGTGATTTTGGAGCCCCAAAAAATAAAGTCTGACACTGTTTCCCCTGTTTCCCCATCTATTTCCCATGAAGTGATGGGACCAGATGCCATGACCTTCATTTTCTCAATGTTGAGATTTAAGCCAACTTTTTCACTCTCCTCTTTCACTTTCATCAAGAGGCTTTTTAGTTCCTCTTCCCTTTCTGCCATAAGGGTGGTGTCATCTGCATATCTGAGGTTATTGGTATTTCTCCCAGAAATCTTGATTCCAGCTTGTGTTTCTTCCAGTCTAGCGTTTCTCATGATGTACTCTGCATAGAAGTTAAATAAGCAGGGTGACAATATACAGCCTTGACGTACTCCTTTCCCTATTTGGAACCAGTCTGTTGTTCCATGTCCAGTTCTAACTGTTGCTTCCTGACCTGCATACAGATTTCTCAAGAGGCAGGTCAGGTGGTCTGGTATTCCCATCTCTTGAAGAATTTTCCACAGTTGATTGTGATCCACACAGTCAAAGCCTTTGGCACAGTCAATAAAACAGAAATAAATGTTTTTCTGGAACTCTCTTGCTTTTTCCATGATCTAGCAGATGTTGGCAATTTGATCTCTGGTTCCTCTGCCTTTTCTAAAACCAGCTTGAACATCAGGGAGTTCACGGTTCATGTATTGCTGAAGTCTGGCTTGGAGAATTTTGAGCATTACTTTACTAGCATGTGAGATGAATGCAAGTGTGTGGTAGTTTGAGCATTCTTTGGCATTGCCTTTCTTTGGGATTGGAATGAAAACTGACCTTTTCCAGTCCTGTGGCCACTGCTGAATTTTCCACATTTGCTGGCATATTGAGTGCAGCACTTTGACAGCATCATCTTTCAGGATTTGAAATAGCTCAACTGGAATACCATCACCTCCATTAGTTTTGTTCATAGCGATGCTTTCTAAGGCCCATTTGACTTCATATTCCAGGATGTCTGGCTCTAGATGAGTGATCATACTATAGTGATTTCTGGGTCTTGAAGATCTTTTTTTGTACAGTTCTTCTGTGTATTCTTGCCACCTCTTCTTAATATCTTCTCTTTCTGTTAGGTCCCTACTATTTCTGTCCTTTATTGAGCCCATCTTTGCATGAAATGTTCCCTTGGTATCTCTAATTTTCTTGAAGAGATCTCTAGTCTTTCCCATTCTGTTGTTTTCCTCTATTTCTTTGCATTGATTGCTGAAGAAGGCTTTCTTATCTCTTCTTGCTATTCTTTGGAATTCTGCTTCAGATGCTTATATCTTTCCTTTTCTCCTTTGCTTTTTGAAGGCTTTTGCAAGATCTTCTTAAAACTTTTCAAACTATTGCCCCTGCAATAATGTCGAATTTGCCATCATGGTCCATGGTCTGCCCCTTGTTTGCATTTCAAACCATATGAAATCACTTTCTTTTGCAATACTTCCTTCCCCCTTGAGAATACAACATTCTAGATTCCAAATATATTCATTAATATATGATATTTGTTTTTCCCTTTAGAGCTTTCTTCACTCTACACTTTGCTCTATGAGACAGACTCTAGGTCCATCCTTGTCTCCACAAATGATCCAGAATCCTTCCCTTTAGTGGCTGAGTAGTATTCCATTGCATATGTGTGCCACCTCATGTATGTCCCGTCATCTGTTGATGGACATTTAGGTTGCTTCCATGTGCTGGCTGTGCTAAATAGTGCTTGAGTGAACACTGGGGTGCATGTGAAATCTAGAAAAACAATACACACGAACCTATTTGCAGGGCAAGAATAGAGATGCATGCATAGAGAACACAGGCATAGACATGGTGAGGGGATAAACTGGGGGGTTGGAATTGACAAATGTGCACTGCCAAGTGTATAGCAGGTAACTAGTGGCAACCTGTACAGCTCAAGGAGTGCAGCGTGGTGCTCTGAGGTGATGCAGATGGGTGGGATGGAAGGTAGGGTAGGAGGAAGGAGGGGGGCGACAGTATGTATACATACAGCTGATTCACTTCACTGTACAGCAGAAACTAACACAACATTGTAGAGCAACTATACTCTAATTAAAAACAAAATCAACATTTTAGCCATGCAGTGAAGTGAAGTGAAGTCGCTCAGTTGTGTCCGACTCTTTGCGACCCCATGGACTATAGCCTACCAGGTTTCTCCGTCCATGTGATTTTCCAGGCAAGAGTACTTGAGTGAGTTGCCATTTCCTTCTCCAGGGGATCTTTCTGACCCAGGGATTGAACCCGGCTCTCCCGCGTTCTAGGCAGATGCTTTACTCTGAGCTATACTCTTCAAAAATGCCAATGCTCCCTTTCCTCCAGTGTATCTTGAACCAGGTCTTGATTTTGCCCAGAGAAGTGTACTTCTCATCTTTCACTTTGGTAATTCCTACTCAACCTTAACTTTAGAAAAGGGCAGAGGAGCCAGAGATCAAATTGCCAACGTCCGCTGGATCATCAAAAAAGCAAGAGAGTTCCAGAAAAATATGTATTTCTGCTTTATTGACTATGTCAAAGCCTTTGACTGTGTGGATCACAACAAACTCTGGAAAATTCTGAAAGAGATGGGAATACCAGACCACCTGACCTGCCTCTTGAGAAATTTGTGTAGGTCAGGAAGCCACAGTTAGAACTGGACGTGGAACATCAGACTGGTTCCAAATAGGGAAAGGAGTACGTCAAGGCTGTATATTGTCACCCTGCTTATTTAACTTCTATGCAGAGTACATCATGAGAAATGCTGGGCTGGATGGAGCGCAAGCTGGAATCAAGATAGCCGGGAGAAATATCAATAACCTCAGATATGTAGATGATACCACCATTATGGCAAAAAGCAAAGAAGAACTAAAGAGCCTCTTGATAAAGAAGAGAGTGAAAAAGATAGCTTAAAACTCAACATTCAGAAAGCTAAGATCATGGCATCTGGTCCCATCACTTCATGGCAAATAGGTGGGGAAACAGTGGAAACAGTGACAGATTTTATTTGGGGGAGGCTCCAAAATCACTTCAGATGGTTGTAGTCATGAAATGAACAGATGCTTGCTCCTTGGAAGAAAAGTTATAACCAACCTAGACAGCTTGTTAAAACGCAGAGACATTGATTTGCTAACAAAGTTCGGTCTAGTCAAAGCTATGGTTTATCTAGTAGTCATGTATGGATGTGAGAGTTGGACTGTGAAGAAAGCTGAGCACTGAAGAATTGATGCTTTTGAACTGTGGCGTTGGAGAGACTCTTGAGAGACTCTTGGATTGCAAGGAGATCCAACCAGTCCATCCTAAAGGAGATCAGTACTGAATATTCATTGGAAAGATTGATGCTAAAGCTGGAACTCCAATACTTTGGCCACCTAATGCAAAGAACTGACTCATTTGAAAAGACCCTGATGCTGGGAAAGATTGAGGGCAGGAGGAACAGGGGACAACAGAGGATGAGATAGTTGGATGACATCACCGACTCAAGGGACATGAGTTTGAGTAAACCCCAGGAGCTGGTGACAGACAGGGAGGCATGGCGTGCTGCGGTCCATGTGGTCGCAAAGAGTCGAACATGACTGACCAACTGAACCGAACCGAACTGAACTCAACCTTAAAGGATCAGTTTAACAATCACTCTGTAGGAAGCCTTCCTCAAATCTTCAGCTAGATTATGTGATTCCTTTATTTATTCCATAGTACTCCTTGTCCACTCCCATCGTAATGCTTAAATTACTGAACTGCAGTTCCATTTCATTTCTATATTCTCTATTCAGATTTTTAAGGACAGTTCCTGTGCCTCATTTATTTATTTTTATATCCACAGGACCCCTCTCCAAACAAGGCACAGACTAGAAACTCAACACAAATTTGTTAAATGCATGAATAATTAATTAATAATAAAAACGATTCATGAACAAAAATAAAGCTGTGCCGAAGGGTAAAGTGAGGAGGCACTTTAGATAAAGTGGTCCGGAATGAAACTTATAAGAAAGTGTCACTTGAGCAATGACTTCAAAGCAGGGAAAAGTGAGCCATGCAGATATCAGGGAACAGAGTCGTCCAGGTAGAGGGATTAGGTGGAGCTTCTGAGGTTGGAGAAAGCAATAGACAGGCTGACACAACTGGAGAGCAATGAGCAGAGCGGGAGATCGGGAGAGGCTAGGGTTAGGTCACGCAGCATTTTCTTGGCTATGATATGAGCTTAGATTTTGTTCTGAGTGCACAGTTAGCACTTGGAGGGTTTTAAGTAAAGAATGCCAAGATTCTAATATTTATTTCTTGAATACGCTTAACAAACCACACTGGAAACCTATTCTGAAATTTCCAAGTGAACAGATTTATGATATGCAAAGACTAGGTATAAAGGTATAAAATCACAGATCGTTTCATAGTCAAGTAATTTAATCCAAAGGAGACTGATTATTTTACCAAGATGATGCTGGAAATATATGGCTAGTTGAGATGGGAAGCTATGACTTTTGGTTCCCTGCCTAGTTCACTTTTCATGGATGAAGGGATACATGAGTTACTTGAGACCACGTATCCATGCTCCTAAATGGCCACCATAAATATGAAAATTATCTTGAGTTAGCCTTGAACCTTTCACATTTCACAGACCTGTTTCATTGTTAGTTTCTGACTAGAGTAAGCATTTTCAAGGCAAGTGCATAGTTACACTCTTTCTTCCTATGTATTATAGCATGGGCCACAAAGACTGGTTTATCATGGTGCATCAACAAGGAAGCTCATTGAATGCATGGTTCACTTGATCTTAATTCTTCCTAAAATGATACAAATTTTATTTTTCAAGTAATTCAGAGGCACTATTTTGTGCAAACTACCATGGTGGGTACTGATGTGACAAAGATGAATACAACATGGCAGCTGTCCTCAATGCACTTGCATCTTTGCTAGGAGGACAGACAGGGGAGCAAATCACCATTCGATGTGATACAGGAAGAGTAATACTGGAGTAGGAAGTGGCAACATGCTCCAGTATTCTTGCCTGGAAAATTCCATGGACAGAGGAGCCTGGTGGGTAACAGTCCATGGGGTCGTGAAGAGTTGGACAGGACTGAGCCTGCATGGGAAGGTTCATAATGAAACCAGTACAGTTTATCAAATCAGCTATAGCAATCCTTCATAGTTACTATCCACTTACTAAGGTGCATTATCTCTTTTAACATTCTCAACACTCTTTTAAATATCGTATGGGTCGTAAAACTTGCTCCTCCCCTTTGTTTGTTTGTTTTTTTCATATGAGAAAACTGACTACAGAAAGGTTAGGTAGCTTGCTCAAGGTAAGTCAGGTGGTCAGCGGTGAAGCTAAGAGCCGAATATTGGCCATTTGACTCCAGAGTCTCTACTTTCAATCACTCACATCATTTTGAGAGATACCTGCTTATTTTCAATTCTCACCGAAAATTTGTGAACCTGGTTTCATTTTATTATCACTTCATAGGCAAAGAAACTGGCTCAAAGAGGTTCAGGAACATTTCAAGTTTACTCTCAAACGAGACCAAAGTGAAAAAGTGAAAGTGAAGTTGCTCAGTTGTGTCCAACTCTGCAACCCCATGGACCGCCCAGGCTTCTCCGTCCATGAGATTTTTCCAGGCAAGAGTACCAGAGTGGGTTCCCACTTTTCCAAGAGATCTTTCTGACCCAGGGATCGAATCCAGGGGTTGAACCCAGGTCTCCCACATTTCAGGCAGACGCTTTACCCTCTGAGCCACCAGGGAAGCCCCTCAAACCCAAAGTAGACTCCTTCAATTTTAAGTCCTACCTTATTTCCACTAGCACATCCCTTTATATACATTTTTGCATCTTTCAGAGAGCCAAAAGAACACATTCATTCTGGTTTCCCTGGTGTGGAGGTGAGTGACTTCATTGAGGAGTTCACACATCCCAAATAGGACTACCAGCCTTACTTTAAAATGTCACTAAGATCATCTGCCACTATGAAATAGTTAGCATTTTCCAGATAAATACTACTTCTGGAGAATGCAAATTAAATTGTTCAGGTTAAGCTACTATATTCTGGAGACTACATACCAGTTGATTTGAGCACTCTTTCTCCATCATTGCCAGGCTAAACACTCTCAAACAAAAATGTAGCAAAGCATTCTCTTTGAAACAGACATCTCTGACATTTACCTGGGACTCTAACTAAATATTAAATAAGCAGAATTCTAAGTGAAATGGGCAAATATAATGTCAAAAAATTTATTGCAGTATTTTATTGATAAAAATAGCAAAAGCAACATTATGAACTGTATGCTCATTACTACACTGCTTGTTTCATCAACATTACACTCTCTAATCCTCACAATAACCTAGGAAATAAGTATACCCATTTTTCATAGGATAACATTGAGGCTTTGAGATGGCAGATCACAGAGATAAGTGGTCAAGGTGAGAACTGAACTCAGGTTCACATAAAATCAAAATTATTGCTCTTTTTCCATATTCCTATTCCATGCTGAGCAGACAGAGGAACATTCCAGGAGACTGAACAAAGTCATGGTTGAGTAATGTACTAGTTGGGTATCTGGTATGGACTCACAGGGCCTTGTGTCAGACTTATAAATTTAGCTACACATCCCTGTGTTTAAAGCATTAATATATATGAGAGGTCAGTTACTTCAGTTCCATAGTGAGGAAACAAATGCAGTCAATTATATGGTAGGGTCAAAACAAATCATCATGCAGATTAAGCTTGTTTGAACCCCATGCCCTGAATAACTTTTTCTTTCTAACAAAAGCAGGGCATCTTCTCCCCTTAGGGAAGTTTATGGATCTAACAGCAGCCAGTATTCAATTTACAGTCACATGCTCAGTGACAGTATGAGTCCCCCAAATGCTATGAAGAACATCCAGTATTCAAGAAATGCTTGAGACTCCTGTGTTTTCACATAAGATTAGTTCTGTTCTTTAAACCAAACAATAATAGGTCCTATTTATAAAAGATTAAGAGAAAAATAAAGTAAGTGAAACATTGGACATAAGTCTTGGAACATAATTCTTTTGGACTAAATATTGGAACATAATTTTTTCCCCAAATAATGCAATTCACACTTGTAACATATATTTTTACTAAATATTTCCTATGTGTGGTATACTATGGTGGTTTTGTATATGCTTTAGGTCTTACACAGAATTATTATTTACTGAGGGTTATCCAAGTCTATGCCCCAACCAGTAACGGTGAAGAAACTGAAGTTGAATGGTTTTATGAAGACCTACAAGACCTTTTAGAACTAACACCCAAAAAACATGTCCTTTTCATTATAGGGGACTGGAATGCAAAAGTAGGAAGTCAAGAAACACCTGGAATAACAGGCAAATTTGGCCTTGGAATGTGGAATGAAGCAGAGCAAAGACTAATAGAGTTTTGCCAAGAAAATGCACTGGTCATTGCAAACACCCTCTTCCAACAACACAAGAGAAGACTCTACACATGGACATCACCAGATGGTCAACACCGAAATGAGACTGATTCTATTCTTTGCAGCCAAAGATGGAGAAGCTCTATACAGTCAACCAAAACAAGACCAGGAGCTGACTGTGGCTCAGATCATGAACTCCTTATTACCAAATTCAGACTTAAATTGAAGAAAGTAGGGAAAACCGCTAGACCATTCAGCTATGACCTAAATCAAATCCCTCATGACTATACAGTGGAAGTGAGAAATAGATTTAAGGGCCTAGATCTGATAGATAGAGTGCCTGATGAACTATGGAATGAGGTTCATGACATTGTACAGGAGACAGAGATCAAGACTATCCCCATGGAAAATAAATGCAAAAAAGCAAAATGGCTGTCTGGGGAGGCATTACCAACAGCTGTGAAAAGAAGAGAAGTGAAAAGCCAAGGAGAAAAGGAAAGATATAAGCATCTGAATGCAGAGCTCCAAAGAAGAGCAAGAAGAGATAAGAAAGCCTTCTTCAGCGATCAATGCAAAGAAATAGAGGAAAACAACAGAATGGGAAAGACTAGAGATCTCTTCAAGAAAATTAGGGATATCAAGGCAAGATTTCATGCAAAGATGGGCTTGATAAAGGACAGAAATGGTCTGGACCTAACAGAAGCACAAGATATTAAGAAGATGTGGCAAGAATACATGAAAGAACTGTACAAAAAAGATCTTCATGACCCAGATACTCATGATGATGTGATCACTAATCTAGAGCCAGACATCCTGGAATGTGAAGTCAAGTGGGCCTTAGAAAGCATCACTATGAACAAAGCTAGTGGAAGTGATGAAATTCCAGCTGAGCTGTTTCAAATCCTGAAAGATGATGCTGTGAAAGTGCTGCACTCAATATGCCAGCAAGTTTGGAGGGCTCAGCAGTGGCCACAGGACTGGAAAAGGTTAGTTTTCATTCCAATCCCAAGGAAAGGCAATGCCAAAGAATGCTCAAACTACCGCACAATTGCACTCATCTCACATGCTAGTAAAGAAATGCTCAAAATTCTCCAAGCCAGACTTCAGTAATACATGAACCGTGAACTCCCTGATGTTCAAGCTGGTTTTAGAAAAGGCAGAGGAACCAGAGATCAAATTGCCAACATTTGCTGGATAATCAAAAAAGCAAGAGAGTTCCAGAAAAATATCTATTTCTGCTTTATTGACTATGCCAAAGCCTTTGACTGTGTGGATCCCAATAAACTGTGGATAATTCTGAGAGAGATGGGAATACCAGACCACCTAACCTGCCTCTTGAGAAATCTGTATGCAGGTCAGGAAGCAACAGTTAGAACTGGACATGGAACAACAGACTGGTTCCAAATAGGAAAAGTACGTCAAGGCTGTTTATTGTCACCCTGCTTATTTAACTTCTAGGCAGAGTACATCATGAGAAATACTGGACTTGAAGAAACACAAGCTGGAATCAAGATTGCCGGGAGAAATATCAACAACCTCAGATATGCAGATGACATCACCCTTATGGCAGAAAGTGAAGAGGAACTAAAAAACCTCTTGATGAAAATGAAAGAGGAGAGTGAAAAGGTTGGCTTAAAGCTCAACATTCAGAAAATGAAGATCATAGCATCTGGTCTCATCACTTCATGGGAAATAGATGGGGAAACAGTGGAAACAGTGTCAGACTTTATTTTTGGGGGCTCCAGAATCACTGCAGATGGTTATTGCAGCCATGAAATTAAAAGACGCTTACTCCTTGGAAGGAAAGTTATGACCGACCTAGATAGTATATTAAAAAGCATAGACATTACTTTGCCAACAAAGGTCTGTCTAGTCAAGGCTATGGTTTTCCCAGTAGTCATGTATGGATGTGAGAGTTGGACTGTGAAGAAGGCTAAGCACCGAAGGATTGATGATTTTGAACTGTGGTGTTGGAGAAGACTCTTGAGAGTCCCCTGGACTGCAAGGAGATCCAACCCGTCCATTCTGAAGATCAGCCCTGGGATTTCTTTGGAAGGAATGATGCTAAAGCTGAAACTCCAGTACTTTGGCCACCTCATGTGAAGAGTTGACTCATTGGAAAAGACTCTGATGCTGGGAGGGATTGGGGGCAGGAGGAGAAGGGGACGACCGAGGATGAGATGGCTGGATGGCATCACTGACTCAATGGATGTGAATCTGAGTGAACTCCAGGAGTTGGTGATGGACAGGGAGGCCTCACGTGCTGTGATTCATGGGGTCGCATAGAGTCGGACACGACTGAACAACTGAACTGAATGGAACGAATGAGGACAGCAGTGGTGATGGATTCAAAGTATGAAGTTCCAAAAGTAACCCCAGTATTACTTCCCTGTGGGTTAATTATATTGTTTGGGGGTATTTGTTGGAGACCCAGATTACACTCCATCCCTTCAGCCTACTTGATGAATTTAAAGCCTCTAGTTCCCTATACTAAATCCATTCTTGCTTAAAACATCTCTAGTGGCACCTGTTTTCTGTACTTCTTTTTGAATAATACAGTGAATAATGGTTCCTACTTGTTCAAACATGTTTTTCTGAGAACTCATCTTGCAATGAGAGAGGAAGGTGCTATCAAAATCTTACCTCATGCTTCCACAATGTAAATGTAAATTCTGGGTGGGATGGCGACAGATTTAAGATAAAAATCTCACTACCATTTCACATATTAATCAATGAGCAAGTGAACTAGTTCCATGCCCAAAGTGCATTCACATTTTTTCTGGTTTCTTCAGCTTTAATTAAACTTGGAAGATGCTCCTACTTTTGGAGTGCCTAATATATACACCAGAAGTTGGGATAGAATCTTTGTAAACTATTGTTAATCTTGATTAGGACTTTATAAGTATTTATATATGGCAACCCACTCTAGTACTCTTGCTTGGAGAATCCCATGGATTTAGGAGCTTGGTTGGCTACAGTCCACGGGTCGCAAAGAGTCAGACACGACTGAGCAACTTCCCTTCGCTTTCACTACATATCTATTTATTTATTTGTTCCAGATGAATAAGCCCAGGTTCAGAGAGGTAAATCTGGCTGAATCCACGTTAACTGAGGTCCCTTCTAACATGTGCTGTTTGCTCATGAACCTTCTCCTTTATCTTTCCCCTTACAAAGATGTTGAAACTTACACCAGTTATACTGGGTCATCATCATGCTTGTGCTCAGCTGTGTCCAGCTCTTGTGACCCCATGGACTATAGCCCCTCAGGTTTCTCCATCCATGGGATTTTCCCGGGAAGAATACTAGAGGGGTTTGCCGTTTCCTTCTCCAGGGAATGGTCCCAACCCAGGGACTGAACTCAAGTCTCCTGCATTGGCAGGCAGATTCTTTACGACTGAGCCATCTGGGAAGTTATACTGGGTGAAAAATTCACTTAAAATTGGAAGGCCTGGTGTGAATTCAGTCCCAAGATGTCCTAGCAGTGAAATCTGGGGTACATCACTCACATATTCTTCATCTCAGGTTCCTCATCAGTAACACGAACACATTGGCATCTCTCTTGGCTATTGCATAGGTTCCTATAAAACTTTAAAGCACTTTCAGCATCTGCTAGAATGCTGAAACGATTATAAAATTTATACATCATCTAGGAGTAAACCCCTAATCAAGGCATTTCTCCTCTCTTAGTCTGCTCTTCATCCACAAAGGTAATGTAATAGTTACAGCTCGCTTATTGTGAGGATTAAACAGGATATAGTAACTGAAGTGCCTAGCACTCTGCTCCTACATAGTAAGTACCTAATAATTGTAGCTTTTAATATTTTTATTATTACACAATCATAAGTTTAGCTGAGTCCTTTTATGCAAGTAGCCTTTTTACAGAATTGTTGATAAGTTCAAGAGGTTTTAAAAAACAAAACCAATTAAACCCTGGCTGTTGACATAAGCAGTGCCCTGGGTATAGTTTATCTGGCAGAGTAACGTATATTCTGAAGAGGAGAAGGGAAGCCTCCTGCCAGTTGGCTCTGTGCTCTGGTTGGAAGGCTGCTTTCCCTGTGTCCTCTTGGCTGTTGAGACGGACAAGTGGATTTTCCATCCTTTGGTCACTGCCAATGGTTCAGGCCAGAGGAACAGATGTGAAAAGCAGAATTGCTATCCCTTCTCTCCACTCCACCAAGAGAGGAGACCTTTCATGTCTGGTCTTCCTGGCAAGAAGAATGGATGAGAGACAGCAGCCATATGCCAGAAACTATGGCAGATACTAGGCACTTAAAAATCCACCACAAGGTTACTTTGTGTTTGCTTGCCTCCTTTAAGCCAGAAGCAGTTCCAAAGTCTACACAGAGTCATGGGGATTGAACCTGGGTCTCCTGCATTGCAGGCCAATTCTTTACCCACTGAGCCCCCAAGGAAGCCCAGATCTTATAGGACTAACTTTAAATAATGTTCACTTACTGTTTGGGTGGTATACAAGTTACAGGAATAATCTAATGTCTTATTTTTCTTTGGAGTTTCTGGCTTCTTGACCTTTTGCATATTTCACTGAGGCATTGGTCAAAGCCCCCAGAGACCACTTTTCAACCAATCTATTGTTTATTAGGTATATATCTACTTCTGCTTTATTGACTACACCCAAACTATTGTCTGTGTGGATCCCAACAAACTGTGGAAAATTCTTTAAGAGATGAAAATACCAGAGCACCTTACCTGACTCCTGAGAAATCTGTATGCAGGTCAAGAAGCAACAGTTAGAACTGGACATGGAACAACAAACTGGTTCCAAATCAGGAAAGGAGAACATCAAAGCTGTATATTGTCACCCTGCTTATTTGACTTCTATGCAGAGTACATCATGCAAAATGAAAGGCTGGATGAAACACAAACTGGAATCAAGATTGCTGGGAGAAATATCAGTAACCTCAGATATGCAGATAACACCACCCTTATGGCAGAAAACAAAGAAGAACTAATGAGCCTCTTGATGAAAGTGAAAGAGGAGAGTGAAAAAGTTGACTTAAGGCTCAACATTCAGAAAACTAAGATCACGGCATCTGGTCCCATGATTTCATGGCAAATAGATGAGGAAACAGTGAAAATAGTGAGAAACTTTATTGTTTTGGGCTCCCAAATTACTGAAGATGGTGACTGCAGCCATGAAATAAAAGATGCTTGCTCCTTGGAAGAAAAGCTATTACAAACCTAGACAGCATATTAAAAAGCAGACATCACTTTACTGACAAAGGTCCATCTAGTCAAAGCTATGGTTTTTCCAGTAGTGGATGGATGGATGTGGATAGTATGGATGTGAGAGTTGGACTATAAAGAAAACTGAGCACTGGAGAATTGATGCTGTTGAGCTGAGGTGTTGGAGAAGATTCTCAAAAGTTCTTTGGTGTGCAAGGGGTACATATACATTTCTAGCTGCTTTCAATGGAACACTGGACTTATCTCCTATGGAGACAAAAGTGGTAGGAAAAAAAATAAGAAAGAAACATGTCTGTTCCAAGGAGCATGCTATTGAACACAAAGGAGAAAATGGGGAATTTTCATTTATCAAGTGACTATATGCTTGCTTAGTCTATCCTAATGAAACACTCCACCTCATTCTCTTTTCAAAACAGCACTGAAATTAGGTATTTTTATTTGACACATGGAGAAGCCGACATTGAAAATGTCGAGTACCCTATCCTCAGTGACACAGGGAGCAACTGGGAGAATAAAGATCTAAACCCACCTGAATTTAGAGTTCCTCCACTCCTCTGTCCTCCCAGGTCTCAATTCACATTCGATCCTTCTGTTTCTTGCCTCCCATTTCTAATCAGCAACTCCAACAATGGGGAAAGTCCACTATCTTACATCTCTTCTGTTAATCTTTGAGGGTGCTCTTACCTAGATTTTCCTCTCCATTTCCACTGACAGCAGCTCACAGACCATGGTGGTAGCGGTGGTGGTTTAGTGGCTAAGTCGAGTCCGACTCTTGCGACCCCATAGACTGTAGCCAGCCAGGTCCTCTGTCTGTTCTCCAGGCAAGAATACTGGAGTGGGTTGCCATTTCCTTCTCCATGATAGACCATATCCTGAACCAATTGAGTGATCTCTTGACTATTCTTCCCACTGATGGACTTTCCCTAACATCCATTATATGTGGTGCTATGAGGTTAAAGTCCCTAAGTAAACTTGATTATATCTCTTCATAAATAATAATAATAAGCACAGTGGTTCTTTGAGGCATTCTCAGTTATAATTATGCTCCATATCTTGAATTTTAAGCTTTCTATAATGTGACTACAGCATATGCTCCAAGTCTTATCTTCAGCAAAGGACCTCCTTCAGCAAAGGACTTATATCAAACTATATTTTATTCAAAGAAGAGTTGTACACTGTCTAAATAATTTCAGCACTTAGATTTCACTTGTAGCATTATCTTCATAAGGGTCACTTTTCTCCAAATAATACTCCCCTTTGAAGTCTACCTAAAATGGACCACTTTCTCTGTAAGCCATTCTAGATACTACCAACAAAGGAACACTTTGCTTTTATGGATATATCTACCTCTGGCTTGGGTGGTGAGAGTTGTAAAGAACCTGCTTGCCAATGTAGGAGACATAAGAGATGTGGGTTTGATCCCTGGGTCAGGAAGATCCCCTGGAGGAGGGTATGGCAATCCAACCTAATAATCTTGCCTGGAGAATCTCATGGGCAGAGGAGCCTGGTGGGCACAGGGGGTCACAAAGAGTCAGATATGAATGGAGTCACTTAGCACGTGTGTATAGGTTGGATGGTAAAGGAGAGAAAAAAAATATATATTGTCAACTGTGTGCTAAACTTGTATTATTTTTTCTCATTTAATTTTCTCCATAAACTTAAGAGTTTTAGTAATACTCTCTCTACATTCTACAGGTGAGCAAAATGGCACTCAGAGAGACCAAGTTTGCCCAGTTTCCAAACTCTAATAAGTGGTAGCATGAAAATATAATCCTGGCCAACCTAATTTCAAGTATACAATCTTTACTTTATTCCACATATGTTTACTAGAAGACAAATACTGTAATCTGTCCCACAGATATTTTTAGTTTGACTTTCATAATTCTTTAGGATATGTGGAATATATGAATGGGTGGAGAGATAGAGATATAATTATTTCTCAACTCCTACAAGAACACATAAAAGCCCGTATTTTTAGATTTTTTGAAAAAAATTCAGAACATATAGATACTTTTCTTCCATATCCCTCCCGTGATGCTCTTTGGTTTAATCTATTTGCTGATACTCTACATGGGCAAAGGTCCTCTAATTTTCTGTGTTCCCCATTCTGCTCACTCCATGGTGTACCATTCTGATGTCTAAAGATGTGGGTGATTTCCCATAAGACTTTATTTTTAGGAACTCTTGTTCCATTTGTTATTCTTCACCAGTGTCTGGCACAGGTACTGGTGAAGTGAGGAATTCACTAAAGAAGTGAGGAATTCAAAAGAGAAGCCACATTTAAAAGCACAGATGTTTGGTTTCAGAGATAAGTTTGTATTTCCATTTTATTTCTAAATGTTAGGCAGAATGCTTAAACTCCTTTTGTCTTAGTTTCCTCCCAGAGATTGCGTGTGAATTATATAGCACCTACAAAGTAGTTAGTAATATATAAGTGGCACATTATAAGTGCTCAATATGTATTAATGATTATGATGGCTAATACATCTGAAGTTTCTACAAGTTGAAGTTCTCTTCCATGAGCATTAAAAGAAGTAGCAAAATGAGAAAAAAAGATAACTAGTAATCGTCTGCCCTCTTATTGAATGGATCACATAGAACAATCTTTTTTTTTCCCCTTTTCCTCATTTTTCACAGGAGAAAAAGTCAATCAGAATCTGCTAGAGCAGAGAAAAGCAAATCACTTTGGCACCTGAGCAACAAAGCAATGTTAGTTTATTTTCTTTGTAAAAAGTCATCTGTTCGCAAACCTCTTTTATGAAATACCTGTCATAGTCTATTTTATTGAACGTTACTCACTCTGCGTATTTTGGCCTCAAGGTCATTCCATTATCAGTTCCTACATCACCTTCAGTATTGGAAATGGACTGGGAGAGATGGAAAGGAAAACACACACACACACACACACACACAGCATACTCACCAGATGGAGGGCTCAGAGAATAAAGGTGATTTCAACCCCACGGCAGGCAGAACCTAGATTTTTCCCTATTTCAGATGTACCCAGCTCCAGCGACACTTGCTGACAGATGTGGAAAGATAGCTCACTATCGAAGATGCCAGAAGCCAGGAGACGCTTTCAGTCCGGTCACTAGCTCATACACAAGATAACCCAAATGTCTTTAATGTGCTGTTTCGTTTTTAAAAAACACATATTTGCTTCATTTATTTTCAAACAAAAAAATCCAACCAAACAACAATAACAGCAAAGTACTCAAATACCTTCCCCATCCTGAGAAGTACCCCTAAGATCCCCAGAATACTGTCCAAGATTGCTGCCATATTTTCCTATGATCTTAACAGGGCTGCTGCTGCTGCTGCTGCTGCTGCTAAGTCACTTCAGTCATGCAGGGCTAGTCTGATTAATTTCTTATGTGATACTTTGATTATCATGTGGTATTGTCTAAAAACAAATTTGGAGATGGATGGGTTCTGTGATTTACCCTTATTTCTGCCCACTTCCCTTTCTTTTATTTTTTATTTTTTTTAATTTTTATTTTTACTTTATTTTACTTTACTATACTGTATTGGTTTTGCCATACATTGACATGAATCCACCATGGGTGTACATGCATTCCCAAACATGAAAGTATGCCCAAAGACCTGCAAGCATGTCACAGATAAAATTTCTCATTCAGGCCTCCAAGATGGAAAGGGAACCAGTCAGCTTTCTATGTTGTAGGCACTGGAGTTATGTTGTATCTTCATTCTTTCATCACAGAACTGTAAAAAAATCCTGTGATGTACCAATGATAATGATGACAATGTTCACACCAAGGACAGTAATGATGCTGCTGGTGGTGACAATGAATGTTTTATAAATTAGGAAATTAAAGCTTACAACTAATAAATAACTGTGATCAATATCATGTAAGGGTTTACCCAGCGTTTAAATCTAGGCCTTTCTCACATTCTTCATTCTGTCCAGTTTTCCCCTGACTTAACTATCCAGTTATTTCCCAGGACTCTCCAGTTAGACCTGGAGGAACAAAAGGTACCCCCTCCAATATTCTTGCCTAGAAAATTCCATGGACAGAGGACCTCGGTGGGCTGCAGTCCATGAGGCTGCAAAGACTTGGACATGGCTGAGCTATTGAGCACGCTCCAATTAGAGCTTATACTTGACCACTGATCTCCAAGCATCCTTTGTGCTTTTCCATTTCTGCCTATTAAGCATTCCTGTTTGTTGAGATTTTTACTACAATAGCTTTTTTCAGTATTTCAAGACCTGGCACAAAAAGGAAATTGATGCATGCAGGTAGAATTGAATTAAATTCAGTGAAGAGATTGATTTTCCAAACCCTTTGACTCTGTACATATGTGAATGGATTGTGGTCCAAGCTGCACAAATAGAGCCAGGTTACAGAGTCAGAGTCTGTATCTTAAGGTCTCAGTGAGGTCGAGGAATGATATTCTGAAATATATTCCTCAGAAATGATATTCTGAAAGAGCAGATGGATAATTACAGGCCTGACTGGATAACACACCTCTGAATGAGTGAAACACATGACCTTAGTTATAGAGAACCTAGATATATTCTTTTTCACATTGAATTTGTATATTTATTATTATAGATAAAAGTAGCCATATAGACATTTGATTCTACTATCTAATGAGGATCATAAAGAAGAGTCTAGACTAACTCCTTTGTAGTGAAAAATTTCAGTTGCGGTAGATATCTTCCAATCTTTAATAGCTTTGAGTAATACCCCTAAGAGCAAATCAATTCCCTTAATTACCTAGAAGTATGTATTATAATAAAGATGTGCAAGAAGGAAAATCTTTACTGTTTACCAACCTGTTATTGATAAAGAGAAGGCAATGTCAGCTTCTTCATCACATGAATATGGAAATATAGTCTTTT
Organism: Ovis canadensis; assembly: GCF_042477335.2. Taxonomy (NCBI): domain Eukaryota; kingdom Metazoa; phylum Chordata; class Mammalia; order Artiodactyla; family Bovidae; genus Ovis; species Ovis canadensis. The sequence continues at coordinate 31,473,235 of NC_091265.1, read as the reverse complement.
TAAAAATAAAATTACCTGGATGTGTCTGAAATATTTGTTTTTATCTAGGTACTAATACAATTTATTCATTCAATAATCTTACATTTTATTTACTTTATCCTGATTTGGCTGTTAAAAATACTGGAGTAATCCAAAGAAATATATATATATTTTTAAATTCCCTGCAATTCTCAGTGGGCGATTGAGCAGGTACTTAGAAGGTTACCTCCAACCAGCCACTGATGACAATGAGACTAATAAATCTTTCCTTTAAGCAGCAATTTAATGTTTACAAATTACTTACATACTCATTGTGCAATTGGATTCTTATCAGAATTTATTTGGCAAGGTAAGGCATGTTATTTTTCTCATTTACAAAGATGAGGAAATTGATGTTCAGAAGGGTTAAGTGCATGCATTGCTGAAGCACATGTAGCTCAAGTGGAGTTCACGGTGTATTTCAAAAGTAGATTCATCAACTAAATAAGGATGACTTTCAACTCTAGCCCAGACTCTCCTCTTAGATGGAAATCTTATCCAATTGCCTTTTAAGTATCTTCAGTCAGACACGCCGCAGTTACATTCCACTCAACTTGTCCAAAAATGAACTTGTCATCATGTTCCAAACCTGTTCCTCCCCTTGGGGGTACCCAATTTTAGTGAATGGTATCTCCAAACACCAAGGGAATCAAGTTACAATCCCCCCTCTTTTATGCTTTTCACCACACTGATGTCCAATCACTCATCACTTTCAGGCAATTTTATATTTCAAATGTCTTCACAATCTGTTCACTTCCCTCTCCTTCTCTAGATTACATCGTATTTTTCTCTTACTTGGGGTGATAGGGTTATCTTCCAACTCTTCCATACTTCAAACCACGTTGCAAATCCAAGGGCCTTGCTCATGAAGTCCAAACACTTCCTTTAAAGAGTGGAGATAATGGTATCTGTCTCTAAGTGTCATTTTAAGGAAATAATTATTCTGGATGTCAATGCAGAAGGCGTTTACATTGTTACTTGAGTAAGGCAAGGGATGCCTTTGAAGATAACAACTGCTTCTGATTTAAATGATATTGTGTCCATTTTAAGTGCAGGGAAAGTGAAGTTCAGAACAGTGATGAAATCTGTCCAGGGTCAGGTGATAAGGGATACTTCAGAGATTTTTCCACAAAACTGCCAGACTCCAAAGTTGTGATCTTTACTAAATCCTGGGTTCAGTCCTTTGGGATCTTGGGAAAAAAGGCTGGTTTAGGTTCAGAACAGGATTTGATACATATTTTCCAGGCATATGATATTTATTTCATATTTATTTCATCGTGGTACTGCCTTTTCTAAGCCTTGGGTAGTGGAACTGAGATGAAGTCATTGGGAGAATGAGATGCTTCACTTACTCACTGGGACTAATGAGAATGGTCACCCAGGAAGGACCACTTCAGTTCCACTGCCAGCTCAGACGGGGCACTCTGCTCCAAGCCTTGGGTCTGTGAGCTGTTGGCTGATGTTTCCCCTGTGCCTCTCATCCTTTTTTGACCAATAAGCTAATCTGGAACATTGTCTTGTCACAATGGCAGAAACATCAAACCTTTAATCAGTTTGTTTTTACCAACACCCCATTGGCCAAAGCATGCCACATGAAAAAGCCCAGTGTCAAGGAGCAGGGAAGTACCCTTTGCCCATGTATATGGTCAAAATGGCTAAATCACATGGGAAAGGATGTGGCAAGGAGTGAAGAACCAGAGCCCATACGGCAGTTTATTACAGGGTAGCTTCTAGTCTAAGACTATTAAAAATAGTGCTACCAGGAATGTACTTGCATATGTCTTTTGATGAATATATGTATGGAATTTTGTTGGGTATTAACCTAGAAATGGAATTGCCAAATCACAGGGTATGCATGTGTCTAGGTTTAGGAGATAATGACAGATAGTTTTATAAATTTTACAAAGTGGTTATAGCAAAATACACTGCCATTAGCACTGCATAATATTTTCAGTTGTTTTACCTGTTTGCCAGCACTTGGTATCATTTGTCTTATTCGTTTTAGTCATTCTAATAATTAATAATGGTAGTACATTCTGGCTTTACTTTGTGTTTCTCTAATGACTAATAATTGTTAAGCATTCTTCCTTTCTTTTCATTGAACTGCTTACATTTTTCCTAATAATGCACAAGAAAAATGTTGTATTTTGGAGTCAAGGTGGTTTTTTTTTAGGTTTGTGTATTATAAATAACTCCTCACACTCCATGGCTTGCCTTTTCACTTTAAGTATCAAAGTTCTTAATCCAAATGTAGTAAAAGTTATCAATATCTTCCTTATACTCACTATTTTTTATGTCCTGACCAAAAATGTTTTGATTACTAAATTAAAAGCAGTATGGAATGGTGCAGGAAAACTGTGTAGCTTTTTGGTGTGTGACTGATAAGAGTGTAAAACTAGAAAGGACTATTCCTAGTGGTATGGCCTGATAAAACAGTACTCCTGTATTGTTGTCTGCCCCAATCCACAGGTGATTTTTGGTTCATGTTACCAGTTTCCTTGTGGCTCAACTGGTAAAGAATCTGCCTGCAATGAGGGAGACGTGGGTTTGATCCCTGGGTTGGGAAGGTCTCATGGAGAAGGGAAAAGCTACCCATTCCAGTATTCTGGCCTGGAGAATTCCATGCACGGTATAGTCCATGGGGTCGCAAAGAGTCAGACACAACTAAGCAACTTTCACTTTCACCAGTTTACTATTTACATTCAGTTCAGTTCATTCACTCAGTCGTGTCCAACTCTTTGTGACCCCATGAATCGCAGCACACCAGGCCTCCCTGTCCATCACCAACTCCTGGAGTTCACTCAAATTCTTATCCATTGAGTTGGTGATGCCATGCAGCCATCTCATCCTCTGTCGTCCCCTTCTCCTCCTGCCCCCAATCCCTCCCAGCATCAGAGTCTTTTCTAATGAGTCAACTCTTCACATGAGGTGGCCAAAGTATTGGAGTTTCAGCTATAGCATCATTCCTTCCAAAGAAATCCCAGGGCTGATCTCCTTTAGAATGGACAGGTTGGATCTCTTGCAGTCCAGGGGACTCTCAAGAGTCTTCTCCAACACCACAGTTCAAAGGCATCAATTCTTCAGTGTTCAGTTTTCTTCACAGTCCAACTCTCACATCCATACATGACCACTGGAAAAACCATAGCCTTGACTAGACAGACATTTGTTGGCAAAGTAATGTCTCTGCTTTTCAATATGCTATCTAGCTTGGTCATAACTTTTCTTCCAAGGAGTAAGCGTCTTTTAACTTCATGGCTGCAGTCACCATCTGCAGTGATTTTGGAGCCCCAAAAAATAAAGTCTGACACTGTTTCCACTGTTTCTCCATCCATTTCCCATGAAGTGATCAGACCAGATGCCATGATCTTTTTTTTTCTGAAAGTTGAGCCTTAAGCCAACTTTTTCACTCTCCTCTTTCACTTTCATCAAGAGGCTCTTTAGTTCTTCTCACTTTCTACCATAAGACATCGTGGCATAAGGACACATGGACGTCACCAGATGGTCAACACCAAAATCAGACTGATTATATTCTTTGCAGCCAAAGATGGAGAAGCTCTATACAGTCAGCAAAAACAAGACTGGGACCTGACTGTGGCTCAGATCATGAGCTCTTTATTGCCAAATTCAGACTTAAATGGAAGAAAGTAGGGAAAACCACTAGACCATTCAGGTATGACTATTTAGATTAGGTTGGTGCAAATGTAATTACGGTTTCAGACTACGAATTTTAAGGCATTATAACTAGGCTCAAACACATCTTTATTAATCAAAATAGGAACCATTACAACCAACACATTTCTGCCAATGACAAACAAGCTTTGTTTATTCTTGAAGCATAAAACTCTGCTTCGGGATTCAACAGTTTTAGAAAGCGTTTTACATATCCAGATGGTTGTGGAAGCGTTTTCCCTGCAAAAACTTGTCAAGATGCCTGAAGAAGTGGTTGTTGGTTAGTGAGAGGCCCTGTTAATATGGCGGAGGAGGCAAATAGCCCTCTCTGTTCAACTTGTGAAAGGTTGTCTGTCATAGTGCCTTTGCATATGCTATTCCCTTGTCTTGAAATGTTCTCCCGCCTCCTTCCAACTTTGCCAGTTCATCCTTCAGCTGTCAGCAGTGTTGCTACTTCTCCACAGAAGGCTTCTTGACACTACCAGTCTGACTCACATTCTTCTATTACATGTTTCCATAGCTGAATGGACCTCTCCTTGTCACTGGTAGGTGACCTACATAGGTGATAATTTGGCTAATATCTGTCTTCCCCCTTGAATTGTTGTCAAGGACCATGACATTTTTGTTCATTGTTTTTATACTCATCTCCTAGCATAGTTCCTGGTAAACAGTAGGTATTCAACAAACATTTTTGCTTAAATAAAGACAGAAATGAAGCTATTTATTTGAAGTATATATAATGTACTGTGTGGTATATTGAAAGCAGTATGGAATGGTTCAGGAAAACTGTACAGCCTTTTGGTGTTTGACTGATATGAGTTTAAAACTAGAAAGAAGTATCTGGTATGACCCTAGGAAAGTGCCTTGGGTATTCTTTCTAAACCATTTATTCTTTCCAAATCAGTTTTTCTCTATATAATGTGGGACAAGTACTTACTTGCTAGAACTTGATACACAGTGAGTATTAGGTCAAAGACAATTTTTAGAAAATAGAATTCAAGCTATTTCACCAGCTTCTTGACTCCTAGTCCAGTACTCTCTGTACTCACAACTCTGATGTTTATTCACATCAAATTCACTTAACTGACTACAGGGCCAAGAAGAGGGTCTTCTGTTGAGTGAATCTGGAAGTTTCCATATGCAGACACTCCCATTTGGGACAAATAGGAGACTAGGTTCATATTTCTACTCATTTCTCTTCTACAACTTTTGTTTCTGTCCTGAAGCATGGGAGAATGACTACCTCAATGGCAGAACCACTGAGCAACCTAGGAAGCCCAATCTGTAGGAGATGGTTTAAATTACGAAGAATGTATGAACTGTCTTTAGAAGCAGCAAGGAGGTTCCTGGTCCTAACAAATTAGGTTTCAGTTAACAGAAGCAAAAGGACAGAATGGATGGTGACAACATTTACTTAGATGGTCAAACTGGGATAACCCACCAGATATGAGCCTTAAGTGGAAGGCCGCACAGCTCTGGATGACAACAAGGAAGTTTCCTGAGCATAACCTTGTATAATAATCTCACTGTTAGGCACAGATTTGTATTCCCCTCCAGTGTTACACCATTTGGTCTCCAAGTATACGAAAAGACACGAGTAAGCAGTGTTTGTCGTCTTGCATACTTATAGGTTCTGGGCAACCAAATCTGAACTTGGGATAACTTTATGAGAATAATTTCGGTAGAACTTGAATACTTTACTCGATTTGATTTTCTGTGGGTATTGTGAAATAAAACTTCATGTAAATGAACTAGTTGGAAGGTCATGGTGATAGATTATCCAATAGTGGTAGAAAATCCTATCCTCTGTGAGAAACTCTCTCCAAATACAGCCTCATCTTCTCTGTAGAAAGCTCAAGAGTTTCTCTATAAGAGAGAATTGTATTTAAATCATGACTCCTCCACCAAAGATAGAGATGTAAAGATGACCCTTTGTTAGAGGCTGTTCTGAGAATACAGAGCCATAGCTGAAACCCTGGTCTGTAGACTATTATAGCTCAATGTTTCAGTAAAGCATACTGCAAGTAGTTAAAATCTGGAAACCATAAGAATCAGAAGAGAGAATTTACGGAAGACAATATTGGCTAAACTCTCTGGCTTGAGTCAAATTACCTGGATTTGTATCCCATCTCCATTACTTATCAGTTGTGTGGCCTTGGGCCATTTATTTAACATGCATATTCTTCAACTCCCTCAATTATAATTATAAATCAACAAATACTCTATCAGTATCTATCTATCTATCAATCTCTCTCTTATTAAAGTGCTTGGAAAAAATATGAGCCAAGAGTAAATGCTTCACACAAATACAGCTGGCTTTTGAACAACATGGAGAACAGGGGATGCCAACTGTCTGTCCAGTTGAATATCTACATGCAATTTATAATCGGCCCTCTCAATACCATGTTCCTCTGTTTCAGTGATTCCTCTATATCCATGGATTTGACCAAATATTGATCTTATATTACGGTAATATCTACTATAGGAAAAAAAGTTCTGTTTAAAAGTGTATCCAACCCATGCAGTTCAATCTTGTATTGTTTTGGGTCAACTGTATGGTTACAGTATATCACAGATGACGATGACATAGATTGTCATTGTCAAAGCTTCCAGCTTGCTGGAATCAACTTGTTCCATTATACCTAAAATTAACTTAAAAATAAGAAAAATGTTTTGCAAAACTTTTTTGTTGTGGCTCAATTGTTAAGTCTTGTCTGACTCTTTGCAAACCTGTACACTACAGCATACCAGGCTTCCCTGTCCTTCACTAACTCCTGGAGCTTGCTCAAACTCATTTCCATTAATTCAGTGATGCTATACAACCACCTCAACCTCTGTCACTCTGTTCTCTTCCTTTCTTCAGTCTTTCCCAGCATCGAGATCTTTTCCAATGAGTCAGTACTTCCCATCAGGTGGCCAAAGAATTGAAGCTTCAGTATCAATACTTCCAATGAGTATTCAGGGTTGATTTCCTTTAGGATTGACTGGTTTGATCTCCTTGCTGTCTAAGAGTCTCTCAAGCATCTTCTCCAACACCACAGTTCAGAAGCATCAATTTTTCAGTGCTCAGTTTTCCTTACGGTCCAACTCTCACATCAATACCTGACTACTGGAAAAACCGTAGCTTGACTAGATGGACCTTTGCTGGCAAACTGATGTCTCTGCTTTCTAATACTCTTAAGTTTGTTATAGCTTTTCTTCCAAGGAGTAAGCATCTTTTAATTTCATGGCTGTAATCACCATTTACAGTGATTTTGGAGCCCATGAAAATAAAGTCTGTCACTGTTTCAATTTTTTCCCCATCTAGTTGCCATGAAGTGATGGGACTGGATGTCATGATTTTAGTTTTTTGAATGTTGAGTTTTAAGCCAGGTTTTTCACTCTCCTCTTTCACCATGATTAAGAGGCTTTTTAGTTCCTCTTCACTTTCATCCATTTGGGTGATAATAAATACATATCATTAGGGTATATGTACACATCTTAGGTTGTTGATATTCCTCTTGGCAATCTTAATTCCAGCTTGTGAGTCATCCAGCTCAGCATTTCAAATTAAGTACTTTGAATGTAAGTTAAATAAGCAGGGTGACAATATACAGCCTTGATATAAAACTTTTCCAATTTGGAACTAGTCTGTTGTTCCATGTCTGGTTCCAACTGTTGCTTCTTGACTGCATACAGGTTTCTCAGGAGGCAGGTAAGGTTGTTTGGTATTTCAATATCTTTAACACTTTTCCACAGTTGGTTGTGATCTGCACAGCCAAAGGGTTTAATAGAGTCATTGAAACAGAAATGGATGTTTGTCTGGAATTCCCTTGCTTTCTCTATGGTTGTTGGCAATTTGATCTCTGGTTCCTCTGCCTTTTATAAATCCAGCTTGTACATCTGGAAGTTCTTGGTTCATGTACTGTTTGTTGAAGCCTAGCTTGAAGGATTTTGAACATTACCTTCCTAGCATATGAAATGATCAAAATGGTGCAATAGTTTGAACATCCTAAGGCATTGACCTTCTTTGGGATTGAAGTAAAAACTGACATTTTCCAGTCCTCTGGCCACTACTGAGTTTTCTAAATATCCTGGCATATTGAGTGCAGCACTTATAACATCATCTTTAGGGTTTGAAATAACTCAACTGGAATTCCAATCTCCACTAGCTTTGTTTATAGTAGTGTTTCCTAAGGCCCGGTTGACTTCATAGTTCTTTACACTTCACACATTTATTTATTTATTTTTAATTTTATTTTTACTTTATTTTACTTTACAATACTGTATTGGTTTTATCATACATTGACATGAATCCACCACGGGTGTGCACACATTAATTTAAAAATAAATAAAATGCCTTGCAAAAAAAATTAATAATAAAAGCCATAATAGTGATATGTCCTATGGGTTGCTAATTGACAAATAGCCTTCTTGTTGCTGAAAATGTTCTATATCCTGATAGCTGTATGGATATACACATATGCAAAAATTCATCAGATTGTATACTTAAGTAATGTACACTTGACTATGACTGCATTGTACCTCAAGTAGGAGAAGTGAACATTCCTTGAAGTGTCTTCTCCACAATGAGAAATGCAAATACCCCCATTCTACTGACCTCATAATTCTCAGGAAGCTCGTGTTTCTCCAGTAACCTCATACTTCATATTTATGCTTCTGTGAGATCCCTGATTCTCTCACCATCCACTCTAGATGGTATTCATATCTCTCCACTCAACATGGTTATTGAGTCAAACAAGCAGGAAAATGACCTTTTCTTGATTTTAACAAAGCAGTGTTCATAAGTGGTAAGGAACAAACAACAGGGAATTTTGATAATTATTATACATCTTAACACACAACTTAGAACACTAGATGTTCCTATTTGCAAGGTCCCTTGTGTATACTTGCCCTTGACAATTATGACCTGTTTCCCCCTAGGATTCAATCTCTTAGCATCTTGCTTTATATTTTTCATCAAAATGTCACTTTTCTTTCTATTTCCTTGATTCCTTCACCTCTGTGCTGCCTGAATGCAAAACTGAAAACTTGTCTTACTTCACCATTTAATGTAACTTAACTATCTCTTCTTGCCTCTAATCATAGGCTGACAAAGTCTATCCTTGGCCAAACCATAGTCAGGCTTTTCTGAATTCTCTTCCCAATTCTCTTTTAAACTTTTGGACTTTTGTGTCAGTTTTTACATCACCCAGTTCCAGCCAGAATTCTGCACAGTTGACTTAACCTGATTCCCCACATACACAATATCAGATCACTCTTTATATCTGATCAGGTTTCATACCCACCCTACCTCAAAGTAATATTTGATAACTATGGCCGGCCTTCAGTAAGAATCCAGTCAGGTTGGTCAAGCTAGAAATTTGCCATTACCTTCAATCACATTCGTTGGCAATAGATTCCCATTTCTCCTTGTAATCAGAGTTGAGCTGAAATCTTTCTACTACACTGAATAATGCCACCTTGAGTAGTCTCTACAGAGAAGGCAATGGCAACCCACCCTAGTACTCTAGCTTGGAAAATCCCAAGGGTGGAGGAGCCTGGTAGGCTGCAGTCCATGGGGTCACAAAGAGTCAGACACGACTGAGCGACTTCCCTTTCACTTTTCACTTTCATGCATTGGAGAAGGAAATGGCAACCCACTCCACTGTTCTTGCCTGGAGAATCCCAGGGATAGGGTAGCCTGGTGGGCTGCCTGTCTATGGGGTTGCACAGAGTCGGACACGACTGAAGCGACTTAGCAGCAGCAGCAGCAGCAGCAGCAGCAGCAGTCTCTATACCTATTGCAATAGTCCTGAATAAAATCTGCCTTACCATTTTAACTCATCAGGAAACTCTTTTCTTTAACAAGGCCATGTGCTTAAGTGCTATTTTTCTCCAAAATAATGTATCAGGGTTGTGTTGTTTGTTTGTTTTTTTAAGAAAAGCAACAGATATGTGTTTTTAGAAAAAAGTATCAATTATCTCTATTCATTCAGCATTTTATTGCAATAGTGTTACTTCTTAGGAAAGATTCCATATTCACTGGGTACAGTGTTATTAATAATATACAATCCCTAACAGACCCATATTTTAAATTTAAATATATGCTATATACAGTATAAACTATATAGACTACATATATGCTATAAAATGTCTATATGTAAACATATGTGTATATATAAACATAAAGTAATTATATATATATATGCCAAAGTTTCTTGATTTAAAAATACCTATTTTCATTTTAAAATATTTGAAATTGGGATTTATTTATAATTTTTGTGAAAAATAAAAATGCAGCCATTAGGCAGAGTAGTGTGTGGTGAAATTTTTGTCTTGCCTATGAGCATACCAGTTTGTTATATTCATATTATTGTTACCTGAGTTGGATTACTTTGATTGTTAACATTGCACGGTTAAATTCTGACTTAAATTTGGATACCTAATTGTCATTTAAAGTGTCTTCAAGAAGATTATACAGTATTACAAAGTTTGACTGAAATGAAAAGTTATTGTGTGTGTCAAAGATTACCTATCATACAGCAGGCACTGCAGTGAGAGTCAGTAGATCCCGTCAAATTTCTGGGAATAGATAATCGTATTTTCAGCCCAAGAAGAGGTTAGTGTGCCCAATTTATACACCATGAAGGACTACCTACTCAGGAACATATAACATCTATCTGTCAAAAGCCTTTGGCTGACTTGCAAAAGTACTATTTCACTTCCCATAATGTGTAATCTAGTTACAGAAATTTCAGAATGTCAAGTCCATCCAAATGTAGAAAATCTCAAGTATTTTTTTATTTCGCTCAAAATTATTATATCAGCCTGAAATATGACAAAATGGTCTGGACGACAAGCAGAATTTATGAAAAACAATATACTGTCACCATGATATTACGCACACTGGTTGGAGTCTAAAAGTGAATCTTGCATAAGACTTTTTACAATGCAAAGAAGATTTAGACTAAAATGTTGAAGGTCATTCTTAAGAAGAGTATTGTTTGTAATTGTGTAGATAAATTTATACTACTATTGTTTCATTTGATAAAAATTAAGTTCATTATACATATATTTTCTCTATCCCTTTGCTCTGAGTTCTGGTTAAATTGATGGTGAATTTCAGAAGTGCTGGCATCTTAGAATCAAATAAATAAAATTTTTCATATTAATGTGGAATATATATAAGACAAACTACCAGGCTGCTGAAAACGTAGATGGGAGGGAGAGAGAAAAAGAAGGAAAAGTACCAAGCTCCTCTTTTATTTCTATATTTTTTATCAGGACCTTTTTAGTGTGTCATCAGTTCAGTTCAGTCGCTCAGTCGTGTCTGACTCTTTGCGACCCCATGAATCGCAGCACGCCAGGCTTCCCTGTTCATCGCCATCTCCCAGAGTTCACTCAGACTCACGTCCATCGAGTCCGTGACGCCATTCAGCCATCTCATCCTGGGCCGTCCCGTTCTCCTCCTGCCCCCAATCCCTCCCAGCATCAGAGTCTTTTCCAATGAGTCAACTCTTCGCATGAGGTGGCCAAAGTACTGGAGTTTCAGCTTTAGCATCATTCCTTCCAAAGAAATCCCAGGGCTGATCTCCTTCAGAATGGACTGGTTGGATCTCCTTGCAGTCCAAGGGACTCTCAAGAGCCTTCTCCAACACCACAGTTCAAAAGTATCAATTCTTCGGTGCTTAGCTTTCTTCACAGTCCTACACTCACATCCATACATGACCAAAGGAAAAACCATAGCCTTGACTAGACGGACCGTAGTTGGCAAAGTAATGTCTCTGCTTTTGAATATGCTATCTAGGTTGGTCATAACTTTCTTTCCAAGGAGTAAGCGTCTTTTAATTTCATGGCTGCAGTCACCATCTGCAGTGATTTTGGAGCCCCAAAAAATAAAGTCTGACACTGTTTCCACTGTTTCCCCATCTATTTCCCATGAAGTGATGGGACCAGATGCCATGATCTTCGTTTTCTGAATGTTGAGCTTTAGGCCAACTTTTTCACTCTCCTCTTTCACTTTCATCAGGAGGCTTTTTAGCTCCTCTTCACTTTCTGCCATAAGGGTGGTGTCATTTGCATATCTGAGGTTATTGATATTTCTCCTGGCAATCTTGATTCCAGCTTGTGTTTCTTCCAGCCCAGCATTTCTCTTGATGTACTCTGCATAGAAGTTAAAGAAGCAGAATGACAACATACAGCCTTGACGTACTGCTTTTCCTATTTGGAACCAGTCTCTTGTTCCATGTCCAGTTCTAACTGTTGCTTCCTGACCTGCATACTCAGGTAGTCTAGTATTCCCATCTCTTTCAGAATTTCCCACAGTTTATTGTGATCCACACAGTCAAAGGCTTTGGCATAGTCAATAAAGCAGAAATAGATGTTTTTCTGGAACTCTCTTGCTTTTTCGATGATCCAGCAGATGTTGGCAATTTGATCTCTGGTTCCTCTGCCTTTTCTAAAACCAGCTTGAATGTCAGGGAGTTCACCATTCACGTGTTGCTGAAGCCTGGCTTGGAGAATTTTGAGCATTACTTTACTAGCATGTGAGATGAGTGCAATTGTGTGGTAGTTTGAACATTCTTTGGCATTGCATTTCTTTGGAATTGGAATGAAAATTGACCTTTTCCAGTCCTGCGGCCACTGCTGAGTTTTCCAAATTTGCTGGCATATAATTGATATTATCAGATATTTTGATCAAATCCCACAGATTTTAATTTCTACCCTGTGTTTGATAGACAGAGTGCTTGTTTCCCCTCAAAATTTGTATGTTGAAATCTAATACCAAAGGAAAGGTATTTGAAGGTAGGGTCTTTAGGAGATGATGTGCTCATGACAATGGAGGCTTCATGAATGAGCTTTGCGGCTTTGTGTGAGACCTCAGAGAGATCCCTGGCCCCTTTTACCACGTGAAGACACAGAGAGAAAGTGCCATCCATAAACTAGGAAGCAGGCTCTCTCACTAGACCCTGGGTCTACTGGTACCTTGATCTTGGACTTCGTCCTGAGAACTGTCAAAAATTAATTTCTGTTCTTTAAGCTACTCAGTGTATCATAGTTTTTTTTTTTTATGGCAGCCTGAATGATCTAGCAACTATGGTAAAAAGTGTTGGAACACAAACGATATTAGACACATCTCATTTGCCCATAAGGAACACACACAACTGACCTCTGAATGAATAAGCAGAAATACCAGGAGGGCATATCTACAGGAAAGAAGAGGTTACTGTTGGCCATTAACATAAAGGCTCTGTGAAGAAGTTACTCCTCAAGACTTTGGAGATAAAAGAAGAAATAATGAAATTATGGAAAATGTACACTAGCTGCTTTTAACATGCCCAGGGTTTGAGGGAACAATCATTATGGTTGGAATGGTTTAAAAAGACAATATTAGCAATTTCCTAAAGCATAATTAATCTGGGCCTATATTTTCATTATTCCTGGATTTGTCCATAATAATAATAGCTACTTTAAATAGCCATTAAATCTTTCAAGTGGCAAAATAAACTTATTGAGTGTATTTACATTCATTTTATTAGTAAGGATGCTGCGACATACTAACTGATCTAAAGCCGTTCAGTCAGTAAAGAATAAAGATATTATGTAGAGATTTTACTTCTCATCCTCACTTGCTGTAAATTCTCTAAAGCACCAGTTTTCAAAATTTGTGAGTTTATGGTCTCAAGATGCTTTTACATTCTTAAAAATTATTAAAAACTTCAAAAACCTTTGGTTTATGTGGGCCCTATCAATATTTGCTATATTAAAGATGAAAACCAAGAATTTAAAAATAATTTGTTAATATAGTTTAAAATAACAATCAACAGCCTATTATATCAGCATGAATAATGCAATTTTATGAAAGATAACTATGTTTTTAAAAACTTAATAAAATGGACTAGTTTACATTTTTGCACTTTTGAAAAATATGACATAAGATATATATAAAATATTTTAAAATATAACAATATAAGACAGTTAAGCTGTCATACCTGCCTCTGTATTCAATCTGTTTTGATATGTTGTTTGCATTGAACTATATGAAGAAAATTCAGCCTCACACATATGCATAGTTGGAAAATGGAAGAATATTTTAATAGCTTTTTTCAGATAATTGATACTGCCCCATAACTAGACAAGTGGAGTTTTTAAAAGGTTATTTGCAGTGTAGCATCTGAAAACATGTTGATGAACCTTTAGTGTTACGTTAAAATCTGTTGGTCTGTTCTTTACTTTGATGGATTTTTGACCCATGCATGATTTTATATTAGACATTAGGCATTTAGAAAAATATTGATTCATTGAGTTATGCAGATCTTTTAAATGTCTATATGTCATTACATAAGATGAAGAAATTGCATTTACTAGCAATACTCTTATCTCAGTAGAAAGTCTTCTGGTATTAGAAGATGTCAAGTTGACAGTAGTGAAACAAGTTTCCTAAATACCAACTTTACTTGAAGTTTGAATTTTACCAGTGGCAACAAATACTATTAGTGTTTTCTTTGAAATGACAGGTTTACTTCTTTATTTTCAAGAAAAGGTCTACCAAATAAATAAGTCTACATAATCATAATTTTGTTTGCCAATTGGTCTTTCACGGATAAATGGTGTCCCTTGAAAACATGACTCATTCAATTCATACGTCAGTCAAACCAGTGCTTCCATCACTGAGTCAACCATCATACTTCAAAACACAACAGGAAAGTATCTAATTCATTGTGTAAATAAGCAAAATATATGTTCTCTGGATTCAAGATTTAATGAAACTAATGATTTTTACTACATCATCAAGGATATACTTAAGTGAATTAATTTCAAAAAATAAAAGCGACTAAAAAATGATGCTAAAAGGACGCAATGATGCTTGCATAGTTTGGTACCATTGCCTTACTTCATGCTAACAGTCGCCGACTTTAAGCACCACTGATTTTGCACCAGCAGTACAAGTGTCAGCACAGTTTAAAAGGAAAATGATTTCTTAGCATTAGCAATATTTTCTAGTAATTAGTACTATTTCTTAGTAACTAGTACTATTATGAAAATAGTCTTGACCTCACGAAGAGCCTGAAAGTCACAAGGACATTCATGGGTCTACAGGTCACACTTTGAGATGTCCTATCTTAGTGTAAAGCACAGCAGATCCTGTATATATATGTTCATAAATGTTTGTATAAAAATGTTTATAAAATAAAAATATTTTAAAAACCCTAAAGGGAAATAACCCAATAATAAATTTTAAAGGATCATTAGATGGCAAAAATATAAACCAAAAGAAAAACTACTAATACATTGTGTATTTAACCTTTAAAACATTAATTAAAAGTAAATTTTCTTGGAAAAAATATTTCAAAAATTTAGAGTAAGTGAGACTTTAGTTATGATATCCTATGAAATAGTACATTTATAAATTGCTTCTTCCCCTTCCAACCCATAAACCAAACCATACTTTGAATCTATCAATATGGAATTCAAGTCTGATAGATAATTTTAAATAGCTCAGAAAACACTGTGAGAAGATTGACGTATTTCTGGAAGGAAAAGGAATTAGTTTCTGTGATGCATAAATAAGATATGGTATTAAGAATGTTAACAGTTACTGTTTATTGCTTTCTAGGTATTATGCAGATTAATCCCACATTATACTTGTATCTTAGCCTCAGAGAAGAGAACAGGTTTAGGTCATCTGTGCTCTGGCAAGAGTGAGGAAACCAAGAGTCCAAATCCATGGGTCTCCCTGACTCAAAGCCTCACCCTGAAAATCAAGGAGGAAACACATCTTGCTGCCTTCCACAAACCTTATATTTCCAATCTGAAATATAAAACATGTAGCAATAATGACTAAAGAGAAAGACATCTTAAAATCTTTTTCTAAAATATGCACTGAGCCAGCTTTCCCTTGTAAGAAAAGGATGAAGTAGAATATTGCACATCTAATTAGCAATCTTAAGAAAGTGAATTAACACCTTCCTTCTGATATGTTGCAAGCCAGACATAGTTGAATCCCCATCTTTCAGAGCTTTGGAGCCTGATATGGAGAGGTCAGTAATAGCAAATTTCTGGGATGCATGGTGCAAGGCATCACCTAAGGCATCTTGGTGGGAAACAGATTTCTCCATAAAATGAAAGAGGGAACACAAAAGCAGATCAAACACCCAGGGTAGTTAGTCTTCCCACTAGCTTGTCAATTCCTTTGAGGTGGGAGTTTTATATAATCCATTTGTGAATTTCTGTAATGGCAGAATGCTCAAACATGTGGAAGGCACTCAATATTTATATTTTTTTTTCAAAGAAAATTGATTGGGAACAGAAGTTTACTGTTATAAAAAAATATAACCCATGTATTTGAGTGTTGCGATGGTGGTCATGGTTTACTCTCTAAGTCATGTTCTACTCTTGTGACCCCATGGACTGTAGCCTGCCAGGCTCCTCTGCTCATGGATTTCCCCGGCAAGAATACTGCCATGAGTTGCATTTTCCTTCTCCAGGGGATCTTCCTAACCCAGGGATTGAACCCAGGTCTCCTGTATTGCAGGCAGATTCTTTATCAACTGAGCCACCAGGGAAGCCCGTATTTAAGTGTTAGTATCTTCTAAATCTTGTCCTAATCTTGTATCAGGCTGTTGGCAATTAGTAAATTCTCAAAAACTGTTTATTGTGAAATTAGTAAAATTATTTGCTCAAATAGAACCTGATGTCATAGATGCTTCTTAGAGCTTTTTCATCAGTGAATTAAGCTGTGCGTCTTGTAGGAAACATCTGTCCCTGGAAGCTTTGTCAATTCTTTCCTCATAGAGGAGACAATGTATTTCACATACAAGAGCACACTCATACTCACACATGCATGCACACATATATGTATGGGCATGTACATATACACATATATTTTCTATATGTATTCACATATACATTTTATGTGTGTGAGAAATGGAGTATTCCTGCCAAATCAGTAAACAAGTGTGCCACCGTCATCAATGAATCAGACCCTCCTAATGTGCATTTCTAAGCCCTAAGGGCACTTACAAAAGAGAAAAACACTTGCAGTCTGGCAGTCATTAGGCTGCAGCCACTCCCTACAGTAAGCTCTGAGTAACTCAGGATGTGAAAATGCAGGATACTGGCTCCAGATAGCTGAGATGCATATGAAAGGAATGAGTCCAGTGATCCCAGGCTCTTGCATCTTCCCATACATAGCAAAGCACTACAGTGCTTAAGTTGGGATATCTGGTTTTCTTTAATTCACAAAAATAGTTTTGATGTTCAGACTACCTGGCCTTTGTAGCAAACTTCTATATAACCTGACTTCTCCTCCACCTCCTCAGATTGTTCTCTGAGTTACTTAAGATGCTATCTCCTGGGACTGAAGTCCTAAAAATTCCTACTGAATAAAACATAACTCTCGACATTTAGGTTGTGACTTTTTTTTTTAAATTGACATGTATATATTTATTGTAACACAAAAGTACGGCTGATATTGTGTGTAGCACTTCTTCTTTAATGTGCGTGTGCGTGTGCGTGTGTGTGTGTGTGTGTGTGTGTGTGTTAGTTGCTCAGTCATTTTTGACTCGTTGCAACCACATGGCTTCTCTGTCCGTGGAATCCTCCAGGCACGAATACTAGAGGGAATTGCCATTCCCTTCTCCAGAGGAACTTCTTTAACATACCCATCCATAAAAAGTTGCTATGTAAAACTAAACCAAAGAGGTTCTAAAAACCTAAACCATTAACCTACACTGTATGTTTCCTTGGTTATCATCTTAAAAAGTCTTCCCAGGCAATCCCTACTTATGCAAGGAATCATTGTCATTAAATCGGCAGCAGTCACCTGAAATATGGCACAGTGATGACAGGGGAATGTGTCTTCCATCTTTCCTGCCTAACAAACTTTCATATTAATGGAAAATATTTTTCACATTATATATTTCTACAAATTTGATTCTATTTCCTCCTAAGTATCTATATCAAAAGATTCTCTCCACCCACAGAAATGTTTCATAGAATAGATCATGTAGTCATCTTCTGCGCTGTCACTGAAGATTGTCTTGTCTCTAATTTATCCTGGAGTCTATCCTGGAGGCTTCCAAGCTGCCCACTACCATGCTCTGCTCTGTGACTCATGTCCTTCTCCTCAGAGGTCCCTCGCAGCACAGGACCTCATGGCCCACAAATTAGCAGATCAGCCTGCTGAGATTTCTTATTTGGAAACTATGGTTTATTTACCTAATTCATGGACAGTTCTCCTATTTATTAACCTGATAGTCTCTGGAAACACACTGATAAAAATATGAATTCAAATTCCAGCTCAGTCATTTCTAGCTTCTTTAATCACCGGTACATTACTTAACTGCTCTAAGATTCATCTTTCTCATCTGAAAAATGGCTATAAATATAATACCTATTTTATTTCTCTGTCTTCAAGATAATTAAATTAGATATAAAGAGTGCTTGATATAGTGCCTGGTACAAAGTCAGTCCTCAATGCTAGTTGCTGTAATAGCCAAGAGAGGATAGGGTAGGTTAGGCTGTGGAAATATACAGCCTCTGAAATCTCAGATTAACCCAACAAAGGGTTGTATCTTGGTCAAGTACAATTGGTGTGAGTTGGGAGGCTTTTCCCAGCATTTCTCTGAGTGATGACTCAGGCACTCTGCCTGCTCCCAATCAATATACCATCTTTATTGTGTCTTCTGAGGTCACCACAGAAAGTAAAAAGAGAAATAAAGAACTGTATAGGATTTTTCTCAGTCCAGTTTGGAAGTTATTTGAATCTGTTTTACCCTCATTCTATCTGCCAGACGTCAAATAACCACACACAAGGGAAGCAGTGAAACGCGGTCCTCCTTTATTCCCTACACATGTATGCAAAGGATGCTGGGAAACGTAATCATCTTATGAGTGTCCCAGGAATGCAATGATACGGTAAACCATTGTTCTCAGTGTTTATGGCAGCATTTTCCCTGCCATAGTTACTAGTATTATCACTCTTGGAGTTACATCACATCTACATTAACTTTTTTTTTTATCCAAAGGTGATTAACTATAGTAAAATATTGCAATGATGTGTCATGCATAATGATAAGATATGTTAGCTGCTCAGTCATTCTCATCAGCAAGATTGCTGGTCATTCCAGTAAGTGCACAATGGTGCAACCCTATATTTTATGGAATTAGTTTTTGGATTCTAGTTGTAACACTATGCCCAGGCTTTACTCTCTTTAGAATATCTTTTTGAATGTACTCAGAGTTCCCAAAAAGTGCAGTTAAATTTACTCTTCTAATATAAGTGGAACTAAAAGGGATTACTGATGAATCTTAGCTGGGTAGATAAATGGCATTACCATGAATCAATTTGTGATGGTATATAGAGAATGAGAATAAGATGAAGCCAAATATCTGAAATTGACATTCTGATTCTATCTCTTATTAACTTAATAACTCAAGATTTGTGTTTCAGTTTCCTTAAATGTACTTTAGATCTTTATAAAATGTGAAAATAAGGCAAGCAGTGCTAATAGTTATCATCCTGTTTGGTACCAAGCAATGTATAGATATTACCATATTTAATCATTAGAAAAACACTATTAAGTAGATACTATTTATGTTCATCTTTTACACAAAAGTAAGCCAAAGTTAAATAACTCACCCATGGTCACACTACAGGATTTTAACCCAGATGTGCATGACTCCACAGTCCAGAATCCATCATGCTGCTTCTTAAAGAGCTCTATCATATGTAAAATTAGCTGTGCTATTGTTATTGTTATGGTTATAATTTTACCAACAACCTTGGCTTTTTTCATTTTGTGTTGAGAAGACTTTCTTTTTTTAGTCATTTAAAGCAGTTTTTGCTATAAACCACTTGGAAAATGAAAAGGCAGATAATTCAAGACACTGATACAGTTTATAGAATCAGCAAAACTATAGAGAACATTTAATTTGCAATTCAAATGGCACTTCTGGTGCTACATATGTGATACAATAATAAATATTGAGTGTAGCTAGGTTCCTGCCTGATACCTTCTGCTTCAGGTAGGCTAAAAGTCAAAGCCAGATCACCTTCATTAGAATGTTAAGTAGGTTTATACTGTTTCCTTTCCTTTATAAATTTGTTTTCTGAAATCTCCAATTTCATTCCAGGATTTTAAACATTATTCACCAACAGTTTCCACCCCACAGTTTGAGAGAAAGAGAGAGAGGCAGAAAGCACTCTATGAACCACTATATTTTTCTAATTCTGACTCTATGACATTCTACATCAACACATTTTTCTCTTCTACTGTGAGTAAAACAGCTTTAAGGAAGAGAGAATAGACGTTTCTATCAAGATAGTGGATAAGAGGATGTAGAGCTCAGCTTTCCTCAGGAACACATCAAAAATACATCCACACATGGAATAATTATCACTAAATATTAACTGGTAACTGGCAAAAGGATTCCTGCACCATGAAAACTGTAAGAAAGATACACACGTAATCAGGCAGGAAGGGGAAAAAAAAGTGAATGGGTTAAGAACCTGGCCCCTGGGAAGGGACTTTAAAAAAAGGGAGGGGAGACCCCATGAATGGACACCTGTCATGGGGAGTGAACAGTCTGAGACAGATTGGATGCCCCAGTCTTGAGGTCTTATATGAGGAAAACCTACCCCCTGGCATGGCTGGAAGACCACTGGGATGGACAGAGGAACTTCAGAAAGCCTGAACTCCACTTGTGAGAAGACTGCTTGCAGGCTAGCCCCCAAGACAGGGAGGAGAGAAGTCTCTTCTACTCGCCACCTGGCTTCCTCCTCCTGCCCACCATGGGCCCCAGCCCGAGTGGAGTGAACGCTCTGCTGCTATTCCAGTCCATGTTACGGTGCAGCACTGGAGCTGTGGTAGCCACAACTGAGGGAGAACTTGACTGGGGGGCATAGAGGTGATCTGGTCTGGGGGTAGAGCCTGGGAGGGGCAGCAGCGACCAATGTTGGCATTTACTCAAGCAGCAAGTCAGAAGTAGTCCAGACCTCTGAGGGCAGCTACCACAGCTCATCTCCCTGATACCGTGATCAGAGTAGCTGTGAGCCCTACCTGCACTGCAGATTGATTCTACAACTAGGCCGAGGTGGTGGAAGCTAGGGGCAGTGATTGGTTATGATTGGTTATGGGACAAAGAGGACTTGCACTGGAGGCTGCCTCTGAACAGAGCTGTGGCTGCTTGCCCAGGCCCTGAACTGCCAAAGCAATCTTGAAAAAAATGAACAAAGCTGGGCGTATTATCCTCACTGACTTCAGACTATATTACAAAGCTACAGTTATCAAAACAACACTGTTCTGATACAAAAACAGACAAATCAATGAACAGAACAGAGAATCTAGAAATAAGCCCATACATCCATGGTCAGTTAATCTATGCCAAAGGAGGCAAAATATACAGTGGGGAAAGACAGTCTCCTCAGTAAGTGATTCTGGGAAACTGGGACAGCTCTTTGCACAACAATACTATTGGAACACCCTTCACAGTGCATATAAAATGAAACTCAAGATGGATTATAGACCTATAGATAAAACTGGAAATCATAAGATTCCTAGGAGAGACTATATGCAGAACATTCTTTGACATAGGTTGCAGCAATATTTTTGGATATGTCTCCTAGTGCAAAAGAAATAAAAGCAAAAGGAAACAAATTGAACCTATTAAACTAAAAGCATTTGCACAGCAAAGAAAATTATCAAAAAATCTAAAAGGCAACTTACTGAATGGGAGAAAATATTTGCAAATCATATGATGAAAAAGTGGCCAATATCAAAAAATCTAAATACCTCATACAATTCAAAACCAAAAAAGTCAAACAGTCCAATAAAAAGATGAGCAGAAGAACCTGAATAGAGATTTTTATAAAGAAGGCATACAAACGGCCAACAGGCACATGAAAATATGCTCAATGTCTCTAATCATTGGAAAAACACAAATAAAACAATAATGAGATATCACCTCACACCTCTCAGAATTGACTATCATCAAAAAGTTTACAAATAACAAATGTTGGAGAAGAGTGGAGAAAAGGGCCCCCTTGTATGTGGTTGTTGGGAAGGCAAATTGGTACAGCCCTGATGGAAATTAGTATAAAACTTCCTCCTAAACTAAAAATAGAACTACCATGTGAGTGTTGGGTATATATGACTCCTGGGTATATATCTGGAAAAAATGAAAACACTAATTCCAAAAGATATATGAACCCCAATGTTCATAGCAGCACTATTTACAATAGCCAAGATGCGAAATTAATCTAAGTGTTCATCAACAGACAAATGGATAAAGAAGAATATACACTGGAATATTATTCAACCATAAAAATAACGAGTTTCTGCCATTTGCAGCAATGCTTATGGACCTAGCAAATAGTATGCTTAGTAAAATAAGTCAGAGAAAGACAAATACTATATCACTTATATGTGAAATCTAAAAATAATACAAATGTACAAAGCAAAACAGTAATAGGCTCACAGGAATAAGAAAATAACTAGTGGTTATCAATGAGGAGGAGGAAGTGGTAAGGTGTATGTTGGGGTATAGGATTAAGAGAAACAAACCACTAGGTATAAAATAGATAACTAAAAATGTTTGGGAACGCATGTAAGAAATAAAGATTTTAAAATTTAAAAAATAAAAAACTAAAAAAATTTTTTAAAAAAATAAAAATGATATATTGCATAGCACAGGGAATTGCAGCTATTATAATAAGTTTTAATGGAGTATAATCTGTAAAAATACTGAATCATTATGCTGTATACCTGAAACTAATATAATATTGTAAATCAATGATACTTCAAAAAATAAATAATAAAAATCCATCTTCTAGGATTGCTAGAGGAATTAAGATTATGTTCTCTAGGTTTCAGATCACCTACAGTTTCATACAAAGTTTTCAATAAATTATTATTACTTAAAACAGTAAAAAGGAGAGCAAAGTAAGAGAGAAAGAGATGAAAGAGAGTGAGAGAGAGAGAGAGACTGAGAGAGGGAAAAAGAGAGGAGAGAGGCTTATTTCAAAGAGCTCTGATCTTTTCACCAAATCTCATCTTTCATCACTCATCTGCCTTAGCCATAATGACGTGTGACAGGTCAGCAAAGAATCCACAAATCCAAATGGTGAACACGTTTGGGTCTGACAACAGTTTATTTCACAGACTGTTAAGATATTACAAGTTTGAACCCATATTCCTGAGAAATATCATCATATAAATTCCTAATAAATTCATATAATTACAGTGTCTTTGACAATGATTTTATTTGTGACTGGTTACCTGTGCGTGATATCAGATCCTTAACGAAAGACCACGTTTAGAAATTTCCTAGTCTAGGAAGAAGAAGAGGGAGAAAACCATTTTTAAAAAGTCTTTCATATGTTGAAAATATGAGATTTTGATAGCTCATGAAAATATATCTTCCTTTACATAATAGCATAGGCAAGTGGTGATCTCAAGGTATCTAGTTCTCACGTAATTAAACTGAGACTCAGAGCATAGCAGCTCAGTGCTTGAGGGCTGGGGCAGGCTTTGCACCTCCTCTCCTTTCGCACCTGCATGTACACAGTCTGGCTGCTGCAGTAACCTCAATCGCATTTCCCCATCTTGAAAAGTTATTTCTCATTAAACTTACTAATATGTTCAGCTTCCTCATTCTCAGTCTTCATCATTCAACAATTTTAAAGCAAATGTATGTGTGTGTGTTTTGTATACATACAAAAAGACATATTTACACTTTTATCTGGCAGAAATTTTCGTATAATAAACTATTGCATTCAGGTTCGTTAAGGAGAAAAAAATGGAAGAGGGGAATTTTTGGATTAAAAAGTTGGAAAACAAGGACATGTAGATGATCCTTATTTTCTTAAAACTTACTCAAAGAAAAATAGCCTTTGTAGAACACATTTCATGTGCAAGGACTGCATTTGCAAACATCTGTTTTTCTGTCTTAACACCAGTCTTATAAGGTGAGCATTTTTATGCCCATCTTCATAAACAAAGAAGTTGTAAACTGTACAGTTGAGTAATATTTAGTGGAGCTGGGACTGAAACCAAGGTACACCTAATTCTTTGCAACATATTGTGCTGCCTCTTCTTTCTTATAGTTTTAACTAATAACACTGCTGGGATTAATGAGCTCCTTAACTTTATTACCTACCAAGTGAAGCAGCACATTTGTTTAACTATCCTCAATTCACCTCTTCCGAGCTTCATTTAGAATTTTCTTAAGTAATAAGATAGTATTTGCTCCTTCTAATTACCACATGTATTTGTAAATGCCAATCTGTAAATTTCTGCAATACTTTAATTTGAACTTGAAATAAACTTGCATTTTTAACCATGACATGTGGAGAATAAGTGAAATTTGTATTTTCATTAGATGAGTCCTCGTTTCCTTGGCTAATACTGTCTAGCCTTGATGATCTGTGGTCTTGGCAAACAACAAAAAACTATAAATTAGATCAATAAATGTCACAAGGTACAGTGGAATATTCTGATTTAGAGCCTTTTAAAAACAGAGTATTGTGTGCAGTGAACTAATTATTTCTATATTTTATGAATGAATTTTGTTTGTAATTTTTGTTTTTATTAAAGAAATTGATTGCATTTCATAATTTTTTGTTGCACTCTGTGCTCACCTAATGATATGCTGCTGAAAAGAAACACACAAAGGAGGTATCACTGGTTTCCATTTGGTTTTATAACAATGTGTAAAAATGTGGGGGGCTTTACATTGATTTAGCACCCTCAGTTCAGTTCAGTTCAGTTCAGTTGCTCAATCGTGTCTGACTCTTTGCGACCCCATGAATCGCAGCACGTCAGGCCTCCCTGTCAATCACCAACTCCCAGAGTTCACCCAAACTCATGTGCATCAAGGAGATGATGCCATCCAGCCATCTCATCCTCTGTCATCCCCTTCTCTTCCTATGCCCAATCCCTCCCAGCATCAGGGTCTTTTCCAGTGAGTCAACTCTTCACATGAGGTGGCCAGAGTATTGGAGTTTCAGCCTCAGCATCAGTCCTTCCAGTGAACACCCAGGACTGATCTCCTATAGAATGGACTGGTTGTATCTCCTCGCAGTCCAAGGAACTCTCAAGAGCCTTCTCCAACACCATAGTTCAAAAGCATCAATTCTTCGGAGCTGAGCTTTCTTCACAGTCCAACTCTCACATCCATATGTGACCACTGGAAAAACCATAGCCTTGACTAGACGGACCTTTGTTGGCAAAGTAATGTCTCTCCTTTTGAATATGTTATCAGGTTGGTCACAACTTTCCTTCCAAGGAGTAAGCATCTTTTAATTTCATGGCTGCAATCACCATCTGCAGTGATTTTGGAGCCACCCAAAAATAAAGTCTGACACTGTTTCCACTGTTTCTCCATCTGTTTGCCATGAAGTGATGGGACCAGATGGCATGATCTTCATTTTCTGAATGTTGAGCTTTAAGCCAACTTTTTCACTCTCTTCTTTCACTTTCATCAAGAGGCTTTTTAGCTCCTCTTCACTTTCTGCCATAAGGGTGGTGTCATCTGCATATCTGAGGTTACTGATACTTCTCCCGGCAATCTTGATTCCAGCTTGTGCTTCCTCCAGCCCAGCGTTTCTCATGATGTACTCTGCATAGAAGTTAAATAAGCAGGGTGACAGTATACATCCTTGACGTACTCTTTTTCCTATTTGGAACCAGTCTGTTGTTCCACATCCAGTTCTGTTGCTTCCTGACCTGCATACAGATTTCTCAGGAGGCAGGTCAGGTGGTCTGGGATTCCCATCTCTTTCAGAATTTTCCACAATTTATTGTGATCCACACAGTCAAAGGCTTTGGCATAGTCAATAAAGCAGAAATAGATGTTTTTCTGGAACTCTCTTGCTTTTTTGATGATCCCCTACCTTGGACCAAATTCATGGAGCTTCTCAAAGTTACATTCTTTCATCCTCCCAATACTTGTGTTTGACATTTTTATTTCCATTTAACAGATAGGGTCACAGTGGTTAAGTGATGTGTTTGAGATTAATCATTTAGTGAATATATTTGATCCCAAAGTCAAGAGAACGTATGCTCTTAAACAAGAGTTTCTCAAATGCATCACTGAAAACATTCCCATGTTGAAGGGGTGCAGAGGTCTACACTGAGGGTCTGGGGCTATAGACCAAAGGCAAACTTCACATTCAAAATACCTTTATAGTCTTGGGTATTGTTTAGCTATATATTCAAATATGTACATCTTCTTCCCCACGTTTATTTTAATATAAACAAAAGCTTGTGAATTACTTTTTTTTTCAATAAATGCCACAAAACAGTCACCTTGCTTTCTTATGGATTCCGAACCCTGCTTTCCAGAGGCAGCCTTCTGCCTGAGCCCTCACTCTTCTCTGTGAAACAGTCACTCCCTCCAGCATCAATGGGCCACTTCTGGTGCTGTTGGTCCCACTAATGGGAGCACTTCTGGTTAGTCCGCTTACAATATAGGATGCTAGCTGAGAAGTTTTCAGTACCAGCCTCCATCCTAACTTGTCAGTGTACCTTCAGGTGTCAGCTTAAGCTGCATCACAGCTGCCTCTATTCTGCCACAACAACTCTGTCCTTCACATCTTTCACTAGAAGTCATGAAGTCACAGGCAATTCAAGGAACTCGGCATTAGGTCAAACTTACGTCTTGTACACCTCTGGCCTGAAACTATATTCTTATTTTTAAGAATAACCATAATTACAAGAACTTTTGGATCATTACATGCATGGCAGGCACTTTCAAATGTAATCCTTATAGCAACTCTATACATATTATCATTATCTCCATTTTCAGATTAGACATCAAAATGAAAACAAAAGCTGCCACTTTGGCTTATAACTCCCCAAGGTCACAGTGTAGTAGGTAGAAAAAACAGTAAACACACACACACACACACACACCCATCTGGTCTACCTCCTAGTATACTGACATGATATCCACTGCTCTTGACAATATAGAAGGAATTATCAGCTTGACTCCATATTAATATCTGGACTTTACTCTGCCACTCTTCACTCTCCCAACCTTGCTTTTGTCCTCTCCAACCTACTTGTCTGCTAGACAGCTAGGAAGCTGTTGGATCTCTTCAATTATGGAGCCTACTCACATGCTTGAATCCTGAGTTCCAGCTGCATGAAAATTATTGGAAATAATGTTAATAACCAGCAGGAACATTTCCAGATATCAATGCAGAAGGCTCTCCACTATTTATGGAAGAATTTCTAATACTTCTAATCATTCATTGATTCAGTATACATTTATGGAGCACCTGCAATATACTATAGTGTAATAGTACGATAATATTCTCCTTCCATCTTTGTGCTGGCCCAGTGGATGTTCCTGGGCGCCCCCATCCACCTTGCTTCCCTTTAGTCAGCCTTCAGTGCTACAAGGAATGTTGAAGGCTTTGAACTTCATCTCCCATAACATAACTTGTCCACTACCTAACTAGGTCTAAGAATATCATTAGCAACATTACCCTCATTGGCATCATTTAATACGTAATAACAATTGTAACTTTAAAAGTTAAACCTACACTTGTGAACCTATTTCAAATTTAAGTGATATTGTACAAATTAGGGTAAGGCAAACATTAATCCATTTCACAGATGAGAAAATTTAACTTTAAAGAGGCTTTGCAATTTCATGCTGGACTTCTCTTGGGTCAGCTACCTTTTGTGGAAATGGTCTTTAGTAGAAATGGATGGGTCACACTGTGCCAGAATATGCAGAGAAAGTCACCTAACCCAAACTGAGTTATTCTGATTCTTTTTTTTTTTTTTTCATTCTCCCTAAAGGGAGAGATTGAGTGTCCCAGAAACCAAGTGGGGCATGTTTATTGCAGTATTTTCAAGAGAAAAGTCCAGGAATTCTCGTTACTGAGATCATTGAACAACTTTCCACTTCAGAGTCTGGAGTTGTTTAACTTTTAATGACACAAGATATTTTAATACCCTTCCATTAAATTGTTTTTAAAAGTGTAAAGTAGCTATTGTATTATGTCTAGCAAACTAAAAGAATTTAGCTAATATGATATCTTCTATTCTCATCTATTCCAGACCTTCTTCTTTGGCGCTACTAACATTTTGGATCACTCTTTGTTGGGTACAGTGATTGGGGTAGAAGCTGCCCTACGCATTGTAAGAGGTTTAGCCAAATTTGTGGCCTTAACCCACTAGATGCCAGTAGCAACCCCTGATCATAACAATCAAAACCCAAAAATTTCTCCAAGCAATGATAATTGTCACTGTAGGGAACGCAATCACCTTCTATTGAAAACCACTGATTCAGATTAAGAGGAAGCTGAACGTGTACAAAAAATACTATTTGTTTAACCTTTTTGTATCATTTGGCCTAGCCAGGTCCTTGGTAAGAATTCACATTTTAAAACTGGACAAGCAAGTTTGAATTCCAACTCTGCGTGCATGCACGCTAAGTTACTTCAGTCCGACTCTTTGCGATCCTATGGACTGTATCCCACAGGCTCCTCTGTCCATAAGAATATCCAGGCAAGAAGGAGTTGGTTGCCATGCCCTTTTCCAGGGGATATTTCTGATTCAGGGATTGAACCCAGGTCTCCTGCATTCCAGCCAGATTCTTTACCATCTAAGCCACCAGAGAAACCAAATCCCAGCTCTACCACTTACTGTATGACTTTGGGTAAATCAGTTAGACTCTCCTAGTCTCTGATTTCTCACTTTTAAAAAAGGAAAACTATACAAAACCGACTAAAAATCATGAAGATTTAATAGTATGACATATGTATGCTGCTAAGACACGTCAGTCATGTCCGACTCTGTGCGACCCCATAGACGGCGGCCCACCAGGCTCCCGTCCCTGGGATTCTCCAGGCAAGCATACTGGAGTGGGTTGCCACTGACTTATGTATAAAAACAGCCAAACATACCCCAGGGCATCATCTAGAGCTTGTTCAGGCTCTCTTTCCTCAGTACCAATCAGAGTGCATTCTGCTTAGAAAGAATTCAATCACCTTTCTTAAATGAATAAATCATGTAAAAGCCTATAGTTGTGCGCATGCATATGTACGTGGTCATTTCCAATACTTCTGTTTGCTTATCGTGAAATTTCAATTAAGTACGAGAGAGAAAAACTTCTGTTTGCTCACAAATATCAGGGCAATTAATAATTATGGAAAACAAATACCCTGGCTTTTAATAGCAAATTTAGCAAAATATTATATTTTCTCTGTTTGCCGTATGTAGATATGGCTTTCTAGGCAAACAGAAAGGTGTATGTGAATGACTTATGTGCAGAATTTCTTAAACAATAAAGTCATGATCTCCTCAATGCCTGAACACTTCCCAGCTAGTCAGCTGGGTACAATGACCCTTTAGTTCCCTCTACTGAAGTGTTCTCTTGCAATGGATTTTTCAGTTTCCCCAAGAAATATGTTAGAATCAAAAAAGGATCCTAAGGAGTAATTCTGGTGGGAGAGTGTGTTAATAGGGTGAATTTGCAATGAAACAGCCCAAGGGGAGTGGGTTTGCTAGATTACTGGCTTGATAAAGTAAGCTAGAAATCCAATTTTCTTCTCTTTCTGCTTCCCTCCCCCCTCTTTTTTTTCTTTTCCTTAAGCCTTTTGGGAAGAGAGGAGAGCTATGATTGGTATTATGAAATGAAGGGGAAAATTCACAGCTTCAATCATTCATTCATCAAACATTCATTGTGTATGTGGTCTGTGTTAAGTGTTAGTTGCTCAGTTACATCTGACTTTGCAAATCCATGGACCGTATAGCCTGCCAGGCTCCTCTGTTCATGGGATTCTCCAGACAAGAACACTGGTGTGGATAGCCATTCCTTACCCAATGCAGAGATTCCGAATGCAGAATCTCCTGCATTGCAGGCGGATTCTCTACTGTCAGCCACCAGGGATACGTGGTTCGTATTGATCACCTGTTGACTGTTGGGAATATAATAATCACAGACTACAGCTGGGATATATACAAATCCCAGAACTGAATTACTATTTAACAAATACTACTTGAGTTTCTCTTCTGTCAGGTACTGGCCTAAGTCTTCCTCACTATATTTCAAACTCCTTGGACTAAGGATGTGGTATAATTTACTGCTGTATCCTTAAAACCTGGCACATTGCTATAAACATATTAAAGATTCAATAATTTGTTTAAATAAATTAATACATAGCTGTTCCTATTCTTGGGATATGTATTTCCAAGCACTTGTATTTAGGTAATCATCAGATAACTTTGGGCTTCCCTGGTGGTTCAGACGGTAAAGTGTCTGCCTGCAATGCGGGAGACCCCTGTTTGATTCCTGGGTCGGGAAGATGTCCTGGAGAAGGAAATGGCAATCCACTCTAGCACTCTTGCCTGGAAAATCCCATGGAGCCTGATAGGCTACAGTCCATGGGGTCGCAAAGAGTCGGACACGACTACCAACTTCACTTTCACTTTAGATAAACTTAATTTAATTTAATGCAAAATTAAATATTGTCAAAAATAAATTTAACAACTACCTTGCCCTCAAGGTACACAGCTAAGAACAAAAGACTAGGGCGATTCTACATATAAGGGATATTATATGGTATTTGTCTTTGTCTGACTTATGTCACTTAGTGTGATAATCTCTAGGTTGATCCATCTTGCTGCAAAAGACATTAGTTCACTCTGCTGTACACCTGAAACTAATACAACATTGCAAATCAACTATACTTCAACAAATTTTAAAATACCCACATATTATAGCTTTAAAACAAAGACTAGGAAGAAAGCGCAGGTAGCAAAAACAGATTCCTGAAATCTTAGGGTTTATACAAAGGATCAAAGCAGAAATAGGCATTTTGATTATCCACAGAGGTGGAATCCTACGATGGCCAGTTCTGCAACATAGTAACATTTCTTAATTTGGACAAAGCTCTGGTAATATCGTGAGCCAACCTGGTGGACACTGGCATGCAACCGTTGTTATTCATTTCCAAAATTGAGGCTATGGATTTTGTCTTACATTTTAAAAGCCGTGATGGAGAGGTATGTTTCACCTCTGAAACATACTCAAAAAAACCCTTACATTTTTTGAATTAACCCCTTGGGATGACTATTGCTTTAAGGACAATCTGCTGACTGCCTTGAGTAGCTTGAGAGAGCTGTGTTTGGCAAGTTGTTTTGCTCACCTGAATAGAGGTGCCACCTTCCTGTTCCCTCTCATTTTCATTTCATAGTCCCCTTTCTGATCTGATAGGAGGAACAGACATTATAGGAGGAACAGACATAATTACTCAGCCAGGTTCCATTTTTTTCCTCTAGA
Source organism: Ovis canadensis (assembly GCF_042477335.2). NCBI lineage: Eukaryota > Metazoa > Chordata > Mammalia > Artiodactyla > Bovidae > Ovis > Ovis canadensis. Next base: position 31,442,266 of record NC_091265.1, on the reverse strand, counting down.
GAAGCATTTAATCTTTGTATTTTAGCAAGATAAAACATCATTTGTGTTCCACTATAAGCTCTCTTAGCCTCCTTCTGCAAATGTAATCACTGTCCTCAACCTTTGTAGGATAAATTTGTTGCATATACTTAATAAGTAATATACTCACTAAAAAAATGTATTTATTCAGTCCACCTTCTGCACCAGGATTTGTATTTAATACTAAGTATAAACTTCAAAGAATGGAGGTGAAGGTGTGGAACAAAGAAACACAAGATCTGTGAAGTGAGCACCAAATAAAAAAGCAAAACGGGAATTTTTCTGGAGCTTGCAGAGTGGTGATCAGTGAGACTAGACACACAAGCCGAGATTTGATCATCTTGGAACGAAGCCTTATTAAGGAATATGGACTTTGCATTGAGAGAAATGGAGTCATTTAAACTTGAATGAATGAATGAAGCCTTTAAACAATTGCTAGCGACAGAGGAGAAGGCAATGGCAACCCATTCCAGTACTCTTGCCTGGCAAATCCCATGGACAGAGGAGCCTGGTAGGCTGCAGTCCATGGCGTCACTAAGGAGTCGGACACGACTGAGCGACTTCCCTTTCACTTTTCACTTTCATGCATTGGAGAAAGAAATGGCAACCCACTCCACTGTTCTTGCCTAGAGAATCCCAGGGATGGGGGAGCCTGGAGGGCTGCCGTCTCTGGGGTCGCACAACTGAAGTGACTTAGCAGCAGCAGCAGTAACAGAGAGCCATAATATGGCATACGATAGCCAGCAGTCCGATCCTTGGGTCAGGAAGATCCTCTGGAGAAGGGCACGGCAACCCACTCCAGTATTCTTGCCTGGAGAATTGCAGGGACCGAGGAGCCTGACAGGCTACAGTCCACATGGTTGTAAAGAGTCGGACACAACTGAAGCAACTTAGCACACACAAACACAGGCAGCAGTCCCACTAAGCACTTAAAGTGTGACTAGTTGGGGTTGGGATATATTTGACATATTTTATAAATGATGCTACCTTGCACGTAAGTGAGTGAAGTGAATGTCATTCAGTCGTGTCCAACTCTTTGCAACCCCATGGATTATACAGTCCATGGAATTCTCCAGGCCAGAATACTGGAGTGGGTACCTTTTCCTTTCTCCAGGGGATCTTCCCAACCCAGGGATCAAACCCAGGTCTCTTGCACTGCAGGTGGGTTCTTTAACAACTGAGCCACAAGGGAAGCCCTATATTTTGCATCAGTCAGTTCAGTCGCTCAGTTGTGTCCGACTCTGCGACCCCATGAATCACAGCACGCGAGGCCTCCTTGTCCATCACCAACTCCCGGAGTTCACTCAAACTCACGTCCATCGAGTCAGTGATGCCATCCAGCCATCTCATCCTCTGTCGTCCCCTTCTCCTCCTGCCCCCAATCCCTCCCAGCATCAGAGTCTTTTCCAAGGAGTCAACTCTTCGCATGAGGTGGCCAAAGTACTGGAGTTTCAGCTTTAGCATCATTCCTTCCAAAGAACACCCAGGACTGATCTTGCATACAGTGGGCTAAAGAAATGTTATATTAGTAGTACCTGGGTTTGTTTTTGTTTTAATATGGCTACTATAAAGTTAGAAATTACATATATGGCCTGTATTATATTTCTCATAATATGTTTCAAAACCTGGAGGTATAGATGAGAGATGAGTGAGGCTTAGACACAGCAAAATGCATGAGGCTGAAGTAGAGTGATTGGATTATTTTGTTTATTTACAACAGTGAACTTAAAAAAAATACATTTTAAAATTTTTATGTATTTTAATTGGAGGACAATCACTTCACAACACTGCGGTGGCCCCTGCCTCACATTGACACGAATCAGTCACAGGCACACAGGCACCACAACAGTGAACTTTAACCTAGGATTTATATATACTTGGATGACCAAAAATGTTTTTGAAAAGCATCTTGCATTCTGGTAGAGATGAAAAATGACTGAAGCCCAGACAGAATAAAAGACATTCATGAGGATGAAATAGAGAGAGTGGGTTAATTTACATTTATTTACAACAGTCAGCTTTAGGTTTTGTGTATACTTGAAGGACCAAAATTTCTAAAAAACAGGTGCTTTGTCATAACTTTCCTGTAGGTCTTTCCTAAATATCAGTGCCTAAGCAAACTCTTGGGTTTAAGGGAAAAATCAAACAAGTTCTCTTATTTTACCTTTCCTTGAGAAAACACTTTTTTTTTTCCTATAGAAATGAGAGGACCTCTCATCTACCTTACCCTTTTCTAAAGCACATTGTTCCAGCAAGAACAACCTCAAGGCCCTCAAACAAAGGACAACTGGAAAGACTGCTGAAAAGTTGTAAAGTGAAAAGATAGCACGCAGGTAATAAATCCTCTGACAATGGGATTTTCTGCTTTCAATGACATTGAAAGAGACCTAAAAAAGTGGCAACCGATGTAGCATTAACCATAATTTTTGATGAAGGATCTTACTATTATCTTTGGGATACTACTCAGAAGGAGATAAAAATCAAGGAAGTTGCTATAACAAAATCTGTTCAATCCCAACCACCTATATATGTAAAATAAATTTTTTCAGTGATTACATTTAAAAATAGAAAAATAATAAAATTGATATTAAATACCATTTCATGCTATCCATAAGAAATATTCATCCACGGATATATGCACTGATTGAAAAAAAATCATCTCTCATTGAGATTCATTTTCAATAAAAATTTGCTTTTATCTCAAATAATTATTTGCTAATTTTAAAATATATATGTATGTAGCTTTAATCAATGTATGAATAATAATTGTAATAATAACTGAATCTAGAAGAAAAAATTAACACTTGGAATTTTATGTCCCGGGAAATGAGAATAATCTAATTTACATACATATTTTTGTTTTAGAAACATTTGATAGGTTGATCAATAAAAGACTTTCAAGCATAGCAAATATATTACATTACTCTCTGAGGGAAATGGATTGGAAATACAAGTTCAAGGAAAAAAAGTAACAAAGCAAGATTTCTAATTGTTAAAGAAGAGCCTGCTCATGTAGTATGTTTAAAATGGATTATGTGTGGATGTTAAAATCACCATAGTATTTAGAGTCCATTGAATACATTTAGAAGAGTGATGTAACAGTTTTACATTTAAATGTTAGTTTTTACAATGTGCTATAAATTACATCCTTTGCAACTATTTACATTTATGATGAAAAATTATAGATGTCAAGTAAAAAATGTGTGAGAGGGTACTGAGCTATTTTTCTTAATTCTCCCACAGGGTGTGTGAACCAAATGGCTTGAAGACTATTGATTTAGATGATAGATTCACAGAGGGCTTGGTGACCTATTCACCTATTTGGGGTGGAGGAGAGGGTATGTATTGGGCTCTGCTGTGCATCCCAGACCAGGCCTGGTTTAGCTACAAAGTTACACTGGTGTTTTGTCCAGAGCAATTTTCAGAGTGAAAAACAATGCTATTCACCCCTGTCTTGCAAATGCTAAATGCTAGTGATGATTCCTTTTCCTCAACAAGATACCTCAAAGAACCCATGTATTTCCAGCTATCTCCTTGAACAGCAATCCTTTCCCTGGCTGAGATCCACCAGAGGAACTAGTTCCACTTACTTGTGTTTCATCAGATAAATTGTAGAGGGCTTGAAGGAAGATTCTGGCACCATTTTTGGCTCCAGCTAAGTTTGCTAGGGGGTCTGTCAGGAACCAGCACATTGCTCTCTTACACCAGAATCATAATATGACATGAGAGAGACAGCTCTACGTTTCCATCTAGATTGTAGCGGAATTATGCTCTTGTAAAGGACTTGGAGTTTTAGACCATCATTTTATTTGCACCCTGGGATGCACACCTGCTCCATCCATCAATATTTGATGGCTATTGGAGAGAGGATGGAGCTGACATGCTGTCGGAATTTATCAAGTAAAGAACAAGAAGCAAGTCTGAACTTGCACCGGGGTTGCCCATTGGGAGTCTGGGTAATTGTGAGATCACCCTGTTCAGCTGGACCAGGGTTTGATGTAAGCGGCCTGCAGGGGGTACAGGAGGTCTATGGATGGGCAGAGGAGGAGGGATGAGGGGGAGAGGGTGATTGCATGTGCTATAAAATCCGGCACAGGGAAAACATGTCCAAAATAATATGCTCAGTTTCTGCGATTTCTGTCCTGGCTTCAGCAGCTAGGACTCATTTAAAATGTTAGGCGGATAAAAAGAAAAATTCTGGCTCATTCTTGTGCATCACTTTCCCTGATACTGTATCTATATCAAGCTGGTTTGGGATACCTACTCCTGAACTTTCTGATTCCTTCTGTAACACTACTCTTTATTCTCTTGGTGTACAGCAAGTCTGATGGGATAAAAGAGAAAGGAAAAGGAAATGGTAATATTCTATAAGGTCACAGGCAGGAGTTGGGAAGGAAATCACAGCCAGCAATTCGCCCAACTACTTATTCTCTGTGGTCTTCTCACTGCTTACTTTTAGCTCATTTTCCCCCTTTTTTTAATGTTTGGATATTTGTCAACCACTTCCCTGATAGCTCAGTTGATAAAGAATCCTCTTGCAATGCAGGAGACCCCAATTCGATTCCTGGGTCAGGAAGATCCACTGGAGAAGGGATAAGCTACTTACTCCAGAATTCTTGGGCTTCCCTTGTGGCTCAGCTGGTAAAGAATCCACCTGCAATGTGGAAGACTTAGGTTCAACCCCTTGGTTGGGAAGATTCCCTGGAGAATGGACAGGCTACCCACTCCAGTATTCTGGCCTGGAGAATTCCTTGGACTCTATAGTCCATGGGGTCACAAAGAGTCAGACACGACTGAGTTGCTTTCACTTTTGTTTCTCAACACATACAGTCTATAGGTGTTTGTTGTAAATACAGTTACCTAACTGAAGGTTTTGAAATTCAGGAATTCAGGGCAGTGGGAGAGACTACAGGTGAAGGAGGGACTCATGAAGTCAACGATCAGCTCCCCATCACACAAACTACATGTCAGGCAAACTTGGCACTGAACGCATAACATCAATAAAGGAAATATACAAGTTACTGAGACAAAAGCTATGATAGGGAAAGGTAACGGATTTATAGACTCACACATCTAGAAGTACGGGCGAAAATATAGCAGAGACTCCGCATACAACTATGGAGAGGACTGAGGAGTCAAACAATTGTGGACTTTTATAAACTGAAGAAGCCTTAAAGCCCACTGCATGATGGATTTAAAAAGCATGCCCAGCTCATGAGTCTTTCTTGGGAAGAGCCTCCATCATTGCATTCCTAGCATGTTTGTGTCCAGTGATTTTTGGCCACCATCTCACAGCTTCATGAACATCTGATCCAAGCTAATCCAGTTAAATTCTTTCCCTCCTCAGTACTGGGATCAAAAGACAAAAACTGAACAAAAGATTCTGGGTGGGGACCTGTAAGACCATGGCAGATTCAGAGGTGACAGCCAGTGTCTGTCACTGGTAACTAAGGGGAGAAAGTCAGTCTGCAGAGGAAAGGTGCCAATGAAGCAGAGATGGAGAGTGGCAGGGGTGAGAAACAGGGCTCTCCCACCACCCCCCACGTACAAGATGTGTGAGGTTCACAAAAAGTTGTGAGACATGAGTTCCCACTATACTGCCTGATACTGCGGTCTACAAACTTCCCCTGTACTTTTCCATTAAACCTCTTTTGCTTATGGTTGTATCAGTGGGTTTTTGTTTTTTCATGTAATAAGAACCCTGGCTAAGATGGTCATGCCATTCAAATCTCTTATTTTCAGAAAGGAAACAGTCCTAGAAAAGAAAGATGATTTATTTAAACTCTTAATTAGTGAGAAAATCAGGCCAGGCATACAGATCTGGGTTTCCTATGCTGCAAGCTGGATTTCTCAGTAGAGGAGCAATCAGCTTTGGAAGAGGTTGGTGGTGGTGATTATTCTGATTCCCTGTTCCAGGTCTATAATGCACATGTGTGTCAAAGGAGATGATGGAAGATCACCATAGTCCAAGTTCTGAACCGATGCTTAGTCACTGAGTTGTTGGGAAGAAAAGTGTGTATGTGTGACTATAGTTTCCCTTATTGATTAAAACATCTATTACTTGTTATTTCTACAGATCGAAAACAATTGCATTTAGTCATCAAGGTTGAGAGGGCCAAGACCATTAATCAATCCATGGTGCTCCCTTGAATTCTTAGGCCAATAACTGACCTTTATTTTCAGGAAACAAGCTCCATGAGGATCTGAGCCAGGAGGGCCATCTTTCCCTCCTTTCACCATGCCTTATTTTGTCTTTATTTTTTAATTTTTTTTCTTTGTTAATTTCTTTTAAAATTTATTTATTTATAATTGAAGGATAATTGCTTTATATCACTGTGCTGGTTTCTACCAAACATTAACACAAATCAGCCATTAACCCATTCTGTGAGAGAGGCTCCCAACTGAATTAGGGCCCTTCAGGCCCTGCATGGAAATAGTAGGAGCCTTTATCATAACTGGGGCTCTGAGTGCTCTGGACAACCATGTCCACCCTGGGAGTCCATATTCCAGACAATGATCCTTGCTTACACCAGGTTCTGCAGGGCCTCTTGGTAAATTTTTGGCCAAATACCATTTCTTCTCTGTGGGACTTTCCTCCTCCTGGGCTTCCTTCATTCACTATCCAGCCTGGTCCTGACGTGGATCATCTAAATCTAAAATCTTCACCTAAGCACCTTCAAATCTCTTTCATCCTTGCTGTTCTACCACTTCTTACCCATAAAATCCCACCTGAGAGAGCACAGTCACCCACTTCCTCCATGCCTCCACCTTACAGCTGAGTTCAGCTCTTCCAACCATCACTGATTACACCTGAGGTCTTCAACCTCAACTGAGTCCTCAGCCATGCCAACTGCTTTTTTTTTTTCCTTTGTGCTTATCAACACCTGCTTATTACAATCCAGTTTAACGCAATCCTAGAAAATGACTAGAGTCTCTTACTTCACTGCGGATACCTGAGGACCTCAAATTGCATTTACTTCCATTCCCTACTCTAACTCCTTGATACCATCATATCCATACCTTGTGATACCTCTTCCAACACCAGAGAGAAGGCTATTCTTCCACTCAGTGATAGCTCTCATTCATCTGAGAGGCGAATACTTCAATTATTACCTAGCTCTACAGTAGTGTTAGACTCTTACATTGCCTGAGCCTATAAGAAACTCAAGTCTCTTGTAGCTGGTCTCAATCCATTCCTGAGAGAGCAAAGCTCAAAACCCCAAGGCATCAACTGCATCTAATGAACTACTTTTGCTCTCATGCAAAGTTTCTAGATTGAAACTGTACCTCCTAGGTTATCCATGACCAGGAAACCTATCCATCTGTGAAACCTATCCACAGATGGTTCTCCAGGAAAAGAAAAACAACTCTGTTTATAGCATTTGCCAATTTCCAGGATAAAAATATTCCTACCATGGCTGATGTCAAGCTTTCAATATAGTGGCATTGGACATGGAGTTAGGGAGAGATGCTCAATAGCACACTATTATAATACTTCCACCGTATGGATATGAGATATCAATAACCTCAAAATCATATATAAGAGTAAAATGCAGTAAAATTAGGAAGTGACAAGGTTGGCATATGTATAACCTCTGTTTTTAAATGATGTTTAAGTTTGGATCATTTCACTTTTAGTAATGACTGTGCTGAACAACTGTCTTGTTGGTTGTCCAGAGATTAAGAATCTGCCTGCCAATTCAGGGGACACAGGTTTGGGATCTGGGAAGATCCCAGTTGCTGAAAGGCAACAAAGCCAATGTGCCACCACAAAGACCCAGCCTAGTGCAGCCAAAAATAAATACTTTTTTTTTAAATTTTGAAAAATGTAATTATCATTTTACTCAAGCCACTGCTAGCAGCTTTAGCACATCATTATGCATGTACCTGCTTCTTTTTTTGGAAACCTAATGTTTCTATACATTCTATAATCTACATAAAGTCTCTTCATATTTACCAAATGATATTTATTGTTGTTGTTGCTGTTTTTGATGCATGCTTTCTCTTCTTTCCACTTGAGAATATTAGTGAGACCAAAAGTTATATACTCAGTCCACTGAAATGCTCCCATTGCTTTTTTCCCCTCACACTGTCTGATACTACTTCTGAGCTCCTATTTCAGTTTGGTTAATGGTACCATCACCCACCCAACTAAGATACACCACTGCAATCATCCTTGAATCTTTTTCATTCTTTCATATCCCGAAATCACATCTTACTTCACATCTTAATTATATCATGTACCCTCTCCACTTTTTTTCATTTCTCTGACTGTTGCTTTACTATAGGTCCTTATCTTAGTAAAACAGTTAACAAGTAGATTCAGATTTTTCTCTCCTTATTCATCCTTCTCAGCAGCTACCATAGTGATTTAGTATAATTCACTTTTTGTTATGATATTCCTTAACTAAATCCTTTGGATGGCTCCATATTTCCCACTGGATAATGATATTGCAACGTAAATTCATTTTTTATTTGGGTTTTGCCTGACCTCGCCAGCCTCATCTTTTACCACTTCCTGCTTTATTTACTTTTTATGTCCCACAAATATTACACTGCTAATAACTGCCCCTGTCAGCAGCACCTTGCACTCCTCTGTGGTTTAACTCAAGCTCTGCCTCTTCATTGGAGGAACTTGTCCCTGATCAGCTTTTATCTGACTGTCTCTGGATCCAGCTCTTAAGTCTTAGATCAGGTATCACAACTCTAGGCAGAACATTTCGGATCTCCTATAACAATCTAGTTATCTGGGGCAACCTTACAAATGGGTCACACATTTCCCGCACCAGGGAGCATGTTTGATTCATGGCCCCAGGTTTTCTTTCTTTGGATTTACCAATGCATTCCTGTCAAGGTCATGCTTTGTCAAGATTGTTCCCAGCCAATGATGGAGCAGTTCTGGGGTAAAAGCAGGCCCATTCTGATGAGAATCAAATATCTTCCACCAGATATCTTTGGCCTGAGGATTCCCTGTGGCTCTGGCTAAATGCTTTGGGAATTACGATGCTGTCTAAGATGCTTCCTAGCCCACGTCTACTTCCTCCCTTTCCTTCCATCAGTGTCAGATTGCACCTGATCTAAAGGGTTATCCAAGTCTTCTCTGGTCTCTTCCACCAATAAATCTCTTCTCTGATTAATGCTGCCTAGATGCCCTGCTTCTCTGAGCAATTTATCTAATGCAATGTTCTACCTTCCTACAAATTTCTATTAATTTTCCTACAAACTATATATTAACATTCTGTGTGTGTGTGTGTGTGTGCACACGCCCAGTGAAACTGTGCAATCTTAAAGCCAGGAACTCCAGTATTCCTCTTTATATTTAAGCATATAGACACATCCTAGTTGATCAGTAAATGTGCATTGACTGCATAAAAACAAAAATTGATGAAAATTTTCTCTCTGCAAAATAAAGGTGCAGTGTGATTCTCAGAGTAATTTACTGTGCTAGCGTTTTTCAGAGCATGAAAATATGTGATATGTCAGAAGTATGGCAATTTCATAAAAGGTATTAAACCACTATGTCACCATTTCAACTTAATTGCCGTGTATAAAATAACTGTAGCTCTGAATTTGGAAGTAGTCAGTATGAAGAGAGTGACACGATATTTTTCACAAGTCTGCATCCTATAGCAAGTTATTTCTTCTGAAATTGATCCTGAATAAATGCTAGTTAGAATTATCCCAAGGAACGTTAGAAAGAAAGAAATGAAAGAAAAGAAAATATTCTCACTTAGGGACTCTACAAATACACACTAATCTAGAAAGCTGCATACAGCATAGGGAATCTCCCTCCTTAATTTCAAGCGTACCTGCTTCATTTCACATACTCTCAGATAGCACGCATTTCGGTGTTTATGTTTCAGACATATAACAAGAGGTGGCCTATGCCTATCTAGTTCATGAAAATGCTTGAGAGTCTTAGAAATTAAATGTGATTCAAACCCTTGATCTTTTTTGTGCCTCCATACTACCCTCTTCTCTCTATATTTTTAAGTATCTAAATACCTTCAAGGACACACACTATGCTCTTACAGACTGAAAACAAAGTGGATGCATTATTTATTTGCTCATGATAGGATGGGCTTTTGAATAAAATAAAGGGAGAAAAATCCTTGACATACTTGTATTGTTAAATAGATTAAAAAATTGACATATAAGTATATTGCTGCTACTGCTCTTCATTGGTTTGTTCCCCTCCCCCCGCCCCCATTCAGCTGCTGTAATAGCATATTCGAAAGTAGAGACATTACTTTGCCGACTAAGGTCCGTCTAGTCAACGCTATGGTTTTTCCTGTGGTCATGTATGAATGTGAGAGTTGGACTGTGAAGAAGGCTGAGCGCCAAAGAATTGATGCTTTTAAACTGTAGTGTTGGAGAAGACTCTTGAGAGTCCCTTGGACTGCAAGAAGATCCAACCAGTCCATTCTGAAGGAGATCAGCCCTGGGATTTCTTTTGAAGGAATGATGCTAAAGCTGAAACTCCAGTTCTTTGACCACCTCATGCGAAGAGTTGACTCCTTGGAAAAGACTATGACGCTGGGAGGGATTGGGGGCAGGAGGAGAAAGGGATGACAGAGGATGAGATGGTTGGATGGCATCACCGACTTGATGGACATGAGTCTGAGTGAACTCCAGGAGTTGGTGATGAACAGGAAGGCCTGGCGTGCTGCGATTCATGGGGTTGCAAAGAGTCGGACACGACTGAGTGACTGAACTGAACTGAACTGAAGGAGCGAGATTCTCAGAAGTTTATATTCCTGAATGTGTGGAACCACATGTTTTCTTAAAAGGAAATTCTAAGTCCATATATAGTCTGAAGAAATAAAAATGCCCCCTTCCAAAAAAATAAGTTACTTGTCCAAGGACACTTAGCAAGTTCCATGATAGAATTAGGTTTTAATACATTATATGACTGATTGTTTGATTCATTAAATTTTTATTTTTTTGGCACTCATGCCAACATGAGCACCGCTGAGACATCGCCAGTGGGTCACTGAGGATGTCCTGGGTGTTTTGTTAATCACAGAGACGTGGAAGCTTGAGCAAGGTCCTAGCTCTCCAGTGTGCCTTTGCCCTTACTGTTTTCTCTGATCTTTTGTCCTTTCTTTTTCTAGTGAGGCTCCTATCCATAAAGATTTCTGCTTTTCTTTGGTCTCCAATTAGCCCCACCCTCCTGAAGGACACTCCAGGAGCAGAAAACTTCCTGATTTCTTGAGAGAAATAACAGGCTTATCCCGTCCTATCCTACCCCAGGTTTAGAAGAGCACTGGCATGCCTCTTTTTTGGAATAAAGTGAGTGTGCCCAGACCGTGAGTAATTTGGAATCAGAGCACTTAAATGGAAGATGAGAGGAAACCATTCAGAATTAGATACAACAGTCCCCCAACATTTATGCACATGTCAATTTCAATAGGTTTCAGGAGCTTGATTTAAGAAGGTATTTTTGCTTGGGTCACTTGTATATAGTTTTAAGACAACTAGACCCAAGAAATGTCTTTGACAAAAGGCAGATGTGTTTGATATAAGTCAAAAATCCCAGTGAGTCACACTGTTAGGAGTTGTGGCTGTGCATCACATACTTTTCTGAGGTCAGGGTTAGCTGCAACCAAAGAGCCAGTATTCGCTCAAAGGATCACAGTGCCTTTATGCAGATAGAAGTGCAACCTGTTATATTCCATATCCCCAGTCCTGAGTAGCTCCAAGTCTTCATAATGAAAATTGCCCTTGTATAATCCCGGAGGCATTTGCCACTTCTCTATTCCTTCTCTTTGCACTTTACTGAATGTCTTGATGGTCCCTAAATGGGCTGGGCTGTTTCATTTTCTTCTCCTGAAATACCTTTTGCTTCTTTTTATCTCTGTAATAACTACTCATTTGTCGCTCACACCTCTCTCCTGAAAGGAAGCTTCCAGGATTCTAAAGCCTTTTCTATGTGCCCCTGCCTTTGGAATCTTTAATCAAACTGCATTAAAACTGTCTTTTTACTTCGCCTCCTGGGCTGTCCCTGTCAAACATAAACATAATAGTGCAAGTCACCTATACAATTTAAAGTTTTCTAATAGCCACATTAAAGAAAAAAAAAACAGAACTAATTTTAGTAATATATTTTTACATAACCAATATAATTTCAACATGCAATCAATATATAATTATCAATATGTTGCATTTTCGAACAAAGTTTTGAAATCTAGCGTGCCTTGCATACTTACAGCATGTCTCAATTTGCATTTACAACATATGGTTGCTGAATATGCTACAATATTGGATGGTGCAGCTCTAAATCCTAAGCTCTTTCAAATAATAATTCTATTTTTTAGGTGTTATAGCCTCAAGACCTACCATAACTTATGACAGGATTATTGCAATAGAAGGATGTTTTGTGTAATATGGTGGTAAAGAGTTCTGGATCCAGACAGATCAGAAAAAGTGGCTCTGCCACTTACTTTATAAGCTTTAATCTCTCTGAACATTCTTAGTTTAACCATTCTCACCTGTCCTTGACAGTAGAACCAACTTCTGTAGCATAGATCTTACTGTGCTGATGAAAGATAAAATGTACGTAGAGTACCAGGGAAGGGCTCATGGGGCATGTGATGATTATTGCCTGTTCAATTAATATTATTCAATTGAATAATTTGAGATGTTAATTATTTCCTCTGCTTACTTCAGCATTTGAAAATTAATTACCAAGTTAATTAATATTAAGTGTTATATGCACTTATATAAACTGAGAAAAATAACTATCTGTTAGTCATTGCATGGCAATCACTTTGTGGCAAAGAGATGGGAAACAATGGAAATAGTAACAGACTTTATTTTGGGGGGCTCAAAAAATCACTGAAGATGATGACTGCAGCCATGAAATTAAAAGACTCTTGTTCCTTGAAAGAAAAGCTATGACCAACCTAGACAGCATATTAAAAAGCAGAAACATTACTTGGCCAACAGGGGTCCATCTAGTCAAAGCTATGGTTTTTCTAGTAGTCATGTATGGATGTGAGAGTTGGACTATAAACAAAGACGAGCGACAAAGAATTGATGCTTCTGAACCGTGGTGTTGGAGAAGACTCTTGAGAGCTCCTTAGACTGCAAGGAGATTCAACCAGTCCATCCTAAAGGAAATCAGTTCTGAATATTCATTGGAAGGACTTGATGCTGAAGCTGAAACTCCAATGCTTTGGCCACCTGCTGCGAAGAAGTGACTCATTTGAATAGACCCTGATGCTGGGAAAGATTGAAGGTGGGAGGAGAAGGGGATGACAGAGGGTGAGATGATTGGATGGCATCACCAAGTCAATGGACATGAATTTGAGCAAGCTCTGGGAGTTGGTGATGGACAGGGAGGCCTGGTGTGCTGCAGCCCATGGGGTCACAAAGAGTCGGACATGACTGACTGACTGAACTGACTGACTGACTGACTTGAGTCATTGCATCAAGAGAACAGGTATAAATAATTTTTTTTTTTACCGAATTTTGGACATATTTTTTGGTGTGGTATGGTATATAGAACAACTATAAGATAGATCATAAGTTCACTTTTGGTTCCTTAGAGATGAGGTCTCCGTATACAAGCTACTCCCCATAGAAGGAAGTACGAGGAATTCCCCGTGTGTGGCATTCATATTCCACAACAGCTGGACTGAGGTAGAGGGATAGACTATATTACTGTGGATCATACACATCAGGCCTTTAGGGGTAGAAGAAAATAGTCATTTCAAATAAGAGCTGCGTAAGAGAAGTTCCAAAGTTAAATGTTAGGAATTATGGGATGTGTTTGCTGTTGAATCCTTCTTGCTTAAGCAACTCTTCAGGGCTGTGCCAGGGTAAGCAGAAACCTGATCTATTTCCTTAATAACTGGTAGACTCTTGAATTAATGAATAAACACAGACAGAAACACTACAGATAATTGCTAACCACCTACCATATGACAGACAAGTCAGGTGCTTAACATTTTAGCTTTTATCTCACAAGCCTTGCAAGGAAGGTATGCTTGTACTCACTTTACAGGAATCACACTGAAATTTGAGAGGTAAATGAATTGTTCTAACTTTCAGGGATAAGCTGTAGAACTGAAATCTGAATCCAGACCTTCTGATTGAAGCCTTCTCTTTTCATTCTGTAGCTCGTGTTTCCTTCATTTCTAATGTGCAATAAATTTATAACACATAATATCTATTTTGCAGGATGAGTGAGGGAAGCACTTACGGTGCCTGGGAAAAATGGGGCAACTTAAGTATATGTCTCTCCTCCTCTTCAGCCTTCATTTTGAAGATGAGAGCACTAGCCACAGAGAGGTTCCTAAACTTGCAGGAAGTCACACAGCTCTCCATGGCCATGACTGCTGACCCTTATCATGACCTCACCAAGTAGGATGAAGGATGGTACAAGAGAATCACCCAAGATGACAGCAGGGTTTTGAAAGTGGGCAGGCAGACAGATGGGCCTGAGCAACTCGGGGTTCTGCATGCTCTCCAGTGAGGGCGCTTGAGCAGAGGACAGCAAATGCAGGCAGAGGGCCTGATGCCAGAATCATTTTTTCAAAAGCTACCATGGAACTGGACCACCTAATCACTTCAATCTGTAGCACAATTACAGTGCATGTCATATTTGCACTCAAAAAACATCAAAGTCTAAAAGGAAACAGATTTTATGCAGCTCCTCATGTTGAAGTGGGGTTAGACTTACATTGTACAGAACATAATTGGAAAACCAAACAAAATCAGGCTGGTGGAGAGTTTTTAAAGGACAGTAAATTGAAACACAGTATAAGAATTTTATAACCACTTAGTTACCTAGTGTCCCTCTATGGGGTTTTTTGACCTCTCATCTTTCTTCAGAAGACTATGCCCCCCACTTATCACCCTCTGCATGACCTCAGGAGCAGCCATCAATCGGTACAGTGGCTTACTGTTTACCAGATCATCTTTGGGCCAACTTGTACCTTTAAGTGATATTCTAAATGGATGTAGAATGTCCCTGGTGATTGAGCCTGGAAGGTACAAACTTAGGAGCACACATTTTCTAACATGCAAAGAATGCAAATCTGCAGCATAAGAAAATACTTGAATTAATTACCAGGGGGAGAAAACACAAAGTGGGAAAATGGTGATGTTGTTTGGGCCCCTGTCTCAGTTTCTACAGTGTGGTTCCTCCAGGGGAGTCTGCACTATGTGAATAATTATTTTCTTTGTTCAAGATGGATTTAGTTGGGTTCCTTCTTTTTAAGACAAAGAGTTCTGGCTACTGTAAGTGCACTCTTCTCGTATAAAATAAAAGGAAGAAGAAGAAAAAAAAAAGAAGGAAAGAGAAGGAGGAATAAGAGCCACAGTTCCTATATTTGGACCAGCTGCAAGCCAGGCATGACTTGAAGGGATGAAGATATTTATTAAACTTAATAGAGGTCCTGAGAAAAAATTTCTGCAAAGCTGCGATATATGCATAGGGTCTTTGAGGTGTACATTCCTATCCCATGCTCATAAACAGAAGCACATACTTATATACATAGTTGTGAATTATGTATTTAATTTGATCCTTTTCAAGCACTGACACATTGAGACAGATCCTACTTTTCCTGAGACAGAGTCTAATATCCTGGTTTTGCCAAAGGAGAAACTGAGCCTTCAATAGATCATACACTATAATCCAAGCCACAAAATGAGTTAGTGGCAGAAAAGTCTTAAACTGTCCTTTGAGCCCTCAGCTCAAGTCCTCTCCAGCTCCCAGAATATCATTCAAGCTGAAACTGGCTGTCTGTCTAGTAGGAGTTGTGGGCAAGGGGATTTCTTCCGGGTGTGAGAGATGGGACTGAATGATGATGGCTCCTCTTCCCAATGTTTGTCTCTTAAAAGACACCAAGCCCTGACTCTGAATGGAAATATACAGCAAAATGCAGTTCCCTACTGCAGACTTTGAACAGTAATTGGCATTATAGGCAGGAAGCATAACAATGAAAAGCATTTATACCTCCTGTTGTTAAGAATCTTTAGGTCAATAGCAGCATTTTAAAATCAATTTGAGGGTTTGCTGGAAGATACAAAAGAGAAACTACAATCAACCTAATAAGGTTAGATAACCCTAGTCATGTTAATAACTACCTAAAGCTTGACATCAATCCCTTACATTGATTCTCACTTACAGTTTAGAAAAAATGAAAAAATTAGGAAGGACACGCATAATACATACTCTCACTGAAGCATCAAATTAGTATAAATAATGATTAAGAGTAATTGCTGCTGTTATTGGAAAGCATGTCAAAAATGAAGTTTCTAAGATATCTGCTGACAACAAGGATAGGCTTGGGCAGTTTTGCAATTCAGAGAAGGGAGAGGGTAATTGGTATTGCAGAAGTACACCTGTGACAGGGAAACTGGTCTACCCGGAGGCTTGCCACTGCACCAGGCACGGCAGGGGCGGCAAAGGAGATGAGTTTCCAAAGCTTCCATAGCTGGAGTGATGACGGTAAGGGGGAAGCTGACCTTGAGGTCAAAATCCTGTGTTTGCATCCTTCCTCCTCCAGTGGTAAGCCCTGAGTCTTCTGTATTTATCTCTCAAAATCTCAATTTCCTTACCTGCCCCGAGGAATACTCTGCTTTCTCCCAGTTTTTGGGAGAACCAAGTAAAGAAGTCTTATGTGTGATGTTTCCACCAAAGGGTACAGAAAAGTTAGTTTGGGGTTTTTCTGCTAAGGGTAAGTGAATTGTTCATAGCCAGGTAACTAGGAAGTAGAGGGCCAGGTTTCAACCCAGGTTATCCTGACATGGGAGCCCAACTGCCCTGTACACCAGGCATATTTCACAGCCTTAGCAATTACATAAATAGACCAAGGGCTCTAGATACAGTGTGCACCATGGCCCCTTTGCTACCTTCCTACCCATATACAATGTGCATGCAGGTAACTCAAATGTTTCAGCTACAGATACCATGAGGTTAACTGAGTGAGTAGAATTTACTGAGTTGATTAAATTTTGGCCTCAAAGCAATAAAGTCAATGAGTTGTCAATGAGAATGCCGTGGAGAGGTGGATGGTACTCACTGAGCTGTTGTTCAGTTCAGTTCAGTTGCTCAGTCATGTCTGACTCTTTGCGACCCCATGGACTGCAGCACGCCAGGCTTCCCTGTCCATCACCAACTCCTGGAGCTTACTCAAACTCATGTCCATTAAGTCAGTAATGCCATGTAACCATCTCATCCTCTGCCATCCCCTTCTCTTCCCTCCTTCAGCCTTTCCCAGCACCAGGGTCTTTTGCAATGAGTTAGTTCTTCACATCAGGTGGCCAAAGTATTGGAGTTTCAGCTTCAGCATCAGTCCTTCCAATGTATATTCAGGACTGATTTCCTTTAGGATGGAATGGTTTGACCTCCTTGAGATGTTGTAAGTACTCCCAAATATCTTAGACTCAGAATGAAACTCTAAGCCACGTGGGGACAAGCACTACATTTGATTTTGTTTGTCTCCGTAGCCCCAATATCCAGTACTGTGCTGTTCTCTGCTCAATCACATCCGACTCTTGGCGACCTCATGGACTGTACCCCACCATGTTCCTCCGTCCACAGGCAAGAATACTGGAGTGGGTTGCCATTTCCTCCTCCAGGGAACTTCCTGACCCAGGGATTGAACTTGCCTCTCTTGTGTCTCCTGCATTGGCAGGTGGATTCTTAACCACTTGCATCATCTGAGAAGCCCATGGCCAATACCAGCAGTCCTCAATAAAAACTTACTGAATTAGTAAATTTTTTAAAAAAGCAATGAGAAAATATTCCTTTAAGATTTTATCAAAACCCTGGATTGATTACAACATCGCTACTTAACCTGTCTTTTCTTAAAGATAAGAACTCCACGGACCATAGAGGACTTGACTAAATTGGCCCATGGAAATGTCAGAGCAGGGCAAAAACTTTAGTACTCTGACCCTGGGCTGGGGATGTTTAAATCCATGTAGATGCTTATTGGTTTATAGGAAGGGAAGACAGTGGAGAGACTGCTTCACAGGAGAAGCCATCAGACAGCTGCAGAGGCTACCCTTGAATATGCCTGGTTCCGTTTTTATATTTTCCTCATCGATTTTGAGTGATGGAGATGGAAACTGTGCTGGATGTTTTTGGAGTCCTCTGTCCAAGTTTATTCTGACTGACATGCTGCAGAATTGCTGTGATTAGTATGTGAAGATGTGTTCAACAAAGGTCAATTAAGTCAAACAAATAAGTGGGTTTCAGGCTTTTTTTTTTTTTCCATATCTGGTTAGGCTGAGGCCGTTATGTTAATATATGGGGTTTTTTTGCACATATACAAACCAGCTCTCAAATCTGCTTTAGGACTTTTGCTAGGAATAGCAATGGTATGCCCATGAATTTTTTCAAATGTTTATTTGTTCATTGTCATATTCTTTCAAACAACAATCACACACATGCATAATTTCATCCATTTAAGTATTAACTCACTCATTCATTACTGCATCAGTTTGGGGGCTTGCAAATATGCAAAGACACTGAGCTAGTCATTCCAGCTTGTCTAAAGTGAAATGCTTTATAACATATTTCCCAAGGCTTATTCAATCCTCTGAATGTACATTAAATGTAACAAACCCTGAAGAGCATGTTCCCATCTCAAATTCACTCATCTCCTATGCTCCTTGTTTCCATGATTGACACTCCCATCTACCTACCCACTTGTAACAACATGAAAACCTTGGAGTTATTTTTTTCATTTTCTTTCCCACTCTTTATTTAATTAATTTAAAACATTCTGCTAATTCTACCATCTATTTTCTAAACTCACTTCAAATACCACTTATCCCCCTAGAATTCGCTACCCCAGTCTTGTCTCCCACCTTGACCTGAGCTTCCCATGCAATGAACTGGTGCCTTAAATCCTATTTGTGATGGGAAGAGGGAAAGAGGTGTGGTAGAAAGTGAAAGAACAAGAACAATTAAGAAGGAAAATGAAAGTCTGAAGGCGGTATTCCTCTGCTTCAAACAATTCAGTGTTTTCCCCTGGCTCTTAGGCTTAATTCCTTAGCATGGCTGGCAATGTGCCTCAACTAACATTTCTACCCTCACCTCTATTTTTTTTTTTTTCTGTTCATTGCTTCTCTCCTTTTGTAAATTATCTAAATATGCCATGTACTTGCATGCCTTTGTGGCTTCATTGATGTGCTTGGTCTTTCTGTAATATCCATTATCCATCTTTATGCTGCATTGAATAAATATTTTAAGTTCCAACTTTAAAAAAATATTAGTATCATTTCTGTTGGGATTTACCATCCTCCTTCCAAATCTGTCTAATCTCTCCTCCTTTCTCCTCGCTTCTCCACAATCATGCCTCTGCTTGAGAAATTAACTCGTGGTAATATATTCTGACCCCTTATAAAACTCTGAACTAACAAAAATGAGATCACCTCATCAGGATCACATCACCTCTAAGAAGATTGACCTCTGGTTCCCAGGACAGTGCCTGGCCAAAAAGAAAATGCTCTGTAAAGCATTTCTGACTAACTTCATGAGAACTCAGATGTTGGGGGACCAAACTACTGTAAGAGTGAAGTTGCTCAGTTGTGTCCATGCTCACTAACAGCTGATTAAAATTTGGGCTTGTATGTGCTGGGCCTTTTACAAGTTTTAGCTAATTTAATCTTTGCTATCCTTGTGAAATATTACCATCCCATCTTACAACAAAGGGAACTGAGGCACAGATAAACCAAAAACACTCAAGCACATTGCTTTTAAATTGTAAAGTAAGGACTGAAAGCCACACAATTTGCTCCCGTGGTATGTAGCTCCACACTATTCTAAACATCACTTTTCCACCAGGGGGGTCCCTGAGATGGGGGCAAAGCCTGTGAGACTGCGGGCTTTGTCTTACTGAAACCTAGTTTTTGCACTAGTGATATAAAAAATACCGAAGTGTAATTTATAAGGTTGCAGCAACCCCCTCCAGTACTCTTGCCTGGAAAATCTCATGGACGGAGGAGTCTGGTAGGCTGCAGTCCATGAGGTCACTAAGACTCAGACACGACTGAGCGACTTCACTTTCCCTTCTCCCTTTCATGCATTGGAGAAGGAAATGGCAACCCACTCCAGTGTTCTTGCCTGGAGAATCCCAGGGACGGGGAAGCCTGGTGGGCTGCTGTCTATGGGGTCGCACAGAGTCGGACACAACTGAAGTGACTTAGCAGCAGCAGCAATAATTCAAATCAGTAGTGAACATGAAGTGCTCATCCCTTTTCCTGGTGGGTTGCATTTCATTAACAGAGAAACTGACTTATGGGCTAGAGTTACACTATCGCCTTGATAATTTAAAGTAATGTAGCCTTGAGTTTATCGTCTCACAGATTTCCCACAATCTACCTCATCCTATGTTCCTTAGATTCAAGTTAAGAGAGAAGACAATGTTTTACTCCATGAGAATTTGCTGAAGAATAAGATGAGTCATTACCCTATGGCTGGACCTCAGTGTGTGAAGTCTGTGTCTCCTTCCAGGCCAATGCCTGTTCTTGTGAATTAAGTAGCTCCCTACCCCTGAGAAATATTAACTCCTCCTGGAGAATAAACTAGCAGCGGAATTCTGATTCCTTTGCAAGAGAAAACAACAAGGCAAAATTGTCCAGATGTGGGGTGGGGGTTGGGGGGTGGGGGTGGTGGTGGAAGAGTGAAGGAGAGGGGAAGTATTCATTCCTTATGGAGAACTATTAATCATACCTTCCATTTGTGTATCATTGACAGTTCACAACTCATTTTATGTGAATGTAAACCCTTCCAACCCTGGCTAGGGTCAGTATAATTATTTTAACTTCAGGATGAAAGAATCAAGGATCCGAGAAATGACATCTTAGTAGAAACTAATTAGCAAAAGACCCCAGTTCAGCATCAAGGTCTTTATGTGTTGGTCCCAGGTTCCCTTTTACTGTACCCCCTAGCCATTCCAAGTTCAAGATGGTAGATGTTCAACAAATGTTATTAGAAGAGGTGGCACTAGAATTCCCTTAAGGATTAAATTATCTTGGGTAAAAAAAAAAATAAAATAACATGGAGAAAGGTCTGTGGGGAAACATGAACCAAGATGAAATTTGCAGAGAGCCAACAAGAAACGTAATTGCTTCCACTCATTCTTCTCGGCATTTGTTGCTTGCTTATTTTAGCCATTGTACGGGGAAAAGAAAAGCTAGCATTTGATGTGGTCACAAGTAGGCTGATGGCTGTAAAGGACGGACCCAGAGATTGCCTTCCTGAGTGAAATGTCAGGCAGAGAAAGACAAATATCATATGATATCACATGTGGGATCTAAAAAAGGGTACCAATGAACTTCTCTGTGAAACAGAAACACAGTCCCGGATGTAGAATACAAACTATGGTTACCAGGGGGTAAGGAGTACAGAGGGATGAACTGGGAGACTGAGACTGACATATAAACACTAATGTATTTTATATACATATAATAGATATGTAATAAGATCCTATTGTATAGCACAGGGACCTCTACTCAGTATTCTGTATTGACCTACATGGAGAAAGAATGCAAAAAAGAGTCAGTATAGGTATATGTATAACTGATTCACTTTGCTATACCCCTGAAACTAACACAACATTGAAATCAACTATACACCAATAAGTTAAAAAAAAAAAAAAACAACTAAATATGACCGATTTTGCAAATTTTTCTTTCTTCATCAATCAAATCTACATTTCTGGTTTATTTTTTAATAGAAAAACAACAACCCAAACTACCCTTAAGTCCCTGGTAAAGCAGAATGCAGCCAGATGGCCCAGGTGAAATAAAGACAAGAAAGAGAGAGAAATCTATCCAGGCTTGGATTGAGTGCCTCTGAAATAGATCTGTCAGTGTTCTTACTGACAGTAAAGGCCATGAATTCTTCTTAATTTCACTTCCTACTGTGTACATTACAGGAGAATCTCTCTACAGTGTAAATGTCTGTTTTCATTATAATCTTGGTCATAAAGAGCCACTCAACCTAGAACTCCCAACCATAAGGAGTATTTTAGCAACAGTCCTGGATCTGGTGTCAAGAGATGTGGGCTTAGATCCTGCCTCTCCACCCAGCGTGAATTTGAATGATTGGCTTCATCTCTACAAAGCCTCAGTTTTTACGTCTATAATAATCTGGGGATTTCAGCTAGAATTCAGATGTCTGCATACGTGAAAGACTGGAGTTGCAAGTCTGCTGGGAGATTGCCTTATTAGCTAATTAACAGAAAGATTTCCATCTACCCCTATGTAGCCTTTAAGAACGAGACATGTTAGGGGAAAGAGTTTTAAAAAATATGTATTCCAGATCAATGGTTCAGCATCAGCCTCTCCTGGGGGCCTGTTAGAAATCAAATCCTCAGGCCCCACCCCAGACTTAATTATGACTTCTGGCATAAAGATCCACACTCGTGTTTTGTCAGACCCTCCATAAGATTCTGATACAGACTCAGGTATGAGAACCAGAGTCTTAGAAGCAAGCTGAAATGAAGCAGATAATTTGTACTGTCTCTGAGTTCAGTTTCTTGCCCATTCCCTTGGCCTCATGCCTATGGCCTAGTGGAGAGGGTTGTAGGCAGACGCTGGAGAAGTGTTTACTCCAGTCTGTCTCATCTAATGCTCTGCTTGAACCTAAAGAATGTTATTCCTCCCTTTGGTGTTTTGTAAGTATACCTGAAACCGTGCCGTAAAATAAATCAATGCAATAATCCACTACACGGTTTTGGCTCCTGAGTATACCTACTCACCTGGAGATTTTTACATGCCCTTCCTAGGGAATCTTAACTTTCTCCCCATCCTCAACTCCAAAAATTTTCATGTATATTCCACATACAGTGTAATGTGCCCATAGACTCTTTCTCGTTTCATACTCACCACCACCTCTGAAGATGCTAGAGCCTGCAGCCTAGTTGCATCGCAACAGATTGTCTAGACACCTGTAGGCTTCCCTATTTTTTTCTAGGAGCAAGGCAGTTCCAGCCTTGATTAATGGTAGGAGAAAACTCTTCACCTGCAAGGGTGGTTTTGCAATACCTAGTTTCTAAGGGTCAGAGCACACAGGAGCTTATAGGAGTATTTTTGCACATTTATTCATGTAAGCCATGTAATTAGTTATCACAAACACTTTCAAACACACTTAGGACATGACTTTCATATGCCATATTATAGCTCATTGGTGGCAAATCTATTCTCACTTGACTGCATTTCTTTTCAGAATGGAAATTGCTAATAAGAGTCAAAAGGTCCAAAATCAACCTAAAGCAAACCAAAAATAAGGCCCAAACCTGACACTCACACAACATAAATAAGAAGCCATTTCCTGGAATTAAAAAATCATATAATTATACCAAGCATAACCCAGAGGACTGATGCCAGATTTGGCATTTCAGAAAGCAAAATGTGTGGAAAGAAATAACGCTGATGTTATGAATGGTCAATTTATATGCATACTGTTTTTGTATACTGTATGTCATGCTGCTGTACTGTTTCCAAGTAATATTTTACAAACAAAATGCATACCACCAAATGGAAGAAGTTTTGTTCAAGTCATTCGGTGTGGCCAGGTGGTCACTGAAAGGAGCAGTGGCCACGCCTGGACATGTTTTCCCAGCATCCAGGTCTGGGAGGTAGGTACCCTCATCACCAATCTTGTTTCATAGACGAGGACATTGGACATAAAGAAAATTCACCCCCTCAATACTACAAATCATGCAGTGCAGTGTGTTAGCAGTTTCAGGGTTCCCAAGCAAATAGGATTCCGAGTTGTTTTCCATCCTATGATTGATATACAACTCTTGGATGAGTTTAGGGAATCCATCCTCTAATCATTTTTCCAGTGCCTGCCTCACTGTTCACACCAGATGTATGACTGAACTTTTTTCTTGATCTGCATTTGCTCTAATTCCTTTCTTCAGGACCATAGTCCTTCATTTAAACTTAACCTACTTCCCTGGAGTTTAAGCCTCCAGTCTTCAACTTCAAATTGGCAGCTGAAGATTAGGTGCTGCCCTTAAAGCAATGCTATTTTAAAAAACGGCCTATACCTTAGAGCAGACACCCTTGGATGTCAAAGCTTGTCCAGACCAAACACAAGTTTTCAAATCCCTCTGATTACAGACTAGTGTCCTTTAACCTGTGCCCATCAAGTCAAGCATGGCACCTCTCCCCATGACTGAGCACATCACAGGCTTCTGTCTGAAGCCTGGCTAAGACTCAGCTCAAATAGCATAATTTTCAGTGACCAATGCTGTTGTCCAAAAAGCGACTTCATTTTCTTTTGACATTTTCCCTTTTAAAATACAGGAATACAACACAACTCTACAAGTTTTTCAGTGCTTTGCGGGAAGCCAATTACAATATGTTCTAACAAAGGCTATAGAGAAATTAAAATAAAAAATGACCAAAAATCAGATCCCTAAGAATTGTCACTTGCAATATTGCCCTTACCTTTTAATGAAAGAAAAGATCAAGTGTTCCAACCGTCACCTCACTCCTTCAGAAAAACAGCTCCTGCCAAGAGATGATTAATGACTGTTACTTATTTGCCTCAAATGACTGAGTTTCAGGGCAGTCAGAAGCATTTTTTAATCATTGACTTATTTCCTAATACAACTGCTTTCAAAGCTAAATCCTACATTTCATAAAATGATGGGCAGAATGGTGTATGTACTTTCACGGATGTTAAGATTTCTTGGTCTTCCTGCTGGGCTCCAAACTCAGTATCACTTTTTTGAGGGTTAAAGTTTAGCAGGAGATAGGAACATGATTAAGACCTATTTATGCCATACTATCGGAGAAGGCAATGGCACCCCTCTCTTGCCTGGAAAATCCCATGGACAGAGGAGCCTGGTGGGCTGCAGTCCATGGGGTCGCTAAGAGTCGGACACGACTGAAGTGGCTTAGCATGCCATACTATAAAGTCTCATGTTTAACCTCTATGAGATTTACTTGGAAGCTTTAAGCAGTGAAGCATTTTTTGTGAAGTATACTTGATTTACCACATTATGTTAGTTTCAGGTAGAGATGGTTTCTCTGGTAGCTCAGATGGTAAAGAATCTGCCTGCATTGCAGGAGACCCGGGTTTGATCCCTGATTTGGAAAAAGATATACCCTGGAGAAGGAAATGGTAACCCACTCTAGTATTCTTGCCTGGAGAATCTCATGGACAGAAAAGCCTGGTAGGCTACAGTCCATTGGGTTACAAAGAATTGGACACGAATGAATGACTAACACTTTCACTTTCATGTATATAACATGATAACTCAATATTTTTATAGATTGTACTTTGTGAATAAATTTATTACAAAATAATGGTTGTATTTCTCTCATGTGCAATATATCCTTGTTGCTTATTTATTTTATACATAGTAGTTTGTATCTCTTAATCCCACATCTTTATTTTACCTCTCTCCCTGACCCTCCCCACACTGGTAACCATTAGTTTGTTGTCTATAACTCTGAGTCCGTTTTGTTAGCCACTGTGTAAAATAGGTTCCTCAAAACACTAAAAATAGAACTATCATATGATCAGGCAATTCCACTCTTGCATACATATATATGGTTTATATCTGAAGAAAACAAAAACATTAATTCAAAAAGAGATAGACACCCCAGTGTTTAAAGCCAAGATATGGAAGCAACCTAAGTGTCTATCAACAGATGAATGAACAAAAGAAGATGTGATATATATATATATATATACACACACATATATATAGCATACATACACATATAGCATACACATATATTGCATACATATATATATGTATATATATAGGTATATATATATGTTGTTGTTTAGTCACTAAGTTGTGTCTGATTCTTGTGTGACTCCATGGACACAGCCCGCCAGGCTCCTCTGTCCATGGGATTTCCCAGGTAAGAATACTTGAATGGGTTGTCATTTCCTTCTCCAGGGGATCTTCCTGACCCTGGGATCTAAGCTGTGTCTCCTGTATTGCTTGTGAATTCTTTACCACTGAGCCACCTGGGAAGTGTATATATATAATATTTCTAATATTCCATTGTATACATATACACATGCAATTTAATATTGCAAAGAACCAACTCATTGGAAAAGACCCTGATGCTGGGAAAGACTGAAGGCGGGAGGAGAAGGGGATGACAGAGGATGAGATGATTGGATGGCATCACCGACTCAGTGGACATCAGTTTAGGTAAACTCCAGAAGTTGATGATGGACAGGGAGGCCTGGCGTGCTGCAATCCATGGGGTCGCAGAGAGTCAGACACGACTGAGCAATTGAACTGAACTGAACAGTCATAAAAAGGAATGAGATAATGCCATTTGCAGCAAGTAGGTGGACCTAGAGAGTATTTTGCTTAGTGAAAATAGTGAGACAGAGAAAGGCAAATTCTCTGTTATTACTTATAAGCAGTGAAGCATTTTTGAGGAAATATGCTGAGAACTGTGTGAGACTGGGCTGTAGAGACTGTAAGTGGTGTAAGGAAGACCAGATGGAAAGCTAGCGAATATTCCAGGCCCAGACCCAAGAAGATGAGGCTTAAATTACAACGATGGTTGTAAGGGTGGGCTTCAGCAATGTATCAAAATGAATGCTCAGTAAATATTTGTGGCTAAAAGGGAAGGAAGTTGGGAGGGAGAGCAAGAGGGAGGAAGGGAAGGTTGGAAAGAGGAAAGGAAGGAAAGGAGCGAGGAGGGAAAGAATGGGGGGAGCAGAATTAGCTAAAACCCCTTGAAATTCTCCCAGGTGGTGTATAATCTTTGTAACTGTATACAGTATTTAAAAACCACATTCTATAACAGCAGTTCTCAGTGAAGTGTCACATTAGAACCACTTGAGTAACCTATAAAATCTTGATGCTATGACTATACTCCAAACCAATTAAGTTAGAGCCTCAAGGGGTAGACCCTGGGTCTCAATATTTTTTAAAGTGCTTCCCAATGATTCTAATGTGTAGTCAGGACTGAAAAATCAGTGCTCTGTAGACTGCCTGTCTCTGGAATCAATCTCTGCCTAATAATTGGTTGCCATAGAAATTTATCCACTAGTTTGGTGAGGGTTGTAAAACCTCCAGGTTACTTTAATTCTAAAAATAGCTGATATACTTTTCAGTCATTGGGATAACAAAGTCTTCTTATGATCCACAGCCAGATTAAAAGTACTGCAGTAGGACCCACTTTTCTCTATATGGATCCATTTAGATTAACTCAGAGAACTCAGGTTAGGCTCTGGTTCTAGCTATGCACTAAACAGCATCAGAAAAGTCACTGGACATTTGCTTCCAATTTGCTGGATAGAACCATCTCTAAGGTTAACCTCCAAAGTTAACCTCCATGTTACCTAGGAGTGATGTGGACAATAGGCTTATGTATTGTTCCTGCGTTTTTATTAGCTGTTACAACACTAGGGAAATCACTTAACCTGCAGTTTCTCATCTGCATAATAGAGACACTCATATCTCAAATTTGTTTTTGAAGATAGAACGAGATAAGGCATTTGTCCATTTGTCAATTTCAATTATTATATAATATGATATCTGTAATAACAATGGGCTTCCCTGGTAGTTCAGCTGGTAAATAATCCACCTGCAATGCAGGAGACCTGGGTTCTATCCCTGGATTTGAAAGATCCCCTGGAGAAGAGAAAGACTACCCACTGCAGTATTCTGGCCTGGAGAATTCCATGGACTACAGTTCCAAGATCCCAGGTACTGGAACTAAGACCTGGAGCAGGCAAATAAATAAAGATTTTAAAAAAACAAAGCAAAACAAAAACAATAACTTGGGTTGCCAAAACCTGTGACATGCATGTTACACTTTTCTGAAGGCTGAAAGGGATGTTCAAACTGAGTCAAACAGAGATCCTCGTTAACAATTGTTTATCCTCTGGGGTGCAGTGACTGACGTGGCTAGAATCTCCACATTCTTGCAGGGAACATAATCACTTTGTGAAATCAGTGTCATTCATGAAACACCTCCTACACATACATAATTCCTGCAATTGACAAGTTTATCTCAGTGTATTACAGATGCTCTGTTATCTAAAAGGCAAACTTGGAGAGGAAAAAAAAAAAAAGCGAAACAATTCATTTTCAGTCTAATTAAAGTCATTATAAACAGTCTCCTGGTGCTTAACCTTTTTTCCTCCAAAACCCCAATCTTTGAGTTGAATGCTCAGATCTGGAGCTTCACTGAGGTTTTCCTTAATTGCCTTTCCATCACTAATGGGATTCACTTCATTATTACCTCTGCCAAAAGCTGCCTCCAACTTTCAGCTCCCATGCTGAGCCATTTACATGCCTATTTATAATGTTAAATGCTGAAGTCACACCACCTTAAAGTTTAGGTAGCTAAATTGGAGTGTGACTACACTGACTGGGAAGCGCTGATTTAGATTATATTTTCTTAGATATCTATAAACTGTCTCCAAACACCTCTCTTTCTGCTCATTCTTCCCCTGAATTTTGGGCTCACCTTCCTTTCTTCCTTTCTCCCTCCCTCCCATTTTCCCTCCTTTCTTTCTCCTTCTCCACCTCCTTTCCTTACCCTGTCATGTTCCATGTCCATCCTCACAATAACCTCCCAGAACCATCATACTATTTCGACAACGTCTACGATCATATCACCACTATCTTTTTTTTTTTTTTTAACAGCTAGCTTGCCATCTCTCTTTAGTTAACTTCAACAAAAGTCTGTGTACTCAGTTTCAAGATCCCAGTTTAAAGCTGAGCTGACTAAAGGTCAAGAGAGAAAAATAAGATGATGAAGACGACCAGTTCGCATGCGAGTAAGGCAGGATTTGAACCCAGCCCTTGTCCTCTGGGAACAATTGGGTGAATCAACATACATGAACTGTCACATCATAGAAGGGGGGTGACCAGAGATGAACAGTGTGCAGCTAAGTCCTCTCAGTGAGTCTCTAGGGCAGAAACAGCAGGAAGTCAGACTTACCAACCCCCAATGCCTTGTTCTTTTTATCCCTTTTCACAAAATCTCCTTGAGCAGCGTACTAAGTAGGAATCTTTGTGGTCTTGTCAAAGAGAACTTAGCAGGGTTAGAAGTGGCTCAAGGGTAGGGACATATTCTTACCTAGCGTCAGAAAGAGGGCAGTGTTAGATAGGGCGTCAGGAATTTTTTGTTGGTTTGCTGCGTTGTTGCCATGAAGCTTTGGACCTGTTGGTCTAGGGAATCCTCCTTTTTCTGTGCATATGAACACAGAGCTTTGAGGAGAACATGGGGATATTTCTGGGAAACTGGAGACGCCGGCTCACTTTAGGGGTTTCTGTCCCATGTCTACCAAACCTTGACAGGTCATGTGTGTGTGTGTGCATATGTGTGTGAGTGTGTGTGTGTATCTGTGCAAGTGCACATGTGCATTAAGCACTAGTGTGATCCTGAGCAGGGCCCTGTGGGACTCCTGGAAACAAAGCCTTTCTGTGCCCCTCCCCCATTTCTCCGATCATAGGAATCAGCCTTCATTCAGCCCCCATGGCCTTCCCTGAGTTTCAGTGGGCCGATTCAAGAGTTGCTTATTAGGGACTGGAGGATGTGAGCCCAGGAAGAAGTGAAGGGTCAAGAGAAAAAACATTGCAGCCTTCTGGCAAAGTCCTGGTTCCCCAACAAGGGCCACCCACAACAATATTTTTGAGTTGTTTTGCAGACACTGAAACCCCCAGTAGGTACAAGTTAATAGTTAATGACGGTATGCTGCCCACAAGAATGTTGACCCCTGAAGGTTAATGATACTGACTCCTACTTACCTTACCACCAACCAGTCAGGAAAATGTCCACAAGCTAATCATGTCTCTTTGAATCACTACTCTAAAACCTTTCAATTCCCTCTCCACGTTGGGACACACCGCTTGGAGGGCATCAGCCTTCTGTAGCCCTCTTTGACTGGTGAAGCAATAAAGCTATTCTTTTCACTTCACGCGAAACTCTGTCTCTGCGATTTGATTTAATTCAGTGTTGAGGTACAGAGGCCAGATTTGGCTTCAGCAGTAAAGACATCCAGAGAGGTGTGTTTTAACATAGCCTCTGGCCTTCAAAGCGCTTGCAGCTCAACCAGAGAAACTGGCTAACACTGAAATAATGAACAAGATACAGTTTAAGAATTTTTAAATGCAATAGAAAGATGAAGTCTATTACAGCCCAGCTCCAAGAACAAATATTATGAAGACTTTGGAAATGGTGATTATGCAAATATTTACGGGATGCCTATTATTTGCAAGACTCTGTTTGCTACTGTTTAAATATTCAGTGGGAGATGGCATTGTCTTGTTCGTAATTTTAATCAAGTATAAAATATCTTGAGGTGAACACTGGAAGCAGTGAGAACATAGAGAGGAAAGCAGCCCATTCTCACTTCCTTGATTAGGCAGCATCTATGCTGAGGGCCAGAGAATAAATCCAAATTAGGCAGGAAGGGTGGTTATTTTCTCTTCAGCTTCCCCTTTCCTGGTTGTTCTCTGCTGCAGACTAAGCGGGTGACATCTGTATGATATAGTACTGTTGCTTCCTTGCTCTTTGATATCTGCTTGGGGCTTGGCCAGCAAGAAAATACTGATAGGAGATAAGAGGCTTGGTGGAGAGATAAATGGAGTGTTTCTACCCCGCTCCCTCCCTGCTGGAATATCCATCAGTTTCATCCCTCCATGATTACAGCACTTGCCAGGAGGCTCCTCTTCTGGGATTCTAGGTTCTGGTCCTCAGCTGGCCCCAGACTACTTGGCTCTACAGGGATAAGAATGTCCCAACTTGCTAGTTTCTGAACATCTCACTATTAATTTCCTCAGCATCCTTTTCTTAAACCAGCCTAACATTCCGTTCCATAACTGGTTCTTATATTAAAAGCCTCTTCATGTGAACAATTAAGGGTGGATTCTGTTGCCTGCCTATAAGCTAGTTGATGGATATACCAGGTGAAGGCAGAGTGAGAGGTGGGTTGGGAAGGGTGTAATGCCCAGTAACCATGTGTTGTTCCATATGGATGGAGTAAATTATGACAGTGAGGTAGAGAGTGCTGAGACTAAAGAGGGAAGCTGAACGTAAAGGGCTTTGCATGTTGCACTGGTAAGTTTCTACATGACAATATAGAAAAACGTTTATGATATATTAAGTAACAATAAAAACCAATTTTGAAATGTTTATGTGTACATTATAATTTTAACTGTATTATACTTAGGGTAAATGATATAATAAAATACATAAAATGACCGTGGGGCTATCTTATGGTATTTACTATTTCAGGGATTTGTTTTATCTAGTGAATTTTCTGAATTGGATTACATTGATTTTATGTATTTTAAAATACACTTTTAAAGAGCAAATATCCTGAAGCACTTGTTCAGTGGAACTCCCTTAAGCACAATGGATAGAAGGTGCATTCCTGATGAGTTCAGCCTCGCTCACAGAATTCGCAATTCTGTGCAAGTGGGCTGTGAGCACCTCTCTAAAGGTAGTCACCTAATGGGGTATAGACACTGGAGATTTTGTGGTGGAGCACAGTGGGAGACACCTTTTTTCCATATAAAGGCTGAGTCTAGGGAAACAAAGTTTCCCTGAAAACAGGATATTTCACTAACTGTCCCAAAGCTAGGGTATTTCAGGGAATAGAAACTGCTCCCATATGTTGAAGCAATTTTTGTGTAGGTTCTTGAAAGAAGAGATCAGTATTCCATAACATGTGAATATAGCATGATCAGACAGGCAATCTACCACAAACCAGTGTCAGTGGTTCGGGTTTGCCTGTGCGATGGGTGAGTGGTCACAAATTTGGTTTGGTAAAGAATCTGACTTAATATCACACTCTTAATGTTCCTCATTCTGGCCTTTTCCACCATCAGCCTTCTATTAAATACTTTGTTGAATAGGTCACAGTGAAAGATGAGTTTGTGACCTGATTTAAGCCGATTTGAATTTCTCGTAACTGCATCTGTCATTGAGGATTAATGCATTTGATCATAAACCCTGCTGGGGAGGAAAAACCTTTTCTCTACCATTCTAGGTTCCTCTGGCTGATGTAAGACTTAAACTGACATAAGACGATTAACAGGGGAAAATCAAACCATGTTCAGTAACATGTATACATGGGAGAGGTTCGCGAAAACTAACTTGTCAAATAGTCAAAAATCTTCATTTAAATATCATCTCTAGGTGATGACAAAAGAGAATGCTGAGGGTAGCGCTTTGGAATTTCAAAGGGGAGGAAGGCAATTGGCATGGAGAGGAAAACTCAAATGTTTGGTAATAAAGGTTTACTGGGTGATGCAAAGATAATGGGCCACAGAGTTAAGTCTGATCTCTAAGAGCTTCCTTCACCACACCCAGTCCATGCTTGAAGGTATCTCTAGTGATAGCTGATTCCTCTATCTAAATTCTTTGGGCAGTTAGGGGGAAGGACAAAGTTTGCTCTTGAGTCATTTGGACCTTGATTATCTTCAGCTCAAAATACTCTTCATGCCAAAGAGATATCTTGGAGCAGCAAGTTTTGCACCCCTACAACAACCTCCATGAGCTTGGTTTATGCAAATCTGTTTCTGAAAGAAGGCTCCACCTACAAAGATAATAAACTTGGTTAGGTGCCTCTAGGAATCTCCCTTCCATACCCCTAGTCTGGGGCTCCTCTTTTGGACTATTCACTTCCTGTGGGATGATGTCTAGGACTTGGCCTGGCCAAGGAGCGAACACGTCCATGAGTAAAGATGGTCGTACGCACCATCTTATTTCTTGACTAGCCTAAAAAATGTCAGCACAGATGACATCTTTCAGCCCTCAGAGAAACATTTCCTGGAAAAGGGAAAATCTGCAGAATAGCTCCCAAAGTTGTAAACATCTATCAGAGGCAGAGAGTAAACATTTAATCAGCTCCGAGTCTTTGGGACCTTAGATCACGGCCCTGTGCAGTAGCTGTGGCCTTACAGTGCAGAAGAGAAGGGAAAGTCTGTGGTGACAACTGGCAGGTTACTGGGAGCACGCTACCATCCGTCTTCCTTTGGATTCTCTAGTCTCCCTGCCTAGGCTTTGCTTGGGGGGCCAAATCCAGCTATGAGACAAACAGAGCCCCTCATGGCCAGGGGGCCACTTGCAAAGGAGGACAGTGCACCCTGATAACGTGCTTGCCACAGGGGCATCTCTCAAAAATGCCACTGTGACAATCAGACTTGGCAGCAAGAAGTTATGCTTCTTAGAGAAGAGGGCTGGACCACGAGTTCTGAGAAACAGTATGTCTCAGCAAGTCTCGTGAGTCAGGCTTATTGGAGATCAACTCTTAGCTCTGCCGCTAACTCTCTGTGTGACTCTGGGCATGTTATTCCACGTCTGTCCTAATTTCACCTAGTTTCATAGGTTAAATGAAACCTATCTGTTAACGTTAACTTGGTTGCTAGATGACTAGCAAAGCATAAGCACCTATATTAGACAAATGTAAGCAACACATGTTACTTCCATTTAAAATTCTTCTACTCATCTCTTACATGAGAAAATCAGAAGGGAGAATGAATGTTTTTACCGACGTTACATAGTTGTTTTTTGGTAAAAAGTGCATACTGGAAAACACATGGAATCAAGAAGAAATGGGTTTAAATCCCAAGTTTATTTTTCAATGTGATGTTGGGAGAGTTGCTTAACTTCTCTAAGCCTTGGTTTTCTCATGGATATAAGGCGTTAATGATGTTCCTCTGCCTTGTCTCTGCATGCAGTTATTAATAATTTATGTTCCACTAAGAAAGAAAAATGTTCTAGCTAAGGAGTTTGATAGGAGATCCCCACATAAATCTGGGATACCAAAGGGTTATGCCCTCCAGGTAAGTGAAATAATGACATCCCCAGGAAGTTTGTATACCTCAGCCCTGGTGGCAGAGGGGGCATCTTTCTTAAGAACTTAAATCACATGTGTTCAGGCCATCATGCTTTCTGGATTTACACTGCCAGTATAATCCCCCATTTCCAACAAAGAGCAAAAAAACCCTGGTGCAAAAAATTTTAAATTGGCTTGATGCCCCCATATGACAAGTGGAAGCTGACTTTTCTAGAAAAACTAATAACAGTCCATAGAGATTTTAATATATTTTAAGATCCATTCCAAGTTTCAATTTGTGAAAGTATGAAAAAACATGCATGTTAGAATTGATGAAATATAATAAACACAGCAGTACTTTCTCACATGATTAAGGAATAATGACTGCATGGATATGTAATCACACATGATTACAAGTATATGTGGGGCTCTGTGTATGTACCTTCTTAATTGTGTGTGACTTTGAGTGGGTCTCAGAAAAGGATGATATCTGTGGTTCCTAACATCCTCTTTACTTCTGCTTTAATGGTTTATCTTAGAATATTGCATGTTATTTTTATTTATTCCCAAAGATTTACTTCTGTCAGGTCTCAGGTTCAAATTAAGGCGTCCTTGACTGCACTGAAATGTCCAACAGTTTAATGGCTCAATTTTCTGAAGAATTAGGGGAAGGAAATGCTTCTACTAAATTCCTCTTTATCACCTACAGTTTCTATTCTAATCACCTGATATTGTTCATTGTCTCTTTTAACACTGAAATATCTTAGTAGGCCAACAGTCTCCAGCTCTGAAATCTAGCCTTGGCCGAAGGTGGCAAAGAAATCCCAGGAGAAGCATTTTTCCATTTTTGGATCCTAATAATAAAGATGGTAATAAGCTTGCAATCTTTCGTTTTCATGCCACAGTAAGATACTTCATGAGGGATGCATTTACGAAAGACCACAAAGGGGCATATCAATACTTTTTAACCATTGTCTACCTCAATGAAACTATGAGCCATGCCATGTAGGGCCACCCAAGACGGACAGATCATGGAGGAGAGTTCTGACAAAAAGTGGTCCACTGGAGAAGGGAACGGCAAATCACTTCAGTATTCTTTCCTTCAGAACCCCATGAACAGTATGAAAGGCAAAGAGATAGGACACTGAAAGATGAACTCTCCAGACTGGTAGGTGCCCAATATGCTACTGGAGATCAGTGGAGAAATAACTCCAGAAAGAAAGACGAGATGGAGCTAAAGCAAAAACAACACCCAGTTGTGGGTGTGACTGGTGATAGAAGCAAAGTCTGATGCTGTAAAGAGCAGTATTGCATGGGAACCTGGAATGTTAGGTCCATGAATCAAGACAAATTGGAAGTGGTCAAAAGGAGGGAGGAACAGAAGGGCTTATGGTGGAAAGAGAAGTGAGGGAAAGGGAGAAGTCCGTAAGCCTGCAGAAGGGCCTGATGCCCATCCTTTTAGCCACCTGTGCTTCCTTACTATGCTACCTACTTCCCAGGTCCCTTGCTCAGTTGAGTTGGCTGGACTACGAGGAGCATGTGAAAGCAAGATTTAAGTTGTGGAAGGAAGTCACATACCGACGGGC
The DNA here is from genome assembly GCF_042477335.2 of Ovis canadensis. NCBI lineage: Eukaryota > Metazoa > Chordata > Mammalia > Artiodactyla > Bovidae > Ovis > Ovis canadensis. The sequence goes on along the minus strand of NC_091265.1, from coordinate 31,406,902 downwards.
TAATCTCAAAATCTTTTAACCAATCACACATGACAAGATATGGAAGCATTCTCTGAAAGCAAGGGGTCTGGGCAGCAAGGAGACCAGTGAGAAAGTGGAATGGTATAGAAATATGTATTTGCCACTCATTTGTTAATCCAGCAGAGCTTCCCAGGTGGTGCTAGGGGTAAAGAACCTGCCTGCCAAAGCAGGAGATGTGAGAGATGTGGGCTTGATTCCTGGGTTGGGAAGATGCCTTGGAGGAGGAAATGACCACCCACTCTAGTATTTTTGCCTGGAGAATCCCCATAGACAGAGCAGCCTGGTGGGCTACAGTCCATAGACTCTCAAAGAGTCAGACACTACTGAAGTGGCTTAGCGCTTATTCATCCAGCAACAGTATACTGAGTATAATCCAAGCACTGTACCCTCAGCTAGGCTCAGAGGAGAGGGATAAAGTGTCTTGTAATGCCTCTTTTTGGTCAGGGAACCCTAACAACATACATCAGGAATGGAAAGAAGACCTTTCTTCAAATGAATGAGTATATCCTCCCTTTCTTCCTTCCTTCATTTGCTTTTCAGTTCAATAAATATTTGTGTGCAAGACACTATATTGCACACGGCAGTGAAGGAAATCTACAATCTAGTAGAAACATACATGCTTGTTTTGAGGGTATACTCAAAGGTCCTGTTCACAGTAGGTGCTCAGCAAATCTCTGTCAGTAATACTAGCGACAAGGATGCTGACTGGGCCCTTAGACTTTATTTTCAATATGTTGAACATTTAGAAAAATATTTGATATAAATCTCAATTAGTTATTAATTACCTACTTTAACATAATGACACTCATTTCAGCAAAAGATAAATTTTAAAAATGTCAAGTGATTCGTTAGTGTATAATTGTTTCTTCCTTAATAAGTTGAATACGCATTTCTTTCTTTTTCTGAAAAGGAAAAGAAATCTGAGTGTTTTGAGTAAATCCTGAATAAGATTGGCAAAGAAATGAGATGTTAATTTAGATGCTGCTTAATAAAAATATGATTTCACAAAGTGAAACTTCACTTTATATTCTACCTGAAAGCTCCTTTATGAAGGATCTGGGAGACTGAGTCTATGGAAGAAACACATTAATTTTCCAAAACATAAGCTCAAGGTTGTAATCTCAACTCTTATCTTTGCATTAAACACTCTGAAGCCCTGTTCAGAAGGAAGGAATAATTTGCCCCGGTCTTGGTTATAAATAGAGTAGTAACCAATTAGGGTACAAAACCAGGAGATAAAAAGTAGAGGCTTCAGCATCAGGAGAGAGACAGTGATACGTACTGTGCCCCCAATTTAAAATCTAAGAAAACAGACTTGATAAGACTAGTCACTTCTCTAGGTTGAGATGGTCTGAAAAGAGTCATCATTGAAGATTTAAGTCTAGGGCTGTCTAATCTGATGACTATATCCCTTTTCTGTTGGTCCCTTCAGCTGGGGTATAGCCAATGTCCCAGAAGAGAGAGATTCTATAATTTGATTCTCATTGTATATTTTAGGCTTAAGACTAAATTTTCCAAGAAATATGGAGGATAACAAGATAGAGAGCCCTTATCTTTTTCACATGATGTCTCTTCTGAGAGCTTCTAGGTGCACAGGGGAAAATTTTCGCAGCTCTCAAAGACTAAGGGTGTAGAAGGGTTAGAGGCAGTGTTTTCCAAGCCAAGAGCCTTCATGGTTGTGCAGGAGTCCAAGAGCCTCAAGATGATGATGCTAAAGTGATCATCTAGGAAACATATTACAGCCTGGGCTCTGGAGCTGGACCATTGAGACCCCCTTTGTTTAAAAACACCACTCTGTATTTTTTACTAGCTATTTGATCGAACTTGAGTAAGTTATTTCACCTCTCTAGGTTTCATTTTGCTCTAATAATAAAAAGGATGTAAGCCTAATTCACAGAGACCACGTAAAGAACAAACAAATTAATCAGATTAAAATGCTTAGTCCAGTGCCTAGCACATAGTAGGTACACAATAAATCTTAGCATTTTTAGCATAAGTTTTAGCTCTTATTTTTCAGTCTACCGTTAGGAGGAGAAACAGGTTAACTACCAGAAAAATATCACCATGGTTTAAATATGCATGAGAAAAATCAAAACTCTGTGTCCACATATTTGTGGAAAAAGAAAGCTGTTGAAAAATAAACATCTGAGCTGTTTCTGAATTTTCTCATTAACATTTGTTTGCTCTTTTTGATTCCTTTTGTTTTTGCTAGCAGACAAGTGGTAACAGGTGCCAAAGTTTAAGGAAAAATATGGGAGAAAAAATTTAAATGTGATTATAACTATCTATTCATTAACTCTTTTTTCCCATGCAAATTATGGGGGGATGTGAGTAAGAAAATGCAACTCAGGGAACCAGTCACGTAATGATGAGCACCCTGTGTTGGTCTTCTGGAAGGCAGGGCTGAGGCTGCCCGCAGAGATAGATAAAGAGCTTCCCAGTGGGGTCTGAAGCCCGAGGTCTGAGTTTTAACAAACTGGGCCAGGTACGGGATGAATGCTGGTCCCAGTTGCCTGGGATATTTCCATTTTTAACACTGAAAGTGTCACATGCTGGGAAACTTGGCACTGAAAAATCAGGATATGTGGTCAATTCTAGTGAGAATTAGATTCAGCAGCAGGTGAGATACTAGACCCAACTAATCATTGTTGTTGTTGTTGTCTAGTCACTAAGTCATGTCTGACTCTTGTGACCCCGTTGCCTGTGGCCCACCAGGCTCCTCTGTCCATGGGGTTTGCCAGGCAAGAATGTTGGAGTGGCTTACTTCCCTAGTGGCGCAGTGGTAAAGAATCCGCCTGCCAATGCAGGAAGTGAGCGTGTGACCCCGATCTCGGAAGATGCCCTGAAAAAGGAAACGGCAACCTACTCCAGTACTCTTGCCTGGGAAATCCCCTGGACAGAGGAGCCTGGGAGTCTACAGTCTATGGGCCGCAGAGTTGGGCATGACTGAGTGATTGAACAACAACTAACCATGCACGCCTGTAATAGACATTTGAATTAAATCCCCCATCTTCTACCTCGTGCCTTTGTTTACTTTTAAAGGAACTAGGCACAGTCACTATGCAGTCAAACCCACCTAGCTGGACAGAGAAAAATGCAAAAGGGCAGAGATGTTTTGTCTTAAGTAGACTCTTAGTTCCTCTCCATCATTTGCTTGTTCACATGGAGTATATTTGTGGGGCTATTTTTCCCTTTGCAAGGAGAACAGCTGAGCTGTACTAGTGGCAATGGTGGCAGCAGGACAGGGCAAACCTGGAAAAAAGATTTCATGGATGTGGTTCGCAGTGTGACAAGCACCAAGTAGGTAGAGTGCACTCAGAGTGACTGTCTACACAGCTTCAATAAGATGAAATAACATGGAAACCTCACTCATTCTAGAAAATGCAATCTGATATTTTGCAGAGAGCCTAGAAAGAAGAGTATTTGCATAGTCTCTTTTTTGAGCACTTAGAAGTGCCATGCATTTATTTATATGTGTTCTCATGTAATCTTTTAATACCTCTGTGAGGTAGTATAGACCAGAAAGACGGAGGCTCAGTGACAAGTCTGTGGATGGAGAAAATAGTTTTCAGTTCAATCTGTGTGGAAAAGTAGGTAGATCACCTTGGGTGTGTTTTTTTTGCTGCAGTGAGAATATACCCCTTTATATTTATTTATCAAATAGGTCCTCCTGATTTCTTAGGGTAAGTTTCAAGTTTAGCTAAGAGAAGAAACATGAAGTTACTTTGTAAAATGGTATCTGGGTATAATAATACCTCCTCTTATACCTACATGCACACAAACTTTCACAAACATACACACGCAGATACATGTACCCTAATACACATAGTAACTTTAGAAAATGTGTTTATTTAATATTTTTGACAATAGCTAACCAAGAAATGATTTGGGAGTCGGGAACTTTAGTCTTTGTCAGTCCTGCCTTGCCCTCTGCAAGCCACACAAAATAAATATGATGTTAATACAAAGTGCAAAGCCTTTCAGATGCAGCTTCCTCTGGGTCCCTCCTAATTAGACATTCCTTACTCCATCCTTGCTCTATGCTGTGGTTTTCCATCTATACATCTCAGTTTTTGACTGTTTGCCTATCTATTGGAAATACAGACACAACTGTAGTATTTGTGCTTTGAATACTGATGACATTCCAGGTATTTGTGAATATTAACTAGGATGTGTTGTCTCACAAAGAGAAATGGTTAAAATTATAATTTGTATCTTGTTATCTTGTGGGATTTTGTTCTTAATCTTTCTAATTTTACACAGTCATTCTGGAGTGATACTCCTTGTTTTTTTTTTTTTGTTTTTTTTTTGTTTTTTTTTTTTTTTACAATGGGTAAACAGCTTGTTTTATACTTGGTAGTAGCTCATTTTCTGTCATATATGATGAGGATTTTATATATCAGAGCAAGCCAAAGGATTAAAATTTCCAGGCAATTTGGCATTTGAATTCAATTCTTGACTTTGAAAGTTTGCATTTAAAGCAAACCAAAACGCTATTTGATAGAGTCCTACACCATCAAGTATATTCATGTCTGGTTCAAAAGAAACAAAAAAAGTCTGTAAAGTACAAACAAGAAAGTTTGAAAAATTGACTTGTCTTGACAAAGGCCATCTGAAGTTCACAGTCTCCCTATAGAAATAATAGTAGCGTTTTGCCAATGACAAAACAAATCCAAATATCAAAGTTTTGATGATGTTGAAAACTAAGATCCCACGAGGTCTGAGGGACTTTGAGTTAGACATATATATTCTCTTATCTTTTTGAGGCTTGAGATGCCCATCCAAACATCGCGAGGCTATGTTATTGTAGAAGCTTTCTAATGTCTTTAGTGCACTGATGAATATAAATGAGTCAAACTGCTCTCAAGACACCAATGGAAAGAAACATGGCTGTTCCTTGGAGGGTTTGACCAAATCAGGAAGGCTCAGCAAAGTTTGGGGATACACAGCTTCTAACCACACTTCTTACCTTCATATGGATCTCATTGTTCCCTTGGATCTAGTCTTGCTGCCTTCCCTCAGTCCCCAACATTTAAGATCTTGTATCAAGGAGTCACAGAGACTGATGGCTGACAGGGAGCTTATTTAATTTAAACTAAACCTTTCAGGGCTTCAATTCTCTCTATAGAGTATGAGTCACGTGTTCATTTCACTGATAACTAAGAACCCGCCATGATTAAGACTAGATCACCTGCAGGGCAGTCTAGTTCTTTGAATGGCTGTCCTTTGTTCTCCCCTAGATTCATTTCTGCCTTCCTTTCTTCATCCTCTCTTTTCCTTCTCTCCTTTCCCTTGTATTCTCCTTCCTTCCATCTGTCCTTCCGTCCTTTTCTTCCTTTCTTTCTTTAAAAAACCTGATAATGATACCAAGTGCTAGGTGCTAAAACGTAGGAAGTCATACCCTAAGAGAAGGATTAAAGTTTCAGTTTCTGCTCTCAAATACCTGAACCTTTGTAGTGACAGAAGAAAATACGATACTGTTTATGTTGACACAAAGAAAAAACACAGTGCTGTGGAAATAAGGAAATGGCATTCAACCCATCCTGCCTTCTAGTCTCCTAACACATATGGGTTAATCAAGCAATGGGGAAATTCAGGGGACATTTCTTAGCAGAGGGTTGGGTTGGTAGAATTCTTGGACCAAAAAAAAAAAAAAACCAAACCAATTATTTAGAAAATCATCTTTCCACCTTTGTGAATCATCAAATCAAGGTGACCAGAATCCTCCAAGGGGAGGTGAAGGACTGATGTGAGCAAGGCCAACTGCAATCCTTCTGTAGGTATTTTGACTCTTAGTCAGAGTAACAAAGTGATAGAGAAATCTTTTAGAGTAGATATTTTTAAATTAAAAATATTATACTGAGGGCTTCCCTGGTGGTCTAGTGATTGAGAATCTATCTGTCAATGCAGGGGACATAGTTTCAATCCCTGGTGCAGGAAGATCCCACATGTTGCAGAGCAACTAAGCCTGTGTGCCACAGGTACTGAAGCCTGCCTGCCTAGAGCTCTTGCTTTGCAACGGAGAGAAGCCACTGCAATGAGAAGCTGGGGCACCACAGTGAAGTGTAGTCCCCACCCGCTGTGACTAGAGAAAGCCCATGAGCAAGGATAAAGACCCAGCACAGCCAAAAATAAATAAACAAGCAAATAAATAAATCTTTCTAAAAAGCACATTGAGACATAGTTGATATACAGTATTATGTGAGTTTAAGGTATACAGTGTGCTGATTTGATACGTTTACATATTGCAATATGATTACCACTACATATTAGTTAATGCTTCTATCATATCACATTATTATCATGTATATTGTTTGTGAATATTTAAAATCCACTTTGTTAGCAATTTTAAGTATATAATACAGAAACATTTGGGACATTTCATGAATTTGCATCTTTGCCAGCGATCATTCCAAATTTCTCTATCCTCCCAGTTCGGTGTATGCGCTGCTGAATGTGGACTGGGGCAGATTTGTACTGTGTAACTTACGTAAGAGGGAACAGATGATCAAGGGCTTCATGTTGTCCATATTCATAGCACCGCTCTGGTTTTGTTTATACTATGAGTTATGCAACACCTTTCCAATATATTTCAATTGTTTATAACCTAGCAAGAGGTAGAATCAGTCATTTTTAGTCAAATAACTAACTGAAACATAAAGGTTATGAAACAGAGAAGATATCTCTATATATGTGTGTGTGTATAAATGCATGTGTGTGTACCAAGTTGTTTCAGTTGTGTCCAACTCTTTGTGATCCCATGGGCTGTAACTTGCCAGGTTCCTCTGTCCATGGGATTCTCCAAGCAAGAATATTGGAGTGGGTCACCATAACCTCCTCCAGGGGACCCAGAGAAGTCTATCTATCTATCTATCTATCTATCTATCTATCTATCTATCTATCTATCTATCTATACACACACATACATATTTGTGCAGATATATGTGTGTGAAAACCTGGAGGGCCAATATAACCTGAGTATATATCTGAAGGATGAGGTTTGAGGAAAGAGGTGAGGATGTCAGGATAGAATTATTGGGAAACAAAGTTGGAGAGATCAGAAGAGAAATTCTGATTGGATGTCTTGTGCAATCTTCTCAAGAGCTGAAGAGTCAAAACATTAAGAATTTTATTCCTGACTCTTATCTCCATCCTGATTTTTAAAGAAGTGGACAATAATGTCCAAAGAGCTTAAACCACTCTCCATAATGTGGTAGCTGGTGCTGGATATGAGCACAGATTTGTGATAGAAGATTAAATCCACACTATAATGATATCCGTCATACCCTTTTGATGGAAATTAAGAAAAGAGGAAAATAATTTGGTTTCTCAAAACAGATATTACAAGAACTAATAAACAAAATGAAAACAAAAATATAGAAGTGACCACAGATAATGTTCAGTTAGAATATTTCAATGTTAGAAAGCTTATTGATGCAATTAAATATAAAAAAAGAAGCCTCTCAATAGAATTAGAAAAAAATGACAATATTCAGCATCTTTATCTGATTAAATACAAAATATCTCTAGGAAAGGTGTGTAAGGAACTCTTTTACTTTTTAATGGCTACTTACTAATAACAAACACAGAAATTACACTTAAATATAATAATATTGGACATTCACTTTAAGCTTAGAGACATGATACCTGTTCTCTTACTAATGCTGTTCAGTGTGCATTGAAGAATGCAACATGTAAGAGCGAAAGCAATGAAAGCCTGCAAGACTGAACAGAGTCAAAAGCATAATAAGATACAGATGACAGAACGATGCATGTAAGATACCAGGGGTCATCAGAACTAACACTGAAACTGATTAAAAAACGTAAACAAAATTTCTGGTTACACATTCAATACCGGCATAACCTTGCTTTACGGCACTCTGCTTTATGATGCTGTGTAGATATCACATTATTTACAAAATTGAAGGTTTGTTTCAACCCTGCATAGAGTAAGTCTCTCAGTTCCAACTTTTTCAAAAGCATTTACTCACTTCTCGTCCCTATGCCACATTCAGTAATATTATAGTATTGAAACTTCTTCACTATTATGAACTTTTATGATGATCTGTGACCAGTGATCCTTAATATTACTATTGTACTTATTTGGGGGTATCATGAACAAGGTTCATATATGTTGGTCAACTTAATAGATAAATATTGTGGTGTTTTGACTGCTCTACCAATCAGATGTCCCCACCACTACTACACACACATCCCTCCCTTTTCTCAGATGTCCTTTATTCCCTGAGATGTATCAACGTTGAAATTAAGCCAATTAATAATCCTACAATGGCCTCTCAGGGTTCAAGTGAAAGAAAAGGTTGCACATCTCACATTAAAAATAAAAACCAGAAATGTTTAAGTTCAGTAAGAAAGCCATGCTGAAAGCCAAGTTCGGCCAAAAGAAAGATTTCATATGCTCAAGAATTAACTAAGCTGTGAATGCAAAGAAAACGTTCTTGAGGGAAATTAAGAGAGCTACTCCAGTGAACACAGGGACGATGAGAAAAGGAAACAGCCTAACGCTGATAGGGAGCGAGTTTCTGGATAGCTACAGCATTCTCTTAAACCAAAGCCCAATCCAGAGGAAGGTTCTAACTCACTTCATTTCTGTAAAGGCTGAGAGCTGTGAGGAAACTTCAGAATAAGAGTCTGAAGCTAACAGAGGTAGGTTCATGCGATTTAAGGAAAGAAGCCATCTCCATAACATAAAGTGCAAGACGAAGCAGCAAGTGCTGAGGTAGAAGCCGCAAGCTATCCAGAAAATCTAGCTGAGATCATTAATAAAGGTGGCCACACCAAACAACAGATTTTCAGTGTAGATGAAAACAGTCTTACATTGGAAAAATATACCATATAGGACTTTCATAGCTAGAGAGGAGAAGTCAATGCTTTGTTTCAAAATTTCGAAGGACAGGTCGACTCTCTTCTTTGAGGCTAATGCTGCTTCTGACTTCAAGGTAAAGCCAAGGCTCCATTACCATTCTGAAAATTCTAGGGCCCTTAAGGATTGGGCTAAATCTACTCTGTGCGTGTTCCATCAGTAGAACAACAAATCCTGGATAACAGCACATCTGTTTACAACATGGCTTACTGAGTATTGAACCCCACACTTGAGACCTACTGCTCAGATAAAAAGATTCCTTTCTTTTATGACTGCTCATTGACAGTGCATCTGGTCACCCTAGACTTCTGATGGAGATGCACAACAAGATTCATCTTGTTTTCATGCCTGCTAACACGACACCCATTCTGCAGCCTGTGGATCACGGAGTAATTTCAAATGTTAAGTCTTATTATTTAAAAAATATATTTCATAAGGTTATAGAAGTCATAGATGGTAATTCCTCTGACGGAGGTCAACAAAGTAAACTGAAAACCTTCCTGAAAGGATTTACCATTCTAGGTGTCATTAAAAAGATGAATTCATGGGAAGATGTCAAAATATCAACATTAATAAGAATTTGGAAGAAGGAGTTGATTCCAGTCCTCATGGATGACTTTCGGGGTTTCAAGATCTTGGTGGAGGAAATAACCTGCAGATGTGGTGGAAATGGCAGGAAAATTAGAATTAGAAGTGGAGCTTGAAGATGTGGCTGAATTGCTGCAATTTGATGATCAAACTTTAATGGAGGCACAGTTGCTTCCCATGAATGAACAAAGAATGTGGTTTCTTGAGATGAAAACTACTCCTGATGAAGATGCTATGAAATGACAACAAAAGATTTAGAATAGTACATAAATTTAGTTGATAAAGTGGCAGCAGGGTTGAGAAGATTGATTCCAGTTTTGAAAGAAGTCCTACTGTGGGTAAAATGCTATCAAATATTTATAGCATTGTGCACTAGAGAGAAATTATTCATGAAAAACATAATCAATCAATGTGGCAAAGCCTAACTGCTGTCCTACTTTAAAAAATTGCCACAGCCACTCCAACCTCCAGCAACCATCACCTTGATCAGTCAAAAGCCATCAACATTGAGGCAGAGAAAGTTTTACCTACATCCTCTTCTTGAGTTTTATAGATATCTTGTCACATATATGTCTTTAGGCCATTTTGAGTTTATTTTTATGTATGATGTGAGGGTGTGTTCTGACTTCATTGGTTCACACGCAGCTGTCCAACTTTCCCAGCACCACTGCTGATAAGACCGTCTTTTCCCCGTTGTATATTCCTCTCTCCTTTGTCAAAGAATAATTGTCTATAGGTGTGCGGGTTTATTTCTGGACTCGCCATTTTGTTCCATTGATCCATATGTCTGTTTGTGTTCCAATTTTAATTATTGCAACTTTGAGGTATTGCCTGAAGTCTGGGAGGCTTATGTGTCCTGCAATGCTGTTTTTACTCAGGATTGCCTTGACAATTCTGAATCTTTATGGTTCCTTATAGATTTTGACTATATGGACCTTTGTAGGCAAAGCGATGGTTTTTCCAGTAGTCATGTATGGATGTGAGAGCCAGACAATAAAAAAGGCTGAGCACCAAAGAATTAATGCTTTCAAACTATGGTCCTGGGACAGCAAGGAGATCAAACCAGTCAATCCTAAAGGAAATCAACCCTGAATATTCATTGGAAAGAATGATACTGAAGCTGAAGCTCCAATACTTTGGCCACCTGAAGGGAAGTACCAACTCATTAAAAAGACCCTGATGCTAGGTAAGATTGAAGGCAGGAGGAGAATGGGGTGACAGAGAATCAGATGGTTGGATGGCATCACCAATCCAACGGACATGAGTTTGAGCAAGTTCTGGGAGATGGTGATGGACAGGGAAGCCTGGCATGCTGCAGTCCATGGAGTCGCAAAGAGTCAGACATGACTGATTAGTCAAACAACAACACTAGATTTTAGAATTATTTGTTCTAGTTCTGTAAACAATGCCATGGGTAATTTATTAAGGACATTATATCTGTAGATTGCTTTGGGTAGGATGGTCATTTTAAAATTAATTCTTCCAATGCAAGAACATGAAATATCTTTCCATTTCTTTGAATTATCTTTAATTTCCTTAATTAATTTCCTTATTAATGTTTTATAGTTCTCAGCATATAACTGTTTAGCACCCCTGCTGAGGTTTATTCCTAAGTATTTCATTTCATTTTTTGATGTGATTTTATAAAAGATTGCTTGTTTACATTCCCTTTCTGATATTTCATTGTTAGTATAAAGAAATGAAAGTGATTTCTATATTTTTGTGTTTTCTGTAATCTTGTATTCTGCTACTTGCTAAATTTGCTTATCAGTTCTTGTACTTTTCATGTGGAGTCTTTAGGGTTTTTCATGTATAGTATCACGCCATCTGCATATAATGACAATTTTCCTCTTCAGTACCAATTTGAATATCTTTTATTTATTTTTCTCTGACATAAATAGTACCAATGTCTTATTAGGTAAATCTCCTAAGGAAATTGATATAAGAGCAAAAATAAACAAATGGGACCTAATCAAACTTATAAGCTTTTGCACGGCAAACGAAACCATAAACAAAATGAAAAGATGACCTACTGACTGGGGAAAATATCTGCAAATCATGTGACCACAAAAGGCTTAATTTCCAATATATACAGACATCTCACACAATTCAACAACAGCAAACAAAAAACCTCATCAAACAATAGGCAGAAAATCTAGATATTTTTCCATAGAAGACATACAGATAGCCCATAGGCACATGAAAAGATGCTCAACATCGCTAGTTATTAGAGAAATGAAAATTCAAACTACAATGAAGTACCTCTTCATACTGGTTGGAACGGCCAGCAGTAAAAAATCTACAAATAATAAATGCTGGAGAGGGTGTGGAGGAAAGGAAACCCTTTTACACTATTCGTGGGAATGTAAAGCAGAAACATTACTTTGCCAACAAAGGTCCGTCTAGTCAAGGCTATGGCTTTTCCAGTAATCATGTATGGATGTGAGAGTTGAACTGTGAAGAAGGCTGAGTGCCGAAGAATTGATGCTTTTAAACTGTGGTGTTGGAGAAGACTCTTGAGAGTCCCTTGGACTGCAAGGAGATCCAACTGGTCCATTCTGAAGGAGATCAGCCCTGGGATTTCTTTGGAAGGAATGATGCTAAAGCTGAAAGTCAGTACTTTGGCCACCTCATGCAAACAGTTGACTCATTGGAAAAGACTCTGATGCTGGGAGGGATTGGGGGCAGGAGGAGAAGGGGATGACAGAGGATGAGATGGCTGGATGGCATCGCTGACTCGATGGACGTGAGTCTGAGTGAACTCCGGGAGTTGGTGATGGACAGGGAGGCCTGGCATACTGCAATTCATGGGGTCGTAAAGAGTCGGACACGACTGAGCGACTGAACTGAATCTGATGCAGCCACTATGGAAAACAGTTTCAAAGTTCCTCATAAAACTAAAAACAAAGTTGCCATATTATCCAGCAATCCCACTCCTGGGCATATACTCAGGCAAACTATAATTTGAAAAGATACACACACCCCTATATTCATAGCAGCACTATTTATAGTAGCCAAGCCATGGAAGCAACCTAAATGTCCACTGACAGATGAATGGATAAGGGGGATGGGAAACATATTTACGATAGAATACAGCTCAGTCGTAAAAAAAGATGAAGTCATGTCATCTGCCACATGGATAGACCTAGAAATTATCATACTACCTGAAGTAAGTCAGAAAGAGGAAGATAATGCCGTATGATATCACTTATACATGGAATCTAAAAATATGATACAAATGAACTTATCTATGAAGCAGAATCAGATTAAAGACAGATTCGTGGTTGCCAAGGGGAAGGAGGGTGGGAGAGGAAAGGACTGGGAGTCTGGGGTGAGCAGATGCAGACTATTATATACAGAAAGGAGAAGTAACAAGGTCCTACTCTATAGCGCAGGGGACAATATTTAATGCCCTGTGACAAACCATAATGGAAAGAATATAAAATATTAAATATGTATGATATATACACATATGTGTATGAGTCATGTTGCTGCACAGCAGAAATTAACACAACATTGTAAATCAAGTGTACTTTGATAAAACTTTAAAAATTTTAAAAAAGTCAAACCAGGACCTTCCTCCAGCTAAAAGCTTATGACTCGCTGAAGGCTCATAGATGATGGTTAGTATTTTTTAGCCATAAAGCATTTTATAATTAAGGCATGCACATTTTAAAAAACACAGTGCTATTGCACACTTAACAAGGCACAATATAGTGCAAATATCAGTTTATATGCAATAGGAAACCAAAAAATCTGTGGGACTTACTTGATCCTGATATTCTCTTTCTTGTGCTTGTCTGTTCCTGAATCTTCAATGATGCTAAGACATGCCTATTTATGCAATCAAGAATACTTCACTATACCAATAAGCAACCATGAAGTACAAAAGACAATTAATTTATATTACAAAAAATACTCTAAAGTATCTAAGAATTGAACTGAAAATACACAATCACTTTAAGAAGATAAAAAACAAAGTTCTAATAAAGAGTTTGCTGCTGCTGCTGCTAAGTTGCTTCAGTCATGTCCGACTCTGTGTGACCCCATAACGGCAGCTCACCAGGCTCCGCCGTCCCTGGGATTCTCCAGGCAAGAACACTGGAGTGGATTGCCATTTCCTTCTCCAATGCATGAAAGTGAAAAGTGAAAGGGAACTCACTCTGTCGTGTCCGACTCTTCGTGACCCCTTGAACTGCAGCCTACCAGGCTCCTCCACCCATGGGATTTTCCAGGCAAGAGGACTGGAGTAGGTTGCCACTGCCTTCTCTGAATAAAGAGTTTAAATAAGACTAAATAAATAAATACTATATACTGGGATAAAGTACTTAATCTTGTGAAGAGGAAAACTCCCTAATTTAATCTATTATTTCAAGGCAATTTTGCTCAAAATTCCAGGGAGGACCTTGGAAAATGTCTTCAAAGTATAACAAATACTAAAATTATGTTGAATAAGAAGAGCAAAATGGGAGACTAGCCATATAGTATGAAATATTACAAGACACTTCTGCTTTCAAGCAAGATGCCAACAGGAATTGGATTTATTATCCTGCCTGAAACAAGTTTTCAGAGAGAGACAAAACATTTCAGTAAAAGTTTCTGGTTCTCAGCCACCAGCACAGGACTGTTACAGCTGGGAAAGTCCTGGGGTTGCCTCCCCATTTGACCTGGAGAGAGTTTCCAGACCAGCACCCTGTGAATGAGAACCCAAATGGATCCTTCACCAAAGCTATGATTCTGGGGTCCCAATGTATTAATAGCTACAGTTCTCCGTACTTACTCCTGGAAAGGTCAGAGCTTCTCAGAGAGAATAATAGAGACCTGCAGAATTTCCCCCCGAGTTTTCAGCTGAGTTTTTCTTTCTCTCTCTCTTTTTTTTTAATTAAAGAGGATATTAAATCTTTACTGATTATACACGATAATGGATGATACACAAACTTCATTCCCATCTATAATTTTGTCTGGTACCATAATTCAATTTAGATATATTATATCAGTTCAGTTCAGTTCAGTCCAGTCACTCAGTCATGTCCGACTATTTGCGACCCCATGAATCACAGCACGCCAGGCCTCCCTGTCCATCACCAACTCCCGGAGTTCACTCAGAGATGTGCCAAAAGTCATTAATAACCAAGAAAAAGAAAAGAAAAACCCCATGACTTTGCATGGGCGACCCTTTTAACAGTGAACTCCAGGTCACAACATAGTGACTGTCAGTTCAACTACACCAAGGTTTTCTGAAGATAACAGCTTCTCCATCAAAGCGAAGTCGCTCAGTCATGTCTGACTCTTAGTGACCCCGTGGACCGTAGCCTACCAGGCTCCTCCATCCATGGGATTTTCCAGGCAAGAAGGTAGGTTGTAAGTAAGTTTCAAATGGAACCTGGCATCATCCTGAGGGAATTCTAACTTCACACTGTTGGGGTAGATTACCAAAATGGCTTCAGAGTAGACTAACTTTACATAGCGCAATTTAAAAAAAAAGACATTTATTTAGCATTGTGATCAGACTGTTACATTTAGCAATTAACAGCATGGGTGCAAAAAAAAAAAAAAAATCTACATTAAAACCCTTTGCTGGAATGCTTTACACTTTCCACAGAACAGAAACTAAAGTGACTTGCTATGTAGTTAGTCACAAGTACAGTCCTTGAGGTTTCTTTGCCCATACACATTACTATTGTCTAAAGTGTATCTTTTTTGTAGCTTTAGCTGAGTTTTGGTAAGAACATGCTTATAAGGAAACCACAGAAGCCTGGGAAAGAACCACCCTGAAAGACTAGGCCATTCTGGGACCTCGTGGTGATGGTGATGGATTAACCGTGGATTAACCACCATCCTGGGGCTCATACAAAACCAAGAACAGGCATTCCACATCAGTGAGTCAGTATTCAGTTGTTTATTAAAATGTGTTAAGAAAATGAATTTGCAACATCTCTGACAAACATCTATCTTTTCAAAAATAGCATATCTACTGCAAACAGTGCTAATCTTTTATTTGTTAATTTCCTAAGGGTGGAAGAGACACTGAGGTTAATGGGCCTGCCCACATCCCATCTTAGGTCACTAGAACAGAAATCAAATCTTGGCCCAGGGGAATTCCATCCTATACCTGTTTCTCTTTCATTGCTCTTAGAGATGCAAAGTACTGATATTATTTTTATTTTTTAAATAAAGAAAACCTTTCAAAAAGATTAACTTCAAAGAAATCTGATATACACCTTTTCAGCCAACTGATGTCACCAGTCATAAATATGATGATAGGAAGTACCCTTGGAATGATGTGATGAAAACGGCACTTAACGTCTGCTAACTACTCCCCCAAACCCACAACCCCAGTCTAACCATGAAAAAAACATCAGACCAAGTCCCACAGTAAGGCAATTTATAATATACCTGACCAGCATAACTTAAAACTATCAAAGTCACCAAATGTAAGGAAAGTCACAGATAAGAGGAGTCAAAGGAAACGCAACAAATGTACTATAATTTGGTATCCTGGAACAGACAGACGTTAGGTAAGAATTAGGGAAAGCTATGGAATTTAGCTAATGTATAAATACTACCGGTTCATTATTTATAATAAATATATCACACTAATGTAGAATGTTAATAAGTAATTGTGTGTTGGGCGATTATATGGGAACTCTCTATACTAAATGCTCAGTATTTCTGTAAATACAAAACTGTTCTTAAGAAAATCAAGCCTGTTTATGAAAAAAAAAAATAAAGAAATCAGGGTATGGATAATGCCAAAAAAAAAAAAAAAAAAGAAAATGAATTTGGAAGCCTTTGTTAAACCACTTATGACAATAAACTTCAAATAGATTCAAAGTAATAGTTGGTTCCTGAAAACGTCTGATTGTCTTTAAGACCACTGGAGTTTGGAAGGAGTTCTCAAACAAATTAAACACACACACACACACACACACACACACACACACACACAAAGGTTTAAAGGAAAAGTTTTAGGATTTGATTAAAAGTGAATTTTTCTATTGGACAAAGAACATCATAGATAGATAAGAAGCTGCTGAAAGTCCTTGAATTAACTAGATTTAATAGAAATAAAACTGAGAAAATAAAGTACCTCTTATGAATCAGAATAAATAATAAGCTGAGATATTAATAACAGTAAAATAAATTTGTTTTTTTACAGTGACAAACATACAATGATACCTATTTTTAAATTTTAAATTTAAGTGGTAAATACACATTTTCAGTTATTATAAAGTTGTTTAGTCACTCAGCGGTGTCTGATTCTTTGCGACTCCATAGTCTAACTGTTAGGCCTAATCAAGTTGCACAGAAATAATTACAGTGGAAAGTCTTCTTCAGCTACATAGTTCCCCTGCCACTGCCTCCTGATGCAGTGGTTGTTAATTTCTTATATCTCCTTCTGGAAACATTTTATGCATTATAGATGCAAATAAAAATATTTATTTTTAGTTAATGATATTTCTGGAAGATCATTCCATATTAGTACTCATAAAGCTTCTTCATCTTATGTTTCAAAATTGGGTCTAGTTGCTACATGCTGAGATGGTCACCATAAAGTCAAATTGTGCCAAGACAAAACTTTTTTTCCTCTCAATTAAAAAAAAAAAAGAGAGAGACCTGGTTGATTCAATTATAGTATAGTTACATAACAAAATGTTATGAATTTTTTTAAAAAAATTAAGTGTTTTTTCTGCATAGAAGCTCTCCCTAGCTTAGTCAATAGCTTCTGGTATTATGCTTGATGGGTGGCCTCTGTCTTTGATACCTTTCAATGCTTCCCCTTTGCATGAAATGTTCCCTTGGTATCTCTAACTTTCTTGAAGAGATCTCTAGTCTTTTCCATTCTGTTGTTTTCCTCTATTTCTTTGCATTGATCGCTGAAGAAGGCTTTCTTATCTCTTCTTGCTATTCTTTGGAACTCTGTATTCAGATTCCTTTATCTTTCCTTTTCTCCTTGGCTTTTCGCTTCTCTTCTTTTCACAGCTATTTGTAAGGCCTCCCCAGACAGCCATTTTGCTTTTGTGCCTTTCTTTTCCGTGGGGATGGTCTTGATCCCTGTCTCCTGTACAATGTCACGAACCTCCATCCATCATTCATCAGGCACTCTATCTATCAGATCTAGGCCCTTAAATCTATTTCTCACTTCCACTGTATAATCATAAGGGATTTGATTTAGGTCATACCTGAATGGTCTAGCGGTTTTCCCTACTTTCTTCAATTTAAGTCTGAATTTGGCAATAAGAAGTTCATGATCTGAGCCACTGTCAGCTCCCGGTCTTGTTTTTGTTGACTGTATAGAGCTTCTCCATCTTTGGCTGCAAAGAATATAATCAATCTGATTTTGGTGTTGACCATCTGGTGATGTACATGACCATGATGTACTTGAGAAACCTATGTGCCGGTCAAGAAGCAACAGTTAGAACTGGTCATGGAACAACAGACTGGTTCCAAATAGGAAAAGGAGTACGTCAAGGCTGTATATTGTCACCCTGCTTATTTAACTTCTATGCAGAGTACATTCTGAGAAACGCTGGGCTGGAAGAAACACAAGCTGGAATCAAGATTGCCGGGAGAAATATCAATAACCTCAGATATGCAGATGACACCACCCTTATGGCAGAAAGTGAAGAGGAACTAAAAAGCCTCTTGATGAAAGTGAAAGAGGAGAGTGAAAAAGTTGGCTTAAAACTCAACATTCAGAAAATGAAGATCATGGCATCTGGTCCCATAACTTCACGGGAAATAGATGGGGAAACAGTAGAAACAGTATCAGACTTTATTTTTTCGGGCTCCAAAATCACTGCAGATGGTGACTGCAGCCATGAAATTAAAAGATGTTTACTCCTTGGAAGGAGAAAGTTATGCCCAACCTAGATAGCATATTCAAAAGCAGAGACATTACTTTGCTGACTAAGGTCCGTCTAATCAAGGCTATGGTTTTCCAGTAGTCATGTGTAGATGTGAGAGTTGGACTGTGAAGAAGGCTGAGCACCGAAGAATTGATGCCTTTGAATTATGGTGTTGAAGAAGACTCTTGAGAGTCCCTCGGACTGCAAGGAGATCCAACCAGTCCATTCTGAAGGAGATCAGCCCTGGGATTTCTTTGAAAGGAATGATGCTAAAGCTGAAACTCTAGTACTTTGGCCACCTCATGCAAAGAGTTGACTCATTGGAAAAGACTCTGATGCTGGGAGGGATTGGGGGCAGGAGGAGAAGGGGACGACAGAGGATGAGATGGCTGGATGGCATCACTGACTCGATGGACGTGAATCTAGGTGAACTCTGGGAGATGGTGATGGACAGGGAGGCATGGCATGCTGCGATTCATGGGGTCACAAAGAGTCGAACACGACTGAGTGACTGAACTGAACTGAATGCTTCCCCATCACTTAGAATGCTGCACCAACATACAAGCTCCATAAGAGTAGGGACATTTTTCTATGTTGTTTCTAGTATCCCCCTCAACAATTGGGATATTGCCTTGTCAATAGTAGGTTCGTTTTGTTTTTTTAATTATTATAATTTTTTTTTTAAATTTATTTTATTTGACTGTACTGGGTCTTAGTGGTGGCATGTGGGATCTAGTTCCTGGACCAGGGATTGAACCCAGGCCCCCTGCATTGGCAGCGTGTAGTCTTAGCTACTGGACCAGCAGGGAAGTCCCATTGGCAGCTTCTTAATAAATATTTTTAAACCAATATCCTGGGGACTTCCCTGATGCTCCTGTGGTTAAGAATCCGCCTTGCAATGCAAGAATCCAACATCTGATAGATCCCTGGTCAGGGAACTAATATTCCAAATGCCACAGAGCAGTTAAGCTTTCACACCGCAACTATCGAAGCCCATGCATCACAACTGGAAAGTCCATGCACCACAGCAAAGATCCTGCGTGCTACAACTAAGACCCTATGCAGCCAAACAAGTATTCAAAAAAAAAAAAAAAGAATATCCTGATACCGACCACAACTCACAGTGGAGAAGTGAATCTGGAGAATTAATTGCTATGACTAAAATGGTTGGAAAAAAAATTAATAAAAATTTAAAAATACATAAATAAAATGGTTGGGTCTGGAATTAGAGTTTTGAAGGGTATTGCCAAACCACTTCCATATACGTTGCACTAACTTAACTATACCAACAGCGATGAGACTATTTTTTTTTCTCACAGATTTACTAACAGTGTTTTAAAATGTCATTATTTTTCTGAAGCTGATAGAAGATACTGAAGCATTAAAGTAATTAGTACTGTGTATGTATACACATATACAGCTACTAGCTACCACTTGATAGTCATTCAGTGTGCAAGAATTATAAATTTTTATGATATAAATGTGAGGAAAAATGCTTTTATGTTCTGCTTGGAAAAGTATTATCTGCTAGAAAAAGATGCAGGCATTTTAGAGCGCACAATTGAATACCTTTTTGAAATTGAGTGTGTATATACTTTAAGACAACCATTTGCCGTGGCAGTAATTGGTTTTGGAGTAAAATGTGATTGAATCTTAGTCAATAAGGCCAGAGAGAAAATCTGCTGAGAAGTATCTAGAAATAATTTCTGTAAGAGGGGACATACAGAAAAGACATTTGTACTTCTGTCAACAACTGGCCTATCCCGAAGTGTTTCTTGGGTAGGTGTTGGGAAAACATGAGAATAGGTATTCTAGTTTGACAGAGCAGTAAGGTGAGAGGGTTGAGGACATGGGTAAGCCTTGGAACTACTCTAATATACAAACTAACATAACAGTAAGAAAAGAAAAGTTGTTATTAATTAAACTATTGCAGATACTGTGTTTTCTTTTACGTATCTGAAGACATCCAAAATGACCAGAGATCCATTGAGCTTATGCTCATTTTCCAGATGTTTAAACTGAGGCCCTTTTCTGGGAAATGGTTACATTTAGACTGTTGAACCTAAGCCTATAAACAGGATAGCTAGATATCAGGTACAGTTTGTTAGTGGAATAAATAGAAATAGATCTTCCTCAGATGTGATTATCAAATTCTGAATCTAGTCATAATGTTTTAAGGGTTTCCATATTGGTCCACCATGCTGCTAAGTTCCATAGGATGACCTAGTAGAGAGGCCTAGGAAGTAAAGTCAAATGACCTAGACTTCTGTCCTGAGCCTTCCACTGCAGGCTGTGTGATTTCAGGTAAGTCATGGAACTTTGCTGAGAATCAGTTTACTCTTCTGTGAGGTAACAAAGGGGATTTCTCTCACTGGCTTTAAAGTCACTGAGAGGCACATCTGTTTCATAGCTGGGATTGGTTGGAACACATGACATGCAAACTACTGAATGCTATGCTCAATCAACAGGTGACTTTACTGCTAATTTTTTGACCTTGAGAACTAAGGTAAATCATTTCAATTCCTTAAGCCCAAGTATTTTCACAATGCCTGGGACGATTTAGAGCAAAATAGATATTCTCTAGGTTTGGGGGGCTCAGCTGATTTTTATACTATATATATATACTAGTTTAAGCAGAACATATATTATTTTTGCAATCATAAAGAAACCGTTAAGTATTATTGAAAATAATTAGCAAAGCTTTTCCCAGCACAGGTGATTTGTGTTCCCATTTCAGTGGCCCAGTGTGTTTAGGCTTGATAAGGAAATTGTTTCTCCAAAGGAAAATTTCATTTATATGTTTCATGGATCTATGTGAGAGGCAAGAGGATACCATTTAACACAAGCTGGTTTAGACACACTCTGATTTCAGCAGCCTAGCAGCCCAGAGTTAGGAAGAATTGAAAAAAAAAAAGTAAAAGATTTCTATGCTAGGACATATTTTATAACTACTTATGTGTGTATGGTCATTTATCTGTTCAAAAGCAATTTTTTACAAGTATTAACTTGCACTATGTATGCTATTAATGTTTAATGTAGTTAAGGCAGGTATTATTATGGTTGCTTTGTTCTTATTAGGGCTTCCCTGGTGGCTCAGAGGGTAAAGCGTCTGCCTGCAATGCGGAAGACCCGGGTTCGATTCCTTGGTTGGCAAGATACCCTGGAGATGGAAATGGCAATCCACTCCAGCATGCTTACCTGGAAAATCCCATGGATGGAGGAGCCTGATAGGCTACAGTCCATGGGGTCGCAAAGAGTCGGACATGACTGAGCGACTTGACTTTACTTTTGTTCTAATTGTTGATAATTTTTCAGGAAACAAGGTGTCCAAAAAAACCTTAATTACCCCAAATCACAAAGTTATAAAAGGTAAAGTGTGATCTTAAATTCAGGTTTGTTTCTTCTAAGTAAAGCAAACCGTCCACTCAAATAGTAATGAGAAAGAGAGCTAACAGTTATTGGTCTTCTAATACACTCCATGTATACTACTTAACTTAAAACTGTATAATAAGCCCATCAAGCAGGTACTATTTTGCATTTGAAGAAACAGACTAAACCTGAGAAAGTGAAGAGATTTGCTTAAAATCAGACAATAAATTCTATCAAGTTACTTTGAACACAGGTTTATCTGATAGCAAAGTATATCCTTTGTCCTTTTTGTCCTTTCTGCTCAGAATAACCGACCCTACTGCCATCTTAATGCAAACAATTAGTTCATCTGCCTTCTTCCACTTCATTTCAGCATTGTTCTCTGCTTTTGTGAGTCTCTTTGGAATAACTACTACATTACATTATTTTCCATTTTGTTCCCAGATGGAATCCAGCCCTCTAGACAGTAGTATAATAAGGCAAAAGGCATTGAAATACTGGCTTGGCCTAGGTTAAAGATCATGTTCTCTTGCTATTATCTGTGTGCAAAAATCACTCGAGAAATCAGTGAACCTCTCTAAGCCACAGGTTATCAATATAAAAAATGTAGATTAGCAAATCTGCTCATACTACAGGTTTATAGTGAAGACAAAAATCGGTGGTAAATGCTTGCCTCTTTAAACTGTAATTTTATAAAGATATAGATGTAATTCACTTACAGTACTATTATTATGACAGATTTATTTACTGGACTAATATACACATTCCTATTCAGGGCACTAAGCTTGCTAGATTTATATACACTATCTTCTGTACAACACTGAGAGGTGAATGAAATATTCCTCCCTTTGCCTAAGAGGAAACTGAGGCTTGAGTTGTTTGAATAACTTATCCAAAGTCATAAACTTGTCAATAACATTTTTCCTTCTCTGTGATAACCTAATTTACGTAAACCAGTGGCTTGGCCCAGAGTAACTTCACAGAGGGAGAGAAAAATATGGTAACAAATGTTACTCATTCTTAATAATTTCAGAGAAACATGCAATTTAATTATAGTGCTGTGACTTTATGCCAACATACTGCTTCTTTGTGATATGAGAGGGAGATAAATACCAACCAGTTTCTGAAGCCAAGACTGGACAACTTGACCAAGCTGAGGAATTAGTTCTTTGCTTGGGGCATCAACAAAGGATTTTCATCACTGCTGCTCAACCTTTTATAACCAGTATTCTTTCATTATCTCAGATGTGAGCCACAAATGTTTATGCTGTTTATTAATTAATTCATCTGCATAGGAAATCTGTCCTCTAGGAGGGTCTTTTAAAGGACAGACTATTCATTTTAATCACAGCATTGATACAATTTGGATTTTGTTTTTCCTCACATATCACTCATTCATTCGTTTATTGAATAAATATTTATTGAGCATCAATTACATTTAACACACTGATTCAAAGACCATGAATAAAGATGCAGAACAATAAGGGGTGGTTTGTAGACAAGAATTTGTGCCCATCCCCCATTTTTTTTCCACCT
This sequence comes from Ovis canadensis, assembly GCF_042477335.2. Classification (NCBI taxonomy): domain Eukaryota; kingdom Metazoa; phylum Chordata; class Mammalia; order Artiodactyla; family Bovidae; genus Ovis; species Ovis canadensis. The sequence continues at coordinate 31,383,655 of NC_091265.1, read as the reverse complement.
GGTGTTCAAAAATCAAAAACCACCTCATCTGAGACTCATCAACAATCTATAAGGTCAATTACTCCAGCCTCTGAACACAGATTCTGAATCTTAATCATTTTAGCTGTGGAATCAGTGGTTTGTGATCAGTGGCTCACAATTCACTGGTCCCATGAACCAGTGACAAAGGAGCAGAATCTCTCGGGTAATGTATTAAAATTACAGATTTCCGTTCTGCATTTATATCCAGAAAGTCTGAATCAATACATTTGGAGGGGGTCCAAAGAACTCTATTTTTTCTCCTGATGTTTTATTTAAGAATCCACTGTCTATATTAATATCTATTACTTTTCAGAAAAATGATAGTTTTGGATAATCTCCCATTAATGTATAAATATTTGCATAAAGTATACACTTTACATATAATCTGAGGGCTCATGGAGTTTCTCCAGTTCATTTAGTCTTCGTTTGGAGGTTTCAGACAAGATTAAGAATTCTCAATCTGGATACATTCCCTCATCTTGCAGCCTATAGAAGAAAGCCTAGGTGAAGGATGGATGCTAATAATTTCAGAGTAAGAAAGAAGTTTAGAGAAGTAGAGACTTGACCCAGATAGCGCAGTAACTGCATACTAAGAATTATTCTTTCTAGTTTCTTTACATTCTTTCTTAATAAGGAAAGATTAATCAGATTGATCAAAAAGTCATTCACTATATTCAGTTAAGGTGATCGTATTAAATAAAGATTTTTTTAAAAAATGATAAAGCAGGATTTAAAGATGGGCAGACTGAACCTGCTGGGCTTAGGGAAACAGATTTTGAAAACTCTTGTCTTGCTGTCCTGAGCTGGAGGGTTTGAGACGGCAGCTAGAAGAGAGGGTGTAGATTTCAACTAAGCACTGGTGAGCATTCCAAGTAGTGGAATGAGGTTATAGGGAGCGATGTCAATTGACTTGGTGTGGGTTACAAGGTTTCAGTTTTAGTTTTAGGTGAGAGAAATACAGAGTGTGAGGAAAAAGAGAATATTCATCACATAATGATTTTACATCTGAAATAGGACAATAGGAGAATTAAAGACTTTGGCAACTGAGCTTATCAGCCTATCTGACATCCTAAGCTTCAGAAGACTGAGTTTAAATGCACCTCCCTCCCCACATACACACATACAGAAAGAGGGAGAGAGGCGTTATAAAAGGCACATTTCTGTGATTAGTAACAAACTCTGACAACAATAATCCTTCGAGTGAGTGAATCTTTAGCTAATCATGCCAAGACAGTAGATACTATTGGTAGGTCCTTCTAAGACATTCTAATTTTAGGTTATACTTGATTTTAGTAGGTTGTTTTCAAACTCTTGTTGCCGTGGAGACGCTAAGGCTTCAGAGAAAGCATATTAGAAGGAGCGAGGGCTAAGGAGGAGTGGCCAGGGAAAGAGAGGGCACTCTCTTCCCAGGGAGTTGCTCTGCCTTATTTCGTTTTACACCAAGATTTTTGCATAGCATTTTGTTTGAAAAGAAAAGCTCTGCTGTTTCTTTCAAAAATGGAAGTAATTGATTAAAAGTAGTATTTAATTTTCCAAAACGTCCTCAATTATGTTCAAAATCCCTTATGAAATCTGATATAAATCTCTAATTTATTTACACTTTCTTCAGAAAGCTTAAATATTCCAGCTATATAATCTGGGTGGGGTACCACAATAATTTAGAGTCAAAGTTCATAGAGAAATGATCTTGCGTGGTGTGCCTTAAAATCCAGCCTCTATATATTGGTATCTCAGGTGTCTTATTTTTCAAAACCCATTCTGGAGGGGAATATCTTGGGGGACTTTCTAACTGTGGAGAAAGTGACCAAATGTTTTCAAGTTATGGCCCCTCTTCAAGTTGCATGTTGTAATGGAAATACTAGTCTGGGGTGAATGTGAGAATTAGATAAACTAGCACAGGTGGCTAGCACTCAATGAGTAATATTCATTCCCCTTCAGAATCTCCTGGAGAAATGAGGAAGGTGGATCAAAGATCTCTAGTGTGACAACTTTACTTTGAGAACCCCACTTGGCCAGGTTGGATGAGAGAAGAGACCAACGCATTGGCTTTGGGAAGGTATACGCAAGATCACAGGGTCAGATGGGTGACTTCCAAATTCCTTTCTAAGTCTCCAGACCCAAGATCCCCAGGTTTGAGGACAACATTCACCAGGCCTCCAGCTTTTGTAAACTCTGAGAAACATTTGCTTGATAAGAAGCACTTTCCCTCCCAAAGAGGATGGATTTGAAACATGATCCAATTAATGAAATTAGTTTAAAAAAGTCTGAAAGTACAAACGAAAATTTCCTCTATTCTCTATACAATGTTTCTTACCTAAATGACATCAAAGTTCAAACCAATAAGAATTCTGAGAAGAATATAAGAGAAGTTTCGATTCAAAGGAGACCTAGATACATGGTGGAAGCATCAGGGAGGTAAGAATGCAAGCTAATTGCCACGATGGGGACTGCTGTAATTAGCCTGCCATTTAATTTCCTTGAACACATTTTGCAACTGTAGCGGAGCTAAAAAAAAAAAAAAAATCTGGTGGAGGGCTAAAATTACCAAGATTCTCTTACTGGAATAATACTAGGGAATTGCATATGAATTTTAATGGTTTGAGAATTCTAAGGTGATATTCTTGCAAAAAATAATTTCTAATTTTATACTTTGATCCATCCCACTTTGGCAATTGTCTACCCCTGTCCTTAATTGTCTATTGCACAGTTTTATAGCAAAGAAAAATAATGTTGTTTTCTGCTTCCCTGATGGCTCAGACGGTGAAGAATTTGCCTGCAATGAAGAAGATCTGGGTTTGACGATCCCTACTCTGGGTAGGAAAGATCCCCTGGAGAAGGAAACGGCAACCCACTCCAGGATTCTTGTCTGGGAAATAACATGGACAGAGGAGCCTGGCAGGCTACAATCCATGGGGTCCCAAAGAGTCAGACATGACTGAGTGACTAACACTTTCACTTCCACTTTTCACAACAATTGCTACTACTCTATCATAAAATAGTAATTTTAGTGCCTCTTTGTTCAGAATCATCCTATGTATTTTAGGCATCATGAGGGCAGGCATTGCATTTTATTACTTACCATTGTAAGTCTAGCACCTTGCATTATCTTTGAATGTTAGCCATTTAAGTGGATATAATTCCATGGACAGAGGAGCCTGGTGGGCCATATAGCCCATGGGGTTGCAAAGAGTTGGACATCACTGAGCAATTTAATACACAGTACAGTGGTATCTCATTGTGATTTTTCTTTTCATTTTCTTTATGAGTGATGATGATGAGCACCATTTTACATGCCTACTGGCCATTCAAATATCCTGTTTGTGAAGTGTCTGTTCAAGTCTTTTGCCCATTTTTTTTTTTTAATTGAGTTGTACCAATTGCCTTGTGGCTCAGCCAGTAAAGAATCTGCCTGCGATGTGGGAGACCTGGATTCAATCCCTGGGTTGGGAAGATCCCTTGGAGTAGGGGAAGGCTACCCACTCCAGTATTCTGGCCTAGATGATTCCATGGGCTGTATTGTCCATGGGGTAGCAAAGAGTCGAACATGACTCAGTGACTTTCACTACACTTCTTCACCAATTGTCTTCCTGACTTGTAGGAAGGAATTCCTAATATATTCTGGATATGAGTTTATATACATATATATATGTTCACATGTATGAAACAAATATATTTTTCCTACTCATTTTTAAAATCATTAAGTGAAAAATTACTGTAAATCTAACACACTCTAATTTCCCTCATCCTCAGTTGGTGAAGAATTTGCCTGCAATGCAGGAGACCCCGGGTTGATTCCTGCGTTGGGAAGATCTGCTGGAGAAGGGATAGGCTACCTATTCCAGTATTCTTGGGCTTCCCTTGTGGCTCAGCTGGTAAAGAATAATTGCAATGAGGGAGACCTGGGTTGGGAAGATCCCCTAGAGAAGGGAAAGGCTACCCACTCCAATATTCTGATCTGGAGAATTCCATGGACAGTATAGTCCATGGGATCACAAAGTGAAGTGAAGTGAAGTCGCTCAGTCATGTCTGACTCTTTGTGACCCCATGGACTGTAGCCTACAAGGCTCCTCCGTCCATGGGATTTTCCAGGCAAGAGTACTGGAGTGGGGTGCCATTTCCTTCTCCAGGGATTGAACCTGGGTCTCCTGCATTGTAGGCAGACGCTTTACCATCTGAGCCACCAGGGAACAAGGAGTCGGACACAACAGAGCTACTTTCACTTTCACTTTTCAACACATTCTAAGGACAATGTATTTTTAAAGGATTAATAAAGGCTATTTTATAAATTAGATATTTTATAAGAAAAGGACATTAGTAAGTTTTATAATAAGAAATAGCTACCTCTTCAGAAATATGGTAGTTTCCTGCCTCTGAATAATCAATAATCTCTCATCTAGACATCTGGAGTATCAAAGTTATTTTATAGTGTGTTTTTGCAGGTGTGATATTCTTCATCACTGTAGGTATCAGGGATTTACTTGAATGTTAAATAGCTCTAAAATTATAAGTTGGAAACACATTTTTAAAATATGTATTGGGGGATACTTATGCTCTGAGTAGTTCATAAATAATAAACTCTTTTTTTAAAGTTATTATGAGCAAGATTGCTTATTCCTTAAGTAGCTTTTAACATTGAAATGGTCCCTTATTGAAAAGATTCCAAAGCTTTCTGATACACAAATTTCCTTTAGTCCTATTGATTTCTTTTTTACATATAATCGACTTTTGACTTATCTTGGAAAAGTAGAATGAGGTTTAGTTTTTTACTTTGACAGACTAATAAAAGGAAGCTTATATGGGCATCACATTAATGAAGATATAAGAGTGATTGTTACATGATGAGTCATTTAAGTGATAAGTTTTCCTCCAGTTTTAAGAGTGGTATCTAACAGACGTAGTCTTAGAAGTCAAAGTCTCTTTCATTGTAGTAATTAATGGAATAACCTACTCATTTATTCAATCAACAAGTCCCTCAGTCAGCCCATCAACAATATTTATTAACTCACATCCTGTGGAAGACCCTATACCATACACTGAGTAGGTGTAAAAATATAGAAAATGGAGTTCTTCCTATCAAAGTTTGTATAGTCTAACATTAGAGATAAACTATGTAACTGAAATTAAATATACAAAAGTATATATCATAAGCAGGTTATAGATAAAGGGCTATGACCATTTAAAGAATTCAAGCTCATGGGAAGATGATGTGTTTGAATATATTTGAATATAGCTGTGGAGGACTGGGATATGAAAGGAGACAGTCTGTTCCTAAACTGTTTGATACATATAGCCTTATCCTCTATAAATGTTTATATTGAAATTAATTAAAATAGGAGAAAATTAAAAATTCAGTTCATTTTCAAAGGTTAGTTCATTTTCAGAACTAACCTCATTTCTAGTGCTACACGTGAACTGTGGATCTCCTGTGTAATGGTACAGACTGAATATGTCCTTCCTCCCAGAAGGACATCTTGTTCCATTGAACAAGACTGATTTAGATAGAAAAGCACTAGAAAAAACAAACAAACAAAACCTCAAGCATCATATATTTGTGGAAGAGCAAATGTTTCAGCTTATGCAGGTAACTTGAAGGTAAATGACTGAGGTAACATTGGAAAAAAGTCAGAATCAAACCATGAAACACCAGAAACTGGGTTTTATTCTGCCTTTTTCAAATTTTAAGTAAAAGGTGGTCAAAATGGACATTAACAATGTTGGTCTTAGAGTAATCAAGTGATAAGGGAAAAGAGAGTTGCTTTACATCCAAACTAGACCAGGGGTAGCAGACATATAGGAAATAAAGGGCTATGGGCCCAGCACTGAATCATTTAACAAATATTTACTGAATGTATACTCTGGGTCAGCAGTTTTCTAGACAAAGTATAGAGCAATTAAAAAAAAAAACTGACAAAAATTCCTTCTTAATACAGGTTGCATTTTAATGCAACCAGTTAGCTAGACTTTAAATTCATTTACTACTTCCATGTACTTCTTACAACAAACGTATGAGATGGATATATTAGCTCTCGTTGTATAGATGAGCTTAATTACCACAGGTTCCAAATCTGTATAACAGCTATAATAATAAAGTAATAAGGTATAGTTATATCTATATTATATGCAGGTGACCTTGGAACAACACACAGGCTTGAACTATGTGGGTGCACTTGCCCACAGATTTGATTTTCAATAAATCCACACAGTACTACATGGTCAGCGGTTGGTTCCATTTGTGACTGCAAAACAGTGAATACAGAGGGGAAGTCTATGGGAGTTGAGTATCTATGGATTTTGATATAGGCAGTGATGCCTTGAGCTAATCCCTTGTGGTTACTGAGAGGCAACTGTGTTTATAAATGTGATTGATACTATTTAAATATTTTACTTATCTCATTTAATATTCATTTAAAATTCCTAACAACTTTGTGAAGAAAAGATAAGCATTTCCATCTTCTTTCAACAGGTGAGAAAAGTAAGATTTTACATTTTTTCTAATATTTGCCTAAGCTTATCAATAACTGCACAGTAAACCAGGACTGAATTCAGGTCATCCGAGTTCCAAGGTCACCTCTAATGGGGAATGCACCGCTCATAGATCTATTTGGTTCCAAAGCTGCTGCTTATACGTGAAAAAGAGAAATTGTAATATTCAGTGACTTGACAGGCAGTGAAATATAACCAGAAAGAAAGAATAAGACTCCAGGGTATCAGTGGCATTCATTTAGTGATGCATGATAACTTTATCCTGACTTCATATTGTCCCCTAAAAAACACCCAAGCTCACACGATCACTGCTTTGACGACATTAGTATACCAAACAGGGCCTAGTGTCTTCTTCGTGGATTACTCCTAAAATTAGAGGGCAGACTAGGAGCAAAAGTGGAAACATGTATCAAAGACAGCTTAAATAAATGGACTTGGAGGGAGAATGTCCATGTGACTGCACAGATCGGAGAGTGAGTTTTCTATAACACATGAAGGTGATCACAGCAAGCTCGGGGTTCCTATACCTGAGTTTGGAATTAACAAAGTTGCAGTTAAAACATTTCCTTGAGGTAGTTGATTGGCAGTTTGCCCCCTCAGTGAATGAATTATATTTCTAATCAAGGGAAAGTGGCTGAAAATTCAGGACCCGTCCCTCTGACTCTCAGGCTGCACAAAGGTGGGAGCTGATGATGCCCAGGGGACTCAGACAGCTGCTCAGTTAAACCCCTGCTGTCTGTGGTCCAGCCCTTCATTATTTCTTAGAAGATGAAGTTAGTCTCTGTCCTCTGTTTCTTCTCTTCTAAGCCACATTTCATCAAACCTCATCCACCCAGCACCCTAGAGAGTGTTAAACTCTTCTCATCAGCCTCACTCCCTCATCCTCAGTCTCTCTCTTCATCATATTTTGCCTCACTCACTCCACAGGTTTCCCAATATGGTCTCTTGTTGTTGCTCAGTTGCTGGGTCATGTCCGAGTCTTTTGCGACCTTGTGGATTGTAGCCCACCAGGCTCCATGTCTGGGGATTTTCCAGGCAAGAATACTGGAGTGGGTTGCCATTTCCTTCTCCATATGAACTCTAAATCCCCTCTTTTCCAGCTACATTGCAATCTATTCTCCGCATTGTATCCAATTAGCCTTTATAAAATGCAGATCTGATCATGTAAGTTTCTTGATTGAAAACCTATATTAATACAAATAGATTTTTGATGGTGCCCAAACCTCTTAATATGCTTTTCAAGGACTTAATAATTTGATCTTTTTTTTTTTTTAATATCAACTGACACTCCCCTCTTGCTGTGGCTTTTTCTGCAACTCTGAGCCAACTGTTCTTCCCTAAAACATATCAAGCTGTTTTGTGCCTCATACCTTTGAGAGAAGTGACACAAATTAAAATTTTTCCTTCATGTATTTTCAGTTTTATTGTCATATATTTAGTTGTTGTTTCAGACTCCAGGAACTATCTAACTCAGACACCTGGGAACCAAGACCAATGCATGGCTCCCTAAAAAACTTTTAATCAGGCCAAGTCAGGGGCCTCTGAAGCGAGATTTAAGACATCTCTGGACCCAGGACTTGAGATGGAGCTACCTGTAGCCCACTGGGGCTTCCCTAGTGGCTCAGAGGTTAAAGTGTCTACCTCCAATGTGGGAGACCTGGGTTTGATCCCTGGGTCGGGAAGATTCCCCTGGAGAAGGGAATGGCAACTCACTCCAGTACTCTTGCCTGGAGAACCCCATGGACGGAGGAGCCTGGTGGGCTGCAGTCCACGGGGTCACAAAGAGTCGGACACGACTGAGTGACTTTACTTACTTACTTACTTACTTACCTGCAGTCAGGATGCTTTTGTTGTTCCAGAGTGTATAGGTGTTGCTCTTGTACTGATTTCTAAATGCTAAGTATCCCTGATGCTAATTACCTCCCTGTTCTGGCAGTGACCAACTGACAACACATTTAATAGTTAAACTCTGCCGACCAGGCGTACGCCCTTCCCTGCTCTCCTCTGAGAAAGGCACTATGTGCTGCTGTGAAAATGGGGCTCTTGCCAGAGATGACAATTATCAAGCCTTTAGGGGCCACAACTGGGTCATGTGGAACTAGAAACTAGAGGCAGCAGTGAGAAAAGACGTGGAGACAGGACATGAGAAAAAACGTGGAGCCAACGGTCTCTTCGTCTACCGATTCATTCATTTTCCTCTTGCACCATCAGAGGAAAAGATCACAGAGACTAAAGATGGCTGCATGAAAGCAACACGACCCCAAAAAAAAGTGGGAACTGGCTACTCAAATTGGATCTAACGGAGACCTTAATAAGGGAGGGGGTGAGGATGGGAAGAGAGTCTATTATCAGTTGTAAAACTGACCAAAACAGGGAATTCCATATACCCAGGCACATAAGAGGTCTTGGGAATATGTCCTGAATGAGACACTTCAGACCACAGGTAATATTATAGAGAAGAACAAACTCGACTCCATACTGAACCTGTTCCTTTACGCTCTAACGTTGTACTCTGCTGCACGTGCCAATGCCATTTGTCATTTCTTACACTCTGCAGTGAGCAGCAGGGAGAAATAGCCATTGAATGTCAATCACATAGTTATTGAAAAATACAAGAAGTTGAGCATCTTTGCCATGCTGACTTTCCAAGGATATTTAACAGAAGAAGAAGTGGGCGTATGGAGCTGGATGAGAGACTGCATTTAGATCTTAAATAAAGCAATTAGGACTTGGAGTTTTCCCATATGGAGTGACAGTGTGGTATAATGGAAAGAGCATGAACACCAGCTGATGTATCAGCCCACCCTCCACTCTACACAGAGTCCCTTGGCAATGCGGCTGATGGCTGGGGTCCAGGGTCACACCCTCTCCCTTTTCCCTCTGCTTTCCCTCTTTCTCCTCCCACCTACTTGATTAGCATAACTGTACATTTCAATCTGTTCACTCTTGTCACCAAAATTGCCAATTCTGGCCAATTAGTTTTGGGACTGGATAAGCCAGGCAGCCTCTCTGGGCCCCAGATTTCTCATTTATGAAATGAGGTGTTGGAACAGATGGTTTCATACCTCCCTTTGAGCCTTCTGACATTATGAGTGAGAATTTATATTCCTCAAAATCCACTCCCTTGAGAGCTTTGACTTTCGAGGATCCAAGGAGGAGCAAGGTTTGCTCTGTATTCAGCAAGTCACAGCTTTGGATTTCTCATCAGTAGCTTTCATTTGTGTTCAAATGGCCAGAGAGAAACGCCACAGTGTATTTATAAACCTGTGACTAATGGGACATTAGAAATACTTAAAAGGCAACACCATGCCAGACACAATGGCTGAATATTCATTAGAACATTTTTATCTCAAAATTGAACCAACGAAAATGTTCAAAAGGCTTTCATATGTGACTGATCTTTACCACAAATTGTTGTTACTAAATATGGCACAGTTCTCAGTTTGGTGGAACAATATATAAGTCCTTTCTCTCGTCTGATTTTTATTTTTTAATATCAATATCCACAGTGCAAAATAAATGCACTTTTTCTCCATAAAGGGGAAAATATTCAAAGAACTATTCTCCCTTTCACAGAAGTTTGTTCATTAAAACTCCTCTTTCTTTTATCTTGAATTTGGGGACTTCAGCACCAAACTGAGTAATACAACTTTTAGGATATGATGAAAACTTTCCGAGGTGGAAACACAAAGGGAAAGAGCATTTATTAATCATTGTATGAGCCTAGCCCAGGATGTGGTCCCCAAGCATTCACAGAAAGCTTGTTAAAGGGGTGAACTAACACACACGCTTATGGTAAAGCACACTGCAGAGCTTCCCTGTTTAAAGCCCAGTGCAGGGCACTCTGTTAGAGAGCACAGGGACCACACCAGAAAAAGGGAAGGTGCCCGAGGGCCCCTAGCTGGTAAGTGGGGAGGAAAGAATGTGAATGGATACAAAGCTCATTTTTGAGGGGGAAAAGTTAGAACTTAAAGCCACTTTCTCATGGCATAAGTATAACAAAATTATTGAATTTGCTTTTACTCTCTGGGAACATTAGGTGCCTAGAGATAGTACAATAGACTTTGAAGAACGCAGGGTTTCATATAGAAAATTCTCACCGGCTATCTATTTTACATATGGTAATGAGTGAATATGTTTCCATTCTTGTCTCCTAATTCATCCTATCCACTCCTTCCCCATTTTGTCCACAAGTCTCTTCACTACGTCTGCGTTTTCATTGCTGCCCTGAATATAGATCTATTTTTCTAGATTCTGTGTGTATGCATTAATGTATATTTGGTTTTTTTTCTTTCTCACTTACTTTATTCTGTACAGTAGACTATAGATTCACCTACTTCACTCACTGACTGACTCATTCATTCATTTCACTGACTCAAATGCATTCTTTTTTATGGCTGAGTCATATTCCCTTGTTTATCTATGTAACTTGTTTATCCACTCATCTGTCGATGGGCATCTAGGCTGCTTCTGCATCCTAGTTATTGTAAATAGTGCTGCAATGAACAATGGGGTACATGTGTCTTTTTCAATTATGGTATATATGTCCAGTGGTGGGATTGCTGGGTCATATAGTAGTTGTATTCCTAGTTTTTTAAGGAATCCATACTATTCTCCATAGTGGCTATAACAATTTACATTCCCACCAACAGTGGGAATTTGCTGTATGATACAGGGATAATATGGTCTATAATATGCTGTATGATATAATACATAATCAAATCTGGTGCTCTGTGACAACCTAGAGGGGTGGGATAGTGTGGGAGGTGGGAGGGAGGTTCAAGAGGGAGGGGACATATGTATAACCCATGGCTGATTCATGTTGACATATGGCAGAAACCAACACAATACTATAAAGCAAATGTCCTCCAATTAAGAATAAATAAATTTTTTAAAATGCAGAGTTTGAGATTAGAGAAATAGACTTAACTCCTACCTTTGCTATTTAGTAATTGTGTAACATTGGGCAAGATCATTAACACCAAGGCACAGTTTCCTGATCTGCAAAATAAGGCTCACAATACCTAGAAAGGTCTTTCTTAGAATTAGGGAAAATATGCACACAGTATTCTCATCTGTCCTGATGCCTTCTGGTGTTCAGCAAAAAGCAGCTATTATCACGACTATAGATGCTGATTAAATATTTTGTAAATGGTAGTCTTGATGACACAAACATTTAAACAGCTTCTCAAAAGTGAAACAATACACCTAACCTTTTGAAACCTCTAATGAGCAAATGGAAAATGAAGGTTCTAGCATTAAAAAGTCATGACTGCAGAAGTGCTAATTATTAGTGTGAACCGTCTGGTGCATCAGTAACTTGACTTCTAATTTTGTTTGGGACAAAGGTCTTCACAATGCATAATCAGTTAAGTCCTGAAAAGAAAGCAGAATTTGCCTGAGCGGCATTCATGCCTCCTTTCCTTACTGCTCAGGCGAAGTTCTTCGCTATGGCTCCAAAGAGTTCCATGCATGCTTCTGTACCTTCCAGGTGATTTTTATTTTGTGCTTAGCAGTCACGAAGTGAATAACATAAGTCACATACCTTTTGGTTTCCGTATCAGCAGCTCTTTCAATTACACACCCTGATGTGCTAGGCCCATCTGCCTGGCTGAGCGTTGTTGCTAATGGGGTTTTCTCTGCTTATCTTGCAAGAAAGGAGGGCTGTTTTGGTTTTAGCTTGTATGCAATATAACTACTTAGCCCTCAGTCTTTCCTTATACACAGACACTAAAGACTACTTGATGGTGTTGCAGATCCAAATGTTGTAACTGGTAAGGACATAAAGATGTTGATTATATTTAAAAGCAGAGAAAAATCAAATTTAAACTCTTCTGGATAATGCATGAGAAAAATGGAGTGGGGCAGGGGAAGTGGTGTGTTTATGAAGAGTGTAATATCTAAAGACAAAAATCCTGAGTTCAAATTTTAGCTAAGCAAGCCATCATCGTTTTATCATCACCAAAACAGCAATTATCACAACAAAAACTACAAATATAAACAAGACAACAGTTGTTGTCATACCAACACAGCCCACCCTCATTCATATCCTATATGGGTAATCATGTTACCACTTCTATTAGCCATTTTAAATATCTTATATCACTTAAATTTTATAATAATATAAAGAATATATCATGTCTTTTTTTTAGGTTAAAAACTGAGTCTCAGGCGATCATATCATGACCTAGGTGTCTTAAGTGGTAAATGACAGAACCAAGACTCACACATGGTTGGTCTGACTTCAAATTCATGCACTTTCAGCTGTCACTCGGCACCCCACCCTTATCCTATATGGGTAATCATGTTTACTTCCCTGGTGGCTCAGATGGTAAAGTGACTGACTACAATGTGGGAGACCTGGGTTCAATCCCTGGGTTGGGAAGATCCCCTGGAGAAGGAAATGGCAACCCATTCTTGCACTCTTGCCTGGAGAATCCCATGGATGGAGGAGCCTGGTGGGTTACAGTCCGTGGGGTCGCAAAAAGTTGGACGTGGGTAATCATGTTTGGGTCACATAAACTCTCTAAATCTCTGTTTCCTCATCTGTATAGTTCTTAGTATTAACTAGGTCACACAATTATTTGTGGATCAACTATAATAATACATAAAAATAGGTGTTATCTAAGATAATATATTATGTAGTTAACAATGGGGCTATTTTTATCCTTTGCAAGAATTACTTTACTCCTGTCATTTTAACAAAAATATCTGGCCTCTCCCTTCACCAGGATACAGAAGAGCTTTTCCCCCACTGTTCCATTACTTCCTCCCCTTTTTGCATTTTAATATAGTCACCAAACTGATGCTGTCCACAGGTAGGTAACTGAGGGGCAATTCCTCACTCTCAAGACTACAATGGATAAACATGTACTGAAAGGTAAGTACTGTTTTTGTCCTTGTTAATGCCAAGCTCCTCGGCAAGGGAATCTAGGAAGTGTTTGTAGAACGTGGGTTGGAAGTCAGAGTGGGAAAGTCATTTCTGGAAAAGGGGGATGAAACTCATCACAAGGACATCTGCACCTGAGAAAAGTGATGTTCCTATTTCACCGTCTCCATTTCCCCGTTCTTCCCAGGTCAGCCCACCAGTAGGGGGTGCTAGAAGGAGACTGCAAGGCTGGAGAAGGAAGAAGGGACTTTCTGGCTCCTTTCCCTTCCAGCGAGTTCCCTGCCTGTTTGCTGCTCCTGCAGGTATTCTGGGTATACATCTTCACACCTTCAACAGCACTTCCTTCTCAGAACAGCAGCTAAGACCAATTTGCAGTTTTTTCCCACTTTTGCAGCAAGCCCTTGCACCTTAGTCATTCCCCCTTCAGAATCAGTAGCATCAGCAGAGCAGAATCCTTCGCCCAGGGCACAGGGTCACAGTCCCATAGGGCGCCTGCACTGAGCTGAAGCTGAACAACCAGCAGAGCAGTGCCCCGTCCTCAGATGTCTTAACTTCAGCTCTTTAGTGTCCCTCCTCCAAGCTTCTCAGTGTTAAGACGTCTAATCTCTTCCCTCCCCTTTCTATACTCACCACCTCCATGAAACATCAAGGCTCTCCTTTTGTCTTTTCAGTTCTCATAAAGAGTCTTATTGTTCAGTTACTAAGTTACGTCTAACTCTCTATGACCCCATGGACTGCAGCATATCAGGCCTCTCTGTCCTTCACCATCTCCCAAAGTTTGCTCAAACTCAGGTATATCTAGTCAGTGATGCCATCCAACCCTCTCATCCTCTGTTGTGTCTTTTAATTTTTTGGTTGCAGTTACCGTCCACAATGACTTTGGAGCCCAATAAAATAAAATTTGCCACTGTTTCCACTTTTCCCCCATCTGTTTGTTGTTTTTAATACCTAGTTAACATGGGCTTCCCTGGTGGCTCAGAGGTTAAAGCGTCTGCCTCCAATGTGGGAGACCCAGGTTCGATCTCTGGGTCGGGAAGATCCCCTGGAGAAGGAAATGGTAACCCACTCCAGTACTCTTGCCTGGAGAACCCCATGGACGGAGAAGCCTGGTGGGCTACAGTCAATGGGGCTGCAAAGAGTCGGACACGACTGAGCAACTTCACTTTAACACCATGTCCTCTCTGTTCAGTGTACACCCTCTGTATACACTCTCTCAGCTGCCCTTTTAGTCAGATAAAAGGATTAAGGTGTATAACCTTTGGCAGAAAGGGGATTGGAACACAAAACCCAGGCGTCTGAAGATTCTGACTCTACGGCTCGGAAGTGGGTGAGGACTGTCACTGATAAAGAAATCTATTGTATATTTTTGAGATTAGTTGTTTGTGAGTTGCTTCATTTGCTATTATTTTCTCCCATTCAGAAGGCTGTCTTTTCACCTTGCTTATATTTTCCTTTGTTGTGCAGAAGCTTTTAATTTTAATTAGATCCCATTTGTTTATTTTTGCTTTTATTTCCAGAATTCTGGGAGGTGGATCACAGAGGATCCTGCTGTGATTTATGTCTGAGAGTGTTTTGCCTATGTTCTCCTCTAGGAGTTTTATAGTTTCTGGTGCAGCTCAATTCCAGAAAAATAAACAACCCAATCAAAAAATGGGCCAAAGAACTAAATAGACATTTCTCCAAAGAAGACATACGGATGGCTAACAAACACATGAAAAGATGCTCAACATCACTCATTATCAGAGAAATGCAAATCAAAACCACAATGAGGTACCACGTCACTCCAGTCAGAATGGCTGCGATCCAAAAATCTGCAAGCAATAAATGCTGGAGAGGGTGTGGAGAAAAGGGAACCCTCCTACACTGTTGGTGGGCATGCAAACTAGTACAGCCACTATGGAGAACAGTATGGAGATTCCTTAAAAAATTGCAAATAGAACTACCTTATGACCCAGCAATCCCACTGCTGGGCATACACACCAAGGAAACCAGAATGGAAAGAGACACATGTACCCCAATGTTGATCGCAGCACTGTTTATAATAGCCAGGACATGGAAACAACCTAGATGTCCATCAGCAGATGAATGGATAAGAAATCTGTGGTACATATACCCAATGGAGTATTACTCAGCCATTAAAAAGAATTCATTTGAATCAGTTCTGATGAGATGGATGAAACTGGAGCCGATTATACAGAGTGAAGTAAGCCAGAAAGAAAAACACCAATACAGTATACTAACGCATATATATGGAATTTAGAAAGATGGCAATGACGACCCTGTATGCAAGACAGGAAAAAAGACACAGCTGTGTATAACGGACTTTTGGACTCAGAGGGAGAGGGAGAGGGTGGTATGATTTGGGAGAATGGCATTCTAACATGTATACTATCATGTAAGAATTGAATCGCCAGTCTATGTCTGATGCAGGATACAGCATGCTTGGGGCTGGTGCATGGGGATGACCCACAGAGATGTTATGGGGAGGGAGGTGGGAGGCAGGTTCATGTTTGGGAACACATGTAAGAATTAAAGATTTTAAAATTAAAAAAAAACAAAAAACTAAAAAAGAAAGAAAGAAAGAAAGAAATCTATTGTGTGCAAGTACAAAATTCCAAACTGGATGAATCACAAGCTGGAATCAAGATTACCAGGAGAAATATCAATAACCTCAGGAATGCAGATGATACCACTGTAATGGCCGAAAGTGAAGAGGAACTAAAGATCCTCTTGATGAAAGTGAAAGAGGAGAGTGAAAAAGCTGGCTTAAAACAACATTCAAAAAACTAAGATCATGGCATCTGGTCCCATCACTTTAGGGCAAATAAATGGCTCCAAAATCACTGAGGACAGTGGCTGCAGTCATGAAATTAAAAGACACTTGCTCCTTGGAAGAAAAGTTATGACAAACCTAGACAGTGTATTTAAAAGCAGAGATATCACTTTGAGTGAGGGCTCAGGAAAGGAGTGAGTGAGGCATCAAACATGCTGGGCTTTGTGAATGAATCATAACTGTTGCTTCCTGCCTTCACCTCCCCTACAGTGCACACTGGCTGTAATTAATGGTGACTGATTTGGAAGTTCCAGTTGTATCTGCTGGGATAAAATATGTACAGCTGTGAAAATAATAAAAATGAAAGCTCTTTATGAGTTGGGGAAGGGGGGGGGGGCTTCACAAATTACCACTGAGTCCTGAAAATGAAGCTGTTGCTTTTCCTATCAAATAACATTGTAGTTGCCCAGGGTGCAGCTTTCTCTGCTCCTAGACATGTAGCAATGAATGTGTGTATAAGTACTTCTCCCCAGCTTTTCACTGAGGTTGCACCACAGAACTGGGGCTTTGACTACAGTCTGTTAATAGGCCTAAAACAGCTGGACTAAGTCATTTTAAAATGCAATTACTCCTGGACTGAAGAGATGCAAAACACACACACAAATTCTCCTTAGAGTGTATGATCAGTTTAGATACCATTTCTATTTCTCCTTGACCCTGTTGTACCAGATCAATGTTTTGTATCTGAGAGACATAAAGGTTTTTGAAGTATAGCTGATTTGCAAAATTGTGTTAGTTTCAACTGTACAGTAAAATGATTCAGTAATTTTTTTTTCAGATTAGAGTTCATTATTACAAGTTATCAAATATAATTTTTGTACTATGCAGTATATCATTGTTGCTTATCTAGTTTATGTATAGTCATTTATATCTGTTAATCTCATACTCCTAATTCATCCCCGCTTCCCTCCCTCTCCTCTTTGGTAGCCATAAGTTGTTTTCTACATAGATGAGTTTCTGTTTTGTATATAGATTCACTTGTATTATTTTTTAGATTCCACGTGTAAGTGATATCACATAGTATTTGCCTTTTTCTGTCCAAATGACTTCACTAAGTATAATATTCCCTAGGTTCATGGATGTTAATGCAAATGGGAATATTTCATTCATTTTTATGGCTGAGAAACATTATTCTGAAGCCAGTTGTCTGCTGATGGGAATTTAGGTGGCACCCATGGCTTGGCTATCATAAACAGTGCTGCTACGACTCTGGAGTGCATGTATCTTTTTAAACTAGAGTTTTTGTTTTTCTCTGGATATATGCACCAGGAGTGAGATTGCTGCACCTTATGGTAACTATATTTTAAATTTTATAAAGAACCTCTATGCTGGTTTTCCATAGTGGCTCCACCGATTTACATTATCTATCAACAAAAGTACAGGAGGCATGTCTTTTCTCCATACCCTCTCTGTAATTAGTATTTTTAAACTATTTAATGATGGCCATTCTGACCAATATTAGGTAATAACTTATTGTGGTTTTGATTTTTTAAGTACTATTTGATGAGTCAATTGAAGGATCCAACAAGCAATGAAACAGGTGGGAAGTCAGAAAGGAAGACCAGGAGAAGGGACAAGATACACATTTAGCCCTTAATATCTGCTGTACACTGTGCTTGAAATTAACTTACCTTTTGTGACTAATCCTATTGTATCAATAATAAAGTCTCTGGGACATAGAAAAAACCACCTTGTACAGCTTCTAGAATCTTCAGTCCCTATTAAGTCAAAGTTAGAAAACAGATTTCTCCCCACCACCCACCACCCACATGCCCATGTGGGTCACTTCCAAGAAGGAACTTCAAGCTCTCATTAGGAGTTATGGAGCTGAATTTCCTGGGCCTCAATTCAAATTCCACCATTTTTATTAATTCTGTGTCTCTGGGCAAGAAAACTAATCTTTCTGGTCCTCAGTTTCACCATTTAGAGAACTGGATAAATACCAATACCTATTTCGTAAGATGTTTGTGAAGAAAAAATAAAATAAAAATGAAGTCCTTAGAATGGTGTCTGAATTATTAGTTCAGTTCGGTTCAGTTCACTCACTCAGGCATGTCCAACTTTTGCAACCCCATGGACTGCAGCATGCCAGGCTTCCCTGTCTATCACCAACTCCTGGAGCTTGCTCAAACTCAGATCCATCCAGTTGGTGATGCCATCCAACAATCTCATCCTCTGTCACCCCTTCTCCTCCCACTTTCAATCCTTCCCAGCATCAGTGTCCTTTCAAATGAGTCATCTCTTCCCATCAGGTAGCCAAAGTATTAGACTTCAGCATCAGCCCTTCCAATGAACATTCAGGACTGATTTTCTTTAGGATGGACTGGTTGGATCTCCTTGCAGTCCAAGGGACTCTCGAGTCTTCTCCAACACCACAGTACAAAAGCATCAATTCTTCGGCACTCAGCTTTCTTTATAGTCCAACTCACATCCATATATGGCTATTGGAAAAACCATACCTTTGACTAGATGGACCTTTGTCGGCAACGTAATGTCTCTGCTTTTTAATATGCTGTCTAGGATAGTCATAACTTTTCTTCCAAGGAGTGGACATCTTTTAATTTCATAGCTGCAGTCACCATCTGCAGTGATTTTGGAGTCCAAGAAAATAAAGTCTGTCACTGTTTCCACTGTTTCCCCATCTATTTTCCATGAAGTGATGGGAACAGATGCCATGATCTTTGTTTTTTGAATGTTGAATTTTAAGACAGTTTCTTCACTCTCCTCTTTCATTTTCATCAATAGGCTCTTTAGTTCCTCTTCCCTTTCTGCTATAAGGGTGATATTATCTGTATATATGATGTTATTGATATTTCTCCCTGCAATCTTGATTCCAGCCTGTGCTTCAGCTAGTCATGTATTTTACATAATGTACTCTGCATATAATTTAAATAAGCAGGGTGACGATATTCAGCCTTTACATACTCCTTTCCCAATTTGGATTCAGTCTGTTGTTCCATGTTCGGTTCTAATAGTTGCTTCTTGACCTGCATACAGATTTCTCAGGAGGCAGGTAAGGTAGTTTGTTATTCCCATCTCTTTCAGAATTTTCCACAGTTAGTTGTGATTCACACAGTCAAAGGCTTTAAGTAGGCAATGAAGCAGAAGTATATGTTTTTCTGAAAATCTCTTGCTTTTTCAATGATCCAACAGAAGTTGGCAATTTGATTTCTGGTTCCTCTGCCTTTTCTAAATCCAGCTTATTCATCTGGAAGTTCTTGGGTCACATACTGTTAAAGCCTAGCTTGGATAATTTTAATCATTACTTTGTTAGTGTGTGAGATGAGTGCAACTGTATGGTAGTTTGAATATTCTTTGGCATTATCTTTCTTTGAAATTGGAATGAAGATTGATCTTTGAATCCCGTGGCTTACTGCTGAGTTTACAAATTTGCTGGCATATTGAGTGCAGTGCTTTAACAGCATCAACTTTGAGGACTTGAAATAGCCCAGCTGAAATTCCGTCACCTCCACTGGTTTTGCTTGCAGTGATGCTTCATATGGCCTACTTGACTTTACCCTCCTGGATGTCTATCTCTAGGTGAGTAATTACACAATCGTGGTTATATGGGTCATTAAGAACATTTGTATACAGTTCTTCTGTGTATTCTTGCCACCTCTTCTTAATATCTTCTGCTTCTGTTATATCTGTACTGTTTCTTTCCTTTATTGTGCCCATATTTGCACGAAATAAAGAATATCTCTAATTTTCTTGAAGAGATCTTCAGTTGTTCCCATTCTTTTTCCCCTCTATTTTTTTGCATTTATCACTTAGGAAGGTTTTCTTATCTCTCCTTGCTATTCTTCGGAACCCAGCATTCAGATGAATATATCATTCCTTTTTTACTTTGCCTTTAGCTTCTTTTCTTTTCTCAGCTATTTGTAAGGCCTCCTCAGACAACATTTTGCCTTTTTTCATTTCTTTTTCTTGGGGATGGTCTTGATCACTGCCTCCTGTAAAATGTCATGAACCTCCATCCATAGAACTTCTGGTAGTCTATCAGATCTAATCCCTTGAATCTGTTTGTCACTTCCACTGTATAATAATGAGGGATTTGATTTATGTCATTCCACTAGACTGAATGGTCTAGTGGTTTTCCCTCCTTTCTTCAATTTAAGCCTGAATTTTGCATTAAGGAGTCCACGATCTGAGCCACAGTCAGCTCCCAGTCTTGTTTTTACTGACCCTATAGAGCTTCTACAACTTTGGCTGCAAATAATATAATCAATCTGATTTCAGTATTGACCATCTGGTGATGTCCATGTGTAGAGTCTTCTCTTGTGTTGTTGGAAGAAGGTGTTTGCTATGACCAGTGCATTCTCTTGGCAAAATTCTGTTAGCCTTTGCCTGCTTCATTCTGTACTCCAAGGCCAAACTTGCCTGTTACTCCAGGTATCTCTTGACTTCCTACTTTTGCATTCCAGTCTCCTATGATGAAAAGGACATCTTTTTTGGGTGTTAGTCCTAGAAGGGCTTGTAGGTCTTCATAGAACCATTCAACTTCAGCTTCTTTGGCATTACTGGTCAGAGCATAGACTTGGATTACTGTGATATTGAATGGTTTGCCTTGGAAAAGAACAGATCATTCTGTTGGTTATGAGATTGCATCCAAGTACTGCACTTTGGACTCTTTTGTTGACTATGATGGCTACTCCATTTCTTCTAAGGGATTCTTCCCCACAGTAGTAATTATAATGGTCATCTGAATTAAACTTGCCCATTTTAGTCTATCTTAGTTCACTGATTCCTAAATTGTTGATGTTCACTCTTGCCATCTCCTGTTTGGCCACTTCCAATTGACCCTGATTCATGGACTTAACATTCCAGGTTCCTTTGCAATACTGTTCTGTACAGCATGTGACTTTCCTTCCATCGCCAGTCACATCTGTAACTGGGCATTCTTTTCACTTTGGCTCTGTCTCTTCATTCTTTCTGGAGCTATGTCTCCACTCTTCTCCAGTAGCATGTTTGGTACCTACTGATCTGGGGAGTTCATATTTCAGTGTCCTATCTTTCTGCCTTTTCATACTGTTCAGAGGGTTCTCAAGGCAAGAATACTGACGCAGTTTGCCATTCCCTTCTCCCATGCACCACATTTTGTCAGAACTCTCCACCATGACCTGTCCGTCTTGGGTGACCCTACCGGGCATGGTTCATAGTTTATGTCATAGAGTTACACAAGGATGTGATCCAAGTGATAGCCAGTGCTTAATACAGGCATACTTCATTTTACTGCTCTTCACTCCATTGAGATCCACAGAAATTGCTTTTTTTCACAGATTGAAAGTTTGTAGCATCCCCACATTATCAAATTATGGTTAGACTTTTTCACAATCAAGCTGTTTTTAATTAAAGTATGTGCATTGCTTTTTTTTAAGACGTAATGCTACTGCACACTTAATAGTGTAGTGTAACTATAATTTTATATGCAAAGAGAAGGCAAAAAAATTGTGGGTAGTTTTATTACAGTCAATTACAATATTCACTTTATTATAATAGTCTGGAATAAGCCTGCAACATCTCCAATGTATGCCTGTAATAATACTAATAACCATGATATGTATAATAAACATACACTATATACATTATCTAAAATCCATATAACAGTCTTGAAAAAATATTAAAATGCCTCCTATATAGATCAAGTAACTAATTCTCAGTTACTTTAAATGGCTTGTTCAAGCTACAGAGTCAATAAAAAAGGAAACTCTGGTTAAGAATGATCCCCTTTAGTTTCTGTAGAGCTTCTAATCTTACTATTGTCAATTACACTGACTCTTAAAATTCATCTTTATAATGTGTTTCCTCCGCTTAGGCTGCAGTCATCTCTCAGTATCTGGGAGGGATTGGTAACAGAATCTCTCTTGGATACCAAAATCCAGGGATGCTCAATTGTCTTATATAAAATGATATAGTATTGATATTTGCATACTCACATTCTCCCATATACTTTAAATCATCTCTAGAATACTTATAATTTATAATACCACATAAAATATATGTAAATAGCTGTAAATAGAACTTAACAATATGGAGGTTAAGGAAAACGATTTGAACCTCCTTCTTTCAGTCATTCAAAAATCTGCTGATAATCTAAAGTCAGTCCTTTGTAACTGTGGTTCAGCATTCTCAAACTCAATCAGTCCTGGTTCGTGTAGTACTGTATAACATATTTAGTAGAAAAGAATCTGCATAAAAGTGGACCAATACAGCTCAAACCCATGTTATTCAAGAGTTCACTGTACACAGTTGCTGGCTTGCAGCAAATTCAATTTTTGCTTCTTGGAACTCTCTGGATTTTTCTCCCCAATTTTGTTGATCTTTTGTTGGTAAAATCCATGGATGAGAAAGCTATAGATTTGGAGTGCCAACTGTATTAGCACATGATAATAGTGACCACATCTGCTTTAGTCATAACTGTTTTTCCAGCACCAAGACTAGCACCTGGGATAAATTATACTTAATCATTAATAGATAAATTAATTTAGTAGATCAAAGTACACAATATGTGGGGCATAGTGTTACAGAGAGGGAATCCATCAGGGCTCAGATTATCCTCATATCCACCACTGTTCATCTGAATGATACTCACCCCATTATTTTGAGATTTAGTTTTCTTGTTCCCCAAATAAAGGAGTTGGACTAGCTATCTCTGAATTTGTGACTACCAGTTGCTCAGTACTCAATATCCAAATTGTCTTGCTTCATTTGTAAAGGCTACCAAGCCTTGGTATGGCCGCTGACTATTGCAATAAATGGTGCATGTTTTTCGTTGCTCATCCTTGTTACAAACAACATGAATCTTAAAGGCTAAACCTCACCTCCCATGGACTACCCGTTTCTTCTGCTCTTTATAATACATTTATTTTAAAGGTCAATGATTGTTTTTCTTTACTCCTCTTTGCAATCTTCATCATCACCGTAGCAATCAATATTCCACAGCTAAGCTTCTGGTAATGCTAAGCAGCCTACAAACATTTTATAAATATAATCTACTTGGTCCTTTTATCAAGACCATGAGGACGTTATTATAATAAACATCCTCTTACAGAAGAGGTAAGCGATGCTCAGAACATTTTAGTGACTTGCCTAATGTTACAGAGCAAGTAAGCGGTGAAATAAACACCAAAACCCAGATATGACTGACTGAATAAAGTCTTTTTTCATATAAGTAATGGTCAAAATTCTCCAAAATGGGCTTCAAAAGTATATGAACCAAGAACTTCCAGATAGTCAAGCTAGATTTAGAAAAGGTAGAGGAACCAGAGATCAAATTGCCAACATCTGTTGGATCATCAAAAAAGCTAGAGGATTTCAGAAAAACATACACTTTTGCTTCACTGACTATGCTAAAGCCTTTGACTGTGTGAATCACAACAAACAGTGGACAATTCTTAAAGAAACTGGGATACCAGACCACCTTATTTGCCTCCTGAGAAATCTGTGCACAGATCAAGAAGCAATGGATAGAACCAGAACTGCACATGGAACAATGGACAGGTTTCAAATTGGGAAAAGAGTACGTCAAGGCAGTATATCCGCGCCCTGCTTATTTAAATTATATGCAGATTACATCATGCAAAATGCATGGCTGGCTGAAGGATTGCATGCTAAATCACTTCAGTCGTGTCTGACTCTGAAACCCCAGGGACAGCAGCACACCAAAGCACCTCTGTCCACAGGATTCTCCAGGCAGGAATACTGGAGTGGGTTGCCATTTCCTTCTCCAACGTATGAAGCAGAGTTGGAATCAAGACTGCAGGGAGAAACATCAATAACCTCAGATATGCAGATGACACCACCCTTATGGCAGAAAGTGAAGAGGAAGTGAAGAGCCTCTTGATGAAAGTGAAAGAGGAGAGTGAAAAAGCTGGCTTAAAACTCAACCTTCAAAAAAATAAAGATCATGGCATCTGTTCCCATCACTTCATGGGAAAGAGATGGGGAAACAATGGAAACAGTGACAGACTTTATTTTCTTGGACTCCAAAATCACTGCAGATGGTGACTGCAGCCATGAAATTAAAAGACGCCTGCTCCTTTGAAGAAAAGTTATGACCAGCCTAGACAGCATATTAAAAAGCAGAGACATTACTTTGCCAACAAAGGTTTGTCTAGTCAAAGCTATGGTTTTTCCAGTAGTCACATATGGATGTGAGAGTTGGACTATAAAGAAAGCTGAGTGCCGAAGAATTGATGCTTTTGAACTGTGGTGTTGGAGAAGACTCTTGAGAGTCCCTTGGACTGCAAGGAGATCCAACCAGTCCATCCTAAAGGAAATCAGTCCTGAATATTCATTGGAAGGACTGATGCTGAAGCTGAAACTCCAACACTTTGGCACCTGATGTGAAGAACTGACTTGCTAGAAAAGACCCTGATGCTGAGGAAGATTGAAGGCAGGAGGAGAAGGGGATGGCACAGGATGAGATGGTTGGATGGCATCACCAACTGGATGGACATGAGTTTGAGCAAGCTCTGGGAGTTGGTGATAGGGAACCCTGGTGTTCTGCAGTCTGTGAAGTCAAAGAGAGTCGGACAATACTGAACGGCTGAACTCAACTGAGCTGAACTAGTATTAACTCTTCATATGTGCTGCATAATAAGTTGCTTCAGCCGTCTGACTGCAACCCTATGGGCCATAGCCCGACAATCTCTTCTGCCCATGGGATTCTCCAGGCAAGAATACTGGAATGGGTTGCTATGCCCTCCTCCAGGGCATCTTCCCAACCCAGGCATCCAGCCTGCTTCTCCTGCATTGCTAGGTGTTTTTTGTTTTTTTTTTTTTTTTTTTTTACTATTAGCACCACCTGGAAAGCCCTTTTCATACAAGACAGTGGAAATCTCAGATTAGAAATGAAATACTAGTGAAACATGAGTTAAAATAACCTTTTTAAGTTCTTCTTCACAACAAAGAGAAAAGCCTTGGTGCTAAAATAATTAATTATGTAACTATTCTTCCATTATGTATGCTGAATGGCATTGTACCATTTCTTAGTGAGGAGCTCGTAAAGGTAAATGGCATATACTGTCAGTGGTTGTTATTAAAACTTTGACAACCCACGCAAGTTATAAAGGCCAATGTTTATAAGTGCTAAGCAACACTGACAATCAGATTTGCCAGGATAATCAGACATGAAATTATTTTTAAACACTCAATTGTCCTTTTAATTCTGTTTTTTTTATAATGTGTAATTTGAGTATATACACTACAATATTTTCTTAATGCCTATGTCACCATTTTTCCTATTATGAGTATCAGAATTATTGTTTGCTAAGAGAAAATCTTGGAGTAAAATTAAACTTTTTCCTTTAGAAATGAGAGCTGAGTACTTGTGTAATAGAATCATTTGTTTAAATGAGGTAGACCTGTGCTTTATTATTTTACAGGGATTCTGGTTCTGCCATTCTATTCTGCATTTGTTATCAAAACAATAATTAAGGACACATATTCAGCTAAAGGGAAGAATTAAGGAAATTTAATTGCTTTTGTACATCAGAAATCTAAATATAACTCACTCCGGCTCTCAACAATCTATTTCTGAGCAAGCTATGCTTTCTCCTGTCTCCAAGACTCTGAGCCTGTGGTTCAAAGACTTTGAACGCTGTACTGAGTACACGTGGAAGGATCTTGGAAGAAAGATCTCTCCACTTAACGAAGTCCTATTCTCCGTGAAAAACTAACAAAGAGAACAAAACACATATGGCTGAAAGTAATCATAGATTTTTTTTTTTTTTTTGCCTTCTTCAAGAAATGGTTATTACCCCTCTGGGGTCCCAGGTAACATCTGCATTTTCCCATGTTTAAAACCTCAAACTGTCAGCCCGTGGAGGGATTTGACTAGTAAACACACTCAGTGGTAAAGAAAGATGGAAAAGTTTGCAACAGTTTTAGAGTGGGGAGATTTCATGTAAAAACCTAGATTTCCACTTCTTTTGTAAACAATATAAAAAGAAAGTATCTGACTGTACTGGGTTGGCTGGCCTCTGAACGAACAATCATCTGGGACTGAGAATTTCCTGTCCGCTTCAGAGGAGACAGGCTCTCCAGGGCACTATTTCCCTTCTCTTTTTTAATTTGACCTACTTCATTCATTCTGTGTTTACAGTAGCATGGGTAAGCATTTGAGTATAAGACCCTGACTCTATGATCACTCTTACCTTTCCATGAAAGTCACAGTCATTTTTCCTTCCCCTCACTATGAAAGAACGATGCATTTTGCCTTAAAACACTTATTTTGCATTAATATATTATTTTCTATTTTAATCAGTTTATCTACAGTAGCTTATTTAATTCTTACCATGACATAATAAGCAAGAAACTTGCATTATCTCTACCAATCTGATGAAGAATGAGCACAGAAAGCTTAAGTAATTTAAGAACATCATACAGTGATTATGCCTTATAATCAGGATCCATCTTTTTATTTCAAAGTTTATCACATCATCTATGCTAGTAAATGTTCAGGTTTTAATACAGTGTCATAGCTTCAGTTGAAGTGTTAATATGATCAACATTAAATATCAAAATGTCTGAGGAATGGATCATGTGCAAAATATTAAAAAAAAAAGAAAAATCTGTTCAATGGGACTTGAGCTCTTTTACTTGCTTAGAAAACATGAAAAAGAATGAGGGTAGAAGTCTGGAATTAAAATATACATGTTATACATATCAAACAGATAACTAACAAGGACATACTGCGTAGCACAGGGAGCTATATTCAGTATCTTGTAATAATCTATAATGAAAAAAATGCAAAAAAGGAATATATATATATGGCTTCCCAGATGGAATGAGTTGTAAAGAACCCACTAGCCAATGCAGGAGACCTAAGAGACTTAGGTTCAATCTTCAATCCCTGGGTCAGGAAGATCCCCTGGAGGAGAGCATGACAATCCACTTTAGTATGCTTGCCTGGAGAACCCCATAGTCAGTGGAGCTTGGTGGGCTACAGTCCACAGGGTAGCAAAGAGTAGGACATGACTGAAATGACTTCATATATATCTACACACACACACACACATATATACATACACAAAGACATTAGAATCATTTTACTGTACACCTGAAATGAACACAACATTGTAAGTAAATTATTCAGTTCAGTTCAGTCATTCAGTCATGTCCAACTCTTTGTGACCTCATGGACCACAGCATGCCAGGCCTCCCTGCTCATCACCAACTCCTGGAGTTTATTCAAACTCATGTCCATTGAGTTGGTGATGCCATTAAGCCATCTCATCCTCTTGTCCCCTCCTCCTCCTGCCTTCAATCTTTTCCAGCATCAGGGTCTTTTCTAATGAGTTAGCTCATCGCATCAGGTGGCCAAAGTATTGGAGTTTCAGCTTCAACATCAGTCCTTCCAATGAATGTTCAGGACTGATTTCCTTTAGGATGGACTGGTTGGATCTCCTTGCAGTCCAAGGGACTCTCAAGTGTTTTCTACAACACCACAGTTCAAAAACTTCAATTCTTCAGCTCTCAGCTTTCTTTACAGTCCAACTCTCACATCCATACCTGACTACTGGAAAAACAATAGCCTTAAGTAGATGAACCTTTGCTGGCAAAATAATGTCTCTGCTTTTTAGACTAGTGCTGCATTGGGCTTATCCTATATATCCCAAATTCATCAGGGCAAAGGATATTCAGGAGTATCCTGTGGTCCAGATAGATGTGGGTCACAGATGAGGGAATGTTCGAGTGAGGGTGGTATTGAGGTCTGTCTAACAAGCTCACAAAGAAAGTGAAGAGACTTTAGCCTCTAGTTGCTTGGCTAGAGGCTGACTTATTAGTGCTGAGTTAAAAAGTCCCAGATGACCATCAGGAAGAGGGATGTGGTTTGTCTGGGTTAAATAAATTCTAGCACAAAATTCCTCAGTGAAGCAAATTTCTGAAGAAACACATGTGTCCACGAGAGAAAGCATCTCCTGTAAATATTTGCAAGTCTGAAGAGTATGAAGCCAATTGAAAATAAGTCAGAAGTTGGAGTAAAATTCATCTCCATCACCCTTGATAGTCAGAAGCTGGTGAGCAAGCTGGGTGGTGAAATAAAGAAGCCAGCTATATTATTACTTCCAACTGTAGCCTTCTTTCACTGAAATTAGGTTTTTAAGACAAAGCTTAATGCTGAACTACATGTGAATTTTGTAAAAAACATTGTTGGATCAGACAAACACTAGTAACTTAAAGTGACTTCAGTGGGTAAAGTATCTGCCTGCAATGTAGGAGACACAGGCGATGCAGTTTTGATCCCTGGGTCAGGAAGATGCCCTGGAGGAGGAAGCGAAAACCCATTCCTATATTCTTCCCTTGAGATCCCATGGACACAGGAGCCTGGCAGGCTATGGTCCATGGTGTTGCAAAAGAGTTGGACACGACCTAGCCAATGAGCACATGGCTTGATTATGAGAAGAAGAGTCATTGAGCATACTTATTTTTCACCTAACGGCATGAAAAAAGATAATTCTTAGTGAATGCCTTTCAAAGAGATGATGGGGAATGCAAATGAATCTGTTTTGATAGTTACAGATCAGTTTCTTCCATACAGAGGTTACAAAATTGGTGGCGATAATGATGGTGGTGGTGATGATAATGATGATTTGATTATTCTAGAATAACTAGCTTAGCATAATGATTAAGGACAAGAGTTTGGGGCACACACTAATTTGGATTTAGACTCCTTTTCTGATATCATCTGTATGACACTGGAAAGGATATAAAATATCTCCGAGTGAATGTTTACTATGAAATGGTTCTGTTAATAAATAATTTTGAGTATTACACAGAAGATTTAAGGAGAGGATGCTTATAAAGCACTTGATATAGGACTTGAATTTATTAAGCATCCAGCAATAGAAGCTGGTTAGCTACTGTGGCAATGATGATTCTCAAGTGAGTGGATGAAGGCTCTGGACTAAATCTACCTGTCTCTCTCTAGAAACTCAAAGCTGGCTTCATCTTCTACTGATCATGTATTTATTTACTTATCCAGAATGCGTTTTCTTTAGTTAGCTTGGGGTGGCAACACAAATTGCCATATATAGACTGGGTGGCTCGAACAACAGAAATTCTTTTCCTCATAGTTCTGGAGGCTAGAAGTCCCAGATCAAGGTCCAGGTGGACTGATTTCTGGTGAGAGCTCTTTTCTAGACTCGCAGATGGCCTCACTGTCCTCACACAGGTGTGTATACCCTCTTTTTATAAAGGGACCAATCCAATTGGATTAGTGTCCCACCCTCATGGCCTCATTTAACCTTAATTACTTCCTAAAGACACTCATATTTGGGGTTAAGGCTTCAACAGGTGAATTTTGGCGGGGGGTGGGGGTGGGGTGGGGGGGGTGGGCATAATTCAGTCCAGAGCAGCAGTCATAGAGGATTCAGTGGGGATGCACAAATGAGACACAGTCCTCCAAACGGTCACAGTCTTCTCAAAAAGAGGTAGGCCTGAGAAAAGAGATTATTTTCTGATCTGATCCCATATGCAAAACCTGTGCTAAAGGTTGTGAGCAGCTATTACCTTCGAGAAGTCATCAAGACACTGAAGAATAAATAAATTTTGTCACTAAAATCTAGAATTATTTACATACGTTTATATTGCTTTGCACTTAATTCTTAAAAGGAGCTTCTAAACCCAGCATCATAAGTGTCTCCCTTTTACAATAAGCGAACTGAGGCTGTGAGCTTGGGAAACTTGCTTTAGGTTACTAAAAGTAAATGGCAGAATTCTCAGCCTCTACTTTTCACCCTAGGACAATGAGAATAACGATAGACTGTGGACCATGCCTGATGGAAGACAGATCAACGACTGGTGTGAATCTGAAAGGAAAGTCAGAGACTAGGGTTAAGGGATTTGACTCTTGAGGCAATGTTTGAATCAAGGAAGTATTGAAAGACAAATATTACTTCCAACACTCATGTAATTTCTGCTCCAATTATAATAAGCATTTGGCCAATCAAATAAACCACAGCTGTAAACTTCTCAAGTTTATATCAAATTCACAGGATGAGTTCTGATACTCTACAACTTCCTCTACCTTCCCATAAGAAACATTCTTCTGGATGTTATGATTGCTTTTGTCAAAAATTCACTCTGAAAAGCAATCTAATAAACCAAAGCTTCCTGTTAAACTGTATTTTCCTATATTTTGGATAAGGAGAGAGTCTCATTTTGAAAGGAAGGTAATCATTTCTAAAAATTATGATGATAGCTGAAAGGAAAAATCTCAGAATGTTTTAGTCTCAGATGGGAAAGATATCAAAACCAGCAAGTATTTATTTATTAAAGATTTATAAAGTCCTAGAAGATCATGGCATCTGGTCCCACCACTTCATGGGAATAGATGGGTAAACAGTGGAATCAGTGTCAGGCTTTATTTTTTGGGGCTCCAAAATCACTGCAGATGGTGATTGCAACCATGAAATTAAAAGACACTTACTCCTTGGAAAGAAAGTTATGACCAACCTAGATAACATATTGAAAAGCAGAGACATTACATTGCCAACAAAGGTCCATCTAGCCAAGGCTATGGTTTTTCCTGTGGTCATGTATGGATGTGAGAGTTGGACTGTGAAGAAGGCTGAGCACTGAAGAACTGATGCTTTTGAACTGTGGTGTTGGAGAAAACTCTTGAGGGTCCCTTGGACTGCAAGGAGATCCAACCAGTCCATTCTGAAGGAGATCAACCCTGGGATTTCTTTGGAAGGAATGATGCTAAAGCTGAAACTCCAGTACTTTGCCAACCTCATGTGAAGAGTTGACTCACTGGAAAAGACTCTGATGCTGGGAGGGATTGGGGGCAGGAGGAGAACCCCTTCTGTGACAGAGGATGAGATGGCTGGATGGCATCACTGACTCGATGGACGTGAGTCTGAGTGAACTCCGGGAGTTGGTGATGGTCAGGGAGGCCTGGCATGCTGCGACTCATGGGGTCACAGAGAGTCAGACATGACTGAGTGGCTGAACTGAACTGAACTGAACTGAACTGAGGTATTGGGTGAGCTGATAACACACACACGTTTTCTCACTTCAATTTGTAACAAGTTAATGAAGGATCATCCTCATGGTACAGACTGGAGCCTGGGGTTTAGTGAGATGCAGTATTTTAGCAAAGTGAGGAGTAGTAATAGGATTCAGTCTTGTAGCGGGAGATTCCTGAGCATGCCCTTTGAAACTCTGCAGTGTTCTGGCCCTGGAAGTGGGCTGCCAAAGCTCATAGAGAGACAAGGGCAATTGTCTGAATCTCAGGTACATCCTGCTGTATGTAAGAGCCAGCTGGCACCTTGGTGTTCACCTCTGCAGATACAAGAGCTGGGCTATGGAGGCTGGGAGAACAGTAGGTGAACGGCTTAAGAACCAACAGGTGAAGTGACTGGTAAAAGCAGACACAGCATAGAAATAATCTGATTAAACGAGTGCTTGCTGTATGTCAGACACTGAACTAAGGGCTTTACAAGTAACATTTTATTTATCCCTTAAAATCATCCTGTTAGACAAGTATAATTATCTTTATTTTCAGATAAGGAAACAGACACAGAAGAAAGGTAAAAAAAAAAAATGTTCCAAAGTTAACAACAGCAAGTAAGTGGAAGAAGTGGGCTCTGAACCTCCATCTGCCACGTTGAACCTTCATTTCTCTAACTTTCAGGCAGAGCCACCCCACATTAGAGCAGCTATTCTGCTCTCTTGGGTGAGCTGCCCCAAGACCATCACATTACAAATAATTATAACAGTTTGCAAATGTTTATGGATATAAGATATAAAACATATTTTGTTTATAATGTTCAAATAATTCTACAGGTTATAAAAAAAGGAAAAATAATAATTGGCATCATCATCACATTCACTATTGTTATTAATCTATGAAATGATCAAAGAGAGATTCTGGTCCTGAATATACATGAGCGAATTTAGACCAATAGAAGTTAGGCTTCCCAGGTGGCGCTAGTGGTAAAGAATCCATCTGCCAGTTCAGGATATGCAAGAGACCAGGGTTTGATCCCTAGGTCGGGAAGATCCTCTGGAGGAGGAAATAGCAACCTACTCCAGTATTATTGCCTGGCAAATTCCAAGGACAGAGGAGCCTGGCAAGCTAGAGTCCAAGGGGTCACAGAGAGTCAGGCACAACTGAGCACAGACTAACAGAGGTTAGAAGTACCCCCGAATCACATGCTAACTATTATTTAGCATAGTTTTACTCTTATAGTCAATCAACAAAGATTTGTTATAAACCTACTACTAAAATACAACAAAAAAACAACAAAAAAAACCCCACAACAATGTGTCACCAACAATGCCTTGGCAATACATGCAAAACAAGACACAAAAGTAAAATATGAGGAAATAGAAGCAACATGAAAATAAAATCAAACCAAGATAAAAACCAGTACTCAGCACATATTTAATTAACTGTAAACAATTTCTAGCAAAGATTTTTATAGAAGGGCTAACATAACAGTTCAGTTCAGTTAAGTTCAGTCATGCAGTCATGTCTGACTCTTTGCGACCCCATGAATCACAGCACGCCAGGCCTCCCTGTCCATCACCAACTCCTGGAGTTCACCCAAACTCGTGTCCATCGAGTCCGTGATGCCATCCAGCCATCTCATCCTCTGTCGTCCCCTTCTCCTCCTGCCCCCAATCCCTCCCAGCATCAGAGTCTTTTCCAATGAGTCAACTCTTCGCATGAGGTGGCCAAAGTACTGGAGTTTCAGCTTTAGCATCATTCCTTCCAAAGAAATCCCAGGGCTGATCTCCTTTAGAATGGACTGGTTGGATTTCCTTGCAGTCCAAGGGACTCTCAAGAGTCTTCTCCAACACCACAGTTCAAAAGCATCAGTTTATCAGTGCTCAGCTTTCTTTACAGTCCAGCTTTCACATAAACATAACAGACTTCAGGCTAAATCCTTAGGAAGCTTGCATTAGGTTGGTTTCCGGGAACTTGGATTTCAGGAGGATTTCCCTGATGGCTCAGATGGTAAAGAATCCACCTGCAACGCGGGAGACCCAGTATTGATCCCTGGGGTGGGAAGATCCCCTGGAGAAGGGAATGGCTACTCACTCCAGTTCCTGCCAGGAGAATTCCGCAGGCATGGACAGAGGAGCCTGGTGGCCCACAGTTCATGTGATCCCAAAGAGCTGGACATGATTAAATGACTAACATTTTCGTTTTCACTTCCACCTTGAGAAGAGTGCCTGAACCATGTTTGTAAAAAATGTGTTTAAGCGAAACACTTGTGTTCATGCTAAACACTTGTGTTCTTTCTAGGCATCTGGAATTGGAACCCTTGCTGGACACAGCGTGTCTTTGTGACCAGCACCCAGTGAAAACCTTTGGCATTGAATCTTTAATGAGCTTCTCTAATAGACAACATGCCATACTAGTCACAACTCATTCCTGGAGGAATCAAGCGTGTCTTGTGAGTGATTCAACTGGGAGAGGACTCCTGGAAGTTCGTGTCTGGCTTCCCCAGACTTCACTCCGTGCTTCTTTTTCTTCTGATAACTTTGTTTGTATCTGTTTTCTGTAATAAATTATAGTTTAAAAATAATGATGGCCAATATTATTTCAGCTATTAGTAGTGGTACAGCTGATCTATATTAGACATGGAGCTAAGCATCACATGTAATACAATCTCACTTATTGCCCACAACAATTCAGTGTCATCTATCAGTATCACTCCATTTTAAGAAGAGAAAATTGAGTCTCAAAATGCTTAAATAACTTGTCAAAGTCAAATTTGTCTGAAGTCTGTGCTTTCAACTGGCTCCTGAGAATCACAGCTATCTTCCCATTATGTTCATACCAAAATATGAGAGACATTTCTTCTGTGGATTTCTATTAAGAAGACACTGGCATTGCAAATTCTACTAGATAATATCTCTGAAGCAAATTCAGGAGCAACCCTCGTATGACTCTATCTCAAAACAGCCTCCCCTGCAATCAAGGCAAAGCAACCCACTCTAGTCACATGGCTCTCAGGCTGAAAGAGAGGAAACTTGAATCCAGCTCTCCTAACCACCAATCCTCCCAGCCCTCCTAGTGTGCTCTAAACTTGATCTGCACAACAATCGTTGATGAAGACTTGTTCTTGAAGGAAAATAACTTCTGGGGATAAGGGGAAGCAATGAGGAATCACATTTTGTTTGAGGATTTATGAATCACTTCTCCAATGTGAGAAAGCTGGAATGCATCATCATTGTAGTGATGTTATATTCTTCCTGGGTTCTTCTTGCCTGTCTCTCTCTCTGTCCTCTCTCATGTCAGGGGAGCATCATATACAGAGAAATTTAGATAAATAAAACACATAGTGTTTGTAGGATGTTTCAGAGGGCCTCCCCTTTATCTTATTTTAGGACTCTCATTCTTACTTCCTGTCCCACCTACATTTACAATGGAAACAGTGATGGGCTTTTTCTTGGACTCCAAAATCACTGCAGATGGTGACGACAGCCATGAAATTAAAAGACGCTTGTTCCTTGGAAGAAAAACTATGACCAACATAAATAGCTTATTAAAAAGCAGAGACATTACTTTGTCAACAAAGGTCTGTATAGTCAAAGCTATGGTTTTTCCAGTAGTCATGCATGTATGTGAGAGTTGGAGTATAAAGACAGTTGAGTGCCAAAGAATTGATGCTTTTGAACTGTGGTGTTGGAGAAGACTCTTGAGAGTCCCTTGGACTGCGAGGAGATCCAACCAGTCCATCCTAAAGGAAATCAGTCCTGAATATTCATTGGAAGGACTGATGCTGAGGCTGAAGCTCCAATACTTTGGCCACCTGTTGGGAAGAACTGACTCATTTGAAAAGAGCCTGATGCTTGGAAAGACTGAAGGCAGGAGGAGAAGTGGAAAACAGAGGATGAGATGGTTAGTGGCATCACTGACCTGATGGACATGAATTTAAGCAAACTCTGGGAGATAGTGAAGGACAGCGAAGCCTGGTGTGCTGCAGTCCATGGGGTCTCAAAGAGTCAGACACAGCTGAACTGAATTGAACCACATCTGGTATTCCTCCCACCTCCTCCACTCCACTGACATGGTAAAGATGGTTATCATATCATGTCATTCTTTCTAGGTCTTGAAAATAGTTTATCCTGATATGAAGAAAACAACCGGAAAAAAAAACATAGCATAAATTAAGTTTCAAAACCAGGGTTGATTTCCTTGACCCAAGAACAATTCATAAGTCACCTTCTATGGTAAGTCTTAATGCTTAATTTTTTTTTCCATATATTTTTAACCTCAGAATACTTCCTTTCCCTTTTCTTGTTTTGTTTACATCTGTGGATCTTTGCCTTACACAAATGATTGTTCTATTGACATTAGGTAGCGTATTTACCATGTGTGTTTCTCAAAGCTGGGGATGAGCAGATCAACATATTTTAGAAACTGGTGAGTCAGGAACTTGGCTATTATACTACTGACCACTTCACACACTTTACAACCACGTGGAAAAATCATGTGTGTGTGCTCAGTCACTCAGCCATGTCTGCCTTTGCAGCCTCATGGACTGTAGACCACCAGGCTGCTCAATTCATGGAATTCTCCAGGCAAGAATACTGCAGTGGGTTGCCATTTCCTCCTCCAGGGAATCTTCCCAAATCCAGGGAATTCTCATTGGCAGGTGGATTCTTTACCACTATGCCACCTGGGAAGGGCCTGTGGAAAAATTAGTTAGGGCTAAAGATAGTTTGCTTATGGCTGTATTTAAGATTTTCTTGGCATCTGAATAGAAAACGCCTCTGAGAGTCTGGCTGTGGGCTAAGATGTGCCAATAGTATACTGATACTATCAAAAACCTGACCCTTAATATTGCTTAGATTCTCAGAAAGAATAAGGAATTTTTGGAAGATATCTAACAACTTTACATAAGGAAAGTCAAATTTCTTTTGGTGTTTAAAAAAAGCTGCCTTAACTTATGGCTACCTCCAATAAGCTGATGTACTACTCCTTGTTTTGAAGACCTATAGGATTATGATTTTGTTGGCATCTTTACAGCAAATGGCTTATACAAACACCAGGAAGAGAATAAGATGCCTGTAACTCCTCAGCAGAAGGTAGAGTCCCTGGTGGGCTGCAGTCCATGGGGTCTTGGAGTCGGGCACGACTGAGCGACTTCACTTTCGCTTTTCACTTTCATGCACTGGAGAAGGAAATGGCACCTCACTCCAGTGTTCCCGCGGCAGCAGCAGAGTCCCTGTACCCCCTGCCTTCTGTGCACCCTGGCGACGTGAGCCCTGGCCAGGGGCAGTGAGAAGCGGTGTGAGAAGGGAACTCTATGAGTGCCCTTTAAGAGCCCTGGAAAAACAGCCTGAATTTGGGCAAGTCTGTGTGAGCCAGCTCTTTGACGGCATTTTATATAATCCTGGGAACAGCACCTATTGACTCTCGTTGACTTTGTAGGCAGATGTGACTTGCATAGTCCCACCCAGGGGCGTGGTGAAGCTACTATTAGTCTCAGCTAGTGCGGTGGCTCAGAGGTTAAAGCGTCTGCCTCCAATGAGGGAGATCCGGGTTCGATCCCTGGGTAGGGAAGATCCCTTGGAAAAGGAAATGGCAATCCTCTCCAGTATTCTTGCCTGGAGAATCCCATGGACGGGAAGCCTAGTAGGTTACAGTCCATGGGGTCGCAGAGAGTCGGACACGACTGAGCGACTTCACCTCACCTTCACCTCAGTGCATTGCCAGACAACGCCAGCAGGGGGCATCTGGGTCACCAGCAGGCCTTCCACTTGTCTTTCTATCCTCAGCAACTACAGGGTATCTAAATGGACACCTGGCTTAATGACCATTGATTCCCAGAATGATTGTGGATCGGTGATCTACATTAAAAAGGCCCAATTTAGGTAGATATCTTCCAACATTTAGACGACTCTTATATTTCATAACCCTATTCAGAAATGTAACTGATTAGATTACCTTTCTGTGCACTTTGCAATCCATTTATTTTATAGGCATACTAAGCTGTTTTATTTTTAGGCAAATCATTCTATGGGTGCATAGAATGGTCTGAGTGGGGAGCGGTTAGTTCCTAATTTAAAGATCTTAGATGCCCAAAGCACATTACTGTTGAATGACCAGTTGAGTGAATGGACAAATACTGGAATTGTTGGACTGTGCTGAAGACTTGAATTCTCTGGATTCTCAGGTATGTATTTGCCTAAACACTGGACTTGATCCAACACAAGGTGTTGAGAAAAATATTGATTGTCTTTATCACTCCCCTTGAATTCTGTTCCATAATCTGAAATTAGAGGTAAAAATTATACATATTGGCCCATCAATTTCTCAACTTCCTGTTGAGTTCAGATCTGAACTCATGCAAAAATGAAATAGCTGTGTATGGATGGTTATTCAGGATATGTGACTTCAGGTATACTGCCTGCCAGTATTTACCAAAAGCTTGAATAAAGGAAAGAGTGCTTGTAGAAGGTAACCTAAAGGCCATTCATTACTGGACTCTGAGGTCCATTATTAGGTTGTTCTGATGGAGCTGAGACTATGTATAGCAGTAACTGTCCTCCTTTACCTCAACATACTGTGACTTGGCTTTATATTATCAACGTGTTAGTGTTAGTTACTCAATCATGTCTGACTCTTTGCGACCTCATACACTACAGCCTGCCAGATTCCCCTGTCCATGGAATTCTCCAGGCAAGAATACTGGAGTGGATTGCCATGCCCTTCTCTAGGGGATCTTCCTGATCCAGGGATCAAACCCAGGTCTCCTGTATTGCAGGCAGAGTCTTTACTTCCTGAGCCACCAAGAAGCCCTTCCCTGGTGGCTCAGATGTCATCAATACTTGAGTCAAATAGTATGAGACAAAAAGAAAAAAAAAAAACAGAAAAAAAACTATTAAAGTAATCTGAATATCTGTCATTAGAATATTGTTGAAAGCCATTCCCATTGCATTATATACTGACTGGAATTTTCTTTGGTCACTATTCCAGAATAATGATGTTGTTTCTGAATATCTGTTTTATTTCTTCTTTATGGGCACTGGGCATTTAGTGATAATGTCTTTGAACTGACTGCTAGAAAACTTATAATGAAATCTGTGACCTAATTCTAGAAATGGCATAAGACTTGAAAGAAGATTTTTTTTAATAGGTCAATATTATGCATGGCTTCATATTTTATCTCAATTCTCATTCTCTCTTTTTTCTTCTTTCCTATATTTTAAACTGATGTATGCTTTATAAAAGTTACCTTAAATGATGGCTGTAGCAAGATGTGGAATAAATAAAACTTCTACAAACAGTCTGTTTACTATTAATAATTGAATATGAGTGAAGTCAACATCAGCAATTTTGATTTGAGCTTGAGCTTCTTAGAGTCATTAGCTCATACACACAAATATAACTTAGTCTCAAACAAGAGGCAGCACTTAAGTTCCCTGAGTACATTCCTAAGGGAACTGACTGATGAGAAGAGTCTTGGTTCCCAAGATCCTCAGTAATATGTCTGCTTAAATATCTCCTACTTACAAAGCCTGGAGTATAGCAGGTGTTTCATATGTGATTCTTGAAACAAACAAATAATTTAAATTGGGTGAAAAATTAAAATTTATGGAAGGATTCAAAATAAAAAATGCAATTTCTAGTATATCAATATAAAGTAAATCAATGCAATTGAATTAATAAGGAATTGTCTGCCATTGAGCCATTTCGCTATGCAAGGAGATAAAAGCTTTTATAATCAAGCAGCGCACCTGTTATAGTCGAGTTCCCAGATCCGGCCAATGTCTGTTCTTATGGGACAGATGTTCAGAACTTGATGAGTTTAGAACATGGGCTCTATAGATTCAAATATTAACTTAAAGGCTGTGTGACAAGAGGATTAAGCTTGGGTTTGATTTCTGCCTTCCCTCCTTGTGATCTCTTTGCCTTGAGGATGCTCTCTGATCTTTAGTCTCTCAGATGTAAAACATAGCCATACTACCTGCCTCCTGGGGTTATGAGGATCAAAAGACATCAGGTTTGTAAAGCCTTCAACCTAATGCAGAGCATTCAACAAAAGCTATCAATTATAGTACCTACTACACGCCACACACTGTTTCAGGAACTGAGATACAAAAATGAATAAGATGGGCATCTTTGTCCTTGAAGAAATTATAGTTTAGTGGTAGAAACCATATAAAGAGGTTTTCAATAATTCTTAGTAAATGGCTAACAGAAATGTGAACGCAGTTTATGGGAACATAGAAAAGCATCATTTAGTCCCCATCTCTGCACAACTTTGTATAATAATTTGTGGCATTAAAGGATGTCTTCCTCTCTGTGACAATCTATAATCCTGATGGGATGATGAAGATGCCGTCAAACTAGAGCAATCTATATATTTTTTAATTTACAAGAGACCTTCTAAAACCAAAAGCTTTGATCCAGATGTAAGAAAGAAAATGTTTGACGAGGAAGATGAGTCCGCAAAGCTGTGTTTCCCCTCACCGTATCAGATTAACCTTCTAGGCTGGGATGAGGAAAGAGTTAGACAGGACACAGGAGAGCTGTGTCCTAGGCTTGTTTCTCAGCGTTGCTCACAGTGGGCTTAAAGGTAGACGAGCAGGGATGGGTACAGAAGGGTGAGAAAATCTCCCTTTGACATTCTGGGGATGAGGCAGAGATGACCTGGCTCCCTGTGTGGACCTCTGATAGGTCAATGTCAATGAGGGTGTTAGGAGTATATGTGGAGGAGGGCATGGCAACCCACTCCAGGATTCTCGCCTCGATATCCTCATGGACAGAGGAGCCTGGCTGGCTACAGTCCGTGGGATCCCAAAGAGCTGGACGCGACTGAGTGGCTCGGCACAGCTCCTCTGTCCATGAGGATATGGCTCACTCACACAAGCCTGAGTTCTTCTGCCGCAAACGAGTGACTCGGTGACACAGCAGGGGTTGAGACTGAGGCTCATGGCCGGACAAGCCGAGAGAATGCGTATCAAAAAGGCCTGATAGAACTAGTTCCCTTTGGGTTTCAGGTGAGGGTACCAAGACATCACAAAAGATGGATCAGTGAACCCCTTGGTTATTGAGGGCTTCCCAGGAATTCCTCAGCTATTTACACTGAGTACGCAGTGGATTTCCTTGGGAGTGGAAGACCATCATGAGATG
Organism: Ovis canadensis; assembly: GCF_042477335.2. Classification (NCBI taxonomy): domain Eukaryota; kingdom Metazoa; phylum Chordata; class Mammalia; order Artiodactyla; family Bovidae; genus Ovis; species Ovis canadensis. The sequence goes on along the minus strand of NC_091265.1, from coordinate 31,343,320 downwards.
AATGCAAATGAAGTTTTAGAACTGAGGTATTCGCCTCAACATCACTGGACCAGCAACAAAGAAGCCCTCCAGAGTTTGCCATCAATCCCAGAGGGGACCAGGAGGAAGGTTCTCCTGAGAGGGAGTCTAAGCTGAATATGATTGAATGCTATACCTGATAGACTAGGAAACCATGATGCTATGCTCAGTTTATCTGAAAGTGACCAGATTTAGTTTCTGCCTCAGGTTTGGACAGCTAGGAATCAAAACAACACATTCGTGGTAGGAACATAACGTTACATTTTTATTTCCATTGATCTCCCTTTGCAAAATTTAGAGCTGCTACTTAGTATCCGCCTTTTATGTAGTTTTCTAGGAGGTCAACAGCCAGAGGGAAAGTTTTAAAAATGCACAAAAAGTTTATACAGTCCACAAACATGCCTGTCTTATCCATTATTGTAACTCAGTGTCACACACACAGACCACAGGATGCAGGATGGCTGTTGACTTGATACATTTGGGACGTGTAATTGTTGAAGTGACTAATGATTATGAAGACAAATTTAAATAAGATATACAGTGGAAAGGGACTCTGTTTTTGCCATCCTAGCCTTTTTTAAAACAAATTCACTAGGATGTGGTTTCCAATTTTGACTCGTGCAGAATAGAATACATTCATAGGTCATGAAAACTCCATGCTCTTGGCCTGGAAATCCTGTACAGATGATAGACCACCAGATGGATCTTTAACATTTACTTCTGTGCAGAAGCATGTTGAAACACAGAATGAGAATGAGAAGAAGTTTAGGGAAAAACTTTGAATGCTTTTTATAATAGGAGCATATACATGTTTTGGAAATTCTGGACTTATATACAACTACCTTAAGTTACCAATTATTTGTGAAAAACCTCATAGTGTGTGTGTGTGTGTGTGTGTGTGTGTGTGTGTGTGTGGAGAGAACCTCGACTCCAGCCTGCAGCTTCCTTTGAGGTTTTGCTTCATTCAGTTGTGTATCTGCAGTGCCCAGGAGACTGGTGTATATAGGACAGATTCAGTAAACATTCTATTCAAGTGTATCTACAACATCGGAGCCTTTGGGAATTTTTTTTCAAAAAAAAAAAAAATCTGTTCTGAAAATCTATGCCCAGAATGTGAGAGCGCTAGCATAATTGAAAAGTTTGCCAGAAGGACTGGGAGAGAGTGTGTATCATAACAGACTTGTCTGTCACAATAAACTTTTACATATTTATATGCATATAAATTTACAAGCATCTCTTTTGTATGACACATTTTATTTTGCATTTTTGTGCATACTATTCAATCCTTTTGTGCCAATAAAATGTCAATAAAGTCTTTGTCAAGAATTTCTTCTTTCAATAATTATACTACTTACAATATTCAACATAATGCAAGCCTTGCTAAGATTGTCCTAACCCCTAAAGGAAGTGAAGATTCATAGACATCAAGTAAATTTCTTAAGGTACCATCTGAGGAAGACACTTTCCTGGGAACTCTCAGCTAACCAATTGTAAAGACTAGCTAAAGAAATTTAATGAAAGTGAAAAAGGAGAGTGAAAACATTGGCTTATAGCTCAACATTCAGAAAACAAAGATCATGGCATCTGGTCCCATCACTTCATGGGAAATAGATGGGGAAACTGTGTCAGGCTTTATTTTTTGGGGGCTCCAAAATCACTGCAGATGGTGATTGCAGCCATGAAATTAAAAGATGTTTACTCCTTGGAAGGAAAGTTATGACCAAACTAGATAGCATATTCAAAAGCAGAGACATTACTTTGCCAACAAAGGTCCGTCTAGTCAAAGCTATGGTTTTTCCTGTGGTCATGTATGGATGTGAGTTGGACTGTGAAGAAAGCTAAGCGCCGAAGAATTGATGCTTTTGAACTGTGGTGCTGGAGAAGACTTGAGAGTCCCTTGGACTGCAAGGAGATCCAACCAGTCCATCCGAAAGGAAGTCAGTCCTGAATATTCCTTGGAAGGACTGATGCTGAAGCTGAAACTCCATTACTTTGGCCACCTCATGCGAAGAGTTGACTCATTGGAAAAGACTCTGATGCTGGGAGGGATTGGGGGCAGGAGGAGAACCCTTTCTGTGACAGAGGATGAGATGGCTGGATGGCATCACTGACTCGATGGACATGAGTTTGAGTGAACTCTAGGAGATGGTGATGGACAGGGAGGCCTGGCGTGCTGCAATTCATGGGGTCGCAAAGAGTCGGACATGACTGAGCAACTGAACTGAACTGAACTGAACGAAATTTGAATCTAGAGCTGGCAACAAGTGTTCATCTGCCACATATGGTATTAGTAAGAGTCACCAATCACACTGAACTTTTGGATATGTATATCGGTTAGACTCCTAAAACAAAGAAATTCTGCACAGAAGGAAGTCAAAATAATTTGGAGGAAAAAATGAAAAGCAAAAACTGGAATGAACTGATTCAAAAAAGAAGATTCAGACTTTGCTGAAGCGAGACAAGTTGAATCCCAATTACTTCATAAACAAATCTTCATAAAGTCACCCTTTCAATCTGGGTTCTCGGTGACTGTAATCCATGCATGCACACTCTGTCAAAGGAGAGAAATATCATATGTTCAAATACATTTGCCTTTTCTCTGAGCAGAAACTTTGCCTTCCATGCACTTATCACTTTTTTCTGTGCCTTTGACACTGCATAAAATATTTGGTTAATACTCCCTCTACAATCTGTTAGGTTCCTCTCTTAACCAGCTACACTACAATATAGCCAACTTTCTGCCAAAACAAAAATATTTTTGACACAGACAGATGATGACTGGGACCCAGCACAACACTGTTCTGACTTATCTGCCATTGCTGTGTGCCCCTCTGGTCCACCATATTTTAACTCTAGCACAGCACTTAATACACCATGTCAAACATTTAGCTATTCATATGTTTCTCTGCTGAATGATACATTCACGGATGGCAGAGACTATTCAAAGGGTTTCTCACAGTGCCTGAGAACATGGCAGGGGTCCCAGTATATACTGATCAAATCAATGAACAGGAGAAATCATGTTTAAGTTGTTTAACTTGACAGTGGGTGAGAAAACCTGACCGCAGGACCCTCGGATGCCAGTATACAAAGATTTCATCAGTGAGTAAGATTAATAGAGAGGAGACATGAGTTATAGCCAGTATGAGATCTGGAGTGGGGCAACTCCTGCCTCTTCACCTGTTCCCCAGTATCTCTGCTCCAGAAAATAGAGGATACAGTGCAAAGGACGGCTTCCCGAAGATATACGTCTGTATTTTATGATACGTGGCAAAATGGACTTAACAAATATAATTAAGGTTATGTTTAATAGGAAAAATACTCTGGATTATCCAAGTGGGACTAACTGAGTAACAGCCTCACTAACCAAGAACTTTCCCAGGCTGAGAGCAAGAGAGGTGTGGCAGAGAAGAATGCTAAAGACATTTCAAGTATGAGAAGAATTAGACATATAATTGCTGTCTGAGATGTTGAGGTCCCTGTCCAAAAACTGGAAAGAGATCATAGAACTTAAGAGCATCCCAATCTGCAAGGAACAACCTGAATGATCCTGGAAGCAGATTCTCCAGCAACATCTCTAAGTAAGAGCCCAGCCTGTCAACATATTAATTTTGACTTTTACAGATCTAGAGGATAGGAACCCATCCAGACTCTGATACATAGAAACTATGAGATAATAAGTTTGTGTTGCTTTAAGCCACCAAGTGTGCAGTGCTTTGTTATTACAATAATATAAAACTAATAGAGAGGGGTCCCCAAAGTGATTTCCACTAAGAAAGATTTATGAACCTAGAGCATCATCCTACTGAAACAAGGAAGGGCATTAAAGTGAACAAAAGGAGAAAGACATTCACTCTGAAGATGTTGTATTCACTCCTATTTTGGTATCATTGGTTTCAGGGTAGAGGCAGCATCTCTCTTCCTACTTTGCTGTTGCTGTTGCTTAACAACTAAGTTGTGTCTGAGTCTTCTGTGACCCCATGGACTGTAGCCCACCAGGCTTCTTTATCCATGGGATTTTCCAGGCAAGAATACTGGAGGAGGTTGCCATTTCCTTCTCCACTCTTCCTACATTGGGAGGTTTATAGGTGAAAAAGACCATTAAAATTGACCCAGAGAGATGGTATGGGGAGGGAGATGGGAGGAGGGTTCAGGATTGGGAACTCATGTACACCCGTGGCGGATTCATGTTGATGTATGGCAAAATCAATACAGTATTGTAAAGTAAAATTAAAAAAAAACGAGTAATCAAAGCAAAAAAAAAAAAAATCTCAGTTACAGAGTTTCAGTCAGCCTTGAACAGTGGTGCTTTTAAGAGGGCTAAATTTCAGAATGTTTGGGACAAAGCAACACCGGTCTTGGGCTCATCCTTGCACTTTCCTCTGACTATAGATTTTTCATGTATTCATTCGATCCAGTGGTTCGTCAAATCCTGCACTAGTACTGTCGTTTATCCATTTACCCATTAGTGCCTGGCACTATACTTAGTGGAAGAGATATAGGATAAACGAAAGTAATCCTAAACCTCAAGAAGCTTAAAAACAAGAAAGAGAAAGATGGACATATATTAAGCAGATAGAAACAGATAATTCTCACATGCCGTGGTCTCTACACCAATGAACACTTGACCTATAACTAGCAGCAATTCTTTTTTTTAATCTTCGTCATGTCCTGCCATCCTCTTTTGTGGTTGTTGAAATTGCCAACTCCATTTCATCTTATGTTCACCACTGAAAATACAAGATTCACTCAAACAGGGCACCTCTGTTCTGTCCAGTTCTATGTACAGCACTGCTGGTTTTGTCTGTCTTCCTTGAGTCTCAGGATCCTATATTGCCATCCATAATTATAAAGTGCCTTCACCCCCACCCCTGCAATTATTCACTCAAATCTCTGGGATTGTGAAAATCATGAGCTATTACACACTGATTACGTTACTGTTGTATGGTCAAAGGGATTTTGCAGATGATATTAAAGTTAATAATCAGTAGACTTTAAGTTAATCAGAATAAGATTATTTAGGTGAGTCTGAACTAATCACATAAGCCCTTTATGAGCAGAAAGTCTTTCTCTGGTTGGTAGCATAAGGGCAATCCAAGAGATTCAAAATAGAAGACATTTGCTTTTGAAGGCAGCATGTGATTTTCCAATTTGAAAATGGAGTGGGTCACGTGAGAAGGAACCTGGGTGGCTTTGCCCTCTTTGATAAGCATAGACAGAGTGTGACCCCAGCTGACAGTCAGTAGGGAAACAGGACCTCAGTCCTACAACCACAAGAGACTGAATTCTCACAACCTGAATGAATTTGAAAAAGAACCTTGAATTTCAGATGCACACATTGGATTTCAATTCTGTGGTCCTATGAGCAAAAAACTCAGTTGAGCTGGCTCAAACATCTGTGCTACAGAACCAGGGGATTATAAATGGGTGTTGTTTTAAATCACTATGTCTATGGTAATTTGGTTTGCAGTAATAGAAGACAAATAGATTGTTGTAACAAAGTTACATTTTGTACAAAGGGACAATTGTTTCCTTTGTTAATCATCTAATGAAACATGATTAAATGGTTAAGTGGGAAAATAAACTTGTGCTCTCTCTGTGTGGTCTAGAGTTTGAAACTCCAGAATGTCTAAAGCATATTCTTTGTTTTGGGTGATACATGGCATCCACTACATGAAAACTAACCATGTTAGGTGATCTTCAGCCCTACATCTAGACCCAGTCATACAGTGCTTGCCTTGTAGTAGGTTACACCCAATGTCTATGTTATCGTTAAGCTTTTGGACAATCTTGTAATTAGTGTAACAGTATTTCTGAGCAATTATAATATAAAAAGGAAAGGTGTCAGGTTTTTTATATGAGTGATTTTCTTAGGGTAGCAATTGGATTTGTAGTATTCTACTTTGAAAGTTCGGGGAAATTTTAAGTAGGAATGATTATTTTTTAAAGTATGGTGACTTTAATGTTTGTTAAAGTTACTTTTCCTAAATAGCATCTAATAGATTAGGTTACATCAAATTGCTGATATTCAACCATCCTGCAAACGACAAAAACTATTTTAAAAATGCCTTAAATTTTTTAATAAGCTTAGTCATAATGGCTGAAAGGTTCTAGAGAATAAGATATGTGTAGGTTACAGGACAGTTCATATGTTTTCAGGAAATGAAAATCTCTCACATTACTATGGCAGTTGGTAACAGTATTTGACATTCATTAATGTGTTCATTCATCTAGACTGTCATCAAGCATTTGTTAAGACCTAACAACACAGCACAAGTAATCTCAGGTGCTAGTTTTATAGAGGTGAGAACCAGAGTGCGCACCCTCAGAATCTAGTAACAGAGAAAGGCAACTGGCATAGGGCTGACAAGTTCTAGGATGAGAATAAGCAAGGATGCTAGGTGAGTAAAAGAGGCATCCCCCCAGGCAGGAAGTAAGGAGGGATTTAACTGAAGAAGTAATAGATCTCATCCATAATTCAAGGATAGCTAGATGGTAAGCAAGGAGAAAGGTGAAGAAAAGGCATTTTGGAGGGAAAAGACAGCAAGTCCCATTCCAGGGGAGTGAGAGCACATGGCATCCTGCGGAAATGAAAGCAGGCTGAGTTCGATGTTTGGTAGCAAAAGTGTCAAGGCTGAAAAAATAACCTGGAGTTAAACAGATGCTAACTCAATGCACAATAATGGTACCTTGTTAAGCAGTATGGTTTTTACTTTCTGCTGCTTCATCATTTCTGACCTTTTGAGGTATCATAATTTGAAAGTAATGACATATCCTGAGTGCCTTCACCATCTCCTATATAACCTTGGTTTGAAGCAGCCAAATTATCTTTTAAGCCTCACAACCCAAAACAGCTCTTTCCTGACAACCTCATTTTTCCTAGCTGGAGTTGTCTGGCTACTTGAGACTAGAGAATCAGACGGTAGTTCAAACTGTCACACAAGGAGCTCAGTCTGAGCTACTGTGGAGGCATGAAGGTTTAGTGATAAACATTCCAGCGAGGCTCCAATACCAAACTAACCAAAAGGTTCGGTGACCAACTATGCCAGTCTCCCAGGACTATTTCAGTTTAGCACAGAAAGTCTCACATCCAGGAAACCCTTTTCCAGGGAACAGAAAGCCACAGCATACAGATATGGGTGAAAATATCAGGGAAAAAGTACAAAACTCATGTGGTAGAATTAACTAGGGAGCAAAAAGCAACATATTTGCTAGTGTCAGATAGATATGCAGTAGATTATTTCTTTCATAGTTACGGTCTCTATCTCTGAGCACTGATGGGGGCCACCATGATTTAAAATTTGCATTGTTGTATTGATGTAAATGTGCAGTTTAAGTGCATTGCAGTCATGAGTTTTAACAGTTCATCTCTGGCTTTGCTATAGAACGACTGTAGTGCTTTGGACTGAGACAACGCTAGCTGAATTTTAACACTGTGAATATTTCCAGCATGTTTTCTAAGAGGTCAGGTGATACAAAGCAAAATGATGAGAGTAAAAATGCCAACATGACCCCCACACCAACAAAGAGAATTAAACAAATGTGTTCTTTTCATGACTGCTCGAAGAACACACACTGGATTAGGGAGGGGAAAGATCCAAATGAAGCATAGCATGCAATATAGAGAAAGAAACAGGCATGATATACACAATACACAGATTCGGTAGAGATGTGAATTTCTGAGACTGAATCTCTCGTTTGAAATTAGCCAGGCAAGTATATCTTAAAAAATCAAAAGGGTTTTGTTGTTGTTATTGGTTATTGCTTATCTCCCCCAAAAGACATCAATGCTCAGGGGACAGTAGGGTTGTTGAATTAGTTTGGGGACACCACATGAAGGAACATACGCTATCTTATTGTTCCCTTGATTGCTCTAAGAAACTTAGTAAAATTACATTCCCAGATTCACAACTAAATGATCTCATGACAAACAGAAGGGGACCTTTTGATAACAGATGAGTTGACTTCTCCCAGAGCAGAGCTGCTTCTGTGAGATTTTACCAGCAATCCGTGTTTTCTCTTGAGTGTGATGAGACATAGAGTGAATCATAGGAAAAATATGCTTTCAACTTGTGGTGCTGGAGAAGACTCTTGAGAGTCCCTTGGACAGCAGAGATCAAACCAGTCAATCCTAAAGGAAATCAACCCAGGATATCATTGGGAGAACTGATGCTAAAGCTCCAATACTTTGTCCACCTTTGATGCAAACAGCTGACTCATTGGAAAAGACCCTGACGCTGGGAAAGATTGAAGGGAGGAGGAGAAGGGGATGACAGAGGATGAGATGGTTCGATGGCATCATTGACTCAATGGACATGAGTTTGAGTAAGCTTCGGGAGTTGCTGATGGACAGGGAAGCCTGGTGTGCTGCAGTTCATGGGGTTGCAAACAGTCGGATACAACTTAACAACTAAACAACAACAACAACTAGTTCTGAAGTAATTTGATTTGAAAAATATAGTTTCAGTTTATTTTCTTGATTTGCATAAAAAGTTTAATGATGTTGAAGACATCATAAAACAAAAGGTAATTGAGATCTTGTCCAAACACAAACTAGACTTTCCTCTTCAATCTGCATATTTCAAAAACTGTGCAAAGGTAATTTTTGGCAGTTTCCCTTACTTTGTCAACAAAGGTCCATCTAGTCAAGGCTATGGTTTTTCCAGTGGTCATGTATGGATGTGAGAGTTGGACTGTAAAGAAAGCTGAGAGCCAAAGAACTGATGCTTTTGAACTGTGGTGTTGGAGAAGACTCTTGAGAGTCCCTTGGACTGCAAGGAGATCCAACCAGTCCACTCTAAAGGAGATTAGTCCTGGGTATTCTTTGGAAGGAATGATGCGGGGGCTGAAACTCCAGTATTCTGGTCACCTCATGTGAAGAGTTGACTCATAGGAAAAGACTCTGATGCTGGGAGGGATTGGGAGTAGGAGGAGAAGGGGACGACAGAGGATGAGATGGCTGGATGGCATCACTGACTCGATGGACACAAGTTTGTGTGAACTCCGGGAGATGGTGATGGACAGGGAGGCCTGGAGTGCTGCAATTCGTGGGGTCACAAAGAGTTGGACATGACTGAGTGACTGAACTGAACTTATGTCTATACACTTCTTATCAAAGTACTAAAAAGATCTGCTAAATAGCCTGTGCCCCATGTGTCCATTGATAAGAAGTAGTATGATTTATTGATCTGTGAAATAGAGGCATTCATAATGGGAGTTTATGATCACTTCTCAGCCCTCTCCAGATCATGAAGGATTACTTAATAAAATTTTTGACCTTATAGAAATAGCAAGAAATAATCTCTATAGACATGTGGCTACAAGGTGGCCATTGTTGCCTGCCATAGAAAAGATGTTAAAAGGCTCCTCTGTTGTTATTATCAAAAATTTGAACAAGAAGGTTATCCTTCTATAATATGTGAATAATATATTGAGGATAAAATTGGAGAAAGGATTACAGTAAAACAGAAATGTAGCTATCATGTACCCACAGCTATGTGATGATCTTTAAAGAGGTCATAAGTAGGTTAGGCGAGTATAACCTGACTGCACCCAAGTTGCTTAAGGTCATATTTAGGCTTCAACAAAATTCATATAGTGAAAAAAAAATGACTCACATTTTGGAAATAAGACTGCACCAGAGATACCAGGAAAAAAAGAAAAAAAAAAAAACCCTTACCTGGAAAGGAAAGCCAAGTTAAATAGTTGTTTCTCAATTTCTTCATGAAAACCATAATTTCTTTGGAATTCAACTGCACTTTCAGAAGTTAAAATTACCTCTATGCCTAAAGTCATTCTCCCAGAAAAAGAGGTTTAACTGGGGATGACATTCAATGTACTTCTCAGTATTTAAAAATAACGAACTTTTTTGATGTGGACAGCCTTTATGATAAATGTATACAAAGCAGAAGAACTAACTGATAAACAAATGGTTTATTAAAACAAACCTTTGAATAGAGGCAGGCTTCGTCCTACTAAGCATTGTTTAATCTTAGCAGATATCATCATTTACAAGTTGAAGGTTTGTAGCAACCCTGCATTGGTCAAATCTATCAACATCATTTTTTCCAATAATATTTGGTTCCACTATGTCTGTGTGTAACATTTTGGTAATTTTCACAATATTTCAGACTTTTTAATTATTGTGATATTTGTTATAGTGATTTGAGATCAGTGATCTTTGATATTACTATCACATCTTTGATATTACCATAACTGTTTTTGCGGTGTTTCAAACCATGAACGTAGAAGATGGCAAACATGATCAATAAATGTGTGTAATCTGACAGTTCACTCTCCTCTTCCCCTCTCCTTGGGTCTTCCTATTTCCTGAGACACAGCAATGCTGAAATGAGGCCAACTAATAATCCGACAATGGCCTCTAAATGTTCAAATGGAAGGAAGAGTCGCATGTTTTCCATTTTAAAGCAAACACTACAAAGGATGAAGCTTAGTGAAGACGTGTGTTGAAAGCTGAGATAGACCAAAACTAGTCCTGTTGGACAGTTAACCCAGCTGTAAATGCAAAGGAAGGGTTACAGGAGGAAATTAGGAGTGCTACTCCAGTGAACACAAGAATGCTAAGAAAGTGAAATTGTCTTATTGCTGTTAGGGGTCAAGTTTCAGTGGTTTGGATAAAACATTGAACCAGCCACATTTCCTTAAGGCAATGCCTAGTCCAGAGCAAGTTTCTAACTCCCTGCAGTTCCATGAAGGCTAAGGGATGTGGGGAAACTGCAGAAGAGGAGTATGAAGCTAGGAGAAGTTGGTCATGATGTATAAGGAAAGGAGTCGTGTACGTAACATAAAAGAGCAAGGTAAAACAGCAAGTGCTGATGTAGAAGCTGCAGAAAGTTATCCAGAAATCTGAGATAATGAACAATTTTCAATGTAAATGAAAAAGCCTTGTATTGATAAAAGATGTCATTTAAGAATTATAGCTGGAGAAGAGAAGCCAATGCCTCGCTTCAAAGGATCTCTTTTTAGGGGCTAATGCAGTTGGTGACTAAGTTGAAGCCAGTGCTCATTTACTATTCGGAAAATCCTAAGACCCTTAAGAATTACGCTAAATCTATTCTTCCCATGATCTATAAACACAACAATAAAGCTTGGATGACAGCACATCTGTTTACAAAACAGTTTACTAAATATGCTAAATCCACTGTTGAGAATTATTTCTCAGATAAAAGAGAAAAGGGGTCATATATCCTTTTGATATATGACTGCTTGTTGAAAATACAGCTGGTAACTTGTGAGCTCGGATGGAGATCTACAATGAGATTAACGACTTCAAGCCTGCTAGCACAACATCCATTCTACAGTCCAGAGATTAGGGAGTAATTTTGACTTTCAAGTGTTAGTATTTAAGAAACAAATTTCCTGTGGCTACTACTGGATATGAGAGTTGGACTATAGAGAAAGCTGAGCACTGAAGAATTGATTCTTTTGAACTGTGGTGTTGGAGAAGACTCTTGAGAGTCCCTTGGACTGCAAGGTGATCCAACCAGTCCATCCTAAAGGAGATCAGTCCTGGGTGTTCATTGGAAGGAATGATGTTGAAGCTGATACTCCAATACTTTGGCCTCCTAATGCGAAGAGCTGACTTATTTGAAAAGACGCACTGGTGCTGGGAAAGATTGAGGGTGGGAGGAGGAGGGGACGAGAGAGGATGAGATGGCTGGATGGCATCATCAACTCGATGGTCATGAGTTTGGGTAAACTCCAGGAGTTGGTGATGGACAGGGAGGCCTGGCATGCTGCGGTTCATGGGGTCGCAAAGAGTTGGACATGACCAAGCAACTGAACTGAACTGATTGCTGCCACAGGTAGTGATTCCTCTGATGAATCTGAGCCAATTCAACCAAAAATTTTCTTGAAAGGATTCACCATTCTAGAAGGGATTGAGAATATTCTTGATTCATGGGTAGAGGTCAAAATACCAATATTAACAAGAGTTTGGAAAAAGTTGGTTCCAACCCTCATGGATGACTTTGAGGGGTTCAAGATTTCAGTAGAGGAAGTAACTGCAGATGTGGTAGAAATAGAAAGAGAACTAGAATTAGAAATGGAACCTGAATATGTGACTGAATCACCGGCATCACAGGATCAAATTTTAACACCTGAGGAGTTGCTTTATGAAATCTACACCTGGTGAAGATGCTGTAATGATTATTGAAATGACAAAAAATGATTTAGAATGTTACATAAATTTGGTTGATAAAACAGTAGCAGGCTTTGAGAAGATCGATTCCAATTTTGAAATAAGATCTACTGTGGATAAAATGCTACCAAATAGTATTGCATGCTACAGAGATATTATACATGAGTCAGCTGAGGTGGCAAACTTCTCTACTGTCTTATTTAAGAAATTGCCACAGCCACCGCAACCATCAACAGCCACCACCCTGATCTGTTAGCAGTCAAAAATGTCATGGCAAAGTCCTTCATCAGCAAAAGGAACACATTTAATTGCAGGTTCAGATGACAACATTTTTTGGCAATGAAATATTTTTAGTTAAGACATATTTATACTGATTTTTGAAACAAAGTTCTTGCACACTTAATAGACTATGGTATAGGATAAACATAAATTTTATATGTACTAGGAAACAAAAAAAATAGTGGGACTCAATTTATTGTGATATTCACTTTGCTGGGTCCTCTGGAATCTGTGGTATGCCTGTGCAAAGGGAATGGATACTTCTGGAGACGAGGGAAAACAATTCCTACAAATCAGAAAGTCTACTGTTGTTGGTAAAATTCTGATCACTCACGTCCAGCTGCTCTATTCTGAGGATGTTTAGCTTGATATCACTACAACTGAATCATCACATTGTATCATTGTAACATGGCCTTGATAAAAACAGAACTGTACATCAAAGTAAATTTTACATTTGCTTGTATTCAGTTTTACTATCATATTATATGGAAGAAAGTTGCCGTAGTGGCTGTGGTTGCATGACATTTACAAGACTCTGGTGACTGTTCTGTTTTTAAGAAGTCATATCTATGTACATTTATGTAACTTAAAAATGGAGACTACAATAATGCAGACTACAAAGTTTAGAATTCTAGTACAGAGTGAAGAAGAGTTCAAATAAATTGCTGTATCAGAAGACAGAAACAAAAATAATTTTATGTTTTTCTCATGCATGCTATTTGGTTAATTTGTCATACTATCAATTACTACTAACTTCCACTGTTGCAATTCTACAGTTGTCCTGTTTAATTAATAGTGTTTATGTAATAGAAAGCAATGGTAATCAAAATTTCAGAAATGAAGACCTTACTGAGATAAAGAGGTATATATTGGGGGTTTGTTAGGACTGTGGTCTAGAAAACATAGATTCATGAAACTCTTAAGTTATGTTTCTTTGGACTGCAAAATGGAGGGAGATTCGAAAGGCAAAAATTGTAAGGCTGCATAAATTTTTGTCAGGAATTATGATCAAAGCTGGCAAGAAGTAAGGGTACTTATTAAGCGAGAATTTGCTGGGGTCCAAAATGTTATATGCTTGTGAGGGGGGAGTTTGGAGAGTATAAGGTGGCACCTAGCAGGTGTTGTTCTAAAAGGACTGATGGCATATTTGGGAGGTTGTGGTTTGTTACAACTCTGAAAGTTCAGGTTCTCAGCAGTGCAGAAATGTGTCTGAGACCAGATCCTCAATGGCCGCCTGACTCCATTGTGTAGGCCTGAACTATGGTTACTCTACCTTGACTTCAAACTATCAGCAGCAAATATACAGAATAATATATAATTTCAAATAAATAATGTATACATGTTTTATGTGTCAGAGTAATGATGCTCATATATATCATAGTCATATATATACTATTATTATTTATTTTTTGGTATAACTATATCCTGCATCAGCTTTCTAAAAATTTGGTCACCCTATAGAAAAATTATTTGTGCAGCATTTTAAACATCAAAATTCCCAAACCTCACATCTAGAGTTTTAGGTCAGAAATAAAGCCTGCTGAGGGGTACTGTAAAAAGCACCCATGTAATTTTAATGCATGACTCAATATGGGAACAATTATAATGTTTTGCTGGAAGCAGGCATTTTTTTCCCACTTTTGTCTCAGATTCAGGAAGTTTGGTACTTGAACAGACCAAATGGTGTCCCTACACAGGAAATATGAAGATCTTAACAATTTATACTGGACTCCGATCCCCTCCTTGTCAGAGGGATTTGCCTTTTTCTTCATCTGCCTGGTGATGAAAAAGTCTGGTGTGATGAAAACACACGTGGAGTGAACAGGTGGCAATGGGGAGGCTGGGGACAGGGGCGCTGGGGACACAGGAGGCCAGCTGCCTGTGTGTGTATTCACGTCTAACCATTCACTTGCCTGGCATCAACGAGGGGATGGACATGAGTTTGAGCAGGCTCCAGGAGTTGGTGATGGACAGGGACGCCTGGCGTGCTGCAGTCCAGGGGATCACAAAGTGTTGGGCACGACTGAGTGACTGAACCGAACTGATTCACTTGCTATAAGGTTATGGGCATGTGGACTTTTGTCAACTTATTTTTCTCAACTATAGAATGTAGATAATGACAGATTACACTCAAAGAATTGCATGTTGCATGGGATTTTTAAAATATTTCTCAAATATAAACCAAATAAAGAAAAAGAGCAATTTAAATTTGTTTCATTCAGAGATCTCAGATTCCAGATGGAAACCCAATGAAGAACAGAATCAGGAAATACTTGTTTAGTGGGAAAAGGCCTAGACTGAGATATATAGTATAGGAAAACAGAAAATACAGCCATCAGATGGCTTCAAATTTCTCACTTCTTATTTGACCTTGAGCCAAGTGAGCCCTGGCTTCAATCACCTTACATTGGAATTTTAATAACATCCATTTCACATGAATTTTTTGAACCAAAAGAACAAAAGATTTGAAACGAGTCTTAATAAATATTAAAATGCTAGGTAAATAGTGGGGCTTCCCAGTGGCACTACTGGTAAAGAACCCATCTATCAGTGCAGGAGACATACGAGTTGTGGGTTGATCCCTGGATCAGGAAGATCCCTTGGAGGATGGCATGGCAACCCGCTCCAGTACTCTTATCCAGAGGATTCTGTGGACAGGGGAGCCTGGCTGGCTACAGTCCATAGAGTTGCAAAGAGTGGAACGTGACTGAAGCGACTTAGCACGCACATGCCTGTAGGTAAACAGGAGTTATTATCTGTTTCTTTTTGTGAGTTCAAAACTACTGGTTGTAAATATAGCACTGACTTATATGAATTGGAAATAAAATAGGTTATAAAGTAGTAAACCTGAGCTGACAAGAAAGTTTTCCTAGAGGTTGAATAGTTTTATGAGTTTATTTTTCTTATACAAAGCTTGAACTTAGAAGAGAAGAAGAAAAGTGGTTCTTGTATTATAGTTGGGCTCGAGAAAGTAGCATGTAATAAGAAAGAATTCTGTGAATCTCCTGAGGGCTCTGATTTTTTTTCTTGCACGGTGTAATCCCTGTTTTTCTTCTGTGTTTGACTGATAATGTACATTGTACCTGGCACCACGATAAATATTCCACACTGACTGAACACTAATGAATCGAGATTGTGAACAGGAGCTTAAATTATAGAACCATCATCTAAGCTCATTCAAATTTCTAAGCTTGACAGCAAATGCTCACAACTGGGTGAGCAGGAAAATAGTCCAAATTTCACACTACCCAAAGCATAATTAAACTGAAAATCAGCATTTCAGGATATTTCTCCTGAACCTTCCCTGGTCTTATAGTTACAGAGGTCATGGGAGAGATAGAGGATTGCAGGAAATGATTTCTTACAAGGGTTGGCAGGCTTATGTGAACAAATAATCAAAATGCCAAACAATTTTTTGTGAAAAAGCATTTCTTAGTCCTAGAGTTCTTTATATTTTCTCATGAGGAAATCCTCTGAGGGCTTTAGTAAAATCCCAGCTGTGAATCTAGTTGTGGCCCAATCATATTAGAGAAATTCAAAATTCCTCTTCGAGTTCCCTGACATTTATTAAGTGACTGATCTGGCTAAAACTGTCTATACTTCAGTTTTCTCACCTGCAAAATGGAGCATAAATCTCCCCAAGAACATTTTTCCAGGTGTTAAATGAATTAATATGGTGAAAACTATTTTTGTATGGTGCTATGCTAGGAAAAAAGTCACTTTTTAAATTTTTTTATGTTTATTGTATATTTTATTTATTTATTTTTTTAATTTTTATTTTTACTTTATTTTACTTTAAAATACTGTATGGGTTTTGCCATACATTGACATGAATCCACCACGGGCGTACATGTGTTCTAAAAACAAAAAACAAACAAACAAAAAAATAAGGTTCTTTGAGAAGCCAAGCTTACACAGATGAGATCAAAGACCACTCAAGTCTTTGCAATTGCTATTTCTGATGAAGGGGAAGTTTTACCTCTGTCGTAACATTTAGTTCATTCTGCTTCAGAGAAATTGCTACATTGTTTGTCGAAGTAAATAAGCAATACTAGGTGTGCCTATGTGCACTGCATCGGTACTTTCCATTGAAGCCTAAAATGCATGTGGTTACTTTCAGAATACAGATGAGAAAACTGAGATTCAGATCTTATGATTTATGCCAGTGCAAATGCAGATAATCCAGAGTAAAGCCAGCATTGAAATTCAAGTCCATCAGATGGTGGCATGAAGGTGTTTTGTCTCTACTATTCTCCACTGAAACATTCTGAGAACATCAAAAGGACAAACTACAGAGGAAAATTCAGCAACATTATTTTCAATAAAATAAGGAAACAATGAAATGTCAAATCATAGACTCAAAAATGATAACTTGTCATATGTCTCAAAATTTGGGCCCGTATGAGAGAACATCAAGCCCTGGAAGATGCCTTTCAGTATAGATTTTTATATAAACAGGTGGCGAGATCCTGAAATACCATCCAATGATTCTCTGCTAAATGTGATGAGCTCCAAGGCCATGAACAGGTAAAAGGAAAAATAAGAACATGGTTGCAGATTCCAAATCCCAACCAGAGACTTAAACATGGAGGACAAATATATAGACCCCAAGGGGAAAGGAGGACATGGGATGAATGGGGAGATAGGTATATATATACACACACCATAGATAGTATGTATAAAATAGATATTCATGAGAGCCCACTGTATATATAGCCATAAAGTAGGAAATGGCAATCCATTCCAGTATTTTTGCCTGGAAAATTTCATGGACAGAGGAGCCTAGTGGGCTACAGTCCATGGGGTCACAAAGAGTCGGAAACAACTGAGCACACGTGAAGTGTATAACACAGGAAACTCTGCTCAGAGCTCTGCTACTGCTACTGATAAGTCACTTCAGTCGTGTCCGACTCTGTGCGACCCCATAGATGGCAGCCCACCAGGCTCCCCCGTCCCTGGGATTCTCCAGGCAAGAACACTGGAGTGGGTTGCCATTTCCTTCTCCAATGCAGGAAAGTGAAAAGTGAAAGTGAAGTCACTCAGTCGTGTCTGACTCTTAGCGACCCCATGGACTGCAGCCTACCAGGCTCCTCGGTCCATGGATTTTCCAGGCAAGAGTACTGGAGTGGGGTGCCATTGCTCAGAGCTCCATAGTGACCTAAATGTGAAGGAAATCCAAAAGAGAGGGGATACACGTATATGGGCAGCTGATACACTTTGCTGTACGTTCGAAAGCAACTATACTACAATAAAAAAATACAAATAAATTAAAAATAACTTTGGAAGATTAAAAAAAAAAAGAAAGTGAAAGTCAGGGAGGAAGGGCTAAATGAGAAAAAACAATGCTGAGCTTCTCTGCTGGAACTCGGAAAGGAAGTCATGGCCACTTAAAGCAGCAGTTCCTCAAGTTGCACAGAGACTTGGTTTATGAGATGAATGTCTGCATATGGGCCACCGTTTGCTGCTGCTGTCTTCGGGTCACTGCTAGCCTACCTAACCCCTCCTTGAAGAGGAGGCCGATTCTAAATGCTGTGACTCTCTAGACTGGCGGAGCATGGATATGTATCTGGACCACAGAGGGCTTCACTCTCAGTCCCCTCATGATTACATTGGGAGCTTCTTAAAGGCAGAAAATAGTCTGCAGGACTAGAGCCATGCCCAGGGTCTCACTGGTGTTGAATAAGCACTCAGGCTTTTGAACTAAACCAAAGAGAATGGAATTCTCCATTTTAATGGAGAATTCTGCATGATCAAGCTGAGAGCTTGCAGTAACTACTACATACATTTTTGAGATCTAGTACTAAGCATTTTTCTGGCTCAAGGACTTCATGAATTAGTGACCAAATGAGGACACTTTGCTCTGATTTCATGTTAACATGGCCTGATCCTTTCACACTGTCACAAGCAGGATGTTTTTTTCTCTCTCCTTATTTAAATAATTTTTATTACCAGGAAAGCAGACTGAGTTAGTGGTCTTTGGCCATTAATTGCTGTTCAAAAGTTATAAAAATGACTGGAGGCCATATGTACCCTTTGTGGGATAGCTCTAGGGGAGAAGGGTGAGAACTTATTCTGTGCCTACTATGTGCCGAGGTTATCTCATTTATTCCTTAAAAATATCTTTCATCGTAGGCCTAATTTTCTCCATTTAACAGACTGAGAAACTCAGGCGGAAAATGGCTTGTTCAAGGTCACCTAGTTAGGGTTGGGACTTTATCTTAGGTCACTGAATGGAAAACCTGTGTTCAATTTGGGTCACTGTACTTTCCATGATGAGTATTTTAAAAGCACAAATAGCCTTGAATTAATTAGAATGTGCGATCAAGTCAGAAAATAAACATGAAGTGTGCCAATGATGTCTAATCCTCACGGGTCATTTCCCGAAAGAGAGTATAAGTCATGAAATCATTTTAAAGCAGAGATCAATAAAAGAGAAATATTCTCCCAAGATTTAAAGTTACAATCACATTAACATTCTCACATGGAGAGGAATCAGCACATCATAAATTGGAGAAAGAATAAAAAGGACAACAGTGATCCCTATTTAAGTTGTAAAAATTTATGCAGTGTCCATAAATAATGAAATTGCTTAATAAATCTTTATATCCAATTATCTTTCCACATTGTCTTTAACTCCCATTTTTGAGCTGTATTTCAGGAAGTGTAAAAAATACTAGACTTCATCCAAAAGGTATCTTAAGCACCAATATTTTCTCTATCTAGAATCCCAAATGCTGCAAATAACCTAAGAAGAAAGTAAACTAATAACAAAGGGATTTCCCTTTATTTAGTCATTGAATTACCCCAGAAAAATAAACAATGCATTGTGATAGTTAGTACTTTTGCCTTAAAATTTAAACTCCAACCATGATAATGGCCAGATGAATTGAAAGGGCATTTCAGCAGAATACCAGATGGCCACCACTCCGCTTTGCCATGTTTCTTCAATAAGCAGACATCCTAGACCCATGAATTTCAGAAATTTCTTTCTTATTCACAACCAATTTAATCTGACCTTTGATACGACCGAATGAGCTGTACAACAGTATGGAACAACAGCAATGAGAACCCACTGTATAGTCCTGGAGTAGGAAATGGCAACCCATCCCAGTGTTCTTGCCTGGAAACTTTCATGGACAGAGGAGCCTGGTGGGCTACAATCCATGGGTTTGCTCCAGCCAGAAGCCAAGAGAGCTGAAGTTAATTTAGACTATATATCTTTTCTGTTGATAAACTGTTTGTTTTTTCATGACATTCTGAGTCATTTTGCCCTTCATTTAGCAAATATCTGTTGAATGTCTACCTTATGCCAAGCTCTGGAGAAACAATAAAAACACAGCAAGCAAGTCACCTGCTTTCAGTGATCATACTATTGTAGTGGGCAAATCATTTCCAAATACTGGGTTTTCTAATGATTTTCTGCTTTTCCTATCTACCCTCAATTTAAAAGTTTAAGTACATTTGGGGTTTATTGCCCCTACAGAACCCTACAGCAAGGCTATAAGAAGGAAGTGGTTACATGTACCTTTCTAAAGCCCTAAAACGTAGAGAAGAGTGGAAAGGGCCCCATCCCCCCGCCTCTGCTTCTACCACTTTGGAATCTGGTGAGCCAGCACTGTCTCTTGCTGAGCTTTGTAGTAGTTTTCCATGGAGTACCCTACTGTTTCTGTTGCTCTAAAGTCCATCTTCCATAAAGTGACTCTATAGTCCTTGTGAAAGGTAAGCCATGCCATGCCATACCTTTATTCAAACCCCTCCAATTTCTTTTCACTGCTCAGTGTGAAACTCAAAGATCTTGCTATAGTTTAAAGGCTCTCTCTGAACTCCCCCATTGCCTTCCTCTGAGTTCATAAATGTTTTTGTGCTCTTTCCTGGTTGCTAAAGGAAGGGTTACAAGATGGTAAGTTAACTTCAGAAAGAAGTAAAGGTCAAGGAGGAAATACCTTCCTCCATGACCATATTGGGTAAAGTCAACTGTTCATCATTGGTGGATATACAACTCTAAATATATGGGTGGGAAAGAGGGCAAGAAAATACTTTTAGCGCTTCCTGATGGTAGTCTGTGAATATTGTCTCTGACAGACAAGTCAAAGCAAACTGAAATTTTAGAATGAGAACTGAATTCCTTGATTTGGAGATGAGAGTTTAGGGTCTGTATAGATTGCTATGAACGTGCTGCTGTCCCCCCCACCCTTATTTGTTATATGTATGGTATTTCTGAAGTGCATTATTCTTTTTAGTTCTAAGTAAGAGAAGGTAGGCAAAGTGCTAATATTTGCCCTGAGATGTTGTCATCCAGTTGCTGTCCAAGCTGCCTACCATGTATTGGGTGGCTCAGAGGTTAAAGCGTCTGCCTCCAATGCGGGAGACCTGGGTTCGATCCCTGGGTCGGGAAGATCCCCTGGAGAAGGAAATGGCAACCCACTCCAGTATTCTTGCCTGGAGAATCCCGTGGACGGAAGACCTGGTAGGCTACAGTCCACGGGGTTGCAAAGAGTCGGACACGACTGAGCGACTTCACCTTCACTCTGTGTTAAGTTGAATAATAAACAATGGACGTTGAAAAATGATTAGGATGAAACCTCCGCCTTTAAAGGCCACATCCATTCTAGTGACAGAGATATAGCCTGTAGCTTCACCATCATCTTTTATTTTCAAAGTTTGAAAATAACACCGCCTAAAAATTAAACTTAAACCTGTGTATTCTTGGTCAAGCTACTTGACCTTTCTTAGCTTTAGTTTCATCCTCTACAAAGGCAATTATGAGGATGTGATGATCAGTTTTACTTAAAGGTCCTACTTTAGTGGTGGCACATAGTAGGTGCTCACAAGAGGTGACTATTGTTCAAATGCATCAGAAGTAGTTCATGCCTCTGCCAAGACTTTAGATTTCTGTGTGTAACCACTTGACACATGAGTAATGGTATTATTCAATTAACTCAGAAGCAAACAGTTCATTTAAAAGCAAACCAACGTTGGGGTGGAGATTAGGTCACTAGTGGAATCCAGAGGTAAACAGAAGGACATATGTAAATATAAATTCTGGACCACGTGCTGTGTTTCTTAGGTATGGCTTTATTTTCTTCCTTTAGAAGACCCAGTTTCTTTGCAATTGCTTAGTTCAGTCATAGATCAGGATGTATCATAATGCTGACCATTATGACAGAGCCAGATGTAAATAGAAACATTTGAAAATTTGAGCTCTCTTTTCATACATGTATGAGGTAGGTGACAAGTCTTTCTGCCTCTCTCTACTTGTTCTTGCAGCTTATTCAGAAATATCCTTCAGTAGGGAGGGGAAGGAGTCTGAAATTATCTGCAGAGCTGCCATGCATGCAACATGTGCTAAGAACATTTTTCAGTGTCTTGATTAATCCCTCTAACAACTCTGCATCATGTCAGGATTTGGTTCACAGAGGTTGAGTATGTCACCACAGGTCACAGAGATAATCATGACAAGACCCAGGGTAGAGGCCAAGTGCTCTTTCCCTACAGAGAACTGTCCCGTTTCAAAGCCAGCAGAGTGGAAGCCAGATATTCTACAGGAGAGCCAATGCCATTGCCTTTACCTAACTGCTCTTCGGGAAACCATCTGATACACAACATACTTTCAAAGTATATCTCCCAGAAAGAGAAACACAGATTTCAGGACTGGCCTTTGGTCTCCACGTTACACTCTCAGTGAAAAGCACAGCAGTGCCCTGCATGCAGATAAGCCTCAGCTGATTGAGGATGGGAGGAACTGATAATATTCAGGTTATCAGCAGCTGTCAGGCTGAAGACCTCACACAAAATCCTAGGCTGAATAATTAAATGGCTTTTCTTCCTGCAGGACTTCATAGAACATTTAATATGCTAAAGTGCATATCATGAAACATTTTTTTAATTTTTTGGATCTGAAGAGATGAGTGTTCTACTGAAGACATTCTGGAAGCAATTATAATAATAATTTTAAAAGTAACAAAAAAAATACACTATTCTAGGCTTTCTTACATATTAAGGTTCCCTCTAGCTTTTGTGTAATATCATAGATACGTGCATACATACATATTATGTGTGTGTACATATTAATATATATGTGTATATATACATATATATGTGAGTGTGTGTCTATACAGAGAAAGTCAATAAAAATATGAAAACAGTAATACTAATAACAGCTATTTATTAAGCTGTAATTACTTGCCAAAAAACTATGTTAATCCCTTCTCTGCATGAAAACTCGGCATGTCAGATCACATAAAATAACAAGAAACAATAAAATTGTTAAAATCACAGACTCTGAAGTAAACCTGAGTTTAAATTCCAATTCTTTCTATATAATCTCCAATACTTTGGCCACCTGATGTGAAGAACTGACTCATCGGAAAAGACCCAGATGCTGAGAAAGACTGCAGGCAGGAGGAGAAGGGGACAACAGAGGATGAGATGGTTGGACAGTATCACCAACTTGATGGACATGAGTTTGAGCAAGCTCTGGGAGTTGGCGATGGACAGGGAAGCTTGGCGTGCTGCAGCCCATGGGGTTACAAAGAGTCAGCCACAACTTAGCAACTGAACCGAAAGTTCCCTTACAGGAATAATAGGGCTGATAATATCCAGCACCCCCCTGCCCCCGCCCCCTCCCCACACATGCATACTGTGCCATTGTACAGATTAGATTATAATGAATTAGAAAGCCTCCAGCATGAGGCTTGGTGCACCCACATTCAGTAAATGTTTTGGAATCTAAATGTTCTCTTTCTCCATTAAACTGCAATCAAGAAATGGTGTTTTAAGTTAACAATGACTGAAAACTGAGTCAGCAAGTGAAGGGTAAGTCAAATATATGTGTTTTCCTTTCCCTTTTTCTTCTTTACATTTTCTTCCCCCAAGAGACACAGTCATCCCCAAAGCTCAAACGCATTAGACACCCCGTGGAGCCTTTGTGAGATAATTTACCTTTCATTTATTTTTCTCCTAGGATCTTCATATTGGATGAAACTTGCATACATATATTTTTCCACATCTTAATTTTCTCATACCCTACTCAATATGCACTTCTTCGACTATCATCGCTTTTATTGCTCAATGTTCTTTTGATTTCTGTATTGATTTTATTGAAAACTGTGTAGTCTTAAGAGATCTTAAAGGCATTTTTCAAAATAAAATAAAGATTAAATAGGGTTCACTCACTCCCAACTGTCTCTCCTGCTTCCAGATTCTACCTCTGCCCACGTATTCAGTTCAGTTCAGTAGCTCAGTCGTGTCCAACTCTTTGCGACTCCGTGAATCGCAGCACGCCAGGCCTCCCTGTCCATCACCATCTCCCGGAGTTCACTCACACTCATGTCCATCGAGTCCGTGATGCCATCCAGCCATCTCATCCTCTGTCGTTCCCTTCTCCTCCTGCCCCCAATCCCTCCCAGCATCAGAGTGTTTTCCTATGAGTCAACTCTTCGCATGAGGTGGCCAAAGTACTGGACTTTCAGCTTCAACATCAGTCCTTCCAAAGAACACCCAGGGCTGATCTCCTTTAGAATGGACTGGTTGGATCTCCTTGCAGTCCAAGGGACTCTCAAGAGTCTTCTCCAACACCACAGTTCAAAAGCATCGATTCTTTGGCGCTCAACCTTCTTCACAGTCCAACTCTCACATCCATACATGGCCACAGGAAAAACCATAGCCTTGACTAGATGGACCTTAGTCGGCAAAGTAATGTCTCTGCTTTTGAATATACTATCTACGTTGCTCATAACTTTTCTTCCAAGGACTAAGCGTCTTCTAATTTCATGGCTGCAGTCACTACCTACAGTGATTTTGCAGCCCCCCAAAATAAAGTCTGACGCTGTTTCTACTGTTTCCCCATCTATTTCCCATGAAGTGATGGGACCAGATGCCATGATCTTCATTTTCTGAATGTTGAGCTTTAAGCCAACTTTTTTACTCTCCTCTTTCACTTTCATCAAGAGGCTTTTTAGTTCCTCTTCACTTTCTGCCATAAAGGTGGAGTCATCTGCATATCTGAGGTTATTGATATTTCTCCTGGCAACCTTGATTCCAGCTTGTGTTTCTTCCAGTCCGGCATTTCTCATGATGTACTCTGCATAGAAGTTAAATAAGCAGGGTGACAATAAACAGCCTTGACGTACTCCTTTTCCTATTTGGAACCAGTCTGTTGTTCCATCTCCAGTTCTAACTGTTGCTTCCTGACCTGCATAGAGATTTCTCAAGAGGCAGGTTAGGTGGTCTGGTATTCCCATCTCTTTCAGAATTTTCTACAGTATATTGTGATCCACACAGTCAAAGGCTTTGGCATGGTCAATAAAACAGAAATAGATGTTTTTCTGGAACTCTCTTGCTTTTTCCATGATCCAGCGGATGTTGGCAATTTGATCTCTGGTTCCTCTGCCTTTTCTAAAACCAGCTTGAACATCAGGGAGTTCACAGTTCTCATATTGCTGAAGCCTGGCTTGGAGAATTTTGAGCATTACTTTACTAGCATGTGAGATGAGTGCAATTGTGTGGTAGTTTAAGCATTCTTTGGCATTGCCTTTCTTTGGGATTGGAATGAAAACTGACCTTTCCAGTCCTGTGTCCACTGCTGAGTTTTCCAAACTTGCTGGCATATTGAGTGCAGCACTTTCACAGCATCATCTTTCAGGATTTGAAACAGCTCAACTGGAATTCCATCACCTCCACTAGCTTTGTTCGTAGTGATGCGTTCTAAGGCTCACTTAACTTCACATTCCAGGATGTCTGGCTCTAGATTAGTGATCACATCATCATGATTATCTTGGTCGTGAAGATCTTTTTTGTACAGTTCTTCCGTGTATTCTTGCCACCTCTTCTTAATATCTCTGCCTCTGTTATGTCCATACCATTTCTGTCCTTTATTGAGCCCATCTTTGCATGAAATGTTCCCTTGGTATCTTTAATTTTCTTGAAGAGATCTCTAGTCTTTCCCATTCTGTTGTTTTCCTCTATTTCTTTGCACTGATTGCTGAAGAAGGCTTTGTTATCTCTTCTTGCTATTCTTTGGAACTCTGCATTGAGACGCTATATCTTTCCTTTTCTCCTTTGCTTTTCACCTCTCTTCTTTTCACAGGTATTTGTAAGGCCTCCCCAGACAGCCATTTTGCTTTTTTGCATTTCTTTTCCATGAGAATCGTCTTGATCCCTGTCTCCTGTACAGTGTCATGAACCTCATTCCATAGTTCATCAGGCACTCTATCTATCAGATCTAGGCCCTTAAATCTATTTCTCACTTCCACTGTATAATCATAAGGGATTTGATTTAGGTCATACCTGAATGGTCTAGCGGTTTTCCCTACTTTCTTCAATCGAAGTCTGAATTTGACAATAAGGAGTTCATGATCTGAGCCACAGTCAGCTCCCGGTCTTGTTTTTGTTGACTGTATAGAGCTTCTCCATCTTTGGCTGCAAAGAATATAATCAGTCTGATTTCGGTGTTGACCATCTGGTGATGTCCATGTGTAGAGTCTTCTCTTGTGTTGTTGGAAGAGGGTGTTTGCTATGACCAGTGCATTTTCTTGGCAAAACTCTATTAGCCTTTGCCTTGCTTCATTCCACAGTCCAGGGCAAATTTGCCTGTTACTCCAGGTGTTTCTTGACTTCCTACTTTTGCATTCCAGTCCCCTATAATGAAAAGGACATCTTTTTTGGGTGTTAGTTCTAAAAGATCTTGTAGGTCTTCATAAAACCATTCAATTTCAGCTTCTTCAGCCTTACTGGTTGGGGTATAGACTTGGATAACTGTGATATTGAATGGTTTGCCTTGG
This sequence comes from Ovis canadensis, assembly GCF_042477335.2. Taxonomy (NCBI): domain Eukaryota; kingdom Metazoa; phylum Chordata; class Mammalia; order Artiodactyla; family Bovidae; genus Ovis; species Ovis canadensis. The sequence continues at coordinate 31,317,082 of NC_091265.1, read as the reverse complement.
AGACGAACAGAGATCATTCTGTCATTTTTGAGATTGTATCCAAGGACTGCATTTTGGACTCTTCTGTTGACCATGATGGCTACTCCATTTCTTCTGAGGGATTCCTGCCCGCAGTAGTAGATATAATGGTCATCTGAGTTAAAATCACCCATTCCAGTCCATTTTAGTTCGCTGATTCCTAGAATGTCGACGTTCACCCTTGCCATCTCTTGTTTGACCACTTCCAATTTGCCTTGATTCATGGACCTGACATTCCAGGTTCCTATGCAATATTGCTCTTTATAGCATTGGACCTTGCTTCTATCACTAGTCACATCCACAACTGGGTATTGTTTTTGCTTTGGCTCCATCACTTCATTCTTTCTGGAGTTATTTCTCCACTGATCTCCAGTAACATACTGAGCACCTAATGACCTGGGGAGTTCCTCTTTTGGTATCCTATCATTTTGCCCATGTATTTGGGGAGAAAATTGTCAACCTGAACATGAAGGAGAAGCTTACTGTTCATTTCTTCACCAAGACATCCTAAGTGATTTCTGGGCTGTCTGAATCTCCTGATGATTGTGGGTACTTACCTTATCCCAGACATTCAATGTCTTCCCCTGATCACACCTGGTGCATCTCATGTTTCACTCTTTTATTTACCATCTACCATGTGACACAGTGGAAACAGCGTCAGACCTTAATTTTTGGGGCTCCAAAACCACTGCAGATGGTGATTACAGCCATGAAGCTAAAAGATGCTTACCCCTTGATGGAAAGTTATGACCAACCTAGACAGCATATTAAAAAACAGAGACACTATTTTGCCAACAAAGGTCCATCTAGTCAAGGCTATGGTTTTTCCAGTAGTCACATATGGATGTGAGAGTTGGATTGTGAAGAAGGCTGAGCGCCGAAGAATTGATGCTTTTGAACTATGGTGTTGGAGAAGACTCTTGAGAGTCCCTTGGACTACAAGGAGATCCAACCAGTCCATTCTGAAGGAGATCAGTCCCGGGATTTCTTTGGAATGAATGTTGCTAAAGCTGAAACTCCAGTACTTTGGCCGCCTCATGCGAAGTGTTGACTCACTGGAAAAGACTCTGACCCTGGGAGGGATTGGGGGCAGGAGGAGAAGGGGGCGACCAAGGATGAGATGGCTGGGTGGCATCACTGACTCGATGGACGTGAGTCTGAGTGAACTCCAGGAGTTGGTGATGGACAGGGAGGCCCCGTGTGCTGCGATTCATGGGGTCACAAAGAGTCGGACACGACTGAGCCACTGAACTGAGCTGAACTATGTGATAAGCACACTGAATATCCCAGGGTGGTATTAGTCTTCACTTAAACCTACTGACATGTCCCCATATAACTTCCATTCTATTGTCCTTAGGTGTGACAGAAACATGCTGCCAGATCACAGGAGACAGCGCAGCTGATGGTGTCCTTCAATGTGGGGAAGACTTTGCAAAAGAATCCAGTCATGATAAGTGAGCAAAGACGTTCTGTGAGAAAAATACCTTGAAGACACAGAATTCCAGGCAGAGGAAATAGAATGATGAGAGGCATGCGTGTGGGGATGTACAACTGAAGAAGAAGGAAAAAAAAAAAAAGACGCTGATAAGAACAGCATAAAGAGAAAGCAAAACATAAAACCTCTCAGACTGACAAAAGCAGTGTCTGTATGAGAGAGAAGCAAAGGAGTTTCCTGCATATGGGGACAGTATTTATCTTTTTTTAAATTAGTGAACAATTTATCATTGTCCCGGTTTTTTAAAAAAATGATTATCATGGATCACTACATAAGTTTAAAGCACAGAGTACAATGGTTTGATTTTCATATTTATATGTATGTGAAATGGTTATCATAATTGGTTTAATTGACATCGTTCTTTTTTTCTTTTTTGGGGGGACACAAGTGAGTAAAAGCCAAATTTCTGTAGGATTATGAAGCAAGAAATCCTTTGCGAATTTATAAAATTAAGGAGGTTGTGATTTATTTTGACAGTAAAGATTATTTCTTTTTATTTTAAATCTCCCATCTTCCTTTTAATTTTTAAGATAAAGTCTAAAACCCTGCAGAGCCTTCTGTAAACTGCTACCATTCTTCCTCTGCAGCCTCACTTCTGATTCTGGCTGGGATGCCCCTGTGCCCCATTGCCACATTGCTTCTCTTATCTGAGTGCCACTCAATTTGCAAGGGCTTTTGCCACTCTCTGGGACTCTCTCTCCCTAACCCCAAACTTGCCTTCATAAGTCCTGACTGTCCTCCAGTGTCTGCTCAAGTATTACCTCCTTTGATAAAACTTCTTTGAACACCACTGTTAATCCCCCTGCTTTAGAAAACCAAAGTGGGGACACTCTTTGTATTTCTCACAGCACTCTAACCAGAACAGTTAGTTAAATGGATTATTGACATTATATGCTATAAGAGTAGAGTGTGAGTATTATTCAGCCTTTCATTTGTTTATTCATCCACCTATTATTCATCAAAAATATATTGAGGACTTAAGTTAGGCTTTGTGAAAAAGACACATGATTTCTGCCTTCACAGATCTTACAATCTCATGTGAGAAATAAATAGGCAAGTGCAATAGAGTCTGGTAAATTTTATGATGGCAGAAGTACATGATACTTAAGCAAGTTCATGGGGAGGTCATTTAGGCTGGATGGAGGAGAGCAGAGAATAAGTAAAGGAGAAGGATTTAGGAAGACTTGAAGTAAATATTTCTAAGCTGAAACCTTATTTATTCAATACAGTGAACACTTACAATATGTCAGGTACAATTTGAGATAGATCTGTGATCAGAAGACAAAGATCCATACCCTGTAGAGTTGTGTTTAGTGTTGGGATACAGGAAATAAATCATAGTTATAAATAATTAAATTATATAGTATGTCAGAACATAGCATGTGCTACAGATTAAAAAGAAAAATAAGGTAGAGCAAGTTATGGATTTGGGGTGGTTGAGTAATGGGTAGGTGTTGGAAATAATTAAAGTATCTATGATTTTTGATGAACTGGGATATTTGGGAGTGCTGAGTCCTAATTGGAAGACCAGGAGGGAATGTCAAGTAAGGTGATTGGAATGAAAGGGGTGCAAGAATACGGAAGTTGAGGCAGAAGGACTATCAGTAAGGTCATACGATCCTGAATTCAAAGAAGAACTATATCAACCATGATCAACTAGGAAATGCATGACATACATGAGGGTTATGTGAAAAGGGTTTAACAAAGAAATATGGGTATAAAGATAGAGGAAGGGTTATGCTGCGCAAGTTTGTAATATCCTCAGTTCTGTCTTGTTGCAACAAAAATTTGAAGCGACAGGCCAGTGTTATAGCCCTCGGAAGAACCAGTGTCACACCCCTCAGATGCACCAGTGTTACAGCTCCGTTTTACAGCTCATTTTCATTTAGAAAGTAAAGGAAAATACATTCTCGAGGCGTGAGGGCATGCCAACCCAAAAGTCACGAAGATAAGAGAGGCCCAAGCCCAGTTTTGGCTCTTTTCATATGTTTTTTCCTCCTCCCCCTGGGCCTGCCCTGTGTGAATTGGGGTAGCCAGGAGTGCTATCTGTTTTACTTAAGGTCCTCACTCTTGTCCTCGGACCTACCTTTGTTCTATTTTCGCGGGCTTTTCCCTTCTGTGTCTTTTAACTACTGCCATTCTGGACTCCTTTTTCCTATTCGAACTACCTAACAGGTATAAGAAAATTACAAGGGATAAGGAAGTACCCAGGGCTGAAAACAGTAGGACCAATTACCACTCTGCACTGAAGGATGAACAATGTCATCTCTTACAGAACCAGGTGAGGAAAGGGCTGTAGGGAGAGAGATGCCAACAGAAGCCGAGCTGAAGTAATCAGACCGCTGCCAGCAGCCCCACAGGCAGCAGCAAACTCTGTCTCCTTCCTCCAGTGTCCGGTTGCTGTGCCCTGTGGGTGAAATCCAATCGCAAGCCAAAGACCATGGAACTAGGTGGGCAGTGAATTTAGAGAGATGAAGGATGTTTCTGAGAAGTTTATTCTTGTGAATGAGAGGCTCCTAGGTAATGAATGGGTTTAAAAACAAGGGTTTAATCAAATGAATGAAGAAAAGGAGAGATTTGATATGGAGTTATCCCCGGAGAAGGAAAAGGCAACCCACTCCAGTATTCTTGCTTGGAGAATTCCGTGGATTGAGGAGCCTGGTAGGCTACAGTCCGCGGGGTCGCAAAGAGTCGGACATAACTGAGCGACTTGACTTACTTTACTATAGACAGGATATCTGCTCTTGGTGAAAGAGATTTTTGAAGTTAGACTGAGAAGGGAGTAGTAAATATTTGTCACAGCTGGCCATGAATCGGTGTCTAGGAAGAGAATGACTATCACAGCCATGTTTTGAAAACTACCAGAAAATGCTTTTCTTATTGCTTTTTGTATTTCCATCTAATTGTCAGTGTCGTGATCTTGGTCCTGAAACCCCTTCTATATCTGGCTTCCATTCCTCATTAAAGGGACCCTCTTCAGTACCAGCATGAGCTCAGAATTCAACTAATGCTCTGATACCAACAACCAGTGTTGTGATCTGGAGGAAATTAGCCCACATGCCAAAAATGTATAAAAACCTCAAAAATTCAGAGGGCAGCAGGAAAGAAAGGATGAGACTCTTTGCCTTAGTGTGATGGCCTGCTCATAATCCATATTTCATTGGTAAGTGATAATATTCATATATATTTGAGAAATCAGATTACATTAGAATATCACTGTGAAATCAGAAGCATGCGGCAGCTGCAAACAAATGGACTTTAATAGGAAACAGATGAACCGGCTTTCCCTGACCCTGCCTTAGGACAGTGAATAAAACCAAGAAAATGAAATCAGTGAGGCAGAATGTCAGAGTGAGACCAGGGTGCAAGGCTGTTTTATTTTGTTTTAATGCTATAAAAGTGGGATGCTTATTGACTTTATGGTCAGATTTACTAGTCTGATTTCCTTGACTTAGCTTTTTCTTTGCCATGTCATCACATCTTCTATAAAAAGAAATGGTATCAAAGCTTCCCACCTAGAAAATAGGCAGCATTCAAATTTTTTGGCTAATGCTGAAGGGAGAGTTTGCATAATTTATGAGACCTTTAAGTGTTTGGAAAGGAGACTCAACTTGCTTTTATCTGTTAAATGGACACAGTGTCATGAAGGAGCCCACGCCCTCTGGATCTCTCCTACTCTGTGAAGTTTTTCTCCCTATGGGGAAGACCATCGGGCATTCAATCGGTTGGAAGTCTGTGAAGATTCTTATTCATGGTTTGAACTGGAGGAATTTAAGTGGTGGTGGTGGTGGTGGTGAGTGTCATAGCTAGAGATTTGTTTCCAATTGACTACTTGCACCAGGGGCTGCGGGGAGACCTGGAGCTGGAGTTGATGGGCATAATCGAGAACAAAAAGAAAAAGACTGAGATATAATAGCAGGGAAGAAGTCATCAGAAGACAGAATGAAAGAAAACTTGGAACTGTCAAGTAGCAGATAGCTGATAGGTGGCACTAGTAGTAAAGAACCCGCCCGCCGATGCAGAAGACATAGGATACCAGGGTTTGATCCTGGGATCATGAAGATCCCCTGGAGAAGGGCATGGTAATCCACTTTGGTATTCTTGTCTGGAGGACCTCATGGACAGAGGAGCCTGGTGAGCTACAGTCCACAGGGTTGCAAAGCATCAGACAGGACTGGGCGATTGAGCATGTAGATAGCTGAGGAGGGAAAGAACAGTCAGGTCCTGGTAGACAGAGGTGAAAATTAGAAAAATGGTGCAAACAAAGTTTTACTTTGGCCCTTAACTTTCTGACTTTAGCAGAGAGTCAATGGCTGTTCTTTGTAGCCCATTGTGAACAGATGTTTTCCTGTGGATTTTTAGAATGGAATTTTGAAGGGCTGTGGACCAGAGTAAAAGGACTTATGTAGTGTGAAATTAGAGTTGTAAGTGATTAGCAAAATGGAAACTTTCTGCCCCGTAATTGTTAAATGACCTTACTAGAGTCTATATTCAATGGTGATATGCAAATATTAACAGCTTACAAGTAGTTAAGCATAGTAGACTTTCCATATAAACTATACCAATTTGATTTAATGCAGGAACCTAGAAGGTGGCTTAGCATTACTAATATTGCTATTTACCACCTAACCATTGCTTTTTCCCTTGTCCAAATTCCACTTTATGTAGGCAAATGACTATAGGGAATTGCACCCCATCTCTTAACTATCTAGAACAATGGCATTGCTCTCAAAGGTAAAGAAGCCTTTTTAGAGGCTGACAATTTAAAATCAGAGCATTCATGGTGGGAAGGGAGTTTTAAAGCCATCTAATCCTCTCACGTATCTGCTGCTTAAATGTCTTCTATAACAGCAGCTTTCAGCTAACTTGTACCGGGGAGCAGGGGCAACAAGCACTTACATTCAGAAAGCATGTATTGAGAAACTACCATGAGGCAGATACTGCACTAGGAATACAATGGATAATAAGACAGACATCATACCTGCTTTCATAAAAACTTTCAGTGGAAAAGACAGGTGGTTAAAAGGTAAGCCAACAACAACAAAAAAAACTGCAATGATTTTAAAGAATTAAAACACTAGAAAACATTAAAGAAGGTTGAATAACAGTTAAAACTAGCTCTCTGAAAATGTTTGCAAAGCCTTCAGACTACCCTGTTTATGCCAAAGCAAGAGTGCAAAGATAGCTCATGATATTAGAGCACGTGCGTGGGTCCCTCCCTCGTTGTCAAAGCAAAACATAATGCTCAGATCAGAACAAACTGCTTAAGGGGGCTACTCTGTCCTTATTTTATATGGACAAAGGGATACTTCTGAATCTGAATGATGAGGGAACTTGATAATGCATATTCATTAATTTGTCACATATTCCTTAGGTACCTGCTATGTGCTAGTAACTTCAGGGATAACAGCCCACGAGGACAGAGACTTCTTGTTGTTCCCTGCTGTACCCTCTAGAATAGTAGCTGGCACAGGGTAGATGCCAGATTCGTCAGGGTTCTCCAGAGAAATAGAACCAATATAATAATAGCATATATTAATAATGATATATTAAAACATTAATATTGTATCTATGATATCATATATTAAAACATTAATAATATCATATACTAATATGTGCATGCACATTCGCTCAGTCACGTCTGACTCTTTGCCACCCCATGGACTTGTAGCCCACCAGGCTCCTCTGTGCATGGAGCTTTCCAGGCAAGTATACTGGAGCGGGTTGCTATTTCCTACTCCAGGGGATCTTCCCGACCTGGGCATTAAAAGAATGTCTCCTGCATCGGCAGGTAGATTCTTTACCTCTGTGTCAGCTGGGAAGACACACACACACACACACAGACACACACACACAGAGACACACACACACAGACACACACATGCACACAGACACACACATGCACACACACACATGATAGGACTTGCCTGGTAGTCATGAAGGCTAAGAAGCCCCACAATCTGCCATCTGCAAGCTGAAGAATCAGGAAAGACTAGTATAATCAAGTCCAAGCCCAAAAGCCTGAGAACCAGGAGCACAAATATCCAAAGGTAGAAAAAAAATTGATGTCTCAGCTCAGAGAGAAAATGCACCCTCTTCCACCTTTTTGTTCTATTAATTTGTTCTATTAATATCCACTTCTTCAGTGGATTGGCTGATGCCCACCCACATTGGTGAAGGCAATCTTCTTTACTCAGTCTACTGATTCACATGCTAATCCCTTCCAGGAACACCCTCAGACACACTCAGAAATAATGTTGTATCAGCTATCTAGACATCCCTTAGCTGGGTCCAGCTAACATACAAAAGCAACCATCACAGGTCCTTACTATATTGTTTAACTGAATAAACAGATCAATATAAGGCATTGAAAATTCAAATTCTAAAATAATTAAGTTTACTACTTTGGTGGCTCAGATGGTAAAGAATGTGCCTGCAGTGCAGGAGGTCAGGATCCGTGAGCCAGAAAGATCCTCTGGAGAAGGGACTGGCAACCCACTCCAGTATTCTTGCCTGAAGAATTCCATGCACAGAGGAGCCTGGCGGGCTACGTGAAGTAGCAGACTCTATTCTACTATTTCGTGAAGAGTCGAACACAACTGAGCAACTTACACTAATGCTAACTAACTTTACAATAGCAAGCCTGGGAGGCTGAAGATTTTCAAATTTGACAACTGATGAAACTGGGTCTTAAAAGGCTAAGATAGTGCGTTAAGCTTGCATAGTTAATGAAAGAGACAGCCAATACTAAAGGTCACTTCTGCCTAATTCTTCTTGTGTACTCAGGTCTCTTGCCATGACAGTGGGATTTGGAGAAGCAGAATCCTGATACAAGCTATGACCATGTGTTCCTCAGCTAAGTTTGTCCTGTGACTTTGAAATAAGTTTCCAAAATTCATATCTCAAGATGGAGTTCTCCAGAATTTGGTCCCTGACTAAATCTAGTCTCCTTTCTAAAGATTTATATTAGCCTCTCCTCTTAAAGTTTCTTTTAGTCCACAACAGAAGTCTATTTGCCTTGAGCGTGTCAAATTTCTTACCACTTCCATGCTTTTCCATACACTAGAGCTTCCTTGCATGGTGGTTCAGATGGTAAAGAATTTGCCTGCAATAAAGGAGATGCAGGTTCAATCCCTGGGTTAGGAAGATCCCCTGGAGAGTGGAATGACAACTCACTCCAACATTCTTGCCTGGAGAATCCCATGGGCAAAGGAGCCTGGTAGACTACATAGTCCATGCAGTTGCAAAGATTTGAACACGACTGAGCGGCTAACACACTTTCCATACACTGTCGCTCCACATGAAATTTGCTTTGTTCCTGCTCTTGCTCATAAGATTTCCACCAGTTTTCCAAAATCTAGCCCAAGAGCCCCCCTCTACAACATGTCTTCTCTAAACCCCAGGACAGAATCAGGCATCCCTGCTCTATGATCTTCTGGCTCTCTACACAGCCCTCTATCATGTAACTATGAATTCCTCAAATTGCTCCTGGGACTGGTCTATCTTGCCAACATGACTTTGAGCTCTTAGGAGAATGGGTCTATATTTTATTTCATTCCTGTGGTTTAATCAAATGGATGATGAATAGACAAATTAATCCCAGAATGAATAACCGAGACTGTGGTACCTGCGAGGATACACCATTAGGAGTAGTATCTAGCACTACTCCAGAATGATAAAGACATTAAGTGATTGACAAAAATGTTTCAGACATTAATCAGGTATTAGAACTAGGGGATGCAAAAAGAGGGGTAAAGCTCATGAGAAGCAAAAGCCAGGGTCTTTAGGGCCTTTCCCGGTGGTCTAGGCGAAGTCTAGACTCCATGCTCTCAAAGCAAGAGGCCCAGGTTTATCTCTGGTTGGGGAACTAAATCCCACATGTTGTAACTAAGAATCTGCATGCCACAACTGAAGATCCCACATGCTATAATTAAAGATTCCATGAGCTGCACCTAAAGGAGCCCACATACAGAAACTGAAGAGTCTACGTGCCTTAACTAGGGATGCTGCATGCTGCCCCGAGGATTGAGGACCCCTAGTGCTGCAACTGGGAACCAGCACAGCCAAATAAATTAAAAAAAAAAAAAAAAAAGCAGCGGCAGCAAAGGCTAGGGTTTTTTTTTGTTGTTGTTGTTGTTTTGTTTTTGAGTCCCAGTGTTAGAATACAACCTAATTAGGTTCCAGCTACCAAAAGTGAGGCTATGAGAGGGTGAGTGGAGAAATTATTTGTATCTTGCAGTTTGGAAATCAACTGATTCAGCTCTGGTGGGGAAAAGGGATTGAGAACCTGGCCATGAGAAGACTGTGACTCACGTTGACTTTTTTCTCCTCTCCTGGGTTCTCCTGAAACCCTATACTCTTTTGAATAGGCTTAACTACAATTTGAATTGCTTAAAGCTGCACTCAGAAATGACTCCATTCTCACTGAAATGAATTCTCCTTTCACAGATTTTGTACTCAGAGAACATCTCTTTCTCTTTGGAGCTCTTTTGGATATTGATTTTGACTCAAACTTGTCTTACCAAAATAAAAGAGAAAGAAACCTCCCAATCAATTTTTGCTTTAGTTGAAAGCAATATAGTTTTTCAAACTAGAATTTTTTTTTCAATGGTACAAAGTATATAAGATGAGGAAAGTCTGGGATTGAGAATTTTGATCCTTCTGAATTTCATTGCTTTGTTTATATGTCCATCTCTACCCAATTCTTAAGCAATACTGTTTTATTTTCCCTATTCTGGTGTGTGACGTTGTGCTTTGCTTCTTGGTAGGTAGCAAGTACCTACCAAATAGTAGTCAAACAGAGTTGAAATAATGACAGCTATAATTATGCAAAGAGTATGTTAGAAATAAAAAGTGCATAAACCTATTTTTCTTAATTTACCCCAATGGCTAGTATATACAGAGCATAACTGCCTAAGTTTAGGTTCTAGCTTTGCCATTTACCAGCTATTCAAACAGATCGGTATACTGCAGGGCCTTCTGGGTGACAGACACCTTGGTGTCCCCAGATTCTTGTTTGTAATAAGAGACAATTTAGTCTCCCAGGCCTTCCCTAAGTTTCAAAGTGGAGACTCAAACAGCTAATGATTAGACAAGTGAGAAAATGAATAAACAAAGAAAAAGCAGTTTCAAGCAAGAAAAGCAATAATAGCTTGAACAAAAGAGTCACAGGATTCCTAGTCCCTCTTCAAGGAACATAGGTAACAATCTGATGCATAGCTCTGAGTTGCTTTGCAGAAAGCAAGACCTCCCTCCCACCACCCACCCAGTGGAAGATGGTGACTACATGCTGATCACAAGCATGAAGACCTCAGACTGGTTGGAATCAGAAGACTGATGATTGAAACATTAGCTTGTTACCTTACCACCAAGCAATCAAAACAACAACAACAAAAATCCATGAGCTTATCGTGCATCCTGGGTCCCTCAGTCCCAGGGTTATCACTTAAAAATGCTTGCCCAAAAGTTACTGAGAAGTCTTAGATCATTTGAGTGCTAGCTGCCCATTCTCCTTTCTTCAGTTCAGTTCAGTTGCTCAGTAGTGTCCGACTCTTTGCAACCCCATGAATCACAGCACGCCTGGCCTCCCTGTCCATCACCAACTCCCGGAGTTCACTCAGACTCATGTCTTTTGAGTTGGTGATATGATCCAGCCATCTCATCCTCGGTTGTCCCCTTCTGCTCTTGCCCCTTATCTCTCCCAGCATCTCCTTTCTAAGTGACCTGCAAATGAATACAGTACTTTCCTTCATCACAACCCACTGTCAGTAGATTGACTTTGTTGCACTTTGGGCAAATGAATCAGAGTTTGGTTTGGTAATATTATATGATCTATAATCTTGAATAAGATACCTCTCTAGGTGTCAACAGGCTTGTCTCTAAGATGAGAATGCCAACATCTGTTGGATCATCAAGAAAGCAAGAAAGTTTCAGAAAAATATCTATTTCTGCTTTATTGACTATGCCAAAGCCTTTGACTGTGTGCATCACAATAAACTGTGGAAAATTCTGCAGGAGATGGGAATACCAGACCACCTGACCTGCCTCTTAAGAAACCTGTATGCAGGTCAGGAAGCAACAGTTAGAACTGGACATAGATCAACAGACTGGTTCCAAATAGGAAAAGGAGTACATCAAGGCTATATATTGTCACCCTGCTTATTTAACTTATATTCAGAATACATCATGAGAAACGCTGGGCTGGAAGAAACACAAGCTGGAATCAAGATTGCTGGGAGAAATATCAATAACCTCAGATATGCAGATGACACCACCCTTATGGCAGAAAGTGAAGAACTAAAGAGCCTCTTGATGAAAGTGAAAGAAGAGAGTGAAAAAGTTGGTTTAAAGCTTAACATTCAGAAAACTAAGATCATGACAATCGGTCCCATCACTTCATGGGAAATAGATGGGGAAACAGTGGCTGACTTTATTTTTGGAGGCTCTGAAATCACTGCAGATGGTGATTGCAGCCATGAAGTTGAAAGACGCTTATTGCTTGGAAGGAAAGTTATGACCAACCTAGACAGCATATTAAAAAGCAGAGACATTACTCTGTCAACAAAGGTCCATCTAGTCAAGGCTATGGTTTTTCCAGTAGTCATGTATGGATGTGAGAGTTGGACTATAAAGAAACCTGAGTGCTGAAGAATTGATGCTTTTGAACTGTGGTGTTGGAGAAGACTCTTGAGAATCCCTTGGACTCTCTCAGGAGATCAGTCCTGGGTGTTCATTGGAAGGACTGATGTTGAAGCTGAAACTCCTATACTTTGGCCACCTTATGCGAAGAGCTGACTCATTTGGAAAGACCCTGATGCAGGAGGAGAAGGGGATGACAGAGGATGAGATAGTTGGATGGCATCACTGACTTAGTGGACATGGGTTTGAGTATACTCCGGGAGTTGGTGATTGATAGGGAGGCCTGACATGCTGCAGTCCATGGGGTCGCAAAGAGTTGGACACGACTGAGGGACTGAACTGAACTGAAGATGGGAATGAGAATTACACTTATCTCTTAGGTTCTTGTGAGGATTAAATGCATTAATATATGTAAAGTTCTTAATATAGGATCAATACATATTAAGATCAATGCAAATCCTAGGCCTTTGTAATTTTATGAAACCCTCTGCTCTGATTTTTCTGTTTTTTTATCCCCCTGGAAATTAGGTTAAAAATGGAAAACTGGAATTTCATTTCTGTATTAATTTGTTTATAAATTTCCCTTTGTAGATCTATCCTGTTGCCTGCTAGCCTTTACCAAAAATCAGCAGTCCCTTTGGTGAAGTAAGTAGGTTATGCCCGGGGAAGTCCCACAAAATAATGATAGACCAAGGACAGTAGGTGACTCAAAAAGATAACCAATATAAAGCAATTTTATTTTAAGACAGACTGGGACTTGTGAAATTTAAGTTTGTAAAAAGTAGAGAGTATTCATTTGGTTTTCTTCAACTTCATTCCACATTGAATTCTCTGCAAAGACACTGTCTGAACCATTATTGTGAAGCGCAGAAAACAAAAGCCTTGATATTTAAGTTCACTTGACCTTGGATGGGAGAAGGCAATGGCACCCTACTCTCATACTCTTGCCTGGAAAATCCCATAGATGGAGGAGCCTGGTAGGCTGAAGTCCATGGGGTCGCTAGGAGTCCAACCCGACTGAGCAACTTCACTTTGCTTTTCACTTTCATGCATTGGAGAAGGAAATGGCAACCTACTCCAGTGTTTTTGCCTGGAGAATCTGGGCAACACAGATTCTCTCTGGGATCACACAGAGTCGGACATGACTGAAACAACTTAGCAGCAGCAGCAGCAGCAGCAGCAGACCTTGAATGCTGGCTCTACAACTTGATGTGAACATGGGCATATCATGAAATTTCTCCAAGTCTAGTTATCTCATTTATGATTATAAGAAGGTCCTAATAGTATGATTAATTAAAATTTAAGAAATGATTTAAGCTCTTAAACTAAACACACACACATACATACACGGTATATATGTAGTCACACATGCACGTGTTAACAGACACTCGTATTACCCTACATATCATCACCCCAAGTTAATAATGGTTGTTTCAGTTTTACAAATGCATTCGGAAACAGAAAAACATGATAAGCAATTTACCAAAGTCACATAGAGCATAAGTGGCAGATCTCATATCTGAACCTAAATGTTTCTGGCTGTAAAGCCATGATCTCTGGCTTCATTGCACCATCTTTTGTTACACAGCTGATCTGAGCATTAATGCAGTGATCTAGAAAATATCTAGTATGAGGTCCAGCGTATGATAGATTCTTCATAAACACTACTTTAATACTAAAGTAATAGCTACTTTAATACTAAAGTAATAGCTACTTTAATCCTAAAGTAATAGTTACTTTAATACTAAAGTAATAATAAATAATAGCTACTTTAATACTTAAATGCTTTATTGAATGATGATAATGGTGATGCTTTTAATGATAATAGAAACAAATATTATTTACCACTTATTTAGCATTATACTTTATATACTTTTGCATTTATTAGCTTATTTAATCAATATTATAGGAACAGGAACATTGTTATTATCATCCCCGTTTTAAATATTAAATAAAGGAAAAGTGAGAGAAAGAGAGGGAGAGAGAGAGAAATGGGGTGGGGGTAAAGAAGGGTTAGAATTTTTTGAAAATCAATCAGATTTAAATTCAGGACTGAATGATTTATTCATATCTAGCAACAAGACTGTTGAGAGTCCCTTGGACCGCAAGGAGATCCAACCAGTCCATTCTAAAGATCAGCCCAGGGATTTCTTTGGAAGGAATGATGCTAAAGCTGAAACTCCAGTACTTTGGCCACCTCATGCGAAGAGTTGACTCATTGGAAAAGACTCTGATGCTGGGAGGGATTGGGGGCAGGAGGAGAATGGGAAGACAGAGGATGAGATGGCTGGATGGCATCACTGACTCAATGGACGTGAGTTTGGGTGAACTCCGGGAGTTGGTGATGGACAGGAAGGCCTGGTGTGCTGCAATTCATGTGGTCGCAAAGAGCTGGACACGACTGAACTGAACTGAACTGAACTGAGCAACAATCTTGCCCATAAAGTATTTGAAACTATTCCTTGCCTTTTAAAGAATGATTCTAATTTTCCTTTTTTCTAATAACTTAGTTTGAAGTGGCTGAGTACTTAAAACACCTGCATGCCACTTAAAATTATTAGTCATGTTGTTCTTTATTTTTATATCATAGCTAATGAGTTTTATCCCAGTCTGTACTTTAAAAGGGGCTTCCCTGGTGGCTCAGATGGTAACAAATTTGCCTGCCATGTGGGAAACCTGGGTTCAATCCTTGGGTTGGAAAGATCCCCTGGAAGAGGGCAGGGAAACCCACTCCAGTATTCTTGCTTGGACAATCCCCATGGACAGAGGAGCCTGGTGAGCTACAGTCCATGGGGTTGCAAAGAGTCAGACGCAACTGAGTGACTAAGCACACTATTTAAAAAGGGAAATTCCATCACAAAGTTGAGTAGCAGGCCTAAAGTTTATTCTTCCATATGGTAGTTTATCTTTAAGTTGGAGCAATTAACCTGAGATAGTCTGCGAGATACACATGTCTGCTAGCTGTCTCTCTCCCCAAACTTATGGTACTTATTGATGTTCTATATGTATAGAGTGCTAGGTACTCAAATTGAGTAATACAATATAAACCTTGTCCTTGAGTTAACAGAATGGAAGGCAACATAGACATCTCATACAGAGGTGGTACACTGGGAACCAAAAGTATGTAAATGAATCCCTAATGCATCCATCTAGCAAGTGTCCTGAGCTCAAATCTAGACTCTTTCTAAGTCATCAACCTCTCTAAGATCTGCACGGATTGGCTTGAAACTTTTTCTCCTCTCCTAATGATAATGATATATACCATTCAAAGCAGTTAAAGAAAGCTTGCTCCTCTGAATTTTGTGTATGCATGTTGAGGGAATGCATTTTGCTCTTTCTATTCCCCTTAGAGTTCTTGCTACAGAGAAGAGAATAAGGACCCTTTCCAAGAATGCTGATGAAGTTCTGCAATGCTAGTCACTCTTTGTGACTCATTGCAGTGGGTTGTATATTTGCTAAATGACACAGTGTTGATACTTTTCTTAGTTCCATGCACTTCGAAGAGTCACTTATCCTCCCTATGAAAGTCCTAGTTTCCTAAAACAGAGAGCATAATATCTATTTTAGGAATGTTTTAAAGACTATATAAAATAATTTAAGGAAAAATATCCACATAGTTTCAAGTTCAAGAGATTTGGACAAAATGTAGGTTAATTTAATAGAATTTATAAATTTTAATTTAGGGAATAGTATGGGATACCAATATGTACCAGAAACTGCAAATAAATACACTGAGATTTTACTTGTTAAAAAACAATCTGCATGTAGAGAAATAATCTTAAATATACTTGAAGATTTTATTTATGCCTTACTTTAAAAGGCACATCATACTGTATTGGTGCTTTTTCTTTCTGGCTTACTTCACTCTGTATAATAGGTTCCAGTTTCATCCACCTCATTAGAACTGATTCAAATGTATTCTTTTTAATGGCTGAGTAATACTCCATTGTGTATATGTACCACAGCTTTCTTATCCATTCATCTGCTCAACATTTTAAAGTAATTAGCCTCCAATTTAAATAAATTTATATTTTTAAAAAAAGGCAGATCATATTGTTTAAAGAAAGAATATAGGTTATAACCTGTGTCAGCCAGGGTCCTGGAGGAATAACATGGTATAAATTTAGGAGAGTTTAAGGAAAGGACAATTCACTGAATTTAAGGAAGCCAAACAGGCCCAGTGCAGTGTACCAAGGCTAGTAACCCAGAGGAGTTTTTACTGCTCATGAACAGATAAATGGAAGAAGCACAGCTGAAACCTGAAGAGCGTGGCTGTAAGGAGGGAAGAGCCTGACAGACATGTGGCCTTCAGTAGAGGGATGCAGGTAACCATGGTGATGTGAATTCACCTTCTATGTGCCCTTTCACCTACTCCCAGCTCCTTCGATTGGCTGAACCCAACTTAAAGTCAGAGGTCAAAGGAAAAGTTCGCCAGAGCAGGACAGAAAAAGGCAGACAGTGAAAGCAGATCTACAGAGGCAAATGAAAGATAACCAGGACAGAGGGGAAGGGTCATCATCATGAATATGGAGGCAGCATTACTGCATTGAGATAAGTGGAAAGTAAGGGGATAGTTAAAATATTATAGGGATACAGATGAAGACAACTTAACTATACATTCCTCAAAATTATTTTCTGCTCGGTGTTCATGATTTCATGTCTTTGAAGTTCTTTGGGTTCTTTAATGTTTAAACATTGCAAGTGCCCTGAACTATGGCAAAAATAACCACTTTCAATGTTGACTTTTTGAGTCACCTATAATTCAAAGATCCAAAGACTGATCTGTTGTCTCAACCTCAATGATTTTGAGTGGTGTTTAAGAAGTTGGTTACTCTTTCTGGAACTCTTGTAAGGTCACATTTAATAACTGAGTTGATCACATTGATCTCTAAGAGAGATTAAACTTCTAGGATTCTATGCTCCAATGTATGCCTTGGACAGCTGCAGGAAAAGCAAAGGATCTAAAGCCGAGGGTAAATGTGATAAATTTGCCCAAGTGTGTTAATGTTAGATAGAGGTGGTGAAAAGTGAAGTCTTCTGGTTAGCATGCTTAATATAGGCTTAGTGGTTTTAAGTGATCCATATTAAGCCATCCATATAGATTTTTTAATGTAATAACACAGTTCAGAATCATTGCCCTCCATTTAAACAGTTTTCTACAAAACACATTGCTGGTGTGAGGTTCCCTATATTGCTCTCCTCCGGCCACCTTTCAATCCAATTCCAAGACAACTGGAATTTAGTCTGCAATTGAATTTTTACAAAAGACCACATCTGATGCTTTGGTAAAATCAACACTTACATCATTAGCACGACCTTAATTATGCTGTCCCCTAACAGAAGGTTAGCTGATCCTGCAAGGCTCTTGTGTAATCTTTTGTAGACATGATTGAGGTCTAAGTACAATTTTATTGAGTGGTCTCAGCATGCTAGGCTCTGGGACGTGTGCTCTTACACTGTTGGTCTCACTGATTCTTTAGAACAGTTCTGTGAACTGTTCCCATTTATAGATGAGCACATCGAGTCTTGCACTCTTTCTTTCACACTTAATATCCTTCCTGCTCAGAGGTGCTCTTTTCTCCAGTTTTTTTGTGCTGATCAGTTCCTTATTCATTATAAACTTCAAAATTTAACACAAATTTAACCATTTTTAGAGGTACAGAGAAAAAGCATGTAGAACTAGTGCCTAAGAAAGAGTGATTTGTAGCTAGATCATTTGGATTTGAACGTGAGCCCTGCCATCTGTTGTTTATTTGACTTTGGTTATATTATTTAACTTCTTTGCTCCTCAGGTTCCCCATCTAAAAAATATGGGGACATTTGGAATATATACTGCATTTATCATCCTCCTTGTACATAGATGTGTTATTTTTGAAAAATGTCTTTTGAAATGAGGGTGAGATGTCCTTCACTACCCATTTTTCCTTTCTTCTGGCTGGAATGGGGAAGTGATGGCTGGGGCCACAGATACCATATTGCATAATGGGATACCATGGGGTAAAAGACTATGTGTTATAGAAGACAAAATAGAAGGTTATTGCTATTTTGAACAACCTATGCCAAGACAGCTTTGTGAATAAGAGAGAAAAAAAAAATGTCTACTATATTTAGCCACTTGTATTTGAGGCTTTCCATCATATATTTGCATGGCTTAAAAAGAGGGAAGATAATAAGAGATGAGAGTACAGCCAGGAATAAGGGGTGCAAATTTATCTCAAACTCTTTAAGTTGGATTACTGAGGATCAGAAACATTCCACCATGTGTTGATAAATCATATGCATGCAGGTTTTAGCATTGCCTGCTGCTGCTGCTGCTGCTAAGTATCTTCAGTCATGTCTGACTCTGTGCAACCCCATAGACGGCAGCCCACCAGGCTCCCCTGTCCCTGGGATTCTCCAGACAAGAACACTGGAGTGGGTTGCCATTTCCTTCTCCAATGCATGAAAGTGAAAAGTCAAAGTGAAGTCGCTCAGTCGTGTCCGACTCAGCGACCCCATGGACTGCAGACTACCAGGCTCTTCCGTCCATGGGATTTTTCCAGGCAAGAGTTTAGCATTGCCTAGAAGGCCCTATGTTCTGGTATTCTCATTTTCCTTTCCTGTTTCACTTTTCTCCAGAGAAGACTTAGCTGATTCCATCCTACTCCTGAGTCAAAAATGTTATCTACAATTTAGGATTGATCTTTGTCATTATATTTGCCTTTTCTACACTATGGACACAGGGCCCCATCTATCTTCATTTTGGTGACAAGCTAGCAGTCTGCAAAATGTCTGGCACATGGAAATGATCAATAATATATATAGCCATACTCAGGTATCTTTTTAGAAATATTGTAAACATTTTCAGGTTTAAACTGAAAACAACAATCAAAATATACTTAAATGACCAAATGGGCTAGATACTTTATGAGGTCTTGTGGAAACTTTCTCATTTAATCCACATGACAACTCTATGAGGGGCAGATATTCTAATTTTACAAAGAAGAGGTCCTGAATCCTGAGGCTAACAAACAGCTGAAACCAGACTGGACCACTCGTCTGTCTGGTGCATTATTTTATGATCATCTAATTCTCTGAAATGTTTGTAAGAATGAGAAATCCCAAGAATTTACAAAATGCCCCCTTTTCAACAAATCCTTTGCACTCAGGCACAATACTGCCAGCAGTTTCTTTTCCCTTGAAGAATCAGACTTCGGGGCATCTTCAAAATGAGAGCTAAATGGGCTATCTAATCAATGTCTTTGAGTCTGTTTGACACAATATCCTGTTTAAAAAAATCCTAATTATATACATATATATATATATGTATACTTAGAATAATTTAAAATATATGCTATAACATAGTCATGTCTATATTTATATATCTATGTACGAATTTATGTGTAAACACATTTTTTTTTTAAGAGATAGCGTATCCTACCCTGGGAGCTGGACGTGGCTTATTACAGAGCCAATGGGATAGTGAGGAGACTAACTGGCTACTTCTTTAACCCAGGAATAAAAGCATGTGGTTATCTTGATAGCAAGGGAGTGAATTCTCCATTTTAGCATCATTTAACCAAAACATGCTGGCCTGGGTTCCAGTTTCTAAGTGTCTTCCTCCAAAAGGCATTTGTCTTTCCTTTTGTATTATGAGAAAAGGTGTGTTGTGGTCTGATGGAGTAAGAACCAGTTCACTTGGGTTCCATTCGAGCTCTACCACTTACTGGTCATAATGACCATTGGAAAGTTATTTAAATCTTGAACTTTAATTTTCTCATCTGTGCAAATGGGGATAATTAGAGCACCTGCTTCTCAGGGTTATTCTGGGCATTAAACTGGATAAGGCAGGTAAAGGTCTCAGATCATCATGGATTATTAAAATATACTAGTCCTCTGCTCAGGTTTACTTTCCCATTTCCAAAGATAGTCCAGAATCAAGAAGGGCCATGCAATAGGCTGGAGAAATTAACACACAGCGTTTCCAGGACTATAGTGGAGATGATATACACCATATCCAGCAAGCACCTGTGCACAGTGTGTGCTTCCTCCCCCATTTTCATTAGAAAATGATTCTCAGAATGTAGCCCAGAAGCAATTAGCTAATGAGAAATGTAGGCCGTGAGAAGGTCAGTTCAAGCCAATGCTGATTATAGTGAGGGATACATCACTAGGATTAGAAAGTCCCCAAATCTTTTGAGGTTTTCCTAAAAAACTAAGTGAGGTGAAAATTGCTCAGTTATGTCTGACTCTTTGCAACCCCACCAGGCTCCTCTGTCCATGAAATTTTCCAGGCAAGAGTACTGGAGTGGGTAGCCATTCCCTTCTCCAGAGGATCTTCCTGACCCAGGGATTGAACCTGGATCTCCGGCATTGCAGGCAGATATTTCACCAGCTGAGCCACCAGAGGCCTGCCTCCTGCTGGCTACAGCCTTGGCCAAATCTGCTACTGTGCTTTGTCACCGCAAGAGGGTATTGAGAGAGCAGATAAAGCATGCACACACTACTGTATTTAAAATGGACAACCAACAAGGACCTACTGTATAGCACAGAGGACTCTGCTCAATGTTATGTGGTAGCCTGGGTAGGAGGGGTGTTTGGGGCAGAATGGTTGCATGTGTATGGTTGGCTGAGTCCCTTCACTGTTCACCTAAAACTATTGCAACATTGTTTGTTAACTTGCTATGCTCCAATACAAAATAAGTTTTTTTCTTTCTTTTCTTTTCTTTTTTTTTTTTTAAAGCTGATTCATTATCCTTAACTTTATTCCCTCAGGGCAGTTGGTTGACATCCAGCCATGCCTGCAGGCATTCTCCGAGTCACCCTGAGTTCTAGGGCTTCTCTCAGTGAAGAAGGTTTGCTCACCCTCATCCACAAATTGGTACTTTGATACAAACTTGGCCTCTTCTCCTGGGGAAAGAGGTATTTTCCTCACTCTGCTTCAATCAATTTTTTTGAGAATTTCCCAGTTAACAAGAATCAGCTGCCTGACCATAGAATTAGACATATCTGCAATGAGATCCCATCCCTGTTGCCCTCTGACTGTTTGATGATGGTCACTGAGCCCTTGTGAGCTTCTGCATATGTGAAATTGTGGCATTGATCTTCGCTTTATGTCTATCACGAAAGTGTGAGGACAAGGAAGTAAAATGGAAAATGCTGAGGTCATCAACTGAAAACATGATGCAAACGTTAACCATATAGTTATTTAAATTCTACCCATCTTGGAGTTCCATCTCAAAACTCTGCTCTTTTTTGAAGCTATCCTTGATGACTCCAAGGCAGAATAATTTACCCCTTTTGGAGCTCCTACTGAACCGTACATACTTTGTAGTAATCAACTTTTTCTCTAAGTATTCTGCATCTTCTTTTTTTCCCCCTAAGTTGTACCTGAGCTCACTGCAGATAGAGACGTGTCATTTCCTATCCAACTGAATATTCCCCCATACCTAAGCAGTGCTTAGGGGTTCAATGAGTACCTAGTTGACAGAGTTTAAGATTTAAACTTAAACTCTGTCCAAATTCTTATCTCAGCATGCAAAGATCTGGCTACCTTGGTAGGTGTATGATCACCATTCTCACAGTCAGGGTTCTAGTTGAAACAAAAGAGTGAAGAACTCCTGGATGCTCTGCCTGTTGTGCCAGTTGCCTTGATGTGCAGAATTTGTTTTACCAGGAAGATACCTCTTAGATTTTGCACTTATAACCTCTGATTTTTATTCAAAGACTTAGATAAAATCTTATTTTACCCTGTAAATCCTCAGTAGTACCAGTTGTTTCCAGTGTGCTTCATCAGTATCCACACTGATGTCGCCACCAGTTAAGCAGTTCATACACCCTGCTATAGTTATCACATGTTCATCTCTTCCAAATTCTGACCTTCACAAGGACAGAAACTACAGGTTTTAAAATAAATACATATATTTTTATATTTAGCACATCACATAATAGGTACTCAATTATATTGTTCAACTAGAGTGATGCGATGTTCTGTTCTGGATTTAAAAGAAAAAAATCTACAAGGAACACTTCACAACGATGCATTAGCATTTGGATACTGACACGACTGAGCAACTGAACTGAACTGAACTGAACTGAACGTATTTTTTCCAACTGCTAAGTATCTGTCACTCTACTTGATTTAGTCTAATATCTGGCTTATCTGTAGGCTAATTTATCAGATTGTTTCCCTGCCAGATGTGTGGGAAACAGCTGGCAGCCCCTCTCCATTTGAATGCTGCTGGTTGCATCTGAACTAGGTGCCTTTAAGATTACAAATACTAAATTTAATTCTGCTTGAGAATTTCAGAGTATAATCAGAGCTACCAAATTCATTATATATTTGAGAAGTGCTAATACTCTTATTTTTTATTTGCATATGGACATAGTTAGCTTCCTCCAGAGCTGAGCTAGTAAAAAAAAAAAGTTAAATACATACTCTTGAATCAAAAAGACCTTGGTTCTGGAATTTATTCAGTTTTTGACTTTGGTCAAGTCACTTAATCCGCTGAGCTGCAGTTTTGGCCTCTGTAAAATGGGGGATAAAATAGACTTGTTTGTGAGGATTACATGATGAGGTTTATAAAGTCCTTAGTGTAGTACTGAGCACATACTAAAATCTTATTACAGTAAACGATAAATGATAAATCTTATTACAGTGGTGATTCACCTTAACGTCCTCTGAAGGCTATGTCCTAGACTTGTGTTAGGAATTGGCGTAGAACTAGAAATTAGAGATGACCAAAGGGGTTTTTGTACCCATGGCTTTCAGTCATGTTGGAACAAGAGCAAGATAAATTTAAAGGGTGAGTTGAGGCCAGCTAGCAATATAGAGGGGGTAGAGGAGCAGAGAAGACGAAAAATCACCCAACCAGATGAGTTAAGAAAGAAAGGCTACCCACACAATGTGAGTAACTCTGACCTCCTCACATATCCTCAGCTTGATCAATGGGAGTCAAAAGGACACCCACCTACTGAGAATGAAGATATATCATCCCTCGAAAGGGTCAAGAGACACCCTAGTCACATATCCCTAAGATTCACTTAAAAGAAATGCAAAAACAGAAATGCAAAATGGTTGTCTGAGGAGACCTTACGGATAGATGAGAAAAGAAGAGAAATGAAAGGCAAAGGAGAAAAGGAAAGATATATCCACCCGTAGGCAGAGTTCCAAAGAATAGCAAGGAGAGATAAGAATGGCTTCCTAAGTGATCAATGCAAAGAAATAGAGGAAAACAATAGAATGGGAAAAACTAGAGATCTCTTCAAGAAAGTTAGAGATACCAAGGGAACATTTCACGTAAAATTGGCATAATGAAGGAGAGAAACAGTGTGGAAATAACAGAAGCAGAAGATATTAAGAAGAGGTGGCAAGAATACATAGAAGAACAAAAAAGACTGTAATGAATGAAATAACCATGATGGTGTGATCACTCACCTAGAGCCAGACATCCTGGAGTGTGAAGTCAAGCAGGCCTTAGGAAGCGTCATTACAAACAAAGCTACTGGAGGTGATAGACTTCCAGTTGAGCTATTTCAAATCCTAAAAGATGATGCTGTCAAAGTGCTGCACTCAATATGTCAACAAATTTGGAAAATTCAGCAGTGACCACAGGACTGGAAAAGGTCAGTTTTCATTCCAATCCCAAAGAAAGGAAAAGCCAAAGAATGTTCAAACTACCACACAATTGCACTTTTCTCACATGCTAGCAAAGTAATACTCAAAATTCTCCAAGCCAGGCTTCAACACTGTGTGAATTGAGAACTTTTGGATATTTAAGCTGTATTTAGAAAAGGCAGAGGAATTAGAGACAAAATTGTGGACATCTGTTGGATCATCAAAAAAGCAAGAGAATTTCAGAAGAATGTCCACTTCTGCTTCATTGACTACACTACAGCCTTTGACTGTGTGGATCACAACAAACTGTGGAAAATTCTTAAAAAGATGGAACTATCAGACCAGCTTACCTGTCTCTTGAGAAATCTCTATGCATGTCAAGAAGTAACAGTTAGAACCAGACATGGAACAATGGATTGATTCCAAGTTGGGAAAGGAGTACATCAAGCCTATATATTGTCACCGTGCTTATTTAACTTATATGCAGAGTACATCATGAGAAATGCTGGGCTGGATGAAGCATAAACTGGAATCAGTATTTCAAAGAGAAATATCAATAACCTCAGATATGCAGATGACATCAACCTTATGGAAGAAAGCAAAGAGGAACTGAAGAGCACCTTGATTATAGAGGTGAAAGAAGAGAATGAAAAAGCTGTCTTAAAACTCAACATTCAAACAATGAAGATCATGGCATCCAGTCCCATTACTTCATGGCAAACAGATGGGGAAACAATGGAAACAGTGAGAGACTTTATTTTGGAGGCTCCAAAATCACTGCAGATGGTGTCTGCACCCATGAAATTAAAAGACACTTGCTTCTTAGAAGAACAGCTATGACCAACCTAGACAGCATATTAAAAAGCAGAGACGTTACTTTGCTGACTAAGGTACATCTAGTCAAAGCTTTGGTTTTTCCAGTAGTCATGTATAGATGTGATATTTGGACTAGAGAAAGCTGAGCACTGAAGAATTGATGCTTTTGAACTGTGGTGTTGGATAAGACTCTTGAGAGTCCCTTGGACTGCAAGGAGATCCAACCAGTCCATCCTAAAGGAAATCAAAACTGAGTATGCATTGGATGGACTGATGTTGAAGCTGAAGCTCCAATACTTTGGCCACCTGATGTAAAGAACTGACTCCATTGGAAAAGACCCTGATGCTGGGAAAGTTTGAAGGCAGGAGGAGAAGGGGACAACAGAGGATGAGACAGTTGGATGACATCACTGACTTGCTGGGCAAGTTTGAGCAAGCTCTAGGAGTTGGTGATGGACAAGGAAGCCTGGTGTGCTGCAGTCCATGGGGTCACAGAGAGTTGGACACAACTGAGGGACTGAACTGAACTGAAGGTTCACTAACACACCCCTGCTGCCGCTATAGATGTGATAAGAAAATCTTATCAAATAAGATAACTGGTCTCCTAGTATCTTCCACTGCTACTTTTGTCTTCCAATGTAAGACATCCTAGATGCATAGATCACGGCTCCTTTGACACACTCTTATCTCCATAAAGCAGAATGTCTTGCTCCATTCCTTTCTTGCCTTTAATTCCTTCCACTGAACCCTCTGGAATTCAGCAGTTTCTATCATTAGGGGTAAGTTGTCATCAGCAAACTTTCCTATATCTTCAAACTCTTCTCGGTATGTTTTCTTTAACTTTTTGCTGTTTCAGAAAACTGGCTTTCCCCCTTCCAAGGCTTCTGCTTCTCATCCAGCCCTCACATGTGGGGATCTTCTTATTCACACACAGACCTGACACCACTGAACTAAAGGTGGAGTCAGTGCCTCTTGGATGCTCGTTTTCAGACTAGTCTCATATCATACCTCAGTGGTGTGCTGGAGCAGACTTGGGCCTACTCATGGGAGTCAACTGTGCACGGTCCTACCCAGCTCTGTCTTTGATAATAGTCTGTTAGCAGCTTGAGGACACCACGATGTAATGTTTATCATGAAAATTGGCATACACTAAAAATTCAGGATATTTTGTTTTATTCTCCAAAGACCTGGTTGTTATACCTTTATGGGCACAGCACTGCATATTCCCTGAAAACCTTCAACTTGAGATCCTACCACTTTCCTTTCTCATTCATTGTCATTTTCTCCAGTATCACTGTCTTATCACTTGAGTGTTTTAATATACACATAGATCAGTAGATCGAAAACGTTTCTAACACTCCAATCTCCTCTCAGCTCTGTGACCTCAGTCTTCTGCAAACACACTGTCCTCCTCCACTCTACCTTAGCCACTCCCTCCTTGGATCTCCATGAATCCTGTTTACTATAATTTCAATGACCCTATCCCTTGACATCATTTCCTAACATCATTTCCAGGTTACTTCCTATAATAGTCCCAATAATCCTTTCACCTCACCAGGACTTATCGCCCCTTTCCCTAATTACTTCATCTCTGTCCTTTGTCCGTTTCAAGCCCTCTATCCCTTTCTTCTGCTGTTAAGTCTCTTCAGTCATGTCCGACTCTGTGCAACCCCACAGATGGCAGCCCACCAGGCTCCCCCATCCCTGGAATTCTCCAGGCAAGAGTACTGGAGTGGGTTGCCATTTCTTACACATCTTAGATTCCAACTTAACCACTTCTTTGCCTGAGTTCTCAGATCCTCCTCATTGTTTTCAAAATCCATTTAGAAAACCATTGTTAAATACTACTCTGGACTTAATCTATACCAGGAACTGGCAGTTGGCTGTGGCTAGGAGAAAGAAACAAAAACAAAGCAGGCTGATCAGTCTTTCATTATTTTAAATATTTTATAGATGTATGCATGTATTTGGCTGCAGCAGGTCTTAGCTGCAGCACATAGAGTCTTTGATGTTAGTTGTGGCACGTGGGGTCTAGTTCCCTGAGCAGGTATCAAACCTAAGCCCCTGAAGTGGAAGCATGGAGTCTTAGCTTCTGGACCACCAGGTAAGTCCCTGGTTATTCTCCTTTTATATTATGATTATGAGTTCAGCTTAGCTCTTGCAATTGTCAGACATACTTACACATTCTTCATACATTCATTTCCCCACCATTCTAGCAATTATCATCCCTCTTACATAACCCTTTTTCTAAAAAATATTATCCGACTCCCATTGGCATAACTACTTGTTTTTATTTCTTTCATAATGAAACAAACAAAAATAAAACTTTGTAACCCATCTTCATATTTCGACTATGACTCTCCTTCTTACTGGCTCTATAATTTAATATATTGTACCTGTACCTATCTCCGGTACTTTCCTTCAGTTTTAAACTAATCCAGATGACTTTTATCCTCACCATGCCACCAGAAGTGTTTAAATGAAGGCTACTTATGACTTGTGCTTCCCTGGTGGCTCAGAGGTTAAAGCGTCTGCCTGCAATGTGGGAGACCTGGATTTGATCGCTGGGTTGGGAAGATCCCCTGGAGAAGGAAATGGCAACCCACTCCAGTATTCTTGCCTGGAGAATGCCATGGACGGAGGAGCCTGGTGGGCTACAGTCCATGGGGTCACAAAGAGTCGGACACGACTGAGCGACTTCACTTTCACTTTCTTTTATGAGTTACTTGCTGTCAAAGCCAATGGTCAATTTCAGTCCTTCCATTTTCCATCAACTATCAGCACTATTTGAAGCAGCTAATCACCACCTCATCCATAATAAAACCATGCTTTCTCATTTGTTTTTCCTCCTACCTCACTTTTGTTCATTCTCTGATCTCAGAAAACCAGAATATCTCAAGGCTTAGTCCTTTGTTTTCTTCTCCATCTGTCCTCTTTCCTTGGTGATCTTCTCTAAGCTCATGGCCTTAAATATCATCCCAATGGGGATAATTCTCCAACGTATTGTGTCATCTTAGAAACTGCTCCTTGAACTCCAAGCTCATACATCCAACCACCTAGTCAATGCCTGCTCTTGTAAGATAGCCATCTTAAGGCAAACAGGCCCCAGGCTGAACTCATACTTTTGATTGGGCAAATTTCTCAGGTCAAAAATAATAAATTGATCCTTCTTCCTTCGCTTTGGTCACACCTCACTTCCAATCATGTAATTTTATCACCTTGATTTCCAAAATTATTCAGAATCTGACAGCCTTTGTCACTGCCACCAGACTCCCTCATTCCTGGCCTTTTGATACCTGCAGTCTCCTTGCCTCCACTCTTGCCTACTTGCACTCTGGTCTTAAGAGCGGCCAGAGTAATCCCCCACATAAATGAAATCTGGCCACAACTCTCCAGTGGCTTCCTATTTTCTTATCTTCCCCTATGTGCACCTTCTCAATTTGCCCCTATATACCAATCTGATTTTATGTTTGCTATTCTCCTTTAGTTCACTGGGGTCTCCTTGCTTACCAGAGCATACTGAGCATGGACTTGACTTGGAGTCCTTATGATGCCCCTTCTCTCTGCCTGGAAAATCTTCTCCCAGTGGACCTCACTACTTTCTATGCCACCTTCTCTACTCCTGAAAGTCTGGGCTTAAATGTCATTTCCCCAGTGAGAACCTCTCAGACTGTCCTATGCACAGTTAATATGCCCCCAACCTGTCTCAGGCAACTATACTGACTCTATCTAGTGCTCACTTATACTCTATTATATCAGCTATAATATTCTACTATGTTAGGCCGTGTCCTATAGATTATGTTTATTGTGTGTGTTCCTCTGCTGCAATATACCCTCCAAAAGGACAGGGCATTTTTTTCCCTACTTTTTCAAGCTCTAATATATGTCTGGTATATTCAAAACATCTCCTAGAAGTGTTTGCTGTTCAGTTGCTAAGTCATGTCTGACTCTTTTTGAACCAATGGACTGCTGCTGCTGCTACTGCTGCTAAGTTGCTTCAGTCATGTCTGACTCTGTGTGACCCCATAGACGACAGCCCATCAGGCTCCCCTGTCCCTGGGATTCTCTAGGCAAGAATACTGGAGTAGGTTGCCATTTCCTTCTCCAATGCATGAAAGTGAAGAGTCAAAGTGAAGTCGCTCAGTCGTGCCCGACTCTTCGTGACCCCATGGACTGCAGCCTACCAGGCTCCTCCATCCATGGGATTTTCCAGGCAAGAATACTGGAGTGGGGTGCCATTGCCTTCTCCCAATGGACTGCAGCGAGCCAGAATTCCTTGCCCTTCACTATCTCCTGGAGTGTGCTCAAAATCGTGTCCATTGAGTCAGTGATGCCATCCAATTATCTCATCTTCTGTCACCTCCCTCTCCTCTTGCATTCAACCTTTCTTAGTGTCAGGGTCTTTTCCAATGAGTCGGCTCTTCACAACAGGTCGCCAAAGTATTGGAGCTTCAGCATCAATTCTTCCAATGAATATTCAGGGTTGATTTCCTTTAGGATTGACTGGTTTAATCTCCTTGCATTCCTAGGGACTCCCCAGTCTTCTCCAACACAATTTAAAATCATCCATTCTTTGGTGTTTGGCCTTCTTTATGGTCCAACTCTCTCACGTGTACCTGATTACTGGGAAAACCATAGCTTTGATTATACAAACCTTTATTGACAAAGTGATTTCTCTGCTTTTTAATATGCTGTCTAGGTTGGTCATAGCTTTCCTTCCAAGAAGCAGGCCATCTGCAGTGATATTGGAGCCCAAGAAAATAAAATCTGTCACTGTTCTCACTTTTCCCCCCATCTATTTATCATGAAGTGATGGGACCAGATGCCATGAACTTTGTCTTTTGAATGTTGAGTTTTAAGCCAGCTTTTTCACTCTCCTCTTTCATCCTTTTCATCAAGAGTTTCTTTAGTTCCTCTCTGCTTTCCGCCATTAGAGTGGCAGAATCTGCATATCTGAGATTATTGATATTTGTCCCTGCAGTACTGATTCCAGCTTGTGCTTCATCCAGCCTGGCACTTCTCGTGATGTACTCTGCACATAAGTTAAATAAGCAGGGTGACAATATACAACCTTGACATACTCCTTCCCAATCTGGAACCAGTCCATTGTTCCATATCTGGTTCTAACTCTTGTTTCTTGACCTGTATATAGGTTTCTCAGGAGACAGTGAGGTGTTTTGGTACTCCCATCTCTAAGAATTTGCCACAGTTTGTTGTGATCCACATAGTCAAAGGCTGTAATACAGTCAATGAAGCAGGAGTAGACACTCCCTTGCTTTCTTCATAATCCAGCGGATGTTGGCAATTTGATCTCTGGTTCCTCTGCCTTTTCTAAATCCAGCTTTTAGATCTGGAAGTTCTCGGTTCATGTACTGCTGAAGCCTAGCTTGAAGGATTTTGAGCATTCCCTTTCTAGCATGTGAAATGGGTGCTTCTGCATTCAAGAAAGATGAAGTTGAATGGTTTTATAAAGACCTACAAGACTTTCTAGAACTAACACCAGAAAAAGATGTCCTTTTCATCATAGAGGGTTTAAATGTAGAGGTGTTTGACATATGTCCTTTGCCAAAAAACATATTCTAATTGCATAACTACCTTAAATAAAAATTTCAAAAATGTCAAGAATTAGTCATGGAAAGCTATTTCTTTCCTTTTTCAAAAATTGAAGTATAGTTGATTTACAATGTTGTGTTAGTTTCTGATGTACAACAAAGTGATTCAGTTTTATTGTCAAGGTATGTGTGTGTGTGTATGTGTGTGTGTGTGTGCACGTGTGTACTAAGCCATGTCCAACTCTCTGCAATTCCTTGGATTGTGGCCTGCCAGGCCCCTCTGTCCGTGGAATTTTCCAGGTAAAAATACAGGAGTGAGTTGCCATTTCCTGCTCCAAGGGATCTTCCTGACCAAGGGACTGAACCCATGTCTCTCGTGTTTCCCACATTGGCAGACAGTGTCTTTATCAGCACACCACCTTGGAAGCCTCGTGTTATTTTTCATGTTCTTCTCTGATTTATCACAGGACATTGAATATAGCTCCCTGTGCTATAGGACCTTGTTGCCTATTCATTCTATGTATAGTTGTTTGAATCCCACTAATCCCAAATTCCCAAACCATTCCTCTCTGGCCCCACTCTCTTTCCTTTAACTCCAGTGCTTTTCTTTATTTTTTCAGGTCTTCAGCAGCTTTATTATTAGAAATTTCACACAAAATGTCCATGTTAGAAGCCACATCTCTGTTTTTCCTTTTTAAAATACTACTATCATAAATTGGACACTAGCAAATTTCAATTACACATTAAGAAAAAATAAACCTCACTGGAAGTCAGTTTATGCAATTGCAAAGTGAGTATAATGTCTACTTAAATTTATTTTTTTAAGAATCGAACAAAATTTTAAAAAAATTGTGGCATAAATTAGGTACTCTGTAGTGGAAGTTAGTAAATAAACATTTATGCATTAGGTGACTGAAGTAGTAAATGAATGAATGATTTAGCCTGTATATTTTAAATATGTCTAGCAGACTTCTCTGGTAGCTCAGATGGTAAAGAACCTGCCTGCAATGCCAGAGACACAGGTTCCATCCATGGGTTGGGAAGCTAACCTGGAGAAGGGAATGGAAACCCACTGTAGTATTCTTGCTTGGAGAATTCCATGGACAGAGGAGCCTGGTGGGCTATAGTCCATGGGGTTGCAAAAGAGTCAGACGTGATTGAGCAACTAACACTTTCACTTCACTTCATGGAAATTGTCAGACATGACTGAGTGACTAAGGGCTTCACTTCACTTCACAGAAATCTCATTGGAAAATAAATTAAATATTCAAAATACGTTTTATTAAAGTCATTTTGGTTTGCATCTTATGTAAAATCCAACACATATTTATCATTTTGCTTATACCATGTAAGCTATATACTCACATTATCATATGACAATATCTTAGAGAAATATGAAAGCTTGATTCAAGTGTATAACAAGAGACAACCAATTTGGTAGACACGCACAAGAGGAACATTGTATATGTTCTACAGTTGGATTTTACATTGATTTATCCATACAAAATGGGTATGACTGGCATGGGAGATGAATGAGAGTCAGATATTTAATGTGTCTTTCTTAATCTAATCAATGTTTC
Source organism: Ovis canadensis (assembly GCF_042477335.2). Lineage (NCBI taxonomy): Eukaryota > Metazoa > Chordata > Mammalia > Artiodactyla > Bovidae > Ovis > Ovis canadensis. Next base: position 31,285,387 of record NC_091265.1, on the reverse strand, counting down.
TTTCTATAGCCCAAATAATTTTCTTTTCTTTTCCTTAATGCATGTCATAAAAGGTGAATTTCATAGTGCTCTAGAAAATCAAATTATATGACATTGACTAGTAGATAAAATAATATTGAAAGACTTAGATGATATTGCTAAATGCACACCCCTCTCTCCCAATGCAAGCATTTAGACCTTGATGGTATAGGTTTGAAGTCTTTGATAATTACCTATAAGGTGAAACTGGATTCTCCTTTATTACCAGTCTATTAAATGCATTGGGTCACATCTCAAGCCTATATCATGAGGTTATGAAATGAAAATGTCAGCCTATGCCTATTGACTCTCATACGGGCTCTTGATGAGTTTGACCCAGAGAATCTTTCAATCACTTTTATATCAAGTTCACAGGTACTACTCAAGTTCACGCTGATACTCAGATCTTTCTGCTATGAAGTCTAGAGCCCCTAGCAAACAACAATATATGAATGTAGAAGACTGCCATAAAATACCAAAGAAGTAGAGAGCCTACATTAGTGGAAAAGGATGGCCCATCATCAAAAAAGGCTTTGCAAGGCCTAAGATTTGCCCAGAAGACTCAGTTTGGAACAAATCATGGCAAAGAAAGAAGCTATCTTTTGGTTCCTTAGTGTTGCCATGTATAAAAACACAGTAGTAATACATAATACATGTTGCTATGGGAAGTATTTAGGCAGGAAATATGAAATAATTTAGGAGAAAAACTTGCCTTACAAACATAAGAATCACAAATCATAGCAACAATACAAAGCAGATTTATTTTTTTTTGTATTAGCTCCATAATATTTTCAACCATAGAAGATAAAAACAGTTATTTGATCTAACTTGAAACATAGGACCCCATAGTAAAGAAAATAAGCTTGCACTCAGTCTAACTTATTTGTAATCCTTGTTTCAACACTTCCTACTTGTGTGACCTTGTACAAGTGGCTTAACTATTTTATGCCTCATTTTCCTTTTAGATTATATGGCATTCAGTTCAGTTCAGTTCAGTCACTCAGTTGTGTCTGACTCTTTGCAACCCCATGGATTGCAGCACGCCAGGCTTTCCTGTCCATCACCAACTCCAGGAGCTTGCTCAAACTCATGTCCATTGAGTCGGTGATGCCATCTTACCATCTCATCCTCTGTTGTCCCCTTCTCCTCCGCCTTCAATCTTTCCCAGCATCAGGGTCTTTTCCAGTGAGTCAGTTCTTTGCATCAGGTAGCCAAAGTATTGGAGTTTCAGTTTCAGCATCAGTCCTTCCAATGAATATTCAGGACTGATTTCCTTTAGGATTGACTGGTTTGACCTCCTTGCAGTCCATGCGACTCTCAAGTGTCTTCTCCAACACCACAGTTCAAAAGCATCAATTCTTTGGTACATCTGTCTTTATGGTCCATTTCACACATCCATGCATGATACTGGAAAATAGCTTTGACTCGACAGACCTTTGTTGGTAAAGTAATGTCTCTGCTTTTTAATATGCTGTCTAGGTTTGTCATGGCTTTCCTGCCAAGGGGCAAGTGTCTATTAATTTCACGGCTGCAGTCATCATCTGCAGTGATTTTGAGGCCCAAGAAAATAAAGTCTATCACTGTTTACATTGTTTCCTCATCTATATCAATATAGATGATATCAATAACCTCAGATATACAGATGACACCACCCTTATGGCAGAAAGCGAAGAGGAACTAAAGAGTCTCTTGAAGAAAGTGAAAGAGGAGCATGAAAAAGCTGGCTTAAAACAACATTCAAAAAACTAAGATCCTGGAATCTGGTCCCATCACTTCATGGCAAATAGATGGGGAAACGAGATTATATGGCATGTGTGTATATGTATATGTATATGTGTATATGTATATGTGTATATATATATGTATATGTGTATATATATACAGACACACACACATATGTATGCATGCATGTATATATGGCCCAACCACTGTGTGGTTGTGATTATAAATTATATAACACATGTAAATGCACTGACATAACAATAAATACTCCCAGAATGTTATCAATTTTCCTTCATTGAGGAAGTAGCTTAAGCACTGGCCTCAGTTTAAGAGCCATATTCCTTACTCATCCATTTTTCTTACATGGATATTCCCAGTAAGAATTACAATAGCTTGGCATTTTTAAATTCATTACCAATTTTAGATACCATAATAATAATAAATATACACTGAGCATTTACTTGGTGATGGATACTCTTCAGAGTACTTTACATGTAATAACTCCTTTAATTTTCACAACACTGTTGTAGATGTTATTATGATTCTCATTTTATAGATGAGAACAGTGAAGCATTGAATAATTTCCCATTGTATGTGCGTGTGTGTGTATCACAATTTTTGTCTCCATTCATCTATCAATGGGCATTTAAGTTGTTTAGGTTGTTCCATAACTTGACTATTGGGAATGAATGACACCTTACTGCTACAATGAACATGAGAGCTCAGATCTCTTTGAGATAATGATTTCACTTTCTTGGGATATATATGTAGAAGAGGTATTGCTGAATCACATGGTAGTTCCATCTTTAAATATTGGAGGAACCTCATATCTTTTTTGGAGAAGGCAATGGCACCTCACTCCAGTACTCTTGCCTGGAAAATCCCATGGATGGAGGAGCCTGGTGGGCTGCAGTCCATGGGGTCGCTAAGAGTCGGATACAACTGAGCGACTTCACTTTCACTTTGCACTTTCATGCATTGGAGAAGGAAATGGCAACCCGCTCCAATGTTCTTGCCTGGAGAGTCCCAGGGATGGTGGAGCCTGGTGGGCTGTCGTTTATGGGGTCGCACAGAGTCAGACACGACTGAAGCTACTTAGCAGCAGCAGCAGCATACCTTTTTAAGTTGTACCAATATAAATTGTAATTATATTCCTACCAACAGTGTACAAGTGTTCTCTTATCTCCACATCCTCACCAATACTTATCTCATTATTATTATTGATAATAGCCATTCTAACAGGTGGGAGGTAATATTTCATTATGGTTAGTGAAGCCTAAACTTCTTTAGCTAAACTTAGACTGCTAGCGTAGACTACACCCTGAAACTGTCAGTATCATCAGTCGCTTTCACTATTATTTCCTCATACACAGACAATTTGATCACTGTGGGGCCAGTGACCATCCCTAAATACCGCTAACACTTCATACAGTCACAGCTTGCTGCTGTAAAGTCACTTGGTAGATAACTCCTACTTATCCCTAAATTGACATTCAAATATCACCTGCTCCATCAAGGTTTTCCCAGATCCTCCTAGAATAATGAACTCTTCTCCATTTTCCTACACTGGGATGTCTTTATTTAAATCATTGCATGGGGACCATTGTAAGTCATTGCTTTAATGACTGTCTCTTTCAGTATGATCTTTTCCAGAGGAAGAACCAAATCTCATTCATCTAAATATCTCTACTCACTACCTGATGCTTTACTTGGCACATAATTAATCCTCAATAAATGTTTAACAAATGAAATGGGATTAGTTATATCTTAAACACATCTAGATGAAAATCATACATCATTCTTAATTTTTCAAAAGGTAAATGATAAAGATGATGAAATTATAAAAGGGAACTGGTATACTGGACAAAGTATCAAAAGATGAGAACAGGCACTCGAATTTTGGAAAGATTTGTTCTCACTGTTTAGCCATTTCACTCAGACCGGTGATGGTCATAGAGTAATTAGAACATAATATGTACTTTGTGGTCTTAGACAAGCATAGGTTTGAAACACACCTTCACTGACTTAATAGCTATGAGATTTTATCCTGGATATGTAGCTTCTCACCTTTTTCAATGGAAAAATGAGCACAGCAATACCCATCTATGGATCAGTGAGGGTAAAGGGTCATATGATAATGAATTATTAAATGTTTACTATATCAGTATATTTTGGTCCAACTAAAGGAGCTTTATTCAATAAATTCACATATGGTGTCCCCTTCAAAAAAAAATGTGACAACAAAAGGTTAGTGATGGAAAATAGCATCTCACTGCGTAGCATGGTATAAGGGACAAATGGTATCTGTTATCATATCAGGCAGATCTGCTACCTTCTAGTGCTGTGACTCTCAAAATTCTCCAAGCCAGGCTTCAGCAGTACGTGAACCGTGAACTTCCTGATGTTCAAGCTGGTTTTAGAAAAGGCAGAGGAACCAGAGATCAAATTGCCAACATCCGCTGGATCATGGAAAAAGCAAGAGAATTCCAGAAAAACATCTATTTCTGCTTTATTGACTATGCCAAAGCCTTTGACTGTGTGGATCACAATATACTGTGGAAAATTCTGAAAGAGATGGGAATACCAGACCACCTGACCTGCCTCTTGAGAAATCTCTATGCAGGTCAGGAAGCAACAATTAGAACTGGAGATGGAACAACAGACTGGCTCCAAATAGGAAAAGGAGTACGTCAAGGCTGTATATTGTCACCCTGCTTATTTAACTTCTATGCAGAGTACATCATGAGAAATGCTGGACTGGAAGAAACACAAGCTGGAATCAAGATTGCCAGGAGAAATATCAATAACCTCAGATATGCAGATGATACCACCTTTATGGCAAAAATTGAAAAGGAACTAAAAAGCCTCTTGATGAAAGTGAAAGAGGAGAGTAAAAAAGTTGGCTTAAAGCTCAACATTCAGAAAACGAAGATCGTGGCATCCAGTCCCATCACTTCATGGGAAATAGATGGGGAAACAGTGGAAACAGTGGCTGACTTTATTTTGGGGGGCTCCAAAATCACTGCAGATGGTGATTGCAGTCATGAAATTAAAAGAAGCTTACTCCTTGGAAGAAAAGTTATGAGCAACGTAGATAGTATATTCAAAAGCAGAGACATTATTTTGCCGACTAAGGTCTGTCTAGTCAAGGCTACGGTTTTTCCTGTGGTCATGTATGGATGTGAGAGTTGGACTGTGAAGAAGGCTGAGCACCAAAGAATTGATGCTTTTGAACTGTGGTGTTGGGAAGACTCTTGAGAGTCCCTTGGACTGCAAGGAGATCCAACCAGTCCATTCTGAAGGAGATCAGTCCTGGGATTTCTTTGGAAGGAATGATGCTAAAGCTGAAACTCCAGTACTTTGGCCACCTCATGCGAAGAGTTGACTCATTGGAAAAGACTCTGATGCTGGGAGGGATTGGGGGCAGGAGGAGAAGGGGACGACCGAGGATGAGATGGCTAGATGGCATCAGGGACTCGATGGACGTGAGTCTGAGTGAACTCCGGGAGATGGTGATGGACAGGGAGGCCTGGCGTGCTGCAATTCATGGGGTCGCAAAGAGTCGGACAAGACTGAGTGACTAAACTGAACTAAATCACTCATACTGGGCTTCCCAGGTGGTGCTCCCAATAATGAACCTGCCTGCCGTGCAGGAGACATAAAATACACAGGCTCAGTCCCTGTGTCAGGAAGATTTCCTGGAAAATGGCATGGCAACCCATTCCAGTATTCTTGCCTGGAAAATCCCATGGACAGAGGAACAAGGCAGGCTACAGTCCATAGGGTCCCAAAGGGTCAGACACGACTGAAGTGACTTAGCACAATCATCCACATTAGAATGTAGAATGAGACTGACCTGCAGCAGTCCCAGCCATTCCCTGGATAATATGGTATCCAATGCCTTGAAGAGTTATTGCGAAAAAGCAAGGACTCTTGAACTTGGCATGCATGATTTTTGACCAATGCATAAGCAGATAGTTTTTATTAATAGCAGTAAGTATTCAACACGGCAGGCAAGCGTAGACTGATATGAGGCAAGGACAGACAAGAAATACAATGAAAGGCTCAGAAACTCTTAGACCTTCCCAAGAATAAGAAGACTAGAGTATAAAATTAAATAAAGGATAGTCTTTACGTTACATCTGAAAAAAAAAATGCTTTCACACGTCCTTAAATGAAGACAAACATAAACCAAATTGGAATCCACTCTTTTTCAATCAGGGTTTGCAATCTATAACTAAAACTCTCTTTTAAGTATCCTTTCCTAAGTCTCCAAGACAGGGCTAAGCACATACCCCATGGGTACCATAGTGACGTTTCTATTTTGCTATTTCATTTAATCTCTTTTTCATTTATCTTTTTATTCATCAAGAGATAAATACTTTCTGTGCACCTTTTATGTACCAGCCAGGGCTGCTAGGAGGTAGGGATATACCAGTGAACAAAACAGACAAGGCCCCTGTCTTTTCATGCCCCTTCATTCAAAAGGAAGAGAAATATAATGAATATTTTTTTTTAATCAATAAACAAAGGAGATACATTTTACTGAGTGCTGTGAAGGAAGCTCAGTGGTGGGTGAAGCTTTCTGAGGTGGCTGACTTCAGACGGAATTAACAGGGAAGGCTTCTGTGAGGAAATGCCAAGCGAGCTGAGACATAAAGGATGGGAACAAGCCACCATTTGAAAAGTTGGAACGTTCCTCATGATGGATGGCAAAGGCCTCAGTGGGGACAGGCTGTGTGCATTTGAGACAGAGAATTGACTTGGTGAAAGCTGATCCACTGAAGGGCACAGTTCAAACTGGTTTCCCTCAGTTCTTTCTAGAGCACTGCAGTCTTCTCACCTGTTTCATCCTCACTGCCATGAGCTGGTCTCCCCCAGCAGCCAAACCAACCACATGATAGTGGCCTCCTGCCTTTAGCCCTGCTCTGGTTTCTGCTCACATTTAGAAGGATTCAAAGTCCTTACAAGACCTAGAAGCGAATATTCATTACATCCATGACACACTTTCTGACCTCGTTTCTGCACTTTGCCCCTTGAACATTCAGCCCCAGTCACACTATCTTCCTTACTGTTCCTCAGATATTCCAGGAAGGTTCCTGCCTCTGGAAATTGCACTTCCAGATATCCATGTAAGCAACTCCCTCACCACAGGTCTCAGTTCAATTCATCTTCTAGAAGGCCTCCCTTGACCACCTTCCTCCTGCCAGTCTCTTCTCTATATTTTATTTCATTTTTGTTTCTATAATGTATATGGATCTAGCATTCTACTGTATATTTAATGTCTATTGTCTGTCTTCTCCACCGCAATTGTAAACACCACAAAGAGAGTTAATGTGTCTGTTTCATTCAACTGCTTTAGTGATCCTGATGTACTGAATCATGCAGGGCACGTTATATAAAGCGTGTTTCTATTTGGATAGGTTATGTGTCATATGCTAGTGGAGCGCAGTGTTCTTCAGAGGAGGAAATGTCTTACTCAGAGGGAGGAGTTGAAAAAGACTTCAGGGGAGACATTACACATGAATCAAGTCTTCGAAAAATGAGAAGTCATTTGCAAAGTATAGCAAAGCAGGGAGAAAGTAAGGAAAAAAGGCAATTTGAATAGGGGAAATTCCCGTGTAAAGGCACAAGGTTGGTTACTATAAAGAAGAGGAGATGCTTAGAGTGTCTGGAGCATGGGAAACACAGGGTCCATAAGAAGCATGAGGAGTGGCAAGAGAGAAAGCCAGTTGGGGGTGAGTAGTGGTGAGTTTAGCCACTTCAGTAAAAAATGTATGCTTCATTCTTTGGGTACTAAGGGGCTAGTTAAAATACACGCCATTCAAAGTATGATTTCTCACTAAGATCACCATGGGGAGACAAACCTGTAAGGTGATCGTAAGAAAGCTAACGGGGAGCCATCTTCCTCTTTCACGGATCTGTCCTCGGTCATGTATTTGCATATGTTGCTGCACTGGGGGTCCTCATTCCTGACATTACCCAATATTTCTAGAGCTCAACATGTCAGAAAGATCATGGACCTGATGCAGAGCTTTTGTGGCTCTCTGTTCTCCTCTGTGGTGTCTCTGTTGTCATAAATGCTCCATGCAGGAGGAAGAGCTAGGTACAATCTCTCCCTTTGTTTGGTCATCTTTAGTGATGCCCACATGCTGCTCTTTCACTACCCCACTGCAACACAGTGCAATAAAGACGTGATGGAGATATGCAAAGTCTGTCTGCTTCTCTCTGAGCACAACTGCCATCTCACTTCCATTATTATTATTATTTTCTATCTTATCGACTTCCAAGGAAGGGGATAACAGAAGTGAGACCGACAGCTGGTACTTTGATATCTAATCAGCCTTCACAATTCTGCCCACCCCAAAACTACATTGTTCTAGAAATATTTAGATGGGATACTATAAAAAAAATCTCAAAATAATAATGATAAAGGAAAAGAAACGGGAAAGAAAAAAGAAGGCTCTGGCAGATGTTAGGCTTGGGGATTAGAGTTTACATTTATTTTAAAAGCAAATTTAGCACTAACTTAGCCAGAATAATGATAAAAAATATACTAATGTGCTATATAAATGCAATGTTTCTCAGATCATCTACATCTGCCTGGGGCAATATGGTGTAGCAGTTAATAACTTGCAGATTGGAATAAGCCAACCATGGATGGATTTGAAGTTTGGCTTTACCCCTTACTAAGATGCATGACCTTGAACAAATTACTGAAATTCTCTCACCTTCTATATCCTCATCTGCAAAATGAGGATAAATAATGGTAACACATAACTCAGAGAATTGTTCCAAGGACTAAACAAGATAGAGCATCTCCTCTAGTCCTTGTAATATGTCATCAATCCCACCTTTTCTCTCTTCTCTTCAGACCCCTCATGGAGGGCTCTGCCCTTTATCAAAGCAATAATGGACCCTAGGCCTATGCGTTTTTGAACTGCCCTTCCAGTCTACTGAAGCATCTCAGGTGGGAATTTTGATGACAGAAGCAAAGGAATGTAGGAAGAACATTTTTTCCTCCCCTTCACTTTCTTGTGTTATCTTGAGTGGTGAGATTGGGGAGCTTCTTTTGAGATCTACACATGCCTTCGATCTAGAAGTCTCTTTAACCTTAGACAAGGAAAAGAGACCTAGGTCACATGATGAGTCTAGACTCAGGCTCTATGAGAAAACAAGAAAAATGACTTTGTTTGATTTCTTTCAGTCCATGTCATCAGGCATCAGAAACATGCAGGGCTTATGAGTAGAATAATTCATCAAGAATGGCAGATGAATTTAGCAGGAAGAATCCCTTCGCTTTGCATTTCTGGAGCCCTGTGGTTGGCAGTTGTACAAATCAAGCATAAAGCTGAGAACTCACATCACTTGTATATACCTGATATTTACTTTCCCATACATGCTCCCTATCATGTGTTTGTCCAACCAAGGTTTGATTCCTTCATTTATTCAACCAATGAACATGTATTGAGCAACAGTTCTGTGTTAGACCCAGGGATAAAGAAATGTAACAAACTCAATCTCTGCTCTCAACATACTCAGTCTTTGTGAATAAAGTAGACACTGAAGAGATTTTTATGAGAGAGGTTCATATCAGTGCAGGAACATAGAGGAGCAAGAAGGAGGGGCAATTCCGGGGACAAGGAACATACACTGTGGTACCGAGGTAGGACTCACCTGCCACACCTAGAATCTCAGTTTCATCAATGACATTGTCAGATTGTTCCTTGTTAACAATGAGGCCATTCTGACCCTGTGACATTGGAGACATAGAAAGTGAAATGGTTGGAACCTGTTGGACCAGAAAGGATGGAAGGAGGGACGCTGGGGCTTCTAGTCCCCTTCATCTCATGAAGCTCTTCTGCTTGCTCGGCAGTTATCCTGTCATCTCTAACAAACCATGTAAAGGTGGAAGTTAAAGCTAATTAGCATGCAATAGCTTTCCTCCTTGGTCTTTTAAAATCTAAATTGAATGCTCACAAGGGGGCTTGTTATGAGGCAGCTAATAAGAGAGCCATGGTATTAATTGATATGGCATTCACCAGTCCATATCATTGCTGTGTATCTCAATATTAATTGAGTTTATTTTTATTGAAAAAGCATCATGCTGGGCCTGTGAGCTGTGCGTGGTATATATGTGTGTGCATGTTTGTGTGTGTGTACCAGGTGGGACAGGTAATACCAAAAGCAAGGCAGAGAGTTCTTATAACTCACTCATTTGTGTGGATTTTATTATGAAGCCACCGACATTGGCTTGTGTCAGCTACATGAACACTGAATATATGAAAAGGAAGGGTAAAGCATGTAGTTCCTGGCTCCCAGAAAAGATGAGTTAAGTGGTGGGATATGTGTGTGCGCATGTGCTCAGTCGGGTCTGACTCTTTGCGACCCCATGGACAGCAACCTGCCAGGCTCCTCTGTCCAGGAAACTTTCCAGGCAAGAATACTGGAGTGGGATGCCCTTTTCTACTCCAGAGGATCTTCCTGACCCAAGGATCAAGCCTGTATCTCTTGCCCAGGGATCGAACCCACATCTCTTGCGTCTCCTGCACTGGTAGGCTGATTCTTTACTACTGTGTCACCCAGGAAGCCCAAGGGGTATGGTATCAAACTATAAACAAGTAACTTTAAAGTAAGCATGGGCTGCTGACAGAACACAAAGAAGAAAGATCTGAGAATGAGTTACAGCTAAACAAATGTTAATGAGGTGACAAGTGTTAGTCACTCAGTTGTGTCCGACTCTTTGTGACCCCACAACTGACTGTAGCCCACCAGGCTCCTCTGTCCATGGAGTTCTCTAGACAAGAATACTGGAGTGGGTTGCCATTCCCTTCTCCAGGGGATTTTCCCAACCCAGGAATCAAACCCAGGTCTCCCACATTGCAGGCAGACTCTTTATCATCTGAGCCATGAATAGGAAGTAATCTGTTCAAAAAGAAGGGCCTCCAGACAGGGAAACTACTCAAGCCAAGGTACAGAACCGTGAAGCAGTGTGATGAAAGCATCTAGAGCCCTTCACTATTATTAACCCAGGGACAGGCACAAGCCAGGAAGTGACAGAAAATTCATCGTTTCTTTTGAGCCTCATAAGAACCCACTCTTTTTCACAAATGAGAAAGCGAAGAAGTGAAGTGAAGTTGCTCGTCTGCGTCCAACTCTTTATGACACCGTGGACTGTAGCCCACCAGGCTCCTCTGCCCATGGGATTCTCCAGGCAAGAATACTGGAGTGGGTTGCCATTTCCTTCTCCAGGGGATCTTCCCAAGCCAGGGATGGAACCCAGGTCTCCGCATTGCAGGTAGACGCTTTAACCAAATGAGGAAACTAAGGTCTAAAGAAAAAAGTGACATATTTTACCTGTTAAATGGGGACACCAGAATTTGGATACAGCTCTGCTTGACTCTCAGTCCCTTGCTCTTTCCACATCTTATGTTGCCTGAGGGTTAAAGGACCGCTAAAACTGAAACCTGAGACTTTTATGTTGTGATACTGAAGCAAAGATTGTAGGTTTTAGCCTAAAGAAAACTGTATGATTATTTGCTTTAACACAATCATGACTAAAAAGATATTTCTACATGTTGACCACACAGAACCTTCTTATTCTCTGAAATGGTTCTAAGTGGATTAAGTAGGTCTTTTCCGTGTGTGTGTGTGTGTTATGCATGTGGTAGTTACTGTCATGTCTGGCTCTTTGCAACCCAGTGAACTTTAGTCCACCAGGCTCCTCTGTCCATGGAATTCTCCAGGCAAGAATACCAGAGTGGGTTACCATTCCTTTCTGCAGGGGATCTTCCTCATCCAGGAATCAAACCTGGGTCTCCCATATTTCAGGCAGATTCTTTAGTGTCTGAGCCACCAGCGAAATCCAGGTCTTTCCTATAGTATTATAAAATCAAATACTATAATGTCTCTCAGAATTTACTTGCCTTATAGTTCTGCCTTTCTTGAGAACCTAGGGTAATTTTAAAAAAAATAAAATAAAGGCACTAGAAATTGAGACTTGTTGTTTTCAGTTGCTAAGTCATGTCTGACCCTTTGCAACCCCATAGACTGAAGCATACCAGGCTTGCCTATCCCCCACTATTAAATTAAGGCATTATAAGACATAATAACCACAAATAACACAAACAAAATCTGACCAAGGGAAACTTTATATTTGAAATGTATTTCAAGAAATCAATCTTCTGTACTGCATATTCTCAGAAATATTGATATAGGTCAGTCTCTTTTCATTTTAAATCCCTATCGATCAATCTGAAGCATATGAAATTTACTAAAGTCCACTAAATATTCCCTGTATTATCAACATCACTAAACAATATTTTTTAAAACTTTATTAATGAAGAACCAATCTCTTACTTGATTCCATAGTTCTCACTATGCTTAGGTTTTTTTTCCCTTTTACTCCTTATATCTTGAATTTTTAGCTCATTGGATTGTTCCTCTTCCTTATGCAACCATTATAGATTGTCTTAGTAGTGCAACCACGATTTCATGCTTTCTCAGAAAAATCATGTTTTCTCTTGAATTCAACAATTACTCCAGTTCTGATGACTTCCCTATTGAATCAGACATCCTGGTTATTTTTAAGTTATTGCTATTTTTATCACCTACCAACTTTTAGTGTATTATATGTTTATCTCTCTCTCTCTCTCTCTCTCTCTCTCACTAGATGGCAAGCTCTTAGAGAGCAGGTTTTTATATTTTAGCTCTGTATGTCCTATGTAAACACTGACTGAGTTGAAAGATTGAACAAATGATTACATCAATGAAGAAGAAGGGAACCCTTCTATATTATTGGGAAAGTAAACTGGTGCAGCCATTACGTAAAACAATGTGGTGGTTCTTCAAAAAGCTAAAAATAGAGTTGCCATATGACGCAGCAATCCCACTCCTAGGTGTGTCTGGGACAAAACTATAATACAAAAGCCTACATGTACCCCTGTATTCATGGCAGCACTATTCACAATAGTCAAGACAGGGAAACCTCACTGTCCACTGCCAGCTGAATGGATAATGAAAAGGCGGCATATATATTCAATGGAATACTGTTCAGCCATAAAAAGGAATGAAGTAATGCCACCTGTAGCAACATGAATGGACCTAGTGACTGTCACACTAAGAGAAGCAAATCAGGAAAAGACAAATATCATACGATATCACTTATATGTGGGATATTTAATATGACACAAATGAACTTATCTATGAAACAGAAACAGACGCACAGACATAGAAAGGAGACTTGTTACCAAGGTGGGGATTGAGAGAGAAATGGACTGAGAGCTTGGCATTAGCAGATGCAAATTATTCTACATATCATGGATAAACAACGAGGTCCTACTCTATAGCACAGGGAATCATATTCAATGTCCTGTGAGAAACCATAATGGAAAAATATGAAAATGATTGTGCATATATATATATAGGTAATACAACATTGCAAATCAACTTTACTTCAATAAAATAAATTGAAAATGATAAATGAATGAGGGAACTAAATCTCTAAAACTGTATTTTCAGCCTGAAGTTTTCCTTAGTCCACCTATTAAATTCTTCAGTAAGATCCTTTACATATTACTCCTTTAAGTTTTCTTTCATTCCTGCCAAGGAGCAGTTAGTCCTGCTCCACACTTGGTGCTTTCTTTCTCGCAACATTTTTAAAAATGGCATTTCTACTGTGTTGTAATTGTTTGTTTACATATCATCCATACAGATGATGAGCTACCACCTAGTAGATCCTCTATAAACCCAAGCTGAAAGTCCCTGATAACACAATCTCCCTGCACCTGCCAACACTCCACACCTCTAGACACACTTGCGCCTAGAAATCCTGTCTCCAGGTGGCAAATGTATCACCCTGCAATGATTGCCCGCACATTTAAGTCTCCAATCACAGTCTCTTCTGAAAATCCCACACATTTTCAACTATCAAACTGACATTTGCACTAGAATGCAAATAGGCTCTGAAATATAACCTATAGCATATTATCAGGGTAAGAATGCCTCCTCGGTTGTTAAGAGAGAGTTGAAAAGACAACCCCCCACCCATGTGTCAACGTCAGATGAGTAATGCAATTTCATAAAGTGGGGTTCAAGGAAAGATAAAAGGGAGCTTAAGACTGTGGAACTTGAAGAGCAAATGGTTTGTTTAAAGGGGAAAGCCACTACTCATCTTCTGCTTATTGTTGCCATGTGGGAATGTGGTCCAGTAATGTTACAGCTTCTAATTCTCAAGAGATGCTTTAAAAAGTCTTGATTAATATATTAAAGACAGGCCAGAGACAGAAAGGGAAGAGGGAGGGGAAGAAAGGGTAAAAGAAAGTGAAAGAAAAACAAAGATGGGCAGAGAATAGGAAAAGAAATGATAACAAGAAGGAAAACATCTACAGATTGATAGGCATTGGATAAAGATGTGTGCAAACTCAGGCATTTAGGACAAATTAGTTGCTCAGTCATGTCTGACTCTGCAACCCCATGGACTGTGGCCCACCAGGCTCCTCTGTCCATGGGGAGTTTCCTGGCAAGAATACTGGAATGAGTTGCCATGCCCTCCTCTAGGGGATCTTGCCAACCCAGGCATTAAAACAGGGTCCCTTGCATTGCAGGTAGATTCTTTATCAGCTGAGCTACCAGGGAAGCCCCAGTAAATACTCATAAGCCCTTATGATTGTGTATATTTGAGGATAGCCCAATAGGAGAAAAAGTTTAATAATAGTAAATATAAGGTTGGTTAGATTTCTGACTCAGATTCAACTGAAATGTACTGAGAGTTGATATGGGTCATGAAACATGCTAAATTATTTTCTTAATATTTTAAATTATCATCAAAGTAATAAATGCACATAGCTAAAAAGTCAAATTGTTTTATGAGGTTTACTCTGAACTCCCCTTCTTGCATTTCATATTCCACAGAAGCAAATATAATTTTAATTTTATGCATATCTTTAAATTACATTATTATATTGCTACTTATTGTTTTTTAGTTTATGGTGTTATCTATTTCCTTCCAAATATGGAAGGTGAGGATATAATTCCCACACAAATTCCAGAATCCCCTAAACATAGACAATCACAATTCCCATGGTTCACATCCACCCAATGTGCTTTTATCCCCAATATTGTTAGTTCAATATTGTTTTCATGACTGTTTGACTGTGGGAAATCCATTTACTGCCTAGCCATGAAGAATCTGATACTTTTTCTTTCTTACCAAATTCTTTGTTCTTCCTTAAGTTAGTAAAACCTAAGCCTTTCTATTTATTTAGTTTTCTAGGCAGTACTTTTTAATTCAATTTCAAACTCTCCCATTTGTCTATATTTCCCCTCAATATTTTCAAATATATCAGAATTATCTAGTTTCATATCTTGAGGACATCTCTCTGACTCTCCACTTCTTCCTCACACACACCTTTGCTCTCTGTCTTTAGTGCATAAATGTCATTCTGGAATTTCTCATCGCTTTCATGCTATTTTCTCTTCCCCTGACCTGTCCCTGCTTTCTTCCCTTAAACTGGATTGTGCAATTCCAGAATCCCATTTTTTCTCTCTCTTGAATTGCTCCTTATTTTCATAGAATATATCCAGAAGCTTCTTAGAAAAGAGTATTTATGAGGAAGTAAAATATTTTAGTCCTAGCATATATATGTATAAACAAACATTATTTTACCCACAAACTAATACATTTGGCTATATGTAGAATTATAGATTAGTAATAATTTTTCCTGAGAATTCTTGATGTTGCCCTATTCTCTCCTAGCTACAGGGCTCATGTTGCTGCTAAGTCGCTTCAGTCGTGTCCAACTCTGTGTGACCCCAGAGACGGCAGCCCACCAGGCTCCCCTGTCCCTGGGATTCTCCAGGCAAGAACACGAGTGGGTTGCCATTTCCTTCTCCAATGCATGAAAGTGAAAAGTCAAAGTGAAGTCACTCAGTCGTGTCCAACTCTTAGTGACCCCATGGACTGCAGCCCACCAGGCTCCTCCATCCATGGGATTTTCCAGGCAAGAGTACTGGAGTGGGGTGCCATTGCCTTGTCCAGGGCTCATGTTGAGACATCGCAAAATTGTTTGGATTTCTGAACTTGTATATGCCATCTGTTTCCTTTCCTGCCTTTGGAATATTTTAGAATTTTCCATTTTCCAGTTACCTGAAACATTATAATGTGTTCCTTGATATAGGTCAACTTCATGTATTATGTTGGTCCATAAACAGAGACTTCTCATCAGGAAAAATATATCTCAGATAATTTCCCCTCTCTTTCTGATTCCATGTACAAACACTGCTTTAATTTGGCTTTGGGCCTCCTGGGCACATTTTATTTTTTCCTCCTCCTTCGTAATTTGTTCTTCTCTCTGAAATTTTCTTATCTTTATCTTCCCACTCCTTACTGAGTTTTTCACGGCTTTAATTTCTGAAGGTGCTTTTCACGTTCCTAACTGTTTTTCAGCACTTCTCATAGAACTTCGTGCTGTGATGGAAATGTTCTGTAACATGTGTTACTCCATATAGTAACCAATAGGCAGATAATGTTTAAAATTATTTAAATTTACTCATTTAAACTCAATAACCATTTGGGGCTAAGGCTACTAGGTTGAGGCAGCCTATTTTGTGCCTTATATTCATAAGAAATAATAACTAAAGATGTTATAAACTTTTCATTTTCCTTCTTTCCTCAAATTAGCTTATTTCTGTTTGTGTTTGTCTTCCACATGAGAACATACTTTTTATATGTTTAGTAACCCAACATTAGTATCTTCAGGTGTTTCTCTTGATCTAGATCATTTCACCTGAGAAAAAAATTCCAATAACCAACTTGAAGTACAAACTAGCTATCTGGATTCTGAGAATCAAGCAGGGGAGGAGGGCTGGATTTCAGCTCAATTTTGTTAGGAAAATTTTCACCATTTTCACTGTAGAATCAACATCCCCAAGCACAGACATACTTATTTTACCCAATCTAAAGAAATCATCAATCTTCTGTTTGACAGGAAGGAAAAGAATGAACCAGTGTTGTTTGGTTACATGGCCTCAAGGACAAGACATGGGATCTAGCCACTTAAAGAGGTTTTCAACTGAGTCTATGCTTTCAACTATCCCTACTCCCACTTTCAGGGTTCCCATTTATTGGAAATTCTTGAGTAATTTGAGACCTCTGCTACAAACAAAATTGCTTTTCAATTTTTCCACCAATGGCTTACATCAACGAAATCAGTTTCTACTCATTGTCTATTTTCCAGCTGCTGTTTTTCTTTCTTTCTACTTTCTTTATCCTCATCAATTTGTGCTTCAAACACGTGAGCAATTTGGCAAAAGCCACATGGCTCTTACTCTCATCCGTCTGCATCATGGTTTCTGGCCACGCACCTGGCAGAGAAGATCATACAATACAAATGGTAATAAAATTATAGATTAAAACAATGTAACAGAGACAATGCAGAGTAAGAGTCTCTGATGTGGAGATGCTAATTTGGTAGTCTGTTTCTCTTTAAATATTTTGTTCAAGAGGCTGCCAAAATTAGCAAAATGATTACTAGACACTTATGGTGTTTCCGCTTGGATGGGCAGTACTTTTTTGCACACTCTTAAATGTGCCATGAAGCTCAGGCACAGACCCTTCCTTCCTAACCTACAGGCAGCATAATGTTGAGGCATTATTTTTTGTTATTTTTGTTTACTATTAGGTGACTTTTTGTGACTATTATTTCCTTAATTTGGTTAGCCAGGCCTGTGATTTTGTTTTCCTACCCCACTTTGCTGACAGTCTTGTGGGAGGAAGTGAAAACACTGTGAGTGGCATGTTTATTTATGCACCTCATCCTGGACGACTCTGTGACAAGCGGCGGGGATATATTTTTTCAAGCACTTTCTGCGTCACTTGTCAGCTTATTATAAGGTGGTTGAGTTTACCGCATTTTTAGCTATATTTGAATGCCTAATAATCCCACAGCACATTAACTATAATTTGTGAATTATATCCATCTTCTAAGAGTACATTGCTTTATATCTCTTAGTAAAACGATTCATGTGAATCTACCCACATGATAAGGCTTCTGAGATTTTATTACCAGGAAGACGATTATACTCATCCTCATTTGGCATTTTCAAGCTCCTCTGGAAATATTTTACTATGTCTTTTATCCCTTTCTATCTCAACATGTCAGTCCTCTGGGACAGGCCTTGTGACTTCTCAAAATCATGGCGGTCTAGCTGTCACCTCAAATTCTGCATGTATAAAACTAAGCTCATTATCTGTACCCCTTTTGACCCCCTGTTCAAAACTCGTCCCCCTGGGATAACTCCCTCAGTTAATGGAAGCTCCATCCTTCCTGTTACCTTAGATAGAATTCTTTGTGTCATCTTCGGCTCTCTCTAATGTCTCATTCCAATGAATCATCACCAAATTCTGTCATTCCTACCTGAGAAATACATTTCATGCTGTCTCCTGCTCAGTCAAAGCATAAGGTCTAATATTTTCTGTCCTGTATTACTGCTAAGTTCTCCTTTCTGGTCTTTACCCCACCTAACTTGACTTTCTACATTACTGCCATAAAGAGTAATTCATTACTGAAAAGTATGGAAACATCAAAGAAAATAATAGAAAGTAAAAGTAAACATTACCCATAGTCTATTACTGGAAGTAATCACTGTTGTAATTTTAGGACATATCCTTGCAGATAAATGCAAATATAACTATAAATGATGATATAGCTCTGCATGGAACACCATGGAACACCAGTGATGTACATGTATTTGTGTTATATTTTATTGCATTATACATTATTGGATTCCTATAAACTCTTTATACTTTGAATTGGCTAAACTTAAATTATTAGTGATGTTTACAGAATCCATACTTTTTTGTTTAAAAAGCTTCAATGCTGTCTCATTAACAAGAATACATTCTAAGACTCAGCAAGTAATTAGACTCTGCAGAACTGGCTTGACTTTCTTCTCTGACCTCATTTTCTATGACATCTATTTAATCCCATGGGTCTACTTGCTGTTCTTCTAAAACAAGTCACCCACTCTGGGGCCTTGGTATCTTCGATAGTTTGGACTCCCAGTCTGACATTTTTCAGAGATGTGACCTGCCTGTCTGGCCCCTGACATTTTCACTCATCAGAATTCAACTTGGGTTCTAAATAGTTATTCAAAGTTTACCTCTTTTGAGAAAGTTCTACTCATTTCCCCTATTAAATGATTTACCTTCCTTAAGAATTTTCACACGTCTTTTGAGCAGGAATGTATCATATATGTGTTTCCTTGTGGAATGCACCAGAAGCCTTAAAGTCGTAAGGACCAAGACTCAACCCTTAATTCTGTATCTTACTAATTTGGTAATATTATTTAATTTCTCTGAGCCTTAGAAAGGGGCCTGTTGTTATCATTAAATGTTCGGAAACTGGAGGGGAGCAGAGTAAGGTTTTACCCAGCGTCACACAACAGATTGGAGCTGGGACTGGCAATCACCATCTGACGTCAAAGCCTATACTCCTGACTGTCATGCCACATCAGTTCTCTAGTTTGTCTCTCCTAAAAGAAACTAGTAGAGATGCTGCTCATGGATTATCACTTCTCACTTCTCCAGCGAGTGTGAAGACTACTATGTTAAAACACTGTTTTGTTTTCCTAGGGTTACTACAAACTAAGTGGTTTATAATAACAGAAATGCATTTTTTTTTCACAATTCTAGAAGCTAGAGGTCCAAAACGAAGATTCTGGCAAGGCCATACTTTCTTTGAAGGGTCCAGGGTGATATTTTTCTTTGCCTCCTCATGGTTGGCACTCCTTGACTTGTCCTTCCCATCTCTGTTACATGACCCTCTTCTCTCTGCACCTTTATATGGCCTTTTCATAAGGATGCCAGTTAATGGATTTAGGGCCCACTCTAATCCAGTGTGACCACATCTTAACTTGATTATGTCTTCAAAGACCTATTTTCAAATAAGATCATATTCACAGGTATTGAGGGTTAAGACTTGAATAAACCTTTATTGTGATCATAGGTACTGGTTAAAGGTGCTGATATATATATATATATATATATATATATATATATATATATATATCCCTTCATATATTGCTTTGTTATGATTGATTCATTTGCTAAGATCACATTTCCAGGCAATTGGTGTGTTCCTATAACAATTCAACTAGATGCTAGAAAAAATACTAGTATGCTAATCTTGTTGTTTATTAATAGGCATTGGCAGTAGTCAGGATTTTTTTCACAGTTTGTCATAGAAAAATGTACTAATTACCAATTTGACATCATTTCTAATAGACATGTAGCCAGTGATCATAATGATAGAAAGTTAGGGAAGATGCACACAGAGGAAATGGACAATAGATAAATATTCAACTTATCAAGAACAATCTGTGCTTCGTTGCTTAGTCATGTCTGACTCTCTGTGACCCTTTGGACTATAGACTGCCAGGCTCCACTGTCCATAGCATGTCCCAGGAAAGAATACTTGAGTGTGTGCCACTTCCTTCTCCAGAAGAATAATATACTGGAATCTTAAATTTTACATATTTATTGTTCACATAATATACCAATGATGGGTATATTTTCTCTAAGATTTCTTACATTGTTTCTCATCTACACATTTTGTTTAGGAAAAGGAGTACATCAAGGCTATATATTGTCACCCTGTTTATTTAACTTATAGTACATCATGAGAAACACTGGGCTGGAAGAAGCACAAGCTGGAATCAAAATTGCCAAGAGAAATATCAATAACCTCAGATATGCAAGTGACACCATCCTTATGGCAGAAAGTGCAGAAGAACTAAAGAGCCTCTTGATGAAAGTGAAAGAGGAGAGCGAAAAAGTTGGCTTAAAGCTCAACATTCAGAGAACTAAGATCATGGCATCTGGTCCCATCACTTCATGGGAAATAGATGGGGAAACAGTGGCTGACTTTTGGGCTCCAAAAATCACTGCAGATGAAATTAAAAGATGCTTACTCCTTGGAAGGAAAGTTATGACCAACCTAGATAGCATATTCAAAAAGAGAGGCATTACTTTGCCAACAAAGGTCCATCTAGTCAAGGCTATGGTTTTTCCAGTGGTCATGTATGGATGAGAGAGTTGGACAGTGAAGAAAGCTGAGTGCCAAAGAATTGATGCTTTTGAACTGTGCTGTTGGAGAAGACTCTCGAGAGTCCCTTGGACTGCAAGGAGATCCAACCAGTCCATTCTAAAGATCAGTCCTGGATGTTCATCAGAAGGACTGATGTTGAAGCTGCAACTCCAATACTTTGGCTACCTGATGTGAAGAGTTGACTCAATAGAAAAGACCCTGATGCTGGGAGGGATTGGGGGCCAGAGGAGAAGGAGACGACAGAGGATGAGATGGCTGGATCATATCACCGACTCAAAAGACATGAGTCTGAGTGAACTCCGGGAGTTGGTGATGGACAGGGAGGGCTGGCATGCTGCAATTCATGGGGTCGCGAAGAGTCGGACAAGACTGAGCCACTGAACTGAACTGAACTGAACTGAATATAGTTAGAGCTTCAGATTGCTGCAGGTTGGTTCAACTAGCATTTTTACCATGTATCTGGTATACTGTACATGTTCACAAAAGATGACAATTACATTAGGTTGGTGTAGAAGTAATTGTGGTTTTGCACTGGTGAACTTTGCTCTTTGATGTTAGAATATATTCTTAAATACATGTGGTTAAATTATGTGTTACACATCATTTTAATTTACATTTCTCAGTTTGCTTTTTGCTAATGATTTACCACTTGCTGTTTATTTTATATTTATTTTAGACTAGGGAAGTGATGTTAGACAAAAATCAAATTTGAGCGATTTTCATATTTGAGTTCAAAATGGGCCTTAAAGCAGTGAAGACAAATTGCAACATCAACAATTCATTTGGCCCAGGAACTGCTAGAATTTTTAGTGCAGTGGTGGTCCAAGAAGTTTGCAAAGGAGACAAGAGCCTTGACGATGAGGAGTATAGTGACCAGCCATTGGAAGTTGACAACAACTAACTGAGAGGATCATCAAAGCTGATTCTTTTAAAACTACATGAGAAGTTGCCAAAGAACTCATTGTATAGTACTTTAGCATTTGAAGCAAATTGGAAAGGTGAAAAAACTTGGTAAGTGGGTGCCTGATGAAAGCGAATATCGCTCAGTCATGTCTGACTCTTCGTGACCCCACGGACTATACATTTCATGGAATTCTTCAGGGCAGAATGCTGGAGTGGGTCACCATGCCCTCCTCCAGGGGATCTTCCCGACCCAGGGATGGAACCCAGGTCTCACACATTGCAGGTGGCTTCTTAGCCAGCTGAGCCCCCAGGGAAGCCCAGGGCACCTGATGAGCTGACTGAAAATCAAAACATTTTCATTTTGAAGTGTCATCTTCTCTTATTTTATGCAACAAAATAGACAATTTCTTGATCAGATTGTGATGTGCGATGAAAAATGCATTTTATCCAATGACTGGCAATGACCAACTCAGTAGCTGAACTGAAAAGATGCTCCAAGTTCAGTTCAGTTCAGTTCAGTTGCTCAGTCATGTCCGACTCTTTGCGACCCCATGAATTGCAGCACGCCAGGCCTCCCTGTCCATCACCAACCCCCAGAGTTCACTCAGACTCACGTCCATCGAGTCAGTGATACCACCCAGCCATCTCATCCTCAGTCGTCCCCTTCTCCTCCTGCCCCCAATCCTTCCCAGCATCAGAGTCTTTTCCAAGGAGTCAACTCTTTGCATGAGGTGGCCAAAGTACTGGAGTTTCAGCTTTAGCATCATTCCTTCCAAAGAAATCCCAGGGCTGATCTCCTTCAGAATAAGCACTTCCCAAAGCCAAACTTTACCAAAAAATGGTTATGGTCAACATTTGATGGTCTGCTACTGGCCCGATACACCACAGCTTTCTGAATCCCAGCGAAACCATCACATCTGAGAAGCAGGCTCAGCAAATCAATGAGATATACTGAAAACTGCAATGCCTGCAGCTGGCATTGGTTAACAGAAAGAGCCAAATTCTTCTCTGCAACAATGCCTGACCACACATCGCACAACCAATGCTTCAAAAGTTGAACAAATTGGGCTATGAAGTTTTGCCTCTGCTGTATTCACCTGACCTCTAGCCAACCAACTGCCAAGATTCTTCAAGCATCTTGACAACTTTTTCGCAGAGAAAAAAACTTACACAACCGGCAAGAAGCACAAAATCCTTTTCAAGAGTTTGTCAAATCCCAAAGTATAGATTTTTAGGCTCTAGGTATAAATGAATTTATTTCTCATTGGTCAAAATGTTTTGATTGTAATGGTTCCTATTTTGATTAATAAAGATGGTTTTGAGCCTAAGTATAATGATTTAAGATTCACAGGCTGAAACTATAATTATGCTTGCACCAACCTAATAAATACATGCATTGTTTATGTTTTTCTGATGGCCACACACACATACAGAGCAATTTCGATGATTCTGTCTCATAAAGATATTTAACATTTGTGGCTAACTGCCCTGGTTATCTTCCTCCTGAGAGAGTTGTTCCCCAGCCCCACAAATCCACTGTGTCTTCCTGCCTCCCTGCCTTCACTCAGTCATTGCCACCCGCTAAAATTGTATGTACTTTTAGAGCACAGACAAAATGATATGTCACCTATGAAGACCTTCATGAGAATTTACCACTCCATTTTTCTCCTCCTCCTAGATGATTCTTTTTCTATTTTATTCTGCCTTAGTTCCAACGGTGCTTATCACGGGATTAGTAATTGCCTATAGTGTCTGCTGCTGCTGCTACTGCTAAGTCACTTCAGTCGGGTCTGACTCTGTGCTCCCGCACAGATGGCAGCCCACCAGGCTCCACCATCCCTGGGATTCTCAATGGCAACCCACTCCAGTACTCTTGCCTGGAAACTCCCATGGATGGAGGAGCCTGGTAGGCTGCAGTCCATGGGGTCGCGAAGAGTCGGGCACGACTGAGTGACTTCACTTTCACTTTTCACTTTCATGCATTGGAGAAGGAAATGGCAACCCACTCCAGAATTCTTGCCTGGAGAATCCCAGGGAGAGAGGAGCCTGGTGGGCTGCCATCTATGGGGTCACACAGAGTTGGACACGACTGAAGCGACTTAGCAGTAGCATAGTGTCTAGGATAGAGCTCAACACATACTTATTTCCTCTCCACTCCCACCCAAGAGAGAGTTCTGATTTTTTAAGTTAATAAAAGGACAAATTGGGCCAGGGTTAGGAGCGAAGGTAGGGGGTGGGGTTGAATGCCTACCATGTTCTAGGCACAGTGCAAGATACCAGGGCTAAACAAAGATGAGTAAGACAATGCCCCTGATTCCAGGGAAATGATAGTCATGTGTCAAACTGCTAAGGTAATTGACATAACAGAATCTAAAAGCAGATCAAAAGCCTGCACACATAGTATTCTATGGTAACCAGGTCAGAGGCACCCACGAGGAGCACCTACACCAGACCAAGGCTATCAAACTGCAAGAGAATCTCAAACAACACTGAAACAGTGAGCTTGGAACAAGGGAGGGAAAGTGGATGAAAAACATTGCAACATTCCAAGCACAGTGAACCAAGGACAGAGAGGCAAGGCAGATTTAAAGGAGTGTTTGAAAAACTGAAAGCTCATTGCAAAGGAGGCCTGGTGACTTAATGTCATCTCAATACAAAAGAAGCACAGAACTCACTATGCTCTGATTATCATTGACCTATAGGGTGTGTGCGTCTGCATATGTGTGTAGGGCAATGGGGGACATGCTTCCTGATGATTCTGCGTTTAAAGTACAAGTCCACCGGAGAGCGGTAGGGCCAAAAGTTCATTAAGGATATTTTGTTAAACCACAAAGACAGTCTATCGGAAAGATTTCTGTCAGGCATCTGCCATCTCTAGTAACTTTCTGGAATGGTTACAAAAATGCATATCCAAGTCATAAAGATTTAACTAAATATTCTCTTGCCATTTATAGTAATGATACCAAATGACAAGTTCAAATTACTTGTTGTGATTACTCTTCATCTGGGCAAAACACATGTTGCAACGTATTCACAGGATGCAATTACATTGACTGCAATGACATAGAATGGCAACACTGGAAAGAGAGCTAATCACATACAATACACACACTGTTTAGATTTTTTTTCCAATTTTTTTTTTTTTGTATTGCAATCTGTTCACCATTTGGACTAATCATTAACTCTCTGTCTTTTTTTTTCTGTAATGTGGAAAGTATCGGCTGAATTAGATAAGCACCAAAAGAATGTTAATACAATGAACATAATGTATGCTCTATATTCTCAAATTTAGATGATAATTTAAGAAAGACAATGACTGTACCATGTTCATGAGATATATTATCAGAAAACTTGTAGATTTTGATTTTATGATGATCATAGAGGAAGAAAACCTACTGTAAAGACAAACAATAGATGTTTTCAAAGATATTCTTCATGCAAAGTCTTAACAATTCTATCCTGGGTACTTTATTTAACAAATAGTTTGAGATATTACATTTTTTGTGTCAATAAAAGAACATGGCGAACCACATTTAAAATATTCTATAAGCTTTTGTTTCCTCTTTTTGGCCTCCCTAATTCTTCCTTTTCTTCTCAACTTACTGCCTCTTTGGGGATAGCTCATCTACTGTAGCTTTAATTTCCAATCTTAATTTCTAAACTATACCCCTTTTTTCAGCACAATGCCTACACCTTTGACCACTAAGTAGACTTTCTACCTGCATGTCTTCAAAGTCATTATGGGAAATTTAGAATTCATCACTCACCCTTCTCTCTCCTCTCCATCTTAAATTTCGCACACTGATGAATGTTCTCAATCATACTTACTGCATTTCTATCCAATTCAGAAACTTCTTAGTAATGCCTGAATTCTCTGTCCTATCTGCACCATATAGGACACAAATATTGTTAGTGATGCTTTGTGTTTATTATCTTTTTCCACTTTCTGTTTTTTATGGCCTGAATTCAGGTCTCAATTCAGATCTTTATCATAGTTTCTCATCAACCACATTCTAAGGTTAGAAAACTAGCAGTCATATTAGATACCTCCCATTCTCTTCTCTATCATGTGCAATCTGTAAACAAATATGGTG
Organism: Ovis canadensis; assembly: GCF_042477335.2. NCBI lineage: Eukaryota > Metazoa > Chordata > Mammalia > Artiodactyla > Bovidae > Ovis > Ovis canadensis. The sequence continues at coordinate 31,259,544 of NC_091265.1, read as the reverse complement.
ACCTATTAAATATCCCTAGTATCATTCATGTCTACTTCTTTAATACAAGTTCTTATTGCCTGTCACATACTATTGCAATGAATGCTAACTGGTCTTTCTACCTTCACCCATAAACTCTCCTGCCAACTTGCTAAAGTAAGAACTGGATTGTATAGGGACACAGTTCTTTTTTTTTTTTTTTTTAAATGATCCCAAATAGATAAGAACTGTGTTCTTTCAAAATTCAAAGAAATTATCTAGGGAAAATGACCTGGGACTCTGCATTAGTATTTTTCAAAAAAGGTCCTTGAGTAATTTCTGTGTCTAGTCTTGACAGAGAAATAGTATCACTATTAAGAAAAATTCACTTCAATGATAAAAAGGTCAGTTCATCAAGGGACATGCAAAAATGTGTAAGTACCTTAAAATAGAACTTAAAAAGTCATGAAACAGTGGCAAAATCTGGAAAAAGTACATAGAGTCACATAATTATAACTGGGAACTTTAAAAAATTCTCTTTTAGTAATTGATATAACTAGTAGCATCCAAAATTCAGTAAAATTAGAGAAAATTTGAACCAAAACACCATCATTGAACAGTATTTGGTGACGCTTATTTTTATAGAACATTTTATTCAATAATAGCAAATATGTGCTATTTTTTTTTCCAAGAACACATGAATCATTAACCAAAAGAGGTCATATGCTAATGAACAGCTTACTTAAAGGACTGAGTTGACATAGAATATGTTCTCTGATCACAACAAAATTAAATAAAAAATCAAGACCAAAAGACATTTTATAAAACTACTATTATTCACAAATAACGCAGCATATTTCTAAATATCCTACGGTACAAGAAAGAAATCACAATGGAAATTAGAAAATATTCTCAATGCAATGGAAATGAAACAACCTATCAAAATTTGTGGCATTCAATTAAAGCAAGGTTTATTTGAAACGTTGCTTCTACTAAAATCACAGAAAGGTGTCAAATCAAAGAAATAAACTTCATTGGAAAATATAGAAGAATAGATCCATTTAAACCCAAAATAAGCACACAGAAGTAAAATCAGTACCCAGAAATCAACAAGTAGAACATGGAAACTCAATAGTAAAGCAAATATATCTGGAAAATATCTATAAATTGAAAGAAGAATAATAAGTAAAGTGGCCAACACAAACAGAGAAAACACAAATAACCAATATCAAGAATGAAAAAAAGATATTGCTGCTGGATTTACCAGGATATTGAAGAGATATCAAGGTATTTTTTAATCAAATTTATGCCAATAATTTTAAAAAAATCTTAGAAGAAATAAAGCTTTCTTGAAAGATACAACTTGCCAAAATTGACATATAAACAAACAGTAAACTAAAGCAGCATGGTTTTAAGTTAAAATAAATCAAGTTATAATTAAACTATTCTCCAGAAAGAAAACTGCAAGTAATTTCAAAGGTGAATTTCATCATATATTTAAGGAAGAAAAATACCAACAAGTTTACTCAAACGTTTCAGAAAATAAAGGAATAGTTTGCCAACTCTATTCCTGAGTCAGTACCACACTGATATCAACATTCAAAGATAGACAGGCACATAGATGTACCTATCTATGTCCAAAGAATGACATTCTTCATAAACATAGGTGAAAAAAAATCTTTGAAAAATAATTAACATATGAAATCCAGATCATGGAATTAGTAAACAAGGATAATAAAATAGCTATTTTAAATACAAATATCCAAGAAGGTAGAGGAAAGCTAGAGCATGATGAGAGAAAGGCAAGATATTAAACAAGGACTCAAACTTTCCAGAAAAGAAATATCTCAAATGAAAAATTCATTGGATAGCTAGATGGCATAAACTTCCAATCTAATAATGTAGAAAAACCCAGTGACATAGCAATAGAAATATTCTACCCTGAAGTACAAAATTAGAAACAAAAATCATTAAAATAAAGTTAACAGAAAACAGGTACATTGTGGGGCAATACTGACTAAACTCATACATGGAGTCCCAGAAGGAAAGAGAAGGGTGGACAGAAAAGGAGCTGTCAAAATTCAACTTTTATTCCTTTTAAAATTCTTGGTAAACTAGAATTTGAAACAAAATTTCTTAATCTGATAATGGGCATTTCTAATAATCTCATAATAACACTATATGTAATAGTGACAGTATGAATACGTTCTCGTATGATTTCTTATCCAAATTTCTATTTAAATTAATAGATTCCAAGCCAGTACAATACAGTAAGAAAAATAAAGCCATGAGAAATTTAAATATCTGCAGATGATATGACTAGGCAAATAGAAATTGGTAAGAAATCTACCAAAAATACTCATTTGAGGAGTAGTATGTAAATTTAGCAATATCACAGAATAACAGGCTAATTTACAAAGATCAGCTGAATGCCTATAAGTGACTAAGAGCAAAATTGAAAACAATTATTATTTTAAAATAGCATTATCAAAAACTACTTAGAAATCAATTTACCAAAATATATGAAAACTTTACAACATGCCTACTATATTCTGTTCAGATAAATGTTAAAAGACTGAAATATATCACAAGTGTATCATGTTTATAAACTACCTTAATAAGATTGCATAATGACGATGCCACTTATTTCTAATTTGAGCTGTATCTATAGCTGTGTCTATTTATGTAATATCAAAATGTCAGCAGGAAATCTTATAATGGTCAACAATAGATTCTAAAATTTATATGCAAAAGATCTAAAGTTTTTTAAATCATATATTTTTAAATGTTAAAAAATAATTATATTAGTTCTTTGTTAAACTAATAATGCTAATTTCTAAGCATTATATTTATCAAGGCACTGGAGAGATTGGCAGAAAGAATCAAATCAATCAACAGAACTAAAGACTATAGATAAGCAACACTTATACAGATAATTCATTTCCTACAAAGTCATCAAAGCAGATCAATGAGGTAAAGGAAAATCTTTTCCACAAATGGCACTAGTACTTGAAATGGGCATCCACAGAAGATGGACAAAGATAATTTTGACATTTACCTCATAGCACACACAAAAATATTCTGAGATTAATCACATGCTTAAACATAAAAGCTTAAATTCTAGAAAAATGCATAAGAGAATATCTCTGCAACCCAGGGATATGCAAATATTTTAGATTAAAACATTAAACACTAACCATTAAAAATAAATGTATATATTAGTCTTTATCAAAATTAAAACTTTTATCATAAGGCACTGTAAAGTAGGTAACTCATAAACCGAGAAACTATTCACAGAACGCATTTTATAAAGGACTTGTATCTATCATATATAAAGAACTCCTACAACTAAGTTATAAAAAATGTCAAACAATCCAATTAAAATGGACAAAACATTTGTACAAATCAATAAGCCATATAAATGGTCAATAAGCACAGGAAGAAATATGAAACATTACTAATCTTTAGGGAATGTAAATGAAAACCAAAAGATACCACTACCTATCTGTTAGAATGGTAAACATTTTTTTAAGTAAACACCAATGCTCAGAAAACATTTTTTCTAGTTTGCTAGTAAAAGTGTGGAAGTTATATCAGTTTGAAAAATATACTTAGTCCTGGGCTTCTGAAGTGGCAACCCTAAATATTTATACAAAAGAAATTAAGATATTGACTGAGATGTATATGAGTGCACTGAAATTTTCATGCAACACACATCAGCTCTGTACCATTTTTTGTCAAACAGAAGGGGATAAGTTGGAAGCACTGACATTTTATTTTCCTAGGCTCCAAAATCACTGCAGATGGTGACTGTAGCCATGAAATTAAAAGACACTTGCTCCATGGAAGGAAAGCTATGACAAATCCAGACAACATATTAAAAAGCAGAGGCATCACTTTGCTGACAAAGGTACAAATAGTTATGGGTTTTCCAGTAGGCATGTACAGATGTGAAAGTTGGACTGTGATCACTGAACACCAAAGAATTGCTGCTTTTGAATCATAGTACTGAAGAAGACTCTTTAGAGTCCCTAGGGCCGCAAATAGATCAAACTAGTCAATCCTAAAGAAAATTAACCCTAAAGATACATTGGAAGGACTGAAGCTGAAGCTCCAATACTTTGTCCACCTGATGTAAAGAGTAACTCATTGAAAACGACCTTGATGCTGGGAAAGATTGAAGGCAAAAGGAGAAGGGGCAGCAGAGGAAGAGATGATTAAATAGCACCACCAACTCAGTGGACATGAACTTGAACAAACTCTGGGAGACTGGAAGAAAGAGGAGCCTTGCATCCTGCAGTAGTCCATGGGGTTGCTAAAAGTTTGAACATGACTTAGTGACTGCCAAACAATAATAGTTCTTAAAATGCATTGTTAAAACCTCCCTTCTAAATAAAACTTTGGCGTTGGGCTTCCCCAGTGATTCAGGGATATAGAGACCATCTGCAGTGCAGCAGCCACAGGAGATGAGGGTTCAATCCCTGGGTTGGGAAGATCCCCTGGAGGAGACAATGGCAACCCACTCCAGGATTCTTGCCTGAAGAATCCCATGGGCAGAGGAGCCTGGTGGGCTATAGTCCATGGGGTTGCAAAGAGTCAGACATGAGTGAAGCAACTTAGAATCAGGAGTAGCAACAGCTGTCCTTGTCTTGTCTAACTGTGATGGCTATGCATGTATCCTATCCAAGTGATTTATCCGAATGAGTTTATCTAATTATTTGATCACCACTCTAGTTTAATTACAAGTCAGAAAGTGCCAAGAAATTAGGCTAAAGTCAAGGATTCCTGGCTTGATAGACTGTTGACTTCTATCTAATGAACTCTGTATTACACTTAAAGAAGGAAGAAATATTCTTAATTCTGTAAGAGCTAGTCATTTATCTGCTATTTCCAAGTAAGAGTGGACACCATAAGGAAGAATAGGAAATTCCCATATCTTCAGAGATATTGTTGAGATACTATCCATCGTGTACAGAAATATACTATAAAATTGCCCTGTTTGGCTCGACGTACACAGAAACACACCAACACACACACAGACACTTGAGTTTTATTAGTCATTCTTCCCAGCATCCATTCCACTCCAAACGTTTTGACTAATTGTCATAGTAGTGTCCAATCTTATTGCCAGTGATTGTTTAGAAACTGGCATACATCCCAATCCTGGTATAAGATATTTTATAAATTCTACTAGGGCTTGTGGAAAAAGAGTCATTATTCCTTAGACGGAGATACAGAAAGAGGCATGCATACATTACATTTGGACGTGCATCAATCATCTTAGCATAGGGAACATAAAACTTACAATAAACAGGAAGAAAGGAGAGGTGGAAAGAACCTTGGACCTTAAAAGTATTGTTGCACGATGCATTGTGTTAAGATCAGCACTCCTTCTATCCCTGGTCTTGCAGTTCTGTAGCTGAGGTGATTAATTTTCTTATCTTCTAAGCTTGTTTAAGTCAGGTTTTCTTGTTACTTAAAACTGAAGGCATTGTAAGAGATACACTAACACAGAGACACAACAGTTTAGACAGTAGCTACATTCTGAATTGGTGGGCTTTTGCAAGCCAGCACAATGTCTCAGACTTCATGTACCTGACCTTTTCCTTTCCTTTTCTTACTGTCGAAGGGCAGAGTGGTGCAACAAAAAAGGATAGGAGTTTTGAATGACAAAAATTTGTGCTGGGCTTGGTGTTGTCATAAACTGACTTGTATGACCTTGGAAAATAACCATGCCGAATCTCAGCTGTTCCTTTTGGAAACTTTTGTGGAACTTCCATAGAGATTAATGGCGTAGTACATGTAAGGTATTTACACAAGCTCTGGCAAACATAAGGTATTTAAAGTGAATTGGCTGCTATTAACATAAGGAGGAAAATCACATCAATGTTCTGGCAGCTGACTCATCAATTGGGCTTTAAATAAAATAGCATATTTATAAGTTGGGATTGATCTGCTCATCTTTGTGGGCAGGAATAGAATACTTGACATAGTGGGTGGGGTTAGAAATAGCCAAGCAAGTAGAAGAATCAGATAGTAACAGCAATACTAACAAACACCGCCTTCCATATATGAGTACCTGAGCTGTGTATGAGCACTCACCTCACTAAACATACGAGAAAATCAGAAGCTCAAGTAGTAACGGAGTTCAGCCAAGATCACAGAGCAGAATCACATGTGGCAGAATCATCACTTACTTCAGGCACTCTGGCTGTAAACCCCTTGTTCAAAACTTAATCCAGGTTGCTGTTTGTGCATATTTTATTAGAGGCTAACCCTAGCCAACATGCTCACCAATGGGAAGCTTTCCCAACTACTCTCAGTATCATCAAGAAAATTGTCCTTCCATAAAGATAACTTAAGCTAAATGAAACAGTGTGTGTGTGCTATGTAAAAAAGGCGATAACTTAGTCCCTAGTGGCTCAGACGGTAAAGCGTCTGTCTACAATGCAGGAGACCCGGGTTCGATCCCTGGGTTGGGAAGATCCCCTGGAGAAGGAAATGGCAGCCTACTCCAGTATTCTTGCCTGGAAAATCCCATGGACCGCAGAGCCTGGTAGGTTACTGTCCACGGGGTCGCAAAGAGTCGGACACGACTGAGCGACTTCACTCACTCACTCAATAAAATATACATGGAAGAAAAGACTTCCCACCTGATCTCAGATGACTAGAAATACACAACTGGTAGCCATTTAAGGTTTTACTCTTCCAGAACAGCATCTGTGCCTGCGTGTGTGTGTGTGCTGAGTCACTTCAGCCGTGTTAGACTCCTTTGCAACCCTATGGACAGTAGCCTGCCAGGCTCCTCTGTCCATGGGATTCTTCAGGCAAGATTACTGGAGTGGGTTGCCATGCTCTCCTCCAGGGGATCTTTCCAAGCCAGAGATCGAACCTGCATCTCGTCTATCTCCTGCATTGGCAGGTGGGTTCTTTACCACTAGGGCCAACTGGGAAGCCCAGAACAACCTCTGCTGACACTTACAAATATTGAAATAAAGGTCACTTCTTTTCTCCTAAGCTCCGTGTGTGTGCAGGTGAGCACTTAGGTTACCCTGTGTTCTCACAGACATATAGGCATTCATTTACCAAAACAAAGTTGGGCAAGTGTCAGTCTTTTCAGGTCTGATGTGAAATTTATTGGTCACATTTCCATATCCATAAAAATAGAACACATCATATGATTATGTATTATGAGTCTATATCAGTTAAAGAAACAGCAAGAAGACCTTCAATCAGAGTGTACACTGGGGAGGTGCATTTTAGTATCAAGGAGGCATTATTATTAAGCTCTAGAGTTTGTCAGCGTCAGTTCTTTCACTAAAGAACTCTTTTGCTCAGCTGTTGCTGAATTGAGAGCCTTCTAATCACAAAGGCATTCTAAGATAGTCACAGAGGGCTTATTCGTCTTAAACTTTTCCTCAGGGGAAAGAAAATGAACTCCCGTTGACCCTTTTAATCACTTGGGTCAAATCAGAACTATTGTCAAAGTGGCTTCGAGTCTTCATTATATTTAAAATGTATGCCAGAGAAGAAACTTTAAGCTTCCAATAATCAGACCTTGTTATAGATTTTCCCTAACAAATGTTCAACCAGAGAGAATGATTGGGGATTGATCCCCACCATTGAGGATCATGATATAGGATTCAATGGTGGGCTTTAACTGCCTTCTTTAATACATCATATGCTTTAACTCTTGGTTGTGATAAAATTGAAACAAACCTTTTTAATCTGATTTCAGAAGGCAGAGTTCATTAATTCCCTAGCCTGCTTACTCTAGAAATTTCACTTGGGTGTATTTCTTGCACTGGTAAAATTCACTCATTCATTCATTCATTCAGTCATAAGAGCCAGTTAGGAATCATACATATAGGTGCTTAGTCCATTAATTAAAAGTTAGAAAAAAGAATTTTAGAAAGTTGGGGATTTGGCTCAGAGACAGAATGTGAGTTGCAATGACTTCCTATTAAGCACATTCATTCTGTTCTTCCCAAGAATAGAAAGACCACATCAAGATAGCTACTATTACATAAAACTTCTATTCACAGGTAAAAATGTTCACATAAAGTTTCTCCTTTCCTTTCGAACTGTGTGCGTGTGTGTACGAATGTGCACTTGGTTTCCAAGCACTAACAGGAATGTGACTGCTTTCATTACTCAAAGCACTAAACAGAGTACTTCAGATGAAATAAACACTTGAAGAAGGAGTGGGGGAAAAAAAAAAAACAAACACCTCTCTGTATTAAAGAAGATGCTATCTGCTGCAGGGCAGACAACAGTGACTGCAATAAATATTATCTACCTTGGCATCTCTCCCTGTCTTTCCTCTTTCCATCTACTTCTTCTACCCATCTTTATTGCCATTTCTTTCTTTGGACTTGGTTTATGTTCTGGATGTGGTTAAGCAAGAAAGTGTTAGTTGCTCAGTCGTGCCTGACTCTTTGCAACACCATGGACTGCAGCACACCAGGCTCCTGTCTCCATGAGATTTTCCAGGCAAGGATCCTGGAGTGGGTTGCCATTTCCTTCTCCAGGGGATCTTCCCGACCCAGGGATCGAACCCGGGTCTCCTGCACTGCAAGTGGATTCTTTACTGACTGAGCTACAAGGTTAAAGAGACAAAAAATGAAAAACAAAAAAAATCTCTTCTCTAATCCCTGAAAGGAGATGCACATTAGCACCTCTGGCTTTTCTGGCATGTCCCTGAACTCTTTAGGAGCGCTCCCATTATGCTTTTAAGTGGAATGAGTGTGGCAAGAAAGGAAATAGTATAAAGCCTTAATCATCTGACTGGTTTATTCAACTCACAACCAAGTCCTGTGCTAGAAAGTGAAGGCCCAGGAATTAGATGTGGTCCCAGTACTCATGAAACTCAGCCTGAAGAAGGATACAGATATAAAAATGAACACAAACATTTTAAGAGTGGTCATTTTGTGCTAAACTCTAAGCACTTTGAAGGGTTAGTTGAAGTGTTAGTTGCTCAGTCGTGTCTGACTCTTTGCAACCCCATGGTCTGGGGCTCCTCTGTCCATGGAATTCTCCAGGAAAGGATACTGGAGTGCATTGCCATTCCCTTCACCAGGGGATCTTCCAGACTCAGGGATCAAGCCCAGGTCTCCCTCATTGCAGGCAGACTCTTTACTGTCCGAGCCACTAAGAAAGCTCATTAAAAATATGGAACACTTCATTAATTTGCACATCATTCTTACACAGGCGTCATGCTAATCTTATGTCCTTTCAGTGTTAGTATATGTGTTGGTAAAGTGATATAAGCACTTTTTATACTTTAAAATCATTTATTCTTAATGTATGGATGTGAGAGTTGGACTATAAAGAAAGCTGAGCACCGAAGATTTGATGCTTTTGAACTGTAGTGTTGGAGAAGACTGTTGAGAGTCCCTTGAACTGCAAGGAGATCCAACCAGTCCATCCTAAGGGAGATCAGTCCTGCGTGTTCATGGGAAGGACTGATGTTGAAGCTGAAAGTCCAATACTTTGGCCACCTAATGCGAAGAGGTGACTCATTGGAAAAGACCCTGATGCTGGGAAAGATTGAGGGCAGGAAGAGAAGGGGACGATGGAGGATGAGATGGTTGGATGGCATCACCAACTCAATGGACATGGGTTTGGGTAGACTCCAAGAATTAGTGATGGACAGGGAGGCCTGGCGTGCTGCGGTTCATGGGGTTGCAAAGAGTCAGACATGACTGAGCGACTGAACTGAATTGACTGACTCTTAATGTCAGTCTGAAGAGTTAGTGATACTACCATCCTCATGATACAAGAGAAAAGTAAGAGAGACAAGAGGTGCATGGAGTTCAAATCACTGAAATAACTCTAAAGGCCACAAGATCAGTAAGGGAGGCAGCTATGATTTAAACCAAGGGACTCTTGCCCCAAGCTAGAGTGTCATATCACCTCTTTGTATATTGGCAGAAAACCTGGATGTTTCTGCCAATTGTCCCCATTGCAAACACGCACACACACACACACACACACACACACAAAATGTTAAGCTTCTCTTTCAGCTCACCATACTGGAGCTTTTTCAAAACCACTTTGATGAAGTGTGAAAAGTGAAAGTTTCCTTGGTCCTATTCATGGAATTCTCCAGGCAAGAATACTGGAATGGGTTGCCATTCCTTTCTCCAGGGGAGCTTCCCGATCCAGGGATGGAAACCAGGTCTTCTGCATTGCAGGTGGACTCGTTACTGACTGAGCCACCACAGAAAACCCATCTTGTGAGGGGTTTTAACTGTGCAGGTCAATACAGTTTCTTCTTTCAGGTAGATGCATATAATTCAGCTTAACACATTGCTATTGAATAAGCATCAGGTGTAAAAACATCAAGAGTTAATTTTTGCTTGTTTTGCTTGTTTTGGGAAAAGTGAAAATACTAATAAAGTGAAACCTAAACATATAATCCAAGGTGGGACCTGGTATATACAAAAGGGACTTCAATACTGAAATAAATAATGTGCTTTATAAGCAAAATTGACTATCCAGTAGCCAATTTTACTTTGCATTTCCCTCAGTTTTAGAGCATTACTACTAATAAGATAGATTGAGGCTCCAGTTTTATAAAATGGGAAATGGAGAAATGATACAAATTTTCTCGTTACTAATACCTGAGGCCTGGCATGGTTATAATTCCACTGGGCTTGGAGTTAGGTGCTTTGGGTGCAAATTTGGGGCAAAGTTATTTAATATCCTTAAACCTCCATTTTATTGTCTGCAAAATGAAAAGAAGATAACAAGGCTTACCTATCAACTTACCTATAAAACTATTATAAATAGCAGCATGTGTTAATGTAAATAAAAGCAACAATGAAAACAACTTTCATAAGCTAGTGCATGATCCACAGGGATGGTTGAGTTCAGTTCAGTTCAGTTCAGTCCTCAGTCGTGTCTGACTCTTTGCAACCCCATGGACTGCAGCACGCCGGGCCTCCCTGTCCATCACCAACTCCCGGAGTTTGCTCAGACTCATAGGGATGGTGTTATATATGATAAACTCCTTAAGAATATTGACTAAGATTCATGTGTTGACACAGCACGATACTTAATGCTTTCAAGACATTTAGTAAATATCAGATTAACTAACCATCTGAGTTTCTTTAATAGATATGTGAATAACTGAACATGTAAACAATAAATAATGTTCATAAACTTTTATTTTTATGAACTGTTCCTTACTCATCTTCCAAAGAAAGCTGAAGAGCTATTTAAGTAAGAAAGTCAGTGTTTACTTTCTTACTGTGAAAATCAAAAGTGCTATGTTTTTTCAATTTTCTATATATTTAACATTGACTTAAAAAATAATTATGTTACATCGAAGCTCATCTCCCCAGTCTCATAAAATATCTTAACTGTTAGCCCTATTTGAAACTGATTTTCTAATTCTGCATAATATGTCTGCCCTTCAAAAATGGTTGTTTAATAGTAGCAAAGAAAAGGAAAGCAATTCTGAAAAAGGAAAAACAGTGCTAAAGGAGTGACAAGAAACTGCAAGATTTGTATTCAGTGTTAACAGACATACACATACATTTACATTGTTCTTTCACTTAATTTGTTCTTTCATTTGAAGCTTTCTTGAGATGTTCATCTTCTTTGCAAAGGAAAGTCCAATGATCTGACAAAATGCTATGACCTGATATGCCTGCCCTGTAGAAATATTTAAAATGAAAGTCTCGGTTTGAGTGCCAAGTTCTGGACTAGGAGCCATAAGAATGGATATATGACTCATTTCTTGCAAGGATTCATAAAGGGATCTTAACCAGTTACTTCTCTCTGGACCATGTGTAAAATAGGCCCATCTGTAAAACCTTAGGCATGGCTGGGTGAAGGTTAAGGTGCTGAGGTCCTTTGGAGCTTTAGCTCGCTAATCTCCGAATATATAAATATATCTCTAGTGTCAGGGAGCCACCATGGGCTTCCCTGGTGGCTCAGACAGTAAAGAATTTGCCTGCAATGCAGGAGACCTGAGTTCCGTCCCTGGATTGGGAAGAGCCCCTGGAGGAGGAAACGGCAACCCACTCCATTATTCTTGCCTGGAGAGTTCGATGGACAGAGGAACTTTGTGGGCTACAGTTCATGAGGTCACAAAGAGTTTGACAAAACTGAGCGAAGAACACTGTACACTATACTATATAGAGTGCTCGTGCTCAGTCACTTCAGCCGTGTCCGACTCTCTGCAACCCCATGGACTGCAGCCCACCAGGCTCCCCTGTCCACAGGATTTTCCAGGCACGAGTACTGGACTGGGTTGCCATTGACTTTTCCATGCTATATAGAGTATATCTATCTATATTTACTTCTATGTCTATATAACCTTTATCTATAGAATCTATCTATATTTACAGAATATATATCCATATTTATCAAATCTATCAATCTATCCCTCCCTCCTTCCTTCCCAGTTTGGTACATTTCCCTAAAGAGAAGACAGAAGTTCTGAGTATCATAGAAGAGTGCCATGGGGATTGAAGACTCTGTCTACTGATTAATAACTTTAAAAATTGCTAAAAGATCAAATTGGAATTCAAATTTGGGCTGCTTGTCTCCAAAGTCTGCTCCCTTAATCACTGTATACCACGCATCTGTGATAGAATGTGTCTGCTATATAAGATGCTGCTGCTGCTGCTGCTGAGTCACTTCAGTCGTATCCAACTCTGTGCGACCCCATAGACGGCAGCCCACCAGGCTCCACGGTCCCTGGAATTCTCCAGGCAAGAATACTGGAGTGGGTTGCCATTTCCTTCTCCAATGCATGAAAGTAAAAAGTGAAAGTGAAGTCACTCAGTCCTTAGCGACCCCATGGACTGCACCCTACCAGGCTCCTCTGTCCATGGGATTTGCCAGGCCAGAGTACTAGAGTGGGTTGCCATTGCCTTCTCAGCTATATAAGATAAAAACCCACAAATGATCTCTAGATTGAAAACAGAAGTTTAAAGATAGAACATGGTGAGCCCTGAAATGTCTGTGACCAGAGTCTGGTCTGAGAATGAGACTGAGAAGGTTCTGGAAGAGTAAAGGAAACATGGTTCTTCCTATACAGGACCTACTGTATCTTCTTGCTTCCCAGCAAGACACTGAAGACAAACTTGATGTTGAAAAGGACAGGACAAAGAGAATCCAATGAGCTAGAGCCAGACACCTGCTGTACTCACCAGCAGGTGTTTCTACCTCTATACTTCTCATAATTTACAAATAATAGGACAAAAATATCCTCATTACTTTAGCCACACTGAGTTTTCTGCTACTTGAAGCAAAAAAAGAAAAAAAAAGTCTCTTTAGAGGTAACACAGGAAAGGGTTTTAAAAAAGGAGTGTTCGACAGTATTAGATGTTTTAGAAAGAGGAACTATAATTTTGAAATGTCCCACGATATGGGTATAAACTTCTGATCTCTATCATTTGCCCAGCCAGCTCATGATGCATCTAGGAATCCCCTCATACATAGCATTAAATGCCCAGAGTACTAAGGGAAGGGATGTGAGGTAGCAGTGGAAGAATCACATAAACCTTGCCATTCAGCTCCTTGGAAGTTTATTCAGTTACATAGGATGACACCTGCAAATGATCGGCACGTTTATATGTGGTCAGTCTTGCATACTAAATCCAAAAAAAAGAAAATAGACTCTAGCTCTGAGGATTCTGTGTAATGAAGTTGAAGGACTCTATAATTAACTCTAGAGTAATTACCCTCACACCAAGCAAACCACTCTGGAGCTGGCAAGTGGCTTACCTGCCAAGAACCACGTTATAATAAGGTCGGAGGGAGCAATTTCCAACATTTTGCCCCTGGTGTAGGAACCTTTAATGGAGCCAAATGCCAGTCATCCACAGAGCGATGCAGAGAAGATCAAGGTAAGTGAAAAGTCTCCAAAGCTCTATTTTTAAGCACCAATTTCCAACTTTAGCCTTACTTGAGTATTATACGTATGCCATCCCACTGCATCATAAAATCAAAGAAGCTTAGAAATTCAAAAGATCTAAGAGGTCATGAGGACCAGCCTGTTTCCCAGTGTGAAGTTCCTTTCAACACACCCCTGATAGGCAACTGAATAATTTTTACTTAAATGCCTTCTGGGAGTCAATGGTGGGAAATCAAGAATACAGGCTTGCAGTCAAACAGATTCAGGTTAATGTTAATCTCTGACATTTATTATTTATAATCTACAAAAAAAACAAAAACAAAAACAAAAAAATTTGGGCATTAGCTTCCCTTTTTAAGATGGTTAAGACATAGTTTTATTCCACAACACTATTTTGGTAGCATAATTTGTTTTGAGAAAGAGAGTATTAGTTTTCTGTCTTTTTCTTTTGTTCTGAGACATTTAGAGTTTTTATGAATTGGTATTTGTTCCCCTGCAACACCTTCTCACTGATTCTCCTGTTCTCTTCCTGGACTTCATGGACTATGACTATTTTCTCCAAAGATTTCTTCTTCTAACCTCGGGGAAGATATTACCTGAATCCTGGCAGTAAGACTTTTGCCTTAAAATGAGCCTGAGATTTTAGTGCTTGTGAGAAAATTCTTTTCTAAGATTGTTTAATTATTTGTACTTGATGTAGTAGAAAGGTCAGTGATCTTTAGCAAAGGAATTTTAATAAATCTTTCGCCTTTAGCATCAAGTTCTCCAATGAGAGACGTTACGGTATTTTATGAATAAATACCTTCATTGATAAAAAATTATCTCATATGATTTCTGAACCCTTTATTTATTGTACATCTTTGTATACATAGAAGTCTATGAATGTTTCATACATATGGCTATCTGAATTAAATTCACATGTGTTTCAGATGTGTGCTCACTGAAAGTGAGGACATGATACCTAAAAGCTGTCATCTGAATGCTGTGCATCTATTAAAAGAGTTAACAGTATGATTAACTTCCCAAGTGGTTATATCACATGATTTCTTACAAGAATCTCTAGATTTTTTTTTATCGCTACCTGAGTCCTGAGTTGGAATTTGCATGTACTGACTTTATAATCTGAGATATGATCCTTAGCTTCTAAGGTCCTAATTTTCCACCATGAGCACAAAACTGAAACGATACCAACATGAGCAGAATTAAGTAGGGTAATGTACACAAAATTCTTTTTATTGCACAAAGAATAGAAGTTTGATAAGTATACTTTCCTTATGCTCCTCAACTTTCTTGTTTATTCCTAACTCTTTACGTGGAGGTATGAGTGAAACAATGGTAGATACTTGGTGGCTTAAGAGAGAAAGAGACCAAAATTAGGAGGGATCAACCATTTTAGCATCTCTAGCGATAACTGAAACACGGTATCCAGCATCTGCTGACAGCAGCTCTCAGATGAGTACAGGGACTTCAGGAATTCCTTTGGACCATTATAACACAACCATTAGTGTGTGAGAGGCGCACACATACAAACACACACCACCCTCCAGATCCTGACAACGTTTGTGTCAGTAAGCAGGTGGAACAGAAGCCAGCTTGTTGGTTGTTCAAAAAGGCTGGTTCAAAAAGGCTGTTTCAAAAAGGAACTGGCAGTTTCCTACTTCAAGATGATGGCTTCCTGAGCTTATGGATTGAATCCCCAAATCTTTACAACAAAGTTGGAAGGACTGTAAAGGCTTCTGAACAATTCTACACCTTCCAGTCTGTGTGAATAATGAGCAAGTTCACCCATTTTAACCATTCCTTCACTACTGGTTCCACTCTGCTAATAAGTGCCATCAAAAATAGTCAGCCTGACAAAATGACTTTCCTGTGGAGAAAGTCCTTTCTTCCCTATTTAATTAGCTGCACTTTAGGTATGGTGATTGGAGTGAGCTAGAAACATTATTTAAAACTCTAGGGAGGGCCAAACCATGGCCTGTTACAACAAACCAAACCCAGTCAAGTGAATCAATTTAAACCGAATAGACCGTATTCTGCTAAATGTACCTTAATTGGCAGAGAATGTATGGTGTCATTTTAAAATTGTATTTTAATGATCCTGGGGAGCAAAAACACTCATTTGAGCTTAAAATTTGTTCATCTACTGACTCAACAACTCTTTATTGAGTAGCTACTATTCTGGGCAATTTAGCTCAGTGAAATGCTATGGATGTCTGAGTTAGAGCGCTTAGATTTCCATTTTTACCACCTTCTAGAAAGTGTTCTTTTGTAACCCACTTAAAGCTAATATCTGTAAAGTGGAGATAATATTGATTTCACAGGGTTAATTACAATAAGAGATAATATGTAGCAATAATAGTTACTCAATAAATTTAGGAGAGTGTGTTGTTGTTGTTGATCTTAAAAATACTGGAAAAAAAAAATCTTAGGGATTTTCCCAAAGGAAATAGGCCTTGAAGTTTAGAAGTGTAAGTTAGCATAAATAAACTAAATACTACTAGAGGTTAACTGCAAAGTGATTGACATATAATGGACCTTGAAGGTGTTATGTATGCTCAAATTTCGGGTAAATAATCTTTTTACTTTTATTTTTTACTAAAATTCCAAGAAAAATTTTTAAATAATGAAACCATCTCCTTAATATCCAATTTGTCTAAAATATATTATTCTAGCACAGTTAAAACCTGTGCTAGAATAACCTTATTCCCACTACTTCCCTAGCAATCAGTGATGTCTAAATTGAGGAGGTTAAGAAATATCAGCATCTTACTGTTTATAAGCCTATGAAAATGAAACAATTATGGGAAATACTAGTAAATTATAGTATATCAACATGAAAGCATATTGTTCTGTCATTATAATAATCACTTTAAGATGATTGAGAAAAGCAGATTCTTGAAAACTAAACACACACACACACTCACAAGGCACCTTGTAGCAGGTACCACCCAGCAACTATTTTCACTTTGGTACCTTATCTGATTTTGTCTAGCCATCTTCCTGCATTATCTTTATAGGCAGCCAAATTCTAGATTGATTTTCTTGCTTTCTGGGTGTTTTTACTGAAAAGGATTGCTTTAGAAGTATGTATATGACATATTCTGAGCCCATACCAGGCCCTCCTCTGGCCCTACCTGCTCTGGACTGCTCCTGCTAAATCAGAGAGTGCTATTATCATGGTAGAGAAGGAACAGGGCCAGCTTGGGTCCTGGCCCTACCTCTAGCCAGGGCAGAGATTGCCATTGCATTGCACATGAACCATACACTGGGGAAGGAGCAAAGTCAGATCAGCTCCTTGCCTTGCCTCTTGCCAGAGTGAGAACCCAGAGCCATCTCAGAAGTACTGTTCAAAGCCCTCAGGCCCCACAAACTCCCAAGCAAAGGGAAGACTGCCATCACATCCAGGAGACACCCAACCCCCTCAGGGCCCCCCTCTAACACCTCAGGTCCCTCTCCCACTCGCTCATAAGGCAGCAATCACCATTAGCCCTAACCTGGCTCCAGCTCTAGCTCCTCTGACTCCATCCCCACCAAGGTGGCCACTGCCAACATATCCCCAGGAGAAGATGCAACACCCACTCACTTCAGAGCCAGGGCTCCCATCAAAGCCACTGGGTACATGGAGACCGCAAGGGATGCTCCCAAACGAGGACATATCCTCAGGAGAGGTGACTGCTTTGCTTAATTTCATATTGACAAAGAGAGAAAGTCAAACAAAATGACAAGAGAGAGAGTTATGTTTCAAATGAAAGAAAAAGAGAAAATATTAGAAAAAATTCTCACTGAAACAGAGGCAAATAATTTATCTGATAAGGAGTTCAAAGCAACAGCAATCAAAACGCTAAATGAACTTAGGAAAAGAAGAGTGAGAACATTGACAAAGTATTAGAAAGCATATTTTAAAAATTAGAGCTGAAGAATATAAGAACCAAAATTAAAAATAGGCTAGGAGGAATTAACAGCAGATGAGGTGATAGAGAAGAATGCGTGAGTCTAGGATACCACTCAGTCAGCACAACAACCACAACAAAACAAATAATAAAAAGCAAGGATCGTTGAAGGGACTTCTAGGACAACATCAAGTGTACAAATGTTTGCATCATGGGGGTTCCAGCAGGAGAAGCAAGGAAGGGATGGAGAACATATTTGAAGACACAATAGCTGAAGACCTCACTAAGTTGAGAGAGGAAGCAAAAGTCTGTGTTCAGAAAGCACAGATATTCCCAAAGAAGATGAACCCAAAGACCCACACCAAGGCACATCACAACTGAAAGGGCAAAAATTAAAGTACACAAATAATTTTAAAGGTAGCAAGAGCAAAAAAAAAAAAGCAAACAAAAAAAGTATACACAAGGGAACTCCTATAGAGCTATCAGAGTATTTTTTTCAGCAGACCCTTTGCAAGTCAGAAGGGAATGGTATATTTAAAGCGCTGAAACAAAGCACAACAGAAGAAAATCACAACCTACAAAATAGGATAATCTATCCAACAAAGGTATTGGTCACAGCTGAAGGAGAGAGAGATTTTTCTTAGACAAGTAGAAACTGAAAGAGTTCATCACTACTAAACTGAACCTATAAGAAATGTTAAAAGGTCTTCTTTAAGTGAAAAATACAAGACTGTAACAAGAAATAAGAAAATACAGGAAGGAAAAATATTTCAATGGTAAAGATAAACATATAGTAAAAACAGTGTGTTAACCATTTAAGCTAGTCCAAAGGTTAAAAAATAAAATAAAATCAACTGTAATTACAATGAATAGCTAAGGATAGACCTGAAGATATGAAACATGACATCAAAAACACAAAATGTGGTAGAAAGTAGCAAAAATGTAGATATTTAGAATGTGTTTGAATTTAAATGAGTACCAGTTTAAAATAAGTAAATACATTTATAGGTTGACATATATGAGCTTCGCAGTAACCACAAATCAAAAGTCTACAATAAATACCAAAAAAAGAAGACAGAGAAAGAGAAATACCCAAACATATGCTAAAGAAAAGCACCAAACCACAACAGAAGAAATTAAAATAAGAAATTAATAGGACTATAAAAATAACCTGAAAACAAACAACAAAATGGCAATAAGTACATACCAATCAATACACATGTATACCCATGGTGGATTCATGTCAATGTATGAAAAAACCGATACAATATTGTAAAGTAAAAAAAATAATAATAATAAATTTAAAAAATAATCACTTTAAATTTTAAAAGACTAAATAATAAAACTGATAAACTTTTAGCCAGCCTCACTCAGAAGGAAAGAGAAAGAGCTAAAATAAATAAAGAAATTAAAAGAGAAGTTACAACCTATTTCACAGAAACACAAATGATCTCAAGAAAACACTATCATTAGTTATACCCCAGCAAATCAGACAACCTAGAAAACATGGGTAAATTCTTAGAAATACACAAGACTGAGTCAGAGAAAAATACATAAGCTTGTTTTAAAATTGAATCAGTAATTTAAAATCTTCCAACAAACATAAAAAGCCCAGGCCTGGATGGTTTCACAAGAATTTGTACCAAATATTATTCCTATCCTCCTCAAATTATTCCAAAAAATTTTAGAGAAGGGAGGACTTCTAAACTAACTCTATGAGGCCAGAATTAATCTGATACCAACATCAGACAAAGGCAACACACAAAAAGAATATCACAGGTCTATAATTTTCATATCTCTATTTATGCATATACAGAAGTCCTCAAACAAATATTAGTAAACCAAATTCAACAATGCATTAAAATTATCATGGAACAAGCAGCCTGATGAATCTTTTGTCTTCCTCTTGGGAAGTAGGAGGCTTCAAAGTGAAAAGTACCTTTAAGTCACGTGAATCCAATTTCTAAGACTTAAGTCTTCTTATCCTCCGATCTATTGGGGCAGGACAGTTCCCCCTCTCTACCTGAATTTCCCATTTGTAAAATCAGGATAATATATGATAACCCTGTAAAAGGATTCAGAATGAAAGCCTATAGATGTAGTGGCTAGCACAGACTAGGCACTCATTGACTATCGGTTTGCTAACCTATCATGTCTTTATTTAAGGTTCATGGAGGACTGCCATGAATAGCAGTCTTTTTTTTTTTTTTTTTTAAGAAAATAAAACCTACAGTGGTTTCTATGTATAATTGTTCTGTAATACATTTCTCTGAAAACGTGTCCTTGTTCTAAGTTGATTCTGCATTGCATATGGGGAATGAAGAAGAGTTCTGGAATTAAAATATTGTGATTATTGCAAGATTATTTTTAATAAAAACAGATTTGCTGATCAGAATCTATACCAGCCTCCTGCATTTAGTGATGTCTGTGTTTCTGAGCCTTGGTTTCCTCATTTGTAAAACGGGTGAAATGATACTTGCTTTGCTTCTGCCTTTAGATTATTATTTGGTGTGATGCATGGATGGGAAGATGTTTTGGAGGTAAAACATGCTGTTTAAACATTCCAGTAAATGAAACTGCTGTTGCTATATTTACATTTGAAAATTATATTACCTATCACTATGTTTATAACCATTATATTATTTTACTAATTGTAACATTTTATTACTTTATATGCAATTCTTTTATTATATGAGAATAATTGATTCTAATGAGGAAAACCTTTTCCTTTTTAGAACTTAAGTATAAGTAAATGGAAAATGTTTATGTTTTTCTATTTATCCCCTAAGATTTAAATATCAGAGACAAGTGTGTAAAATGTATATAAAGAGAAAGAAATTTGAAAAAAAAAACTACTAATGCCTTAAGTTTCATAGGGCCTGCGATCTTCAAATTTTCTTTGGCACTCAAGACCCTTTTAAAGGCAGATTCAGCAAAATGAAGAGAATCAGAATCCTCAATTTTTCAAATGACCTACTTTTCAAATTCATCCTACTAATGAGTAGAAATTGAACTGGTGAAGGAATTTAAAAGATATATGTTGATATTGAGTGAATTTTCACGCATTTGGATGTTTCCTGGGTGCCATGTATTGGTCAAGCTCATATTCATCATTTCCTTTAACATTTACCCTGCTATTCAGACCAGTATTATGGGCCCACTTTGCAAACACTGATGAAGACACTGAGGCTCAGAGGGGTAAAGTCTGTAGCAGGTAATAAGACCAAGAAGTCAATCTGGTCTTGTCTGACAGCCTTTCTTATTACAGCCAGCCAGAGTCGCAGGTGGAAATAATCTATTTTCACCTTTGATTTTTAGGTAGTTTAGAATTTAAATTGGCAAAGCACAGGTGAATCCATTTCTGACTTCACTTCTATAACTCTCATCCTTAGCTTCAACAAGATAGTCCTCAACAGTGGACAAGCAAATGTAGGAATTATTGCAAAGTTTCAGAATATTACTTTAACAAGGTTGAAAAATTCTTCTCATTAATTAATGAAATGTGTGATGTAGGAAGAATATATTGCATATTAAAAATGTATTCTTTATAACAATGGTCCTTAACAGTAGTTCTCAAAAGCCCCCAGTCACTAGCATCAGCACCCCCCAGGCTCTTTTTAGAAACACAAATTTATCTGAGACCTACTTAATCAGAAATTCTGGAAATGGGGCCCAGCAGACTATCCTCTGGGTGATTCTATGACTTGCAAGAGGTTGAGTTCCAAAGATTCACAGTTTACAGGTAGAGATTATATACTAGGACCACATCACAATGCTCACCTGGAAAGCCAAGTATTCAACAAGTATTTTGAGTCTGTGTCATTGACATCTTCATACATAGCCGGACATACAGAGAGTGTAGGACATATCCATAAGAATAAGATGAAAGTCCTGACCAAAAGATTCTTGCAATCCATTTGGGGGGATAAGACCACCAAGTGGGAAATTTGGCTCCAAGCCCAGATGAATTTAATACAAATATATAACTCTAAATATCACATTAAGAACATGACAAAAACATTCAAAGAAAAAGAGGTATGACTCTGTGGGATGCTGTTATCAGGCACTTTCTCCTGAAGGAGGAAAATAAGTGGAATTAGAAACAGATGTGGAGATATTTCCTAGGCCTACAGTAAAGTAGCTGGGCAATGCTGAATAAGTTAAATCTCCTTGCTTTCCAGGTTCCTCATATAATGTAAGGATTATAGGTGGAAAATCATGAGGATGGTGATGGTGATGAAAATGATGAATGATAATATATCATTTTGTGGTATTTTGAGATTTACCAAAAAAAATAAAAGATGTACCCAATGTTTTGGAAGAGGCCTGGCATTGTGCAATGCCTTCAAATTCCTTTAATGCACTCCCTTTGTATCATAATTACTTCCATGTGATTATTCTCTATTTCCAGCCATGAAATGTTGAAAGAACTCTTATAGCATCTCAAGCAATCTTTACCACCTCCAAGAAGCAGATATGTCCTCCCAATTTTAGAGATGCTTTGTCCATGAAAGAAAGAGAGAGAGGAAGAAAAATGTTTTATATGTGTATATAATGTGATCATGTAAAGTCAATATTCTCTGATAGCCCTTGCTGGCTATTGCTGATGGCAGTTCCTTTGCCTCAGCATACTTCCTAGCATATGGTGGCTTTCCATTATATAGCTGTATAAATAAAAGGCAAATAAATGGATAACTAAGATTCTTTTGATAGTGCACCTGATTTTTCAGAACAGGAAAAAAAAAATACTTCACAAGGAATGTAGAATATCATGTTACTGTATTGATCTGCAGAGAGTTTCCTAAAAAGTAATGATGAAACGAATCCTTGTGCTGTCCAGTGAACCACACCTGAAAAGGCAAATCATTATGAGCAGCCCATGCTCCAACAAGCCCTATTTGGAAAAGCAAGGATGAAGGTAAAGGGGATAGAGGTATTCATCATAACATTTGTACAGAACTGTATAGTTTCAAAACAATTTTATGTACATGATTTCATGTAATCCCCAAATCCCCTATGAGGGATAAAGGGATGCGTTGCCTGCTTAAACGAGAATTGTGATGGCTGAAAAGCTTTCATTCTCTGATTGTGAAAGGAGGGCTGTGACCACACTTGCAGTGTTGTGATCTTTCTTTAAGGGCTGCCGTCCCCTGACCTCTACAGGGCCTCTGCCCCACATTCTCCCTTCTGATCTCCAAGTCTACCCTGGGAGCCTTTGTCAGCTGCTTGTTAAGTTCTGGCTTCACTCAGCTCCCATCCCCTCTTCGACCACACAATAACCCTACAAAACAGCAATGGGTACAAAAGACTACTCATTTCCTACTTTGCTCTTCTGCTAGCGTGAAGGGATTAGAGAGGACAAGAAAGGGAAAAGGAAGCGGTAACTTGAGAGATGAGGAAAGAGGAAGTAGAGACCTAAGATCCCCCAGAAATTTTCTCCAGATTTCTCCATTTTGCTGAATGCTGTTTCTATGTCCCCGCTCCCCCCGCCCAACCCCCATTGGATAAACTGATCTAAATGTTCATAAAAATGTTAAGTGAGGACGTGATTTTTCTTTCATCAAGAGATTTTATCTTGATACTGTTTTGTTAATACGAAGAATAACTGTGGTAATATAATAATTCAGATTTATATTTAAAGTCCTTTAGCTCTCATTTGAGCTTTGTAACAACATGAAAACAAACCAAGGTTTAGAGTAAAGGAATGATTTCTTCAAGGTCATTTAACTTAAAAAAAAAAAAAAAGAGCACAGCTGGATTCTAAAGCCCCATATTCTTTCCATTATCATATCCTGAACTTGGCATGTAGGAATGCTGTCATTATAATAACTTTAGACCAAATTAATCTATCTTCAAGTAGACATGATTTATCTAAATCATATATAAAATTGCCACAAGGCAACTCCTGCCATTCTAAATTCAGTTCAACAGGTGAGACAAACTTGATTTTTTTTTTTTTTAACCATGGAACAACCAATTTCCTACCATGAATGAAACTGACATCAATTTCAAAGAAACAGAAGCAAGGGAGAAACAAATCAGGTTAGCCTGACTGTTTACAAAGTGAGAATTGGAACCTCAGCCACACGTCTGCAGACTGCTTTGTGTGTCAGAAGACACCAGTTTGCAGCATTTCTTCAAGTTTACTTTCAATTACGAGCTGATAATGACTGCCGCTTGGAAAGAGTGTTTTATTTTCAACCATATTTTGCCTCAAAGACCTACTCAAACTCTCCCAGTCCTGTTAATAAGAAATATCCCCTACTGCATCCTCAGGGAGGTAAGATGAGGCCATGAAATGGGTTTTGGAGTTGGGTAGAACCGGTTTCAAATTCCAGCGCCAACAGTTTTTTAGCTTTATTTCCTTGGGCATATTGTAGAAAATGAACGAAGTCCATAGAGTTTCATGAGAAGTTCAATAAAAACTTTTGCGATGCTTAAAATTATATTTAAAAATCAGTAAGTTATATTTACATTGTGCCTTACACATTTATGATATAAATAATATATGGAGGAGGGCATGGCGACTCACTCCAGTATTCTTACCTGGAGGATAGCATGGACAGAGGAGCCTGGTGGGCTACAGTCCATAGGGCTGCAAAGAGTAAGACACGACTGAAGTGACCTAGCAGGCACATTTACAATGTGCCTGACTCATGGAACATGCTCAATTAGCATACATAGAATTTCAGGCATCCAACTATTTGTCTTAAATGATACAAGTCAAATATACATTTGGGATAGCTTTGATGGTGGACCAAATGCCTAAGATGGCAAGGTCCAGCCTGACGACAGTGGAAGCTCCCATGGTTGACTTTCCACCCTGCTCTTGAGAGCTATAGCTGCATGTTACAGCTTTATAACCCTGGTGACGTACTTGGTATTTGCCATCTGTAAGATGGGGATAAGATATAGGACATGGTCTTTCTACCATATAAGATGCTGATGCAGCTGAATTCACCTATTTCAGGTTTAGAAACTGTAACGTGTTATTCTAACATAGAGAAGCACCACTGTTACTATCACATCTTATCTTAATGGTTCATGGTGTTTGTGAATCATGGATGAGCTGTTTGGCTATGAATGCGGATCCTATGACAATATTTTTATAAAAGCAAAACAAAATCAAAACCAAAAGAGGAGGATAAATCTGGGTGCTTGAGATTATAATGCAAAGACCATCTCCGGGTATTTATGGTGGTGGTGGTGATTTGATTGCTGTTTTTCCCCTGAAAGTTGTTAACTCCCCAAGTTTGTACTATTTTCTTCATTCTGGATCATGGATGACACAGTAAGAAAAAGAGTCCAACTTCACTATATTTCTGACTTGTTCAAACGTAAGCATATTTTGAGCTAGCTTATTTTTATGAGATTTTGGCCCTGTTTCTTGGCTCAGGAAGGGAAGAACTACTTGGAGTCTTGTTTTCATGCTTCTCATTTTATTTGTATGTTGGAACTTGCTTCTAAACTTTTTATCTCACTGAATGGGAGGAAAATATCCTGGACAAGTATCCCCATCATTAATCATATTTCCATTAAAGCACAGTCATATTCAATTCATTTTCAAAACTATGTACTGAGTATCAACTCTGCCTCACACTTTGCTAGGAGATAAAGAGAGGAAATGGCAAGGCTCCCTGTCCCCAAGAAGTTCAGTGGCTAATCTTGGAGACACATGCTTATTTACAATTCAGTGTGATGAATCCTTGGATGTAAATGTGCACAGTTAGACAGAAAAGCTCAGAAGGATGGCCACTTACATTGAGGAGGCTAAATAAATAAAGACTTTTAGAAGGAGTTTGTATTCTTAAGTACCAGAAAATTTAAAAAAAGAAAAAGATAGCAAGACAAATTCTCAAAACAACTAGCTGGTTTTACTGCAGAAAATATTCTAGAAATCTATTCCGTCGTTATCTTCTCTGTTTTATTATACCTTGATTGACTTAATACTAATTTTCTTGCATTTGTTTCAAGTACATATTTGCCAGCTGATCTATTAGAAAAAAGATCTCAGAATGCAAAACTGAGATTTGGATTTTGTAAAACATTTGATTATGGATTTTAATGCTGTTGTTAAGGGGTGGGCCATGGTATTTCACCTTCCAAGTAAAATAACTAGCTTATTTCACCATATTCAAAACAGTGAATTTCTCTTTAAGAAATCATTCTAAATGTGATGTCTTTCTCGTGGTATCACATGCCACATGTCAAATGAAAATATTGACATGGTCTGCTGTACTACACTGCTAACGGTTTTTGTGAAGTCAGATATTTTTCTCTTATCGTGGAACAAAAAAAAAAAAGCAAAAAAACAAACACTCTAACTCTCTAATGTATAATTTAAGAAGTTTTGTTAGATCAAAAAGAAAGAAAGAATGAACAGAAGCAAAGAGTGTAAAAAGCGTTAATATTTGAGTGAGCGTACAGCACCTGGAGCTGCCTCTCTTGTTGCTATTGTACAGCACAACAGCAAAAAGGAACCAGAGCGTGATTTGCTCAAGGTTGTTCAATGTGAGTCAGAAAAGATTAGGTATTTGAATGCAAGGCAGAGTTGACATCTTTCTCCCCTAAAAAGGCATTTTTGTATGTGATTGGTTTCAATCCCAAAAAGTAAACACAATCACATTTCATACATTTCAAGCAGCCAACAAGGTGTCTTTGCTTTTCTTAAGGGTGGGGGAGAGTGCTGGGAGACTTCTGGGGGAGATTTATGTGCTACCTAAAAAAACATAGACATGTCACTCAGCGAGAAATTAGGGGAGATGGATATGGCTTCCTTGGGACTCATATTGAGGGTAGGAAGATAGGACTGGGGGAAGTAGAGATGAACAAACATGTGAAACGCAGAAATGGGATAGCAGGAATTGTTTTTGCTTCCTGCATCTTCCAAAAATATTTGACACTTCCAACTTGTAGAACTCCCAGCTCCTCCTTATCCTCCCTAACCAGCTCATTAAATCCCATCTTCACTCTTCACATCTTGTTCACATGGAAGGCAAGGTGATCTCTTAATACGTAGAGTTAAATGGCACTGCATTCAAATCCCCAAATTAATAGCTGCTAGTGTAGGGGCTTCGGGCAAGTTAATTTACCTCTCTGAGCCTGAGGCTTTCTGAACTAAAGAAAAGAAGGAAATAGTAGTGTCTGTTGCAGAGGTGGCTATAGCATTACGTGAGAGAATCCATCTGTTCAATGTACTGCCTGACAATGATGAATACGTCGTAGAGAATGTTATCATTTCCATGGCCTTATATTGCTTTTATTCCTTTCATTTGCTTTTCTTCGCTTAAAGAATGCTGGCTCCCTAGAAGAGGCTGTAAGTAAAACATGAGGTTACTTTGAAGCCTGTCCAATAGGCTTTGTTACTAAATTCCAGTTCCTTCTCATTAACGAATTTAGCCATCCTGAACCATCTGTGGTTTGGGGAGTAAATCTACTTTGCCCAGAAATGGCATTTCATTCCTTTATATCCCACTTTTCACTTCCGCCTATTCTCTACCCCAGGATGTTTGTTTCTTCAGTTCAGTCGCTCAGTCATGTCTGACTCTTTGTGATCCCATGGGCTTCAGCACGCCAGTCTTCCCTGTCCATCACCAACTCCTGAAGCTTGCTCAAACTCATGTCCATTAAGTTGGTGATGCCATCCAACCATCTTATCCTCTGTCATCCCCTTCTCCTCCTGCCTTCAATCTTTCCCAGCATCAGGGTCTTTTCCAATGAATTAGTTCCTTGCATCAGGTAGCCAAAGTACTGGAACTTCAGCATCAGCCCTTCCAATTAATATTTAGGGTTGATTTCCTTTAGGATTGACTGGTTTGATCTCCCTGCAGTCCAAGGGACTCTCAAAAGTCTTCTCCAGCACCACAGTTTTTGCTTCTTACCAGGGGACTTATTCCTAAACTCACATTTTTCTGTTTTTGTGGACTGTTAGCCCTTAATAAGAATCCACCCACAATGTGAGAGACCTAGGTTTGGTCCCTGAGTTGGGAAGATCTCCTGGAGATGGGCATGGCAACCCACTCCAGTATTTTTGCCTGGAAAATTCCATGGACAGTGGAGCCTGGCAGGCTACAGTCCATGGAGTCTCAAAGAGTCAGACAGAACTGAGTGACTTTCACTTTCACTTCAACCCTT
Organism: Ovis canadensis; assembly: GCF_042477335.2. Classification (NCBI taxonomy): domain Eukaryota; kingdom Metazoa; phylum Chordata; class Mammalia; order Artiodactyla; family Bovidae; genus Ovis; species Ovis canadensis. Next base: position 31,231,689 of record NC_091265.1, on the reverse strand, counting down.
AATAACTGAGAAGTGATTTGTGATGTTTTTCATGGAGTCTGGTTCACCTTCAGCATTTTCCACTAAAGGTAAAGGGTTATAAATCCCCTTTGAAAGAAAAGATCTTGATTTGAAAATGGAAGTCCTTGTTGGACAGAACAATGCCACTCCATGTAGAAAACCATTCAGCCTTTTCGAATAGATATAAATCAGAACATAAGGAATTAATTTTTCAAATTTTGATACTATTTAAATTGTCCAGTTTCTTCTGGCAAAAGATAGATCTCTGCTCTCCTGATTAAGCTAGGAAGTTTTCACCTCTGTTGCAGCAGAAGACTGAGGGCAAATTTTAGAGAAAGAGTGAGCAAGTCAAGCCTAACATCATAGCAAGGGGATCTGAAGACCAAACTGGAATTTTTTAGGGGCTGAATATATGGAATAATCTTTGACCAAATTATAAGGAAATATAAGATTGAAGGCAGGAGGAGAAGGGGACAACAGAGGATGAGATGGCTGGATGGCATCACTGACTCAATGGACGTGAGTTTGAGCAGGCTCCTAGAGTTGGTGACGGACAGGGAAGCCTAGCATGCTGCATGGGGTCACAATGGGGTCACGAAGAGTCAGACATGACTGAGCAACTGAACTGACTGAACTGAACTGATAATAGTTGAATCAGATGGGTGTGGCAAAGAGGAAGTACAGTTAAAATGTAAACCATGAAAGCCAACATAGGTATGAAAGAAAATAAAATAAAGTGAAAGCTGGAAGATAAGAAGACTGACAACTGGGGAGAATGCTGATATTCTGATAAAATTAGAAAAGTAAAGATATGAAAGGCTAGGTAGTGAATCAGTTAGTGAATCAGTTTTCAGAGAGGTAATAACTGCAGGTCATTACCAATGCCAGTTCTGGCTCAGGTAGTGATACAGAACAGTTATCGTTGTTATCATGAGGAGGCCCTAGACCATCAAAGCCCACAAACTGTACTGGAGCTATGTAGGGAGAACCCACTTTCCTTTAGTCCATCATGTCTACCCCCAGATTTAATTTCATAATACTACAGTAGTTTATTTCTAGTCTCACCCATGTTTCTGTCTACCAGCCCATGCTTTCCATCTGATTCAATCCTAGCAGAGTCACTCCAGGGAAGATAACTGCTTAACAAAGCTGAAGTAAGCCAATAATTCAAGGACATTAATTTGGTTATATACGGACAACAGGGCTGACAAATGGAGACTGTGGGGGTGTACATTGGATATCACTGGTTTTTGAAGACGCTTCTGTATGAAAGCGGAAAAAGTGTAGTTGGGAAAGTTTCTGGGGTAGCAATGATTATGGAGGGGTGGGGAGTGTTCTTCCAAACTTGAAATGAACCAAGTGGGAGCTGATGGACATCATCTGGAGAACTGTGTAAGGGGTGGTGTTTATTTGGGAAGTTCAGTTCAGTTCAGTCGCTCAGTCATGTCTGGCTCTTTGCAATCCCATGGACTGCAGCACGCCAGGCCTCCCTGTCCATTATGAACTCCTGGAACTAGCACAAACTCACGTCCATTGAGTTGGTGATGCCATCCAACCATCTCATCCTTTGTTGTCCGCTTCTCCTCCTGCCTTCAATCTTTCCCAGCATCAGGGTCTTTTCCAATTATTCAGTTTTTCGTATCAAGTGGCCAAAGTATTGGAGTTTCAGCTTCAGCATCAGTCCTTCCAATGAATATTCAGGACTGATTTCCTTTAGGATGGACTGGTTTTATCACCTTGCAGTCCAAGGGACTCTCAAGAGTCTTCTCCAACACCACAGCTCAAAAGCATCAATCCTTCAGTGCTCAGCTTTCTTTATAGTCCAACTCTCAGATCCACTAAGGAAAACACACAGCTTTTGTTGGCAGACAGACCTTTGTTGGCAAAGTAATATCTCACCTTCTTAATCTGCTGTCTAGGTTGGTCATAGCTTTTCTTCCAAGGAGCAAGTGTCTTTTAATTTCATGGCTGAAATCACCATCTGCAGTGATTTTGAAGCCTAAGAAAATGAAGTCTCTCACTGTTTCCATCATTTCCCCATCTATTTGCTATGAAACAATGGGACCAGATGCTGGATCTTTGTTTTTTGAATATCAGTTTTAAGCTGACATTCTCATTTGCCTCTTTCACTTCCATCAAGAGGCTCTTTAGTTCCTCTTCACTTTCTGCCATAAGGGTGGTGTCATCTGCATATCTGAGGTTATTGATAATTCTCCCAGCAATCTTGATTTCAGCTTGTGCTTCTTCCAGCCCAGCCTTTCTCATGATGTACTCTGAATATAAGTTAAATAAGCAGGGTGAGAATATACAGCCTTGACATGCTCCTTTCCCAATTTGGAACCAGTCTGTAAATCCATGTCCAGTTCTAACTGTTGCTTCTTGATTTGCATACAGATTTCTCCGGAGAAGGAAAGGTAGTCTGGTATTCCCATCTCTTTAAGAATTTTCCACAGTTTGTTGTGATCCACACAGTCAAAGGCTTTGACATAGTCAATAAGGCAGAAGTAGATGTTTTTCTGGAACTCTCTTGCTTTCTCAATGAGCCAATCGATGTTGGCAATTTGATCTCTGGTTCCTCTGCATTTTCTAAATCTAACTTGAACATTTGTAAGTTCACAGTTCACGTACTATTGAAGCCTGGCTTGGTGAATTTTGAACATTACTTTGCTAGCATGTAGCGTGTGAGATGAGTGCAATTGTGTGGTAGTTTGAACATTCTTTGGCATTGCCTTTCTTTGGGATTGGAATGAAAGCTGACCTTTTCCAGTCCTCTGGCCTCTGCTGAGCTTTCCAGATTTGCTGACATATTGAGTGCAGCACTTTCATAGCATCAACTTTTAGGACTTGAAATAGCTCAACTGGAATTCCATCACCTCCACTAGCTTTGTTCATAGTGATGATTCCTAAGGCCCTCTTGACTTCTCATTCCAGGATGTCTGGCTCTGGGTGAGTGATCACACAATCGTGGTTATCTGGGTCATGAAGATCTTAATTGCATAATTCTTCTGTGTATTCTTGCTATCTCTTCTTAATATCTTCTGCTTCTGTTAGGTCCATACTATTTCTGTCCTTTATTGTGCCCATCTTTGCATGAAATCTTGGTTCCTCTAATTTTCTTGAAGTGGTCTCTAGTCTTTCCCATTCTATTGTTTTCCTCTATTTCTTTGCATTAATCACTGAGGAAAGCTTTCTTATCTCTCCTTGCTATTCTTTGGAATTCTGCATTCAAATGGGTTTATCTTTCCTTTTCTCCTTTGCCTTTTGAGTCTTTCTTTTCTCAGCTATTTGTAAGGGCTCCTCAGACAGCCATTTTACCTTTTTGCATTTCTTTTTCTTGGAGTGGTCTTGATCACTGCCTCCTGTAATATATCATGAATCTCCATCCATAGTTCTTCAGGCACTCTGTCTATCAGATTTCATCCCTTGAATCTATTTCTCACTCCACTGTATAATTGTAAGGGGCTTGATTTAGGTCATACCTGAATGGTCTAGTGGCTTTTTCGTACTTTCTTCAACTTAAGTCTGAATTTTGCAGTAAGGATTTCATGATCTGAGCCACAGTCAGCTCCCAGTCTTGTTTTTGCCGACTGTATAGGGCTTCTCCATCTTTGGTTGCAAAGAATATAATCAATCTGCTTTCAGTGTTGACCATCTGGTGATGTCCATGTGTAGAGTCTTCTCTTGTATTGTTGGAAGAGGGTGTTTGCTATGACCAGTGCGTTCTCTTGGAAAAACTGTTACCCTTTCCCCTGCTTCATTCTATACTCCATGGCCAAATTTGCCTGTTACTCCAGGTATCTCTTGACTTCCTACTTTTGCATTCCAGTCCCCTATAATGAAAAGGACATCTTTTTGGGGTGTTAGTTCTAGAAGGTTTTATAGGTCTTCATAGAACCATTTAATTTCAGCTTCTTCAGCGTTACTGGCTGGGGGGCACAGATTTGAATTACTCTGATACTGAATGATTTGCCTTGGAAATGAACAGAGATCATTCTGTCATTTTTGAGATTGTACCTGAGAACTATATCTCAGAGTCTTTTGTTGACTATGAGGGCTGCTCCACTTCTTCTAAGGGATTCTTGCCCATAGTAGTAGATATAACGGTCAGGGAAATCATATTTATTTGGGAAAACCATACATTAATGCAAAAAGAATGAGTGAAATGAACACTCATCACATATGTGACATGTGCCCATCGCTGTATACGCAGCTCAGGAAATCCACACAGTATCTTTATGAGACACGTTAACCATCTCTACTTGACAGAAGAGAAAACTGGGTTGCGTAGAGGGAAGTGACTTGCCCCAGGTCATATCATCTGTGAGGGGCAGACCCAGGGTTTCAAACTAAGACTTTGCAAATTCCAAGTCATAATCTTCTCATTTAGCCCCTAGCCCTTCTACTTGAGAATCTGTTAGCATATTTTAGGTATGTCAGTGAAGGACAGCAGTAGAGAAACCAGGAGAAAAGGACCCAGATTTGAGGAGAAATTGCTGGAGAAGGCACGCACTGACCAAGGGCACTCTGAGTAAACTCAGCTGAGTGAAGGATTCACCACGCTGGAAGGTAAAGTACATACATGTACCTAAGTATCTTGGATTTCCAGGCAGAAATATGGTAAAAATTAATTTGTGTCCCATGAATTTATTCACCCCAGGTAGACCTTAGAAATTTGCCTAGGATGTTGAATAAACAATCCTAGATAAAATAAAATTTGCCTAGGATGTTGAATAAACAATCCTAGATAAATAAATAAATAATAAATAAATAAATAGATAAATAAATAAATAAATAGATAAATAAATAAATAATAAATAAATCCTAGATAAAATAAAATTTTCTGTCCTCATAAAATGTCCTCATAAAGGTAGACTGAAACAGAGTTGCCTCTTCTCTAAATATACATAAAATAAATACTCATTGTGAAAAAAGTACATAGTTATACCCTTCAGTGACATTTGACCATATTATATTAGCATACTGATTTTTTTTTCAAATCTAAGATGTTTGTCATTGACAGAGAGATGCAGCATTAGTTTACGTACCAATAAAATAGAAAAAGACAGTGTTTCCAATTATAGGTAGAAGGTGCTATTAATTGTGGGACACACTGCTGATTTCAGAGATGTTAAAATGGGAATACATCTGTACCCTAAATGAATATTTTCTTCTCATCTAATTTCTATGTATAAATTGAGGACATGCTGTGATATAGATAATTTTGTGTACTGCTTTTTCACTTGCTTCAACATTTTCTCTCTGAATTGAAATTTTTGAAAATCATAATTTTAGCAATTACATAATATTTCATCATGAAGCTAAGCCATAACTTAATAAGCTGTGAGTTATTAGGTAGTAGGTTTATTTCTTCATGTTTCATTATTATAATGAATGTCACAGTAAAAATTTTTTGAATCTGTTTAATAAACGTTAGTACTCATGTTTGATGATTTCCTTACAGGGGATTCCCCCAAATCAAATTTGAATTAACAGGCATATATTTTTTCTTAAGACTTTACCTCTATATTTCCCAAGTGCCTCAAAGAAAAGTCATTTTATTTATACTAGAAAAGCAATTTTAAAATCAGAGACAGTAAGACCCATAAAGCCAGTACTTAAAGGCCCTTCCCAGAATCTAGATTCTACCAGTGAAAGAAGTCAGTACTCCCTAGACCTATACTTTATGCTGGCCCTGCCCAATCCCTTCTTACTTCTCTTGATGCAGAATCACTTGCAAAGCATGCATCATTTATAGGCTGTTTCTACTGTTCAGACTCAGAAGAATGCCTTATCATCTGTCCCCCAAATGGGTATGAGTAAGAAGCATCATCCGGAGACATTGCAACCTCCTGAGTTTCATCTTCTCAGGCTAGTAGACAAATTCCTAGGCGATAATCCTACTTTGGCTATGTCTTCTCATCATCTCACCTTCATTTGACAATTTCCAGCAAACCCAAAGAAACTGTCTACGTATTTTTTGAATGTGTACATGCTGATACACTATGCTAACCAATTTAAGGTCGAGAGACCTCAACAACAACAACAACAATAACAACAACAACAAAGAGATCTCAACAGTAGCTGCTTTTCCCATCTGTAGTTTTTGCTTTTATGTACACAGTCTTTTATGGGATTCTCACCAAAGAGGGCAGAGAATCAAAACTAACTACACTCTGAAGCCAGATTGGTTAAATTTAAGTTCAACACAGGATTGCTGGCTACAATATATGAGTGTTAATAGCAGCTCCCCAGACGGCTTACCTTATTCAAGCTTATTTTTCAGTCCAATGCGTCCACGAAAATGAGATTCATCTAGGAAAGAGGAAATATAGAAAATTAGTAGGATTATATAAATGAATACAAGATATATAATGTAGCACATTCATATAAGTTCATTGCTTTTCAGTACAAAAAACAGAACCACACTCCATAATTTAGGAGAAGAACAAAAATGCAGTAACAGAGAGCAATGTTCCTACCAAGTCACTCCAATTCCACCTAGAGAATTTAGACCCATGATGAGTCTAGCCTTAAGAAATGATCTAAAAAACAAACAAAAAAAAAAAAGGAAAGAAAAAGAAAGAAATGATCTAGCAAGATGAAACAAGAGTCATTGTAGAGTCATATAATCTCTTTAACTTCAATTTTGTGGCTGCAAAGAGCCACAGAAGTATCCCACCTCTTCAGCTCATGGAGGGGTTTCATGAATCAATCCAGTCTAACTATAAAATGCCTCTGAGATGGCAAGTGCAACATGTCTGTGTTCTTCTATGATCTGGCTTCTCCAGAGGTATTTCCTATATGTTGATAAGCAACATTAATTCACCCCTGTGTGGAAGTGATGGGTCTAATCCTAAATCTGTAATCATCCACATGGATTCCTTTCCTCAGTATGCTGCTGCTAAGTCACTTCAGTCGTGTCCGACTCTGTGCGACCCCATAGACAGCGGCCCACTAGGCTCCCCCATCCCTGGGATTCTCCAGGCAAGAACGCTGGTATGGGTTCCCATTTCCTTCTCCAGTGCATGAAAGTGAAAAGTGAAAGTGAAGTTGCTCAGTCGTGTCCGACTCTTAGCGACCCCATGGACTGCAGCCTTCCAGGCTCCTCCATCCATGCAATTTTCCAGGCAAGAGTACTGGAGTGGGGTGCCATTGCCTTCTCCATTCCTCAGTATAAAGGAATACCAAAAACATTCTGATGCAATTGTTATTGTTCAGTTGCTCAGTCATCTCTAAATCTTTGTGACCCCATGGATTGCAGCACACCAGGCTTTCCTGAAGTTCTGGTGCAATAGGAGAAAAACAAATGCAATAGAGATGGCTTCCCTTTGACTATGTTTATTATCATTACATAGCAATGCATAATTCATCATGATTGATGTGCTTTGTTATTTTTATGAAGGAACTAAGAGCACAAGTAATTTCAACAGAAACCTTATGATTTCTTTAAGATTCTAGAACTCAACCCCTTCAGATAATTTTAAATATCATGACTTAAGATTGTGACCCTTTAATTCTAATATACTGACAATGTCAGACATTAAGATACAAACTCAGTTTCAGAGAAGTCAGGTGAAAATTTTTTTCATTTATGTGTGTTGATATTATTAACATAAACATTTTACTTCAAATACACTGTCTTAACTTTTCATTTGTCTTCAGTACCATTCTGCTACTAAGCTCTATGTAATATTTCAAAAGAACATATTTCATGCTTTACTATTTATAAGACATATGAAATGGCAGTATTAGAAATCAGTCTTCATTAAGATCATGTGAAAAGACAAATTGACATAGGAAGTTCCCCTAGAAAGGGAAAACAGTTTCTTGAGTTTTCAAAGGACACTGTGCTAGCTATAATTCATCTAGGTTGGCATCTTCCCAACATACCTAATACAAAAATCTTAACTAAATTTTAACCAAACTGATCAAATATATTTTATGGTGAATCCCATACATGTTAAATTCATCATCTAATTATCTTCCAGTTTCCAGCTCACATTTACAGACAATCACCAAGCCAATTTATGTATATCATTTTAAAATGATTCATCAAAACCAGTAATCATTTTCTGATACTCTTATTGCTGTTTCTCTCAATGAGGGCTAAAGTGCTTTAGGAGATGTCCTCAGAATGCCCTTCACATAACTCTGTCATGAAAGTGAAAGTGTTATTCACTCAGTCATGCCCCCCTCTGCGACCCAATGGACTGTAGACAGCCAGGCTCTGTCTGTGGGATTCTTCAGGCAAGATTACTAAGATTACTAATTGAATGGGTAGCCCTTTCCCTTTCCAGGGGATCTTCCTGACCCAGGAATCAAGCTCGGGTCTCCCGCATTGCAGGTGGATTCTTTACTGTCTGAGCCACCAGGGAAGCAGAAGAATACTGGAGTGGGTAGCCTATCCCTTCTCCAGGGGAACTTCCTGACCCAGGAATCGAGCCCAGGTCTCCAACATTGCAGACATATTCTCTACTGTCTGATCCACCAGGAGAGCCCAATTCTACCACAGTGTGTTTCATATGACGATTGATGGTTTAGTATACTTTTCTTCCTCATTATACTGCTGTGTGTAAGAGAAGTAGCCACATCTTAATCGCTGACAAGACAAAAATATTCACAGGCGTGTTCACAATTCTATGCAAACAAAACCCCAGTAGGCTTTGCCACTTGGATTGCTTCACATCGTCCCTATACCACTCCCCTTTCATTGGAACACAATTCTTTTCATTTCCAGATGAGTTTTTAAGCTTCTGTGATATAGCATTGTAATAACTGATTGAGAACACAGCTGAAAAGTGGAAGGACAGGCCCTCGAGGGCTGATTCTCAGGAGAAAAACAGAGAGAAGAGGACATGCATTGTTTGGATGGAGATTATATAGTGTGGGGGAAGTTTGGTGAATCTAGGGGAAACAGTGACGGAGGTCAGGAAAGGATAAATAAGAGACAAAGAAGGGGAGAAGGAGACAGCAAGCTAATTAATTATTCAGTTGGTTAGCTTCTGGGCTAGAAAGAGACTCTAGGGATAAGTGGTGCTACAGAATAGGGTAGAAGAGAATTTTCAGACATTTTGGGATAAGGTTCTCCAACTTTCTTCATTGGTCTTTGAGAGAGATTAAAAATGACTGAAGTCTATTTGGGCATTAATGAGCTTCTTCAATAAGAAAATATCCTACATTGATCAATGGATCTTTAAATTTAATGACATTACAGTTACTTATGCATCTTACACTGTAAAATTATATTCCCGATAAGAGTTCACTGAATGAAAAGAATGCCTGAATGAGAAAAATTACTGACTGAATGAGTAAAATTGTGTACAGTTAATTTTTCCACTAAGGGAAAAAAAATTAAAAGAATGTAAGATAGGTAAAAGATTTAATACCTCATCATGTACACATAATAACCTTGTTCATCTTTCTTTAATCACGAATAAAAACTGTGCTAAAAAGATAACTAAATGAACACAATATAAGTCTTAGAACGGAAGCAGAAAAAATAATGAAATATCAAGTTTCAAGTTAGACAAAATGGAAGTTTCATTTATTTAATACAAATTAAGTTGGAGGCAAATTGTCAGGTACTGATGACTAAAAGACACTGTGTCCTGAGGAGGCTTGCACGCTGGTGGGTGAGAGAAAGGAACCCTCAGAGCAATTATTCCGTTCTTAATAAAGGGAAGCTTACATGCTACAGAGACATGAAAGGAAGAGCCTTCTAAGGGTCAGGCCTCTTCATCAAACTCACGCCTCAAGGATGAGCATAGTCCACAAAGCAGAGAGAAATGTATGCCTGACAGAAAACAAGACTAAACAAACAAATGAAACCTGTATATGTAAGCATTTGGGACATTGATAAACAAGTTATCTTCGGAAATCTCAAGAAGGCTTTAAGTTTAGAAACTGTGGTGTTTTTCATGGGAGGGTGTGAAGTGAGGGGCTTGGGATGGTAGTGGATGAGGATGGAGGTCTGGCTCAGATGAGGAAGGACATGAATAAATAAATGCATGATTAATTAAGAAAGGAAGATGAAAGGAGGGGTAAGTTATATAGACACACAGACACACATACGCTCACACTTATTTGTTTATCTTCAGGTAGAGGATGTCTGTAGTCCTGCAGAAAGATGAGCCTATAGTAGACGTAGCTGGTGAAAATGAATCCAGTGTGGGTGCTGAGCAGTAGTCTATGGGAAAGATGGCCAGGGAACAAGAAGAGAGGTTAGACCTGAAAGCCATTTTTAAAGTCAGGATCGACAGGATGCAATGACTGATTGGATGTGAGGGGTGAGGACAAGGGGGAAATAGACAAAGTTGCAGAGGCTTGTGGTTTCAGAGATGGAGTGGATGGCGGCGGCTCCATTAGCCAAGATGTGATATGTGGAGAGAGCGGTCCTGAGGGGAAAGACAGTACCTTCAGTCTTGGACATATTGCACTTGAAGTATCTGTAAGACATCGAGGGCTTTTAGCCAGAAACAGTATTTTCTGCACTAAGGAGATATCCCGGCTTTGTGGATATAACAAGCGTCTGCCTTATGGACATGAGACAAAGAGAGCAAGCCGAGGTGAAAACCCTGGTCTGGGAGGAAGGATGGAACAGTGTTGAAGAGAAAGTAAGGCAAAAACTGCTAAGGATTGATCTTGAAAATGAAGAGAAAAGCCAAGATACTGAGGGGATCTGGGAATCTGAATTGAAAACAAGTTCAAGGAAAATCAAGCGTGTATCTTCCATAAAATAAATGAATAAAAGTGAAAGAGAATTCAAGATACTGACTTAGAAGACTTTCATTTTCTATATCTGAAAATTATCAAGGGATATTGATAAACTCCGCAGTGAAGAACATGTGAGAATTTTAAATTGATCTTTTCAGCAGTAACAAAGTAAAAGTGGTCCTGAATTCTAAATGATGATACATATATATTTGCCCTAAAATAGATATATTGAGTAAACATAAATGTTCCTTCCTCTTCCCTCCCTCCCATCATTCCTATCGGCCTTCAGATACCATAAGCATTTATTGAGCATTTACTTCAAAGAGCATGTGCAGGGAAATGAGAGCTTCATATTCAAGTCTAGATAAGTTTGGTTCCACAATCCAGAGGGACAACATCAATTAATTTTAACTCCAGGAACTGGAAACAGCTTTCAGGAGGAGGTGATAATGAAGTTGGACAGATGAGTGTGGTTTTAGCACTTGGAGAAAATGTACTGTGAAAATTAGATTCTTAATGAAAATCATCTTAAATAAGACATCATTTTTATAAGGTAAATGTAATCCCCAGAATTTCTATATTCTTGCTTGAAGATTTAAAATGGCTGACTTGGACAGGCACACTCTTTGTTCTGTGAACTTCTTACATAAATGATGACCCAAATCAATGAAAGATTTAATCCAAACCGATGCAAATGCCAGTGCCCTAGTTTCAGACAGCTGCAATGGTTATTTCTGTACATCTGGGAAACAGCTGTTGAGCCTCATTTTTTTTACACTGGTCTTTGTTTAACTTCGAATTAGTGTCAAGATGGAAAGGAATGTAGGTGATTAGAAGGTATTGTAGTAAATATCCCAGAAATATGCCAGAGTTTCTGAGCAAGCTTTTTTTTTAAATTCCCCTGATGTAGCTTCCAAATGGCCCCCCTCTCACAGAACTGGTATGATAGAATGTTCTTCTGGGTTACCTTTCCACATCCAAATTCTGAGAGCACCTAGGCTGGCTGGAAGAAATAGCTTGCTTAATGATTCCTGAAGCACGCTTCCCCAGTGATGGCACAGAGCAAGGCGTGGATAGTCAAGTCTAAGTCACTACTCACCTGGATGCAGGGGCTGTGACAAGAGAGACCGAAGCTGATGCTGCCAGTCAGAGGCAAGGTGCAGGGTTTGGCCCTTGCTGTAGGAAGCTGTGGAGATGGGGCATCTGAGCCAGACATCTGATGAGATGCCTTCTTCTTGGGATTCATACCACAACAATAGGCTAATAGATTGATGCCATAAAGGCATTGACCTTTGCGGGCAAGAACATTTTCTCATAGGAGAGAAAAAGATGTACTCCGCCCCTGCTTGCTATAGTTTTGACAGTGACTGACAGCATGGGTGGGCCCCAGCCTCTAGGAAGCACAGGCATGGGCTTCTGCACTGCTCCCCTTTGATTAACTTATGACACACTTTGCCACATAAAATTCTTACAGGGAAATTGCTCCTTAATGCCGGCTGTAACATCGACAAACTTTGCCAATGAGTTAAAATATATCCAGAAGCAGCTCAGCTTGGGATCATGTATTTGTGTGTGTGTGTCCATGTGCATTTGTGTGCATATGCACACATGTGGGCAGAGGGGACACTTTTTGGCCTTCACATTCTCTGCCTCGTAATACTGTTATTCAAGTGCAGTATTTAGAAAAAGCTTCTTACATGTTACGGGCATGCTGCACATGGAGAGACTTAAGCAAGGCCAAGATGAAAATAAATAATGCATGAAGTCAGAGGCCTGAAGCAAATGTTAACTAATTTCAAAATGGGTCAAAATCACAACAATTAAGTCTCTGACATGTGAAGTCATTTTTTTCCTCACTAAAATATTAACCAACTTGCTTCACTTCTACTAGATTGATTTGTAGAGCATGAAAGGTCATTTTGGAGGCAGAGGGGGAATTTGGCTTCTACAAGCCATCCATAATGAGAGCCAATAAATTAGGTAAAGCTCCTGTTTACCTAAGCTGAAATATTGATGTCCAAGCCCACATCGAATGCAAATCTCTACATTAATCATTTTTCTCCAGTCGGGGAATTCAGACCATGGTAACACATGCTTTGATAGACCTATACATCATAGTTACAGCAACATTAGACAGTGCCTCAGTGACAGAATACAAATATATTGCATTGGATTTCCTTCATTTTCCCCAGCCTGACTTTTATTCGTGTCTGCAAACTCTGCTCTGGGTGGATGAAGTTTTGACACGGATTTGGGGGAGATCTTTGGCTCAGTAAATAACTGAAGATTGGTAACAAGGATTTTATTTTCTTGGTTATCCGCCAATCAATTTGAGAGAACTTTCGTATCTAGTTCCTTAAGCAGAGCACCGTGATAATCAAGTTCCCTGGGTCTGTTCAGGCTTCTCCCACTCATGCAGGAATATCACTACAGCTGCTTTTCTCAAAGCTTGATCTGTGAACATTTTGTATCTAATTATCTGAATGCTTGTTGGGAAATGCAATTTTCTAGGCCCTATAGGAAGGGGCATGGCAACCCACTCCAGTATTCTTGCCTGGAGAATCTCACGGACAGAGGAGCCTGGCAGGCTACAGTCTATAGAGTTGCAAAGAGTCGGACATGACTGAAGCGACTTAGCATGCACACACACACACACACACACACACACACACACACACACACAGTGGATATACTCAGTCTGATTCCCTTACTGGGGCCAAGAAATGTTTACTTTTATGCAGGGCCCCAATGTTCCTTATATACATTATTGTTTGATAACTCCTTTAGACAGCTATCAGCTTTAGATTCCTCAAGATCACTCTGATCTTGTTACTTTTTTTACTCAAAGTCATTCTGTCAATAAATATGTTCCAAATCTCTACTGAGTTTCATATTTAGCCCTCTTCTTCTACTTATCTAGATACCCTGCTCAATTTCACTCATTGTTCAGATTCTTATTTTTTCTATTTGCAGAAGAATTCCAAACCAGTCTTTCCAACAGCGATGCTTTACCTGAGCTTCAGATTCATATCTGAAAATACCTGTTGGATCTCTCTACTTGGTACCTTAATGTCAATACATCCCAAACTGAACTATGCCTGCCACCACCCATCCGGACAGAAATCCTAGTATTTTCATTTACCCTTCTACCTTCCTATGATTTTTATCAAGTAAGTCATCAAATTAACTTGCTGTGTTACCTCTCCATCCTCTCCCCTGGGATACTTGCTCTTCTGTCCTTCTGGCTTTGCCCAAAGTTCAGGCCTTCATCACTCTCTGCTGTTCCACCCTCACAGACTTCTTACCTTTCTTTTGTTTTAAACTTGTAAAATCAACCTTCCATGTAGCTGCTGAGTAGTCTTTCCAAAGCTAAATCTGACTTCAGGACCGTCTGGCATGACACACAGGCCCATACTCATTTTCCATCAATTTTCACCCTGATGTAGACTTTTCAAATAACAGTTTGTAGTAACCTTACATAGACCACACTTTTTCAAAAGTCTCCTGTTTTTCTTCTGCCTGAAACTCCCTCTTCTCAATCATTTCCACTTACAAAAGTATTACTCAATAACAGTAATAGTTGTTACAAATGTTATTCTATAATCATATTATCTGACATTGATTGAGTCTTTCTCTGTGTTAAACACTGAGTTCAAGGTTCCTTTTGATTCTCAAGGATCAAAACGTGGACACTTCCCTTAACAATCTTCTCAACAAACCTTGGTAAAGTCATTTTTCCTCTCAGGGTTTTCCTTAATCTCTAGTATAGGTCATTTCTTTTCTTATTAGCACCAAGACTCCTTGTGCTGACTTCGGATAAAACATTTAGCCTACTGTATTGAAATAGTTCATTTTTGTTCTCTGCTTTCCCTTAATCAGTAACTTGCCTGCTCCATAAGGACAGAGCCTCTGTCTTACTCAGCTCCATTTTCCAAGCATGTAGCCCCTATTCTGGCTCATGAGAAGATGATGCCTGCTCAATGTTTGCCTCACCTAACAGAGCTGATCCAGGGGTACAGAACATCCCTGTGAGGAGTCCTCTTTGCATATGTGTGTGCTTCAGTCATATCTGACTCTTTGCAACCCCAGGGACTATAGTCCGCCAGGCTCCTCTGTCCATGGGATTCTCCAGACGAGAATACTGGAGTGGGTAGCCATTCCATTCTCCAGGGGATCTTCCCAAACCAGGTATCAAACACAGGTCTCCTGTATTGCAGGCAGACTTTCCCTTCAGAGCCATCAAGGAAGCCCTCTCTGCATATTTAACGGGAGACTGTTTGATCTAAGGCCTTGACCTTCAGAGGTAGAGGTTGGGCCATGCTCATGTTTATATCCCCCTGTAGTAACTGGTGCTGCTTTTATATGATGAAAGCTCAAAGTGTTAGAAGAGATTTAACTGTTACTCTCTGGATTTCAGGAATATTAAAGTGATGTTCAGCTCTGCTAAATTTTAGAAACACAGAATACACAGAGTCACTGTGAGAAGCATAGCCATATTTAAGCAGTGCAATGTCAGAGTGGATGTTCATTAGACTTAATGGATTTGAGTGTGTCAGACAGAATAAATGTAAGAACTTCTGAGTGAGAGCAAAAAGGGACTGAAATGGAACCCTGCGGTGAAAAGGGCAAATTGCTTCTTGTAGAGAGACAGAAATCTCAAGAATTAAGGGGTTCCATGACATGCACTTTTTTACACTAAGTGTTTAAAAATTGTTCAGTAATCATGTAATTTGGATTATATCTGAATATGATGATTAATGCAATGACAATGAACCAGTGTTTCACTTATTAGGTGCACAGTCTGGCCCAGGTGTTTTACATAGCTCACTGTACTGCTAGACTTGCCTTTTCTCCCATTTTATACATGATGAAACTGAGGCTCCGAGGGATGAGTAATTTTCTCAAGGTCACTCTTTAATATATTTCATACAATATTCTGTATATTCATTCACATAACAAGTACATGCTGAACAATAACTGCGCCACGCACTGTACCAGGACCTTAACATACAAGAACAAATAAGAACTTAAGGGAACTGATAGTCTGGGGCTATACGGTCGTGGGAAGTAATGAAGAAGATATAATGCAGCAGCTTCTCTGAGAGTCAGAGCCTGTGGGAACCGTGACGAAGGCTACTGTCATCCAGTGAGTTCGGTCTCCAGTTCAGCTTGGAGTGAAAAGGCATATAAGGCATCATGGAACACTTCCCAACAAGTCACAAACAGTGTGAGTCATATTTTAGATGGAGGGAATGGAACCTGACCCAGAACTTGGTCCTAGTCCATCTTTCTCATCCCTGCTTTCGCTAGAACACGTGTGAGAAATGGCCGGTCATCTTGATTCTGCACTCCCATCTGGATTTTGGACACCTTGAGGGATGATGCTGAATAGACCACACGTCCCGCAAAGCTGCTACTCCAAAGTGCTCGGTGGAGACATAGGGGTGTGTCATGGAGGGGTGCTGACATTTTGTCCTGCACATCTGTACACATTCCTGGTGGCTCAGTGGTAAAGAATCCGCCTGCAATGTGGAAGACTCAGGTTCAATCCCTGGGTCAGGGAGATCCTCTGGAGAAGGGGATGGCAACCCACTCTTCAGCATTCTTGCCTGGGAAACCCCATGAACAGAGGAGCCTGACGGGCTACAGTTCATATGGTAGCAAAGAGTTGGACACAGCTGAGTGACTGAACAACAATGAGATGCTTTTGTACATGTCAACAGTGCCTATTAATGCAGGCGTGAGCACTGTCAACGACAGTCCGTTTTTAGTCATTCCACTAGGTCTTTTAACATACCTTATCTGACTTATTCCTCACAGTGATTGTACAAATTGGTTTACTTGCCTTTGATGCATGGATAAAATCTACCTATATCCTACAAAATGATATATAACACACAAAAGAGCCAAGATCTGAACTAAGAATTTGATGGCTTCAAAAATTCTTTATCTGCCTGTTTGGAATCAGAAAAAAGGAAACAAATCTTATTCCATCCTTCCGGTGAGCTCTCCCACAGCATCCCGGCAAGGTGCGCTCTCCTCCTCGTCTGGTCTTCAAAGGAGACAAGACAACCCCCTGCTTCTCTATCACCTTCTCAGTGAGCGGCAGACTCTCTGGGCCCATCTCCTTCTGTGTTTCTGATTCTCCATGATTTGACCCTCTGACTATACCCTGTCTTCCTCCACAATCCAACCAGAAAGAGATCATTCCTTTTGACTACATATGCTAGTAAGTTTGTTCTTATTATGCTTGCTACCTTGTCTCAATTAAACTATCATGAGGCTAATTAATCTAGGTGATAGAAAACCAATAGAAATACCCTAATAATGTATTATTTCTTAAGTAGCATATGTTACCGGGTTTACAAGAGATCAAGCAGAGCCACTAATGAGAATTATAAGCTCAGAGTGATGAAATAAATATGAGAGGTGATTCCCACAGGTGTGGGCTTTGAACACCATTCTGTCTCACTTTCAGGACTATGGGATTGTGAAGCCTAATTTTATGACCAGCGAACTGTTATACAACTTCTCTGTCTTTACTATATCCTCAGTCATGAGGTCACCCTCCTCCCTCCCTTTTCACTTTAGTCTAATTCAAGGTGTGGGTTGAGATCCCAGAAGTAGTTGGTTTCCACTGTGAGCATACTGTTCATTAATCTACTATACACCAAAGTCCATTAATTTTGAATAGCACTATCAATTATACTGCCTGACAGGGAGACAACTATGTTATCACCTTTGCAGAAGTGTCTTCTTTAGGAAATCTATAGAGCCTCAACAAGACTCTAATGCTGATGGATAACACTCTTCTCAAAAATTACAATTTGTGTTCATTTCCTTTCATGGGATCTTAAAAATATAAGCCAAGAAAAAAAAAAAAATCCTTAGGCTCGTATCCCTTATCCACATAGACAGTCAATGAGTTTACCATTATTCTTCTGATAAAAACAAGAGTTCCTGCTTATTCTGCGTCCTTTAAATATATCTATGTTGCAAGTGTGAACGACAGTATTAGCTCTTGTACCCAGTCTTGTGAGATTTCCTAGATTTATCTATTGGGTGCCATTGTGAAGTGACTCTTCATTTAGCTCTCTCATTCTCCCATTCTCCATACAGACCCTTCCTCAAGGTACTTTGACTTGTTCTTCCTGGCCTTTCTCCAGGATAATTTCTGATTTCTGTTATTCCCACAAAACTCCAATATAAATGAACAAATCCACCTTTGTGCTAAACTCCAGGTCCCTTAAATAATCTCCTTAAATTAGGCAAGAAGGCATAGCAGAAGCTGATCAAAACTTTCCCTTGGTTTCCTAACATGCTCTACAAAAAATATAATTTACTTGCCAGGCATGCTGTGCCAGGCTTTCGCTCATTCATTCATGCACGTAAGTTTCTGTTGGGTGCCCATTCTGTACCAGACAGTCTTTTAATTAATGCGGAAAAGATGGAAGCTCTAAACCTCCCCATACTTAATTAGAAACATTTAGAAAGGAGCAAATATACACGTGATAAAACTGCAGGGGGAGAATGGGATACAGTGAGGAATCAAGGGCAATTAGTGGTCAAATCGGAGAGGGCAAGAGTGCACATCAACATTCTAGGAATCAGTGAACTAAAATGGACTAGAATGGGTGAATTTAATTCAGATGACCATTGCATGTACTACAATGGTCATAGTAGGCAAGAATCCTTTAAAAGAAATGAAGCAGCTTTCATAGTCAACAAGAGAGTCTGAAATGCAGTACTTGGATGCAATCTCAAAACAACAGAGTGATCTCTGTTCATTTCCTAGTCAAACCATTCAATATCACAGTAATCCAAGTCTATGCCTCAAACATTAAGGCCGAAGAAGCTGAAGTTGAATGGTTCTATGAAGACCTATGAGACCTTTTAGAACTAACTCCAAAGAGAGAGAGAGAGATCCTTTTCATTATAGAGGACCTGAAAAGCAAAGTAGGAAGTTAAGAGATATCTGGAATAACAGGCAAGTTTGGCCTTGGAGTACAAAATGAATCAGGGCAAAGGCTAACAGAGTTTTGCCAAGAGGATAGACTGGTCACAGAAAACACCCTCTTCCAACAACACAGGAGATGACTCTATACATGGACATCACCAGATGTCCCACAATACTGAAACCGGATTGATTATATTCTTTGCAGCCAAAGATGGAGAAGCTCTATACAGTCAGCAAATACAAGACTGGGTGCTGACTGTGGCTCAGATCATGAAATCCTTACTGTAAAATTCAGATTTAAGTTGAAGAAAGAAGAGAAAATCACTAGAACATTCAGGTATGATCTAAATCAAATCCCAAAGAAAGGCAATGCCAAAGAATACTCAAACTACTGAAAAATTGCACTCATCTCACATGCTAGGAAAGTAATGCTCAAAATTCTCCAAGCCAGGCTTCAATTGTATGTGAACCAAGAACTTCCAGATGTTCAAGCTGTATTTAGAAAAGGCAGAGGAACCAGAGATCAAATTGCCAACATTTGCTGGATCATAGACAAAGCAAGAGAATTCCAGAAAAACATATACTTCTTCTTCATTGACTATGCTAAAGCCTTGACTATGTGGATCACAACAAACTGGAAAATTCTTAGAGAGATGGGAATACCAGACCACCTTACCTGCCTCCTGAGAAATCTGTATGCAGGTCAAGAAGCAGCAATTAGTATTGGACATGGAATTACAGACTGGTTCCAAATTGGGAAAGGAGTACATCAAGGCTGTATGCTGTCACCCTGCTTATTTAACTTATATGCAGAGTACATCATGTGATATGCTGGGCTGGAAGAAGCACAAGCTAGAATCCAGATTGCTGGGAGAAATATCAGTAACCTCAGAAATGCAGATGACACCATCCTTATGCTGAAAGTGAAGAGGAACTGTGAATGTGATGGAAGAGAATGAAAAAACTGGCTTAAAACTCAACATTCAAAAAACTATGATCATGGCATCAGATTCCATCACTTCATGGCACATGGATGGGAAAACAATGCAAACAGTGAGAGACTTTATTTTCTTGGGCTCAAAATCACTACAGATGGTGACTGCAGCCATGAAATTAAAAGATACTTGCTCCTTGGAAGAAAAGGTATGACCAACCTAGACAGCATACTTAAAAGCAGAGACATTTCTTTGCTGACAAAGGTCAGTCTAGTCAAAGTTATGGTTTTTCTAGTAGTCATATATGGATCTGAGATTTGGACCATAAAGAAAGCTGACTACTGAAGAATTGATGCTTTTGAACTGTGGTGTTGGAGAAGACTCTTGAGAGTCCCTTGGACAGCAAGGAGATCAAACCAGTCCATCCTGAAGCAAATAAAATCTGAATATTCACTGGGAGGACTGATGCTGAAGCTCCAACACTTTGGCCACCTGATTCGAAGAACTGACACATTAGAAAAGACCCTGATGCTGGAAGGTTGAAGGCAGGAGGAGAATGGGACAAGAGAGGGTGAGATGGTTTGATGGCATCACCAACTCAATGGACATGAGTGTGAGCAAGCTCCGGGAGTTGGTTAAGGATAAGGAAGACTGGCATGCTTTAGTCCATCAGGTCGCAAAGCGTTGGACAGGACTGAGTAACAGAACTGAATTGAACTGAAGGTAGGTGACAGAAAAGTAGAAAGAAAGGGCAGGGCAGTCAGTGATAAACCTGTCAGGAAAGACCACTGAGGAGGTCATCGTGGAGCAGAGGTCTAAGTAAATTTCTTAAGGAAGATTTCCAGATCATGAGTATGTCTAGATCACAGGATCTTAGGCTGGAAGGCATTTGGCAATTTCAGGGGAGAGAATGGGGCCACAGTGCTTCCAGCAGAGACAGAGGTTAGTGTTGGCCAGGGGCTAAATTGGGCACCCCAGGAATAAAAGAAAACAAAGGATTGTTTTGAGCTATTCCTAGTCCAGCTCTCTGGTGGCTCAGTGGTAAAGAATCCACGTGCCAGTACAAGAGGCTTGGGTTCGATCCTTGGAATGGCAACCCACTCCAGTATTCCTGCCTGGAGAATCCCATGGACAGAGGAAACTGGCGGGCTACAGTCCATAGTGTCTCAAAAGACTTGGACACAGCTTAGCAACTGAACAACACACAGTCCAGCTCCAGGCCTGAGAGGAGAGCAAGCAACATGCTCTTCATTGCCTAAAGTGATTGCCCATGAGCCTCCATTTTGCAAGGGAATGACTCTACCAGCTTGTCGGTAACAATGAATTTTTATGTCCTCTCACTATCTCTTTAGGCTGATGCAATTTAAATTTATGTTTTAACAAAATATTTAGTAATATCAAATAATGTTCATAACATTTTCTTTCCTGACAAAGGCAAAGGACACCACAGGGCAGTTGGTCTTATCTTAAATATTATACATATTTGTGTGTGTGTGTAACATTAGATACAATATTTATTTTAAATATGTATGTATATGTGTTTCCCTATAGAGTTCTTGAAATAAATGTATGAAAATATCACAGAATTATATACTATAATATAAAGGGTAATGATCTTACTGATGAATTATGGGGTTATAGACTTATTCTACTTTTTTTTATTATTTGTACATTATTTTCTAAATTTTCCATAATAAATATGTATGACTTTTATTATTAAAAAGATCCAAAGCTTCAGTTCTTTTAAAAATTGCTCTAATTTGCAGATCTCTAGGAAAATCTCAAGGATGAGGCATTGTTTAGAACTATTAATCATTCATACGTGAATTGTGTGCAACTGCTAATTAACAGTATGTTGGACATACTTCACTTCTCTGAGTGTCAGTTTTATCCTTTGATAAAGTGTAAAATAATGCCTACATGTTAGGATTATTATGAGTAGTAAATTAAAGAGATTGCAAACAATTTAGAAATATCTTAAATATACAATTTTAGGGGTCAGGGATTATACGTGTATTTATGCAATATCCAGCAGACTTTTGTATGGAGTAGCTTTAGATAAATAATAAAAGCTTCTTATTACAGACTATAAAGCACTCTCCATTGAAAGATAATCATAAAATAATGAAATTACAGGGTAGAAATTGGCTTGAAACATCTATCATCAATCCAAACCTAATCTTTCTTTGCCATCAATGAATATTCCATTTATCTCTGTGCGCTTTGAAAATACACCCCTCTTTCGCTTAGCAGTAACTCCTCTGTTTCAGAACAGAACTCACCATTAGTCCTTTTTACTCTGTGAAGACAAAGCTATTTCTTTGTTCTTTTCATTCTTCATCCTGCTTCTTTCATCAGGATCAAGATAAAAGAGGCTTTACTCAAAATTCACATATAACCTTTTCAAGATTTAATAAACTTTATCATCTTTTCTCTCCACTTCTCCAGATTTTTCTCCTCATTTTGCCAACTAGCCCTTGGAAAATAAGGTTACCCGACTCCTCATTTTCTCCTGGAGCTTGCTCCCTATGGATGTAGTAAATGGTAAAACCTAAACCTGAACACAAATTTCAGCCAGGCAGTTTTAATGAGCACAGAACAAGGGACTCCACCTATCTAATCATTTCAGTTCTTTCTAAGATCAGGTAGCTGTGTAGCAGTCCTATCCCTACTTACCTTCAGTGAACTTCTGACATGGTGTACCTGAAATCGGTCTTGGAACTCAGAGTTGAAACATCTGGAAGGTGACTGGCATATAATTAGTATGCCACAAACGATGGCTACTGTTGTTATCATTGTAATTATTCTAGACTCCTGAAGATCTTTTACATTTTCAACCACTAAGCCATATCTTCCTGATCCTATCCAAACACGTTCAGCTTTTTAGATCTCTGGGTACAACATTCATCCTTGTTAAGCTGCATTTTGTAAGAATTAAATTGTCATATCACCATAGCCCATTACTATCTCTTCAGATCCTGATTCATTCAGAAACTGCACATGCTCTCCTTCCCAGATTCCTGTCTCCCCTGCATTTGATGAGCTGTCAACTGTACCTTCAGCAAAGCCACAGATGAAAACATTAACTGCAGCAAATTCAAAGATAGAGGTGCATATGCTGTGCATCAACCAATGTGAGTAGGAAGAGAGCTTCTTTTAGTAGTGTACATCTGCGCCCACTGTAATTATTTTATTTTAACCCTCTGTGTCACTACATTTACCTGAAGAGAATTCAAAGCTTGAAAATTGTCACTAGTTGTCATTTTTTTAAAAATGAATCACAATTCAAATTTGGAGATTGGAAATTTCTTCTTCTATTTGAGCAGTATCATTGATGAAAATCAATTAATTTTTAAACTTATCCTGTTCTAGGTTCTAAGGTGTTAAAGAAGTTCAGTTTAGCAAAATGCATATGTATAAGTATATCACTTCTATGTATATAGTGTCAAGTACCATAACAGAGGAATGTGCAAGTACTTCTAAAGAATCACAAGCAAATTTCTAGTCATATGCATATAAAGATGTCAGAATTGGAAAATACCTTGATGAGAATAAAGTTCAATCTTCTCATTATACATTGGTTCAAAGAGGGAAAATAATGGTCCCAAATTCACACAGCTAACTGGTAGACCAGAAATCAAATGTCAGCATATAAATCCAATGTTCCTTCTCCAATGTTCCCCTGATAAGAACCTCTAACACCAAGAAATGTATGCATTTATTTATTTACAGCATCTGAATAGCCTACTTGAAGATGGATTCTCATAGTCTAGAGTGGATGATATAGATGCAGAATAAATAGGAAATTTGTATCCTATTGAATATTTACCCTCAGTTCAGTTCAGTCACTCAGTCGTGTCCGACTCTTTGTGACGCCATGAATCACAGCACACCAGGCCTCCCTGTCCATTACCAACTCCCAGAGTTTACCCAAACTCATGTCCATCGAGTCGGTGATGCCATCTAGCCATCTCATCCTCTGTTGTCCCCTTCTCCTCCTGCCCCCAATCCCTCCCAGCATCAGGGTCTTTTTCAATGAGTTAACTCTTCACATCAGGTGGCCAAAGTACTGGAGTTTCAGCCTCAGCATCATTCCTTCCAATGAACACCCAGGACTGATCTCCTTCAGGAAGGACTGGGTGGATTTCCTTGCAGTCCAAGGGACTCTCAAGAGTCTTCTCCAACAGCACAGTTCAAAATCATCAATTCTTCAGTGCTCAGCTTTCCTCACAGTCCAACTCTCACATCCATACGTGACCACTGGAAAAACCATAGCCTTGACTAGATGGACCTTTGTTGGCAAAGTAATGTCTCTGCTTTTGAATATGCTATCTAGGTTGGTCATAACTTTCCATTTACCCTAGAACCTACCTAAGGATTTAACATGCATGCTCATACACAATTAAACTCCCTTAAATTCCAATATTAGCTTGTCATTGTTTGTTTGCTTGTTGTTTTTTTTTTTCCTCCTCAGTGAAGTGTAGGAAAATACAATAACAACACCTTGTTAGTTGAGGATTTAGGCTTTTGAGTTTTTAATTAATTTCTCTACAAATACTTACTGGCATTTTCCTATAGGAAAGATCTTTTGTAAGAAGGAATATAAAGTAATTCTGGTAGACATTCTTAAGGATGTCTATTTGCCTTGGTGGAACTCCTCTTTGTGTTATAAAAAGCCTAATGAAATGTATCTTCCAGCATAATGAAAGGTGATCTTTCCAGATGCTCTTTCTTTTCAAGGACATGCCAGCTACTGTTACTGTTCCAGGATATCTGCTCCATCACCATTAGCAGATCCAGTAAACTTTTAGAGGATTTCACTAGATAATAAGCATTGTGGTATGTGGTTTAAGTGGTATTTTCTCATTTTGCTCCCCAGCTACTCAGAAAGCTTGATGCTTTCATTATCCCTTAGTTATTATAGCAGAAAATCTGAGATTGATAGATACTATTTAACTTGTCTCAGGTCACACATCCAGGAAATGCAGAAGCTGGAATGTGAGTGCAAGTCTACAAGACTACAAAATCTATGCTCTTCCTGCATTACCTTGGAATGTTCTGGAATCAAAGTGAGGGCCACGGTGTCTCTAATCTTGGGAAAAATGGGTAAGAGGGGCTTGGGAGGAGTCAGTGCATCACTGAACTCAATAATTTGCCTTTGTTTGAAGTGAAACTTGTATTATAAAAATATGTTTTTCTATAAATGGAAATTCAAATACATATATACATACATATGTGTGTCTGCATACATACACAGGCATATTTCTCAGGTATCTCTCAGTGAAAAATTCTGTACTTCATCTGTGAAGTTCTGCAATTCATGTTTTGACTCTACTATTCATTATCACTGTTAGTGAGAATTAGTTTTCACTTCCCCTTTGTGAAGCTTCCCTTGCTATAAGTGGTTACAACATGAGTGGTTATATGCAGAGTGATTTACTACAAGTTTCTATTATACTTTTCCCAGTTAGAATGGTCCTGGCAATGAGTTTATCTCCTGTTAAGCACATTTCCTCTTGGCCATGCCAAACTGCCTCAGCTATTTGGTCTTACCAGCAGTGTTAACACATGCCAAAAAGTTTCCCTGGGGAAATTAGGCAGCCCTAAGCAGCTCCAGATCTTTTATCCTCGAGTTTCTTCAAAATAACCTGGACCACTTCCAAAGTCTTCAGTTCCACCTCACTGATCCCTGGACAAGTGGTGGAAGGTTTTTGAATGACCTTGATCCACCCAAATTTGAAATCACCACAGGGAACAGAAGGAAAAGCTGAGAGGGAAGGATGATTCCTAAACACGACAGGTCCTCTAGAAACTGACGCAGGCCTGGTACAGGGGCCTCACATCTTCCATTTTTCTTACTGAAGAGCTTTATTACTCATGATGTGGAGGGGGCTCTTCTGAGAAGTAGTATCCAGATACTATTGGGGTGGGTGGGTGGGTGGGTGTGTGTGGGTATGTGTGGGTGTGTGGGTGTGTGTGTGTGTGCGCGCGCGGGCACACTCAGTCATGTCTGACTCTTTGTGACCCCATGGACTGTAGCCCACCGGGCTCCTCTGCCCATGGGTTTTCCCAGGCAAGAATCCTGAAGTGGGTTGCTACTTCCCTCTCCTGGGAATCTTCCTGACCCAGGGATTAAACCTGTGTCTCTTGTGTCTCCTGCATTGGCAGGTGGGTTCTTTACCACTACACCACCCGGAAGCCTGACTTCCTATTAGAAGAGATCAAAGATTTAAAAAGCAGGGGTCAGATTCTCCATCCTGCCTTCATTTACTTTTCCAAAAGTGAATATCCAATGTAGACAGGAGACTGAAACTCTGAGGGTTTCAACTATGCAGCAGCGGCAGTGGGGATGAAGTAAGAAATAGGATGAACAACTCTTCACCCGCAAACCCTGCCATTTATCATGAACAGAAGTCATTTCAATAAAGAGGGATACATAACAGGAAAGGACGCCATACACAATGCAGAAGCATAGGGCTGGACAAAGTCCTAACTTTGGATACCTATGTGCACACATCCTCAGAGATTCCATGTTACATTTTCAGTCTCCCAGATGCTTATGTCACACTTGATAAACACCATGTGCTCTTATAAGTGCTTTATCAACACTAACTACTTTTATCTTCATGTTGACTCTAAGAAGAAGATGCTACCATCATCAGCCCCAATTGATGTCCCAGGAAACTGAGACGCAGAGAATCTGAGTAACCTGCCCAAGGTCATGCACCTCAGCAGGGACCCAGAGGCTGTGCTCTTACTGCTAAAATAAGTACCTCACAAAAGATCTGGGAAGGAAGACCCGAATATTGTGTGTATTCTGCTGTGTTGGGAAAGTATAAGATGCAGGAACAGTATTTACTCCATGCTCTCGGCTTGAAAGAAAAGGAGGACACCAAGATATTGCTGTGCTAGAAATACAGCTTGGGGGTCAGGAGAAAGGCCTGCATGAGCTGCCTGCCAGGATGCTGTGAGAGCCTAATTCCTATTTCACTTTCCAGGCCAATCACAGACCTCTGTGAGGGCCTGTCTCTAAGGAAGGGGGCATGTAAATAATCTTTCCCCACCTTAGAAGCAATTTTTGCAGACAGCAGTTCCCCTCGCCACACTTCTGCTCCACATGCAGAGGAAGATTGATGACAAAAACTCCCTCTCTGACAGGCAAGTCCAAAACTGCCCTCACACTGCCAGGCTTGCCAAGCTTCCAGAGGAAATGAGAGCCCCATTAGTCCAACCAGGGGGAGGATCTTCTCTGTGTTGCTATTATCCATAAGTCAAAAATAACTGGACCTACCAAAAGTCAGAAAACCCCAAAGATCAGTGTGGAAAAGAGAAAAAAAATGCATTTGTTTCACAGACTAGAAAAATATCAGAAATGCATATAGGGCTCTGCGTACTCTCAGAGCAAACTATTACACTCAAAGAAGTCCCCAGAGCCCTTCACTCACCAAACTGTCTATGGCAGACTTTCCTTTTCAAATATCTGTCCTTTTCTTCATCCCTTCCATGCTTCTATTGCCCAGAAAACAGATACATGTTAAATACAAGTGTGACTTTTAAATGGTGCCTCACTCTCTTGCGGTTTCAGTCTCCTCATCTGTAAAACGTGGGGGATAAATGAGACCTCACAGGTAGCTCCATTGTCAGTTGTGGGGTGCATTGTGGCATGCCTCCTGCACCAGGGTCTCTTAAAACAAGCTTCTCATTTTTATTCACAGAAGCAGGTTTTGAGTTCTGGCTCATCCTCCTTAGTTGTTTTGTGATCTTGTATATGTCATTTAACCTGGCTGAACCTCCACTGCTATCCATAAAACTCAAGGTAAAGAGGGAAAGAATTTATCATCTGACAAGCAGAATTTCTATGAGGATTACATTTCTATGTGTTTTACATTAAAAAAAAATCACACCGTGATAAGGAGGGTCCTGACATTGTACAGGAGGCAGGGATCAGGATCACACCCAAGGAAAAGAAATGCAAAAAGGCAAAATGGTTGTCTGAGGAGGTCTCACAAATAACTGTGAATAGAAGAGAAGAGAAAGGCAAAAGAGAAAAGGAAAGATATACCTATTTGAATGCAGAGTTCCAAAGAATAGCAAAGAGAGATAAGAAAGCCTTCCTCAGGGATCAATGCAAAGAAATAGAGAAAAACAATAGAATGGGAATAACTAGAGATCTCTTCAAGAAAGTTAGAGATACTAAGGGAACATTTCATGCAAAGATGGGCACAATAAAGGACAGGAAGAGTGTGGACCTAACAGAAGCAGAAGATATTAAGATGAGGTAGCAAGAATACACAGAAAAATTACACACAAAAAAATATCTTACAACCCAGATAATCATGATGGTGTGATCACCAACCTAGAGCCAGAAATCCTGGAATGTGAAGTCAAGTGGGCCTTAGAAAGCATCACTACAAACAAAGCTAGTGGAGGTGATGGAATTCGAGTTGAGCTATTTCAATTACTAAAAGATGATGCTGTGAAAGTGCTGCACTCAATATGCCAGCAAATTTGGAAAACTCAGTAGTGGCCAAACTACCACACAATTGTACTCATCTCACACACTAGTAAAGTAATGCTCAAAAATTCTTCAAGCCAGGCTTCAATAGTACATGAACAGTGAAATTTCAGATGTTCAAGCTGGATTTTAAAAAGGCAGAGGAACCAGAGATCAAATTGCCAACATTCACTGGATCATTGAAAAATCAAGAGAATTCCAGAGAAATATCTACTTTTGCTTTACTGTCTATGTCAAAGTCTTTGACTGAGGGGGCCACAACAAACTGGAAAATTCTTAAAGAGATGGGAATACTAGACCACCTGACCTTCCTCTTGAGAAATTTATATGCAGGTCAGGAAGCAACAGTTAGAACTTGAACAACTGTTAGAATGGAATGGAACAACCGACTGATTCCAAATAGGGAAAGGAGGACGTCAAGGCTATATATTGTCACCCTGCTTATTTAACTTATATGCAGAGTACATCATGAGAAATGCTGGGCTGGAGGAAGCAGAAGCTGGAATCAAGATTGCTGGGAGAAATATCAATAACCTCAGATATGCAGATGACACCACCCTTATGACAGAAAGTGAAGAGGAACTAAAGAGCCTCTTGATGAAAGTGAAAGAGGAGAGTGAAAAAGCTGGCTTAAAACTCAACATTCAGAAAACTAAGATCCATCATCTGGCCCCATACTTCATAGCAAAAAGATGGGGAAACAAACAGTGGAAACAGTGGCTAACTCTATTTTTGGGGCTCCAAAATCACTGCAGATGGTGATTGCAGCCATGTAATTAAAAGACGCTTACTCCTTGGAAGAAAAGTTTTGACCAACCTAGACAGCATATTAAAAAGCAGAGACATTACTTTGCCAACAAAGGTCTGTCCAGTCAAAGCTATGTTTTTTCCAGTAGTCATGTATGGATGTGAGAGTTGGACTATAAAGAAAGCTCAGCACAGAAGAAGTGATGTTTTTGAACTGTGGTGTTGGAGAAGACTCTTGAGAGAGTCCCTTGGATTACAAGGAAATCCAACCAGTCAGTCCTAAAGGAAATCAGTCCTGAATATTCATTGGAAGGACTGATGCTGAAGCTGAAACTCCAAAACTTTGGCCACCTGATGCAAAGAACTGACTCATTGGAAATAACCCTGATGCTGGGAAAGATTGAAGGCAGGAGGAGATGGGGACAATGGAGGATGAGATGGTTGGATGGCATCACTGACACAAAAACCCCATGTAGTTTGAGTGAACTCAAGGAGTTGGTGATGGACAGGGAGGCCTGGCGAGCTGCAGACAGGGGTTGCAAAGAGTTGGACATGACCAAGTGGCTGAACTGATAAACTCTGGCATTAGGGAACGGGCACCCCAGCTTCAGAGAAGAGGGAAAACATGCTCTGTGTGGAATAGCTCATCTTGAAATAGAGGAGGAGAGAAAAAACTGTGAAGAGGGGAAGGAATGGCCAAAAAAGATCCAGGGGGGAGTTTCTACAGTCCATTAGGGTAAAATATTTATGAAATTACAGTAGTGTGGTAGCTGAAGGGCATTTTAAGAGTGAGCTTTCCTAATTTTCCATATTCATTTGTTCACATGACCATGATGTAAACCCTTCTCTTTTACGCTGCATTTTAGGACAGTGTAATAACAGACTCAGACAAATTTATTAGGACTGTTGATTTTTTTTTTTTAAAGGAAAGAGCCTGAGTTCCAACTGTCGGTCAACAAAGATGACCCAAGACAGAAAAGGTACTCAGACACTTAGGTGGCCATGGAAATAGAACTTTGCATATACTTTGGGAAGCATTGCATGTCCACAGCCTCAGCAGGTTGGTGAGGAGAGCTAAATGCAATGTTATATAGATTTTGAGAGGTAAGGAGGATCCCAACTGCGAGCTAGGCTACCCAAGGAAAATCATATTAACATGGAAGATAAATGACTTAATCTCTGTATCACATTATCTGACTCTTAGTAGACCCTCCCTCCTTCACTCTCTCCCTCCATCCTTTGCGTCCTTTAGGTATTATATGTAACCTTGAATAAAAATGCTCTAGGTGTACTTTGAAGTGCATACTTCTACATTGTACTCTGGCCTGCGTCATTTCAAAGGGAAACTACTAGCCTGTCTTTTCAACTACAGTGTCTTTCAATCTTCAAAATACACACTTTTTTTTTTCCCCTTTTCAAGCCACATCATCCCAGTGAATATTCATCTGTGTAAAAGTGATTCATTATCACCTTTCATTTTTACCATCGACTATCTTATTGTTCATTACCTTCCAGAGGCTGGTTTCTCATTTTTGCCCTTGAATCTGCAGTTTTTATTTCCTCCGCAGACTACTTTTCATATCTCCTTTTACAGTTTCTGTGTACCTCCAAAACCATGCCTCCACATCCTGTGATCAAAATGCGTGGCAGTCACTAAATTATTGGATATTCTTTGCAGCTTCCGAACATCAGTGATTTTCGGCTATATAATCTGCTTGCTTTTTTCAGTGAGCCATATATTGGGAAGGATATATGGGTATTACTACTCACAAAGTTTGAAATGGAAGGGAACTTACTCATAATAGTGCCTTTGGCTGATTTAGAGATCAACTTTCTGTTTATGATCAACTATTATCTGTGTTGATTTTTTCTTTCAGTCCTCTTTGTCTTTCTCTAGTTCCATAAGATCTTGTGGCTGAGTTTCCTGTGCCTTGCAATACTATTCCTCTATCTCTAAGACCATTATTCACTGTCAACACCTGGATTTAAAGTTCTCTCTTAGCCCCTTCCTCTTTTTTTTTTTTTTTTTAATAAACTCATTTTACACATAGAAACCATCTCAGGCACCCTGTGATTTCTTACAGAATCTTCCCTGAAATATTTACCCTGAACATATGTCACCCCTCTCTGTCCCCCACTTTTCTTTTTCTTTGAATGAAAGTCAGAAGAGAATGGATTAGTCATACTCACCAACCCAGGAACACTAGCAATTATCATCATTGGCTCATCAAAGTCTCCTGCTTTATTTTATAAATTTCTGTATTTCCTTTTTTTCACACTGTCTTATGTTCATTTGTTTGCGTGTGTTCATATAGTCATTTCTTCTGTAATACTTGTTTCGTAACAGTGAATTTGTTCCAATGCCAAGGATATAAAGAAAAAAATTGAGCACGGTTCAGACTTCACATTATGTGTAATTCCATCCAGGAGAAACAATAGGTGAGTGCAGAAAACTGCACCCTGCTGACCCGGTAGGAATACAACACACACACACACACACACACACACACACACACCCACCCCCACACCCACTCCCCCCACACACACACCCCCCTACCTTAAATATCTACCAACTACCTCAAGTCACCAAGTGTGTTATAAACCATATATTCACAACTGTGTTAACAACTTTCTAACTTCAGATAAGCGTCATTCCATCATCCCATAATAACTCACAAACTACAACCTTTCCCACATTCAAGCCCACTTTCTCAAGAAAACTTCTGATCTCTTTGAAGGTAAAAGTAGGAATATCTATGCACTGCAGTGTATATGCTTTTAACTTAATGTTAAAAGCTTAAAATTGTGCATGCTTAATTGTGCTGCAGTTTTTTTATTGTTTCTTTTTCATGTCACCGACAGAGCTTTTCCTGTTCTCTCCAAAACAGTCTCACAAGTGTGGTATTTTTTGTACAGCAAGATGATTTTAGGAAAGAATATGCTGTATTATGAAAAACTATTTTGTCATTTGGGGAACATGTATATTTAATTTATGAAACCCATCTTGTGTTATAAATGTTATTCTGCTTCCTTCTATCTGTCGTTATTCTGAGTACTATGCTTTCAGATCTTATGGTTTCTAATTACTGTGTACTACTCCTCCACTTTTATCCATTCGCCCATGGGTACCCAATATTTTCCACTATAAATGCCATTAAAATAAACAACCTTGACAAAAGAAACTTTACAGATTCACAAAAGCTTTCTTTCACACATACCCAGAAGCAGAATTGCTAGGTACCAACTTACTTTCAAGAACTCATATGATGGTCTACCATCTCCACAACAAAGCATAAGCATGTTAATGACTCTACCGAGTTCACAGCATTCTAATCTTTGCCTGTTTATCATACATTCCCTTCTTTGCCATTTCTTCTTTGTCTTTGGATACAGCTTCAGATCAGTTACGATCCTTCTGATTCAGCCCTACTCCTGAGACTCACTCTGTAACAACAGACGCCCAGCTCTGCAGTTCACATTCCTTTCTCCATGGTCTATATCCATCCTCTGGTTACACTGATTTTGCCTTCACCTTCCTCTGTTTTCTCAATAAATATTCCACCAGTTCTGCCGGGCCCAGGCTGCCTGTCTGCTTGTTCAGTATAGACCGTCATATCTAATTCCCTCCTTTTATTCATTCATTCCCCTGTAAGTAAAATGTGGACGCTAGCTCACCTCCAAAGATCTACCCAGGCTTCTCTCACATATTATCTCTCCTATGAAGAATTCTTTAACTACTTCATTGAAAGTGAAAAGAACCCCCCTCTTCCACAAATCTGTTTCTTATTTTTTACCTCTTTGCTTTGTTAGTATTTGCTTTATATATCTCTTTTCCTAAGGGATTCCTGATCTACTTGGGGACAGGGCATTTGTCTTTTGTTCATTTTCCCCTCATTTAGTAGGCTCTCGAAAACTCTTCCTTGAGTGATTGAATGTATGAGCAAAAAATGAATAAATCAAATGTTATTTTGTATCAAGTACCCTTAAGTAATCAAAGTTTGCAATGCCCAATATGTTAGTCACAATTTAAAACTCTTTATTAACATAGAACAAAAAATAAGATGAGATGATTTTTAATTAAAAATCCTGTATCTTAAAACCGATTCACAAAGGAGATTGCTTGATTATTTGTTGCTTTTTTTCTCTGAAAAGGATGTTTTATTAATTAGCCTCTCTAGTTCGTATCCCTTTTCTAGAGTTATCACACTGTGTATCAGTAATGCTGGGATCTGCTAAAATGAAATATAATTGATAATGAATTCAGCAGCCAATTCTCACATTATTCTCAGGTGAATTCCAGTTGACTCAATTCATCCTTTCTCTCACAATCCCTTAGATGAATGTTATTAAATATTAAATGGGAGTTAGGAAGGATTATGGTTCTGTATTATTTCTGTAGGAACATATGCTACTTTAGGAGTATGTGTGTGCATGTGTGTGCATGTGTGTGTGTGTGCGTGTGTGTGTGTAAATGCAGAGCCTGGCCATCCCAATTCACTCAAGACCACTCTAGTTTTAGCATCAGAAGTCCTGTATCCCAGGACTCACTTTCAATTCTGGGCAAGTGAAGTTGGTCATCTTAGGTATAAACGGGCTTCACTTACATGCAGTGTTTTAACCAGGCATTTAAGACTTCACATGATCTAACATTGATTTTCTTTTCTGTCATATTTTTAGCAAAGCTTCCTTCAGTCTACTTTCTAGAAAAAATAAACGAGAGCCTGCTCTTTACACGTGCACTGCTTTCCTTGCCTGCAGTGTTGCAAGTCTAAATGCCTCCTTTTTGTCAAGGGCGAGTTAAAATGTTCTTTCTTTCACCACATGTGCCTTTTTCTACCCACAGACTCTCCAGTATCAGAATATGGCTTTTGATGCGGATGCATTTCTGCTTTGAATTACAATATCTTGATGGGTCTTAATGCTTTGTCCTAAACAAGGAATTGATGTTAACCAGATGATTACATAATGTAGTGCAGACTCTGCCCATGGTATGTAAATTAATCTTGTATATGACTCATTAAATGTCCATATTTCCTTGTAATCTTTCAATACCAATTATTCCTTTTATTAACCAGTTTTGTTTTCCAGTATCTAATGCATGACAAATCCTTTCAATGACCATAATTATTGTATTTGCATTTTTTAAGTTCATCTCTATAACTGAAGGAGAGAGAATTGTACAACAGAATGAGAATATGCATTGAAGCTATACATACAAGAGTTTAAATTCTAGTTTTCCCTTTTACCATCTTGGATGAGTAATCTAAATTTACTAAGCTTCAGTTTCTCCATACTTGAAATGGACAGAAAACATCTTCCCTACAGACATATTATGCAGCTTTAAAATAATGAATATCGAGTGTCAATAAACTTTTCAATGAAGAGATAAATAGGAAATATTTCTGACTTTGTGGACCATACCACCTGGCAAACTACTCAACAACCACTGCAGTGTGAAAATAGCCATAGACAATAAGTAAATGAAGGAGGTGTCTATGTTCCAGTACAATTTATGTCACAAAAATTGTGAGACAGATTTAGCTGTTGGCTAGTTTGGCAACTCCTGATGTGTATTAAGCACTAAATAAATGGGAACCAGTATTTCCATGAACTACTCTTTCTTCCCTTCCTGAGCATTTTGATCTTGTGGTCTTAATCCAAATTAAGCTCAAACTAATGCAGCATTTGCCAACAAAGGTAGTAGGTTTAGTTTCTGGTTTTTCCATAACGTGTTCCATACAAGTTTTTTTTTTTTTTTTTTTTAGGAAAATTATATGAGCCAATTGGAGAAGGCAATGGCACCCCACTCCAGTACTCTTGCCTGGAAAATCCCATGGATGGAGGAGCCTGGTAGGCTGCAGTCCATGGGGTCGCTCAGTCGTGTCCGACTGAGCAACTTCACTTTGACTTTTCACTTTCATGCATTGGAGAAGGAAATGGCAACCCACTCCAGTGTTCTTGCCTAGAGAATCCCAGGGACGGGGGAGCCTGGTGGGCTGCTGTCTATGGGATTGCACAGAGTCGGACACGACTGAAGCGACTTAGAAGCAGCATATAAGCCAATATACTAGTCCATTTCTAGTAGGGATAGAACACTGAAGATCCCAGTTTTGAGAATGTTAACTCCTGATTCCCCATTTTCCTATTCAACTATAGTCACCAATGCCTCCAATATTACAACTTCTATCTTTGTTGTTTTCGTTTAGTTACTCCTCCTGCAGCTCTATGGACCTTAGCTCACTAAGCTCCTCTGTCTATGGGATTCCCCAAGCAAGAATACTAGAGTGGGTTGCCATTTCCTTCTCCAGGAATCCTTTCTGATTCAGGGATCGAACCCATGTCCCTTGCATTGGGAGGTGTATTCTTTACCACCAAGCCAGTGCAGAAGACGTAAGAGATGTATGTTTGATCCCTGGGTCAGGAAGATTCCCTGGAGGAGGGCATGGCAACACATTCCAGTATTCTTCCCTGGAGAATTTCATGGACAGAGGAGCCCATCAGGCTCCAGCTAATGGGGTTGCAAAGAGTAGGACAAGACTGAAGCTACTTAGCACACACACATTACCCAGTACCTAAAATCATCATGATCTAGTCATGGAGCATGTTATAAGCTCTGAGAGGGCCTGGGATTAACCAGCTACCATAAGCTCAGTGCCCTGGTATGAAGACTGAATACTCAAGTTCTCTCAAGATAATATTTCTCCCAAATATGTTAATTTTTTTTCCAAATTTGATGTTTTAATTTTCTTAATAGCTGTATAGCTTGTCAGAGAACTGTACTGGTCTCTATAATCCAGATGGTCTCACTTTTGGCTATAAGTTAGAATCATTTGAAAAAGTATGAAAGCCGAATTTTTCTTGTATGTATGCTAAGTCACTTCAGTCATGTCCAACTCTTAGAGACCAGGAATCTCAGTCTGTCCCAGGTTCCTCTGGTTATTCTGCCAGGTTACTCCAGGTAAGAATACTGGAGTGGGTTGCCATGCCCTCCTCCAGGAATCCTCCCGATCAAGGGATCAAATTCATCTCTCTTAGGTCTTCTGCACTGACAGATAAATTCTTTACCAGTAGCACCACCTGGGAAACCCTAAAAGTGAAAGTGAAAGTTTCTCAGTCGTGTCTGACCCTTTGCCCATGGAGTTCTCCCAGCCAGAATACTGGAGTGGGTAGCCTTTCTTTTCTCCAGGAGATCTTCCCAACCCAGGGATCAAACCCAGGTTTCCTGCATTGCAAGCAGATTATTTACCAGCTCAGCCACAGTGGAAAGCCAAGAATACTGGAGGGGGTAGCCTATCCCTTCTCCAGGGGATCTTCCTGACCCAGGAATTGAACTGGGGTCTCCTGCATTGCAGGCGGATTTTTTACCAACTGAGCTAAGGGGAAGCCCCTGCTGCTGCTGCTACTGCTGCTAAGTCGCTTCAGTCGTGTCTGACTCAGTGCGACCCCAGAGATGGCAGCCCATCAGGCTCCCCCATCCCTGGGATTCTCCAGGCAAGAACACTGGAGTGGGTTGCCATTTCCTTCTCCAATGCATGAAAGTGAAAAGTGAAAGTGAAGTCGCTCAGTCATGCCAACCCTCAGCGAACCCATGGTCTGCAGCCCACCAGACTCCTCCGTCCATGGGAGTTTCCAGGCAAGAGTACTGGAGTGGGGTGCCAGCCCCTAGACCAGCTAAAAAAGCAATGACCATAAAAATATAAATTAGATTTTAGCAAATTGTAAAACTTCTCTCATTAAACAATATGATAAAGAAAATAAATTTTCCAGACACAGATCGAGAGAAAAGTTTCCATAAAACATATATCTGACAAAAGACTGGGATCTAGGGTATGTAAAAACAAGCAAATGACAACAAAACCCTTCAACTTAATAGTAAGTAGATAAGAACCTAATGTAAGTGACCAAACAACTTAAAAGTCACAAAAGAAGATACATAAATGGTTGGTAAGTGTATGAAAAAGTGGTTGATATTACTTGTCAATACAATGAGATACCAATGTATGTATGCCAGAATGACTATAATTAAAAATATTGATCACCAAACTTATTGTGCTAATCACATCATGATGGATGTAAATCAAAGAATTCAGTGCCACAGGTCAATTTTATCTCCAAAATACTGGAAGAACAAGAAAATAAAGTTTACAAAGCATTTGTTTTTTCTTTAGGGGGAAAAAAAAAGATGTCATCAAATGCTGGTGAGGTTGTGGAACAAACTAGAATTCTCTTGTAAATTGTTGGTGGGAATGCAAAAAATGGTGTAATCTTCTAGAAAAAAATGTTTAGACAGTTTCTTGTAAAATGGCACTAAGCTTACGTTAAGGCCTAGTGATTCTCCTCCTACAAAAGGAAAACATATGTTCACAAAAGGACTTGTGAAAGAATGCCCATAGTAGGTTTACTTATAATAGCTAAAAGCTGAAAACAGCCAAAGTGCCCTTTAAAAGAGAATGGATAATAAACAAAATGCAGTATGTTTATACAATACCGCACTGCAAAACTCAAGGATAAGAAAAAATGTACTATTAGAGGCATTAGCCTAGATAAACCTCTAAAGTGTTATGCAAAGTGAACAATGCCTTACACAGCAAATACATAGCAAATGATTCCATTTGTGTGAAATTCTCAAAAAGTTGATAATCTGTGGTGAGGAAAAAATTCAGAATAATGATGCCCTCTGGGAAGTGGAGACAAGGAACTGACTGGGAAAGGGCATGAGGAAACTTTCTGGAGTGACAAAAATATTCTATACCATGATAGAAGCTTGGGTTACAGAGGTTCATGCATTTACTAAAACTCAGCAAATGGACTAAGGTATGTACATTTCATTGTATGTAAATTTTATAACAGAAGACAAGTGTTGTAAACACTATTGTATTCTTGTTAACGACATGCACGCTGACATACTCAGTGTGCAAAGATCTGCAATCTGCTTCAAAATGTACCAACAGAATGCATTACTAGATGATATTCAGGTAGATATTTGATAAAGCAAGTCTAGCA
Source organism: Ovis canadensis (assembly GCF_042477335.2). NCBI lineage: Eukaryota > Metazoa > Chordata > Mammalia > Artiodactyla > Bovidae > Ovis > Ovis canadensis. The sequence continues at coordinate 31,193,819 of NC_091265.1, read as the reverse complement.
AACTTTTAAACGTAGAATCCAAATGAAAAACATACAGATGTTCAGTGTAAACTCCTTTCGATTTTTGTATACATACAGCTTTTTATAATGATTCTACCCTGAGATTGTGACTTAATTGGTTTGGGAGTAAGATCTAGACATTGGTTTGGTTTGGTTTTGTTTCCTTTTGTTTTGAGAAAGCTTTCCACGTTAATCTAATCAATAGTAGACTCAAGAACAACTGCACTAACATTTTTCAAATCCACCCCAGGGAATATGCACCATTTCCTACAAATATTCACTCAGAGATTAGATTTCTTCTCTAAATTTGACAAACTTTTTGCAAACACAAGTCTGCCACCCTGCTAATTTGAGCCCTACCATCGCAGGGTGGACCCTCTCACCCTGCCTCACACACAGCGTCACCACCTTTGCTTACTGACTCAAGCCCTGGGCAACCAAGCCCACCAATTCCTCCTTAGGGACCATCACTGAAATGCTCCCCACTGCCTTTATTTTCTATCCCATCACAGAGTCTTTTCTCTTGCTTGTTTCACTGACATTTCAGTATGCCTGAGGCTTCTGCTTCAGTTATAGAAGACAAAACTGAGACATCAGGTCATAAGAATAGATAAGACTATACTACTGGTAACGTCTTACTAGACTCAAGGAAAGTTCCTATTTTATCTGATGAAAGATCACCTTTCCTTATCACCATCAAGACAGGTTTTGGTTAAATGTTATATATATATAATTCCAGATTCATGCAAGCATGTTTCATTCTGTGGCATGGAAGCAAAAATCCCTCAACTAGCTGTTTGTGGAAAAAAGCAGAGTAATAATTCTCTGTTCAAAGACAGACAAAAGAAGGACATGTATTTATCGAAAAGATACAAGCACTCCTGTGCTAAATCGGCCTCTCTTCTCAAACTTGACTGGGAGCTCTACCTACCTTTGATTTTCTATTGTTAACACAGCCCTAGCATCTGGGAGGTTCTTAGTAATTAAGACCAATGTGAAAGTAATTCACCAGAAATTCCTGCATTCCTGCAACATGATTAAGCCATATGCGTCTGTGTACCTGTAAATAGCCTATAATCCCAAGATTAACTCACATAGTCAGTTGGTATGATAGCTATTTGGGCTTCTCTGATAGCTCAGTTGGTAAAGAATCCACCTGCAATGCAGGAGACCCCAGGTCAATTCCTGGGTCAGGAAGATCTGCTGGAGAAGGGATAGGCTACCCACTCCAATATTCTGGCCTAGAGAATTCCATGGACTATATAGTTCATGGGGTCACAAAGAGTTGGCCACAACTGAGCACCTTTCACTATGAAAGTTATTAAAATCACTTTTTACAACTAAGAAAACTGGGACGTATAGAGGTAAAATAGCTTGTCAACCCAGAAAATAGCAAAGTTGGTATTCTAGCTCAGATCTTCCTCTAAAGACCGTGTTTTTCCCATGTCATCATTCTCCTTTCCACAAAGCTCGACAGAAACAAGAAACTGTGACCCATTCTCTCCAATATCAATGAGGCTTCCTTCTCTTCCCTCAAAAGCTTGACCAGGGTTCATTACCAGCATCACAGAGTACATAATGGCTCCAATACAATTTTTCCTCTCTTTTATTTGCCTGCCAAGCAAAGCCCAGACACTCCCCTTTGCCTTTTTTAAATCATCGGAGGATTCTGATGTTTGAGTGGAAGGTATCCGTCACAGGTGTTGCTCATCATTTTCCTTTGCAAAAAGATGTGTGCAGGGAGCACTGCTGGGTTGTATAAATCACACATCTACTATAGCTGCCACTTTCGGTCTGATGAGGGAGAGAGAAATAAACTGCTGGCAAACAATCAGAACTGATGGCTTTTTTTCTCTGACATGTCATCCTGCTTGTACTGCCAACTGTCACGGCATCATTTATCTTTGTTACCAGCACCCTGGGTTAAGCAAGAATTAGGTACCGCAAAGGGACTGTGCCGGGTGAATTACTTCAGAAGGCTGTAAACACTTTCTTGAGACCATTTATGTATTTTACTGTGATGCTTGCAGGTTCTCTTATCCAATCCTGTTGTGATAGGAGTCAGGGGTCCCACAAAAGCTTACAGCTTTCCTAGAAGTTGGTGTATAGCAGCAAAGTTTGCGAAAACGTGGTGACCAGTAGCCTAGTAGGATTTTTCCATACATGAAAAGTCAGCTCATAACATTAGGGGGGAAAAAGGCAGGGAGAGATGCCCAGAGGTCCTGCTCACAATCCTTTCTCCTCTTCCTTCCCCTCCTCCTGCTCCTTCCTCCCTCCCTCTCTCTCTCTCTTCCTCCTTCAAGTAAGAGGAGGGGATTCTGGTGGAAAGGACTACAGTTACAGAGTAGAAGCTTGGAATTTGTAATCTTCATCTGATGTGACTGGTAAAGTCTTATGTTGGGTTCTTCCAATAGCCAACCTTGAACCTAGATATTTATTTAAGAAGTGACTCCAAGCCAGAGAAGCTAGACAGAGAAGGAAAGGGAAGTAATAAAAGTCCATTAATACAGGTTATTTTAGGAGGTTGGGATTAACACGTGCACACTGCTATATATAAAAGAGATAACCAATAAGGGCCACAGTATACACTGCTTAACATGTACACATTAACATGTATGCATTAATATGTACATGTACATGAATTAACATGTCTACATTGCTCTATATAGAAGAGATAACCAATAAGTATAGCACAAGGAACTATACTAAATATTTTGCAATAACCTATACGGGGAAAGAATCTAAAATTCTGTGCTTGTGTGTGCACGTGTGTGTGTGTATATATATATACATATATATACACACCCTTACTTACATTTTATATATCTATATCTATATCTATCTATATATATGAATCTATATCTGAATCACTGTGCTGTGCACCTAAATCTAACACAACATTATAAATCAGCCTCAGGTATACTTCAACAGCAACGACAAAAATTAAGCAGGTTATCACTGTGGGAAGTTAGTCACTCAGTCAAGTCTGACTCTTTGTGACCCCATGGAGTGTAGCCCCCCAAGCTCCTCTGTCCATGGGTTCTCCAGGTAAGAATACTGGAGTGGGTAGCCATTCCCTTCTTCGGGGGATCTTCCTGACTCAGGGATTGGACGCAGGTCTTCTGCATTGCAGGCAGATTCTTCACTGTCTGAGCCACCAGGGAAGCCCTTGCTGTGGGAAACTGGGGCTCATTCACACTGGGGACTTCTTGTGGAAAGCAGAGCATCCTCCAGAGTGGTTCCACCTGAAGAACCAGGAGGCTGGCTGTTTGCCCACCAACCCCTGCTCATCTGGGCTGAGACCTACACCAAGGGGCCTGCTAATAGCCTCAGGTTCCCTTGTAAGCAGGTAGAGTGTGCACCTAGGGCCATAGAAAGCCCTTAGGGAAAGAGGTGCAGTGCCTGCAGGAAGAAGTTTCCATCGCGCATAACAAAAGTGAGGGCTGGGGATGTATGGGCATGCCACCAGCACTGCCTGCTGCAGATAAACACCACTCTGGGTCAGGGAGGGGACAAAATTGGTGGCAAAGAAAAAACTCCAAAGTAGAGGAAGTCAGATAGTGCATACTTAATTATTTTCTTTGATGAGATATGCACGTTTTCAATAGCTTCTCTAAAGCCATTGTAAATTATTATACATAGGGCAGAAAAGAAACCTGCAAATATTCCTTTATTCAGTTTGTTTCCTATTTATAAAGAAAAGGTGGTCATTAGGCACAAGCATGCTTTGGCAAAAAAAAAAAAAAAAAGGAAAGAAAATCCTGTCAAATTAATACAAATTGTGTTTCACTGCCAAAGGTATTAAATTTTCTATAAGCAGAACTGCGTTACTATAATATTATTTTGATTTCCTCTACAATGTACTTCTCATTTACATATGTATGGACAAGAAGAAATAATCAGTTGGGATTTTCAGTTTGTAAAATAATTATGGTCCCAAGTTTCTGATTAAATTTTTAAATATTTTTCATAGTTAGCCCTCTAAAGACTTCCCTTTACTCATCAATTTTAATTTTTTAAGTCAATAATTTTCTTAGATGAAGACACTGAAGAGTTATTAAGTATGTGCTTTACACAAAGCTATTGGATATAGCAATAAGTATTCAGAAATGTCTCTAGAAAATCAAACTGAAACACAGGATTTAATTTATTGAGGATAATTGTACCATCTTGCATTTAGGCTGTAAAATATTAATAGCACTGGTACAGGTACAAGGCAACATGATTTATGAAACATGTTGAAGGATTATAGGATATATATTTGATAGGGATTTATGGTAGGTCTTAAGGGGAAGACAGAATGAACCTGGAGTCAAAGTTGCTACCAAAATTTCTGCCTTAAGCAACTGGATAAATACTATTTATAATTATTGAGAAATATCATAAGAAATAGACTAAGACTTTCATTGGTTACACAGAAATCCTAGACTTGATCATGAATATCTATCAGAAACAAAACTGAGTTTTCATTGTTTTATGAAATCTTGGAGCATATTAATATTTTATAAAAACTAACTAAAACTTAATCTTCATTAGAAGGAGCTACTTTCACAGTTTTTAGCAAGTCAAGACCTGATCTAATCACGATTTCCTTTCCACACATCCTTCCCCACCCCAAGTTAGAGGTAATGTCTTCCTCTGTCACAGGACAGCATCTGTTTCTGCTCTACTCTAGTACTTTACATAGCTTTCCTTACTTCAAAGACATCAAAGCTGACTGTTTCTCTTCCAGTTAATGTCATGGCTAAGGTCTTAGACTCTGGAGCCAGACTCCTTGTATTTGAATCTCAGGTACTAAATGGGTGACAGAGGATGAGATGGTTGGATGGCTTACTTACTCAACGGACATGAGTTTGGGCAAACGCAGGGAGAGAGTGAAGGGCAGGGTAACCTTGCATGAGGCAGTTCATGGGGTCACAAAGAGTCAGACTTGGTGACTGAACAACAACAACAACTAATTGTCAAGAGTAACCTTCTGTAGGTCAGCTCATCTCTCAGAGTCTAAATTTCTATATCTATCAAATAAGAATACTTCACGATCTGATGTCACGGGATGGACATTTGGATTAGTGAGTAACACATTTTAAAGAAACAGAATAAAGTCATCTATTACTATCATGAGCCCTCAGTGGACACACATTTTGTAATCACTGTCCCACACAATGCTTAGAAAAATGTTTCATACTTCATGAACATTTAATGCATGATTATTTAATGGATTTTATTTTGTTAATTTTTCTATTTCTTCTCAAATACAAATAACTGGAGATTTTAATGAACTCAAACTGAGTTCCTCTTCAAAGGCCCAGCTAACATTGGAGTTGACAAACAATAGCAAGACCCTGCTCCAGGTCAGCAGGCTCTGTAATGCACTCAAGTGGTTAAGTACTGTGGGCAAGACTGGGCCTAAATGAACCAAAAATCCCTGATATCATGACCAGTGATAGGTCTTTGTTTGAAGGTAGCCTTGTCAATAAACTGATATATCCTTTTAAAGGCTTATTAATTAAATTATTATAGATGAAAAGTGAAAACATTTTTGTGATAGAATCATTTCAGTGGGATAATCCAAAGATCAGCTGGTAAGCAAAACATATCAAATGAAATAGTCCTGGTCAGTATGTATTATTAGCAGTAAAGTGACAATTTCAAGGCACATACTTCCTCTGCTGGGTCTAAAAGAGGAACAGAATGACAAAGAAGAGCTAGGATTATCCAGGTCCATTAAAGAAACACAAAGCAATAAATGCCCACCTTTCCAAGAAGTCGCCATTCACATATTGTTGGTACACTATACATTGATTGATTAACCAATTTTAAACATCAAGTCATTCAGCTTGAGCTGCTGAAGACAAGATTGGTGGTAAGATTTTATTTATTTATTCTGTTAAGAAGCATTATTGACTTACAACACTGTTAGTTCCAGGTACACACCAGAGTGACTTGATATTTCTATCCATTACAAAATGATTTATCACCACATAGCATGCCTTTTTTTCATGCTTCGTCACATCTCTATATCTGGTTCTTTCACTAGATTTTACATAGTTTATCTTTGTTTTTATTAGTGTACCACTATAGAACCTAGCACAGTGATCTGCTGGGTTCTGGAGGGTTAGATATTCAATGTTTGTTGAACTGAATAGCAAGTTACAGCTTAGAAAATCTGACACAGTAGAAAGAAAATGGGCTTTGAAATCAGTCAGATGTGAGTCAAAGTCAAGTCATGGATGTTTACTAATTACATACTATTCAAACTGCTAACTAAACCTGAGGCTCAATTCCCTCATTTACACCGTGGGACTGATAACTGCTTCCTACAAAGGGGACCAATCAGATCACAAGTTCAGTGGGATGACTCCTGAGGTAAACAGAAATGGGCCCATGGACATGAACATGTACAGTGTAAGGAGCAAGAAGCGTAAAGAAGAGAACATAAAAAAACTATTGGGCAAAGCCCTAAAGACCCGTGTTTATACTCCTGTCGCTCGTGCCTCTGATCTACCAGGGTGCGCCAGTTCACATAAAGAGCCTAAAGTGGGGTAGATGCGAAGTTTTTAGATAGAATGAAATAATAGCTAACTCTCAAACACTGAAAGGATACGCAAATCTGTGCCCGGACTCCTCTGGCTCCCTTCCCTTTACTCCATGAAACAAAGCTATTCCACTTTACATCCTCTGTAATATATTTTATAAGACCATGCCAAGGAAGCTTAATCTATTTTACACATGGAAGGGCAACAGAAAAGAGTGATCACGGTATGAAGGATGAGGTGTGCCTCCAGGAGCATTAGACCTAGCCGTCAGTGTACGCCAATACATGTCTGATACCTGAAATTAATCCTGCAGCAGTGGAAAAGCTCAGTCATGCGGGCTGCACATCTTGCTGAAAGCAAAATCAACAAACTCAAAACACGTGCAGGAGGTTGCCTTTGAAGCTCAAGGATTATTTTCTCTTTTTGCCATAACAAAGCCATAATAATGGTCACGCTCGTTTTTTGCATTTAAGGACCTTCATATTTTTCTTCATTTCTATGGTTTAATTATCAATTATAGATTTTCCTTGGCTTATGATGGAATTACATCTCAATAAACCCATGGTAAACTAGAAATACCATACATCAAAAATGCATTTAATGCAATCAGCCTACCAAACATCATGGTTTATCCTTGCATACCTTAAATGTGCTCACAATACATCCATTAGCCTTGTAGTTGTTCTGTCGCTAAATTGTGTCTGACTCTTTGCAAGACTTAGCCTACATTAGCCTACAGGTGGGCAAAATCATCTAATATAGAGTTTGTCTTATAATAAAGGGTTCAATGTTTTGTGTAATTTATTGAATTCTGTACTAGAGCTGAAAATGAGAATGGCTGTGTGGGTAAAGAATGGCTGTGGGTATATTGGTCATTTACCCTCATGATCAGGTGATTAGCTGGGAGCTAAGCATTGCTGTCACTGTCCAGAATGACAGGAGGGTATCATACTGCATACTGCTAGCCTGGGAAAAGATTAAAATTCTTAGTATAGTTTCTACTGAATGCATAATGCTTTCACACCCTTATAAAGTCAAATGTTATAAGCTGAAACATTGACAGTCAGGGAAAGTCTGCGTATCTATTTTGACAGTATATCATACTGCTAATAGTTTAAGAAATGAGCTATGGAAGCAAAAACCTGACTTCAAATCCTTGTTCTTACCCTAAGATAAAGGGCAAGTTACTTAATCCAGCAAGTCTTCAGGTTCCTAACCTGTATGCATGCATGTGTGATCAGTCGCTTCTGTCGTGTCTGTCTCTTTGTGACCCAATGAACTGTAGCCTGCCAGGTTTCTCCAGGTAAGAATATTGGAGTGGGTAGGCCCGCTCTCCCACAGGGGATCCTACCAACCCAGGGACTGAGCATGCATCTCCTCCACTGCAGGAAGATTGTGTACTGCTGAGCTATCAGGGAAGACCCACCGCGCCTGCCTATCTGTATAAGGCTATATTAATATATATCTTTTGGGGACTATTATGAGGATAAATTTAGATAATATGTAAAAAGTACTTAGTGCGGGGCTTACATAATAGCTATTTTTATTTAACTGCTATATATTCTATGCATACCTATACATATGTGGGTATATATGTGTACTAGGCAATCATTCACTATACTTTAATGCTCATATTATAATATTAGGCTTCTCCAAATTCATAAGGATTAGGTCTCAAGATGTTCAGGTACCCTCAGTGGCATATACAACCTATAAAATGTAGTAGATTGAACTATTACTGTATGTCCAGCAATACATTTTAAAACCATGAAGCTATTAAGCAATAAGGATGCCAAATGGGCAGCTGAACCCACTTATTAGCAAAGTAACAGCCCTGTATATCAGTCTTACAGTCTCATTCCTGCCTCAGACAAATTAAATCCGTTACTGTTCTCCATCTGTATCTACAGGGCTAATATCAAATACTCAAACCCGTGACTATTGGATGCACAGACACCAATGATCCACCATCTCTTTGATATAGCATGCATCCTCGCCTTCTCTTCCCTTTCCCTGCGGTTCTAGCAGCCTGACTAAAGTCGTCAATTCCTCCTCTCGGAACTACTTCAGATACTACCCCTACCATGGACGCTTTTCTTCATTCACCGTGTTATCATAGCCCCTGTTTGTCCCAATGCAGTAGGATGAATTATAGACTATGGTATTTTGTTCATTATTCCCTGTTATCTAACAGACTGTGAGCTCCTTCAGAAGAAGGGACTGTGTTTTATGTGTCTTTGTAGCAGTAACATTTAGCACAGTGAGAGCTTCTCATTTTATTCATTTATCCGGCAAGTTGGTTTGCCAAAAGCTCCTTGAGTATCTGCAGTGATCCAGGTGCTGTGCTAGGCATCTGGGTTTCACCAGAGAATAAGGATGATGTGGACCTGCATTCTCCCTGTCTAGCCAGGAAAACAAGCCCTACATGATAAATGCAGGCGTGATGAGTGGTATTGGAGAGGAGTTTGCAGTGATAGTGAAGGAAAGGCTCATGTTGCTAGGTGATGTTGGGGATGCACTCTCCAGGCAGGAGGAAGGGGGCTGAGGGAAGCCAGAAGCTGAATCAGTCTGGTCTGGGCCAATGAATGATGCTTTGGTAGGGCTCTGGTTTAGAAAACCAGAGAATAGAACCAAAGAGATGGAATGTGTCCAGGTTTCCCAGGTCTTATACTCTATCTTTTGTAGTTTTGAGTGTTGTGAGATGACACAGGGATTTCCAGCAGAGGTGTGTTTTTTTCTGCTTAGTCATTGTATTGTGTATGACTCTTTGTGATCTCATGGATGGTAGCCCACTAGGCTCCTCTGTCCATGGGATTTCCCAGGCAAGAATACTGGAACCAGTTGCCATTTCCTTCTCCCGGGGATCTTCCTGACCCAGAAATGGAACACACCACTTCTGCATAGGCTGGTGGGTTCTTCATCACCAAGCCACCAGGAAAGGCCAGCAGAAGTATGACATGATCCCAGTTGTAGCTGGAAAGGACGCTTGGGTGTTGATGGATTGGAACTGAGGAAAAAGGCTTTGTGGGAGGCCACTAAAGAAATTCATTAAATAATCCAAGTAAGATGTAATGTTGGTTCAGATCAGGAGTGTCAGAAGGGATCTACAGTAGTAGACAGGTTGAAGAGATATTTAAAGGGCAAAATGTACAGAGTTTTGCATTCATTGGACATGGGGAAGTTATGAGAGGTAGGAAGGAGTCAAGGATGGAATTTGGCTTTGAAATCTGAGGAATTCCACAGCTGATACCAGAATTATTTCTTCAGTTCAGTTCAGTTGCTCATTCATGTCCAACTCTGTGCGACCGCATGAATTGCAGCACGCCAGGCCTCCCTGTCCATCACCATCTCCCGGAGTTCACTCAGACTCACATCCATCGAGTCGGTGATGCCATCCAGCCATCTCATCCTCGGTTGTCCCCTTCTCCTCTTGCCCCCAATCCCTCCCAGCATCACAGTCTTTTCCAATGAGTCAACTCTTTGCATGAGGTGTCCAAACTACTGGAGCTTCAGCTTTAGCTGAAACTTCCAAAGAACACCCAGGGTTGATCTCCTTTAGAATGGACTGCTTAGATCTCCTTACAGTCCAAGGGACTCTCAAGAGCCTTCTCCAACACCACAGTTCAAAAGCATCAATTCTTCAGCGCTCAGCCTTCTTCACAGTCCAAGTCTCACATCCATACATGACCACTGGAAAAACCATAGCCTTGACTAGATGGACCTTAGTCAGCAAAGTAATGTCTCTGCTTTTCAATATGCTATCTAGGTTGGTCATAACTTTCCTTCCAAGGAGTAAATGTCTTTTAATTTCATGGCTGCAATCACCATCTGCAGTGATTTTGGAGCCAAGAAAAATAAAGTCTGACACTGTTTCCACTGCTTCCCCATCCATTTCCAATGAAGTGATGGGACTAGATGCCATGATCTTCGTTTTCTGAATGTTGAGCTTTAAAGCCAACTTTTTCACTCTTCTCTTTCACTCTCCTCAAGAGGCTTTTTAGTTCTTCTTTACTTTCTGTCATAAGGGTGTTGTCATCTGCATATCTGAGGTTATTGATATTTCTCTTGGCAATCTTGATTCCAGCCTGTGCTTCTTCCAGCCCTCAGTTCTAATGATGTACTCTGCATAGAAGTTAAATGAGCAGGGTGACAATATACAGCCTTGACATACTCCTTTTCCTATTTGGAACCAGTCTATTGTTCCAAGTCCAGTTCTAACCTTTACTTCCTGACCAGCATATAGGTTTCTCAAGTGGCAGGTCAGATGGTCTGGTATTCCCATCTCTTTCAGAATTCTCCACAGTTTATTGTGATCCACACAGTCAAAGGCTTTGACATAGTCAATAAAGCAGAAGTAGATGTTTTTCTGTAACACTCTTGCTTTATCCATGATCCAGCAGATGTTGGCAATTTGATCTCTGGTTCCTCTGCCTTTTGTAAAACCAACTTGAACATCAGGGAGTTCACAGTTCACGTATTGCTGAAGCCTGGCTTGGAGAATTTTGAGCATTATTTTACTAGTGTGTGAGATGAGTGCAATTGTGCGGTAGTTTGAGCATTCTTTGGCATTGCCTTTCTTTGGGACTGGAATGAAAACTGACCTTTTCCAGTCCTGTGGCCACTGCTGAGTTTTCCAAATTTGCTGACATATTGAGTGCAGCACTTTCACAGCATCATCTTTCAGGATTTGAAATAGCTCAAGTGGAATTCCATCACCTCCACTAGCTTTGTTTGTAGTGATGCTTTCTAAGGCCCACTTGACTTCCCATTCCAGGATGTCTGGCTCTAGGTGAGTGATCATACCATCGTGATTATCTTGGTCATGAAGATCTTTGGTTCAGATGGTAAAGATCTTTGGTTCAGACCCGGGTTCAATCCCTGGGTCAGGGAGATCTCCTGGAGAAGGAAATGGCAACCCACTCCAGTACTCTTGCCACGTCCCCACCCCCCCACCCCTGCCCCCAAAACAGTGGCTCAAAGAAATTTTTCCTTAGGTGCAGGCCAAATCTTGGCATTTCTATGATTATAACTCTGAAGTGGCTTCCCTTTGCTTCAAAGATAAAGTCCAGATACTTAGCAAAGAAGGCAGACATCATTTGGACCCAAACTCTGCTCTTCACTTCTTGGCCTTTTTATTTCACGTTCCCAAATTTGGTGATGTTCTTCAAAGATGCCACACTGCTTGCTGTTTCTTATATATCTTTCTATGCTTTCCTCTCCCTTTTCTAGATTTACATTTATATCTATCTATCTACATATATATATATATATATCTCACAGGTTTAAATATAACTTTGATATTATATATTTACATATATCTCTCACATATTTATATATAATGCATTGATATATATTTACAAATATATGTATGCATATAGATACATGTGTACATATTTATATTCTCAAAAATTCCAAAAATCCTTCAATCTAGTATCATGGTTGTCAAGCTTAGAAAAAAAACTTCTGCTCACTTATTCCCTTCTCTCTGTTCTCTTTTTACAATAAATATGTTTATTTTTACAGTCATGCCTTTGGAATACTGTGGTCGTTGATGTTGCTTACATACTTTGAAGATAAATACTTCAATATTTTAACCTCAGCAGATCTGTGAGTTCATTTTATTCCCTCCAGGCCTGGAGGGAAATTAGATGTTAGCATTTAGAACACAGAAACAAGAAAATTGTGTGATATTTTTTCCTTTTAGTTTAGGGAGCCCAACTTAAAAAATCCATTGCAAAAACAGAGAGCTTTTCTTGCAAAGTCTGTAGTAATCAACCTTAGAAATAGAAAGAAGGAGAAAGAAAATAAAATGGCGATGTGTTAAGAGCTGGCCACTATGCTAGACCTCATTACTCAAAGTGTCTCATTTTATCTTTGGGATGATCCTGGGAGACAAGCGTCAGAAGTTCCATTTAATACCCAGTTGTCTGGCTTATGGAAACTCTGGGGATACATCTAGGAATGTTCAGTGTGGTGCTAACAAGAAACTCGAAGACATCACTCATTGTTCTCCCCAGGGCAGCCCCCCAACGACTTCTTCTAGTTTTATATTCTACATTATAGGGAATGACAACATTAAGCTGGAACTCGATTTGTGCTGGGTGAAGGGGAAATCTTGTCAGAGATAAATTAGATAGCTTTTATGTCACAATAAAGGTCTCATCTTTCATTGCAAAGGCTCCAAATTCTTCCCAAGGCATCAGGAAATGCACACAATAATAACATACAAAAAGCTAAGAAGAATTCATGGGATTCTTTCCATACAAAAGACAAGTACTTCTTTGGCGCCAGTTCTCAGTGGCCCTCGCTTGCATAGTGATGAATTCCATACCTCCTTGGAGTATTATTTATACATAATATCTTATATTTTTGTTTATTTTTTGAACCTGGGGAAGTAAAACATTGTGACAGAAAATACATGGATATTAAATCTTCATTCTTTTATCTGCCACTTCTGAAAAATGACCTAACCTAAGGCACCTAGCTTTTCATTGACATCAAAGATGGTGATACCATTTGGACAGTAAGTATGACTTAGAAACTTAAATGAGTTTAAGAATATAAAATGGAATAGCCATCACGGTCAACAAAAAAGTCAGAACTGCAGTACTTGGATGCAGTCTCAAAAATGAAGGAAGGATCTCTGTTTGTCTCCAAGGCAAACCATTCAATATCACAGTTATTCAAGTCTATCCCCAACCAGTAACACTGAAGAAACTGAAGTTGAATGGTTTTATGAAGACTTACAAGATCTTTTAGAACTAACACCCCAAAAAGATGTCCTTTTCATCATAGGGGACGGGAATGCAAAAGTAGGAAGTCAAGAAACACCTACAGGCAAATTTGGCTTTGAAATGCGGAATGAAGCAGGGCAAAGACTAATAGAGTTATGCCAAGAAAATTCATTGGTCATAGCAAACACCCTCTTCTAACAATACAAGAGAAGACTCTACACATGGACATCACCAGATGGTCAACACTGAAATCAGATTGATTATATTCTTTGCAGTCAAAGATGGAGAACCTCTATACAGTCAACAAAAACAAGATTGGGAGCTAACTGTGGCTCAGATCATGAACTCCTTATTGCCAAATTCAGACTTAAATTGAACAAAGTAGGGAAAACCGCTAGACCATTCAGGTATGACCTAAATCAAATCCCTTATGATTATACAGTGGAAGTGAGAAATAGATTTAAGGGTCTAGATCTGATAGATAGACTGCCTGATGAACTATGGACGGAGGTCCGTGACATTGTACAGGAGACAGGGATGAAGACCATCCCCATGGAAAACAAATGCAAAAAAGCAAAATGGCTGTCTGGGGAGGCCTTACAAATAGCTGTGAAAAGAAGAGGTGAAAGCAAAGGAGAAAAGGAAAGATATAAGCATCTGAATGCAGAGTTCCAAACAATAGCAAGAAGAGATAAGAAAGCCTTCTTCAGCGATCAATGCAAAGAAACAGAGGAAAATAACAGAATGGGAAAGACTAGAAATCTCTTCAAGAAAATTAGAGATACCAAGGGAACATTTCATGCAAAGATGGGCTCAATAAAGGACAGAAATGGTCTGGACATAACAGAAGCAGAAGATATTAATAAGAGGTGGCAAGAATACACGGAAGAACTGTACAAAAAAGATCTTCACGACCCAGATAATCATGATGATGTGATCACTAATCTAGAGCCAGGCATTTTGGAATGCGAAGTCAAGTGGGCCTTAGAAAGCATCACTACAAACAAAGCTAGTGGAGGTGATGGAATTCCAGTTGAGCTATTTCAAATCCTGAAAGATGATGCTGTGAAAGAGCTGCACTCAATATGCCAGCAAGTTTGGAAAACTCAGCAGTGGCCACAGGACTGGAAAAGGTCAGTTTTCATTCCAATTCCAAAGAAAGGAAATGCAAAAGAATGCTCAAACTACTGCACAATTGCACTCATCTCGCATGCTAGTAAAGTAATGCTCAAAATTCTCCAAGCCAGGCTTCAGCAATATGTGAACCATGAACTCCCTGATGTTCAAGCTGGTTTTACAAAAGGCAGAGGAACCAGAGATCAAATTGGCAACATCTGCTGGATCATGGAAAAAGCAAGAGAGTTCCAGAAAAACATCTACTTCTGCTTTATTGACTATGTCGAAGCCTTTGATTGTGTAGATCACAATAAACTGCAGAAAATTCTGAGAGAGATGGGAATACCAGGCCACCTGACCTGCCTCTTGAGAAATCTGTATGCAGGTCAGGAAGCAGCTGTTAGAACTGGACATGGAGCAACAGACTGGTTCCAAATAGGAAAAGGAGTATGTCAAGGCTGTATATTGTCACCCTGCTTATTTAATTTCTATGCAGAGTACATCATGAGAAATGCTGGACTTGAAGAAACACAAGCTGGAATCAAGATTGCCAGGAGAAATATCAATAACCTGAGATATGCAGATGAAATCACCCTTATGGAAGAAAGTGAAGAGGAACTAAAATGCCTCTTGATGAAAGTGAAAGTGGAGAGTGAAAAAGTTGGCTTAAAGCTCAACATTCAGAAAACGAAGATCATGGCATCTGGTCCCATCACTTCATGGCAAATAGATGGGTAAACAGTAGAAACAGTGTCAGACTTTATTTTTTGGGCTCCAAAATCACTGCAGATGGTGACAGCAGCCATGAAATTAAAAAACGCTTACTCCTTGGAAGAGAAGTTATGACCAACCTAGATAGTATATTCAAAAGCAGAGACATTAATTTGCTGACTAAGGTCCGTCTAGTCAAGGTTATGATTTTTCCTGTGGTCATGTATGGATGAAGAAGGCTGATCGCCGAAGAATTGATGCTTTTGAACTGTGGTGTTGGAGAAGACTCTCGAGGGTCCCTTGAACTGCAAGGAGATCCAACCAGTCCATTCTGAAGGAGATTAGCCCTGGGATTTCTTTGGAAGGAATGATGCTGAAGCTGAAGCACCAGTACTTTGGACACCTCACGCGAAGAGTTGACTCATTGGAGAAGACTCTGATGCTGGGAGGGATTGGGGGCAGGAGGAGAAGGGGACGACTCAGGATGAGATGGCTGGATGGCATCACGGACTCAATGGACGTGAGTCTGAGTGAACTCTGGGAGATGGTGATGGACAGGGAGGCCTGGTGTGCTGTGATACACGGGGTCACAAAGAGTCAGACACGACTGAGTGACTGAACTGAACTGGACATAAAGCATGGCATATAGTAAACTTCTGTTATTTTATAGTGATTTGGAACTTGGATTTTAAAATGACAAACTCTTGAGAGGAACACGTATGACTAAATTATATGTATATATATGTATATATATATTAAATATGATATGCTAATTCCTACTACATTTCAGATGCATTGGCTGCTAAACTGTAGCTTTATCCTTTTACAGAATTTTTCTAGATTTGTGTGGAAATACCAACAGGAGAAGTGTTCATATCAACAGTCAGTGAATTTTTTTGTGTGTGCTCTGGACAATCAAGCTCAGTTTAGCCCAAAATCTAACATTTTTTTTCTTTGTTTCTTTTCTTTTCCTCCTATGCATGCTTTTATGGAAAATTAGTAGCTGGAGAAAATGACCAAAAAAATCAGTGTTGGTATACTGTACATGATACACTTTTTATTGAAGAAATTAAAAGTGTCCAAGGATAATTATATGACATCTGCACATTTTCATTCAAAAATACATGAGAATTTTGTATGGGAACATTAAAGGAACATGGAAATTCAACCTCTAACAAAGGAAAGGACAATGGCCTTCAAATTTAGTGAGAAAAACTGTTCATGGTGACCCTGATGTCAACTTTTGGCCTAGTTTGTTCATTGAAGGCTTTTTTTTTTTTTCAGTTGCTTGCAAACCAACTAAATCTCTATGCTGATGACTTTCAAATTTATCATTTCAATCACTCATATTTCCTTGTTTTCTGAACTCATTCCTGTCTTCTTCAAAATTTCTCTAGGGTGTCACAAAGCATTGCTGAAAGTTGAACTTGACACCTTTCCCCTGGAGTCTCCTTTATTTCTATGCCATTTAAATTAATACCAAAATAATAATAATAATAATAATAATAATAAAGCTACCACAAACATAAAGAAATAAAAAGTTACCATCGAACCATACCCTGTCACTGACCCTTCAGTTCCTTCTCACCAACCATCCACATCCAATTACTACTCACACTCAGTTGACTCCTTTTCCTGAGTATTTGATGCGAATCTACTTCCCCCTGAAAGCTGCTATCATAGTCTGATCCTCCTCCTTTCACCTCCATGAATAGGACAGTCTCCAATTGACCTCTCAGTTCCCTCCATGCCATCCTTCACCGTTGACCCAGTGATCTTTCTAGAGAGCAAATGCAAACCTGCCCATATCATCCCATCTTAAAATCTCAAGAGTCTAAAACCTAATTTTAGCTACTCAACATGGATACCTAAGTCTGCCTCTGGTAACCTTTTCAACCTCATCCTCTGTGCCACCATCACAAACATTTTCTGGGCTGATTAACTCTCATTTTCCAGCCTTTTCACACACCATTCCTTCTGCCGGAAGTCCCCTGTGCAACCCTTACACCACTATCCCAACGAACGTTTCAACTTAGAGGTTACTCTCTAAGGGACACTTCTGGTGTCACTTGCCCCAAAATGCCCTCGAGTATATTCCCTTTTGTAATTTCACAGAAATCCTGTATTTCTCATAGCATCAATTCATAATACTTTTTGGGCTTAATTGTGTATCTCTACTACAGGACAAATTCTGTGAAGGCAAGGGAATGCACATTATGTTTACAGGACCTAACACATTATCTGGAATACAAAGCATTCTCAGTTGGTTAGCTGTATGATTATATACAGTCTGAAATCTAGCCTCCTGATTTGCTGAGATTATTGAAGTACTCAGAAAAAGGGGTCACCTGCTCCAGCACCATCTTTAAAAAGTACATGAATCTCTGCCCTCACACTCAGTCTAGCCTCAGTTGAGCACTAGGGCATTCATTTAAGACCTTGTCAGTCTTTTCTTCTCGTTTCCTCTTTTACTGTTTCTTTTATCTGCCTTTTGGATCATTCCCAAGGGGAACAAATGTTACTTCTCTCATCTCCAGACTAGCAAACAAAACCTTCCCTTAATTACACTTACTACTCTATTTACAGACACGTTACTCACCTTCTATTTAAATAGAATTTTTGAAGGAGTTGCCTCTACTGGCTATCTCCAGTATCCTTTTATTTTCTATTAAATAGTCACCAGTCATATTTTCATCCCTGTCATTTTATTGAATGTCAAGGTCATGAATAGCTTCTATGTAGCTAAAATCAATGGTTAATTCCAAGCCATCTTAATTTACCTAGTCTACTATTTGGCACATTTGATCATTCCGTCTTTCTTGAGTGACA
This sequence comes from Ovis canadensis, assembly GCF_042477335.2. Taxonomy (NCBI): domain Eukaryota; kingdom Metazoa; phylum Chordata; class Mammalia; order Artiodactyla; family Bovidae; genus Ovis; species Ovis canadensis. Next base: position 31,175,893 of record NC_091265.1, on the reverse strand, counting down.
TTTCTAGTCATCTTACTACCCATGTGACTATTCATTCTTTGTTCCTTGGTTGATTGTTTTGCATCTTCCTGAAACTCCAAATGGAGAAGGCAATGGCACCCCACTCCAGTACTCTTGCCTGGAAAATCCCAGGGATGGAGGAGCCTGGTAGGCTGCCTTCCATGGGGTCACTGAGATTCGGACACGACTGAAGCAACTTAGTAGTAACTCCAAAAATTGGTCCACTTCATGGCTCACTCCTCGACCTGTCCACAAAGCTTTAAAGTATTTTACATCAACAATTTCCAAAATGACACGTTCAATCCAAGCCTCTTTTCTGAAATCCAGACTTGTGCAGTCACTTAATATTTTCAGTGGATTGGCTGAAAGTCAGTCAGGACACATCCATCCCTGCAGGTGAACAGGTCACAAATTTTGGAGTCATCCTTGAGGTCCCTTCTCCACAGCTCAGAAATACTTTTGACTCTACCTTCAAAAATATATCTCAAATTGTACCATTTATCATTGCTTCCACTTGAAAATAAATTATTTTTTAATTGAAGGATAATTGCTTTACAGAATTTTGCTGTTTTCTGTCCAACATCAGCATGCATCAGCCATAGGTATACATATATCTCAGGGAACTCAAACAGGGGCTCTATGTCAACTAGAGGGGTGGCATGGGGCTTCTATCTCTAGCATCCTTGTTCAAGCCATCATTCACTCTTACCTGGATTGTTACATTACATTCTTAACTGGTTTTCCTGCTTCTACCTTTGTCCTGAAAAAAATGTATTCTTCATATAGCAACCAGAATAATTAAAAATGTTGAGTTAGATCTCACTGACCAAAATAAAAGTCCAACATTTTACTGTAACCTTCAAGGCATGGTATCTGGTCCGTGGTTACCTGTGACCTCACCACCCCTTACTTTCCCCCGCTCTCACCCTGCTTTAGGAGCACTGGCTTCCTTGTTGTTTACATGTCAGGCACATGCTTGCCTCAGAGTCTCTGCATCGGCTGTTCCATCTGCTTCAGACAATCTTCCCCGTATATCTGCATGCCTCCTACTTTCGCCTCCTGTAAGTCTTTGCTCAAATGCCCTCCCAAGAGGGTTTACATTGACTAGCCATCTGGTAATTTCACTCCTTTCCTAACACTTTCCATTCCCTTCACCCAGCTCTATTTTGTACAGCCTCAATAGCACTCATTACCTTCTAATACAGAGGATAACTAATATTTGAATGTCTCTTTCTCCCTCGAGAATGTAAGTCCCTTGAGGGAAGTTATTTTTTCTATTTGGTTCACTAATGGGTAAATTCTTACACCTACAGTAATTCAGGGCACATAATAATTTCTCAATAAACATTTATGGAATAAATATCCATGTCTTTCACAATAAAAACTCTCTCTTTAGTTTATCAAATTAAGACTAAGGTATGTAAAAACAGTGATACTAATCATTCTTTGAGAACCTGGGACATACTATAGGCTTTTCAAATAAATGAAACATATTGATGCAAGTTCAAAGCTGAAAGTGAACTTAGCTCTAGCTGAGCTAACTGCACTTAGCTCAAGGCCCATTCATTTGCCATGTGGGGAAAATGAGCCTCTCTCAAACAAACTTACAGTCTTAATTATAAAATTATTGTTCTCTGTATAGGGTATTTTGAAAATTTGAAGTGTGAGAAGAAAAACTTCTCATAATTCCACAACCCAGAAATTAGCACTAGTAAGATGGGTGTATTTAACGCTAGATGTTTTTTCTCATACACATGCATATATGTTCAAATATCTAAACGTATCACCATATGGTATGTATATTTCAAATTCATTCTAATAATGCACATATGTATTACTTTTTCATATAAACTAGGAAAATACAATAAAAGTAAAGTCTTTCTTGACCAACGGCATGATCGCTTTGCTGTGTTCAAGTCTGTTTTTACATTTTTCAGAATGCACCCTTGTTAGTATGCTTGTTTATACAGCATGAGGAAATAAATCTTCTGTTTTAATAATTCAGAATTATACTCAAATCCTGTCTCATTTGTAAATGTGGACCATTCAGTCAACAAGACGAACACCATCCATTTTGCTGGAGTTTCGAGCGAGACGCCCCTGGCTATTTGTCAGATTTGAAGTTTGTTATTACCTAGAAAGCACCAACCCTGGTCACTTGCCACTCTACTGTCCTTATTTAGAGCAACTCAGCACACTGCAGAAAAGTAATTGATTGGGACAATTATCTAGCCAGCCTTCACACCTGCTCCCTCGTAACAACCAACCAACCAACTCAACAACAAATAAATAGGAACAAACCCACTTTTCTCCTGAAATTATAAACTATTGTTTCTTAAGTATCTTGCTAATGGTAACAAAAGCAATTCTAACTGAATGAGACGGATAATTTCACACTGAAGAAGGTATGAAGAATTGCTTTTGCCTCAAGTATCCGGTTACTTAAAACAAAATATTTATTTTTCATTTGATTGTCTGGGTGTACTTTTCTTTTCTCTGGTGTGAGGTGAGGCAAAATTACCTTAATTTTCCATTTAACTTTCATTAGTTTTACCATCAATAATAAAATAACTCATTCTTTTTCTTTAGCAAATGTGAAAATGGTCCTCCCTTTAACCCATAGCAGAAACTAAACCAAGACCAGGGCTAATAGCCATGACATTTCCATTTGATCCATGAATTATTATCTTTAAATAGCACCTCTACATGTTATGTTTGGGCTTCTTTGGTGACTCAGATGGTAAAGAATCCACCTGCAATGCAGAATACTAGGGTTTGATCCCTGAGTCAGGAAAATGGCCTGGAGAAGGGAATGGCAACTCATTATTAGCAATGGCAATTGCCAATGGCAATTGGAATGGCAAGCCAGTATTCTTGCCTGGGCAATCTCGTGGACAGAGGAGTCTGGTGGGCTACATTCCAAAGGATTGCAATGAGTCAGATGTGACTGAGTGACTAACACTCTAATGCTATGTTATTATTAAAGGAATATGTCAAAATAAAGTTTCAGAACCTTTTTTTTCCTCAGAATTATGCAGGCTTCTATGAGCTTTCTTTCAGAGGTAGAAGTATACCACTAAATTAAAATTGAACGTTCAAATCACATTTAAAGTAGGTTTATGCATTTAGTTTTATATGGCATTTCCCTGTATAATACAATGGAATCTTTTTTTCCATCAGATTTCTGTCTTAGATCAGTACACAGTTCCCCTGGCACCCCATCTTCATGTGAAGCTGGCCCATTTTAATGTTAACCTCGATGAAGGATCATCAGAAAATAAGAAACTTGGGGAAACTCAAGAGTTGATGTTTATTCATTCATAATTTGACTGAGTAATATCCATGTGTAGATTCAACTAATAGATTCAAGGGACTAGATCTAGTTAACAGTGTGCCTGAAGAACAATGGACAGAGGTCTGTAATATTGTACAGGAGGTTGCAAACAAAACCACCCCAAACAAACAAACAAACAAACAAAAAAAGCAAGAAGAAAAAGTGGTTATCTGAGGAGGCTTTACAAATAGTGGAAGAATGAAGAGAAGTGAAAAACAAGGGAGAGAGGGAAATGTACTTGCAATTAAACAGAGTTCCAAAAAATAGCTGGAAGAGACAAGAAGGCCTTCTTCAATGAGCAATGCTTAATAACAGGAGAAAACAACAAAAGGGGACAGTTCTAGAGATGTCTTCAGAAAAATGCCAAATATCAAGGGAGCATTCTGCCCAAAGATGGGCACAATAAAGTATAAAAATTGTAAAGACCTAGTAGATGTTGAAGAGATCAAGAAGAGATGGAAAGAATACATAGAAGAGCTGTATAAATAAGATATTAATGAACTGGATTGCTATGATGGTATGGTTAGTCACTCAGAGCTAGACATTCTAGAGTGAAAGGCAAGTGGGCCTTAAGAAGCTCTGCTATTAATAAAGCTAGCGGATGCAATGAAATTTCAGCGGAACTATTCAAATCCCTAAAGGATGATGCCATCAAGGTGTTGCATTCGTCATGTCAGCAAATCTGGAAGACCCGGCAGTGGTCATAGGACTGGAAAAGGTCAATCCTCATCCCAATTGCCAGGAAGGGTATTGGTAAAGCATGTGCTAACCATCAATCACACTCATCGCCCATGCTAGTAAAATAAGCATGCACTTAAAATCTTGCATGCTAGGCTTCAGCGTTATACAAACTAGGAACTTTCAGATGTCTAAGCTGGGTTTAGAAAGCAAGAGGAACTACAGCTCAAAATTACCAACATTTGCTGGATTATAAAGAAAGCAAGGAAATTTCAGAAACAAACAAACAAACAAACATCTATCGCTGTTTCATTGACTACACTAAAGCCTTTGATTGTGTGGATCCTGACAAACTGTGGAAAGCTGTCTCCTGAGAAACCTGTATGCAGGTCAAGAACAAGTTAGAACCCTGTATAGAACAACTGATTGGTTAAAGATCAAGAAAGGAGTACAACAGAGCTGTCTGCTGTTCCCCTGCTTGTTTAATCTAAATGCTGAGCACATCATAAGAAATGTTGGGCTAGATGAGTTACAAGCTGGAATCAAGACAGGTGGGAGAAACATCAACAACCTCAGATATGCAGATGATATCAGTATATTGACAGAGAGCAAGAGGAACTGAAGAATCTCTTGATGTGGATGAAGGAAGAGAGTGAAAGAACCAGCTTAAGACTAAATATTAAAAAATAAACTAAAACCATGGCATTTGTCCCCATTCAGTTCAGTTCAGTAGCTCAGTCATGTCTGACTCTTGGTGACCCCATGAACTGCAGCACACCAGGCCTCCCTGTGCATCACCAACTCCTGGAGTTCACTCAGATTCACGCCCTTCGAGTCAGTGATGCCATCCAGCCATCTCATCCTCTGTCGTCCCCTTCTCCTCCTGCCCCAAATCCCTCCCAGCATCACAATCTTTCAATAGGTCAACCCTTTGCATGAGGTGGCCAAAGTACTGGAGTTTCAGCTTTAGCATCATTCCTTCTAAGAACACCCAGGACTGATCTCCTTTAGAATGGACTGGTTGTATCTCCTTGCAGTCCAAGGGACTCTCAAGAGTCTTCTCCAACACCACAGTTCAAAAGCATCAGTTCTTCGGTGCTCAGCTTTCTTCACAGTCCAACTCTCACATCCATACATGACCACAGGAAAAACCATAGCCTTGACTAGATGGAACTTTGTTGGCAAAGTAATGTCTCTGCTTTTCAATATGCTACCTAGGTTGGTCATAACTTTCCTTTCAAGAAGTAAGCGTTTTTTAATTTCATGGCTGCAGTCACCATCTGCAGTGATTTTGGAGCCAAGAAAAATAAAGTCTGACGCTGTTTCCACTGTTTCCCCATCCATTTCCCATGAAGTGATGGGACCAGATGCCGTGATCTTAGTTTTCTGAATGTTGAGCTTTAAGCCAACTTTTTCACTCTCCTCTTTTACTTTTATCAAGAGGCTTTTTGTTCCTCTTCACTTTCTGTCATAAGGGTGGTGTCATCTGCATATCTGAGGTTATTGATATTTCTCCCAGCAATCTTGATTCCAGCTTGTGCTTCTTCCATTACTACATGGCAAATAAAAGGGGAAAAGGTGGAAGCAGTGACTGGATTTCCTCTTCCTGGGCTCCAAAATCACTGTAGTGATTGCAGCCATGAAATCAGTAGATAATTGCCTCTTGGCAGGAAAGTGATGACAAACCTAGGCAGTGTGTTGAAAAACAGAGATGTTACTCTGCCAGCACAGGCCCATATAGTCTTTGGTCTTCCCAGTGGAAGGAAGGCTATGGTCTTCCCAGTGGTCATGTATGGTTGTGTGAGCTGGACCATAAAGATGGCAGAAAGACAAAGAATCAGTGCCTTTGAACTGTGGTGCTGGAGAAGACTCCTGAAATCTCCTTGGACAGAAGGAGATCAAACCATTCAATCTTAAGGGAGAGCAATGCTGAATATTCACTGGAAGGACTGATGCTGAAGCTGAAGCTCCAGTATTTTGGTCATCTTATGCAAACAGATGACTCACTGGAAAAGTCCCTGATGCTGGGAAAGATTGAGAGCAGAAGAGGGCAGCAGAAGAGGAGGTGGCTGGATGGCATCACCAATGCAATGAGCATGAACTTGGGCAAGCTCCAGGAGATGGTGAAGGACAGGGAGGCCTGGTGTGCTGCACTCCATGAGGTCAGGAAGAGACAGACACAACTGGGCAACTGAACAACAACAACAACAACAACAAATTTGACTTTGTAGCAACTTGATGGCCCTGTGCTCCAATGGTTCCTATTTATATGAGAGAGAGAAGAGAGTTTCAGGCCATAGAACTGGAAATAACTCCATTCCTTATCATGCATTTTCTCTGTATGGTTTGCTTATTTAAATTTATTTAGCACCTATCATGCATCAGACATTGTTCTAAACACTAGAAATTGAGAAGTCTTCAAGCTCATGGAAACTGTGTGGCTGAAGCTCAAGGTAAAAATAAAAATACTTATCCCAGGGCTGGGATATGGTTAAGGATACAAGTGATTTTACAAAATTACCTATAAAAAAAAAAAACAAAAGCTCGAGATCAAGAATAATGTTCAAAGTCACAAGCTAACTAACAAAATAAGTGATAAGAGGCATATTTCTGGAGTTACACTACGTGGGTTCAGATTCTGTGTAGCCCCACTGCCCGATTACTGGTTTTGCGTATTCCAACAACGTATTACAACATTTAGCGCCTTAGTTACCTATTGGTACAATGGCAAAAACGATGATATCTGAAACTGCGGTGAGGACTAAATGGGCTAAGCTGTGTAAAATAGTACAGCACTTAGTTTATGGTAGGAGCTTAATACAGGTAAACTATTTTTTTGTGTCTGTATCTCATTTTACCTCATTTAATAATAATCTACATTATTATTATTACTACTGTTTTAATGGGGGGAAGCAAGGCTACAAAACAACATACTCAAAAAAAATACTAATGCTAAGTTTAGGCCATTTTAAGGAAATATATGAAGTACTAGTTCATTGCATTCTTCTGCTGAGTTAATAATCTGTGCTATGGAGAATTAGGAAAAAGTACTACATACCCACAATATTATTTTTTTTTATTGTGGCAAAGCATAAAATTTACCATTCAAACCATTTTTAGCTATACAGTTCAATGGCATTAAGTGCATACACATTGTTGTGCAACCACTAACACAATTCACCTCCAGATATTCTTCTCTCTCCAAACTGCAACTCCCAAATATTAAAAATAACTCTTCACTTCCCCTCCCTCCTGTCCCTAGCAACCATCATTCTATTTCCTGTCTTTGAACTTGATTACTCTAGACATGTATAAGTGTATTAAGTGGAATCATACAGCAATTGCTCTTTTGCATGCTAAGCCGATCCAGTTGTGTTCGAATCTCTGCGACCCCTTGGACTGTAACCCACCAGGCTCCTCTGTCCAGGGGATTCTCTAGGCAAGAACACTGGAGCGGGTTGCCATTTCCTTCTCCAGGGCATCTTCCTGACCCAGGGACTGAACCTGAGTCTCTTAGGTCCCCTGTACTGGCAGGCAGATTCTTTATCTCTGAGCCACCAGGGAAGCCCAGTTGTTCTTTTACGAGTGGCTTATTTCACTTAATACAATGACTTCAAGATTTGTCCATTTTGTAGTGTATGTCAGAATTTCATCTCTTCATAAGATTGAGTAATTGTTCTCTGTATGGTATGTGTGTACACATATTTTGTTTATTCATTCATATATTGATGGGCATTTGAGTTATTTCCCTAATATTTTGGCTATTGTGAATAATTCCATTGCTTTTAGGTATATATTCAGTAGTTGAATTTTGTATCATATGTTAGTTCTATGTTTCATTTTGGAAGGAAGTGTCATGTTATTTTTCATAGTAGCTGCATCATTTTTCATTTCCAGCAGTAATACACAAAGGTTCCAGTTTCTCCATATTCTCACTAAAACTTGTTATTTTTTGGTTTTGCTTTATTTTGTTTTTAATGATAGGCATCTTAATGGTGTGAAGGGGTATCTTGTGGTTTTGACTTGCATTTCTTTAATGATTAGTAAAGTAAGCACCCTTTAATGTGCTTATTGACTACCTTATTTTCAGAAGTGTCTATTCAAACCCTCAAGGCCTTTGCTCATTTTTAAATTAAGCTATTTGCCTTTTTGTTGTTGAACTGTAAAAGTCCCATATATTTAACAACGATGGATCAACAGATAACACTTCTTAGTAAAGGCTATGGAGTATGTTTTCTTGAATGAATAAATGAATTTGTTTCCTTTACATTTTAGCTTGACTGGAAGAAAATAAAATAAATAACTTGCTTGTTTTTAAGGCAGATAAAATACACTAAATGGATTTGGTGAGAGCCCAAGTACAATCACATATGAAAAGCCTTCATTTCAGTGTCTACTGAGCTTTGTTGATTATCTCCATCGTATTTCAATCCCCCAATTTTACCCATATATCCCATTGATCATGCCCATTATCTATAGTTCTGTGTGCATATAAATACATGATTAAAGACAGAAAATATTTGTTGATGATATTTTCCAACTAAGAAATGAGTTGTTTAGGACACTGTCAATTCCCGCTCCTGAGGTAATGTAGCTTGAATATTACTTCGTTGGGTCTTTATCTTATGGTTGCACAAAAGACATTTAACAAATCTCATCTTTTCCTAAAACAATTTAAATGTATTTATATATTCCTTTATCAAAACAACCACATATATTACTCTGACATCACCATACCTCATTCATAATCAAATATACACATGAGCCTCCTACAAACTGCAGATCTGATTACATTAATAGAACACCACCATCACCAACCTCCCCCTCACCTCACTTCCCCACCATCAGTAAAGACCATCAATAGGTGTTGCTGCTGCTGCTGCTGCTGCTGCTGCGTCACTTCAGTCATGTCCGACTCTGTGCGAACCCATGGATGGCAGCCCACCAAGCTCCCTCGTCCCTGGGATTCTCCAGGCAAGAACACTGGGGTGGGTTGCCATTTCCTTCGCCAATGCATGAAAGTGAAAAGTGAAAGTGAAGTCGCTCAGTCGTGTCCGACTCGTAGCAACGCCACTGACTGTAGCCCACCAGGCTCCTCCGTCCATGGGATATGCCAGGCAAGAGTACTGGAGTGGGGTGCCATTGCCTTCTCCAATAGGTGTTGCTACAAGCAGTTAAAGCTGGAGAGCTACACAGTACCACGGAGTCAGGCTCATCTCAACTCCAGTCTCTTTCACTTACTACCCACCTCCCAGTAAAGTACTGTAGCCTCTACAGGCTTCAATTTCCTTTTCTAAAACAATATAAATTTGGTGCTTAATTCCTAACATTGTTAGGAAGAGAGAATGATAGATTTGAGCATGCCCCACAATAGAATCTGGCACACAAAAGTATACCATAAAATCAGCTCCCATCTCTGAAACCTTGTAAGAGCTAGCACATTGTCTCCTGGTACCAGAAGAAGCAATGCAGACCCATTTTGTGCATATTAAAATGAAAAGACTACAGAATATGGCAGAAAAATGCATTGTAATCTTTGCAACTAGTTGTGAGTTGCTGTTCCAGTACTCTTGCCTGGAGAATCTCATGGATGGAGGAGCCTGGTGGGCTGCAGTCCATGGGGTCGCTAAAAGTCGGACATGACTAAGCGACTTCACTTCATTTTTCACTCTCATGCATTGGAGGAGGAAACAGCAACCCACTCCAATGTTCTTGCCTTTAGAATCCCAGGGACGAGGGAGCCTGGTGGGCTGCCGTCTGTGGGGTCGCACAGAGTCGGACACTACCAAGGCGACGCAGCAGCAGCAGCAGCTAATCTGTGTCTGACTCTTTTGCAGTCCCATGGACTGCAGCCCACCAGGCTTCTCTGTCCATGGGATTTTCCAGGCATGAATACCAAAATAGGTTGCCATTTTCATCTCCAGGGGATTTTCCTGACTTGGGGATCAAACCCATGTCTCCTGCTTGGCAGGTGAATTCCTTACCACTGAGACATCTGGGAAGTCATAAGGATAAGTAGCTGAAAGCAAAAGGTGACGAGCTCAGTGCCACCCCTACCTCATATGATAGACTCTTCATGATGCACATGAGGTCATAGATGCATTTCCTACAGCCTCCCTGGTTAAGGGTTGTCACTAGAGGTTCAATACATCGTAATTTGCCCAGGAAATTCCAGCTTGCAGATGACACCTGTTCTCAGAGTGAAATTATGCACAGGAACACTTTCATCCACAAAAGTGTCCTGGCTATCTCAAAAACCTAGAAAAGGAAGAGTAAAATAAACCCAAAATGAAGAGAAGGAAGAAAAGAGGGGAAAAAAAAGAGAACAGAATCAAAGAAATTGAAAATAGGAAAACAGAGAAAAATCAACAAAACAAAAATATTTCCTTATTTAAAAAAAAAAGTCAATGAAATTGATAAACCTCTAGGAAAACTGAAAGAAGACAGACTACAAATCAGTACTATTGGGAATATGACAAGGCTACAGATCCTGCATTCACTATGAATACATGTATGCTCATAAATTCAACAGTTTAGCTTCAGTTTCCCCAAATGCAAACTGTCGAACTCAGCCACAAGAAAAGAGATAACCTTCTCTTAATGATACTATGACAAATAAATAAAATTTGTAACTGAAAAGTACTCACTCACCCCAGTTCTAAGTAACAGTTAGAACCAGATATGCAGCAAAAGACTGGTTCCAAATTGGGAAAAGAGTACATCAAGGCTGTCTATTTTCACCCTGCTTATTTAACTTCTATGCAGAGTACATCATGAGAAACACTGGGCTGGAGGAAGCACAAGCTGGAATCAAGATTGCTGGGAGAAATATCAATAACCTCGGATATGCACATGACACCACCCTTACGGCAGAAAGTGACAAAGAACTAAAGAGCCTCTTGATGAGAGTGAAAGAAAAGAAGTGAAAAAGCTGACTTAAAACTCTGCATTCTAAAAACTAAGACCATGGAATTCAATCCCATCACTTCATGCCAAATAGATGGTGAAACAATGTAAACAGTGAGAGACTTTATTTTGGGGGGCTGCAAAATCACTGCAGATGGTGACTGCAACCATGAAATTAAAAGACACTTGCTCCTTGGAAGAAAGGCTATGGCTAACTTAGTGTATCAAACAGTAGAGACATTACTTGGCTGACAAAGGTCTGTCTAAGTCTAGTCAAGGCTACGGTTTTTCCAGTAGTCATGTATGGATGTGAAAGTTTTATAAAGAAAGCTGAGTGCCAAAGAATTAATGCTTTGAACTGTGGTGTCAGAAAAGACTCTTGAGAGTTCCTTGGACTGCAAGGAGATCCAACTAGTCTATTCTAAAGGAAATCAGTCCTGAATATTCATTGGAAGGATCGATGCTGAAGCTGAAGCTCCAATACTTTGGCCACCTGATGCAAAGAACCGACAGAAAAGTCACTGGTAAAGATTGAAAGCAGGAGGAGAAGGGGATGACAGAGGATGAGAGGACTGGATGGCATCACTGACTCGATGGACATGAGTTTGAGTAGGCTCGGGGAGTTGGTGAGGGAAAGGGAGGCCTGTTGTGCTGCAGTCCATGGAGTCCCAAAGATTCAGACACAACTAAGCGACTGAACTGAACTGAACTACTCTCTTCTGCGTTTTCCTGAAGGCTGAGCACATCATGGATGTGGAAACATATGAGAAATATGCGAAGTATGCTGCCCAGTTACAAAGTCCAGCCTGTACCTGAAATTCCACCATGCCAGTGGTACCCTTTAGTTTTAGGTAAGAAATACTATAAATATACAGATTGTCTGGTATTCCCATATCTTTCAGTATTTTCCACAGTTTATTGTGATCCACACGGTCAAAGGCTTTGGCATAGTCAATAAAGCAGAAATAGATGTTTTTCTGGAACTTTCTTGCTTTTTCCATGATCCAGCTGATGTTGGCAATTTGATCTCTGGTTCCTCTGCCTTTTCTAAGACCAACTTGAACATCTGGAAGTTCATGGTTCATGTATTGCTGAAACCTGGCTTGGAGAATTTTGAGCATTACTTTACTGGTGTGTGAGATGAGTGCAATTGTGTGGTAGTTTGAGCATTCTTTGGCATTTCCTTTCTTTGGGATTGGAATGAAAACTGACCTTTTCCAGTCCTGTGGCCGCTGCTGAGTTTTCCACATTTGCTGGCATATTGAGTGCAGCACTTTCACAGCATCATCTTTCAGGATTTGAAATAGCTCATCTGGAATTTCATCACCTCCACTAGCTTTTTTTTTAGTGATGCTTCCTAAGGCCCACTTGACTTCACATTCCAGGATATCTGGCTCTAGGTGAGTGATCACACCATCGTGATTATCTGGGTCATGAAAATCTTTTTTATATAGCTTCTGTGTATTCTTGCCCCCTTTTTTTTTTTTTAGTTTTTTATTTTTTTAATTTTAAAATCTTTAATTCTTACATGAGTTCCCAAACATGAACCCCCCTCCCACCTCCCTCCCCACAACATCCCTCTGGGTCATCCCCATGCACCAGCCCCAAGCATGCTGTATCCTGCATCAGACATAGACTGGCGATTCAATTCTTACATGATAGTATACATGTTAGAATGCCATTCTCCCAAATCATCCCACCCTCTCACTCTCCCTCTAAGTCCAAAAGTCCATTATACACATCTGTGTCTCTTTCCCTGTCTTGCATACAGGGTCATCATTGCCATCTTCCTAAATTCCATATATATGTGTTAGTATACTGTATTGCTGTTTTTCTTTCTGGCTTACTTCACTCTGTATAATCGGCTCCAGTTTCATCCATCTCATCAGAACTGATTCAAATGAATTCTTTTTAATGGCTGAGTAATACTCCATTGTGTATATGTACCACTGCTTTCTTATCCATTCATCTGCTGATGGACATCTAGGTTGTTTCCATGTCCTGGCTATTTTAAACAGTGCTGTGATGAACATTGGGGTACATGTATCTCTTTCTATTCTCGTTTCCTTGGTGTGTATGCCCAGCAGTGGGATTGCTGGGTCATAAGGCAGTTCTATTTGCAATTTTTTAAGGAATCTCCACACTGTTCTCCATAGTGGCTGTACTAGTTTGCATTCCCACCAACAGTGTAAGAGGGTTCCCTTTTCTCCACACCCTCTCCAGCATTTATTGCTTGCAGATTTTTGGATCGCAGCCATTCTGACTGGTGTGAAGTGGTACCTCATTGTGGTTTTGATTTGCATTTCTCTAATAATGAGTGATGTTGAGCATCTTTTCATGTGTTTGTTAGCCATCCGTATGTCTTCTTTGGAGAAATGTCTATTTAGTTCTTTGGCCCATTTTTTGATTGGGTCGTTTATTTTTCTGGAATTGAGCTGCATAAGCTGCTTGTATATTTTTGAGATTAGTTGTTTGTCAGTTGCTTCATTTGCTATTATTTTCTCCCATTCAGAAGGCTGTCTTTTCACCTTGCTTATATTTTCCTTTGTTGTGCAGAAGCTTTGAATTTTAATTAGATCCCATTTGTTTATTTTTGCTTTGATTTCCAGAATTCTGGGAGGTGGATCATAGAGGATCCTGCTGTGATTTATGTCTGAGAGTGTTTTGCCTATGTTCTCCTCTAGGAGTTTTATAGTTTCTGGTCTTACATTTAGATCTTTAATCCATTTTATGAGTTTATTTTTGTGTGCGGTGTTAGAAAGTGATCTAGTTGGGAAGATCCGCTGAAGAAGAGATAGATTTGCATAGATGGAGTCTCTCGAACTGCAGACTTATTGCAAATATGCCAAAAATAAATTGGAAATTGTAACGTCTTCAGGTAAAAATCACAAACCACCTCTTCTTAATATCTTCTGCTTCTCTTAGGTTCATACCTAACAGAGTTGGTGAGGGACAGGGAGGCCTGTTGTGCTGTTTTAGTCCTTTATTGAACCCATCTTTGCATGAAATGTTCCCTTGGTATCTCTAATTATCTTGAAGAGAACTCTAGTCTTTCTCATTCTGTTGTTTTCCTCTATTTTTTTGCATTGATCACTGAGGAAGGCTTTCTTACCTCTCCTTGCTATTCTTTGGAACTCTTCATTCAGATGGGTGCATCTTTCCTTTTCTCCTTTGCTTTTCACTTCTCTTCTTTCCACAGCTATTTGTAAGGCCTCCTCAGACAGACATGTGACCTTTCTGCTTCTCTTTTCCTTGGGGATGATCTTGCTCCCTGACTCCTGTACAATGTCTCAAACCTCCATCCATAGTTCTTCAGGCACTCTATCAGATCTAATCCCTTTAATCTATTTGTTACTTCTACTGTATAATTGTAATGGGTTTGATTTCAATTCAGTTGCTCAGTCATGTCCAACTCTTTGTGACCTCATGGACTGCAGTAGGCCAGGCCTCCCTGTTCATTGCCAACTCCTGGAGTTTATTCAAACTCATGTCCATTGAGTCAGTGATGCCATCCAATCATCTCATCCTCTGTTGTCCCCTTCTCCTCCTGCAGTCTATCTTTCCCAGCATCAGGGTCTTTTCAAATGAGTCAGCTCTTCACAACACGTGGCCAGAGTATTGGAGTTTCAGCTTCAATATCAGTCCTTCCAGTGAATATTCAGGACTGATTTCCTTTAGAATGGACTGGTTTGATCTCCTTGCAATCCAAGGGACTCTCAGGAGTCTTCTCCAACACCATAGTTCAAAAGCATCGATTCTTTGGCACTCAGCTTTCTTTATTGTCCAACTCTCACATCCATACATGACTACTGGAAAAACCAGAGCCTTGACTAGATGGACCTTTGTTGGCAAAGTAATGTCTCTTCTTTTTTATAAGCTGTGTAGGTTGGTCATAACTTTTCTTCCAAGGAGCAAGTGTCTTTTAATTTCATGGCTGTAGTCACCATAGGTCATACCTGAATGGTCTAGTGGTTTTCCCTACTTTCTTCAATTTAAGTCTGAATTTGACAATAAGGAGTTCATGGTCTGAGCTTACTTGATCATTATTAGTTAGCTGGCTAGTCAGATACATAGGTAATAGAATACCTGGATACCAGAGTTAAGCCATTAATACCACAGATGAACAAGGATAAGTGAGCAATTCCTCTTTATCATTTATTTTAAGGAATTTCACTTCTGCCACAGCAAGCTACCAGTTGTACCTACATAGTTTTTTTCTCTTAGTGGATTGACAAAATGAGTAACAGTGCCTTCTTCAGTGCATTAATACTGGAAGCTTAAATTAAGTATCTGTAGAGTGTTGGGGATTGTGGTAGGTACCTTCTCAATAGTTTAATGACTCATATACAAAAGTATCTCAATGAATATATGAGCATATAAATTTATGAGTGAATTAACACATTTATAAGGCACTTAATATGTTCTAATTATTGTGCCAAGCCCTGAATAAGAAATGGTTTCTGCCAGTGAGGAGCTTACAATCTGGTAGAGGAGACAGGCATATATACAGTTAACTCCAAAAAATATAATGTGTAGGAGAAATTTTTTAAGTAGGCATGAGCTGTTGGAATCATCCAGTACGGTGAGTCTATAATGTCTGGCATGGTAGTAGAACAGCAAACATTTTATAGAGAAAGGAAAATATTTAAAAAAGGCTTTTAAAAAGGCATATATATATATATATATTTTTTTTTTGCAGAGGCAATGATTTTATAAGATCTTTCACTCAGTTATTCATTTATAAATTCAGCAAGTTTAGTAAATGATAGTGAGTTCAGTTCAGTCACTCAGTCATGTCCGACTCTTTGTGACCCCATGAATCGTAGCATGCCAGGTCTCCCTGTCCATCACCAACTCCCAGAGTTCACTCAGACTTGCGTCCATCGAGTCCGTGATGCCATCCAGCCATCTCATCCTCGGTCGTCCCCTTCTTCTCCTCCCCACAATCCCTCCCAGCATCAAAGTCTTTTCCAATGAGTCACCTCTTCGCATCAGGTGGCCAAAGTACTGGAGTTTCAGCTTCAGCATCATTCCTTCCAAAGAAATCCCAGGGCTGATCTCCTTCAGAATGGACTGGTTGGATCTCCTTGCAGTCCAAGGGACTCTCAAGAGTCTTCTCCAACACCACAGTTCAAAAGCATCAATTCTTTGGCGCACAGCCTTATTTACAGTCCAACTCTCACATCCATATATGACTACTGGAAAAACCATAGCCTTGACTAGATGGGTCTTAGTCGGCAAAGTAATGTCTCTGCTTTTGAATATACTATCTAGGTTGGTCATAACTTCTCTTCCAAGGAGTGTGTCTTTTAATTTCATGGCTGCAATCACCATCTGCAGTGATTTTGGAGCCAAGAAAAATAAAGTCTGACACTGTTTCCACTGTTTCTCCATCTATTTCCCATGGAGCAATGGGACCAGATGCCATGATCATCGTTTTCTGAATGTTGAGCTTTAAGCCAACATTTTCACTCTCCTCTTTCACTTTCATCAAGAGGCTTTTTAGTTCCTCTTCACTTTCTGCCATAAGGGTGGTGTCATCTGCATATCTGAGGTGACTGATATTTCTCCCAACAATCTTGATTCCAGCTTGTGTTTCTTCCAGTCCAGCGTTTCTCATGATGTACTTTGCATAGAAGTTAAATAAGCAGGGTGACAATATACAGCCTTGACGTACTCCTTTTCCTATTTGGAACCAGTCTGTTGCTCCATGTCCAGTTCTAACTGCTGCTTCCTGACCTGCATACAGATTTCTCAAGAGGCAGGTTAGGTGGTCTGGTATTCCCATCTCTTTCAGAATTTTCTGCAGTTTATTGTGATCCACACAGTCAAAGGCTTTGGCATAGTCAATAAAACAGAAATAGATGTTTTTCTGGAACTTTCTTGCTTTTTCCATGATCCAGCTGATGTTGGCAATTTGATCTCTGGTTCCTCTGCCTTTTCTAAAACCAGCTTGAACATCAGGGAGTTCACGGTTCACATATTGCTGAAGCCTGGCTTGGAGAATTTTGAGCATTACTTTACTAGCATGCGAGATGAGTGCAATTGTGCGGTAGTTTGAGCATTCTTTGGCATTTCCTTTCTTTGGGATTGGAATGAAAACTGACCTTTTCCAGTCCTGTGGCCACTGCTGAGTTTTCCACATTTGCTGGCATATTGAGTGCAGCACTTTCACAGCATCATCTTTCAGGATTTGCAATAGCTCTAGCTTTGTTCGTAGTGATGCTTTCTAAGGCCCACTTGACTCCACATTCCAAGATGTCTGGTTCTAGATGAGTGAGCACACCATCGTGATTATCCGGGTCATGAAGATCCTTTTTGTACAGTTCTCCTGTGTATTCTTGCCATCTCTTCTTAATATCTTCTGCTTCTGTTAGGTCCATACCATTTCTGTCCTTTATTGAGCCCATCTTTGCATGAAATGTTCCCTTGGTATCTCTAATTTTCTTGAAGAGATCTCTAGTCTTTCCCATTCTGTTGTTTTCCTCTATTTCTTCTATGCTAGTCAGGGACCAACTATTCTTTCTAGGTTGCTTTTCTTTTTTCCTGTGAACCTGATTGTACCTGAAATGAGAGTGAGTATAACACTGACACCAAGTGAATCATTATTTGCTGATTAATTAACTCAATAACATTGTGTATCTCTATGTGAGAATACTGGGACAGAAAAAGACTAGTCATAGTTTGTATACATTGTGCTGCCTTTGACCTTGAAGATGAAGTTGTTCAGTCGTGTCCGACTCTTACCAACCCCATGGACTGTAGCCTACCAGGCTCTTCCATCCATGGGATTTTCCAGGCAAGAGTATTGGAGTGGGTTGCCATTTCTTTCTCAAGAGGATCTTCCTGACCCAGGGACTGAACCCAGGTCTCCAGCATTGTAGGCAGACGCTTTACTGTCTGAGCCACCAGGGAAGTCTTTGACCTTAACCTCAGCCAAAGACTGTTTTCTACTCTTACTCAATCCTCACAATAATAACCTGATATGAACATTGTAATTCTTATAGAAGACTAACCTTATCAAGGAATACACAAACCCCAAATGCCATCAGGACTACTGAAAATTGTTCTACTGGCCTTCTATTTATATAGCTTGAAAGGACAATGCCAGAAATCAGTGTGTAAGCTTTTATTTGTTCTGCTCAGGGTTCAGAGCTAAACTAAACCTTGCATACAGGGTTCCATGGACAATTGTTTTCAAAAAGAGTCTTGATTTTACCCAAATTTGACCTATCATATTGACTTTAGCGTCATACCACAATATAACAAATAATTCCACCGTTTTATATCTATTCAGAAAAATCCATTCATCTCCTTCTCAGAGACAGAGTAATTTTCTGAGTTTGTTACTGGTCTGATTCACCATGGGATTTATTTTCTTGTCGGACACGTTAACAATTACTAAAACGTGTTACTTAAGGAAATGCTTTCTAGGTTTATCAATTGGTTTAAAACGCACAGCTTGGTGAAATAGTTTGCTGGGTAGATTCAAGATTCCTCATTAAAGAAACACCTCCAGCTGCCTGTCAGTGTCAATGCCTTTCAAAAGGACAGCGTGGGGTATGGATTTTCAGATTCAAGTCTCTCTCATACCCTTATGATGCAAGCACCCCAAAGCCAGGCATCCAGCTGCATTTTTTCCCCTGACATTTCAAGAAATTCTGCAGGAAAACAAAGCTAACTTTTACAACAGAGAAAGATGGTAGGATGGTGGGGAGATTCTAGTATTTCATCCTTTTCCATCTTACCAGTTCACTTTCTCACTGCCAGCAGACATATAAATCATCCAGTTCCTTCATTTCCCCTTCTAGTTCATAAAGAGGATGTATCTTCATTTGAAACGCACTTTGCCATTCTTAAAGGATAATTCTGCAAGTGCAGGACGATGTTTCATTCCCAAAACAACAACAAATTAGATTTTGGATGCCCTTTAGCAAAGCAGCCCCTGAGGGCCCCTTGGAGTTATGATATCGAAGTCTAAAGAGGAGACAGGAAAAATTGAGATTCTAGAAGTTAAAATTTTCTGCTAGGCCTTTTCTCTCTGATTTCTATTGTTCTTTCCAAAAGGTTTAGTATTAATATTTTGCCACTATGCAATATTCAGCCATGCTAAAAGCACTATACTAGGTCTGAGTGGATGGAAACAAGAATAATTCAAATATCTATACTAAAGAAGCCAACAGTCTAGTATATGTGAAGAGGGGGAACTGTTTTTATTTTTTATTTATTTTTTTTAAGTACTTACTGTACACCTGGGGCTTTGACAGGTAGTTACATAGGTATTACACAATTTTCACAACAACCCACGACCCAGGACCCAGCTATGTTATTTTTAGAAAATAGATTTTCATCTGGTTGATCAGATTAGCTATGATAATAGATGCAAGAGATATAGATGCAAGAGATTAAGTTTTACTGACCTGATCAAAGTCATCATCATCTCTGGTCTTATCCACTCAGCTTCCTAATGGTTCTCCATTTTTCAATTTTTGCATCTATCTAATATGTACTGTACTTGAAAGCCAAGGTTCAGTTCATTGGCTCAGTCGTGCCTCACTCTGTGACCTCATGGACTGCAGCACACCAGGCTTCCCTGTCCATTACCAATTCCTGGAGCTTGCTCAAACTCCTGTCCATCGGTCATGCCATCCAACCATCTCACCTTCTGTCATCCCCTTCTCCTTCTGCCTTCAATCTTTCCCAGCATCAGGATATTTTCCAATGAGTCAATTCTTTGCATCAGGTGGGCCAATGTAACCTTTTATAAGTATAAAAGAGGCCACACCACTTCCAAGCTTGAGGCACTTCAGTGACTACTCTTTTCACTTAGACTGCATTCTCAGCTCTTTGTTAGTGGCCAGCAGTGTAGCACTGCATGGTGGGGTCTTCGTCTGCATCTTCAGACTCTTCTCTTTACCACCTACCTCTTTGTCCCATATGCTGTTTTCATGCTGGTTTTCAGTTCCTCATGCTAATCAACTCATTCTAGCCTTAGGACCTGGGTACATCTTTGCATTGAACTCTCCCCAGTCCCAACCCTTTCCTATTCAAGCCAACCTGTCAAAGTCACTAATCTATGGAGATTGGCTTACATGGTCCCTCCACAGAAAAGTCTTTTGTAACCGTCTAGTCTGAATTAGTTGGAGAAGGAAGTGGCAACCCACTCCAGTGTTCTTGCCTGGCGAATCCCAGGGATGAGGGAGCCTGGTGGGCTGCCGTCTCTGGAGTCACACAGAATCGGACACGACTGAAGCGACTTAGCGGCAGCAGCAGCAGCAGCAGCAGTCTGAATTAGAGTAAATTACTGCCCTCTTGGTATGTTCCAGTATAACACTATTCTTTCAGAGTATGTTTTATACTTTAAAAGATTTATTTGTGTGCTTAAGTCTGCTGCTGCTGCTGCTGCTGCCGCTAATTCGCTTCAGTCATGTCCGACTCTGTGCGACCCCATAGACAGCAGCCCACCAGGCGCCCCCATCCATGGGATTCTCCAGGCAAGAACACTGGAGTGGGTTGCCATTTCCTTCTCCAGTGCATGAAAGTGAAAACTGAAGATGAAGTCGCCCAGTCATGTCCGACTCTTAACGACCCCATGTACTGCAGCCTACAAGGCTCCTCCGTCCATGGGATTTTCCAGGCAAGAGTACTGGAGTGGGTGGCCACTGCCTTCTCTTCTAGACGTGCTTAAGTCTAGAAGACTATAAACTTTCAATGGCAGAGCCCAGGTTGCCTTGGTTCACTGTTATGTTCTAGGTATCTAGGAGCACCTTACTCATGATAGACACTGATTACTTAAATACTTATCTAACAAATGAATACACAAATTTAGAGGGATCTTTAAACTAGACACCAGCAATATAAAAGCCTCCAGAGCCCCCAATAACAAATACCATTATCATAACCAATTCATACTTCATTATGTCTAATTTTCAATGAACTATTTATACATACCTCATTTTTCAGAACAGGATTTATTATTATTCCTTTTCCATGGTGAAACTGAGACTTAAAATGTTTAAGTAAATTATCTAATCTTACCTAATTGGTAAGTAGTTGAGAATGGATTCAATCTAAGGTTCACTTTAAATTAGTACCTTACTATCTCTAGTCACTGGTAGTTTTTCTGATATTTGATTGTATCTGTTCTTCTCCTTTTTTCCCCCTCTGATTCTTCTTTATTCTGATGGTATCCTGGAAGGCTGACCTTTATCAAGTAACATTACACTTCCCAAGTTCCTTTGATCCTTCCCCCGCTACTTCTGCTTTTCCATGGGATTCAAAAAATGGGTGACACTGCTGGAGATCATGGCTGGGAGGGAGACATGTTGATGCATTTATTCCTATTCCCACAGCTCTGGTCAGTTTTTACTGGGTAATCTTCTTCCAGGGTTTGAGATCACCTGGTTCTGGAGATCATCTCTCTTCCTCTGCCCTTTCAAGCCTATGGGTAGAAATGACTTCCCACCTCCTGTTGGTGTTCATACCCCTCCTCACCTGTCAGTGAATAGCCTCTTCACTGAAGCCTCTTACACTTATAGATGAACCAACTGTTTTCATCTGAGACCTGATGATTCCTAAAAGTCAGACAACTTTCATCTTTCATTTCAGGAGCACTGGAAGGAAAACAGTCCTCTGGAATTCCTACCCCACAATTTTCTCCCTGATAATGACAATAAAGATAAAATTCTTTAAAGCTTTCACACTTTTATTGCATGGCAAGACTTGCAATAGCAAGCACTTTATAAATTTAATTAAATCTTCATAACTTCTCTATAAGAATTGTCATTATCTTGATTTTTCATGTGAAGCAATAGACATACAAATTACATCATTTACTTGCAGTCAAAAGTAGTGAGTAGTGGAGCTAGGTTACTGCTATTCTCTGAAACTCAGTTGAGCCAGCTAAGAAATGGAGATAATGAAACTTCTTTGTGTTACTGACAAGTTTAGAGATCATATACATGAGGGAACTGGCTCAGTGCACTACGTATAGTAGAAACTTCGTACAGCTAAAGGTTGCTATATAACTGTGGTTATCCCATATTACCCAATGTGAGAATTATTTCTCAGAATAATCCTGCAGTTTAAGACTCATAACTTGGATTTTTACAAAAGAGGAACCTGAGGCTTAGAGAGAGTTAATAATTTGGTTAACATCATATGTTTCAGGGATGGAAACACATACATACCACTTCCTAAGTCAATATATGTTTTTCTATCACACATTGCTTTCATTGTCTAATCAAGGAAGGAATGCTTGTTTGTCAGAAAAGACTACCCATTTCCTGGCTTGGAGCCCTGAGAAATGTTGGCTGGGAGTTATTGCATGAATTAACACTCAGCAAAGTAACAGCCAATATCCTGGATGACAGTTTTACCAGAAAGGTGAAAGCCTTCCTTTATCACTGGTTCTTAAATCACAGGCACATAGTAAAACACAATGATAGAGTGGAAAATGAAGTTATTTAAGGCAATTTTGTGAGGATGGAGAGGATGATATGGCCCAGATATGTAACGACTCATGGTCTGACTTTATACAAGGTTAAAGCTGGGAGCCCCTTGAGGAATAAATTCTTATAAAATAAAATGACCATCTGCACTACAATTTTAGAGTCAGGCTGGAGTATGACGCCCAGTGGATAGTTTCAATATATACTTATTTAAAATTTCAAGACACTACACTGTTCATAGAGACTTTATGATGGGAACTGGGCTGCCTGTGTGGGATATGACAGATATTTTTTTTCAGAAATATGACAACAATTTGGAGAAACAAAGAAAACTCTTACTGGACTTTGAGAGAAAGAAATGATCCTGAAAAACATCCTATCCACCATGAACCTATGCATGCTAGAGACATTTCCTATCTAATGACTATTAACCCTGGGCTGGAAGAAGCACAAGCTGGAATCAAGATTGCTGGGAGAAATATCAATAACCTCAACTATGCAGATGACACCACCCTTATGGCAGAAAGTGAAGAGGAACTAAAAAGCCTCTTGATGAAAGTGAAAGTGGAGAGTGAAAAAGTTGGCTTAAAGCTCAACATTCAGAAAACAAAGATCATGGTGTCTGGTCCCATCACTTCATGGGAAATAGATGGGGAAACAATAGATACAGTGTCAGACTTTATTTTTGGGGGCGCCAAAATCACTGCAGATGGTGACTGTAGCCATGAAATTAAAAGACGCTTACTCCTTGGAAGAAAAGTTATGACCAACTAGACAGCATATTCAAAAGCAGAGACACTACTTTGTAAACAAAGGTCTGTCTAGTCAAGGCTATGGTTTTTCCAGTGGTCATGTATGGATGTGAGAGTTGGACTGTGAAGAAAGCTGAGCACTGAAGAATTGATGCTTTTGAACTGTGGTGTTGGAGAAGACTCTTGAGAGTCCCTTGGACTGCACCAGTCCATTCTAAAGGAGATCAGTCCTGGGTGTTCTTTGGAAGGAATGATGCTAAAGCTGAAACTCAGTACTTTGGCCACCTCATGCAAAAAGTTGACTCATTGGAAAAGACTTGGATGCTGGGAGGGATTGGGGGCAGGAGGAGAAGGGGACGACAGAGGATGAGATGGCTGGATGGCATCACTGACTCAATGGACGTGAGTGTGAGTGAACTCCGGGAGATGGTGATGGACAGGGAGGCCTGGCGTGCTGCAATTCATGGGGTCACAAAGAGTCGGACACGACTGACTGACTGAACTGAACCAATTTCATCTAAGTAGTAAAAATGAAATTAATTTTTCCTTAATCAGAAGCTCTCTCTATATATAATTTAGCCCTTGCTCACTTCACTTGGAAGTATGTTGTCTCTTTAACTTGTATTTTTCACATTTGCCTAGTGGAGAAATTACATGCCCCCTTAGAGAGTCATGGTGAAATCAAATGAGATAGACAACTACTGTGCAGCTACCTTGAAATATGCAAAATGATATCAGAAGAGAGTTGTATTAAATTGTTATACATTTTCTAAACACAACTCAATATGAAAACCACAAACAACCCAATTTAAAAGCAGACAGAATAACTGAATAGACATTTTCCACTGAGGAAATGCAAATGGCCAACAAGCACATGAAAGGTGCTCAACATCAGGAATCATGAGGGAAATGCAAATACAAACTACAATGAGACATCACCTTGCATTTCTTAGAATGATTGTCATCAAAAGGAACATAGAAAACAAATGTTGGTGAAGATGTGAAGAAAAGGGAATACTCATACACTATTGGTAGGATTGTAAATTGGTACAGTCACTGTTGAAAAACTATGGAGGTTCCTCATAACACTTAAGACAGAAGTATGATATGACCCAGCAACTAAGCTCCTCAGTGTATATCTGAAAAAAAAACAACACACTAATTTGAAAAGACACACATTCTAATGTTCATAGTAACATTATTTGTAATCTTCAAGATACAGAAGCAACCTAAGGGTCCATCAACAAATACACAAAGAAGATGCTTTTATATATATATATATATATATATATATATATATATATATATATCCAGGAGAAATTCAACAATCTCAGATATGCAGATGATACCACTCTAAGGAAGAAAATGAAGAGGAACTAAAAAACCTTTTGATAAATGTGGAAGAGGAGAGTGAAAAAGCTGGCTTAAAACTCAACATTCAAAAACCTGAGCTCATGATATCTGGTCCCATCACTTCATGGCAAATAAAAGGGGGAAAAGTGGAAGCAGTGACAGACTTTATTTTCTTGGGCTCCAAAATCACCACTGACAGTGACTGCAGTCACAAAATTAAAGATGCTTGCTCCTTGGAAGAAAAGCTATGACACCTAGACAGAGTATTAAAAAGCAGAGACATAATTTGCCAACAAAGGTCCTTAGAGTCAAAGCTATGTTTTTTTCCAGTAGTCCTGTATGGACAGATGTGAGAGTTGAATCATAAAAAAGGCCGAGCATTCAAGAATAGATGCTTTTGAATTGCAGTGTTAGAGAAGGCTCTTGAGAGTCCCTTGAACTGCAAGGAGATTCAGCCAATCAATTCTAAAGGATATCAACCCTGAATATTCATTGGAAGGACTGATGCTGAAGCCAAGGCTCCAATAATTCAGCCACCTGATGCAAAGAACTGACTCATTGGAAAAGACCCTGATTCTGGGAAAGACTATGGGCAAGAGGAGGTGGCAGAGGATGTGATGCATCCTCTGAGGATTAGATAGCATCTATTGTATAGCACAGGGAAATATATTCACTATTTTATAACAGCCTATAAAGGAAAAGAATCTAGAAAAGTATATATATATATCACTGATTCATTTGCTGTATACCTAAAACTGGCTTAAAATTGTAAATCAATTATGTTCCAATAAAATTTTTAAATAGTGGCTCATACTATTCTCAAAATTGACAGAAAGTGCTATTTTTATACTGGGAAATGATACAATAGGATAACATAAGACACTTCAGATGAAATTATGATAAAACATAAATTGCATCAGTAATAGCAATTTTATTACAAAATATACAAATTAGATCTATTAATAGGCATTTGAAAATAATTTGGTCAACTGAATACATATTTAAGCTATTAAATACAGTAATTATAAAATGGAGCATACTAGGGGTTTAATATTAATAGTTTAAAAAAAATATATCTAAGCAGTATTGAAGAAAATGTATTTTTGAAAAAACCTTAGGTTTCAGAACATCTAGATGTTAGACATTTAAACATATCTTTTAACTGTATTGCTGAACTCACAGAGAAAGAGGAAAGAAGCACCTCCAAGATCTAGAAAAAGAGAAATGCAAAAAAAGCAAAGTGAGGATGAAAAGGATCAGGAGCTGAAAGCAACAGAGTAAGCAAATTTAGCAAGGTAGACTGCCCTGAGTCGTACATCAATACCAGAATATTCAAGCTTTTGTGAACAAATGCTACACTGGAAGTGAATGACTAGGCCCCTGAGCTTTTAGGATGGCAGAGAGGAAAGGGGCATAAATCCACACCCTACCCTACCTCCACATAAATCAGACCCATAAAAGTCTTACCTTTAGCCAACAATATGCTATGAGGAAAAGATCTATTGTGGGTACTATAGGGAGCAAAACGGTGTCTGTAATTTCTTAGTACTAAGTAGAAAATAACCACTAGAACACCCACATTAGTGGTATCCTCTGAGAGTGTGTCTCTATAGCCTTAACTGTGCATGGGACTTGGGATAGGATTCATCACAGCTTCATGGTCTGAGAAAGACCACATGAGAAGATTACATGACGGTGGCCCTAGGAGTTATACTTTAAGCATCATAGCAAAAATGAATGTAAATTCTCTTTGAAGGAAAGAACTCTCCTGTGAGGAGCCTCAGGGTCTGTACATATTAAGTCAGTCAAAGATGAGCTCAAAACATTAGATCACCAGATATATGAGAAAATAAAGAGCCTTTGTAAATAACTATGAGTCAAAACACTAAGTGGTAAGTTTGGACACTGAGGACTTCAGGCATTAGAAATATTAGATACAGAAAACAAAATATCCACTAATAAAACATTTAAACATATAAATATGGATTCAAAAGAAAGAGACAGTAGCCTGTAAAGAGAGACAGGTTAACTTATTAAAGAAAAAAGTAGAGCTTATATTTAATTGCATACATTGAATTTTTAAATACTAAGGGGATTAAATGATGGATTAAACATAGTTGAAGAAAATGTTAACAAAATGAAAACTATAAAAAATTAAAAAGTACAGTTCAAGGAGTTGCAGAGATAAAAAAAATATTTTATAAAAGTCATTATGGGGTACATAGTATAGAATTAAAAGGTATACATTAATTTGCATTCTAGAAGAGGTAATAGAAAAAAGCAAAAGAGAATTTATAGAATCAAAATCTGAAAACATTTCAAAATTTATTAAAAAACACGTTATTAATTCAATAAAAATTCAAATAGAGTTAATAAAAAGAAATCCAAGTCTATATTCAACAGAATAAAACTGCAGACCGCTAAAGACAATGATAAATAGACAAAAAGTAGAGACAGGTCATCTAAATGAAAAATGACTGGAGTGAGTATAGTCTTCACAGCAGCAATGGAAATCAGGATACATAGGTTGACCATGATAAGAGACATACATACTAAATATTTAAAAATTGAATACTCAGCAAAAACTATCATTAAGGAAAAGGGCATAATAAAATATTTTCAGAGGAAACCAGCATGGTTTCACTGAAGAAATCTCTAAAATGATGTAATTAGGGAAGAAGTAAAGGAAAAGTTATATTAAAAAAGAAAAAAGGAAGAAAAGCAAACTGAAACAAACATACATGGAAGTAAAATCTAACATTATTGTTAAACATTTTAGTGATGATAATATGTACTAGTATGTCTAAATTATAGAGTTAATAAAAAGCAAACCAAGAAAATACAAAACATTTTATATTAAGAGCATGAAACTTATACAGAGAAAGTCAAAAACTTATTAAAGACAGGAGGGAAGGATGGAAAGTGTCATGACGAAACTTTTGAAGATGATGGATATGTTCATTATTTTGGTTGTGGTTGCAGTTTCTTGGTGTATGTATGTCCAACATTATCTAGTTGTATACTTTAGATACATGTAATTTAATGTATGTGAAATATATTTCTCATTATAAATAAAAAAGCAGACTACAAAATATTTAAAGAAATGGAGAGTTGAGGCATATTCAAAGTATCAGTAGTTCTCTAGAAATTCAATGGCTATAATACAATTTCAATCAGAATTCATATATGTTTTATTCAAGAATGCCCTAAGTATATAAAATAGCAGAGCCCGTAGAATGACCTGCACAATTCTGAGACAAAGTAAGATAGATGGATATTCCCCATTCCCATACCAAGCCTTATTTTAAAACCTTAATTGACACATAGACTAATTGTTAGAATCATTAATGTAGAAATACAGAAACAAGTATTTGAGGAAATAGTACATTGTTTAGTAAACGCAGTAATGGTTCAAGTAAAATTGGTTACTATGAAAAAAATTAATCCGTACCACTTATCAAAGAAGCATTTCCATATAGATCACAAAGTTAAAATTTGAAAAGCAAAATTTTAATATTATGAATGAAAATATAGGCAAATTTTTTCCTCCCGAGTGTAGAAGACCACGAAGCATGGTTTGACACACAAGCTTGTTAACACACACAAAGCACGGTTTATAAAAATATGATAAATTCAGCTATTTTAAAATTAAAAATATGTGTACTTCTAAAACTACCATTATGAGAATAAAAATGCAAGCTTCAAACTAGACGAGCTTAAGAGATTATTACTCATAAAATATAAAGTACTGCTAGCAGTGTCAAAAAAGGGTAACCAAACCATAGAAGGATGGGCAAAATATATGAAGATATTTTACAGAATAATCACTAAATATGTAAGTATTCACCTTCATTAACAAGAAGGAAATAAAAAAATCAAAACCAAACGTAGATGCCACTCATTCTCATTTAGTACATTTGATAATACTCAGTATTAGCAAGATTACAGAACCACAGTAAATTATGTTATGCTGGTGGAGGTGTATTTAGTATAATTTTGATGTAACTATTTTAGAAAACAATTTTCTGTTTTTGTGTAAAGTTCAAGCTCTGGATACTGTTGATAATAAATGAACATGTTTCAGCATCTGTAAATCTCAAAAAGCTAGTACTGGTTGAAAAAAGTAGAGAAAATTATAGCCAGTATGATACATTCATATAAATTTTCTAAAAATGCGTATGTATTCAGCGAATCTAAATAAGGTAAACAAAGATAATTCAGAAGTAAAGTTTGATAGTACTGTTAATTTTCTATTTATTCAGGTAGTGATCGAATGACAGAAAAATTCCTCTGTATCTATGAAATATTTTTTGTGTTATATAAACCTTCCTTGGTTGTGCCTGATACCTTAACTTTTTAAACTGAAGTATAGTTGATTCCCTGGTGGGCTCAGACACTAAAGGATCCACTTGCAATGCAGGAGATCTGGGTTTGATCCCTGCGTTGGGAAGACCCCTTGGGGAAGGGATTGGCTCTCCACTCCAGTATTCTTGCCTGGAAAGTTCCATGGATAGAGGAGCCGGGTGGGCCCAGTTCATGGAGTCACAAAGAGTCAGACCTCAGTGAGCAACTTTCGTTTTCACATAGTTGACTTTCAAAGTTGTTTAAGTTTCAAGTAAAAAGCAAAGTGAGTCACTTTTACATATACATACATATATATATATTTCAGATAACTTTAGATTAAAATGTCATTGCTGCTAAGTCGCTTCAGTCGTGTCCAACTCTGTATGACCCCATAGATGGCAGCCCACCAGGCTCCCCTGTCCCTGGGGGAACTGTAAATCAATCTATGGGAGTATTTTATACAAATCTATACCCTGTTTAAATTTAAAAAATAGTAATATCCTGCTGCAAAACAAACTAAGAACTGTAATAGGAAACTAACTCTTACAAAGATTTTGAACCTATCAGTTTTCAATGATATTTCTAGCAATAGCTGTTCATTTTAACATATGCTCACCTTCAATGAATGGAGGACACCCTGAAATTCCCAAGAATCTCAACAAAGGCATTTCATTAAAAAGTCTTTCTTGAACTAAATCTCAAGATCATGCTGTTTAGTGAGGTTATATTCCTTAGTATGAATGAGAAATAATTTTATTGAACAATACTCACAAATTGAGAAGTCAGGCTCAATCATTTTTTTTTTTGTAAAGTCATTTGTAATACAACACACACAACCGATAAAGCTAACTCTTTCAGTAAATGGTGTATTGATTTTTCAGCTGTGAATGCGTATTGTACTATTCACAGAAAATGTCTGTTCCAGTATCTGCCTATTCCCTGGGAATATGTGTCCACAAACTAAATAGTAAGGTGAGAACTGCTCTAATTTGCTTACATTATGTGGTATTTGCCCTGGAGTATGGTGACTGTTAGAGGGGAAAAAGTCGACATGACATTGAACAACTTCTTTACTGAAAGTGTATGCATGTGAGTATTCATATATATACACTGAGTGCATATATATACACTGAAATAAAAGAGAAAGAAAAAAAAAAAGACAGTGAGAACCTAGTATGGTCAAGCACTGTGCTAGTCATTGGCAATATAAAATCTAATAAAGGATAGTTCCTGCATTATAAGATGAGAGTGAAATGAACTGTCAAGTTCAATGCCATTGGAATAGTGCTGTAAAGCAAATCTGTAAATGGTGCAGGACCAAGAGGAAGACCAAGCTTTGTATGGTAAATATGAGTCCACAAAAAAGTGAGCTTTTTTAAGAAGGTTCAGAGAGTGGGAGCAGAAAATATATTCAAAGCAAACTATGCATAACACTGAAGTCTGAAAGAGAAAGACATATTTGGAGAAATATACATTATTCAATGAGTTTGGAGCAGGGGTGCATAACATGCAAGCAAGGAGACTAGAGAGACAAGAAGGACAGCATAAAAAATAGCCCCTGAATCGGAGGAAGTTTTGAGTACAGGAACAGCATATTCAGTATTTATTTTTAATATATTTCTTTGGGGAGATTAAACAGGTTTCTGTTTTAACAGGACCAGATGATGTATAAGAACTGCTCAAAATCCTTGGTGGTCCAGGGCCTAAGACTCTGAGCTCCCAAAGCAGGGGACCTAGGTTCTATCTTTGGTTGGGAACTGGGTCCCATATGCTTCAGCTAGAAGTTTGCATACCATGGCTAAGAGTTCACATGCCACAGCTGGCAAAACAAAACAAAACAAAACAAAAACCTGCATGCTGCAACGAAAGATGTTGCATGCCACAGCAAAGACTGAAGATCCTTCATGCTGCAACTAAGACCCAACACAGGCAAATAAATAAATATTTTTTTAAAAAATCACTGCAGGAAGAGAATAAGATGACAGAACAACAGGACATGGAATTCACCTCCAACTACAATAACATAAAAAAAAAAAGAATCCACATGAGGAATAATTCCGATAAAAACTCACTGGAAACTGGCAGTAAAACTCCAGTAAAACAACCCAGGGTGAAAGACGGATCCACACAGAATCAGGTAGGGAGGGAAGAGAAATAATGTTAGGACCTGTGCCCCAGAAGGGGACAGAGGAAAAAAGAGATTACACATGCAGAGAGCCTCCCTGGGGAGTAAGCAGCTCAAGGCATATATATGGAGCCACAGTCCTGGTGTTCAAGTGGAGCCCCCTTGTCTGGTCGGTGGGCCAGTGGGATTAACAGGAGGGCCATGGGAAGCCTGGACTCTGCCCAGAAGGAACGTGCATGTGTTTGAATCCTCCCAAACCAGGGGAGAGATAGCAGATTAAAACTGTGCAGGTGGCTGACTCATTTCCTATGACCATCCTACCATGTGGACCACAGCCTGAGCCCAACAAACTCTCCAGTCCTGCTTCCTCCAGTTTGCAGTTCTGTACAGTAGCGAGGGCCACCATGACCAAGGAAAGGACAGCTATGAGACACCAAGGTGGTTCAGACTAAAATGGTGCATGAACAGGTGGGAGCAGCCAACACAGGTGCTTTCACAGGCAGTACTTGGGGAGCACCCTGGCTTCTGCCTGCAGCCATACCACCGCAGTCCACACTTCCTAATATGTGGACAGCCCACACTGGGCCAGCTTGCATTGCAGCACAGTTCCACCAGGGGCTTAATGGCAGGGGTTGAGGTGAGAGGTTGGCCACAAAGGATACTCAGACCTAAAGTAGCACCTGTAAGGCAAGGACAGCCATTGCTGGCACTTGCACAGGCAGCGAATCAGAAGCATCCTTGAACACTACGGCTGGACTGCTGCAGCCCTTACTCTAGCATATGCTGAGAACTGACAGTCCCCACTGGCGCAAGGTGGCTGATGATAGAAAGAAAATTTACTCACAGGGAACACAGCCAGCCCAGACCTGAACCTCAGGGCTTCTTCTCCAGCAATCTGGATCTTAATTCCACCCCTTCTACATCTATGATGACCACTGAGCTGAGGGAAAGCCTCAGCTCACACTTGGCTCTGTCCCTAGTCCCTTCATCCCCAGCACCATCTCCTCCCAAGGTGAAATAGCTGCCAGCACACCCTGAGGAAACGCATAACTTTTGTTCTCATCAAATTCAGCTGTCTCACCAAAACCACTGAGAAGATGCAGGTTGCAGGTAGTCCACATAAGGAGAGCCCTTCAAAATCACGTAGGTAACTCTTTCACCTAATTTCAAATTTATTCTATGAGGCCACAATTACTTTGATACCAAAATCAGAAAAAGACACTACAAAAAAAAAAAAAAAAAAGAGAGAGAGAGAGAAAGTTATAGACCAATTATTTCTGATAAGTATAGATGCAAAATCTCCAACAAAATTTTAACGTACCATATCTCACAATATATAAAAAGGTTCATACACAGTAATCAAGTTTAATTTATTTCAGGGATAAAATGATGGCTCAGTATTGCAAATCAATCAGCACAGTACACCACATTAATAAAAGGAAGATAAAATCACAAGATCATCTCAATAGAAACAGAAAAACCATATGACAAAAGTCAACTTTCACTCATGATAAAAACTCTCAAAGTTGGTATACAGGGAAGATAGCTCAACATAAAAGACCATTTATGACAAATCCACCGCTAATATTATGCTTAACAGTGAGAGCCTGAAATCATTTCCTCTAAAATCAGAGGAACAAGATAAGAATACCCACTCTTATCACTGCTATTTACCATAATATTAGAAATTATAGCCATAGCAATCAGACAAGAAAAATAAAATGAACCCAAACTGGAAGAGAAAATCCCGTATAGCTCTGGTCAATTAATTTGTGAGAATGGAGATAAGAACATACAATGGAAAAAAGACAGTCTCTTCAATAAGTCATGCTGTTAATAGTGGATAAATTACTCAGTCGGTAAAGAATCTGCCTGCAGTGCAGGACACCCAGGTTCATCCTGGAGAGGGAAATGACAGCACACTCCAGTATTCTTGCCTAGAAAATCTCATAGGCAGAGGAGCTTGATGGGCTATAGTCCGTGGGATCACAAGAGATGGACACGACTTAGTGAATAAATCACCACCAAATATACGTAAAAGAATGAAATTAGAACATTTCCTCACACCGTATACAAAAATAAACTCAAAATGCTTCAAAGACCTAAATATAAGACCAGAAACTATAAAAATCCTACAAGAGAATCATAAATATAAATCAATACTGTTTTTAATAACTCATAGCAATATTTTTTTCCATCTC
The DNA here is from genome assembly GCF_042477335.2 of Ovis canadensis. Taxonomy (NCBI): domain Eukaryota; kingdom Metazoa; phylum Chordata; class Mammalia; order Artiodactyla; family Bovidae; genus Ovis; species Ovis canadensis. The sequence continues at coordinate 31,142,750 of NC_091265.1, read as the reverse complement.
TTCCCTGGTATCTCAGATGGTAAAGAATCTGCCTGCCTGCAATTCAGGAGACATGGGTTCAATCCGAGTCAGGAAGATTCCCTGAAGAAAGGAATGGCAACCCACTCCAGTATTCTTGCCTGGAGAATCCCCATAGATAGAGGAGCCTGGCAAGATACAGTCCATAGGGCCACAAGGTGTCAGACACGACTGACCAACTAATATTTTCACTTTCCTTTAGGAAAAAGAAAGCAGCAACAACAACAAACAAACAAACCCAAATGGGACATAATTAAATGTAAAAGATTTTGCACAGCAAGGAGAATCTTTGACAAAGACAGCCTACTGAATGCAAGCAAATATTTGCAAATGATATGACTTTTAAGTGACTCATATCTGAAACATAAACAGCGCATACAACTCAATAACAAAAACAAGAGTGATTGAAAAATGTGCAGAATATCAGAATAGACTTTTTTTCAAAGAACACATGCAAATGGCACATAAAATGATAGATGTTCAGTGTCACTGCTGCTGCTGCTGCTAAGTCGCTTCAGTCATGTCCAACTCTTTGCGACCCCATACATGGCAGCCCACAAGGCTCCCCTGTCCCTGGGATTCTCCAGGCAAGAACACTGGAGTGGGTTGCCATTTCCTTCTCCAAGGCAGGAAAGTGAAAAGGGAAAGTGAAGTCGCTCAGTCGTGTCTGACTCTTAGCGACCCCATGGACTGCAGCCTACCAGGCTCCTCCGTCCATGGGATTTTCCAGGCAAGAGGACTGGAGTGGGGTGCCATTGCCTTCTCCTCAGTTTCACTAGATAAATGCAAATCTAATCATTTGATAAATGCAAGTCAAAGCCACAATGGGATAACACCTCAATTGTCAGAATGGCTATCATCATAAAGTCTACAGATAACAAATGTGAGTAAGGATGTACAAATAGAAAATCTTAGTACCTTATGGGTGAGACTATAAATTGCTGCAGCCACTATAGAAAGAAATATGGAGATTTTTCAAAACCACCAATTCCTGGGTATAAACCCAAGAAAACAAAAGCACAAATTCAAAAAGGTACATTTATGCCACTGTTCACAGCAGTATTAGTTACAATAACAGAGATATGGAAGCAACCTAAGTGTCTATCAACAGACAAATGGATAAAAAAGCTATGGGGGATCTGTATATTTATATGTGTGTATATATATATATACACACACACATACATACACATGCATACATACATATTACTTAGCCATAAAAAGAATGAAATTCTGCCAATTTCAACAACTTGGATGAACTTAGGGAGCATTATGCTTAATGAAGTAAGTCAGACAGAGAATGACAATATTATATACTCGAGTTATGTTATATCTTATACATGGAATCTAAAAATTAAAAACAAGCTAAGTTACTTAACAAAACTCAATCAGACACACAGATATAGAAAACAAGCTAATGGTTACCATAGGGAAAGGAGAGTAGGGAGGGTCAAGATAGGGGTGCCAGATTAAGAGATATAATCTACTGTATTTAAAAGATAATAAAGATATATTGTACAGCACAGGAAAATATAACCTTTGTTTTGTAATAATATTAAATAGACTATAATCTGTAAAATATTTCATCATTAGGCTGTGTGCCTAAAACTAATGGAAATAAATCATTTATACTTTAATAAAAAATCACTCTGCATGTAAATATTAATATATGTATATGAATATATGTAATATATAGATGTCTGAAGGTAAAAATGTGACATAAAAACAAAGGAATCTCAGAATCTCCTTAAGGAATTTGTCATTGGACATTCAAGAGGCTAGAAATCTGGGTCTGGAGTACGATAAGCGGTCTTTCCTGAGTATAATAACCACCACCACCATCATTTATCATACGTTGGCTGTGTATTACATACTTCAAAAAACATTTTATACTTACTGTTTTGTTTACTCTTACTCTTTTTAAGAGTAGACTGTATGAATTCCCTTTCAGGGATAAGAAATTTGAGAATTAAAAGGTGATAGATAATTCATCTCAAATCACAAAATTAGTAAATGGAACAGAGTATTACTTCAAAGGCTGAGCATGTAAATGCAAAAAAGTAATGGAACCCACATCACTGCTCTAAAGATGAGGAAGTCATCTGCCTGTTATATACTGAGTGACATTGTACCCCAAGAAAACAGGAAAACATTACTGCTATGATAAAAGTAAGCCAGGGAAGAAAATCAAACAACCTAAGGATCAAGAAGAAATGACTTCTCTAGGAAGCTGTAAAGAGCTATAGAATCTGAACCTGCTTGACACAATCAGAGAATGAGGGGTTCTCCCACAGTATGAGCACAATGACACCAGACAAAGTGGCAATAACAACTTGCCTATTGGATAAATACTATGTCCCAAGATTTGTACCAAGCCATTTAAACATGAGCTAAATGGTACACAGAGAATTTGATGTGACTTGTCACTCATTATCTAACTCCAAAGTTCATTCTCTTATGCAGAATTGCCTTCCATATCTGAGTATAGGAAATAGCTGAATGACCATGTGGAGCTGTTTTTTTTTTTTATACTTCTTTTTTAAAAAATTTATTTATATTACTTGGAGGCTAATTACTTTACAATATTGTAGTGGTTTTGCCATACATTGACATGAATCCACCATGGGTATACATGTGTTCCCCATCCTGGAAACCCCCCTCCCACCTCCCTCCCCATCCCATCCCTCAGGGTCATCCCAGTGCACCAGCCCCAAGCACCCTGTCTCATGCATTGAACCTGGACTGGCGATCTGTTTCACATATGATAACATACATATTTCAATGCTATTCTCTCAAATCATCCCACCCTCATCTTCTCCCACAGAGTCCAAGAGACTGTTCTATATGAAGGAGCTGGTTTTTAATATATCAATTTACCCTACCATTTTTTCTGCTTTAATCGTGACTTCTTATAGAGTAATACAGAAGATGGATTAGAAGTGGTTTGACTCTCAACTAGTTATGGTGTAGGAGTACATTTAATCACTTATGTGATAAGTGTGATGTTTTCAAGTTATGAAATTCTCACATGGTTTGGGGGTGTAGGAGGTATTACTCAGAAAAGACATACTAAATTGATATTAATGCATTTTTTCCAGGTACCCTAAGGTACACAGATAATCTCACCTATATGAAACTAATGGCACACAAATTCAAATTCACAAAACAGATATATTAAAGAGTATTTATTCTCAAGAGCAAAAGCAATTTTCCCACTACACAAGGATTTCTTTAACTAGCAAATCCCCCCCTAGTGTATTTCAATTAGTTTTCCATTTAAAAAAAAAAAAAATCAATTTGCGTGCAAGTTTGCAGTGAGACAACTATTTCATAAAGTAAAATACAGTAACATCACATTTTAGAGATTCAAACAAACTCCTGGGTAGAAAACACTTTGAAAACCACATACAGAAATTATGCATCCTTGTAGATGACACATGGAGTAGCCTTCCGTTCTTCAGTTGATTTAATGGATGATAAACTCACCAGTGCTCAGAGTTCAGTACATGCCAGCAAAACTCCCAAATTAATTCCTACTGATGATTCTTTTCTATTTTCTTTCTCCCCCCACTGCTATTATCTGGAAACAAGTTGACACTGACTTCTTACACATAGGACTTATCTAGACTTCCAGCTGCTTGACTGATAAGGAGATTACTAAATAAACTTCTAACTCTGCCAGATGGTAGGTGGTCATGTTTGACTTGAAATATTTTCAGCTCTTTGGATTAACAAAGAGCTGAAAATTTTAAGGATAAGAAGAACTTTCCCCTCCCCCTCCTTCCAGACAGTATTTATTTAGAGGAATGAACTTTTTAGACTTTTGATTGGCATTCTTGCCTAAAGTAACATCTGATAAACTGTGTGGAGAACATGAAATTTAATGAAAGTATAAACTAACTATGGCTGCAAAAGACATTGGGCTTTGTCCTTGCAAGGATGAATAAACTGGAAAAGACTTTCACATAAATGAAATCTCTTATATAGATGTCCCTTCCCCCAAAACCTTTAGCATAAGACAATGACCATCATGTTGGTGATGATTAGATAGTAAGTCACTGTAAATAAAACTCTTAAATACAAAAGGGATATGGGAGAAAGGTCAGCACTTGGAGTAAAATAGAAGGATATTTTTTGAGTCCTGGGTTTTCCAAAGGACTACCTGCATGTCCTTGGACCTCTCTTTAACCTCTCAGAGCCTCCTTTTTCTCATAAACAAAATAGGGACCAAAGGATCTATAATCTATGGCATATAATCTATGAAATTGTAGTTATTTTATAGTTTTGCAGTCATTTAGAGTATCTTTCTTTCCTTAATTATTTTATGAAACTGCTGACTAGCTTACTTTAAGCCTCTCTTCAAATCTTTCATCTGCTTTAAGGATTCTTAGCAATTATCAATCCAATTCTGTTTAATCAAAGCTATGATTTTTCCAATGGTCATGTACAGATGTAAGAGCTGGACCATAAAAAAAGACCAAGCACCAAAGAATTGATGTGTTTGAATTGCAGTTCTAGAGAAGACATGTGAGAATCCTTTGGACAGCAAGGAGATCAAACCAGTCAATCCTAAAGGGAATCAACCCTGAATATTCACTGGGAAGACTGATGCTGAAGCTCCAACACTTTGGCCATCTGATGCTGAGTCAACTCATTAGAAAAGACCCTGATGCTGGGAAAGATTGAGGGCAGGAGAAGAGGCTGAGAGAGGATGAGATGGTTGGATGGCAACTCCAACTCAATGGACATGAGTTTGAGCAAACTCTGGGAGATAATGGAGGACAGGGAAGCCTGGTGTGCTACAGTTCATGGATTCGCAAAGAGTCGGACACAACTTAGCAACTGAACAACAATGAACAAATCAAGCACTAACTGAATCAATGATAATAAATAGTTTACAGCTCTAAGCCAAGTACTGTCCTAAATTCTCAAGGAAGAAGCATGGCAATGTTTAAAAATGTTTTGGTTTACTTACAACATATATTAGACCCTTTACCAAAGTAGCTCTAACTTTCCGCTCTTCTTTGTAGCCATTCTCTTTGCTATGTGACTCTGTAGCTCTTTCTATTGATGTATATTTCCCCAGCTCATATCTGGGCTGATCTTCTGAGCTCTTCATTAGTAAATTGTGATGGAAATGATACTTGGCTAGATCTGAGTCTAGACCTCTGGAAACCTTGCATATATTTCTATATTCTTAGAACTCTGCCAGTTCCATGAGACTAGGTTTGGACTGCACTACTGGAGGATGGGAATCCACTTGGAAGACAGACCACTTGTGCCAGACAAGGCACTGTTGATTTGCTAGAGTCAGTTGAGCACCCAAAATCTGACAGTCCACATTAGATCAGCATGGGAAGGATGGGGTATGGGGGGTCCTCGGACTGCAGATTAGTAGGGAGCTTAGCCAATTCCAATAAAGAAATTGATCTATATACTCATGAGCAAAATGTATCAAGCATCCCAAGGGGAATCAGTTTAGAACTACAATCAGGCTAATAAATAAACTGATTATGTCATAGTAATGACTTACGCAATTGAGGCAAACTGTAAGGGATATAGGGGAGAGAGAGATCATTGGCATCCAGGAGATTCAATGGGAGATATTTTAGTGTGACCCTATTATAACTGAGTTCAGAAAAATAGAACTTGCTGGAAATGTAGCAGGTTTTTAAATTTAAGGACATATTCTGCTAAAACACGTGAGCTATTTGGAGGAGGGGGTGGGTTGACAAAAGGTAAACAGAGTTGCACTTTACAAATAATACTGTGATGATGAGGTAGAAGCTAAACTGTGAGAGAGAAGAAAGGAGTGAGGTTTACTGATGTCTATTCTAGGAATCATTCATCTAAAAGATAATGAGGATTGCACTAAGATAAACAGTCAACAGAGATGAAGATTAAGAGATGGGTTTGAGAAGTATCAGGAAGTACAATCTATGGATGGAATTGTTGCTTTTGTTTGCAGTACAGAAGCACTCAGCAGAAAGGTAGCATATCACAGAACTGATAATTCTCTTGTTGCAACTGCTTCTTAGAAACCTACTGTGCCATTTTGATAAAAGGATTTAGCCCCTGAACTTTTAAAGAATGTTAGCTTTTAAAAAGTAAAGAATATGGAATCTCTGTAGATACTGGTAAATGGGTTTAGGTCTGTTGTGTAGCCTGCATTTAGACCTTTATAGATAAAATCGAGGCAGGTGCTAGAAGTTGCAGAGACCCAAGTTTGGCTTCCTGGGACACTGCATGACTCTGGGTCCAAAGTTGCAGCAACTTCTGGAGACAAAAGTGACTTCCTGAAATCAGTGAAGGGAGTGACCACTTACTTTCCCTTTTGTCATTATACCTTTCTTTTTTTCCACATTAATCTTTAACTGAGCCTTGATTCAGAGTAGTGGACTGTGAAACAGTGAAAGTGGGCTAAGAAGATTAAAGATCTCCATGAAAAAGGTATGAAATACGACTCTGACAATTCGGTGCTGATCGTTTGTGATGTGTGAAATTAAATCCATATCCAATGTGCCTAGACAATGCAATTAGTCTCGAGTATCTATGTCAGGAAACAATTCTTCTTAAGTCAATGCAGGAACTCAGCTTAAAAATAGACCACTCTGAATAAAACTTTTTTTTTTTTTTAAGTCATTTAGTGCTCCAGATTTCCAATGGGGGGGGGGGGGGCGGGGAACAAAGAAAAACAGAAAAAAGCAAAAAAGCATGATGACAAAGAAGAAACGTTAAGTGATTTGCTTGAGTCAAGGATACACAATGATTAGTTATCTGTTTATATCATTCATGCCTTTCTCTATCCATTTTTCACAAATATTTGTTGAGACCTACTACGTATGAGGGGCTCCTGGTGGCTCAGATGGTAAAGAGTCTGCTTGCGATGCAGGAGACCCTGCTTCGATCCCTGGGTTGGGACAACTCACTCCAGTATTCTTGCCTGGATAAACCCATGGTCAGAAAAGCCTGGCAAGCTACAGTCCATGGGGCCACAAAATGGCAAACACAGGTGAGTGAGTAAAACACACACACACACACACACTCTCTCTCTCTCTCTCTCTCTCTCTCTCTGTATGAGATATTTGAGAGATAGTGATGAACAAAACAGGCCAAGTTGGTGCTTCAGAGTATATACAATATACTGGAGAAGAGAGAAGGTGGATATTAAACAAATACAAATGAATGAAAAATTAAAATTACAGCAAATACAACATAGAAGCAAAACAAATAGCAAATGTGAGAATAAGACCTTTATCTTTGCCACAGTCAGATGCATCAGACGCTGCCCCGAGTCTGCCTATATTGCATTGGTTTGGTAAGTTCAGAACTACAACCTCAACACCAAGGACCTTGACATACAGCAACTGATTTAATCCTCACGTGTGAGTACTACTGTTCCTCCTATTTTGGGGATGAGAAAAATGAGACAGAGAGGCAAGTAATATGCCAGAGATCGTCCACTAACTAAGTGGTCAAATCAGGAGTACAAACTAGGCTTGGGCTTTAGAAGGACATGCTCTCAGCCATTAATCTCAACCTAATAACCCAATCCTCTTTCCTAATACAACACATCTTGATTATCTCTCATGAGCCTGTTCATGATAAGCCTTTGGTGATACCATCCAAAAATTCTACAGAGAAAGTCAACTCTGCTGCATGCGTTTAATCAAATGCAAGAGGAATAGTGAAGTGAGGCTGTGAGCATGCACTCTTAGACCAGTCAATTTCTTGACTCTGATACTTCAACTGGGTGCAAAAGTTTGAACGAGGTGCTTCACCTCTCCGTGCTTCAGTTTTTCTCTTTGATCCTGGCACTACCAGCTAGACCCCTGATAGATCACTATCATTCTGGAACAACTAGGGGCTTTGAAGTCTGCTCATGTTGCACTGATTTGGTATGCTCAGAGCTATTAATACAACCTCAGTATCTAGGATCATACCCCAAATAAAATACATGCTCAATACATATTATTGACTTACTGAATGAAATCCTTTCATTATCTTTGCCAGCCTACTTGTCTGTTCATTAAACTTTCCAGCAACGTTGGACGGTTTGATATTCTCTTCACTTACTTGACAGCTTCTTATGTCAACACCACTGTATTTTTCTCTGCCTATAATAAGGTACCATGACACAATTCCTTATCTAAAACCTATGCAGTCAGATGAGTGGTAGAATCAGTAATCAGGGGGAGGAGATAGGCAGAGGTATTTTATGAAGAAAAACCAATGCAACTGCATATTAAATAATGCCTTCAGTAGGGCCTGGGGTATATTGTAATTAAAGTATATTAATATCTCTAGAGCACAACAAGGAAATATTCACACTAAAAGAGATTAATGAATGTTTTAGTACATCAGTCTACTTCCAGTTTTGCTACCCTTTGAGCGAGTAAACAACCACCACCACACCGTGTGAGCTACAAAAACTCCGAAAGCAAAACTTTCACCTTCAGAGTGTTGGTTTTTGGAATTGAAGAATAAATGCTATGGGCCTGTAGTCTCCTTATACCCTTTCTTGGCCTACTGGTACCTGTATCTCAAGGGTTAAGACCTCATCTTCACAGAAAGTTTACCCTGTTTCTTAAAGCTGAAATTCTTCTGGTTCTCTACTCCCACCAGCCTCAGTTCCTCTAATAGCTCATGACATTTTCAGTACTATGCTTGATTTAGATGTACATGTACTTATTCTCCTTCCTAAATGAAGAGCTACTTGAAGGTCAGAAAATGCCTTATTCATATTTTTTTCTCTGTATCATGAGTAGGGTTTAATTAAGCATAAAAGATACTAGAATTTGGAGAAAAAAAAATGTAGGATATTCCCAAAAAAGATGAAAATGAAAGAGTAGGAAGGCAATTCTATAAACTGATTAAACTCTGCATAGGGGCATTACTAGCAAGTTACATGTTATCTAACACAAAACTAACAAGCCATGAGGAAATGGAGCTTGAGGGGCTTAGTGACTTACAGTTAAATGGTAGCAGCATTGCAATTCAGATTTAAGACTGCCTCCATAAAATCTGTGTTTTTCCCTCTCTATTCTCCATCCAGAAGAAGTAGTATGACTAAGGGAATTCGAGGAATCTTAATGAATTTTGAAAGCAATTTGTATATCTCATGCGATACAGACATGATTCTGAAAGAGTCAAGTAAGAAAACAGCATTTCCGTTAGATGCAGTTGGGACCTACTGGGCTAAATAAGGCTTCTCACGAGGTGAGGGGTGTTGGAGGAATTTATCACCCCTACTGTTACAAGGAAACTAAGGAGAATGGAGAGAATATTTAGAAGGAGTCACTAGGTACAACAAGATTGCAAACTTAATTGTAAAGCTGATCCCCTCTGTGCCATTATTAAGCAGCTAGGGAAATCCTTTATCACAAAAGATTTCCAAGGATGTGACCTTTCCCTTCTCTCCTTTTCTATTTCACTTAAATTATCACCCTGAAGATTTCAAAGGGGGCACTCTCAGCAGTCTGATAGATTGGAGCCCCTCTCTAACTAAAGGAAGCATTGATTGCATAAAGAGAAAAAAATATCAGCCACATTCCCCTGTAGGTCTCTGTGAAACCAACTTTGTGCTCATGTGAGCCTTACCTTTTCTTTTTTTTTTTTTTTGGTATTTGCTATCGCTTTGAAAATGACAAAGTAGCATTAACATCATTATTTTTTGACATAAAATCTTGTGGTGTGATTACAATCACGAAAGCAATTGTGACGATGGCGTTGTAAGTCTCTCTTCCCATTCTTACATAACTTCGCCAGGAAATGTATTCAGGGCACACAAAAAAGGAGGTGATTTGTTCTTTGAGAGAAGTTGAAAACTCACCTTAGGCTGGGAAAATGAAGGCTCTTGTTGCTCTCTCTTAAATCTTCACTAAAATCTTGCAAACCTGATCAGTTCATTCTGAATCTTTTAGATATTTTTACACGCATAAATGTGCAAATGCATGCATATATGTAGGTATTGTTGCCATGTCATGTTGGACAGGCAAATATAGTTGCCCTTTTTTTTTTTTTTAAATGATTATGTGAGCTCTGCAAGAATGACTCAAGATACCTGCCCTTCTTTGTTGTTCAGTCATTAAGTTGTGTCTGACACTTTGGGGCCCCATGGATTGCATCACGTCAGGCTCCTGTGTCCTTTACTAACTCCTGGAGTTTGCATTTCCATGAGAGCTTTCCTATTGCCTTTCATTCAAGTTCAAACTGCCTAACGTGGTGGTGATGCCCTTGTGCTCTGCTCTCTGACCACCTCTGTAGCCCCATCTGCTCTCACCAGCTACTTCAAGATACTCTTCTTTCCTACAGAGTAGTGTGATAGTCTCTCCCACCTCAGTGGTTCAGTACCTGCTCTCTCTTCTGTTTCCAGCGCTCTTCTTGATACTCCCATGTAGTCAGGGTCTCAGAAGCTTCCACACTCCTCCTGCCTGGAGCCACCCTGAGCCTGCCTTTCCAGGTGGAGGCCGCGCATCCCCGCCTTTCCCTTTGACCAGCCCTGCTCACACCTAGAATTACTTGGCTTTTGATCGTCTTTCCTACTGAACTATGAACGCACGTAGATTAGACACAGGTGTAGCTTGTGAAACGTTTTTAGCCTTTAGCACAGTGTTTGCTTGTTAACCTTACACTTTTAGCCTTTTAGCACAGTATCTGATGCATACTAGAATCTCAAATATTTGTTGAAACCATAAATGAATGAAAGAAATGAATGTGTCCCAAGAAAGTCAGGATGAAAAGATGGTTGTTCATTTTAAATGAACAATTTTCCAGTGCCTGTTTCCAGAATTCCACAGGCAAAGCAAATGGGCAATCTGTTATCAATTTGTCCGTAACTCTGAGCATCTGTGGGGCGTATAAAGTGGTGCTCAGTTGGTGTTGCTTAAGTGGAAGGAGCAGCAAAGCTTAAAGAAAAGTTTTGAGCTTTAAATTCTTGAGTTCTTCACTCTGTAGTTAAATGGCTTTCTCTCTCAGATTCCTTACCTATAAAACAGTTATTACTAGTCAATAATTATAAGCTGAATGATGATTGATCTGTTTTCTGCTTATTTTATTTCATTTTAAAGAATTAATATTAAAAATGATAGAACAGTATTGATACTTTGTAGCTAGTCAATAATTGTAACTTTTACAAACACTATTCCCTGTAAAACAAGGATGATTTAGATCAGGTGTAATTCTAACCCTCAAGAAACTCCTAATCTAATTCAGGAAATAAAACCACTAAGTAAAGAACAGACTACAGAGCAATTTATAAAGAACACTTTTAAGGTTCACCTTGAATATAAAAACTCTTTTGAGAGATTACAACAGGGTCACAACAGGGTTCGAATCTTAATTTTATCAGTAAGGGTGAGTTTCTGGGAAAGCAATATTTAGCTTCTGTGAAATTCAATTTCCTCAGCTGAAAAGATGGGACATGGCTCAGTTATTACATAGGATTATAGCATGGCTACAATGCGCATGGAAGAATCTGGCAAAAACTGCACTGATATTCCAGTGTCTATACTACATGCTATGTGGCCTGAGATTTATATCCATGCTCTGGAATATGACTGATGTTGATAAAGTTTTACATAAAATTTTTAAAAAATATGCAAAAGAGTTCTTAAGCTCGGAATTGAAGGATGAGGGGATTTAGATTGGTGAGTTACGGAGCAGAATGAGAGTGCAGATAGATTCCAGAAGGGGAAAGAGTGTGAGAAAATAGCAAGGAACAGGGAGCCCCAAAGCATGTTGAGAGCATAGTGAAGTGACTTATCCAAGGTCACAGAGCTAGTCAGTGGCAGATCAGGGCTGTTTCTGTTTTACAGCAATCAGAAGTAAGGCCATAGGTGATATGGGAGAGCCTGAGTTTTAGGAAGATTATTTTGGTGGTTATTTGCAAAGAAGCCAAAGAAGTGGAATTGAGTCCCTGCTCAGATGGTAAAGAATCTGCCTGTGACGCAGGAGACTCAGGATCGATCCCTGGGTCAGGAAGATCTGTTGGAGAAGGGAAAGGCTACTCGCCCCAGTATTCTTGTTTGGAGAAATCCATAGACACAGGAGCCTGGTGAGCTACAGTCCATGGGATAGCAGAGAGTGGGACACAACTGACAGACTAACACCACCTGTTTCAGGCACTGAGCCAGGACACTGGACATGGGCATATAAAGTCATTCATGCAGAAAGCTATGGTGCTGTCACATGTGTGAGGCAATAATAGGTGCTGATGGAAGTAAAAATAGTAATACCACTGATAATCATGGCAGATAATCCTGCAATTCTGAGTGTTAGAACTCATCAGTATTTGATCTTGGAATAATGACAATTTCATACAGTTGAAGACAATATATTCCAGGAATTATTCTTTGGGCTTAAAGAAAAAAAAAAAGCATTCATTTAATCTTCACAGTAACCCCATGAGATTGGTGCTATTGTTATTCTCATTGAGTGTCAAGAAACTGAGGAATATTTCAAAAGACAGTATAGGCTACTTACTGTAGTAAGAGCTCAAGAGAGAGGTACATTCTAGAGATAAAATTGAGAATGTCATGAATATTGACGTAGGATTTGATGTGGGATTTCAAAGGTTTTAAAATAGAGCATGGAGAGGATGAATTTAGAAATGTGAGTGAAAGGTCGTCAATATCACATGAAACACACTCATACTAAAAGAGAATTAGCCGATGTTTATCTGAATTTTAAGTATGCTCTATATTTCACTTTATGAATTCCAGAAATCCTCTCTATAAAAGCAAAGAGCAAATGATCCCTTTATCATTTGTAAAATGATTGCAAAGACGTAGAATCCTTCATATGATGACTTGCCCAAGACTTATGGATAGTCACTTGCTATCAGAAGATCTGGATTTTACCTCTGGTAGTGCCCCTTTCTAGGCCACATTTGTAGTGCTTTTCAGGGTACATATTTTGAAAATATGATTAGAAGAGAAAAAATATATTAATAAGCTGGTGCAATACAATATATGTTGTTCTTGGAGGAATAGCAAGATGATAAAACCTGCTTTGCCTCTAGGCCAACAATATTTTTTTGTTGTTGTTGCTTTTCACAATAATTTATAAGCATTCAGGTTCAGTTCAGCTGCTCAGTTGTGTCTGACTCTTTGTGACCCCGTGGACTGCAGCACTCCTGGCTTCCCTGTTCATCACCAACTCCCAGAGTTTACTCAAACTCACGTCCATTGAGTCAGTGATGCCATCCAGCATCTCATCCTCTGCTGCCCATATAAGCATTGGACATAGTGATATTTAGATACTTCAATAGGGAGAGATTTGTAATATGAACAGGCAGATATAGCTGCTGAAAGGTATCAGTTCCCTGAATCTCCGTTTTCACCTCTAAACTGGAAAAAAATCATTTTTATTTATCTTGCACTTAAACTTACATTTATTCTGCATATATTCTCTCCTGACCCTCTAGAAAGGATTAGGGAGTTAGAGACAGGCAAACTAAATCCCTCCAGAGGACTCAGGTCACCTTATAGCGTTGCATGGGAAGCAATTACAAAATGAATATGTTTTTGCAAAATAGAAGAGATGATGGAAATAAAATTATTTGGTAATTTTTCAATAACCTCCTAAACGGTCTTCCTTTCCACACTTTCTCCTTAACCTATCTTTTGTATCGAACCGTCAATAACACAGGTGCAGCCAGGTTTTTATCCTCTCGATTAAAAGTATTTGATGGTTTATAAGACTCATCGCCTATGAAGTTCAAACTTTGTAATGAAACAGAGAAAGCCACTCACAAACTATTCTTTTCAGGCTCATTTTCCACCATGCCTTTGCACGAGCTGCTCCCCTTCCCTGCTATTTCTCCCCTAATGAGCTCCCTTTCATCCCGTAAGGCATGTTTCAATTGTCTCCTATCCTGCGAATCCCTTTCTCGGTCCTTCAAGTCAAAAGGAATTGATTCTCTCACACTTCTCCTTGTACATATGCTATTGCATTTCATACAGCTCTATAACAATTTCTTTGCGTATTTTTCTTTCTGAATATCTTAAGAGTACAGTGTAAAAAAAGTGCATGGAGTTTATTTAAACACACCAGGGACTAACATGGAGACTAGCTCCAAAAATTTTCTCAATTAATATATGTTGAATTAACTATATTTGTTAAATATATTTATGTACATCTCCTGCATAAAAGTACAAATACGTAGGCAAATTATACTTGATAGAGTCTAAACATACGTGCAAACAAACACACATCTTATATGTATATATACCATATATGTATATTAAGATAAAATAAAATACAAGTTTGGTAACTACATGCTGGGTTGAACCTATGAGTATATCCTTTCTTTTAATCTTAATTATCACCATTATCATAGTCAATATATGTTGATCATTTACTATGCGCCAAACCCTTTGCTAGTTTTCTAGTCATGGCTGTGGTTTTTCTAGTGGTCAGGTATGGATGTGAGAGTTGGGCTGTGAAGAAAGCTGAGTGCTGAAGAATTGATGCTTTTGAACTGTGGTGTTGGAGAAGACTGTTGAGAGTCCCTTGGGCTGCAAGGAGATCCAACCAGTCCATTCTGAAGGAGATCAACCCTGGGATTTCTTTGGAAGGACTGTTGCTGAGGCTGAAACTCCAATGCTTTGGCCACCTAATGCAAAGAGTCGACTCTTCGGAAAAGACCCTGATGTTGGAAGGGATTGAGGGCAGAAGGAGAAGGGGACGACAGAGGATGAGATGGCTGGATGGCATCACCGACTCAATGGACATGAGTTTGAGTGAACTCCGGGAGATGGTGATGGACAGGGAGGCCTGGCGTGCTGTGATTCATGGGGTCACAAAGAGTCAGACATGACTGAGCAACTGAATTAACTAAACGTTTTGCTTTGTGTTTCACATGACCACTCACTTCATTATCACAATAGTGATCCCAAGGTAGATACTGTCATTATTCCATGTTTGCAAAGAAAGAAAACTAGACCCAAAGTGGTACAGTAAAACATTTACAGCTTTATAGTTATTAAATGGGAGTGTTGAATTTCACATCTAGACCTATCTGATGCTAAAGCCTGTAGTAACAGCCTGATTCAGTAATAGATTCATAGATGGATTCATACAAACACAATTGAGCTTCCCAGGTGGCACAGTGGTAAAAGAATCTATCTGCCAATGCAGGAGATGCAAGAGATGTAGGTTCAGTCCCTGGGTTGGGAAGATGCCCTGGAGAAGGAAATGACAACCCACTCCAGTATTCTTGCCTGGAAAATCCCATGGACAGCGGAGCCTGGCTACATCCCATGGGGTCACAAAGTGTCAGATACAACTGAGCAGCCACATACACAACAGCAAACACAGTTACAGACAGATGGATAGATAGAGCAAGTTATAACAAGACAAATGCATGTATATATACATAAAATGTATAGGCATGTATATCCGTATACCATAAATGCTTACCTATTGAATAGTAATATATTGTGAGTATAAATAATTATATGAATGTATATCTATAACTGTATGTACAAAAATAAATGTCTCTTTCTACTTTCAAAGCACATCCTTTATTCACACACCTAGCATTTTATTAAGAAAATCTTTGGGTGAATCAATAAGCAGATCTGTAACCACATTGAACAATATATTTTTATATTACTGTATACAAACATTGATTTGTCTTTTTAATGACTACACACAGAGGATGTATGAGAGTGTCTTCTGGTTAAGAAATCTATAGCAATTCTCCCCCAGAACGCTTGTTAGCAAGAGCTGCCAATCCCCATGTGGGAGAGAGGTGAGGACCACCATCAGTAAGTGTTAATTTGTCAGTCTAGTTGGGACAAGGATACTATTATAAAGCTTTGTTCTCTGAAAAAACTTGTACAATCACAGCTGGAATTCAGGCACTTGCTTTTATCACAAAGGCAAGGATTTGCAACAAAAATGTCTCTTTGTTTTTGGTTCTCTTTCTGCTGCTCCTTCCTTTATTGCCTAGCCTGCAGGGCAGTTGCATTTGTAGCTATTCTTTCCCATAAGCTAACCTAGCAAGGCACACGTCTGAACCTGGCCCTGTCTTCCCTGCAATCTCTCCTGCTCCCTTGCACCCAAGGAAAGCTTTGACAGCTCCCAGTTCCCTCTGAAGCAAGCAAAAAGCACTGCTGTCCTTTCAAGAAGGGTTTTGATGTCTGAAGGGCATGAAACATAATCAGGATTCTGCTACTTGCTGTTGGGGGACCTGGGCAAGTTTCTTAGTCTCTGTGTACCTCGGTTTTCCTTTCTCTAAGATGTAAATCATAGCTCTCGCATGATGGATTTTTTTAAAAATAAAGCTTCAGTGAAAGTGTCCATATGGGAATGATGCAATGAGTACAAGGGGTCCAGAAGACCCAGTCAAATGAAAGGAAAGAATTAAACTGGCAACAGGGTTGGTACCGGAGGAGACTCAATAGTTAGGAGGTGCTAACAAATTGCAGGATGTTGGAGCATAGGTGAAAGTCTATGTTGGAGCATAGGTGAAAGCTGGTGAATGAAACAGACCAGGGAAGAGAATGAATTAGGAGGACTGGACATCTGTGGAAGACAGAGTAGTTTCCCTGGATGAGCTCAGAAAAACAGCTGTAAAATACACCTGAACAACAGGAGTCCAAATCAGAGTTAGAAATCCAAAAAGATGTTTCAAGAGGAAAGAAAGGAATTAAAGCCGCAGACAGCATGGCTACAGAGCTAGATGTTGTTAGTGATGTGGGACATTTGGCCGGTGTTCCTTCTCTCAATAAAAATAAGAAGTCAATTAGCAACTCCTATACAATTTTATGATGAAAACCCCACATATTTAAGCAATGCTTCCCAAGTGTCAGACCCTGGCTACGTCCTGGCCATGCATTTCACTGAAATCTCACATACTACATTCTTGGTGCTGTCCTCGTGCATATCTACCAGACGAAGAGGCTTAAGCTTAGTTAGCCAAGCTGCCCAGGACCCAGAGTCAGCATCAGACTCAGAACAAGAACCTGTGTAATCCACCCCAGAACCCCTGCTCTTATTCCAGTACTGAATTTGGCCCACAGAGGATACGACTGTCTTCCATAGACGGAGATTATGAGGCATGCCACATTTTAGCTGTTGATGGAGGATAGTAAAACATAGATCTTTGACCTACATGGAAGGAACTTTTTCAAGTGGCACAGGTGGAGTGATAATTGACCCAAAAAGAAGAAAATAACATCAAAACACCAATATTTGGCTTGGTGTGTGTGTGTGTGTGTGTGTGTGTGTGTGTGTGCATGCTAAGTCGGTTCAGTTGTGTCTGACTCTTTGCAACCCCATGCCTACCAGGCTCCTCTGTTCATGGGATTCTGCAGAGTGAGTGGGTTGCCACGCCCTCCTCCAGGAGATCTTCCAGACTCAGGGATCATACCCCAGGTCCCTTATGTCTCCTGCATTTGCAGGCGGGTTCTTTACCACTAGCGCCACCTGGGAAGCCATGGCTTGGCAGAGAGGGATGTTTATGTTGTCAAATAATACATGCTTTTTGGATTTTAGTTTTCACATCAATCTAAAGATGATATTCCATATTCAGTCATGTCTGACTCTTTGTGGCCCCATGGACTGTAGCCTGCCAGGCTCCACAGTCCATGGGATTCTCCAGGCAAGACTACCAGAGTGGGTTGCCATTTCCTTCTTGGGGGGATCTTCCCAACCCAAGGATTGAACCCACATCTCTTGCATCTCCTGCATTGGCAGGTGGATTCTTTACCACTAGCGCCACCTGAGAAACCCATCTAAAGGCACAACATAGAAAATACAGATGTCATCAACCTTGATGGGATGAAAGAAAAGCAGTTATCCCAGAACATGGGAACACGAGTGTGAGAAGGAGGTAGAAAAACATATAACAGAGGGTAAGGGGTGGAGGTTCTTGAGATGTTCATGAAATAAGAAAGGTCAAATTATTTGATTTAAATGAATACAACTGAGACATTAAAAAAAATGCAAATGTTAGATTATGGTGATAGAGTTTTGGAAAATTAGATAATCTTTCCACATGAGAAATCAATAGATGTATGAAATCTATTAAATCAAAAAAACTTCTCTAATTGTATCATTTAGATTTTAGAATAATAATTACCTGAAGTATTGCTTAAATGGTTAAAAATAAGGGAAATAGAACAGAGGATGAGTAGTGGTACCAGAGAATTCAAACTTTACTAAGTTTGACACAATGTGCATGTGTGTGTGCATGTGTGTGCATACATGCATATATGTATATACACACTCACACACATAAAATCATGATATATATATATATATATATATATATATATAATCCATTAGTTAGTCAATTAAAGTTAAGGGGATGGAATTAACAAGAGATATCATATGAAAGCTTCGGCCCATACATTTCTTGATTCAAATATCCTGACATCATGATGAGACAGGGTTTAATTTTCTTCTTATGTTGGAAATAACACAGTGCTCAGATTTGAACCCAAGAGTGTTTGACTCTACTGCTGTTGCTGTTGCTTAGTTGCTAAATTATATCTGACTCTTTGAGACCTCTTGGAGTGTAGCCTGCCAGGCTCCTCTGGCCATGGGATTTCCCAGGCAAAAATACTGGAGTGGGTTGCATTTCCTCCTTCAAGGGATCTTTCTGATCCAGAGATTGAACACATATTTCCTGCTTGGAAGGAGGTATGTTTTCTTTACCTTTGTGCCAGCAGGGAAGGCGTTTTGACTCTATACCCTATGCTATCAACTATGACACTAGATATTATAAACTCTTGATTTCCTCTGAATCCCTTCCCACAATCTGTCCTCTTGGTATTTTCCATCTCAGTTGATGGCACCACTACCCATTCACTTACTCAAGTTAAAAAAAAAGAAAAAGCACACTTTAATCCTTCAATTGACCTTGTCTATGCCAAAATAAGTCACAAACTAATCCACTTTCCTTCATTTTCACTATTACTCTAGTTCAAACCACCCACCATTTTTGATGATCACATTTCCAAGGGTGTATTCTACTGCATAGTAAAGTGTATTGAGCATATTAAAAAGCAGAGCCTTTACCTTGCCAACAAAGGTCTGTATAGTCAAAACTATGGTTTTTCCAGTGGTCATGTATGGATGTGAGAGTTGGACCATAAAGAAGGCTGAGTGCCAAAGAACTGATGTTTTTAAACTGTGGTGTTGGAGAAGACTCTGGAGAGTCCCTTGGACTGCAAAAAGATCAAACAAGTCAATCCTAAAGGAAATTAGTCCTGAATATTCATTGGAAGGACTGATGCTGAAGCTGAAGCTGCAATACTTTGGCCACCTAATGTGAAGAGCCAACTTATTGGAAAAGAACCTGATGCTGGGAAAGATTGAAGGCAGAAGGAGAAGCAGGCAACAGAGGATAAGATGATTGAATGACATCACTGACTCATTGGACATGAGTTTGAGCAAGTTCCAGGACTTGGTGAAGGACAGGGAAGCTTGGTGTGCTGCAGTCCATGGGGTTGCAAAGAGTTGGACATAACTGAGCAACTGAACAACAACAACATTCTACTGAGTCCAGATGCTTCCAATCTCCTCAGATCCATTCCTCAAACAACACACAATCTTTCAAATCTTATATCATGTTCCTTTTCTGCTTAAAATGTTTCCCTCTGCTTAAAAGTAAATCAAATTTAAATAAAGCCCCTACATATGCCTTTATGAATAAGGCCTCTATTTCTTTAACCTTCTCTTACTTCACTCCTTCCACTCTGTATTTCAGCAGCATTGGTTTGATATTTCTCAAGCACTCCAATTTACTCTGATCTTATTGGCCAGTTGAATTCTCCTCCTACAGAACATAATGTGGTTGGCTCTTTCTTTAATCCAGATCTTGCTGAACATTCACCTTCTCTGAGAGGCTTCCTTTGATCACTCCACCTCAAGTAGACATTCTCAAACACTATCATATTTTTTTGTTCCATCGTGTTGTCTGCAAAAAGTATTTTTATTATTTAAATTCTATTATCCTCCTCTGTCTTCTTGATTGTAATATCAGGAATGCATGATCTTTTATCTTATTGAACAAGAATTTAGAAGAATTCATCTATAATCTCCAGAAGCTAGAGCAGTGTGTCTATAAATATTTGTCACATGAAGACCTCTGAATATGTGTTGAACAAATTAATAAACAAACTGCTCACATCCAGTGGAAGGCTGGGTGTGAGTTTTAAACAGAAACATAGATCAACATCACTAAGAAAAATCAACATCACCATCAATACCATCACCTTTCTTGCTTTATTCTAAAGAGTATCTCTGGCAACTGATCTACCTCAGAGTATCTACCTCCTTGTTACAGCAGCCATGGGTGATAGTCCCTCAAAGAACTGGACATTCTCTATAGGGTAAAAAACATTTCTGCATGAGAACCAGTATCATCAAAGACTACAAACTCTGCCTCCAGCAAATCCTGAAGCAGACATTGATCTACAAATGAATTAAAGAAATTCAGAAGTGCAACAGCAGTTCAACTGCCTCTTGTTTCTATGCAAAGCTTTCTTTTCTTCTCTTTTCTCTTCCTCTATCCCTCTTTCTACACTTTCTTTTTCTTTTCCCTGTCTTTCTTTCCTTCTCTCCTTTCAATTCTATTTCTTTTTTTGTATCTGTAATATCACATTACATAGATTATGACCATGATTCAATTTAGCAGTAGGCATATTTATTTCTCAAATGATAACAGCATCACCATATTCACATTGTCAAGAGAATGATTCAAGACAGAAGATGCTGAGAGCTACTCTCTTTTCAAGGTGAGGCTTGTCAGCCATCTTTTACAGTTTGGTTCAAATCCTTGTTCCTCTGTTTCCTCCTTGTGTGATCTTAAGTAAACAATATACTTTGGTTTCTCAGTTTCCACATCTGTAAAATGGGAATATTAATGCGCCAAACTATTCTTAGGAGAGTTAGATGTGAAAGTATTATCCACCTTAGTACTAGGCATGGCACCTGATATACATTTCATACAATGCTCAGAATAGTGCTACAAACAGTGGTGTGATAGTTATTACCATCCATTGATAAAATGAGGCAGTAGAGGCTCAGAGTAGTTAAGGGACGGTTCTAAGTGGTACAATCAGAATTTGAATCTAAGCCTTCTTGGCTGATTCTTCAGTCTAGGATCTTTGTGCTATTTTACTTTGCAAAAGGGGTATCTGGGTGGAAGCCAAGGAGCTCCCCACCCCACTGGCCCCCATGGTAAGCTGTGCCCCCAGTAAGTGATGGAGTGACTATTTAGGATCCCCCAGTTATGGCCTGTAAAGGTAGTGCAGTTAATTCAGAAAACACACACTTAAAAACGCTGCTGATACTGCTGTCATAATTGAGGACAAGAAATTAATTGAAAGGTAGAAGCTTTGATATATATCATCTCAGTTATGGCAACTTATGCCCTTGAATGTATTTTATTTACTTTATGTGAAGTGCTCATTTTTAATGAAAACGATTTCCTTATGGGCATATTATTATTTTTATCTGTAACAGAAAAACACAGAAGAAACAAAAGAAAAGATATTGTATTAGGAGACTACAATGCCATCCTCAACCCTTCTGCTTTCTCTACCTACCTAATCCATTTCAAAAATTGCTACTTCTCTTTTCTCAACCTCTTCAGAATCCAAATCCTCTTTTTCACACCCACAGTAATTCCTTAATCTTCCAAATAAATTTTAACTACTGCCTAACTCCTTTGTTTGCCTCTCACCTGAACCTCTTTAGTAATTTTGTCACTGAAACACAAATGCTTTTTCTCAAAGTCAGAACATTCCATGCTAGTTCTCTACTCACAAGTTTTCAGGAAGTCCAGCTGCAGAAATGAGGTGAAGCAAATCCCTTAGGAAGACAAAAGGAGACCCTAGGTTCTAAACCCAAAAAGCTTTTCCCTGCCTACCTCACACCTCTGCCTTTAATATTCAAAACTCCAGCAGCAGCCAACTCTGTAGCCCCCAAGACAGGTGAGGTGGCCATACTCCAATTGGTTTGGAATATATAGTCAACTTTGCTCAGTTTTGTATGCTATTATTTATCTTCAAGGACATATCATGAATGTCACTCACTTAACTTTCCCAGAAGAATCCATCTGTAGTTTATGTGACTATGTCACTTTTATATATATGCAGTACTTACAGTACTCCATTGTGATTGTTTGCTTACACATTTATCACTCAAAGAGAGCAGACTCCATGGGGCACAGATAATGTCTTAGGTATGTTTATATCCCTGATGCATAGAATAGGGTCAGGCATAGAATAGCCCTCACCAGTCAATACTTTGTGCATGAATAAATATTAAGGATAGAAGATTGCTCCTAGCATATGACCAGATCATTTAATGGCTGTGTATAATCTGTGAGACTCTGTGCTAAACTTTGGGGATACAACTGGGAACCAGCCAAACATAATGTCAAATTTCACTGGGCTTAAATGTTAAAATTCTCACAAAAATGCATGCTTTCACAGTAATTCATTAGATGATAGTTTAGATGAATTTATAGACGTAAACAATCAGAAACAGTTGTGTAATGGAATATACCCAATCCAGGGTTATAATGTCCTCTCCACCCATAAAGCAGTACCAGAACCATATAGACAACCTACATATCTTCTGCCCTTTGTGAGTGGCTGTAAAAGTTCTGTTTCTTGATAAGTCATGGTTGTAGGGGAGCTCACCTTGTAGTAATTCATTAAACTGTATATTGGATTAATTGTGTTCTATGTCTGTGGCATATTTTACTAAACATGTTAAAAAGTGAAGAAAAGCAAAAAAAAATAAAAACAAAAATTTCCAAATACTGAGTGGATAATCACTTTAAAAATCTCAGAGAGGAAAGATGATATAAGAAAGAAACCAAAAGCAAAGCATAAATGCAAACAAGCTTTGGAAGATGCTTCTAACCATGTTTACACCTTGGAGCACACAATACCATTTAGGAGGTATGCCAGGGTAAAGAGAAAAAACTGTGGATTGCAGTCCCACTTACTCCAGGCTTTCCAGCTGCTCAGAAGGCCAATGTCTTAGACCACTTGGGAGTTATTTACAGCATAGCGGTTGAACGGTGTTTCCTCATAGGGCCCAGGGCCATGCAAGAAATGAAGCCTAAGACTTCAGGCTGGGGGTGAATTTCACTACTAACTGCATGACTTTTCTAATGCTGCTTTGTAGGGGCAAGGAAAGGAATCTGTCTCTCATTCAGAGGTGCAGGACTCATCTGTCTATGGAGCACTCAAAACTCAGGTTCACTCCCATTTCAAACTGCCTCTTTCTCCCTTGGAATTGCCCAGTCTGATCTTCTAATACCTTTGCATTTCTCATCATTGAGACAGTCTGGCAGCAGGAACAGGTAGGATCTGGGATGGTAGCTGGTCAGGGACTAACATCAAAAAGAGTGCGTGTGGAGAGTTTAAAGAAACATCTACAGATGGGTTTGATAAGTGAAAAATTTCAGAGTAAATAGGGCTTAGAGAATGGATGGAGGTTTTAGAGAATAAGAAACAGGGAGAGAGGCAGGGAGGGCTCAAGGGAAGGAGAAAGGATGAATGATGGAGGAAGGGGCAAAGGGAGTGTAAAGACTTTCTCTGTGACTGCAGAGATGGTGATATATCAGCTCTTTACACTCTTCCTTTTTCCCTTCCTCAATCTTTCCTTCCTTTCTTCTTCCCGTGAGCACCCCCATCCCCCACCCTCCAGGAAATCTTCCCAACCCAGCGACTGAACTCACATCTCTTATGTCTTGTGCACTGGCAGGCAGATTCTTTGCCACTAGCACCGCGTGGGAAGCCCAAGATGGAACTGAAGTCTAAACTTCACGTGAGAGATGTGAATTCAATCCCTGGGTTGGGAAGATTCCCTGGAGGAGGGCATGACAACCCATTCCAGAATTCTTGCCCGGAGAATCCCCATGGACAGAGGAGCCTGATGGGCTACGGTCCACAGGGTCACCAAGAGTTAGACATGATTGAAGCAGCTTAGCTTACATGCTTGGTTCATTCTTGGCTTTCCCCTTAGCTGCTCTTGTTACTTTAAAAATCATCCAAGCTCTCCAATCTTTGGTTTCCATTTGAATACTAGATATAGCTATAGCATTTTATTACATTTTTGTTGATTTTTAAAACTATGGTATATGTATGTATAGTGTTTAACCCAGGGTACTTAATATGTTGCTGCTGCTGTTGTTTAGTTGCTAAGTCTTATCTGATTCTTTTGTGACCCATGGACCGCAGTCTGCCATTCTCCTCTGTCCCAGCCAAGAATACTGGAGTGGGTTGCCATTTCCTTCTCTAGGGTCTCTTCCTGAGGATCAAACCCATGTCTCCTGCATTGCAGGAAGATTCTTTACCGCTGAACCACCAGGGATCTTTTAGTATTTTTTTTTCCCTTCTACACAAATTGACAAAAACCTAACTTACAGTAGTTGCTCAAAGGAAGTTGTGTAAATATGAGATGAGTGAGTGAGTGAAAAGATGTGTTTATAAACAAGGTCATCCAAGAGTACCATCCTAGTAAGACTACGCAGGTCATCTCATGGAGAGAGAGGAGAGATGGAAAGCCTAATGTCTATATGTCTTTCTTTTTCAAGCCTGGACAAAGGACCTCAAGGGCAGATACATCTCACCTATAATTGAGTTTGGCCAGAGGTACCAGCCACCTTCTCTAATCTTCCCCTGGAGCCAGAGCTCTATTATGTGACTGTAGTTTGATTGAATCTATCTTTTTTTTTTTTTCATGGATAAGGAATCTGGAGGTTAAGAAGGTGCTGTGTGTCCTTCATGATAAGCTTGGCAGAGACAGTGCTGGATTCAAAGCTACCTCTTTCAAGTGCGCAACGCTTACCATGCCAAAGAACAAACCCAAACTAGGATAGACTATCTCTTTCTGAAGATATTGGAATAAATATAATCAGATGATGTTAGGCATAGAAGGAACTTTAGAAATTATCTAGAGTTCTAGGCAATTTTCAAACTTGAGTACCTAGAAACACCTGGGTAACTTTTGAAATGTTATCAGTTCAGTTCAGTTCAGTCAGTCACTCAGTCGTGTCCGACTCTTTGCGACCCCATGAATTGCAGCACGCCAGGCCTTCCTGTCCATCACCAACTCCCGGAGTTCACCCAGACTCAGGTCCATCGAATTAGTGATGCCATCCAGCAAACCCCACCCTACAAGAACTGAATCTACAAGAACTGAATTAGAATCTCTGAGGGTAAGGCTAAGGTGTAATCCAATAGATGCTTCAGTAAGATTTTTTAAGTTTTTACATGAACTTTTCAGCCATATATCAGAAGTTGAGATAATCGTATAATGTATCACTTCATTCCCTGGTGGCTCAGTCAGT
This sequence comes from Ovis canadensis, assembly GCF_042477335.2. Taxonomy (NCBI): domain Eukaryota; kingdom Metazoa; phylum Chordata; class Mammalia; order Artiodactyla; family Bovidae; genus Ovis; species Ovis canadensis. The sequence goes on along the minus strand of NC_091265.1, from coordinate 31,117,402 downwards.
AAAGAATCTGCCTGCAGTGCAGCAGACCTGGGTTCCATCATTAGGTTGGGAAGATCCCCTGGAGGAGGAAATTGCAATCCACTCCAGTATTCCAGTCTGGAAAATCCCATGGACAGAGGAGACTGGCGGGCTACAGTCCATGGGATTACAAGAGTCGGATACGACTTAGCGACTCAACCAACCAACCAACAATCACTTCATTTACCAGTTGTTGAAATTTTACCAGCCTTGTTTAAGCTATCATTACTACACAGCTTGTGTTGCTACATTATTTTAAAGAAAATTCAAAGGACTATACAGTGTTATGCACACATATTTTAATACAAATCTTGAACTGACCTGGAACTTTCAAGATGTAATAATCATGCTATGTACAATCTCATAAACTAACAATGGTGACTAGGTGACTCAGTGTATAGCCAAGATACACAGATGGAACCTACACCTTCTATTTTATAGATGAGGGGACTGAGACTCAGAGAAACCAAGTAATATGTTGTAGACAAAGTGAAAGTGAAGTCACTCAGTCGTGTCTGACTCTTTGCTACCCCCATGGACTGTAGCCTATCAGGCTCCTCTGTCCATGGGATTTTCCAGGCAAGAGTGCTGGAGTGGATTGCCATTTCCTTCTCCAGGGGATCTTCCCAACCCAGAAATCGAACCCCGGTCTCCCGCATCGCAGGCAGACGCTTTACCATCTGAGCCTACATCTAAAATCACAGTAGTATATAGGTCTCCTGACTGGCCTTTAATTGCTAAAGAAATGATTATAGTAACTTGGGGGTGGGGAGGGGGAAGTTCCCATCATTTAAAAAATATTCGAAAATTAGATAATTAGCTTCTGAAAAATCAAACTCCAACAATGAAGAGAACAAAGGTATCAAGAATATTCCAATGATGGGATGGGAAAGAAAATGACAATGATGGGGATGTGATAAAGTGCATGATAGAACTGAGTAGTAAGGTGTAAGGACTGCCTTGGTGGCTCAGATGGTAAGGGCTCTGCCTGCAATGTGGGAGACCAGGGTTCAATCCCGGGGTTCAGAAGACCCCCTGGAGAAGGAAATGGCAACTCACACTAGTATTCTTGCCTGGAAGATTCCATGGACAGAGGAGCCTGAGGCCTGGTGGGTTACAGTCCATGGTTCTCAAAGAGGTGGACAGAACTGAGCGACTAACACACACACAGAGTAAGGTGTAAGTGAGAAAACTTCTCTTTGTACCCTGCCTCTACCTCAAATCATGCCACATTACAATATTTTTTTTAGCTGCTCTGAGCCTCACTTTCCTCTTCTGTGAATCAGAGATGATAATACTTGGCTTCATCTGGTGTGCTGAAGACAGAATGAATTCATGGAACATGATTTGCACTCAGTAACAGTAAAGTTTTGTATTCTGGTTCCAAGAAGGGTAAGTTACTTATTTAAAAAGTTTGGTTGATGGACTAACATCCGGTCTCTTTTCTTACTACCACCCAATATGTTGCCCATATATTGCTCCTAGAGTGAAATAGAAATCAAAAATAGAATACTTGTTAAAAGTATTATCCTATAATGAATCTTTGATCTCAAAGTCAGTTATGAAAATCAGTGATGGTACACTGGAAAAGATGTAAAATTGAGGGTTTCTTTGTGATGGAGCCAGGAACTGAGGCAGAATGCAGATTTCTAAAACAGGAAAAATATTACAGAACTGCCAAGTGAGATAGTCAAGGCCAAATATTACTAATGACTATGTATTAGCACAAACATCTTAATGCTGATTTGGATTTGGCCACTAAATGCAACTGTTTGCTAACTGAAGTGCTGACTTTGTTCATTACTTTGTTAATTCCTATATAACAATGTTTTTAGGAAAATTATGTAAACCCCCCCAAGCTTCACTTTTCTTCCATATAAAATCAGACTTTATAAATCTTTATAAACACAGAGATTTCTATTTTTTTTAATCATGCATATTAAGGGCTTAACATTATCTCTTCTCTTTTATAAGCATTCAGCAATTAGTGATCATCACTGTTATTTATATACAAAAAATTAAGGACTTGGTAATGCAGAACTTGACTTGGAAGAAGATAAATTCTAATGGAATGATCATAGAACTGGGATCTCAGAATCTTGGCCTCTGCCACTATACCTATGAGAGCAATAGCAGGACCACTTCTAATATAATTTCAGCATCTTGTTTGTTTACAAAGAAGTAAAATCTTTGTTTTCTGCCTTGCCTACCTGAACAAGAGAGAGGGCAGGTATGAAGCACAACTCAAATACAAGGTATGGTCAACAATAAAACAAATGAATACTAGATAATTTGAACCTCTAAAGTTAAAAGCAAAAAAAAAAGTTTTTCACACCATGGATCCCTTGGCCTAGAGAGCTTATCCCTCTTTTTCTCCCCTCCTATTTTAAGGTCTTCTCTTAGAAACCTGCTTTGACTGACTCCTCTCTCTTGTTCACCACACTAAATATTGGCCAGGTTCTATTAGGAGTTTCTTTCTTATTCCTTAGTGCTCTGTGTAAATCAATATTAATACACATGTGGCAGGACATAATATTTTTTTTTTTTTGTACATCTGTCTTCCTTCATAATGCATGAGATCTCTGAGGGTAGAAACCATAATATTCAGGAGATATAATATAGTGTTTAACAACCCAGGCTATATGGTCACAGGCTCTAGGTTCAATTCCCAGCTGTACCGCCTTCAACAAGAAACTGTTTAAATTCTCTATGCCTCAGTTTCCCCATCTGTAAAGGAGGGTAACTAGAGTAACTACTTTGTAGGGTTATTGTGAGGACTTGATAGCTTGTGAATGAATATAAAGCACTTGAAACAGTGGCTGACAGGTTGCTGATTGCTCTGTGAATGTTAACTGTTAGTTTACTTTACATACTAAATGTCCAGGTGCCTCCAGAGCACACCAAAGGACCAGGTACATTAAAAAAAAAAAATTCAAATAGTGCCTTTTTCTCTCCAAAAAGTAAAATTTCTTCAGGACAAGTGCAAAACTAAATCTGTATCTGTATCTATCTCTACTAGCACCTACCTATCTATCTTTCTATCTGTCTCCAAAATCCCTGCAGACGGTGACTGCAGCCATGAAATCAGAAGACGATTGCTTCTTGGCAGGAAAGCAATGACAAGCCTAGACAGTGTGTTGCAAAGCAGAGACATTATTCTGCAGACAAAGGTCCATATAGTTAAGGGTATGGTCTTCCCAGTGGTCATGTGCAGTTGAGAGAGATGGACCTTAAAGAAGGCAGGACACCAAAAACTTGATACCTGCAAACTGTGGTACTGTAGAGGACTCCTGAAAATCTCCTGGACACCAAGGAGATCAAACCAGTCAATCTTAAGGGAGATCAATCCTGAATATTCACTGGAAGGACTGATGCTGAAGCTGAAGCTTCAGTATTTCGGTCATCCGATGGGAACAGACAATTCATTGGAAAAGTCCCTGACACTGGGAAAGATTGAGGGCAGAAGGAGGAGAGGGCATCAGAGGATGAGATGGGTGGACGGCATCTCCAATGCAATGAACATGAACTTGGGCAAACTTCAGGAGATGGTGAGGGTCAGGGACCCTGGCATGCTGCAGTCCATGGGACTGCAAAGAGTTGAACATGAGTGGATGACTGAACAACATCAAATCTACCATCTCTTTATTTATATTTTTTCAAGCTACACCTAAGCTTAAAATTTGATATTCCAAAACTAAAATGTGAGAAAAGTAGAAAAATCTCCCCTACACCACCTAGAGGAAAATGCATTACCCCAGGATCAAGTAAAAAAACAGCTTCATTTTATTCAGGGATCATGCTAGGAAAAGAGCAGGGTCATGGAGTTAGAAGACCTTAGGCAAAGTACTTAGACTCTGAGATTTTAAGTTGGCACTGTGGAAAAGAAGGGAGATTCTGCCTTCCATGAAGAGTAGTTTGTAGGGCCTGAGAAAATATAAATACATTCTTCCCACTTTTCCCAGGATACTGGAGATTCTGGGTGGGAGCTATTGTTGGTACTATGATGATGGTGGTGATGGTGATGGTGATGACGGGATGCTCTGGATGGGATGCAGAAGACCACAGTAGATAGTCTCTGCCCCTTAGGCCATTTTTTTTTTCTATGAAATAAGGGAGACTGGCCATGCTCTTTTGGAGGACCTGCCAAACCCTAGCAAAACATCAGACTGAGAACTGTGAAATAATGTATCAGCCCCATGAAGGCTGGGAGCACAGTACTGGCGTGATTGGAGGGAAAATAAAGGAGAGCAACCCTGGACACACTCAATTTAAATTGGCTTGATTTTCAGATACAGCATCAAATTTTGTTTTCCCCACAGAACAAGGATGAAGCCTGTGGTATTAAATTTTGATTATTTCCCTAGGCTGTCATAGGATTCAAACTCCTTTTAAAAGTCCCATTTTTTCTTCAAAAAAATAAGCATTAAATACATTCCAAGAAATATAACTCTTTCTTTCAATTAATACAGTCATATATAGACACAAAACTTTCCAAAATTCAAAGGAAAAAGGTTAAACATACAGGCTTAAGAGGACTTGACAGGGAATTAGTGCTAAGTCAGCTAGGTATTATCTCAGAAAGCTGATATAGTTATTACAGACAATGTTTCAATAACACTGATACACAAGATGGACTGGATTTAAAAAAAAAAAATATAGCCTAGCTGAAGAAGAGGAAATGGACTACAGGGCAGAGTCAGTTACCAGTTTCTGGCATATTCTTTGTGAATTTCAGACCCTTTATTTTTGTCAGGCTTGTTAAGTGAGCATTATTTTACAATGTGTCTTCATTCAGCAAGTCTTTGGGAACACTTTTATGAAACAGAATACATGAGTGTTCAAACTTACATAAATAAGATTGTTTCCACCAAACCTGAGCTCTCCCTCCCCTAATAAATCACACAGACACACACATACCACCCACACTTAGTTGGATGTCTAGCACAAGATATGCAAAATTATCAGAAATCCTTTATAAAATTCTTAGAAGATGAAGCAAGTTTGAATTATTCAAGAGGAATTAATCATCAAGTTTTCAGGGGTTTGCTAAGACATAAATACAAATGGATAGACTTAGTCAAATAATAAAATAATTAATTAAGAATATTACTAGAAAAAAAATCACATAAAGGGAATCTGGCATTTACTTAAACTATACACGTAAGCTTTAAGCTTATAAGATTTGACCCAGAAGAACTGTATATGGTAGAAATAATGCCTACAGAGAAAACTCACAGTGATGGATGAAAGCATCAATAAGATTTGGTAGGAATGAGAAAATAGAAAAAAAGAAAAAATAATTGATCCCATTGGAAATAGCATGAAGAACATTGGGATATGTCATAAACTAATTTCTGCATTACATATACTGAATTAATTTCACATAACAGAAGCACAGAAAAATCCCTCCCTAGATGAAAAGAATCACTCTACCCAAACCCGCCAAAAATTAGTTAAATAAAATATCTGGACATGAAGAGGACATTCTAAATTATGTAATATCTGTAGCAGAAGTCTTAAACTGCCAGATTTTGAGTCATATCTTGTCTTTAGATGTATCATATGGTCAGCACAGTGTTTAAGAAAAATTGAAGCTCCCAAAGTAACAGTAGTTACTTGAAAATAGGAGTTTTCTTATAAAGCACTAGGTCTGAACCTAGTCTCCTCTTGAAATATCTGTTCTAGAGCTTCTGAACTTCTGTTACCACAGGTAACAGTTGGCTGTTATAGAGCATTGTCAGAGCTTTCTAGAATATGCATCTGGCAGGCATCACTCAATCATGCACCTGGCTCACCCGGCCCCAGTAAGCATTCAGGTTTGTGAATTCTAACCCAAGTCCTTGAGAGAATATGATGCCAGAACCCAGCGCCCAAAGCTTCTTCCGTTTACAGATTAGTTACGTGAACTTGGGGAAGAAATGCACGTTTTCAGAAATCAGTTTCCTGATCTTCAGGCTAATCCATGGCATTGTTCAGAGGGTCAAAAGACATGTATAAGAATATCAGGTATTTCCAGGCTTATGCTTGTGAGACAATAGCCATGATAAGGCCAGTTAACTGAGAAACTGTGTCTACTGATAGTTTTGTTACATTAAGTGGAGAAAAAGAAACAAATACACTTTACTTATGGATTGTTTCACTTATAAGTTGAAACCTCATGACCCAATTTTATTTTGAGAAAGAACCAAAATTATAAAAGATAGATAGAATTTCTAACTAGAGCTGTAAGTTGAATTTAAGGGTTGGGATTTGCAAACTTTATTATGATGGTGGGATGTTAGAGTTCTGATTTATAACATAAATCATTTACATCTCAAGTGCAAAATAAGATTGGCAAAATCAAATCCCTTTATTTTGGTTTTATTACATGATTTGTAAACCCTCTGCTTTTATATATATAAATATATATATATAAATATATATATATATATATATATATATTTCCAATGCAATGCACATAAATTTTGGGTGTTTCAGGATTTTCATGTATGGTTCATAATAAATCATGTACTTTCAGAAAGTGTGACTATGTCTGATCCCTATAGAATGCTTATAAATCCTAGTCTTCTTTTTCCCTTTAACAGGGAAAAAGCTTAAATGTAATAAATATATATTTCTATTCTGGTTGGGTAGAAGTGTGACTTTATAAATTAAAAAAAGCAAGAATATTTCTTCAATCTCCTTCAGCTTATAGGGCTGAATCCTGCCTAGGAATGTAACACACCATCCAGAAGGAGCTACGTCTTTAGAAAACCCAAACTTCTTCCCTTCGGCTTTCCAGGTGGCACAGTGGTAAAGAGAATATGCTTACCAGTGCAAGAGACATGGGTTCAATCCCCGGGTCATGAAGATCCCCTGGAGTAGGCAATGGCAACTCAATCCCATATTCTTGCCTGCAAAACTCCATGGACAAAGGAGCCTGGTGAGCTACAGTCCACGGGGTCACAAAGAGTTGGACTCAACTGACACTTCCCTTGCTTAACTAATACTTTATTTCTTTAGGAAAGTGCAAGAGAAGAAAAACATACATATATATATATATATATATATATATATATATATATATATATATAAAATCATCCTACTGTTTGTAATACTTTATAAGATAATTTACTTTTGTTTGTTTAGTAGCTAAGTTTTATCTGACTCTTTTGTGATCCCATGGGCTGTAGCTCACCAGACTCCTCTGTCCATGGAATTCTCCAGCCAAGAATATTGGAGTGGGTTGCAGTTTCCTTTTCCAGGGGATCTTCCCAACCCAAGGGTTGACCCTACTTCTCTGGTATTGCAGGCCGATTACTACTGAGCTACCTGGGAAGCCCAAATTTCTTTATTCACTGACTTTATAAAAAAGTGCAAAAAAAAAAAAAGTGCAACAGATGGACAGTTGTGACGAGAGCCAGGTTTGAAATATAGTGCTGTCACATATTATCTGGGCAGGTCTCACCAAGGCGTTGTCACTTTCTTACCTTCCTCCCTAAGTCAAGAGGACTGGACCACTGCACTTCTGAGGGTCCTTCCAGGATTAACCATGTTCAAATCAATGATTCTACCATCTTTGCCAGATTCTTATCATAATGGGTTCTTTCTCAAGTTATTCTAGTTATCCAACTTGATATTATTCCTCATTAACAAGAACCATGCAATTTATTTTCTTTCAAATAGACTCTGTGCATAACCCTACATTCCACATGAAGTGATTAGTCATTTCTTGCCGTATATTGAACCAGCCAGCCACTCGGCCAGCTGTTTATCCATTCTCCCATTGGATGTCAGTAAAGCTTTTGTAGGAGGTATTATGTAAGATTTACACTTACATAAGACATGTTTTGGAGAAGGCGATGGCACCCCACTCCAGTACTCTTGCCTGGAAAATCCCATGGACAGAGGAGCCTGGTGGGCTGCAGTCCATGGGGTCGTGAAGAGTTGGACACGACTGAGCGACTTTCTCTTTTCACTTCCATGCACTGGAGAAGGAAATGGCAACCCACTCCAGTGTTCTTGCCTGGAGAATCCCAGGGACGGGGGAGCCTGGTGGGCTGCCGTCTATGGGGTCGCACAGGGTCAGACACGACTGAAGCGACTTAGCAGCAGCAGCAGCAGCAGCAAGACATGTTTTTGTTCTTAGAGAACATGAGGGAAGCTCTGTGGTTTTCTGGTAGATATTTGGGGGTCAGATATATCTGGGTTCAAAATCCAGGTCATCCCCAGTCCTGTCAAGGTAAGATGACACTAATAATATCTGCTATTACTTCCATCTAAATCCTTCTTATAAATGGCCCTTTCTTTCTCTCCAGACAATTACCTATAGGGCACAGGTTGCCAGCCTCTCCTTTTCCTCATTAGAACCGCAGTTTTCTGCCTGCTATGTGTAACAAGGATCTGTTTTTATTTTCAGCATAAAGGAACATTTACTTTGGCTCTCCTCCTAAGACCTCATGTTTTGAAACATTATATCAAATGTGCATTATATCAGTGGATGGAGTCATATTTATCAGTGGAATGATATTTAGAGAGAATCTTTCATGTCAATAATTTTACTAGGGCCCTTCTCTATCTTAGGGGCTTCCCAGGTAGCTCAGTGGCAAAGGATCTGCCTGCCAGGGCAGCAGATGCGGGTTTCATCCCTGGGTTAGGAAGATCCTCTGGAGGAGGAAATGACAATCCACTCCAGTATTCTTGCCTGGGAAATCCCAGGGATAGAAGAGTCTGGTGGGCTACAGTCCATGGGGCCACAAAGAGTCGGACACAACTTAGCATGCTTGCCCTCTATATCATCTTACTATATCCTGACAACAGTCTTGCACAGTAGATGTCGTTAACCTCATTTAATGAATAAGAACAGTAAGATTCCAAAAGGTTAGGTCACTGTCTCATGGAGAGAGATTTAGATAAAGACCTACTCCTATCTTCTGGCTCCAAATTTGAGGCCTGTTCTAAAATAATTCGGGGATGACCCGGAGGGATGTTGTGGGGAGGGAGGTGAGAGGGGGGTTCATGTTTGGGATCGCATGTACACCCATGGTGGATTCATGTCAATGTATGGCAAAACCAATACAGTATTATAAAGTAAAATAAAGTAAAAATAAAAAGTTAAAAAAATTAAAAAAAAAAAACTCTTTGAAACATGAAAAAAAATAAATAAAAATAAATAAAATAATTCATTATCGAGAATTACTACTAGAACAGTAGAACGCACCACTAACCCGTACCCCTAGTATCCACGTGACAACCGATATCTTCTAATGAAAGGAAATTTCCCAGATCATAGAATTAGTATAATAGAATAGTAGAGGTCCTTCTCTACCAAGTTCCACCTCTGATTTTTATGACCCACTGTAAGCTGAGATCCCCTGACTTTTTCCTCTCACTGTTGTTTAATGTGAGTTAGTCTCCTTACCATAACGGGTCACTGCAAATTCATTCTCAGCCCTTTCCATGTTGTTGTTGTTTTTTTTTTTCCCCACAAAGAATTCTATCCTGATGATAACAAACTGCTACAATTTTTCTGCCAACTAACTACATGGAGCCGTTTACATACATTATCTTATCTAAAGCTCACAAAAATTCTTTCCAAAAGATACCATTACCTCCATTTGTCAAAGGAGGAAATTGAAGAAATTGAGGGAGGTGAAATAATTTGCCCAAAGTACAAAAGCATTCTGAATCAGGACTTGATTCTCTGTGAATCCATGTGCCATTATTGTAAATAGTAATATACTGTCAGTTTGTCTCACAAGCAAAAGTCCACATCTGAGTCAAAAGTGGGGTGCATCAGGAATAGTGTGATTTGGTGTTGCTACTCAGGCTGTTGCCTCAGAACCATACCCCTGTCCTTCTCTCCAGGTGAACTTGCAGAACACCTCAACTAACTATTGCAAGGCTGGGACCACTGACACATTCAACATGTCATCATGAAACATGCTCAGTTGTGTCTACTGTGCCCTCCACCACACACACATATTAGAAACACAAAGACAAGGAGGACGCAGTCTCTGTGGGTGATCAACTCTTGGTCTAGTTGACTCCTTCTAGAACACTAATGATAAATTTCATAACAGGACTCTGAGTACCATTTCTTCAGCCTCCAGAGTGTTTCCCACACTTAACTTCTCCTCTGGGGAATTCCTTTTCATCTTTGTGGTTTTAGTCACTAAGTTGTGTCCGGCTTTTGTGACACCATGGACTGTAGCCTGCCAGGCTCCTCTGCCCATGGGATTCTCCAGGCAAGAATACTGGAATGGGTTGTCATTTCCTTCTCCAGGGGATCTTCCCGACTCAGGGATCAAACCTGGGTCTACTGCATTGCAGGCAGATTCTTTAATGACTGAGCTACGAGGGAACCTTTAAGGATTCAATTTAAAAATTATCTCCATAGGAAAGGAAAGCATGGTCTGATTCCCTCCAGGCAAGTCTAATGTATTTTAAATGCCCTTGTAATGCTGCATGTAACACAATCCCAAATGTACTCATTTTTCCATGTAAATTTCATCCACAGTCTATAGGCTGTGAGAATCAGAATATATCCTAACTTGCTTTGGAATTAGTACAATGACCAGCTTATCCTGGGACTTAACCATTTGGTGATTGTGCCATGTAGACTGGTTGACAGCAAAGTAAAGTCAATTCAATAGGCATTTTTAAAAAACTATCCATGCATCACACACTGTGTTACACACTCTAGAAACAAAGCAGAAAACTGATGTCTTGTTTTCTAAGTCTTTAGGATTAGTTTTGTTTAAGAGCCAGATACAGAGAAAGACAGTCTCTCTCAAAAAGTAGAGCACTGGTGTAATAATTCAGTTTAAAAAAGTGTTATAATAGCCATTTCACACCTGGGTTAAATAATAAGCTGTTACATAATGTATAAATTAGTGATTTACTCTCATTCCACAATTGAACAGTCTGAGGCTGGGAGACAACATATATTCTGCCCATGATCACAGGAGGCAAACAGCCTGCAAGATCTTGGTCCTTCTTGGGACTCAGAGCTCTCAGAGATCTTCCAGATCCTTGATTCATTCAGAAAGCACCTTGATTCAAAGCCAAAGAGGGAAGGCTATTTTGAACTTGGAGAGAAAGTTTATCTATCACTGGATTTGTGGAGTTTTCCTGCATGAATGACATTCATTTTAAATGTGTCCTAGGGTGTCAATAGGAACTATATAATTGATCAAGTATTTGGGGCATGAAGTGACTGAACATCATCCCAAAGGAAAGCTTAGCATCAGAGAATTATCGTGCTTTGGCTTCCCTTGACAAGGGGTATAAATCAGCACAGGATGCGCCCGTCTTGCTCGGGGAAATTGCAGCTTTATAAATAAAAACACAAATCCATGTGGCTGCTGCCCAGCATTTACTGCCAGCTCACGACTTAAGTTCCTCACCCATCAGCCTCAGGACCCCAGTAAACTTTCCCAATGCTGAGTATTCAACAGCTTTTATTGCTTAAAAAAAAAAAAAAACAAAGAAGTTAAAATGTATTTATAAAACAACAATAACCAAAACAAAACCTACAATTGCATATATATTTAGAACACCTGAAAACTGTCAAAAATATTAACAAAAAATATTTAATAATTTTGCTACTCAGAAGCAAGATCTGTTAATATTTGAGAATAATTCTTTCTTTTATAGTTGAGATAATTGAATGCATGGGTTTGTATCTTGCTTTTGCTTAACTTTATAATAAACAATAGCATTTTCAGTTTTGTTGCAAACTCTTTTTATGTAAAGTGCACTGGCTTTATATTCAATAATGTGAGAAATCACTGTTTAGTGAAAGTGTTAGTTGCTCAGTCATGTCCAATTCTTTGAGACCCCATGGACTGTAGCCCTCCAGGCTCCTCTGTCCATGAGATTCTCCAGGTAAGAATACTGAAGTGGGCAGCCCTTCCAATTTCCAGACATCTTCCATTCGAAAAATGTGTTGGTATTTTCTTCTCATTTTTTACTCTTTTATTGCACACAATAACGAGTGTCTTAGCATCCAGAGCTTTATTTCCCTTTATTCTGGATTTATGTCCTGCATTCCTTCAACAAATATGGAAAATCTATCATAAACACGGTTATATTAAGCATTGGAAACAGAATGAGAAGCAAAAGTCATGTTGCATGGAGCTTATATCTTGTGGCAAATATCAACCGCTGAACAGACTCTAGTGTAATAGCGTCAGGGTGGAAATGTAGAGAATTCCTCAGGAGTGCAAAGAGGGGCAACTAACTCAGAAGTGAAGTTAATGATAAGGCTTCCTGGAGTAAATAGCATTGAAAGATAAGAAGAATATATGAAATAGCAAGCAACAGGGTTGGGGGAAGGGAAGAATAAATTAGTAGTTTGGGATAAACATGTATGCACTGCTATATATAAAATAGATAACCAACAAGAAACTACCATATAGCACAGAGAATTGCATTCAATATCTATAACCTATAATCGAAAGGAATCTGAAAAAGAGCATATATATGTGTGTATATACACACACACACACACACCTATAACCAAATAACTTTGCTGTACAATTGAAACTGACACATTGTTAATCAACATACTTCATTTAAAACAAAAAGGAAGAACATAAACAGAGAAAGAAAAGTAATTTAGAGATAAATAATAGTGTGTGAACAGCTCTTTTGGGGATCTGAAAGACCTTTATTAAGTCTGGAACCTAGAATTCAAGGTGAGAGAGTGATGAGGCTAAGGAGTTAACAAGCACAAGATCATACAGGACAAGTTTAAGATTTTGTTTGAGCTATTGACCTTCACCCTGAGGGCTATGTGAAGCTATTGAATCATTTTCGATAAGAAGTGATACTGTGAGATTTTTGTAAGGTTATACTCCCAGAAGCTGAATCACCAGGACAAAGATGATGCCTTTCAGGCTCTTGAAATGCATTGAAAAAGCGTTTTCCTAAATAAAATACTCTCCTTCCATTGGCACCATATGAGAAAGCCCATTTGTTGTTGGCGTAACACTCTCTCCCACTTGTTGGAAACAATTTATTCTCTAAGCACTGTACTAGGTGGCCTTTACATGCTTTTAGCTTATGAAGCCTTGTAACAATCCGTTAAGACTGAGTATATTACTCCCATTTAATAGAAGTTCCTAGGGTGACAAATAAAAGATGATTTTCTCACAGTCATAGAAGAAATAAATGGCTGGATTGAGATCCTACAGCCCTGGGTTGTAGGATTTACCTTTTCTCTTAGTACGTTTCAACACCTCTGAATTTATTTTAGATATGCATAATCTCCATGGGAGGTAATGACAGCACCCACTATGTTGTGTGTGTGTGTGTGTGTGTGTGTGTGTGTGCAGGCACACTCAGTTGTGTCTGACTCTTTGTGACCCCATGGACTGTAGTCTCCAGGCTCCTCTGTCCATGGGATACTCCAGGCAAGGATACAGGAATGTGTTGCCATTTCCTACTTCAGGCAATTTTCCTAAACCAGGGATCAAACCCGCATCTCTTATGCCTCCTGAATGGGCAGGTGGATTCTTTACCACTGGCACCACCTGGGAAACCCAGAGCTTTGCCTAGGGTTTATTTACTTATAGGAAGCAAGCACTTCATGGAGTTTGTGGAATTCGACTTACCTTAGGGAATTTAACTTACCTCTTATTAAGAAAGAAGAAGAGCAAAGGTTGGATGACGGAGAAAAGTTTAGTTACAAGCAGGTGGTTTAGTCACACACTACTACTACTCCTTATCTTCCCTGTTATCACCACAGAACAATCTATCTCCTGCAGATTAATGTCAGCAATGGATCGGGATGCTGTGATCTAGCAGAGTTCCTGACCTCAGGACACAATGCAAGTAAATAAACTAAGTTAGAAGGAGTTTTCCTCCTCAATGACATGAGGTTGAAATAGGATAGATCCCTTCATCTCTATGGGGCTTGCTCTGGATTTATCAGTTATGTGTGAAACTGAGTGAGGGCTTGTGGGCCTCTGGGGCATGGAGGTCCTTTAGTTCCCATTTCTTTCAGGCAAGACACCAGCCTCCATGGGCTTCCCTAGTAGCTCAGCTGGTAAATAATCCACCTGCAATGCAGGAGACCCAATGGAGAAGTGATAGGCTACCCACTCCAGTATTCTTGGGTTTCCCTGGTGGCTCAGGAAATCTGGTAAAGAATCTGCCTGCAATGCAGGAGACCTGGGTTTGATCCCTGGATTGGGAAGATCCCCTGGAGAAGGGAATGACTACCCACTCCAGTATTCCACCCTAGAGAATTCCATGGAGTATATAGTCCATGGGGCTGCAAAGACTAGGACACAACTGAGTGACTCACTTTCGAGCCTCCATGACCTTTAGGGGAGGAAGAACAGAATGGGAAAGACTAGAGATCTCTTCAAGAAAATCAGAGATACCAAGGGAACATTTCATGCAAAGATGGGCTCGATAAAGGACAGAAATGGTATGGACATAACAGAAGCAGAAGATATTAAGAAGAGGTGGCAAGAATACACAGAAGAACTGTACAAAAAAGATCTTCACGATCCAGATAATCATGATGGTGTGATCACTAATCTAGAGCCAGACATCCTGGAGTGTGAAGTCAAGTGGGCCTTAGAAAGCATCACTATGAACAAAGCTGGTGGAGGTGATGGAATTCCAGTTGAGCTATTTCAAATCCTGAAAGATGATGCTGTCAAAGTGCTGCACTCAATATGCCAACAAATTTGGAAAACTCAGCAGTGGCCACAGGACTGGAAAAGGTCAGTTTTCATTCCAATCCCAAAGAAAGGCAATGCCAAAGAATGCTCAAACTACCGCACAATTGCACTCATCTCACATGCTAGTAAAGAAATGCTCAAAATTCTCTAAGCCAGGTTTCAGCAATACGTGAACTGTGAACTCCCTGATGTTCAAGCTGGTTTTAGAAAAGGCAGAGGAACCAGAGATCAAATTGGCAACATCTGCTGAGTCATGGAAAAAGCAAGAGAGTTCCAGAAAAACATCTATTTCTGCTTTATTGACTATGCCAAAGCCTTTGATTGTATGAATCACAATAAACTGTGGAAAATTCTGAAAGAGATGGGAATACCAGACCACCTGACCTGCCTCTTGAGAAATCTGTATGCAGGCCAGGAAGCAACAGTTAGAACTGCACATGGAACAACAGACTGGTGCCAAATAGGAAAAGGAGTATGTCAAGGTTGTATATTGTCACCCTGCTTATTTAACTTATATGCAGAGTACATCGTGAGAAACGCTGGACTGGAAGAAGCACAGGCTGGAATCAAGATTGCCAAGAGAAATATCAATAACCTCAGATATGCAGATGACACCACCCTTATGGCAGAAAGTGAAGAGGAACTAAAAAGCCTCTTGATGAAAGTGAAAGAGGAGAGTGAGTAAGTTGGCTTAAAGCTCAACATTCAGAAAATGGAGATATGGCATCTGGTCCCATCACTCCATGGGAAATAGATGGGGAAACAGTGGAAGCAGTATCAGATTTATTTTTTGGGGCTCCAAAATCACTGCAGATGGTGACTGCAGCCATGAAATTAAAAGATGCTTACTCCTTGAAAGAAAAGTTATGACCAACCTAGATAGCATATTCAAAAGCAGAGACGTTATTTTGCCGACTAAGGTCCGTCTAGCCAAGGCTATGGTTTCTCCAGTGGTCATGTATCGATGTGAGAGTTGGACTGTGAAGAAAGGTGAGCACTGAAGAATTGATGCTTTTGAACTGTGGTGTTGGAGAAGACTCTTGAGAGTCCCTTGGACTGCAAGGAGATCCAACCAGTCCATTCTGAAAGAGATCAGCCCTGGGTTTTCTTTGGAAGGAATGATGCTTAATATGAAACTCCAGTACTTTGGCCACCTCATGTGAAGAGTTGACTCATTGGAAAAGACTTTGATGCTGGGAGGGATTGGGGACAGGAGGAGAAGGGGACGACAGAGGATGAGATGGCTGGGTGGCATCACTGACTCGAATGACATGAATCTGAATGAACTCCGGGAGTTGATGATGGACAGAGAGGCCTGGTGTGCTGCGATTCATGGGGACGCAAAGAGTCAGACACGACTGAGTGACTGAACTGAACTGAGCCAAGAACCCACCTGAAGAAAGATTAAAGGGAAAAGAGAAGCCCTTCAAGATTAGGAGACTGACCACCTGATTTGAGATTAAGGGATCTCTTACACACACCCTAATCTTGTCAGGCACCCCACCTTTGAACCATTGTTATAAAAACCCTTATCAAATTCTTCTAGGCTGAGACACATAGCTTTTTGGGGCAGGAGTCTGCTATGTCCCTCTTGGCCTGTCAAAGTATAGTTAATATGGCTATCCTTTTCTACTTCACTCAAAACTTTGTCACTGAGATTTGATTCAGCATATAGAGAAGCTGAAAAGTGAAAGTGTTAGTCATTTAGTTATGTCCAAGTCTTTTCAACCCCGTGGACTATAGCCTGGCAGGTTCCTCATTTCAGGAGATTCTCTAGGCAAGAATACTGGAGTGCGTTGCCATTTCCTTCTCCAGAGGATCTTCTTGACCCAGGGACTAAACCCAGGTCTCCTGCATTCCATGCAGATTCACTACTGTGTGAGCCACCAGGGAACCCCACGGAGAAGCTGAGCTTTCTGCAACGTATGTGATGTATATATACGCACATAACTAGGAATTATCCCATGCTTGTAGACTTCCTACAGCTCAATATGGTGCTTCCTATCATTGTTAACTCTCTGTCAAGTCAGAGAAAGGGTGGGGCAGTCTTAAACAATGAAGGTTTCAACATTTGCAATTAACTACTTTCTTCTCAGTTTTGTTGCACTTATGTGCATTACACTCAGTCCATTGAGGATTCAGAAATAAATGACATACAGAAGATAGAAAGGTTTTACAAAGCATACAGAATTATTTTCCAAGGAAGATGGTGAAAAGGAGCAATGGTATAGGTCCACTGAATGAGGCAAGAATGCTTCCTCTCTTACCAGCTCTGTGTCCTTTGATATCTCAGCATCTTGAAATGTCAGTTTCCTTTTTATCCATTGATGGAGAAGGCAATGGCAACCCACTCCAGTACTCTTGCCTGGAAAATCCATGGAAGGAAGAGCCTGGTAGGCTGCAGTCCATGGGGTCATTAAGAGTCGGACACGACTGAACGACTTCACTTTCACTTTTTACTTTCATGCATTGGAGAAGGAAATTCCACTGGTCTTGCCTGGAGAATCCCAGGGACGGCGGAGCCTGGTGGGCTGCCGTCTATGGGGTCACACACAGTCGGACATGACTGAAGCAACTTAACAGCAACTCTATCAATGCCTAATGTGAATGCAAAGAGTAAGTGATCTGATATAAGAAAAAGAAATCCTCTCTTAACAAAAATGAAAGTTTATCTTAAAACATTCAAAATTATTGAAACATTCAGTTATATTTCTTAGATATCTATCAATTTTTCAATTATTTATTCAGTTACTCAAAATTCAGCTTTAAATTTTATTGTATAGAATTGAGAAAACCATCCTAATGGAATAGTGCAAAACAAATAAACAAACAAACAAAAAAAACCCCTCTATTTCATTAGCATCAGAGGCCATGAATTTGGGTCCAGACTTTACTACTGTGGGGCTTTTTAAGTCATTACTTCTTGAACCTCAGAGTTCTCATTTTTAACTTGCATATTATAAAAGCTCCTCACCAGGCTTTTAGGATCATTACATGGCACTTTCTGGGTAGATTGTCTTGTAATAGTTTATATTCTTGCAGACTTTGTCTTTTTAATAAACTTGGAGTTCAATGTGAGCAGAGAAAAGGGCCATGACCAAACATCTAGTTCTAAGGAGAAGAGAAGACAAGAGCTCAGGAAGAAAGATGACCTTCTCGGCCCATAAGAAAAAAGCTAGCCCTTCAGGCTGGCAATTCAGAGTCAGGACCCATGGTGGGTTTGTGCTTCCCTGGGAGCATAAAGACAGTGGCCACAGATGGAGTTCATGGACCAGGAGGCAGCTCACAGAGGCATGGAGGTGACCGTGCTTCCTCAGAGCTTGGTGGCTATGAGGCATTGGGCCTCCCCCTGAGATGGTGACCCAGGGTAGCCACCACAGCTGCAGACTTTACAGAACGTTAGCTTTGAAAGACATTTTTGAGGTCATGTAAGCCATCTCTCTCATTGCCACACTTCAGAGGCTGACTCCAGAGCACCCATCTTTAAGCTCAGAAGAGCCCCTGCCATCATCCCCACTTGGGCAGTAGGTGTCCTGCTTTTCAGGTGAGACCTGCCAGGGCATTTATGTAACTTTGACCATGTGCCCTGAATTAAGGTGCCCATACTGGACCTTGCTTCTCCTTCAACACTTTTCTTCTCATTCTGGTTTTTACCTAAAGGCTTGAGGATTCCTGCAGTTCAAGCTCCTGTCTAAATTCTCTTATCTTTGGGCTATACTGAGTTTCTATAATTTTCAATTTTTTTTTAAAATTTCTATACCAGGGCTGAAAACTAGAATATATTCTCTCTTATATGTTACATAAGATCAACACATATGAGACAGCTGAAGTCACCAATGTAATAGAAGTATTAATATCATACTAATACTTTGGACATAAATATATAGGCTACATATTTCCTATTAAAATAATTGAAGAGGACAAAGCTATGTACGTTTGATCCCATTTTAGAGAAATCTCCTTGGCATATATCCACTATCATTAACATCTCCTCCACTTTCCCATAGAGAGAGGATAAAATGCAGATTTAACTTAAAAAAAAAAGCCAAACATTTTCAATGGGTTGAAATCCCATTAAATTGCCGTTACAGTTGACAACTACATCTACTGTTATATCAGCAAAAGAATGTCAAGAATTTTGGTACCATTATGGCAGAAATCAGCAAACTATGGTCCATGGGATACATTTAGAATTCAATATAAAAGTTGATTTAGGAGGCTTCTGGTTCAAGACGGCAGAGTGGAAGGACGTGCACTCTTCTCCCTTTGTGAGAACACCAAAACTGCAACTAGCTGTTGAACAACCATCAGCAGGAGGGTGCTGGAAGCCACCAGAAAGATACCCTATGTCCAAAGACAAAGAAGAAGCTGCAGCAAGATGGGAGAAGGGGAGCGATCATGATAATATCAAATCCCATACCCACCAGGTGGGTGACCCACAGACTGGAGAACAAGAATGCCAAAGACGTTCTCTCACTACTGTGAAGATTCAGAACCTCTCGTCAGGCTTTCCAGCCTGGTGATCCAACAAAGGGACTGGGAATCCCCAGGGAGTCTGGCCTTGAGGGTCAGCAGGATTTGATTATAGGACTCCCAAAGGACTGAGGGAAACCGAGACTCCAGTCTTGGAGGGCACAAATAAGATTTTGTGCACACCAAGACCCAGAGGAGAGGAGCAGCGGCCCTACAGGAGACTGA
Source organism: Ovis canadensis (assembly GCF_042477335.2). NCBI lineage: Eukaryota > Metazoa > Chordata > Mammalia > Artiodactyla > Bovidae > Ovis > Ovis canadensis. The sequence continues at coordinate 31,098,008 of NC_091265.1, read as the reverse complement.
ACCAAAACTACCTGCTAGTGTTGGAGGGCATCCTATGGACACGTGGGTCAGCAGGGGCTCACCATAGGGATGGGGGCACTGGAAGTTTCCCCTTGGTGTCAGCTTTCTTGGGGTTTACCATTAACCCTTAGCACAGAACTGGGTTGCCCCAGGCCAAACTACCAGGAAGGGACTGCAATCCCAATCATCAGCAGATAATTGGATTAAAGCTTTAGTGAGCAATGCCCTGTTCACCAGACAAAGATCCCACCTATCAAGAAGCTTACACAAGCCTCTTAGCCTCATCCATCAGAGGGCAGACAGAAGAAGCAAGAATAGTCTCACAGCAGCTAAAACAAAAAAACAAACAAACAAACATATTACAGAAAGTTAATCACTATGAAAAAGCAGAAACTTAGGTTCCATATGAAGGGACATATAAAATCCCAGAAAAACAACTAAATAAAGTGGAGATAGGCAACCTTCCAGAATAAGAATTCAGAATAATGAGAGTGAAGATGATCCAGGACCTTGGGAAAGGAATGGAGGCAAAGATTGAGAAGATGCAAGCAATGTTTACCAAAGACCTAGAAGAACAAAAGAACAAATAAACAGAGATGAGCAGAATATAGAAAAAAGAATGAAAAGGAAATTCAGACAGTCTAAGGGACCTCTGGGACAACATTTAATGCACCAACATTTGCATTTTAGGGGGCCCAGAAGAAGAAGAGAGAAAGAACCTGAGAAAACATTTGAAGAGATAATAGCTGGAAACTTCCCAAACATGGGAAAGGAAACAGTCAACCAAGTTCAGGAAGCACAGAAAGTCCTGCTGCTGCTAAGTCACTTCAGTCGTGCCTGACTCTGTGCGACCCCATAGACGGCAGCCCACCAGGCTCCCCCGTCCCTGGGATTCTCCAGGCAAGAACACTGGAGCGGGTACAGAGAGTCCTCGGTAGGATAAAACCAAGGAGAAACACACTGAGAAACATAGTAATCAAACTGACAGAAATTAAAGACAGATAAAATATTAAAAGGAACAAGGGAAAAATGACAAATAGCATACAAGGGAACTTCCATCAGGCTATCAGCTGATTTCTCAACAGAAACTTTATAAGCCAGAAGGGAATGGCATGATATATGTAAATGATGAAAGGGGAAAACCTACAACCAAGAATACTTTACCTAGCAAGGCTCTCCTTCAGATCTGATGGAGAAATCAGAAGCTTTCCAAACAAGCAAAAGTTAAGAAAATCCAGCACCACTAAAGCAGCTTTACAACAAATGCTAAAGGAATTTCTTTAGTCAGGAAACACACGAGAAGGAAAAGGCCTACAGAAAATAAACCCCAAACAATTAAGAAAACGGTAATAGGATCCTGTGTGCTGTGTTGTGCTTCCTTGCTCAGTCCTGTTTGACTCTTTGCAACCCCATGGACTGTAGCCTCCCAGGCACCTCCGTCCATGGGGATTCTCCAGGCAGGAATACTTGCATGGTTTGTCATGCCCTCCTCCAGGGGATCATCCCAACCCAGGGACTGAACCCAGGTCTCCTGCACTGCAGGAGGATTCTTAAAAAAAAAAAAAGAGCTAATAGGATCATACATATCAATAATTACCTTAAATATAAAAGGATTAAGTGCACCAAGACTGGCTGGGTGGATGAAAACATGTACATGTATTCCCATGCATTTACTACATCACTCTGCTTGACCACCCTTCCAATTATGTTATATTGTTAGGTTAATCCTTTTCCCATTATGGCTTGCAATTTTAATTATCTTTTATTTTCTGTCTGGCTATTGATTGTGAAAATGGATAAATATCTTTTACTATTCTGATTATGTAACTACTACTCAATTAATACCATTGTATCACAATTGGTCAACAGAAAAATAATAGAACTTTATATCACCAAAAATAGAATCTAATAGAAAAACCTGAAATCACTTTTTAAAATCCAGATGCATATCAGAATTATCTCGAAGTTTTTAAAAAAATACATATGTTCAGGTCTTGCTTTTTTTCTCCAGACCTCCAGATATGTTTCTAATGAGCAGTCATGTTTAAAAACAACAGGACTATTTGATGGTCTTTTAGTTTTATATAGTTTGTTTCAATTTTTCTATTTCATATTCAGTGCTCCCATCTCATTTATTTTATGTTCTGTAATTTCCCAACCTTTTCTTTTAGTTTTCTTTCTTTCTTTCTTTTTTTGATGTTCTTTCTCAAGCCTTTATCAAGTATAGTAGAAAAGCTCTTGTATACATATATTTATAAATATGTATAAAATGTATATTTAAAAAAACATGAATTTTTGCCTAACTAAAAAAATTATATTTTGATTCTACTTGTTTGACTTAGTATGACTAGAATGCTAGATTTCTAATTAAACAATAGATAAGCAGCAAGCAGCAAAGGTTTACTGTATAGCATAGGGGGCTATAGTCAATATCCTGTAATAATATATGATGGAAAACAATTTCAAAAATAATGTACGTGTATTTGTATAATTGAATCATCTTTCTGTGTATCTGTAACCCTGTAAATCAACTATGCTTCAATAAAATATATATATATTTAAAAATTGATTTAGAATTTAAAAATGTACATCAAACAAAGTATTGTGGATATATTGACTAGCATAACTTTGCTCCAGAAGTAATATGTTCCTGGTGTCTGTTTATTGTAACCTTGATCTCCTCACTTCAGCTTGTTAGCAAGTTGCGCATCATGATTTATCTTATTTGGACTCAAATGGTTAGCAACAGTGCCATTCATCAGAAGTTCTGGGTTCCCCTCAGCAATGGAGGAGGAAATCTCTTTTAATTGCAAAATATATCATATTTAACCTCTACTAAAAGAAAGATGATGGGGGAAAATAATAAAAATAAGTGTTTTCATTTTATTCGTCAAAACTCAAACTTTATGTTGGAAGTTGAATTTAGTTAGATTTTTCACTGTCTGTTCTCTTCTCTTAAAATTTCTAATTAAAATAAATTTATATTTTAAATAAATAAATAAAATTTCTAAAGAAACAAAGTCTTTGGACTGTAATTAACAAAGAGTAATGAAACAATCTTAAGCCTTCAAAAGGATAATATTGTTATAACTTACAGTTGTTACTTATGTTTGGTATTAAGGAATAATCTTTAAAACTCAACTGAATTTTCCTTGTAGTATTAAGAATTTCTAAGAGTGAGATTCTCGTTACTTTGCCAACAAAGGTCCATCTAGTTAAGGTTTTGGTTTTTCCAGTATAGATGTGAGAGTTGGACTATAAAGAAAGCTGAGCACTGAAGAATTGATGCTTTTGAACTGTGAGAAGTCCTTGAGAGTCGCTTGAACTGCAAAGAGATCCAACCAGTCCATCCTAAAGGAAATCAGTCCTGAATATTAACTGGAAGGACTGATTCTGAAGCTGAAACTCTAGTACTTTGGCCACTTGATGGGAAGAACTGACTCACTGGAAAAGATCCCGATGCTGGGAAAGACTGAAGGCAGGAGGAGAAGGGGATGACAGAGGATGAGATGGTTGGATGGCATCACTGACTCAATGGACATGAGTTTGAGTAAGCTCCAGGAGTTGGTAATGGACAGGGAAGCCTGGCATGCTGCAGTCCATGGGGTCACAAGGAGTAAGACATGACTGAGAGATGGAACTTAACTGAACTGAACTGAAGAATGAGATTATATGCTCTAGAATCCTATCTTTAATATGCTCAGGCAGATATAAACATATATAATCTTTACCATAATAATAAAGTAATAAATTTTAACTATGAACAGTATGGTAGTAACAGCAGAGGTAATAGTACTTGAAGTGGTGATCGTGTATCCCTCTCACTATGGTCATAATCCTAATGGTCGGCAGTTCTACACTACAGGACCTGTACAGAGCAATTTCACTTGAAAGGTTTTCTAATATATGATCCGGCATATAGATGTTCTTCTATTGGAGGCCAGTACTGCCCTGTCTGAATCACTTTCTTAATGAAACAGCCCAAGTTAGTCTCAACACTGGAATGAGAACAAAACCCTAGTTCTCAGCTCACGATTCTTCCCTACATATCAGGTCTCTTGATCTTTAAAACTTGGACTTGGCTCAATTATCTTAAGACACGAATTTCTTCCTTGGTGCTATCCATCATACTTGCTGAGATTGCAATTAAAATAGACTTATTCTGTAGCATTGCAACCCAGATCTTGTACTTTCTTCATCTTATGAGATCTTTTCATTTAAACCTACAAATGTTCATTGCATAGTGGCCAAAGGAAAAAAAAACGATCCTATTATTAAAAATTATTTGCCACACATTTCTATAACTTGAGTGAATAGGTAAACTATCTAAATGTAATACTAACTCCACGTCGACATGAACATATGTTGAAGGAGCTTTATTTTTCCTGTGAGCATAGCAAACCAATGACAATACTGTTATACAGTCTGAGTGCGACCAGGATATCTAATTATCCTTCGCATAGTCATAAATAACAGACTGCTTGCCACTGATTGAAAAATAGGGGGGATTTCCATTTTGTAGAGATGCATTCTATCCTGCAGGGATCAGCCCATCCTGAAATAACTCTGTACCAAACTGCCTTCCATAAGCAGCATGTGAAAAGCTCCATATGCAAGCAGTATATTTCATTCACTTATTATGCAGAGTGAAGTAAGTCAGAAAGAGGAAAACAAATATCATATATTAACACATATATATGGACTGTAGAAAGATGGTACAGATGAACCTATTTACAGAGCAGCAGTGGGGATGCAGACACAGAAAACAGACTTGTGGACACAGTAGGGGACAAATAGAAAGGGTAGCATTGAAATGTGTACATTATCATATGCAAAGTAGGATTGCCAGTGGGGATTTGCTTTATGATTTAGGGAGCTCAAACCCAGTGCTCTGTGGCAACCCAGAGGGGTGGGATAGGGTAGGAGGTAGGAAGGAGATTCAAGAGGGAGGGGACTGATTCATGTTGATGTATGGCAGAAGCAAATGTGATATTGTAAAGCAATTATTCTCCAATTAACAATAAATGAATTTCAAAAGGATGCATAGTTTATGACAACTCTACGGACAAAAGGAACTTTAAAGTCTTATTCACTATCATAGTCCCAGGAGCTAGAGTGGTAATTGGTATGTGATACGTTGATCAATAAGTATATGTTTAATGAAGCAAGAAATGAGTGCCACTTCACAGATCTCTCTTATTGCAGCTTTTTTCTCTCAAGGTATTGTACTTTTCAACATCTACTTAATCTCTCAAATGATTTCTAGATTCAACACTAATCCTTTATTAAAACTTGCTCTGAGTTTTAATTCACAATAAGAAAGAAGATGCAATGACACCTTTATTTATCACATGTATTTGAAGATCTAATACTTACTTCTTTAAAAATGTTTTAATTATTATTATTTTTTTTACTTTTTATTGAAGTGTATGTGATTTACAATGTTTCCGTTATTCAGTTATATTTCTTTTTCCAGATTCTTTTCCATTATAGGTTATCACAGCATATTGAATATAGTTCCCTGTGTGATACAGTAGGTTCTTGTTGGTTTCTATTTTACATATAGCAGAGTGTATCTGCTAATCCCAAACTCCTGACTTATTCCTCCTCTCCTTTTCTCTTTGGTAATCAGCATGTTGCTTCCTATGGCTGTGATTCTATTTCTGTTTCATACATAAGTTTATTTCTATCATTTTTTTCAGATTCCACATGTCAGTGATATCATATTTGTCTTTGTCTGACTTATTTCACTTAGTATGATATCTCTAGGTCTAATAATCATTTCTGACTTAAAATACCATGAGAACAAAGATGAATGAGAACCTGTGTTATTTCATCAGTAGCCCATAGACGACAGCCCACCAGGCTCCTCCGTCCCTGGGATTCTCCAGGCAAGAACACTGGAGTGGTTGCCATTTCCTTCTCCAATGCATGAAAGTGAAAAGTGGAAGTGAAGTCGCTCAGTCATGTCGATTCTTGGCAACTCCATGGACTGCAGCCTACCAGTCTCCTCCGTCCATGGGATTTGCCAGGCAAGAGTACTGGAGTGAGGTGCCATTGCCTTCTCCGACTTTTGGTACAATCTCTTCTAATAAAGCTAAACTAATTTTAGCTTCTAGCATATGTTATATTCACTCTCATTTCTAGGTCTTTGAGTACCTGTAGACACCTCTTCTCTTCTGTCCTCTACCTTTAAAAGGAGCTCTTCTCTGATAGCCCTCAAACATGTTAGGTGTTTCTCCCTGTACATTTAAGCACTTATTGCACTTTAAGTGCCTGGAGGTTTTGTTTGTTTGTTTGTTTGTTTCCCAGTGTCTCTTCCCAGTCTCCCTAGACTTTTAGATACAGAAAGGAATTGATGTGTGTCTGTTTCTAAGTTCCCAGAGAAAATCAATAAAAATATCCACTTCGAGGATCAATGTGTGTTGAATTCAGAGTATTGAAAACAAAAATCAAATTAGTATCTCAGTTTTACAGGTGAGAAGATATAATAATGTCCTCAAAATCTCAAAGCCAGCTGATGACAGAACTAGAAAGACCACTCAGGATTCATTACTGCCCCACTAGGGCTCTTCATTTCACACCGCATTACCCTTTTCCCAGCATAGCCCTACTTTCATAAGGACCAAGGACGTAAATCAAAATGTTCAAACTCTAATGGTGGCAAAAGTTTAAACACTAGTTAAAAAATAGAAGCCACAGGTCTTTCCCTAGAGTTTATGATTTAAGAAATTTGCCAGTAAATTCCTATTGTGTAACTGATCTTGAATTTATTCTATACATATACTTAAAAGTACATTAAGAACCTGCTCAAGATAACTACACTTGAAAACCTGCTATATGCCCTTCTCCTATCTACAATTTTATAAATATTTTACAAATATTTACAAATATTTTACAAATGTTGAAACTTTACAAATATTCACTTATGTGATTATCATACAGTCCAGCGCAAAATGATTTGCTATTCCCATTTGAGAAATCTGTATGTGGCTCAAGAAGCAACAATTAGAACTGGACATGGAACAACAGACTAGTTCCAAATTGGGAAAGGAGTATGTCAAGTATGTATATTGTCACCCTGATTATTTAACTTACATGCAGAGTCCATCATGTGAAATGCTGGGGTGTATGAAGCACAAGCTGGAATCAAGAATGCTGGGAGAAATATTAATAAACTCAGATATGCAGATGACATCACCCTTATGGCAGAAATTGAAGAGGAACTAAAGAGCCTCTTGATAAAAGTTAAAGAGGAGCATGAAAAACCTGGCTTAAAGCTCAACATTCAGAAAACAAAGATCATGGCATCTGGTCCCATCACTTCATGTAAAATAGGTGGGGAAACAATGGAAACTGTGACAGACTTCATTTTCTTGGGTTCCAAAGTGCTGCAGATGGTGACTGCGGCAATGAAATTAAAAGACACATGCTCCTTGGAAGAAAAACTTATGACAAACCTAGACAGTGTATTAAAAAACAGAGATATTACTTTGCTGATGAATGTCTGTCTAGACAAAGCTATGGTTTTTCCAGTAGTTATGTATGGATGTAAGAATTGGGCCATAAAGAAAGCTGAGTGCTGAAGAATTGATGCTTTTGAACTGTGGTGATGAAGAAGACTCTTGAGAGTCCCTTGGACTTCAAGGAGATCAAACCGGTCAATCCTAAAGGAAATCAGCCCTACTATTCATTGGAAGGACTGATGCTGAAGCTAAAACTCCAATACTTTGGCCACCTGATGAGAAGAACTGGCTCATTGGAAAAGATCCTGATGCTGGGAAAGATTGAAGGCAGGAGGAGAGGGGGATGACGGATGGCATCACCAACTAAATGGACATGAGTTTGAACAGACTCCAGGATTTGGTGATGGACAGGGAAGCCTGGCATGCTACAGTCCATGAGGGAGGAAAGAATCAGACACGACTTAGTGACTGCACTGAGATTCCCATTTTACAGATGAGAAAACTGAGATTAAGTTGAGCAATTTAACCAAGTACATTCATCTAGTTAATGGACACGGGGAGTAGTAATCCAAGTCTGTCTTTAATAAAGTATACACTCTCATATATTTTGCATCGTTTTGGTTTTCCACTTATGCCAAAAAATAGCATCCTTTATATTCAGCTATATAACAGTCCCCATTGTTACGAGCTAAGCTTCATTTACTCCTTTGACATTTTAAATCACGAACAAAAGAGAAACTAGGAAAACTCTTCATTTTTGTTATTTCCAAATGTCAGTGGATGTGTATATGTTGCTGGTGCAGGGCAGTTTCAAATATTGCATTTATTTTTAAATTTTTAATCAGCATCTGATTTGTGTTGTCATTTAAGTTTCAATTGACTTCTCTGTGAGAGAAAGTTGCCCCGTGGTTTAGGTTGCCAAAGCCCACACAGTTTGGCCAGAAAATGGGATTCTGTATTTAATTTTGCTTTGTGGCCTGTTATATGAAAACAAGTGACCTTTATACTTTGCAAACCTGAAACCTGGCCATCCTTTAATATATTCCCTTCCTTTATTGCCTTGTATACGAGCAGGAAAGACAGAATGTCTTCATACAAATTTAAACTCCCCTCAGTCTGGATGTCAGCAGAACCCCTACATTTTTTGAAGAGTAAATCAATGTTCTCTAAGATTAAAGCTTCGAGGCACAGTAAATCCTCCATAGCGTGATAACTAAGACTTCACTTATATCTGTGGACTGAAAATGTTGTCAGGCTCCACATCACATCTTTGTTGTTTAAGAGTTAACACTGTACCACTCTAGTGGTTTCAAAAGATTGTTATGTCATCATGCAACTTCTTGGGTGTTAGCTTTTCAAGGGCACCAATCTACCATTTCAACAGTGGTCAAATACCCTCAGACACTTTTAAATATCACCTTTGCTTTAACTTTTACATTGTATCTATTCAGTATCTATAAAATTATGACATCCCCTACGCCAGACACTTGACAGGGAACTTGGTTTGAGCTACATGAGAAACACACTCTGAGATGAGAGTTCGTGTACAGGAAACTTATAAGTGATCGATACCTAGAGGCAAGCAAAGTCGCATAGAGCTGAGAATGGAGTGGAATTACGACGCAGTTGTACTAAGGGCCTCCTTCCACTGCATGGTGGATTCTGGAATTAGAATTGCTCCTTCAGAGTTGTCCCACTTTGAGAGAAATGAATGTATTTAACCAACTCACTGGCCAGTCAGTAAGGTAAGTTCTTCCCTGGAATGGATGTGAGCTGAGCAAAGCCACTTTCTTGAGCTACAGGCAGTTTCCAGAGAAGAAGTCAGTTGAGAGCCATCAGCTGCCACCATTCCCAATACTTGGGGGGCTGTGTGCCTCTATAATGATAGGAGGAAAAGGGCAGCCCCCCACAGCACCCATCAGAACAGGTGTCAAATATTTATGGCACAAATAAATAAACGTGCACTGGTGTTGTGCCAAAGGTGAAAAAGAGAGAGCAGAGAAGTTCAGTTCATGCCTTCAGAGTTATTTTGGGGGACTGTTCTGATCAGTTGCTCAGCCGTGTCCAACTCTTTGCAACCCCATGAGCAGCAGCAGCACACCAGGCTTCCCTACCCATCACTAATTCCTGGAGCTTGCTCAAGCTCATGTCTATCACGTCAGTGATGCCACCCAACCATCTCATCCTCTCTCGTCCCCTTCTCCTGCTTTTAATCTTTCCCAGCATCAGGATCTTTTATAATGAGTAAGAAAAGGGGGACTATTACTTTATGCTGTATGCAAATAGCAAACCGACTCTGAATTTCAGCCCTAAAACCATCAAACACACTTTGTCACCCCCAGAAAATTATTTATATTTTTATAAATCCTTCTAAAATATATTGCCCAAACAACTACTGTATATCCAGCCAAGCTAAAATCCAAGAAACTGAAAGAAAGAAAAATATAATCTTTGTTAAAAAATTGGGCCAAGATATGTGGATCCAATGGTAGAGGACCCACCTGCCAATGCAGGAGAGGCAGGAGGTGCCAGGTTTGATTCCTGGGCTGGGAAGATCCCCTGGAGAAGGAAATCAACCAACTCCAGTAGCAGCCATCCCCATGGTTGTTTTCCCAACTCTACTTTATCATTTCCAGATGGGACTAGATCACCATCTCCTAAAGGTCCTTCCTGTTTCCTACAAAGGTTTTCACACCCCACCTTTAAGCAATCTTTCTCACTGGAGCCTCATTTAATCTACCATTCCAATCAAAATTTATGATTCCTCTACTTAAACACCTTACTACGTTCCTAAAATCCTTTGCATGCCCATCAAATCTTCTGAGACAGCGCCTTTCTGCTTCTCTTTTTTTCTCCTACAAGTGCCACATATGCACCCACCTTTATATATGACAGTCTATCCTGAATGTGTTCATTTATTTAACGTTTATATATTGTTACATACACATATCGTGTGGTTAGGGATATAGAGAATAGTACATATGATAAGAGAAATATACAGGGAGACTCCAGGGCAGGCAAGAATATGGGGTTGAGTTGCCATTTCCTACTCCAGGGGATCTTCATGACCCAGGGATTGAACCCGTGTCTCTTGCATTGGTAAGCATATTCTCTTTACCACTGTGCCACCTGGAAAGCCGAAGGGAAGAAGTTCGGGTTTTCTAAAAGCTTTTCTTCTGCCTAACATGCCCTTTCTTTCTGAATGAGGTAAACATTTATGCATTTTTCAGAAAACCACTTGCCTGAGATAGAGCATACTCTATATTTTCCTTCTAAAAAATGCCATCTGTTATCCACCCAGCCAAGATGAGTGATTCCACTTTCTTTTCTTGGGCCATTGTATTCCATGTGTGTATGTCTCTATACTACATTATAGATTTCAACATTTTTAAATTTAAAGTGCCTTTTATATATCAAAAATATAAATAATGCATCAAATCTATGGATATATATGTCTGTATACATATGTGAATATATATATATATATATAAATGTGTATTTTTGAAGCATTATGATAAATAGCCATGAACCCACAACTATACTTAATTACTAGAACATTACTGCTATTATTACATCAATCTATGTGTTTCATCCTTGGACTATCTTTTAATTTTATCCCAGAGGTATCACTAGCCTGAAATTGTGTTTCTAGTCATCCACATTTTATTACTATAAATATATGTGCTTTTATTCTTTAGCAATGTACCATTTACTTTGCATGAATTTGGATATTTTAACATGCAACATAATGATATGATATATAATGACTTAATAGTGAAACTAAATAAACTCTACACATAACATCAAGGATAAATTTTAGCAACATAATGTTGAATGAAAAAGCAAACTGTTAACAGACTACATATAGTAGTATGCTATTTATTGCAATCTATTTAAACTATTTTATTTGGATATCTTTTCTCTAGATTACTAGTTCTTTGAGGACAAATTCATTTGAAATTTATCTTTGTAATCTCCATATTTCCCAAGCACCTAACGTGGTGTTCAACACATCAGATGCAGTCAATGCATTTTTTTAAATTGAGTTGTACTCATCAATTCACATCTATTCTGATTTCTGATCATGGCCTGGATTCTGTGTTATCGGACATCTCTTATGATGCTTTGACTCCAGATTTCAGTCTCCTTCCAAACCTGATATTGCTCCATGTAATATACTTTGACATACCATCTCTATATCTTTCTCTATGTCTGACTTTAGACTGGTCCTGTTTATAGTTTTGCAACCACTGATAAGACCAGCAGATAGAAGAAATCCCTAACCAATCTGTCCTTTGAAGTATAGTGCCCTTATCTGTTTGCCCTACTTAGTAGTGTGAAAGTAAAAGTGAAGTCACTCAATCGTGTCCGACTCTTTGCTACCCCGTGGACTGTAGCCTACCAGTCTCCTCCCTCCATGGGATTCTGCAGGCAAGAGTACTGGAGTGGGGTGCCATTGCCTTCTCCAGGCGATCTTCCCAACCCAGGGATCGAACCTGGGTCTCCCACATTCCAGGCAGATGCTTTAACCTCTGAGCCACCAGGGAAGCCCACTTAGTAGTGCAAGATGTGCAAAACCAGTATGCATACAGTTCTGAATAATTACAACTGCCCAACATCAATGACACTTCATTCCAAGTGTATCAATCCTCTTAACAACAGAAATGGCAATGTGGTTCTCTTTGGAAACTGCTTGGTATTATCACCCATCCAAATTAGCCATAGGCTCCTAGAACAGCCTTAAGACATGGAAGGAAATGGAAAATTTTTTATCTCAACAATTCACCAAGGGTAAGAATTGCTTCTATAGCACTTCCTTCATATATAATCTCTCAGTTTCAACTTGAATGTCTTCAAGGACACAGAGCTCATAGTGTTGAAGGTGGTCCTTCCGTTATTAAATGAGTCCAACTGGCCAAAATTCTTTCTTCCATCCAAGCAAAATACAACTAACCTGTATTTTTCATTTCTAGGCTGTCTTTTTTCTTTTTTTCTGCTGAAGGTAATGCAGTTTAAGAAAACAGTGAAGACTTTAAAGCTGGACTTTTGCTTGAACCCCTGTTCCCTGAGTAACCTTAGCCAGCCCTCTTGGAATTTCACAGTCTCAGTTTTCTCATCTAAATGAAGGTAAAACAACCACCCATGAACATACCTTAAAATATACTGGGTCCCCAGTGAATGTCAGTCTCCTTTAATACAAATCACACACTCTTTCAAAAATAATGATGTTAAACTATGGTCACGTCTATGGTCGCTTATGCTGTAGTCGCTTTTGCATACTACCGTTTTCTCCTTCTCACTCAGTTTACCCAAAGGCAATGGCACCCACCCCAGTACTCTTGCCTGGAAAATCCCATGGATGGAGGAGCCTGGCGGGCTGCAGTCCATGGGGTTGCTAAGAGTCGGACACGACAGAGCGACTTCACTTGCACTTTTCACTTTCATGCATTGGAGAAGGAAATGGCAACCCACTCCAGTGTTCTTGCCTGGAGAATCCCAGGGACGGGGGAGCCTGGTGGGCTGCCGTCTGTGGGGTCGCACAGAGTCGGACACGACTGAAGCGACTTAGCAGCAGCAGCAATAGTCACTCCAGCCACAACATGTCTGTGCCTCCACTACAGCAGGAGCCTCTTCTACCAAGAAATCCAGCAAGGGAAAGTAGGAGGACACTGCAATGATGCATGAATGCGCAGGACTGTCCAGGAGAACAGTGTGTGTTAGTTGCTCAGTTGTGTCCAACTCTTTGTGACCCTGTGGACTGTGGCCTGCCAGGCTCCTCTGTCCATGGATTCTCTGGGCAAGAATACTGGAGTGGGTAACCATTTCTCTTTCCAGGGGATCATTTTGACCCAGGGATCAAACCCAGATCTCCCACATTCCAGGCAGATTCTTTAGTGTCTGAGCCATCAGGGAAGCCACAGTGTTAAAATTCAGAATATGCTACTTACTAGCTGGAGTGTAAGGGAATTCATTTCGTGCCTCAATCTCTCTTTCTTTATCTATATTATGAAGATAAAAATACCTCCATTGTGTGTCTATTCTGAGGGTTGAAAGAGAAAAATCTATAAAACACTGCTTAGAAGTCTCCTAGCAGCATAGTAGAAGTTCAGGAAATGGTAGTTACTATTCTTATTTTGTCCACTGACACTGTATTCTTATCTTCTTGGAATATAAATAAGTTAACATTTACTTTATTCTTCCTTGGAAGAAAAGTTATGACCAACCTAGACAGCATATTAAAAAGCAAAGATATTACTTTGCCAGCAAAGGTCTGTCTAGTCAAGGTTATGGTTTTTCCAGTGGTCATGTATGGATGTGAGAGTTGGACTATAAAGAAAGCTGAGCACCAAAGAATTGATGCTTTTGAACTGCAGTGTTGGAGAAGACTTTTGAGAGTCCCTTGGACTGTAAGGAGATCCAACCAGTCCATCCTAAAGGAAATCAGTCCTAATATTCATTGGAAGGATTGATACTGAAGCTGAAACTCCAATATTTTGGCTACCTCATGTGAAGAAGTGACTCATTTGAAAAGACCCTGATGTTGGGAAAGATTAAAGGCAGGAAGAGAAGGGGATGACAGAGGATGAGATGGCTGGATGGCATTACCGACTCAATCGACACGAGTTTGAGTAAACTCTGGGAGTTGGTGATGGACAGGGAGGCCTGGCGTGCTGCAGTCCATGAGGTCACAAAAAGTTGGACATGACTGAGCAATTGAACTGAACTGAACTGAACAGTTACTCTTGCTATTTAAGTTAATTATTCCAGTTCTCCTTGGCTTAGAGCAGGGGTTCTTAACTTCCAGGCTGCAAACTGGTACAGGTCCCTGTCCTGTGAGGGAAGGCGGACGCAGCAGGAGGTGAGTGGCAGCTGTGCAAGCAAACTTCCCCTGTGACTTCCCACTGCCGGCATTACCGCCTGACCCATGCCCATCTCCAGCCCAGTCTCCATGAAAACTGCCTTAGGAAACTGGTCCCCGGTGCCAAAGATGTTGGGGACCGCTGGTAGACGACCACTCCCTCCACCATAATCATACCTTAAGTTACCCAAGAAATCAGGGGCTTTATACATTCCAGAGGGTCCCATCTTATTTCCAAACATACTGTGGATGGATACCTGGAGAACCAGAATCATTCATGACGGGGCTGCCATTTTTTGCCACAAGTGGCATTTTTCCTGCTGCCTCATGGTATAAAACTCATGAATAAAAGATGCCCTCACTGTTTGAGTAGGTCTTTTCCCAGCACAGAGAAGATGTGGAAGTAACTGCTCAGAATGCTGTCAGAGAGAAAAGAATGCCGCTCCCCTGAAGCATATGCTCCGCTGGGGTTATCTTGTGTTGCCATGCGCCTGGTCACAAGATCGACGCCCACAAAAATCACGTGGCCTCCTTCTGACAGTCTGTCTCCTCAAAATAGAGACAAATGAATTATATGATCTCTGGGGTCTTTTTCTTTCATATTTATCATTTGTTGATTTTACTTATGAAACGCTACATATATTCAAGTTTATATGCCACAAAAGCTAGTAGGTCACATAGCTACCAGCAGTTCCAGAACTCAGCTTCTCCACAGTCATGATTGTGCCAACAATTAACATTGATTGTTACAAACCTGGATATTTCAACCATTGTGAAGTTGATAATAACAAAAGTACTTTTTTTTTTCCTGGTTCTTGGGAATTTTGCCTCCTTGATAGATTAGAAACTTTTAGAAAGAGCAATTTTGTCTTATTCAATTTCATTTACTCAGAAACCAGGATAATCCTTGATCCTGTTTGTTCAACCATAAAATGGGAATAATAATAATAAAAATAATAGTAATACCATAAATCCTTCCTCACAGGATAGCTCTAATTAGCAAATGAGATAAAATATATAACAGTATTACCTATATAACAGAAATGTGTTATTACTTACATCTAGGTATGCTAGTGATACGTTTGTCAAAGAGATATCCCTTTTTACCATTTTAGATTATAATCTCCTTCAGGCCAAAGATTAGACTTTAATCTTCTGATTTCTGAGGTACTACAAAGCTAATTGCTACTTATTAAATTATTTAAATTAATAATGACTAGATATGGATATCAAAATCACATTAATCTCATTTCAGTTTAACTTTTGGTATTGGTTTTTTAGCCATGGATTAAAAACAGCTAAGTAGTTTAAAATATCATTGAAATAACTTAAAAATAAAGGGCTTCCCTTATAAATGCAACTATAAGTTTAGAATATAGAAAAAATAATGATTCCTTCTATGTATATGCATGAATTTATACATACTGATTATCAAGTAATAGCGTTGCTCTACTCACAGGAGTCATTACATTTCACAAACAACTAAATGAAAATCTGAGAGGCTAAGGACCTCACCTAGGTTAACATAGAAAATCAGTGACCTAGTTTGGGTATATTAACAGTTATCCAGCATCTAAAGTCCAGTTTTGAGTGTGGCAATTACAAGTGAATCAGATTGTAATTTTCTTTAATGCCAGAGATGAATTCTTTTTCATACTTAATCTCCCACTTGTTTTTTATTCAATCTGTGCTGCTGCTGCTAAGTCGCTTCAGTTGTGTCTGTCTGTGCGACCCCATAGACGGCAGCCCACCAGGCTCCCCTGTCCCTGGGATTCTCCAGGCAAGAACACTGGAGTGGGTTGCCATTGCCTTCTCCAATGCATGAAAGTGAAAAGTGAAAATGCATTCACTCATTTGCGTCCGAATCCTAGCAACCCTATGGACTTTAGTCTACCAGGCTCCTCCGTCCATGGGATTTTCCAAGCAAGAGAACTGGAGTGGGTTGCCATTGCCTTCTCCATATTCAATCTATATATTTTAAAAATTTATTTATTTTTAATTGGAAGATAATTGTGTTACAGCATTGCATTGTTTTCTACCATACATCAGCATGAATCAGCCATAGGTATATGTATGTGGCATCCTTCCCACCTCCCAGCCCATCCCACCGCTCTAGCTTGTCACAGAGCACCAGGTTTGAACTCCCTACCACACAGAGCAAATTTCCACTGACAAGCAATTTTGCATATGGTAATGTATATGTTTCGGTGCTACTCTTAATTCGTCCCACCTTCGATACATTTTACTGCCAGAATTTTCAAGTTTTCTCTTGTGAACTTAGGAACTGTGCTTTATTTGTGTTTTTATTTCCATTGCCTAGATAAGCCCCTCCCTGGTAGCCATGGGACATTTGATATTTTAAATGCCCTTTTCTTTTTCAAAAGTGAAGGAAAACAGTGTACGCTCTTTACGTCTCTTTACACACTCCCTGGCAATGCTCCTGGTCCTTTTTCTCTAATGGTCCTCAGTTGTAATCCTCCACACACAGACTGACTCCTGTGCCATCATCCTTACTATATACTTCTGCTAAGTTCTCCACTTATTCTTTCAGATTTCATCAGATGATTGGAAAACGCTTTTGTCGACTCTAATCCCCCAAACACTATTTTTACCATTAATCAAACTCCTCCTAGAATCCCATTTTCTCTCTCTCTGCCTGGCTACACCCTAAAGCCTAGATAAGTCAACTCTTCTATAAGTTCTCCTCAGATTAGGATGAGGAATCATCTCTCTTCTACCTCTACATTCTCACAAAAATAGACCTCATACTTGTGACTCTTCCTTCTTTTTATATCTGCATTTGTCTGTATCCAGAGCCTCCCCAGTGGCTCAGTGTGTAAAGCATCCAGCGAGACACAGCTTCAATCCCTGGCTTGGGTAGATCTCCTGGAAGACGAAATGGCAGCCCACTCCAGTATTATTTCCTTAAAAATCCCATGGACAGAGAAGAGCCTGATGAGCTATAGTCCATGAGGTCACAAAAGAGTCAGACATGACTGAGCTACTAAGAAAAGCACAGCCCCTATCCACATGTACAGCCCATGACATCTTGGGCCAGATAATTTGATAATTCTCTGCTGTGGGACTGACTTCACTGTGCATTAGTGGATGTTTAACGACATTCTTGGCTTCTGTTCATCAGATACCAGTAGAACAGCTCCGGTTGCAATAACTAAAAACATCTCCAGAAATTGCAGAAGTCTCCTGGAGAAACAAACCTCCCTCTCTCCCCCACTGGGAACTTCCACTTTAAGTCTTCCTTCACATCCATATTCATACCTACTTTTAAGTTGAGGAGGAACATGGACTGATTTGTCTTCATCTATGTTAGGCACTAGGCCAACAGCATGCGTTCTCTGTTTTAATTTTTATAATGATCCTAAGTGGTACAATTAGCACCAATTTAGATGTTCAAAAAGTACAGCTCAGAGAGATAACTCACAACAAAATATACTGAAGCATGTGCGTGGTACCCGCAGTTTAGGAAGGGCAGGCTTCCTGTTCTTGTCACCTTACCTTTTTACCTCCTACAGGGCCTATCTTGTCATTGTTACATAATGATAATAAAAATAACAATAAATTGGTAAAATAAAATGAACATTCTTAGATTTATCATTTGAGTTGTACACGCTCCTTGGGTTTCACATTTTCTGAATTTGCATTACCTATGAATTGCCTATCTATTCCTTAACCCTGCTATAATTATATTAAATATGTAAATGGGATATAATAGTATTACTTAAGTGTATGACAATAACACAACTGCATTAATCTTTCTGTCTGTCTTCAAGTTTTGACATCATGGTATAATGAAAAACACATGAGCTTTCAGAATCAAAAAGATGTTAAATTTAAATTCTGATTCTATGCCTAACTAGTTAATGTGGCATTTACTTCAAAAATGAAACATTTCTGTGGTCGGTACAAAGAATATAGAGATGAAAAACCCCAATCCTGACTATCTAGAGACTTCTACTCTAGTAAAGGGGAACAAAACCTGAAAAGAAATTAATTCAAATGCAGAGATATAACATTAAAATCATGTGCAGAATACAGCTCTGGCACAGAGGAGGGAAGGGTTAGCCTTCTCAGGTAAGGGTGGAGAAACTTACAGGAGAGTCAGTGTTCATGGTAAGTGATAAGGGATAGACAAAGGCGAAAGACAAGCATCTTCAACCTTCAGAATCTCAGTTTCACAATTTGTAAAACAAGGATAATTACATCTGCCTCATAAGGTTGCCATGAGTACTAAGTGAGGTAGGACTATGTTTATCAGAGACTTGGACAGGTGGTAGACATGTGATAAATGTCTTTTTTCCCACTTTCTTTAAAGGGCAAAGGCTGTGTCATTAATCATTTTTTTTTTAAATGGACTACCTATTTTAAGGACAGAGGGGAATAAGAAGATGAATAATTTTCATAGATTACAAAATTGGCTCACTCCCTTCCTTAGATACTTAGAGAAAATCTTCAGATTCTTTGTACATTAAAAATTCTCCAGGGAAGATGAGCTGGTTTTACATTCCATTTAAAAATATTGTAATATTGTATGATATTTTTATCAGAAAAAAAGGCATCTTTCTCACAAGCCTTCCCATGACCTTCTCTCTTTACTCTTAAAAAAAAAAGGCAAAACTATGCAACCTCACTCTACTGGGTTTGCTCCCTGTTCTGCCCAGTGACAGCAAATATAAGAACAAAATAGAAAATCCTGAAAAGTAAAATCAAATCCCAAGTGCTTTACACATCTCTTTGAGCCTCAGCGGAGGATTCTAAAGACTGACTCTTCTGTTATTCAAATTGCTTCACCCACTGCCCTCTGAGAGCTCCAGACTCAGGCCATATTTGGCATCTTTATCCCCAAATGTCCCTTGTCATCAAGATAAGTCTATTTCTCTTTGTAAAGTGACAGCAGAGATCTGGGAGGATGAAGAATCTTTCCCTACTGAGCTTCAAATAACTCACTTCTAAAGCACTCCCATAATTCTCACCGTGGCCATGAGGTTGTGAAGTCTCATTATTTCTGACCTTGGTCTTTCTCAGCTCCCATGACCCATGAGGAAAAAGGTTAGCAGCTGACATTCTTCCATTCAACCCATGTTTACTGGGTACTTGCAGGTGCCAGGTATGATGCTGGGCTGAAGATACTTATCAAGGATTTATTCACTCAATAAATAGCAAGCCAAATATAATATATTCATTCTCATAGTCATACTCTCTTTTATTTTGGAAAGTTGTCTGGAAAGTGACCGCAGATTTATGAAACTTTATATTATATTGGACATCTTTACCATCCCAACTTTTAAAGTCTCTGGACCCAATTGTATGGAAACCAGACCAAATTTATAATGTAGCTCCAGTCTTGATCTGTAAGAATATCTTTTGCTAAATTTCAGTACGGGATAATTTCTATGATTAGTGAGGATCTGTCTTCAGTTTATTGTATTTAGCTTAGGTTATAAAAGCAGAAAATAGTCACTTGATGTGTGAATGCACTTATATTTCATGATTAACAGATACTGTTTGCAATTGACCTCGAAAATTACTCTCTTAATATATCCAGGGGAGTTTATTTTGCAAGTATGTTCAGTGACTCCTGTTGGATTTGATCTGAATACACACAAACCCAAAGCTGCATACTTTTATATCCACATTTTACACTTGTCAGAGCCCTGAATCAGTAGTAAGTACCGTACAGTAACCGAGGGAAGTTCACTAGATTAGGTTGGCTACAGAGGGCTCAACTATTCAGTCTGGTAGGTTGAGAAAGTTGAGGAAAGAACTTGATTTTGACTTGAGATGTTGCAATCTAATGCATCAGATGTAAAGTGTCAGATGATTGAAGCTGAGGGTATCTGAGATTTGGCCAAGCCAGGGGATTGGGAGATCCTGAGATTATAACTGGAAAGCAGCAAGTAGGGCCCAGCCTCCAGGGAAGGGGTTGACAGGACCAAGGGGAGGCCTCCAGTCCCCTCACAGGCCAGAGTCTTTAGTTCCAGGGTCCTTTCCCGGTGGGGACTGGAGACAGAACCTAAGAGTCTGACAGCAGCCTGTATAAACACTGTCCCCTGGGTAGTGGACTAGGGGTCCTGAAAGTGCCCAACTTTGCTCTTAGCCATTCACTTGAGCATGTGGTGTGTAATCCACAGACTATATCTAGATGCCTTGTTACATACAGTAAGAGAGAATCACTTCTATCAGGTCAGGCTCACGGGAGCCCAGGGGTAAGTCAGGCAGGCATGGCAGAGGGCATGCAGCTATTGGGCAGGATGGAGCTGGCATAGGTCCCCGATGGTGTAGAGATGAAATAAAGGAGGCTCAGAAAAGTTGTGAAAATTCTGAGTTTATGTAACAAATGGTTCAGATACTATTCTGAGTTTACAAACTTAACCTGTTATGCAACTTTGCCTCATTGTTGCGCATGTATGTGCATGTATTATGTATATATATCTACCCTGGCACACAGTATGCACTCCTTAAATGATGGTATAGCGAGTGAATACCTGATTTCAACTTGAAAGATAGCCATTCATTCAATAAATATTTGTTGAGTGCCAACTACGTGACTTTGGTCTGGAGCGGAAAACAAAGCAGAAAAGGTATCTACTTTTATGAAACTCATATTCATGTGAGGGGAGAAAGTCATACTCAAGATTCAAACAGTTAAACACGATAATTTCAAATAATATGAATGCCCTGGACATAATAAAATTGGATACTGTGGTAAGAATTTTACCTGCATATCAATAAGGGCAATTATGACTAAATTCAGATTAATAAAACATGAAGGGGTCTATTTCTCGTTTCTAGCTCTAATGATAGGTCTATCATTTATTTTCCTTTTCCTAATCATATTTTCAGGTTTGTCTGCTATATCACATTTTCTATTGTCCCTAAAAAAATTCCATGTTGTCTAAAATGTATCAATGATGTTTCCTTTATATATCTGAAAATTTTATGATAGATGAAATATACAGATGTGGAAGAATAGCAGTATGATATCTAGGGTCCAGGCAGAACTTTCCACTTCAGAGCATCAGGCTATTCAATACCAAGATAGAGCTTTTCGTAGGTGGTCCCCAATAAAAAGTCCTTTTCCTTCATCAAGAGACAAGGAAGCACGATGTATTCTTTTTTCCAGACATATCCATAGCTCTTGGCCTTGCATTATATACAGACTAGGCTTCAAAATTATATCAGGACATTACATTCACAGATTTCTTTATAAATCCCTTTTGCACAATGCCTAAGCCCAATATGACCAGGGACCACTAGAAGGTTATTATATGTGAAGTTGAAGAGTCTATTGCAAGCAGAAATTTGATTAATAAAAAGGAGAGCCTTTTTTTTTTTTTTTGCAATACTCTTATTTCTTTTCTTCTATTGAATGTAAGAGCACACTCAACCTTTAATTCTAGTATGGACACTCACATTGATAAATCATGAGTCTCACTATATCTCAAGTTTTCTTGTTTGTACATAAAGCAATGTCTAATTACTTTGTAATTCAAAAATAATTACATGTTCATATATACTCATATAACACTAAGCTTGGCACACAGTGTACATTCAACAAATATTTTCTTCCTCTATAAGGAGCTTTGGGTTTAATTTCACACAAGTCACAAACTGAAACCATAAAGATGAAAATAAAGAATATAAAATTTGAAAATGTGTAATTTACTGAAAGCACAAGAACCATTAATTGTCAGTGATGGTTCTCATTAAACTCGCAGCATATGTTGCTATTATAAGGATGTTTGTCATGAGCTCCTGAGAGGTCTATTAACAATAAAGGCCTATTATTCCAGATGTTTCACATCCATGTAATACACCGGCAATAATTAATTTGATACGGACTAAATTCATAAATCTAGAAAACTAGAAAGACATGTTACTCACCACAGAAGGCATCTTATATTCTATTTATAATCAGACTGCAATGTTTAAAAATGCCATTAATTACAAGGAAATCCGCTATCACTTTTCTTTATCACTAGAATGGACTTTGCATTTTAAAGTGATCCATTACCATTATAAAGGCGCCATCTGAACAAACAAAGAGAGGAAGAAAGTTGCCACCACATCTGCTGCTGTGGCCAAGGCCACTCCTCTGGCTGGTGTGACTGTTACTGTCTGCTGCTGCCCAACCCGGCTGCGACCCCCACAGCTGGCATTGGCTAAGCCCCCACTCTGTGCCAGGAACTCTGCTGGGGCTTTGCATATGTCTTGACTTAGCTATATAAAATCTCTTTTAGTTAAAATGTTTCCTAATTCTACAAAGTTTCCCCTTCCTAGAAGATAAAAGCTCAAGGAAGTGAAGGAATTGGCCCAAGGTCAAAGCTCCTCAAAAGCCAAGATTTGAACTCAGATCGCTAACCCCCCAAACCAGATCTCTTCCCAACTGACCAAGTTGCCTCTCTGTGGCAATAAGAAAAGCTTTCATTTTTGTATGCCTGACCCAACCTGTCAGAGAGTTCTGAGCTAAAGAAAGATAGAAAGCAGACTCTTTAACATAAGGGCTGAAAGTCAGATACCGCGAGTGCCACTCAATGTCGCAATTCCCTTCACAGAAGACTTGACAAATCGCTAAATGGTCACCCAGAATTCACTAAACATTGCACCTCTTGAAAGCAGAGATCTGTCTTCTAGCACCTGTCATGTACTGTGGTCTGTAGAGTCAATGTTTATTGAATGACCGTTTATCACATGGCTGGCGAGCATGCGAGTTTGAGCTTACAGAAGAATAGTAATAGAGTTCACATTTATGGCATTGAAGCCCGACCACGAGTAAAGGCAGCAGACAGAAGAAGTCATATGTTGCTTTCCAACCTGAGACCAGTACTGCTAGAACAGCATTTGTATTACATAAATAACAGCTATGTTGATAGTTAATATTTAATGAGAACTAGCTATGTATTCATCACCATATTAAGAAATTGAATTCCTGTAACAACTCTATGAGAGAAATACTCTTATTAGTATCCCTAGTATGGAGAATTTAAATAAGAAATTTCATACAGCTAGTAATATATGGAAGCCAGAATTCTACAGTTCAGCCTGGCCCCAAAGCCTGCTAGCCAGTGCTGTACTACCGGACATTTGAGAATTCAAGCCAAACTAACGGGATATCATGGAACTGGGAGCTGTCATATCTACTTATGTACTAAGTCACTTCAGTCATGTCCGACTTTGCGAGCCCATGAACAGTAGTCCAGCAGGCTCCTCTGTCCATGGGATTTTCCAGGCAAGAATACTGGAGTGGGTGCAATTTCTCCCTACAGTTTGTCTATTCAATGTTCTTTTTCCATGGAAACATTACCTAGCAAGCTAGACTGCTTGCCTTAGACTGTAAGAACGAAGAAAAGACTGAAGGAAAAAGACACCATCCAACAACCTTTCGAGGCTGGATACCACAGTGCTAAGACATCTGACCCCTTTCAGAACAATGCTCAACTTTCATCCTCACTTGAACTGTGGTTGATGACCACGTGGTGCTTGTAATTTGGCTTTTAAGTCAAAGAGAGCTGAGCTCAAGTTCAGTTCTGATGCCATTTATTTATTTAGTGCATATGTCCACTCATGTTTTACATTTTTTTTCTTATTGAAGTATAGTTGATGCACAATATTATATGTTACAGGTGTACAATATAGTGATTCACAATTTTTAAAGATTATACTCCATTTATAGTTATTATAAACTATTGGCTACTTCCCTGTGGTATACAGTATATCCTTGAAGCTTATTTTTATTTCCTTATAGTTTATTTTATACAGGATAATTTTTTACCTATTAATCTCCTGCCCTTACAGTGTCCTCTCCCCACTAGTAACCACTAATTTGTTCTCTATAAATGTGAGTCTGTTTCTTTTTCATTACATTTACTAGTTCATTTTATTTCTTTAGATTCCACATATAAGTGATACCATACCATATTTGTCTTTCTTTGTTTGACTTATTTCACTTCAGCATAATACCCTGCAAGTCTACCCATGTTGCTGAAAATTCAAAATTTCAATATTTTGTATGGCTGAGTAACATTCCACAGCTTTTTTATTCATTCATTTGTTAATGGACATTTAGGTTGCTTCCATGTCTTCAGTTCAGTTCAGTTTCTCAGTCGTGTCCAACTCTTCACGACCCCATGAATTGCAGCACGCCAGGCCTCCCTGCCCATCACCAACTCCCAGAGTTCACTCAGACTCACATTCATCAAGTGCGTGATGCCATCCAGCCATCTCATCCTCTGTCGTCCCCTTCTCCTCCTGCCCCCAATCCCTCCCAGCATCAGGGTCTTTTCCAATCAGTCAACTCTTTGCATGAGGTGGCCAAAGTACTGGAGTTTCAGCTTTAGCATCATTCCTTCCAAAGAAATCCCAGGGCTGATCTCCTTCAGAATGGACTGGTTGGATCTCCTTGCAGTCCAAGGGACTCTCAAGAGTCTTCTCTAACACCACAGTTCAAAAGCATCAATTCTTCAGTGCTCAGCTTTCTTCACAGTCCAACTCTCACATCCATACACGACCACTGGAAAAACCGTAGCCTTGACTAGACGGACCTTAGTCAGCAAAGTAATGTCTCTGCTTTTGAATATGCTATCTAGGTTGGTCATAACTTTTCTTCCAAGGCTAATGTAAATAGTGCTGCTATGAATGTAGGGGTGCATGTATCTCTTCAAATGAGTGTTTTTATTCCTCTGGACACATACCCAGGAGTGGAATTGCTATGTGACCTGGGTCAGCCCAAGACCTTGAAATCCTCCATGAGTAAAAGTATGCAATTATAATGACTATTCACATCAGAGGACACTGGAAAATATTAAACAAGATAATGCAAGCAAATTGTTAGTATAGTTCTCAGAATATGCTTAAATGTATATATAAGTATTACCTGCCATTACTAGTCTTCCTTTTACAGATGAGAAATGAGAGGGTTTGAAACATCAGTCAGGTGCTCAGTGAAGTTTGTGGAATGAAGGGACATGTGAATGAGTGAATAAATAATTGGAGAGAAATCCACAGATATTAATGAAGCAAGTTCTCCTTAGTCTTATTTCCTAGGGGTGACAGCAAAGAAAAGGAATTTCTTTTATTAGCTTCAGAGACATGGTCATTTTACAAATGTTACAAAGTCCCTCAGCTGCTGTGTCCAGCGCCAGCCCTAATCATTGGTATGCCCTGGATGGATTTGCCCTCTACTGAACTACCATCCATGGCTAGAGTGTCATAGTGGCAGGCGTCTATTCCTCCCAATATCCTGTGATATAAAAGAAAGTGAAATGAAGACAAATAATCAAGGGGTCCATCTTTTGTCTCTGCTTTCATGGTGATAATATTTTGCTGGGAGTTGTCCACAGCCATTATGATATTTTGCTCATATGCCTTTACACGTTGTCAAGGCTTGTCATGTATATTCTCTGACAACGTGATTGTCACAGTCACCTTGTGTGTTAAGTTGCTAGGGTGTCAGACTCTCTCTTCCTCGATATGGAAACTGAGGCTTAAAGCTTCTATGTGAACTGACTCAAATTACATACCACGGCTTCCCAGACTCTGCTGCCTTCACAATGAAATCTTAATTCCTTTCCATGACTACCAATGTGAACTTGCTCCTTGTCTAACCTCTCTGCAGGAAACTCTCTCCCCTGTTCATCATGTTCCCATCATATAGCTTTCCTTTGAGAGAAACCAGGTTCTCAGATTGTTTCTGCTTCAGGGTCCACATATGGTCCAAGGACAAAGAGGCAGCAGAGCCACAGTCCTGGGGCAGAACACACCCTGGCTATTCAGGAGAGAGTGAGGCACAGACTGCATGCAGAAATTAAGAGTTCTTCTCTGGAATTCTATTGAGGCTTCTTCAGATCCCAAATGTGGGTCATTGAGGAACAGACAAGCAGACCATTTAGGAGTAACTATGGGGCAATCAAGTTTGATGGTAATTTTCTTTGAAAATCTTGGCAAAAAGACCTAGAGAAGAAAACTAACAGTATTCAGTACTTGATGGGTCATGTCTTCTTAACTTTACATATGAGTTACATTACAAGAAAACAGATTGGATGGTAGAAAATAACTTGTCCAAAGAGGCACAGCTTCTACATGCCAAGCTGGTCTAAATACAAGTTGATTAAGTTCAACTACACATGCTATTTCCCCTCTAAAAGAATGACTTGATGCTACATTTCTATGATTGCTCAACTAGGCATTGTCAGGACCTTACTAAAGACAAGATTGGTTTAAGAACAGGAAGGGTGTGAAACATGAAGGGGGAGTTAGCTGGCCATATGACTGAGGAATACAACTCAGAGCAGGAGACAGGAGAGCCTCAAGGAAATGGTTTTAGGTAGCAGGATATTTGTGAAATAAAATTATAGAAAAACCAGTGCTTGAGTAAAATTGTGCATTTCCACTTGCTTTAACTTACTGTACATTAACAGAAGACATTAAAAAAAAAAAGCTTTAGCTGTCTTCAATTCTACTATTTCTATCATTGAAGACAAACAGCACAATTTAATTATATCTTAAAGACTTGTCATCCAAAGGTGACTTACAGTGGATTTTCTAGTATTTTATGCTAAGGAAATCTGCTCCTTGATGGAAGTATGTGGATAAAATATTCTGAAAAACTGTGTAAAACAGAAAATGCCTGGGCTTCAGAATCAAAAGTTCTGGACAAGTCTTACCTCCTGCATGTGCTGAACAATCTTAGAATATTTAAGAATCTACTTATTTTGCTCATCTGCAAAATGGCTGAAATTCTAGTGTCTACTTTCAGGGTTACTAGTAAAATAAAAATAAATAATACATGTAATTTTTTTATATCAAATATTAAAGTCCAGCATGTCTAAGCAATGCATACTTATTGGTGGTGTTTTATTTTTTCTAAGTAATTAACTACCTACATTAATTCTATGTTTCATGTTGCTCTGTAAGAATAGGATCACCAGTGCTTATTGACAACAGTCTTCAAAAATTATAGAAAATAATATAGCAATAATTAAAGAAACAATGCTTACAAAAACTGTCACCTGATTGTATTAATATTCTGTAATCAGTTAATCCCTTTTAGTAGAAAATGGTATGGTTCAAGTTGCAAAGCCTTCCATTTTATACATTCATTGTAAAAAATAAAAAATTCTTTTCTTTTAGAACTACCTCAAATTCCGATTATTTTCGCATTTGGAAATGTGAAACCTTTCTTCTTATGCTACCTGATTTTTAAGACTTTATAAAATTGCATTTCTCACTTATGCCCATATCAAATGCTTGATTGAATGAATGATTTTTTTTAGGGGAGGCGGCAACCTCTTGAGTTTAAGAGAAGCTAATCAAACTGAACACTCTTTCCCCAGTCTATCATTTTGGCTCCAAAACTGAATTTTGATGATGCCCAGTAACAACAAGGGCTTATGTTATAGAGAAAACGTGTCTTTTCACATAGGCTTATGGATATGATAACTTATACTAGATGAAAAAAGAAATAATTTTGCATGTGTGATGCATTTATTCTGAAACAAATAGACCTTTAGACTCACGATAAGAGAGAAGAGGCAAAGTTACTGATCTAGAAGACTGGCAGTGTTTAACCAGAGAGCTTAATCTTGCATCAGGCCCTGGTGGTAGCTTTAGAATGCATGCCGAGGCCCCCTGAATCACAGCCAGTCCTTCGATATTTCCACATGACTATGCACATCTAGAGTGAATGTGCTACTTAAGTGTATATTATAAGCACACGCACACACACACACACACACACATCCCATTTTATGATTCTGGGGATAAGTCCATGGAAGATGCGGCCTAGCACTAAAATCCTTATTGGCTCTAGATATTAATTAGTCCATTTCATATAATATCATATTTTCTCTTAATCTTATAGTGTTAAATACTGAAGGAAAAAAAAGACAGTAACTGCATGAAGCTAATGTTTGCTCTTTGCCATGGTTTCCAGGGCCATCATGGATTCAACAGTCACCTGGATATAAGATTCTTATAGCAAAGAATTATGAGCAATTTTATATTCATCCCACTTTTAGGAAATACTTATGGAGGAGAAAGGTGCAACCCAAAGTTTGTTGAAAAGGAGGTGAGGAAGAATGTTCAGTAAGAACTTAGAAAATTTACAAATATAGATGGAGTGGTTTCCATTCAATGACCTCGATATCCTCCTGTTCTCATTTTGTTGTTGTTGTTCACATTCTGGGGTCATTTGACTGCTACATTTGCACAGGATCTAGAACAATCCTATAAAATAGGCTATATTTGCAAAGCATTAGTTGGATTGGGATACATCAACATCAGATCCAACTTTTTATTAAATTTTTTTGACCCACATGTTAAGAAACTCAGTTTATAACTGGTTCTTTTTTCTCTTGATAAGAGATCCAGCTCCCCAAATTCCCCAACACTGGTGCTAAATCATTCTTGGGACCAAATTCCAACTGTGATAGTATGCCCTGATTTTGATAATGGCATACCTGAGTCCCTTGGACTGCAAGGAGATCCAACCAGTCGATACTAAAGGAAATCAGTCCTGAGTGTTCATTGGAAGGACTGATTTTGAAGCTGAAACTCCAATACTTTGGCCACCTGATGCGAAGAGCTGACTCATTGGAAAAGACCCTGATGCTGGGAAAGATTGAAGGCAGGAGGAGAAGGGGACGACAGATGATGAGATGGTTGGATGGCATCACTGACTCAATGGAGATGAGTATGGGTAAACTCTGGGAGTTGGTGAAGGACAGGAAAGCCTGGTGTGCTGCAGTCCATGGGATCGCAAAGAGTCAGACACGACTGAGTGACTGAACTGAACTGACTACCCATTCTTCATCATTCACAGAAATATAGATCAATGGAACAAAATAGAAAGCCCAGAGATAAATCCAATGCTGGGAGAAATATCAGTAACCTCAGATATGCAGATGACACCACCCTTATGGCAGAAAGTGAAGAGGAGCTAAAAAGCCTCCTGATGAAAGTGAAAGAGGAGAGTGAAGAAGTTGGCTTAAAGCTCAACATTCAGAAAACAAAGATCATTGCATCCAGTCCCATCACTTTATGGGAAATAGATGCAGAAACAGTGGAAACAGTGTCAGACTTTATTTTTTCAGGCTCCAAAATCACTGCAGGTGGTGACTGAAGCCATAAAATTAAAAGACACTTACTCCTTGGAAGAAAAGTTATGACCAACCTAGATAGCATATTCAAAAGCAGAGACATTACTTTGCCGACTAAGGTCCGTCTAGTCAAGGCTATGGTTTTTCCTGTGGTTATTTATGGATGTGAGAGTTGGACTGTGAAGAAGGCTGAGTGCCGAAGAATTGATGCTTTTGAACTATGGTGTTGGAGACTCTTGAGAGTCTCTTGGACTGCAAGTAGATCCAACCAGTCCATCCTGACGATCAGCCCTGGGATTTCTTTGGAAGGAATGATGCTAAAGCTGAAACCCCAGTACTTTGCCCACCTCATGCAAAGAGTTAACTCATTGGAAAAGATGCTGATGCTGGGAGGGATTGGGGGCAGGAGGAGAAGGGGACGACAGAGGATGAGATGGCTGGATGGCATAACGGACTCGATGGATGTGAGTCTGAGTGAACTCCAGAAGTTGGTGATGGACAGGGAGGCCTGGCGTGCTGCGATTCATGGGGTGGCAAAGAGTCAGACACGACTGAGCAACTGAACTGAACTGAACTGATGGACACCTTATCTTTGACAAAGGAGGCACGAATATACAATGGAGAAAAGACAATCTCTTTAACAAGTGGTGCTGGGAAAACTGGTCAACCACTTGTAAAAGAATGAATCTAGAACACTTTCTAACACCATACACAAAAATAAACTCAAAATGGATTAAACATCATTTACCTAATAATCACTTAGTGAATATCTACTGCAATGCCAGAATAATTATTAAGCATTTAAATACAAAGATACATGGAAATAGCCATGGTGTTATTCTCCCACTTGGGAGAAATTTGTGTTGACAATACAGGCTTAGAGTGTATTCTTTAGGACTATAAAGAAGGAAGCACTTAGGCTGGCTCAGAAAGTCAGGAATGACTTCTCAGGAAGAGAAACTTGTGTTGTGCTTTGAAAGGGGGAGTCATAGTTTGATGTGTCTTAAAGAGAGAATAAAGTAAAAGCAGAAGCTGTTTCTGACACTGGGATGGGATGACAGCATGGTCATAGCAAGAGAACCCTCTAAGGAGATAGGTCAGGGCCAGATTGATGCAATACTGTAAAGCAATTATCCTTCAATTAAAAACATATATATATATATATTATATATATAATATATATATATATATATATTTAAGACATGCCCAAGTTTAAAGAGAAGGTGTGCAGAACCAAGATTTAAAACACTGGCAGACTTTTCTCATGACCTTTCTTTACACTGAGAAGTTGAGTTTACTTGTTAGGCTTATCCCATTGAGATTCCTGCAAAGTTCTAGGTGAGGCACCACATGGCTGTATGAGTGTCTTTACAGGAGACGTGTGGGGCAAGCAGAGGCTGGGAGTAATG
The DNA here is from genome assembly GCF_042477335.2 of Ovis canadensis. Lineage (NCBI taxonomy): Eukaryota > Metazoa > Chordata > Mammalia > Artiodactyla > Bovidae > Ovis > Ovis canadensis. The sequence goes on along the minus strand of NC_091265.1, from coordinate 31,067,161 downwards.
CTCAAGTCATTAAAAACACAGAACTCTCCAGGGCTAAGGCAGGCTGACTCATCTCCAACATCTTCAGGATAGATTATTTCAAGTAGTGTTGACAGCCTCAGCCATCTGTGAAGAAGTTGGTCATGCCTAACTTCTCTGACCTTTTAAAGTGCCAGGTACTCCTTTGACCATATCTGTCAAACTCTGGGAGCATCTTGACCAAGGGTGAGAAAATGTCTCTTCTCAATGAATCTAATAGCATCCGTGTAACAATAGTCTCCTCGATTCAAATACAGTACCCCAGTTTCAAAGGATTTTTTACATAATGGTACAGGCACTGAAAAAGTGGTGTTCAGGTGGTTGGGTGGAGTTTTGAAGAAAGAATCAATGGAGAATAAGGGAGACCTGGTTAAAAGAACATATTGTAGGAGAACATTACAATGAGGTGCCACTTCACACCAGTCAGAATGGCTGTGATCCAAAAGTCTACAAGCAATAAATGCTGGAGAGGGTGTGCAGAAAAGGGAACCCTCTTACACTGTTGGTGGGAATGCAAACTAATATAGCCACTATGGAGAACAGTGTGGAGATTCTTTAAAAAACTGGAAATAGAACTGCCTTATGACCCAGCAATCCCACTGCTGGGCATACACACCAAGGAAACCAGAATAGAAAGAGACACATGTACCCCAGTGTTCATCACAGCACTGTTTATAATAGCCAGGACATGGAACCACCCTAGATGTCCATCAGCAGATGAATGGATAAGAAAGCTGTGGTACATATACACAATAGAGTATTACTCAGCCATTAAAAAGAATACATTTGAATCAGTTCTGTTGAGATGGATGAAACTGGAGCCGATTATACAGAGTGAAGTAAGCCAGAAAGAAAAACACCAATACAGTATACTAACACATATATATGGAATTTAGAAAGATGGTAATGATGACCCTGTATGCGAGACAGCAAAAGAGACACAGTTGTGTAGAGCGGACTTTTGGACTCTGAGGGAGAGGGTGGGATGATTTGGGAGAATGGCATTGAAACGTATACTATCATGTAAGAAACGAATCGCCAGTCTATGTTCGATGCAGGATACAGGATGCTTGGGGCTGGTGCACAGGGATGATCCAGAGAGATGATATGGGGTGTGAGGTGGGAGGGGGGTTCATGTTTGGGAACTCATGTACACCCATGGTGGATTCATGTCAATGTATGGCAAAACCAATATAGTATTGTAAAGTAAAATAAAGTAAAAATAAATAAAGTAAGGAATTAAATCCATATTAAGGTGGATGTCTTATAGTGTAAATTTATGTCTTGTAAACATATATATGCTTAAATGTTTTTCCTCCATAATGAGTATCTGTTTGTGTCTGAAATATGTTACATATCTTGTCATTCATTCTCTAATTTATTCATACATACATACATGAAATATTAATGGAGTATCTCGATGTTACAATGAATGTGAGAACAAGGCACATCTCTCAAATTTAATTATGGTCCAATCCATAATTTCAACAAGAACTGTTAGTAACTAAGGTAGTGTGGGATAGCATAGGCAGACAGACAACTAAAGTTTCACAATGTAGGCAGGTTTGGGTCAGGATTCAGAGAATGCTGCCCAGAGGAAATGGTCTCTTTCCTGAAACATGAATAAAGATTATGAATTGTATAGTTAAATAAATATTTCGGGCAAGGAAATCAATACGTACAAAAGTCTAGTGATGTGAGAGCCCAGAGTCTTCAGTGAACTGAAAATAGTTCACTATTACTAGAGCAATAACTGGAAGGGGATAGGAGTTGGATGAGAGGGAGAGAAAGGCAAGGGAGGATGAAAAATATGGAGGTAGGAAGGGGCCAGATTGGGAGAGGACCCATGCATCATGTTAGAGAGCATGGACTTTATCCTGAGAGTGCTTAGAAGCAACTGAAGGATTTAAGCTACTTGAGCAATGTGATCACATTTGAGCTTTAGAGAGCCTCCCTGACTGTGGAGGACAGGTGACAAACGAGACTTAGAGACAAGATTCTGTGGTCCAAGTGAGAGAATTGTGGACAGAATCCATCAGAGGAAAAGCTAGGACTGAATGATGTGGTCTTAGAAGGGATAAAACAAGGACGGTTCTAGGGACAATGGCTTGGTCAGCCCTTGTCTTAAGAAGATTGGCTGGGTCCCACTCATTCTTGGGTGGTTTCCATGTTCTAGTCTGTAGGGATCAGAAGTGTTCAAAGCATTCTTAAAGTATACCTACATACTAATTTTAGATTTTTTCTTAATAAGTCAAGATGAGAGATGGTGAAAAATGTCAATTTCATAATTAGTTATGTTATTGGCTCTTAAAAATTCCAAGAGAAAATGTACTTCAGGTTTTATTTAGGAATTAATTATATTGGCTAAGGAGATTTATTTAATCTAAGTGAACAAAATTTATTTTTGTAAAACATCATTATCCTGGATGAATAGGTAAGATAAATACCTCTCTTATAGGGAGATAAGACTTAAAAGAATATATTCTTCTTGAGATGTGTTTCCTTTTCTAGAAGATCAACATGTTTAGGATATTGAGGAGGGATATGAAACAGAAATGGTACAGCAGAGACCAGAATAACATCGTAAAGTGATTATCCTCCAATAAATGTTTTTAAAAAAGAAATGGAGTTTTCATAATTTTACTAAGTTGTTTTAATTTATTTTGTTTTCCTTTTTTCTTTTTAGCATAGAAACAGTCAATGCAAATATTACATGTACCCTAGGTAAAACTGAGGGATAATTTTTAAAGGATTAAATAAACATTTCCAAGATGTGAATTCAGTCCTAACCCTCATCACCCGTGTTTTTATGCAGCATCACTTTCACTGTCAGATGCTCTTTCTTTTTTGAAACATGAATACTACATATTGTAGCGTGCATTGGATGAAACAAAATATTATAAAGACACAAGTATAATCATATTTTATAATATTCTTATTATCTGTTGTGAATAGAGGTCAGAATCAATACACTTGAGAGGCAAAGAGAATCAATACACTTGAAAAGCAAAGAGAATAAGCCAAAATTTGTGTGTGAACACAGGGGCATTTAGTGAAGACGCACAGTATTTCTTTTCTTTTCCTGCTGAGGAAGACTGCATTCTGCCTACAAGGTCCTGAGTACATCAAGATCATTAGCTTGGGAAGAGAAGCAGTAAGAAATGTTAGAAAGCATCTGTTTTCGTGCAGAATATTTCACTGCTGAAAAAAAAAAAAAAGGTACAAGCTATCTTAAGAAAAGCTTTTTTGAATGTTTTTAAAGTCTCCTAAATTTCCTGCATATAAATGTTGAATATCTCCAAAATGTCAATCAATGTTGTTTTTCAGTTAAATTAGAAAAAAATGATAATGAACTTGCATTTAGTCGGCGCTTTACTCAGAGTGAGAGCAATTAGACTTGGAAAAGACCTATTAGGATATCTAATTTCATCTCTCTGCCCCAAGAGGACTGCTTCTCCTGAGAGTTCCTTATTGCTGTGTCCTGACTAGCTTTAAAAGTGTTCATAAAAAAATTAATACTATATTCTTGGAGAGCTATTTAATTACAAGCTTAAGGAACACCTGTACAGGAATTAGGAAGAATGGTTTTGATTCCTGATTTTGTCATTTATTATTTTGTGAGTTTGAGCTAGGAACCTCAGGTATCTAAGCCTCAATTTGAAAAAATGGTGTCAAACTTATATCACAGGACTGTGCTGAGAATGAAGAGAGAAAACACACGCCGTCTTATAGAGAAACAGTTTGGACTATTACAGTCATTGATAACGACCCTTTTGTGCTTCTCACATACTTCCTCCCTCTAACGCTTTTCCCAAGGAAAGTACACTTTCTGAATTTCTGGGAGAGGATATTGTTGCTTTGCTTCTTTACAAGCCTCCAAGTGTGTTAGCTTCCAAGGTACCATAGTAAGATTTCACAAACTGGGAAGCTGAAAACAGCAGAAATGGATTCTCTCACTATTCCAGAAGCTGGAAGCCTGCAGTGAAGATACTCAGGGACATATCCCCTCTGGAAACTCTACGCAAGAATCATCCCTTGCGTTTTCCTACTCTCTGGGGTCTCCCAGCAATTTTTTTGCTTTCTCTGTCTTGTAGCTGATTCACTCCTCTCTCTCTCTCCATCTTCACATGGCCTTTATCTTCCTGTGTGTTTCTATACGTCATCTTCCCTTCTTATAAGGACAACAGACATTCGAGTTAGGGCTCATCTAAATCCAAAATGACCTAACTAATTACATCTGCAAACATCCTGTTTCCAAAAGAAGCTCTATTATGAGGTTCCGGACTTCCCTGGTGGCTCAGACGGTAAAGTGTCTGTCTACAATGTGGGAGACTCAGGTTCGATCCCTGGGTCGGGAAGATCCCCTGGGGAAGGAAATGGCAATCCACTCCAGTACTAGTGCCTGGAAAATCCCATGGACAGAGGAGCCTGGTAGGCTACAGTCCATGGGGTCACAGAGAGTTGGACACGACTGAGTGACTTCACTTAGTGGATATGCATTGAGGGAGAGGTTAATCAATCCTCTGTCCCACCCATCACGTGTATCCCCAGCCAGCTTCCCAGCGGAGCAGCTCCTTCCACTTAAGGCACACTTCAGATGCCAATAAGCCATTCCCCTGATGGTGCTGACTTGGTTCAATAATCAAACTTTCACTTTTTACTCATCTCTCAGGGTTTTCATTCTTTTCATCAAAGAAAATTATTATCATTCTGCCCCCGTTGTACTTATGCTTGTTGAAGATTCTGCATGCCAGGAGAGAAAATAAAGAAGAGAGATTTTTATTGTGAGATGGAGAACACCTGACCCTATCAGCCATCCACATGTGCTGAGTTCCTCTGTATCAGTCTGTAATCTTTGCAATGAGAGCAGTTAACTCAGTCCTTGTTCTATTCTGTGGTTCTACTAAGTGACTTAAGTGAGTCTTTTAATTTCTCCCATCTTCACCCCTTCCTTTTTGTATATAAATGGGTGAAAATAGCATTTTTCTAGCCTATTATTCAGGGTTGTTGAGAGGGCAATATGACATAATCAGTGAGATAGTAATTTTGAAAGGTTAAGTGATATATTTATTTGAACTATTTTGAAAAGTACATTGTTGTCCCCCTGACTCCCACTTGCAAATGTCTTGAAAATGATAGGCTTTTTCTTCCTTTTTTAACCTTTCTGCAGAACATTTTACTAATGCTTGTAATAAAACTTTATTTTGGAAGCTCAGTTTTGTGAAATAGAGTCGAAATGCTACTTTTCTAAATTCAGTGTTTTAAAAAACTGTTACCATGTATGGATAGGAATATTTTTTCCACAAGTTTTAGAATTAATTTTCTAGTTATTAATCCATTTTCTTCTTTTTTTGAATTTCTTTTTATGCTTCTTAAATTGTCCTTTTACCCTTTTCCAAGATGAATAGGCAAAATCATTATTTATTTACAATGAAAACTGCCCTAAATAAATTGCTTTCTGTTGAGTTTCTTACAAAACATATGTCAGAGATAAATTTTGTGTACAGGAAAATGTAAGAAATAACTATTGTGTATAAAACTCTTGCTATGTAATGACGGATATAAAATACTCCGCCCATCCTGTTCCTGCCATCCTTTCAATCTTAAAGAAAAGCTACAATAGCATTCCAATCCATTCATTGGTGGGGGCCACAAGGTCATAAGCCAATACAAACAGAAGCATGGAAAGGCAATGTAAAAACTAGGAAAAAAAAAAAGCTGTTTTTCTCATTGTTTGTTAGCATGAAATATTGTGGTAGGCTTAATACTTTTGAACATTTAATTCATGTGGCTGAATATATTCATGAGCATGTGATTTTGTTATTCTCAAATGAGTCACTCAAGGTGACATGGTAATTTATTTTAGACAACAGAATGAATCAACCTCACTTTGGCTGTTACTGTTTGATTTGACAACAGTGGGACTTAGCTGTGGACTTGTCCCCTTGTTTGCTTGTTTCTCTTCATTTCCTCTCTGGCAAACTAAACAATTCATTTATTTGAGATAATCCAAGCTGCCTCCCTTCCCATTTTTTTTTTTTTTTTAGCCATTTATTAAATCAGATACAATCCTGGGCCTCTACATGAGACAGAGTTCTTTAAAAAATTTTACAAGGGCTTAGTATTTTTTCAAATTCAGAACACATATGAGTATCTTTTTTTCAGGTATATTTAATGAAGATTACTATCATTTATTGGAAAAAGGAGGTTCCATGTGTTGGTTCTGTAGTTCACTGGCATTTAACTTAATCTCTCACAACTAGTTTTCCAATCTGTAAATGGGGAATGATACCAACTTCATATAGATCTAAGGAGGATTAAAGAGGAGAACTTGAATATTACAGAGGCAAGGAGATGTCAATTGAAATGCTTCTTCCAGTTAATAGCTATTTGGCTCCTGGGAAGGCCATTTCCCTTCTCTGAGTATCATTTCTGTCATATTTACAGTGAAAAATAACAGTACCCACTTCAGAGTTGGGACGATTGAGTAAGATGATAAAGAAGACACACTTCAATGTTTTCCAAGACTACCAAATCATTTCAATATTAAGTAAGTAGCAGCATGTAAAAATATTAACTCAGTTTCTTCAACAAGGGCTACTTATCTTTGGAGGTATTTGAGGGGATGGCATTTTATTTCCTAATTCAGTGTTATCTACTATAACAAAAATAAAAAAAATTTAGATGCAACTGCTCTGATGTTGTCTAAATAAAACTATGTTAGAAAAACTACTTAAAATACGTGCTGTAAACAGAGAAATTTCATTTCAAGGAAATGTTAAATTCAAAAGAATGCTCTATTCTATGGCCCAAAGGAAGGAGTTTTGCAGGAGAGGAAGCAACAGCAGAATGGAACCATAAAAAAAAAATAAATAAATAAAATAAGTAAATGAAAGGGATACATAGCTGGTAATATTAACTCAGCTAACACATTTCAGGTTGACTCCCAAGGTTCACTGTCATTATGGTGAAACTACAGATTATGAAACATTTTGCCCGAAACTCATTTTTTGTAGACTCCCTCAAATATCTATGAAGATACTATCTATTGAGGGAAAATCTATATTATGGTTGTGACTTTGTCAGCACACAAACATCACGTACACAGTGAACAGACCTGATACATTAAGTGTCCTGGACCATTCAATTTGTGACCCACATTGAGGTTTGAAAAGTAACGAGGTACAAAATCGTTAATATACCTACTTCTTAGATTAATGAACAGCCTGTAGAAAAACACATGGCTAAAACATTACATAATTTGTACAGCTCTCCTAAAGAGAGGGATAATTATAGTAATCATAAATCATTTTTCGCTCCTAACTGTAAATTGTGAACAAAGAGAATGACAGACACTCCTTTTCTAGTTTTATTTCCAGTAAGAAAATATTTTTTTGACATGGGTAACTATCACCTATGATTGTCAGCTGAGGGAGAATGGGGGAAGAAAAACAATTTTGTTTTAATTCCTAAAAAAAAAGAATCATTTTTCAGGAATTGTCATGAATGTCATGAATGTTCTTTGATAAGCATGAACTTTTCACACTTCTGATCATCCCCAGGTTGCCTTTGAGGACAAGGGAATGAATGAGAAGAAATACCTTTGGACTTTCATATGACCTTTATTCTAAGCCTAAAAGTGAGATGTTGTAGAGACAGTCTTTGACAAAGTCAAGTTTTATTGCTTTTCTTTCCCTACAAAGGAAAACAAAACAACCACCTTGACCAAAAAAAAAGTATATATATATACAACTGTCTTTACTTCATGCTGACTCACCATTCAATTCCCTGTAAATAAAGGGATAATTTAGGAACTTGACTTTGTCCATAAGTACGCTGGGCTGGAAGAAGCACAAGCTGGAATCAAGATTGCCAAGGGAAATATCAGTAACCTCAGATATGCAGATAATACGACCCTTATGGCAGAAAGTGAAGAGGAACTAAAAAGCCTCTTGATGAAAGTGAAAGAGGAGAGCAAAAAAAGTTGGCTTAAAGCTCAACATTCAGAAAACGAAGATCATGGCATCTGGTCCCATCACTTCATGGGAAATAGATGGGGAAACAGTGGAAACAGTGTCAGACTTTATTTTTTCAGGCTCCAAAATCACTGCAGATGGTGATAGCAGCCATGAAATTAAAAGACGCTTACTCCTTGGAAGAAAAGTTATGACCAACCTAGATAGCATATTCAGAGAAGGCAATGGCACCCCACTCCAGTACTCTTGCCTGGAAAATCCCATGGATGGAGGAACTTGGTAGGCTGAAGTCCATGGGGTTGCTAAGAGTTGGACACGACTGAGCAACTTCCCTTTCAATTTTCATTGTCATGCATTGGAGAAGGAAATGGCAACCCACTGCAGTGTTCTTGCCTGGAGAATCCCAGGGACGGTGGAGCCTGGTGGGCTGCCATCTATGGGGCTGCGCAGAGTCAGATGCAACTGAAGTGACTTAGCGGCAACAGATAGCATATTAAAAAGCAGAGATATTACTTTGCCAGCAAAAGTCCGTCTAGTCAAGGCTATGGTTTTTCCTGTGGTCATGTATGGATGTGAGTTGGACTGTGAAGAAAGCTGAGCGCCAAAGAATTGATGCTTTTGAACTGTGGTGTTGGAGAAGACTCTTGAGAGTCCCTTGGACTGCAAGGAGATCCAACCAGTCCATTCTGAAGGAGATCAACCCTGAGATTTCTTTGGAAGGAATGATGTTAAAGCTGAAACTCCAGTACTTTGGCCACCTCATGGGAAGAGCTGACTCATTGGAAAAGACACTGATGCTGGGAGGGATTGGGGGCAGGAGGAGAAGGGGACGACAGAGGATGAGATGACTGGATGGCATCACTGACTTGATGGACATGAGTCTGAGTAAACTCTGGGAGTTGGTGATGGACGGGGAGGCCTTGTGTGCTGCGATTCATGGGGTCGCAGAGAGTCGGACATGATGAACCGAACTGAACTGAACTGATGTTTGTCTAAAGCACAATAACTTGAAAAAAAAAAAAGATGCTTCATATTTGGGAAAACTTGGGTTTTTAAAGACATCGATAAAATTGTATTTTTGACATTTTTTCTAACATTTTCAGGTTGCTCACACTGCTGTTATAACGTGGATAACTCCAGAGAGACCTGGGATTCTTTCTTTCACAGACTTGATGATATGACCAAATGAGAGGTCAAGAGGCATACAGGTCCCTGTATGCATGTATGCATACAGGCATACAGGCACACAGGTCCGCATGGCAGACCTTTCTAAAATAGCAATATTTGAAATGACTGTGTTCCCAGAAGATTCCGACACATGGAGACTTCGGGAAATGGTGTATTTAAGAATCACTCTTAGGAGAAACCAGTAAGGGGATAGAGGAAGCACTAAAAGAAAGGAAAAGAAGCAAAGGCAGGCTTTTAGGCAAAGTTCTATAAGGGGTGAAAATTGTAAGTTTTCAAAACTTTATATATTCTGATGCTGAAACCTCCCCACAAATAGGCTGTGAGTACCTCTGCTTGTCCTCCCCTGAGTGTGACCTAACACCATTCAAACACCCAAATACAATGTCTTCACAGTACTTGTTTGTATCACCCTGACCCCCCAGAAAAGCACCTGCCCACCGATTTTCTTTTTTTTTTTTTCCTGGAGAGCATCTTTTAGCATGATCTGAAATCAACTTTTATCACATTAGATGAACTTTAACTTGAGTCAGAATTTCTTAGTTTATTTTTCATTTTGTTTTATTTTCTTTGTTACTAAATACTTGGTGGGAATTTGTGAGAAAAACGAGATAAGGTGTTATATTAGCTTCCTATTGTTGCTGTATGTAACAAATTGCCATAAATTTAGTGGTGTACAATAATACAAAATTATTATTTCAGAGTTCTGGAGATGTGACCAAAATGGGCTAAAATCAAGGGTTCTGATAAGTTATGTTTCATCTGGAGGCTTAGGGAGAGTCTTGTTTGCTGTTTTTCCTGCTTTTGGAACACAGTTGCTTTCTCTGGCTGTGATTCTCCTCTTCAATTCCAGCAGTGAGGCATCTTCAAATTTCAAACCTCTCTCTCTCACTCTCTCTGAACTCTGCTTACGTCATCATATCTCCTTTCCTGTCTCTGAATCTCCTGTCTCCCTCTTTCTTTCATAAAGACCCTTGTCCCTATAATCTGCCTATTTCAAGACTCTTAATCATATCTGAAAATCACTTCTTTTTATAAGGTGACATGTTAACAGGTTCTGAGGATTAGGATGTGGACACCTTTGTGCTGTTATGCTTAGTTGTTCAGTCATGTCTGACACTTTGTGACACCATGGATTGTAGCCCACCAGGCTCCTCTGTCCCTGGGGATTCTTCAGGCAAGAATACTGGAGTGGGTTGCCATGCCCTCCTCCAGGGATCTTCCCAACCCAGGGATTGAACCCAGATATCCCACATTGCAGGCAGATTCTTGGTTGCCTGAGACACCAGGGGAAGCCCAAGAATACTGGAGTGGCTAGTCTATCTCTTCTCCAGGGGCTCTTCCCAATGCAGGAATCAAACTGGGGTCTCCAAAATTGCAGGTGGATACTTTACCAGATGAGCTACAAAGGAAGCCATGGACATCTTTGGGGGACCATTATTTCATATCCCACAAGTATAAGCAATATTTAAAAGCATATTTCTTTTCTCTACAGTGATAGAAATAGTTTTAGGTAACCTATATGTAATATACCACCACAAAATTGCCACCATCCATTGGATCATAGAAAAAGTAAGGGAATTCCAGAAAAACATCTATTTCTGCTTCATTAACTATGCTAACACTTTTGACTGTGTGGATCACAACAAGCTGTGGAAAATTCTTAAAGAGATGGGAATACCAGACCACCTTACCTGCCTCCTGAGAAACCTGCATGCAGGTCAAGAAACAATAGATCCAAACATGGAACAACAGACTGGTTAAAAATTGGGAAAGGAGAGTGTCAAGGCTGTATATTGTCACCCTGCTTATTTAACTTCTATGCAGAGTCCATGATGCGAAATCCTAGGCTGAATGAATCACATGCTGAAATTAAGATTGCCGGGAGAAATATCAATAACCTCAGATATGCAGATGACACCACCCTTATGGCAGAAAGTGAAGAAGAACTAAAGAACCTCTTGATGAAAGTGAAAAAGGAGAGTGAAAAAGCTGTTTTAAAACTCAACAGTCAAAAAACTAAGATCATGGCATCTGGTCCCATCACTTCATGTCATAAAAATGGGGAAACAATGAAAGACTTTATTTTCTTGGGCTCCAAAGCCACTGTGGATGATGACTTCAACCATGAAATTAAGATACTTGCTCCTTGCAAGAAAAGTGATCACAAACCTAGATAGCATATTAAAAAACAGAGACATCACTTTGCCAACAAAGGTACATATAGTCAAAGCTATGGTTATTGCAGTAGTCATGTATGGATGTGAGAGTTAAAGCATAAAGATGGCTGAGCACTGAATAATTAATACATTTGAACTGTGGTGTTGGAGTAGGTTCTTGAGAGTCCCTTGGAGAGACAGGAGATCAAACCAGTGAATCCTAAAGGAAATCAGCCCTCAATATTAATTGGAAGGATGAATGCTAAAGCTGAAGCTCCAATACTTTGGCTACCTGATGCAAACAGTTAACTATTTGGAAAAGACCCTGATGCTGGGAAAGACTGAGGGCAGGGGGAGAAGTGGGTGACAGAGGATGAGATGGTTGGATGGCATTATAGACTCAATGGACATGAGTTTAACAAACTGCAGAAGATAGTGAAGGACAGGGAGGTCTGGTGTGCCGGAGTCCATGGGGGCACAAAGAGTGGGACACAACTGCGTGACTGAACAACAACAACAACATATGGATTCTATCATTTGAAGCAATTTCATAACGTTTTTTTTTACCTTAAAAGTGAATATTTATAGTTGTTGCAAGTTCTACGAAGGTTTGAAGAATTTTTAGTTAAATCACATTTATATTGTGTTGCATTCTAAATTCACACAAAAAGTGAAAATACTATATAGTCGGATATATATAGCTTATATATATATATAAATGTATATATAAACTATTTTGAAAATAGTTCATTTTCCTTTTTCCTGCATTCTGCTACAGTTCAAAATTCCCTTTCTCCGCCCCCCAAACCTCAGTACACAGATAGCTGAGTTCTAGAAAAGTGATAAAGTAAAGCAATAAATTCCATCACTCCCCCTTTTTACTTGAATGTTTTTGGCTGTTTAAATACCTGGATTTCCTCGGTGTGTATGCCCAGCAGTGGGATTGCTGGGTCATAAGGCAGTTCTATTTGCAATTTTTTAAGGAATCTCCACACTGTTCTCCATAGTGGCTGTACTAGTTTGCATTCCCACCAACAGTGTAGGAGGGTTCCCTTTTCTCCACACCCTCTCCAGCATTTATTGCTTGCAGATTTTTGGATCGCAGCCATTCTGACTGGTGTGAAGTGGTACATCATTGTGGTTTTGATTTGCATTTCTCTGATAATGAGTGATGTTGAGCATCTTTTCATGTGTTTGTTAGCCATCCGAATGTCTTCGTTGGAGAAATGTCTATTTAGTTCTTTGGCCCATTTTTTGATTGGGTCGTTGAAAGAGACACATGTACCCCAATGTCCATCGCAGCACTGTTTATAATAGCCAGGACATGGAAACAACCTAGATGTCCATCAGCAGATGAATGGATAAGAAAGCTGTGGTACATATACACAATGGAGTATTACTCAGCCGTAAAAAAGAATTCATTTGAATCAGTTCTGATGAGATGGATGAAACTGGAGCCGATTATACAGAGTGAAGTAAGCCAGAAAGAAAAACACCAATACAGTATACTAACACATATATATGGAATTTAGGAAGATGGCAATGACGACCTTGTATGCAAGACAGGGAAAGAGACACAGATGTGTATAACGGACTTTTGGACTCAGAGGGAGAGGGAGAGGGTGGGATGATTTGGGAGAATGACACTCTAACATGTGTACTATCATGTAAGAATTGAATCGCCAGTCTGTGTCTGACGCAGGATGCAGCATGCTTGGGGCTGGTGCATGGGGATGACCCAGAGAGATGTTATGGGGAGGGAGGTGGGAGGGGGGTTCATGTTTGGGAACGCATGTAAGAATTAAAGATTTTAAAATTTTTAAAATAAAAAACTAAAATAAATAAATAAATAAATAAATAAAGAGATCACATTTACTCAAGGACAAAAAAAAAAAAAAATACCTGGATTTGACATGATTTTGCATTTAAAGTACATATGATGGAATTCCACTTTTTCCTTTTCCAGGGGATTTTCCCAACCCAGGGATTAAACCTGAGTCTCCCACAGTGTAGGCAGATTCTTTACCAACTAAGCATGAGGGAAAACCACTTCTATTTATAGAATCTGGAATTTACATCCTGCACACTAAGTGTGAGTCTTCACATTGCCACTAATTATCTGCCAAATTTAGGTTATTAAAATATATATTTACACATATATATTGTTTATTAAGAAATGTGTATAAATTGCATACAATAAAATTTATTATTTAAACCATACAATTAAACGATTATTCAGTAATTTCAATTTTTGCAACCATTGGCATAACTTAATTTTAGTACATTTCAATTACTCCAGAAAAAGTCATCCTGCCACTTTTGTTCCCATTCCAGCCTCAGATCAATCTACTTTTGATCTTTATCAATTTGATGGTTTTGGATATTCCATATAAATGGAATTATGCTCTGTGTGGTCTTGTGTGTCTAGTTTCTTTCACTTGACAGATATTTCTGAAGTGAAGTGAATTGAAAGTCACTCGTCATGTCCAACTCTTTGCAATCCCATGGACTATACAGTTCATGGAATCCTCCAGGCCAGGATACTGGAGTGGGTAGACTTTTCCTTCTCCAGGGGATCTTCCCAACCCAGGGATCAAATCCAGGTCTCCCGCATTGCAGGTAGATTCTTTACCAGTTGAGTCACGAGGGAAGGCCATATATTTCTGAGGTTCACCCATGTTTTAGCTTGTATCACCGTTTCCTTTTTTTATGTTGTTGTTCAGTTGCTCAGTTGTGTTTGACACTGCAACCCTATGGACCGCAGCACAGCAGGCCTCTCTGTCCTTCACCATCTCCTGGAGCTTGCTCAAACCAATGTCCTTTAAGTCGATGATGCCATCCAACCATCTCATTCTCTATTGTCCCATTCTCCTCCTGCTATCAATCTTCCCCAGCATCAGAGTCTTTACCAATGAGTCAGTTCTTTGCTTCAGGTGGCCAAGATATTGGAGTTTTAGCATCAGCACTTCCAATGAGTATTCAGGGTTGATTTCCTTTAGGATTGATTGATTTGATCTCTTTGCAGTTCAAGAGACCCTCAGGAGTCTTTTCCAACACCACAGTTCAAAAACATCAATTCTTTGGCATGCAGACTTCTTTATGGACCAACTCATATATCCATACATGACTACTGTAAAAACAATAGCTTTGATTATAGGTACTTTTGTCAACAAAGTAATGCCTCTGCCTTTTAATACACTGTCTAGGTTTGTCATAGTTTTTCTTCCAAGGAACAAGCATTTTAAATTTCCTGAATTCAGTTGCTGATTTTGGAGCCCTGGAAAACAAAGTCTCTCATGTTTCCATTGTTTCCTCATTTTTATGCTGTTAAGTGATGGGACCAGATGCCATGATCTTAGTTTTTTGAATGTTGAGCTTTAAGCCAACATTCTCACTCTCTTCTTTCACTTTCATCAAGAGGCTCTTTAGTTCCTCTTTGCTTTCTGCCTTAAGGGTGGTGTCATCTACATATCTGAGGTATTGATATTTCTCCCAGCAATCTTGATTCCAGCTTGTGATTCATTCAGCCCAACATTTCACATGATGTACTCTGCACAGAAATTAAATCAATAGGGTGACAATATGCAGCCTTGACACACTCCTACTCCTCTTCCAGTTTTGAACCAGTCTGTTGTTCTATGTTCAGTTCTAACTGTTGTTTCTTGACCTGCATGCAGGTTTCTCAGGAGGCAGGTAAGGTGGTCTGGTATTCCTATCTCTTTAAGAATTTTCCACAGCTTGTTGTGATCCACACAGTCAAAGGTGCTAGCATAGTTAATGAAGCAGACATAGATGTTTTTCTGGAATTCCCTTGCTTTTTCTATGATCCAATGGATGGTGGCAATTTTGTGGAGGTATATTAAATATAGGTCACCTAAAACTATTGCTATCACTGTAGAGATAAGAAATATGCTTTTAAATATTACTTATATTTGTGGGAGATGAAATAATGGTCCCCCAAAGTTGTCCACAGGCTTCCTTTGTAGCCCATCTGGTAAAGTATCCACGTGCAATTTTGGAGACCCCAGTCTGATTCTTGTATTGGGAAGATCCCCAGGAGAAATAATAAGCTACCCACTCCAGTTATTCTTGGGATTCCCTGTTGTCAGGTAAGGTGATCTGGTATTCCCATCTCTTTAAGAATTTTCCACAGCTTGTTGTGATCTACACAGTCAAAGACTATAGCATAGTCAATGAAATAGAAGTAATGTTTTTCTGGATTTCTCTTGCTTTCTCTGTGATTCAACAGATGCTGGCATTTCAATCTCTGATTCTTCTGCCTTTTCTAAATCCAGCTTTTACATCTGGCAGTTTAGGTTCACACACTGTTGAAGCCTAACTTGTATGATTTTGGGCTTGATCTTGCTAACATGTGAAATGAGTACAATTGTGCAGTATTTTAAATATTCTTTGGCGTTGCTGTCTTTGGGATTGGAATGAAAACTGACCTTTTCCTGTCCTGTGGCCACAGCTGAGTTTTCCAATTTTGCTGGCATATTGAGTGTAGCACTTTGGCAGAATCATGTTTTAGGATTTGAAATAGCTCAACTGGAATTCCATGACCTCCACTCTATTGTATAATACATTGTGCTTATTTATTTATCAGCTCGTAGGTATTTGGATTACTTTAAATGCTTAATTAATTTAAATGATAGTCCCATGAAAATTCATATACAAGTATTTGTGTGTACATGTTTTCATTTCCCTTGGGTAGTTTTCTAGGAATGGAAATAAAGGTAATATGCTAAATTTATATTTAACTTTTTTATGATACTGACAAAAGATTTGACAGCAGCGATACCATTTTTATTTCCACCAGCAATGTAGGAGGGTGTGACTTTTCTACATCCTTTCTAATACTTACAACTATTTGACTTTTTGATTATAGCAATCTTAGTGGGTACTGAGTGCTCTATTCATATTGTGATTTTTTTTTAAATTTTATGATTATTAAAGATACGAGATAAAGGATTAAGACTGAGTGGTATATAAAGGAAAAGAGTAGAGGAATCACTGGCTATCATAGGTGACATCATCTCTTCTTTTGAGCACCTAGTTTAAGGTAATGTACAATTCCTGTGTCCCATTTGTAATCAGACTGGTAGTCTGTAAAAACAGATAAAGCGATTTTTCTCTCAAGAGGTTTAGTCTAGTAGGGGAGGGGTCAAAGTGTAAAACTGAAGCCATGAACCCATCCAGATTGGCTTACCAATGTCAAAAGAGTAAAAAAGCAATACATTCTGATTAGGAGAATAGAGAGGCTTGGGAAATAAAACTAAATTTTAAAAAATAACATAATTTGTAACTTAATCAGAAAGTAGAAGTATCCCAGAGAAAGATCTGGGACCAGGGTACTGTAGAATTTAGAAAGAAATGAGTGTGAACAGAACCTTGTGGGGCTTGACAAGTTACTTCGTTTAAGTGGAAATTAGAGTGCATGAAAAACTAAATGTTAAAATTAAGATAAACTTTTAACTGAATTGAGAAGTTCCAAAATTGATTCCTGAGTGAGCTATTAGGTTGGTGCAAAAGTAATTGCAGTTTTTGCACTGTTGACATTTGCATTTTATATTGGGATGCATTCTTAAATAAATGTGATTATGTTATACATCATTTAAATGCACATTTTTCACTTTATGCTTTTTTTTTTGCTAATGACTTAATTGCTGTTTATTTTATATTTATTTTAGACTAGAGAAATGATGTTAGATAAAATGCAAATTCAAGTGATTTTCTTATTTGAGTTCAAAATGGGTTGTAAAGCAGCAGAGACAACTCATGACATCAACAACACATTTGGCCCAAGAACTGCTAATGGACAGATAGTATGCTGATGGTTCAAGAAATTTTGCAAAGGAGACAAGGACCTTGAAGATGAGCATAGTGGTCAGCCATTGGAAGTTGACAACAACCAACTAAGAGCAACTATTTAAGCTGATCCTCTTACAAATACACAAGAAGTTGCCGAAGATCTCGACATTGACCATTTTATGGTCGTTCAGCATTTGAAGCAAACTGGACAGCTGACAAAGTTCAGTAAGTGGGTGCCTCATGAACTGACTGCTAATAAAAAAAAATTATCATTTTGAAGTATCATCTTCTTTTATTCTATACAACAACAACAAACCATTTCTCAATTGGATTGTGAAATGACACAAAAAATGGATTTTATACAAGAACTATTGATGACCAGCTCAGTGGTTGGACTGAAAAGAGGCTCCAAAGCACTTCCCAAAGCCAAACTTGCAGCACAAAAAATGGCATGGTCACTGTTTGGTGGTCTGCTGCTGGTCTGATCCACTATAGCTTTCTGAATCCAAATGAAACCATTTAATCTGAGAAGTATGCACAGCAAATTGATGAGATGCAGCAAAACCACAATGCCTGAAACTGGCACTGGTCAACAGAATGGGTCTAATTTTCCGTGACAACGCCTGATCTCAAGTCACACAACCAAAGCTTCAAAACTTGAAGTTTAGGGCTATGAGGTTTTGGCCCATCCATCATATTCACCTGACCTCTTGCCAACTGACTATCACTTCTTCAAGCATCTCGACAACTTTTTGCAAGGAAAACTCTTCCATAAGTAGCAGCAGGCAGAAAATGCTTTTCAATAATTTGCTGAATTCTAAAGCACAGATTTTTATGCTACAAAAATAAACAAACATCTCTCACTGGCAAAATTTGTTAATTGTAATGGCACCTATTTGATTAATAAAGATGTGTTTGGGCCTAGTTGTAGTGATTTAAAATCCAGTCTGAAACTGAAACCATGGGGGCACCAACCTAATACTTCTCCCCACCCTACATTATCATGTATAACAAACCTTCAGTCATCCCTACTCCTTGCTATACTCCAACTGTAGTGGCCCTGTTCTTCCTCTTTCTTTTCTTTAAAGACTCCCACATATTCATTCTTTATGGCTTTTGATCTTGTTATTCCTTTTGATTGTAAAATTTCATTCCCTAATGTCCACATGGCTTACCCTGTTAGTCAGTCAGGTCTCACTTTATTACTGTGGTCATCCTTGGCTACTTGGATTGGATAGCTAAACACTCCATCTACTACCATCATGTTTTGTTTTAATCCTGGCATTCATCACTACCTGGAATTGTCTGGTACATTTATCTATTTGACAGCCTATATCATCTCACTTCCAATCCCTGAAAATGTTTTAGCTTCTTAAATGTGTAAGCCATTAGACCCATCGATTGTTTCACTTCCAATGTCTGGAAGAGTGCCTTAGACATACTGGATGCTCAGAGCATTTTACTGAATGAATTACAAAAGCCTTTGAATGCCATGGAATATGGGATACATGATGCAGGTTCAAATTTATCTTAATCTATGAATTTCCCTGAGAAAGTTACTTAAAAATCTTTGAGTCTCAGTTTCTTGATATGTTTAATGCAGATTCTAATATCTACTTTATAGAGTTGCTATGAGGTTCAGCAATTATGCAGGAAAGTGTCTAACGTAATAAATGATACATAGTAAACTCTTGAGGGCTATATGACATTATTATTATTACTATCATTATTATTTCCTTTAGGTATTATAGTTTATTCAAAGGAGAAATTTATGGTATAACTAAATTTTCAAAAATCAGAGAGTCAGTAGGTAAGAGGATGAATTAAAGAGGACAAGGTGTCATTCAGTAAGGAAATGGTTCTGTAGGTACACTTTAACAATGTAACTGTTGTAATCCTGTAAATACTTCTGATCTATTAGTTTCTCATGGAAATTTCTAAGACTCAGAGAGGCATTCAGTTTGACAATATTTGTAAACTGCTAATGGCCATTGTTATAAACAGGAAACAGTACTCACATCCCCCCAAATCTTAAAATGATGTTTGCCATAATACAGGATTTGCTTAAATGACACAGTGGAATAGATTGTCAAGCACAGAGAAGAAAATTAATATGGTATAATAAATGGTTACTTAAATTGATGTTTTATTAAAGTTTTTAACAGAAATATGTGAATGCCATTCCAAAGAAAATTATGGAAAATCAATGTTTCTACTCATTAAAGAAACTGCAATAATATCAGTAGTGTGTTATTTGTATTTACTGAATGAAGAAGCTTGTAGAACATTATAAAAACTAATAGTATGAACATGACATATCAAGAAGTCTTATTTTCCTCATTTTCTTTGATTCTGTGGCTTAATTGATTTGGAAGTGCCTACTTCTTGCAGAAAAGACTGGGTACACAAATTTCTGTCTTCCAAATAGAAAACAAGAAAACTTCAATTTAAATAAAGCCAATATGTAAAAAAAATATTAATTTATCAGATTTGTATATCTGAGGGACTTCCAAAGACAGCTTTGCAAAATGACTCACCATAGTTCTATTCATTTAGAATTTGATCCTACATCACAGTGTTAAGATCAAGGCCAGTGTTACTCTTCATTTAATATTGGTTGGAATCCAATTTAATAATTGTATTCAGTTTGGGGAGTCGGATTTAAATAAGCTTATCTGTTAATGAAGAGGGTCATTAATAACTTGGACAGTATCCTGAGTGGCAAGAAGCACAGTGATAGTAGTCTTGACAACATGTCATAAGAACTAAACTAAGGAACCATGAATATTTAACATAAGGTAAGAAAAACACTGACATAGTAGAGATAATCAATGAGATTAAGGAAGTTGATGTTGTCATGCAGTCTTTTAGAGAGCATCAGTCTTCACATGTTTGAATATGAAATGAAATTGTCCTATGAAAGAAATTATGTGAAGTACACACAGTTGTAGAGGACAGGATTAGGATGATAAGTAGAAACCATTATACGTATGCACATATAGGTCAAATATGCATGCATGCTGCTGCTGCTGCTGTTGTGTCAGTTGTCTCCGACTCTGTGCGACCCCATAGACGGCAGCCCACCAGGCTCCGCCGTCCCTGGGATTCTCCAGGCAAGAACACTGGAGTGGGTTGCCATTTCTTTCTCCTCAACATATGCATAGACATTGACAAAACTAGGCCCAGGTTTGACAGGGCACTCACATGAGGTCTTGTACTAGAAGCAAGTGGCTGTCATTCCAAGTCTATGATGGCCAGACCGCGAAGCTGTGAGAATGTGGTGGAAGAAGTTATCTACCAATACTGCTATCATCCCTTCTAATACTAAGATTTGTCAATTCATAAAAGCCATGCTGTGTAACTCTACACATAGTGACCTGAGTCTCTGATTCTTACTGTGGATGGAGGCTAAGGGGACATAAATGGCAGTTTTCAGTACATGATCCAAAAAGATCTGGAACCTTATTAGAGTAATCAGTCTGCCCAAGCTAACTTTTATGAAGGATGCGTGAGACACAATCCATTTTTTACTTAATTGCTTTCACTTTCTAATCATGTCCTGCAAGATCTGAAAAGCAAAAAAAATAAAAAATAATAAAAAAATAAATAAATAAATAAATAATAACATAAAGTAAGCCATATCAAGTCTTTCTGGAACATGAAAGCACACAAGTGAGCAGAGGAGTGGTTGCTTAGATGGCTGGATGGTGGAATTAGAACAATCAGTTGAGGAGGAAACAAACCAGGCTGGCACACCAAGCATTTCAAATAGTATTCCAAAAATGAAGGAAATATAATAGGGATTTACCTTAGAAACAGATCTTTTAGGTTAGGCACTTCTTTAGCAATAACCTCCAATTTTTTTTAAAAAATGAACTAAAGTTAATGTACAATATTGTGTTAGTTTCAGGTGTACAGCAAGGTGATTAAGATATATGTGTATATATATATATATATATAACAATGTCATATGTGTAACATTGAAACTCTCAGAAATCATCTATGTACTAACTGTCAGGTAAGAAACATGAAGATGCTCAGAAATTAAATGACTTGTCCAAGGTAAACCAAGTGACAACTGACTTGTTCTCTCTGAATCAAAAGACGGGCATATTTACACGAACTACAATTTCCAAAAATGCATTGATGGTTTATTTATAGATAATTCAAATATATAGTTCAGTTCAGTCACTTGGTCTTGTCTGACTCTTTGCGACCCCATGAATTGCAGCATGCCAGGCCTCCCTGTCCTCACCATCTCCCGGAGTTCACTCAGACTCACGTCCATCGAGTCCATGATGCCATCCAGCCATCTCATCCTCTGTCATCCCCTTCTCCTCCTTCCCCCAATCCCTCCCAGTATCAGAGTCTTTTCCAATGAGTCAACTCTTCGCATGAGGTGGCCAAAGTACTGGAGTTTCAGCTTTAGCATCATTGCTTCCAAAAAACACCCAGGACCACTCTCCTTTAGAATGGACTGGTTGGATCTCCTTGCAGTCCAGGGGACTCTCAAGAGTCTTCAAATATATAGAAAAGCTGCAAGTACACTACACAGAATTATCATATCCCAGAAACCAGTTTCTCTAACTGTTAAAGATTGTTGCATTTGCTCTATGGTGTTTGTTCTCCTCTCTGTCCCTCTGCATAACCCCATTATCATTAGTTTTCTTATGAGCCATTTGAGAATGAGCTACCACAGACCTTCTAATGGCTTGCTGCATATTTTACCTAGAATAAACCCTAATACCCTTACTATGGCAATAAGATTCTGTAAGAACTGGCCACAGACTTTCCCTCTAATCACTTGTCATTTTTTCAACGCACTCCAGCACACTGACATTTCTGCTGTTTCTCCCACCTCAGAGACTACTATGCTTGCAGCTGCACCAGTCTGGAACATTCCTCCCCTAAACACCCATGGGTCTCACTCTTGCACTTCATTTTGGTTTCTTTCCTGATGACATTTGCCATTCGGGGTTCTCCAGGGCAACAGAACCAAACTCTCCTCTTGTCTGTGTGTGTGTGTGTGTGTGTGTGTATACATGTGTGCATGTATATAGTAAACATCTCTCTAGATGGAGAGAGAGGAAGAAAAAGAAGGAGGAGGAAGAGGAGGAAGGAGGGAGAGGATAGGGAGAGGAGAAAAAGGAGGAGGGTGAGGGTATCTCAGTCTGAGGGTCTGAGAATCTATGGGCAACTCACTATCTGTTATACCTGCTGAAAATATGTGCTCTGTAAAAGTAAGGCTTCATTTTTTTCTTGGATACCATTTTATTTCCAGTGCCTAAAACAGTGCTTGAAACATATCTCGGACTAATTAATTATCTATTCGCTTTTTAAAAAATAAATGAGTATTAATGATTACAGTGATGGAATTCCAGTTGAGCTATCTCAAATCCTGAAAGATGATGCTGTGAAAGTGCTGCACTCAATATGCCAGCAAATGTGGAAAACTCAGCAGTGGCCACAGGTCTGGCAAAGGTCAGTTTTCACTCAAATCCCAAAGAAAGGCAATGCCAAAGAATGCTCAAACTACCACACAACTGCACTCATCTCACATGCTAGTAAAGTAATGCTCAAAATTCTCCAAGCCAGGCTTCAGCAATACGTGAACCGTGAACTTCCAGATGTTCAAGCTGGTTTTAGAAAAGGCAGAGGAATCAGAGATCAAATTGCCAACATCTGCTGGATCATGGAAAAAGCAAGAGAGTTCCAGAAAAACATCTATTTCTGCTTTATTGACTATGTTGAAGCCTTTGACTGTGTGGATCACAATAAACTAATGGAAAATTCTGAAGGAGATGGGAATACCAGACCACCTGACCTGCCTCTTGAGAAACCTATATGCAGGTCAGGAGGCAACAGTTCGAACTGGACATGGAACAAAAGACTGGTTCCAAATAGGAAAAGGAGTATGTCAAGGCTGTATATTGTCACCCTGCTTATTTAACTTCTATGCAGAGTACATCATGAGAAACGCCGGGCTGGAAGAAGCATAAGCTGGAATCAAGATTGCTGGGAGAAATATCAATAACCTCAGATATGCAGATGGTACCACCCTTATAGCAGAAAGTGAAGAGGAGCTAAAAAGCCTCTTGATGAAAGTGAAAGAGGAGAGTGAAAAAGTTGGCTTAAACTCAACATTCAGAAAACGAAGATCATGGCATCTGGTCCCATCACTTCATGGGAAATAGATGGGGAAACAGTGGAAACAGTGTCAGACTTTATTTTTTCAGGCTCCAAAATCACTGCAGATGGTGATTGCAGCCATGAAATTAAAAGACGCTTACTCCTTGGAAGAAAAGTTATGACCAACCTAGATAGCATATTAAAAAACAGAGACATTACTTTACCAACAAAGGTATGTCTAGTCAAAGCTATGGTTTTTCCTGTGGTCATGTATGGATGTGAGAGTTGGACTGTGAAGAAGGCTGAGCACCGAAGAATTGATGCTTTTGAACTGTGGTGTTGGAGAAGACTCTTGAGAGTCCCTTGGACTGCAAGGAGATCCAACCAGTCCATTCTGAAGGAGATCAACCCTGTGATTTCTTTGGAGGGAATGATGCTAAAGCTGAAACTCCAGTACTCTGGCCACCTGATATGAAGAGTTGACTCACTGGAAAAGACTCTGATACTGGGAGGGATTGGGGGCAGGAGGAAAAGGGGACGACAGAGGATGAGATGGCTGGATGGCATCACTGACTCGATGGATGTGACTCTGAGTGAACTCCAAGAGTCAGTGATGGACAGGGAGGCCTGGCGTGCTGTGATTCATGGGATAACAAAGAGTCAGACACGACTGAGTGACTGAACTGAACTGAATGATTACAGTTATTGACGGCATTATAGTTAGTATTAAATTGTGAAAACTTGTAGGTTATCTAAATCTTCGATCCTTTTTTACCCCAGGGCCTCTAATACTAGTAGTGAATTTGTATTGAAGGAGTGATAAAATGAATAAACAGGAGGAGGGAGGGAAAGATGGCGGAGGAATAGGACGGGAAGATCACGTTCTCCCTCACAAATTCCTCAAAAGAATATTTCAACGCCGAGCAAACTCCACAAAACAACTTCTGTAGGCTGGCAGAGGACATCAGGCAACCAGAAAAGCAGACCATTGTCTTCAAAAACAGGTAGGAAAAAATATAAAAGACGAAAAAGGAGACAAAGGAGGTGGGGAGGGAGCTCCGTCCCGGGAAGGGAAGCCCGTCCCGGGAAGGGAATTTTAAGAAGAGAGGTTTCCAAACACCAGGAAACACTCTCCCTGCCGAGTCTGTGGCGAGCCTTGGAAACACAGAGGGCAACATAACAGGAAGGAAAAATAGATAAATAATTAAAACCAAGAGATTACAAGCCCACCAGTAACTCCCCCAGCGGAAAAGCAGCACAGACGCCTGCATCCGCCATTGGGAAGTGGGGGCAGGGCAGGGACGCGCGGGAGGCGCGGGCTGCAGAGCCTTGTAAGAATCGGGCAGGAACACCCCACGCGCAACCAGAACGATCTAACTTGGGCTAGCAAACCAGACTGTGGGATAGCTACCACGCGAAAAGCTCGAACATAAGACGCCGCCAGGACCGAGCACAGAACAAAGGACGGAATGGAAAAAGCCGGCTGCAGACCATGCCCTGCCGGGGACAGGCAGCCAGAGCCGTATGGGCTGGAAAGGGGCAATTGCAGACCCGGAGAGACTTTACTTACCTAACTGCAAGCAGGCTCCTTTGCTAAGACTTCTGGGGGTGCTGGACAGTCACAGTCTGCCTAACGGGGTGCTCCAGCGGTCCACCCAGAGAGCTGAGCGGCAGCGGCGAAAAAGGTGACAAGCCGCGGCGATCGCACTTGCCAAACTCCTGAGCTACTCGGACCTGGGAAGGGCACAAAGCGCAGTCCCAGCCGCATTTGTGCCTCTGAGGGCTGCCTGAGGGCCGAACCTGAGCGGCTTGGACCGGGGAAGTGCACGCAGCCTAGGGCCGGCCCCAGACAGTTCCCGGCTGAGCATCGTAGAGCCGGAGCGGTTTGTGCGCCACGAGGAAGGACAGGTCAAGCGGGGCAGAGATACTGTGTACACACGACAGTGCTATTTGTTTGCAGCATCCCCCCTCCCCACAGCGCGACTGAACTAGTGAGCCTAAAAACCAGCAAACAGAAGAAGTTAAACAGAGGGAACCACCTTGGAAGTGAGCCCACACGGCCCATAACATCAGAGAAGAGCCAGATATATTTTTAATTTTTTAATATTTTAAAAATCATTCTTTTTTTTTTTTGCCTTTTGCTTTTTTTTTCTTTTTTTTCCGAGCTTTTTTTTAATTGTTAAATCTTCTATTTCTCCTCTAATTTTTATTTCTATAACCTAGTATTACTATTTTTTAAAAAAAAAGACTTTTTTTTTTTTTAAGGCAAACACCATATATACTCTTTGGATGGTTGTTGGTGTTTTGTTTTGTTTTTTTTTTGTTTGTTTGTTTTTTAATAATTCTTTTTTTTCTTTCTTCCTTTTCCCTTCTGCTTTTCTTTAATATTGTATCTTTGAAAATCCAACCTCTACTCCAGATTTTTAATCTTTGTTGTCAATTTTGTACATTTAAAAACCCAAACTTCACTACCCAAGTTTACCTGAGAGCGAGATTACTGGCTTGTCCACTCTCTCCTCCTCTGGCCTCTCCTTTTTCTCCACCAGGTGGCCTCTGTCTCTTTTCTCCCCCATCTCTTCTCTATCCAACTCTGTGAATCTCTGTGTGTTCCAGACGGTAGAGAACACCTAAGGAACTGGTTACTGGCAGGATTTGTCTCTCTCCTACTCATTCCTCTCTCTTATCCTCCTGGTCACCTCTGTCTACTTCCTCCCTCTCCTCTTCCCCGTATAACTCTGTAAATACCTCTGAGCGGTCCAGACTATAGAGCGCACATAAGGAAGTGACTACTGGCTAGCTTGCTCTCTCCTCTCTTGATCTCACCACATCTCATTCCAGTTACCTCTAACTACCCCCTCCATCTTCTCTTCTCCTTGTAACTCAGTGAACCTCTCTGAGTGTCCCTCAAGGTGGAGAAACTTTTCATCTTTAACCTAGATGTTTTATCATCGGTGCTGTATAGATGGAGAAGTCTAGAGGCTACTGTGAAAATAAAACTGAAAACCAGAAGCAGGAAGCTTAAACCCAAAGCCTGAAAACATTAGAGAACTCTTGAATTCAGGGAACATTAAGCAATAGGAGCTCATCAAAAGCCTTCATACCTACACTGAAACCAAGCTCCACCCAAGGGCCAACAAGTTCCAAAACAAGACATACCACGCAAATTCTCCAGCAACACAGGAACACTCCCCTGAGCCTCAATATACAGGCAGCTCAAAATTATCCCAAAACCTTTGATGTCTCATAACCCATTACGGGTCACTCCACTGCACTCCAGAGAGAAGAAACCCAGCTCCACCCACCAAAACTCCAACACAAGCCTCCCTAACCAGGAAACCTTGACAAGCCACTGATAGAACCCCACCCAAAGTGAGGAAGCTCCATAATAAAGAGAACTCCACAAATTATCAGAATATAAAAAGGCCACCCCAAACGCAGCAATATAACCAAGATGAAGAGACAGAGGAATACTCAGCAGGTAAAGGAACAGGAGAGTTGCCCACCAAACCAAACAAAAGAGGAAGAAGTAGGGAATCTACCGGAGAAGGAATTCCGAATATTGATAGTGAAAATGATCCAAAATCTTGAAATCAAAATGGAAACACAGATAAATAGCCTAGAGACAAGGATTGAGAAGATGCAAGAAAGGTTTAACAAGGACCTAGAAGAAATAAAAAAGAGTCAAAATATAATGAATAACGCAATAAATGAGATCAGAAACACTCTGGAGGCAACAAATAGTAGAATAACGGAGGCAGAAGATAGGATTAGTGAAATAGAAGATAGAATGGTAGAAATAAATGAATCAGAGAGGAAATAAGAAAAACGAATTAAAAGAAACGAGGACAATCTCAGAGACCTCCAGGACAATATGAAACGCTCCAACATTCGAATTATAGGAGTCCCAGAAGAAGAAGACAGAAAGAAAGATCATGAGAAAATCCTTGAGGAGATAATAGTTGAAAACTTCCCTAAAATGGGGAAGGAAATAATCACCCAAGTCCAAGAAACACAGAGAGTCCCAAATAGGATAAACCCAAGGCGAAACACCCCAAGACACATATTAATCAAATTAACAAAGATCAAACACAAAGAACAAATATTAAAAGCAGCAAGGGAAAAACAACAAATAACACACAAGGGGATTCCCATAAGGATAACAGCTGATCTGTCAATAGAAACTCTTCAGGCCAGGAGAGAATGGCAAGACATACTTAAAGTGATGAAAGACAATAACCTACAGCCCAGATTACTGTACCCAGCAAGGATCTCATTCAAATACGAAGGAGAAATCAAAAGCTTTACAGACAAGCAAAAGCTGAGAGAATTCAGCACCACCAAACCAGCTCTCCAACAAATTCTAAAGGATATCCTCTAGACAGGAAACACGAAAAGGGTGTATAAACCCGAACCCAAAACAATAAAGTAAATGGCAACGGGATCATACTTATCAATAATTACCTTAAACGTAAATGGGTTGAACGCCCCAACCAAAAGACAAAGACTGGCCGAATGGATACAAAAACAAGACCCCTCTATATGCTGCTTACAAGAGACCCACCTCAAAACAAGGGACACATACAGACTGAAAGTGAAGGGCTGGAAAAAGATATACCACGCGAATAGAGACCAAAAGAAAGCAGGAGTGGCAATACTCATATCCGATAAAATAGACTTTAAAACAAAGGCTGTGAAAAGAGACAAAGAAGGCCACTACATAATGATCAAAGGAACAATCCAAGAAGAAGATATAACAATTATAAATATATATGCACCCAATATAGGAGCACCACAATATGTAAGACAAATGCTAACAAGTATGAAAGGGGAAATCAACAATAAAACAATAATAGTGGGAGACTTTAATACCCCACTCACACCTATGGACAGATCAACTAAACAGAAAATTAACAAAGAAACGCAAACTTTAAATGATACATTAGATCAGTTAGACCTAACTGATATCTATAGGACATTTCACCCCAAAACAAAGAATTTCACCTTTTTTTCAAGTGCTCATGGAACCTTCTCCAGGATAGATCACATCCTGGGCCATAAATCTAAACTTGATAAATTCAAAAAAATCGAAATCATCCAAGCATCTTTTCTGACCATAATGCATTAAGATTAGATCTCAATTACAGGAGAAAAACAATTAAAAATCCCAACATATGGAGGTTGAACAACACACTTCTGAATAACCAACAAATCACAGAAGAAATCAAAAAAGAAATCAAAATATGCATAGAAACTAATGAAAATGAAAACACAACAACCCAAAACCTGTGGGACACTATAAAAGCAGTGCTAAGAGGAAAGTTCATAGCAATACAGGCATACCTCAAGAAACAAGAAAAAAGTCAAATAAATAACCTAACTCTACAACTAAAGCAACTAGAAAAGGAAGAGTTGGAGAACCCCAGAGTGAGTAGAAGGAAAGAAATCTTAAAAATTAGGGCAGAAATAAATGCAAAAGAAACAAAAGAGACCATAGCAAAAATCAACAAAGCCAAAAGCTGGTTCTTTGAAAGGATAAATAAAATTGACAAACCATTAGCCAGACTCATCAAGAAGCAAAGAGAGAAAAATCAAATCAATAAAATTAGAAATGAAAATGGAGAGATCACAACAGACAACACAGAAATACGAAGGATCATAAGAGACTACTATCAGCAGTTGTATGCCAATAAAATGGACAACGTGGAAGAAATGGACAAATTCTTAGAAAAGTACAATTTTCCAAAACTGAACCAGGAAGAAATCGAAAATCTTAACAGACCCATCACAAGCACGGAAATTGATACTGTAATCAGAAATCTTCCAGCAAACAAAAGCCCAGGTCCAGATGGCTTCACAGCTGAATTCTACCAAAAATTTCGAGAAGAGCTAACACCTATCCTCCTCAAACTCTTCCAGAACATTGCAGAGGAAGGTAAACTTCCAAACTCATTCTATGAGGCCACCATCACCCTAATACCAAAACCTGACAAAGATGTCACAAAAAAAGAAAACTACAGGCCAATATCTCTGATGAACATAGATGCAAAAATCCTCAACAAAATTCTAGCAATCAGAATCCAACAACACATTAAAAAGATCATACACCATGACCAAGTGGGCTTTATCCCAGGGATGCAAGGATTCTTCAATATCCGCAAATCAATCAATGTAATTCACCACATTAACAAATTGAAAAATAAAAACCATATGATTATCTCAATAGATGCAGAGAAGGCCTTTGACAAAATTCAACATCCATTTATGATAAAAACTCTCCAGAAAGCAGGAATAGAAGGAACATATCTCAACATAATATAAGCTATCTATGACAAACCCACAGCAAACATTATCCTCAATGGTGAAAAATTGAAAGCATTTCCCCTAAAGTCAGGAACAAGACAAGGGTGTCCACTTTCACCGCTACTATTCAACATAGTTCTGGAAGTTTTGGCCACAGCAATCAGAGCAGAAAAAGAAATAAAAGGAATCCAAATTGGAAAAGAAGAAGTAAAACTCTCACTGTTTGCAGATGACATGATCCTCTACATGGAAAACCCTAAAGACTCCACCAGAAAATTACTAGAGCTAATCAATGAATATAGTAAAGTTGCAGGATATAAAATCAACACACAGAAATCCCTTGCATTCCTATACACGAATAATGAGAAAGTAGAAAAAGAAATTAAGGAAACAATTCCATTCACCATTGCAACGAAAAGAATAAAATACTTAGGAATATATCTACCTAAAGAAACTAAAGACCTATATATAGAAAACTATAAAACACTGATGAAAGAAATCAAAGAGGACACTAATAGATGGAGAAATATACCATGTTCATGGATTGGAAGAATCAATATAGTGAAAATGAGTATACTACCCAAAGCAATTTACAAATTCAATGCAATCCCTGTCAAGCTACCAGCCACATTTTTCACAGAACTAGAACAAATCATTTCAAGATTTGTATGGAAATACAAAAAACCTCGAATAGCCAAAGCAATCTTGAGAAAGAAGAATGGAACTGGAGGAATCAACTTGCCTGACTTCAGGCTCTACTACAAAGCCACAGTCATCAAGACAGTATGGTACTGGCACAAAGACAGACATATAGATCAATGGAACAAAATAGAAAGCCCAGAGATAAATCCACACACATATGGACACCTTATCTTCCACAAAGGAGGCAAGAATATACAATGGAGTAAAGACAATCTCTTTAACAAGTGGTGCTGGGAAAACTGGTCAACCACTTGTAAAAGAATGAAACTAGATCACTTTCTAACACCGCACACAAAAAGATTTTAAAATTTAAAAAATAAAAAACTAAAAAAAAAAAAAAAACAACAATAATGGCACTAACCCAAAAAAAATAAAAATAAAAAAAATAAACTCAAAATGGATTAAAGATCTAAATGTAAGATCAGAAACTATAAAACTCCTAGAGGAGAACATAGGCAAAACACTCTCAGACATAAATCACAGCAGGATCCTCTATGATCCACCTCCCAGAATGCTGGAAATAAAAGCAAAAATAAACAAATGGGATCTAATTAAAATTAAAAGCTTCTGCACAACAAAGGAAAATATAAGCAAGGTGAAAAGACAGCCTTCTGAATGGGAGAAAATAATAGCAAATGAAG
Source organism: Ovis canadensis (assembly GCF_042477335.2). NCBI lineage: Eukaryota > Metazoa > Chordata > Mammalia > Artiodactyla > Bovidae > Ovis > Ovis canadensis. Next base: position 31,036,240 of record NC_091265.1, on the reverse strand, counting down.
CAACTGACAAACAGCTAATCTCAAAAATATACAAGCAACTTCTGCAGCTCAACTCCAGAAAAATAAACGACCCAATCAAAAAATGGGCCAAAGAACTAAATAAACATTTCTCCAAAGAAGACATACGGATGGCTAACAAACACATGAAAAGATGCTCAACATCACTCATTATTAGAGAAATGCAAATCAAAACCACAATGAGGTACCACTTCACACCAGTCAGAATGGCTGCGATCCAAAAATCTGCAAGCAATAAATGCTGGAGAGGGTGTGGAGAAAAGGGAACCCTCCTACACTGTTGGTGGGAATGCAAACTAGTACAGCCACTATGGAGAACAGTGTGGAGATTCCTTAAAAAATTGCAAATAGAACTACCTTATGACCCAGCAATCCCACTTCTGGGCATACACACCGAGGAAACCAGAATTGAAAGAGACACATGTACCCCAATGTTCATCGCAGCACTGTTTATAATAGCCAGGACATGGAAACAACCTAGATGTCCATCAGCAGATGACTGGATAAGAAAGCTGTGGTACATATACACAATGGAGTATTACTCAGCCGTTAAAAAGAATACATTTGAATCAGTTCTGATGAGATGGATGAAATTGGAGCTGATTATACAGAGTGAAGTAAGCCAGAAAGAAAAACACCAATACAGTATACTAACACATATATATGGAATTTAGGAAGATGGCAATGACGACTCTGTATGCAAGACAGGGAAAGAGACACAGATGTGTATAACGGACTTTTGGACTCAGAGGGAGAGGGAGAGGGTGGGATGATTTGGGAGAATGACATTCTAACATGTATACTATCATGTGAATTGAATCGCCAGTCTATGTCTGACACAGGATGCAGCATGCTTGGGGCTGGTGCATGGGGATGACCCAGAAAGATGTTATGGGAAGGGAGGTGGGAGGGGGGTTCATGTTTGGGAATGCATGTAAGAATTAAAGATTTTAAAATTTAAAAAATAAAAAACTAAAAAAAAAAAAATGAATAAACAAATGACTAAAAAAAAAAAAAAATAGCTAAGAGCCATTCACGTAGTTCTGGATTTTGTATTTCCATTCCAGTGCCCCTTCTAGTAGCCCACACAACTATGTCTTACCTATCTAGCTACATGACTTCCCTGTTTTCAAGGCTCGCAAAATTTGTTTTGCAAAATGCATTTGTTACTAAAAATAATTGCTGGTCAAACTTCTTTTCTTTTCTTTTTTCCTAAAATGTCATTAAATCTCTTTTTACACAGGTGAAATTCTCAGTCTGAAAACATTTGAAAAATAGCTGTAATAGCTTGCAAGACTTATAAATAGCTAAATAGTGCTTTAATTTAAATAAAAGTGCCTTTTAAATAAGCGATAAAGATGACTTTTAAGGCAACTTTATTTTCAGTGTTGACAATGGGGAATGAAAATCAAATACCTTTAGTGCAGTTTTCACTCATGTATAAGCTTGTTTCATGAGTATTTGAAACATACAACAGAGAGAGAATAGACATGTAGCCTGGCCATCAGTGTTGGAGTCTTGGTCTGATACCCTCTTCACTCTTGGGCAAATTTTCTGATGGCTTTGTATGTGGTACAACAAATGACAGCACTCCCTGTTTCCACTTGACCCATGTTCAGATACAAATTCTGTTGCTTACTGTGGGATTAAGGGCAATTTTTTCTCTGGGCCTCTGTTTCCCCATTTTGAACAAAAAGGACATATTAACAAAGCTGAGCACTGAAGAATTAATGCTTTTGGACTGTGGTGTTGGAGAAGACTCTTGAGACTCCCTTGGACTGCAGGGAAATCCAACCAGTCCATCCTAAAGGAGATCAGTCCTGAATATTCATTGGAAGGACTGATGCTGAACCTGAAACTCCAGTACTTTGGCCACCTGAAGGGAAGTGCTGACTCACTAAAAAAGATCCTGATGCTGAGAAAGACTGAAGGTGGGAGGAGAAGGGGATGACAGAGGATGAGGTGGTTGGATGGCCTCACTGACTCAATGGACGTGAGTTTGAGTGAACACTTGGAGTTGGTGACAGACAGGGAAGCCTGGCGTGCTGCAGTCCGTAGTGTCACAGAGTCGGACACAACTGAGCGATTGAACTTCAAATGTGTATGATGAGGACAAATGAGAGGCTGCATCCAAAGTATACACTGTATACTCAATATTGTACTATTACACCAGTCTTTTCTCTTTCTCCAGGACACAGTAGAATGAAAGAGTATTAAAAGTTGGTAGACACAGTGCCTAATTAAAAGTGGGACATGAATTTCCAGCTCTAATGCTCTGAAAAATTTTTCACCTCTATGTAAAATAGATAAAGAAATGATAAAAGAAACAGCAAACTTAAATTTTCTCTGCTGCACTCCCAACTATCTGCCTCTAAAGCTGTGTATTGTCTGCCTAGTGAATAGAGCAGTAGAAGCTTGAAAGTGAAAATGAAAGTGAAGTCGCTCAGTCCTCTCTGACTCTTTGCGACCCCCGTGGTAACAAGGGAACATTTCATGCAAAGGTGGGCTCGATAAAGGACAGAAATGGTATGGACCTAACGGAAGCAGAAGATATTAAGAAGAGGTGGCAAGGATACATGGAAGAACTGTACAGAAAAGATCTTCATGACCCAAATAATCATGATGATGGGATCACTAATCTAGAGCCAGACATCTTGGAATGTGAAGTCAAGTGGGCCTTAGAAAGCATCACTACGAACAAAGCTAGTGGAGGTGATGGAATTCCAGTTGAGCTGTTTCAAATCCTGAAAGATGAAGCTGTGAAAGTGCTGAACTCAATATGCCAGCAAATGCGGAAAACTCAGCAGTGGCCACAGGACTGGCAAAGGTCAGTTTTCATTCCAGTCCCAAAGAAAGGCAATGCCAAAGAATGCTCAAACTACCACATAATTGTACTCATCTCACATGCTAGTAAAGTAATGCTCAAAATTCTCCAAGCCAGGCTTCAGCAATACATGAACTGTGAAATTCCTGATGTTCAAGCTGGTTTTAGAAAAGGCAGAGGAACCAGAGATCAAATTGCCAACATCCGCTGGATCATGGAAAAAGCAAGAGAGTTCCAGAAAAACATCTATTTCTGCTTTATTGATGATGCCAAAGCCTTTGACTGTGTGGATCACAATAAACTGTGGAAAATTCTGAAAGAGATGGAAATACCAGACCACCTAACCTGGCTCTTGAGAAATCTGTATGCAGGTCAGGAAGCAACAGTAGGAACTGGACATTGAAAAACAGACTGGTTCCAAATAGGGAAAGGAGTACGTCAAGGCTGTATATTGTCACCCTGCTTATTTAACTTATATGCAGAGTGCATCATGAGAAACGCTGGGCTGGAAGAAACACAATCTGGAATCAAGATTGCCAAGGGAAATATCAATAACCTCAGATATGCAGATGACACCACCCTTATAGCAGAAAGTGAAGAGGAACTCAAAAGCCTCTTGATGAAAGTGAAAGAGGAGAGTGAAAAAGTTGGCTTAAAGCTCAACATTCAGAAAACAAAGATCATGGCATCTGGTCCCATCACTTCATGGGAAATAGATGGGGAAACAGTGGAAACAGTGTCAGACTTTAATTTTTGGGCTCCAAAATCACTGCAGATGGTGATTGCAGTCATGAAATTAAAAGACGCTTACTCCTTGGAAGAAAAGTTATGACCAACCTAGATAGCATATTGAAAAGCAGAGACATTACTTTGCCAACTAAGGTCCATCTAGTCAAGGCTATGGTTTTTCCTGTGGTCATGTATAGATGTGAGTGTTGGACTGTGAAGAAGGCTGAGCACCAAAGAATTGATGCTTTTGAACTGTGGTGTTGGAGAAGACTCTTGAGAGTTCCTTGGACGGCAAGGAGTTCCAACCAGTCCATTCTGAAGGAGATCAACCCTGGGATTTCTTTGGAAGGAATGATGCTAAAGCTGAAACTCCAATACTTTGGCCACCTCATTGGAAGAGATGACTCATTAGAAAAGACTGATGCTGGGATGGATTGCAGGTAGGAGCAAAAGGGGACGACAGAGGATGAGATGGCTGGATGGCATCACGGACTCGATGGATGTGAGTCTGAGTGAACTCCGGGAGATGGTGATGGACAGGGAGGCCTGGCGTGCTGTGATTCATGGGGTCGCAAAGAGTCGTACATGACAGTGCTACTGAACTGAACTGGACTGTAGCCTACCAGGCTCCTCCCTCCATGGGATTCTCCAGGCAAGAGTACTGGAGTGGGTTGCCAAACTAGAAATCTAAGCAGTGTTGACTCATTGCTAGTCAAGGAGCCCTTCCCATTTTATCTTTGAAATGTTTCTGCAATCTACCACATCCATTCCTAAACCCATACTGCTTCCTAATCAGTTCATCATTACAGGGCTTATTAACGAGATTGCTTGGCCTTTCTCCTTCTAATCTTAGCTTCTCCAATCCAATTGAATCAAAACTATCAATACTTTTCAAATTTGTATTGTGTTACTCTCTATAGCAATGGATTCTTGTTGAATAAAGATTAAATTTAAAAAAAAGTGCAATAGAAATAAAAGCAAAAATAAAGAAACAGTAACTAACCAAACTTACAAGTTTTTGTACAGCAAAGGAAACCATAAACAAAATGAAAAGACAACCTATAAATTGGGAGAATATATTTTAAAACTATGCAGCCAACAAGTGCTTAATTGCTAAAATATATAAACAACTTATAAAACTCAATAGTAATCAGGAAAATAAAAATGGACAGAAGACCTAAATAAACATTTCTCCAAAGAAGGCATACAGCTGGCCAACAGGCACTTGGAAAGATGCTCAACATCACTAATTATTAGAGAAATGCAGATCAAGACTACAATGAGGTACAACCTCAAAAACCAGTCATTAAAAAGTCTACAAATAAAAACTACTAGAGAGGGTGTGGAGAAAAGGGATCCCTTCTGCCCTGTTAGTGAGAATGCAAATTGATGTACCCACTATGAAACATAGTATAGCGGTTCCTTAAAAGCCTGAAAATAGAGTTGCCATATGAACCAGCAATCCTACTCCTGGGCAAATATCTGGAAATAAGTTAATTCAAAAAAATGCATGCACTGTTGTGTCCATAGCTGTGCTATTTCTTACAACCAAGGCTTGGGAGCAACCTAAATGACCAGCGACAGATGAATGGACAAATATATGGTACATATACACAATGGAATACTACTAAGCCATACAAAGCATGAAATAATGCCAATCGCAGCAACATGGATGGACCTGTAGATTATCATACTAAACGGTGTAAGAAGAAAGAGAAAGACAAACACCACTTAGTGCTCATACGTGGAACCTAAAATCTAACACAAATGAACTTATATAGGAAACAGAAGCAGACTTGGAAACATGGATAACAGACTTGTGGTTGTCAAGGGGAACAGGGGTAGGGGAAAGATGGACGGGGAATTCAGGTTTAACAGATACAAACTATTATATAGAATGGATAAACGACAAGGTCCTACTGTATAGCACAGGAAAATATACTTAATATTCTATAACAAACCATTTGAAAAGAATATAAAGAAAAGTGTGTGTGTGCGTATATATATATATATGTGTGTATGTATGTATAAGTGTAGTCACTCAGTCATGTCTGACTCTTTGTGACCCCATGGACTGTAGCCCACTAGGCTCCTCTGTCCATGGGATTCTCCAGGCAAGAATACTGGAGTGGGTTGGCATTTCCTTCTCTAGGGAATCTTCCCAACCCAGGGATCAAACCTGGGTCTTCCACATCACAGGCAGATGCTTTACCCTCTGAGCCACCAGGGAAGCCCATATGTATGTATGTATGTACATACACACACGTGCATGTTAATCTGCTTAAGTCATGTCTGACTCTTTTCGACCCTCCCTATGGACTGAAGCCTGCCAGGCTTCTCTGTCCTTGGGATTTCCCAGGCAAGAATACCAGAGTGGGTTGTTGTGCCCTTCTCCAGAGGATCTTTCCAACTCAAGGATTGAATCCATGTCTCTTAGGTCTCCTGCATTAACAGGCAGGTTCTTTACCACTAATGTCACCTGGGAAGCTTATATATATATGTATATATATAATCATTTTGTTGTATAGCAGAAATTAATACATAATTGTAAAAGAAGTATACTTTAGTAAAATAAATTTTATAGAACAAAACTTTAACCTATCTTTTAAGCTCTTTTAAGACCGGGTCCTTGGCATACATCAAGGCTGCATATTGTCACTCTGCTTATTTACCTTATATGCAGAGTATATCACACAAAATGCTGGGCTGAATGACTTATAAGCTGGAATCAAGGTTGCTGGGGAAAATATCAACAACCTCAGATAGGCAGATGAAACCACCCAAATGGGTGAACTTGAAGAAGAACTGAAGAGCCTGTTAATGAGGGTGAAAAGGAGAGTAAAAAATCTGGCTTAAAACTCAGTATTCAAAAAACTAAGATCATGTCATCTGGTCCCATCACTTCATGGCAAATAGATGAGGAAAAAGTGGAAACAGTGAAATATTTTATTTTCCTGGGCTCCAAAATCATGTGGACAGTGACTGCAGCCATGAAATTATAAGACACTTGCTCCTTGGAAGAAAAGCTATGACAGCATATTAAAAAGCAGAGACATCACTTTGTCAACAAAGGTCAGTATAGTCAAAGATATGATATTTTGCAGTAGTCATGTACAGATGTGAGAGTTGGACCATAAGGAAGGCTGAGTGCTGAAGAATTGATGATTTTGAACTATGGTGCTGGAGAAGACTCTTGAGAGTCCATTGGACAGTAAGGAGATCAGACAAGTCAATCCTAAAGGAAATCAACCCTGAATATTCACTGGAAGGACTGATGCTGAAGCTCTGATACTTTGGCCATGTGATGTGAAGGGCCAGCTTATTGGAAAAGACCCTGATGCTGAGAAAGATTGAGGGCAGAAAGAGAAGTGGGGGACAGACAATAAGACGGTTGGATGGCATCACTGACTCAATGGACATGAGTTTGATAAAGCTCTAGGAGATAGTGAAGGAACAACAGGGAGGCTTGGCATGCTGCAATCCATGGGGTCGTAAAGAGCTGGACACACCTAGTGACTGAACGACAACAAAGACCTCGTCCTAACCTACCTATGCAGCCACATTTTCATCACCATTCTCTGAGTCCCGTGTACTCTAGTCACAACTCTTTTCTCTGACTTAGTGCTTCTATGTACCTGTCACGTTGTACATGTAACTCCTGACCAGCCAGTTCAAATTAACCAGACCCTCTATCACATCACTGTGTTTTATTACCTTTATTACATGTATATCCAATTGATATTTTCTCACTTATTTGTTTATATATTGCCATAATATCAATTCCATAAGAACTAAAATGCTGTCTTGTTTAATCATGCTATCCTGGAATCTTCACAATTATCTGGAAAATGTTTCCAAATTGTATTAAATGAGTAAATAAATAAATTCCTCTCCAATTGCCTCTTCTAATTGGCCAACTTGTTTTCATCTTTTAATTCTCGCTGTAATAGACTACAGAAGATATGACAGAGAAGACTGGTTCTCACCAATATTCATGTCCTCTTCTTCCTGATCAGAGTTAGACTACATTTCCCAGCATCTGTTGCAGTTAGATATGGTCATATGACTATTACCTGGCCAATGCAATGCAATGAACAGAAGTGATGTTGACTGCTTCTAGTACTATTCTGACCCATATAAACTGCCCGTACACAGGGCTTCCCTCATAGCTCAGTCCTTAAAGAATCTGCCTGCAATGCAGAGACCTGAGTTCGATTTCTGGGTCAAGAAGATCCCCTGGAGAAGGAAATGGCAATCCACTCCAGTATTCTTGCCTGGAGAATCCCATGGACAGAGAAGCCATGTGGAAGCAGGAATTGTACACGACTTAGTGACTAAACCACCACCATCACACAACCATTGTTCTTATTCTTCAGTTCGGGGTAAATGAAAATGAGTCTGGGGAATCTACATAAGAAGGGAGGCACAAGATGGAAGAAGCCTGTGCCCCTGAAGAGCCAATTAGAGTAGAATCTCTGCCCTCTAAACAGCACCCACACTGAAGTGTGATTGAGTGATAAACTTCTATTTCATTAAGTCATTGGGGTTTGAGGAATAACCATAATAGCAATTTACCATATACTGACTCAAACAAATCATTTAGTGAGAGCATGTGAGCCCTGGCTCCATGTTCAAATAAACTATGATTATTTTTTAAAGGCAAGTGTTATGGCTAATTTAATCTTCAGCCCCTAGTACAATTGCTGATACATCTGGTATGACGAGAATGGATGAATAATTACAGTGATGCTCCCAATTCTTTGCAAATGAGATTTACTCCCAAATGAAACTGAAGCCCCCTGTTTTGTATCAGTTTTCCCTTAGCTGAATCAAAATAAAAAGGAGTAATAGAAAAAGAACAGCACGTGAGACCAGACTGACCCGTTCTTCTCAAAGACTGCTTCTGACTATGTGACCTTGGGAAAGTTATTTTTCCTATGCAAGATTCAATTTCTTCATCTGTAGATGGGGATAATAATTATTATGAGGACTAGAGATAGAAAACATAAATCATATAATTGTGCCTGGCAAATATGCTATATAAATATGGTATGGGTAAGGATTATTTTCATAACTATATGGCAAAAATATATATTTCTCCATGGAAATTGTGGAACAAAGCAGAGCAGTCTTACTTGGTAGAGTAGTTGAGAAGGTCATTAGTACTGATAACATTTCTTGCAAAGGAAGGAAGCTATGCCATTCCTCTGCAGTTTTGGTTAAGGTCTAATGCTTACGGGGAGATAGGCAGTATGTACCTTTGCAAGGAGAAAGCTGACAGTAACTCAAAAGCAGTGCAGGCACCCCAGGGCTTTGCTGAAAGCTCAGGCCATTTGTAAGAAGCAGTGACTGACCCAGGCACTGAGAACATGACAGGCAGAAATCCAGAGATTTGAGGATTACAAGGACTGAGCGATAGCAACAGGAATTCCCCAGTCCTTCTTCACTATTCCGCAGCACTGCATTTATTATTTGTAAGTGGATATTTTTCAGAAAAATCACAGCAAATCCAGCCATTGGTGGTCAGATTTCAAGCCAGAGTTTTCTCCAGACAGATTTATTTAGAACAAGCCTTTGAATCATTTAAAAGCAAACCAGGCACATCTTCATGAATTTTCTCCCAGGAAATCTCCTTTCTAAGGGGAAGATCAGATGATACACAACAGCCAATACTAACTTACTGAAGATGCTATCAAATCTTCTGTCTTTCCTCAAAATGTTTTAAGAAAATACAGGTGCATCATGCTACTGAGTCCTTGAAGGAAGCAGAAAAAAATATAACACATAATTTTAGCCTAAGGTAGAAAATTTGAAGTTGACATGAAATTGGCTTCAATGTACTATTAGAATCCACATTGTTGACCTTGGGAAAGTATGAAGATGGTTCCTATGCTGGAGTGTGAGCTTTGAATTTTAGAGAAATCATGCACCAAATTACAAAGGTAACAACAATATCACCAGCTCCATCTTTGCCAGCCTACAGTGATTAACATCAACTTAAAAAGCACTTGCACTGACATTCCTTAATCTCCCAAGGGGAACACTGTTAGGCACCATGAGAATTCCACAGAATCAGAGCTAGGCTCATTAAAGAATCGAGGTTGAGGACTCTAAAGAAACAGGGGAAGGTCGTGAGAAGGGACAACCTATCCAGTTTGATTTCTGTCTAGGAGATACTACCACTGTTGGAGAGTAGAGCACTGAGGTTGTGGAATCCAGAAGGAAAGGAGAAAAAATTACTTTATGTTCTGGCCAATGCCTAGTTATTTGTGAATCAGACAGAGATGCAAGCATAGAGAATCAATGTGTGGACATTGCACGGGGTGAAGGGGGTGAATGAATTGGGAGACTGGGATTGACGTATACACACACCAGAGTGTGTGGAATATGTACTAGTGAGAGCCTGCAGTATAACCCAGGGGGCTCAGCTTGGTGCCCCATGGTGACCTGGAAGGGTGGCATGGAGCAGGGTGGGAGGGAGGTCCAAGAGAGAGAGGGTGTATGTACACACGTGGATGATTCCCTTCACTGTACAGCAGAAACTAACACACCATCATAAAGCAATTATACTCCAATTAAAAAAAAAGAATAAAAATGAGAGGACTTGAATTTGGGAAGATTATATATGATTTGGCACTACATTAAAGTTTCAGAGAATTGAAGTATTGGGGAAATAGAATTTAGTGTACTGTTAACCTCATTTTAATGAAAAGAAAAGAGAGAATCAGGGAAATGAATAACTTAAGAATTCAAAAAGAGAAAGTGATGAAGTAGCGATAAGACCCAGGAGGAGACCTGTACCACCTTGTTCCATTTGCGAACCTCCTTCATCTTGAGACGTGAGGAAAGTATAAGTGTGATAAATCCTCATCTATCACAACACAAGTCAACAACATTTAAAACTTGTATCTCAAGAATTAGCAGTGTAATTTTTTCATTTGGCCATGTAAAATTGATGATCACAGCATATAACAAGATGAACTAATAGAGTTAAAGTGGTTCCCTCTAGGCAGCAATATTGAGTATGGGAAGAAACATCTTTAAATATTACACTTCAAAAATAAATAAATAAAATTTAAATCACAGTGCATCAGGGTGAGCCCTAGAGAGGGTGTATTTTACTTAACTTCAAGACGACTTTATCAAAACTTCCTATTTTTTTAAAAATCTGTATAACATATCGAATATTATATTTATCTATATAATATGTATAACTTTTTTACTCTATCAAATAGAGTTTTATTGAAATAATTTATACATGGGGCATAAAAGCTTCAGTTGATATTAGAAGACTCAAGATATAATCATAGTTCTACCAATATACTTAGTGCGGTTGTTAGAGCATATGATACAAAGTAGAAAATTGGCCAGAGGGACACAGGATGGTGGAAAGACTCCCCAGAAATGGGGGCAGTGGCAGATGCCAGTGCTGCATTCCCAACCTAACATGCTCCACAGGCTAGTGAGCTTGAATATGGGGCAAAGGACAGTGGCACCCTCCCTTCACATTGCTAAAATCAAACAGCTCCTGAGTAATAACATGCCCTGGCCCTTGACTAGGGCTGGCAAGTGCACGTAGTCCTAACACCACAGCGAATAGCATCAATAATATTGTAATAACTTTGTAGGGTAACAGATGATAACTAGTTAACTAGGGTAACAGATGATAACTAGAATTACTGTGGTGACGGCTTCAAAATGTATATCCATTTTGAATTCCAAGATGTATACGTAAAAATGATATTGCATGTAGATTGCACTTTAAATTTAAAAGATACACATCTATTGTAAGAGCCAGAATTAAATGGTGTGTTATCCATTGACTTCAAAACACACTAGAATGATGAATAATATTGACTTACAATTCTTCTAACTGCTCTGAAGAGCAAAAGATACACATATTTCATTGAATTTTTACCATAAGACTGGTGACGAAGGCTATGCCCCAAGCATACTGGTTAACACAGAGAAAATCACATCAATACATTGCCTTTTGGATTCATTTTCCAAGATTAAAATACTGGTGGTATGACCGTGCACAGAGGTTTTGGATGGGAAAAGGGTATCAATTTTTCGCAGAACCTCTATGTACCCTTAGAGTAATGGCCTGCCCTTCAGAGACATGCAGAATTTTATATTCACTTCAGTTAAAAGCTACTCCTTGCACATTTCTAAGTAAAAAACTTCATTCTACCTACAGTCCTAAGGGAAGCCACAAAATTACTAAAACCAGTCTTTCAGAGTAACTGCTAAAAGCAACCCTTTATTAAGACAGAGGCCTGACGTTTTAAAATTTCCAACATTGTCTTTGCCATAAACTGGCATTTTAGGTGATCAGTCAGAGTGATCTGCACTCTGAACAAATGTACTAAATATGCGGCTGGGTTCATGTTTTCCTCTCCACTTCTGCTTCTGGTTTGCACGCTTCCAAAACTATCTTCAGCTTACTTGGCAGAGTCATCCATCTTAAGTAAATATCTGACCCAGCTCCCCATTGCTTCAGTCCTGTAGATGGAGTCATGCAGCTCACAGAACGAGCTACAATTTCTTAGCAAGTTATAAAAAATCTGCTATGACCTGGCTCTTATCCAACTGTCCAGACTAGCATTTTGTAACCACTTTTAATGCACCAGGCACTGCACTAAGTCTTATGTGAGTTATGTCTCCAAAACTCAACACAATCTCCTGTGAGTACCAATATAATCCACCTTTTACAGATGAAAAACTGATGTTCGGAGAAGGTAGTTTAACCATCATTAAAATGAGAAGCTAGGGCTTCAAGATGTCTTTCTCTCTGCTGTAGCCACCCCTGCTTCACTCACTTACTATGGTTTTGTCACTCTCATCTGTAGTAGCATTTTATCTTCATTTGGGAGTTTCCTCATTTATATTGGGAGCACAGATGCAGTGTCTTGTAAATAGAGCTTTCGTAGCTGAGTGTTCTCATTCCTCTACAAAGAAACTAAGTCATTTCTATCTTTGCAGACAGTTTTTAAAAAGAGAGAAAACAAAACATTTGAAATAAGAATACAAGACAAAATTATAACAGTGTAGGAGTAAGATTTAAATGAAGTCTGAAGAAAGATAAAGAAAGCAGTGGAAAATCTTTGAACAACACTCCCTAATTCTGTAGGCTTGAGAGAACTGAGGTCAGAGAGAAAGAGAGGGAGAATGAGATGTCTTTAATTTTTTTTTAGCAAATACTAAGAAGTAAGGGTGGTAAATATAGATCAATCAATTACTCAGACTTTAAATAAACTTACTATAGTCTTTATTGGGTCTGGGGTTATTATCCACTTAAACAAACATAGAAAAAGCATTTAAAGGACTTTACATGTTCACATATCACAGTGATCTCCCTCCATTCTAGATTTTTCCAGATGCTAATCCTCCAACTTCGGAGGCTTTTCGGGACTGTTTTGCCCGGGAGTTGGGGTAGGCTCTGCTATATGTGTTGCTTCCTCAAGACATGCTTTTTTGTGTGTTTTTTGTAATGCTAGCTTTGTTTATGTGGCTGCCTATCTTTGAGCATATATTTCTTTCTGTTCTTCTCCTCTCCAATGCCTATTGGTCCTTGGAAGTTAACTGGAGGTTGATTTAGGTATGATTACACCTTCTCTCCTATGGCCACATGCATTCTGGAATAGGTTTCCCTTCTCAGAGCATCTTTGACACCGTGCAGGTGTGTCTATGATGGCATTTCCACGGAGGATATGAATTATCAGTCTTCCAGTGGAAGAAGCATGCCTTTTCTGTGTGGGTGTGTGTGATAGTATAATAAATGAGGATGGTGATAACAGAAACCAGTCCTGGATCTAGCTTTTGCAATCTGAGAGGACTCGTGGAAGTTATCCCACTGCCCTTTCCCTCAGCGTCCTTATCTGTGAATGGTAATCATCAAAGCAACTACTTAATTCACTGATTTTGCCAATTCATGTGAAGTGATTAGCAAGATAGCTGGCACAAAAAAGGAGCTCAGTCACTTAATCGAGTTGAGCAATTTGACTACTTATGTTATGAGATCTTGATTAACCAACATGACTTCATTCCTTTTGATCTTATTTTCTCTTCTGATCAAAAAAAGAAAAAATAAATATTGAAGGTCCATGATTTCTTAAAGAGTGGAGAATACTTGTGTTCAAGAAATAAATGAACTGCCCCATATTTGATCTGGACCTCTCTTGCGGTGGTTTGGTGGTAGTGGTTTTGTTGCTTAGTTGTGTCTGACTCTTTGTGATCCATGGACTGTAGTCTGCCAGGCTTCTCTGTTTGTAGGATTTTCCAGGCAAGAATACTGGAGTGGGTAGTCATTTCCTTCTCTAGGACCTCTCACAGGACTCATCAATTTTCACCTTGTGACAAAGCTTTCCATCTACTGTTGTTTTAGTTGCTAAGTTGTGTCTGACTCTTTGCTCTCCTTTGGGCTCTAGCCTGCCAGGCTCCTCTGTCCATGAGATTTCCCAGGCAAGAATACTGGAGCCGGCTGCCATTTCCTTCCCCAGGGGATCTGCCCAACCCAGGGGTTGAACCCATATCTCTTGCATTGGCAGGTGGATTCTTTACCACTGAGTTACCAGGGAGGTCCCCATAGTTCTCTGGTACTCCTGTTTCATATCTTCCTTGAGCAAGTTGGGCCCATATCTTCATTTGTATCTGACACTTTTAGATACACTATGTTGCCTTGATGCATAGTAGAAACTCAAGTATTTGATAAATGAAAATATATAAATAAATTTGCAAGGAATTAAGAGAGCCACTAAGTCTGATACTACAAAGGGTTAACTTGAATTGTTCTTCAAATTGCAGTCTGTGACCATGAATCACAGTTAATATCCTCAGAAGTAAGAAATATTACAATTATAAAATATAACTTCATAAATTTCTATTACAATTGCAGATACTATAAAAATCAAAATATATTCCCACCCTCTAAAATCTTAATTTAACAGAACAGTTAAACACCCGGTGCGTATTTATAGACTTCACTGCCTTATGGTAGAGATTTGGTGGTAAATATTCAGGATTAGACATTTGCTCTCAAGGAACTTACAAATGTTTGATGTCATCCTTCTCCTTTAACTACATTTTAAATATATTTTTATGATCCATCAAAAGAGCTTCACTCTAATAGCAAATGATATATTCTGCTTGTCTGTGTACAATATATTCTGTGCAATATATCCCACAGAGAAGAGCTAACATTTTTTTGCAGTTCACTAAAAATCAGAAACCTTATATTTAATTAGATATTATATAAAAAAAAGAGGTACTGATGTGCTTGGGAAAAAAATTAAACCCACTAAAACTTTTAAATAGATCTAATGTTCTCTTACTCCATTTAGCAAATCAGAAATCTCACTGCTTGAAATAGAAGTTTTTCCTCCTTTTCATAATAATTGCCATTAATTTTATGTAAGTTAGCTTCTAAACCTGTGAAGTTGCTAAAGACCACCTTTACTCAGCCAGAAGAACTCTGTTAAGCCCATATTTCTAGGATGTCTCTTTCTCTCTTATCCTCTCTCTCTCTGGACTGTGCTTTCTTTTATTTACATTCTTGCTTTCTTTATTTGCTCTGCCACATATGGTTTTGAAAAAGAAGGGCCAAAGTGCAATGTAATTTTTACATCCAATCCTTTAATTTCCACAATGCTTTGCAAATGTTATTCCATCTGCCTACTGACCATCTTTCCTATACCCAGGTTGGTCACCTGGAAAATTCTACTCCCTTCTAGGACACAGTTCTAAAGGGTCATTCTGGAGAATATCTTGGCATCTCCACACCAAGATCAATTTAGTTACTCTACCTCAACCAACATCATGATGACATTTCAAATATTGAATCAAGCTTCTCATACATTATCTTTGAAATAGTTCTGTGATATATGCACTATTACAATCAGAGGTCAAGAGCTAAACAAATGGTGACTGAGAAAGATGAGTTTCTTTGCTTAAATTTACTATGTAGAAGAGCTGGGATTCAAGTCTAGATAGGTCTCTATGATGCCAAACCATGGGTTCATAACTACTAACATATATAAAATGTTATCAAAATTAAAACAATTTTCTAAAATTATCTACTCTATGTGCATTATACAACTGCATTCTAAAGTCTTTGAAGAAAAGGGCCTATCATTACAGTCTTAGTCTTGGAACCTAATAGAGGTTTAATAAGTATTTATGGTTTTGAACTGTGGTGTTGGAGAAGACTCTTAAGAGTCCCTTGGACTGCAAGGAGGTCTAACCAGTCAATCCTAAAGGAAATCAGTCCTGAATATTCATTGGAAGTACTGATGCTGAAACTGAAGCTCCAATACTTTACCCACCTGATGCAAAGAGCTGGCTCACTGGAAAAATATTCTGATGCTGGGAAAGATTGAAGGCAGGAGGAAAAGGGGATGACAGAGGATGAGATGGTTGGATGGCATCACTGACTCAATGGACAAGAGTTTGAGCAAGTTCCAGGAGTTGGTGATGGACAGGGAGGACTGGCGTACTGCTGTCCATAGGATCGCAAAGAGTTGAACATGACTGAGCAACCGAACTGAACTGACTGAAGTATTTATGGGATAGACTGATGAGTTGGTAGATATAGAGAGATGGATGAAAAGAAGAATAAGCAGATTGGAAGGTAGGCAAATGACTGAATGAATAGCTGAAATAAATGAAAAGATCGAATCCTACAGACAGGCTTTCAGTCTAACATTGAGGTAAGATTTACTTCTTGGCTTTGCTTCCTATCTCCTGCCCTATCTTATTCTGCTTATACAATCATTCATCAGTGCAAATACACCCCAACTTTTTCACTTCCTGTTGTTACTATATACATCCTGCCACAATTTTCATTTCTGGGAGTTCTTATAGAATGTATTGTAGTGCTTTAATTTCACATACCTTATTCCAGATAATACATGTAATATTTTCTGAGGTAATATTTTACAGAAAGGCTTATTCACTACTGAGTACTTGACAACAGTGCTTGTTATATGAATAAATTAATCAAAATGAATGCATTAAGGAATCAATCACCTAATCAATGCTTAGCTATAGAAATGGGTTTAACATACTAGCTCATGTTAATTTCACACTGTGACCCAGAGAGCCGAAAACAGTTACTATCCAAATACAACTCTGTGACAGGTACTCTGTAACTCTGTGATGGTAAGCTCTTATGCACACTGCATCATATAATCTTCATAACAGTAGTGCAATATATGTTTTCATTCCCATCTCAGATGTTTGTAAACAAAGGCTCAGAGAGTTTATTTCTATGTGCTAAGTAGCCAAACAACTATGAATTAGCTGAACTTGGGTTCAATCTTGTCATTTGGTTCTTTACGCCTTCTTTTTTCTTTGTATATGGACTGTAGAATGTCTTTGAAAGTGATATATATATATATATTTGCAATGTTTAAAACAATTACTCCCACTTTCCTAATGACACTTAGGTTTATTAGTCAGATATATTACTACAGAGGCCAAACCTCATCCTGAAAAAAGACAATTAAAACTATGAGGAAATATGAATACTCAATTATGTACAATATTCTTCATCAGATTGGCCTCAGCTGCCTTCAGAGGAGCTGTGGTGAAAGAGAGCCAAGTGCTTCCCCTAAATAACTCAGTGTGATCTATCATCTGCTCCTGGCCTCCCACCGCCTTCTCCATACATAGAAAGATAATCATGTATTTATGTAAGGCCTTTTATAGCTCAACATATTTTTCAAAAGGTGATTCATTCTTGAGAAGCTTGTGATTACTGACTTGGCATATTCTTCAAAATAAAACTGCACCTGGAGTACACACATTTTTACCAGGACAACTCTATACACCTGTTTTATCTCAGACTGAGAACTCATGGAATTTTTTTTTAAGTGGCTATTTTTTCCAACTTTATTGGACTATAATTCACAAAGAAAAATTACATGTTTTGAGGTGTACAACATGCTATTTTGATATGTGCATACATTGTGACATGATTACCACAGTTAAATAATATATCCGTCACCTTTCATAGGTAACATTTGGGTATTTTTATTGTAAGACTACTTCAAATCTATTCTCTTAGAATATTTCCAATATGCCATATGATTAACCACAGATGGTGTTGCTTTTCAGTTCGTCGTCATGTCCAGCTCTCTGCAACCCCATGAACTGCAGAATGCCAGGCTACTATGTCCTTCACTAACTCCTGGAGTTTGCTCAAACTCTTGTCTACTGAGTCAGTGATGCCATCCAATCATCTTATCCTCTGTTACCCCCTTCTCCTCCTGCCCTCACTCTTTCCCAGCATCAGGATCTTTTCCAATGAGTCAGCTATTCCCATCAGGTGGCAAGTACTGGAGCTTCAGCTTCAGCATCAGTCCTTCCAATAAATATTCAGGACTAATTTCCTTTAGGATTGACTACTTCAGTCTCCTTGCTGTCCAAGGGACTCTCAAGTGTCGTCTCCAACACCACAGTTTAAAAGCATCAATTCTTTGGTCCTCCGACTTCTTTATGGTCCAACTCTCACATCCATACATGATTACTGGAAAAGCCATAGCTTTGACTATACAGACTTTTTTCTGCAAAGTGATGTCTCTGCTTTTTAATACACTGCCTAGGTTTGTCATAGCTTCTCCTCCAAGGGGAAAGCATCTTTTAATTTCATGGCTGCAGTCGCTGTCTACAGTGATTTTGGAGCCCCAAAATAAAGTCTGTCACTGTTTCTACTGTTTCCCCATCTATTTGCCATGAAGTGATGGGACCAGATGCCATGATCTTAGTTTCTTGAATATTGAGTTTTTTTTTTTTTTTTGATGTTGACTTTTAAGCCAGCTTTCCACTCTCCTCTTTCACCTTCATTAAGAAGCTCTTTATTGTGCTATAAACTAGATCACCAGAACTTTTTCCTTCTGAACAAATGAAACTTTCTACCCTTTGACCAAATCTTCCTACTTCTCCCAATCCTGAGCTCTGGCAATGATCCTTTTATCTGCCTTTATGAGTTCAACTATTTTAGATTCCATATGTTAAGAGAGATCATACAGTATTTATGTTTCTATGTTGGGCTTATTTCACTTAGCATAATGTTTTTCAGTTTCATCTATGTTGTCATGAATTGCATGATGCTCTTTTATTTAAGACTCAAAAATATTCCCTTATATATGTTTTCATCATGTACATATATCATTTTCTTTATGCATTCATCCATCAACAGATACATAGATTGTTTCCATATCTTGGCTATTGTAAATAATGCTGCAATGAGCATGGCAGAGTATTGGGCTAGCCAAAAAGTTCATTTGGATTTTTCCATAAGATGTTACAGAGAAACCCAAACAACTTTTTTGCCAACAGTATAAATATCTCTTCAAGATACTGATTCCATTTCCTTTTAGATATATATCTAGAAGGGGGATTACTGGATCATATTATAGTTCTAGTTTAAATTTTTTTTAATGAAATGTTTTCTATCAAGGCTATACCAATTTACATTCCCACCAAGGGTATACAAGGGTTTTCTGTTCTCTATATCTTCATAAAAATTTGCTGATTTTTGTCTTTTTGATAATAGCCAGTCTAAAAGATGTAAGATACTATCTCACTGTACAGTTTCAAATTTCATTTCTCTTCTGTTATTGATGCTGAATACCATTCATATACCTGTTGACCATTTGTATGTCTTCTTTAGAGAAATATCTACTAAGTTCTTTACCTTTTTCTTAATTGGGTATTTGATTTATTGTACTATTGAGTTATTTGAGTTCCTTATATATTTTGTTTTTGTTTTTTTTTATTTTTTTATTTTTTAAATTTTAAAATCTTTAATTCTTACATGCATTCCCAAACATGAACCCCCCTCCCACCTCCCTCCCCATAACATCTTTCTGGGTCTTCCCCATGCACCAGCCCCAAGCATGCTGCATCCTGCGTCAGACATAGACTGGCGATTCAATTCACATGATAGTATACATGTTAGAATGTCATTCTCCCAAATCATCCCACCCTCTCCCTCTCCCTCTGAGTCCAAAAGTCCGTTATACACATCTGTGTCTCTTTCCCTGTCTTGCATACAGGGTCGTCATTGCCATCTTCCTAAATTCCATATATATGTGTTAGTATACTGTACTGGTGTTTTTCTTTCTGGCTTACTTCACTCTGTATAATCGGCTCCAGTTTCATCCATCTCATCAGAACTGATTCAAATGAATTCTTTTTAACGGCTGAGTAATACTCCATTGTGTATATGTACCACAGCTTTCTTATCCATTCATCTGCTGATGGACATCTAGGTTGTTTCCATGTCCTGGCTATTATAAACAGTGCTGCGATGAACATTGGGGTACATGTGTCTCTTTCAATTCTGGTTTCCTCGGTGTGTATGCCCAGAAGTGGGATTGCTGGGTCATAAGGTAGTTCTATTTGCAATTTTTTAAGGAATCTCCACACTGTTCTCCATAGTGGCTGTACTAGTTTGCATTCCCACCAACAGTGTAGGAGGGTTCCCTTTTCTCCACACCCTCTCCAGCATTTATTGCTTGCAGATTTTTGGGTCGCAGCCATTCTGACTGGTGTGAAGTGGTACCTCATTGTGGTTTTGATTTGCATTTCTCTAATAATGAGTGATGTTGAGCATCTTTTCATGTGTTTGTTAGCCATCTGTATGTCTTCTTTGGAGAAATGTCTATTTAGTTCTTTGGCCCATTTTTTGATTGGGTCGTTTATTTTTCTGGAGTTGAGCTGCAGAAGTTGCTTGTATATTTTTGAGATTAGCTGTTTGTCAGTTGCTTCATTTGCTATTATTTTCTCCCATTCCGAAGGCTGTCTTTTCACCTTGCTTATATTTTCCTTTGTTGTGCAGAAGCTTTTAATTTTAATTAGATCCCATTTGTTTATTTTTGCTTTTATTTCCAGAATTCTGGGAGGTGGATCATAGAGGATCCTGCTGTGATTTATGTCTGAGAGTGTTTTGCCTATGTTCTCCTCTAGGAGTTTTATAGTTTCTGATCTTACATTTAGATCTTTAATCCATTTTGAGTTTATTTTTGTGTGCGGTGTTAGAAAGTGATCTAGTTTCATTCTTTTACAAGTGGTTGACCAGTTTTCCCAGCACCACTTGTTAAAGAGATTGTCTTTACTCCATTGTATATTCTTGCCTCCTTTGTGGAAGATAAGGTGTCCATATGTGTGTGGATTTATCTCTGGGCTTTCTATTTTGTTCCATTGATCTATATGTCTGTCTTTGTGCCAGTACCATACTGTCTTGATGACTGTGGCTTTGTAGTAGAGCCTGAAGTCAGGCAAGTTGATTCCTCCAGTTCCATTCTTCTTTCTCAAGATTGCTTTGGCTATTCGAGGTTTTTTGTATTTCCATACAAATCTTGAAATGATTTGTTCTAGTTCTGTGAAAAATGTGGCTGGTAGCTTGATAGGGATTGCATTGAATTTGTAAATTGCTTTGGGTAGTATACTCATTTTCACTATATTGATTCTTCCAATCCATGAACATGGTATATTTCTCCATCTATTAGTGTCCTCTTTGATTTCT
The DNA here is from genome assembly GCF_042477335.2 of Ovis canadensis. NCBI lineage: Eukaryota > Metazoa > Chordata > Mammalia > Artiodactyla > Bovidae > Ovis > Ovis canadensis. The sequence continues at coordinate 31,015,139 of NC_091265.1, read as the reverse complement.
TTCATCAGTGTTTTATAGTTTTCTATATATAGGTCTTTAGTTTCTTTAGGTAGATATATTCCTAAGTATTTTATTCTTTTCGTTGCAATGGTGAATGGAATTGTTTCCTTAATTTCTTTTTCTACTTTCTCATTATTCGTGTATAGGAATGCAAGGGATTTCTGTGTGTTGATTTTATATCCTGCAACTTTACTATAGTCATTGATTAGCTCTAGTAATTTTCTGGTGGAGTCTTTAGGGTTTTCCATGTAGAGGATCATGTCATCTGCAAACAGTGAGAGTTTTACTTCTTCTTTTCCAATTTGGATTCCTTTATATATTTTGAATATGTGTGTGCTCAGTCACATCTGACTCTTTGCAACTCCATAGACTGTAGCCCATGCACTCCTCTGTCCATGGAATTTCCCAGGCAAAAACAGGAGTGGGTTTTCATTTCCTTCTCCAGGGTATCTTCCTGATCCAGGAATCAAACCTGTATCTCCTGCATTGGCGGATAGATTCTTTGCCACTGAGCCAACTGGGAAGCCCATATATTTGGAATATTAATTCCTTAATAGATATGGTTTGCAAATATTTTCTCACATTTCATAGGTTTTCTCTTCAATTATCTGTTGACTCTTTCCTTTGCTATGAGAACTTACTGATTTTAGAACCATGCTAAACACGAAGAGTTAGGAAGTGAGAGAAAAGAAAAAGAAACTAATGGATTCTGCCTTAGAGGCAATAATTTAGATCTTTAACGAAAATGTAGTGATTCTAAATTATTTGTTTTCTTATGAAAACCTACTTATTCACTACTCATAAGAAAAGCTTTTAGATTATTTATAATAAGACTACATATGAAATAGAATCAGAGCAGAGAATTAATTTTCAAGGTGAGTGAGAAATCAAAAAGCATTATAAGAAAGAAAATATATGGATTAAGTATTTATGATGAGCTAATTACTGTAGTTGAACATGTACATTAGAATAAACTTTCTGGCAGCTAATTTAATGAAGGAAGATACTTGGTGCTTCACAGTATTCACTGATATGAGAAAATAAGATGATTACCAGAAGAGGCAATTTCTTCCTGGGCACTGCACTAGGGGGATTTCACCTTGAACAGAGTCAAAAATGAAATGGGGGAGCATGGGATCTGGATCACACAATCCTGAATGGGACACTGTCATTAGAAATAAATTTGGATAGGTTATGTAATCCTTCTAAGATTTACTTCAGTAAATATAATTTATGTTTAACATCTAATTAATTCAAAAGAATATTATACATATACCTATATATATAATACATTTGAAATTTTAAAAATGACAAATTAACTCTACATATACCTACATTTGTTAACAAAGTTTATGACCAATATCTCTGAAGAGTCCTGGATAGCCCTCTGAGGACCCATTCTCTTCACTCCATTCACTCTAAGGAATAATCAAGCTCATGAATTTTTAGAGTAGTCAATCCCTTAGGGTACTTTAAAGTTTTCCCCTTATGTCTATGTATCTCTAAACAAGATGTTTAATTGTTTGCATTTTGGGAATTCATATACATGTAATCACTGTGAATGTTTATTTATTATTTTCTGCATTTTTCACCCAACTTTATGTTTGAGATTTATCTCTTTGGATACATTTACCTGTCAGTCAGTGTTTTCATTATTGTATAGTATTCTGTTATATAACTATAATCAAGTAGTTTACTTCACCATTTTACTATAATCTCCATCAGGTTGTTTTTGCCCCAGTTTGTTCTGGTTTGCTATTACAAGCAGTGCTTCTATGAACATGCTTATCTATGTCTCCTGAGTGTATGAATGTGTCTCCAAGGTAGATTCTTAAGAAGCCTACTACTGGGCAAAAATACATATCATACCCAATCTGGCCTAATGGACATCAGGTGCTTATATTAGATTATTCATAATCCTTGTTTAATGAAACAGTCATTTTAAAAAGGCTCTTTCTTTTTCTTTTATTTTTTCAGTTAATGACAAATTGTTTTCCAGAGTGATTATGTTCTTTCCATTGAAACCTATTGCTTCACATTTCAGTCAATAGTCAGATATTTTCATTTCTCCAAATTCGGTAGATGAGATATCATGTTGTCTACATCCTGTCTCTAGTGAAGCTGAGCATATTTTTGTATGTTTATTGCCTGGTCAGCTATCTTAACTTTAAAACTCAGTGAAATATTTTATACATCTTCATTAAAATGATGAAAAGAGATATATACCAAAATACCCAACAACAGTCCCAGTACAGAGTTGGTATTTAACACATACCATTAACAATCTAGCCTTCACCATTTACACAGTTAAGAAGTACTTGATAAAATGAATAACAATTTCCTCTAAGGCTTTTAAAATATATAAAAATATTGTTAATATTGTTCAAATAAATGCTCCTTTAGCATATATTAACATGCATGTCCACACACATGTATACTCACTCTGTTCAATGAAGGCATTTCTGTAAGAAGCTGAGTTTAAATTGTCTTACTATTTAATGTTTGCATTCTAATTTAACAAAAAGAAAGAGCCTAGAATTAAATAATTAAAAACCTGACTATTAAGGAAGTTATTCAAAAAAGACACAGTACAGGGAACTCTGGGCTCTCTGGTCCCTCAGTGGTAAGGAATCTGCCTGCCAATGCAAGAAACTCGGGTCTGATTCCTGGGTCAGGAAATCCCCTGGAGAAGGAAATGGCCATCCACTCCAGTATTCTTGCTTGGGAAATCCCATGGACAGAGGAGCCTTGTTGGCAATAGCCCATGGGCTCTCAATAAGTCAGACACGACTTAGCGACTAAACAACAACAATTGGGACCTCTTCACGATGTCATGTGGCAGCCTGGATGGAAGGGGAGTTTGGAGGAGAATGGATACATGTATATGTACAGCTGAGTACCTTGGCAGTTCACCTGAAACTATCACAAAATTGTTAATTGACAATTGATTGTTACTTGTTATACTCGACTATAAAATGAAATGTTTTAAAAAAAGACACACTACTATATATAAAATAGATAACCAATAAGGACCCACTGTATACTACAATGAACTATACTCAATAGCTTGTAATAGCATATAACAGAAAAGATATAAAGTATATATATATCTTAGTCACTTAACTGTACACCTTAAACTAACACAGCATTGTAAATTGAGGATTCCCTGGTAGCTCAGTTGGTGAAGAATCTGCCTGAAGTGCAGGAGATCCAGGTTTGATCCCCGGATTGGGAAGATCTGCTGGAGAAGAAAATGCAAGCTACTCCAGTATGCTTGCCTAGAAAATCCAATGAACAGAGGAGCCTGGCAGGCTATAGTCCATGGGGTCTAAGAGTCAGAAATGACTTACTGACTAAACCACTGCCATATTTCAATAAAAGTGAAAAAAAAAATGAGAAACCGAGGCAGTTTTGTTTGAGTTTTTGGATGTCCTCAATGGAGCAGCCTCTGAACCCAAATCACAATGAGGATATCCTTTAAACAACAGTAAATGTGATAAATCAAGTCCAATTTTATGCAAATTTCAAAAGTTACAAATATTTATATGGTAGCAACACATGTCTTTTAGCAAACAATAGCAATATTGTACAACTTTCTATACTTTGTGGGCACAGCAGCTTCTTTTTATAATCGTTAATATATACAAAAGAAGCTTCCAGGAAATCAGCAGGGACTCTTTTATCAGCTCCTAAAGTTTTGGAAGGCTTCCAAGAAGAGATGGAAAAATTTAGACATTTTTAGAGATTTGAAACTAAATTTAAATAGTGGAGATGGTAACACTTTCTTCAAGGATTATTTTTTAAATTAGGGGATATGTGTAGAAATTGACCAAAAGGTAATACTCAATAATAAATTAGTAACAACAAACATTTTTTTTAATTTAACAAATATTTATTGATGGCCATATATGTTGGATGGGCTTTGTGCTAGGCACTGGGATATATGTACTATAAGAAAAAATAATCAAACAAATATAGCAAACTAAAATAGAATCTCTATATATATACATACATACACACACATACTTTCTCTTAAATCTTCCAGCAGTTTGCTGATTTGAATATTGGTAGAATTCTCTAGTTATCATAAAATATACATTAACATGATAGAACTTTCTTTCACTAACCGATTATTTGGGGCTGAAAATCTTTATGGTGGGGCTGTCCTGTGCATTCTAGCCTGTTTGGTGGCATGCCTGGCTTCTGCCTCCTACGTGCAAATGGTACCACCACCCACACTGTGACAATAAAATATGTCATCAGACATTGCCAAATTTCCCGAAGGGACAAAATTATACTCAGTCGACGTCACTGGATTGGTATAAATAGCTGAGTTAAAAGAGCAGTGGACTTGGACGAAAAAAAAAAAAAACCAACTAGGATGAAGACTATCTTTGTCCACTGACTATTTCTGCATTCATTTAAGCAGGGATTGAATTTAGAGAACAAAGGATATAGTAATTGGGTTATACTAATGAGATTTCACAAAAATTATAGCTATTTCACTATGTTTCCAAAGTAAGACCTGAGCTTTCAAGCACTAGAGTAAAAGTAACTTGCAGTAAGTGAAAAATATCAGTGTTACAACCTCACCAGAGCCATGACAGGTTCAGAGAGGTGCACTAGGCCAAAATTAATCCCTGAGTCATGCTTCCGGGGAGGGTAACTCTGGCCAATCAGAGAGATGATAACTCTGGCCAATTAGAGGGATGATGACTGGCCAATCAGTAAATACCAGGAAACCCCTGCAGCCAATCAACCCTTGCCAACTCCCTGTCTTTGTTCTAAACTTATAAATACTGCTGTAAATCTGGGCTCGGGGCTCTTGTCAAGACTCCACTGCCTTGGATGAGATGGGAGCCCTGGCTTGAGCTGGCAATAAAACCTCCTTATGCTTTTGCATTGCTGTGGACGTCTTATTCTCTCAGTTTTGGGGACTCGGACTCTGGGCATAACAATCAGTTTTTAGCATTAGCAATCTATACAGCTCATAGTTAAGTGACAGAAGTACTAGTCAACTTATGTTGTTGGTAAGCTCAGTAACTGTGTCCTTCTCTAAAGCTCAGTTTCGTTATCTGTCAAAGGAGGATTGAGTCCTTATTTCTCAAATGTGTGTTCAATATCCAATTAAGAATTTCCACTAGTCCATATATTTACTTCTGTGTCATATTTTAAAATACAATGTTTTAATAAGTTGTTTGTTTGAATGTCCCTCTAAAGTGTAAGAAGAGACAGTGTCTTGCTAATCGTTGCATCACAAGTTCCTTACCCAGTTTCTGATACAGAGCAACAAGTGATAAACGTTTGTCAAGTGAATGACTTATTTGATGAATCTATGTTTTTAGATTTATTAGTTCATTTTCCTTCCTTTCTTCCTCCCTTCCTTTTCATTCTTTTCCTTTCCTTTACTCTCCTTCAATTATTTTTTAAAATTTCTACTATCAGTATAACCAGAAGCCACAATGATAAGACAGGTTATGTAAGCAGTCACAAACTCTTATTATTTAGGGGCTTCTGCACTAAATAAAATCCTTCCTACAGGTGCTCATCAAAGAATGGAATTCATATAACAGAACACATTTTCTGAACATTGGGACATTTATTTCAAGTAGAAATATCTTTGTAAAAATTTAATGGATGATGATGAATCAACTTGCCTGACTTCAGGCTCTACTACAAAGCCACAGTCATCAAGACAGTATGGTACTGGCACAAAGACAGACATATAGATCAATGGAACAAAATAGAAAGCCCAGAGATAAATCCACACACATATGGACACCTTATCTTCCACAAAGGAGGCAAGAATATACAATGGAGTAAAGACAATCTCTTTAACAAGTGGTGCTGGGAAAACTGGTCAACCACTTGTAAAAGAATGAAACTAGATCACTTTCTAACAGCGCACACAAAAATAAACTCAAAATGGATTAAAGATCTAAATGTAAGACCAGAAACTATAGAACTCCTAGAGGAGAACATAGGCAAAACACTCTCAGACATAGATCACAGCAGGATCCTCTATGATCCACCTCCCAGAATACTGGAAATAAAAGCAAAAATAAACAAATGGGACCTAATTAGACTTAAAAGCTTCTGCACAACAAAGTAAACTATAAGTAAGGTGACAAGACAGCCTTCGGAATGGGAGAAAATCATAGCAAATGAAACAACTGACAAACAACTAATCTCAAAAATATACAAGCAACTTACGCAGCTCTATTCCAGAAAAATAAACGACCCAATCAAAAAATGGGCCAAAGAACTAAATAGACATTTCTCCAAAGAAGACATATGGATGGCTAACAAACACATGAAAAGATGCTCAACATCACTCATTATTAGAGAAATGCAAATCAAAACCGCAATGAGGTACCACTTCACACCAGTCAGAATGGCTGCGATCCAAAAATCTGCAAGCAGTAAATGCTGGAGAGGGTGTGGAGAAAAGGGAACCCTCCTACACTGTTGGTGGGAATGCAAACTAGTACAGCCACTATGGAGAACAGTGTGGAGATTCCTTAAAACACTGGAAATAGAACTGCCATATGACCCAGCAATCCCACTGCTGGGCATACACACCGAGGAAACCAGAATAGAAAGAGATACATGTACCCCAATGTTCATCACAGCACTGTTTATAATAGCCAGGACATGGAAACAACCTAGATATCCACCAGCAGATGAATGGATAAGAAAGCTGTGGTACATATACACAATGGAGTATTACTCAGCCGTTAAAAAGAATACATTTGAATCAGTTCTGATGAGATGGATGAAATTGGAGCTGATTATACAGAGTGAAGTAAGCCAGAAAGAAAAACATCAATACAGTATACTAACACATATATATGGAATTTAGAAAGATGGCAATGATGACCCTGTATGCAAGACAGGAAAAAAGACACAGATGTGTACTACGGACTTTTGGACTCAGAGGGAGAGGGAGAGGGTGGGATGGTTAGGGAGAATGGCACTGAAACATGTATACTATCATGTAAGAATTGAATCGCCCGTCTATGTCTGATGCAGGATACAACATGCTTGGGGCTGGTGCACGGGGATGACCCAGAGGGATCTTTTGGGGAGGGACACGGGAGGGGGTTTCATGTTTGAGAACACATATACACCCGTGGTCGATTCATGTCAATGTATGGCAAAACCAATACAGTATTGTAAAGTAAAATAAAGTAAAAATAAAAATAAAAAAAATGATGCTTACATTTTGAATCAAGTTATGTCAGGAAACAAACAAAAAAAAAATTCCAAAAAGTAATTTTAACTATCTTTAGATAATTACAACCCTAGAGAATTTGAAGCATTAAGAGATACATACAGCTATGCACCAATCTATAGGAGATAATTCATCTCTAGCTTAACTCATCTTTCTGCTAATATGCCTAGTTAGTTACAAACTTTCCTATCCTAGGAAAACCATTGAGGGTGAATACAAGTAAAGGCATGGGAAATTAGTTTCATTATTTTATACTTTTTAGAAAGTAAATATTTGCAGAAGAGGGTCTCTGTCTCTGTCTTTCAAATCCCTAAAGAAAATTGAACAGGTTTTCAAATGTGAAATCAAATAAATGAATTCTCATGGGACTGCATGCTCTACAGAAATAGGACTTTCTTTAGTCTCAGTTCTACTGTTAAATATGACTAGAGAAAACATTTAGCCCTCTATGAGCTTAATAGTGTTCCCCAAACTTCATGTATACACAGAACCTCAGGATGCAATCTTAATGGAAATATGATCTTTGCTGATGTAATTAGTTAAGGATCTTGAGATCACGTCATTCTTGATTCAGGAAGGACCACGATATCCTTGTAAGAAGAAGTAGGTACACAGAGAGACTCAGATGGGACAAAGCCATATGAACACAGAAGAAGAAACTGGTTTTGAATCTGGAAGTCATTGAACACCACAGATTGGGGCATGAAGGAGGCATGGGACAATTTCTCTTTTAGAGCCACCAGAGGAAAAGAACCTTGGTGACATCTTTATTTCAGGCTTCTGGTTTTCCGAATGGTGGGAAAACAAATATCTATTGTTTTAAGCCATGAAATTTGTGTCATTCTATTACAGAAACCCTAGAGAAAACTAAATATATCTTCCTTATACTTTTATTGTTGTCATTTCCATATGTTACAATTGAGCTAAATACTTAGATCAGTAATTATATTGTATTTGCATATGGCTAACAATGGTAAAAAGATAGACATATATGCATGAGGAATTGAACCATATGATTAGAAACTTAAAAACAAACACCCTGAAAATCATTTTGCTGGTGGTCAATACAAGATATTATAGGGGAATGCAGCAACCTGGGAGGTGGATGAAGGTGGGATCCAGGAGCAGACAAGGAAAACCTCCAAGGACAGAATGCTAGATTGAGTTCTGGGAAAGTAGAGAAGGAATCATCTTCATGAACAAGGCTACGCAGAACAAGGACTCTATTATTTCAGAAGACTTAAGTGATAAGAATGGGAATGTGAGGAGATGACACTAGAATGTCAGGCAGGGTCAGGTCATGGATGAAACACTGAAGAGTCTAAAATTTTTCCTGAAAGGATGTGCTTCAGTTTATTCACCTGTCAAATGTGTAGATTGGCTAAAGTTCTAATTTTGCCTCCTGCTCCAGGCTTCTGAGAATATTAAAACCCTTGACAGTTGTTTAACTTTGCTTCTGACGCCTAGATAAGTAAGGTCTATTCTACTGATCAGCAATAATCATCAAGTAAGTCAGTGATACTGAAAAGCACGCAGAGTTAAGTGGTTGCTTAACTAAATTTAAAACACAGTGCTGTGAAGTTCTATACTAAAAAGATTAGTTTAATAAAACCAAGACCTGAATTCTATCCCTAAAGCTCAGTTTGCATCTTAGTGAAAGTCACTGTGACAATGGGTCATCCAATCAAGAGGCAGATTTTCCTTCTGTTAGTATTCTTGCCTGGAGAATCCCAGGGACGGGGAAGCCAGGTGGGCTGCCGTCTATGGGGTCGCACAGACTCGGACACGACTGAAGCGACTTAGCAGCAGCAGCAGTAGCAGCGTACATATATCAGCTTTAATCACTTTCAAACAGGATAACATGAAAGTAGTGACAACATGATTAATTTGAAATTAAAGATGTAAAAAGACCATTAAGGAAACTGCAGTGACATATAACCCTGCTCCCCCATCTCCCAACCACACCACCCCTGCCCAACACACACACACACTCACACATTATATGAGAGAACTGTCTTCAACTGGTCATTCTAGACTCTTCATCAAGCTCAAATTTTGTTATTATAAAGGAAGATATTACAAAACTTGTTGTACTGCAGACAAGTCTTTGGAGCTGAGACTCCTGAGTCCAACCCATGCTCTGCCATTTATGAGTATGTTTCCTTGGAGAAACTAATGTCTTGGAATATCAATTCCTCAGCTACAAAATGAGAATGATACATTTCATGTTGAACAGTGAGTATGATGATTAATACAAATATATATCTCATCCATCAACTACAGTAATATTTAATACATTTAAGTGTTTAATAAATGGTGCCTTTTAAATTAGCTTCATCATTTATGTTTTAATGGAAAATATAACAGAAACTTTTTTTAAAATCCTTGGATCTTGAGTAATTTTTAATAAAGTAGATTAAAAAAAAAGTTTTATGGTCCTGAGTACACTCAGACCGCTCCGCACACTAAAATGATTCAATTTTGCTAGATGCTATGGAGACTTGGTCAGTTCAGTTGCTCAGTCATGTCCAACTCTGCAATCCCATGGAATGCAGCATGCCAGGCTTCCCTGTCCATCACCAATTCCTGGAGCTTGCTCAAACTCAGGTCCATAAAGTTGGTGATGCCATCCAACCATCTCATCCTCTGCTGTTCCATTCTCCTACTGCCTTATACAAAATTATTTATAATTCATTTCTACACAGTAGTATATAAGGATCGTGTTGATTTTTCTCCAAGTAATTTGGAGCTGTAAAAAACACCAGACCTACTAACAGAGTAACCAACTGCAGCTAATAGTACATTTTTATCTGAGAAGGGCTGACTTTCCATTATTTTGAATAACTCATGAATATTTCACATCAGAATTCGGTTATGTGGGAATGAGGATGGTTTTAATTGGGATCCAAATGTATAGCAAAGAAGACTAGTTTTTGATAGTGTTGGTTCCCATTCTAAGTTGGCCACAGCATACTGCAAGAATAATAAAGCCTCTTTGGTAATGTGAGGTCAACAAAGATCACTTCATATCATTAATACAATCATCAAACGAGATAATATATATGGCAACACTAAGTTAAATGCCTTAGACACAAGAAGCAACAAAGTGATCATTGTTTTAAATAGTATAGACACATATACATGCCACCTTCAATCTTTTTGTGGGCATAGGCTATGTATATTTAAATGGACAAAAAAAGGAAACAATAAGTTTGGACACCACATCAATGACCTATTTACACAGTCAAAATGCCTAGAACAATTGTTTATTCTCAGATTCACATTTTAGAGTATAGACCTGGACAGTTTGTTACACCATTATGTTCTTTACAGTGTAAAGTACACTGATGGTGAACACTAAATACAATAGAGAACATTTTATGCTATTTCTAGATCTAAAAATATCTTCAGTTCAGTTCAGTCACTCAGCCATGTCCACCTCTTTGCAACCCCATGGACTGCAGCACGCCAGGCCTCCCTGTCCATCACCAACTCCCGGAGCTTACTCAAACTCATGTCCATTGAGCCAGTGATGCCATCCAACCATCTCATCCTCTGTCATCCCCTTCTCCTTCTGCCTTTAATCTTTCGCAGAATATGGGTGTTTTCAAATGAGTCAGTTCTTCACATCAGGTGGTCAAAGTATTGGAGTTTCAGCTTAAGCATCAGTCCTTCCAATGAATATTCAGGGCTGATTTCCTTTAGGATGGACTGGTCGGATCTCCTTTCAGTCCAAGGGACTCTCAAGAGTCTTCTCCAACACCACAGTTCAAAAACATTAATATCTTATGATGCCTCAAATCAACTGGTCAAACAGAATGCACAATCTACAGTGACTCACAAAGAGTCAGACATTACTGAATGACTGAACAGAACTGAACTGAACAGTGACATATGTTATTGTCTGCATCCTGAGGTTCAGAACATACTTTTTTTTCTCTTGACAAAGCAGCACTTTATTTATTTTTATCAACCATTCACTATTTATCTGAGATTTGTAAATGCCACACAAAGCCAAATGCTGGGAATTTAATATACAGAGAGAATATCTATTAGTTTTAAACACAAACATACATCTTAACATGTCCTTGAAAAATTGGCATAGTAGCATCACTTATCTGAGGATTAAAAAAAAAAAAACTATGGCACTTTTTATAACTTGTGTGTAATGGATAGGATTATATAAAATACATGGGGCTCATTTTCATTATTCATATATTATAAAGAAATGGCATTATTGCAGCTGCCCAAGGATTTTGCCTTAATCCCACTCAGCCTTGTCCTTAAAAAATGAGAAGCCACAGATAAAATGTAATATCTTCAGATACATTAGTCCACATTCTAGGCTCCAAATGTTCATTCATTTGTTTAGTATAGATGCAGTGTAGTAATGGATGATACTCTCTCTCAACTCATTATTGCTTCTATGGCACCAAGTACCAATTAGAGAAAAGCTCCTTCTTTGATGTATTATGTGCCCCCAGAAAGAGATAAATAAATGATAAATAAAAATACAGTCGTTAGAAAGTTATTTTTAAAAGTGATTTAAAGGATACACAATGTTTAGACTCAAATTTAATATATTATTCAAAAATTATGTGGAATTTAGCATTTCACACCCATTGGGCTTGCCTCTATCTAGGTAGGGGAAGCTGGGTGTGTTCTGTTAACTCTGATCTCATATCCTTATTCCAGATAATAGATATAATAATAATTCAATGGGTATAATAATTACCTTTAAAGGTAATTATCATGACAGTGAAATCTGATAAGTGAATTTTAAGGCTCCTAATACCTCTTTTTTCCTTGAGCTTTTCTGGAACAATCCTAAAGTTAACTGTGGCAATTAATAGCAGAGAGGAAGGTGTTGGACCTGGGACCAGGAAGATCTAGGCAAACTTGTTTCCTTATAATTTATTGCGTGTCAGAGAAGAACAAGTAACTTAATCTCAGAATTGTAATTTACTCATCATAAGAATGAAAAAAAACAGTATCTGGTATCTACCTCAGGGGATTATTGATGCTGAATTAGAAGCTAGATACTAAAATGACTTGTCAACTGAGGGAAAGCTTTCAAAGAAAATAGCTGGGCAGCTGACTTGGAGTAATTCTCAGAGTGCTTTGTTACACAAGAAAAAACAAGATGTGCAAAAATATATAAAAGATAATCACACCTTAAACAAATACTAGTATTGGGGTGGTGAAAGAAGAAGTTTGGCAGTGGATCAGCAAATAAACCAATAAAGTCACAAAACATTTTAACGAAATAAAGAAAAAATACATAGGGCATACTCAAAATGTGTGATATAGTCTATGTAAATGTACAGCATATAAATACTTGGATGCATGTTGTAGGTATTTGGGACTTCCCTTGTGGCTCAGATGGTAAAGAAACTGCCAGCAATGCAGGAGACCTGGGTTTGACCCCTCGGTTGGGAAGATCCCCTGGAGGAGGGTATGGCAACCCACTCCAGTATACTTGCTTGGAGAATCCCATGGACAGAGGAGCCTGGCAGGCTACAGTCCATGGGGTCACAAAGAGTCAGACATGATTGAGGGACTAACATTTTCACTTTCTGTAGACATACAGTGAATTATATAAGGAGGATCATCAACACATTAAAGGCAAACATCTCAGAGTAAAATATAATATTTCTAAATTATTTCGAGTCTTGTTCTGTATTATTTTATTTTTGTTAAACGAGCACATATTATTTATAAACTCTAAAATACACACATTTTTATTGTAAAAAAACAAATCACTAACTAAATCCAAAGTAACAGTATCCATCACACCCAGCATTTCTAACCTATGTACAGCTATTTCTAATACTTTTCCCATTGTAGATCTTACTAGCTGACCTTAGCACCCTTACGTATCAAGGCTGGATACAGCCTCATAATTCTTCACACAGTGCAACAGAAACTATTTCTAAATGATGAGGGATGATTATATACAATGAAGTCAATTTGCCATCAAGGCTCCAATTCATTTCCTGGAAGGTACAGGTCTGGATTTTCATCTCTATATCTCTGTCTTAGATATGCAAAATTTTAGCCAAATATTTATTAAATAAATGGATATTTTATTAAGATTATAAAGTGAATGAGATGTTCATAAGATTAAAAATAGTGGTATTAGTGAATAATTCAATTTAAAAATTCATTGTTCATGTATGCCAATGATTCTGTCAGGGAAATAGGTCAAGACAGTAAAAGGATATTTTGTTTCCAAAGTAGAGAGGAAGATTGGACATGGCGCATATCTCAAAATTGTGTGCTCATGATCTTATTACCACAAAAGAAACAACAGGACATGTACTTATTAGCAAAACAGATTATGACCTCAGCAAGATAACCTTCCAGCAAACAAAAGCCCAGGTCCAGAAAGCTTCACAGCTGAATTCTACCAAAAATTTAGAGAAGAGCTAACAACTATCCTACTAACTCTTCCAGAAAATTGCAGAGGAAGATAAACTTCCAAACTCATTCTATGAAGCCACCGTCACCCTAATACCAAAACCTGACAAAGATGCCACAAAAAAAGAAAACTACAGGCCAATATCACTGATGAACATAGATGCAAAAATCCTTCACAAAATTCTAGCAATCAGAATCCAACAACACATTAAAAAGATCATACACCATGACCAAGTGGGCTTTATCCCAAGGATGCAAGGATTCTTGAATATCCACAAATCAATCAATGTAATACACCACATTAACAAATTGAAAAATAAAAGCCATATGATTATCTCAATAGATGCAGAAAAAGCCTTTGACAAAATTCAACATCTATTTATGATAAAAACTCTCCAGAGAGCAGAAATAGAAGGAACATACCTCAACATAGTAAAAGCTATCTATGACAAACCCACAGCAAACAATTTCCTCAATGGTGAAAACTTGAAAGCATTTCCCCTAAAGTCAGGGACAAGACAAGGGTGCCCACTTTCACCGCTACTATTCCACATACTTTTGGAAGTTGTGGCCACAGCAATCAGACTAGAAAAAGAAATAAAAGGAATCCAGATTGGAAAAGAAGAAGTAAAACTCTCACTGTTTGCAGATGACATGATCCTCTACATAGAAACCCCTAAAGACTCCACCAGAAAATTGCTAGAGCTAATCAATGAATATAGTAAAGTTGCAGGAAATAAAATCAACACACAGAAATCCCTTGCATTCCTATACATTAATAATGAGAAAATAGAAAGAGAAATTAAGGAAACAATTCCATTCACCATTGCAGTGAAAAGAATAAAATACTTAGGAATATATCTACCTAAAGAAACTAAAGACCTATACAGAGAAAACTATAAAACACTGGTGAAAGAATTCAAAGAGGACACTAACAGATGGAGAAATATACCATGTTAATGGATCAGAAGAATCAATATAGTGAAAATGAGTATACTATCCAAAGAAAACTATAGATTCAATGCAATCCCTATCAAGCTACCAACAGTATTTTTCACAGAGCTAGAACAAATAATTTCACAATTTGTATGGAAAAAAAAAAAAACAAAACAAAACAAACAAAAAAAACCAAAAACCTCAAATAGCCAAAGCAATCTTGAGAAAGAAGAATGGAACTGGAGGAATCAACCTGCCTGACTTCAGGCTCTACTACAAAGCCGCAGTCATCAAGACAGTATGGTACTGGCACAAAGACAGACATATAGATCAATGGAACAAAATAGAAAGCCCAGAGATAAATCCACACACATATGGACACCTTATCTTTGACAAAGGAGGCAAGAATATGCAATGGAGAAAAGACAATCTCTTTAACAAGTTGTACTGGGACTTGTCAACCACTTGTAAAAGAATGAAACTAGTACACTCTAACACCAAACACGAAAATAAACTTAAAATGGATTAAAGATCTAAACATAAGACCAGAAACTATAAAACTCCTAGAGGAAAACGTAGGCAAAACATTCTCTGATATAAATCACAGCAGGATCCTCTATGACCCACCTCCCAGAATATTGGAAATAAATGCAAAAATAAATAAATGGGATCTAATTAAACTTAAAAGCTTCTGCACAGCAAAGGAAACTATAAGCAAGGTGAAAATACGGCCATCAGAATGGAAGAAAATAATAGCAAATGAAGCAACTGACAAACAACTAATCTCAAAAATATACAAGCAACTTATGCAGCTCAATTCCAGAAAAATAAATGACCCAATCAAAAAATGGGCCAAAGAACTAAATAGAAATTTCTCCAAAGAAGACATACGGATGGCTAACAAACACATGAAAAGATGCTCAACATCACTCATTATTAGAGAAATGCAAATCAAAACCACAATGAGGTACCATTTCACACCAGTCAGAATGGCTATGATCCAAAAGTCTACAAGCAATAAGTGCTGGAGAGGGTGTGGAGAAAAGGGAACCCTCCTACACTGTTGGTGGAATGCAAACTAGTACAGCCACTATGGAGAACAGTGTGGAGATTCCTTTAAAAACTGCAAATAGAACTGCCTTATGACGCAGCAATCCCACTGCTGGGCATACACACCAAGGAAACCAGAATTGAAAGATACACATGAACCCCAATGTTCATCACAGCACTGTTTATAATAGCCAGGACATGGAAGCACCCTAGATGTCCATCAGCAGATGAATGGATAAGAAAGCTATGGTACATTTACACAATGGAGTATTACTCAGCCATTAAAGAGAATACAGTTGAATCAGTTCTATTGAGGTGGATGAAACTGGAGCCTATTATACAGAGTGAAGTAAGTAATAAAGAAACACACTGATGCAGTGTAGTAACACATATATATGGAATTTAGAAAGATGGTAACGATAACACTGTATGTGAGACAGCAAAAGAGACACAGATATATTGAACAGTCTTTTGGACTCTGTGGGAGAGGGAGAGGGTGGGATGATTTTGGAGAATGGTATTGAAACATGTATAATATCATATTTGAAATGAATCGCCAGTCCAAGTTCCATGCATGATCCTGGATGCTTGAGGCTGGTGCACTGGGATGACCCAGAGGGATGGAACAGGGAAGGAGGAGGGAGGGGGATTCAGGATGGGGAACACGTATATACCTGTGGCGGGTTCATGCTGATGTATGGCAAAACCAATACAATATTGTAAAGTAATTAGCCTCCATTTAAAATAAATAAATTTATATTAAAAAAGGCACTCTTAAAAAAAAGATAATCTAAAGATAGATTTCCAGCTGACTTTGCCTTTTAAATTAATAGTGCTTTTCTTGAAATAAATACCACAGTTTCATTTTTCTCATCCATGAAATCGAGCAAAAGAAATCGCTCACCTCCTTCCAAACATTGAATACAAATGAAAGCCCTCTGCTGACAACTAAAAAGGATACAAATGTGAATAATTGTGACATTAGAGGGGCATTACAGAATACTATTTATATGAGGAAATGACATGCTAGTCATGATAAAACAATAAAGCAGCAGGTAATTTTTGGAGAAAAAATTTCCATATCAATAAGTTGTTTACTTTTGTTATTTTAGGTTAAGATCCAATAATTCTTTAAAATCGTACTTGATTATGGATGATGACAATTGCCTCTTTTTAGTGCAATGAATGTTCATTGTGTTGAATTGTGTATTGTGGGGGTGGAAAGAGAATTACAGATTTTTAAATTCTTGTTTCCTCACAATCCTTTTGATGAAAAAATTAAACCTTATGGCGCCTTCTATACTATTTGTAAAATGGAAAATCATTCAGAGACATTGCATAAAATGATTAATAATGAAATATGTTCGCCTTGGAAAGGAACAGAGATCATTCTGTCATTTTTGAGATTGTACTCAAGAGCTGCACTTTTGTTGACTATGAGAGCTTCTCCATTTCTTCTAAAGGATTCTTGCCCACAGTAGTAGATATAATGGTCATCTGAGTTAAATTTGCCCATTCTGGTCCTTTTAGTTCACTGATTCCTAAAATGTCAATGTTACTCTTGCCATCTCTGTTTTACCATTTCTAATTTACCTTGATTCATGGACCAAAGAAACTGGAGAAAATTGAATGGTTCTATGAGGACATACAAGACCTTCTGGAACTAACACTAAAGAAAGATATCTTTTTCATCATAGGGGATTGGAATGCAAAAGTAGGAAGTCAAGAGATACCTGAAGTAACAAGGTATCTCATTTTTGACCTTGGAGTACAAAATGAAACAGGGCAAAGGCTAATAGAGCTTTGCCAAGAGAATGCACTGGTCATAGCAAGCACCTTCTTCCAACAAGACAAAGATGACTCTATACATGGACATCACCAGATGGTCAATACCAAAATCAGACTGATTATATTCTTTGCAGTCATAAACAGAGAAGCTCTACACAGTCAGCAAAAACAAGACCAGAAGCTGACTGGCTCAGATCATGAAGTGTTTACTGCAAAATTCAGACTTAAATTGAAAAAAGCAGGGAAAACCACTAGACCATTCAGGTATGACCTAAATCAAATCACTTATGATTTTACATTCTAAGTGACAAATAGATTTAAGGGATTAGATCTGATTGATAGAGTGAGTACCTGAAGACTATGAACAGAGGTTCATGACATTGTACAGGAGGCAGTGATCGAGACCATCCCCAAGAAGAAGAAATGCGAAATGACAAAATGATTGTCTGAGGAGTCCGTACAAATAGCTGAGAAAAGAAGAGAAGTGAAAGGCAAAGGAGAAAAGGAACAATATCTGAATGCAGAGTTCCAAAGAATAGCAAGGAGAGATTAGAAACACTGCCTAAGTGACTAATGCAAAGAAAAAGAGGAAAACAATAGAATGGGAAAGATTACAGATCTCTTTAAGAAAATTAGAAAGACCAAGGGAACACTCCATGCAAAGATGGGCACAATAAAGGACAGAAATAGCATAGACCTAACAGAAGCAGAAGACATTACGAAGAGGTGGCAAGAATATACAGCAGAACTAAACAAAAAAGATCTTCATGACCCTCAACATGATGGTGTGATCACTCACCTAGAGCCAGACATCCTGGAGTGTGAAATCAAGTGAACCTTAGGAAGCATCACTACAAACAAAGCTAGTGGAAGTGATGGGCTTCCAGTTGAGCTATTTCAAATTCTAAAAAATGCTGCTGCTGAAGTGTTGCACTCAATATGCCAGAAAATTTGGAAAGCTCAGCAGAGGCCACAGGACTGGAAAAAGTCAGTTTTCATTCCAATCCCAAAGTAAGGCAATGCTAAAGAATGTTCAAGCTATCACACAATTGCACTCATCTCACATGGTAGCAAAGTAGTGCTGAAATTTTCTCCAAGTGAGGCTTCAACAGTACATGAACCCAGAACTTGTAGATGTCCAAGCTGGATTTAGAAAAGCAGAAGAATGAGAGATCAAATTGCCACCATCTGTTTGATCATCGAAAAAGCAAGAGAGTTCCAGAAAAACATCTGCTTCATTGACTACGCTAAAGCCTTTGACTGTGTGGGTCACAACAAACTGTGGGAAACTCTCAAAGAAATGGGAATACCAAACCACCTGACCTGCCTCCTGAGAAATCTGTATGCATCTCAAGAATCAACAGTTAAAACAGGACTTGGAAAAACAGACTGGTTCCAAATTGGTAAAGGAGTATGTCAAGGCTGTATATTGCACCTTGCTTATTTAACTTATATGCAGGGTGCATAATGTGAAATGTCAGGCTGAATGGGGCACAAGCTGGAATCAAGATTGCAGGGAGAAATACCAATAACCTCAGACATGGAGATGATACCGCACTTATGGCAGAAAGCAAAGAGAAACTAAGGAGCATTTTGATGAAAGTGAAAGAGGAGAGTGAAAACGCTGGTTTAAAACAACACTCAAAATCTAAGATCATGGTATCTGGTCCCACCATTTCATGGCAGATAGGGAAACAATGGAAACAGTGACATACTTTTTTTTCTTGGGCTCCAAAACCACTGCAGATGGTGACTATAGGCATGAAATTAAAAGCTGCTTGCCTCTTAGGGGAAAAGCTGTGACCAACCTAGGCAGCATATTAAAAGCAGAGACATTGCTTTGCCAAGAAAGGTCTGTCTAGTCAAAGCTATGTTTGTTCCAGCAGTTATGTATGGATGTGAGTGTTGGACCATAAGGAAAGCTGAGTGCTGAAAAACATCCTTTTGAACTGTGGAGCTGGAGAAGACTATTGAGAGCCCCTGAGACTGCAAGGATATCAACATCAATTTGATCATAGAAAAAGCAAACAAGAAAGAAAATCAGTCTCGGATATTCATTGGAAGAACTGATGTGGAAGCTGAAGCTCCAATATTTTGGCCATCTGATGTGAATAACTGACTCATTGGAAAAGACCCTGATGCTGGGAAAGATTGAAGGTGGGAGGAGAAGGGGACAACAGAGGATGAGATGGTTGGATAGCATCTCTTGATGGATGTGAGTTTGAGCAAGTTCTGGGAGTTGGTGATGGACAGGGAAGCCTGGCATGCTGTAGTCCATGGGGTCACAAAGAGTCAGACATGACTGAGGGACTGAACTGAATTGAATGAAATCTGTTTGGTAGTTTTAAAAATATAATAATGTCATGAGAACTCCTTAGATTTCTTTTCATCAGTAAACATTGCCTGGTGTCCACTGTAACTTTGCTGAGTACTTCAGGGGTTACTGTGGGAAGGACAAGGTAACACAAAAGTGGTTGAATTTAACATAGTCTTTAAATGTCTCTTTAAAGATAAAAATCCATTGTCTGGTCTTAGATTTCAATTTTGTGGCATTATTAATTAAATTATTGACTTTCACTAAGTATTTTGCTATATATTTAGAATATGGGCTTCTCCTGGTGGTTAAGACAGTAAAGAATCTGCCTGCAATGCAGGAGACCTGGGTTTGAATCCTGTGTTATGATGATCCCCTGGAGAAGGGAATTAGAATACACTCCCTACTCCATAAAGAAGATAGATAGATCTGCAATAAAATAATGATATGCTATTAGGACTGTACAAAATGGTATTATAGAAAAAAACATATCTGAGGGGATAGAGAAGAAACCCTTCTTTCCCTAACACATATAAACATGCACACTATCCATATTTGTCCAGTTTAGAAAGGCCTTTTGAAGAAGGTGTTCCTCAAGCTGTGTCTTAGAGAAGGAGAAGTCAATTAAATCACAGGGACATGGAGAGAGAGAATGGAGAGGTGATTCAGAGGACAGATAGACATTTATTGGGCAAATTTTGAGGCCACTGCTCTACTAACCCCTTCTGAACACAATAACTTTTGTAAATGTTGATCATTACAGATATATATCTTTCATTATTGTGAAATACTCTACAAAGAATCATAAGCACTAAACAGTGATGTCAGAATTGGAACTTTATTCCACTATAAATTCTCTTCTATTTTTCCTAATATTAATGTTTCCCTCTTCGATTCTGCTACATCCTTCTTCTTCCAGACTTGCAATAAGAAATAAATATGAAAACTTTTTTCTAGCATTAAGAATGAAATTATAATTTTCCATAAATATATTCTTGTTTTTCTTTAAGAACCAAGGAAAACATTTATAAAGATTAGTCATGCCTAAGGACAAAGAGACTGCAATGATGACAACTGGCCATTTCTTAATCAGATCCAGAACCTAGCCAGTCATTTCCGTTTTGAAAAAAAAAATTACTAAGCAGAAAAAAAAAATTCTCAGACTTCAAATCAAGATATCATGTAGTAAAAGGGACACCAAAAGAAATATTCTCAGTGCATTTCAACAATGTACAAAGGTGATCTGAGGAAACACCTTATATGAGTATTAGGGTAAAATTGCATTCATTCTACATGTTAGCAAAGTAATGTTCAAAATCCTCAAGCTAGGCTTCAACAGCATGTGAACTGATAACTAACATATATAAAAGCTGGATTTAGAAAAGGTAGAGGAACCAGAGATCAAATGGCCAATATCCATTGGATCATAGAAAAAGCAAAGGAATTCTGGAAAAACATCTACTTCTTCATTGACTATGCCAAAGTCTTAGACTGTGTGCATAACAATAAACTGTGGAAAATTCTTTAAGATATGGGAATACCAGACCATCTTACCTGCCTCCTGAGAAACCTGTATGCAGGTCAAGAAGAAACAGAATCAAACATGGAAGGCAGGAGGAGAAGGGGACAACAGAGGATGAGATGGTTGGATGGCATCATCGACTCAATGGACATGAGTTTTGAGCAAACTCTGGGAAACAGTGAAAGTAAGGAAAGCCTAGTGTGCTGCAGTTGATGGTGTTGCAGAGTCAGACAGGACTAAGCCAGAACAACAAGAAGGGCATCATGGAGCAGGTGCTATTTAAGACAGATTTTGAGGCTTCCCTAGTGGCTCAGGTGGTAAAGAATCTGCCTGCGATGCAGGAGACCCAGGCTCAATCCCTGAGTCTTGATGATCCCCTAGAGGAGGGAATCGGTAACCCACTTAGCGTTCTGGCCTGGAGAATTCCATGGACAGAGGAGCCTGGTGGGCTACACTCCATGGAGTTGCAAAGAGTAGGACATGACAAAGTGACTAACACTTTCACTTGAGGTACAAGTTGGCATTTTTTTTTCTAATTTTAGGAAGAAATATATATTCCAATTGAGTTAACCTCATCAATAAAGACAGCTGAGTGTTTTGAGTGAGGGACGCTTTTTGTTTGCAGTTCACAGCAGGTTTGGTAGGAAGTAGCAAACAGGAAAACAGAGAAAGACACAGCAGGATCGAGAACATCCTAACTGCTGTCTAGGTGCTATCCTATAGCACCCAGATAAGACAGCATCCTAAATGCTGTCTTAGGTGAGTTGGATTTTGTCTTGTTGCCTATTCAGAGTTGTGAAGGTTTTAAGCAAAATATTTCTATGATCAGATCTATATTTGGGTGAATGCTATGGAAGGGAGGTCAGAGGCCAGTTAGGAATCTAATTGAAAGGAACAATAACAAGGTCTATGTGTCTATGAAAACGAAGAGGAAACGAGAAATGGAAGATTATTTCACTCAAGACAGGTCAGCCATGATCCTGATGCTGAGAAGCTCACAGTCTAATAGGGAGGAAAGACATTTTTTTAGGAATGACTCTGCTGCTACGCAGTATCTGATTGTTTTCTCCCTGGTACTACAGACATCAAGCAGAGATAGGTTACTTCAAAGACTATCTAGAAAGATATGGCGATGGCCTCATTTCTCTTCTAGCCCAATGGATCAGGGTCATTAATGGGATGTACTGGGTGGCTGGCTCCCGGGGGAGCAGAACCAAGTAAAGGACCTTCACAAAGGGTAGCTGTACGTCCTCTTTCTCTCTCTGTCTCTCCACACACACACACACACACACACCACTCACGTACTCTACAGTGTGTCTATGTTTCAGCAGTCTGAAAAGAACATTTGATTCATATCTTGATTCTGCATTTATAAACTTAAGAGACCAACAGTGAGTTAACCCATCTTCCTGAGCCCTTATTTTTTTCTCACTTATAAAATATGGTGATAATACCTTTCTATCAAGGATGTGTGAGGATTTTAAAACATTATTTATTTGATAACCCCCTGGCGCAATCTAACAGACTGTAAGTACTCAGTATGTTTTTGTTTCTGCTTTCCTTCACCATCCTGGGGAAAATCTTATAGATTTTTTGTCACAAATACCAAGGAAATATTTTTTTTCTACTTATGACAGGAAAGGTTAGAAATATAGCTGTTGGATACTATATTCTTTTATTGCACACATAGCACTGATGGTGAATCCTTTTTAGGTGCCAGCCAGGTACTGTGGTTAACCTTGGAGACAAGTGAACAGTTAGACAAAAAGAAGGGGCGGCATCCTCAAACAACTCACAGTCAACTAAAGGAAAGGAGACAAATATTCACAGAGCACTAGGTATCAAAATAGAATAGAAATTCAGAATAAGAATTTCTTACCAAATCTCCACTGGGTATACAACATCCATTAACACATCCAGAAAACCTGTTGCTAGAGGATACTTAAGTAGTGGATGAATTCATACTAAATATTTGATGCGGTTCAGCACCACTGAGAAATTCAGCTAGTGTGAAAGAAGTATTTGTAGACCAGAGAGCATAAGTAAATTCCATTAACAACAAGGAAAACTGCATTTGGAAAACAGGAAACTACTGTGATCTGAGAGACAGTTATTTTTTCTAGCTTGTTTCTTTATTTTGTCTGTCTTTTTCCAGGATTAAGACTGACTTCTTTTTGCTTCCTCTTAGCTTTGCTGCAGACTTTATAAAAATAAGATTTTCAATAATATATGCTCTCTCAAATAGTCAGAACTCGCTCAGTAAAATATGTATGAGAACATTCCTTCCAGCCACTAACTGTGATTCATTTATGACCCAGTTGGCCAAGGTTCTTGGAAAAGAGAATGGTCATTTCTTTCAAAATCTACTCCCACAATTCTCCAAGTTTTACCTGTTTTGCTGGTTATAGTGCCAATCAGAACTTACATGATATTTCTCTTTCTTCTCTCCTTCCATCCCTATTCCTATTCTATTTACTGTCTTGACTCAGTTGTTATTTTCTGGTATTAAAAGCAGAACAAATATTGCTTGGAAGTTTTGAAGCAAAATTCTTAGAAGGGGATTGAATGTTGTTGCTTATTTATAGCTACTATCAAGTCTTCTCAAGTAATTCTCCTTCGATGTGACAGATTTAACTCCAAAGGATTTTAAGAAAATTCAAATTTTCAACTGTCCTTATATATTGATACGATACTATCAAGAATCTCACTGTGAGCCTTCCATTCTGCCATAAATAATAAGCATGCACTCGACAGAGAACAGAAAAGAAGAAAAGAAAATTTTGGAGGGATCTGTAGTACTTTCTAAGGCACAGTGGTTTCCAATGTTATCGAAAGCTAAACCAAGGCAATCTTAAGATAGAAAGTAGGAATCTGACAGTAAGAATTAGGAATCGACAGTAAGTTAGTTTCCTTTAACTTAACTAGAATTAGAATTAATGACAGAGGTAAAAAAATAAGTAGAGACTTGGAAATAAAGACCTCTATCCTCTGGCTATAGAAAAATAGAAAGATATCATTCAACACTTACAATCAGAAATATGCTAACTGGCATTTAAGGATAAATACATATGAGATGAACACTTAGAATGTCACTACCACTTTGGATTAATAGTATTTCTATTATGAAAAAAGACATGCAATCCATAGTTTCAAGTAGGGAAAAGCTCTGTGTTTTGATAGAAAAAAATGTTAGAAATAAGAGAGCTTTTTTTTTTCTTCCTCCTTAGTATTCATTATGTTCCTTTTTATCAGATTCTTTTGTAAACCAACTTTCTGAGATATTTGTATAAGCCTCAAGTAAAATATTATAAATTAAAATTATGTCACATAAAGCTGAAAGGAGATTTTTAGCCTAATCCTTTATTTTACAGATAAGGGCATTGAGATTTAGAGAAATGAAGTAAGGTTACTAGGGTCATGGAGAGAGTCAGTGGCAAAACCAGAAGAGAAATGGACCTAATTTCACCACTGCAAAAGATACTGAAGTCTTAGAAAGCTCTTTTGTCTACACATCCTGCCTGCTTCTGTGACATATACCCTATCCTCCTTCTTCCCTCATCACAATACATTGCAGAGGGATGTAGTCACTGAAAAAATGAGAGTAAGGAAGCTAAATTAAGAGTAAAACATTCCTGTTACTTTTTGATCCCCAGTTTTACTTAATTCACTCCCCAGGTGAAAGATTAAGGAAAAGAAAATCTTTTATATAGTTAACATAAAACAGTTTTTTGAAATCTGAATTCACAACAAAATATGATGTTTCCAAACAGGTTTTACAGGTCACTTAAAAAATAAGCCTCTAAGGAGCCTTGGGCAATAGACTTGCTTTTCTTATTTTTGTTTCTTTCCTAAACTTTATAGATTTAAGTTATTTCTAAGATGGTCTCGAAGGAAATGCTTTAGTGGAGTCTGAACCCTTAAAGATGAAATGTTTTAAGCCTTATAAAAGAATTTATCCATCAAACTTTCTTTCTTTCTTTCTTTCTTTTTTTTTTTTTTCGTGTGTGAGTAGTTAGGTGATGCATTAACTCTTTTTCCTTTGGGGACTTTGGAAGAGAGGTAGGTGAGTTTGATAAAGTACAGGTATCGAGGACCAGCTGGAGACACTGTGTATGTCATGCGTGTCCAACATGCAACAACGTAAAAAGACAGACCTTTAATCAGAACCTACTTGCTGCAAAATCATAAAGCAGCTTGGGCTCTTGCCTTTATAGCTCTGACAAATATCGTCTATTGCTGTAGTTTTTACTTCTGTCTACACATGGAAAAGTCCATGGACACAGTGCCAGGATAACCTACTAGATATTCATACCCAAGGTTCCTCAAATTCTGTGTGTCCAAATGCACAGATTCCTCCCTCCCCCAATTTTCCATCTGGTCCTCAAATAGTTTCTTTTATTTCTTTCTTTATTTTAATTGGAGGCTAATTACTTTATAATATTGTAGTGGTTTTGCCATAGACTGACATGAATCAGCCATGGGTATACATGTTCCCCATCCCGAACCCCCTCCCTCTACCAGACATTGTGAAAATTAACAAGCTCTTTAGGGATTATCCTTTCTTCCAACCACCACTACCTTAGTGTAGGATTTCCTTGCTCTTCATCTGGACTAATGTAACGATTCTTCAACTTTTCTCCAACCCACATTTATTTTTCTTCATACAGCTATTCTGCTACTGATGTAAACTTTTCTTATATTAAATCTGTTCACAAACTATGCCAGTTTATAATCATTAATTGGCTTCTTATCATGTGTAGTTTAATTTCGAAACTCGGCCCTGTGAAATAATCATCATTGCTCTAACCAAAAAAAAAAAAAAGTATATTCAAAATAAAGTAGGTTTCCTTTGTCCAGTAGATTGGGAAATGTTGTAGATTTAATCTCTTTTAAAAATATTATGTCAAAAGCATTGGAAAACTGAACCACACAGAAACCTACCTGACTCTGATACAAATTTCTCATGACTAGGTCTACGTATACACTTAGCCTCTTCTCTCATTGCCTCACTGTTGTGTTTGTGACAACATACTATAGCTTACCACATATTTGTTATTTAGTCTCTTTAAAAGCTTTTGAGAAAAATACAGTACTCTTAAAAGCAGGGACGATACTTTCTGCATCTCTTTATCTCCATAACCTATAATGCCTGCTATAGAGTTGATTCTCAATAAATGTGTGATGATGGAACGGGTGAATGGATGATAAACTCCTTCGCAGGTAGACTGTCATCTTGTTTGACTTCAGGTAATGAGGCTGAAAAGTTTTACAGCCTAAGTTTGTTTAAAGGAACAGTCAGTGTAGAGTGACAATAGCAAGTGTCTATGGCTTTCTCTTCTGTTTTCATTACTTGCCTAAGGGAATATTGACTCTTCACACCTGAGGTTTCCAGTAACGAATGAATCCTCAAGCCTTGAGGAAGTCATATTGGGAGCCTTTCCTTTGGAGAAAAAGAGGGAGATAATTTAAGTCTGGTCTTAAACTTTACTCTCTGGAGAATTTTCCTCTGCTTCCTCCTACTCCTTTTCTTTTTTGTTTTGTTTTTTTTTTTTTTAATTCAAGGATATGAATTTTTCATTTGAGAATATTTCATATTTCACAGTATTCAAAATAATTCCTTAAAGTCAAGGGATTTCTTTTTCTTTGAATTTTTCATATAGCTCTTTAGGTCTTTTAAGGTTATTTATTCCTTATGGGATAAGAATGGCAAAGATGACTACGGGTCAGTGAGGATCAGAATAGTCCTTCATTGAAAGAGGTCTCTGAAGATTGTTGCAAACTTCTTTTCATAACACTTTTGATAAGTTGGTTTCTTAATTAATATAACAGGGTCAAGGTATTGAGACACTTAACACAAATAAGTTGTTTTTTCCCATTACTCTCATTATTATAATATTCATTTTTTAAAAAGTTTGGGGGAATAGAGTATACATTAGATGTTATAAGACATAAAATGGACTGCTATTCATGTATTCATGATAACATCTCCAAAGTCTTCAAGGAGCCCTCACAGAGAAATTAAAACTGTCTCCATATGAGCCAGCAATGATTCTGATAAACAGGAGATAAGCATTAAAGAAGCTGCAAGTACTGAGGAAAAACAAATGGTAAAAAAAATATATATATAATGAATAAACTGCTGAAGCCTAGAACAGCAGAATAGCTAAATTGGGTCAGGGAGGAGCCTGAGTTGGCTATTATATATATTTGCTAAGACTTGACAGTAAAAGGAGGACATTATATGAGTCATAAGGGAACTCTGATATGATTATTAAATGAAGACTTTTTCCGTAGATGATGAATACTCAACTTAACTTGCCCATGATAATTAGAGCAGAAACTATTCCTTGGAGTGAGAAAAGTCTATAAAGTTGTCCTTATTGTTTTAGGCAAATTAATATTTAATACAACTGATTTTTTATAAAAGAATATTAAACTTAGAGGAAAGATGGCTATTAATTTTTACACAACTCAATGATTATTTGTTTGTTTCCCTCATACTTGGGGTTACCTATTTAGATTTTAAAAGGATA
Organism: Ovis canadensis; assembly: GCF_042477335.2. Lineage (NCBI taxonomy): Eukaryota > Metazoa > Chordata > Mammalia > Artiodactyla > Bovidae > Ovis > Ovis canadensis. Next base: position 30,987,342 of record NC_091265.1, on the reverse strand, counting down.
CTACTATTATTACTCCTCCTCCTCCTAATATTTATATTAAAATATTATTTATGTTTTGATTTCAGACAGGAGGATCCCAGAGGTAGTGACTTTCTGAATGAGCTAACTCAGTGTAAAGATTTCTTTTAGTGTAATAACTACTGCCACTTTATTTTACTCTCTCTACTGAGTCATGCACTGCCTAAGTACCCTATAGATATTTCTATTCCTTATAATGATCTTCCATGAGAAGTATTATGAATGAGCCTCATTTATAACTAACCTAAAGCTCAAACTGATTACGTGGATTTCACAATGTCATGCAACTAGTATGTTCCAGTCTTACTAAAAGTCAATGTTCCACTTTCTAAACAAGATGTATATATTTTTACACTGAGAAATTATCATCCTGCCCCTACCTATATATTTTCAGGACTGGAAAATGTTCTGTGTACTTTAGTCTGATGAATTATCAGATATTCTGATCAGCAGTTTTTTACTGCTAATTAAAATTTCAACTTCATGTTCGTTAGATTCAATGATTATTTCCAAAGGTTCCACTTCCATAAACAACTTATAATTTCTTATGAAGAGTGCTAAAAGACTACAATATTAAATAAAGTAAATAAGAATGCAACTATTTTGCTTAAATTATGAACTTGAACCAGGCCATGATGCATTTTGCTGCTGCTACTAAGTCGCTTCAGTCATGTCCAACTCTTCGACCCCGTAGATGGCAGCCCACTAGGCTCCCCCGTCCCTGGGATTCTCCAGGCAAGAACACTGGAGTGGGTTGCCATTGCCTTATCTGATGATGCATCTTAGCCCTCACTTATTGGCTCTCCAGACATAGTTACATGGCAGTAGTGTTATTCACAATGTGAAAATTTTGGCAAGACAAACTCTACAAGTTTCTCTCATACTTGGTATATTTTTATGGGTTAATTGAGGACCAATCAAGCCTTTGAGCTTGCAAGCAGTTTTAATAGGTCATTTCATCAGACATCTCATCTAATTCTTGAGAACTTTCTAGAAATGCCTTCAAGTGAATGTAACTATCTACATTAACACATGTGCCAAAACCATACAGTATTGATTTTCTGATTTTATAGGTGAGGGATTTTAAACAGATTGATGCAAGTTGCACATCTCAGTAGTTTTTGTGCAAGTATTTGGAACTAGATCTAACTGATTTTTTCTTGTACAACACATTATCTAACAAAAACAAAACATAAGCAAATCAAATTGTTGATTGCTTCTGTTACACAGATTCCGAATGAGAGAAGGCTGTTTTTTAAGTTGATGATTTTGTTTTATTCTCTATATACCAGTGAGTTGGAATGAATCATTGACTGAGTAACTCCTGAGTGTCTCCAGAGAACTCTGAATGTTTGACTGATAAAATCAACATATAATGGATGAGTTTAGAAATATATATATAGCCTTCTAAAGGAGAATGAATCGTTCCCAAGGCGGAGTTCCAAGTTCCAAGACTTGACTCATTGGTGTAAGCTAAGTAAAGAAGAAAAAAAAATATGTCAAGAGAAAATAAGTTGTCAGCAATGGAAGCTCAGAAAATTGCAGAGGGAAGAAACCCAGTAATAGCAGTATATATCCAGACACTGTCCAAGGAAAGAAAAATCGAATCTGGATGATGTGAGTCTTGTCTCAGGAAAACTCAGTGCTCGTCTTCAGTCCAAGCCCCTCATGTTAGCTATGCCCTTTCCTAGGAAGAGGATTATTACTAGGAGTGGTCAAATTTGAAAGCAGTGATTTGACCATGTTTCCTTAGAGATATAGCTTTAGTTTAAGAAAAAGTCTTCACCAGAATAAAAGCCTCTTTTGTACTTCCTTGAAATTATTTTCTTTGCACAAAGCTAGCAAGACAGTCCTGGGTCCATGGGCTACTGATTTACCTGAATGGGACCAAAGTCAAGCTATCTCTAGGCTTTAGGACAAACTATCTCCTTCACTATGGATAGTATATTCAAAATTATCTGTACTTTGAAATTTAAGTAATATGACCTGAGATTTAGTAATGGTTTAACTAAGACCAGGGTAGACTATTCTGCCTACTATGATGCTAAGTTCTATGTTGCTGCTAGCCTTCCAAATGAACTAGAATAATCAAGATTAGGGTGACAAATAGTTGTTAGCTCCACATAACAGAAATTTGCTGTTCATATTAAAGCCTGTTTACAGCTTGGCAGAAGAAGGTGGTGGCAGTATGTATCCATGGATGCATGTGTTACAGGGGTGACCACTTCCTTGCCTTGTCATTCATGAACCAAGACTATGGCAGCTCTGACATCTCCAATTTGTAGCACCCAGGATTTACTTTGGAACCATCTTCTTTCCCAAGTTGAAAGGAGAAAAACTCATAAAGAAACAAATGGAAAGATTTTATAGTTATAGTTGGCACACATCACTTTTATTTATATTCTATTAGCTATAACTCAATCGCATGACCAATTTAACTGCAAAGGACAATGGGTAAGGTAGTCTGGCTCTGTGCCCAGGAAAAAGAGGAGAAAAGATTTTGCCAATACCATTCACTGCCAACTATACAAAAGGGTTTCTACTTGTAAAGTAGCTAAGACCACAGAAGGAGTATGGGGTTGAGTACATTATTTTCTCAGTTTCTCCGAAATGATTGTGTGTGTGTGTGTGTGTGTGTGTGTGTGTGTGTGTGGCATGTCTGTTGTTGTTCTAGCATTTATTTTCTCCTGTATATCCCTGTTCTTTTCTGATAAAATTTAGTAGAAGAGACACATGTTTTTGAGGGGATGATCTGAAACGGAAGACCAGCTCTTCTACTTTCTATCTATAAAACCACATCAAGTTTTAGTTTCCTCATCAGCAGAATGAGGGCAATGTCCAGGCTGTGGAGGCTGGTCTGGAATGAGATCTGATGCTGGGTAATTCTGTATTTTGGACACGTTTTCTTACGATAGAACAATCTGGTCATTAGAAAGTGGGGAATCATGTTTCGGGTCTTGATTGAAAAGAATCACTTGAAATGCCCATTTTTGTTTGTTTTATTTCTTGATTTTTTTTCCCCTTTCATCAGCTTTATTATGAATACTTTATGTATAATAAAATCAGCGATTTTAAGCATATGATTTGATAAAGTTTGACAAATATGTACAGTAGTATGACAGCAATCATTAAGAGCAAATATTTACATTTATTTCCAAATGCCCCCTTATGCACCACTGCATTCAGCACCTTCCTTTCCGCCTCTGAACCCTGACACCCATTGATATGATTTCTGTCACTATGGTTTTTTCTTTTCTAGACTGTCATATTAATAAAATCATTAAGTTTGTTTTTATGTCTGGCCTCTTTTACTTGACAAAATAGTTTTGAGATTTATCTATGTTTTGTGCAAAGCAATAGTTCACCCCTTTGTTGCTAAGTAGTATTCTATTATATAGAAATACCAAGATTATCTATGAACTCTATTCATTTATAGATTGATGAAAATTTCTGTTACTTTTGAGTCTGCTTACTATGAATACATCTGCTCTGAACAGTGGAGTGTAAGTCTCTGTGTGGACGTACATCTTGATTTCTCTTAGGTAAATGCCTAGGAATATGCCTGCAGTGTCAGTCTTGTTCTGTATTGATGCTGGCTAATTTATACGTGTTTCTAAATCTGGTTTTCTTTCTGATTCTATGTTGGGAGGAAACTGCTTTGGGCAAAAGGAAATAAATTTTGATCACTGAAATGGGGTAAACCTTTACTTAACACCTTGTTTGCTTTATACATACAGCAATCTCTAAAGTCTGATCAAGTCTGATGGAGAAATAGCAATATAATAGCTATACTTAGCTAAGTTTCTTCCATTTACTAAACATTAAGCTTTGGTGATGGACAGGGAAGCCTGGCGTGCTGCGATTCATGGGGTGGCAAAGAGTCGGACACTACTGAGCGACTGAAATGAAATGAAATGAATGAAGCTATGGTTGTAACAACAGCAATAAGTATTTAAGCCTCAAGTATTTAACTCTACTACTTATATATTTTAACTCTATATATTTTCATATCATTTTTTAACATGCAGAAAGCAAAATATAAAAGTGATTAAGTTTGCCCAAGATCATCAGTTAAAAAGGAGTGCAGACTGGAATTCAAATCCAGATCTACCTGATTTCCAATCTCATACATTTCCCATTTGTCTTAGTATGAATATCATGGACTGGGTGGGTGGCTTATATAACAGACATTTCTTTCTCATAATTCTGGAAACTAGGTAGTCTAAAATTAAGGTGTCAACAGATTTGCTATCCTATGAGGAATCACTTCCCAGTTCATAGACAGACTTGCTTTTACTGTGTCATCAGATTTAGGAAATGGGTAAATGCTACCTCTGGATTCTTTTTTATAGGGATGTTATCCCATGCAGAGCCTTCATGACCTAATCATCTCCTGTAGGCCTTACTTTCAAATATTTTAATATCAGTACTGAGTTTCAAATATGAATCTGCAGGAGACACATTCAGTCCCATAGTATTACTGATCTGTATATTTGATTTTGTAAAACTAAAGGACAAATTTCTGACAATGGACGCCCACTTATGGCTCTGTCTATGAGAAGAGCCATCAGCATGCCTGGAGGCTCTTCTCTTCCTCACAGGTGTCCTCTACCTATGACAGAGCACGCAGGACAAGTATTGCCCAGAATTACTTTCTGTATCACATAAAGGTCCATTTGGATCTTTGAGAGTAGTTTTCATAAGATTCTTTCTTAATACAAGATTTAAAAAAATAACAGATAAACTTGGCACTTTAAATAAATACTATTATAGTTGACCTGATATTAGAGAAGTTTCCTAAAAGTTAATCATCACTCGAACAAGGCAAGAGTATGTCTTCCAATAGACAAACTTCTCAGCCACAAAAAACAATCCCTAAAACTGCTCCTAATTCTTTTTTTCCCTTCCTTGTACATAATATCATATCAAACTGACTCTCCAACACTTAGCCTCAAGAGTGTTTCAGTATCTAGACAATGACAAAAAGACAATGATGGGAATACTGTGTATCTTTTAAAGTGTCTTATCTTTATAAAAAACATTAAAATATTTTAGCTACTTTATTTATGCTTTTCATACAAGCCAAAAATAGTGTTTTGCCCATGAAGAGTTCTCCAACAAGTACTTGTTCTAGAGCACAAGGTCAATTTGTCATCTTTTCTTCCATTAATTTGAATGACACCATCCCAGAATTATGCAATTATTTTCTGTCAGTAAGAACCTTTTGTTGCAGCCAGTGGCTGAGAGAGAGATTCTGCACAAGGGTAATCTCAAATAGTATCATCAAGTCATTTCATAAAGTAGATTCAACCTTAAAATACTCCATTAAGTTATTCAATATATGATTTTTTATCAAGCAGGGTGGGTGGTCTAAGCAAGCAAGATTAGACTCATTTGACTGGTATTTGAGGTGGCTGAGCAGGCACAGGAGGGCCTAGAGTCCCATGTTGAAGGTCAGGAACAGCGACAGTAAGGAGACACCCCTTGTCCAAGGTAAGAGAAACCCAAGTAAGATGGTGGTGCTGCGAGAGGGAATCAGAGGGCAGACACACTGAAACCATACTCACAGAAAACTACTCAATCTAATCACACTAGGACCACAGCCTTGTCTAACTCAATGAAACCAAGCCATGCCTGCGGGGCAACCCAAAATGGGCGGGTCATGGTGGAGAGGTCTGACAGAATGTGGTCCAGTGGAGAAGGGAATGGCAAGCCACTTTAGTATTCTTGCCTTGAGAACCCCATGAACAGTATGAAAAGGCAAAATGATAGGATACTGAAAGAGGAACTCCCCAGGTCAGTAGGTGCCCAATATGTTACTGGAGATCAGTGGAGAAATAACTCCAGAAAGAATGAAGGGATGGAGCCAAAGCAAAAACAATACCCAGCTTTGGATGTGACTGGTGATAGAAGCAAGATCCAATGCTGTAAAGAGCAATATTGCATAGGAACCTGGAATGTCAGGTCCATGAATCAAGGCAAATTGGAAGTGGTCAAACAAGAGACAGTAAGGGTAAATGTCGACATTCTAGAAATCAGCGAACTAAAATAGACTGGAATGGGTGAATTTAACTCAGATGACCATTATATCTACTACTGTGGGCAGGAATCCCTCAGAAGAAATGGAATAGCCATCATGGTCAACAAAAGAGTCTGAGATGCAGTACTTGGATGAAATCTCAAAAATGACAAAATGATCTCTGTTCATCTCCAAGGCAAACCATTCACTATCACAGTTATCCAAGTCTATGCCCCAACCAGTAACGCTGAAGAAACTGAAGTTGAACGGTTTTATGAAGACCTACAAGACCTTTTAGAACTAACACCCAAAAAAGATGTCCTTTTCATTATAGGGAACTGGAATGCGAAAGTAGGAAGTCAAGAAACACCTGGAGTAACAGGCAAAATTGGCCTTGGAATGTGGAATGAAGCAGGGCAAAGACTAATAGAGTTTTGCCAAGAAAATGCACTGGTCATAGCAAACATCCTCTTCCAACAACACAAGAGAAGACTTTACACATGGACATCACCAGATGGTCGACACTGAAATCAGATTGATTATATTCTTTGCAGCCAAAGATGGAGAAGCTCTATACAGTCAACAAAAACAAGACCAGGAGCTGACTGTGGCTCAGATCATGAACTCCTTATTGCCAAATTCAGACTGAAATTGAAGAAAATAGTGAAAAGCGCTAGACCATTTAGGTATGACCTAAATCAAATCCCTTATGATTATACAGTGGAAGTGAGAAATAGATTTAAGGGACTAGATCTGATAGATAGAGTGCCTGATGAACTATGGAATGTCTTGTGACATTGTACAGGAGACAGGGATCAAGACCATCCCCATGGAAAAGAAATGCAAAAAAGCAAAATGGCTATCTGGAGAGGGCTTAGAAATAGCTGTGAAAAGAAGAGAAGTGAAAAGCAAAGGAGAAAAGGAAAGATATAAGCATCTGAATGCAGAGTTCCAAAGAATAGCAAGAAGAGATAAGAAAGCCTTCTTCAGCGATCAATGCAAAGAAATAGAGGAAAACAATAGAATGGAAAAGACTAGAGATCTCTTCAGCAAAATTAGAGATACCAAGGGAACATTTCCTGCAAAGATGGGCTCGATAAAGGACAGAAATGGTATGGACAAAGGTCCGTCTAGTCAAGGCTATGGTTTTTCCTGTGGTCATGTATGGATGTGAGAGTTGGACTGTGAAGGAGACTGAGAGTCGAAGAATTGATGCTTTTGAACTGTGGTGTTGGATAAGGCTCTTGAGAGTCCCTTGGACTGCAAGGAGATCCAACCAGGCCATTCTGAAGGAGATCAGCCCTGGGATTTCTTTGGAAGGAATGATGCTAAAGCTGAAGCTCCAGTACTTTGGCCACCTCATGCGAAGAGTTGACTCATTGGAAAAGACCCTGATGCTGGGAGTGATTGGGGGCAGGAGGACAAGGGGACGACCGAGGATGAGATGGCTGGATGGCATCACTGGCTCAATGGACGTGAGTTTGAGTGAATTCCAGGAGTTGGTGATGGACAGGGAGGCCTGGCATGCTGCGATTCATGGGGTCTCAAACAGTCGGATACGACTGAGCGACTAAACTAAACTGAACTGAACTGAGGCAAAAGTGAGAGTATATTATACTATCCTTGCTTCTTCTTCCCTATTCTTTCCTTTCTGCTAAAACTTATCAGAAGAGAAGCAGTCTTTGGAGAAGGAGGATCTGGGATGCAGGTCAGCTCTTTCATTTTTCATCTACATGATTTCTTCAAATTTAGTTTCCTCATCAGCCAGATAAATAGGATAATGATATTTACTTACAAGGCAGTCATGAGAATTAAATGGCTGCATATGTCATTCCCAATGGTTGTAAACATAGAAGGAGAATAAGTTTAAGGAATAGAAGTTCATTCCTGTGACCAGTAACCATGGGACAGTCATGAAATACTTAAAGACAGCGGACATGCAGGGCCCAGCTGAACAGCCAGATCAGAGGCAATGAGACATGTGAGCTATCAGATATGGGTGATTTTGAAATGCAGAAAGTGATAGCTTTGCCCATGGAGTAGATGTAGAGCCATAAGACTTGTTGGATAGAGTAGGAACTCAGAACATCAGCTTGTCAGGAATGAGCAGTATTGCCTCAAAGGCAATAAAGAAGAAGATTCCAGAGAGAAAATACATAAACATGGTCTCTTGCATTTTGGAGAACTGGAGCTGTTGTACTGTGTTACTTTTATGGGGCTTTTACTCAGATTAAAAAAAAAACGCACACACACACACACACACTTTGAAAAAACATTGGAGAACACCATAGGAAAACTATAATTGCCTAAACATCTAAGTTTTTGAAGATACTTGTGGCAGCTGGTGGAGCAGCCTTTTCTTCTACTTTCCAGTTTGGAGAGAAATGCTGCCCATAACGTCTTGCTGGCAGAGGAACTGACCTGAATGTTCTTCTTATAGAAGAGGCTGCTTTGGGAGCAAATGGGAAAGAGACCACCTAGCCTGTCTTGACATTAAATGTTCCACCCCTTGATCCAGCTTTTCTCCTGACTCCATTCACTGATTCTACTTACTGAGTACTTGTCATATAATCTATGGGTTGGGCAATTAGGATAAAAATATAATTGAGAAGCAGTCTTTGCCAATGAAATTGTACAAACTGGTAGAAGATAGAGCTAAGCTAATTTATGAAGATAATGCAAAAAAGAATGCCTAACACCAACCCTCACCCCAAATTTCTTTATATTTTTTTACACATTTTCATTCTATTTCAGGCAATATTTCGTTTGCAACTACACTGTGATCAAGGTATGATTATCTCTATTTGCCAATGAGCAAATCAAGCAATGTTAATTTAATTAGCCTGGGACCACAGAGTCAAAAACCGGTGATGATGAAATATTTGCTGATTCTTTTCCATTGCAAAGGCTGGTTCTTCACATGACATCTTATGCTCTCATTGCCATTAAAAAATACAGGAACACTTCATCACAAAATGTTAAACGGGAATGTGCTGTTCACCTCTGAAATTCAAGAGAGAGAGAGGGAGAGTAGAGACAGAGAAGGGAAGAAGCCATGGAAAGAAGGACAAAAGGGAGTGAGAGTGAAATGTAAAGGAAAGAGGGAGAGAACACATAGACGGAGTGAAGGAAGGAAGAAAAAGGAACTAAGAGATACAGACAATAATGCTTACTTGAGCTAAACAACCCTTCCCAGTTCATAATATTTTTAAGAATATTAAAATATTCATCCTCCAGAAAATGAAAGAAGATTATTACACATTGGGATTTCTTCAAAGGGTGACTAAAATCTGTAATAATTAAGTAAAGCAGGAGAAAACTCCAATGGAAAATTAAAACAAAGATAAAAAGCAGATGGTATTACTAACAGAAGGGCTTTGAAACAAACACACAAATGAAAAATACACACACACACACACACACACACATATGTATATATATAGAAGAGTGGGCAAGGAATGAAGATAATTGTTTCCATGGTGTGCAGATGTATAATATAAACGTAAGTGTTCAGTTCAGTTCAGTTCATTCGCTCAGTCATGTCCGACTCTTTGCGACCCCATGAATCACAGCCCACCAGGCCTCCCTGTCCATCACCAACTCCTGGAGTTCACTCAAACTCATATCCATCGAGTCAGTGATGCCATCCAGCCATCTCATCCTCTGTCATTCCCTTTTCCTCCTGCCCCCAATCCCTCCCAGCATCAGGGTCTTTTCCAATGAGTCAACCCTTCATATGAGGTGGCCAAAGTACTGGAGTTTCAGCTTTAGCATCATTCCCTCCAAAGAACACCCAGGGCTACTCTCCTTTAGAATGGACTGGTTGGATCTCCTTGCAGTCCAAGGGACTCTCAAGAGTCCTATCCAACACCACAGTTCAAAAGCATCAATTCCTTGGTACTCAGCTTTCTTCACAGTCCAACTCTCACATCCATACATGACCACTGGAAAAACCATAGCCTTGACCAGACAGACCTTTGTTGGCAAAGGAATATCTCTGTTTCTTAATATGCTGTCTAGATTGGTCATAACTTTTCTTCCAAGAAGTAAGTGTCTTTTAATTTCATGTCTGCAGTCACCATCTGCAGTGATTTTGGAGCCCCCAAAAATAAAGTCTGACACTGTTTCCACTGCTTCCTCATCTATTTTCCATGAAGTGATGGGACAGGATGCCATGATCTTCATTTTCTGAATGTTGAGCTTTAAGCCAACTTTTTAACTCTCCTCTTTCACTTTCATCAAGAGGCTTTTTAGTTCCTCTTCACTTTCTGCCATAAGGGTGGTGTCATCTGCATATCTGAGGTTATTGATATTTTTCCTGGCAATCTTGATTCCAGCTTGTGCTTCTTTCAGCCCAGCGTTTCTCATGATTTACTCTGCATAGAAGTTAAATAAGCAGGGTGACAATATACAGCCTTGACATACTCCTTTTCCTATTTGGAACCAGTCTGTTGTCCCATGTCTGTTGCTTCCTGACCTGCATACAGGTTTCTCAAGAGGCAGGTCAAGTGGTCTGGTATTCCCATCTCTTTCAGAATTCTCTACAGTTTATTGTGATCCACACAGTCAAAGGCTTTGACAGTCAATAAAGCAGAAATAGATGTTTTTCTGGAACTCTCTTGCTTTTTCCATGATCCAGCAGATGTTGGCAGTTTAATCTCTGGTTCCTCTGCCTTTTCTAAAACCTCCTTGAACATCTGGAAGTTCATGGTTCACATATTGCTAAAGCCTAGCTTGTAGAATTTTAAGCATTACTTTACTGTTTACAAATCACTTATTCTGTACCAAGCTCAGAATAGGTGTTTTGATATGAAATTTACTTTAATCCCCCCAATAGTTCTGTGGAGTTTGTATTGTTACCTTCTCTCTGTTGATGCTCAGAGAGAGTCAATAATGAGCAAGTGGCAAAGTTTGAATTTGACTTAATGACCTTACTTCAAGGCCAGATTTTATAGGAAGCTTGTAGCCAGCTTATCAAGCCTTACTTTGGTCAAGTTGTTCTCAAGTCTCCAAATCTCCTTCATAGCACAATTACAAACACATCTTTACCTTTATCTGAAGTCCTGGAGCCCTGCTTTCTTGAAGGCTAGTCTGAATTTGGGCAGAAATGGTTAAAAATCCCAGCTTCCCTTAATTGCTGTGGAACACTGGGATCACCCAGCATTCAGTAACCTAAATAATACTGTTCAGGAGGAAGAATTTTTCCTCTACCTTTTAGGTTCTTCTGATTGGTCTAAGAGTTAAATTAACATGAGACAGATTAAAAGGACAGAATCAAACAAAATTCTAATAATATGTATACTTGGGTGAAACCCAGAAGAACTGAATAACTCACCCAAATGGCCAAACCCACCAACTTAAATGCCATCTTCAGCTAAAGACAAAACAGGACTTGTGTGTAGTGTTTTGGAACCTAAAAATGCAAGAAGGCAATTCACACAAAAATACAGAAGCAACTATGTAGTTTAAAATGTTTTCTGGGACATGCAGAGACAATGGGAAGCCAAGTGGTGACCACCGTCATCTCTAGTTCCTGCTGAGTGTCCCCTCCACACCTGGCCCATATTCTATTCCAAAAGTCAAAGTGTTAATCTCTTAGTCACGCCAACTCTTTGTGAGCCCATAAACTATAGCCTGCCAGGCTCTTCTGTCCATGGGATTCTCCAGGCAATAATACTGGAGTGGGTAGCCATTCCCTTCTCCAGGGGATCTTCCCAAGCAGGGATCAAACCAGGGTCTCCTGCATCGCAGGCAGATTCTCTACTGTCTGAGCCATGAGGGAAGCATACATTCTATGCAGAAGTCTCTGGCAATAGGTTTGCTCCTAGAACAGGCCCTTTATCTAAATTTTTAGACAGCTAAAGAGATAAAAAGAAAGACTTCTGAGTCTTTCTGGCCCCTTGGTTGTTTTCAGCTTGAAATAATCCTCATACAAAAGAGACATTTTGAGTTTGTAAGTTCTGTTTCCTTACAAAGGGAAGCAAAGGACCTACATCAAAGAACTGCTAAAAGACTTAATATCATGTGCACGGAGCACTTGAAACAGTCTTTGATGTTTGTTAATTGCTCAACAAATGCTAGGTGCTGCTCCAAATAAATATTTATCACTACAATATTTAATAGAAATAACACCCCAAAAAAAGTCTCCCAAAGTATTACTTATTCACTCCTGTGTTCTTATAGATAGACCTTAATTATTTAATAAACTTGGATATTTTGAGTGCCTTAAGTCAAATACGCTATATCTAATTCCAAAGTCATGAGTCTCCCCTGTCCTGTCCCACAGTTGAGATATCTTTGCCATATTAATTATTACACTTATCATAATTAATTTTTACTTGCATTGAAGTATGACTTTCTTAATTGTAAAGGCTGCATATCACTCAACTTTTGAATTCCTAGCCCTTAGGCACAGTGCCTTGCATGTTGAAAAATTACATGATTTCTATATTTGTCTAGACATGTTTTGTTAACCAAACTTTAGTGAGATCAGAGAAACACCACTGTTAGTTGTCCCGAAAGGATTTGTCATATTTACTTTAGATCTTGAAGTCAGTAACTTTACAAAATCTTATACTGTGGAAACTAGACTATCCACCTCAGAGTCTGGATTTATTATTAATGATGCTGTATTTATACAATTCTTTTTTAAGATTGAAAAACAAAGTTCCCACTTGTAGAATATTTCTGGCTTCCAGGCCATAGGTAAATAAAAAGACCCACTCTAAATCTGGCTGTTTGGCATGGAGAAGAGTTAGCATAAAGTAAAGGAGAAGCTGCCAATCTCAGGTGGCACAGTGGGAAAAAATCCAACTGCCAACGCAGGAGATGCAAGAGACTTGGGTTCAATCCCTGAATCAGAAGATTAGTCTGGAGTAGGAAATGGCAACCTACTCCAGTATTCTTGCCTATAAAATTCCATGGGCAGAGAAGCCTGGTGGGCTACAGTTCACGGGGCTGCAAAAAGTCAGACACAATTGAGCACACACATGAGCCAGCGAGCCCAGGCACAAGCCATTTTGTTAACTGAAATATCAGTTCTTTTGCAAGAAATTCATATCCAATGCTTATTTGACAAGGATTATAGTTTTACTCTTTGTCTCTCTTAGTTCATTAATAATCTAGTGTGAAGTGTATTAGTTTGGTTAATCTCTGAGTAGAGCTTATGTTATAAATCTTGTGGAGGTGGATCTCTGCTCCGAGTTCATGATTTAGCCCAGAGTATTCTATTCCACATGGGGGTTACATGCAGTATGTGTGAAGGTTCAACATATCTTACTATCAAACAGAAATGGAGACTCTTCGGACTACAATATTCACACTGAGGATCTCAACACTTAAGAGTGTTGGTTTGTGTTTTCTAAAAGGAAGAATATCATAAACATTCACAAGCATTACTATTCAACTGTCCTAGGGTTTGAATCCCAGATCAAATACTCTCTAATTTTGTGAAGTTAAAAAATTCTGCAACTTGCTTAATTCACTCTTTAATCTGTAAAACTAAAACAACAATGTAACTTTCAGGGCTATTGTGAAAATTAAAATGAGGTAGCATGCTTCGTAAGCAGAAGTGAAAGTGAAGTTGCTCAATTGTGTCCAACTCTTTGCGACCCATAGACTGTAGCCCACCAAGCTCCTCCGTCCATGGGATTCTCCAGGCAAGAATACTGCATTGGGTTGCCATTTCCTTCTCCAAGGGATCTTCCTGACCCAGGGATTGAACCCAGGTCTCCCACATTGCAGGCAGATGCTTTAACCTCTGCACCACCAGGGAAGTCCCACATTGTAAGTAGAAGGTGTTCCTAAATAATAACTATTCTACTGTTTTCCAAAGTGAATCTCTAGACTCTGGTCAAATTTGCTACACTATAAAAGAACATCAATATACAGCATAAATTCACATTGGGAGCTCTATTTTCTCTCTGTCTTTATATATATATATATATATATATATATATATATATATAATTTTCTTATTATTAGGTGATACATTTCCCTCTGAGATTTAGGTTTTTAAAATCTATACATAATGTTTTAGATTAGAAGTTGCCTTAAAGGATAGAATTCCACCCAAATTAAATCAGGAAAGTAGAACTTGGAAATTTAATAACAATATACCTAAAATTAAAACTTTACAAAATGATTATGATGACAATGGTGGTCATAGCCATTGTTTATTGAATGCCAATTTTGTACTAGGCTCTCTAGTAACTATCTTATATACATTATCTCTAAGTTTTGAAACTGCTTATAAAAAGTAAAAAGTGTTAGTTGCTCAGTCATGACTGACTCTTTGCAGCCCCATGAACTGTGGCCCACCAGGCTCTGTCCATGAAATTCTCCAGGCAAGAATACTGGAGTGAGATTCCCTTGTCCAGGGGATCTTATGACTCAGGGATCAAACCTGGGTCTGCTGCATTGAAGATGGATTCTTTACCATCTGAGCCAGAAAGTGTCTATAAAGGAGATGCTGTTATAATCCCTGTTCTATAGAAACTGAAGCTCAGGGAGCTTAAATGGCTTGCTTGGAGTCAAACAACTAATAACTGTCAGAACAGTGACTACAATTCAGATATTCTCTGACTCTACAGCCAATAGTAGTAATAGACTACAACTCTACGCGAATGGGAAAAAAAAGTGTAACAAAAATATTCTTCCAAGAAATTACCAAAAGGAAATGCAAATATTAACAGGAAAATTACCAGAATATCTCCAACATTACTGAGAAGAAATTTCAGTGCCCTCACAAACTGGCACAAGTATTTTGGTCACTTTGCAGGTGATCCCTATGTGGATCCAGGTGCAGCTGGTAAACATGAATTTTTCATTATCAAAAATAAACTTGGTTACTAGGACTCAAATATTCATGAATTTAATCATCATTGGATATTCTGGCCAAGTCTCTGGATTCACAAAGTTGAATCTAGTCTCAAGATCATGTTATCCCCATTAGGCTGGTACTATATTGAGCCTGCTGTCATTAAATCCATGCTAGAACACTTAGTTGATTTTCAGCTACAACATTACTATATTTTTATGAAATAACATCTTAAAACCAAGTGAATAAAGGGGGAAGGTTGAGGGGTGGTAAACTGGGAATTTGGGATTGACATATGCACATTGTTATTGTCACTATTTAGTCACTAAGTCGTGTCTGACTCTTTTGGTACCCCATGGGCCGTAGCCCACCAGGCTTCTCCGTCCATGGGATTTTCCAGACAAGAATGCTGCTGTGGGTTGCCATTTCCTTCTCCAGAGGATCTTCCTGACCCAGATATGGAACTCCCATCTCATGCATGCATCTCTTGCATTGCAGATGGATTCCTTACCACAGAGCCACCAGGAAAGCCCCATATATCACAGTGGGTGTGTGTGTGTGCTCAATCACTCAGTCCTTTCCTTCTCTCTGAGACTCCATGGACTGTAACCTGCCTGGTTCCTTTGCCTGTGGGATTTTCCAGACAAGACTACTGGAGTAGGTTGCCCTTTCCTCTTCCAGGCTACCTTCCCAACCCAGAGATCGAACCTGTGTCTCCTGCATTGGCAGGTAGCTTCTTTTTTTTTTTTTTTTTTTTTTTACCACTGAGCCACCTAGGAATCCCTATATACACACTGAAGTGAAGAAGTGGAATGAAGTCGCTCAGTTGTGTCTGACTCTTTGCGACTCTGTGGACTGTAGCCTACCAGGCTCCTCTGTCCGTGGGATACTCTAGGCAAGAATACTGGAGTGGGTTGCCATTTCCTTCTCCACAGGATCTTCCTGACCCAGGATCGAACCAAGGTCTCCCAGATAGCGGGCAGACGCTTTACCCTCTAAGCCACCAGGGAAGCATATAATCAACAAAAGTGCACTGTAAAGCAGATGGAACTCTTCTCAGAATTCTGTAATAAATTAAATGGGAAAAGAATTTGAGAAAGAATAGATATAAGTATATGTATAACTGAATTACTTTCGTGTACACCTGAACCTAACACGACATTGTAAATCAACTATAGCTCAATTCAAAAAGTTTAAATGGATTTTAAATGGGCATTTTATAAAAGACTTTATGACATTTGGCATGTGGGTAAAATATTCAGATTAAATATCTGGCTGCAGGGAGGATCCATATTTCCTTTTCATTTTCTTTTTCTTTTTTTTTAAAATCTCTCTTTATTTCAATAAAAGGAGGAAAAAAAATTTTGCTAAATGACAAATATCATGTGCATAAAAATTAAGTAAGTGGAGTCTTTAAACCATTCCTATATGCCCATATTTCGTGAACACACTTGGAGAAGACACAGTCAGTTCTCCAGAAGGTGACTCAACTTCCAAGTGCCAGGCCATCTACCTCCTGACAGGTGCTACCAAGCAGCTGCTACCAAAAAGAGATCAGTCCTTGGATGTCTAAACTGGTGCCAGTCTATTTGTTCATTGAAATTAAGTGTCATGGTGTTATGAGATGAATCTGTCAAGATCCATATGCAAACCCTGGCCCAATTACCAAGTGGCAGGAGGCACCTGGCTGGTGACAGAGGAGAGTGACTGCACACATCAGACAGCCCCACCTCATGACCACTTAGAGGGAACTCACAGGGTAATTCAAAATCAGCAGAATGAACTAGCCTGCTAGGGCTTTCGCCTGGTGGACTTTTACGTCCTCTGTGCTCTATTCCTGTCCATTAGTTTAGTGAAAGCAAATTAAGGTAATTACTTAATAAAAAATATTTTGTTTTTAATGAAAGCCATTGCTGATCAAATTAGATAAAAGACACAAAGACAGTTTGAAAGCATAATGCACCATGCACATTGTTATTCTGAAGCCTTGGATTAGGCTCATCTCTGGGATTGCACAGGTGCCCCATGATAATTTTCATCAACATATAGGCTGTTTTCTGCAGATGGTCCTGGAGCCTTGGCAAGAGTACACAGTACATCACCCTGGATTTATGCACCAAGAAGCAGACACCTCGGTAGTGAAAAAGAGCCAGAGTTCTAGAAGGAGCTGAGTCTGACCTCAGAAAAATAAATTACCAGTCTATAATCTTTGCCAAATCATTTCTTTCTCTGAACCTCAGATTCCTCATCTCTACAGTGGGTACAAAGGTCTACTTCATACAGTTATAGAAGAAATCACATTGAAGTCCATGTATAATGTTCAGTACAGGTACTTCAGTTCCACAAAGTCTACCCTATTCTGCCAGTGCTCTCAGCCCTTTAGATAATTCCAGGCAAGTTGGTCTGGAGCAGTAGTAAAGTTCAGAGCGGTAGAAGTTCAGAGACCTCCTAATTCAACTTTTCACAAAGAGTGTCCATAAAATGTATGTGCCCAATTCTTCACTCATTTACTCCTTTCATAAGAACAATTTTTAACATGAAAATTATCAAAATAAGTATGAGGTTTCTAGTGATGTATATGTATAAAGCTTACTAACTCACACCTGTTTTCTCATCCATGTATATTATTCAGGACTTTCCTTCTTCTGAATGCATTTCAAGAGACAGACAGGAAGACACCCTGAGTTTTGTTAACTCCTTAGCATCTTGCTCATATTAGACTTTTGAAAGAAAGATTAAAATAGAAAATATTACACTTATAAATGGAGAGGTTTGTGTTTTATATTTAAGCTATAGTTTTATTCTTCACTTTTAGTACCAAGCATAATTCCTTTTCTTGCAGAATTGAGCTGAAAGACAGATGCAATTTCAATTCTGTGATTTATTTATTGCGATTATAGATGAGTCTCAATCCACATTGAAACATCAATAATAACATATTTAGTCATAATAATCTAAAGGTCATATATTTTAATTGATCTTTAATAAAAAAGCAGGATAATAATATATCATTTTCAAGAATATTTATTGTGTGCTTCCCTAGAATATGAGCTCTTTGAAAGCATAATCTCCAGTACAAAGTCACTTCCTATCTCATATTATGCATTGATTAACATAGTAATGAGCTAATTAACAGGTGAATAAAGAAACTAGTTCATGAATTGTTTAGGTCATTATTTTTTTTTTTAAGTTTGGAAGTTGGCTTTTATTTTAATTATTTATTTACTGGCTGTATCACACAGCCTGTGGGATTCTAGGCCCCTTGGCCCCTGCAACGGGAACATGGTCCTAATGACTCATTAGTTCAGTCCAGTTCAGTCGCTCAGTCATGTCCAACTCTTTGTGACCCCATGAATTGCAGTATGCTAGGCCTCCCAGTCCATCACCAACTCCCAGAGTTCACTCAAACCCATGTCCATCGAGTCAGTGATGCCATCCAGCCATCTCATCCTCTGTCATCCCCTTTTCCTCCTGCCCCCGATTCCTCCCAGCATCAGGGTCTTTTCCAATGAGTCAACTCTTCGCATGAGATGGCCAAAGTATTGGAGTGTCAGCTTCAGCATCAATCCGTCCAATGAACACCCAGGACTGATCTCCTTTAGGATGGACTGGTTGGGTCTTCTTGCAGTCCAAGGGACTCTCAAGAGTCTTCTCCAACACCGCAGTTCAAAAGCATCAATTCTTCGGCGCTCAGCTTTCTTCACAGTCCAACTCTCACATCCATACATGACCACTGAAATGATTCATCAGGTCTTTCTAAGTACCTGATCAGGTCTTCCTTGTTAAGGAAATGTAAGCTTTTTCATTTTACAAAGTAAATCAGCAACCTGGTATAAATGAAAAATACAGGATAGACTTTGGAAGTCTATAGGTCTTAATTTCAAATCCATTCAAGACAGCTAGCTTGTAGATAGATTCCAGATAGAGAGATAGAGAAGTAGATAAAGGGAGAAGGGAAGGATTTTGCTCCCAAAGGAATGCTGAATGCCAATAGGTGGAATGCTGGAGTTAGAAAATCAGCATTTGTATTCATCAAAGAAAAAAATATCTATCTATCTATTATCTTCAGAGAGACTCATCAAAAGATGCCAAATCTAGAGGAACATTCTGATGAGGAGCAGGGTATTTGCATGGTCTTAAGACATCTCCCCATAGACTGTGTATTAGTTGCAAGAGAAAAGAAAATAGTAATTAACAGTGGGAGACATTTGTTAACACTTGGACTACGTGATCCAAATTAATATCACCAGTAAGAAGGACACTGTAAGTCTCCAGATGTGATACCCTGAGATGGATAAAACATCATGTATAGGCTGAACCTAATCATGAGGAAACATCAAATAAACCATAAATAGGGAGCACTCTATTTTTTTCAATAAAAAGATACACTTTCTAGTTCTGTGAAAAATGTGGCTGGTAGCTTGATAGGGATTGCATTGAATTTGTAAATTGCTTTGGGTAGTATACTCATTTTCACTATATTGATTCTTCCAATCCATGAACATGGTATATTTCTCCATCTATTAGTGTCCTCTTTGATTTCTTTCATCAGTGTTTTATAGTTTTCTATATATAGGTCTTTAGTTTCTTTAGGTAGATATATTCCTAAGTATTTTATTCTTTTCGTTGCAATGGTGAATGGAATTGTTTCCTTAATTTCTTTTTCTACTTTCTCATTATTCGTGTATAGGAATGCAAGGGATTTCTGTGTGTTGATTTTATATCCTGCAACTTTACTATATTCATTGATTAGCTCTAGTAATTTTCTGGTGGAGTCTTTAGGGTTTTCCATGTAGAGGATCATGTCATCTGCAAACAGTGAGAGTTTTACTTCTTCTTTTCCAATTTGGATTCCTTTTATTTCTTTTTCTGCTCTGATTGCTGTGGCCAAAACTTCCAGAACTATGTTGAATAGTAGCGGTGAAAGTGGACACCCTTGTCTTGTTCCTGACTTTAGGGGAAATGCTTTCAATTTTTCACCATTGAGGATAATGTTTGCTGTGGGTTTGTCATAAATAGCTTTTATTATGTTGAGATATGTTCCTTCTATTCCTGCTTTCTGGAGAGTTTTTATCATAAATGGATGTTGAATTTTGTCAAAGGCCTTCTCTGCATCTATTGAGATAATCATATGGTTTTTATTTTTCAATTTGTTAATGTGGTGAATTACATTGATTGATTTGCGGATATTGAAGAATCCTTGCATCCCTGGGATAAAGCCCACTTGGTCATGGTGTATGATCTTTTTAATGTGTTGTTGGATTCTGATTGCTAGAATTTTGTTGAGGATTTTTGCATCTATGTTCATCAGAGATATTGGCCTGTAGTTTTCTTTTTTTGTGACATCTTTGTCAGGTTTTGGTATTAGGGTGATGGTGGCCTCATAGAATGAGTTTGGAAGTTTACCTTCCTCTGCAATTTTCTGGAAGAGTTTGAGGAGGATAGGTGTTAGCTCTTCTCGAAATTTTTGGTAGAATTCAGCTGTGAAGCCATCTGGACCTGGGCTTTTGTTTGCTGGAAGATTTCTGATTACAGTATCAATTTCCGTGCTTGTGATGGGTCTGTTAAGATTTTCGATTTCTTCCTGGTTCAGTTTTGGAAAATTGTACTTTTCTAAGAATTTGTCCATTTCTTCCACGTTGTCCATTTTATTGGCATACAACTGCTGATAGTAGTCTCTTATGATCCTTTGTATTTCTGTGTTGTCTGTTGTGATCTCTCCATTTTCATTTCTAATTTTATTGATTTGATTTTTCTCTCTTTGCTTCTTGATGAGTCTGGCTAATGGTTTGTCAATTTTATTTATCCTTTCAAAGAACCAGCTTTTGGCTTTGTTGATTTTTGCTATGGTCTCTTTTGTTTCTTTTGCATTTATTTCTGCCCTAATTTTTAAGATTTCTTTCCTTCTACTAACTCTGGGGTTCTCCAACTCTTCCTTTTCTAGTTGCTTTAGTTGTAGAGTTAGGTTATTTATTTGACTTTTTTCTTGTTTCTTGAGGTATGCCTGTATTGCTATGAACTTTCCTCTTAGCACTGCTTTTAATTTCAAGCTTTGTATGGAAATACAAAAAACCTCGAATAGCCAAAGCAATCTTGAGAAAGAAGAATGGAACTGGAGGAATCAACTTGCCTGACTTCAGGCTCTACTACAAAGCCACAGTCATCAAGACAGTATGGTACTGGCACAAAGACAGACATATAGATCAATGGAACAAAATAGAAAGCCCAGAGATAAATCCACACACATATGGACACCTTATCTTTGACAAAGGAGGCAAGAATATACAATGGAGTAAAGACAATCTCTTTAACAAGTGGTGCTGGGAAAACTGGTCAACCACTTGTAAAAGAATGAAACTAGATCACTTTCTAACACCGCACACAAAAATAAACTCAAAATGGATTAAAGATCTAAATGTAAGATCAGAAACTATAAAACTCCTAGAGGAGAACATAGGCAAAACACTCTCAGACATAAATCACAGCAGGATCCTCTATGATCCACCTCCCAGAATTCTGGAAATAAAAGCAAAAATAAACAAATGGGATCTAATTAAAATTAAAAGCTTCTGCACAACAAAGGAAAATATAAGCAAGGTGAAAAGACAGCCATCTGAATGGGAGAAAATAATAGCAAATGAAGCAACTGACAAACAACTAATCTCAAAAATATACAAGCAACTTATGCAGCTCAACTCCAGAAAAATAAACGACCCAATCAAAAAATGGGCCAAAGAACTAAATAGACATTTCTCCAAAGAAGACATACAGATGGCTAACAAACACATGAAAAGATGCTCAACATCACTCATTATTAGAGAAATGCAAATCAAAACCACAATGAGGTACCACTTCACACCAGTCAGAATGGCTGCGATCCAAAAATCTGCAAGCAATAAATGCTGGAGAGGGTGTGGAGAAAAGGGAACCCTCCTACACTGTTGGTGGGAATGCAAACTAGTACAGCCACTATGGAGAACAGTGTGGAGATTCCTTAAAAAATTGCAAATAGAACTACCTTATGACCCAGCAATCCCACTTCTGGGCATACACACCGAGGAAACCAGAATTGAAAGAGACACATGTACCCCAATGTTCATTGCAGCACTGTTTATAATAGCCAGGACATGGAAACAACCTAGATGTCCATCAGCAGATGAATGGATAAGAAAGCTGTGGTACATATACACAATGGAGTATTACTCAGCCGTTAAAAAGAATTCATTTGAATCAGTTCTGATGAGATGGATGAAACTGGAGCCGATTATACAGAGTGAAGTAAGCCAGAAAGAAAAACACCAATACAGTATACTAACACATATATATGGAATTTAGGAAGATGGCAATGACGACCCTGTATGCAAAACAGGGAAAGAGACACAGATGTGTATAACGGACTTTTGGACTCAGAGGGAGAGGGAGAGGGTGGGATGATTTGGGAGAATGACATTCTAACATGTATACTATCATGTGAATTGAATCGCCAGTCTATGTCTGACACAGGATGCAGCATGCTTGGGGCTGGTGCATGGGGATGACCCAGAAAGATGTTCTGGGGAGGGAGGTGGGAGGGGGGTTCATGTTTGGGAATGCATGTAAGAATTAAAGATTTTAAAATTTAAAAAAAAAAAAAAAAGATACACTTTCTATTTATTAATAAAAAATACTTTATTAAATAAAAAAATGTAAATGTCAAAAAAAGAAAAAAGATTAGTGGAAATATTCTAGATTAAAAAAGATAAGGAGGCATGATAATTAAATATAATATCAACTCAACTGACTATTGTATTGAAGGGGAAAAACACTATCAAGGACATATTTGGTCAATTGACAAAGCTGGAAAACAGTAGATTGAATAAAATATTGTATCAATATTAAACATATTGATGTTTTTAAATGTACTGTAGTTGTATCAGAGAATCATCCTACTTAAAGGAAATATACTGTTGTCAATGTATTTAAAGTTCCATAAATTATCAAATTTATCCATAAATGGTCCAGAAAATGTGCAAAATGAATTAAAGTGTTAACAATAGGTAAACCTAGATAGAGTATTGAGTGTTGTACTATTTTTTTCTTGCAAAATTTCTATAAGTTTGAAACTATTTCCAAGTAAAAAGATAAAATTTCTTTTTAAAAAATGACTCTATATCAGAGACAAGTAATTTTCAACATGGCCTTTTTGGATCAACCTGCTACATGGAGAATAAAGAGGAGGCAGAATGGAAGTACTAGGTGTCAAATTCTTTGTAAGACTTCATAAGTGGTAATATTCTTGTCTGACTAAAATCTTACCTCACATTCTCAGAACATAATTACTTTCACTCCTTTTTCTTCTCTGAGAGTCGAAACTATAGCTCTCCTGCTTCAGAACCCATGCTTTTTGACCTGACGCCATGCTGTCTCACACAGGATATCTCCCATCAGAACTTCTTTTGAGATCAGGCAGCAACACAATAGGTGTTCCTCCAGCTCAGAGAGGAGCTCCCCTGGGACCTCCAGACCTTCTGGCCCTGGTGATCTGAAGGAGGGAACCCAGGCCAAACTCAGAGTTCTGCAGAAGAAAATCTTGAAGTCTGGGTTACACAGTTCCACCTCAAAAGTCAGGCATTTTATGCAATAGTGCATCACGAGATTTGTGGCTGCAACTTAAAAATAATATAGATTTTTTAATTCTTTTTGGTATATAATAGGAGCAGATTGTTCAGCTGGAGGAACAGAGGAGGGAATTTTGTTTCTCTTTTTTGCCCCTATTTTGGGAATATCAAATAGTTATTATAAATCACTCAGGCATGACATGAATAACTGCACTAAAGTTGTAAAACAACTTCAGTTAAATAAGTAGCAAAACCTGTGTACTACAGGACACTGCTGCTGCTGCTGCTAAGTCACTTCAGTCGTGTCCGACTCTGTGTGACCCCATAGATGGCAGCCCACCAGGCTCCCCTGTCCCTGGGATTCTCCAGGCAAGAACACTGGAGTGGGTCGCCATTTCCTTCTCCAATGCATGAAAGCGAAAAGTGAAAGTGAAGTCCCTCAGTCACCTCTGACTCTTAGCAACCCCATGGACTGCAGCCTACCAGGCTCCTCCGCCCATGGGATTTTCCAGGCAAGAGTACTGGAGTGGGGGCGAGTATCTGTTAAGAATTGCTCTGCAATTGAGTGTTTAGCATTCAGAGCCTCAGTCAGGTGACTCATGAAATTGCCCAAGAACTTGATCTCATAATAAGGTCTACTTTCACTCTATAAAATAGAATGACTAAGTGGAAGCCATCAAAAATATGGTCATTTCTTTAGCTAAATAGAAAAAAAAATTGAAATTGAGAAAAATTAGTACCTGTGCTAGAACAGGCAAACAAATCTGATTCTAATTTCATTGCTCTGCCCTTTATGCCACTTGGACTGAATTGTGATGTGCTCAGTTCTAACTCTATGAGGAAACACAGCTACAAAAGAAGGGGGAAACACCTATTTTCAGTTGATTTAACTGAGTGAGTATTATGAGAGGTAAGTCCTTGACGAGTTGCTTTTTCTCTTGTACTTATCATACTGCCCCGCAATGAGTTGGTTTGTTGAATGAAGTGTTAAATGAAGACAATGCTATCAGCCCACTAAGCATCTACTCTATAACTACTGTGTGTTAAGACACTATCACGGATTCTACATGATCTGTAAAACAGTCCCATTCAAGGAGCTCACAGTCTACTTGGGAAATTATGCATGTAAGCAGATAATTTCAACACAATATGATGACTTCAACTATGAAGAGATAACCGGGAAGATGTTATGAACCTTTAAAATGCAGAAATTAAAAAGAAATAGGCCTCAATAGATTACAGCCTAACTGAAATCCAGATCAAGTAGCATACTGGACAGAGGTATGCACTTGTGATTATTATTTTTTTTAACTGGAACTACAAGGATATAGCATACTCTTCTGTATAGGAATGAGGTAGTCCCCAAAGGAAATGCATATTCCTAAAATCAGTCACCCTAGGAAAAGCTTAATTCTATGACAGAATATGGACACTAAGAAGAGAGATGTTATTGGCTAAACTGTGTTCCCATAAACTTCATATGCTGAAATCCTAATGCCCAGTACTTTAGAATGTGACTGTATTTGGAAGTAGGACTTTTACCATGTAATGAAGGTTAAATTAGGTCATTGGGGTAGACTCTATTCCAATATGACTGATGCTGCTGCTGCTAAGTTGCTTCAGTCATGTCCAACTCTGTGTGACCACAGAGACAGTAGCCTACTAGGCTCCTCTGTACCTGGGATTCTCCAGGCAAGAATACTGGAGTGGGTTGCTATTTCCTTTTCCAATGCATGCAAGTGAGAAGTGAAAGTGAAGTCGCTCAGTCGTGTTCGACTCTTAGCAACCTCATGGATTGCAGCCTACCAGGCTCGTTCGTCCATGGGATTTTCCAGGCAAGAGTACTGGAGTAGGGTGCCATATGACTGATACTTTCACACACAAAAAAGGAAAATAGGACATCGACTGAGGGATGGCCATGTGAGGACAAAGCAAGAAAGCAGCCATACGGAACCCAAGAAGAGAAGTTCAGAAGAATGCAAACCTGCCAATACCTTGATTTTGTACTTCAGCCCCTAAGAATTGTGAGAAAAGGAATTTCTGTTGTTGTAAGCCACTTGGTATGTGAGTTTTTTTATGACCACCCTAAGAAATTCATAGAGAAGGCTTTAGATTAAAAAGAATTAAAATTCTTAAATTTGAATTAAATATGATATTTTCTATGACAGTTTAAGAAGTTTTAAAATGTGCAGCTGACATGAGACACATAAGGTAATCTGAGTCAAAAATAAATATATTTAGAAAGACAATTATGGTTTTGATACTCAAAATACTTCATTAAGTGTCTGTGAGACACATAGATGGTGAAGACTAGACTTCCTTTTATGTCTCTGTAGGGTTGTGAAATTTGAAGCTCCTTACATATGTTTTCAAATGATTTGCATCAAATCCTCTTGAAAATAGGCATGTTACTTCTCACATCTACTTTTTGATATATCACTTTCAAATGGACAGAGAATTTACCATCTCTTTTTTAAAGTGCAAACTCAACTTTCTCAAAGTCACACAGTGAGAGAGAAGGAACTTCTGATCAAATGATCTTTTCTCAAAGTCAAAGTGTTCTCCCTAAGAAAAGCTTCTAGCATCAAGAAAAGTTGAATTCATTTCAGGAACACATATTCCAATACTATATTCTGCAGCACAACTTCAGAAAGCTATTGTTGTTTTGCCTAATAGTGATTTTCCTTCTTTCTTCTATTAATGAATCACTAAATAGTAGTTACTATTTGTTCCAATACAAGTATTCCCAGTATAATTCTCTTTTCAAAGTTAGATTTAGTTTTAAAATTGCTTTAGATTTATAGAAAATATGCAAAGATAGTAAAGAATGTTTCTATATGCCCCACATACAGTCTCTCCTAATGCTAAAATCCTACATCAGTATGGTACATTTTCTATAACTAATGAGCCAATATTTATTAATTATAGCTAAAATATGTATTTTGTTCAGAGTTCCTTAATTTTTATCCCTCCCTTTTTTTGTTGTTAATTTGCTTGTTTGGGGGTTGTTTCTGTTTGTTTGTTTTTTTCTGTTCCAGGGCCTCATCCAAGACACCAAATTACACTTAGGTTTCTCTTGGGCATGCAAGTTTTTCAGCACACCTAATTTTTGATAACTTGGAGAGGTTTATGGAATGCTAGCACATATGTTATAGAAGGTACCTTGATTTGAATTGTTCTGCTGTTTTCACAGCTACGCATGAATTATGGGTTTGGGGAAGGAAGACCACAGAGGTAAGGTGCCATTCTCATGACATCATATCAAAAAACGTGAAACTGTTAGTTTCTCAGTCATATCTGACTTTGTGATCCCATGGTCTGTAGCCCGCCAGGCTTCTCTGCCCATAGGATTTTCCAGGAAAGATTACTGGAGTGGGTAACCATTCCCTTCTCCAGAGAATCTTCCTGACCCAGGCATTGAGCCCGGGTCTCCTGATTTGCAGGCAAATTCTTTACCACCTGAGCCACCAGGGACTCTCATCATATCAAAGGTACACGCATGTCAATATGACTTTATCACTGTTGATGTTGACCTCGATCACTTGACTGGGGTATCTGCCATATTTTTCCACTGTAAAGTGACCCTCCCCTTCATGCCATAATTCCTATACTCTTGTAGAGGCATAGAAGTAGATTCCCCAAAATCTGTTCCCATTGAATGAGGATTATTTTGAACTAGAGGTAATCTTCAAGGGCATTGAAGAGAAATGACTGCTCCTCCCTAATTACCTAGAATAATTTTTATTGGGGATGTTTCCCAAAAAGAGTTATTAATGGAGATAGATTTTATCTCAGTAGCCCTATTTATTTGGCAGGGCTAACATCTAATAATCAAACATCCATCACTTACATGTGGAATCTATAAAAAACACTGATGCAGATGAACTTGTTTACAAAACAGAAACAGACACACAGATTTAACAAAAAAAAAAAAAAGGCAATTTATGGTTACCAAAGGGGAAATGGAGGAGAGGCAAATTAGGAGTTTGGAATTAATATATACCCAGTGCTATACATAAAATAGATAATCAACAAGGACCTATTGTGTAGCACAGGGAACTCAATATTTAATAATGACCTATAAGGGAAAAGAATCTGAAAGTTTGTGTGGGTGTGGGTATGTGTATGTATTTGTTGCTGTTTAGTGGCCAAGTTGTGTCTGACTCTTACGATCCCATAACTGTAGCCTCCCAGGCTCCTCTGTCCGTGGGATTTCCCAGGCAAGAATACTTCCCAGTTGGCTCAGCAGTAAAGAATGCCGGAGACATGGGTTCAATCCCTGGGTCAGGAAGATCCCCTGGAGAAGTGAATGGCAACCCACTCCAGTATTCTTGCCTGGAAAATCCCATGGGCAGAAGAGTCTGGAGGGCTTCAGTCCATGGGATTGCAAGAGTTAGACATGACCTAGCAACTAAAACCATCACTACATTATATGAAAGTGAAAGTGAAGTCACTTAGTCGTGTCTGACTCTTTGCGACTCCATGGACTGTAGTCTACCAGGCTCCTCTGTCCATGGGATTCTCCAGGCAAGAGTACTGGAGTGGATTGCCATTCCTTTCTCCAGGAGATCTTCCCAACCCGGGGATCGAACCTGGGTCTCCCACATTGTAGACAGACGCTTTACCATCTGAGCCACCAGGAAATATATATATATATCCCTTTGCTATACATCTGAGACTAACACATTATAAATCAAGTATACATGAATGAAAATAAATACAATTATCACACTCAAAAAATAATAATCATCTGTTTTTCTTCTTATCATCCTATGACTAACCTCCTGTTCTTGGAAGCTTTGGCCCTTATTTCATTCCTTAGCTCAGGATGGCATATATACTTTATTTTACTTTTCTGTCTCTGAACCTTTCTTGTATGTGAGAATTCTGTGCATATAGAATTAAATTTGATTTTCTCTTGTTAATCTGTCTCAGGTATGGGGAATTATTGTACCACTTCCTTGAGTACAGAGTAGTTACATAAAATAAATGGAATTCTTCTGCATGAGATATTTGCGCTGCTGTCTTTTTATTGCTAAATATTCATATAAATGAATTTTCACATGCATTTAGAAAATAAAAAAATAAAAATAATTTTGTAGAATCACAAAAATACCTCTTTATCTATTAATAGAGAAAAATGACATTTCAGAAATAGATACTCCAGTTTCTTCTGTAGTTTTTGGTTTGAAACACCTTTCTATCTAAAACCCATTAATATCTTTTTATCATAATCAAGATAGAGCCCAATACCTCTGGCCATACAAGAGGCTTACAATTTCCTTTATAACTAACTTCATGGTCTGTTTTACTCTCATGGTGTTACATAATCTCCATGCTTTTCAGTGTTGTTGTGAAAAGTAGAAATAAATAGCTTATGCAAAATTCCCAGTGTAAAGTAGGTATTAAAAAAATACAATGATTTTTAAATATTAAAAGAAAGAAGAAAAATATTAATACATTCCCTGGTGTATAGTAGATGAGAATAAAATTCAGGTACCAATTGAAATGGAGAAAACAATGTCCAGGAAATGAAAAGGAAATAAAGTTACTTTATGTATTGATAGTTTTGTAGTTGTATAGAGTACCATCTTTATCTTACAAAAGTAATAATAGCAGTATAATGATGAATATAGTATTGTTCACATATTCAAGAAATTTTAAATTTATTTATCTTACTTCCTTATAATTAACCAAACAGATAGTCTAATATAAGATAGAAACCTTATGACTATTGAGTTACTTCCAATCATTAGAACCATGGTTGGGATATGTCACTTTATTATTTGTTGAATACTTTCTAAGGAACAAGTGATGTGCCTGGCACTGGGGAAGACAAGGCTGGAGAAGACAATGTCCTTGATTTAGAAAGGTTCATCAATTAATAAAGATAATAGACCTGTAAGTAATTATAGTAAAATGGGATGCTTGTAAAAAGAGCAGAAGTATTTGTCTGAGAATAGAAGGGAAGCTTCACAGAGAACGTGTGCCCTAAGGAGCAGGTGAGATGGGAGTCCAAGAGTTTGGAGGAAAGGAGGGTAGTCTGGACATGCGGAATGGCTTTTATGTGTAGACATGTACAAAAGAGAACTCGTAGCCTTATTCATCCCGTGTCCCCAGTGCCATTCCTCTATTTCTTGTGCAGTTTTAGCTCCAGAGCTAGGATCATTTTTTGACATTTGACTAGCTCTGCTATTTTTCAAGCCCACCTCAGGATATATTCATGCTCTTGTTAAATAAAATGTAGTTTAATGGAATAGGGAAATACTTTGTGTAAAAATATCATTCTACTAAGAAAGCCAACTCAATAATGGGCTAAGCATTTCAGCTCTTCTAGTTAAATTTTTCTGTTCAGATTCTATAATATACAGATGATTATTAAAGTAATAACAATTATGGTCACTTAATAGCATTCCCTCCCCCTGTTTCTTGGGTAAGGCAATTTATTTTCAAATGCATAAGCTGCAAATGGAGAGTTATTATTATGGTAATGTCCTACCTAAAATGCAAAACAAATGTAATCATGACACATAGAAAAACAGCCTGCAAGGCTACCAAGCAAAGATTTGCACCTCTGTAGATATTAGAAAGGCATGTTCCTTTAACAACATACCCAGCCATTTATTCCACATGTACTTTCCAGGGTTTGCTGTATTCTAGCCATTGTGGTACAAGGATGGAGATGCAGAGTTTTTGAGTTCAAGACTCTGGTTGAGAGAAGAAAAGTAAACACTCTATCTTGGGTTTTTGTTTTTGTTTTTTCTTTGTGTATTTATTTATTTTAATTGGAAGATAATTACTTTACAATATTGTGGTGGTTTTTGCCATACATTGACATGAATCAGCCATGGGTATACATGTGTCCTCTCATCCTGAACCCCCTTCCCACCTTTGTCCCCACCCCATCCCTGGGCTTTGAGTATTCTGCTTCATGCATTGAACTTGTACTGGTCATCTATTTCACATATGGCAATGTATATATTTCAATGAGATTCCCTCAGATCATCCCACCCTCGCCTTCTCGTTGAGTTCAAAAGTCTGTTCTTTATATCTGTTTCTCCTTTGCTGCCCTGCATGTAGGATCATCATTACTGTCTTTCTAAATTCCATATATATGCATTAGTGTACAGTATTTGTCTTTCTCTCTCTGACTTACTTCACTTTGTATAATAGGCTCCGGCTATTTTTCATCAGACTTCTGCAGACAGTGAGCTATGCCTAGAGGACCCACCTATGTTTGCCAGGTGAGGATGGAGAGATGAGTAGGAGTTTGCCAGATTTACTGCTGGGAAGATAGCATCCTAGGCAAAGAAAACATCTGCAGAGGCAGAGAGCACAGAGGCAGTCCAGCCCACAGGTTGGTGGGAGTAGGGGGGAGGGGAGAGCTAAAGGGGAGAAGGGTCTAGAGAATCAAAATTGCAAGTGAAGGTGAAACAAGACAGGTCATTTTTGCAGTTCTGAGGCTGCAAAGCCACAGCTGTAAATTGTGTTCCATTTAGAAATAGGCTTCTTGGAAAACAATATCCCACTGCTGCGTTTCTATCACATATCTCAAGTTTCAACCTGTCTCTTGAGTTGCTCTTCTCAGTATAATCAAGAAGCAGCTTTTCCCTGCTGTCCCCCAAGACTGTAACTTTTGAGAGGGCAAAGATAGCTCCTCCCTCTAGTACCCAGTACAACATCTGGTTCAAAGTCTGTACTTATTGAATATTTGTGGATTGAATGAAGAAAACAATTATTGGTTATGACTTCATATCGCCACAACTTTGGCAGATGTTATCTGTACAACCTCAAGAAACTGACTTAGCATCTCTGAGCAGCATTTTCACCTGAAAAATGTGCTAAACTACTCTTGATATGTCAGGATTAAATGTGAGAATCTTTTAAATGGTTAATACATGTTACACCCATCCCTTTGTTTTCATTTGTTTTACTCTGATGTAAAAATCCCAAATATCCTTAATAATACCCTTAATAATAACAGAGCTGAAGAAGCAACCCAAACAACAATATTTGCTACCCTCCTTCTCTCTCAGACTTCAACCACCTTGGTTTATTTTATCACTCTCCAACACTTCACTGTTGAACATCTGGTAAAAATAGTTGACAATGAACTTCTTAAATACCATGCTTCAAATCTTTTCATTCAGTCTTTACCTCCCAAATTCTACTTAGAATTTGTTTTTTTAATTATGATGGGAATCCAAATTTCCTAATCCATTCACCTCTTATCAGGACTTCTAGCAAGAACATCTTTCTCTCTTTTCAAATAAATTTTATTTTTATGACACTTTATCCTCCCAGTCTCTTTCTAGTTCATGAGAAACTGGAAGCTTAGTGTTCCCTCGTCTGTCTATTCTTAAATATAGATGATTCTTAAAGCAGCATCCTCACTCTTTCTTCTCTTCTCCTGACTCCATGTACTTTTGGTTTCATAGTTTTGTTCTCATCCCTCAATAAGTTCAGTTCAGTTCAGTTCAGTTGCTCAGTCATGTCTGACTCTGTGCGACCCCATGAATCACAGCACGCCAGGCCTCCATGTCCATCACCAACTCCCAGAGTCTACTCAAACTCATGTCCAGTGAGTTGGTGATGCCATCCAGCCATCTCATCCTCTGTCATCCCCTTCTCCTCCTACCCCAATCCCTCCCAGCATCAGGGTCTTTTCCAATGAGTCAACTCTTAGCATGAGGTGGCCAAAGTACTGGAGTTTCAGCTTTAGTATCATTTCTTCCAGTGAACATCCAGGACTGATCTCCTTTAGGATGGACTGGTTGGATCTCCTTGCAGTCTAAGGGATTCACACGAGTCTTCTCCAATACCACAGTTCAAAAACATCAATTCTTCGGTGCTCAGCTTTCTTCACAGTCCAACTCTCACATCTATACATGACCATTGGAAAAACCATAGCCTTGACTAGACGGACCTTTGTTAGCAATAATCACTGAAAATTAGCCTTGGCATTACCTGTCCAGCTGCTGCTAGGACATCTGTACATCAGGCAGGGCTAAATCATTCTCCTGAAATATGGTGGCTAATTATAGGTCCTTCTCTACCCATCTTTTCCAACTTTTCCAATCTGATCTTTCCCATCTATGCGTAAGAAATGCCATTATCTTCTTCTTGGAAACTTTAATTATTTTCTTGTTCCAAATACTTTTTAATTTCCATAAACCATTATTCTATGATTCCTGGAATTTGGGGGCTTCCTAGGTGGCTCTAGTGGTAAAGAATCTTCCTGGAATGCAGAAGGCATGCAGGAGACATGGGTTCAATCATTGGGTTGGGAAGATCCCCTGGAGTAGGCAATGTCAACCCATTCCAGTATTCTTGACTGGAAAATTTCATGGGGAGAGGAGTGTGGCAGCCTACAGACCATGGGGCTGCAAAGAGTCAGCCATGATTGAGTGACCGAGCACAATCACAGCCTCAGAAGCTCTTTCACATCCTTACTGTAAGGACTACTGACTCACTCTAGCCTCATTTTCCCTCTGTTTGATAATTAAAAGTTTCCTCATTGTCTTCAATATCTATCTTCTTGAGCTCAGGTTACATTCTATAGCTACAGTTGCTCTGTATTAAGCACAGATATATTCATGTCATATTCACTTGGGCCACTTTTAATTATTCTTGTTATTAAAAAAAGAAAGAAATACAACTCAAGGTATTTTATCCCTGGAGCCAAATCTGTGACACCCCTCAGGCAACTTGCTAAAAGTAGAGCAGGAAAAGGCTTGCTTTCTCCTCCATCAATCCCTATTTGAAATATGTGAGTCACATAGACTGCATTGCTGTTCCCAGGGGGTTTCCTGGGCTGACTTGGCTTCTGCTGACTTGGCTTCTGCTCTTTCTTCTACCTGGAATGTCATTAGGCTCAACCTGCTAACTGCTAAACTTCTTTCATTTACCTAGGCTCAAATTCTACCTCTCCCCCATTGTTCCAGTGCCTTGAATGGTATTTCTAACATCCAAAACATAAACCAGCTTCTCTTTTCTCAACTTTGAAAAGAAAGTCTTCCTCATCAGTGTGTGTTAAACTCACACCCAGAAATAATTTAGAGTGATGGTTATCTTTCATTCAGTCTGTTATTTTAGGCCGCTGCATTATCATCATCGTTAGAGGGGGACCGTTGACTTTAGGTGTAAGATTAGCTAGAAGGTTTATTACTCCAAATTAGACCTTCTGATGAGATTCTAAATTCTCCTGTATAATTATTGCTGGCAAGAAATGATCCATCGCCATACATTTAAATGCAAGTTTCTTTCTTTCTTTTTTTTTTTTTTTTTTGAGGGGGAGGTGGTGGTTGGATGGGGAGTTCGATTCACTGAAGTGAATCAGGTAAACATTATTTAATGCCAGGGGATTTAAAGGTTCATCTGTTTCTATTTATTCCTGTAACTTAAAGAGCCCAATTAAATATAATGGGTTAAAGTATTAAAAATCTGTTTGATTATCACTACCTACTCAGTGAGACACTGATTAAAGCTTAGGGAAAAGACAATTCTATTCATAGAGCAGAGACAGGGAGAAAGATCCGAAATGGTTTATAGGCACTTTTCACCTTAGATTCTTCAAGGCCTTTAATGAGGGGAAAATTGGAAAGTCTGTTCTACAAAGGCTGGGTTTAAAAAGTGGAAGATGCAGCAGAAATGCTGTGTTTCTATGGAGGATGTGACCACATTTATTTTCCAGTTGTACTAGCTGTGCTCCCTTCTAGCTTGCCCCATTTATGCTCCCTGAGAGGTGTTATCTCCTACAAAAACTATCTAAAGCACTGTTTTTTTATTTTCCTTTTTTCCTCCCCATTGGAAATCATTTTAAGCAATAACATTTTCAGTGGAATTAGTTTAAGCAAGATGTCTGCGGAGTGACAGAACAGTATATTGAAAAGAGCTCTGGTTGTACAGTTATAGAGTTGTGGTCTCAAATCTTAATTGTACCTCATTCTTTCCTTCCTTTTTTTTTTCCATTCAAGAAATGTTTTATAAGCTAGCTGTGGGACCTTGGCCAAGTTAATTAACCGCACAAAAATTCAGTTTCCTCTCTGTATAATATAGATATAATCATTATGGCTTGCCTCATAGGGTTGTTGTGAAGATCAGAGAATATTATTAAAGTGAAACCACTTGTAAACTTTAAACAGGATGTAAATTCACACATTTTTCCTGACACACAAATGGTGCGGCGGGGAAGCCTCAAAGGTCTTCCAAAACTCTCGATAGTGCAGTGTTTCACAGTCCCAGCCAGGAAGTATTTACTCTGGAGTAGGCACACTGGGAGCTGCAGGGATGCAAAGGAGGATTCTGCCATAATTGTTCTCTGGAGGGAAAGGGACAGGAGAGGGAGAGGAGAGGAGGTATCCGGAGGCAGCAATCCAAGGCAGCACAAGCCGAGAGTCAAATGATCGATGCAGCCAGTAATAAATGAGCTCAAACGGAGGATAATGTGGGGAAGGCTACACTACTGCCTTCCTGGGTTCCTGTGTTACTGAAAGGGACACATTTCCACAGGGCTTTCACTAGTAGGTTGGCACAGTCAGCCATTGACTTGGCCTGCTCTGTCTCCCTGGTCTAAGGTACTTGTTCTTACCTTACTGCAATAATCATAGTAGAAAATTCTCTGCACTAATAGAGTGAAGAAAACACAGTCTGCTAAGAGGTCAGGAGACTCTGTTTTCCCCTGCATTTATAAAATCCATTTCTCCTCTCTAGCTGGGAGAAGGAAATGGCTACCCACTCCAGTATTCCTACCTGGAGAACCCCATAGACAGAGGAGCCTGGAGGGCTACATACAGTCCATGGGGTCACAAAGAATCAAACACAACTTAAGACTAAACTCTTCTCTACCCTAATTGCCCCCTCTGTCCCCTGCCCTTCTTTATCCTCCTTCCTACATCAGCATTTCTTTGCTTTTGTGTATTCTCTGGCTTGGGATTAAAGAAGAGTGTTAGGTAGAGAGAAACACAAATAGTTGTGGGTTCTAGCTTTAGACCTAACTTACTTTGCAGCTTACCCTTCTAAACTTGCTACAACATATTGAATAATCCTTTTACAGCCCCTGTATCTCTGTTTTAGCATAAGTGGGGTAACATTTACTTGGTTGTAAGACAGGCAGTGCTTCTAGAAAAGGCGCTTAACAAACTGACATACTTTTCCAACCTATAATAGATACTCCATAGATATCTCAATAAATATTACTAGTTACTGGTAGCTCTATTACCCAGACCTTGCCAGGTGGCAAAGAGACAATCCTATCTTTTTACGTACAAAACTGTTGTACAGCCTCTTTACATGCAGGCTAAGTCACTTCTGTCATGTCTGACTTTTTGTGACCCTATGGAATGTAGGCCACCAGGCTTCCCTCTCCATGGGATTTCCCAGGCAAGAATACTGGAATGGCTTGCCATGCCTTCCTCCAGGGGATCTTCCAGACCCAGGGACTGAACCTACATCTCTTAAGTCTCCTGTATTGGCAGGTGGGTTCTTTGCCACTATCGCCATCTAGGAAGCCCCTAGAACTTACCTCACTTCAATATTCAAAATTTGAATTTTGTGTAGAAGGTCTAAAGCTGACCAGAATAAAAGTGTGAAATAAAGTGTGACCAAAATTTCACACTTTTTATACAAAATCAGTAGAAATTTTATGCAGTAAGTTGCATAACTGGATCATTTCTGGATTTCGAGTGTTTTCTTATTATTTTAGTGGACAAGAAAAGGAAACTGCTTGATTTGATGCATACAGAATAATGACTCACTTTTTAAAGTATTTTCTTTTTCCTTCCTTAACTGCTAGGAAGCTCAAAAGCAAACCCATCAACTTCATAAACTATTACCAAATTCCTAGCTTCCTTTTCCTCCTACAATTTTACACACTTTATTAAAATTTATACTTTGTATAAGTTGCTTTATACACTAGCCCAATATCCTTAAAGGTATCCCCTATGGATCCTTGGTTATTACTCTCCATTGACAGACCTCTGAAACCCTGAAAAGTTCATTTTGTGACTGAAAAGCAGAATGCTGTCATCATAGACAGTACAAGCAGCTCATCAGTCTAAACTCAAATAGCATGTATGTATGTATGCAAATAATGCATTGTTTACATGGAAAGGGATGGATCTGAAATGATTTACCTTGAATATATTTTAGCCATTTAAACTATATATTTTTTTAACCATTTGACTAACCATAACATATGCCTCTCTAGTTCATAATAGTCCACAGTGCTGAAACTTCAGACCCACATCACAATGTACTTATATCTTTATACATACCAATTCACTGACAGAAAGCATCATAATTTAAAAGGGCAGTGCCACACACTGGTTCATTTCATCTTGTGAACCACAGTGTGGAAGCTAATTTAAGAATTTGGGATTCGCTTCCCATTCCTCCCTGCACAAATTAAATAAATGCGCTGTATTTCTCCCTTAATTCAGTTTTAGCATTTGTGAAATAGACTTTGACATAAGATTAGCCTACAGTTAAATCTTGACTCCGGCATTGATTCCTGGGAGGTTTAAAGCATGTCTCCCAAATTCACTGACACTGTTTCTATCAAACAGTGGTCATGTGGATGAACCATGTTCAAAGAAGATTCTCCAAATTCCAGGTTAACTATCTCCTCAGAGGTCTAGTGGATGAGGGGCAAGCTATCTCTACCCTATTTGTGAGTAAATAAATGACTTATGGTATCTTTAGCCATTAGGTTTAAGGTGGTTAGCTATAGAAGATAGTTGACTGGAACTGTAGAATAGTGGTTTGTTGATTGCATAGAAATAGCTACCATGATGTTGCTGGGCAACATCAGAAAAATTTCTATAACTTATATAAATGTTACCAAATTATTTTGTTCAAATTTTAGCCAATTCAAGCATTTGTGAATTCTAAACAGCTTTATCAGTCTTCATAAGTAAGATGAATTATAGTAGCTATTATCTATTCAATAGCTTTGTACTAAACAGAAATGAATACATTATAGATTTTCTAATTTTATTTCATAATAATTCAATAATAATAATATGAGCTTTAAATTGATGAGAAAACTAAAGTTTAGGGAATTTATATAATAATGCATATCATGATCTAGATATCAAGAAGAGGTGGCAAAAATACACAGAAGAACTCTACAAAACAGATCTTCATGGCCCAGATTCTCATGATGGTATGATCACTCACCTAGAGCCAGACATCCTGGTATGCAAAGTCAAGTGGGCCTTAGGAAGCATCAATATGAACAAAGCTAGTGGAGGCAATGGAATTTCAGCAGAGCTATTTCAAATCCTAAAACATAATGCTGTGAAAGTGCTGCACTCAATATGCCAGCAAATTGGGAAAAGTCAGCAGTGGCCACAGGACTGGAAAAGGTCAGTTTCATTCTAATCCCAAAGAAAGGCAATGCCAAAGAATGCTCAAATTATTGCACAATTGCCCTCATCTCACATGCTGAGATGTGCTCAAAATTCTCCAAGCCAGGCTTCAGCAATACGTGAACTGTGAACTTCCAGGTGTTCAAGCTGGATTTTAAAAAGGCATAGGAACCAGAGATCAAATTGCCAACATCTGCTGGATCATCAAAAAAGCAAATATTTCCAGAAAAACATCTATTTCTGTTTTATTGACTATGCCAAAGACTTTGTGTGGATCATGACAAACTGTGGAAAATTCTGAAAAGATGGGAATACCAGACAACCTGATCTGGCTCTTGAGAAATATGTATGAAGGTTAAGAAGCAACAGTTAGAACTGGACATGGAACAACAGACTGGTTCCAAGTTGGGAAAGAAGTATGTCAAGGCTGTATATGGTCACCCTGCTTATTTAACTTATATGCAGAATATATCATGAGAAATGCTGGGCTGGATGAAGTACAAGCTGGAATCAAAATTGCCAGGAGAAATATCAATAACCTCAGATATACAGAAGACACCACCCTTATGAAAGAAAGCGAAGAACTAAAGAGCCCCTTGTTGAAAGTGAAAGAGGAGAGTGAAAAAGTTGGCTTAAAGCTCAACATTCAGAAAATGAAGATGATGGAATCTGGTCCCATCACTTCATGGGAAATAGATGGGGAAACAGTGGAAACAGTGACAGACTATTTTTTGGGCTCCAAAATCACTGCAGATGGTGACTGCAGCCATGAAATTAAAAGATGCTTACTCCTTGGAAGAAAAGTTATGAGCAACCTAGAGAGCATATTAAAAAGCAGAGACATTATTTTGCCAACAAATGTCTGTCTAGTCAAAGCTATGCTTTTTTCAGTAGTCATGTATGTATGTAAGAGTTGGACTATAAAGAAAGCTGAGCACTGAAGAATTCATGCTTTTGAACTGTGGTGTTGGAGAAGACACTTGAGAGTTCCTTGGACTGCAAGGAGATCCAACCAGTCCATCCTAAAGGAAATCAGTCCTGAAGATTAATTGGAAGAACTGATGCTGAAGCTGAAACTCCAATACTTTGGCCACCTGTTGCAAAGAACTGACTCACTGGAAAAGACCCTGATGCTGGGAAAGATTGAAGGCAGGAGGAGAAGGGGACAACAAAGGATGTGATGGTTGGATGGCATCACTGACTGAATGGACATGAGTTTGAGTAAACTCAGGAAGTTGGCGGTGGACAGGAAGGCCTACTGTGCTGCAGTCCATGGAGTCACAAATAGTCGGACAGAACTGAGCGACTGAACTGATGATCTAGATATGCTCACTGATGGGTTAAAGCTAAAGACAGTAGTTTCCTT
This sequence comes from Ovis canadensis, assembly GCF_042477335.2. Classification (NCBI taxonomy): domain Eukaryota; kingdom Metazoa; phylum Chordata; class Mammalia; order Artiodactyla; family Bovidae; genus Ovis; species Ovis canadensis. The sequence continues at coordinate 30,948,155 of NC_091265.1, read as the reverse complement.
CTGTTTCATGCTATCTTTCATGTATATAATTAAAAATAGAGTAAATTTTCAAATCAGTCTGAAAGCAGATACCAAATGGGCCTAGAAAAAAAAAAAAAGGAAAGAAAAAGATTTTAGTAAAACTCTGTTTGCTTAAGTTAATTAAGCGGTGCAGTAGACAGTGCCTTATAGACAGAAGGAACAGCTAAACCAAAGGCTCTGAAGCGTGATGTGCAAATGCCAGGATACTGCATATATTTTAGTATTGCTGCGTTCTGAGTTTGGGAAAGGAACTGGTTGAAAAAAGAGACCAGAACAGTAAGCTAAGGAAGGCTTAGAGAACCATGTGTGTCTTTGAAAGGAAACTGGACTCATCCTTGAAGGCTAGAGAACCACTGATTGTTTTGAGGCAGATAAGTGATATGGTAGAAAGGCATAACCAATCTCTTAAGTACATTCATTGTATGCCTAGCAGCATATTTCAAATTCCAATATTAAATTGGATCTCTGATCTCTGATGATTGGTTCTTCTACTATTAAGGTTTTCACCTAACAGGTCCTAAGAGCCCCTTGGGGATTATAAAATTACTACAAAGGACCTAAGATTTCTTATGCCTATAAACTTCACAGCATGAGAGTCACACATAACACTTTCTATGTTGAAATTCCTTTATATTAATGAACCTGTCAAACATGGTAGCTTTGTATCATCTGTGCTTTGCAGAATCAAGAGAAAGCCTAGATTCGTCCCTTGGGGGTTAGATGAACAGGACGGAGAACTATAGGGACCCAAAGACAGTTTCAACCAGTTGAAAGGAAATGAAGAAGCAGCTGAGAATACTGCTTTTCAGGAAAAGGCGGCCGCTGCAACGGATAGGAATTTGTGAAGAATGTCCATCTTCCTCAGAAACTACATGAGGGGTCAAACGGACTTCCTAAGATGTTGGGAATACTTGAATACAATTAAGGAAAGTATATCTGAGAAGCTGGAGGGTTTGAAGTCTTTTGTGCGATCTATATTGAGGTTTATTTATTTATTTATTTTTGTTATGGTCTTCCTCTGGGTCCTCAGAAACTACTGGAGTAGGTAGCTATTCCCTTCTCTAGGAGATCTTCCCAACCCAGAGATCAAACCTTAGTCTCACTCATTGCAGGCAGATTTTTCACAGTGTGAGCCAGCAGGGAAGTCCCAAAGTGAGAGTAGTATTAGGTTGTTTAGTCGTGTCTGACTGTTTGTGACCCCATAGACTGTAGCCCAGCAGGCTCCTCTGTCCGTGGAATTCTCCAAGCAAGAATACTGGAGTGGGTAGCCATTCCCGTCTCCAAGGGATCTTCCTGATCTAGAGAAGGAACACATGTCTCCTACATTGCAGGCAGATTCTTTACCTTCTGAGTTACCAGGGAGGTCCATTATAATGTTGTTGTTGTTTTCTTAATCTAGTCTTCCTCTGGATCCTCAGAAACTACATGAGGGGTCAAACGGACTTCCCAAGATGATTGGGAATACTTGAATACAATTAAGGAAAGGGTATCTGAGAAGCTGGAGGGTTTGAAGTCTTTCAAATGATCTGTATTTATTTTTTCACATGTTCTTCCTCTCTTTCAGCTATGAACTCCTCAGTCATAACAAACACAATTGATGTTTCTCTGTACAGGTCCAACTTCTATTGAAGTGCTAAGTGTTCAAAGGTCGTCAAAAAATGTGCTATAAATGAGTGAATCTTCATTTAAAGTCCAAATTTTAATAAAAGTTCTCCCAAGACTACCTTAATATCTATCTCTCATTTCCTTCAAGTATTTGTGAGAAAATAAATCATTTCAGGTACTAATTTAATAGTTTTATTGTACTTTGACCAATTTTCCACTAGTAAATATTTTATAATTATCTGGGTAGTTTATATCAAGAGGAGTGTAATCCATGTATAGATGATTTGGATTTTGTTGATTTGTTTGTCTTTTTACTTGCTTCTTGTTTCAAAAAACCTATATGCACTTTGGCATGAGATACAGTTTATGTCTGGGTTCAAATGTGAGAGGGAAGGCATACCTATGCAGACCAAGAAATATCAACATGAAAGGGAGTTAAAAATAAACTTCTAACAATTATTTCTCTTTTTTAAATATTATTTTAAGCATTAGGAAACTAAAAGCTGAGCTTTTAGTATAGTGGCTAGAACTCAGAATAAATTTCATAGAATTTCTTTTAATTAATGAAATAGCCAGAACTGATCTCTAATACTAAGTTTGGGAGTCATGACATCATACTTATATACTACCAATTTAGAGATGAATATGTCTCTGCTTTATTTATACCTTACAGTTTTCATTAAAAAGTAACAAAATCTATCAAAAAGCATTTTCAATAAAGCCAAGAAAATGTTAAAAAGAAAAGAGAAACCATGAAGGAAAAAAAGGTGGAACTCAAATATTCTAATTCTAGGGGTTGACATCATAATGAGATTAAAAATCACATTTGATACCTTTCTATCCCTTTGTCTATTTTCTTTAACTTTGTATGCATTATATAACATTGTATATTCTCCTTCTTATATATATATCACTGCATCACAAACATTTAGTTATACTATTAAAATTTTTCAATTAAACATCATTTTGATGGCTTTATAATGAGTGAAAACACTTTAGGTTTGAGCCAAGCCATGTGGCTTTCCCTGAGCCTTAGTTCCCTCATTGGCCACCAGAGTCTCATACCACCCACCCAATAATATCTACTTTGCAGGAGAGTCATGAGGATTAACTGAGACTGTACATAGGGGTAAAATGTCCAGCCCAACAACCAACTCATTGCTACAGACTGAATGCTTGTATCCTTCCAAAATTCATATTCTGAAATCCTAAACAGCAAGGCAATGGTACTAGGATGCAGGGACTTTGTGAGGTGATTAGGTCATAAGGAAGGAGTCCTAATGAATAAAATCAACGCCCTTCAAGAGACCCCACAGAGCTCTCTAGTCCTTTCTACCGTGGGAGGGCACAGTGAGAAGGTGACTACCTGTGAAGTGAAAAGCAGATTCCCATCAGACACCCAAACTGCTGGTACCTTGATCCTAGACATTCCAAGCTCTAGAACTGTGAGAAATGTTCCTGTTTACAAGCCACACAGGGTATGATATTGTGCCATAGCAGCTAAGATGGACTAAGAACCCATGTATTAAGATCTTTGAATTTGGAAAATAAGAGTACTCAAACACGATGCCAGGATTCATCAACTCAAAAATTTTAAAAAAGTAATCTCAAATAACACCCCTGGTGGCTCACATGGTAAAGCGTCTTCTACAATGCAGGAGACCTGGGTTCGATCCCTGGGTTGGGAAGATACCCTGGAGAAGAAAATGGCAATCCACTCCAGTACTATTGCCTGGAAAATCCCATGGACAGAGGAGCCTGGTAGGCTACAGTCCATGGGGTTGCAAAGAGTCAGACATGACTGAGCAACTTCACTTTCACTTTCACCACCAACAAAGATATTTTTGATGCAAGTAATGTTTTATCAATAGTGCATAAAATGTGAATAAAGTATATGTAACATGCTTTATCATATTCATCATTCTATAACATACAATTTCAATATAAATATTGCCTGATAAACGCAACTTTATTCAAGTAGCTAATTCTTAATTCCAACCAAATGGTTGACCTTAGTCTACTACTGTAAAGCAATTCTGAAGGCAAACTGAGAGATCTGGATATATTAGAATTTAAAATAATTTTATATGTGCTTAATCTATGATAATAACTTGGCTAAAAGATTTCTAGATTAGTATGAGGAAGACCTGAATCATAGCCATAACCTTTGTCCCACCGAAAAGTTATGCATCACTCAAATGCAATTATTTTCCCTGACATGGCTATATTGGAACTATCTTGTGAGGATCAATACTATCACTTTATTATTTAAATAACAAGTATAGAAGTAGCAGCAGTAGCAAAAATAGTAATATTTATCACCAACATAATGCCATCACTTCTTCCAATTGACCTTTACTGAGAGCTTGCTAGATGTTAGGCACTAGTGTCTGCTTTTATATACATTATCTCATTTATTTATTTATTTATTTATTGCCAATTTAAAATACAGTTTTATTTAAGACATTGCATTTTTCCACTTACAATACAGTGCTTGTAAAGTGCAATGTTTTTCCATGTGCGCACACATCCCATGTTCAAGTATCAAGAATGCCCAGTTTATTTACTATAGCAGCTCAACTTTGTCACTGCCATGGGATTTGCTACAATTTGGGTCCTTCCATGTTTTGTGTGGAACAATGCTAAATCTATGCTAGGCTGACTTAATCAACCTCTTCAATGGTGGGCCCAGAGGAGGCACCACCTGATGGAGGAGCTCCACCACCAGGGAAGTCCCCAGGCATTCCTCCTGGCATGCCCCCAGGCATGCCTCCTGCACTCTGGTACAGCTTGGTAATGATAGGGTCGCAGACTTTTTCCAGCTCCTTCTGCTGATGTTCAACTTCTTCCTTCTCTGCAGTCTGGTTCTTATCCAGCCGGTTGATTATTTCATTACACTTGTCAAGAATCTTCTGTTTGTCTTCATCATTAATTTTGCCCTGAAGTTTCTCATCCTCAACAGTAGCTTTCATGTTGAAGGCATAGGATTCAAGCAAATTCTTTGAAGACACCTTATCCCGCTGCTTCTCATCTTCAGCTTTGTATTTCTCTGCTTCTTGAACCATGCGTTCAATGTCTTCCTTGCTCAAGTGGCCCTTATCATTAGTGATGGTAATCTTGTTCTCTTTTCCTGCGCTCTTATCTACAGCAGAAACATTGAGAATGCCATTGGCATCAATATCAAAAGTGACTTCAATCTGAGGAACACCCCAGGGGGCAGGAGGTATGCCTGGGAGTTCAAACTTGCCCAGCAGGTTGTTATCCTTGGTCATGGCACATTCACCTTCATAAACCTGAATGAGCACACCAGGCTGGTTGTCAGAGTAGGTGGTGAAAGTCTGTGTCTGCTTGGTAGGAATGGTGGTATTACGCTTGATGAGGACAGTCATGATTCCACCAGCAGTTTCAATTCCAAGGGAAAGAGGACTGACATCCAACAGCAGCAAGTCTTGAACATTTTCAGATTTGTCTCCAGACAAAATGGCTGCCTGGACAGCTGCACCGTATGCAACAGCCTCATCAGGATTGATGCTCTTATTCAGTTCCTTCCCATTGAAGAAGTCCTGGAGAAGTTTCTGAATCTTGGGGATGCGGATTGAGCCACCAACCAAGACAATATCATGAATCTGAGACTTGTCCAGTTTGGCATCCTGAAAGGCTTTCTCCACAGGGTCCAGGGTGCCACAGAACAAGTCAGCATTCAATTCTTCAAACCGGGCATGGGTAATACAGGTATAGAAGTCAATTCCTTCATAGAGGGAATCAATCTCAATACTGGCCTGGGTGCTGGAAGAGAGAGTGTGCTTAGCATGCTCACAAGCATTATGAAGGCGATGGACAGCCCTCTTGTTCTCACTGATATCCTTCTTGTGTTTACGCTTGAACTCTGCAATAAAATGGTTGACCATGCGGTTGTCAAAGTCTTCTCCACCCAAGTGAGTATCTCCAGCTGTAGATTTGACCTCAAAGATTCCATCCTCAATAGTGAGGACTGACACATCAAAAGTGCCACCACCTAAATCAAAGATCAGCACATTTCTTTCTGCTCCAACCTTTTTGTCTAAGCCATAGGCAATAGCAGCAGCAGTTGGCTCATTGATGATTTGAGGTATGTTGAGACCAGTGATAGTTCCAGCATCTTTGGTAGCCTGACGCTGAGAGTCATTAAAATAGGCAGGTACTGTGACAACAGCATCGGTAACAGTCTTCCCAAGGTAGGCCTCTGCGATTTCCTTCATCTTTGTCAGGACCATGGATGACACCTCCTCTGGATAAAAACTCTTTGTCTCTCCCTTGTATTCTACTTGAACCTTAGGCCTGCCAGCATCATTCACCACCATGAAGGGCCAGTGTTTCATATCAGATTGGACAACAGCATCATCAAATCTTCATCCAATAAGTCGTTTGGCATCAAAAACCGTGTTGGTGGGATTCATTGCGACTTGGTTCTTTGCAGCATCACCGATCAATCGTTAAGTATCAGTGAAGGCAACATAGCTTGGGGTGGTTCGGTTCCCCTGATCATTGGCAATTATTTCCACCTTTCCATGCTGGAAGACACCCACACAAGAATAGGTGGTGACAAGATCAATGCCAACTTCAGGTCCCTTAGACATGGTTGCAAAAATGTAGGCCCAGCTCTGCTGGAGAAGTCAGCAATCTGGAAAGCTGCTGGTGCATCCAATGAGTCATTATCTCATTTAGTTTACAGTCTGAGATATATTATCATTCTTCTTTACAAAGATTTTTCCTAGCATAATAATACACTTTTGATATAACAATAATTAGGCCTGAAGAAATACATGGTGTTAGCATGGTCTTTATCATATAGATTAAAAATGCAACACTCAGTTAATCTACAATGAAGGAGGTGAGAATATACTATGGAGAAAAGATAGTCTCTTCAATTAGTGGTGCTGGGAAAACTGGACACATACATGCAAAACTGGCTTTCCTGGTGGCTCAGACAGTAAAGAATCTGCCTATAACGCGGGGAACCTATATTTGATCTTTGGATTGGGAAGATCCCTTGGAGAAGGGAATGGCTACCCACTCTAGTATTCTTGTCTGAATTATTCCCATGGACAGAGGAGCCTGGAAGGCTACAGCCCATTGAGTCAAAAAGAGTTGGACATGATTGAATTACTGACACTTTTCACTATATGTAAAATAATAAAATTAAAACATTTTCTCACACTATATACAAAAATAAACTCAAAGTGGATTAAAGACCTGAATATAACTGGTGCACTGGGATGGCCCATAGAGATGATAAGGTGAGGGCGGTGGGAGGGGGGTTCAGGATTGGGAACACATGCACACCTGTGGCGGACTCATGTCAATGTATGGCAAAACCAATACAGTACTGTAAATAAAAAATAAATAAATAAATAAAAATAAAAAATAAAGAGAGAGAAAAAAAAAAAAAAGACCAGAAACCATGGACCTCCCAGAAAAAAACATAGGCAGAATTCTCTGACATAAATTATAGCAATATTTATTTTTGACTCTCTCTCCTAAGGCAAAGGAAACAAAACAAAAATTTTAAAAATAAGACCAAATTAAACTTTAAATTTTCTGCCCAGCAAAGGAAAACTTTGACAACGAAAAAAATAACCTATTGAATGAAGCAAAATGTTTGAAAATTATATGAATGATAATCAGTTAATACCAAAATATGTAAATAGGTCATACAACTTAATATTTAAAAAAAAGAACCCAGTTAAAAAAGGTTAAGAAGACCTGAATAGGCATCTTTGCAAAGAATATATACAGATGGCCAACAGGCAAATGAAATGATGCTTAACATTACTAAACATCAGAAGAATGAAAGTCAAGAAAGACCACACTTAGATATCACCTCATACCTATCAGGGTGGATACCATCAAAAAAATCTGTGAATACATGTTAGTGAGAATTTGGAGAAAAAGGAATCTCAGTATACTGTTGGTGGGAACATAAATTGGTGCAGCCACTATGAAAAAATAATGGTTTCTTCCAAAAACTAAAAACAGATATACCAAAATGATCCAACAATTCCTCTCTTGAGAATATATACCTGAAGAATGAAAACACAAATTCCAAAAGATACATGCACCCAATATTCATAGCAGCATTATTTACAATTGCTGAGATAAGGAAGCAATTTAAATGTCCATCAAAAGATGAATGGAAAAGAAGATATGGTATTATATACACAATGGAATATTACTCACTCACAAAAAAGGATATATATTTTTTCCATCTGCACCAATATGAATAGCCCTGGAGGGTATTAATGTTTGTGAAATAAATCAGACAGAGAAAGACAGATATTGTATTTTATCACTTATATGTAGAACCTGAAAAATAAAACAAAGAAATACAAGAAAAGAGAAAAAGACTCAACAATATAGAGAATAAATTAAGAGTTACCAATGGGAGAGGCAGGGAATAGTAGAAGTAGGGGATTAAGAGGTACAAACTGTGCATTTTATACTGTGTAAGCATAAAATAAACTTAGGGATGTGTTGTGAGTCACGGGCATTATACTCAATGGTTTATAATAACTTTGAATGGAATATAACTTATACAAATATTGAATCACTATGTTGTACACCTGAAGCTAATATAATATTGTAAATTATAATTCAATAGAAAAAGAGAAAAAAGTATACAGGAAAATGAAGCTAGGAGAAAATATGACTTTTAAATCAAATAAAGTAGTTTAAATAAAGTATCATCTCTGTCTTGATCTGTCCCATGCAAAAACAGACTAGGTGACACTCCTTAGTACTCCAACTATGGTTACTAGACTTAGCAAATAAAAAGGTAGGGTGTCCAGTTAAATCTAAATTTCAGATTAGCAGTGCATCTTTTTTTTAGTATATGTACTGATTATTTCATGGGACACGTTCATGCTTAAAATTATGTATGATTTATCTGAGGTCAAATTTGATCAGATATCCTGGCAATTTTATTTCTAACAATATCTTAGGGTTGTAGCATATTTAAAATTTTAAAGTATTAATTTTGAAGGCAGGGTCAAATTCCAGCTCTGATATTTCCTTGCTTATAAAAAAGCAGGTTTACCTCTCTGAGTTTCACATTTAATAAACTAGAGATAATAATCATACCTATGTGCAAACTTTTGGAGAAAAGTAAATGAGTTAAAAAATAGAGCTCACTAGCAGAGGACTTCTAGCATCAAACTGTAGTTGTCTATTCATCTTTCTTTCTCATAGACTATGAGATATTTGAGAACAAAATGAGGCTTCTCAGGTGGCACTAGTGGTAAAGAACCCAGCTGCCAATGTAGGAGACACAAGAGATGCAGGTTCGATCCCTGGATCCGGAAGATCCCCTTGAGGAGGAAATGGCAATCCACTTCAGTATTCTTACCTGGAAAATCCCATGGACAGGGGAGCCTGGAGGGCTATGGCCCAAACGGTTGCAAAGAGTCAGATATGACTGAAGCAGCTGGACTTGGCATGCACACAGGAGAACAAAATAAGCCTTTTCTTTAACACCACATCTAGCTTTATAGCATTGTTCTTGACACATGGTATATATTCAGTAAATATACATTGAATAAATGAATCTTTAGTAGATTTCTCAGTCCCCTCTGAAATATGATTTTTATTACTCTGTTCCACAGCATGAACTTCATTAAAAAAAAAAAAAAGTAAAGCCCATTACTGTCCCTATCAGAAATCATCTAAGAAATATCATACTAGCAGACATTAGGTAAATTTACCATTCTATTGTCTTCCTAGGCTCACTTTTCTTGCTTTTGAAATTTGGGGGATATAATACAGGAATCCTTGCTTCATGGACTAGACTGAAATCCCTCAGAGTGTATGGTTTCTCTGAGATGGCCTGTACTGAGTATTATTTTCTGTTCTTTTTGCTCCTTTGTTTATGATGATGATAGTTTCTGCACCTTTTCCTTCTTAAACTGGACACTTAGGTAATGCCATGATCCAAAACACAATTGCATGGACTCCACTGTTACATCCTGTTCTGGGTCAAGCTTTTTCAATTTTATTTTCTTAACCATCCTCCATCTACCAACTTTCTAAAGTCTAATTGGAATGAAACTGAAGTAGGGATTATTAGCCATGGTTCTAACCTAATATTGGTTCACGCTCCTTCCCATGTGCCTGGAGCAGTTTCTAAGGTTGCAAAGGCCTCACAGAAGACTTGACAGCTACTCTAGTTAGAAGCAAGTCTGTTTATTCACTTGTTTCTCATTCTCATTTCAATATCTGCTTGGAAAAAAAAAACACAGGTAAATAAAACTGGAAACAAGTTTGTGGTTCCTATTTTTTATGCTTTTATATAATAGAAGATGCTCTACTGACTAAAACTCTCATTTATTACTACCACGGTGGTGTAGGTGGCTTAGTCACCAAGTCATGTCCAACTCTGTGGCCCCATGGACTGAAGTCCACCAGGCTCCTCTGGCCATGGGATTTCCTAGGCAAGAATACTGGGGTGGGTTGCCATTTCCTTCTCCAGGGGATCTTCTTGACTCAGGAATTGAACTCGGGTCTCCAGCATTGCAAGCAGATTGTTTACCTACTGAACCAGCTACGAGGAGCCAAAATGTTTATAAATGGTCTCTAAATGTTATGTTCTCATAACATACCTGCTGTGTGAGTACTTTCCTCATTTTATATGTAAGGGAAGAGTCAGATAGTTGAGGTAACTTACCCCCAAAACACAGTCCTGCTAAGTGTCTAAGAGATAGAGTCAAAATATACATCTGTTATTTGAGAGTCCATTTTATTTGACCCTATGAGATTTTAAGGGCAGTATTATTGTTTAAGGAAAAACCTGAGTCCAACTCCAGATTCTGTTGTTGCTTTCTTGAAGGCACTGGGTCAATACAATTGATTGAATTCATTTTAGTTCAGTTGTGCATTTCCTAAATACCTGCTTCATACAAGGATATGCATAGAAATAATAGTTGAAAATGAAATGGTTTAAGTTCTTATTGAATTGAGAAGGTGAAAGTGGAGATTACACACACACACACACACACACACACACACACAGATCTTCACTACAAAATAAGGTAGGACAAGTCCTGTAAAACAGACATACACAAATGGCGATAGAAACAGAGGAGAAAGATAAATTTTTTACAGGGAGAAAGAGGAAGAAAGAGAATTTGGGCAAGACATTCCCCCCAAAAGGTGGTTTATCTTGAAGCTTTACAGACAGAGTTCTTGGATTATTAATAGAGGAGTCCTGAATTCAAATTTTAGTTCTGCCAACAAACATAAAGACATAATGACCATCGGCAACATATTTGACCACTGGCAGCCTTGGTTTCCTCAGCTTCAGGAGGGGATAATAATATTTACTTCCACCTTGCAGGAGGGTTCTATTGTGAGAAGCAGATTCTTTAGATAGTATATATCAACCAAGTATGCTCTCAACAATGTATGCACTCAATAAAAACTAAAATGTAAAATGAAAGAATTAGTATTTTGGATAAACAGCATATAGAATGAGAGAGAAGATTTTAAGTCTTCAGAGATGAAGGGGCAGAAAACATGGGAGGGATACATTTTTGGAGAAGTATATAATTGGCAGGAGGATGTAAACTGGTCAGAAAGAAAGGGATTATGATTCTGAGCATCAGATTGGTGATATGAGAGTAATCCAAGTGAGGAGTGACAAGGCAGACACGATATGAGAACAGCACACCGAGCTGGAGGGGAGTTGGTCGAAGGGAGACCAGCAGATCTTGGTAATTACAGAGCTATGGTCTGGAAAGGGAAGAGATTAAATATAGTCTCATTCATGCTTTCATCACCCCTGTAACAGAAAGCTTGATAATGCCTTTTACAGAAATAAAGAGGAAAAAATTTAAAAAAAAAAGGTGATGATTTTCAAGAAGAAAATCTTCAGTTTGGGACAAAGGAAACTTTAGGAGATGAGTGTGGAGTTAGAGAAGGAAGTTAACCACATCAATAATCAGTTCAGTTCAGTTCAGTTGCTCAGTCGTGTCCAACTCTCCACAACCGTATGAACTGCAGCACACCAGGCCTTCCTGTCCATCACCAATCCCCGGAATTCACCCAAACTCATGTGCATCGAGTAGGTGATGCCATCCAGCCATCTCATCCTCCGTCTTCCCCTTCTCCTCCTGCCCTCAATCCCTCCCAGCATCAGGGTCTTTTCCAGTGAGTCAACTCTTCGCATGAGGTGGCCAAAGTATTGGAGTTTCAGCCTCAGCATCAAGCCTCCCAGTGAAAACACAGGACTGTCTCCTTTATGGACTGGTTGGATATCCTTGCAGTCCAAGGGACTCTCAAGAGTCTTCTCTAACACCACAGTTCAAAAGCATCAATTCTTTGGCACTCAGCTTTCTTCACAGTCTTCACAGTCCAACTCTCACATCCATACATGACCACTGAAAAAACCATAGCCTTGACTAGACGGACCTTTGTTGGCAAAGTAATGTCTTTGCTTTTGAATATGCTATCTAGGTTGGTCATATCTTTCCTTCCAAGGAGTAAGGGTCTTTTAATTTCATGGCTGCAATCACCATCTGCAGTGATTTTGGAGTGAAAAAAAAAAAAAAGTCTGACACTGTTTCCACTGTTTCCCCATCTATTTCCCATGAAGTGATGGGACTGGATGCCATGATCTTCATTTTCTGAATGTTGACCTTTAAGCCAACTTTTTCACTCTCCTCTTTCACTTTCATCAAGAGGCTTTTTAGTTCCTCTTCACTTTCTGCCATAAGGGTGGTATCATCTGCATATCTGAGGTTATCGATATTTCTCCTGGCAATCTTGATTCCAGCTTGTGCTTCTTCCAGCCCAGTAGTTCTCATGATGTACTCTGCATATAAGTTAAATAAGCAGGGTGACAATATACAGCCTTGATATACTCCTTTTCCTATTTGGAATCAGTCCATTCGTCCATGTCCTGTTCTAACAGTTGCTTCCTGGCCTGCATACAGGTTTCTCATGAGGCAGGTCAGGTGGTCTGGTATTCCCATCTGTTTCAGAATTTTCCACAGTTTATTGTGATCCATACAGTCAAAGGCTTTGGCATAGCCAAGAAAGCAGAAATAGATGTTTTTCTGGAACTCTGTTGCTTTTTCCATGATCCAGCGGATGTTGGCAATTTAATCTTTGGTTCCTCTGCCTTTTCTAAATCCAGCTTGAACATCTGGAAGTTCATGGTTCATGTATTGCTGAAGCCTGGCTTGGAGAATTTTGAGCATTACTTTACTAGCATATGAGATGAGTGCAATTGTGCAGTAGTTTGAGCATTCTTTGGCATTGCCTTTCTTTGGGATTGGATGAAAACTGACCTTTTCCATTCCTGTGATGACTGCTGAGTTTTCCACATTTGCTGGCATATTGAGTGCAGCACTTTCACAGCATCATCTTTCAGGATTTGAAATCGCTCAATGGAATTCCATCACCTCCACTAGCTTTGCTCGTAGTGATGCTTTCTAAGGCCCACTTGACTTCACATTCCAGGATGTCTGGCTCTAGGTGAGTGATCATACCATTGTGATTATCTGGGTTGTGAAGATATTTTTTGTAAAGTTCTTCTGTGTATTCTTGCCACCTCTTCTTAATATCTTGTGCTTCTGTTAGGTCCATACCATTTCTGTCCTTTATCGAGCCCATCTTTGCATGAAATATTCCCTTGGTATCTCTAATTTCCTTGAAGAGTGCTCTAGAGTAACTCTAAGAGAGGAGTGAGTATTCACACTGGTCTAGATTCTATACTTTTTCTTATATATTCCTCAGCACATGCTCTGTCATGAAAATTATAATTTTCATTTTCCAAATGAGAAAATCAAGGTTACTGAAGCTAAAGTAACATCTGGAATCATGAAGCTACTCTGTGAACAACAAGAATTCAAGCCTGGATGTTATTTCAACACCCATTATTTTGTCTGCCTCATGGTACTGTCCAAAGAAGTCTGAATAAATGGCATTGATTGTAACCAGCTTAGTGTGCCACAGTAAGTAACAAACTGGATAAGGATATATAGTGATGCTCGCAGTATGTTGTAAATTAGCGTAAACATGTTAGTTACTGTTTTACTAGGGGGAGTTTTGCTAATCATAGAGGTTAATCTCTACTGAACAGCCCACATTTCCACATTTAGTCCCCATGAGGACCAGCTCATTTTTCCAACAGTTACGCCCCTAAATAGTCATGACTTGGCTCTGCAAGGATCTGAACCAGGAAAGAAGCTTTTGCAAGGTTGTGGAGTATAAGACAAGAGAAGATTATAGAATAAAAATGCTTGACATCCCCACATAAGGATGGAAAGTATGGTATCAACCTAGTTAGACCTGTCTTCTCATGCACTGAGAAGATCAGATTTACATGCCAGATGATACACTTATGAAGGCTGTTGTCAGGCTCCCTTAATCTGAAAAAACTAGAAATTCAGCTTTTCTAAAGGGGACCATGACAAATCTTTTAGCTATCCAGAACTACTTCTTTTTAGACAGATGCCATATATATTTATATAAATATATGTATATATATACACATGTATATATATGTGTGCATCTGTATATACATAGACATATATGCACACACATATATACCTATAGACATATACACACACATATATATGCTGTGTATATGTATATATATACACACACATACACAGATAGACATATATATCTATAAATATATATATATATATATACACATACACACATACATAAACACACGAATGGCATATAAAGGACTTCATGCATAAATGAATCAAACCAAACACAGATAAACTTTCAATGCATACTTCAAACAGAAATGAATCTGCTTTAGGGGAAAAAATACATAAACACAATATTGTCAGGGAGTTAAAATGAACATCTAATTCATTCACCTACAATTATTTAGCGAGAGTTAATTAGATGTTTACTATGTCTCAGACATTGCACCAAGTTCTTTTACAAATATTATGAAGGATTATAACAAAACCCAGACAAGATGAATGTTATCTTAGTTTTACAGGTGAGGAGACAAGTTTGGCAGGCTTTTCCAAATTCACATAGAGCAACTGTTAGAATATGATTTAAATCTAGGTCTATTTGATTTCTACTCTAGAACTAAGTACTAATGATGAAAAATGAACAAGACAAGATCTTTATTTTCAAATAAAAACACAGACTAGCTGAAGAGTCCGATTCATAGAAAGATATATTGCAATGAAATGGAAATGGAATAGAAGCTGCAACAATTGAGTTCACTTGGAGGAGACTTTACACAAAAGCTCAACTGTGATGGTTTAGTAGGATCTTGTCAGACAGAAGGAAGGAGAATGTATTATTATTTCAGACAAAAATGACACAGATGCCAAGGCATGCTATCCTGAAGGATATGCACTGATGATATGGAGAATTCCATTTCTCTTTATGCAATAGGAACAGAGATTGAAAGCAGGTGAGAGGCTACAAATAAACTGGACTGTCAGAACTAAGCTCTAAATATTATCTTGTTGATGAGCAGAGAAAAGAAGTAAGTTGAAGTGTTTGAATTCCAGAATTCTTAAACTGTATGGCTGTAAAAGGAGGCACGGCTTAAAAGTTGACTGCTTACAGGAAATACAGAAATATGCTGATTCTCCTTTTTAGTGTCCAAGACTGACACAATTAAATGTAAAACCATCACACAAAGATGCATTAGTACCAATGTCATGGCCTTTCCAAACAATTAGGGAAAGGAGGAGATATTTTTAGTTTCTGATTGTACTAGAACAGCTACGAAGCAATTTGGTTTTCTAGCCTCACTACTTCATGGAGCCATAGCAGTCCCCTCAAAGATGATGCACTTTCAGTGCTGAAACTATGGCTAAAAACTTGGTCTCTTTCTATGTTAATAAACAGAATGAGTGGATTTTAATTCACAGTGTAGCTGTCTCAGGAACACTTCCAAGGCAAAGTGATCTTCATTAATAAAAAGGAAACTATGGTAACTAAACATAGAAAAATGAAAACATGTAGCAGGAGTCAAAGAGGTACTTATCACTGATGATGGTTGGCGTATAGACGCAGGATACTTACAGTAGGTTCTAGAACTTATTCAAATACCATAAAAAGTATGTCCTCTGGTTTGAAAGCGCTCTTGTCCACATTGTAGTATCATCACATGAGCTCTTATAGAATTAGAAATGTGCTTAGAATGTCCTTGGAAGACTGTCTGCTAATTCAGTGACATTCAGTTGAAAGAATGAAGGTGAATAAAAGAAAAAAAAAATCAAAGAACAAATTAGAGAAGTTAGAAGAAAACTAGAGAACCAATGAATAGTAATAGTAATAGTTATAGTTTATATAACTATAGTTTATACTAGTAATAGTTTTCCATGGGCAAATGCTGTATAGACTAGAACACCCTAATTCTCCAGTTAATAACCAATATATAAGAAAGATAATATACTGAATTTTAGTGTATAAAACTGTAAAAGCAATGAGTCTAGAATTTGCAGAAAATTGTTTATTTTTTATATAAAGTCATCATTATTTCTCTTTGCTGTATCAAGCTCCCTCTTTTTTCAAAAACATAAATAATTAATAACATTCAAAAGTCATCTACCTGGCATAAAGGCCTATTTTTAATGCTAACCAGTCTAAGTGAGCAAAAAATACTCTGTTGGGTTAGAAGAAAGAGACTACTGGGGAGGAACGGAACTGAGATTCCTGTTACCCTTTCTGTAAGCTAATGCTTCTCAACCTTTGGAAATGACATCTTAGAGCCATGGAATCTGGCATTTACTCTGTTCTTGATTAAAACACATTTCAATTATCTGAATGTCTATTCACCAATTACACTGAGTTCTGCGTTAATAGCAAAACTGTCATTACTATCTCAGCATCTCTGGTGCTGCCTAAGCCTGTCTCATCCTGAAGTTCGAGCATATAGACACGGCAAGGCCTGCACCACAACCACCCCCCACCCCCAGATATATTACTCTTCAGATTGAATGAGACTTTCATCTCTTCTCTCTATGGTACTGTGGTATATAGGTTCAAATGTTATATAGCTCTGAATGTACATTCAGCTTGGGAGTACACTAGTACCTGCTGTTAAAAAAAAAATCTATACAAGATATAATAAACCAAAATTCACAGACATTCTGGATGCAGTGAGTTCAACAGAAGCTCATTTACAAACAAATCTCATATGCCAGCAAATTAAAACTCTTTATTTCTTGAAAAGGATATTTACAAATTTATATGTGAGTTCTTAAAATTAACCATTAAGACCTTGGAAATATGGACTCTATTGCTGTGGCCTTTATATAGGCCTATTAATTTCTTCTTTTCCAGCTTAAGATTTTTAATTTTAATTCTTTTTCTAACTATGCCACAAAAATATTGGAAAGAATATAATTCTAGGTACAGACAAATTACCACTGAGTAGCAAAATAAATACTACCAACTTAGTTTGCTAACTTGTGCCTCACTTTCCCCACCTCTAACCTAAAGAAGTCTGAGTGCCGAAGAACTGATGGTTTCAAATTGTGGTGTTGGAAAAATATTTTGAGAGTCCCTTGGACAGCAAGGAGATCAAACCAGTCCATCCCAAAGGAAATCAGCCCTGAATATTTATAGGAAGGACTGATGCTGAAGCTGAAACTCCAGTACTTTGGACACCTGATGCAAACAGCTAACTTTTTCATCATTGGACAAGACCCTGATGCTGGGAAAGATTGAAGGCAGAAGGAAAAGGGGATGACGGAGGATGAGATGGATGGACAGCGTCATACTCAATGGACATGAGTTTGAGCAAACTCCAGGAGATAGTGAGGGGATAGTGCAGGCTGGCGTGCTGCAGTCTGTAAGATTACAAAGAGTCAGACACAACTTAGCAACTGAGCAACAAAATCTAATGAAAAGGACACATATATTGTTATGTATGTTAACTTCAGTTCAGTTCAGTTCAGTCACTTAGTCGTGTCCGACTCTGTGACCCCATGAATCGCAGCACGCCAGGCTTCCCTGTCCATCACCAACCCCCGGAATTCATCCAAACTCATGTCCATCGAGTTGGTGATACCATCCAGCCATCTCATCCTCTGTCATCCCCTTCTCCTCCTGCCCCTAATACCTCCCAACATCAGGGTCTTTTCCAATGAGTCAACTCTTCTCATGAGGTGTCCTAAGAATTGGAGTTTAAGCCTCAGCATCAGTCCTGCCAACGAACACCCAGGACTGGTCTCCTTTAGAATGGACTGTTTGGATATCCTTGCAGTCCAAGGGACTCTCAAGAGTCTTCTCCAGCACCAAAAGCATCAATTCTTTGGTGCTCAGCTTTCTTCACTGTCCAAATTTCACATCCATACATGACCACTGGAAAAACCACAGCCTTGACTAGACAGACCTTTGATGGCAAAGTAATATCTCTGCTTTTTGATATGCTATCTAGGTTGGTCATAACTTTCCTTCCAAGGAGTAAGCATCTTTTAATTTCATTGCTGCAATCACCATATGCAGTGATTTTGGAGCCCCCCAAAATAAAGTCTGACACTATTTTCACTCTTTCTCCATCTATTTCACATGAAGTGATGGGACCAGATGCTATGATCTTAGTTTTCTGAATGTTGACTTAGTTTTCTGTATGTTAACTTACCTGCTACCTAATCATTGCTTATTTAATATTAGTTTTCATTTCAGTGCTAAAACATAGTATTTTTCTACTATCTGAACCTCGATTTGCTAAGGTCTCTAAAAGAAATTTAAGGATGTTAGGAGCTTGTCTATAGAACTTGCCACTAAAGCCAAATAATGTGAAACAGTAGGAAAAAAAATAGACTCACAATTAGACAAATCTAGATGAGCACTCTGCCCTCTCTCCATTTCTTACCTGTAGGACTGTTAACATGCTTTTTAGCCTTTCAAAAGTTTAGCTTTCTTATTTCTAAAGTAGGTAGTATAACATTTACCATTAAAGTTTATTTCAGGCATTAAATGAAACAGCAAACAAAGAAATGTCTAAGATTGTTAATCTCTATCATTTTATGGCTTTCAAAAACAACATATAATGAGAGTAGATGCCACATAAGAAAATCTTTCTTAAGTTTATGCTAGAAATTGAACTTAAGGAAATTTACAGGGATGCCCCAGAAGTTGATGAGATTTACTGGAAATGATTTTAGCTCTGCCATATGGATTTGGGCAGTGTTACAGACTCAGAAAGCATTAAAGAACTCACAAACAGAAACCCACAAAACATTCCAGGATTCCAGGGTTCATTCAACCCAACCATCAAACATATTCCCAGAGTAAGGCTGTTCATCCCTGTTGAGTTTGGCAGAGGAACAGAGTTTGTGAGATATCAATGCCACAGAATTAGAGTCTGAAACCTGCAATTAAGTCAATGATGGTTTTTAGTTCTTTCCCTTTGTGCTGAAACTCTATAACTGCACTGGAGATAAGACTATTATGATGTCTGGTTTGTTCCAAATCCCAAAAGAGATTTCTGGGAAAAAATACATTTCAGAGAAGTGGACAATGACTGGAACACCACAACTCGCATGGAAGCTTTCCCTTTAATGATAAGTGCCTGCTTTTTCCAGCCATCACATGTACCTTGCCAGGTTTTCCTTCTTCCTTTCCTTTATTGTGACATTTAACAACTAATTTCCATCAGATCAGTATTGGTGAATCTAGATTACATCATCCCATCTAATAGCTCCAATCTTTTTTATTAGCATGCATCCTAATCCCCTTTTACTGAAAATAATATAAGTGAAAGTCATTCAGTTGTGTCCAATCCTTTGGCACCTCATGGACTATACAGTCCATGAAATTCTCCAGGCCAGAATACTGGAGTGGGTAGCCTTTCCCTTCTCCAGGGGATCTTCCTGACCCAAGAATCAAACAAGGGTCTCCTGCATTGCAAGTGAATTCTTTACCTACTGAGCTATCAGGGAAGCCCAAAAATTTATATGAGAGCTTAGTAATGCTGTGAGCAACTGCTTTGAGTAAATACAACATAGGGATAATCTCCAAAATAAAATAATACATTTTATTTTCCAATACCTCACATTTTAGTGGCTTCATTGAGATACAGTTAATATACAATTCACTCCCTTAAAGGGTATGATTAAATAGTGTTAGTTCATTCACAGAATTGTGCAACCATCACCATCATCAATTTAGAATATTTGCTTCACCCTCTTCCTTCCCATAAAAATGCCCATTAGCTGTTACTCTGTCTTCCAATCCCCTGCTAGGCAACCACTAATCTACTTTCTGTCTATGAATTTGCCTATTACATACTTTTCATAGAAAAGGAATCATATAATATCCAGTCTTTTTAAACTGACATTTCAAGGTACATCCCATTGTATTGTATATTTGTATTACATTATTTTTGTTGACAAATATCCTATTGTATTGATATACCACATTTCATTTATCCCTTAATCAGTTGAAGAACAGCTGAGATTGTTCCCATTCTTTTTGATATAACGAATAATGTGTCTAAGTTTTTGAGTGGACATATGTTTTTATTTCTCCTGAGTATGTACTTTGGAGTTTAATTGTCTAGTACCTCTATGTTGAACATTTTGAGGACTGGCAAAAATATTTTTGAGTTGCTTTTGCAAGCTGATACTTTATTTTTGATAGGAAAAGAAATTAGTTTTATGGTCTCAATTAATTATGTTTTCTATTGCTATTAGGGAAAAGTGGCTCAGAGGGATCAAGGGCCAGCAAAGTCACAGAATGAGTTAGTGAGGAAACCATGTCCAAAGTTAGAATCCATTCTGTGACCTCTAGTCTTACATCCTTCCCCGCATACTTCTCTGGACAAGTTACACGGCACTATGTGATACTGTGGCCTTTGTCATTTCGCCTTCTCCTTGTCCAGAGCCCCACCCAAACTATTTGAATAAAAGAAATCCGTCTGATATACAAAGCAATTATGCAGGAAGGAGGACAGGATAGTGAAGTTCCAAGTTATGAAGCAATAAACTGAAATGGTATTTCTCTCAAATTCCATCTGAGAGAAAAGCAAAACAGAACCTCTGAGGTACAGTGAATGAAGTCAAATTTGTAGCTTTTTGTGATAAATTTGAATACCTATGGTGTGTCTTACAGAATTTTGACAGAAAGAAGGAATAGTCAAGGTAAGGTGAAGTTAATCCTAAAGGAAATAGACCCTTGGAATATTCATTGGAAAGACTGCTGCTGAAACTGAAGCTCCAATACTTGGTGACCAGATGCGAAGAGCCTACTCATTGGAAAAGACCTTGATACAGGGAAAGATTGATGGCAAGAGGAGAAGGGGACGATAGAGGATGAGATGGTTGGATGGCATCATCGACTCAATGAACATGAGTTTAAGCAAATTTTGGGAGATAGTGAAGGACAGGGAAGCCTGGCATGCTGCAGTCTATGGGGTCGAAAAGAATCAAACAGGACTGAATGACTGAACAAGAAGTTGCTGCTATCAAGCTTCTGTGTGCATGACTACCTGGAGCTAATGGTTAAAACTTTACATCTTTGACACCTATTTTACTCCCCAGGGATTCTTACTAAGCATGTGTGGGGTGGGGCCTGGGCAGCTGAGCCATAATCAGGTACACAAGGGAAAGCCAAGAGCAGAAAGTCTATAGACACTATTTTGGCAACACTGGTACAGACTGAGCTTTAAAATTAATTAAGGAAAATTAGAATCCTACCACTGTCTATGTGGTGCTGGGTAATTTCCTAGTGTCAGTGTGTTCGTCTATTACATGGGACTAAACCAGCCCCTTCACAGTGCTTCCATGAAGATTCAGTAATACAAAAGATCCATCTCTAACTGATGTTGCCTTCCTCTTTGCTTCCCCAAACCAAAGTCATAAGGGACTGGTAAACATAACGACTTATACAACTGATGTATAAACAAGCGCTGCTTTATTTCACCATCTCTCCTTGAGGCCACCTCTTCCGTCCTGCAGCAATGTCTCTATTGTGAGCTTCCTGCCTCAACACGTGAGAAATATGAAAACACTCTCTTTTGACTGAACTAGTTGCAGCTGCAAACATGACGGCAGAAACAAGGTACTATATATGCCCAATGTTGATTAGCATCACCACAACTCATTATTCTGATCAGCCAGAAGCAATTTACAATCATTTTGAAGCAAGTGCACATCATTTTCATAATTGACTTGCAAGAGCTTTGACACAACAACTTGTTATAGCCGTCAATCACTGTCAAAGGATACAGATGAAGGAAGCTCTTCTGGAAAGAGGAAAAGTACAGTGCCTGTCCATAGTGGGCAGCTACAATTCTTTTTCCAGGTTCCTATTTTCTGGGTCTTAGGACAGAATCTCTTCCAGATGGAAAAAAGAACCAAAACGTCATTGTGTGAAACACAATGATGCTAAATTTATTAAAGAAACCTGGAAAAAAACTAACAATTTTGAATCATATGTAAGCCCTCTCAGAGCCCAGGGTTTTAAATTTTTCTGTAACTGTTTATAACACTGCTAACTATAGCAAAAAGAGTTGACTTCCAAATTCAGTCTCTAAAAGAATGCACATTTTTGGATAACCTCAAATATACCTTACAGCATCTATGCCATAGATGGATCTGGATGGATATATAGACAGATATTTCCATCTTTTCCCAACCAGATAGATGTAAAATATTTATTTACAACTTGTATACTTAATACTTATTTAAATAATTATAAATGGGAACATCACCTAATTTTTATCTCCATAATATCACAGAAAGTAAAGAGTACAAGAATTAAGTAAGTAAATGGCCTTGAAAAAATATCAGTTAAAAATAAAACAGAAAATCAAAACAGGAAACAACTGGTATTAAATGCTAATTCTCAAATTTATGACTATTTTGGCTCTTGGTAAAGTGAAATTAATAACATTTTCATGCATACTATTAGACACTGAGTGCAAAAGAACTTCAAAATGTAGAAACTTGGGAACACAGTACAATATATATTTATAAAAATAGGACTCTTGATGACCAAGTTGGATTGTATTCTATTTCTGCCAAAATTGAGCAATGATGATTAAATCACCCATTGATGCATATAATATGCAATATTATATATGACCCATACGATGCATATGACAACACATATGATGTGCATAGGGTTATTTTCATGCAATCAATGCACAAAAATAATATTTGCTATATTTATCTGGGAGGGTGCCTTTCACATGAGCTAGTAGGAAAGTGAATCAAGGATGTTTAGAATGTCTTGGGCTGCATGATAGACCAATCTCAGTGTAAAAGACGTTCAAAGGTGGCAGCGATCCAAACTGAGCCTCTTTTCATTTCCTCCTTTACCTGGATAATAAACATTGAGTGGTGGCTTGATTTTCTCTAAGGCAAAGTCACTAACTATGTTTTTACAGACATCCTATAGCTGGCCTGGTACTGTATAATAAAAACCTGCTAAACTGTAATTCCATGAGGGCAGAAAGCACTGTTTATTCTTGTCATTTATCCTGGAGGGTCACATACAGCACTTTGAATATGAGAAGCCCTCAGTAGCTGTTTACAAATGTGTGAAAATCGCTTTCTAAAATTTAGAGCACTGTATAAATTATGTTTCCATAACCTTGGCTCATATCTTTTGACCATCACCTATCACATATTACTGCATTGTTCTTTTTTATGAATGTGTCAGCATTTCCTGTATCTAGGAAAGGTGAAGAGGATAGGAGCTTCATTTGCTTCTTTTTTCCCTCAAAATCCTACTTAGTGATAGATGATTATGACTTTTATTTTGTTGTTGTTGTTGTTGTTAATAATCTATTTTTTCCTTCTGGTAGATCTTTAAAAATTTACTAAGTACCCTTTATATTTCAAAATTTCATTGTGAAGTGTATGTGTTTGTTTTGTAGTATTTAATATACTAGGATCTTTCAGTCTGTAGACTCATGTCTTTTAAAAATTCTGAAAAATCCTCAGCCATTATCTCTTCAAATAATGATTCTCCTCCATATTTTCTGTCTTCTCATTTTGGAATTCCAAATAGATGTGAAGGAATTCTAGATATACCCTCCATAGTTCCTCTCTTTTCTTCTCTACTTTCCACTTCTTTCCTTTGTATGGCTTTCTAGGAGAATCCTTAATTCCATCTTTCAGACCATTAATTAACTACTTAGCTGAATCAAGCCCACTTTTTAGACATCTATTTCCTTTTTTATAGCTGTAGTATTTTTTATTTCCAAGATCTCCATTTGTTTTGTTCCATGACTACCTATTTTTTATGTCTAATCCTTCTAATATATATTTGACTTCTTCATTATAGACCTGATAATATTTCTATTTTGGAAATTGTCACATTTGCCTTCTATGAATCCTATGTTATCGATTTTTTTTTGTATTTTCAACCTTTTTCTCTTTACCTATGTTCTTCTTATTTACATTTAAAGATGCTAGAATTTTTTCATCTTGAAAAATAATTCTCCCTCAACCACACTTTTCATCCAACCCTGATCTCTTCCTTTTATATTGAACAAATTACCTATATTTATAGTCCACATATTTTCAACCATCATTCATTTCAATCTGGTTTTTCTCCCATTGTCAATTACCAAATAGTTAGATAGAATTTATTTATTTAGATGTCATTTTCCTTGGCTCTATTCCACACTAATCACTGATGACAATTATCTTTTCTTAGCCTTGATGATGCTACTGCTCTTTTTTTTTCTGCTACACCTCTGAATTTCCCTTTTTAGTTTTATTTGCAGACGTCTATTTGTTTACTGGGCCATGCTATGTTGGAACTCCTCCTCAGGGTTTTGCCCTCTTCTCACATTCTAATTTTGTCCTAGATTATTTAAGTTATGCACTTGGATATGATGACATCCCCACATACAGAGCTTCAGGCCTCTATCTAGCACTAGCTTCTTGTCATCTCACTTGGATATTTCAAAAGCACCCCAGATTCAGCAATACCTAAAACTCATCTTCTGATCTCTAAACCCAGGCCTGTTCTGGTGGTCTTACATGCCACAGCCATCATTTTGGATCAGCCAACCAGGTGTTTTAGGACATTTTTTGGCACCTACCTTTCTCTTACTGTTTCTAATCCAATTCATCATCACTGCTTACCAGGTTTACTTCTAAATACCTCACAAATTATCATCAGATATTTTCTTCCCAGTCCTAAACACATATCTAATGTCTACATTCCCATTGTATCTCCATTTAAATAATATTTAATGCAGGCTAAATTTCTCTCACTCATAGAGTATTAGGAACCTCCCTTATAAACTTTCATAATATAGCATGCCTTTTCCATATGACATTTACCAGTTTAAACTGTATACTTTTGTGTGGTTAGTTGACTGATGACTACATATACATCTACATAATAAAATGCTTGCATAGACTATTATGGCTCAGTCTTTTGAGCAATGAGGAGGCACTCAAGGTATTTCCAAAAAATATTCAAATGGAATATTTGTAGGGTTCAATGTTAGCTACAGCAGTTGATCCCCTTATAATTTATGTCTGCTGCCACAGTTTAGTTTTGGATAAACCAGAAGATACTTCAGGATCTCTGTGCTTATCAGCAGAAAAGAGATGACATATTAAAATTAAGTAATTTGAAGAATATTTAATAAGAAATGATTTGCCAAGGTGTGATATGGATATAGGGAAATGACCAGGTTAGTGTCAGCAGGGGGAGTGGAAAAAAGACTGTCATTCTCCTCCTTCCCTTCAATTTCCTGCCCATTTTCCTCCTTGGCTAAACCCACCTGGAAGCCAGAGGAAATGGGAGTCTCTTATTCAATTTGCACAGACCACCTTCCTTCTGCAAAAGGAACGTGGAGAACGTATCTCAAGGAACAAACAAAAGTATCCAGTACAAAATGCAAAGTCAATTAAACCTGAAAGAACATAATTTTTAAAATTTCTTGTTTAGTAAAAGGCCAAAGTTGACTTCTATTTACTCTTTAATAAATAATGTTTTCCTATTAGGCTACTAGAATGTTTTCCTATTAGGAAGACTCAGGCTTCCAAAAGCAAATGTAGAAAAAAAAAAAAAATTCTAAGGAAGCTATCTACCCAAACCCTTTAAAGCAGGCATGGCCACACTAAGAAGACATCCATCTGGCCGGTTTTCTTCATTCTTCCTTTTAACTGTGAAGTTGGATGATTCAGAGGTTTCTTTGTAATTATCTTGGTTGTCAGAGAATTCTGCCTGTCCTCCTCCCAACCTCTAGAGAGGATGAGGAGTACTTGTTTTTTTCTTCTCTCTTTGCCATTCTCACATTTTAGATAAAGTTGCTTTTCTCTCAAGTACCAGATATTTTCCAAAACATTTCTCAGATTTGCCTTTTAATCCAAATGATGGTGGAACAAACTGTATGAATAGTATGTCTCTTATTCCCTCTGGAAATTTATAAAGGATAATAGATAACACAAAGCAAAGGAACTCAGTACAATACTTTATATTTTTTTAAAGGCTGAAAATTCTCACAATTAGCCTCAGATTAAGCTATAATTAATTAATTCATAGTTGTTTCCCATGATCATCTTATAAACTTAATTTAAAATTGGCAAAACAATTAATATGTATTTCCTCATATATATCATGAGGTTTGCCTTAAACTGCACCCTACTGATAAAGATCATACAATGAATGGATAAGAAATTCAAGTAAGAATTTCAAAGACTGAATGAGTCTCAGATACCCCCTCATCTAGCTACACATCCAGTGTTGGTTTGTCTTCTTTAATCCATCCAGTTTCAATACTTGCCACGATGGATTGTTTCAACTCTATGATGCCACCTTCTATTCCACTCTGAGGTAACTCATTCCAACCTGAGATACCTCTGACTCTGTGTTCTTTTTTTCCCTCTTCATCTAAGTTGCAGGATATAAAATCAACACACAGAAATCCCTTGCATTCCTATACACGAATAAGGAGAAAGTAGAAAAAGAAATTAAGGAAACAATTCCATTCACCATTGCAATGAAAAGAATAAAATACTTAGGAATATATCTACCTAAAGAAACTAAAGACTTATATATAGAAAACTATAAAACACTGATGAAAGAAATCAAAGAGGACACTAACAGATGGAGAAATATACCATGTTAATGGATCGGAAGAATCAATATAGTGCAAATGAGTATACTACCCAAAGCAATTTACAAATTCAATGCAATCCCTATCAAGCTACCAGCCACATTTTTCACAGAACTAGAACAAATAATTTCAAGATTTCTATGGAAATACAAAAAACCTCGAATAGCCAAAGCAATCTTGAGAAAGAAGAATGGAACTGGAGGAATCAACTTGCCTGACTTCAGGCTCTACTACAAAGCCACAGTCATCAAGACAGTATGGTACTGGCACAAAGACAGACATATAGATCAATGGAACAAAATAGAAAGCCCAGAGATAAATCCACACACATATGGACACCTTATCTTTGACAAAGGAGGCAAGAATATACAATGGAGTAAAGACAATCTCTTTAACAAGTGGTGCTGGGAAAACTGGTCAACCACTTGTAAAAGAATGAAACTAGATCACTTTCTAACTCCGCACACAAAAATAAACTCAAAATGGATTAATTATCTAAATGTAAGATCAGAAACTATAAAACTCCTAGAGGAGAACATAGGCAAAACACTCTCAGACATAAATCACAGCAGGATCCTCTGTGATCCACCTCCCAGAATTCTGGAAATAAAAGCAAAAATAAACAAATGGGATCTAATTAAAATTAAAAGCTTCTGCACAACAAAGGAAAATATAAGCAAGGTGAAAAGACAGCCTTCTGAATGGGAGAAAATAATAGCAAATGAAGCAACTGACAAACAGCTAATCTCAAAAATATACAAGCAACTTATGCAGCTCAATTCCAGAAAAATAAACGACCCAATCAAAAAATGGGCCAAAGAACTAAATAGACATTTCTCCAAAGAAGACATATGGATGGCTAACAAACACATGAAAAGATGCTCAACATCACTCATTATTAGAGAAATGCAAATCAAAACCACAATGAGGTACCACTTCACACCAGTCAGAATGGCTGCGATCCAAAAATCTGCAAGCAATAAATGCTGGAGAGGGTGTGGAGAAAAGGGAACCCTCCTACACTGTTGGTGGGAATGCAAACTAGTACAGCCACTATGGAGAACAGTGTGGAGATTCCTTAAAAAATTGCAAATAGAACTACCTTATGACCCAGCAATCCCACTTCTGGGCATACACACCGAGGAAACCAGAATTGAAAGAGACACATGTACCCCAATGTTCATCACAGCACTGTTTATAATAGCCAGGACATGGAAACAACCTAGATGTCCATCAGCAGATGACTGGATAAGAAAGCTGTGGTACATATACACAATGGAGTATTACTCAGCCGTTAAAAAGAATTCATTTGAATCAGTTCTGATGAGATGGATGAAACTGGAGCCGATTATACAGAGTGAAGTAAGCCAGAAAGAAAAACAGCAATACAGTATACTAACACATATATATGGAATTTAGGAAGATGGCAATGACGACCCTGTATGCAAGACAGGGAAAGAGACACAGATGTGTATAATGGACTTTTGGACTCAGAGGGAGAGGGAGAGGGTGGGATGATTTGGGAGAATGACAGTCTAACATGTATACTATCATGTAAGAATTGAATCGCCAGTCTATGTCTGACGCAGGATGCAGCATGCTTGGGGCTGGTGCATGGGGATGACCCAGAGAGATGTTATGGGGAGGGAGGTGGGAGGGGGGTTCATGTTTGGGAACGCATGTAAGAATTAAAGATTTTAAAATTTAAAAAATAAAAAACTAAAAAAAAATAAAAAATAAAAAATAAAAATAAAAATCTACCTGATCCAGAATGATAAACTATAATGTATTGAGCAATTACTATGGGTTGGGATTTATGCTTAGGGGTTTATAACTATTACTTGTTTAACCCTCACAATATGCCCTTAAGTAGGTATAGCATTAATAGGTTGCTCAATGACCACATTTAGTAACCCATCCTGATGACCACACCCCTTGCAATTTGACTTTTCTGCCCTTCCCATGCAGAGGTGGAGACTCTTTCCTCAGCTTCTTGAATATGAACTAATCTCATACCTTACATTAAAAAAATATAAGGTAGTGGGAATGACACTACACATGTTTTGTATTCCAGGTCTCAAAAGTAACAGAAGGATCTTCCTTTGTTCTCTTGGAACATTGCCCCGAGGCTATCAAACTAGGAAGCCAATCTAGATTTCCTGGAGGATGAGAGGCTGATCCAAAGCACCTCAGCTGATCATCAGCACAAATTGATAGACCTGTGAGTGAGTACGTTTGAGAGCTTCCAGCCCAGCTGATGCTTTGGCCAAATGCAGTCATGTGCATGAACTCAGGCAGAGACAGCAGAAGGATTGCCAGGTTAACCCATAGACTTGAGAGGGATAACATATTCTTTCTTGAAGCCACCAAGTTTTGTTGTAGTTCTTACCTTTGTAGTTCTTACATTGTTTCTTTATTTACTAAATCATGTCTATTTTGCAACCCCCTGGACTGTAATCTGCCAGGCTTCTCTGTCCATGGTATTTCTCAGGCAAGAATACTGGAGTGGGTTGCCAATTCTTTCTGCATGTTTTCACATAACAAAGCTTAATTCAGTCAATAGGTATCATAATTATCTTTACTTTATAAATGGATGAATGAAGCAGGGCAATATCTATGATATTGTCCAAAATATTAAAATTGTTATGTGGCAGAGCTAGAACTTGACTCCATACCTTTATGACTCTCATATCCATACCTGAAGATGCAATGATACATTGCCTTTCTAAATATATTTAATATTTTTTCAGTGATTTACTCCCAAATATTGGAAGGTAGCAACCATGCTGTCCAAAGTCATTTTCCAGACTATGTATTCTATTTTCGTTTTACATTTCTTCATGCAACAATGTCTTTCAGTCTTATCTGCTTGGTATTCACTTCCATTAGAAGTTCCAATAATGTATGCACCTCTGTCTGAAAGGGCAGTGCTACACTAACCTCTTAGCAGGATCAGACAGAGAGCTTACAGCAGGGTTTGCCAAAATTTGGCCTTTGGAAAAGCTTTGGCCAACCACCTCTTTGAGTATGGCTGATGCGTCAAGAATAGTTTTTGCATTCTCAGTGGTTGAAAAACAATAAGAAAATAATATTTTATGAAAATTATATGAAATTAAAATTTGAATGTCCATAAAATATATATTAGAATGCAGACACTCATTTGTTTACATATTCCCTATGACAGCTTTTTCATTACAACAGCATAAGTGAGTAGTTGTAACAGAGTTTATGGCCCACAAATCTGAGAATATTTACTAACTGATTCTTTTCAGAAAAGTTGACTAAGCCTTGAAATAAGGCAACTACAACCTTCTTCACTTTGGATACTCCACTGCTGTTATTTCATCCTTAACTTATATAATTTTATGGATATTAATGTCACTTTTGAATGATACTGAACCAAATACCACTATCTTATCACTCATTTACCTTTAGCCGCTCCATTTCTTTCATTAACCTTTTGAACCCAAAGGCATGTTATTATATTTAGTTTCATGAAATTGCATTTTATGTGGTTCAAATCACATTCTTGTCTTTATTTTGTTATTTAATTTTTATTTTACATCATGATATATTAATAGTTTACTTACAGTGATGTACTAGTTTCAGATATACAGAAAAGTGATTCAGTTATACATATACATATGTCCACTTTTTCAGTTTCTTTTCCCAGGTAGTTTATTACAAAATATTGACTAGAGTTCCTTGTGCTATTCAATTGGTCCTTGCTGATTATCTATTTTATATATAGTAGTGTGTATATGGTTAATTACAAACTCCTAATTCATTCTTCCCCCCTCCTCACCATTTCCCTTTGGAAACCTTAAATTTGTTTTTGATGTCTGTGAGTGGGTTTCTGTTTTGTAAATAAGTTCATTTGTATTCCTTTTTAGATTCCACATATAAGTGACATCATACATTTGTCCCTCTCTGTCTGACTTACTTCACTTAGTACAGCAATCTCTGGGTTTATACATGTTGCTGCAAAAGAAATTTTTATTCTTTTTTTTGTCTGCATAGTATTCCATTGTATGCATATAGCACATCTTCTTTCTACATTCCTCTGTTGATGGACATTTAGCATACATCCATATCTTGGCCACTGTAAATAGTGTTTTAATTGAACATTGGGGTGCATGTATCTTTTTTGAAGTATGATTTTCTCTGGGTACATGTCCAGGTGTGGGATTGCTTGATCATATGGTAGTTTTAGTTTTAATTTGTTAAGGAATTTCTATACTGTTCTCCATAGAAGTTAGATCAATTTACATTCCCACCAACAGGGTAGGAGGGTTCCCCGTTTGCCACATCCTTGTCAGCATTTATTGTTTGTAGACATTTGATGATGATAATTCTGACTGACACAAGGTCATGCCTCATTGTAGTTTTGATTTGTGTATCTGTAATAATGAGCGATGTTGAGCATCTTTTCATGTGATTTTTTGGCCATTTTTATGTCTTCTTTAGAGAAATGTCTATTTAGGTCTTCTGCATACACACACACACACACACACACACACATATATATATATATATATACACACACACATATATAGAGCTACATGAGCTGTTTATACATTTTGAAGATTAATTCCTTGTCAGTTGCTTCATCTGCAAATATTTTCTTCTATTCCATGGGATGTCTTTTTGTTTGTTTGTTTGTTTATGGTTTCCTTTGCTATAAAAAAGGACTTAAGTTTAATTAGGTCCCATTTGTTTATTTTATTTTATTTTTTAAAATTTCATTACTCTAGGAGGTGGATCCAAAAAGATATTGCTGTGGTTTATGTCAAAGAGCATTGTGCTTATGTTTTCCTCTAATAGTTTTACAGTATCTGGTCTTAAGTTTAGGCCTTTAATCCATTTTGAGTTTATTTTTGAGTATGGTGTTCCAATTTTCATTCTTTTACATACAGCTGTCCAGTTATTCCAGTGAAAGTGAAAGGTGCTCAGTCGTGTCGGACTCTGCGACCCCATGCACTTTACAGTCCATGGAATTCTCCATGCCAGAATACTGAAGTGGGTAGCCTTTCCCCTCTCCAGGGAATTTTCCCAACCTAGGGATCAAACCCAGGTCTCCCACATTGCAGGCAGATTCTGTACCAGCTGAGCCACAAGGGAAGCCCAAGAATACTGTAATGGGTAGCCTATACCTTCTCCAGTGGATCTTCCCGACCCAGGAATTGAACTACCTGGATTGCAGGTAGATTCTTTGCCAACTGAGCTATCAGGGAAGTTCACTACTGAAGAGACTACATTTTCTCCATTGTACATTATTGCCTTGTTCATTATAGATTGACTGTAGGTGTGTGGGCTTATTTCTGGACTTTCTATGTTGTTTCCTTTATCTTTATTTCTGTTTTTGTGCCAATATCACATTGTTTTGATTACTGTATCTTTGTAGTATAATCTGAAGTCAGGAAGCCTAATTCCTTCGTATTTTGCAAGATTGATTTGGCTATTCAGAGTTTTTCATGGTTTGATACAAATTTAAAAAGTTTGTTCTAATTCTATTAAAATATTAAAATACCATTGGTAATTTCATAGGGATTTCACTGAATCTATAGACTGCCTTGGGTAGCAGAGTCATCTTGACAATACTGATTCTTCCAATCACAGAACATAATATATCTTTCCATTTGTTTGTATCATCTTCAATTTTTTTTTTCCATTGGAGTCTTATAGTTTTCAGGGTACAGGTCTTTTACATCCTTAGATAGGCTTATTCCTAGGTATTATTTTTTTTTATTCTGATCTTTAAGCATCTTGTTGGATATTTATTCTGTCATCCAGCATGTTTGACCTTTCTCCAGGTTGGACTTATCCACAAACTTAAAAAACAATGATTGTGATATTTTCGATGAAGTGATTACATAAATGTAGAGAGAGCCATATAGCATAGCACTAGAATCCCCTGTTTTGAACTCCCATTCCTTAGTTAAAATATTCTTGTCAGTAACCTCCATATTTTGACAAACTTTTTTTCCAGGGGTATTAGTCAATAATGTACATGCATATTGAATCTCTATTACATCCTGGGCTTGTGCTGGGGAGACAGTGATAAAAAGGGCACAGAGAGATTCAGCCTGTTAGAATACTCAGCCGAGTTACTGTAGTAAACAAGTAATCATCCTCAAAATATGTGATTACAAGCTATGATGTTGTGAATAAAATTGCCTTGAATTATTAGAGTGTGTCAAGACATATGTATGGAATTTATCACTGACATCTCCCTTGACTCCTTAACAGTGTCTTTGACACCCTCATAAAAGAAGGAGCTGAGGGTAGACTAATGTGATTTGTTCTTGGTAAATCAGTGCTGGTGCCTAGTGATCAGTGTTTCTCTGAAATATGAATCAGAACCTTTCCTCAATGTGCTTACATATCACCTGGGGGATCGTGTTAAAATGTACATTTTGATTCAGTTGGAGCCAGGGATTCAACACAGTTAACAAGCTCTAAGAAACGGTACACTGCTACTCTACCCACCTCATTCCTAAGAACAAGACCTTAACCAGATGCTCACAGTCCAGATTTTTAATAACTATTTTCTGTCCTGGAAGAGCATGTCCTTTTAGAGAAGAATTACAGGAACTTTTTGAGCAGAGAAAGGCAAACAGCCTAGAGAAACAACAGCTTTGGAATCAGACATATGTGAATTTATACACAGACCTGCACCTCGACAATTACGTGACCTCAGCCTGGGTCCTTCTCTCATTCCACCTCAATTTCTTCAGCAGTGAAAATGGAAATAATTTGGGGGAGGGGGATAGTGATAAGTTTTCCATTTTGCTGTGGGGTTATTTGGAACTCAATCATGAAACATAGTAGATGTTAAACAAACAACAGCTTTTACTGTGCTTATCAAAATAATAAAATAAGCAGAGATGTGCTTTGAAAAGGATTAATCACAAAATAAGATGCAGTTTGATCTTTTTAATGGGGAGATACTAGGACACTTGGATAAATCAGATGTTGCTTCAGTTTAACCATTTTTAAATTAACATACAGTTAGAAATTATGCTATATGATGGGGGTTAAAGCTAAAGCAGTCATGGTTTTCAAAGAAGTCAGTCACGGAGACATCAGCAAATAGACATTAGATTTAGAGGCTTGATAAACTTGGATCCATGTACAATATGAATGCCAGGAAAGTAGCATTTGGGGTAAGGAAATGGAAATAGGTTTGTTATCTATATTATAGTGGTTAAGGTGATAAAATATTATTATAAGAGAAAAAGAAAAGTGTTATTGATAGTTCTGAGACCTCAAAACCTGGGAGAATAGAGGTTTCATTAACAGATATAAGAAATGTGAAAGAAAAATCAAATAAGAGAGGAACAAAATTGATTTTCCTTTTGCACATATTGAGTTGAAGAGTTCTTAGGTCATCTCAGTGTAAATGAATTCAAAGACATTTTGAAATAGAATCACCATGGGTAGTAATACATGTAATTGAAGCTCATTTACAGAATTCAGAGAAAACTAACTTGCACTTTCTGGCTATTTTTATAACAATATAATTTGGATCACATGTTTGTGCATCTACTGTGTGTGTACTGATATAGAGAAAGGTGTGTATGTTTATGTTTGGTATTTACCCTACATCAGTAGTTTTAAAAAATTACTATGTTGTTTCTACTCTATTAATGACAGTCTGAATTTGGAAGGCTTGATAAGTTGTTTACAAGGAAGTTCAGAAGGATAAATCAGTACATGTTTGCAGAATACTGTGAAAACATTTTTCTCAGGATGTGTCATTGGAAATGGCAATTAGTCAATGTAGGGAAACTGATATAGCTTTATACATCAAGTCACACTAACACAAACATCCAGGCCAATGCAGTTAAGCTTCTAAGAGAGAGAGAGAGAGATTAAAAAAAAGAAATTATTTTGATATATAAAAAGCTTTACACAATTCATATTTGTTACCTGTGAATTCTTATTAAAGTTCTCAGAATGAGATAAAAGAGAAGATTTCATATTCGTGTGATATAAACAACTCTAGTGAGGAACGGGGAAATGAGAGACTCTGAAACTCATGGACTAGAAGGTGCCTGAGAAGTTTTATAGTAATGTCTGCTATAAGCCAGATACTGTGCTAGGAACTTTTGCTTTTTTGTTTCTTCCTTATACTAATCCTGTGCACAGAGTACAATTTTATTCTTGTCATCTTGCAAGTGAGAATAGTGCAACAACAAGTTAAAATAATCTGATCAAGGTGCCAGGTAGAGCATTTATGAGTCGCCTTCATGTCAACCACTTCTCTCTTTCCCTATTACAGTAGCTACAATTTCTCCTTATTTGACTCAGTTCAGTCCTGGCTTCACAAGTGAAACATAAACCAAGACAATCAGGGTATTATGTTACTCACAGAGTTTGGCTTTGAGATGGGCATGCCATCTAGGCTCCTCCAACAAGAAACTAGAACTTATACTGAGAATGTTGAAACAGATGTCATTCTCTTCCACTGTCTGTATGAATGGAAAGACACTGGTAGCCGTTTTAGGATCACATAGTTTCAAAGTAAAGTGAGCAGGTAGAGAGATTGAGGCAAACGGGATCATTGGTTAATCTGCTGGCCACACCTAGTAGATGCTGGGGAGGCTGGAGGGATTCTGGACATTTCAAGTCATTGGGTTCATAATTAATCTTCATCATTTAACCACATTTGAAAATTCCACTTGTAACATCCTAACAGCTACAGACATCACCTAGTCCAGCTCCCTTTTGCCAGAGATAGGGTGACAAAGCTGAAAGAAAGAAGGCAGTTGTCCAAGATGGCATAGGCTCACTCAAGATGAAGTTAAGCCTAGAATTCAGGAGTCTTTATGCCCAGGCTAAGGGAACTTCCCTGGTGCCTCAGACAGTAAAGTGTCTGACTACAATGCAGGAGACCTGGGTTCAATCCCTGGGTCAGGAAGATATCCTGGAGAAGGCGATGGCACCCCACTCCGGTACTCTTGCCTGGAAAATCCCATGGATGGAGGAGCCTGGTAGGCTGCAGTGCATGGGGTCGCGAAGAGTTGGACACGACTGAATGACTTCCCTTTCTGTGCCCAGTCTAGCGATCTTTCCAATGCAGTAAGCTGACATACCAAGGCCACACAAAGACTGAGTAAAGACCAAGATTTCTTGATTAGTTAGAATGTATCATTTCTCAAAGAACTGTGATTAACTTGGATGCAATCTCAAAAACGACAGAATGATCTCTGTTCATCTCCAAGGCAAAATATTCAATATCATGGTAATCCAAGTCTATGCCCCAACCAGTAACGCTGAAGAAGCTGAAGCTGAATGGTTCTATGAAGACTACAAGACCTCTTAGAACTAACACCCAAAAAAGATGTCCCTTTCATTACAGGGGACTGGAATGCAAAAGTGGTAAGTCAAGAAACACCTGGAGTCACAGGCAAATTTGGCCTTGGAATGTGGAATAAAGCAGGGCAAAGACTAATAGAGTTTTGCCAAAAAAAATGCACTGGTCATAGCAAACACCCTCTTCCAACAACACAAGAGAAGACTCTACACATGGACATCACCAGATGGTCAACAGTGAAATCAGATTGATTCTATTCTTTGCAGCCAAAGATGGAGAAGCTCTATACAGTCAACAAAAATAAGACCGGGACCTGACTGTGGCTCAGATCATGAACTCCTTATTACCAAATTCAGACTTAAATTGAAGAAAGTAGGGAAAACCGCTAGACCATTCAGGTATGACCTAAATCAAATCTCTTATGATTGTACAGTGGAAGTGAGAAATAGATTGAAGGGCCTAGATCTGATAGATAGAGTGCCTGATGAACTATGGAATGAGGTTCGTGACATTGTACAGGAGACAGGGATCAAGACCACCCCCATGGAAAAGAAATGCAAAAAAGCAAAATGGCTGTCTGGGAGGCCTTAGAAATAGCTGTGAAAAGAAGAGAGGTGAAAAGCAAAGGAGAAAAGGAAAGATATAAGCATTTGAATGCAGAGTTCCAAAGAATAGCAAGAAGAGATAAGAAAGCCTTCTTCAGTGATCAATGCAAAGAAATAGAGGAAAAGAACAGAATGGGAAAGACTAGAGATCTCTTCAAGAAAATTAGACATACCAAGGGAACATTTCATGCAAAGATGGTCTCAATAAAGGACAGAAATGGTATGGACCTAACAGAATCAGAAGATATTAAGAAGAGGTGGCAAGAATACACAGAAGAACTGTACAAAAGAGATCTTCAGGACCTGGATAATCACAATGGTGTGATCACTCATCTAGAGCCAGACATCCTGGAATGTGAAGTCAAGTGGGCCTTAGAAAGCATCACTATGAACAAAGCTAGTGGAGGTGATGGAATTCCAGTTGAGCTATTTCAAATCCTGAAAGATGATGCTGTGAAAGTGCTGCACTCAATATGCCAGCAAATTTGGAAAACTCAGCAGTGGCCACAGGACTGGAAAAGGTCAGTTTTCATTCCAATCCCAAAGAAAGGCAATGCCAAAGAATGCTCAAACTACCACACAATAGCACTCATCTCACATGCTAGTAAAGAAATGCTCAAAATTCTCCAAGCCAGGCTTCAGCAATACGTGAACCATGACCTTCCTGATGTTCAAGCTGGTTTTAGAAAAGGCAGAGGAACCAGAGATCAAATTGCCAACATTCGCTGGATCATGGAAAAAGCAAGGGAGTTCCAGAAAAACATCTACTTCTGCTTTATTTACTATGCCAAAGCCTTTGACTGTGTGGATCACAATAAACTGTGGAAATTTCTGAGAGAGATGGGCATATCAGACCACCTGACCTGCTTCTTAAGAAATCTGTATGCAAGTCAGGAAGCAACAGTTAGAACTGGACATGGAACAACAGACTGGTTCCAAATAGGAAAAGGAGTATATCAAGGCTGTATATTGCCACCCTGCTTACTTAACTTATATGCAGAGTACATCATGAGAAACGCTGGGCTGGAAGAAACACAAGCTGGAATCAAAATTGCCAAGGGAAATATCTATAACCTCAGATATGCAGATGATACCACCCTTATGGCAGAAAGTGAAGAGGAGCTAAAAAGTCTCTTGATGAAAGTGAAAGAGGAGAGTGAAAAAGTTGGCTTAAACTTTTAAATGTTGGCTCAACATTCAGAAAACGAAGATCATGGCATCCGGTCCCATCACTTCATGGGAAATAGATGGGGAAACAGTGGAAACAGCGTCAGACTTTATTTTGGGGGGGCTCCAAAATCATTGTAGATGGTGACTGCAGCCATGAAATTAAAAGACACTTACTCCTTGGAAGAAAAGTTATAACCAACCTAGATAGCATATTCAAAAGCAGAGACATTACTTTGCTGATTAAGGTTCATCTAGTCAAGGCTATGGTTTTTCCAGTAGTCATGTATGTATGTGAGAGTTGGACTGTGAAGAAGGTTGAGCGCCGAAGAATTGATGCTTTTGAACTGTGATGTTGGAGAAGACTCTTGAGGGTCCCTTGGACTGCAAGGAGATCCAACCAGTCCATTCTGAAGGAGATCAGCCCTGGGATTTCTTTGGAAGAAATTATGCTAAAGCTGAAACTCCAGTACTTTGGCCACCTCATGCGAAGAGTTGACTCATTGGAAAAGACTCTGATGCTGGGAGGGATTGTGGGCAGGAGGAGAAGGGGACAACAGAGGATGAGATGGTTGGATGGCATCACTGACTCGATGGACATGAGTCTGAGTGAACTCTGGAAGTTGGTGATGGACAGGGAGGTCTGGCGTGCTGCGATTCATGGGGTCGCAGAGTCGGACATGACTGAGCGACTCAACTGAACTGAACTGAACTGATTTCTGGAGGAAAGCAACAAAGAAGAAAAAGATACACTTTGTAATCATGTTTTCACTTTTTGTCAGGAAATGAATTTAACATTTCGAAAATTGTGTGAAGCTGGTTCTTCAGCTTACATGTGCCTTCATACTCCTCACTGTGCCAAGGACAACATTACTATATTAGGTACTCAAATAATTCTTTGCTTGATATCTGTCTTCCTTACTAGGTTATATATCTTGATAGCAGGGACCATGACTGCCTGCTTCAGTTCGGTATTGTCAGTGCTTTTCACAGTGTTTGATACATGGTGGATCCTAAATATACATCTGTTAATGATGTTAAATAATGTCACCCTCTATCTTGCACCTGAGGTTCAACACAACATGAAGTCATAACTTGGCTCATATACCTAGTCTACCTAGAACAACACTGTCCAAGAGAAATACAACATAGGTCACACATGTGAGACATGCATGCAATTTTACATATTCTAAAGTCAACTTAAAAAAGTAAACCAGTGAATTTAAAATTAATCCAATATGCCCTAAATATTATCATGTAAAATATAATCAATAAAAATAATGAGACATTTTACATATTTTTTGTACCAAGTCTTCAAAAACAGATATGTATACCTCATCCTTAAAATACTTTTTTAGTCCAGACCACTGCATTTCAAGTCATTAGAAGCCACATACTGATATGTTAATATGGTGACTTATATTGGACATCTATGTCTATGACATATAAAAATAAAGCTCCAAGAGCTAAATTATAATAGAATTTCATGTGAAAAACAGTCAGAAATTCATCCTAAAATTTACAGTACTCTATATCTCTATCTATCTATCTGTCTATGTGCTAGTGTCATATTAAAGTCTCCAAAAGTAGTCTTTGACACCAAAAGTTGTGTTTTCACAATGCCTAAACACTAAGATGTTAGTACCATTATAGAACAAACACCTAGTTAGTACTTAACATTATTGTTTTTCCCGTTTTGTGGTGGAGGTGGTTTGTTTGTTTGTTTTAATCGTGTAATCCTAACTCAAGGCACTTTCATGACATACATGATTCTAGTTAGGAATCATCTCAATTATCTTACATAAATTTGAATGGCCCGTAAGAAAATTTCCACATATGATTTCTGATAGTGGGATTGAGGACCCCTTGGGTTTCTCTGGTGGCTCACATGGTAAAGTGTCTGCCTGTAATGCGGGAGATCCAGGTTCAATCCGTGGGTCAGGAAGATCCCCTGGAGAAGGAAATGGCAACCCACTCCAGTACTCTTGCCTGGAAAATCCCATGGATGGAGGAGCCTGATAGGCTATAGTCCATGGCGTGGCAAAGAGTTGGACATGACTGAGTGACTTCACATTCATTCACATTCAATAAACCCTTTTCAATCTATGTTAGAAAGCCAGTTAATTATTGTGTGACTTTGCACCATAGCTTAAATCAGATTTCTATTAGCATCTGGTCATTCAACAGCCATGTTCTGAATCTGTAAGTTTACAGGTTGGTGTTAGGGATGCAGAGATGAATAGTTACTCCTTTCCTTCAAGTAAGTCACTGTCTAGTCGAGTAAATGGCTAATGGATTTGGGATGTCAGAGAGATTCTTTTTTTAACTGAAGTTAGCCCAGGACACACTTGGTGACACACAGGAGTCAGTGATAATTTTACCTGGTGGTGGGGAAAGAAATGAGAAAACACTCCTCACAGAGGAGAAGAGCTTAAAGGGATTCTGAGATGTGAGTGGTGAGCCACTAGGACTTAGGGAGCTAAGTTCACTCTGTTCTACTGCTCAGAGCTAAGAGTGCAGGATGGCAGGGAGGGGGCAGGGGGTCTGTGTCCTGGGGGCAGCAGCATGGGAAAGTACACTGCATAAAGCACAGAGGGAAGCCCTGGGCTTAGGGGAGACTCAGCCAAATGAGAAAGGCCAAGGTTGCCACAATTTACATATTTCCATTTTGAGACTCCCCCCAACACTTTTAACCCGTATGGTTTTGATAATTATCTTTAAATGGAAATTCAGATAGCAGCAGGCAATAAGTATTTGAAATAGGACTTCACATTGGGAGACTCACTAGGGCACTTGGCAAGTTTTATTTCCTCCTCCTAATAAACTAGAGGGCAAAGCTGGCATTTCTTACTCTAATTGTAAGAGCTCCACTCTCACCCTGACCAGCCATTCTTAATGAGGTGGAAAAGAGCCTGGCTCCTCACTTCCCCCTTTCATGATTTCTCCCACCTGGACAAAAAATAAACACTAGTTAGAAATAGAATTGACCTATATGTAAACAAGCACAGAACAGCGCAATAAAGCCAATGCCCAGGGAGTCAACCATTTGTGCTAGCACATGGGCACCCTCGGAGTGGTGGCTCTCCCCATATGAAAGGGTGTAATCTAAAAAGCACAATGCCTGACTAATTATCTCAAATAAAGTATTAGTCTACTGCAGCAGTTTCCAAATGCTAATCTACAAGTAAGTTTTCACAAATCTGAAGGAAATAAATTTTAGACTAATATAGTGTCAAACTCAGACTTAAATTGAAGAAATTAGGGAAAATCACTAAATTATTCAGGTATGACCTAAATCCCTAATGATTATACAGTAGAAGTGAGAAATAGATTTAAGGGACTAGATCTGATAGACAGAGTGGCTGATAAACTACAGATGAAGGTTACTGATGTTGCACAGGAGACAGGGAGCAAGATCATCTCCAAGGAAAAGAAATGCAAAAAAGCAAAATGGCTGTCTGAGAAGGCCTTACAAATAGCTGGGAAGAGAAGAGTAGCCAAAAGCAAAGGAGAAAAGGAAAGATATACATATTAGAATACAGAGTTCCAAAGAATAACAAGGAGAGACAAGAAAACCTTCCTCAGTGATCACTGCAAAGAAATAGAGGAAAACAATAGAATGGAAAGACTAGAGATCTCTTCAAGAAAATTAGAAATACTAAGGGAACATTTTATGCAAAAATGGGCTCGATATAGGACAGAAATGGTATGGAACTAATACAAGCAGAAGATATTAAGAAGAGGTGGCAAGAATACACAGAAGAACTGTACAAAAAAGACATTCACAACCCATATAGTCATGATGGTATGAGCACTCACCTAGAGCCAGACATCCTGGAATGTGAAATCAAATGGGCCTTAGGAAGCATCACTATGAACAAAGCTAGAGGAGGTGATGGAATTCCAGTTGAGCTATTTCAAATCATAAAAGATGATGCTGTGAAAGTGCTGCACTCAATATGGGACTGGAAAAGGTCCACTTTCATTCCAATCCTTAAGAAAGGAATGCCAAAGAATGCTCAAAATACTGCACAATTGCACCCTTCTCACATGCTAGTAAAGTAATGCTCAAAATTCTTCAAGCCAGGCTTCAACAATATGTGACCATGAACTTCCAGAAGTTCAAGCTGGTTTTAGAAAAGGTAGAGGAACCAGAGATCAAATTGTTAACATCTGTCACATCATTAAAAAAGCAAGAGAGTTGCAGATACACATCTGCTTCTGCTTTAGTGACTATGCCAAAGCCTTTGACTGTGTGGATCACCACAAACTGTGGAAATTTCTTACAGAGATGGCGATTACAGACCACGTGACCTGCCTCCTGAGAAATCTGTATGCAAGTCAGGAAAAAACAGTTAGAACTAGACATGAACCAACAGACTGGTTCCAAATAGGAAAAAGGAGTGCATCAAGGCTGTATATTTTCACCCTGTTTACTTAACTTATATGCAGAGTACATCAGGAGAAATGCTATGCTGAATGAAGCACAAACTGGAATCATGATTACTGGGAGAAATATCAATAACTTCAGATATGCAGATGACACCACTCTTATGGCAGAAAGCAAAGAACTAAAGAAACTCTTGATGAAAGTGAAAGAGGAGAGTGAAAAAGTTGGCCTAAAGCTCAACATTCAGAAAACAAAAATCATGGTATCTGGTCCCATCATTTCATGGGAAACAGATGGGGAAACAGTGGAAACAGTGGCAGACTTCATCTTTTTGGGCTCCAAAATCACTGTAGATGGTGACTGAAGCCATGAAATTAAAAGACGCTTACTCCTTGGAAGGAAAGTTATGACCAACCTAGATAGCATATTCAAAACAGAGACATTACTTTGCCAACAAAGGTCCATCTAGTCAAGGCTATGTTTTTTCCAGTATACCGTAGTCATGTATAGATGTGAGAGTTGGACTATAAAGAAAGCTGAGCGGTGAAGAATTGATGCTTTTGAACAGTGGTGTTGGAGAAGACTCTTGAGAGTCCCTTGGACTGCAAGGAGATCCAACCAGTCCATCCTAAAGGAAATCCGTGCTGAATATTTACTTGAAGGATTGATGTTGAAACTGATACTCCAATACTTTGGCCATTTGATGCAAAAAGCTGACTCATCTGAAAAGACCCTGATGCTGGGAAAGATTGAAGGCAGGAGGACAACAGGATGGCAAATGATGAGACTGTTGGATGGTATCACCAACTCATTGGACATGAGTAAGCTCTGGGAGTTGGTGATGGACAGGGAAGCCTGGCACGCTGCATTTCATAGGGTTGCAAAAAGTTGGACACAACTGAGCGAATGAACTGAACTGAACTACTTTAAAAATATTACACTCTCTAGGAGGGGTCCTAAGATGGCGGAGGAATAGGACGGGGAGATCACTTTCTCTCCCACAAATTCATCAAAAGAACATTTAAACACTGAGTAAATTCCACAAAACAACTTCTGAATGCTGGCAGAGGACATCAGGCACCCAGAAAAGTAGGCCATTGTCTTTGAAAGGAGGTAGGAAAAAATATAAAAGACAAAAAAAGAGACAAAAGAGGTAGGGACGGAGCTCTGTCCTGGAAACAGAGTCTTAAAAGGAGAGATGTTTCCAAACACCAGGAAATACTCTCACTGCTGGGTCTGTGGCAACCCTTGGAAGCACAGAGGGCAACATAACAGGGAGGAAAAATAAGTAAATAATTAAAACCCACCGATTATGAGCCCAGCAGTAACTCCCCCAGCGAAGAAGCAGCGCAGATGCCTGCATCCGCCACGGGCTGGGCAGGGTGTAACAGGCTGCATTGTTTAGAAAAGGACTGAGCCTGAATGCCCCAAGGGCAATCAGACTGAACTAACTTGGGCTAGCAAACCAGACTGTGGAATAGCTACCACGTGAAAACCCCTAACCTACGACACCACCAGGACCACACACAGAACAAAGGACTGAACAGAACTAGCTGGCTGTGGACCATCCCCTTCCAGAGATAGGCAGCCAGAGGCGGAAGGGGGCAGTTGCAGCCCCAGAGAGACATTATCTACCAAACTGCAAGCAGGCTTCTTTGCTGACTCAGGCTTCTTTGCTGACTAAGTCTTCTTTGCTGACTAAGACTTCTTGGGGTTCTGGAAAGTCACCATCTGTTTGAGAAGGTGCACCAGTTGTACATCCAGAAAACCGAGTGGCAGGGACAGGAGAGGCGATAAGTCGCAGTGACCCCGCTCACCAAACACCTCATTACCTGAGCTGCTCAGACCTGGAAAGGGCACAAAACGCAGGCCTAACAGGAGTCTGCGCCTCTGAGGACTACCCAAGTGCCTGAACCTGAGTGGCTTAGACTTGGGAGATGCCTGCAGTCCACGGCTGGCCTCGGATGGTTCCTGGTGGAGCAACCTAGGCCTGAGCAGTGTGGGCAGGGATGGCACACATGCAGTGAGTGGGGGCAGGCCCAGTGTGGCTGAGACACTGTGAGCACATGCCAATGTTATGTGTTTTCAGCGTCCCTGCCTCCCCACAGCACCACTGAACAAGTGAGCCTAAAAAAAGTGTCCACCACCACTCCCCTTGGGTCAGGGCAGAAATCAGACACTGAAGAGACCAGCAAACAGAAGAAGGTAAAACAGAGGGAACTGCCTTGGAGGTGACAGGTCAATAGATTAAAAGCCTGTAGTTAGTACCAACTACATAGGAAGGGGCCTATAGATCTTGAGAAATATGAGCCAGACTAAGGAACTATCCAAAAATGAACTGACCCCACACTGCCCACAACACCACCAGAGAAAGTGCTAGATATATTTTTACTATTTTTATGATCATTCTTTTTTTAAAAAAAAATTTTAATTTTTAAGTCCTCTATTACTCCTTTAATTTTCATTTTTATAACCTACTGTTACTTTTTTTTAAAAGGCCCTATTTTTAAAAGCAAACATCATATATATATATATATATATATATATTAATAATTTTTGTGACTTTTTTTCTTCTTCTTTTCTTTAATATTGTATTTTTGAAAATCCAACCTCTGTTCTAGATTTTTAATCTTTGCTTTTTGGTATTTATTATCAATTTTGT
Organism: Ovis canadensis; assembly: GCF_042477335.2. NCBI lineage: Eukaryota > Metazoa > Chordata > Mammalia > Artiodactyla > Bovidae > Ovis > Ovis canadensis. The sequence continues at coordinate 30,903,326 of NC_091265.1, read as the reverse complement.
ACCTTTAAGAACCCAATCTTCTGTACCCATTTTTACTTGGGAGTGAGATTACTGGCTTGACTGTTCTCTCTCCCTTTGGACTCTCCTTTTTCTCCACCAGGTTGCCTCTGTCTCCTCCCTCCCCCTTCTCTTCTCTACCCAACTCTGTGAATCTCTGTGTGTTCCAGACGGTGGAGAACACTTAGGGAACTGATTACTGCCTGAATCTGTCTCTCTCCCTTTGATTCCCCCCTTTTATCCTCCTGGCCACCTCTGTCTCCTTCCTCCCTCTTCTCTTCTCTGTATAACTCCATGAACATCTCTGAGCAGTCCAGACTGTGGAGCACACATAAGGAAGTGATTACTGGCTAGCTTGCTCTCTCCTCTATTGATGCCACCTCATCTCATTCGGGTCACCTCTAACTCCCTCCTCCCTCTTCTCTTCTCCATGTAACTCTGTGAACCTCTCTGGGTGTCCCTCACTGTAGAGAAACTTTTCATCTTTAACCTAGATGTTTTATCAATGGTGCTGTAGAGAAGGAGAAGTCTTGAGACTACTGTAAAAATAAGACTGAAAACCAGAAGCAGGAGGCTTAAGTCCAAATCCTGAGAACATCAGAGAACTCCTGACTCTAGGGAACATTAATCAATAGGAGCTCATCAAATGCCTCCATACCTACACTGAAACCAAGCACCACCCAAGGGCCAACTAGTTCCAGAGCAAGACATACCACACAAATTCTCCAGCAACACAGGAACACAGCCCTGAGCTTCAATATACAGACTGTCCAAAGTTACTCCAAAATCACTGACATCTCATTACTCATTACTGGTCACTTCATTGCACTCCAGAGAGAAGAAATCCAACTCCACCCACCAGAACACTGACACAAGCTTCCCTAACCAAGAAACCTTGACAAGCCACCTGTACAATCCCACCGACAGCGAGGAAACTCCACAATAAAGAGAACTCCACAAACTGCTAGAATACAGAAAGGCCACCCCAAAAGCAGCAGTATAAACAAGATGAAGAGACAAAGGAATACCCAGCAGGTAAAGGAACAGGATAAATGCCCACCAAACCAAACAAAAGAAGAAGAGATAGAGAATCTACCTGAGAAAGAATTTCAAATAATGATAGTGAAAATGACCCAAAATCTTGAAATCAAAATGGAATCACAGATAAATAGCCTGGAGACAAGGATTGAGAAGATGCAAGAAGGGTTTAACAAGGACCTAGAAGAAATTTAAAAAAAAAGAGTCAATATATAATGAATAATGCAATAAATGAGATCAGAAACACTCTGGAGGCAACAAATAGTAGAATAAAGGAGGCAGAAGATAGTATTAGTGAAATAGAAGATAGAATGGTAGAAATAAATGAATCAGAGAGGAAAAAAGAAAAACAAATTAAAAGAAATGAGGACAATGTCAGAGACCTCCAGGACAATATTAAACACCCCAATATTCGAATCATAGGAGTCCCAGAAGAAGAAGACAAAAAGAAAGACCATGAGAAAATCCTTGAGGAGATAATAGTTGAAATCTTCCCTAAAATGGGGAAGGAAATAATCACCCAAGTCCAAGAAACACAGAGAGTCCCAAACAGGATAAACCCAAGGTGAAACACCCCAAGACACATATTAATCAAATTAACAAAGATCAAACACAAAGAACATATATTAAAAGCAGCAAGGGAAAAACAACAAATAACACAAGAGGATTCCCATAAGGATAACAGCTGATCTTTCAATAGAAACTCTTCAGGCCAGGAGGAAATGGCAAGACAAACTTAAAGTAATGAAAGAAAATAATTGACAGCCCAGATTACTGTACCCAGCAAGGATCTCATTCAAATATGAAGGAGAAATCAAAAGCTTGCAGACAAGCAAAAGCTGAGAGAATTCAGCACCACCAAACCCGCTCTCCAACAAATGCTAAAGGATATTCTCTAGACAGGAAACACAAAAAAGGTGTATAAACTCAAACCCAAAACAATAAAGTAAATGGCAACGGGATCATACTTATCAATAATTACCCTAAATGTAAATAGGTTGAATGTCCCAACCAAAAGACAGACTGGCTGAATGGATACAGAAACAAGACCCCTATATATGTTGTCTACAAGCGACCCACCTCAAAACAGGAGACACATACAGACTGAAAGTGAAGGGCTGGAAAAAGATATTCCATGCAAATAGAAACCAAAAGAAAGCAGGAGTGGCAATACTCATATCCGATAAAATAGACTTTAAAACAAAGGCTGTGAAAAGAGACCAAGAAGGACATTACATAATGATCAAAGGATCAATTCAAGAAGAAGACATAACAATTATAAATATATATGTACCCAACATAGGAGCACCACAATATGTAAGACAAATGCTAACAAGCATGAAAGGGGAAATTAACAACAACACAATAATAGTGAGAGACTTTAATACCCCACTCACAAATATGGATAGATCAACTAAACAGAAAATTAATAAGTAAACACAAACTTTAAATGATACAATAGACCAGTTAGACCTAATTGATATCTATAGGACATTTCACCCCAAAACAATGAATTTCACCTTTTTCTCAAGCGCACACAGAACCTTCTCCAGGATACATCACATCCTTGGCCATAAATCTAGCATTGGTAAATTCAAAAAAATTGAAATAATTCCAAGCATCTTTTCTGACCATAATGCAGCAAGATTAGATCTCAATTACAGGAGAAAAACTATTAAAAATTCCAACATATGGAGGCTGAACAACACACTGTTGAATAACCAACAAATGACAGACGAAATCAAAATATGCATAGAAACAAATGAAAATGAAAACAAAACAACCCAAAACCTGTGCAACACTGTAAAAGCAGTGCTAAGGGGAAAGTTCATAGCAATACAGACATACCTCAAGAAACCAGAAAAAAGTCAAATAAATAACCTAACTCTACACCTAAAGCAACTAGAAAAGGAAGAAATGAAGAACCCCAGGGATAGTAGAAGGAAAGAAATCTTAAAAATTTAGAGCAGAAATAAATGCAAAAGAAATATAAGAGACCATAGCAAAAATCAACAAAGCCAAAAGCTGGTTCTTTGAAAGGATAAATAAAATTGACAAACCATTAGCCAGACTCATCAAGAAACAAAGGGAGAAAAATCAAATCCATAAAATTAGAAATGAAAATGGAGAGATCACGACAGACAACACAGAAATACAAAGGATCATAAGAGACTACTATCCGCAATTATATGCCAATAAAATGGACAGTGTGGAAGAAATGAACAAATTCTTAGAAAAGTACAACTTTCCAAAACTGAACCAGGAAGAAATAGGAAATCTTAACAGACACATCACAAGCACAGAAATTGAAACTGTAATCAGAAATCTTCCTGCAAACAAAAGCCCAGGTCCAGACAGCTTCACAGCTGAATTCTACCAAAAAGCTTAGAGAAGAACTAACACCTATCCTACTCAAACTCTTCCAGAAAATTGCAGAGGAAGGTAAACTTCCAAACTCATTCTATGAGGCCATCATCACCCTAATACCAAAACCTGACAAAGAAGCCACAAAAAAAGAAAAATACAGGCCAATATCACTGATGAACATAGATGCAAAAATCCTTCAAAAAATTCTAGGAATCAGAATTCAACAACACATTAAAAAGATCATACACCATGACCAAGTGGGTTTTATCCCAGGGATACAAGAATTCTTCAATATCCGCAAATCAATCAATGTAATACACCACATTAACAAATTGAAAAATAAAAGCCATATGATTATCTCAATAGATGCAGAGAAGGGCTTTGACAAAATTCAACATCCATTTATGATAAAAACTCTCCAGAAAGCAGGAAAGAAGGAACATACCTCAACATAATAAAAGCTATATATGACAAACCCATAGCAAGCATTATCCTAAATAGTGAAAAATTGAAGGCATTTCCCTTAAAGCCAGGAACAAGACAAAGGTGCCCACTTTCACCACTACTATTCCACATAGTTTTGGAAGTTGTGGCCACAGCAATCAGAGCAGAAAAAGAAATAAAAGGAATCCAAATTGGAAAAGAAGCAGTAAAACTTTCACTGTTTGCAGATGACATGGTCCTTTACATAGAAAACCCTAAGGACTCCACCAGAAAACTGCTAGAGCTAATCAATGAATATAGTAAAGTTGCAGGAAATAAAATCAACACACAGAACTCCCTTGCATTCCTATACACTAGTAATGAGAAAATAGAAAGAGAAATTAAGGAGACAATTCCATTCACCATTGCAACGAAAAGAATAAAATGCTCAGGAATATATCTACCTAAAGAAACTAAAGACCTATATATAGAAAACTATAAAACACTGATGAAAGAAATCAAACAGGACACTAATAGATGGAGAAATATACCATGTTAATGGATCGGAAGAATCAATATAGCGAAAATAAGGATACTACCCAAAGCAATCTATAGATTCAATGCAATTCCTATCACACTAGCAGCAGTATTTTTCACAGAGCTAGAACCAATAATTTCACGACTTGTATGGAAATACAAAACAACCTCGAATAGCCAAAGCAATCTTGTGAAAGAAGAATGGAACTGGAGGAATCAACCTGCTTGACCTCAGGCTCTACCAGAAAGCCACAGTCATCAAGACAGTATGGTACTGGCACAAAGACATAAATATAGATCAATGGAACAGAATAGAAAGCCCAGAGATAAATCCATGCACCTATGGACACCTTATCTTTGACAAAGGAGGCAAGAATATGCAATGGAGAAAAGACAATCTCTTTAACAAGTGGTGCTGGGAAAACTGGTCAACCACTTGTAAAAGAATGAAACTAGAACACTTTGTAACACCATGCACAAAAATAAACTCAAAATGGATTAAAGATCTAAACATAAGACCAGAAACTATAAAACTCCTAGAGGAGAACATAGACAAAACACTCTCCGACATAATCACAGCAGGATCCTCTGTAACCCACCTCCCAGAATATTGGAAATAAAAGCAAAAGTAAACAAATGGGACCTAATTAAACGTAAAAGCTTCTGCACAACAAAGGAAACTATAAGCAGGGTGAAAAGACAGCCTTCTGAATGGGAGAAAATAATAGCAAATGAAGCAACTGACAAACAACTAATCTCAAAAATATACAAGCAACTTATGCAGCTCAATTCCAGAAAAATAAACGACCCATTCAAAAAATGGGCCAAAGAACTAAAAAGACATTTCTCCAAAGAAGACGTACAGATGGCTAACAAACACATGAAAAGGTGCTCAACATTGCTCATTATCAGAGAAATGCAAATCAAAACCACAATGAGGTACCATTTCATTCCAGTCAGAATGGCTGAGATCCAAAAGTCTACAAGCAATAAGTGCTGGAGAGGGTGTGGAGAAAAGGGAACCCTCTTACACTGTTGGTGGGAATGCAAACTAGTACAGCCACTTGGAGAACAGTGTGGAGATTCCTTAAAACACTGGAAATAGAACTGCCTTATGACCCAGCAATCCCACTACTGGGCACACGCACCGAGGAAACCAGAATTGAAAGATATATGTGTACTCCAATGTTCATTGCAGCACTGTTTATAATAGCCAGGATGTGGAAGCAACTTAGATGTCCATCAGCAGATGAATGTATAAGAGAGCTGTGGTACATATATACAATGGAGTATTACTCAGCCATTAAAAAGAATATATTTGAGTTAGCTCTGATGAGGTGGATGAAACTGGAACTGATTATACAGAGTGAAGTAAGCCAGAAAGAAAAACACCAATACAGTATACTAACACATATATATGGAATTTAGAAAGATGGTAATGATAACCCTGTATGCGAGACAGCAAAAGAGACACTGATGTATAGAACAGTCTTTTGGGCTCTGTGGGAGAGGGAGAGGGTGGGATGATTTGGGAGAATGGCATTGAAACATGTATAATATCATATAAGAAATGAATCACCAGTCTAGGTTCGATGCAGGATACAGGATGCTTGGGGCTAGTGCACTGGGATGACCAAGAGGGATGATACAGGAGGGTGGTGGGAGGGTGGTTCAGGATTGGGAACACATGTACACATGTGGCAGATTCATGTTGATGTATGGCAGAACCAATATGATATTGTAAAGTAATCAACCTGCAATTAAAATAAATAAATTTAAATTTAAAAAATAATAAAAGTAAAAATTTCAGATTAAAAATATATCATTACTTTCTCTAATACAATATTGGAAATCCTATGGTACATCTCCAATAAAAAAAATATTTTCCAAAAAAAAAAAATACTTTCCCCATTCGTGAAATTCAAAAGAATTAACACTGGTGCTGCATAAAAAGTGGGCTTGAGAATCTAATCTGTTGAAAACAAAACTCAACTGAGTAAATTTTAAAGGTGTTATTGGTTTTTTAAAATAATTCATGAGCTAGACAGCATCCAGTCTTCAGACAGAAATAAGCTCCAAGGAGCTTTACATAAAGAAAGACTTTCATAGAGTAAGAAGTAGCAGGAACAAGGAAGTTATATGGGCAAAAAGAGGGTTGATTACTGTAAGGTTACTTCCCTTTACAAAGTGGCAGAGGTCTACCAGCCAGATTACCTAACTAATGCTGCTCAGGTGATTCCTCATTGACTGGTTAAAGATGGCCTTTCTGAAGGAGAAAAAATTGTAATTGTCAAGTCTCAGATTGGTCACATGCCATTCGGCATAAACTTCTCCATTTGGGGCCTATTTTCTTAAAAAAAAAATTCTTATTGGAGTATAGTTGATTAACAGTGTAGTGTTAATTTTAGGTGCACAGTAAAGTAATTCAGTTAACTGAACTATACATATACATGCATCTATTGTTTTTCAAATTCTTTTCCCATTTAGTTTATTTCAGGGTATTAAGCAGAGTTCTGTGTGCTATACAGTAGATGCTTGTTGGTTTTTCATATTAAATATGGCAGTATGTACCTGTCAATCATAATCTATCGCTCCCCTCCCCCCACTTTCCCCCAGTAATCATAAATCTATTTTCTTAGTTTGTGAGTCTGTTTCTGTCTTATAAATAAGTTCTTTTGTATCATGTTAATGATTCCACGTATAAGCAACATGAAATTAAAAGACATTTGCTCCTTCTAATAAAAGCTATGACAAACCTAGACAACATTTTAAAAGCAGAGATGTCACTTTGCCAACAAAGGTCCATATAGCAAAGCTATGGTTTTTCCAGTAGTCATGTACAGATGTGAGAGTTGGACCATAAAGAAAGCTGAGAGCTAAAGAATTGATGCTTTTGAACTGTGGTGTTAGAGAAGCTTCTTGAAAATAACTTGGACAGCAAGGAGGTCAAACCATTCAATCCTAAAGGAAATCAACTCTGAATATTCATTGGAAGGACTGATGCTGAAGCTGAAGCTCAAATACTTTGACCCCATGATGTGAAGGGCCAACTCATTCGAAAAGACCCTGATGCTGAGAAAGATTGAGGGCAGGAGGTGAAGGGGGTGACAGAGGATGAGATGGTTGGATGGCATCACTGACTCAATGGACATGAGTTTGAGCAAGCTCAGGGAGATTGTGAAGGACAGGGAAACCTGGCATGCTGCCATTCATGGGGTCACAAAGAGTAGGATATGGCTTAGTGAGTGAACAACAACAGTTAAGCGAAACCATATCTTAGTCTTTCTCTGTATGACTTACTTCACTTAGCACAATGATCTCCAGGTCCATCCATGTTGCTGCACATTTGGCCTATTGTCTTGTTTTTAGCAAACTAATACAGCTTTGAATTATTGCTTGACCAATTACTAAGTGGCAACTGTGGGCAAATTACTCAGCTTCTCTGACCCTTGTTTTTTGGTTTCAAGTTGTAATAATTGATGTCTATTTAATAGAGTCAGTGTGCAAATTAAATCATACCATGTACATAAAGTGCTCTAGAATTAATTTTCCTTTCTTTTTTACCCTTTTCTACCTGGTTAATGACTGTATCATTTAAGAATCAGAAAGGATCTGAAAATTTGGCTTAATAGCTTCCTAAACCCTCCCATATGCACCACATTACATAAATAGACAAAGTAAATTAGCCCTCACTTGACCTCTGTATATATGAAACAGCTTATGTGAATGATTTTAGTACTGGTTATATTGTTTATGTATCTGTCATAGTCTGTGACAGTATTTGCTGTATCTTCAGCACAGAGGACAGTGCCTAAGTCAGAACAACTGGCATCTAAGTAACCAAATGGTACAGGAAGAAGAAACACAAGCATTCATCCCAGTTATACCACCATTTCCTTCTCTTGTACAGAGAAGATTCAAGACTGAACATCCAGCTGGGTCATGCTGTAAATCTGACCAAATACAAACACATATGAAGACACCATTAAGTAATAAGTGGACTTTACATGAAGGAAAGTAAGAGTCTTTCAAAGCCAGTGGCAGTAAAGTTGGAGGAAAAGGAATAAACTGAAGAAATACTAAGGATATAGAAGAAAAACAGTTCTTGTTAAACATCTTGTATACACATTAGAAGCAGCTGGGAATTCCTTAGTTTTGGGATTAAATTGTTTCTGTTATTGCCTCTCAGTAATCTTATGAGATTACTGTCAGTTTATTTCTCCTACTAGTGTTGCAAAAGGTGACAACTGATTAAAGGGAAGATGAGTCACTTAAAAAATCTTGCTTTAGGTAAACAGAGAAAATTCAAGATAAATGACCATGAGATTGCATTTACCAAGACATTATAGGATAGCCACATAAGGAACAGTAATTAAAATCAATATTGGCTTTGAAAGAGGGTGAGGCAAATCTAAATAATTAGGACAATTAATGACATTGTTGAAAAAGAGCCCCAAAAGGTCAACTAATTAATTTATCTTAAAGCACACAATAATGAATAAAGCTCCAGATTTCAGGCATATTGGATTAAGGGCAATCAGCAAAGAAGGTGCTATTCAATGTGAAAGCCACCCTCACAACAGAAATTGACGTTAGTTCATGCAGCTAATGAAACAAACAAAACAAACCTAAAGAAAACGGTCAATAACATGAAAACAGAAACATCAGGTGGCTACTAAATAAAGGAAGTTTTACATCATCTCACAAAAGAGTCTGACTCAATTGCTACTAAATGTACTTGTATTAATGTCCCCAAAGTCTGTGGGAAGAACAAGAATAGGAGGTTTAGAACTCTGCACTATGAATTTGAATCCAGATTCTGACTCTTATCAGCTGATTTTCTTCAAACAAGTAGCTTAATTTACTTAAATCTCCATTTTCTGAACTTTAAAATATAAAGGATAATGTATAATTTACAAGCCTGCTTTGATAATATAAAGAGATATGCATGAAAATATCTGGGCTTGTTTTTTGTATCTGTTAAGTCTTATTAAATATCTTCTTCCCTTTTGTCTATGAGGTTTCAGTTGCAGTAGAAAAGCAGAGTTTGCAACCAGAAAATCCCATCATGCCATGTAAAATAATTTTACTGCTTAGCTTCAGCCCATTTATTAGTAAGATGTAAATAATATCATTCATACAGTGTTGTTATAAAGACAGAGTTCATAATTGTTCAGCAAATATTATTATGCGTCATCTTGTTTGCTTTCTATTCCCTTTTGTCTCTAAGGAAAGACTGAAGAATTTTCATTTGCAGCATCCTAAAGCCACAGTCAACTCACTTCTTATAATGCTGTAAGAAAAGAATAGTTTCTTTATTCACAGCCTCAATCCTCCCCTGGATTTGTCAGCTTTACTCATCATTCTTTCCTATGCCCAGAGAAGAATGTATTTCAAGCAATCTGCAGCTTAACTCATGTGAAAATAATAGAGTGCTAGCAGGATTGTTTTAATGGATTTGGTGTGGATAGACTCGGCCTATTCAATAAATCCAGCAAACTCACAGCATGTTTCACAGCCAAGAAGAATGCTGAGCTTGGCGTTTGCCCCCTCGTCCCCACCCACATTTCATGTTCCATAGTGTTCTCACATAAGGGTCATGAAGCAAAGCCAACATTTACATTATTTTCTTATGCACAAGCACCTAAATAATTATTAATACCACTATCACATGCTGATTCATTTGAGAAAAAAGTACATTTTAAAAATTCAATCTTTTAGATGGTAATAAGAACAATGCATGGATGACACAGAATGAAACGATGGCGGTAGTTGGGGTTGGGGGGAGATGATCGATCATGGCAGTAATGATGGTGGTATTGATCACAGTAGTAATGGTGGTGGTTGTGGAGATTCTTGGTGTGCAAGAAGACAAATGTCACAGGGACAAATACCCCTACCATGGTCCATTTTGAGCTATCAATGTGTTATCAGTGAATGCAGAGTTCAGAAGACAGGATAATAGTAATATCTCATGAGCTGGTATGAGCCAGTCCCAACACACCACTAGAGATAATAGTAGTACTAACCTTAGTAGTACTAGTATTCATGCCACCAGCAGTGTTACTGGTAGTGGACGCAACAGTGAGAGCAGTGATGTGAGTGACAGTGGAGCTGGTGATAATCGTAGCAACAGTCACTGTGAAGATGATCGTGATGATGGTGACCGTGGTGAGGATAGTGACAAAATGGTACCAATTGGGAGTGGTGGTGGCGGCAGGGATGGAGACATTGGTGATGATCATAAAGGTAATCTCGGTCACTTTCATATACAGTTTTATAATTTAGATTCTTTTTATCTGGATTACTTCATGTAACATTGCAAGGAATATTTAGTTAATGATAATCTTATCTCTTCTTACAGACTAGCAAACTAAACCTTAAGGGGTGGTAAGGCTTAGCTATAAAACAAGGCCTTGGAGTCAGGTAGCAATGCTTTAGTCTGCCCCCAGCTGGCTGTGCCACCCTGTAGTCACCTGCTGTTTTGAGGTCAGTTCCTCTGTTTTTAAAATAGTGAAATTAACACTTTTTACTCAAAACTATCAGGAGAGTATTAAGAAAGATAATGCAATTATTTTTAAATCACCATGAATTTCTAACCAATAATATAAGTAAAATAATATAATTCTTTTGTCATGAAAGAATAATTCTTGGTTTGTAGAGATCATGCTTTCTGATAAATAGACTTTTGTTTATCTATTATTCTTGCTTTGTTTTGTATGGAATTTTTGATGAGTATTTGACACTGAGGACTGAGGAGAGTGCCCCTGTTTTGTATAACAGAATTCAGCTTTCCTCAGATAGTTCCTGGAAGAGGTTATGAAGCAGAGAGAAATGGAGGGAAGAGAGAAGGGCAGCCAGTCACCTAGAGATGGGCTGGAATTAATGAGAACAGTACAGCAGCTTGAAAATTGGCCACTCAAAGATATCTGGCCCAAATCCCTGGAACCTGTAGATTCTAAGACAAAAGTTCTTGGCACACACATGTGATTAAGTGAAGGCTTTTAGCATTGGGTGATTATCCTGGATTATATGAATGGGTCCTAAAATTATCACAAGTGTCCTTATTTGAGAGAGATGAATGGAAGATTAGACTGACACTGATGGGAAGGTGATGTGAAGATGGAAGCAGGCATTAGGATAATGTCACCATAATCAAAGAAATGTCAGCAGTCCCCAGAAGATGGAACAGACAAGGAATGGATTCCCCTTGGAACTTACTGAGGAAACGTGACCCTGACTTTAGCCTAGTGATACTGATTTAGAATTTGTTGCCACTAAGTTTCTGGCATTTTTGTCACCATGGCCACAGAAAACTAACATAAACAGTGAAACTACTCAGTCTTTCATAAAAATATTTTAGAAATAAGGGGTTTAATATGAATTCTAACATTGTTTATATTGCTTTACCATTAATGCTATTTTAGCATTCGTATCCCTGAAAAAGAAAAAAATAATAAATCTGCAAAGTCAGTTATGCCTACAAATATTTTATTCAAATGGATATGCTGAGTTGCATCTCCAGAACAAGGAATAGCATCACAGAGATGGTATGTAGATATAGTAGGCAGAAAGGCAATGAGGATAAATGATCATAGAATTTGGGGGAAAAAACAAAAAAAACTTGGGATAGAGTACTTAATTTTCCATAGTCTATGAAATGTAAAGGTTCAAATCAATAGTAACTTGGGTGATGGAGTCACAGAGAAAAAGTCTCCCAAATGGTGTATATTATTCTTGTGAATTTGCTATTACTGTTTGACTTAGCTTGGACTGCTATCACACAGTACCATTGACTGGGTGACTTAAACCACAGACATTTATTTCTCACAGTTCTGGAGGCTGCGAAGTCTTGTTGAGGACTCAAGGTGTCAACAGATTCAGTGCTTGGAGACGGCTCTCTTCCCGATTTTCAGATGTCTGCCTTCCTACCATGTCCACATGTGGCAGAGAGAAAGCTCTGATGTCTTTCTTTTTTCATAAGGGAGCTAGTCTCATCATCAGGACTCTAACTTCATGACCTCAACTAAACCTAATTCGTCCTTTAAGTCTCCATCTCCTAATATCATCACACTGAGGTGGTTCCAGTCCTCTTACATGCTCGGAACATTCTAGAAACAAGCATAAATAACCTGGGTAGTTCACTAGCTCCCCCTGATGGGAGTGATTAGACATAGAAGAAATGAAGCATGGATTCCTACTGACTAAGTGAAAGCCCAGGAACATGCACTGGTGGTTAAAAGAGCATGGGCCTCAGACATGAATAATTATGAATTCCAGTCAGTTTTCAAAATTTGAATGAGCTGACTTCCTGATGACTCTCACAGAAGGCAGCCATCACATTAAGGGGAATCTTGAACTGCAATCCCTCATTTTCTTTTCACTTCCATGAAAAAAGTCAGCATAATGGGAACTGATAAGAGCCAAATCACTGAAATATGAAAATCACAGAATTAGCATTTATCCAAATTCCTTAGCTGAGCCTATCATGGGAAGAGCTGTTTTAATCACATCAAGTTGGTGCTTCATGACTGTGGAGTTTCTTATGAGCTAAAACACCCTTATTCTTCAGGCAAAATTAATGGCTCACCCCAAAAGTTAGATTAATGAAGCAAAAAGCCTTTGACAATCTTCAGGAAAGACATCCTCAACATTTTTGAGTCATCACCCCATGAAACAGAAGCTTCAGGGTTAGATTCTTTGGAATTAATCAATCTAATGATCACCTCCATGTTTTCAGTTCTCAGCCTCAACATTTTGCTCTGTTCAAAAGTTAGCTTGTTTAACGGTTGGGGCAGTCTCAATAGCCACTGCTCTCTCTTCCAAATAACATGATAGATACAATTAAGCCCAATGGCTTTGTAAGATAAGTCAAGTGAATTATATTCATGGTCCTTCAAAGGCTATTGTCACTGTGGGTGGCTCTGCCATAGAGGAGTCCAGATGTTATGGGTCAGAAGCTAGTCTGTTCTTTTTAAAGGCTGCTTCCTATTTATCCTCAACTTTGCCAACTAAGGTCCGTCTAGTCAAGGCTATGGTTTTCCCAGTGGTCATGTATGGATGTGAGAGTTGGACTGTGAAGAAGGCTGAGTGCTAAAGAATTGATTCTTTTGAACTGTGGTGTTGGAGAAGACTCTTGAGAGTCCCTTGGACTGCAAGGAGATCCGAGTCCTTTCTGAAGGAGATCAGCCCTGGGATTTCTTTGGAAGGAATGATCCTGAAGCTGAAACTCCAGTACTTTGGCCACCTCATGCGAAGAGTTGACTCATTGAAAAGACTTTGATGCTGGGAGGGATTGGGGGCAGGAGAAGAAGGGGACGGCCGAGGATGAGATGGCTGGATGACATCACTGATTCGATGGACGTGAGTCTGAGTGAACTCCAGGAGTTGGTGATGGACAGGGAGGCCTGGCATGCTGTGATTCATGGGGTTGCGAGTCGGACATGACTGAGTGACTGAACTGACTGAGTGACTGAACTGACTGAGTGTCTATGTGTGTGTGAAGATATAATATCGTTTATGGACACAGCTGGGTTGGTAGGGGGAGAAGGGGAAGGTAGAAGGTGTGGGGAGAGTAACATGGAAACGTACGTTACCATATGTAAAATAGATAGCCAATGGCAACTTGCTATATGACTCGGGGAATTCAAATTAGGGCTTGATAACAGCCTAGAAGGGTGGGATGTGGAGGGATGTTCAAGAGGTAGGGGACATGGGTAAACCTATGGCTGATTCATGTTGACGTTTGGTAGAAACCAATACAATACTGTAAAGCAATTATTATTCAATTAAAGATAAATAAATCAAAAAAAAGAGAGAAGGTATGTCTCCATGAAAAAAGAATCCTTACTGCACTGACTAACTGCTTAATTTTCTACTGTTTGCTGACTGCTAAGCAATTTTTGAATTACCACGTAAATTCTCTTGGTCCCATTGAAAACTACTTGTTCTCTCCTTGAAATAAAAGCTTGGATAGTCAAGTTGGTGAATAGTCTTTAGGAAATATTCATTTGGTGGAACTGAAGGAGCAATTTCAGTGTGCAAGCCACAGGCATAAACAGTAATATTGATACATGCCAGGGCAGGTTAGGACATAGCCACATAGCAGAGTTCTGTGATCTCTGCCATCATACCACGCTCCAGACATCCCAACTCCTTCCTCATCAACAGACCCAGGGGCATCACTTAAAAATTCTGAATGTGCTTTATCTCAATGTACTATATTTCCCACAGTGCTCAATTTTGAAAAAAGCAAAACAAAACAAAAACATACAAGTCTACTGTCCTTCTGCCATGTACTTTTCCCTACTTTGCCCCCTAAACTCAATAATTCAATATTATTTATAATAATTCTCAAGGTCAATTTTTAAGTTCTAAATGTATTATATATATAAATGTATGTACAACCAATCTTCATTATTCAAGGATTCTATACCTGCAATTTGCCTGTTACTAAAATATTTTTGCAGCCCCCTAAATCAATGTTTTTGGGTTATTATGTACATGTGCAGAATGGTCAAACATTTGAATTGCATGACATACAACTTCCCAGCTAAGGTCAAACAAGGTGGTCCTCTGTCATTTCACTTCTCCCACTGTACGCAAGTATCCTTTCTCCAGTACATTTACTGCTACACTTTTTGTAATTGTGTGCTTTTTTGTAGGTGATTTCATTGTCTAAGTTGGATCCCAAGGGCAGTGCTGAAGTGCTGTCTAGTGTCCTAAGGGCTGTGATGTGCCTTGTGGAGGAAATACACAAAGTAGAGAAGCTTTATTCAGGCATGCATTTTAGTGCTACTAAATGCATTTGGCCACTCAGTTCAGTTCAGTCACTCAGTCGTGTCCGACCCTGTGACCCCACAGGCTGAAACACACCAGGCTTCCATCACCAAATACCATAGTTTACTCAAACTCATGTCCATTGAGCTGGTGATACCATCCAACCATCCCATCCCCTTCTCTACCTGCCTTCAATCCTTCCCAGCATCAGGGTTTTTTCTAATGAGTCAGTTCTTTGCATCAGGTGGCCAAAGTACTGGAGGTTCAGCTTCAGCATCAGTCCTTCCCATGAATATTCAGGACTGATTTACTTTAGGATTGACTGGTTTGATCTCCTTGCAGTCCAAGCGATTCTCAAGAGTCTTCTCCAACTCCACAGTTCAAAAGCATCAATTCTTCAGCACTCAACTTTTTTTTTATGGTCTGACTCTCACATCCACACATGGCTGCTGAAAAAACCATAGCTTTGACTAGACAGACCTTTGTCAACAAAGTAATGTCTCTGCTTTTTAATAATGGTGTCTAGGTTGGTGATAGCTTTATTTCCAAGGAGCAAGTGTCTTTTATGGCTGCAGTCACTGTCTACAGTGATTTCAGAGCCCAAGAAAATAAAGTCTGTCACTGTTTCCCAATCTATTTGCCATGAAGTGATGGGACCAGATGTCATGATCTTCATTTTTTTAATATTGAGCTTTAAGCCAGCATCTTCACTCTTCTCTTTCACCTTCATGAAGAGTCTTTAGTTCCTCTTTGCTTTCTGCAATGAGTGGCTATTAGCCATTAGGTAAATGTTAAGCAACAAAGTATATTAGATAGGATGTCTTTATACAGAAACATACATAAAACAAGGTTAAGTATTGATCAGTTAGCAAGGTATGCTGTGACCTGAGGCTTACAGGAAATTAATCCCGCATTTCCTTTAGGAACAATGGTTCAGGATTCACAAATTCAGTATTTATGGCTACTTTACAAAATGAAACTACCACATATAGTGTGAATCCACTGTATTTACTTACAGTGGGAAATTGATCATTTCCTAAAATGTAGATGTTAGAACAAAAGAGGGAAGGGAAAGACTTGAGTGTTACAAAGTGACTGATTTTGCTCTAAGCTCATCATTAACCTAATCCCTTGACTGCTCTGGGATTCAGGCACCACATCCCATTAAAAAAATAAAATAAAATAAAACAGAATATATACACATACTATGAAAATATAATTTATTTTGTTTATCACCTTCTGCTCTTACTTTCTCCTGTGAGTTGTAGAACTAGGTTTGCATCTGACTGAATCAATTGCTAAAATTGCTACTAACTGGGTGTGATGATATTATTTGGGTTGTTTTCATATAAAGAAGACTTATTATTCAGAAATATATTTAAATATTTACAGATAAATTGTTATGACTTTTAGGACTTGCTTCAAAATAATGCTAAATAAATAGGGGACAAAATGATTTGACACTTGTTGAGTGTCACAGGGGGTCATTATCCTCTTAGGTCTCTTTTACATACTTTGAAATGTTCTGTAAACAGAAGTTGCAAGAATAAAATAAGAAACACCATTCTTCTGTGCCAAAACCCATGGTTGGAGTTTTATATATGTTGTTTCTTTAACTTCTACAATCATTTTTAGTAGAAGATATTTTCCTTCTTAATTTACAGCAGAACAAATGAGACAAAAATAATATCCTCAGTTAATCAGTGATAGTAATTATCTTTTAAAATTTTAGTTTTGATTTAATTTTTAATAATTTATTATTTATGTAGCTTGTAAATATAATAAATGTATTTTCTTGCTTCAATTTTGAAAATGTTCCTTTTCATCTTATAGTGTGTTGCACATGCATTTTGTGTATGTATGTATATATAAATTTTATCAGTAGCACAACTTTAAAACCTTGCACTATTCTGATCCTGTGAAATGACTGATTCATTACATCAAGTTCTTTTGACTTCAAGAGTACTTCTATGCCATCAATAATAATTCAGATGAAAACGGAATCAGTTCCAGAATGAAATTCTGCTCCAGATGTGGCACCTCATTAGATTTCCCATCTTAGTGTGAGGTGGAGTTTAGCTGAATAAAAAATCAGGGCAGATAAGTTAAAATAAAATGGTTTCCTCCATTCCCTCCTCAACTTATTTACATGCGTGAATGGTAATGGAGGGTAGTATAATCAAACTTTATTTAGTGATTTTAGAGTTTCTAGAGTTTCAGTTCATTTCAGTTGCTCAGTCGTGTCTGACTCTTTGTGACCTCATGAATCGCAGCACTATTCACGTCTATCACCAACTCCCGAAGTTCACTCAGACTCACATCCATAGAGTCTGTGATGCCATCCAGCCATCTCATCCTCTGTCGTTTCCTTCTCCTCCTGCCCCTAATCCCTCCAGGTTCAAAGTCTTTTCCAATGAGTCAACTCTGCATGAGGTGGCCTAAGTACTGGAGTTTCAGCTTTAGCATCATTCTTTCCAAAGAAATCCCAGGGCTGATCTCCTTCAGAATGGACTGGTTGGATCTCCAAGGGACCCTCAAGAGTCTTCTCCAACACCACAGTTCAAAAGCATCAATTCTTTGGCACTCAGCCTTCTTCACAGTCCAACTCTCACATCCATACATGACCACTGGAAAAACCATAGCCTTGACTACACCGACCTTAGTCAGCAAAGTAATGTCTCTGCTTTTGAATATACTATCTAGGTTGGTCAGAACTTTTCTTCCAAGGAGTAAGCGTCTTTTAATTTCATGGCTGCAATCACCATCTGCAGTGATTTTGGAGCCCCCCAAAATAAAGTCTGACACTGTTTCCACTGTTTCCCCTTCTATTTGCCATGAAGTGATGGGACCAGATGCCATGATCTTCGTTTTCTGAATGTTGAGCTTTAAGTCAACTTTTTCGCTCTCCTCTTTCACTTTTATCAAGAGGCTTTTTAGCTCCTCTTCACTTTCTGCCATAAGGGTGGTGTCATCTGCATATCTGAGGTTATTGATATTTCTCCTGGCAATCTTGATTCCAGCTTGTGTTTCTTCCAGTCCAGCATTTCTCATGATGTACTCTGCATATAAGTTAAATATGCAGGGTGACAATATACAGCCTTGACATACTCCTTTTCCTCTTTGGAACCAGTCTGTTGTTCCATGTCTAGTTCTAACTGTTGCTTCCTGACCTGCATACAGATTTCTTAAGAAGCAGGTCAGGTGGTATGGTATTCCCATCTCTCTCAAAATTTTCCACAGTTTATTGTGATCCACACAGTCAAAGGCTTTGGCATAGTCAATAAAGCAGAAATAGATGTTTTTTTCTGGAACTCTCTTGCTTTTTCCATGATCCAGTGGATGTTGGCAATTTGATCTCTGGTTCCTCTGCCTTTTCTAAAACCAGCTGAACATCAGGAAGTTCACAGTTCACGTATTGCTGAAGCCTGGCTTGGAGAATTTTGAGCATTACTTCACTAGCATGTGAGATTTATATATATATAAAACCCTATAAGACAAGGGAATTTTAATATAACATATATATGTATATATATATGAATACATGTATATTCTAGGGTCCTTAATTTTTTGTTACTTCCTGTTGTCATTTAGTCCCTAAGTTGTATCCAACTCTTTTGTGACCCCATGGACTGTAGCCTTCCAGGATCCTCTGTCCATGGAAAACTGGAGTGGGTTGCCATTTCCTTCTTCAGGGTATCTTCCCGACCCAGAGGTGGAACCCACATCTCCTGCATTGGCAGGTAGATTCCTTAACACTGTGACTACTTATCCAAAGTCCCAATTCACATTTCTAGAGTTAATAGTACCTGGAAAGGCAAATGACCAAGATAAAATTTGTTTAAAAGTTCTGGGATGACTCAGAAAAGATGATATGGGGAGGGTGGTGGGAGCGGGGTTTCAGGATTGGGAGCTCATGTACACCCGTGGCAGATTCATGTCAATGTATGGCAAAACAAATACAGCATTGTAAAGTAAAAAAGTAAATAAAAAACAAAGAGCAGACACACAAAAAATAATAAAAGTTCTAGAACTCAGATCTAGATATGAAAGACATAAATAGTCAAGACTGTAACAATGATTTCCTTCTGAAATAAATCTCATGATTATTAAATTTAGAATCATAGTATTTCAGAATTTGAAGTGGTCCTCAGTTCAGTTCAGTTCAGTTCAGTCGCTCAGTCATGTCCAACTCTTTGCGACCACATGAATCGCAGCATGCCAGGCCTCCCTGTCTATCACCATCTCCTGGAGTTCACTCAGACTCACGTCCATTGAGTCCGTGATGCCATCCAGCCATCTCATCCTCTGTCGTCTCCTTCTCCTCCTGCCCCCAATCCCTCCCAGCATCAGGGTATTTTCCAGTGAGTCAACACCTTGCATGAGGTGGCCAAAGTACTGGAGTTTCAGCTTTAGCATCATTCCTTCCAAAAAACACCCAGGGCTGATCTCCTTTAGAATGGACTGGTTGGATCTCCTTGCAGTCCAAGGGACTCTTAAGAGTCTTCTCCAACACCACAGTTCAGAAGCATCAATCCTTCGGTGCTCAGGTTTCTTCACAGTCCAACTCTCATATCTATACATGACCACTGGAACAACCATAGGCTTGACTAGATGGACCTTAGTCGGCAAAGTAATGTCTCTGCTTTTGAATATGCTATCTAGGTTGGTCAGAACTTTTCTTCCAAGGAGTAGGCGTCTTTTAATTTCATGGCTGCAATCACCATTTGAAGTGATTTTGGAGCCCGCAAATATAAAGGCTGACACTGTTTCCACTCTTTCTCTATCTATTTGCAAGGAAGTGATGGGACCAGATGCCATGATCTTCGTTTTCTGAATGTTGAGCTTTATATATCCAATATTTCTACACTTCAATAACATGAATCCTAGAAATAGACAGTAGGTAAAGTGGAGAACAGGTATCTGAATTTCCAGACCTGATCTCTTTCTATTACCTCACGTAGGTTTATTTACTTCATATTGGAAAATATCTCAGGAGTTCTAGGTAACTTGAAAGAAAGAATAAATAAGTGTTCATAAATACACATGGTCACAGTCACACCACACACACAAATGCAGATTAATACTGACATTTAAATTACTGAAATACTTAAATTTACTAAATTGTCCCTTACCATAAACTAATAGACATAGGTCACCCGGAGATGATTTATTTAATTGTTTGCAAATCCAAAATTAAATCCACGCACATTGGCAGCTATACAAAATTTCATCCTGTGGTGCTAAATTTGATTAAGGATTAATTAGATTAAAAGCTTCTCAGACTAATTCACAGAGATAAGAAATGAGAAGCTGTGAAAAGTGAAAGTGAAGTAGCTCAGTTGTGTCCAACTCTTTGTGATCCCATGGACAGTATAGCCTACCAGGCTCCTCCATCCATGTAATTTTCCAGGCAAGAGTACTGGAGTGGGTTGTCATTTCCTTCTCCAAGGGATCTTCTGGACCCAGGGATCAAACCTGTATCCCAACACTACTGTCTGAGCCACCAGGAAAGCTCTAGAGAATTGTGAGTCTATAAAATAAGAATTTGTTTTACATCTTGCTTTTCTAAAGAAAGTCTTAATTATCTCTCTTTAGCTAAATGTAAGAGCATCTTTTCAGCTTAAAATATCTACTGAGGAAAGAAAAACAAAAACAAAACTCTATAATTGGGAAGAAATATCTGCTTTACATGGAAAATAGTTTATCAAGCAATTAAAACATTAAATATATGAATAACCTAAGCTGAGAGGCATATCATCACAGATGTTGTGAATCAATACCCCTATCTATTTTCCAAAACTTAATTATTATTTGCTAACTTAGATGGATGTTTATTTTCAGAGGGAAAAAATCAAAATCAAAGTGATGGCAAAAACAAATCCGAAAATACCTCACAAACTATGCCTCCTCGCAACGAAGTGCTTTTAAAAGTTATAGTGAAAAAAAAAAAAGAAAAGAAACAAAAAAAATTATAGTGCCCATGTTAGTCAGTCATAAACTCTATTGCACTTTAACCTTTAGTGGTTATATTTTCTGCCCTGTACTTAAGATACAAGAGCTTCAAAAACAGAGCAAACATTAGGAGAACAAGGATGGTGCTGGCAAAATAATAAACTCACAGAAAATTAAAAAGAAAATTGTATTTAGAGGTCCAAAGTGTGATAAGCAACATTTTAAATCAATGAGGAACAATAGTCACTGTATACATTTATAAAAATTAAAAAAAATTTGAAAGTTGAATTTCTTATACTATATCTTAAAATTTTGGGATAAAATTATGTGAAAAAATAAAATCCTCATATAGCTTAGAATATAAAGAAGTTGTATTTCTAGCATATCTAGAGTGGGAGTTCAGTTATAAAGATCATACTAAAGGAAGAAATTAATAAAGGAAATACTGGTTGATCTATTTAATGTGTATACTTTTCTCACATTCCCAATTTTTATGAATCAAATTGAAAATCAAAAATGAAAACATCTCATCATGCATATTAATTAAACCTTTGATGTGAATGATAAATAATAAAAACTATAGTTTAAAGCAATTAAATATGATTTTCATTTGTAAAATTGAGCTTAAAAATATAGAATATTACAGGGAGTGTCACCTATTAAACAGTCTCAAACACAGCTAATAGGAGTTCAAATTGAAACAAGCATTCTGGAGAGAATGTTGTTAAAATATATGAAAAATACAACATAGAGCAATTTCATTCTGCAATTTTTTTTCTAATAATCAAAATGATAATAATCACAGCAAATACTAACTTCTGCCTAATATTTTTATGTTACATAATACACCATTCTTAGTACTTTACCTACATAGACTCATTCATTCATTTCCACCAGCCTGTGAAGTAAGTCCTATTATTGTCAGCCCATTTTACAAATAAAAAGAAATAGAGACACTGAGAAAGTATTAAAAAAATATGTATATCCTGGTCTGTTTTTCCTTTTACTTTCTATCCCTACCCTCAATTTCCATATTGCGCTAAAATTGTCTGCAATGGAGGATATTCAATTATATTCGTAAACAACTTTGCAAAAAAAAAAAAATACATATGTGCCCATATGTGTGGGGCTTCCCTGGTGGCTCAGTGGTAAAGAATTCACCTGCCAATGCAGAAAACATAGGCTTGATCCCTGGGTTCAGAAGATCCCCTGGAGAAGGAAATAGGCAACCCATTCCAGCATCCTTGCCTAGGAAATCCCATGGACAGGGGAACCTTGCAGGCTACAGTTGATGGGTCAGAAAAGAGTTGGGCATGGCTTAGTGACTAAACAACCTATATATGTATAAAACCTATATATGTATAAAGCAACATATATATACATAGAAACATACATATAAACATACATATAAAACAACCTATATACGTATAAAAATCTGTATGTACACACATATACTTACAAACACATGTTACTTTATATTTATGTGTGTATATATATGTGCTTGAATTTTATATGACCAGAGTTTAAAGTTGGGATAGATTAACATATATATAAAATATAAACTTTATATTATATATAGCATTATATATAATATCTCATATTATATAGCATTATATAATATAAATATATTAATATATAATATAAATTATATATTATATGTTATATATTATGTTTAGAAATATACAACTATTTATATAAATAAGCATATATATTATATTTATATATCATATATTACATTATATATAATAAATATATATATATAGATTCTGTCTCTTACATACACACACATACATGAGCACATATATTAATATATATATATATTTTTTTTTTCACCTGGATAATAGTGTGCTGGATCTAGATAGTACCAATTTGTGAGAGTTTTTTTTAATGAGCTATTTTTAACATTAGTTATATACACTTAATTAAATATGATGGTAAGTACTCCTAACTCATCATTTTATAAAGAATTTGACTGCAGGTCACAGTTATCTGTATCCTGGAGTTTATTTATATCTATTGTATCTGTACATGCACATCTTTTCCCAATTACAAGTTTGGTACTGTTGTGGTAATAGCTTAAAAACCAATGGGGATATTTTCACCCAAGTGAAAGAGACAGTGTTAGTCGCTCAGTCCTGTCAGACTCTTTGCAACTTCAGGGACTGTAGCCTCTGTTAATGCAATTCTCCAGACAAGAATACTGGAGAAGGCCATTCCCTTCTCCAGGAAATCTTCCTGACCTAGGGATCAAACCCAGGTCTCCTATATTACAGGCAGATTATTTACCATCTAAACCATCAAAGAAACCTACAACTTGGGGTATGGTGTATTATTTTGCTAATTGTGTAGATTTAAGAAAATGCTGAAGAAAATATTAATGAAGCAGATTAAATTTAAAATGTGTCATGTCTGTAGACTTTACATCATGGATAACACTAGTAAATGGAGGAAATATTCTTCCATTATTTGAAAGTTATTATTAAATTAGCAGAGAAGTTCCTCACTGTTATTAATAAATGAGTGAGGTTCCCACATAGGTGTTCATTGTTTCACTTTTTCATACTCATTCTCGCAGTGAATTTGAAAACTATGAAACACAGCAAATACAATAAAAATTATTTGTAAGAGCTCATTATTTGGGGTTTTTCCTTTCATATACAAATTACCTTAAAATTAAAATGAACTGTGAATAGGATTTTGAATTTCAATAATGTATCACAGGAGGTTCCCTGTGTTATAAAATATACCTTCAAAATAAGTTTTAATAGAGGACCATAATAGAGTTTTATTCTTAATTTATTTGACCAACTTCAAATCCATGTTGTTGGACAGTATGTTTTAAAATGTAAATTTTAGAGCAATAATTATAATCTCTTTTATTAATCAATGACATAACCATTCACATCAAAGATGTTTGAAAGTCATATACTGAAGCTCAAAATCACACTGGAGTGAGTGAGTGAAAGTTATGTCAGACTCTTTGTTACTTCTTGTACTATACAGTACATGGAATTCTCTAGGCCAGAATACTTGAGTGGGTATCCTTTCCTTCTCCAGGGGATCTTCCCAACCCAGGGATCAAACTCAGGTCTCCCGTCTTGCAGGCAGATTCTTTACCAACTGAGCCACAAGCGAAGCTCAAGAACACTGGAATGAGTAGCCTATCCCTTCTCCAGTGGATCTTCCCAACCCAGGAATTGAATTGGGATCTCCTGCATCACAGGAGGCTTCTTTACCAACTGAACTATGAGGGAAAATTACAATAACTCACAATAATTATGACCTATATTAAGAGCTTAACTGCTTTGGTGATGCTGCAGTACTTTGAACTCTATCCTGTAAGTTTTGTACTTTTGACTCATTTTTAGGGTTTTTTCACTTAAAACCAACAAAAGACAAATCATTTTAGGTTAACACAGTTATCAATAACAGTGAATGTGAAAATCAAGTTGATACTTTCAACAAGGAAAGCTTCTTCCTTATTAGTATGGTGCTGGCATCCCCATTTATGAGAACAGAACTTGAGATAGTACAAAGGGCTTCTCACTGGGACAGGAGGTTTTTGAAAGTTGATACCAAAGCATTACCATACATCTTACATACAGATTGCTAGTCCTGATATATATATATATATATATATATATATATATATATATATATATATATGTGATATTTTAATATGTATATGGTAAAGAGGTCAGCTGAAATAATAAAGAATAAAAACAAAATATATTTTACTTCTTTTCACACAGTGAAGACTTCTTGGACTGGGGCTCAGGATCCACATTTATGTTATTAGATACTTACAGCTTCTTAGGTACTTCTCTCTACCAATGCCTGCCTCATCTCCTACCATGCCCTAGGAAGACTTTATTTTTCCAATGTCATCTATAGAGCTCTTGTCCTCTATCCCACTTTGTCATCACTCCCTGTTATAGCTTGAATTGTGGCCTCCACCTCACCTCAAAGAATATGTACAAGCCCTAATGCCTGGCATCTTTGAATGTGACCTCATTCGGAAACAGCATCTTTGCAGATGTAATGAAGTTAAGATGAAGCTGTAACGATTAGAAAGGGCCTTAATCCAATGAATAGCATCCACATAGAATGAGAAATTGGACCCTGACAGATGCAGAAAGCTGTCTCTATGATAACAGAAGACGTAGAAGTGCTCCATCTAAATTCCGATGAACACCAAGGACTATTGGCAACTATAGGAAGCTAGAATGAGGTAAGAAGTGATACCCCACTAGAGTCTTCAGGAGGAGCATGGCCTTGCCTATTCCTTGATTCCAAGATTCTAGACTCTAGGACTGGAGAAAACAAATGTCTATTATTTCAAGTTGTCCAGCTCATGGTGCTTTGATAAAACAGCCCTAAGAAACCAATAATACCCATTAACACTTTCTTCCTCATTCATCTAGCAAATTTTACTAAATGCTGACTATACGCCAGGCAGTATACTTGCTTGCTTTCTTCTAACTCCTCTACTAATCAACACAACCCTTCAGGAGAGAAACTTCATCATTCCTTTCTCCAGAGCCTATACAATTATACATACAAAAGAGGTTGCTAATAAATAACTGCTGATTAAATGATTAAATGCCACTTTTGATCTTTCATACTGAGCTTCTTTTTAAAGTCATTTTTATCTCCTAGGAAAAGTCAGATTCAAAGAGAACTGAGGACTGAAAAAAAAAGGGAGCAGTCTTTTAATGACAATCAAGAATCTATCTAAAGTAAACAACAGAATATGTGCATTTTAAACAAACAGGTCTTAGATTTTTGTTGGTGCTGTTCTCATCGACTATGCAAATAAAATGTCATTTCTCTTTGATTGTCTGAATGTTATTTTATTCATCAACATAAAAACAGCCAAATGGACTTTCACTGAACTTGAAGGATAGGCCTGAGAAATAGGATGGCATAATGGATAAACTCTAAAGTCAAAATGCTTAAGTTTTAGTTTCTACTTAGCCACTGCTTAGGTATAACCATAATAAGGCAATCAGCTTCCTGAGGTCTGTAGCCCCTCAACCATACAATGGAATTAATAAGTATATGTTACATATGAAACAGATGTGAGGATTCACAAAGATGCTATATGTCTAATATAGTGCCTTAGATATAGCAAACACACAATAAAGGTTAAATGTATTTACTCATATTGTATTACTCTCATTTTTAGTATGACATCTATAATTGTTGGTCATAAAATCTTGGTACAAGTTCATTAGAAACTCTTATTAAGTCACTAGGGTAAAATATAAACAATTTTAGAAAAGAGATGAGATCATAACTTTTGCTAATACCAACTAGTCACATGGCAGTTTCAAAACTAAGGACAAGAAGATTGCATTTGCCTTCAAGAAGCTGCCGGTATGATTTAATCATCTTGATCATGCAAAGACCCATTTAATTTTAATTCTCTAGTATCTCTGAGGCAGGTAACACTATTGGTAAAGAACTCACCTGCCAGTGCAGGAGACCTAAGAAATGCAGGTTCAATCTCTGGGTAGGAAAGATCCTCTGGAGGAGGACACGGCAGCTCACAATACAAGAATTACTCCCAATATTTTTGCCTGGAGATCCCATGGACAGGAGCCTAGCAGGCTAGTCCACAGAGTCACGAATAGTTGAACACGACTGAACTGACTTAGCACACTAGCAGCACTGAGGCGCATTACCACAGGGTGTCTGTGCTGATACACAGAGGCACTGGAAAGAACTGTCTATAAAATAACTTACGGTCATATAGGGAGACAGAGATAAAATTACAGGGTTCGCTACCTCCTTACTTTCTGTGGAAAACTTTTGTAACTCTTGAGTTAAGCACACAAGATGCTTTATGTAATTACTTTACTGGTGTATACAGAATTATGTTTCCCACGTTGTATTTTGCTTTTTATTAATTCTTCTTTCTCTGTGTTTCCTTTCTTTGTTGCTTTCTTTGAAACAGTTCTGTTTATAAAATGTCATTTCTATCTTTTAGTTGGGAAAAAAATACATTTTATTTCTATTCTCTTTGAGGTTAACTGATATATGTTTCAATATGCATTTTTGAGCTTAAAACTATGTACCTGCCATCCCCTGAAGGATGTTACAATACATCAGTCTAATTATTACTACATCCCCCATTTCAGATATTCTTCATTTCCTGAATGTTTGTTCTAACTTTTGGTTGCCATCCAATGAAATATGTGCATTAGTTTTATATAATCAGTTAATTTCTATTAACTTGATTATTTAGTTTCTTTGCTTATATTTTCTACCTGCATTTTGTATCATTTCCTGGGATTATTTACCTAGAATTCATTTATTAAATCACATTTTATAATGCTTCCTTTAAAAACACATGTATTGAAGTGCTATAGGTAGGAAATATTCTGTTTTGCTTGTCAAAAATTCTTTTGATTTTACTCTTATTGTTGAATAATAGTTTGTGAACATATTTTCTTGGAGCACTTTAGGGATACCATTTTTTTTGTTTGTTTTAGCAAGAAGTGAGAGGTCAAATTTAACACTATTATTTTATCCTAAGTCATCTGACTTTTTTCTTGAATCCTTGCCAGATATCCCATTTACGTTTACTGCAGTTTTCCTATGGTGTGCTTACTGTACATTTCTTTTTATTCTGCTTGTGACATTTTGGATTTCTGAGAAGTCAGAATTCAGATCTCTAATTTATAATGACAATTAATCCACCATTATGACCTTAGTTATTACCTCTCCCCATTCTCTCTATGCTTGACTTCTGAAACTACAACAAAATACACATTAGACCTTTGTCTTGTCATCCATGTCTTTTAACCAGTCTTTCTCAGCTTTCATACATTTGCTCGTCCTGTTGCACTCTGTGTAATTCTTTTCAACCTATCTTCTGTATTTTATGGGCTTCCCTTGTGGCTCAGCTGGTAAAGAATCCACTTCCAATGCAGGAGACCTGGGTTCAATCTCTGGGTTGGGAAGATCCCCTAGAGAAGGGAAAGGCTACCCACTCTAGTATTCTGGCCTGGAGAATTCCATAAACTGTATAGTTCATGGGGTGTCAAAGAGTCAGATACAACTGAGCCACTTTCACTTTCTATATTTTCGAATTCTCATGTTAGCATTTTGTATTCTGTTATTTTACCCATTCATTAAATATGGTGATCTTTTCTTCTGTTTATTGTTTATGCTGACTTTTGCTTTTTTTAAATTTCCATGTGTGTTCTGTGATTCATATCATGAGTTTCTATTGACATCTGTGTTTCATTTGTAAAATAAAATCTGTAGAAATAATAAGAAAATTATTTCCCTCTGGGTAAATTTTACTTTTGATTTGTCAATTGCCCCCATATGCTTCCAGTATGGACAACTCTTATTTGATTTAGCCAGATTATAATTTGGGGGTTTCAGAAGTAGTATAAATTTGAACCCTAAATTGAATTAGGTCAGTTTCTCATGAGAGGTAATTTTTTTTTAATCTAGAACCCATGCTAAGACATACACAAAATGTTTCTTTAATTTTCGTTTTGCTGATTTAACAGATACCAATCTACTTCAACAATATATAAGACTGTTGGGAAAATGAAATAATATGATAATTAAAAAAATTTATAAATGGTAGCTGTAGTAACAGCAGCAATAATAGTCATGGGCTTTGCTGTTTAAATCAGAGAAATGTAATTGTTATTCTTTGTATAGTTAAAAAATATGACATATATTAGATAGAAAATTTTTGTTGAAACAATTAGAAAATAAATATATAAATTTAAAATATTCTAAAAGTCTTACTGTAATGGTTTTAAAAAATGTTTCTAGCTGAGGAAGTGGGATTTGTGTGTGAGTTAAAAAATTGCTCTTGAATAACCCACTCTTTTTATATGCCAAGATGAAAAGAAATTTATATTTTTGTGCTTCTGGAGGACAGTGGATTAGTATTTACCATATCACACTGTGTTTTATAATTTACTAGAAGATATAAGGGAGATGATTACATCTGAGATGATAAGATCCGTGAATTGAAGAGACTTGTACTAAAAGAGTGTGGAAGGGTGACAAATTTTTGACCTATGGGAATTAGAATCTTTTAACTTAATGAGAAGAATTTTTAGAAGAAATGCTTTAAATTTAGTAATGTTAAATATTCTCCATAACTCCCTTCTCTTCAGTTACAAACTTACCTTTTAAAATGACAGGCTATCTTAATACTAGAAAAAGCAAAACAGTTCCAGAAAAAACATCTATTTCTTCTTTATTGACTATACCAAAGCCTTTGACTGTGTAGTAATGAAAGTCACTCGGTCATGTCTGACTCTTTGTGACCCCATGGATTATACAGGGGGACTTCTCCAGGCCAGAATACTGGAGTGGGTAGCCTTTCCTTCTCCAGGGGATCTTCCCAGCCCAGGGATCGAACCCAGGCCTCCCACATTGTAGGTGGATTCTTTACCAGCTGAGCCACTAGGGATGCCTCTTTGACTATGTGGATCACAACAAACTGTGGAAAATTCTTCAAGAGATGGGAATATCAGTCCACCTTCCCTGCCTCCTGAGAAAGCCGTATGCAGGTCAGGAAGGAACAGTTAGAACTGGACATGGGATAATGGACTGGTTCCAAATTGGGAATGAAGTACGTCAAAGCTATATACCATCACCCTGTTCATTTAACTTATATGCAGAGTACATCCTACAAAATGCTGTGGTGGATAAAGCACAAGCTGGAATCAAGATTGCCAGGAGAAATATTAATAACCTCAGATATGCAGATGACACCACCCTTATGGCAGAAAGAGAAGAGGAACTAAAAAGGCTCTTGATGAAAGTGAAAGAGGAGAGTGAAAAAGCTCGCTTAAAACTTAACATTCAAATATGAAGATCATGGCATCCAGTCTCATCACTTCATGGCAAATAGAAGGGGAAACAATGGAAATAGTGACAGACTTTATTTTCTTGGGCTCCAAAATCACTGCAAATGGTGACTGCAGCCATAAAATTAAAAGATGTTTGCTCCTTGGAAGAAAAGCAATGACCAACCTAGACAGCATATTAAAAAGCAGAGACATTACTTTGCCAACAAATGTCCATCTAGTCAAAGCTATGGTTTTTTCCAGTAGTCGTGTATGGATGTGAGAGTTGGACCATAAAGAAAGCTGAGCCATGGAATTTTGATGCTTTTGAACTCCAATGTAGGAGAAGACTCTTGAGAGTCCCTTGTACTGCAAGGAGATACAACCAGTCAATCCTAAAGGAAATCAGTCCTGAATATTTATTGGAAGTACTGATGCTGAAGCTCCAAAACTTTGGCCAGTTGATGCAAAGAGCTGACTCATTGGAAAAGACCCTGATGCTGGGAAAGATTGAAGGCAGGAGGAGAAGGGGACAACAGAGGATGAGATGGTTGGATGGCGTCACTGACCCAATGGACATGAGTTTGAGCAAGCTCTGGGAACTGGTGAACAGGGAAGCCTGGTGTGCTATAGTCCATGGGGTCTCAAAGAGTCAGCCATGACTGAGCAACTGAACTGACTGATCTTAATACAGTTAAACACTTGGGATATATTTACAAATGCCCCTATTTTCAATTATGAATAATAATTCTAATGCCATATGTTCAAATTTGTTGGGGTTCAATATTTGTAGTGTAGTTGTTAATTTATTACTGTATTTCTTTTGTTCACTGAATTTAATTAATATTTTTAAAGCATTGGGACCATCATCCTTGCACCATTTATTCTTTATCTAGGTAACTCTCCCATGTATTATTTTACTTAAAAAAACTTCAAAATAGACATTTCTATTAACTTTCTTTTCTTTTTAATGTTTAATAAGAGTTTTTGAGTCCAAAGTATATAGGCAGTCCAAAGACTCATCATTTGAATTTCAGTTATGTTTCATTTTGCAACCCTTCTAATTCTGATAACAAATTCATCAAGTGTAAACCTATGAAACTCACAGATGGTGAACAATTGGTTCAGTATCAAAGGAATTGCATATATTTTTATTATAAATAAATTTCTCTGGACTGGATGGTGCAACTCTGTAATTGACAAAGAATATAGGATCCTAGAATAGATGTCAATGTTTTACAGATAGTATTAGCAATCAGCCCCTCAAAGTTTCCCTTAACTTTTCTGAAAGATTTTAAACTTTACTACTTTCTGAGTGCAATACTTTATATGTTCGAAAATTATCTTTTAAGTCCTCTGTGTTTAAATGCATATCACTGAGCTGAATGAACGCAATCATAATTGGCAT
This sequence comes from Ovis canadensis, assembly GCF_042477335.2. NCBI lineage: Eukaryota > Metazoa > Chordata > Mammalia > Artiodactyla > Bovidae > Ovis > Ovis canadensis. Next base: position 30,871,994 of record NC_091265.1, on the reverse strand, counting down.
AATAAGTTTTCCTCATTTGCTTTTTCTTGTTTATCACTCCAGACAAGGAACCATCATTAACCCCCTCTACATTTAACAGATAGCTTCAAATCTGTTTCTGCCTCTTTTTGTTCCTTTTTTCCTTATTTACACAGTAACATCCTTTACCTCAGGTTTTAAATTAACTTCCTCTCTTCTTGCATCAATTCTGTATGAATCTGCAGAAAGCAGTCCTCCCCATACTAGCATTCCTGAAATTTTAGTGTATATATGGAAGAGAAGGAAATTTTCCTGCAGAGTGAGCCCTGGGGCTTCCTATTTTTAGGCTAAAGATTCTTTAAATATGTCAAGACTGAATAAGTGATTAGATAGCATACACTTGAATTTTACCTTGCATTAAGTATTTATGGGTTTCCATTAACCTGGTCTCACTTAATGGAGACAGACTTGATGAGACTAACTCGAACCCCGTTTCCCCACTTGATCCTAATGCTACTATTAATTTTTCTTTGGAAAATATTGTACTGACCCCAATACTAATGTGCTCTCAAACCTCTCATGGTCCCCTAGTACTAAGAGAACCAGATGCTTACAACACATTCCATGATCCCAAACCTCCCAGCAAGTAGGGGGGACTTGGGGATCACCAAAATCCCATACAGAAAATTTGAGGGTGAAACTTTTTTATTAATTCATCAAGATAGGAGCATGTATTTTTCTTCGCATCTGTATATCACCTATTAAATAATTCTAGAAATACAGAAACTGTATATTTCTAAGTATTGTACTTCTCTCTCCTGTCTTTATCACCCCTTCTGCTGTCTTAATTCAGGACCTTATCATATCTCATCTGGGCTATTTCAGTACCATCCTAGCTCACTCACCTGGATCTTACTGCTCTAGCACCAGCCCGTCTCTCACTCTATAGCCAACGGGATCCTTTTAGCAGAAAATTTGATCATGACCTTCCCCTCCTATTCTGCCTATTAGCCTAAGACCTGGCACTTACCTGTTTGTACCTCCTGCCTCTTACACTACTCCTCCTCCACTCCCAAGCTCCTACTCTGCCAAAACTTCTCAGCAGTCAACCTGATAGCCATCCTTACTGCTCCTTCAGATGTGCAGAATAATCTCTGCTTGTTCATCATAAAAAACATCTATTGATTTTTCAAAGTCCTTTGCTAATCATTTCTTCATCTTTTAATTTTTTACTTACTTCCCTTTTTTTAGACTGAATTAGCCATCTATTTCTCTGAACTACTTATATTTCTTGAATGCAATCATCTCCTTGCCTATATCTCACAATAACTCATGGCATTAGAATGATCTGTATTTATTAGTCTAATTTTTCCATATTATAATTCTTCAAGGCAAACAAAATTGAAGGATTGTTCTGAGTACTGCTATATACCAGTTATTGTAAGAGGGAGGCAGGATAACTGGACAGGTAAAAGCCCTACCTTTTTTGGCATGAAAGGGTAGTGACAGTTTTATTCATCTAGTTACTGTAAGACAGAGAAAGTACCAAGATATATTTGTTAAATGAACAAACAGGTAAATAATCCCACTAAATAAATGGATATGGCATCCACCATAAAGAGAATTCAGCCTCATTTTTTAAATACCAATCTAATTCGTTTTTTTTTGTTTTTGTTTTTTTTTTGTAGACCAGTATTTCAAAAGCCAAATAGCAAAGGAAGTCAATTCCATCTCCAGGTCAAACTACCTAAAATGAGATTATCAGCATCTGAAGACTGCAGTGTGCTCTTGGATATGAGACAGACAGGCAGACATGCCTTGGAATGTCTGAATCATCCCACATGGAGCTCTCAGAGGTGAATTCACATCATTCTACAGACTCTATTATAGCCATGTCTAGACTTGCCTTGAATAGTTTCAGTAATAGAAAATCCTTCATTTCCTATCACCAGTTGTTCCATTAACAATCGTAAATTTTTTTAGCAACTGAAACAAAATAGTGCTTGTGTATGTAGAATTGCAGCAACAACCTGCTGTTGTACTCTTGCTGATAACATTAAGACTATTTTAAGTAGGACTCCCATATTCTAAATGACAAGGAAATAAGGCATTTCTTTTTGTTTTTGATACAATAACAAGACTGTGGAGGAACTAAAAATTAATCTAATCCAACATAATTGTTTTACAGATGGGGCAAGTGAAGTTCTGCCAGGGAAGAAAACAACTTACTCAAGCTGAACTAGCTGTTCAATGGATGAGCCAAAACTTGAATCTAGATCTCTTCCATCTCTCAGTTCACCCCACTGTACCATCTCCTCTAAGAGCTTTATCTGGACAATATTTCATCTAGGTTTTTGTTTGTTTTGTATTGTATGGTGTCCATGATAAAGAAGTATATGTATGTATGCATACAAGGTCATTTCAGTCATGTTCAACTCTTTGAAACTCTGAGGCCTGTAGCTTGCCAGACTCCCCTGTCTATGGGATTCTCCAGGCAAGAATACTGAAGTGGGTTGCTATGCCCTCCTCCAGGGGATCTTCCCAACCCAGGGATCGAACCCACATCTCTTAGGTCTCCTATGTCTGCTGTATTGGCAAGCAGGTTCTTTACCAGCAGTGCTACCTGGGAAACCCATATACCTCTATATAGGTATATAGATATAGAGAGATGGATGTAGATAAATATTTTATAATTGCTTTTGTGGCAAAGTAAGATCCAAGAGTTATGTTTTTACCACATTTCCCATGTCCCCTACCCCATTCCCTTTAGCCTTACCAGGCACACTGTTGTCTCTCCTTGAGCCTTTCCTACCAGCCTAAGAAGAACTTTTCTCTTTCTGGCAGGTTCTTGGGGAACTTTGTGATATGCATTTACACAATAGGTTTGGAAGGACAGACACAGAAACAGAAATGAAAATAACTAATAAGGGAACATAATTATGCTAATCTTTAAGAATTGAGAGAGAGAGAGAGATAGCAGAGGCTCTGAGATGTCTTTTGGCAGAGAGACTTTTGGTAGTGGAGGGTGAGGATAGGGAGATGTCAGGTGAAGCACCAAATGGTGCTTGCTGAATGCAAGAGGTTTAAAGAAGAGGAGACATATGGGGTTATGGCTTAAATCTCCTTTATAATCTACTAAGAGATGATGCAGAGAAGGCGATGATGATTACTATAAGTGAAATTTTGTTATTGTGTTTATTATTGTTAGACCTGTTTGAACTGTTTCAATAAATTTGACCTTGCAATAAAACTTATGGCTTTATTTTGGGCTAAAGTAGATAAACAACTAAAAGTACTTACAAAGTTCTAAACCAGCATTTGTCAAACTATAAGTCAATTTTATATGATGTATGATGTTAGAAAAGATGTGTACAGTTGTATAAGGATTGTAAAGACAAAAAGAACAACAACAGATGAAGGAAAAACTTACAGACAAATCTTAAAATATTTATTATCTGGCCCTTTAAAAAAATGTTTTCCAACTCTTGTTCTAAATGAAGGGCAAAGAAGGCCCTTTTAAATTCTTCTAAGTATTTGGATTTCAAGTTATCCCTTGAAAAAGAGATGGGACACTTGCCAGATGTGGAGTTGGGACTTGAGGAGTCGACCTGTAACTATATCTGAAATGAGACAATCAGGAGTGGTTAGAGCTGCTAGGAGACTGGAATGCAGAGATTAAGGGGACCTTGTGACTGTCAGAGAGGCTGACAGGCTAAGTAAATAAAATTCAGCATGAAATGTTTCCTAAGTTTAGGAGACATTTCCTCAATAAAAAGGTCATATTAAGATTCTGTTAATATTAACATGTGCATGCATGCCAAGTTGCTTCAGTTGTGTCTGACTCTTTGCAGCCCTGTGGATTATAGCCTGCCAGGCTCCTCTGTCCATGGGATTATCCAGGCCAGAATATTAACCCTGCCTGTGAAACCCTAATATTAATATAAGGACTGCCTAAACTTTAGAGTTAAAGTTAATATGTTTGAACAAGTCACATGACTTCAAAAAACACTAGTTTCTTAATTCATAATATGGAAATCAAATTGATAGCTCTTTGATGGCATTCTTATAAGAATTAAATTAGGTAATTTATATTAAAGTGCCAACCTTTCACCTTACCTGGCACAGATAAAGTGATAAGGAGAAAGGATTCAATTTTAGACAGTTAATTTTTTGTGTGACTTTTTAAAGTAAAATGGTCAATTTTGACAATTACCAGAGAGCTCAATAAGATAGTTGAGAAGCACAGGCTGTGCTATTACAATGTACTGAATACATGGGGCAGCTAGTTTTCTCTCAAGGTAAGTTCAGATGCTCACATGCAGTCAAAGGCCAATCTCTGTCCACATTTCTCTTCTAGGAAGAAAAAAAAAATTAGTTTTTCATTTCCTGCCTGACAGTTTGGCTTCCTTCCCAAGGTCAGCTTCAAATAATTACACAAATGTACACTCAGCTCTGTCACTGAGTCATAGAATTATCTGCCTAAAGGTGAGTGAGTAAACAAGTGATATTCACTCTGTCGTGTCTGACTCTTTATGACCCGATATGAGACTACAATGGCAGGACTGTAGCCTTCCAGGCTCCTCTGTCCATGGAATTCTCCAAGCAAGAATACTGGAGTGGTTTGCCATTTTCTTCTCCAGCCTAAAGGTGAACCTGAATGATATTTCCTTAAACTCCTCTTGGATCAATCACTGTGCCACTCATAGATGGTTTATCATGAGTGAAGAATAGATTATATGGCTATTCTGGCATTTGGCTGGGGAAGAAGAATATACTTCCTAACAGAAACCAAGGACACCATTAGTTATAAAAAGCAATTATTGCTTCCATTATCATCAATGTAAGTAGTGAAAAAATATATATAATTGTTTTAAATACCCTGTTCTTCATTCCTTACTTATAGCTGCATCTCAGTGTTAATTAGTATCTAAACTACAGGAAGTTCCCCAAAGGACAAGAAGTCAGTATAGGGTGAGTATGTTTATTGTTTACTACTTGGGTAAAATAAGCTAACAAACAAGCAAACAAAACACAGCACAGCAAAAACAAAACTGAATGATCAGTAGTTTTCATTAAAAGCGTTATCAAATCCTCTCTAAGCCCTTCAAAATATCTAGGTACCATATTCAGGGGTCACTTAGTAATTTTATTTTAAATGAACGACTAAATTAAACTTATACCAGGCCTGCAGGAGAGGTGATCTGGATATCTTAGCGCCATTATATTTCATCAATACCTATATCTGAGGAAAAGCTGAAATAGGATGTGTTATGCCAGACTCTCTGACAGCATAACATTATTTATACTGGTAGGTATGGGTAAGTAAGTGAGTTAATGTTGCAGCATTTTGAAAAGCCCAGCTGTTCCCCAAGCAGGAAAGCAACCGGCTGTCATAAATGATCAATTATATAAAAAGGTCCAAGCTTTGCAAATTTTCACACAAGATATTCACTGAAGTTCTCCATCTACCTAAGTAAGCTCACTCTAGCAACCAAACTGGAGGATGGAGAGCTTCAGTTTCATGCTAAGAGATATGTTTTCCTTACCCTAGAGTGTCAAAAAATTGGAAATGTCACAACGCTTGGGGGCACATGAAAAATGCATATTATATCACATCTGTTTTTCACTTGATCCCAATGGGCCTGATATTTCTCCAAATTGCTATGTGGAAAAACCAATTTAATTTGATTGAGGTATGAACAGAAACTTAAAAGCAAATTAGAATACTTTGAAATGGGAAACTTAATGTTGTGATTACTGAGAAACGCTTCTAGGAATATTATTCTCTTTTAAAAAACCTACTTTCTTTACTTATACATTAATACTAATGTTACTCTAATTATTCTTCTTAAGGTCTACTTCAAGAAACATCCCAAAATTTCACCTAAAATATATGTTTCCTCTTGCTGAAAATCTCCGGTAGGTATAATCTTTAGAGGCAGATAATGGAAAGCTGAAAATTAAGAAATGAATAACTGAGTTGAAGGCCTAACCCTATTTTTTAATAGCTGTGTGGCCTTGATCAAGTTATTTAACCATTCTGAGACTCAGTTTCTTAAGAGACAACATGGAAATAATGAGTGGTCAAGAAGATTAAGCTTGGATGATGAAAAAGATTGGTCTCTTTCCATTTGATAATGATGTGATTCAATGTTTAGAAATGTTTTCTTTTCTGTGTACCAGTACTCTTCACATATTCTAAAGTTTAAAGTTGAAAAGCAAGGTTTTTATTGTCAGGATATCAAAAGTCACCCAAGTGCAAGGAACGTAAGGAATACCAGGGCTATGCTGAAGGGAAATGTGGGCATTGTGAAGGAAGATGGAATGTATCCCAATCCATCAACCCTCTGATGATCTTGCCATTTTCCCATCTCCCCAGGGGGAAGCGTCAGATTAGATTTAGCACAATGCATTCTGCAGAAGGGCTGTTTGTGTACTGATAAGCACACTGAGCAGCAGGAGAGCATTGTCTGTGACTTTTCCCTAGAGCGCCAGCTATTTATTTCACTTCTACCCCAATCGAGCAGACATTTACTAAATTTCTCTTGATGCTGTCAGGATCTCTTTAAAAAGCACTATTTGCAGGAGGCTGAAAAGGTTGGCAAAGGAAGAGGCCTTGTGACTAGCTCACAGGACTATACTGGCATGTGTGGGATTTCTTGGGGAAAATTATGCCTTCACCAGGCAATTAAAATTCATCTGGTTATTCTGCCAGCCGAAAAATCCACTGAATTCAGTGCCAGTTACTATCAGGTGTGGATGCCTCAAATTTCCTTTGAATGAGATGTTGGGAACATTCATCCCAGAATACATCCCTTGTGAAATGAAGTTAAAAATATAGAATAGGAGGAGAGGATCATATAATCACAGACCAATTTATTAGGTGTTGTTTACTGTTTTTGTACTAGCCTCTCTGACCGTCTGGTAAAGTCCATGGACTTCTTTCTCAAAATAAAATGTTAAGTACATAGGATAAATACATAGGAATGCAGAGAACAAATTATATTGGAATAAAATTATAAATATTTATTAATGTTTTAATAATAAGTTCATGTGTAGAGTCTTCTCGTTGGAAGAGGGTGTTTGCTATGACCAGTGCGTTAAATTTGCCTTTTACTCCAGTTATTTCTTGACTTCCTACTTCTGCCTTCCAATACCCTATAATGAAAAGGCCATCTTTTTGGGGTGTTAGTTCTAAAAAGTCTTGTAGGTCACCATAGAACCATTCAACTTCAGCTTCTTCAGCATTACTGGTTGGGGCATAGACTTGGATTACTGTGATACTGAATAGTTTGCCTTGGAAACAAACAGAGATCATTCTCTTGTTTCTGAGATTGCATCCAAGTACTGCCTTTTGGACTCTTTGTTGACTATGAGGCTACTCCATTTCTTCTCAGGGATTCTTGCCCACAGTAGTAGATATAATAGTCATCTGAGTTAAATTCACCCATTCCAGTCCATCTTAGACCACTGATTCCTAGAATATTGACATTCACTCTTTCCAGCTCCTGTTTGACCCCTTCCAATTGCCTTGATTCATGGACTGAACATTCCAGGTTCCTATGCAATATTGCTCTTTACAGCATCAGACCTTACTTCTGTCACCAGTCACATCCATAACTGGGTGTTGTTTTGCTTTGGCTCCATCCCTTCATTCTTTCTGGAGTTACTTCTCCACTGATCTCTAGTAGCATATTGGGCACCTACCAACCTGGGGAGTTCATCTTTCAGTGTCCCACTTCAGTATTCTTGTCTTGAGAACTCTATCTTTTTGCCTATTCATACTGTTCATGAAGTTCTCAAGACAAGAATATTGAAGTGCTTTTCCATTCCCTTCTCCAGTGGACCACATTCTGTCAGACCTCTCCACCATGACCCCTCCATCTTGGGTGGCCCCACAAAGCATGGCCTAGTTTCATTGAGTTTTCATTCATTCATTTCATTCATTCACTTGCCCCCAAAGATAGAGAAGCTCTATACAGTCAGCAGTCTATACAGAGTTTCTCCTAGTGGCTCAGAGGGTAAAGCACCTGCCCGCAATGCGGGAGACCTGGGTTCAATCCCTGGGTTGGAAAGTCCTCCTGGAGAAGGAAATGGCAACCCACTCCAGTATCCTTGCCTGGAGAATCCCATGGATGGAAGAGCCTGGTGGGCTATAGTCCATGGAGTCGCAAAGAGTAGGACACGACTGAGCGAGCTCATTTCACTTCACATACAGTCAGCAAAAACAAGACCAGGAGCTGACTGTGCCTCAGATCATGAACTCCTTATTGCTGAATTCAGACCTAAATTAAAGAAAGTAGGGAAAATCACTAGACCATTCAGGTATGACCTAAATCAAATCCCTTATGACTGTACAGTGGAATTGAGAAATAGATTTAAGGGACTAGATACGATAGAGTGCCTGATGAACTATGGACAGAGGTTCATGACATTGTACAGGAGAGAGGGATCAAGACCATCCCCATGGAAAAGAAATGCAAAAAACTGAAATGGCTGTTGGAGGAGGCCTTACAAGTAGCTGTGAAAAGAAGAGAAGCCAAAAGCAAAGGAGAAAAGGAAAGAGATACCCATTTGAATGCCGAGTTCCAAAGAATAGCAAGGAGAGCTAAAAAAGCCTTCCTGAGTGATAAATGCAAAGAAATAGCATAAAACAATAGAATGGGAAAGACTAGAGATCTCCTCAAGAAAATTAGAGATACCAAGTGAACATTTTATGCAAAGATGGGCTCAATAAGGGACAGAAATGGTATGGACCTAACAGAAGCAGAAGATATTAAGAAGAGGTGATAAGAATACAGAGAAGAACTATACGAAAAAGATCGTCACAACCCAAATAATCACAATGGTGTGATCGCTCACCTAGAGCCAGATCCTGGAATGTGGAATCAACTGGGCCTTAGGAAACATCACTATGAACAAAGTTAGTGGAGGTGATGGATTTCCAGTTGAGCTATTTCAAATCCTGAAATGATGCTGTGAAGTGCTGCACTCAATATGCCAGCAAATTTGGAAAACTCAGCAGTGGCCACAGGACTGGAAAAGGTCAGTTTTCATTCCAATCCCAAAGGAAGGCAATGCTAAAGAACACTCAAACTACCATACAACTGAACTCACTCACAAGCTAGTAAAGTAATGGTCAAAATACTCCAAGCCAAGTTTCAGCAATACGTGAATCGTGAACTTCCAGATGTTCAAGCTGGTTTTAGAAAAGGCAGAGGAACCAGAGATCAAATTGGATCAAATTGCCAACATCCGATGGATCATTGAAAAAACAAAAGAGTTAGAGAAAAACATCTATTTCTGCTTTATTGACTATGCCAAACCTTTGACTGTGTGGACCGCAAAAACTGTGGAAAATTTTGAAAGAGATGGGAATACCAGACCACCTGACCTGCCTCTTTCAACCTACTTATTTAACTTATATGCAGGGTACATCATGAGAACTGCGGGGCTGGAAGAAGCACAAGCTGGAATCAAGATTACTGGGAGAAATATCAATAACCTCAGATATGCAGATGACACCACCCTTATGGCAGAAAGTGAAGAGAACTAAAAAGCCTCTTGATGAAAGTGAAAGTGGAGAGTGAAAAAGTTGGCTTAAAGCTCAATATTCAGAAAACGAAGATCATGGCATCCGGTCCCATCACTTCACGGGAAATAGATGGGGAAACAGTGGAAACACTGTCAGACTTTATTTTGGGGGGCTCCAAAATCACTGCAGGTGGTGACTGCAGCCATGAAATTAAAAGGTGCTTACTCCTTGGAAGAAAAGTTATGACCAACCTAGACAGCATATTCAAAAGCAGAGACATTACTTTGCCAACAAAGGTCCATCTAGTCAAGGCTATGGTTTTTCCTGTGGTCATGTATGGATGTGAGTTGGACTGTGAAGAAAGCTGAGCACCAAAGAATTGATGCTTTTGAACTGTGGTGTTAGAGAAGACTCTTGAGAGCCCTTGGACTGCAAGGAGATCCAACCAGTCCATTCTAAAGGCGATCAGTCCGGGTGTTCATTGGGAAGCCTGATGTTGAAGCTGAAACTCCAGTACTTTGGCCACCTTATGGGAAGAGCTGACTCATTTGAAAAGACCCTGATGCTGGGAAAGATTGAAGGCAGGAGGAGAAGGGGATGACAGAGAATGAAATGGCTGGATGGCGTCACTGATTCAATGGACATGGGTTGTGTAGACTCTGGCAGTTGGTGATGGATAGGGAGGCCTGGTGTGCTGTGGTTCATGGGGTCACAAAGAGTTGGACATGACTGAGCAACTGTGCTGAACTGAAGATGGGAATGAAAATTACACCTATGTTTAAGGTTCTTGTGAGAATTAGATGAATTAATATATGTAAAGTATTGATACAAGATCAATGCAAATCCTAGGCCATTGTACATTTATGAAACCCTCTGCTCTGTTATTTCTAATTTTTCCTCCTGCAATTAGGTTAAAAATGGAAAAGTGGAATTTAATGTATGTATTAATTTGTTTACAAATTTCCCTTTTGTTTATAAATTCCTCCTTGATGGATAGGGATGCCTGGCATGCTGTGGTTCATGGCATTGCAAAGAGTCAGACGCAACTGAGTGAATGAACTGAGCTGAATAATAATTTCAATCAGCAAGTCTGTTAATTGGCATAATTTGAAAATGCTTGTGATCATAAGTGATACCTCATATTAAATATTTAATATGGTATTATTTTTATTTTTACTGGAGATAAATTTATAGGAATAGCTATACTAATGATTTGTTGTCCACATTCATAAATCAAGGAAATGCTTAAATTCAACTACAGATTAATGAATTTCTCCATTTATTAATGTCTCCTTCAACTTATAAACATCTATGAGTGTGAAAAACTTTGACATCAGAGTGAAAAAAAACGAGGCTGCAATCTAGTACTGCCATATTCTAAATGTGTGATCCTTGTGATCCAGGCAAGTCCTTTTAATAACTATAAGTCATCATTTCCTCAATTTTATTTACAGGGAGTTCAGTAAAATTCAAATATATTAACACTGTTGTCCAACATTTATTGAGTGCTTACCAGTGTCAGGTGTGTGCTAGTTGTTTTATAGACATTAACTCACATCATGTAGAAGAAAATTATTAGTGTAATTAAAAGTTGTATTTAAATATATACATCAGTTCAGTTCAGTTCAGTCGCTCAGTCGTGTCCGACTCTTTGCGACCCCATGAATCGCAGCACACAAAGCCTCCCTGTCCATCATCATCTCCCGGAGTTCACTCAAACTCACATCCATCGAGTTGGTGATGCCATCCAGCCATCTCATCCTCTGTCTTCCCTTTCTCCTCCTGCCCATAAATCCCTGCCAGCATCAGAGTCTTTTCCAATGAGTCAACTCTTCGCATGAGGTGGCCAAAGTACTGGAGTGTCAGCTTCAGCATCATTCCTTCAAAAGAAATCCCAGGGCTGATCTCCTTCAGAATGGACTGGTTGGATCTCCTTGCAGTCCAAGGGACTCTCAAGAGTCTTCTCTAACACCACAGTTCAAAAACATGAATTCTTTAGCGCTCAGCTTTCTTCACAGTCCAATTCTCACATCCATACATGACCACAGGAAAAACCATAGCCTTGACTAGATGGACCTTTGTTGGCAAAGTAATGTCTCTGCTTTTTGATATGCTGTCTAGGTTGGTCATAACTTTTCTTCCAAGGAGTAAGCACCTTTTAATTTCATGGCTGCAGTCACCATCTGCAGTGATTTTGGAGCCCCCCAAAATAAAGTCTGACAGTGTTTCTACTGTTTCCCCATCTATTTCCCATGACGTGATAGGACCAGATGCCATGATCTTCGTTTTCTGAATGTTGAGCTTTAAACCAACCTTTTCACTCTCCACTTTCACCTTCATCAAGAGGCTTTTTAGTTCTCTTCACTTTCTGCCATAAGGGTGGTGTCATCTGCATATCTGAGGTTATTGATATTTATCCCAGGAATCTTGATTCCAACTTGTGCTTGGTTCCCAAATAAGACTGAAAACCTTAGGAAAATTCATTTTAGCCTAGAGTTTGCATGGGGAAACTTTAGAACCTATGGAAATTCCTTCTAGTCACCATAAAACATTACACTGACCATTATATCAGTGATACTTTAGCAAGGGAAAGGAACTTTAAGAGGCCTATTCCAGACTCTTCATTTTCTGGCTGCCACTCTGAAGAGTGAAGGGATTCTCCACCAACAAAAATGTCCCATTGACAATCTCACTAAAATTCTGCTCTATACCCAAATTCCTCTCAGTATAACTTTATGGAGATGGCAGTTGAGATAATCATCAAAATATCTAACCACATAAGATAATGGTGTAGAAAGTGCCTGGATTCACCTCCTTATAAAGATATAAAAAATGTATGGCCAGACAGGGAAAAATTTCCTCTGAAACAAACCTGAGAAAATAACTGAAGGCTTAGTTGACCACAACAAAAGTTGAAAGGGCACAACAAGATGGGTAGGAAAGGCAGAGACACCATTTTGGCAAGAAACCCACATGCAGCATAGTAACCCAAAAAGGAGAGGGGTATGTGTGTGTTTATGTGTGTGCATATATATATATATATATATATATATATAATTAATTGGAGCTTCTCCTTGAGAAGCAAAATGCATATACCCCATACTAAGTACACCAAATCTGGGGGCGTGCATCAGAGAAAAGAGTATCCAAAATGCCTGGCTTTGAAAATTAACAAGGTTTATGTTTAGGAGAAACATAGGGTTATAGGGAACAAAAATTTGACTCTTAAACATTCACACACAGAGGCACTTGCTCCATGACCTAGTAAAAAAGCAGCCATTTGAAAAGAGCCTGGACAATATGTGAAAAAGATTCACTGCCAATCCCAAGCATCTGCAAAAACGAGCAAAAGTCTGCTGGGTCTTTCCCTGGGGATAAAGCATTGGTGGATGCTGTTTTCACAGACTGCCTCTACATTGCTGGTGACAGTGCTGGAAGTTACTATTTCTGCACATCTCAATATAACCTGCTAACAGCAGCAAGCCAGCAGCATCATCCTTCCATGCTACTCAAGCAGCCCCATCATCTCCATGTCACTCTCTCAACTCCCTTCTTCCAGAGACAACAGGCTTATGCATCCTACACAGGGGATGTCCACAGAGCAGTAGGCTCAAGTTCCTAGGGAGGGTTGCATTTCCAGACCCCGTTAATCTGAAACAATCCTACAGAGGAACAAGAAGAACTAGGGCAAGATTAAGTCACAAATTTCAACTCCTACACAAACCCATTCATTTAAGAAAGAAAGAGATAAATTGTTTCACATAATACATACACACAAACACTGAGAGTCAACTAAAATGATGAAAGAGTGAATAATTTTCAAAATAAAGAAACAGAAAAAAGAAAAGAAATGGAAATACTATCTTACTTGTTAAAGAATCCAAACAAATGGTCCTAAAGATGCTCACTGAACTCAGAAGAAGAAACAGCGAACACAGTAATAGCTTCAAAAAGGAGACTGAAAATACGAGAAAGTACCAAAAACAACTCACAGATCTTAAAATAGAATAACTTAACTAAAAAATATGCTAGCAGGAAGAAATAGCAGATTAGATGACATGGAAGAACAGACCAGTGACCCGAAGGATGGAGTAATGAAAATCACATAAAATAACAGCAAAAAGAAAAATTAATTTAAAAAATGAGGGTAGCTTAAGGTACATATGAAACAATATCAAGTACACTTCTCTCCATTTTATTGGGGTCCCCAAAGGAGACAAACACAAACAAAAGAAAAGAGGTGTAAACAAGCGGTGCTGGAAAAACTGGTCAACCACCTGTAAAAGAATGAAACTAGATCACTTTCTAACACCACACACAAAAATTAACTCAAAATGGATTAAAGATCTAAATGTAAGACCAGAAACTATAAAACTCATAGAGGAAACCATAGGCAAAACACTCTCAGACATAAATCACAGCAGGATCCTCTATGATCCACCTCCCAGAATTCTGGAAATAAAAGCAAAAATAAACAAATGGGATCTAATTAAAATTAAAAGCTTCTGCACAACAAAGGAAAATATAAGCAATGTGAAAAGACAGCCTTCCTAATGGGAGAAAATAATAGCAAATGAAACAACTGACAGACAACTAATCTCAAAAATATACAACCAACTTATGCAGCTCAATTCCAGAAAAATAAACGACCCAATCAAAAAATGGGCCAAAGAACTAAATAGACATTTCTCCAAAGAAGACATACGGATGGCTAACAAACACATGAAAAGATGCTCAACATCACTCATTATTAGAGAAATGCAAATCAAAACCACAATAAGGTACCACTTCACACCAGTCAGAGTGTCTGCAATCCAAAACTCTGCAAGCAATAAATGCTGGAGAGGGTGTGGAGAAAAGGGAACCCTCCTACACTGTTGGTGGGAATGCAAACTAGTACAGCCACTATGGAGAACAGTGTGGAGATTCCTTTAAAAATTGCAAATAGAACTGCCATATGACCCAGCAATCCCACTGCTGAGCATACACACCGAGGAAACCAGAATTGAAAGAGACACGTGTACCCCAATGTTCATCGCAGCACTGTTTATAATAGCCAGGACATGGAAACAACCTAGATGTCCATCAGCAGATGAATGGATAAGAAAGCAGTGGTACATATACACAATGGAGTATTACTCAGCCGTTAAAAAGAATACATTTGAATCAGTTCTGATGAGATGGATGAAACTGGAGCCGATTATACAGGGTGAAGTAAGCCAGAAGGAAAAACACCAATACAGTATACTAACACATAAATATGGAATTTAGAAAGATGGCAATGATGACCCTGTATGCAAGACAGCAAAAAAGACACAGATGTGTATAGCCGACTTTTGGACTAAGAGGGAGAGGGAGGGGGTGGGATGATTTGGGAGAATGGCATTGAAACATGTATACTATCATGTAAGAATCGAATCACCAGTCTATGTCCGATGCAGGATACAGCATGCTTGGGGCTGGTGCATGGGGATGACCCAGAGGGATGTTGTGGGGAGGGAGGTGGGAGGGGGGTTCATGTTTGGGATCGCATGTGGTGGATTCATGTCAATGTATGGCAAAACCAATACAGTGCTATTAAGTAAAAAAAAAAAAAAAAGAAGAAGAAGAAGAAGAAAAGAAAACAGGAAAAAAAAAAAGAAAAAAGGTGTAAAACTCTTGAAGAAATGATAGATAAAAATTTCCCTAACCTGTGGGAGAAAAGTGACATCCAGGTCCAGGAAGTGAAGGGAGTCTCAATCAAGATGAACCCAAATAGAACTAACATGAAATATCTTGCAATTAAAATATTGCAAAATAAATAAAGCTTACAGCAGTGAAAGTAAACTGGTTTCATACAAGGGAGTCCCCGTAAGAATATTGGCTGATTTTTCAGCAGAAATTTTGCAGTCAAGAAGGGAGTGACATGATGTGTTCAAAGTGCTAAAAGAAAAATAAACAAACAGACAGACAAGAAAACCTCCCAATCAAAAATACTCTACTCAGCAGGATTAGTAAGTTAGTATAAAGGTAAAAGTTTAGTGTAAAGGTTAAAAAACAAAAGTAGCAAAAATCAACTATAACTACAACAATTATTTCAAACTTAAATAAAATAAAAGATGTAGACATTAAAAAAACACATAAAATACAGGGGAGGGAAGTGAATGTTATTGAACTTAAGTAACTTTTAACTTAAAGTAGACTGTTACTATATAGGTTGTTATTATGAACCTCATGGTTACTACACATCAAAATCCTGTCATATGTATACAAAATAATGAGAAAGTGATCTAAACAACATTAAAGAGAGCAATAAAAACACAAGGGGAGAGAGTAAAAAAGAAGAAAGGAATGGAAAAGAACAGCAAAATATTTCACAGAAAGCAATAAAATGGCAAAAAGTACACACCTATCATTAATTATTTTAAATATATACTAAATTCTCTAATGAAAAGACATAGGGTGGCTAATTGAATAAAAATATAATAACTCATTTAAATAGTGTCTACAAGACTCAATTCACAAACAGACTGCAAGTGAAAGCTTAAAAATGATATTCCATTATTGGAAATGAAAAGAAAGTTAGAAATAAAAAGAAAGAATGATAAGCCAAAAATATGTATATCTGACCAAATATGCTTTAAAGCAAAGACTGTAACAAAAGACAAGGAAGATCATTACACAATAATTAAGAGGACAAGTCAACAAGAGAATACATTTGTAAATATTTATGCACCTAACATAGGTGCACCCAAATGCATAAACATATATTAAAAGATAGAAATGGGAAATTGACAGCAGCACAATAATAGTAAGGAACTTTAATACCTCACTTACAATAATGGATATATTATCTAGACAGAATATCAACAAGGAAACATTAGTCTTAAATGTATACAGACTTTGTACCCTGAGATAATAAAGACCATATATGAAAAAGCTACAGATAATCTCATACTCAATAATGAAAAGCTTAAAACTTTTCCTCTAAGATCAGGAAGAGGACAAAGATGTCCACTCTTGTCACATATTCAAAATATTATTGGAAGTATTAGCTAGAGTAATCAGGATAGAAAGAAAAAAATTAAAAAGCATTCAAGTTGGAAATGAAGAAGTAAAACTATAAATATTTGCAGATGACATTATATACAGTAAACCCTAAATATTCCACCTGAAAACTGTTAGAATAAATAAATTCTGTAAAGACACAGGACAGAAAATTAATGTATTGGAATATGTTGCATTGCTTTGTACCACTTTAAAAAAAGGCTGTCAGAGACTTTTTAAATGTTTCATATAGAGTTGTTTCAAAAAATACAATTTCCAAATAAAATTAGCTAAAAAAGGTGAAAGTTCTGTACTCTGTAAACTATAATACATAGATATTGGGGAAAGAAAATGAATACATCACAAATAAATGGGAAGACATTGTGTGTTCACAGACTGGGAAATTAAATACTATTAAAGATACCATACTACCTAAAGCAAGCTACAGATTCAACACAATCCCTATGAAATACCAACGTGTTTTTCAGAGCAAAAGAAAAAGTAATACTAAGGTGACTACGGAAGCATAAATGAGCCTAAGTACCAAAAAAAATCTTCAGGAGTAATCATAAAACTGGAGGTACCTTGTGTCCTGATTTCACACTAGACTACAAAGTTAGAGTAATCAAAACAGTATGGCACTGGCACAAAAACAGACACACACACATCAGTGGAATAGAAATAGTCCAGAAATAAACACACACACATATGGTCAATAATCTTTGATGAAAGAGACAAGAATACACAATTGGGAAAAGACAGCATCTTTAATAAATATTGTTGGAAAAAGTGGACAGCTACATACAAAAGAATAAAACTGGACCACTTTGTTACACCACATCCAAATCTTAAGTCAAAATGGTTTAAAGACTTAATTGTTAAATTCTGAAACTGCAAACCTCCTAGAGGAAAACATAGGCAGTAAGCTCCAATATTGGTCTTAGCAGTGTTTTTTGGACGCATCTCCTTAGGCAACAACGACAAAAGCAAAGATAAAGAAATGGCACTACATCAAATCAAGAAGTTTTTGCATAATGAATACAGTCATTAACAAAATGAAAACATAACCTACTTACTAGGAGAGGGTATTTGCAAATAGTATATCTGATCCTGGGTTAATATTATAAATATACAAAGAATGCATATGACTCAACATCAAAGAAACAAAAATTTAAAAAAATGGGCAGAGGACCTGGATGGACTTTTTTCAAGGAAGACTTTTAGGGAGCTAATAGATACATGAAAAGATGCTCAATATCACTAATTATAATGGAAGTTTTACTTAAAACCACAATGAAATATCACTATACATCTGTCAGAAAGGTTATTATCAAAAATATAAGAAATAGCAAGTGTTGGTGAGAATTTGGGTAAAAAGAGAGCCTTCATGCACCGTTGATGGAGACATAAATTGATGCAGCCAGTATGGAAAGTAATATGGAGTTTCCTCAAATAATTAAAAAATAAAACTACCATTATGATTCAGCAATCCCAGTTCTAGGTATTCATCTGAAGAAACAGAAGCACTAATTGAAATTGATACACTTGCATTTCTTGTAACAGTATTTATGTTAACAAAGATAATGAAAGCAAATTAAGTACCCATGATAGATGATTAGAAAAAGAAGTGGTGTATATATGAAATACAATGACATATTACCCATAAAAAGAATGAAATCTTGCCTCTTGTGACAACATGGGTGGAACTTGTAGGAATTACATTAACTGAAGTAAATCAAAGACTAATACCATACAATTTCATTACATGTGAAATATGAAAAACAAATATAATGAAAGACAAAACAAATCCAAACTCGTAGTTACACAGTACAATTCGGTGGCTGCAAAAAGAGAGAGTTTGAAGAGGGTGGGCAAAATAGGTGAAACAGTTCAAAAGGCACAAAGGTACAAATTAAAAAAAAAAAAAAAGGTCAAGTGGATTAAAGTGCAGCATGTGGTATACAGCCAATGATATTTAATTATTAACGGTATAATGACTGATGATAGTTAGATCTATTGCTGTGATCATTGCATGATGTATATAAACACCAAGTCAGTGTGTTGTAAGCTTGAAACTAATGCAATTTTGTATGTCAAGTACATGTCAGTGAAAAAAATAAATCTAACCATGTAGGCAGAAATTATCTAGGAAGGACTCCTGACCATTCTAAAGGATACTAGCAGTAAGCAAAGGGCTCACTACATTTACAAAATCAGTCCAATGACATTTAAAGAGTTATAAAAAATGACAAAAGAAGGAAATACCCTACATTACTTTAATGAAGCAGCATACATGGACACCAAACCCAAGAATGACTGGCTTAAGGAATTTTATTCCAGAAATATAGGTACACATCAATACTAAGAAATGAGTGGCATGACATGTAAATCAAATAAGAAGAAAAATTATATGGACATTTTGTGTGTGCATGTGTTCATTTGCTCAGTCATGTCTGAATCTCTGTGACCTTATGGACTGTAGATATCCAGGTTCCTTTGTCCATGGATATTCCCAGGCAAGAATATTGGAGTGGGTTGACCTTTCCTTCTCCATGTACATTTTACTCAATGTTAAAAGAAAAGTCTTTGATTTTTTAAATTAAAAATAAGAAATACTCAGACAGTAAAAAATCATCCTGTAATATGTTGGACCAGGGTTTGATCCCTGGGTTGGGAAGATCCCCTGAAGGAGGAAACAACAATCCACTCCAGGATTCTTGCCTAGAAAATCCCATGGACAGAGGAGCCTGGCCATGGGGTCACAAAGAGTCACACACGACTGGTTGGCTAACACTTTCACTTTTTCATGAAAGTTTTTTACTGAAATTATAAAGCATACATATTTCAAATTCAAACAACATTGTACTTAAAAACTATATGAATAATCACAAGAGTCAAGCAATGATATATATAATCACAATTACTATTTAGTATTTTTGATTTATCAGCCAAAAAATTAGAGAACTAAAAAGAGATCTATAATGGAAAATTTGGAAGGATCTAATAATAAATATCATTGTACACTTCGAAATTCAGAAAATAATTTTGAAAAAATATTACCAATAATAAAAAAATTATGTAACTATCTAGGCAAAAAAAATTTTAGACATAAAATCAAAGTTTTCATACACGTAAATAGCATTCAGTTAAAGGACATAAAAAAGTGGGAAAACTCAAATTTCTAACAGCAATAGGATATATAAAATATTTAGCCAGGCTGGATGAAGCACAAGTGGAATCAGATTGCTGGGAGAAGTATCAATAACCTCAGATATTCAGACGACACCGCCCTTTTGACAGAAAGTGAAGAGGAACTAAACAGCCTCTTGATGAAGGTGAAAGAGGAGAGTGAAAAAGCTGGCTTAAAACCCAGCATTCAGAAAACTAAGATCATGGAATCCCATCACTTTATGGCAAATAGATGAGGAAACAATGGAAACAGTGATAGGCTTTATTTCTTGGGCTCCAAAATCACTGCAGATAGTGACGGCAGCCATAAAATTAAAAGACCTTGTTCCTTACAAGAAAAGGTATGACCAACCTAGACAGTGTATTAAAAAGCAGAGATGTTACTTTGCCAACAAAGGTCGGTCTAGCCAAAGTTATGGTTTTTCTAGTAATCATGTATGGATGTGAGAGTTAAACTATAAAGAAAGCTGAGTGCTGAAGAATTGATGCATTAGAACTTTGTCTTGGAGAGACTCTTGAGAGTTCTTTGGACTGCAAGATCAAACCAGTCAGTTCTAAAGGAAATCAACGCTGAATATTCACTGGAAGGACAATGGTGAAGCTGAAGCTCCAATACTTTGGCCACTTGATGCAAAGAGCTGACTCTTTAGAAAAGACCCTGATGCTGGGAAAGATGGAAGGCAGGAGGAGAAGGGAACAACAGAGGATGAGATGGTTGGATGGTATCACTGACTCAACTGACATGAATTTGAGCAAGCTCCAGGAGATGGTGAAGGACAGAGAAGCCTGGCATCCTACAGTCCATGAGGTCACAAAGAGTCAGACACAACTGCACAACAACAAATATTTAAAAATAAATCTAACAAGGAATGACAAGATCTACATAAATAAAAATTTTAAATGCTCCTAAAGTACCCAAAGATGATTAGAATAGGTCAAAAGGAATATAGAGAGTTTGCATGGGAATATTCTGCATCATCAGAGAAGGAAATGGCAACGCACTCCAGTACTCTTGCCTGGAAAATCCCATGGTTGGAGGAACTTGGTAGGCTGCAGTCCATGGGGTCATGAAGAGTCGGACATGACTGAGCGACTTCATTTTCACTTTTCACTTTCATGCATTGGAGAAAGAAATGGCAATTCAATTCAGTGTTCCTGCCTGGAGAATCCCAGGGACAGGGAAGCCTGGTGGGCTGCCGTCTACGGGGTTGCACAGAATTGGACATGACTGATGCTAGTAAACTAATGTTCACAATTCTCCAAGCAAGGCTTCAGCAATACGTGAACCATGAACTTCCTGATGTTCAAGATCATGGCATCTGGTCCCATGTTCAAGCTGGTTTTAGAACAGGCAGAGGAACCAGAGATCAAATTGCCAACATCCGCTGGATCATGGAAAAAGCAAGAGAGTTCCAGAAATACATCTTTTTCTGCTTTATTGACTATGCCAAAGCCTTTGACTGTGTGGATCACAATAAACTGTGGAAAATTCTGAAAGAGATGGGAATACAAGACCACCTGACCTGCCACTTGAGAAATCTGTATGCAGGTCAGGAAGCAACAGTTAGAAGTGGACATGGAACAACAGACTGGTTCCAAATACGAAAAGGAGTACATCAAGGCTGTATATTGTCACCCTGCTTATTTAACTTATATGCAGAGTACATCATGAGAAATGCTGGACTGGAAGAAACACAAGCTGGAATCAAGATTGCCAGGAGAAATATCAATAACCTCAGATATGCAGATGACACCACCCTTACGGCAGAAAGTGAAGAGGAACTAAAAGTCCTCTTGATGACAGTGAAAGAGGAGAGTGAAAAATTTGGCTTAAAGCTTAACATTCAGAAAACAAAGATCATGTCATCTGGTCCCATCACTGCATGGGAAATAGATGGGGAATCAGTGGAAACAGTGTCAGACTTTATTTTGGGGGGCTCCAAAAATCACTGCAGATGGTGATTACAGCCATGAAATTAAAAGACGCTTACTCCTTGGAAGAAAAGTTATGACCAACCTAGATAGCATATTCAAAAGCAGAGACATTACTTGGCCGACTAAGGTCCATCTAGTCCAGGCTGTTTTTTCCAGTGGTCATCTATGGATGTAAGACTGAAGTGTGAAGAAATGTGAGCACCGAAGAATTGATGCTTTTGAACTGTGGTGTTGGAGAAGACTCTTGAGAGTCCCTTGGACTGCAAGGAGATCCAACCAGTCCATCTGAAGATCAACCCTGGGATTTCTTTGGAAGGAATGATGCTAAAGCTGAAACTCCAGTACTCTGGCCACCTCATACAAAGAGTTGACTCATTGGAAAAGACTCTGATGCTGGGATGGATTGGGGTCAGGAGGAGAAGGTGACGACCGAGGATGAGATGGCTGGATGGCATCACCGACTCGATGGACGTGAGTTTGAGCAAATTCCAGGAGATGGTGATGGACAGGGAGGCCTGGCATGCTGCGATTCATGGGGTTGCAAAGAGTTGGACATGATTGAGCGACTGAAATGAACTGAACTGAACTGAACTGAACTGAAGCGACTTAGCAGCAGCAGCAGCATTCTGTATCATGATAATGCCATCTCTCTCCCTAAGTTACTCCATCAATTTGTCGTGAGATAAACACCATACAAACCCAACTTTTTTTCAAGTGAGAAGTCAACAATCTGATTATATATTTATATGAAAAAAGAAGGAAGCAAGAATCACTTGGAAAATTGGGAAAAAAGGATTGGTGTTTAGGTTTTTAGCAATGCTATCACAATTGCACTCATCTCACATGCTAGTAAAGTAATGGTCAAAATTCTCCAAGCCAGGCTTCAGCAATATGTGAACCGTGAACTTCCAGATGTTCAAGCTGGATTTAGAAAAGGCAGAGGAACCAGAGATCAAATTGCCAATATCTGCTGGATCATTGAAAAAGCAAGTGAGTTCCAGAAACATCTACTTCTGTTTTATTGACTACGCCAAAGAGTTTGACTGTGTGGATCACAACAAACTGTGGAAAATTCTGAATGATATGGGCATACCAGACCACCTGACCTGCCACTTGTGAAATCTGTATGCAGGTCAGGAAGCAACAGTTAGAAGTGGACATGGAACAACAGACTGGTTCCAAATATGAAAAGGAGTATGTCAAGGTTATATATTGTCACCCTGTTTTCTTAACTTATATGCAGAATACATCATGAGAAACACTGGACTGGAAGAAACATAAGCTGGAATCAAGATTGCCAGGAGAAATATCAATAACCTCAGATATGCAGATGACACCACCCTTATGGCAGAAAGTGAAGAGGAACTAAAAACCTCCTGATGAAAGTGAAAGAGGAAAGTGAAAAAGTTGGCTTAAAGCTCAACATTCAGAAAATGAAGATCATGGCATCTGGTCCCATCACTTCATGGGAAATAGATGTGGAAACAGTGTCAGACTTTATTTTGGGGGGCTCCAAAATCACTGCAGATGGTGATTGCAGCCATGAAATTAAAAGACGCTTACTCCTTGGAAGGAAAGTTATGACCAACTTAGAGAGCATATCGAAAAGCAGAGACATTACTTCGCCAACAAAGGTCCATCTAGTCAAAGCTATGGTTTTTCCTGTGGTCATGTATGGATGTAAGAGTTGAACTGTAAAGAAAGCTGAGCACTGAAGAATTGATGCTTTTGAACTGTGGTGTTAGAGAAGACTCTTGAGAGTCCCTTGGACTGCAAGGAGATCCAACCAGTCCATTCTAAAGGAGATCAGTCCTCAGTGTTCATTAGAAGGAATGACGCTAAGGCTGAAACTTCAGTACTTTGGCCACCTCATGCAAAGAGTTGACTCATTGGAAAAGACTCTGATGCTGGAAGGGATTGGGAGCAGGAGGAGAAGGGGACGACAGAGGATGAGATGGCTGGATGGCATCACTGACTCGATGGATGCTAGTCTGAGTGAACTCCGGGAGTTGGTGATGGGCATGGGGGCCTGGCGTGCTGCAATTCATGGGGTCGCAAAGAGTCGGACATGACTGAGCAACTGAACTGAACTGAACTGAACTGAACTGAATGCTATCAAATATTAAAGCATATTGCTACAAGGACCTACTATGTAGCTTACGGAACTCTGCTCAAAGTTATATGGCAGGCTGGACGGGAGGGGAGTTCAGGGGACAATGGATATATGTATCGTGTGACTGAGTCCCTTCACTGTCCACCTGAAACTACCACAATATTGTTTGTTAATCCACTTTACCCTAATACGAAAGAAAAGGTTTTCTAAAAAAACATATTCTATAGATTCAATAAATGAAGCAGTGTGAAAACTGGTAAAGTTAATGGCTCAGAAAGTCTAGAAATAAACTAACATGTGTTTGAGTCTAGCGTATGAGAAAGATAGCATTATAAATAAGCAAAGAACACATGAATGATACAGTGAAAATTCTGTAACATTGTGACAGGCACTTGGAAGAATATGGTTATATTTATGCCTCACTCACAATAGTAGATCAAATTCCAAAATGACTAAATATTTAAAAATATTTATTGAAAATGAAACCATAAAAGTATTGATAGAAAAACTTGGATGTTTAAATGTTATCATTTTGGAAAAGTCATTTTTAAGGATAATTTCATATTCAGAAGTCATTAAAACAACATTCAACTCAAACATAGCTGCATGGTAAAGACAACCATAATCAAAATAAATAAGTGATTAGAAAAATATTTTCAGTTAATTACAGAAAAATGTAGAAAAACCGGCCTCAGTAAAGCTTTAATTTATCATCAATAGAAAGAAATAAGTAAAAATGCCAAAATCCAATATATTAGTGGGAAAGGAAAATAAGATAGGTCAAACATGCAAAAAATGCCCATGATTCTTAAAGATATTGAAAGATGCTCAGTCTCATTCAAAAACAGAAAATATATCCAATTAAATCACATGTGCATGCCATTTTTGAACTATTCAATTGCCCAAAATATAAAATTTTGATAATTCACTGCTGAGAAGAAGGTAGGGAAGCAAGTATTCCTCTTGCTGGTGAGAAGAAAATTCACATAGCCTATATAGAGGGCAATTTGTCAATATTTAGCAAAAATAAATACACATTGCTTACATGAAATATTTAGCAGAAAATACACATTACTTACATGAAAATGGAATAACTGATATATAAATTTATTCATTGCAGTACAATTTATAACACAAAGTCAATTGGAAAAACTTAAATGTCTCTCAAAAGAAGACTGTTTACAAAAATTATGGTACTTTCATACAATGTTTCTCCTCAATGGTTTAGAGTACTTATACATATTTCAGCTCTTCTTATATATCTTCACATTTTTGTATGTTTGATTAAATAATAAATCCCCATTTATGAAGTCATTTAAGTTACATCATCAGTAACATATAAAATTCTTACAAATATTTTAGTCAATCTTATTCAATTTAAAATAGGTGGCAGATTTAATATAACAAACTGTAACAGGTTATAAACTCAGTTTTTTTAAATAGAAATAATCATATAGATTATCACTATTCACTTGCTGTCATTGTCACCAATTACATTTTAGCAGGTGACTTTTCTTCTCATTCGAACTCTGTATGGTCAGTGACTGCAGGAAACTCATGGAAACCATTCTAAGATGAATCTTAAACATATGTAAGAATTATATTAATTTATTTATTTATAAAGCTATTTATAGATAAGTAGTATGTAGACAGACTTAAGTAAATGGGGATGGGTGGACAGATTGAAGAGAAGGTGGATAGATTAACAGGCTGACATACAGAGTTGCAAACTAAATGTCCACATCCCTCTAAAATTCTTACACTGAGATCCTAAGCAACAACTTCTATTATTAGTAACTGGGGCCTTTGCAAGTTGGTAAGGTCGTAAGTGTGGCACCCTCTTGAATGGAATTAATTGGTATCTTCGGAAGGAGACCCTACAGAGCTTTCTCAACCCTCTGTCATGTGAGGAGACTTTGAGAAGATGGGAGCCTAAGAACCAGGAAGCAAACCCCAACCAGACAGTACATTTCTTGGTGCTTTGATCTTGCTTGACAGTCCCAGCTTCCAGAATTGTTTAAGAAGTAAATGTCTGTGTTTAAGCCCCTCAGTTTATGGTATTATGTTATAGCAGCCTGGACAAACTAAGATACATACACAGATGATACATAAAGAGTCTCTAATTTGTTCTTCTATGCCATTGTCACCCCCAACCACAAGCACGCACACATACATACACTTCTGCTTCCCATTCAGATCCTGGCATCATCTTTCAGTCAGAGTCTTACAGCATAAAGTAGTTTGCAGAGCGATACTTTCCCCAGAAATAGTAGTTTTCAAAAAGTGGCTTTCAAATATAAAGTAGATCCTAAAATCCATTTAGTGAGTCATAAACATTGTTTTATTTGGATAGAATAAAACAGAGAAGCGTAGACAACACACATATGCCTAATATATATTTAAATATTTTCATGGCAATTTTACATCCATTTTAATTATAATTTCATATACATATGGACTGAAATTTGACATAAAATATATTTCTTAAAGTAGGGCAAGATAAAAAGTTGAAAATGTGTGAAAATTACTGTCAGATTTTAGACAGCAAAAAGCAGATGGAAGGATTTAATCTCAGATTTAGATAATAAATCAGTTTTTTTCCAGGGCTTTGAAAATTGTAACTATAGCAAATTAATAATTAAAAAAACCTTCCCATTGATCATCTATACTATTCCTTTTATGCTGATAAGAAGCTATGAAGCAGAATTGGGAATCTAGCCCAGGCTCAAGCCTACAACTTCTCAATCAACAGATATAGCAAGCTTATTTATCCCTTTATTTATTCACCCATTCAGAAAATAAATGTGCATTGTATAGTCAGTGAGGTCCAGTCATGGTATGAAGAAAGGAAATATATTGAAGAACAATATAGTCATTATTGTATTATTGTTGCTGCTGATATATATGTACACACACATATACATATGTATATATATACACACACACACATATTTGTTTATATAGTCATGACCCTGCTTTAATGAAGCTCACAGCCTAACGTCTACAGGCTTCAGTTCAGTTCAGTTCAGTCGCTCAGTCATATCTCACTCTATGCGACCCCGTGAATCGCAGCTTAGCAAGTAGTGAAATGCAATTGGACCTCAATGAAGTTTAACTTCTTTCACTGACGCTTAAGAAGAATTATGATGCAGATATAAAAACAGGTTTGTCATGACATAGACCCAAGCCTGCATCCTCACTTCTTTCCCATGTCTTTGATATTGGTCAAATCACTTCTCAAATTCAGCTTCTCCTCCTAAAATGGAAATTATAACACCTAGCTTTCAAGTTTGCTGTTAGAAATAATACAGCAAAAATGTGGGGTCTTATGTCTGGCTCTTCACTGTCATTATTACGAGCTATTACTGTCAATGAACACAAACAAATTCTGGAGAATACTCACTGAAAGCATATGGACTCAGAGAACCTTACATAAGTTAACAGTAATAGATATGAAGACTCCCTAATAAATGCCTGCCAAGTCTCTTACATATAAATGCCAATTTGTAGTCCTCGGCAAATATAAATATAAAAGCTGTCTACTAATATGTATTTAACAAGGACAATAAAAACAACATAACCCAGAGAAAATGGAGAGCTCAACATTCCCATCAGTGCCATTTGCTTCATCTCTAGAAGAAGGTAAAGCCAACCTTGCCAACTATGGAAAATTCTCTTGATTCATAGTAACTGGCTCTACTTACAGCATCAGTGCTTAAAATAATCGCTCCAGGGAATTGATAAAGCAAAACTTCCAAGGCTTTAGCTATTTGGCAACAGTCTTTTTGAAATTTCCTATAAACATTTACCCTGACCCGTGATATCCTTCCATTCTTCAAAGTTTGGCATCCCCAGGGTAAAGATGGCAAATTATGTGTAATTAGGTGGTGCTTAGAAAATATAGCTTCACTGAAAAGAGTTTTCAGTAATAAAAATTCTATGAATTTGTCTAGGGCAAAAATCTACAGTTACTTTGGGAAAGGTTTATGTAAGGTCTGACATTTCAAAATGAGGCATCAAATATTGTTGGCTGCTTAGCTTTTGCAGTCTGGGACACTTGTGCTTTTGAAAGGGTGAAGAAAAATTGAAGAACACGTAAAGCGTCTCTTCTCCCCCATCTACTCTGTCAACCCAATTCAGAGTGAAAATCATTCTCTGAGCAAAGGCTTTTCATAAGGTTAAACTAAAAAACCTAAAAAAGCAAAGAGAAAAGGTTATTTTATCCATGTTAAACATATCAGCCTTGAGAGAAACTTACACATTTCACACTGGGAAAAGACATATATATTTCTAGTCTACTTTGATGGAACAGTTAATTTATTAGATGCTATAAACATGGCCTGGTTCCAAATAGGAAAAGGAGTCTGTCAAGACTGTATAATGTCATCCTGCTTATTTAACTTCTATGCAGAGTACATCATGAGAAACTCTGGGCTGGAAGAAGTACAAGCTGGAGTCAAGATCGCCGGGAGAAATATCAAGAACCTCAGATATGCAGATGACACCACCCTTATGGCAGAAAGTGAAGAGGAACTAAAAAGCCTCTTGATGAAAGTGAAAGTGGGGAATGAAAAAGTTGGCTTACAGTGCAACATTCAGAAAATGTAGATCATGGCATCCGGTCCCATCACTTCATGGCAAATAGATGGGGAAACAGTGGAAACAGTGTCAGACTTTATTTTTTTGGGCTCCAAAATCATTGCAGATGGTGACTGCAGCCATGAAAGTAAAAGACGCTTACTCCTTGGAAGAAAAGTTATGACCAACCTAGATAATATATTCAAAAGCAGAGACATTACTTTGCCAACAAAGGTCCGTCTAGGCAAGGCTGTGGTTTTTCCTGTGGTCATGTATGGATTTCAGAGTTGGACTATGAAGAAAGCTGAGCACTGAAGGATTGATGCTTTTGAACTGTGGTGTTGGAGAAGACTCTTGAGGGTCCCTTGGACTGCAAGGAGATCCAACCAGTCCATTCTGAAGGAGATGAGCCCTGGGATTTCTTTGGAAGGAATGATGCTAAAGCTGAAACCCCAGTACTTTGACCACCTCATGCGAAGAGTTGACTCTGATGCTGGGAGGGATTGGGGGCAGGAGGAGAACGGGATAACAGAGGATGAGATGGCTGGATGCATCACCAACTCGATGGTCATGAGTTTGTGTGAACTCCGGGAGATGATGATGGACAGGGAGGCTTGGCATGCTACGATTTATGGGGTTACAAAGAGTCAGACACGACTGAGCAACTGAACTGAACTGAACTGATGCATATGACCTCAAAATTGCATTTCATATATATTTGTTCTACTCTGCTCTTCCTGCTCTGTACCCTGTCCCCAATCCAAGTCAAGCCATTTAAAAAGACTGAGCTAAGAAATGTTCAGGAATCCAGATATATTACTCATCAATAGTTCAATAACTGTAACATAACTCTAATCTAGAGCCTTCCTTCTCTTCTTTCCTACAGAATTTGGCTTCTGATCACAGAGAAAGCTTCCTCCAAATTCTAACTCTATATGATCCAAAGACCTTCTCCCCTTACCCAATGTTTCCAAGGAAAAAGATTAGATTTAGACATTGAAAAGGGGAAAACTGGCCCATAATACATCACAAATATGGTAGTGGAATAGATTTAAGGAGAGAGACATTCTTTGGTAAAATAATATCCAAAAGCTTTGCTTGCAGGAAGGAATATAAGTTACCATGTACAGCTGCATGTGTGCTAAGTTGCTTCAGTCATGTCTGACTTTCGACACTATGGACTGAAGCCCACCGGGCTCTTATGTCCATGGGATTCTGCAGGCAAGAACACTGGAGTGGGTTGCCATACCCTCCTCCAGGGGATCTTCCTGACCCAGAAATCACACCTGTGTCTCTTATGTCTCCTTCATTGGTGATCTGGTTCTTTACCACTAGGGCCACCTGGGAAGCCCATGTGCAGATAAGCCTG
Source organism: Ovis canadensis (assembly GCF_042477335.2). Classification (NCBI taxonomy): domain Eukaryota; kingdom Metazoa; phylum Chordata; class Mammalia; order Artiodactyla; family Bovidae; genus Ovis; species Ovis canadensis. The sequence goes on along the minus strand of NC_091265.1, from coordinate 30,842,291 downwards.
CTTATTTATAGTCTGTTAACCTTTGTACGAAGGTTAGCAAAGGTTAATCTTCTCACCACCTCTTATTTTGTAAGAAGATGTGGGAAGTATACACAGAAGAACTGTACAAAAAAGATCTTTGACCAAGATAATCATGACCAAGATAATCACGATGGTGTGATCACTCACCTAGAACCAGACATCCTGGAATATGAAGTCAAGTGGGCCTTAGAAAGCATCACTATGAACAAAGCTAGTGGAGGTGATAGAATTCCCATTGAGCTATTTCAAATCCTGAAAGATGATGCTGTCAAAGTGCTACACTCAATATGCCAGCAAATTTGGAAAACTCAGCAGTGGCCACAGGACTGGAAAAGGTCAGTTTTCATTCCAATCCCAAATAAAGGCAATGCCAAAGAATGCTGAAACTACCACGCAATTGCACTCATCTCACATGCAAGTAAAGTAATGCTCAAAGTTCTCCAAGTCAGGCTTCAGCAATATGTGAACCGTGAAATTCCAGATGTTCAAACTGATTTTAGAAAAGGCAGAGGAACCAGAGATCAAATTGCCAACATCCGCTGGATCATCAAAAAAGCAAGAGAGTTCCAGACAAACATCTATTTCTGCTTTATTGACTATACCAAAGCCTTTGACTTTGTGGATCACAATCAACTGTGGAAAATTCTGAAAGAGATGGGAATACCAGACTACCTTACCTGCCTCTTGAGAAATCTGCATGCAGATGAAGAAGCAACAGTTAGAACTGGACATGGAATTATATGGGGTCACAGAGAGTTGGACATGACAGAGAGTGAACTGAACTGAACCTTTGTACAACTGGATCATGGAGAAAGCAAGGAAAGTCCAGGAAAAAAAAAAAAAAAAAAACTACTTCTGCTTCCTTGACTACATTAAAGCCTTTGACTATGTAGATCACAACAAACTGGAAAATTCTTAAAGAGATGGGAGTACCAGACAACCTTAGTTGTCTTGTGAGAAACCTGTATGCAGGTCAAAAAATAACAGAACCAGACATGGACCAACTAAGTGGTTCAAAATTGGAAAAGGAGTATGACAAGCCTGTATATTTTCACCCTGCTTATTTTACTTACATGCAGAGTATATCATATGAAACACTGGACTGGATGAAGCTCAAATTGGAATCAAGATTACTAGGTAAAATATCAACAACCTCAGATATTCAGATGATATCACTCTAATGGAAGGCAATTAAGAGGAACCAAAGAGTCTCTTGATGCAGGTAAAAGATAAGACTGAAAAATCTAGCTTGAAACTCTATGGTAAAAAACAACACAAAAAAAACAAGATCATGACATCTGGTCTCGTCACTTCTTGGCAAACAGAAGGAGAAAAGGGGAAGTGGTGACAGATTTTATTTTCTTGGGGCTTCAAAATCACTGCAGACAGTGACTGCGGCCATGAAATTAAAAGACGCTTGCTCTTTGGAAGAAAATCTATGACAAATCTAGATAGTGTAGCCAAAACCATAGATTTCACTTTGCCAACAAAGGTCTGTACAGTCAAAGCTATGGTTTTTCCAGTAGCCATGTATGGATACATGAAGTACACTGAGGGATAAAGAATCAATGCTTTAAATTGTGGTTCTAGAGAAGACTCTTAAGAGTCTCTTGTATTCCAAGATCAAACCAATTAATCCCAAAGGAAACCAGCACTGAACATTCATTACAAGGACTGATACAGAACTGAGGTTCTAATACTTTGGCCACCTGATGCAAACAGCCAGCTCTTTGGTAAAGACCCCAGTGCTGGGAAAGATTGAGGGCAGGAGAAGAAGGGAACAGCAGAGGATGAGATGGTTAGATAATACCTCCAACTCAATGGACATGAATTTAAGCAAACCCTGAAGATAGTGGAGGACAGAGGAGCCTGGTGTATTGCAGTCCATGAGGTCAAAAACAGTCAGACTTGATTTAGTGATTGAACAACAAACAACTATCACCTCTGAGAAAGAACACAAAATTCAGAAAGAAAACCAGTGACACACCACCAGTTCCCCCAGCCCTAATGGTGCCTTTTTATTAAGAAAAAGCCATCCCTCACTTTTCAGTCCCAGTATTTCCTGATTAAACAGGGGAAATAATTCCTTTCATTTACCCCTCACCTAACCATTGCACAGTGCAACTCTACTCTCTTGGCATATCATCTGGTTCTTAGAAGTAGGGTGGATTTCAGCCCCGACCTGACCCAGAACTATTGGAAGCGCTCAACTGTTCGATGATAGCTTACTTTCATCCAGAGCCAAAACCACTATTATGTGCTTGTTATATCTTCCAACCTTAGAATCAGTTTCTTCCTTTCCTTTCCAAGAAATCTAAGCAGTTAAAGGAGAAAATAGTTGTTGCCCATAGCAATGGTCCATTATGTAGACCTGAGGATTTCCCAGATGCAAAAGGAAGGGGAGGCCACGGGGGCACCAAAGACTTGGAGATGACTGATGTGAAGAGGAAAGAGAAGAGTTAAATTGATCCAGGATCTTCTGAAGAAAAGGAGTAGTGTGGGGTCACAAGGCAAGTCTCTAAAGAGCTAAGGAATTAAGTCCCACTTTGGCAAATGCTATATACACTTCAGGTAGTTGGACATGCGCTCCTTGTGTGATATTCTTCATACACCCTTCCCTCCAGCTCTGCCAATATTTCCTCCACTCAGTAATTTAGATGTTATCTCTGTAAATCTAAGATAGCTCCCTAGCTAAATAGACGATAGCTGGCTACCTAACCAGCTAGTTTGCATCTTTGGGAGTTCCAGGGTTATATTTGCTACTGATAACCATACTAGATTTCATGGTCATCAGCAGGCATCCAATATCCACTCAACGTCTGTGACAATGAAGATAAATTGATCAGTTAATCAGTTTATCTAAAATCCCTGACCCATTTCTATACCTCTTAACTGCACCTCCCAAGATAAGAAGCCCAGTGCCTGGCTTCACAGGTAGCCATATTGGGAAACAAACAAACAAACAATTAACTTTGTAGAGCAGTGCTTTTCAACCTTAGGTGTTCACAACAGGAGATCTTAATAAAAACAAAACAAAACAAAAACTTCCTACACCTCCACCAATACAATTAAGACAACTAGGACCAGGATCCAGCATCAATACTTGCTGATATTCTCCAACTTATTCCAATATGTAGTCAAGAATGAGAACCATGCTGTTGACCAGTGGTTCTCAAGCAAGTGCTACATGAGAATTACCTGGAGGATGCACTAGACAGGATGATGGGGACCCGACCTCAGAATTTATTATTCAGTAGGTCTGGGGGCGGGACTTACTATTTGCATTTCTTAAGAATACACATGTGGTGCTAATGCTACTGGTCTGTAACATACCACTGTAATAGAGAAATAGCTCAGTGATTAGAGGCAACCCAGCCACAGGCTATGGAATGCATAAGAGATATATCCAAACAGTTGGAGAGTGAAGGTCTTAGTCTAAGACAAAGGAAGGATGGAATGACTTCAGAATATACTATAATTTACAGCATTGCAGATTTTCCTCAGACTAAAACTGTATAAGAATGAGGGTGCTACTCTGAATTTATGGTATCCCCAGACTCTATCAAAAGTGCTTGATGAGGAATACTGATAAGAGTAATTAATTGGAAGTCCATGCTGCACCTTATGGAAAAGGAAATGGCAACCCACTCCAGTATTCTTGCCTGGAAAATCCCATGGACAGAAGAGCCTGGTGGGCTGCAGCCCACAGGGTCGCAAAGAGTCAGACATGACTGTGCACAAGCATGCACACTGCACCATATTTATCCTTCAGTATACGGTTGCATACCATATACCACAAAACTAATTTGGAGATTTTAAGTGAGCCTTAGGGGAATTTCAAAGGGGATGAATTTACTTTTAAATCAAAGGGGAAGGAAATGTGGGTTATGTGAGTTAAAAAAATATTTTAGAGCAAAGAACATTTATTTAAAAGTCTTCCACCATTCAAACAAAGGTTGCATGATAAAAATAGACTGAGACTTTTAAAATTGCCAATACTTAAAAATTTTGACCTACAAAAATGTTAGTTTACTATGAGTCAATCTTCTGGTAATTTCAGTAACAATGTATGATGTACTTCATTGCACTCAGGTTAATCCTTAATTTGAAGTTCCATGAGCAAAGATGATACCTCATTCATTTTCCTTCCTGTTATCCCTAAAGAGTTCCTGTGCCTGTTGCATGATGAGTATTTAATAAATGTAGGTTATGTGAATAAATGATCTGAAAATAAAGTGTTTTCAGAGCATTGGAACACCCTAAGTTTGTGTATCACCTGAAAGCTGAATTTGTTTTGATCTTTAGTTTTATGTACTGGGCTGTTAATTTTAAAACTTCTCTATTTTCATCAATTCTTTTTTTTTTCCTTAGCTCCTGTGAGGTCACCCATGGGACCATGATCTATACATAACTGTTGTCTAGACATGAACTAAGATGCGCTTTGTGATTTCAGCCCCTTCCATCTTGCAGAAGCAAATCATTATTTCAATGTTACACTTGCAATCACTGTCCAATAAAGCTTCCAGGGGACCCCCTTTCACCTTTGCCAGATTTTTCATTTCTTGTTTGAATGTCCTTCATGTCTTCAAATTGTCCTTTGGCTGCATTCAATACTTAAGTGACTATTACTCTGCAATGCATGCACTGTAACCCCAGATCTCCTTTCACTGGAGTTTATTTTCTGGGGAAAATTGCACTTCATTACAGACCTATTCATCTGTGAGTTGGGGCAAATACAGCATTATTCTGGCCTTAAATGGATCAATCTTTTTCCCCTTGTGCTTGAGGAGCAAATGGGAAAATAAGTTTTGGGGCTTTTTTGTAGATGATTTGGAAAGGATACTTAATCAGAATTATTAGGGTCGTGGCAGTTCATGAATGACATGACAGAATGTGTATTGCTTATGAAATGTAAACAAAAGGGTCATAGTTGAAAATGCTAATGAACTATAGACTCACAGCAGGTAAAAATCATACGTGATTCAAAGAACTCATAGCTATGCATAACAATGCTACCTGCTCAATATTCTAGTCCCTTACGTCCCACAACAGGGGCTTCCCTGGTGGCTCAGAGGTTAACGTGTCTGCCTGCAATGCAGGAGACCTGGGTTCAATCCCTGTATTCTTGCCTGGAGAATCCCATGGACAGAGGAGCCTGGAGGGCTACAGTCCATGGGGCCGTAAAGAGTAGGACATGACTGAGTGACTTAACTTTACTTCCCACCACAAAGGTGCTTTGAAGAAATAGTTTCTATAATAAATAAAGCTATATAAACTGAATCATATTTTTGGTGTTGTAGAAAACATAAGTAAAAATTAAAGAATACATTTAAATCACATTTTAGTGTTTATGAGAGTTTTTAATATATGTCATTGGATTCTCAGTAAAAAATAAATAAACTGTGAAGGAGATAAACCAAATGGCAGTAAGTCCACATATTATGGTTGGGTTAAATTATATGACTCGACCAAGGTCACATACTAAGTTGCAGAGATCAGTTATTAACCCAAGATATGAACTAAAATTAAATGTTTTTTTTTTCTGTTTTAGATTGTAAACCTTAGTTTAAATTTTTATTTTAGATATCATGCCAGTTTTGACCCAATATCCTTTTATTTCAGGATCGCTCCAACAGATTTGGTTATATTTCCTACAAATTATGCCTGGATGATCTACATCAAGACCTGAATTAGTGACTGGTATAATTCCGTCTCTAGATTTTTATTTTACAGAATGGTCATCTATGACATTTTACTCAACTGTAAAAAAGGTGCCTATATATTTTCGGTATATAACTCTCAGGGGGCAACAGGCAGATAGGTCTTTTTAGGGCCCTGTGACATGACACTGGCATTGTTTCTCTGAAATTCTAATGAAAATTATCTTCTCTAGAGACCATATACTTATAGCAGGGACTCTTCAACTCCATTATTTGTTCTTTAATCTGAATATCTTTAGCAGGAGCTGAGCATGGTTTGAATGCCTCATAACAAATTTAAGCAGGATAAAGAATCAATAGTAAAAGCAGTAGACTAAAGTAAACGTCATTTCTCAGTGTTTACATATGGCATACAAGAGTCTTTGCCATCTGGCCCTTGCCTACTTTTCCAACTTGCTTATAGACACAAAGACAATGAAAATGTTTGGTAAGAAAAATTAAGTTATGTTAAAAGTTGCTTGTCAGTACCCTATTGGCCTCCAGGTCTCTTGCCATTCACTGGTAGGTTATCTGGAATTTCTACAATTCCACATTTCTTAAAAATAAGAACAGTGGTAGTTTCTCTTAGCATGCAAATATTTATAGGAAATAACATCCCAAGAAGGCATAAAAGAGTAGAATACAAGAGCTGTGATAAATTTAAAAAATAATCTCACCTCCAAAGTTAATTTTAGACATGGAAAAACTGAGAACTGAAGAGTGAAATGGAATTGTCCAGGAAATAGATGTTCTAATATTAAATGTAATTAAATTTGATATATTTCCAACTAAGCAAGAGTTACTATGTTAGGCAAGGTCATAGGTGTTATTTCATTTAATCTTCAGCATGACTCCAAAAGTGGGATTTTTGTGTCTTCACCTAAAAGTTTCAATGGTATCAATTAGGTTTCTTTTTTTTTTAAACTGTAGTGAGTGACAGGACATCCTGGATTCATACTTTCACCTAGGTGAAAGCAGAGTCAATAGTATTGATCAAATTAACAAGGGTTTTGTGGAGCTGTCAATGAGCGGAATTTAGGTCATGTCCTTTCCAAAACTATTAAATGGCCATGATATTAAATATGAGCAACATTTTATCATTCAACTTTGAAATGGTTTTTTCCTATTTCTAAGATTTTTTTTCTCTTCCAAGGTTTCCATTCTTCTTTTGTGTTGAGGTTTCATCTACATCCAGCAAGCATGCTGGCTATTGGAATAAAATTCACTAATATACTGGCTCACAATGTTGCACAGTGAATAGAAAAGCAATAAAAGAAGTGTCTCCAACTCAGGTGTCTTAGCATCCATCTTTCTGCCTTCCTCATTCATTGACCTGAGAGAAGTCTGTTAAAAATACTGATGCTATCAAATTAATGAAGATAGAAATTATCAAGCATCTTTTCTGACCACAATAGCAGGAAAGTAGAAATCAACCACAGAAATATAAATGAGAAAAAAAATATGTTACTTGGAGACTAAATAGCATGCTGCTAAAAATCCAGTGGGTCAATAATGAAATTAAGGGAAATTTAAAAAGATCTTGAGACAAATCACAAAGAAAACACAACCATACAAAAATCTACATGCTACATCAAAAGCAGTCCTCAGAGGGAAGATCATAGAGATATAGGCCTTTCTCAAAAATAAGAAAAATCTCAACTAACAACCTAACGTACTACCGAAAACAATCAGAAAAAGGAGAAAAACAATGACAACAAAAAGCAAAAACAAAAAAGCTAAAGTCAGCAGAAGTAGGGATATAATAAAGATCAGAGAGAAAATAATTAAAACAGAGATTAAAAAAATAGAAAAAACAACAAAACCAACAGATGGGTCTTTGTAAGGGTAAACAAAATCAACAGACCTCTGTCCAGACTCACCAAGAAGAGAGACTACCCAAATAAACAAAATGAGAAATGAAAGAGGAGAAATGCCAATTAATACTGAAGAAAAACAAAAAAGTCATAAGAAAATACTATGAACAAGTATATGCCAACAAACTGGAAAACTTAGAAGAAATGGACAAGTTTCTAGAAACACACAGCTCACCAAAACTGAATCAAGAAGACCTGGTTAATTTGAACAGAACAGTCACTATTTTACAGAAGCAAAGGTAACCTGTAAAAAACAAACAAAAACTCTGCACACAGAAATTCAGGAACAGATGGCTTTACTGGGGAATTCCACCAAACATACAAAGAACTTATACTGATCCTTCTCAAACTCTTCCAAGACACTGAAGAGGAAGAGGCATTCCCAAAGTCATTCCAGGCAGCCGTCATTATTACCCTAATACCAAAACCACTGACAATATGAAAAGAGAAAATGACAGGCCAATATCTTTAAGAAATATAGATGCAAATTATCAACAATAATAGCAAACTGAATTCAACAACACACAAAAAAGAGCATATGCCAGTATCAAGTTGGATCTATCTCCAGGTCAAAAGGATGGTTCAATATATCAAAATCAACCAATGTGACCACATCAAAAAAACAAAAGAAAAAAACACACGATGATCTCAGCAGATGCAGAAAAAGCATTTGTTAAAATTCAGCATTCATTCATGATGAAAATTCTTATCAAAGTAGTACGGGGGGACATATCTCAATATAATAAAAGCTATTTATGACACACACACACAGTCAGAATAATACTCAAAGGTGAAAAGCTGAAAGACTTCCCACTAAAATCTAGAACAAGACAAGGATGCCCACTCCTATTGTTTCTATTCAATACATTGTTGGAAGTTCCAGTGACAACAATCAGACATGAAAAAGAAACAAATCACATCCAATTTGGAAAGAAAGAGGTAAAAGTGTCATCATATGCAGATGACATAATATTATATATGGAAATTTCTGAAAACTGCACACAAAAACTACTAGAACTGATGAACGAATTTATCAAGGTAGCCAGACACAAGATTACATACTGAAATCTGTTGCTTTTTTTTTTTTACAGTAACAGTTAAATATCAGAAGGGGGGAGTAAAAAAATATCTTTTAAAAGTACATCAAAAATGAAATATTTAGGAATAAACTTGATCAAGGTGGTAATAGACTTACATGCTAAGAACTATAAAGCATTAATAAAGATAAATGCAGATAATTCAGATAGACAGATATCCTATGCTCTTGGGAAGTAAGAACTGATACTGTTAAATTGGCTATTTTACTAAGAGCAACCTACAGGTTTAATGTTCAGTTCAGTCATTCAGTCATATCCAACTCTTTGCAACCCCATGGACTGCAGCACACCAAGCTTCCCTGTCCATCACCAACTCCAGGAGCTTACTCAAACTCATGTCCATCAAGTCAGTGATGCCACAGGTTTGGTGTGATCTCTATCAAAATATCAATGCCATTTTTCACAGAACTAAAACAAATAATCCTAAATTTTATATAGAAACATAAAAGGTCCAAAATTGCCAAAGCAATCTGAAGGTAAAAGAACAGAGAGGCAGGCCTAACCTTTGCAGACCAGACAACACTGCAAAGCTCCAGGAATCAAATCATCATGGTACTAGCACAAAACACACATAGAATAGAGAAGCCCAAATAAACCCACAGATCTACAGTCAATTTTTGACAAAGAAAGCAAGTATATATAACGAAGAAAAGACAGTCTCTTTAGCAATTGCTGTTGGGAAAGCTGGACAGCAGCATGGAAATGAATGAAGTTAGAACACTCCTTCACACCACAGACAAAAATACACTCAAGATGGCTTAAACACTTAGATATGAGACATGACACCATAAAGGTCTTAGAAGAGAACATAGGCAAGACATTCTCTGACATAAATCATAGCAATTTTTTTATGTCAGTCTCCTAAGGCAAGATAAATAAAAGCAAAAATAAACAGATGGAAACTAGTAAAACTTTACCTTTTCACACAGCAAAGCAAATCATTAAACAAAATGAAAAGACAACCTATAGACTGAGAGAAAATATTTGCAAATGATGCAACCCACAAGGGCTATACTTCCAAAATATACGAACATCTTATACAACTCAACAAACAACAAAAGAAAAACCAGTCCAAGCCAAGAAAACCAAAACAAGCTGATAAAAATGGGCAGAAGACCTAAACAGAGATTTCTCCAAAGGAGACATATAGATGGCCAATAGGCCCATGAAAAGATGTTTATCATTGTTAATTAATAGAGAAATGAACATCAAAACCACAGTGAGGTATCATCTCACACCATTCAGAATGGTCATCATTAAAATGTCTATAAATAATAAATGCTGGAGAGGGTGTGGAGTAAAGGGACATCTCCTACACAGTATGTAGGAATGTAAACTGGTGCAGCCTCTCTGGAAAGCATTATGGAGGCTCCTTAAAGAACAAAGTTCTTTATATATTTATAGTATATAATATACTATCTACTATATATAGTGTATATGTATATATACACTATCAAGGGGCTTCCCAGATGGCTCAATGGTATATGAATAAGCCTGACAATGCAGGAGACAATGCAGGTTTGATCCCTGGCTTTTGAAGAGCCCCTGGAGAAGGAAATGGTGACCCACACCAGCATTCTTACTGGAATAATCCCAGAGACAGAGAATCTGCAGTCCATGAAGTTGCAAAGAGTCAGACACAACTGAGTGACTGTGGACCCGTACATGCATGCATATATGCCGCCAAATACGGTTTGCTATTTTACCTTCATCTGTTGGGCTCCCCCCGATCCACCATGTTTAACATAATGTTTAATCTTCAGACTGATTCATCTGTCCATTACTGAAGCTCAGCCACTCGTAAGGTAGGATTTATTGGTTGTAGAAGAAACCAAGCATAGCCAAAAAGTGACATGGATCCCTGGAGGTTGATAAGGACCCTATGCATGACTGAACAACAACAAATATTTAGACACTACAGTCCATTGCTTCACAGAGAGTTAGACATGACTGAAGTGACCCCTTGGACTGTAGCCAGCCAGGCTCCTCTGTTCATGGGATTCTCTAGGCGAGCATACTGGAGTGTGTGGCCAAGACCTCCTCCAGGGGATCTTTCTGACCCAGGGATCAAACTCACACCTCTTATGTCTCCTGCATTGGCAGGAGAATTCTTTTTTTTTATATATTTTTACTTCATTTTACTTTACAATACTGTATTGGTTTCGACATACATTGACCTGAATCCACCACGGGTGTACATGCGATCCCAACATGAACCCCCCTCCCACCTCCCTCCCCACAACATCCCTCTGGGTCATCCCCATGCACCAGCCCCAAGCATGCTGTATCCTGCATCAGGCATAGACTGGTGATTCGATTCTTACATGATAATATACATGTTTCAATGCCATTCTCCCAAATCATCCCACCCTCACCCTCTCCCTCTGAGTCCCAAAGTCCACTATACACATCTGTGTCTTTTTTGCTGTCTTGCATACAGAGAATTCTTTATCACTAGTGTCACCTGGGCAGTCCTTAAGGACCGTATAGGTGAAAAAAAAAAAAAAAAACTTGCATTTTTGAGGACTTGCAGTATTCTGTAGTTTATATACTAAATTTAGCTTATTCATATCATTCACAACCTATCAGGAATATAATTTATTAGGATGATAATATGTGCCAAGTGGGCTTCCTAGGTGACACAGTGATAAAGAATCTATCTGCTAAAGTAGGAAGCCCAGGTTCGACTCCTCGATGGGAAGATCCCCAGGAGAAGGAAATAGGAACCCACTCCAGCATTCTTGCCTGGGGAATCCCATGGAGAGAAGAGCCTGGTGGGCGATTGCCCATGGAGTCACAAAGAGTCGGACTCAACTTAAGTCAGACAGGACTAAAACAGCAACAGCAACAATGTACAAAAACTATTACAATGCTAAACAGGCACTAACTTATTCAATTTTACAGTGCTAAAATCAAATCCCTTATGATTATACAGTGGAAGTGACAAACAGATTCAAGAGAATAGATCTGATAGACAGAGTGCCTGAAGAACTATGGATGGAGGTTCAAACATTATATAGCAGGCGATGATCAAAACCACCCCCTAGAAAAAGAAATCCAAAAAGGCAAAATGGTGGTCTGAAGAGGCCTTACTAATAGCTGAGAAAAGAAGAGAAGTAAGAGGCAAAGGTGAAAAGGAAAGATATACCCATCTGAATGCAGAGTTCCAAAGAATAGCAAGGAGAGATAGAAAGCCTTCCTCTGTGATCAGTGCAAAGAAATAGAGGAAAACAATAGAATGGGAAAGACTAGAGATTTCTTTAAGAGAAACAGATACCAAGAGAACATTTCATGAAAGATGGGCATAATAAATAAACAGGATGGACCTAGCAGAAGTTGACAATATTAAGAAATGGCGAGAATACACTGAAGAACTATACAAAAACATCTTGACCACAATGGTGTGATCACTCACCAGGAGCCAGACATCTTGAAGTGCAAAGTCAAATGGGCCTTAGGGAACATTAGTATGAACAAAGATAGGGGAGGTGATGGAATTCCAGCTGAGGTATTTCAAATCCTGAAACAATGCTGTTAAAGTGCTGTACTCAACATGCCAGCAAATTTGGAAAACTCAGTAGTGGCCACAGGCCTGGAAAGGGTCATTTTTCATTCCAATAAAGAAATGCAATGCCAAAGAATGTTCAAACTACCGCACAATTGCACTCATCTCACACACTACCAAAGTAATGCTAAAAATTCTCCAAGCCAGGCTTCGACAGTATGTGAGCTGAGAACTTTCAGATGTTCAAGCTGGTTTTAGAAAAAGCAGAGGAACCAGAGATCATATTTCCAACATCCGTTGAATCATCAAAAAAGCAAGAGCTCTAGAGAAACATCTACTTCTGCTTTATTGACTATGCCAAAGCCTTTGACTGTGTGAATTACAACAAACTGTGGAAAATTGTTAAAGAAATGGGAATATCAGAACACCTTACTTGCTCTCTGAGAAATCTGTATGCAGGTCAAGAAGCAACAGTAGAACCAGACACGGAACAACAGACTGGTTCCAAATTGCAAAAGGAGTACATCAAGGCTGTATATTGTTTATTTAACTTATATGCAGAGTACATCACGCAAAATGCTGGGCTGGAAGAAGCACAGCTGGGATCAAGATTTCCAGGAGAAATATCAATAGCCTCAGACAGTCAGATGACACCACCTTTATGGCAGAAAGTGAAGAAGAACTAAAGAGCCTCTTGATGAAAGTGAAAGAGGAGAGTTAAAAAGTTTTCTTAAAGCTCAACATTCAGAAAACTTAAGATCATGGCATAGAGATGGGCATACCAGACCACCTGACCTGCCTCTTGAGAAATCTGTATGCAGGTCAGGAAGCAACAGTTAGAACTGGACATGGAACAACAGACTGGTTCCAAATAGGAAAAGGAGTATGTCAAGGCTGTGTATTGTCACCCTGCTTATTTAACTTCTATGCAGAGTACATCATGAGAAACGCTGGGCTGGAAGAAACACAAGCTGGAATCAAGATTGCCAGGAGAAATATCAATAACCTCAGATATGCAGATGACACCACCCCTATGACAGAAAGTGAAGAGGAGCTAAAAAGCCTCTTGATGAAAGTAAAAGAGGAGAGCGAAAAAGTTGGCTTAAAGCTCAACATTCAGAAAACAAAGATCATGTCATCCGGTCCCATCACTTTATGGGAAATAGATGGGAAACAGTAGAAACAGTGTCAAACTTTATTTTTGGGGGGCTCCAAAATCACTGCAGATGGTGACTGCAGCCATGAAATTAAAAGACACTTACTCCTTGGAAGAAAAGTTATGACCAACCTAGATAATATATTCAAAAGCAGAGACATTACTCTGCCAACAAAGATCCGTCTAGTCAAGGCTATGGTTTTTCCTGTGGTCATGTATGGATGTGAGAGTTGGACTGTGAAGAAGGCTGAGCACCAAAGAATTGATGCTTTTGCACTGTTGTGTTAGAGAAGACTCTTGAGAGTCCCTTGGACTGCAAGGAGATCCAACCAGTCCATTCTGAAGGAGATTAGTCCTGGGTGTTCTTTGGAAGGAATGATGTTAAAGCTGAAACTCCTGTACTTTGGCCACCTCATGCAAAGAGTTGACTCATTGGAAAAGACGTTGATGCTGGGAGGGATTGGGGTCAGGAGGAGAAGGTGACGACTGAGGATGAGATGGCAGGATGGCATCACGGACTCAATGGACATGAGTCTGAGTGAACTCCGGGAGCTGGTGATGGACAGGGAGGCCTGGTGTGCTGTGACTCATGGGGTCGCAAAGAGTCGGACACGACTGAGCCATTGAACTGTAGTGAACTGAAGATCATGGCATCCAGATCCATCACTTCATGGCACACAGATAAGGAAATAATGGAAACAGTAACAGACTTTATTTTCTTGGACTCCAAAATCACTGCAGAAAGTCACTGCAGCCATGAAATTAAAGAAATTTGCTCCTTAGAAGAAAAGCCATGACCAACCTAGACAGCATATTAAAAAGCAGAGACATTACTTTGCTGAAAAAAATGTTCATCTAGTCAAAGCTATGGTTTTTTTGCAGTAGTCATGTTTGGCTGTGAGAGTTGGACCATATAGAAGGCTGAGTGCTGAAGGATTGGTGCTTTTGTACTGTGGTCTTGGAGAAGACTCTTGGAGGTCTAACCAATCAATCCTAAAGGAAATCAGTCCTGAATAATCATTGGAAGGACTGATGCTGAAGCTGACGTTCCAATAGTCTGGCCACGTGATGTGAAGAGCTGACTCATTGGAAAATACCCCAATGCTGGGAAAGATTGAAAGCAAGAGGAGAAGGGGACGACGGAGGACTAGATGGCTGGATGGCATTGCCCACTCAATGGATATGAGTTTGAGCAAGCTCTGAGAGATGCTGAAGGACAGAGAAGCCTGGTGTGCTGCAGTCCATGGGGTTGCAAACAGTCAGACATGACTGAGCACGTGAACAACAAAAGCTTTATAAACAATGTCAATTAGAGTGGTGATCTTAAAAATGTTCTGTTTAAATTGGCAGTGGCAGCATATAACTTTTTTTTTTTCTTGAACTGTTTCTAAGTGAAAACATAGTTCAAATATTATTTAAATATAGTTCAGATTTTATATTACTTGGGATTAGTGTTAGGTTGGATTATTTTCTAAGAGACAACAGGCAAGAGTTGTCAGTGCTCATTACAAGGAATCATAGAAAGGGAACATTATCAGGAGTTTTAATGTTATTTATTTCAGTGGCGTTCTCCTCCTGCATTGCAGATAGGGAAGCTGAAACCTGAGACAAGGCATGATATGGTTTAAGCTCTGTAGATGGTTAATGGCAAAGTCAGTAGTCAAATTCAGTCCTTTTAATTCCCATTCCCATATTCTTTGCACAATAATACCAGATAGGACCTCCTTTGTCAACTACAGAGAACAGTGGAAAAAACCAAAAAACAGAGACACATGCGTACTAAATCTACGAAACTGAAGTTCAGTTCAGTTCAGTTCAGTCGCTCAGTCGTGTCCGACTCTTTGTGACCCCATGAATTGCAGCACACCAGGCCTCCCTGTCCATCACCAGCTCCCGGAGTTCACTCAGACTCACGTCCATTGAGTACATGATGCCATCCAGCCATCTCATTCTCGGTCGTCCCCTTCTCCTCCTGCCCCCAATCACTCCCAGCATCAGAGTTTTTTCCGATGAGTCAACTCTTCACATGAGGTGGCCAAGTACTGGAGCTTCAGCTGTAGCATCATTCCTTCCAAAGAAATCCCAGGGCTGATCTCCTTCAGAATGGACTGGTTGGATCTCCTTGCAGTCCAAGGGACTCGCAAGAGTCTTCTCTAACACCACAGTTCAAAAGCATCAATTCTTTGGTGCTCAGCCTTCTTCACAGTCCAACTCTCACATCCATACATGACCACTGGAAAAACCATAGCCTTGACTAGACAGACCTTAATCAGCAAAGTAATGTCTTTGCTTTTGAATATACTATCTAGGTTGGTCATAACTTTTCTTCCAAGGAGTAAATGTCTTTTAATTTCATGGCTGCAGTCACCATCTGCAGTGATTTTGGAGCCCCCCAAAATAAAGTCTGACACTGTTTCCACTGGTTCCCCATCTATTTCCCACGAAGTGATGGGACCAGATTCCATCATCTTCGTTTTCTGAATGTTGAGCTTTAAGCCAACTTTTTCGCTCTCCTCTTTCACTTTCATCAAGAGGCTTTGTAGTTCCTCTTCACTTTCTGCCGTAAGGATGGTGTCATCTGCATATCTGAGGTTATTGATATTTCTCGGCCTTTTGGCTAAGATCAAGTGTAGTATGAAGCTGAAAGAGATCTGTTTTTATTTTCAAAGTACTACTTTGGTGCAGCCAGACTTCAGGGACAGCATCTTGGACAACAAGCTTTACAATACTTTACTCTTGCCTATAGTGAAAGAGTGAAACCTCACATATATTATTTAAACATATATGCACTTTAGAATGTAGATATATTATATATTTTAATTAACTTATATATAGGTATATACTTATATTCTGATAAACACATAAATATTTCTTTAAAAATATATGCGTATATTCTAAGAAACCTAAGACCTGTTTTATTTTTTGTCAGAATATAATTGCTTTACAATGTTGTGTTGCTTTCGGCTGTATAACATTGTGAATCAGTTGTCTGTATACATATATTCCTCTCCTTCTTGAGCCCCCTCCCCAATCCCCCTATTCCACACTCCCCCATTACACTCCTCTAGGTAATCACAGATCACTGAGCTGAACTCCCTGTGGTATACACGGCAGCTTACCACAAGCTATCTATTTCATACATGGTACTGTATAAACGTCAGTGCTAGACCTGTATGGTGTGGGTTTTAGAGGAATCCTGATAAATGTTCACCCTGTGAAATGATAAATTTGGCATTATGACATATAGTATATAAAACAGTTAAGTTCTTTCATCACACTACAATTCCTTTTCCTATTATGTACCATCTTGTCTCCACATAGAAATTTCTTCTCCCTGATGGGACCCTGGAAAAATTCTCTATGTTAGAGCTACACACGTAATGCAAAATAATCTCTATATTCTTTCAATTTCTTCCTATCCTAAATTATACTAAAGTGTCAGGAACGTAAGCAGGAGCCTCCCAAAGTAAACGCAGGTTTCTGAATAAGCTCTGTAACTTGGAAGTACTCATTATCCATTTTTACATAAGCAAAGAAAAGCTGCAGTTCTTACCACTAAAATTCAAAGTGCTATACATTACAGAGTGAAACCAAAGAAGATTCAGAGAGGATCTAATCTAGTCCAAAGTGTGAGCCGTAGACAATGTTATTTCCGACAAATTAATGTAATTGGTTCTACAATAGCAAGAGGAAATATCTGTGTACGTTTAGATATTCCCTTGACAGCATAGCTGAAAGTGACTCAGAGAATACACAAGAACTCTGCTATAGATCAAATGTTCTTATGGAACTGAATACTTACTGAGTTACCTAATTTCAATAAAATTTTACATCCAAATGATTTGTGCCATTACTTTTTAAAAATGATACACAATACATTTAGTTAAATACATGCTTTTATAATACATTAGGAAAATTTTATGTTAATAGGATAGTATCAACTGGCTAACATAAAAATCTTACCTACATAATTTGGAACTGACAGATAAATTTATCTAAACTACAGCAATTTTTGCAATTTAAAGAATATGTAAGGGTTTGAAAGTTTATGTAATCATGAAAGTGAATCATTACAGTAGGGACTTAGTTTCTCATTCCAATTAAAAGGTTAAAAGTATTTTTAAAAATTTACTATAAAAAACTTATATTACTTTTAAAATAAAAAAACACTTATTTTTCAACATCATAAATGCTTTTAAAGAAGAAAATTTAAGGTAAACTAGAAACTAGAATGAGATAACTCTCAGATCCAATCAGTAAAAGCTATAAGAATATGTAGAAGATAGCTCTACAGATTGAGGAGGAAATATTCCAAGTAGAAGCAATGGTGTTAGTAAATATCCAATATTATATATGTGAGTGAATTAATGAACAATGTTGTGAATAGTAATTGTTTTAGTAAAACAAATAGCTTAGACATAATTGAGAGAATGATAGAAAATTCTTTCAAAATTTGAATGTCTTTAAAGAAGGCATTCTGATTTATATTTTATTAATATATGTCTATCAGTGAATAAACCTAAGGGGAAATATTTTGTCTCTTGAACAAACAATAAAAATGGATAATACAGAATTTACAGTGATTTATTCTTTCGTTCATTCAAACCTTTTTTCTTTGGGAACCTACAGTGTACGAGATAGCATTCTGGCTGTTGGAGAATCAGAAAGAAACAAAACTGATCATTCCTGCATTTATAGGAGAGTCCCTGTCCTATAGGTGAAGGGATCTGAGCATTTGCATTTCTAAACAATGTCCAGGTTATGTATTTCTGCTGGCCTGGGGATTACGCTTATCCAAAGGGAATGCCCATATAAACAAAGCCTAATGAACAATGGGAATGGAGATGTAGGTGAAGTAAGAAACATAGGCAGGGGGTCTTTGTGTGTTTAAAGGGCTATATTAATCATTCAGAAGTTTATCTTTGAGGACATCCATTCAAAACTGTTAAGAGAATTGTAGGAAGTGATAGCAGAACAGATTAGAGTTTTTAAAAATATTACTTTGGAATCCCAATCAAGACGGCAAAGTATAAAGATTCTGAGCTCACTTCGTCCCACTGAGACAGCAATCCTACATTCATACATAGAACAATATCTCTGAGAATAATCTGAAGAACAGATTTTCTATAACTAAAAATATAAAGTAAGGGCCACATAATGACAGTGGAGGGGCAGAGATGCAGTAGAGTCAGAACCCAGATCTTCAGGGTGATGATCCACCAGCAGGAGGAACGTCTCGACAACCACAGAGGTCCCTGCTGAGAACACGGGGGTCAAACCCCACACTGGGCTACCAAGCCGAGGAAACAACACCAGGCAGATAAATCCCCTTAAAAATGCTAGGCTTTGAAAACCAAGAGGTCTTATGTCTGGGAGAGCTGGAAGGCTGTGGGAGACTGAGACGGCTCTTGAAGGACTTACGCAGACTTACTCCACAGACTCATTTACTCCTGGTCTCTGCACAGAAGCAGCAGATTGAAAAATACCTGAGTCATAAAGAAGATCCACTGACCAACTTGAAGATGTATATGTGCCAGAGGGGCAGGGATCTGGTAGAACTTTCTCTGAGAACAGATGCACTGGTGGACACTTTTTTTTTTTAAACTCTTTCTTCTTCCATGTAGCTGGCCCAGTGCTTGAAGATGCCATTTCTCCCATTCTCTATCAAAGTAGTTAAAATCACATGCTCCAGCCCAGAACTGTCCTGCTGAACCTGCCCAGCTGAACCTGCCCATACTGGCTGGCCCCTACAAAGCAGCTCCCACCCTGCTCTTCACAGCAGGTGGCACAGGCCAACATCAGTGCCCCTACAAATAGTCTCCCCTTCAGAGGAACGAACCCTACATGCAGGGATAACTTGGGCCTACATGCAGTCATGACCAGCCAGCTGGCCTGGGGGCAAACTTCACCCACCCATTCAACAATGAAGGACCAGCCACAAAAGAGAGCACATGCAGTCCACACAGGAGATACCCCTGGAGCATCTGGCTCTGGGGACTAGGAGTATTGCAACACAGGACTCAAAGGGACTCTACATAAAGACTTTTTTTTTAAGACCAGAAGCATAGCTGACACACTTACTACATAGAAATAAACACAGTGTTAACGCAAAGTGACAAGACGAAGTAAAACCTTCTTGAATAAAAGAACAAAATAAAAACTCAGAAAAAAAAAATGGAAATAGTTTACCAGGTAAAGAGCTCAAAGTGATAGACATAGAGATGCTTAACAAACTCAGGAGAGGAAATAAAGAATTAAGTGAGAACCACAGAAAAGAAATGAAATATAAAATAAAACCCAATCATATCTGAAGAATATGCCAATTGAAATGAAGAATACATTAGAGGTAATCAACAACAGACAGTGGATTAGAGGGTCTAGGAGAATGGATTAACAATCTGGAAGACAGGATAGTGGAAATCACCGAAATGAAAAGGTAAAAAAGAAAAGAAAAAACATAAGGATTTTTAAAAAATGAGGTTAGCTTAAGGGACCTCTGGAACAACATCAAGATGACTAACATTCACATTATATAGCTGACAAAAAGAGATTAAATAATCAAAGAGACAGAAAACCTATTTGAAGAAATAATGGCTGAAATCATCTGTAATCTGGGGAAGGAAAAATACATCCAAGTCTAAGAAGCACCAAGATTCCAAAAGAAGATGAACCCAAAGAAACTCTCACCAAGACACACTGGGATTAAAATTTCAAAAGTGAAAGAGAAAGAGAGAAACTCAAAGCAGCAAGAGAAAATTAGTTATGTATAAGGGATCTCCATAAACTATAAACTGATATTTCCACAGAAAGTTCATAGGCCACAAAAAACTGGCATATCTACATTCAAAGTGATAAAAATAAACAGACAAACAACCAAAGACAACAACAGCAGCAACAAAAACAAAACAAAACAAAACTTAAAAAATTAGGATACTCTGCTCAGGAAGATTATCATTTGGAATTGAAAAGGATAAACAAAGAGTTTCCCAAAATAATGATTAGAACTAATAAATTCTGCAAAGTTTCAGGACAGAAAATTAATTCACAGAAATAGGGTAGGATTTGTATTCTAACAAACTATCAGACAGCAGCAACAACAAAAAAAAGTAATAAAATAATCCCATTGACAACTGCATAGAAAGAATAAAATGCATTGCAATTAAACTTAATGAAGTAAAAGACTTGTATCCTGAAAACAATAAAATATTGATGAAAAAATTTGAGGATGACACAGATAAGTGGAAAGATAAACCATTGCTCATGGATAGGAATGATTAATATTGTTAAGATGCCTATATTACTCAAAGCAACCTCAAGGTTGAATGCAATTCTTACCAGGTACCAATGACATTTTTCACAGAACTGAAAATGAGGAGGCTATTTGCAACTAGAAAAAAATAATATCCATAGCAATCTTAAAATAGATTTTTAAAAAAGCTATTAAGTATCATAATCTCATATTTCAAACTATACTACAAAGCTATTGTAATCAAAGCTGTATGGTATTGGCACAAAAGCAGACAAACAGATCAGTAAAACAGGAGAGAGTCCAGAAATAAACCCACACTTGACAGTCAATGAATTTATAACAACAGCACCAAGAATACACAGTACAGATGACCGTCTCTTCAAAAAATGGTGTTGAGAAAACTGGGTAGGTACATGAAAAGGAAGGAAAGTGGACTACATTCGTACACATGTAAAAATAAACGCAATATGGATTAAATGATTACATGTAATAATGTAATACCTAAAATCATAAAACTCTTAGAAGAAAATATAAGCAAATAGCTCTTTCGCATCATCATAGAAATATGTCTTGGTCTGTTTATTCTGGCAAGGATGACAAAGACAAATATACACAAATGGGACTACATCAAACTGAGAAGTTTTCACACAGTGACGAAAATCACCAACAAAATACTTAAGTAACTCACACAGTTAAATATAAAAAGCATAAACAACTCAATTAAACACAATGAGCAGAGGACCTAAATAGACATTTTTCCATGGAGGACACAGAGATGGTAAACAGACACAACAGAGATGCTCAGCGTCACTAATTATGGGAGGAATGTGAATCAAAACCACAATGAGTTATTGTCACTGTGCATCGGTCAGAATGGCTATCATAAGAAAACAACAAATAACGAGTGCTGATAAAGATGTGGAGAAAAGGGAACCCTCATGAACTGTTGTGAAAATGTATTGATGCAGCCATTATTGAAAACAATGGAGATTTTTTAAAAAATTAAAAATAGAACCACCATATAATCCATCCAGTAATTTCACTCCTGAGTATTATCTAAAAGAAACAAAAACAATAATTAAAAAAATACAAGCACCCCTACATTCACTGAAGCATATTTACAAAAGTGAAGATATAATAGAAACAATCCATGTGTCCACTGATAGATGAGTGGATAAGGAAGATGTGTTATAAATATACAATGGGATATTACATAGACATAAAAAAAGAATAAAATCTTGCCATCTGCGATAACATGGATGGACCTAAGGGATATTATACAAAGTGAAGTAAATCAGACAAAGACAGATACTATATAATTTCATTTACAGGTAAAATCTAAAAAACACAAATAAATAAATGAATAAAACAAAACAATAACGGATTCCTAGATACAGGAACAATCTGGTGATCTGCAGAGGAAAAAGAGGTAGGAGGTTGGGTGAAATAGATGAACTGGATCAAGACATACAAACTTCCAGTTGCAAAATATATAAATCAGGCAAATATAAAGTATAGCATAGGTGTATAGTAAACAATATTGTAACTAATTTGTATGATGACAGAAATGTTATTAGACTTATTGTGGTCATCAGTGCATAAAATATATAAATTGGGTAGAGATATTGTTGGGTAGCTATGCTGTACACCTGAGACTAACACAATGTTGTATGTCAACATGTTACTTCAGTAAAAAATAAATAGGAAAGAAATTTAAATAAGAATAATTAGTTTTAATGTAAGGTGGGAGTGGGCTGGAGAGAGGCAAGTTCAGAGGCAGAGAAAACAATGATGAGATTACACAGCATGTGTGGTGTACTGGACTAGAGTGATAACAAAAGAGCTGGGAAATGGGTGGTGGCGCCTAGTTTCTATACTTGACAATTATAGTTCCAATGTTTTAAGCCAATTTTCTGACTGTATATTTGATACTCTATTGAATAGCTGTTAATGTATGATCCATATCATTACCAGCAACAGCAACAACACCTGAAATCTTGTTAGCAGTGCCGAATCTCACTCAGGCCTCATTCCAGATCTACAAAATCAGAATCCACCCTCAAAAAAAGATTCCCAGTTTATTCACGTCCACATTAAAATATACGAAACACTAGCATCCCGTAAAACAACTACCTCCCATATCCCAAGTTTAGATAATACACGCTTTTAAATAGCAAGATCTATGAATGAAATGCAACTTCTCCTCCAAAGACTGTCCAGAATTCTTTATTAGGATGTGCATATTAATAAAAAAGATGCTGCAGAAATACAAAGATACTGAATTTATTGATAACCATATATCTTAAAATGCAAATGACATTTGAGTTAATGTTTATAATCTATATTCAATTAAAACTTTCTGAGTTTTATTTATTTTTCTATTTATACTAAGATGCACTTAGAACACAGTTAAATGGTTTACAAAACAGTGTTACTAACTAAAAATTTCTATATACAATTGTTAAAGATGATACTTAGAATAATATGAGGTGAAGTAGAATTTGAGGATGTAACGTATTCTTTATACCTTTAACTTTTGGCAACTTAAAGTTTTCATCAGTTCAATTTGTTGTTTTATAAAAAGGATTAAAATATTAAGCAATCTTCAACCTTCATATTAGGAATAATGTTCAAAAGCCAAACAAAAGATTTACAGATTCTAATAGGTATTCCATTCCCAATTTGCTAAAACCGATTACAAAATCCAAAATGGTGGCTTATCTTTTATGCACATTGTTTAATGTTTTATTTCTAGCTTTTTGCACTTCAGTTTAATCCTCTTCCTTTGTAATTGAACTTACAGTTGATTAGGCCTAAGGACACAGCGCCCGACAGAAACTAAAGTTGAGGCAAGCCTAGTTATCTCCATCTTGCCTTAACTGTATTGAGTTTATGAAACAGAAGCTTCTCTTCACCAGCCTCAGAAATTTCATTTTTATCTGTTCTATCCATTTGTGTAGAGTAATAAAGGCAAAGTGAATAAAATATGAAAATATTTCCACAAACGGATATCGCTATACAAGCAGAAGCGGTGCTGCATATAAACTGAACTGCTGGCTAGTTGGTAAAGCCACTGTTGGATGGATCGAAATGCTCTTCCTAAAATGATGCAGTTTGCAGTTGGTACAGAGAAATGATTTAGAGGGTCTTGATGTGTAATCCATGAAAATGCAGAATGCACAAATCTGAATGAACAAAGCCATCTGTCTATGGCTTAATTTATTTCAACAAATTAATATCGAGAGTTCATTTTCCAACCAGTATTTTGTATTGAAGTCTACACTGAGTAATAAGATACATGGTGGTCCACAGTGGATACTGTTTTGGGGAAGGAAAAAAGTAACATAGTCCCAAGTGATCATATTACATGTATACATTTGAAAGAAATCTGGAAGGAATTGAAGAGGAGGTAACATTTTAAGATTGTGGATTTTAATTGGGTTTTAACAGAATTAAAGAAATACCTGCATTTCAAACAAGCAAAATACAATAAACAATAATTTAAAAGTGAAAAACGTGTCTTTGTGATAAAATACAAAGTAGAAAAAATGTTGATCATAAGAAAATCATAGCTAACAATTAGTATTTTTTATTGTCATTCCTTCTTATTGGAATTATAGCATTTAAACTTCATAACAACTCAAAGGGGTAAGAGTTTCATCCCTTCCATTGAACAGACACAAAAACTATAACTAAGGAAAGTACAAAAACTCTGCCTATGGCCACATAGCTAGAGCATGGGAGGGTGAACAGGACTGTCTGTAATTGGTAAGGCTACATTTTTCCACATCCTTACTAAACAATGCTCATGGTATGTTGTTTAACAAGACTAGATGTACAAACAAGTCTAGAAAGATTGGACCTTGATTTATAAATTGTCTGATTTTCTGAGTTATTTATATAATTAATGCTGCAAGACTTAGGTTAAGTCGTCACCACCCATGTCCTAGCTCTCTCTGTTTTGTAGCACCTGCTATTTCCTTTCTCTATTGCTTTTTCCCCAAGGCTAGAATATTTACCAAATAAGTGATTCTTCCAAACTACTCTGTAGGTATAAACAGTTTCATTTATGTCCATACCTTCAACATGGCCAGGCTAGCAGTCACGTGGCTTGAGTCATGTAGTCAGTTAATAAGTAAATGAATGGAATGTGAATAGGAATGAAATTCCCCTTTTGAAATACGTGTCAATACACCATACAGATAACTCCCTTCATATTAGAAGAAATCCAGTGCATTCTAAGGCATCACATCTCTATCTGTTAACACTGATATTTTCTGAATAGCATCATAATATGGTGATCATCAATAACACATTTGTGAGTAGGTTTTGGAGATTTAGTATAACATAACCAGATAACAGCCTAAATTCTCATTTGAAAAATCAATTCCCAGTTTGTCTTTTGAAATTCATGTCAGAACACAAAGTTTGAGGATTACACAGAAAATCAAAACAAAGCACACAAACCTTATCCTCAGGAGGCAAAATTAACAAATAACTACCTTTCATCTAAGTGATTTACATACTTCATTAGTCCTGAGGTGCTTAACATTATAAACACTCTGACTATTTAGTTTATAAATGGAGACATGGGTTATCTTTGGGTGTGCTGAACCTCAACTATTAAGAGTTTGATTCTTTCTCCTTTAGAAATTCACACAGACTCTATAGGCTTCATGTTGCTGTACTGCATTTTAGAGAAGGCCTTATTATAATCATGGCTCTTTGGTGTACTGAGACCTAGTTACATTGACTGGAATCTAAAATATGTCTGAAATATTAAAGTCTCCTGCAAGTGAAGACTGAGTCAGATCTAATTATCAGAGAACAACTGCACCTTCAACTGAGCCATCCTGACATAGCTTTGGTGAGAAAGTGACTGGTCAACTGCTTTTCTGGGAAGCCAGCAGGACAAAAGCAACTCAAACTAAAAACACTCAACATTATAGAAGCAAGAGTCAAGTGATCTTTTCCTATCCTTCCATTTATACTGAATTCTCAGACTACTCTAAGCCCAATTCACTGTGACCATTATATTTATTTTTAACAACAATCTATTAAGGTATGCACATCATCTTCCTTTTACATAAGGAAATTGAAGCATAGGGAGGATAAAGAATTGGTGCAAATAACGTAGGCAGGACACAGTGGCTCTAGAATTGCAACTCTTTTAGTATACCTGTCACTCTAAGTAGCATCATAAACACCTAACTTGCTGCGTCTCCTGTAGGCACCACAACCATCACCAGCAGTGCTTTTTCCATGACTATTACTACCATCACTACTGACTGCACTTGTTACCTTTTTTCTCCCTTGCACCCATATATGTTTTTACTAAATACACTTTTGTCCAAGTCTGTACAAATTACGTGTCTTTTAAATGAGCACTTCTTCCCTACCAAGCATTATAAAAATATTTACCAACCTTAATTTCGTAATCTTTTAAGAAGATATTATTGACCCCTTCTTGTAGGTAAAATTGAGGCTCAGAGACATCAAATGACCAGGATAACGGAGCTAATTATTGCATGTGGTCAAGGGTCAAATCCAGATCCTTCAGATTCAAAAGACTGTCTCTAAGAGTCCAGATGAGCCCCCGTTTGCTTTATCCCAGTAGATCTCAACCAAAGACCCTAACATCTTCTAGACAGCCTTTAGATATGTAGGGGATACTTTATAGCTGTCCCAAAGCATCAAAAGCAAGCATGCTAAGCATCTTTCAATGTGTCGGGATGTCCTTCAAACAAAGAATTGTCTCACCTCCACAATGTTGATAGTGCTCTCCTTGAGATACACTAAATTATGTTTTCTTTTCTCATCAGAGAGATGATACTCACGTTGTACCTTAGCTAAAGTATTTTCGCACAACTCTTCCATCTTTTGTGTCAAGAAGGGCTCAAGGAAATGTTCACCTTTAAGATGGAGTTAGACGTGCACGTGATAGTGAGAATTTTCTAAGGCAGGTCTCATTTATGTTCCTCTAAGAATAAGAATAATGTATAATTCTAAATAGTAAATGATGGCAGCTGATAAGTAAATAATGCAACTCAGCCCCTTTGATCCCCTTTGAGTAATGCAAATTAATTCAGCTAACTGTTTAAATCAAATATTCAGTAGAGAGACATGACATTGTTATGGCAGGTGATATGGGAATTATTTGCTGTTGGTAGTATTGATAATGGTTTGTTTGCTCATTTATAGGTATTCTAATTAGTCATCTATTTGTCCATCTGTACCTAATTGCAGTCACGTGAGGTGTTCACAGAGGACAACAGTTTGAATCCTTGACTATATCCCTTTTAATTTTATATATTTTCCCCCACAATGACTGATGATATCATTATTCTCTCAAACATCATTACTGAATGCTAATAAGCAATAGTTGGGAAAGGGAAGAAGGTCCTGATGAAAACTGAGAAGCCAATACCTGTGGTGAACTGGTCTTTGCTTTCAAAGGATAATTTAACTAACTTAAAAAGTGAGAAATGTGCTTAAATCCCTTGAGGTCAGTTATTGCTATAAACCAAAAGCAGGATTTGCTTGGCTTCTGCTTGAAAAAATAAAAAAAACAGAATGAAAGAGAAGTGACGGCACTTTGTCTTTGAGTAACTTACAGAGAGATTTTCTTTCGGTTACCACCTTAAACAACTGCAGGGGATGGGAGCCTATTTCTCATCAGGCATTATTCCCACAATGACTCTGTCAGTGTATGGTCATTTCACAGATGAAGCAAATGAGGCTCAGAAAATGAAATGCCTCCCCCAGGACACCGAGCTAGTGAATGTCAAACAAAAAGTCTAACCCAGGATGATATATTTCTAAAGCTTATATTCACCTCACTAGGGAACAGTGAGTTATGGAGCTTGGTGAAACAAAGGAGTGCTAAGTATGCCTTATGTCTTACATGTTGTCCACATATTGGCAGCAAACATTTATGTTTCATGTTACTTGCGCTTTACAATGCTGTCAGGAAGTGGTTGGGGAATGAAGAATCTCAAATTTTAGAGAGGGACAATAAAGACCAGAGACATTAAGGGGATCTTCCAGTGTCACACAGCCCATAAGCAGTAGAGAATGATGCTTTTCAGCACAACAAATGCTACCTCTTTGAGAGATAAAACTGATGTTCATGTTCTCAAAAATCCATTTGTATTCACACAACAGACCAATCAAATGTTTTTATTCAGCAAAGCAAATCTTGTGAATATCTACAAAATAATGCCTGGCCAAGTCAACTGTTGATTAATTCATCAATACATTCTGCAGCAGATGTGTTCATATAGCTGAAATGACATCCTTTGCTTAACTGAAACTTATCACCAAGTAAAGTACTTCAGTACTCAAGACCTTAACTTTCTTATCTGTAAAGATGGAAACTATAGACTATAAAGCATCTGTGTTCACAGCATAACATTAAGAAATAACTTAAAATAATAGCAAAATGTTTGATACAAATGACTTGTTTAGACTGCTGTTTCTCTTGCTTTCTGTCAAGTTTTTAAAATAGTATATTAACACATAAATTGCATACATACACATACACAAACACACCCTCACACTTGTTAGTGTTCCTGTTTATATAATTTATTAAATACCATGTTTTCCCAATTTGATATTCAAATGCATAATTAATGTTATAATTAACAACTTTTAGTGAATATTTCATAAATTTTAGTTGTTAACTAACATTTGAGAGGAGAAACTCAGGCAGTGTATGAGAAATTTATTCTGTTTTGGTTTTCCCTTTAGGAAATAAAGACAGAAGGTAAATACTACTATGATTTGGATCCATACCTACAAGACACAGAGTAGCAATTTTGCATCTGTCAAACTACCCATTGAGGATACTTTTCTGATTTCTTTTGGATGCCTCTTTAAGAAAGGAACACTGTTGAGATAATTTTACTTGGAATTCTTCTCCTCCTCTCTGACTGGGTTTTAAGTTGGGAATAAGTCATTTGGGGATAAAGACTTGATTCTAACATAAGAGTTTTAGGTAGAGAACTGGTCATTCTCAGATGGTTAGACATGGGAGATATTATGAGATTATCCTCAGTTTTGAACACAGAGCGGCCGCTTCGGTAGGCATTACACACAATGTCAAGAGGAGACTCCCAGAAGCTTCCGTGAACCTCCAGCAATTTCTGGAATTGGAGTCAGATGATCATGAAATTAGCCTAAGACCAGAGAAATCAAGACAAAGCATGAGAGGACTTCTAAAATTCCTTTTCATCAAAAGAAAAGGAACACAGTCAGTGGCAGATCTATATTTTCTTTTCGTTCTAGTTGATAGTATATGGGTCTTCTTTCTTTTCTTTTTTTAAGAGCTCAATGCTACCAACTGCTAAATTCATCTCTGTGTTAATGGGAGATGGAGAAGGTTATAAATTATTTGAGTTGCCCCACAGAGCTCTTTCTACAGGAAGCATCAGTGTATCAGAAAATAGTACATATATCAACGTGTATGAGACCATACCAATTTTTATTTATTCACAAAAGGTGAGTGATTGACAAATTCAGATTCACTATCACTGGTGTAACACAGAGGTGAGGGGGTGGTATGTGAAACAGAAAAGTACATAGGATTTCTGTGTCAAGAACAGTGCATTCAACCTCTATGGAAGCGCACACACACGCAAATGAGATTTAATTTTGAGAACATCTTATGCAGCAAGTGCCATGTGCCAGGAGATTTGTATCTAACTTACCACCACCTCGTGAGCTAGGCTTCATTCCTCCCGTTTCGTAAAGAGAAAACAGAGGTTCAGACAGTCTAAGTAACTTGTTCAAGGACTCATAACTAATAAGTGACAAAGTAGAGTTTTATGGAATCCTCACTCTAAAACTGAGAGTTTTTGATTCCCCTGCTGCCCTGAGTCACAGAGAATATGGCCCCTGTATGAAAGAAATAACAGTGGGCATGTTAATATCTGTCACAGAAAAGGCCTAAAGTTTCTCTGCCTGGGAAAGTTTACTACAAGTGCTGACTCAACCTCTTGAGATCCGTGCTTCCAATAAGGTCATTTTCAGCATCTCTAATGATTATGATCTCTTGAAACGTTGTGAGTCCATGTACACTAGAAGTGCAAAATGTGTATCAGATCCCAAACATTTACTATGAAAAAAAGGACATTAATGGCTTTTATATTGTTTTCATGTTGAAATGGGAATATCATGGATCTATTTATTGTTAAGATATGTTATGTGTGTGTGTGTCCGTGCTCAGTCATGTCTGGCTCTTTTCAGCCCACTAGGCTCCTCTGTCTGTGGGATTTTCCAGGCAAGAATCCTGGAGTGAGGTGCAATTTCCTCCTCCAGGGGATCCTCTCTACCCAGGGATCAAACTCACATTACTTGTGTCTTCTGATTTGACAGGAAGACTATTTACCAACTTCCCCACTTGGGAAGCCCACATAGAATTAATTTTACCTTTTTTTGTTTGTTTTCCAAAAATATAACAACAAGAAATGTTTTTACGTACATGGGTGACCTTATTGGATAGTACTGGTCAAGGTCCTGAAAGAAGAAAGATGAGAGATGATTTGTGCCTTTAAAGAGCCCCCCTCCTGCATCCTATTTATATATATATTTATAAATTATATAATATATAATATAAATATAATATATACAACAAATATATTATATAATATATATTATATAAATATGATACATAATACAATATATATTCTAAATATATATGTATAATACATTATACATATATATTTATATTTATTATATATATATAGGATGCAGGAGGGGGGTTCTTTAAAGGCACAAATCATCTCTATATATTCCTTTTCCTATTTGGAACCACTCTGTTGGTCCATGTCTAGTTCTACTGTTGCCTCCTGACCTGCATATAGGTTTCTTAAGAGGCAAGTCAGGTGGTCTGGTATTCCTATCTCTCTCAGAATTTTCCACAATTTATTGTGATCCACACAGTCAAAAGCTTTGGCATAGTCAATAAAGCAGAAATAGATGTTTTTTGGGAACTCTCTTGCTTTTTCCATGATCCAGTGGATGTTGGCAATTTGATCTCGGGTTCCTCTGCCTAAAACCAGCTTGAACATCTGGAAGTTCACAGTTCACGTATTGCTGAAGCCTGGCTTGGAGAATTTTGAGCATTACTTTACTAGTGTGTGAGATGAGTGCAAATGTGCGGTAGTTTGAGGATTCTTTGGCATTGCCTTTCTTTGGGATTGGAATGAAAACTGACCTTTTCTAGTCCTGTGGCGACTGCTGAGTTTTCCAAACTTGCTGTCATATTGAGTGTAGCACTTTCACAGCATCATCTTTTAGGATATGAAATGGCTCAACTGGAATTCCATCACCTCCAGTAGC
The DNA here is from genome assembly GCF_042477335.2 of Ovis canadensis. Lineage (NCBI taxonomy): Eukaryota > Metazoa > Chordata > Mammalia > Artiodactyla > Bovidae > Ovis > Ovis canadensis. The sequence continues at coordinate 30,811,349 of NC_091265.1, read as the reverse complement.
TTTGTTCATAGTGATGCTTCTGAAGGCCCACTTGAGTTTGCACCCCAGGATGTCTGGCTCTAGGTGAGTGATCATACGCTGGTGGCTATCTGGACCATTAAGATCTTTTTTGTGTAGTTCTTCTGTGTATTCTTGCCACCTCTTCTTAATATCTCCTGCTTCTGTTAGGACCATACTGTTTCTGTCCTTTATTGTGCCCATCTTTGCATGAAATGTTCCCTTGGTATCTCTAATCTTAATCAAGAGTTCTTTTAAAATGGAAATACAAAAAACCTCAAATAGCCAAAGCAATCTTGAGAAAGAAGAATGGAACTGGAGGAATCAACTTGCCTGACTTCAGGCTCTACTACAAAGCCACAGTCCTCAAGACAGTATGGTACTGGCACAAAGACAGAAATATAGATCAATGGAACAAAATAGAAAGCCCAGAGATAAATCCACACACCTATGGACACCTTATCTTCGACAAAGGAGGCAAGAATATACAATGGAGTAAAGACAATCTCTTTAACAAGTGGTGCTGGGAAAACTGGTCAACCACTTGTAAAAGAATGAAACTAGAACACGTTCTAACACCATACACAAAAATAAACTCAAAATGGATTGAAGATCTAAACGTAAGACCAGAAACTATAAAACTCTTAGAGGAGAACATAGACAAAACACTCTCTGACATAAATCAAAGCAGAATCCTCTATGATCCACCACCCAGAATACTGGAAATAAAAGCAAAAATGAAGAAATGGGATCTAATTAAAATTAAAAGCTTCTGCACAACAAAGGAAAATATAAGCAAGGTGAAAAGACAGCCTTCTGAATGGGAGAAAATAATAGCAAATGAAGCAACTGACAAACAACTAATCTCAAAAATATACAAGCAACTTATGCAGCTCAATTCCAGAAAAATAAAAGACCCATTCAAAAAATGGGCCAAATAACTAAATAGACATTTCTCCAGAGAAGACATATGGATGGCTAACAAACACATGAAAAGATGCTCAACATCACTCATTATTAGAGAAATGAAAATCAAAACCACAATGAGGTACCATTTCACACCAGTCGGAATGGCTGCTATCCAAAAGTCTACAAGCAATAAATACTGGAGAGGGTGTGGAGAAAAGGGAACCCTCTTGCACTGTTGGTGGGAATGCAAACTAGTACAGCCACTTTGGAGAACAGTGTGGAGATTCCTTTAAAAACTGGAAATAGAACTGCCATATGACCCAGCAATCCCATTGCTGGGCATACACACCGAGGAAACCAGAATTGAAAGAGACACATGTACCCCAATGTTCATTGCAGCACTGTTTATAATAGCCAGAACATGGAAACAACCTAGATGTCCATCAGCAGATGAATGGATAGGAAAGCTGTGGTACATATACACAATGGAGTATTACTCAGCCATTAAAAAGAATACATTTGAATCAGTTCTAATGTGGTGGATGAAACTGGAGCCAATTATACAGAGTGAAGTAAGCCAGAAAGAAAAACACCAATACGGTATACTAACACATACATATGGAATTTAGAAAGATGGCAATGATAACCCTGTATGCGAGACAACAAAAGAGACACAGATGTATAGAACAGTCTTTTGGACTCTGAGGGAGAGGGAGAGGGTGGGATGATTTGGGAGAATGGCACTGAAACATGTATACTATCATGTAAGAAATGAATCACCAGTCTATGTTCGATGCAGGATATAGGATGCTTGGGGCTGGTGCACGGGGATGATCCAGAGAGATGATATGGGGTGGGAGGTGGGAGTGGGATTCAGGATTGGGAACTCATGTACCCCCGTGGCAGATTCATGTCAGTGTATAGCAAAACCAATACAGTATTGTAAAGTAAAATAAAGTAAAATTAAAAAATAAAAAAAAAAAGCTAGTTGTCATCTCCATCTCTTAGTAGTTCATTTGAAATGTGAGAATAGTAATATCAACTCCAAATAATTGTCATGGGAATTAAATGAGATAATTCATGCAAAGTGTCTGGCTCACAGACCTGCTCCTAATAAATGCTCAACAAACATAAATGTGCTTTGTCTCTTACACTTTTCCCTTTCTGTTTTTGTCACTAAATGACACCAGACAAGTCACCTAAATAATGTTATTATTATTTTTTTAAATTTTCACTATGGATTTTTTTTCTCCTAATTTCAACTTTTCTCCATTATCTGATCCACTCTCAAATGATAAGAATGTTGTTTTTCTTTTTGGCCAGCAGCTTGGGGCTGAATTTGTATCAGAAATGAAAAATATCTCCAAGTAAATTCAATTTGTAAATATTTACTTTATTTAAACTGTGTTCTTCAATTTAGTGAACCAAATGGTAAAATTTTATGAGCAAACCAAGTTATGCGTAGCACTTATTTTTAAAATAGCACAAACCTGAGAAAAATCAGTGTTCATTTTTTATTCATTCCTGTCTTCATTTCCTTCATTGCAGCATCTCCCAGTTTGCTCAGTTTCAGAATTTTAAGATTTTTTTTTTCTTTGCTAAAGTTATCCTAGGAAGCCGAGTGGGAGTGGCGCAGAGCTGCAGCGGATCCAGAAAAACCGAATGGCGGCAAGCAGAGTCCGCAAGCTAATATTTTTAAAATGACCACATCAAACAAGACACCTCCTGGTGCTGACCCTAAGCAGTTGGAAAGGACTGGAACAGTACGGGAAATTGGGTCACAAGCTGCTTGGTCACTCTTATCTTGTAAACCAGGATTTGGAGTGAATCAGTTACGAGATGATAATCTAGAAACTTACTGGCAATCAGATGGATCCCAGCCTCATTTAGTGAACATACAATTCAGAAGAAAAACAACAGTGAAGGCATTATGTATTTATGTGGATTACAAATCTGATGAAAGCTACACTCCAAGCAAGATCTCAGTCAGAGTAGGAAATAATTATCACAACCTTCAGGAAATTCGGCAACTTGAATTGGTGGAACCAATTGGCTGGATTCACGTTCCCTTAACTAATAATCATAGGAAGCCAACTCGCACTTTCATGATACAGATTGCTGTTCTAGCCAATCACCAAAATGGAAGAGATACCCACATGGGACAGATTAAAATATACACACCAGTGGAAGAGAGCTCCATTGGTAAATTACCTAGATGTACAACTGTTGATTTCATGATTTATCGCTCAATAAGGTGACCTAAGAACAAAAGTCATTAAACATCTTATCAGTTAAAAAAAAATAAAATAAGTAAAGTTATCCTAAAAAGTCTATGACTTCCTTCTCGTGAAGGAAGCTTTATTCTGAAGGAAATGTTAATTCATATAATCATTCATTCATTCACTTGATGGGCATTTATTAGATGCTTATTATATGCCAGGCACTGCCTGAATTGAAAAGGACACAGTATTTAATTAATCAGATTCAGTACCTAGACTTTCAGAGCTTATATATTATAGAGACAGACATATATGAATATGTAACAAATATAAACCAACAGACAATGAGTGAGAAAACTTTGGGAACAAAGGGAATATAGAAAAGGGACCTGTCCTTTGGGCCAGGGAAATAATTCCTAAAGTTATAATATTTAAAGCAAGATTGTTGTTGACTTAAAAAAAATAACGTAACTTAAAAGTTGAGAGTTATACTTCATTCAGCAGACAAAACTGAGGACTTCAGCCTGGGACTCAGCATCTCAGGATACCTGGGGGTGGCAGCTCCCATGGCTGATGGCTGCAACATGCTTTGTTTACTTATGTGGCAGGTGGCATTTTTAGTTCTCACTATCACAAGGAGTAGGAGTTGGTGAGACAGATATTATCCCAAACCATATCCAGAGCTCCATACTCTACTGTTGTACTTTTAAAAATAAAATGAAACTGGGATTTCCTTGGTGGAACAGTGGGTAAGAATCTGCCTGCCAATGCAGGGGACACAGGTTTGATCCCTGGGCTGGGAGGATGGCACGTGCAGCAGAGGCCGGCCTGCTCCAGGGCCCAAGGCCACAACTAGTGAGCACTTTTGCCTCAACAACTGAAACCTACATGCCCTAGAGCCTGGGAGCCACAACTACTGAGCTTACTTTCTGCAACTACTAAAGCCCGGGAGGCTGGAACATGCACTCTATACCAAGGAAAGTCACCACAATGAGAAGCCTGTGCACCACAGTGAAGGGTCGCCCCGGCTCTCTGCAGCTAGAGAAAGCCGGTGCACAGCAACAAAGACCCAGGGTAACCAAAAATAAGCAAGTAAGTTATAAAAAATAAAATAAAATCGGGTGTTCTGGGAAATCACTTTTGGCCTTGACAAATCAATGAGGATCAAGTGGATGTGGAACATTCATACTCAATGAATTTCTCAAAAAGCACCTGGATGAAGCTCTCTTTGACTAGCATCTTGCAGAAGTTATGTTCCCAATCTTTTCCAAAAGAAATGGATCATCTTTGAATACTAAGTAAATACTACAGTATTCTCAAAAGGGATATAAAAAAAGCTTTCAGTGACCTGTTAATATCACTCTTTTAATGGAATTCCAAGCATTACTCAGTTTTTTATGAAGTGAATTAATTCAAAGAGACATTCCACATTTAGAGGGAAGAAAAATCCTCTGTGAGTCATTCTCCAAAGATTACCTCATCAAGAACATTAGCAAAGAGCTACAGACAGAATCTCATCATAAAAGAGTGGAACTGTTAAAACATATATCCAGTTGAAACTTATTGAACACCGACTTTATGCTAGGCACTTCTCTCCCAGATTATTTTAGTGGATCCTCCGACTCTCACACCGCCCTATGAAGAAGGCATGTGTGTCCCACTGTAAACATAAGTACACTGAAGCTTAGAGGATAAAAATGATTTGCCAAGCTGATGGAGCAAATAAAGTAGTAGGAAGTGTACACAGCAGTCTGTGATTTCTGACTCTCATACTATAACACACACTGATTAAGTTAGCAGTGACTAAATGTCAAAGAACTTTAAGCAGCCTAGGTTGTGTTGGTATTTAGAATGGAATCCCAGAAACCATTCCCTGCCATGAGGACCCTTTCTTCACTAAAGTGTTCTTGCATTTTAAAACTACTCCTTGGAGCTTCGCTGGCAGTCCAATGGTTAAGAATCCACCTGTCAATGCAAGGGACACTAGTTCAATTCCTGGGCCAGTAAGATCCCACATGCCAGGGAGCACCACAGCTACTGAGCCTCCTGCTCTGGAGCCCCTCCTGTTCCGGAGCCCCTCCTGTTCCTAAGCCTCAATTACTGAGCCCAGGCACTGCAACTACTGAAGCCTGTGTGCCAACAGCCCATGCTCTGCAAGAGATGCCACCACCAGGGGAAGCCTGCTCACCCCAAATAGAGAAACCCCCCGTGCAGCAATGAAGATCCAGCACAGCCATAAGATAAAACCAATCATTTAATTAACTTAGAAAAAAAAAAAAAGAATGAGTTTAGAGCTACCAAGACCCATTCTTTGAAAAAAAAAAAAAAGTAAAAGTATAAAATAAAACTGCTCCCTGAAAACTGCCTCTAGAGAATTAAGGGCATCTGTTTCAGAGGAAAGAGATACAAGTTTATAAGAGACATAATCAAATCTCTCCCTAAAGTCTCGGGATTTCCTCACTCATGCAAAGCAAAAATAACTGTAAAATGCATCAAAATAAGATCTTGTGCCAACTACTCACCTATATTACACTCTGTATGTCAGAAGGTATAATCAAACCTCTTTAATCACCTTTCTGTCATTGTCCCCCTAACCCCACACAGAGATGCGGTAGACACACACAGACATATACATCTTTGCTTGACCAATTCCAACTCATTCACTACATCTCAACTTTAACACCACTCCCTGCAAGAAGTTGATCCAGGCCTCTCTGGTAAGCATCATATTCTTATGCTAGACACTCCTGAGGTCCTCTTCCCATGTGTGCATGCTCAGTTGTGTCCAACTCTGTGCGACCCCATGGGCTATAACCCCCCTAGACTCCTCTGTTCATGGGATTTTCCAGGCAAGAATACCAGAGTAGGTTGCCATGCCCTTCTCCACTGAGGTTCTCTTAGTTAGCCTTTATAAGCTTTCATCTGAATTATATGTTTCCTAGACTGTCTTCTCCATTGAACTGTAACGTGTAAACAGTGATAAATTCCAGCTCTATGAAGACCCAAGTATGCATTCATGGGGAGGGGTCTTTAATAAAAATAATTAAAAATCACAAATGGAAAATTAAGTGGATGTGCATGCATGCTAAGTTGCTTCAGTGATGTCTGATTCTTTGTGACCCTGTGAGCTGTAGCCCACCAGGCTCCTCTCTCCATGGGAGGCAAGGATACTGGAGTGGGTTGCCATGTCCTCCTCCAGAGTAGGAGAAAAAAATTACATCAAATTGGAAACTTTAAAATGATGAATATTATAAATATATGGTACATAGAAAGATAACATGATAATTTTACTAATTAATAGCTTCACATGCCTCTAGGTACTTTCCTACAAACAAACTTCTGGATCTGACTATTTCAAACCTAGTTTTTTCTCCATTTTCCACATCCTTCCAGTGTCCAGCTCTACTGGGCACAATTTTGTTGAATAAACTTCTAGAAACGGACCTTCGGATATCATGCAGCCTAGTGAGTTGGTTCAATAAGCAGTAGTATATCTAGCTATCATTTCTAGCTTGGACTGTCTGCTCTTAACACATACAGAAATAACCATAAACCTCACAATCTGTCCTCCTAAATCCAAATATGTAGTAACTAGGTGGGGCAATGCAGGAAACCTGGGTTCGATCCCTGGGTTGGGAAGATCCTCTGGAGAAGGTAATGGCAACCCACTCCAGTATTTCTGCCTGGGAAATCTCATGGACAGAGGAGTTTGGTGGGATACAGTCAATGGGGTCACAAGAGTCAGACACAATTTAGTGACTAAACAACTAATACTCATATGTGTGTATTTATCTTGGAGAAGGAAATGCACTCCACTCCAGTACGCTTGCCTGGAAAATCCCATGGACGGAGGAGTCTGGTAGGCTGCAGTCCATGGGGTCACGAAGAGCTGGATGCCACTGACTTCACTTTCACTTTTCATTTTCATGCATCGGAGAAAGAAATGGCAACCCACTCCAGTGTTCTTGCCTGGAGAATCCCAGGGACGGGGGAGCCTGGTGGGCTGCCGTCTCTGGGGTCACACAGAGTCGGACACGACTGAAGCGACTTAGCAGCAGCAGCAGCAGCATATACGCATCTTCTCCATTCCTCCCTCTCATCTCTCATCTCACTCTCTCTCTGACACCAGTTTTCCTTAACTGGATCTCCAAAGCATCCCTAACAACTCTGGTGACACTCCTCTTGGGAAGCCAGGTATGATCCCTGGGTTGGGACGAATCTTGTGAAGGGAATGACTATCCACTCCAGTATTCTTGCCTGAAGAATTCCATGGACAGAGGAGCCTGGCGGGCTATGGTTTACATTAGTTCTTAGTCACATCTTCATAATCTATGAATTGCTTTGCAAAATAACTGAACGCTATGTCTAGCTTTACAAACAACAATAAATTTCATCTGTTGCTATGCACATCAGCATATAACAGGCATACCACAGAGATACTGTGGGTTCACTTCCAGGCTACCACAATAAAGCAAATCTCTCAATAAAGTGAGTCACATGAATCTGTTGGCTTCCCAGAGCAAGAAAGTTATGTTTTTACTCTACTGTAGCCTATTAAATGTGCAAAAGCATTATGCCTAAATTCAATGTACATATTGTAATTGAAAAATATAAAACAAAAATTACAAAAGAAGCATCAAAGATTACTGATCACAAATCACCATCATGTATATATTGTGATGAAAAGTTTAGAATACTGTGCGAATTATTAAAATGTGGCACAGAGACACGAAGTGAGCAAATGCTATTGGAAAAATGGCACCAACAGACTTGCCTTAAGCAGGGTGGCCACATATCTACATTTACTCAGTTTGTAAAAAACGGACTTCTACAAAGTTCAGTAAAGCAAAGTACAATATAAAAGGAACGTCAGTATTAATATTGTCATAAATATCATAATTCTACAACTATCTATTTTTATTTTTATTTTTTTCCACTATCTATTTTTAAAGTACTGTTTTCCTCTCTATGATTAAGAGACAATAGAGAACTTAGGTCTTGAAATAATTTTTTATATTAAGAATTTATTAATTATCGGAGACATGGACAAAATGTCATGAAAGTAAATTAAGTTCAAGGGACCTATGCCTATCAACAGAATAGATAACAAGCTGTGATATAGCCACATGATGTAATAAATATTCCAGAAATATGAAGGAACCAGCTACTGAGATATGTGACAATGAGGCAATCTCCAAGTGATTATGGTGAGTGAAGTAAGCCAGAAAACAGGTTATACGGCTCTCTATATAAAATTATAGAAAATGTAAAAGAAAAATTATGACAGCAGATCAGGAGTTGTGAGTAGGGGTCATCAAAGGATGGAAAGATGAGATGACAAAGGGATAACAGGGAACTTTGGAGGTGATGATATGTTCAGTATCTCGACTGTAGTGATGGTTTCATGGATACATATGTATGTCAAAATTACCACATTACACACTTACATAGGTACAATTAATTTGCATATTAGTTAGGTGCCAATAGAAGTGTTAAAAGGGCTTTCCAGGTGGCACTAGTGGTAAATAATCTGCCTGCCAATGCAGGAGATACAAGAGACATGGGTTTGATCCCTGGGTCATGAAGATCCGCTGGAGGAGGAAATGACAACCCTGGAGAGTCCTATGGACAGAGGAGCTTGGTGGGCTACAGTCCATGAGGCTGCAAAGAATCAGACATGACTGAGCGCCTACGCACTTAGAGGTGCTAAAAACATGAAAAGGGCATGCATTTATTGTTACACTATCAAAATAAAATAAGTATATCAGCATTATATGACACAGGCTCTTGAGAGTGTGGAACCAAGTAAGTCCCAAATGTGTTCTCGTTTACACAGATGTGTACACCTGCTTATATAAATCCTTTTAGTGCTACAACTCCTGAGCCTCCTCAAAGATTTACAAAGGGTAATATTTAGTAGAACATCCTTATCAGCATTTCTAAAGAATCCTTATTTCAACAGTGTACTCAAGGCCAAGAGGGATTTGACAAAACAAACAATAGCTTATATAATGAAAGAACAATCTTTATTCTAAAACAAATCTGCAGCATTCTAAGACAAATAGATGGGATGAAGTCTCATTGAATTAGATCAACCTTTTGACATATATGATTCAAGATCATTCTTAGTAAAGGAAATGCTTGCTTTCCCAGAGGAAGACCAAACTTACTGTTGGGACATTCCAGCTGCTTACTATAGACCATGATATTTGCATTGAAGAGCTCTACAGAATCAACTTTACTACTTAAGGTTTGGAGAGGGCTTTTATATAATCTGCACTAGATTCTGGGGTTTCCTTTGCTTCCATGTGGAATGTTTATTGAATGATTATACCAAGGAATGTATGCTTATTACATAAGCACCTTGGTTTTCTTTCATTTTCTTTTGAAATGAGGAGTTTAAATAAACTTTCAAGATGACAGAAAGGCAGTCACATATAAGTAAGTCAAGCTGCTTATTCTAACAGCTGTTTCATCTGTCTATGCTTGTTTCAACATTACAATAATACCAGGTGTGGGGTAAGACAGATATCAATCCACACATTTTATTTTAAAAATGAAGGTCTCTCATAAATTGAGTACGTTTTCAAAAATCCTCAATTTAGGTGAATTAAAAAGTCCTTCAGTATATCATGTTCCATGTCCCTCTTGTAGCCACAGTATGGTGCTTTCACACTTTTATTTTTTCCTTTGCTTATTACAGACAGGTTTAGATATTGGAATGTTTCCATTTTTATGCCACCTGTGACTTTTTTTTAACAGTTCTCTAACACACTGTGCTGTGTATTTTTCAGGTTCACTCAGATCCTTGGCTTAAACAGTGGTTCCACTTCTTGCATTATGTGCTTCCACAGAAAAATTACTTCTCTCTGGATTTTCTGACTCTTCTTTTGTAGACTTAATTACTTCTCCCAAAGATAGTTGTCAATAGGTTTTAGTGCATACTGTTTCCCTTGCCTTGAAATTACACATTCTTTTAAATGAAAAACTTTATTGTATAATATATGTTCTTTATATATATTTTTGTCCTCATCTAGACTGTGGATTTCTACTTGAACTTTTAAAATTATTTGCAATTATTATGGATTTCCTAGAGTTAGGAAGATCTAAATTTGAATGCTATCTTTAATATATCTAGGAATCTGGTTTGGGACAACTTAATCTCTCAGTATAATCTTGTTTTTTTTCATGCATAAACTAAAAATCATGGTACCTGGCTTACCAGGATTTGATTTTAAAAAAAAGATACCATAGAACTGTATTTGTAAGGAATGCCAGGTGCATAATACATGTTCAATAAATGATAACCAACGTTGCTGATGCCGTTTTGTTGCTGTTATTACTTCCATGGTGACAGGTGATTATCAGGAAACCAAAATATCTTTTTGAAGAGCTTTCAGTTACTCCCCAAGTGGTAATGCTTTGCAGATTTTCAAGCAGAAGAATATTACAGAGCTCACAGAACAATATTCCTCAAAGTACACTGACCTTTGCAAACATATTGGCTTGATCTAACAGACCTTGCTATGGTGCAAATGAAGGGAATTGAAGCCAGAATAAGCCATCTGGGGTCTTCGGAGGCATCAAGCCCATAGGAGATAATGAAAACATACATCGCCCATAACCTTTTAGGCCAACCGGGCTATTGAACATAACAAGAGCATAATAGCTTTCCTGATGTGTCAGAAATTCTCCACTCCTGCCTCTAGTAGTTCATCAAATTGCTCCATGCTTATTGCTTCAATCTGTATTCATCTTTAATATGCCCTGTATGCTTGAATCCTTTCTCTCAAAACCTTCAAGGCCCCAGGAAATTCTTGTACCCAAATGCCACACTCACTAAGTAACAAAGACCCTGAAAGCTGAAAATCAAACCTGCTACATTATAGAAATAAAAAAAGGAAAGAAGTCATATTAAAAATAAACAGTTTCAAAGATTTCATGGAAAAACGTCGATACAATTTGCAACTTCATTTGTTCCAGTGACAAGCTGATAAAATGTTAGTGGTACAAATGCGTCAGAAAATTTGACACAAATTGAAAGTGACTACACATTCCATTATCCCGAACTCCCTTGGTAATGGAAAATGATGGTTAAAGATGAGTTCTCATATGTCTTAGAAGCATGAGGCTGTCTTTGGGAAATAATACCCTCGATTATCAGGAAAGATAAGCAATTAAAAGGATGCAAGGGCTGCAGTGATTCTGTGATCCAAGCTTCAGGATCCTGACTACTGGATGAACATTAAGAGATGCTAAAATATACACAGAAAATTCTTATCCATGAAATACATCGAAAAATTTTAGTATAGAAGTGACTCATTGGTTAGTGGAATCATTAACAGAGAAGCCATTGTGGTCAGTTGGTAAATAAAGCTTGCTAAAGTATTTAGTGCAATTTTTTTAAAAAAGTTTGTATATTTAAATAGCATTATCTTTATGAACAATCATCATTTAAAAGACACTTTAAAATATGACACATAAAATTAGATTTTCTCTAGAAAATTTTCAGATAAATGTATAATTAGGATCTAATAGATGGTCTTTGCATTAACTCTATTCTTTTTTATATTGAAGCTTTGTGACATTAGTATTTTGAGTTTTATGTTCACATAAAGAACCTAGATTCTAAGAATTGAAGAAGGTACAAGAATACTAAATGTTTATGCTAATACTTGTAGTAACGTCATAGGAGAGTAATTATTTCCTTTATTTTACAGGGAAAATTGACCTCAGAAAAAGTAAGGGCTCTATGGTTTTTCCATTGGTCATGTATGGATGTGAGGGTTAGACTATAAAGAAAGCTGAACACTGAAGAATTGATGTTTTTGAACTATGGTGTTGCAGAAGACTCTTAAGAGTCCCTTGGACTGCAAGGAGATCCAACCAGTCCATTCTGAAGGAGATCAGTCCTGGGTGAATATTGGAAGGACTGATGTTGAAGCTGAAATTCCAATACTTTGGCCACCTGATATGAAGAGCTGATTCATTTGAAAAGATCTTGATGCTGGGAAAGATTGAGGGCAGGAGGAGAAGGGGATGACAGAGGATGAGATGGTTGGATGGCATCACCAACTCAATGGACATGGGTTTGGGTAGGTTCCGGGAGTTGGTGATGCACAGGGAGGCCTGGCGTGATGCACAGGGAGGCCTGGCGTGCTGCAGTTTATGGGATCACAAAGAATCAGACATGACTGAGTGACTGAACTGAACTTCCCAAATAAAACCACCCAACTAATAAGTGATAAAGATAGGATTTGAGTTTCAGTCTATCTCACCTGAAAGACTGGACTATTTCTTCCATGCCATCTCTTCCAATGAACTCTGATTCTATTATTTTCTTCAATTATGAATATATCTACTTTACAACAGCCTTCATAATCATATAGTAATTCAGAAAATGTGTTCAGACTCATCAATATGAAAAATTCACTCATTCAATTCATTCCAAAACATTTAGAGAGAACAAAATGCTTAGTGGCTATTTGTTAATGGCCATAATAACAACAGTAGTAGTCAGAACAATTTTACCTGCAAGTAGGAGAAAGTCAATTCAAACTAACTTAAGCAGCACAAAGCAATTTATTGACAAGATAATTGAAGATATTTCCCAAACGTGAGGGAAGGGTGCAGAAGCCGGAGCAGCTTTGGGACTTTATTTTTTTTTAATTTTTTAAATTTAAATTTTTTATTTTTACTTAATTTTACTTTACAATACTGTATTGGTTTTGCCATACTTTGATATGAATCCGCCATGGGAGTACATGAGCTCCCAACCATGAACCCCCCTCCCACCTCCCACCCCACACTAGCTCTCTGGATCGTCCGGTGCACCAGCCCCAAGCATCCTGCATCTTGCATCGAACATAGACTGGCAATTCGCTTCTTACATGATAGTACACATGTTTCAATGCCATTCTTCCAAATCATCCCACCCTCTCCCTCTCCCTCAGAGTCCAAAAGTCCGCTATACACGTCTGGTCTGTGTCTCTTTTGCTGTCTCGCATACAGGGTCATCATTTGAATCAGTTCTAATGAGATGGACGAAACTGGAGCCGATTATACAGAGTGAAGTAAGCCAGAAAGAAAAACACCAGTACAATATACTAACACATATATATGGAATTTAGAAAGATGGTAATGATGACCCTGTATGCGAGACAGCTTGGGACTTTAAAAGATTGGACTTGCTTTTCCTCACCATAACTCTCTCTCTTTCCCTGTACCACTTCTGCTAGAGTGCTGGCTTCATTTTCTTAGGTTCTACCTTGTGATTATAAATATGGCCCCTATAGCACCAAAGCCACATCATTACAGTCTGAAAGGAGAAACAATCTCCCTGCAGCTCAGCATATGAAAACACCAGGGATGGACTCTAACTCTCCAGTGAAGTTCACATGACCACTCCAGACCAGTCATTGGTTAGGGTAATGAAATATTATAATTCCCCAGGCTTACCTTTATGGTCTAGGGAATGGGTCCTTTGGTTGGGAGCTCCATCGGAGTTACAGAATTACAGAAGAATTCCCAAGGAAAGAGGCCAGGGGAGCATATCAACTAGAAGCTTAGGAAATCATATTGAGTAGTCATCATTAGCAGTTATTGGATATACTAGTTAGCACTTACTGAACATCTGCTATATTAAAGGTGTTATTTTGAACATAGTAAATGCATTATTTTATATTCACAGTAACCATGCAAAATAGATATTTCTATCTCCAATAAATATTAGAAAATTAAGGCTTATAAACTTTAACTGCTCAAAGAGTTATAACCAGTCACTGGGAAGGACCTCACTGAACATAATGCATATCTGTCTGCCCTGCTACTCCTGACTATTCCATGCTGCCTTCAGGTCTGGAGACCTTTTTCTTTTGTTACCCATTACTACTCAGGATATGGTTTGCATGTCCTGGGTATCCTTCTTTGTGGAATATTTTAGTTTGCTACTACTGTTCTTAAAATACAGTGCTTAGAGTCAAAATTGCATGTATCACATCTATCTGTAAAACAGGAAAATGAATATGAACAGCATAGTCATAATTTAGGTCATTGTTATTTTAGTGAAGCCACTGAGCTAATTTAAAACAAATACTAAAATCAACATGGGTAATCCTGTTTATACTTTCAGTCAAATATAATGTTTCAAACCTTTTGTTATAGCTTGGCACCAAAGCACATGTCCTTCTCTTTTTAAAATTAAATACTTATGTTTCTACCTTAATACTCTATGCTGATTTTTGAATGAATTCATTTTTTGGTTGATTTTATTTTTCATGGCTTCGTTCACCGTTTCCACATAATATGACACTGAAATGTCTTTATTCTCCGCATTGTATTAAATACTATCAAATTACTTATTGCATTAGAGATCATACATGATTTATTTGGTTTTGCTGCTGTAACTTAATGCTTGCTTCTCTATTAGACAATAAACTTTCTGGGTGTATGGACTGTGAATACTTTATTCACCACTGAACACCTAGTTAAGTGTTTGGTACAATGGTCAACCAGTAGGTAACCTTGAATGAATAAATGAATTAATCTATTGATATTTTAACATATTAAGCATACACCATCTAATCTGACATAAAATTGTGTGGGTTTTTTTGATAGGTAAGGATAAGATAAAATTGCATAGCAGAATTAATTTTATATTTTCCCACTTTTAGCTCCTGCGTCAGGTAGAAATGTATCGGGATTTGTTCATATCAAACTGTCATTGCTTACAATTTCTTTGTCTTTGTCTTACATCGCCCAGATTCTGCTTTTTTTATGAGGCAAACTCTTGGTCTCTATTCTAGAAGTTTTTGTCACCACATCATCCATAAATCTGACCTACCTGTAATAGCTGCTTCTCTATTCATGTTTCTACACTGCAATTCAATTATCATCATCTATCACTGATATTACATCTCTAAATGCTATACTTTGAAGGATGGAATCCATCTCTAAATCTGTTTTCATATACTTGGAAACTAATGGAATACTTGTGACATAATGTTATTATCAGGTTAATCATTACTATGATCAATAGAACCTTGTTTCTCATGAAATTTGCCTAAACGCTCTTTACCAGTGATCCTACCACAAAGCCATATTCTAAGGATGGCCATGACTTTGATGCTGATGGAGCATAGTTGCTTGAAACCTGAAAAGACACAAATCCTGAGAAACATCCAGGAAGCAAAGGCAGAACTGTATAAGAATGAAAGTATATTTTGAAGAGTGAGTGTGAATTATTAAAGAAGTGAGAGGAAATGAAAGGGAAAATTCAAGATAGGAATATATATCTTTCAATATTGTGTGAATGTTGCCAATCTGAATTTATAATCTAGGTGTGAATTTCCCTGGCAGGTAAACTTGTCCAGCTCAGATTTTACTTTTATTTTTCTCATTTTCTCTCCTAAATTTTCAATACCATCTATTTGTCACTTGGCCTGCTCAGACTCTTGCTTGACATTGAGTATACTGCATTAATTGCACAGCAAATGACTTTGTGAAAAGGGAAATGTAAGAGGAGATATATTTTACTAAAGAAATATAACAGTTTAAATGAGTAACAAAATAATCTATAAAAGCAATGACTCATTCTTGGGGAGACAGGTTGTGCTTTATAATCACATGGACTTGGGTTCAAATTCTGATTATCATTCGCTGGTTAGGAAAATTTTAAATTATAACTCTCTGAGCTCTAGTTTTCTCCTCTGTATGGCAGGATGATACCTATTTCATGTGTTGATCAATAATAAAGTAAAACAGCAGACAAAGCTTTTGGAAAATAGGTCCATGATAATTATGCACTGAATTGAGTTGAATTAAAAAATGTATATTTATCTAATTCCATTCAAATAATACTCCATTTTAAAATCTGAGAGAACTTAAATTTAAATAAGTGAATTAACCAGTGCCAGGTTGCCAGGTTAATCATTGGCATAATCACAAGTAGACTGTAGAAAAAACAAAGTAAAAGGTATTTAGAAGGATGCGTCATAATGAATTGCATATTAGAAATATTCCTAAGAATATAGACAACATTACAATTTGGCCAATAGAGGAAAAATTACATTTTTGTTCTCTCTAATTAGTGATGAATAATAAACTAATAAAAATTTGCCAAATAATGAATCATGCTTGGTTTCAAGCAGGGAATGGCCAATTCATCTGCTTAATCACCTTTATTAAAACAGATATCACTTTGCTAAGGTGACATCATCACTGGTATAAATACTTGAAGATTTGAGAGCTAGTGCTTATTGTGTGCAAGGAATAACTGCACCTCATTGGAACTTCAGTGGGCATTTTTTGGAAGAGAAATTTGGTGGAGTTTTGTGGATAATCCTTCATCTTAGAGAAACATAATAATAATCTCAAACTAATGAGACAGTGGTTTCATGATTCAACTCCACTTGACAGCAGACTTTGCTTAGACTTATTAACAACCTGAAGTTTTCAGATGAGTTGAAACTTTATTCTTGAAAACTCTATCCATCTGTGGCAGGTATTCATTGGAGAAGTATTACTGTGAGCCTGGGTGTTCTAGGGGCTTTGCTCCAGGAAGGCTGTGCAGATGGAAGCTTTCCTCCCTTCCTTTTTGCATTAAGGGAAGCCTGAGGCATTTTTCAATGAAGTCGCTCTGGGCAAACCTTAAGGGCCTGTCTTCCTGCTGTGTGTACTCAGTCAGGGGATTCGAGTAGGAGGTGGGGAATCTGGAGAGGATGAAAAGCAACACCACTGCAGATCCACTTTAACCTTTGTTCAAGCATGGAGCATCTCGTAAACAGCAATCAGAACACCCAGGCTCTCTTCTCAGCCCCTGTGATCAGCTTTGTACAGCACTGGTGTTCCTGGACTGCACTTAGTAACCTGGAAAGTCATATCTGAGCAGGAGCAGCTCACCTTTGTCAAAGCTGGACACACTTTTTCCATTCTAGGGCCTACATGAACATTTCTCTAGGGATCAGGCACTGAGGTCAGGACACAGTGATAATCATCATGTGGATTTATAGATTTGATCTGGAAAGGTTTGGGGGAAATTACTGCTCCCTCTGCCTCCTGTGCTCATAAGGATGACCTTATGAGTGCCCAAGTTAGAATTTCCAGAGTTAGGGCTATAAGCACATCTCCAAATATTTAATGTGCATTGCTGCATCTCAGAACAACATAAAATATATAAATGCCATTTGAGACAAGTTGTTCATCCCCAGCCACCCAACCTGTCAGTTATAGATAAAGCCAAATTCCGTCATCTTATAGATAGGGTCTCCAGTTTTCATGAATAGCCAACTCAGTACTTCTCTGGACAAGTAGAAAGAAAAGAAAGGAGAAAGAAAGTGATGTTGCTCAGTTGTGTCTGACTCTTTGTGACACCATGGACTATAGCCCACCAGGTTTCTCCATCCATGGAATTTTCCAGGCAAGAGTACTGGAGTGGGTTACCATCTCCTTCTCCAGAGGATCTTCCTGACCCAGGGATTGAACCTGGGTCTCCTGCACTACAGGCAGACGCCTTTTCCTCTGAGTCACCAGGGAAGCCCAGTATAGAGTATCCAGGAAAAATACGGGATCTCTGGAGACTGTGCTGACAGAGGCTGTGCTAATCTTGAGGGTGCTGAAAATACCTTATTAGTGAAGACAAGAAAAGTATCAAGATAACAGAGCAATGCCTGAAACATCCCTGGTATTATAGTAATAATAGAATGTATGAAAGTGAAAGTCACTCAGTCGTTTCCTACTCTTTGCAACTTCATGGACTATACAGTCCCTGAAATTCTTCAGGCCAGAATACTGGAGTGAGTGGGTAGCCTTTCCCTTCTCCAGGGGATCTTCCTAAGCCAGGGATCGAACCCAGGTCTGCTGCATTCCAGGCAGATTCTTTACCAGCTGAGCCACAAGGGAAGCCCAATAGCATGCATAAGGCACTCCTTTTGCACCAGTTAGTCCCTTTGCTTATTCCTATGACTTGTCCCTTCACTGTACATGATGAGAGGACTGGATCTCTCCTTTTATATGTAATCTTTAAAACTGTGTCCTTGACTCAGCTCCTTCCCAGCTACCTAGAAATCTGAATTTGGGGGTTTCCTTTCTCCTCTAGTACTGTTCATCTTCCACTCACCCAGACTCTTCCCCTTCTCTACAGATGCAGGGTCATATTTCTCTGCATCCCATGTGCAAACTCAGTGGCCTTTTAGTGTTTGGAATCTGAAGATGTTCCAACAGAAATCATTAGCACTTATATATAGTGAGATGATTTCTGTTTGACCATCAAATATGTTCGCTTTTAATTAAGGACTAAATCTTGACAAGCTCTAAAAATGTGCACAGCAAGACAAGAGAAAGGAGTACAGTTTCAAAACTGGCAAATGAAAAAAAGAATAATCTCTGCAGTAGAAAAAAAATTACCAAAATTTATGTCAAAAGAAGGAATGTTGTTAATGTAAGTCTTGGATTAGAGACCTAACTCTTCGTTTTTTAGTTAAGGGATAGAGTGGCCAGGGCAAGTCAATTCACTTCTCCTAGCTGTTTCTCCCCATGTAATATGAAAATAATATGTGTTCCACTCTCAGGCTTGGTGTAAAATTTTATTAATAAAGACATATCAACGACAGGCATTCACATGTATGAACCCTTAATATGCGCCAGCCTGTTAAGCATTTACATGATATTTGATATAATTCTTAATACCTCATATGAAAGACTATTCATATCCACATTTTATAGAGGAGAAATTGGTGATCAGTTATGATGTATCAATTACATCTTTAAAAACTTTTTATTTTGTATTGAGGTGTAGCCAGTTAACAGCATGTGATAGTTTTAGGCGGACAGCAAAGGGACTCAGCCATGCATATACATGCATCCATTCTCCCCCACGCTCCCATCCCATCCAGGCAGCCACACAACATTGAGTACAGTTCCCTGAGCTATAAAGTAGGTCCTTGTTGGTAATTCATTTTAAGTGTAGTTGTCTGTACATTACCTTTTAACCAAAAGATGCCCTGGAAAGTCATTTATCATTTGTTACTACTAGCCCTTCCAAATGTAAATAAACATAAAATTTGCAAAATGTCATATTTGGTTCCTAGCAAGGAAATGAAGCCGTCATTCTACGCCCACCACTCTCCTTTCCCCACCAGGTTTTGCAGATGTACTGTTCACAGTTGCAGACTCTCCTTTAAGCCTTTTTCCCTCCTTAAGCTCCAACAACATGCATCTCATCCTCACAACTCTCCTCTACAGGGTGATGAGGGAAACCATGTTTCCATGAACACACTAAGGGGCCAGGAGTTGCACCATATCTTAATTAATTAAATGATCCTTCTCTCTCCCTCCCTTAATTACATGCTTTACTTTCATTTCCTACTTGTGATGAGAATCTACATTCTTGAATGGAATCAATATAGAATTTGAGTTGAATGGGTATTAACTTCTCCCTGGGGAAGGTGGGGGGAAATCACATTAGTCTACTACACCAACTTAAAAAAGAACTTCATGAGGATTAAGACAGTTCATTTCTTGACTGACTCCATACGACTTTATTGAGCAATGCTAAGTACTGGGCATAATCAATCAGTGCGAGATGTGTTTTCTGTTCTCGTGGGGTCTCACTAGCAGAGGAGCCAAACCTTATCAATGTGACTTAAGGGTGGGAATGGAAGGCATAGGTCTGTGCCTTCTTTCACTCAGTAGATAGTAGTGATGTAGCTGTAGCTATGGTATACTTAATGGCTCACCTTAACTGACATCTATTTCAGGACAGGCACTGTTCTACACACCTTGCAGGTATGAACTCATTGAAAGACTGTTCTAAACTACAAGACAGGTTATATCACTTTCCTATTTCTCTGCTTCTTTGTGGATCCACATTGGTGGGTAAACCAGCTAGGTATATGAAGAACATTAGACTATCACAGGGCACTAACATATCACTGGGAACAAAAAAGGTGAAGAAGAAAACCATATTTAACAAATCTCTTTTCAGAGAGAAAAGAAATGCTTGGAAAAATTCATTTATATAGCTGCTGGGCATGAAGAGTGAAAATCCTTTATGGGATGCTTAAGTCATAAGACTTGCTCTTAAAGCACTTTGAAGAGAAGATGGAGCCCGTTCACTTTCACCTTTGTTTATCTTTGTCACAAAGGGTAGGCCTGATGGAACCAAAAGTGGGTTGTTCTACAAAACTGATAAGAAACTAAACATTGCCATCAATGCTCCCTACCAGTCCCTCCTGCCATCTACAGAGCTTCTTCCAATCAAACATATGTTGGAGAGAACTCAAAAACTATGATTCAAGCAAATATCGCCCTAAGTCATCCTCATTCTTTAGACATGTCCTGAACATCAGAATTATGTCAAACAATATCCTAGTTTACAAGTCCTTTCTATTCTGGTATCTAACTATCTTTCTATACTTAACTGCTATCATTCTGCCTCTATGTAGGAATGCAAGATACTGCTGTTGTCTCTCCAATTCCTTTTCTAAATGTTTACTCATCTGATTTATCTATCAAATATGAATTCCATAAACACAGTAATTTGTCTTACGCATCTCTGTACTCCATTGCTGGGATCCTGAATAATGCAGATAGCTGTAATAAGTATTTGCTAAATGATAATTTTCTACTGAAGAGAAGTGACTTGTTTCCACATCCAATAAAATCATACACACAGATCAGACCCCGGTAAATATTTGTTGAATGCCTGTATGATCATCTGATCCCTTGTCCCTTTAAATAATTTTCATCTCTTCCAACAAGAACAAATCATTTTCTTTCACTTTCTTTGAATAGTGTTTATTGCTATTCTTGTATTGAAGAACATTCAGAAGTGGTTTAGATTTTTAAAACTCTGAAGTATATTAAAATGTGCTATTTATAGACTAATTGGCAAAGCCCTATAAATGCAATGATGGCTGCTCAATTTCTGAGTGTAGCCTTGTTTGTTTCATCATAATTTGACAAGTTGGCATGATTGAGGTTAATGAGAAAATTCATTTTCAGTGATATATGAGGCATTTAGGAGAGCAACAGTTATACTAATAAAGAATTGCATGTTCCACAGACTGCATAGTCTTTGCAATTTTTCTTTATATATATATATTATATAAATTTTCATATTTTATATATATATATAAAACAAATGGCTTGCTTTGCTGAACTCTAGATAAGAAAAAGAAAGTGCAACATGCAGAGGTTTGAAAGAGAAACAGGATGTCTTAATAACATAACCTGAATGATAGAAGTTCAACATAATAGACTAGGTAGGCAAATATAAACCTTACCCCTTGCCTGATGTGGAAGCACATAATGAATTTGAATTAATGATATACTTTTTGTTAACAAAAATAATTGTTCACAAAATTCTCATATACATTGTTTTAAAATGAACTATCAACACAGGTTATCCAAAAGCAACTCTTTCTCCAAAGGCAGTGATTAGAGAGCCAAGTAGCACTCAAGTGAGGCCTCTGAGAAAGAAACACTCAACAAATTAGCATTTACTAAATCAGTGTTTGCCAGCACTTTCCGTATGATAAGAACTCTGCAAGGTATGAGAGAAACGATAGTGGATGGCAGAGCTACTATCTTTGACCTCAAGTAGTGCACAGTCTAGTAGGAGGAGCCTGAAGTTCTAATAGGTTTCTGGATGAGAAACTTGGGAGACAAGACTACAGCAAGTAAATGTGGTCCAGACTGCAGCACGTGAATGTGGTTCAAAGGAGACAAATCTAGTTTTTTCTGAGTAAACTAGATTTCAGTTAAGTCTATGAAAATCTGTGTGCTAATATAGGTTTCACCATGAGACACAGATGAACAGAGAGATAGCCTCCATTTAAAGCACAAGGTGGGGACTCCCTGGTGGTCCAGTGGTTAGGACTCTGTGCTCCTAATGCAAGGGGCACAGGTTCAATCCCGGGTAGGAGAACTAGAGCCCACATGCTGCAACTAAGACCCAGTGCAGCCAAATTAAAAAAAAAAATTAAAAAATAAATAAAGCACAAGTTCACCTAACCTGGCCAAGCTTCTTGTGCTTATTATCAGTGGTCTTGCTTGCCATTTTTATCACTGGTGGGTAACAGTACTAGGCAAAAAAAAAAAAAAGCAACCTTCCTTGAGATCATTGTTTATAAGTATTTGAATATTAAGGAGTAATAACAATATTTAATATTCTTCCTGAGATTCACTGTCTATAATGTGCTTTCAATGTACTTTGGCCACTTCATACGAAGAGTTGACTCATTGAAAAAGACTATGATGCTGGGAGGGATTGGGGGCAGGAGGAGAAGGGGACGACCCAGGATGAGATGGCTGGATGGCATCACGGACTTGATGGACGTGAGTCTGAGTGAACTCCGGGAGATGGTGATGGACAGGGAGGCCTGGCGTGCTGCGATTCATGGGGTCGCAGAGAGTCAGACACAACTGAGCGACCAAACTGAACTGAATGTACATTTTTTAGTGGCTCTCAACTCTGGTTGTGACTTAGAAGTACCCATACAGGTTGTAAACTAATACCTTGATCCCAGACTAGCATGTTCCGATTCAGTAGGTCCTGGGTGGTATTTATAAGAAGCTTCATGAATGATTTTGAATTGTAGTTCAGGTTTGAGAAGCATGGTTTTATGTAATTTGTTTTTCCACAATGTCCCCAGGAAACAGGCTTCAGTAATACTCCACAAGATTGCACTCCTCTGTGTTTAAAATACATATCCGGAGGCACTTCTTTAGGAAAATCTTCTGGATCCCACCCCTCTCTCATCCTGTCACCCACCACCCAGTCAGATCCAAAACCACAAACCTTAAACACATCTCTGACTTGTCATCCTACTATGCAGTACTTTTTAAAATCACTATTGTTCATTTGTCTCTCTTACTTGCTAGCGTGCTCCTTAAGAGCACGGGGTAATCTATTCACCCTTGTCTCCTTAGACTGCATTATATTACTTGGACATGGTAGGGTTCAAATTAATAATGACAATAACAACACACAGTATTTACCATGCGCAGGCCCTGTGGCCAGCCTTGTGCATGCATAGATTGATTTAATATGCATGACAACTATGTGAGGTAGGTAAGATAGTACTATTATTTTCCTCATTTTACAGATGAGAAATCTGGTACACAAAGAAGGCAAGCAACCTAAGGCCACACACTGTCTGTTTAATGGAGATATTAATAATGTCTCCATATCACAGGAAGAGGAAACTAAACTCGTTCAATCTCATTAGTCCTTTAAGTGTGGACCCTTAATATTGTGGTTTAGAAACTTGCTCTTTATGACACTAACATCTGGAGTTGGGGGATTCTTTAGGTTTTTGCGTATCCTACCCATGATCCTTCTTTTACATTACGCAATCATCTCTCTTGAATGGGGCAGGCAGAAGACACCAGCTGAACCACTGCAGTATATGTGCTTCCAGTTGAAAATAGATGATGTTAACGAGCAGTGCCAGCCATCTGTTGACATACTGATTTGCCACTGAAAAAAAATAGAGTGCATTTGTTCACATTTCCAGATTATTTAAAAATAAGGAGCAATGGGAGTTATTAAGTTGGGCAATCTGAGTTCTAAGTAGCATTTATACACTTTTTTTTTTCTAGATGCTTTCTTTAAAATTAAATTTTTAATAACCTTTAAGCCTTGCAGCCTTGAGGGAATAATTTCTTTCACAGTAGTTCAAAGGTTTAATTTCACAGTAAAGCTTTTGAAATATGGTATTATCCCTTTTGTTCTAGAAAATTACTGTTTAAAAAAATCATATTTCAAAGTAATGATTGTAATGAGAAAAAGATATGAGGCCCAACTTCAAAAGGGAAAAATGATAACCTCGCCTGTGATGTCCTCTAGTGAGCCTTTCCCTTGTGGATTCTAATTTGTAACAGTTAGAAAAATCTCCAGAATTGTGCATTCTCTGCCTGGTAATACAGCCCAGGCTGTGGTCTAGGAGTGAGTTGGGGCTGAGGGGCATGGGTGGCTGATATAGACATAACAGAAACCATTAGCTTTCTCATATAAGTAAAATGAAATATGTCCCTAGTCCTGCTGTATGTGTTTTCTGTAAGGCTATTTCCAAACAATGTTATCGTTAGGATTCTAAAGCCATTTCCAAGAACATTTAAGTTGTGTGTGACGTTACAGAGCAGGTAGTGGGTGACTGTCAAGTATAGCAGAGCCTGTCCAGAAAAGGGGAGAGAAACACCTAATTCAGAATACCCAGCATGTACTGGACAGTGTGTTTTGGGATTTATATATGTTTTATCTTTTTCTAAACTTCCATAGTTCTCTGAAGTAAGTACCATTAGCCCCATTTTACTGATGTTAGGTCCTCACTCTTCAGCAGAAGATACCTACCTGGTCTTGTGACTCTAAGAATCAAAGTCCTCACTGCAACTTCCATTTAAAGCTCCCCTGGCCCTTTTATCACTTTATGCTGCTGCTGCTTAGTTGCTCAGTTATGTCCGCCTCTTTGCAATCTCATGGACTTACAGGCCACTAGGCTTATGGACGGAGGAGGCTGGTGGGCTGCCGTCTATGGGGTCGCACAGAGTCAGACACGACTGAAGCGACTTAGCAGCAGCAGCAGCAGCAGGCTCCTCTCTCTGTGCAGATTCTCCAGGCTAGAATACTGGAGTGCATTGCCACGCCCTTCTCTGGGGGATCTTCCCAACCCAGGGATCAAACCCAGATCTCCCACATTGCAGGACGACTGTTTTGTTTTTGTTTTGTTTTGTTTTGTTTTGTTTTTGTTTTTTTGCAGGAGGATTCTTTACTGTCTGAGCCGCAAGGGAAGCCCAAGAATACTGGAGTGGGTAGCCTATCCCTTCTCCAGGGGATCTTCCTGACCCAAGAATCAAACTGAGGTCTCATACTGCAGGCTGATTCCTTACCAGCTGAGCTACTAGGGAAGCCCCTTATCACTTTATAAGAATACCTAAAAGGATTTGCTAAATTGAAAATTCCTAATAACATTAAATGGATTAAAGAAGAAAGATTAATAGAATGAGAACTATATACGCAGGGCAGAATTAGAGCCACGTGTGTTTAGGAGAGAAAAACTCACTGTAATTCTATTAGTTTTAATTTCTCTTTACTCTTATTTTCCCCTCTGAGTCCTTGAAACTTTGGTAAACACAAGAGTCATAGGAAATTGTTTTGAATGCCTACTACTTGCCATGCTGTATGATATGTATTCTTCAACCTTTATCTCACTAAACTCTCTCAATAAATAAATAAGAAGTACTATCACTATAAAAATTTAACAAAGTGAGGCTTGGAGAGATTAAGTAATTATTAAGGTCACTGTAAATACTGGAGGGCAAGATTCAAGACTAGGTCTCTCTAATTCATTCGACAAATCTTTATTAAGTTCTTTTTCTGTGTCAGCTGTTCTGCTAGTTATTGAAAATACTGTGGTAAATATATACACAGGGCTCATACTTGCAGATTCCTTTCCTAGCAGTAAAAGAAAGATGTTAACTATAAAAGTATATGTTTAATTAATTATAATTCACATAAGTTTTCTTTAGATGATTAAACTAGCTAAGCTCAGAATGTTCTCGATACATTCTAAACATTCAGAGACATTGTCTCCTTTCTGACAGATTACTTTATGCACATGGGGTGGGTGGTAGACTTTTCTTCTCATTATATTCAAGGAGTCATTTATCATGACTAATATCCTGCTTAGTTCTGATATTTTCAGCCAGTAATTTAGATTTTCATGTTCACATTCAATTTTAAATACCACAGAAATGCATAGACTTAAAAAAAAAATAGAGGCATTGAATATATATTCTCCCAAACAGCCAAATGGCCCTGAGATTGTCTCCAAGAGGTGCCTACCAGAAATGGATGTTTTTGCTGGTATAGAATTGGGTCATGTAGATTGAGACATTTCAACCTCGGAGTACCTTAACTTAGTTTTACATAACTTTTTTCCCTGAATTTAGAGTCTTGGATTGATATATTTAAACATTATTGGAAAAATAAGAAGAATGGGTGGTTGTGATATAATAAAAATATGTATTTGATCTTTGTCTTTAGTTCTGGGGACAGAGTTTCTAAACTCCTTGGAACTTCCTGAGTGATGAGTACCTTTTATTACTCATAACAAGCCACTCCCACTCTTTATTTTTTTTCTTTTATATCAAAGTTAATTTGATTTACAATATTGTGTTAGTTTCGGGTGTACAACAAAGTTATTTATTTATACATATATATCTATTTTTCAGATTCTTTTCCCATATAGGTTACTACAGAGTCTTGAGTAGAGTTCCCTGTGCTCTACAGTAGGTTCTTGTTAGTTATCTATGTTATGTTCAGCAGTACGTGTATGTCGATCTCAGGTTCCTAATTTATCCCTCCTCTTACCCTTCTCCTTTGGTAACCATAAGTTTGTTTTGTAAATCTATGAGTCTGTTTCTGTTTTTTAAATAAGCTCATTTGTATCATTTTTCAGATTCCATACTTGTCTATTTCTGTCTTATTTCACCTAGTGTGATAAATTCATGGTGCTGCAAATGACATTATTTTGTTCTTTTTTATGGCTGAATAATATCCCATCATATATATGTACCACATATCCATCTGTTGATGGACATTTCACGTCTTGCCTATTGTAAATAGTGCTGCAATAACATTGGGGTGTATGTATTTATCAAATTCTGTTTTTTTCCTTTTCACCATATCTGAGTTTATGCTATCAAGATGACTCTTGGTTGGCCCCAAGATATTAATAGTTCAAGATAGGGGAGAGGTGGTTAAAGAGAAACCAATCATGTGATACCAGGGTAAGAACTAGCAGCTCAAATCCCTCAGCCTATGGGGAGGTGAGAGTGATTGCATATTGAAGTCACATATCAGCAGCCAGTGGCTTAATGAACGATGCCTATGTAATAAAATTTTCATAAAAAGAAAAAAAAATAAACTTTGAAGAGAAGAGATTTGAGGAATATAACAAGTTGAGGAACATGCAGATGTGCTGAGTAGTATTTCCAGAGAGCGTTTGGAAGATCTATACATAATAAAACACCCCTTTAACTCTCACAAGATCACGCGTTATGCACTTCTTCAATCTGGCTGGTCTGATTTGAAAACTATACTAAAAAAACAAAAGAAAGAAAGAAAAGCAAGCTATAATAGTTAAATTGGCATTTTCCTGAGTTTTGTGAGTCTTTCTAGGAAATTATCCAACCTGAGAGGGTATGGTTTGTGGGAAATCCTGTATTTGAAGTCCACAGGTAGCTTGTCAGCTGCTTGCTGCTGCTGCTAAGTCACTTCAGTCGTGTCCAACTCTGTGTGACCCCAGAGAAGGCAGCCCACTAGGCTCCCCCGTACCTGGGATTCTCAGGGCTTGAACACTGGAGTGGGTTGACATTTCTTTCTCCAATGCGTGAAAGTGAAAGTGAAGTCGCTTAGTTGTGTCCGACTCCTAGTGACTCCATGGACTGCAGCCTACCAGGCTTCTCCATCCATGGGATTTGCCAGGCAAGAGTACTGGAGTGGGTTGCCATTGCCTTCTCTGTGTCAGCTGCTTAGAAACTTCATTTTCTGCTGACATCTGAAGCTAAGGCAGTCTTGTGGGATGGAATACTTAACTGATCATGTCTGCACTAATTCTGGGTCATTAGTGTCAGAATGAAGTTGAATTGTAAAACAATCAGCTGGTGTTGGAAAATTGGAGGATTGGTCACTGTTGAATTGATATATCTGAATTGTTTGGGGGAAAAAATGCAGAATGGTACAAGGAGTTCAACTTGGTTTTACCAAAGGGCCATGACCTGGCTTGAATTCTGATTCTGCCTTTGAAAATTTGTGTCACTTTGTAAGTTACTTAACTTTTTGGAGCTTCTGTTTCCCAACCATAAAACTAAAATACCCATAAGAAGATTGCTAAAAAGATTAAATTAGCTACTAAAAGTACAGATTTTTTCTCCATAGCTGACACCAAATAAGATTTAACCATTTTTAATTTTACCCTCTCTTCTTTCCTTCTCACTCAATAGTTTTAGAGACGCCTACTTAGTAATAGCTCAGAAACCCAGTTCTGTTCTAATTATACATATCATACTCAAGAAATTCCAGGATATCTCCTACAAGTGATGTCTCTGAGAATGTCTTGCACATCCACAAGTGCAATAAAAATATCTTATGTAAATTCCATATTTTATGTCTATTTTCCTGATTTTCGAGATGAGCATATTGCTCAAAGGATGAAGCAGCTCAGTTGATGTCATAGGGATATTTAGTGGTTGTCACAGCCTGTGGTTTTAGTCTGTGACTCTGCCTGTCTATTTCTCTTGGAGCAGTTTATAGCCCAGGGTGAGACCATGTGTCAGGCAATGTGTCCCAGTTTAGAATTTGGGAAATATAGTCACCACTTTCAACTATATAGCTATTAAAATGTAAGAGATAGTGCAGGAAACCCTACTGAATTCATTAACATTTACGACATATTAGCTATGGGATTTTTTTTTTTCCAGGGGAAAGAGGCAGGAAAGAAGAGTTAGAGCACTTGCTTCTAAAAGGAGGTAGAGGTACCTTTAAAGTTTAACTACTAAAGTTCTAACAAAACCAGCTTCTTTGATAAGGCAGACCAGTCAGCCACGGCGTGTTTTGCAATTTTCAATACACAGTTCCGCTTTCACACTTCAATAATTTATTTTCTAGCACTTAGAATCCAGGAACCTGCCTTCACTGATGCAGCTAAAACGCAAGGAACAGAGTTTAATAACAAACATCTCCACTTATCTCATCTCATTCCCTAGTAAATTGTGTTAGAAAACATGTGTAAATAGTACCAAGCAAAAAGGGCATTTGTGGTCTCCTTTAGAGTGTGTTCTATTTGAATTCCAGATGTAGTAGTCTTTATAGAGGGTGACCATTTCCATAAGAAAAATGCAAAACTTTCTAAAGTGAAAATTCTAATATTATCAGAGGATCACAGAATTTTCAGACTTAAATTCAAATAGATCTAACATACATGCAACATCCGATTTATCATGTGATATTCTGAATGGTTTCACTCTCTATGTGGTGGATAGTATCAATTTCATTTTTTGGATGAGTACTTTAGACTAGTAGAAGCTAAATTATTTTCCTAAGATTGAAGTTAAAATTTGAAATAGAGCTTGGAGAAATCCAATTAGGCTTACAAGTGCCCCATTAATTACTAACTTTATTCTTTAGGAAATAATTATAAAGGTTAAAATTGTCATTATACATTCCAGGAGTTATTTCTATCAGAGGGAGATACAGTTTTAGGATATACTCAAAGTATGCATTTCACATACTTACTTATGTTCAAGTATTGAGCAATGAGTAGATATGCCAAATAAACAAAATAATCCTAAAAGTAAAGAGGACTTTTCCCCAATGATGTTAAATATAAGAAAATAAAAGAAATATCTAAGAATTTACCAGATACTCTTCAAGGGCATGATCAAAGATTTTTTTTTTCAAAGAAACTAAAGATGATTTGTTGAGTAATTTATTTAGCAATATTTAGATACTGTAAGCAACAATGATAATTCAGTTTGATCGGTTGCCAACATGGCTTTAAGATAATCCAATGAAGAAATTAAGACCATTATCTATATAAGCTGGAACACAGAAGGACACCAATATTTAATAGGCCTATGACAAACCCTTCATCAATGTGCCCCCAATGATTTAAGGGTGATGTTAAGGTACACGGGTTATCTTATGAACATCAAGCATGTTATTCATGATTTGATATTTGCAAATCACTAGTTTTTTGGTATTAATGCAAACAACAATTACAATAACAACAGGTAACAATTATTAACCATTCTTTATGTTCTACATACCCTGACAACTTAACTAACATATTTTACCTCCAACTCTTGCATTGACATTGGCATGGTCTTCTTACATTCTCACAGTTTCACAGATAGGGAAATTAGAGCTCAGCTAGACACTCAGCTATTAAGGACCTGAGCTAGGACTCAAACCTAAGTCTTTTGACAGCAAAGGTGGGGCTTAATTTCTCACTACCACTTTTATTTTTTAATTGGTGGATGGAAAATTGCTTTACAATTTTGTGTTGGTTTCTGTCATACAATAATGCAAATTAGTCATATATACACATACATATATGCATCCTTTCCTCCTAAGCCTCCGTCCCTTCCCTCCCCCGCCCCACCTCTCTAGGCCGTCACAGAGCACCAGGCTGGGTTCCCGGTGTTATTTAGCGGCTTCCCCCTCTCTATTTTACACGTGATAGTGTGTATATGTCAACGCTACTTCCTCAGGTTGCCCCACCCTCACCTTCCCCCACTGTGTCCAGAAGTCCATTCGTCAGTTGGTTCATCTGTCCCATTTTTCTAGATTCCGTATGTATGTATTAGTATTTGATACTTGTTTTTCTTTTTCTGACTTACTTCATTCTATATCAGAGGCTCTAGGTGGAATAGTATATCTGGATTCTGAAAAAGTAATATGGATGGAAGAGAATAAAACACTTTTAGGCAATGGCACCCCACTCCAGTACTCTTGCCTGGCAAATCCCATGGACGGAGGAGCCTGGTAGGCTGCAGTCCATGGGGTTGCTGAGGGTCAGACACGACTGAGCGACTTCACTTTCACTTTGCACTTTCATGCATTGGAGAAGGAAATGGCAACCCACTCCAGTGTTCTTGCCTGGAGAATCCCAGGGACGGGGGAGCCTGGTGGGTTGTCATCTACGGGGTCGCACAGAGTCGGACACAACCAAAGCGACTTAGCAGCAGCAGCAGGCACAGTCCATAAAAACTTCTTGAGTAATGTTTGTCTCTTTGTACCAGCTTGCTATCAAAATCCATGGGATTTGGAAGCCAAATGTTGAAGGAGCACAGTCTCTATCAGTTTGAGTCCCTGAAGCACAGCAATCCTCCTCTATGCCCACCTTCTGCTTATTGATTGCCAAGTGAATGAAAAATAAATGACAAACCACTCTAGTGTTTTTGCTGGGGAAGTACCATGGACAGAGGAGCCCAGTGGGCTATAGTCCATAGGGTTGCAAAAGAGGCGGACATGACTTAGTAAGTAAACAACAACATCAGGCCACTGTGACTTGGGAGATTATCTCTTAGAGCAGTTAGTGTTAACTAATGCGATTATGAGATATGCATAGCATTTTCAGTAATGTGATCATTTGAAACAATACAGTTAATCTTGTAGAAAATATTATCACAAATTAAAAAATATGAAACTAAGTCAACAAGTTCAAAGAAAAAATATTACTTTTGAATGCTGAATAACTATTCCTTCAGCTGGGTCTTCACAGAACCATTAAAAAAAAAAAGAAAAGGCAGTAGTTTTTAAAAAACTTGACAGAAAGTAGAAGCAGAGTCTGTTTTAGGGGCTGAAGATTAAATAAGTCATTAAAAGGAAAGGATGCTATACCATAAAGAGACAGTGATATCTTCAATGTTATAAAAATGTTGTTATATACATTACATATGATTATCACAGTGGTGGTGGTTTAGTCGCTCAGTCATGTCTGACTCTTTGCAACCCTATGGGCAAGGCTCCTCTGTCCATGGCGTTTTCCAGGCGAGAATACTGGAGTGGGTGGTCTCTTCTTTCTCCAGTGGAACTTCCTGACCCACAGATCAACCCAGGTCTCCTGTATTGCAGGCAATCTCCTACATTGCAGGCAGATTCTTTACTGAGTGAACCACCATTATCACAGTAACAACAGAAGAAACCTAGACAGTGTATTAAGAAGCAAAGACATCACTTTGCCAGCAAAGAGCCATCATAGTCAAAGCTATGGTTTTTCCAGTAGTCATGCATGGATGTGCGAGTTGGAACATAAAGAAGGCTGGAATGCTGAAGAATTGATGTCTTCAAATTGTCATGCTGGAGAGTTCCTTGGACAGCAAAGAGATCAAATCAGTCAATCCTAAAGGAAGTCTACTGTGAATATTTTTTGGAAGGACAGATGTTGAAGCTGAAGCTCCAATTCTGATGTGAAGAGCTGACTCACTGGAAAAAGACCCTAATGCTAGGAAAAATTGAAGGCAAAAGGAGAAGAGGGTGACAGAGTATGAGATGGGTAGACAGCATCACTGACTCAATGGACATGAATTTGAGCAAACTCTGGAAGATAGTGAAGGACAGGGAAGCCTGGTATGCTGCATTCCATGGGATCACAAAGAGTCAGACATGACTTAGCGACTGAACAACAAAATCACAGTAACACTCAAAAGGTTACCATAAAGTAAGCATCATCTTAGTCATTTTATAATTAGAGAAACAGTTTCAGAAAAATTAGATACAGTGCCCATGGACATATGGCAGATATGACTGGGAACCAGGACACATCTTCTTAGCTATCTTCCTCTGCCCAGGACACTTCAGGCTTCCATCTCCAAACACCTGATGACTCTACTCTCCGCATTTTCACCAAGACAGTCTAAAAATGGTAAAACAAAGCATTTTTTATCAAGCTGCCCACTGCTTAGCCATTCTGCAGAACTTGCTTCTGCTGATCATCCCCTCTTTTGGCTTGCCCAGTATCACCATCTTGTTCTCTTCCTATCTGTAGCTAATTCTAGGAGGCCTTCACTCCATCCTTCCCTGAAAGATTTGATCCATTGTTCTTCTTATAGGGAAACTTTCAGTTTTTCAGTGCCTTGTGTGGCTTCTCAACACTTGGAATTTTTTTTTTCCCAGTGGAGTGCCATTATTGGATTTATGTTCAGAGCTCATATATTCCTAGAGAAGAAATGCATTTTATTCTTTATGTACATCTGTATTTTATGTTGCACACTTAGGCAAAGGACATGTTCTGTATAAATCCTGCAAATGAAAATGTGAATGTGAACATGCAAATCTGGTAACAACTATGAATTGAGATATAAATAGAGGAGTCAAACACATAAAACATTTCTTCAAGGCAGGAAAAATAGATCAAGGGAGACAGTAAAAGATTTGCTTCAGTGCTTGGGACCTTGTTTTCTGCCAAACTCAAGGAATACAAACAACAATATTGACTTTGTAAGGTCAAAGTTACTGAGTTCTAAACAAATTGACTGCAATGGAAAGAATATTTTTTTGATGTGCACCAAAAAAGGAAGAAATATATCTCTCAGAAGAAAGCAGGAGCTTGCCAGTTATTAGCATTTTAATCCTTAGATCCATAAAGTGATTTATGAGTAAAAGCATTCTGTAGGGTTACAAGAAAAAGCAACAAGCATTTATTAAGAGCCTATAATGTTTTGGGAATTTTGCTAAATTAATTTATTTAATCATCACAAAATTTACTTTGGTAAACAATTTAGCAGTTTCTGAAATCATTAAACACAGAAGTTACCACAGCAATTCCATCCTAGTTATATATCCAAAATTAATAAAAGCATAACCATATAAAAGCTTATATGTAAATATTCATAGCAGCCTTATTCACAATGGCCCCAAATTGAAAATGACCATTAACTGATGGATAAATGTGGTGCATTTATCAATGAAATCTTATTATACATTAAAACCAACTGAAATTCTGAGGCATGTTAGAACATGCTGCTGTTCAGTCACTCAGTCATATCCTACTCTTTGTGACCTCATGGATTGCATCACGCCAAGCTTCCCATCCCATCCTCTGTCATCCCCTTCTCCTCCCGCCTTCAATTTTTCCCAGCATCAGGGTCTTTTCTAATGAGTCAGTTCTTCCCATCAGGTGGCCAAAGTATTGAGCTTCAGCTTTAGCATCAGTCCTTCCAATAAATATTCAGAACTGACCTCCTTTAAGATTGACTGGTTGGATATCCTTGCAGTCCAAGGGACTCCCAAGAGTCTTCTCCAACACCACAGTTCAAAAGCATCAATCCTTTGGTGCTCAGCCCTCTTCATGGTCCAACTCTCACATCCATACATGACCACTGGAAAAACCATAGCTTTGACTAGACAGACCTTTGTTGGCAAAGTAACGTCTCTCCTTTTTAGAACATGTATGAATCTTAAAAATATCAAAGATATTAAAAATAATAATAATAATAATAATAAATAAAAAAATATATCATACCCTTCTTTCAGAGCAATCTTTATCCCAATGACTATTCCAGTGTATTTGTATGTGTGTTTGGGTGGGTAGGCTATGAGTGTGTTTAAACATGTTAATGGCGAGAGAGTATAAAGGATCTTCAGCTCTACTCAGGACAATCCTGTAGGGTTATCTTAGCTTCAGAGCTCCCTAGAGGACAGGCTGGGGCTTCTGCTAAAACTGCCTTATAGTTCCCCCTTTCTGTCTCTCTGGTGATGCCCCTGCCCTTCCCTTCCTGCAAGCGAGTATGAATTCCCAGGCAACTGTCTAATTCATATCCTTCACTCCATCTTCCATCCTCATTTCTTAATCTGCTGTTCAGAGAAATCTACCTGAAGCACTAGGCAAACTGAGATACATGGTCAGCTATTTATAGGGGACAGTGATAGAAAACACATTAGAACTTCACAGCATGTAAAT
Source organism: Ovis canadensis (assembly GCF_042477335.2). Lineage (NCBI taxonomy): Eukaryota > Metazoa > Chordata > Mammalia > Artiodactyla > Bovidae > Ovis > Ovis canadensis. Next base: position 30,776,758 of record NC_091265.1, on the reverse strand, counting down.
TACACTTTAAAAAGCCTGACTGTGTACACAGCATATGCACAGACTCACAGGTGTTTGTAAAATACTAGAAAAGCAAAATTTGAAAAATACCTGTTACTTTGTGATATTGGGTACAACCTAACCTCACCTGAAAACTGAATGGGAAATGAGTTAATGTGAAGGATCTGAGAGCAGGTCTGACATTCCATAATTTAAGAAGAAACCAGTCTTGGCTTTTTCCCCTTTCTCTTCCCACATTCTTCCTCAAATATGAGAATTTTACTCTGCAAAAAAATGCAATGTATTCTTCACAAGTTTCAAATATTCTGAACTTCATTATAGCACACCGGATTATAGTATAGGCTCCAGACCATACCTGAGGGTTAATTGCTAGCATATTAAAATAACCTTTAATTTATATTGTATTATTGAAAGACAAACATTGTAAGAACTCCCAACCTTAAAAAGCATTATAGGGATTCCCACCTAGTGTGAAAGTACCACTTATATTGTTTTTAAACGCATTGTCATTCCCATTTATTCATTCATCTATTCAACATATATTCACTTATTTGTTGTCCACCATGAAGACACTATTTATTAAAGGTTCAGAAATGAATATGATTTTGTCATTGAAAAAAGATTTTTCTTAAGAGTAAATATGGACATATAATTGGACATCTGTGCTAATGTCAAATATTTTGATAGAGGATACCCTGGATACAATGGGAGTTAGTGCAATTAACCATGCCAAGAGCAATCAAAGGAATCTTCTGACATGAGATGAAATGGATTGGTTCTAATAAAAATGTAAGAATCTTCCAAGACCTCCAAAGTCTGGAGAGAATTCTAAGGCAGAAGAAACAACTCACACCAAGGCATAGAATAGAATTCTGAGCGTACAGTAATCCGCAAGTAATTTTGTAGGTCGGGGTATACTGTGACAGAATCATAGTTGCCAAATATAAGCAAGCCCTGATGACACCAATAAGAGTTGTGATAAAGAACCCTAAAGTGTTTCCGTGACCTACTCAAGGTCACACAAGTAATGTGACGAAGCCAAGAGATGAATATCCGGGTTATTTCATTCCAAAGCTCTTTCTCTGCACAAGGTTCATCTCTTAGTTTCATCTTTATCTTCAACTGTCACTGGTGCCATCAGTGTCTTCTTTGTACATATGATGCTACTATTTATTGTGTAGAGTTTAATTCTGTCTCAGCTTGGCAACCTACTTAGGGGCTACCTGAAGTAGGCAAGGACAGAAAACAGGACCAGTGGAACCAAAATGTCCTGGAAGGCATTTGCTTTCTGATTTAATCATTTAAATTTACTTTCGGGGGTATAAGTGAGTGTGTACATCTGAAACTCACAAGAGAATGTAAAAAGGGCAGCTCCCTCAATACATCTTGAAAGAAATCCATGGCTAACAAGGCTCAGGTTTGAAATGAATGAAAAATTAATTAAATGTTTGACTTCATCAAGGAGGCTTAGTAAATGACTATCAAAAGGGCTATGCCGGTCAACATCCTTTCCAGCTTATGCATGTGCCTAAAGTGCAGACAAAATGATCAAGAGTCAAAGATGTTGAACAGTCAAGACTTTTAACGATCACCTCATCTGCTGCTTTCTAACATGTGCTCTGCCTAACATGGTTCCTATATATTGTCTAAGAACAAGGAATCCTTTTACCAAACAAGCTGATAAGGTCATTCTTGGGAGGTTCACATGGCCCAGCAGCCTGGAAAAGAATCAAGGAAATTCTACAAAACAAGCTGATGGGGTAATTCTCAGGAGATTCACATGGCCTAATAGCCTGGAAAAGAATTGAAGAAATTCTACAACCAAAAGACAAAAAATTAAATCCATTTCATTACCAACATTTCTTAAAACAGAATCCGCTATTAAAAATGGTCTCTGTAACTTAATAAGAGATAAAGAGCCCAGTGAATATGTAGTTCTTTTAATACATCTTGGGAAATGCTGATTAAGTGTAAATAACAGATTTTTGGTGAAATAAGGGAAACAAAGTCCAAAGAAGTCAAGGGACCCAGCCTGGGCCATTTAGCAAACTTATAATAAACCTGCTGGGACCACTGACTAAGTCTCATGCTTCTTTTGTTGTTGTTTCTCACCATTAAAAAGACCTCAGAACCTATTAATAACATCTGAGTAGGCTTCCCTAGTGTACCATCAAATTGAATGGTCTGTGGTAAGCTTACAGGTGTTATAGTTCCCTTTCTTGTTTTCACATACACCTAAGGGAGCAGGTTCCTCTTCTACAAATATGCAAAGCCTTAGATTCACTTCATTTCAACATTTAATCAAATCTTGCTTTGTATCCCCCACTCCCATCCGTTCCCAGAGCTGCTAATTGCTTTATATGTATCTGTATCATGAATATTCTTAATTGTGAAATAATTTGAATGGATGAATACAGGATTTAAATCTGATTTCTAAAAATCTCTTAAGTGGTCTTCACTGCCTTCAGGGAAGAGTATCCTTATGCTTTTTTTTTTTTTTTCCCCTGTTTGAAGAGGTGTTAATTAAATACTTTGAGTTAATTTAAAATTAACAGTGGATATAATTTGATGTCTTTCTATTGGATCAGCAAGTTCTAAATGAAAACTCTTGGGTCAAGAAGAATCCTGTTTTAGGTGTGATTAATCTAAGCAAATATACTGTTTCTAAGAATGAGTCATCTGTACTCTTCTATAATTATATTTTGTGAAAAGGGAGAAATTTCAGTACAGAATCCAGTCCACTTTGAAATGGAAAGAAAACCGGGTGTTGAAACTTATGGAACCTCTGCAAAAGTACAAAGGGATCACTGACTTTCATGGAGATTGTCATCTGATAGTACAAAGGAGAATTTCATAAAACTGTCAGAGCTGGCAAATCCTTGGAGATCAAGTCACCCCACCCCCTCACTGTGAAGACAGGAATGCTGAAACCAATAGAAGAGAGTGATGGACCCAGTGGCACCCAGTAAATTGACACCACTATTTTAGAACAGTTGCTCTGACATTATATCCCACAGAGACATTTAAAAGTGTCACAAACTTGTAGGCCACACCATTTTTGGTGAAAACTATAATAAAGATGTCAGCCAGTCTATGTTCTTTCATGGAGCTTGAAATCCCATTCCAAGCTCACACAGTTGTTGGCAGAATTCAGTTTTTGCCATTGTATAGCTGAAGTCTTGTTTTCATGGTGGCTGCTGTCAGTTCTGAGTTCCTAGAAGCTGTTTACAGTTCCTTGCCATATAGCCCTCTCACAATATGGCAGTTAACTTCTTCAAGGCCAGTTGGAAGAGAATCCTCTCTTGTAGCTGTTTTAAGTATTCCTCTAAGTCAAGCCATATAAGCATTTCTGATTCAAGAAGAAAGGGACCTGAATTTCCAAAGATCCAGCTAATTTTCTGTGATTTCTTTTCTCATTCTAAATACATATGCACTGTCTTAACCTAATTGTGTGTGTTTTCCTGAAGGAGTGCTCCTCAACTTTTGCAAGCTTTAGGTCCCAAAACACATGGCCCTGTCATTGCCTCATGCCACTCACCATGATATAAGTACAAATATTTAAATCTATTACCTGTCTTTTTTCTATGATCCAATGAATGTTGGCAATTTGATCTCTGGTTCCTCTACCTTTTCTAAACCAATCTGTACATCTGGAAGTTCTTGGCTCACCTAGTGTTGAAGCCTAGTTTGAAGAATTGTGAACATTACCTTGCTAGTGTGTGAACTGAGCACAATTGCACAGTAGCATGGACATTCTTTTGCATTGCCTTTCTTTGGGATTGGAATGAAAACTGACCTTTTCTAATCCTGTGGATATTCAGATGGCACTACTCTAATGGCAGAAAGCAAAGAGGAACTAAAAAGCCTCACGATGACTGTGAAAGAGGAGAGTGAAAATCCTGGCTTAAAACTAACATTCACAAAACTAAGATCACGGCAAACAATCCCAATACTCCATGGCAAATAGATGGAGAAAAAGTGGAAACGGTGACAGATTTTATTTTGTTGGGCTCCAAAATCACTGCAGATGGTGACTGCAGCCATAAATTAAAAGATGCTTGCTCCTTTGAAGAAAGCTGTCACAAACCTAAACAATGTATTAGAAAGCAGAGGCATACTTTGCTGGCAAAGGCCCATATAGTCAAAGCTATGGCTTTTCCAGTAGTTATGTATGGATGTGAGAGTTGGACTATAAAGAAAGCTGAGCACCAAACAATTGATCCTTTTGAACTGTGGTGTTGGAGAAGATTCTTGGAAGTTCCTTGGACTACAAGGAGATCCAACCAGTCAATCCTAAAGGAAATCAATCCTGAATATTCATTGGAAGGACTGATGCTGAAGCTGAAGCTCCAATATTTTGGCCACCTGATGTGAAGAACTGACTCACTGGAAAAGACCCTGGTGCTGGGAAAGATTGAAGGCAAAAGGAGAAGGAGTCAACAGAAGATAAGATGGTTGGATGGTATCTTGGACTCAATGGCCATGAGTTTGAGCAAACTCTGGGAGATAGTGAAGGACAGGGAACCCTGGCATGCTGCAGATCATGGGGCCACAAAGAGTTGGACATGACTTAGTTGAGTGAACAAAAACTGACTGTCTTAAAATTCATCAGGATTTGTCTGGCTTACAGTTTTTACATAAATTATTACCACCCCTTAGAAACTTTAATTCCCTTCTTTGTTTGACTGTCTCCTAATATTTTCAAGAGTAACCAAATGTGGGTTCACATCTTCTCTGGTTTGGGAGCCCCACTTTAGTGCTTATTTCTGCCATACCCTGGCTTCCACAATACTCAATGGGTAAAGAATCCACCTGTAATGCAGGAGATGTGGGTTCGATCCCTGGGTTGGAAAGATCCCCTGGAAGAGGAAATGGCAACACACTCCAGTATTCTTGCCTGGAGAATTCCATGGACAGAGAAACCTGTGGACCACAGACCATGGGATCATAAAGAGTCAGATATCACTGAGTGACTAAAACTTTCTTTCACTGGCATACAGTTGATGCCCAGTAAATATTAAATTTAAACAAAAGCACAATTATGACAAGAAACAAACAGATAACAACCACTCTAGTGCTGGATAAAAAATCACATTTGAGACAGGAAGGGACCTGGGACCCTTTACTTCAGTGCTTGTATGGGGGCACACCTCTCTTACAGCAGCAAACTACAAAGAAATGATATGGGACTAAAAATGACTGCATGCATGCACAGTTGGAACAAATGTCACATGAAAGATACAAAGAGGTGGAAAATCCCAACTGCTATTTTTGCAGAGCTTTTAACAAAATCAGTGGGTTGGGAACAAAAGCAGAGTATTACACATGCCCCCTGCAAACACCACCACCTAAGGGGCGGGTGAAACACCTAAGCCACCCCTCTGGCCCAACCCCTGGACACTGCGGTACTCTCACTCCATATAAGGAACAAATCCAGCCCCCACCTCCACACCCCCTCCCCCACAGGAAGTGAATTTGTTTTTCCCTTCCCCTTGCTGCAGCAGAAGCCCCAGTTAAGTCTTGCTTGAATTTCTTGTCTGGCATCTATTGATTAAGGAGGCCAAGAATCATAGTCAGTAACAATGATTTCCATTTTATAGCTGAGGCCCAGAGACATTAAAGTAATGGGGGGGAAATGACACAGGCATATGAAGTTAAACCACTTAATCTCTCTGAGCCTCAATTTCCCCTTGGAAAAGTGAGAATAGAAATAGTACTTACTGTGAGACTAAACTAACATAGCATATGTATGAATGGCTAAAATGTACGTAGCACAGAGTATTTAAAAAAAAAAAAAGAAACAGAACCAAAAAGTATAAAGGAGAGAGAGAGAAGAGGAAACTACCCTTTGGGAGTCAGAGAAATAATTATTTTTTCCCATTCTTGCAGCTGCAAAACCTGATGCTCAGAATATGCAAATATGTCTTCAGTTCAGTTCAGTTCAGTCGGTGATGCTGTTCAACCATCTCATCCTCTGTGGTCCCCTTCTCCTCCTGCCCTCAATCTTTCCCAGCATCAGAGTCTTTTCCAATGAGTCAGCTCTTCACATCAGGTGGCCAGAGTACTGGAGTTTCAGCTTCAACATCAGTCCTTCCAATGAACACCCAGGACTGATCTCCTTTAGGATGGACTGGTTGGATCTCCTTGCAATCCAAGGGACTCTCAAGAGTCTTCTACAACACCACAGTTCAAAAGCAACAATTCTACGGTGCTCAGCTTTCTTTACTGAGAATGAGGATGTCAGAGTCCAACTGTCACATCCATACATGATCACTGTAAAAACCATAGCCTGGACTAGATGAACCTTTGTTGGTAAAGTAATATGTCTGCTTTTTAATAAACTGTCTGCTGCTGCTACTGCTAAGTCACTTCAGTCGTGTCTGACTTTGTGTGACCCCATAGACGAGAGCCAACCAGGCTCTGCCATCCCTGGGATTCTCCAGGCAAGAACACTGGAGTGGGGTGCCATTTCCTTCTCCAATGCATGAAAGTAAAAAGTGAAAGTGAAGTCACTCAGTCATGTCTGACTCTTTGCGGACCCCATAGACTGCAGCCCACCAGGCTCCTCCGTCCATGGGATTTTCCAGGCAACAGTACTGCAATGGGGTGCCATTGCCTTCTCCAAATATGCTGTCTAGGTTCGTCATAAGTTTCCTTCCAAGGAGTAAGAGTCTTTTAATTTCATGGCTGAAATCACCATCTGCAGTGATTTTGGAGCCCCCCAAAATAAAGTCTGACTCTGTTTCCACTGTTTCTCCACCTATTTGCCATGAAGTGATGAGACCAGATGCCATTATCTTAATTTGCTGAATGTTGAGCTTTAAGCCAACTTTTTCATTCTCCTCTTTCAATTTCATCAAGAGGCTCTTTAGTTCTTCTTTATTTTCTGCCATAAGGGTGGTATCATCTGCATATCTGAGGTTATTGATATTTCTCCTGGCAATCTTGATTCCAGCTTGTGCTTCTCCCAGCCCAGGATTTCTCATGATGTACTCTGCATATAAGCTAAATAAGCAGGGTGCAAGATAGAGCCTTGATGTACTCCTTTTCCTCTTTGGAACCAGTCTGTTGTTCCATGTCCAATTCTAACTGTTGCTTCCTGACCTGCATACAGGTTTCTCAAGAGGCAGGTCAGGTGGTCTGGTATTCCCATCTCTTTCAGAATTTTCCACAGTTTATTGTGATCCACACAGTCAAAGGCTTTGGCATAGTCAATAAAGGAAAAATAGATGTTTTTCTGGAACTCTCGAGCGCTGCAGCTGTGATGGTGAAGGAGCACAGCAGAGAGGAGCTACCCTGTGCCAGAGGACAGGGGCAGTGTCTTAGAGGAGCTAACCCCTATCAGAGGTAAGGAGCAGCGACTGAGTTTTGCTGGAACAGCCATGAAGAGAGACCCTGCGTCCTAACATAAGAGAAACCCAAGTAAGATGGCAGGCACTGAGAGAGGGGATCAGAGGGAAGACAGACTGAAACTACAATCACAGACAAGTAGCCAATATGATCACAGGGACCACAGACTTGTTTAACTCAATGAAACTAAGCCACACCCTGTGGGGCCACCCAAGATGGTCGGGTCATGGTGGAGAGGTCTAACAGAATGTGGTCCACTAGAGAAGGGAATGGCAAACCACTTCAGTATTCTTGCCTGAGAACCCCATGAACAGTGTGAAAAGGCAAATATGTCTAGCAGTACACAACTTGATGTTGACAAAATGGAACTAAATTTAAGTCTCCTCTCATCAAGTCTCCCCTCTCCCCAGGAGGCCCCGCTCCTGCAATGTTCTCCAGGTCTGCCGATGAGAGCTGGTCAGACTAGTCCCCCACAGGGCAGGGTTTGAGTGCCCGCACTCATGTGGCCTTGGAGCTGTGTGCAGAGCTGGCGTGTCTGGGTGTGCATCTACTTCTGCAGCCAAGAGTGTCCTGAACAGGAGCCTGCTTTTGTAGACAGCTCTGTGGTTTTGGAGGGCTTCCCAGATGGCTCTAGTGGTAAAGAACCTGCCTTCCATTTCAGGAGACAAAGGAAATGGGGGTTTGGTCCCAAGGTCAAGAAGATCCCCTGGAGGGGAACATGGCAGACCACTCCAGTATTTTTGCCTGGAGAATCTCATGGACAGAGGAGCCTGGGGTCACACAGAGTAGGACACGACTGAAGCAACTTAACACTCATTAAGTCTAGGCTCATCTGTTGCCCACCTTATCTGTGGTTCCTCCTCAAATGCCTTTCCCACAAGGCATTCATTCCTAGCTGCTCTGCTGAGGGTATATACGTGTTATGAGCAAATATGTATTCTAGGCACACAGAGTAACATGGTTCACAAATTCCAAATTGGAATTCTAGACTGAGGGGAGGCTAGGTTGTACAGAGAGGCCCACAGGTCACTGTCAGGCAATAATCATCCTTTAAAATATTCCCCTGTAGGGAAAGGAATTTAATTTAATAAAGAGAATCAAAAATAAAGACTATGGCTTGACAGCTAAGAGGCCAAGTTATGAAATCAGGCTGACAAGGGTATGAATCTGAGTTGACCACTGCCTTAGGCAAATCAACTAAATTTTCTTTCTGCAAAATGTAGATAATTTCTACCTCCTGATTGTTGTGCAGATCAAATGACATACTGCATGTCAAGTTCTCAGGACAGTGTCTGGAATACCTCCCTTTAATGTTAACTACAGAGTAGCCTAAATTCACCTTCATTTTTATGCAGCCTCATACAAGTGCTCCCCAGATTACGCAAAACTCTACCTTAGCCTGCAGCTAAAATGGATAAGTGGTATCGGAGCTTTTTCTTTCTGATAAATGTTTCAATAGGAATTATTTGCTTATATATCACAAGTATACAGTGTTATACATTTTTAAAACTAAACACACACATGTACATTAGCACTCAAATCAAGGCACAAAACATTACAAGCACTTCAGACAAAACTTGTGTCCCCAGCCACTTACTGTCCCTCTCCTCATTCCCAGGTAACTTCGTTTCTGAAATCTAACAACATATACCAAGTTCACCTGCTTTGAATTTCCTGTAAAATGAATTGTTAAGTATGTACTCTATTTTGTCTAAAAGTCTCCTCAGTGTTAAGTTGGTGAGAATCACGTATATTTGCAAATGGACCAGTTATATATCAGCTAATTCTCAGAGCTCTATATCATTCATTGAGTGAACTATACCAAAACTAATTTCTCCACTTTCCTGTTGACTGACAGATGCGTAGTTTCCAATTTGAGGCTGTTATGAACAGAGTTGTGATAACATTCTAGCGTGGGGATTTGGTTAGACATGTGTCTGTTCTGTTGAGTAGACACCTAGGAGTGGACTGCCAAGGTTATAACATATGTTCAGTTTCAGTATGTAATGGTGAGCAGTTTCCACATGACTCTATCAAATTACACTCCTATCAGCAATGTTGGGAGTTCTGGCTCATCCACATCCTTGTTAGCCTTGGGTATTTTTCCTCTTGTTCATCTTAGCTATTTTGGTGGGTACGTAGTAATAGAGCATTATGTTTTCTAATTTACATTCCCTAATGACTAAGAAAATTGAGCATTTTATCATATATTTCAATTGCCATTTGGATACCCTCTATTGTGAAGTACCCAAGCGCTTGGCACATTTTTTTTTTTGGAGGGGGGTTCCACTTTTCCTATTGCTTAGGGAATTTCTTTATATATTCTGAGTACAAGTGCTTTGTCAGATATCTTACTATATACTACAAGCATATATTTTTCACTCTGATTCCTTTTTTAAATTTTCCTTGTAAGTAAATGTTCTTAACTTATAATATATTGTGATTTTTATCAAACTTAGACATGTATTCTATTAGTTATATTAAAAGCAACCTCCTCTTTATGCACAAATAATAGGAATGCAAAAGTTCAAACAGTATAGCTATCCAATGTAACTTCAATGCATCCATTCCAGGCCTTCGCTCCCCATTGACCTACTGAAGACTCAAGCGAATCTGTCTTTTCTAATGTTGCTTAAGGCCTCTCTCATTTTCTTATTTTTTCCAAAATTAGTCCTGCTGCTGCTGCTAAGTCGCTTCAGTCATGTCTGACTCTGTGCGACCCCACAGACAGCAGCCCATCAGGCTCCCCTGTCCAGGCAAGAACAATGGAGTGGGTTGCCATTTCCTTCTCCAGTGCATGAAAGGGAAAAGTGAAAGTGAAGTTCTCAGTCGTGTCTGACTCAGAGACCCCATGGACTGAAGCCTACCAGGCTCCTCCGTCCATGGGATTTTCCAGGCAAGAGTATTGGAGTGGGGTGCAAATGAAATCATCTGCATTAGCAGGGCAAAATAGCATTGCTGGGTAATTTAGGAAGAGTGTAGGGCAAATAACAAGACAGATTATAGGGAGAACAGTAACATTTGGGAAGAGATGGGAGGATATAAATAAAACTTGTATGAATATAACTGTTATTAAGCAGCATGTTCAGGAACTTGACCCTTATGTATGTAAGGGATGACATTACTGTGGTCATTCAGTCATTCATTTGCTACCTATTGTTTCATATTGTCTTAATAGTTTTTTTTCCTTTGTTTTTTTCCTGGATAGTTTGATTCCTCATTGGATTTGTATTTATTTAAAGCAAGGATTAGCACTTACATCAGTCTCAAAAATTCTCTCTCACATCTTGTTACCCTAGAAAAGCCATAGGACCTCGAAACTGACTGAGTGAGACATACATCTATCATCTCAACAAGAGTATTCTGGGAGCACAGAGACACTTGAAGTTGGGGTAAAGAAAATCTTGACAATGAGAGGTGCTTGAAGCTAGGTCTTAGAGAATAAAGACTTCTCCAGGTAGAAAAGGAAGAAAATGGCAGTTTGTCTTTTGTTTCTCATTGCTGGGTATCACCCAGAAACATGAATAAAGTCAGTGCTCTTTCACTCACGTAAAGCACTATTTATTTATTTCAGGATAGGAGTTTGTAAGAATAGTATATAATTGCATTTTTCAAAGGAAGGGCATCTATAGCTTCAGATAAAATGACGGAAAGAATGTCTTCTTCCTTTGTTTTTGCTCTATACTGATCGAAGAATAGATCAGAGTTCTTGGGGGGGGAAATAATGCCCAGAGCAATCCCGGATGCACAGCAGAGGGCACCAGCAGGCACTATTGGGAGTGAGAAGGTGGGCCACAGACTACAAGACTACTGATCAACCTCCATAGGACCTAGTCTTAGGCACTGTTCAAATAATGAACAACTATATCTCAAAATCTGCCCCAGAGGCTGAAACTGTTAACTTGTATTTCTTCCTCAAATGCTTGGGTTATCATCCATTAAAAAAATACAATAATATTAAAAACAAAATAAAATGATATGGAAAATCCACATATATACAAGTATTTAAAAACTCACAGAGAATGCGGACCCTGTTCTCCTAAAATACGTTAACGTGCCCTTGTTAATAGTTTAGAATAGTGCTGTCCAATAGAAACATTCTGAGCCACAAAATAAATTTCAAATGGTTTAGTAGTCAGAGTAAGAGGCAGGAAGACTCCCACAGATCAAGTACCATTTTCAGTACTTAAAAACTGTAAGTACAATCAACATATAACTTATCAATGGTGACGTTAAACTTAATCAACTAGTTAAAGATTTGTAGGATTCTCCACTCTAAAATTATTCCCTCCCCCATCTCTATACTGTACTCTTTATAAACACATAACTAAACATAATCCATCATTAAGGAGGAGAGGGGCAATTATTTCATAAATTATTTGAAATTGTTTTCATAGATTTATCTACCTATTCCCCTCTGCCTTATCATTTTTTAAAAATTTTATTTATTATAATCGGAGTTCAATTACTCTACAACATTGTATTGGTTCTGCAATACATCAACATGAATCCACCACAGGTATATGCGTGTTCCCCATCCTGAAGCCCATTCCCTCCTCCCTCCCTGTACCATCCCTCTGGGTCGTCTTAGTGTGCCAGCTCCAAGCATCCAGTATCATGCATCGAACCTGGACTAGCAATTCGTTTCATGATATTATACACGTTTCAATACCATTCTCCCAAATCATCCCACCCTCTCCCTCTCCCACAGAGTCCAAAAGACTGTTGTATACATCAGTGTCTCTTTTGCTGTCTCACATGCAGGGTTATCGTTACCATCTTTCTAAATTCCATATATATGCATTAGTATGCTCTATTGGTGTTTTTCTTTCTGGTTTACTTCACCCTGTATATACAGGGTGCCCAAAGTTACTCCAAAACCATTGATATTGATATCTCATAACTCATTACTGAACATTTCATTGCATTCCAGAGAGAAGAAATCCAGCTCCACCCACCAGAACACCGACACAAGCTTCCTTAACCAAGAAACCTTGACAAGCCACCTGTACAACCCCACCCACAGTGAGGAAACTCCACAATAAAGAGAACTCCACAAACTGCCAGAATATAGAAAGGCCACCCCAATCTCAGCAATATAAACAAGATGAAGAGACAGAGGAATACCCAGCAGGTAAAGGAGCAGGATAAATGCCCACCAAACCAAACAAAAAAGGAAGAGATAGCGAATCTACCTGCCTTATCATTTTTAATTCTATCATTTATATCAGTGTGGACTTCATTTTATACTTAGGGGTGTAGATCAATACTAGACTATTAATTTTATCATTCAAATTGTTCCAGTTTTGGTCACTGGGAGTTCTTTCAGCTGGCTTCTCTGTTTTGTTTTTTTTTTTTTTTTTTTTTTTTTGCATAGCCTCCTCACTTTTTTTCGAGGAATTCTTTAGTTTCTGGCACTATGAGATATTCCAGGTTAATTTTGTACATTCTATGCCTAAGCTCTAAAATCAGCCATTCATCCATGCAGTTGGATATCTTCTAATGGACAATAGTATTAGAAACTAAGATCTAGGCACAAGTCATATCATTTTTTGATGGGAGAGTTTTATCCTCTGCTATAAACGTACACACTACTGTACCATTTGATGAATTCAACACTTCAGTTTGAGATTCCCTGGTACCCCAAAGGCCTGTACTTCTTGAACTCCATCTCTCACTCTTGCAGTAGCTGTGGTCTGAAAAAGACTATACACATGTTAGTTCTTCACCCTAAGCCCTCTTTGAACGAATGAAGATTGCCCGATGATTTCATGTGTGCACTAACTCCTAACTGAAGAGCTTCTCTGTGTAGCAATAGGAAGAATTGAAAGACAACTGAAAATGGAGAGCTTTCTAGGGAACATTTCCCAACAAAACATCAGCTGTGAGAGCTATCTATCCTTGTGGATCGGCTACCTGTTTCCTTGTAATCTGAAAAAAACCAGATTGCAAAAACCTACACAACCATATCCAGTGATCCCATCCAGTATGCTCAGTTCTCCTTGTCAGGCACTGGGCTAATTAATCTGCACCATGATGTGATTTATTACTCAAAACAGCACCATGCAGAGGCACTATTGGCTATCACTAGTATTTCTGCTCTGCAACTGAGGAAATTGAACTTGAAAGACCGCACCATGGCATGCAGCTAACCTGACTGAGATACAGCTCTGAATGCTCCGCTTTCTGACCTCCATCAGCCTTGTTCATCCAACCTCACTTAACCACCATATGATATGGCCAGTAATAGGGCCAGTTTTCTCAAACTATCTTGCTTCTACTTTTAAAGGAGATTCTATTGATAACTATTTGTTCTTAATATATAAGCCTTTACATGAGATTTTAAGAAGAAGTGATATTTGTATGTGGAACACCATCTTAAACTTTGGTTCAGTAAATGCAATCATCATAACCATGGCTGGAAAATTGAATCAGAAGTCATCTACATGAAAACTTCTGAGAAGAGAGGGCATATTCATTGCAGAATTCTTCACAGAAAGCATGCTGTTGAATAAGAAAATTTACATTTGCTTTTACAATTCAATTTTACATGTGGATACTGATATCAATAAACTGTGGAAAATTCTGAAAGAGATGGAATACCAGACCACCTGACCTGCCTCTTGAGAAACCTGTATACAGGTCAGGAAGAAACAGTTAGAACTGGACATGGAACAACAGACTGGTTCCAAAGAGGAAAAGGAGTACATCAAGGCTGTATATTGTCACCCTGCTCATTTAACTTATATGCAGAGTACATCATGAGAAACCCTGGGCTGGAGGAAGCACAAGCTGGAGTCAAGATTACCAGGAGAAATATCGATAACCTCAGATATGCAGATGACACCACCCTTATGGCAGAAAGTGAAGAGGAACTAAAGAGCCTCTTGATTAAAGTGAAAGAGGAGAGTGAAAAAGTTGGCTTAAAACTCAACATTGAGAAAACGAAGATCATGGCATACAGTCCCATCACTTCATGGCAAATAAATAGGGAAACAGTGGAAACAGTGTCAGACTTTATTTTTCTGGGCTCCAAAATCACTGCAGATGATGACTGCAGTCATGAAATTAAAAGATGCTTATTCCTTGGAAGGAAAGTTATGACCAACCTAAACAGCATATTAAAAAGTGAAGACATTACTTTGTCAACAAAGATCCATCTAGTCAAGGCTATGGTTTTTCCAGTGGTCATGTATGGATGTGAGAGTTGGACTAAAAAGAAAGGTGAGCACCAAAGAATTGATGTTTTTGAACTGTGGTGTTGGAGAAGGCTCTTGAGAGTCCCTTGGACTGCAAGGAGATCCAACCAGTCCATCCTAAAGGAGATCAGTCCTGGGTGTTCATTGGAAGGACTGATATTGAAGCTGAAACTCCAGTACTTTGGCCACCTGATGTGAAGATCTGCCTCATTGGGAAAGACCCTGATGCTGGGAAAGATTGAGGGCATGAGGAGAAGGGGACGACAGAGGATGTGATGGTTGGATGGCCTCACTGACTCAATGGACATGGATTTGGGTAGACTCTGGGAGATGGTGATGGACAGGGAGGCCTGGCATGCTATGGTTCATGGGTCCCAAAGTGTTGGACACGACTGAGCGACTGAACTGAACTGAACTGATATCAATATACAGATTTGATTAGTGATAGAACCGTATCTGAGGATTTTCACTAATAAATGAATATCTCTTGTGCTATTTTTTTTTTTAATTTTAATTTAGAAAGAAGCAGAATGCAGAGTACAAAACACATAAGTTTGAGAACTGGAAGGAATTTGACTCAAGTTTGGACTCTGCCACTTATTAACTGAATACCTTTAAGAAAGTTTCATAAATATTGTTTCTCAGTATCCTCATTGGTATTAATAAAAATGAAAATAATAGATTTTTATGAAGCACATGCAAAGCATGACCCAGAGTTAACCCCACTACTCTGCAGTGATAAACCCAAAAATACCATGATGCTCTGCAATATATGATAATACACACAATACAGAGTGCTGAATTCAAAGTGGTTTGGATTCATGATGTTCATATGGTCCTCCCTGAAATTCTTACAGGTGTATATTACTGCTAAAGTTAATTAAAAATAAGAACAAAACACTGAGAAATACAAAGAAGTTTATAAGAGACAGTATGGAGAAAGTCAAAATTTGAACCTAGTCTTATCAAAAGCCAAGCATGCATTTCCTTCCTTCTGTTAATTTCCAAGTATAACAAAAACCACTACAATATTGTAAAATAATTAGCCTCCAATTAAAATAAATTAATTAATTAATTTAAAAATTAAAAAAAAAAATTCCCAGTACGACTTCCACAAACACAGAGTCTAACCTGCCTCCATCATCCTTACTATTTTACTTAATGCATGGTGATGCACATTAAGGTCAATAAATAATTAAATGAAAACTAATGAGTAAAGGAGAACTAACCCTGTTTTCCTCTCTTTAGGACTAAGGAAAATTTAGCCAAATTAGGGAGAAATTCCTTAATCCATTAGGCCCAATTATATTCCCTTTCTTTCTTGCCTGCAAAAATGACTTTGTAAAAAGCCTAAAACATACATGGTTCATTCTTTTGTGTGAAAACTGCTCAAGCAGTCTCCAGATCCACCCAACTTAGAATGAAAAGGATAAATGACAAGCCTATTATTAAAGTTTTGATTAGTACTATTAGCCAAGGTCCAAAGAGAGTTTTTATTCAACAATTTTGAAAAACCAAAAAGGCAAATTTCATGTACATTTCTATGCATTTGCCACAGAATGAGTGACTGACACTTCAGATTGTCAAAATGTCGAAAACCTTCTAAGACTTCCAAACAGGATGGAATGAGGTAGCTGTCTTTCCTGTTTCCAGAGAGACTACTAATCTTAAAATTTAACCTCTCCTTTGCCAAATTAATTTCAGTTTGACATTCTTACTTTCTACTCTCTTTGCTCTTAGAGCTTTTCTGAAAAGCAGTCTTATCTGGACTAGATTAGAGTTATAGTTCTTGAACCCAGTTGGAGCATCATGCCCACATTTAGCGTGGAGGCCTGCTGAACTCAATGCCCTTAAGTAAGACAGTGAATTGTCATTCTAATCACTTTTAATCTGTGCAGCTTGGGGATGATCTTGGAATCTGACTCATATTTTCACAAAAGGAGTATAGATGCAACCCATAAGGGATATAGCATGCTGCAGGGGTATGAAAATACAACCCATTCAGCTCCCATTAAGAGCCAGGCCCTGGCATAAAGTAATATTTGGCCCATATTCTGATTTGAGGGAAATTCTGAAAATTCTCATTTGACTAAAGCTTCGTCACCACTAGGTTTTGGAATGAGATTTGCATGCAAGTTGGGGAGGGCATGTGTAGTGTAAAGAGAAATTGGCACCGGAATCAGTCAGGCTTGGTTTGAAGTCATTGCTCTGACACGTACATGCTTGTGTGCCAGTGTGGGCCAATTTGTTTGAATGGCTACAGAATAAATCCCAAACCCCATCAGCACTTTTTCAAATGTATGCTAATTGATTTCACTGGAAATCCTGAAGAGATTATTTGGAATGCTTGTTGCTTTTCTATTATCGTGTTAAATAATGTGTATTGTGCGTCCTCTCCCTTCACTCTTGCCAGTCACACCGCTAAAGCACCAAGTCATGCCACCGCCTCACTAAAGCCTCTGAGGGCTCTACAGTGTGGGCAGAATATGGTCAATGTCTTGAGCAGAATGGGGATGAAAGCTGTGTGTACCACCCTTGTTCCATCCATCTCTGTTTTTCAGTTCTTTCAAACTTATGTCCATTAGGTATACAACTGGATTATTCTTGACATATGTATGTACTCCTGAAACCATCACTGGTATTGAAGAAATGAATATATCCATCACCGCAAAATTTCCTCTTGTTCCCTTTAATCCCCTTTTCCTGCCCATTTCCCCATCCCCAGGTAACAACTGATTCACTTTCTGTTGCTATCAATTAGTCTGCAACTTTCTAGAAATTTATATAAATGGAGATCAAACAGTATGTACCTTGTTGTTTTTAATCTGGCTTCTTTAATTTCAGAATCATATTGAGATTCTTTTACATTGCTACATGTGTGGGAGGTCCACTTATGTTCATTCCCTTTCATTGTATGTTTCTATTGTATGGCCATACAATAGCTGATATATTCATTCACCTGTTGATAGATATTTGTGCTGTTTCCAGTTTGGGGGTATTAAAAATAATGTTTCTATATAAGCATTCACCTATATGTCTTTATAGAAGTATATACTTTTATTTTTTCTTGGGATAATACCTAAAAATATAATGACTGTGTCAATGCATGATACATGTGTGATAAGAAGCACTTCTACCGCTGCTGCTGCTAAGTTGCTTCAGTCGTGTCCAACTCTGTGCGACCCCATAGATGGCAGCCCACCAGGCTCCACCATCCCTTGGATTCTCCAGGCACAAACACTGGAGTGGGTTGCCATTTCCTTCTCCAGTGCATGCAAGTGAAAAGTGAAAGTGAAGTCGCTCAGTCGTGTCCTACTCTTTACGACCCCATGGACTGCAGCCTACCAGTCTCCTCTTCCCATGAGAGGCTGCGTCAATGAGAAACGTGTTTAATTTTAAATCACCAAATGTTTTCCCAAGGGCTTGTACCATTTTACATACCATCTTGAAGTATATGAGATTTCCAATGTTTCCACATTCTCGCCAACAAATCATGTTGTCATTGTTTTTAATTTAAGACATTCTATTAAGCATGTAGTGGCGTGGTTTGTGGTTTTAATGTACATTTCTTTAATGATCAATGACAAATGCTTATTTTTAATTCACATGTATTCTTTTGTGAAGTATCTTTAAAAATCTTTTCTTTGTTTATAATTGGTTTATTTGACTTCTCATAATTATGTTTGGAGAGTTACTTACATATCCTGAAATAAAACCCGTTATTAGATACTTGATTGGTACAAACTTTTCCCAAGTCTGTGTCTTTTTAGATATTCTCTTAGTAGTGTCTTTCAAAGAGCAAAAGTATTTAATTGTGATAAAATGCAATTTGTGTATATTTTCTTTTATAGCTCTTGCTTTCAATGTTGAATTAAAAAAATAAAAAAATAAAAAATATTCCTAACCTAAGACCACAATGACTTTCTCTTGCTTTCTTCTAGAATTTCTATACTTTTATATTTTAAATTTAGATCTATGATCATTTATGTTCACTTTTATATACAGTAAGAAGTATGGATACAAGTTCACTTGCTTGCATATGAATATCCAATTGTTCCAAAATCACTTGGAGAAAAGACTAGCTTTTCTCCACCGAATTATTTTTGTCAAAAATCAATTGTTTATGAACGTATGGATCTGTTTCTGTGGGTTTCTATCCTGTTCCGTTGATCCATACATGTGTTTCTCTTTACACTCCCACCACACTGTCTTATTCCTGTAGTATTATAATAAGTCTTGAAGTGAGGTAGTGTAATTTCTCCAAATTAACACTTATTTTTCAAAGTTTCTAGGCTGTTTGAGGTACTTGTATTGTCATAAGTATTTTAGGATCAGCTTGTAATTTTTACCAAGCACATCTGATGGGATTGTTACTGGCATTACATTGAATCTACTAGACAAATTTAGGAAGGATTAAAATCTCAATATAGTCTTTTAACTTATAAATACATATTATCCCCCCACTTATTTAGGTCTTTAAAACTTTCAGCAATATTTTGTTGTTGCTGTTCTCAGGATACAAGTTTTACACATCTATTAGATTCATCCTGAAGCATGTCACATTTTTTATATTATTTTAAATAACATCTCTTAAAATTAAATATAACAGAACTGGTTAAAATTAAATTTCAGTTATATCCTTCAGCCTTGCTAAACTTACTTAAGTCTAGTCGCCTTTTTTGTGACTCTCATAGGATTTTCAATTCTCTACATAGACAACTATGTCATCTGCAAATAAGGGGGGGTTTAATTATTTTCATTTCAATGTGGATCTTTCTCTTTCTCGCTTTCTTTACTTTTCTGCTTTCCTTCTTTATTCCTTTGTTTCCTTATTGTATACATTAGAACCTCCAAAATCTTTTGAACACAAGTTGTGAGGGCAGGCATTCTTACCTTGTTCTTTATCTTAAGGGAAAACATTCAGTCTTTACCACCTTGACCATCTAACAGGTTGGGAAAATTTCCTTCTAGTCGGAGTTAATTTGAGTTTATATTAGAAATATATGGTTTTTCAAAGCCTTTTCTGACTTTATTGAGATGATCATGTGCTTTACTGTTGAGTCAACCTTGCATTCCTTTAATGAACTTAGGTGTAGAGCATGTATTATCTATTTGTATATTTTTAAATTATATTTGCTAAAATTTTATTAAGAATGTTTGCTTTTATGTTCATGATGGATATTAGTGTATAATAGTGCTCCTGTATGACTTAAGTATTAAGGTAATGCTGGTCTAAAATAATTAGTTAAGAAAAATAGCTCTTAAATATCTATGAGGGTTTGTAAAGAATTGATACTATTACTCCTTTAAATGTTCAGTGGAATTTACAAGTCTTCTTATGCTGGAAATTTCTTTGTGGGAAAGTTATTAATTACAGTTCTATTCCCTTACCAGTTATAGTGTCACATCAATTGTTGAGTGATAATATTAGTTCCTTAGGGTTGCTATAATAAAATTGCCACAAACTGGGTAGTTTCCAACAACAGACATTTGTTTTTTCATAATTCTAGTGGCCAGAAGTCTGAAATCAATGCTTCAGTAGAGCCAAAGTTCATCTGAAAGCTCTGGAAAGAACCCTTCCTCGTCTCTTGTAAGTTCTGGTGACTCCAGGTGTCCTTGGCTTAGGGCAGCATCTCTCTAATCTCTGGCTCAGTCTTCACATGGCCTTCTTCCCGGTGTCTGTGTGTAAATCTCTTTCTCTTGTAAAGATATCAATCAGATTCAGGGTCCAACCTAAGTCAAAGAAGATTCTACCTCAAAACTTTCAACTAATTACAACTCCAAAATTTCTAGTGTTCTTCCAAAGGACATTATTTTACCCACTCGAGTGAGCTTTAGAACTTAGTGTCTTCCAAGAAATTTTTCCATTTCATCTAAGTTGTCAAATTTATTGGTATGATGTTATTCATAATATATATCTCACTTTCCTGATATTGATAATGCATGTCTATTCTGTTTTCATTCTAAATCAAACTGACTAGAAGTTTATCAGTTTTATTGATTATTACAAAAATAAGCTTTGTTTTCATTAATTTTCTCAGTTGTTTTCCTGTCTTCTATTTCACTGAGGGGGGTTGTGTTGAATATTTAATATTTCCTATCATTTGCTTAACTTGCATTTAATTCACTGTTTTACTAGTTTCTTAAAGTAGAAGGTAAGGTCATTCATTTAACTTTTTATTTTCTAAAATAGGTATTCAGGGCTATAACTTTTTTTGTTTTGTCATAGCCATATCCCACACATTTTGATATTCTGTATTTTCATTTTCATTCAGTTCAAAGTTCTATATATTTATCTCCTTAGATTATTTTCCTTCTGACAGTTATTCATACAACTTTTTTCAATAAAATTCAATCTTTTGGAGCTTTACCAGGTATGGGATGAATGTTCTTATAGGCAGCACCCTAGAAAATGGAGTGGGCAAGGGGAATTTCTCTCCCTGGTCATTGAAAACCAATCTCAAATGGAGATCAGCAAAGCCTCTAATTGGTGCATAAATTAACAACTTTAGAACTGATATGCTTCTACATTGGAAGCATCATCCAAGTTTCCAATACATCTTCATTTTCTGTTTCTTTAAACAGACCACTAATTCACCACAGTCTCTGAAGAATGCAATGAAATATTCAGTGTCTCTTTCAGACAGAAAAATTGTTGAATTTCTTCCTAGATATTGAAGCTCCAGGGTACATGATATATAATTACCCTCTGCTACAATTTCCTATATTATAGCTCTGTAGTCTGCAATGCATATCCCTATAATTATTTCTATAATACTTACATGATTTTATTTACATAATATCTCAGTTCAGTTCAGTTGCTCAGTTGTGTCCGACTCTTTGCGACCCCATGAATCGCAGTATGCCAGGCCTCCCTGTCCATCACCAACTCCCAGAGTTCACCCAAACCCATGTCCATTGAGTCAGTGATGGCATCCAACCATCTCATCCTCTGTCGTTCCCTTCTCCTCCTGCCCCCAATCCCTCCCAGCATCGGGGTCTTTTCCAATGAGTCAACTCTGCATGAGGTGGCCAAAGTATTGGAGTTTCAGCTTTAGTATCAGTCCTTCCAATGAACACCCTGGACTGATCTCCCTTAGGATGGAATGGTTGGATCTGCTTGCAGTCCAAGGGACTCTCAAGAGTCTTCTCCAACACCACAGTTCAAAAGCATCAATTCTTCGGCACTCAGCTCTTTTACAGTCCAACAGTCACATCCATACACGACCACTGGAAAAACCATAGCCTTGACTAGACGGATCTTTGTTGACAAAGTAATGTCTCCGCTTTTTAATATGCTGTCTAGGTTGGTCATTACTTTCCTTCCAAGGAGTAAGCGTCTTTTAATTTCATGGCTGCAATCGCCATCTGCAGTGATTTTGGAGCCCAGGAAAATAAAGTCAGCCACTGTTTCCACTGTTTCCCCATCTACTTGCCATGAAGTGCTGGGCCCAGATGCCATGATCTTAGTATGCTGAATGTTGAGCTTTAAGCCAAATTTTTCACTCTCTTCTTTCACTTTCATCAAGAGGCTCTTTAGTTCTTCTTCACTTTCTGCCATAAGGGTGGTGTCATCTACACATCTGAGGTTATTGATATTTCTTCTGGCAATCTTGATTCTAGCTTGTGCTTCCTCCAGCCCAGCATTTCTCAAGATGCACTCTGCATATAAGTTAAATAAGCAGGGTGACAATATACAGCCTTGACGTACTCCTTTTCCTATTTGGAACCAGTCTGTTGTTCCATGTCCAGTTCTAACTGTTGCATCCTGACCTGCATACAGGTTTCTCAAGAGGCAGGTCAGGTAGTCTGGTATTCCCATCTCTTGAAGAATTATCCATAGTTTATTGTGATCCACACAATCAGAGGCTTTGGCATAGTCAATAAAGCAGAAATAGATGTTTTTCTGGAACTCTCTTGCTTTTTCAATGATCCAGCAGATGCTGGCAATTTGATCTCTGGTTCCTTTGCCTTTTCTAAAACCAGCTTGAATATATGGAAATTTATGGTTTACGTATTGCTGAAGTCTGGCTTGGAGAATTTTGAGCATTACTTTACTAGCATGTGAGATGAGTGTAATGGCGCAGTAGTTTGAGCATTCTTTGGCATTGCCTTTCTTTGGGATTAGAATGAAAACTGAGCTTTTCCAGTCCCGTGGCCACTGCTGAGTTTTCCAAATTTGCTGGCATATTGAGTGCAGCACTTTTACAGCATCATCTTTCAGGATTTGAAATAGTTCCACATAATATCTAAGATAATGATTTATTTTTCAGAAACTTTTAGTTGCTCTCAGACAGGACACAATGAGGCTATATTTATTTCCTATATTAAATGGTAAAGAAAAATAGTATATGCATATATAGCTTGTCATAAAGAAGTATATAGAAATTTGGGATATGATACTGAAAAAGTTGTAAGTAGAATAAAAAAGGCATATTCATATCAGAGTGATGTTATTATTTCCATGTGACATCAAGAGAGAGGAGTATTATATCCCAAGAAAAATTAACATCAAAGAACTCTATAATTACAAGAAAAATCTAGTGCATGAATTTTCCCCTGGAATTTAAGATGTTCTATGACATGTGTTTGAAGCCCAGTAGGTTTCAATTCACAATAGGCAGATGTAAAACTCTGGAGTCAGTTACATCTGAGTTCAAATCCTAGCTCTGCAACTTTCAGCTGAATGATCTTAGACAAGTTATTGAGTATCTCTAAACAGCAATTCAGATAATAGGATATATTTCATAGCGCTGCTATCAGGATCAAATTAGATAACTGCTAGAAATCAAAGAGTGGTATGGTAATCAGTGAATTTTACTTTCATTATTCCCTCTCAATATTTTTCTTTACAGGATTCTGTGTATCTTCATAGTGGTTTTTGCCCATTGGTAGGTAGGCCATGTAATTAAAATTATTTTTTCAGACAGAGATAATTTTAAAATAATTTATTTACTATAGAGTTTTTTTACACTTTAATGAATATCAAAAAACCCTAGAGAGTTTTGTAATCCTTAAATTTCTGGACACTGCCACCAAAGATTTTGATTCAAGTGGGTTGGATAAGCTGAGGAATTTATGTTTCTAAAAAGGTATGCTAGTGTTGCTGATTGGAGAACAGAATTCGAGAACAGCTGCTATGACCCATTTGCAACCACCAAAACAACATGATTGGCAAAAAGAAAGAGAAGGTCACATTTCCCACAGGCATATTTGCTTTCCTAACCTTTAAATGCATTCTGTGGAAAAGTCAGCATGTTCCAATAGAGGAGAGTCAGCATACCCAGACTTCTCTCCCTTAGTGTGCTACCTGGGGCATATCACTTCACTATTCTTAGCTCCAGTTTTTCCAACCTAAAATTTAAAGGACTAAATATCAGTCTGTCTTAAACTGTATCCTCTAAAGCATTAAAGGTTCTTCAGAGAAAACTCAGGGATGGTGTTGGTGAGGGAGCTGAACAGACAAGGAAATGTTATCATTCCCAGAAAGATCTGCTCTCATTGTATAACTTTGATCTATAGTGAAGTTCCATGCAAGGAACCAAACCAAACCAAACCAGACAAATGTAAACAAAAAAATCCAGCTAGAAAAGATCTTCAGGCAAGATAATATTCATGGTCACAGTCACACTGCCTTTCACACATACTGAACTCCACACACACAGAACATTCTGTACTCCTAGCTTCCTGAGCTTACAATGATAATCATTAGTGATGACAACCTGAGTCACTGCAAAAATTCAGACTCTAAGCTATCTTCAGTGTGCTTTTGCTGTTAAAATTTTCTTCTAGTCCAATTATTTGAACACAGATGTACCTTCCTTGCTCCCTGTAATTACTCTGTTAATCTACATATATTTCCACTCATATTCCATGATACAGTTAACATCTTTGAGTGTTTGCTCTGTGTTACCCAGTATACTAAGAGCTTGAAATATATTATCCACCTCAATCCTCCACCTAATCCTTTTGGATAATATCATTGTTTGCTACCTGCCATGCAGCTGCTGTAGCAAGGAGAGGTTAACTTATTTTCTCATGAGTTACAGGAAGCAAAAGATGAGAGTGGAACATGATCCTGTAT
Organism: Ovis canadensis; assembly: GCF_042477335.2. Classification (NCBI taxonomy): domain Eukaryota; kingdom Metazoa; phylum Chordata; class Mammalia; order Artiodactyla; family Bovidae; genus Ovis; species Ovis canadensis. The sequence goes on along the minus strand of NC_091265.1, from coordinate 30,752,125 downwards.
ACTTGTCTCTAAAGTTTATATTCTAGTTATGTTTTAAAAAAGATCAAACAATCAGGTTATCAAGTGGAACCATCAAAATATATTCAGATAGAGTTCTTTGTCTGATACCAAAATGAGAGAGACAAATTTAAAAGGAAAGAACAAAGACACTATATTCCTGTAATGAGAGGAGATAGCCTTCCTCCAACAGAGGTCTTTCATCAAGTGAGTAGAAGACAGGAGGGTTTCAATTATTTGTCCAGAATCATGAAAACAGTCTTATGAACTAGGAAACAATATTACTTCTTTTAGTACTTACTTGATTTCTCAAAAGTAAGGCTGACTGAAGAGCATTAGGCTAAGCTAATGAAATTAAAACAAATAAAGGCATATATTACACAGATATCATGGTCAAAAGCTGTAACGTGTGTATATGGTGAGTAAGATACAAGGTAAGGAAGGCATCATGAAAGATGGAAATCCCACTGTAATGCCACGTTCTTGATCACAGAGACTAATAGCCTTTTAAGTATGGGAATTCATTCCAATGATGTTTTACTTGGAACCTCCTAATTCTATGTGAATAAAGCATTAATAGTATAGATTAGACACATGGTCCGTGATCTGAAGAAACTTAGACGATTTTGTATGAACCTTGGGCAGGTCAGTAGTCAGGGGAATCATTCTAACCCAAAGACACTCATTCATCTTAATAACTGTTTAAGAAATTCAGATAAAAAACAAACAAACAAAAATAAATAAATAAAAACAAGGAGTCACCACAAATAACCTGAGGACTGAGACTGCTGTAGTTGGAAAACCATATGATATCATACCTGATGTGATGGTAACTTGCATTGTTACCTAGGCTCTTAAGATTGAACCTGTCATTCTTCCTTGGGATATTAGCTAATTAGGCTCCCATCTCAGTCTGGTCAGCTCATCTGTATTCTCAGTTTTATTCATGAACGATTCAGGAAGTATTTGTGAAGGTTGAAAAAAGTAATTACTAACAAATTTATTTAAACATGTATGAATTACCATGCTGCTTTTACCAAAAAAAAAAAAAAAAAGAAAGAAAAGAAAAGAAAATGGAAATTGCTTTGGCCTCAATTCTTTCCTCAATATGAAATTAATAGTTCATGAACACATACAACATATTTTAAAATATTCTCATAATGTTATCAATTAGAAATCTCAGTGAAAAATACTGACAATATATATGTAGAAACAGGAGATAAATATGATGTATAGAAGGGAAATCAGTTAGCTATTATAAAGTCTTTGTATTTTGACTACTAAATATCATAAACTAAATTTTATAGAATTCTGAGCCAAAAAGTAAAGAAGTATCTAATATAAATATTAGATTAATGTAATATTCTTGTATTATACAATATATAATATTTGATATTAATATAATAAAATCCAATATTAATAAGAATGTGCTGCCATGCCTTCTGTTAATATACTGATACACTGCTAATCCAAGCATGAAATTCTGGTGGTTTTGTTTTCCTTTTCTGTTTCTCCTGTTCTCTTTGTTAAAATGTATTTGTTACAATCCCATCTACAAAGGCAAATTATATTTCATTTTACCAACTCACTGAAGTTGTGTGCCTATTCTCCAGAATGGAGAGTATAGCTGTTTCCAAATACCATCTCTTCGGCAAGTCACTGATCTTTACAACTTTCACTAGTATTGATTTCCGTTTCACAAATGTGTTTCCCCCCATTTTGAAACATGCATGAAAGCCTGCACATATTCAGTTTAATTTGTGGTTTTAACCCCTACATTCACATTCAAGGGAAACAGCTGTCCTACTCATTGTTGCTTTCATTTCAACAGACAATGCATTCAAAAACTGATTAGAATAAGATGCTGTGTGCTTCCAGTGCATATCAAACAGAAGAACAATGAACACCCAGATTACATTAGAAAGACTGTGACTAAAGACATTTAGATAGAATGTGTGTTGATAGAGTAATTACTAGGTGGAGTAAATTGCAATGTAGAAGCTTTAAGAAGTACTTGTATAAATAGTTTCTTTTCCACAAAAGAGGTCTTGTAGCAGAGGAAAGAAAAACAGTCTCTTCTAGTAATTTTGAAAATCAATTGCCTCAAGTAGTATTGCAAGAATATTTTTAAAGTTTCCGTTTACAGTGTATTAATTACATTTAATTTTGAGTCAGTGCTTTTGGGTAGTGAAAGCCTTACCTTCTCCAGTGGTTTCTTCTTCACCTTGAGCAGGGAGAATCGATAGATGGATGCTGTGAGATGGCTACCTGGGGTGATCTAAAATGAAGAAGGCATTTTGAAATTAGGAAAAGAAACTCGCAAGCTTCAATAATGACAGCCTCATAAGAGAATGTTTCTCAGTCAACAGCAGTTACAGTGGTTGCACTGTGTACTAAGCCCAGTTTTAGTACAGTTTTAGGCCTGGAAGTGAAAAGAGAGTACAGTGAATAGACGGGCAAATGAAAATGAAAATCAAAAAAGAAAACGAACTCATTCTTCAGATATGTTTATAAATTACCTGGGAAGTTATAGTGTTATATTTATAATTGGAGGAAAGATCACTTTGCCAACTCTAGCCACAGACATTTCAACAGACACAGAAATTCTTCAGTGAAGGCCCCTTGCACGGAAGTGCTTTGGCATTTTTTTTTTTAATTCAATAATTGAAGTTGTTAAAAAATGGCTTGCCCTGCATAATAGAAACAAATTGGGAGATTCAAGGGTATCTGAGTGGTAGAGAGACAAAGACGATAGATGGGGAAGGTACATGTGAAAAAAAAGACAGAAAGAATCAATAAAATAAATTGTCATCCCCACAAACTTTCAAAATTTTGTAAAAGAGGCAAAACTTCCAACTAAAATGATAAATATGTTTTGTGGAAATCAGTAATAGGAATTCCTTTCAGATGGAACTGACACAGTGGGAGAGTGAACTCTCTGGAAATTAGTGTTTATCTTAAGGAGTGCTTTTAAATTTCTTAGGCTGTGAAATCCAGAGAAGTGTTCAAAAACATTTTCTAGGTGTGAAGGACATTTTGAACATAAAATACACTACAACAATATTATTCATGTAATATAACATTTTGACATGGATCTCAGTGTGTTAGGTTGAAGACAACAGCTTCCTCTAAGGATGCCCACATCCTAATCTCTAGAACCCATAAATGTTCCCATATATGACAAAAGCAACTTTGTAGAGGTGATTAAGTTAATGATCTTGAGATGGAGAGACTCCCTAGATTATCTGTGTGGTCCCAAAGACTGTGTAACCCTAAGACTCTTTATAAGTGGAAGATAGAGGCAAGAGTAACAGAGTCAAGGAGACTGGAAGAGTCTCTGTTTCTGGCTTTAATGATGAAGAAAGAGACCAAGAGCAAAGCATGCCGATGACCTGCAGAAACTGGAAAATGCAAGGAAACAGATTATCCCTCAAGCTTCCAGAAGAAATGTGGCTGTGCTAACACTGAGTTTATCTTAGTAAGATTCCTCAAATTATAAAACATTAAATGTTTATTGATTTAAACCACTAACTTTGTTGCAATTTGTCGCAGCAACAGTTAAGAAACTAACCCACTCAGATTAGTAAATCTTGATTAACTAAGAGTGAGATCTACAACTTTTCAAGACTTAAACAAATAATAAGAAAGCAGTGAAGCAGACTGCTAAGGCACAGGGTAAAGGGAGGATGAAAACCACTGAACTGTACACTATAAAATGGTGAATTTTATGTTATGTAACATTTTGTTATGTGAATTATATATCAATGAAAATTAATCAATAACCTGCTGAATAACGATTATACAATCACAACCAATTTTGCTTTAGCCTATTGTTCAACTGTTTCAATGTATTGTCCTAATCTATTTTCTTATTTTTCTGGAAACATAATTGATGATGATGATGTTAGCGGTGGTAATTGTAACTGAAAAGCAATCTTCATGAGGATAACAATTCAGCTGCTTTTTGTCCATCCTAATTCTGTTCCCGTCCTAAACAGATATAATAAATAAATAAAGCAACACAATATCCATCCTTCATATCCTGATTCCGATCCAATAGTTTGCCTTTCTATCATTATCCCTTGCAAGTGTGCATGCATGCTAAGCCACTTCAGTCACTTAGCATTCAGACTCTTCACTATCCCATGGATCTTCCCTTTTCTTCCCTTCCCTTTCCTTTCCTTTTATTTCTTGGAGGACTATGTGATTCACAAGGGAAAATACTTTGCAATAATTTTTACTGTCTTTATTGCCTTGCCCTTTCATTTGAAGATATACAGCCTAGAGAAAATGGCTGCACTTTCTCAGGGAGAGGATTCTTACATTATCTCAGAATTTTGCTACTGCCAAAGGATTATCCTAATTTCAACGAACAAATTCAAGGACTAATGACAAACCATTAACGAAAACTTTTAAGTTATCCAGACAAAATGCACTACAAAATGTCACTCTAGACTTGAGAATTATACAAAGCCATATCTAGTATTTCAGCTTGACTGCAGACCAGTTCAGTTATGCAAGATATTAAGAAAACACATCAGGTTCAGAGATCTATAATTAATCTTGTCAGCAGATGTGGCAGGACAGATTCCTATTTAAACTGGCATATTGATGAGACTTTTCCCTCTTTTACTGTGTCAGTACAGAACACACTGGGGACCCAAGGGATCTAAACCCATCACAGTTATTTTAGAGTCAAGTTCATGCTCACTGCATGCCCTGCCTTGTTCTTGGTGGCATTAAATAATTAACTAACTATGACCATGAGTTGTTTAGAAAGCGGCAGCTTTTAGTGCATTTTTTATACTTGCTGTTGAAAAACAAATATAAAATTAGAAAGTCTGTGTCCAAGGCTTGTGGTAGAATAAATGGTCAGGGGACAACACTTTCTGCATTTAGGTTCTGTAATTGAATTATATTGCAAACCTTTAAAAATATATGTATGCATCATATTCTATAACAGCTAGAGCTAAATGTGAAGAATCATAGGCAATAATTCTGTCCTTTAATTTTAATGTGCAAGCACAAGTTGGATAAAAAAGCATGCATCTAAACCTTGAAACAATACTAGCAAAGATAAATTATCTTGTAAACTGAGAGGCAAATTAGATTATCTTTTAGTAACATTTAAAACAGAGGAACAATCACAGATTGAGGAAAATGGTAACTTTTCAGTAAACAAATGAGTAAATGGTGGAGTTTTATATTGATCAGACTTATTCCTCATTATTAGTTTGCCTTTAGGAAAAAAATAAAGGAAAATAATTAAAGAAAAAATATTTAGTTTTGCTCATATGCTTTCTATTTGTCAGTTTTTATTTTAGAAGTTTGTATTATTAATTACAATATAGCAACACACCATATTAGATTGGGACATGACATATATTTTAAGCACATAGTTAATGCACAATAAAGTTCATGGAAACTAGGAAGTGTCTCTTTTATTAGAATAATACAATAACACAAAAAGAGCTGTGTATTTTCTATCTCACTCTCAACCTTCTAAATCCAAGTAATGTACAAGCTTCATGGGGTTAGAGAAATGGAATATGACCTATGCTGAAACTTGCAACAGGAGAGTGAATAGTAAAATAAATTATACATATAAACACATACATATATATTATACATTCATTGTCATTTTTCAGTTGCTCAGTTCTGTTTGACTCTTTGTAACCCCAAGGACTGAAGCATGCCAGGCTTCCCTGTCCTTCACTACCTCCTGGAGCTTGCTCAAACTCATGTCTATTGAGTTGGTGATGCCATCCAACCATCTCATCCTCTATTATCCCCCTTTCCCCCTGCCTTTTATCATTCCCAGCATAGTCTTCTCCAATACCACAGTTTGAAAACATCAATTCCTTAGCATTCAACCTTCTTATGATCCAACTCTCACATCCATACATGACTACTGGAAAAACCATAGCTTTGACTAGATGGACCTTTGTCAGCAAAGTAACTTCTCTGCTTTTTTAATATGCTGTCTAGGTTGTCATAGCTTTTCTTCCAAGGAGCGAGTGTCTTTTAATCTCATGGCTGCAGTCACCGTCCACAGTGATTTGGGATCCCAAGAAAACAAAGAATGTCACTGTTTCCATTGTTTTGCCATCTATTTGCCATGAAGTGATGGGACCATGTGCCATGATCTTAGTTTTTTTGAATATTGAGCTAAAAAATGAATTATATTATACATATATTTATAATGTGTATATATGTATTATTAACAGGTAATCTACTATTTGCTTGATTTAGTTAGAATGATTCTTCTATGCAGAAATCTCCCTGATAATGATCAAAAAAGATATCGTTGCCTGAAAGAAACAATCATAAGCCTCATAGCTGACTTCTCAACAGAAATACTGAAAGCCCAGCAGAAAAGGGAATGATATCTTCACAGCCTTGAAAGAAAAAAAGCTGTCAACCTCAAATTTGATGTCAACCTCAAATCAGTTTCCTTCAAAACTTAAGGTGAAATGGAGACTTTAATTAAAAAGAATACATTTGAATCAGTTCTAATGAGGTGGATGAAACTGGAGCCTATTATACAGAATGAAGTAAGCCAGAAAGAAATACACCAATACAGTATACTAACGCATATATATGGAATTTAGAAAGATGGTAACAATAACCCTGTATGCAACACAGCAAAAGAGACACAGATGTATAGAACAGTCTTTTGGACTCTGTGGGAGAGGGAGAGGGTGGGATGATATGGGAGAATGGCATTGAAACATGTATAATATCATATACGAAACGAATCGCCAGTCCAGGTTCGAAGCATGATAATGGATGCTTGGGGCTGGTGCACTGGGAGGACCCAGAGGGATGGTATGGGGAGGGAGGAGGGAGGGGGGTTCAGGATGGGGAACACGTGTATACCTGTGGCGGATTCATGTTCATGTATGGCAAAACCAATACAATATTGTAAAGTAATTAACCTCCAATTAAAATAAATAAATATATATTTAAAAAAAAATAAAGTAAGTCAGACTAATTGTGGATAAGTGAAAAAGTGAAAGTGTTTCACTCAGTTGTGTTTGATTCTTTGCAACTCCATGGACTATAGCTTGCCAGGCTCCTCTGTCCATGGGACTCTCCAGGCAAGAATATTAGAGTGGGTAGCCATTCTCTTTTCCAGGGATCTTTCCAACCCAGGGATCGAGCCCATGTCTGCTGCATTGGCAGGCAGATTCTTTACCATTTCCAAGAATTTGGACTTTATCCAGTGACAAATGGGAATATCATTTACTGAAAAATATCATCACTGATATTTTATAAGAAACTGGAGAATGTCAGCTTATGTTAAAAATATTTTGTTTACAAAGAAAGGTAATCTATTCAAAGAAGATTTCCAGTTAATACCCATGGGATATATATCCTAGGATCTGGTATTAAGAGTTTGGGTTTTGATCATGTGGAGAACTCAAGTCTGCAACCTAGCATTCTTTACTGACCATCTTTGATTCGTATAGGAGCTTATTCAGCAGGTTTTCATGACACTGTCTCTATGGGTGGAAGACATACAGATTTTCACTCAAAGAAGTCAGTATGTGCATCATGATCAGAACAACCTATAATATTAACAGCAAGATAGTAACACGATGTTTTCAAACTGCAGTGCTTGAGAAGACTCTTGAGAGTCCCATGGGCACCAATGATATCAAACCAATCAATCCTAAAGGAAATCAACTGAATATTCATTTGAGGGACTGATGTTTTAGCTGAAGCTCCAGTATTTTGGCCACCTGATGTGAAGAGCTAACTCACTGGAAAAGACCTGGATGCTGGGAAAGACTGAGAGCGGGAGGAGAAGGGGGAAATAGTGGATGAGATGGTTGGATGGCATCATTGACTCAGTGGACATGAGTTTGAGCAAACTCCAGGAGACAGAGAAGGACAGGGAAGCCTGGCACACTGTAGTCCATGGGGTCCCAAAGAGCTGGACATGACTGAGTGACTGAACAATGACAGCATGTACTTTGCTATCGTGTAATAATGACTCAGTATTTTCCTAAGTGAGAACTTGATTTTCTTGCAGTGACACTCAGTTACCCTATGAAGTGTCCCTCCACCATCTCTACCATCTTACTTGTACTTATCAGCATGTGTATACTGTTCTGTGGCTCTCAGCAGACTCTATTCTTCCTGTGATGCATTATTAGTCCGTGCTGTGTTGTAACTCAAAGCTCCACAGGCTCCTCTTGTTTTGAGAAGCATCTGCGGAATAAATGTGCATTTGTGTTTCAACTACCACCCTCATGGCCATGGAAAGCTAGTTTCTATAATACCTGGGGAGATCAGAGTCACAATGTAACACAATTAAATTGTGACAGGGAATATGTCTAAAGCAACAGGAGTTCACCACAGATACAGTGTGAGACGTGTGAGCTGAGATATAAGGGTTGTGATACATGCTTTGATGAACACTAACTGTGTTCATGTTTTGATGCTTTATATCTCTTTTGTATGGACTAGTCTCTGAAAGCACAGGGTTCTGATCAGAGGCAATAAATCAACAAACTGTGATAGAGCTTTTTAATGAGGAAGGAACCTGCTGGTCTCTCAGGCAGCTGCCAAGGTGAGAGGAGCCACTAATTTTGAACACCTACACTCCACTGGATATTGTGAGATGCTTATTGGCATGCATTATTGGGACAAGCCTAGAGGGTAGGTATCACTATCCCGGGTTTAGTCATGTATAAATTGAGGTTCAAGTTAAGTCACAGAGCAACCAGGGAAAGCATCTGTAATTTAAGCCCAGTTAGCACTGAGTTCAAGGTCTATCCAGCTAAAGATACGTAGTGTTACCAAAGCAATAATTAAGAATCAGAGTCCACCCTTTTCTCTGTATTGAGATCTCCTAGGAGTACTCTCAAGAGACTGATAAAAGCGACAGATGCTATTCCTGAAAAATAAAAATAAGTCCACTTGTGGCCATTCTTTCAAGAAATTTGCAGACCCTGAAACTGATCCACAGACACTTGGATTTTAGAATAAAGACAATCTACAGGGAAGAAACCCAGACTTATTAACCTTTGCTTTCACCTTGGTGTATGGGATCCCTGCGAGGCACAGAATGGTGATAAATAGAGATTGCTAAAGACAATAAATTAATTAAAAAGTGAATTAATAAAAATACTGTCTCTTTTCATCTTTCTCTGTTAACCTAAATTATGTTTATGGGTATTTGGCTTATTTCTATATCACTGTATCATATGTTCTAAAATTTATTATCTTCTCAATGCTGGGTCCTTGTTCTTCACTCTGTATGCACTATTTAATTGAATACTGATCATGGTTGATTTTCAATTATATAAATCTTACATTGAGACACTAGGACAGTGCCTGAAGTCGAGTGAGCAAAATATAAGTGATAGGAAAAATGCAATATGTGTGAACACTAAAGCTAATATTTATTTAGAGCTTGTTATGTTCAATGCACACATCCAAATGCTTACATATATTATCCTAGCTTAATCTTCACAACCCCATGAAGCAAATATTCAGACTAACTTTTCTTTTTATTAAAGATATAACTGACAGAGCAAATAATAGATCTTAAGTAAGAACAGAAAGTTATTATAGAACAAAGCCAAGATTTGAGTCTGGGGCTTTCGAATCTTACATCTCATGGAAAATGAGACACAAAAGAAAGTAACTTGTCTGAAGTCTTAAAGACACTAGGTGATAAAGCAGAGAAATTAACTCCATTATTCTTTCCACTATGCTATTTTAATTCTTAATATCATTTAATACCAGAAAACTGACAGGCATCACTCTCCAACTAGCCCTGATTTATAATTTGTTGGCATTTTAGCTGTGGTGTCTGCAGGTACAGGACAGGAAAAAAAAAAAAAAGAAAGAAAGAAAAGAAACTAACTTGTCTGACAAAACTTGGTAGCTTCATTGATCTTGTGATGCCTCCAACATTTTCAGAACAGGATGATCAAATATGCTGCAAATAGTCAACCTAGATTCACAATTTGTTTAGGCTAGAGAAATTCCTACACATTTTTCATTCTTAGCTTGGTTCATATTGTATTTTCCTTAGATTTACACTTTATTTTTAGGCACCATTTATAGATCTATCTGAAACCACAACAACTGTATCCCATAGTAACCATTTAGAAGAATTATCAACAGAGGGAGAATGTGGCTCCTGGAATCTTATTTTATGAGATTTTATTAACTATATTAGTATTAGAATGTAGATTCTTTTGCCTACTTCTAGACTCCTGTAATATCTAATTATACCACTTTCATCTATGTGTTCTTTCCCCAGAAACTAGCAACCATATAGCAAATACTAGGTTATATATCTCACTTAACAAATAAGGGTAAATTAAGAAAGACAATACAGGTTACAATTCTGGTTTTTAAACTCAGAAAGATATGGCCCTAAATCTTGTCTCCATTCATTGATAGTTGTGGGACTTCTGGCAAAATATGTATTTAATCTATGTATTAGTTCTATCCTCAGGAAAATAGCTGCTGCTGCTAAGTTGCTTCAGTCGTGTCTGACTCTGTGCGACCCCATAGACTGCAGCCCATCAGGCTCCACCATCCCTGGGATTCTCCAGGCAAGAACACTGGAGTGGGTTGCCATTTCTTTCTCCAATGCAGGAAAGTGCAAAGCGAAAGTGAAGTTGCTCAGTCGTATCTGACTCTTAGCGACCCTGTGGACTGCAGCCCATCAGGCTCCTTCATCCATGGGATTTTCCAGGCAAGAGTACTGGAGTGGGTTGCCATTGCCTTCTGCACAGAAAAATAGAGATAATAAGATATTCTAAAGGAAATAAACCCTAAATATTCACTGGAAGGACTGATGCTGAAGGTGAAGCTCCATTACTTTGGCCACCTGATGCGAAGAAATGACTCACTCTAAAAGACCTTGATGCTGGGAAAGACTGAAGACAGGAGGAGAAGGGGATTACAGAGGATGAGATGGTTGGATGGCATCACCAATTCAGGGGGCATGAATTTGAGCAAACTCTGGAAGACAGTAAAGGAAAGGGAAGCCTGATGTGCTGCAGTTCATGGCGTCACAAAGAGTCAGACACAACTTAGTGACTCAACAACAAGATATATGTTTCATAGGATGATAAACATTAACATAAATAATATAGATAAAGCACTTGGAAGAGGCCCTCCATATAAGTGCCTAATAAATGTTAACTTTATTAAACTCACATATATTTTCTTTAGATTTATGCTTCACTTTAAAGTACCATTTATAGTTCTATCTATATATCTACCTAAATCACTAGCTAACTTAATCTTCATCACAATTCCATGATATTTGATTATTAGCCCCATTTCCTCAAAGAGTAGACCAAAGCTCAGCAAGCTTAAGTAACCTGCAAAAGAAAATCACATATTTAATAAACTTTAACTTTCTCCAATACATCTTTTCCTATCTTTCTTCATCTGTAGTACCATAATAATAAGCCAACAATAAACAGCACCAGTAAAAAAATTGAAAACAATATATGCCCAATGACCTCTATCCTGATTCTATATAAGTTTCAGTAATAGCCTTTAACAAGGAGTACAGACTCAAAAAAAAAAAAAAAAAAAACCAAACCAAAAAAAAACGCATCTAACTATGAGAACAAAGAATAAAGACTACTAGCTTGGATACATTTTTTAAAAAAGTATTTGTTTCCCATAAAATTCATACCCAGTACTATTTAACCCAATTATTTTTATGCAATCCCATATTAAAAACTCTTCAACACTATGACTTTAAATCTATAATATTTCTTTATTCTTTAATGTTTAAAAGATAATTTGGGATAAAACCAGTTACACTGAGAAGAATTAAAACTTGGAATGTGCCAATTGTATCAAACAGCTCTGCTTAAAAGAGAAACAAGCTCTTTGACTCCATGATAAGCAAAGGAATGCAACAATAACACAATAGAAAGGAAAAAGAACACAATATCTATAAGCCTAAATTCAAATCCTGCTGACCTTGGTCAAGGAATTCATCTAACTTCTCAAAGACTCAGGGTTTTTTTATTTTTTGTTTTTTTTCCCCTCAACTATAAGGGGGAAATAAAAATAAAACAAGGATTTTTGCTTCAATCACATTTTTTTGTGATAAAATATACTACGGTGCTTCCCAGGTGGTGCAGTGGTAAAGAATCCGCCTGTCCATGCAGGAGAGGCAAGAGACCCAGGTTCCATCCCTGGGTCAGGAAGATTCCCTGGAGAAGGAAATGGCAACCCTCTCCAGTATTCTTGTTGGGAAAATCCCATGGACAGAGGGACCAGGTGGGCTACAGTTTGTGGGGTCGCAAAGAATCAGACACAACTAAGTAGGCATGAGCCATACTATAAACAGTATAAATGCGAGGAAGAGATGGCTTTGTACTCTTGTTCAAAAGCCTACCACAGAAGTATGCATTTTAGGTTATCTAAAGTCTCTATAAGCAACAAGTACAAAATAGATATTTGTTGATTGGTTTAAGAAAGGACTTTGGAAACAACTTACAAAATACTAAGTATGTATATAGATTTAGATCTTCAAATCTCAAGGTTTATTATGTACGTGGCTCCTGCCTTGCACTGAATTTCTCTTTCAGCACCTTGTGGCCGCAGATCCAATACTTAATTTACTTAACTCGTTTCAACCAAATGTCTTCTGTGTAAGGTTATGATGACAGACTGTTATGGTCAGTCTATGTAATTCAGCAACACCTAAAAATTACAATGGAGATTCAATAAGCACTGCTATTTTAGTTTATTAACATTTGTGAGAAAATAATGCCAAATAAAATTTACAGAAAATTAAGGACATTTGCTCAGCATTATAAATCATGTTTTTTGTGTGACTATTTTCAGTGTTTTTCCACTTCAGTACAGACATGATTTAGAAGGCACCTGTCAACTTTTATCATACGATATGTAAAAAATTATTATTGACTACAACTACATTTCTGAATTTATCAAATTATTAGCTTTAAGTTTTAATGACATTTTTTAAAGTAGGACTGATGTATGGAGACCAAGAAAAATAGCTTCATGAATTACATTGCTGTTTACATTTCCACCAAAAAGTCTAATGATTTGTTTAAATACAAAATCCTATTCTTATTGAATAAGTTAGGGCTAAGCTAAGAAATTCAAATAACAGTTTCTTTGGATTACACATTATCATGCCATCTGTCACTAAACTATACAAATTATCTGCTTCACTTACTTCCTGTATTCAGTTTCTGCCAGCTTCCAGAAGTTCCATTCAAATGTTTATTAAGTATGCATACTCCTCTTCCACTATAAGATTTGCTCTCCTAGTAAAGGAATTTGCCATCTGGGCAGTTATTCTAGGCTCTTACACAGTCCCTCTAGCCTCTCACACTTCTGACTATCTATGAATCACATGATTAACAAATCCTTACCCTGGGAATTTGCTTTTTGACTAATAGATAGCATTCAAGCTGCTCCTTCTGTGACCCCCAGGTATAGATGCTCATTAAGCATCAAGATCTTATAGCTTTGCAGGTGACCACTGAACCTGACACAGTTCCCATGGCTGAAGTTTGACTCCAACTGAGGCAGCTACACCTACTCCATCCTCAGCAGTGGAATGGAATATTTGCTGTCTACCACCTACACCATCATACCTTTCTGAAAACAGCTGACTCTGTTGCATAGCTCATTAATGATGCTATCCACTGCATAATGTAGCATGTAATCATGTGGCAACAAATACGTATTTTCATCTCCTATCATCTGCATTGCTCTATGGATTTGCACATGCTGTTCTCTCTCTGTAGATTAATTGTTTGCCTGTCCACTCCCTAGAAAACACTTGATCATTCTTCAGAGTCCATGGGAACTCACAGTCCAAAGAGAACAGACTTGTGGTTACCACGGGAAAAGTGCCAGGGAGAGGGACTGAGTGGGAGGTTGAGGTTAGCAGATGAAAGCTATTGTATGGAATGGATAAACAGCAATATCCTACTGCACAGCACAGGGAACAATATTCAATATCCTATGATAAACCATAATGGAAAAGAATATGAAAAATAACTCATATATATATATATATATAAAACTGAATCACTTTGCTCAACAGCAGAAATTAATGAAACATTGCAAATCAACTATATTTCAATTTTTTTTAAGTTTTTTATTTTTTAAATTTTAAAATCTTTAATTCTTACATGCATTCCCAAACATGAACCCCCCTCCCACCTCCCTCCCCATAACATCTTTCTGGGTCATCCCCATGCACCAGCCCCAAGCATGCTGCATCCTGCGTCAGACATAGACTGGCGATTCAATTCACATGATAGTATACATGTTAGAATGTCATTCTCCCAAATCATCCCACCCTCTCCCTCTCCCTCTGAGTCCAAAAGTCCGCCATACACATCTGTGTCTCTTTCCCTGTCTTGCATACAGGGTCGTCATTGCCATCTTCCTAAATTCCATATATATGTGTTAGTATACTGTATTGGTGTTCTTCTTTCTGGCTTACTTCACTCTGTACAATCAGCTCCAGTTTCATCCATCTCATCAGAACTGATTCAAATGAATTCTTTTTAACGGCTGAGTAATACTCCATTGTGTATATGTGCCACAGCTTTCTTATCCATTCATCTGCTGATGGACATCTAGGTTGTTTCCATGTCCCGGCTATTATAAACAGTGCTGCGATGAACATTGGGGTACATGTGTCTCCTTCAATTCTGGTCTCCCTGGTGTGTATGCCCAGAAGTGGGATTGCTGGGTCATAAGGTAGTTCTATTTGCAATTTTTTAAGGAATCTCCACACTGTTCTCCACAGTGGCTGTACTAGTTTGCATTCCCACCAACAGTGTAGGAGGGTTCCCTTTTCTCCACACCCTCTCCAGCAATTATTGCTCGCAGATCCCTGGATCGCAGCCATTCTGACTGGTGTGAAGTGGTACCTCATTGTGGTTTTGATTTGCATTTCTCTAATAATGAGTGAAGTTGAGCATCTTTTCATGTGTTTGTTAGCCATCCGTATGTCTTCTTTGGAGAAATGTCTATTTAGTTCCTTGGCCCATTTTATGATTGGGTCGTTTATTTTTCTGGAATTGAGCTGCATAAGTTGCTTGTATATTTTTGAGACCAGTTGGAACTGGAGGAATCAACTTGCCTGACTTCGGGCTCTACTACAAAGCCACAGTCATCAAGACAGTATGGTACTGGCACAAAGACAGACATATAGATCAATGGAACAAAATAGAAAGCCCAGAGATAAATCCACACACATACGGACACCTTGTCTTTGACAAAGGAGGCAGGAGTATACAGTGGAGTAAAGACAATCTCTTTAACAAGTGGTGCTGGGAAAACTGGTCAACCACTTGTAAAAGAATGAAACTGGATCACTTTCTAACACCGCACACAAAAATAAACTCAAAATGGATTAAAGATCTAAATGTAAGATCAGAAACTATAAAACTCCTAGAGGAGAACATAGGCAAAACACTCTCAGACATAAATCACAGCAGGATCCTCTATGATCCACCTCCCAGAATTCTGGAAATAAAAGCAAAAATAAACAAATGGGATCTAATTAAAATTAAAAGCTTCTGCACAACAAAGGAAACTATAAGCAAGGTGAAAAGACAGCCTTCTGAATGGGAGAAAATAATAGCAAATGAAGCAACTGACAAACAACTGGTCTCAAAAATATTTCAATATTTTTAAAAGCCCACTGGAAAGAACACTTGCTATCTGAATCCTCCGTTAATGCAACTCATCTGCTTCCTAACAGGGGAGTTGACTACTCCATCCTCAGTGCCCACAAAGTAGTTTAATATCAAGAATTTCTCTTATCCAAAACTACCTGTGTTGTATTTGAGTTTCACTTGCAAACCCCTGTCTCCCCAACAAAGCTGTAAATTTCCTGAGGGAATGGGTCATCATACTGTACTCATTTCTGTGTCTCAAATGCATGTTCTAGTGCTTGCTTCAATAAGTTTGTTGTTGTTCTGTTACTAAGTTCTGTCCAATTCTTTGCCATCTCATGGCCTATAGCATGCCAGGCTCCTCTGTCCTCCACTGTCTCCCGGAGTTTGCTCAAATTCATGTCTATTAAGTCGGTAATGCCACTAAACATCTCATCCTCTGCCTCCCTTTTCTCCTTTTGTTTTCAATCTTTCCCAGCATCAGGGGCTTTTCCAGTGAGTCGGTGACACAATAAAAAAGTCTGTGCTCTTGAATCCCTATTTAAAAGATGTCTTTTAGCTAAAATGAAACAAATGGAAGAGAATATAATTAGGAGAGATAGGTCAAAGAGAGAGAAGACGAAACTTGCCCTATTCTAAATTAATAATGTTAAGGTTAAAGATTGGAAGCAAGATGATAGCCATAAGTGAACCAAGTGGCTCATATAGGATTTATATACACTAAGCAGCAAGGCAAGAAAGCTACCATTTATTAAGCACTTACTGTATGCCAGTTAGTATACTAGGCCCTTTCATGGTTTTAGATAAGTTAATCTGTACAATGTTATATGCAGAGTGTTGGTGAAGAAACTGATGTTTGGTAAGATGAAACAGCTTGCTTGCGATACCATAGATGCTAGTATTATTGCTAGGAGATCTACCCAAGAGTGTGAAACTCTGGAGTCTTTTTTTTTTTTTTTCTTCTTCTTTAAGTGATCATTTCAGAGTCTCATACACAGTAGGAACTAGATGAATGATAACAATAATAATATTCATAAAGAAAATTCCTAACATTTAACTTACTATGTTTCATGTTCAGGGCTGAGCCCTGGGAAAAAAGTGGTGAATTAGACATATCTTCTTCACAAAGGTTTTTAAATGTATTTGAAGGAAATTGAATTGAACCTAAAGCTTAGTGTACCCAACCTTAAAGTAATTCTGAGGTTTATCAAACAAGCAGAAAGTGCTCAGTTTTGTTTAGCTCTGTTTTGCTTCTGTGACTCCAGAAAGAGGAAAAAGAGTCTCTTCATCAAACTGTGGAGGCAGGAGGCTCTGTTCCAAGGCAGGAGAGTGCCTTCAGTAATTACAAAGGAGCTGGAGACCTACAGCTCCTTCCAATTAACTTCTGTTCCTGAGTGCTGTTAACTGCCTGCCTGACAGCCACACACAGATGGGGGAGAGGAGTGCGCACAAGAATTCGTAGTTCACAGATTAAAGGTAGTGTCAAGAGTAAGTCAGAGTTGAGGGATTGATTTATTCAGTACTGAGTGTGCAGGGAAGGGCCACTTTGGAGTCCATTACAAACAAAGCTGGGCTGCTTTCATATTATGTTCTACCTCTTGGTACACAAATCAAACCTTTTCCCCCCCAATCTAGATGCATTTACTCTGAGTTTCACTGCCAGAAAATGTGGCTAGATTCAGCTTTCTTAAGTCTCAGCACTCATAACCGTAAAGGTAACTGTTGTAAACACTCTGGCTCAAGCTCAAGACTTGCGGGGGGAGCTGCTGATACTGGGAACAAGCAGCTGGTAGACAGGTTAGAGAAGATTCTGGAGGACTTTATCTAGGCAAAGTTCCAGACTGCCAGACACAAAAAGATATCATAGCAGCACATTAGCTATAATAATAGTTATGCTATAATGGCAACCACTGAAATATCATCTACAAGTGTTAGGCCTTTCCAGAGCTGTGTGTATGTGTGTGTGATAGGCAACTGTGCAGATGTCCCACACTTCATCAAAATTTCTCCCTGGATTACGATTCATCGATGATTCTTTTCTAATCCAGTCTTTAAGGGTACAAACTTTTAACTTTCTAACACAAACACTTCTTTCACATTAAACAACAAGGCCTTGACATTTTACTGTAAGCAAGAGGCCGCCTTTTTCCTCCACTGATTGAGTGATTTGACCTATTTCTTATCAGATATGGTGAAATTAATACAATATTTCTATTTTTCAATCAGTTCTTTATTGCACTTCATTATTTTCAAGTTGTTGTGTTCCAGTTATACCAGATTTGTTGAACAGAAGCCCTATCATGCTATTTTCTGTGTTATTGTGACGTTTTCATCTTTTTTAAAGCATTCCCTAGCTTCCTACTAATATCGTAGTAAGATATTATATCACCTGCTGAGGGCAGGAATCCCTTAGAAGAAATGGAGTAACCATCATGGCCAACAAAAGAGTCCAAAATGCAGTACTTGGATGCAATCTCAAAAATGACAGAATGATCGCTGTTCATTTCCAAGCAAACAGTTGAATATCACAGTAATCCAAGTCTATGCCCCAACCAGTAATGCTGAAGAAGCTGAAGTTGAACGGTTCTATGAAGACCTACAAGACCTTTTAGAACTAACACCCAAAAAAGATGTCCTTTTCATTATAGGGGACTAGAATGCAAAAGTAGGAAGTCAAGAAACACCCGGAATAACAGGCAAATTTGGACATGGAATGCGGAATGAAGCAGGGCAAAGGCGAATAGAGTTTTGCCAAGAGAATGCATTGGTCACAGCAAACACACTCTTCCAATAACACAAGAGAAGACTATAATATGGACGTCACCAGATGGTCAACACCGAAAGCTGATTGATTATATTCTTTGCAGCCAAAGATGGAGAAGCTCTATACAGTCAGCAAACACAAGACCAGGAGCTGACTGTGGCTCAGATCATGAGCTCCTTATTGGCAAATTTGGACTTAAATGGAAGAAAGTAGGGAAAACCACTAGACCATTCAGGTATGACCTAAATCAAATCCCTTATGATTATACAGTGGAAGTGAGAAATAGATTTAAGGGACTAGATCTGATAGATAGAGTGCCTGATGAACTATGGAATGAGGTTTGTGACATTGTACAGGAGACAGGGATGAAGACCATCCCCATGGAAAAGAAATGTAAAAAAGCAAAATGGCTGTCTGGGGAGGGCTTAGAAATAGCTGTGACAAGAAGAGAAGAGAAAAGCAAAGGAAAAAGGAAAGATACAAGCATCTGAATGCAGAGTTCCAAAGAATAGCAAGGAGAGATAAGAAAGCCTTCTTCAGCGATCAATGCAAAGAAATAGAGGAAAACAACAGAATAGGAAAGACTAGAGATCTCTTCAAGAAAATTAGAGATATCAAGGGGACATTTCATGCAAAAATGGGCTCGATAAAGGACAGAAATGGTATGGACATAACAGAAGCAAAAGATATTAAGAAGAGGTGGCAAGAATACACAGAAGAACTGTACAAAAAAGATCTTCATGATCAAGAATCATGATGGTGTGATCACTCACCTAGAGTCAGATATCCTGGAATGTGAAGTCAAGTGGGCCTCAGAAAGCATCACTATGAACAAAGCTAGTGGAGGTGATGGAATTCCAGTTGAGCTATTTCAAATCCTGAAAGATGATGCTGTGAAAGTGCTGCACTCAATATGCCAGCAAATGTGGAAAACTCATCAGTGGCCACAGGACTGGAAAAGCTCAGTTTTCATTCCAATCCCAAAGAAAGGCAATGCCAAAGAATGCTCAAACTACCGCACAATTGCACTCATCTCACACGGTAGTAAAATAATGCTCAAAATTCTCCAAGCCAGGCTTCAGGAATACGTGAACTGTGAACTTTCTGATGTTCAAGCTGGTTTTAGAAAAGGCAGAGGAGCCAGAGATCAAATTGCCAACATCCGCTGGATCATGGAAAAAGCAAGAGAGTTCCAGAAAAG
Organism: Ovis canadensis; assembly: GCF_042477335.2. Taxonomy (NCBI): domain Eukaryota; kingdom Metazoa; phylum Chordata; class Mammalia; order Artiodactyla; family Bovidae; genus Ovis; species Ovis canadensis. Next base: position 30,732,492 of record NC_091265.1, on the reverse strand, counting down.
CATATATTTCTCCTTTATTGACTATGCCAAAGCCTTTGACTGTGTGGATCACAATAAACTGTGGAAAATTCTGAAAGAGATGGGAATACCAGGCCACCTGACCTGCCTCTTGAGAAACCTGTATGCAGGTCAGGAAGCAACAGTTAGAACTGCACATGGAACAACAGACTGGTTCCAAATAGGAAAAGGAGTATGTCAAGGCTGTATATTGTCACCCTGCTTATTGAACTTCTATGCAGAGTACATCATGAGAAATGCTGGGCTGGAAGAAGCCCAAGCTGGAATCAAGATTGCCAGGGGAAATATCAGTAACCTCAGATATGCAGATGACACCACCTTTATGGCAGAAAGTGAAGAGGAACTAAAAAGCCTCTTAATGAAAGTGAAAGAGGAGAGTGAAAAAGTTGGCTTAAAGCTCAACATTCAGAAAACGAAGATCATGGCATCTGGTCCCATCTCTTCATGGGAAAGAGATAGGGAAACAGTGGAAACAGTGTCAGACTTTATTTTGGGGGGCTCCAAAGTCACTGAAGATGGTGAATGCAGCCATGAAATTAAAAGACGCTTTACCTTGGAAGCAAAGTTATGACCAACCTTGATAGCATATTCAAAAGCAGAGACATTACTTTGCTGACTAAGGTCTGTCTAGTCAAGGCTATGGTTTTTCCTGTGGTCACGTATGGATGTGAGAGTTGGACTGTGAAGAAGGCTGAGCACTGAAGAATTGATGCTTTTGAACTGTGGTGTTGGAGAAGACTCTTGAGAATCACTTGGACTGCAAGGAGATCCAACCAGTCCATTCTGAAGGAGATCAGCCCTGGGATTTCTTTGGAAGGAATGATGCTAAAGCTGAAACTCTAGTACTTTGGCCACCTCATGCAAAGAGTTGACTCATTGGAAAAGACTCTGTTGCTGGGAGGGATTGGGGGCAGGAGGAGAAGGGGACGACAGAGGATGAGATGGCAGATGGCATCACTGACTCCAGGGACGTGAGTTTGAGTGAACTCCAGGAGTGGTGATGGACTGTGTGCTGTGGTTCATGGGGTTGCAAAGAGTCAGACACGACTGAGTGACTGAACTGAACTGAGAATATTTTTTCAGGCTCATGTTGCTACCTACCCTGCTCAGCCCTGAAATCACTTTGTTGAGAATCTCTGCCTCTTGTTAGTGAAGAACTGCATTAGATATCAACATCTGTGAATCACGTTTACTTATTGCTATGGAGAAATGTTTGATTCTTGGCCCTGTCAGCAGATGGAGCCAGGAAACATATGCATGCATAAACTATGCAGAGAAATACACATACACATATGCATATAAAGGTACAATGTACAGATCCAGGCACATGCATATACACATATAAAATACATATCAGAAATAATAAATTCACAATGACACTCAAATTCCAGTCTCCAAGATATTTTCGTTTGTTTTTTTGCCGTATTGGTTTTACATTTGTATTATACTTCAATCACAATGAAAATTCTATCTTCCTTTAATATCAATATACTTATTGATTAGCTCAATCCCATAATACATGGAAAAGAATTTCAGAATGACTTTACCCATACTACCAACCAAAAAAAAAAAAAAAGAAAGAAAGAAAAAGCATACTACCAATCAAGAGAAAAAGAAAAAAAAAAAGGAGAGAGTTTGGCGTTTGTTGGCATTTCTTCCTCTTCCTCCCTCATACTGCCTGTGCATGAGGGTTCATAGTACAATACTATGAAAATGTTGCTTTGAATGAATCCTTCCTTCCTTTCTCTTCAGTTTCTTTTTCTTGCACTCATTAATTTTATTTTTTTTGAAAATGTAGAACATTAACATACTTTCATGCATTTGCTGTTCCAAATTTGTTCTTTTTTTAAAAAAAAAATTTGTATATGTTTATGCAGGTTTTTAGGCATATGGATTTTCACTCTGACTTCAAAAGATTTTCCGATACCTATACTTAACAGTTGAATTCACCAACATTTTCTTCTTCTAGGACTTGTGTGTTTTTATAATTAGAATTCTCTAGTTGCTCTGGATTGTTTATAGCTGCAGTTTCCAAACAGTTCTACAGAACCTTATGTATCCTCAGAAGTGATTCAGGAGGACTGAACATAATTAATTTAAAATATATTTTATCAGTTAAAATCTTTAATTAAAAGCAACACATCTACTTAGATATGTCAAATAAAAAATTCAACACACTGAAGACCATTAATACACTAAAATTTGCTGCCAAACAAAATCTTTCAGTAAAGCAATCACAATATAGTTTCTCCTTTCATATCTGAATATATATTGAACCTTTGGGAAAATATTATTGATAAACACAGTTTTTCTCTCATTTGTTTTTAAATTCATGCCTATATATGTCTGCTAAAAATAAAACAAAGCCAAACAAGCGAAACCTCTATAAAGCAATAATCAGATGTGCCATGCTTAATTAAGATTACACCAAGTGTAGGCACATCTGCTTGGTACTTGTTTTTTATACACTGCAATAGTGGGCTGTGTGCAGAAGCAAGTAAACACTTAAAACATTACAGTGGGGACAGGCACAGTGTTGGTATTTGGGAAGCTCAATGGGAAATTTAAATCTTTCTTGCCTTATTCATTCCAAAATCATTTGTTAAAACCCTATGTTATCTGTTAGGCCCTGGACTGGGTTTCAGATATAAAACATGAACATGACCCTTGCCACTTCAGAAACTTGAAATTCTAAAAAGTCTTTTAATTTATAAAAGCCAAGTTATATCTCCAGGCAAGAATACTAGAGGGGATGGCCATGTCCTCCTCCAGGGAATCTTCCTGACCAGGGATCAAACACAGGATTCTTGCATCTCCTGCATTGGCAGACAGCTTCATTACCACTAATGCTACCTGGGAAGCTATATCCAGGCAAGACATATTAAATAATTACATGTAATAAAAAAAGATGAGTGTTATAAAAGAAACAGTACGATGTGATATTTAACTTAAGTACAGTTCAGAACAGGTAAGTCACTCAGTCATGCCCCACTCTGTGACCCCATGGACTGCAGCACGCCAGGCTTCCCTGTCCATCACCAACTCCCAGAGCTTGTTTAAACTCATGTCCATCAAGTTGGTGACGCCATCCAACCATCTCATCCTCTGTCATCCCCTTCTCCTCCTGCCTTCTATCTTTCACAGCATCAGGGTCTTTTCAAATGAGTCAGTTCTTTGCATCAGGTAGCCGAAGTATTGGCATTTCAGCTTCAGCATCCATCTTTTCAATGAATATTCAGGACCAATTTCCTTTAAGATTGACTGGTTGGATTTCCTTGCAGTCCAAGGGACTCTCGAGAGTCTTCTCCAACACCACAGTTCAAAAGCATCAACTTTTGGCACTCAGCTTTCTTTCCAATCCAAATCTCATACCCATAAATAACTACTGGAAAAACCATTGCTGGTCATAGGTTTTCTTCCAAGGAGTAAGCATCTTTTAATTTCATGGCTGCAATCACCAAAATCATCTGCAGTGATTTTGGAAGCCCAAGAAAATAAAGTCTCTCACTGTTTCCATTGTTTCCCCATTTTTTGACATGGAGTGATGGGACCAGATGCCATTATTTTAGTTTTCTGCATGTTGAGCTTTAAGCCAACTTTTTCACTCTCCTCTTTCACTTTCATCAAGAGGCTCTTTAGTTCTTCTTCACTTTCTGCCATAAGGCTGGTGTCATCTGCATATCTGAGGTTATTGATATTTCTTCTGCAATCTTGATTCCACCTTGTGCTTCATTCATCTCAGCAATTCTTATGATGTACTCTGCATAGAAGTTAACTAAGCAGGGTGACAATATACACCCTTGATGTATTACTTTCCTGATTGTTCTATGTACAGTTCTAACTGTTGCTTCTTGATCTGCATGCAGATTTCTCAGGAGGCAGGTCAGGTGGTCTGGTATTCCCATCTCATTAAGAGTTTTCCACAGTTTGTTGTGATCCACACAGTCAAAGGCTTTGGTATAGTCAATAAAGCAGAAGTAAATGTATTTCTGGAACTCTCTTGCTTTTTTAATGATTGAACAGATGTTGGCAATTTGATCTCTGGTTCCCTCACCTTTTCTAAATCCAGCTTGAACATCTGGAATTTCATAGTTCACGGACTGTTGAAACCTGGCTTGGAGAATTTTGAGCATTACTTTGCTAGCATGTGAGATGAGTACAATTGTGTGATAGTTTGAGCATTCTTTGGCCTTGCCTTTCTTTAGGAGTGGAATGAAAACTGACCTTTTCCAGTCCTGTGGCCACTGTTGAGCTTTCCAGATTTGCTGGCATATTGAGTGCAGCACTTTCACAGCATCATCTTTTAGGATTAGAAATAGCTCAACTGGAATTCCATCACCTCCACTAGCTTTGTTTGTATTGATGTTTCCTAAGGCCCACTTGACTTCACATTCCAGGATGTCTGGCTCTAGGTGAGTGATCACACCATTGTGGTTATCTGAGTCATGAAGATTTTTTTTTTACAGTTCTTCTATATAGTCTTGCCACTTTTTCTTAATATCTTCTGCTTCTGTTACGTCCATACCATTTCTGTCCTTTATTTTGCCCATCTTTGCATGAAATCTCCTTTGGTATCTCTAATTTTCTTTAAGAGATCTCTAGTTTTTCCCATTCTATTGTTTTCCTCTATTTGCATTGATCACTGAGGAAGGCTTTCTTATCTCCCCTTGCTATTCTTTGGAACTCTGCATTAAAATAAAAGTATATCTTTGTCTTTAGCTTATCTTCTTTCTCAGCTATTTGTAAGGCCTCCTCAGACAACCATTTTACCTTTTTGAATTTCTTTTTCTTGGGATGATCTTGATCACTGCCTCCTGTACAATGTCACAAACCTCCATTCATAGTTCTTTAGGAACTCTGCTTATAAGATCTAATCCCTTGATTCTATTTGTCACTTCCACTGTATAATCATAAGTGATTTGATTTAGATCACACCTGAATGGTCTAGTGGTTTTCCCTACTTTCTTCAATTTCTGTCTGAATTTGGCAATAAGGAGCTCATGATCTGAGCCACAGTCAGTTTTTGGTCTTGTTTTTGCTGAGTGTATAGAGTTTCTTCATCTTTGGCTGCAAAGAATATAATCAATCTGAATCCAATTTCATTCTTTTGTGTGTGTATATCCAGTTTTATCAACACCATTCATTGAAAGGACTATTTTTCCCCACTGAGTACTCTTGGCTTCCTTGTCAAATATTGGTTGACCTTGTATGTAAGGGTTTATTCCTGAGCTCTCTACTCTATCCCATTGATCTATGTATCTGTTTTATGTCAGTACTAAACTTTTTTGATTACTATAGTTTTGTATAATAGTTTGAAATCAAGAAGTATGATGCCTCCAGATTTGTTCTTTCTCGTTTGCTTTAACTATTTGGGATCTGTCATCATTTCATATAGATTTTAGGATTATTTTTCTATTTATTTTAAAAATGCCACAGAGATTTTAAAAGAAATTACACTGAATCTATTGAAAGTTTTGGGTAATACAGACATTTTAACACTATCAATTTTTCTGATGCACAAACATGAAATATCCATTCATTTAATATGTGTCTTCTTTCAAATGGAAGAAGACATTTCTTTCATCAGTATACAGATCTTTTATCATCTTGGTTAAACTTATTCTGAAATTTATTTGAAGCTAGTGTAAATATGACTGTTTTCTTCATTTCTTTTTTAATATAAATTTATTCATTTTAATTGGAGGCTAATTACTTTACAATATTGTGTTGGTTTTGCCATATATCGACATGAATCCACCATGGGTGTACATGTGTTCCTCATCCTGAACCCCCCTCCCTCCTCCATCCCCATACCATCCCTCTGGGTCATCCCAGTGCACCAGCCCTGAGCATCCTGTATCATGCATCGAACCTGGACTGGTGATTCATTTCACATATGATATTATACATGTTTCAATACCATTCTCCCAAATCATCCCACCCTCTCCCTCTCCCACAGAGTCCAAAAGACTATTCTATCCATTTCTGTTTCAGATATTTTGCCGTTAGTGTACAGAAATGTGCACCATATCACCATGCTGTACATGTTGCACACTTTAAACTTACTTAATAGTATTATATATCAATTATTTTGCAGTAAAACTGGAAAAATAAACAAAACCCATAATCTTGAAGGCCTCCATATCAGCCTCCACCGTCCATCACAATCACTTACTCCTACATCTGCTAACTTGTTCCTTTAGACTTGTATTGCTGAAGATTGATCCAGGATTGCCTTTAAGAGGATACCGTTTCCTGTTCATCTGCCCTCTGCATGGCCATTCTTTCCATTCTTATTGTATTCTCTGTATTTATTTCTCTACTATATCATTTATCATATTCTATTCTCTATTTCTCACCATTGAATGCTCAAGTCCTTTAGCTCAGGACCAAACCTTATAAATTCAGCACAATTGCTAACACTTTGCAGTCCCTCTGTATATGTTAAATAATTAAAGAATTGCTAAGATAAAAGACGAAAACATTGTAGGTGAGGATAGAATGTTACAAAAGAGAACAAAATATTAAAAAATGGTTTATTTTTAGGAGATGGGGGGAAAAGACATTTGAAAAAGAAAATGTTTGGGAATAAAGAAAACTATCATGGAAAATCTGAAGAGAAAAAAAATAGAGGTCAGAGTCTTAGGGACCAGTATTTCCTGGTAAGAAATGTGTACTTTATTTTACAGGCAATGGCAAACCAATGTAAGAAAGCCCTGTGGCAGACTGATACCTGCCCCCAAAGACATCAGGTCCTAATCCCTGGAACTTGTAAATGTCATCTTAAAAGAGATAGAGTTTTGCAGATGTGATTATGGATCTTTAGAAGAAGAAAGAGATTATCCAGGATCAATGAGATTGACCCAACATGCAATCACATGTATCCCAACAAGAAGGTAGCAGAAAAATTGTTGACACTCAAGGGAGAATGTAATGTGAAGACAGAGCAGATGAAGATTTGATGATGCTCATCTTGAAAATTAGTGTGATATGACTACAAGCCAGGGAATGCTAAGAGCAACCACAAACTGGAAGATGCAAAGCACAGATTCTCATAGAGGCTCAGGAAGTTGTGTGACCTTGCTGACATCTTCCTTTCAGCTTGGCATCTTCCTACTAATTTAGGAGTCCTGGTCTCCAGAACAGTGACAAAATCAATTTCCATTGTTTTAAGTCACCAAGTTTGTGGTAATTTGTTACAGCAGCCATCAGAAACTAACACAGTTTGAATGACTGAAAGATTAGAAAGTTACTTATTTGTAACAGAAGACTTCCATTAGTGAAAAAGGAAGTCTGGGAAGGGAGCTGCAGGAGCAGAACAGGAGGCCAGTTGGGAGACGATGACATTAATGCAGGGCTTCCCAGGCGGCTCAGCGGTAATGAATCCGTCTGCTAACGCAGGAGAGGTGGATTCAACCCCTGGATTGGGAAGATCCCCTGGAGAAGGGAATGGCCACCTACTGCAGTATTCTTGCCCGGGAAATCCCATGGACAGAGGAGCCTGGTGAGCTAAAGTCACATGCAGCCACCAAGAATCAGACATGACTGAACATTACATTAATGTGGGTAAATCATTAGGGGAGTCTACAACAATGTGGCAGCAGCTCTGAGAATGGCAAAAAGGGAATGAAAATTATTTGTAAAACATACGTAGTTACAAATATTGTGCATGGTGAAGAAATTACATATGTGATTACATATTGTATATTTCTTACATATATTGTGTACATATGTGTGTGTGTATATATATATATATAGTCTGATGGTGGTTAAAAATCTGAAATGTATATATTTTAATCCTTGTAAACAGAATAATTATTGCTACCCGGGATGCATTAGAATTAAAAATTTTCTTCCAAATAGGAAACAAAGGACTTTTCTTACTCATAGAAATAGTCTTAATTTCTTTGTATCATGGAAACCCTAGGCTAGAAGGGAAGTCAAAGGGTCTGACATAGTGTCTGTAGCCTTTTCTCCAGCGTTCTAGATGAATGATCACTTGACTTTTGCCTAACAAGCAGCTCACGATGACCAGAGGCAGCAGGCAGCCCAGACACGCAGCTCTGCCTAGTATGCACTCAATCTACCAAATGTTTGTCAGATTTCACTCTATATCTTTATGTGCTTTTCCAGTACTAGAAATTCATTAGCCCATAAGAAAGACTCACAGAGCTTCCATTCTAGCAGGAGATAGATAAAAACCAAAGAACAAAATATATTAACAAAATATGAATCAGGTACAATTAGGGCTAGGAGGAAGACAAAATATAGCAATAGGATATGGAATATTACAGTTTTGGAGTCAAGGAAGGCATCTCAGAGGAGGCAACATTTGGTCTGAGACCTGAATGGTAGGTAGGAGTCAGCTGTACAAAGGTCTGGGCCGGAGAAACCAGGAAGAAGTAACAGAAGTATAGGGGCCTGAGGGTGGGCTGAGCTTGGGGTGTTTGGAGAATAGAAATCAGTACTTCTGCCACATAATGAAGAGCAGAATATCTGAAAGTTAAAAGTCTGTGTTGCCCCAGAGCAACTCTGAGCCTGGGTAAAGTGGTGTGTTAACATGAGAAAAGTTTTGTTTAGAAATTTAATGGCCTGTTTTAATTCCTGGTCTTCATTTGATCAGGTGTGTGCTCTGAGATTTTTCTTTGCCTTGCTAGATTTCCATCATCTGATGTTTCTGATAAGTCATAGTGTCAGACTAAATCACTGATATTCAAATTGTACTCCATGAGCCCCCCTAACGGGCCTCGTTGATGGGGTTCAGCACTCACCACCAGCTTCAACAAGAATAAGGCTGTATTCATCGCTTACATTTTCCAAAACAAGCTTATCTAAACAAAGACTCCTTCAGGTCAAAAAAGTTTACAACATTAGCCAAAACTATCAGTTTAATTATTTAAAACTTCAGAACTAGTGATTCTAAGCTATAGATAATTTTGCATCAATAAAATGGAAGGGAAAAAATGCAATCTAAATATGAAAAGGATTACCTGGCAAAAGAGTAAGCTACCCATCATAAAAGTTTTGCAAAAATAAAAACAAAAACAACCAAAAAAGCCCTACGTTTAGGAAGGTTGATGCCTATAATAAAAAAGGAAATACTTAAGAAATAGTGTCCTTTGGCCTATGACTTAGTGATTCTTTAAAAAAAAGAAAGAGGGAAAAAGAACAAAGTCAGGCGATACTCCTCTGCCCCTTGTGACGCATCCTTAGCCAGTCTAATGGTCTATCATGATGGTGTTCTGCTATTTAATCTCTAAATCATCCAATTCTTTAGGGACACCATGGACTATAGCCCGCCAGGCTCCTCTGTCCATGGGATTTCCCAGGCAAGAATTCTGGAGAGGGCTTCCATTTCCTTCTCCAGGGATCTGCATTGGCAGGCAGCTTCTTTACCACTGAGCCACCACCAGTCTAACCCTACAGTGTCCCTACGTGGGCCTCTGGGAACCCAGGTAGAGCTAGGGGAAGATGAGAGGCTGCCTTTTTTTCTGTTAATGTGTGAGGAAAAGGGAGGAGGCCAGGACTCTCATTCCACGTCTTCCCTCACCGTGAAACTTTAGGTAAGAACTCTCGTTCCTCTGAGTTTCTGTCTCCTCACTTATAAGACAGAACACTGGCGTTTTCCCTATAGAAGAGCCAGAGAGGGAACAGGTATCCTGTGCTCTGAATTACCCTGTTTTAATATTTGTATCATGATTGTAATTTACCAAATGTCTTTTACATTCAAAATTCCTGATATAACACCTGCACGAGATAGTGGTGAAGAATCTAAAACGATCTTGACTTTAGTAAATGGTTTATGGAACACTCGATGCCTTCTTTAAAAAACAGAAGTTGTTTTTGTGAGTACAGGCCTTCAGATGGACAATTTCAGGATGCTTAAAAGTAACAATTATCACCTCTTTCTTTTCTAAGTCACCAGAAGTGATCACTGTATCCACATTGAAATTGATCACTAATAACTGAATAACATATCTGGGAGACAGGTAAACCAAATGCTGATAGTTTGGATGCCTTCAATCAACTAAATGGAAATATTTTATGAGAGGAAAGAGTTATCACTTTATTAGTAATGAACCTTAGCCTTCAAATTTGAGACACCCTTGTCCACTTGGCTAGCATTTTAAATTTTAAGCAAAAAATAAAAAAGGCTTGGGAGTGCAATTCTAAGCTCTCAACCTAACCATGGGGCTTTCATCCTCTGCCAGGCCAGAGTGACCACAGAGCTGCTGGATGAGCCCTCTGAAATCCTTTTTTGGATTACTGTCACATTTTCCAGACAGCAGGAGCTTGGCTGTATGACCAAATCTTCTCAGCTTTCATGGGGCTCCAAGACTGCTTTGTTTATAAAAGAAAAAGAAAATCTGGGTAGAAATTTACTTTTCTATTTGGCATGCTGGCCCCACAGAGCAGGAAACTACTTTGACATTACCAGACACCTACGGTGGCTTTCTTAGCCATCTTTGTCTTCCATAAGGATAAAATATGTCTCACTGTTTTCTTCTATTTATCTGTTTACTCTTATAACACATTTAGTATGTCAAGTTTTTTTGTTAGACATCAGATGTATAAGGAAGGATCCCCTGATAAAACAAATGACAGGATCTTAGAAGGGACTCAGATTTTTTATAACTCATGAAGAGTTTAATAAAGAGACTGCTTACAAAGTGGACAGAGTAAAGGAAAACTCAAGGGATAGTATAGATCCCAGCCCACCAAGCCCCATGGTAAGAAAGGGGTTGGTACAATTTCTAGGGTTGAAGAAATAAAAACAGAAGAGAATACTCCACATTTATTTACTCTCCTCTCCCTGCCCCAATCTCCTGCCATGGTTCCTTATTAGTTAAACCCAACAAAAGCCAGAAGGCAAGGCATTCTCCTGCTGTAGTCTTACAAGTCAGTCTCTTCTCGCAGAAAGCAGGAGGAAGCAGGTAGAGAGGGGATCTAGAAGGGAAAATCGAAGACACATGGCAGCTGGGAGGACAAAGATAATTTAAGCGGCATGTTTCTACTTTGATTTTCATCTAAAGTGTGAGAGTGAAGTCTCTCAGTCGCGTCTGACTCTTTGTGACCCCATGGACTGTAGCCTACAACGCTCCTCCGTCCATGGGATTTTCCATGCAAGAGTATTGGAGTGGGGTGCCATTTCCTTCTCCAGAGGATCTTCCCAACCCAGGAATTAAACCTGGGTCTCCCACATCATAGACAGATGCTTTACCATCTGAGCCACCAGGGAAGTCCAATCACAAGGAAAGTCACTGAGGAAGTAGAAGTCTGAATTTTTCTGCCTATACATGTGGCAAATAAAACAAACAACTGAAAAAACTCATAGTGAATTGGGTTCAATCACCATGAATTGATGTTCTTTTTCTAAGTTTTTAAGCTGCATTTCTTCTCAGAGGCAATATATTATAATGGAAAGAACAAAAGCTTTATTCCTGGGTAAGACCAATTCAAATATTCACTTTGACTTTACATTCTCTATGTGACTTGGGGTAAATTATTTCACCTTTCCCAAGATTAATTTCCTCACTGGTAAATATGAGACTAGTTACATCTACCTAGTACTATGCATGACACAGAGTAACAGCTCAGAATAATTTATCTTTCATAACAGCTAATAATATTATGATTGTTTAAGTATCAATTCTAAATCATCAGTAATTCTATGTTTCAGCTAAAAAGTAGGTGTCTATTGCAGAAAGAAAATATTTAAGAAGCAGTATCCTTTGGCCTATAACTGAGTGATTTTTATATTATCTGTTTTCTATTATTGGTTAAATTTGACCCTTCTTCAGAAGCTCTGTGCATTACAGGCTATAACTCCACAGTGCCAAAGATTGAATTATAGTTCAGATCAGCTAGAAAATGTCCTTAAGATTATGTCATTTATAAGTCAGACAACTCTGGTGGGTCCCAAAGTTCATATCATAGTATATTATGTGATCTACCATGGCCTAGAATTCCATCACACAGAAGCCTTGCTCACATGCAGAAGAGAGAGATGACAATTGTCAAAAAGATCATAAAGTGTGAAGGAAAATACACTTTAAAAATGGCAATGCCTTATTTTGGGTGGGTATGCAAGATAACAAGAGTTAGAAAAAAATGAAAAATTGTACCTAAAACTATTGACTAATTAGCCAGTGTTATTCTAGGATAGGGAAGACAAGAGGAATGCTGCGAATATATTCATTTATTGAAGACTACATAAAAAAGAGAAAGCATACAAACTAAAGTGCAAAGAGCCATCATATGAGAAATACCCTGTTCACTGGAGACGAACAAAAATTGAATAAAGGAAAATTAGTAATACTGTTATGCTAAGCTTTTTATGAAGAAGAAATTGACCTCAAAGTCTCCTAAAATGTTTCCTGACCATCAAGTTCAGTCTTTCTCTGTAATTATGCACCCAAATATGAGTCCTATATAAACCAAGTACAGATTATTTAGTGACTATTATATTTTGTCTTAACCTGGAATCTTTTGAGTGCACTAAAAATAGAACTCACTCAAACTAGTTTCATGGCAAAGGGTAATTATTTGAAAACATACGGATATGTCATGGGGAAGGTTTCACAAAACCTGGAATCAGGAAACATGAAACAAGTGCTGAGGTTCCTCCTGCCGTGTTTCCTCCCTGCTTCACCCCAAGCATTTCACTCACTCCCCCTCTCTGGATGCACACCCCTCCTCCTCCTGGGCATGTACTCCTCCACCATAGTCCTGGATTCACATTCAATCCATCACACACAGACTGGAGGCCCAATTAGCAAAACAGAGACTCTACCTGGCTCAACTTATTTCAAGCGCTTTCTCCAACCCCATTTTCTATTGGGAGGTTGCGTCACTGAATTGCCACCCAGAATGGAAACAGGCTATATAAAAGCGGGTCATGATCCAATTAGAAAGGGGAGAGCAAAAACTAAAAGATTGTTCAGAAAAGAAATGGAATGTAGAGTGTGTGCAGAGTTATATGAAGACAAGATGGAAATTGTTTTAAAAGGTCTTACTAAGTTTTAACAGGTATTATTATTCCAGGATATTAATATTCCTATTCAAATGTCATTAAAACACTGTTAGTCTTCATACCATATAACTGCTTTTTCATTTACCATCTACCCCCTATGCACCAAGCATGATTTCTAACCAAGAACTATTCTAGCTTTCATTTTGCATTTTTGTATTGATCATTTAAAAAAAGTGAACGAAGTATAGAAAATTATGGGTGGGGTGTCTAAAGAAGTAAATCAAAAGCAAACAATACCCCATACAGCAAAATCCAAAATGTAAACATTTTTGGTGTATGGCCTTCAACTTTAACTCTACACACAAATCTATTCATAAACTTGATCTTATATGACCGTATAATTTACATAACTAGTTTAAAGTGTTTTCTGTAAGTTGAGTTTTTATATTTGCTCTTTATAATAAATATTTCTTTCCATTTTAATAATGGCTATATATAATTTCATAAATATCTGAACAAAATCAATTGGCTACTCAAATTTGTCACTATAAATATATAAGCAGAATATATAGACATACAGATGTCAAAATATGCATTTACAGATATTTATGCATACATAATCTAATCACCAGATGGTCAATACTGAAATCAAATTGATTATATTCTTTGCAGTCAGCAAAAACAAGATCCAGAGTTGACTGTGGCTCAGATCATGAGCTCCTTATTGGAAAATTTAGACTTAAATTGAAAGTAGTGAACACTATTAGGCCATTCAGGTATGACTGAAATAAAATCCCTTATGATTACACAGTGTAAGTGACAAATAGATTAAAGGGATTAGATCTGTTAGATAAAGTGCCTGAAGAACTATGGATGGAGGTTCATAGCACTGTACAGGAGGCAGTGATCAAAACCATCCCAAAGGAAAAGAAATGCAACACGGCAAAATGGTTGTCTGAGGAGGTCTTACAAATAGCTGAGAAAAGAAGAGAAATCAAAGGCAAAGGAGAAAAAGAAAGATATACCAAACTGAATGCAGAGTTGCAGAGAATAACAAGGACAGATTAGAAAACCTTCTTAAGTGAACAATGCAAAGAACTAGAAGAAAACAATAGAATATGAAAGACTAGAGATCTCTTCAATAAAACTAGAGATACCAAAGGAATATTTCAGGCAAACAGGAGCACAATAAAGGACAAAAACCTCAGGGACCTAACAGAAGGAGAAGAGATTAAGAAGAGGAAAGAATACACAGGAGAACGGTACATAAAAGGTCTTAATGACCTGGATAATCACACTGGTGCGGTCACGCACCTAGAGCCAGACATCCTGGAATGTGAAGTCAAGTGAGCCTCTGGAAATATTACTACAAACAAAGCTAGTGGAGGTGATGGATTTCCAGCTGAGCTATTTCAAATCCTAAAAGATGATGCTGTTAAAGTGTTGAATTCAATGCCAGCAAAATTGGAAAACTCAGCAATGTCCTCAGAACTGGAAAAGGTCAGTTTTCATTCCAATCCCAAAGAAAAGCTATACCAAAGAATGCTCAAACTACCATACAGTTGTACTCATTTTACATGCTAGCAAGGTTATGCTCCAAATCCTTCAAGCTTGACTTTAACAGTATGTGAACCAAGAACTTCTAGATATACAAACTGGATTTAGAAAAGGCAGAGGAACCAGAGATTAAATTGCCAACATCTGTTGGATCATAGAAAAAGCAAAGGGATTCTAGAAAACCATCTACTTTTGCTTCATTGACTATGCTAAAGCCTTTGACTATGTAGATCACAAACTGGAAATTCTTAAAGAAATGGGAATACCAGACCATTTTACCTGTCTCCCTAAGAAACCTGTATGCAGGTCAAGAAGCAACAGTCAGAACTGGACATGAAACAATGGACTGGTACAAAATTGGGAAAGGAGTACATCAAGTCTGTGTATTGTCACTCTGCTCATTTAACTTTTATGCAGAGCACATCCTGCAAAATGCTGGGCTGGATGACTCACAAACTGGAATCAAGATTACCAGGAGAAATATCAACAACCTCAGTTATACAGATCATACCATTCTAATGGCACAAGGTGAAGAGAAACTAAAAGAGCATCTTGATGTGGGTGAAAGAGGAGTGAAAATGCTGGCTTAAAACTCAACGGTCAGAAAACAAAGATAATGGCATCCAGTCCCATCACTTCATGGCAAATAGAAGGGGAAAAAGTGGAAGCAGTAACAGATTTTATTCTCTTGGGTTCCAGAATCACTGCAGATGATGCCTGCAATCATGAAATGAAAAGATTGTTCCTTGAAAGGAAAGCTATGACAAATCTAGATGGCATATAAAAAGGAGATACATCACTTTGTCGACAAATGTCTAAAGTCAAAGCTCTTTCGGTGCTGGAGAAGACTCTTGGACGTCCCTTGGACTGCAAGGAGATCCAACCAGTCCATCCTAAAGGAAGTCAATCCTGAATATTCATTGGAAGGATTGATGTTGAAGCTGAAGCTCTAATACTTTGGCCACCTGATGCAAAGAACTGACTGACTGGAAAAGAAACCCTGATGCTGGGAAAGATTGAGGGCAGGAGGACAAGCATGTGGCAGAGGATGAGATGATTGGATGACATCACTGACTCAGTGGACACAAGTTTGAGCAAACTCTGGGCAACAGTGAAGGACAGGAAAGTATGGTGTGGTGCAATCCATGGTGTTGCAGAGAGTCAGACATGCCTTAGTGACTGAACAACAACAAAACATATATGCGTGTGTGTGTGTGTGTGTGTGTGTGTGTATAAGTCATCTTAGACTGAATTTCTGGAAACAGATTACTTGGTAAATGATTGAGATGAACTACCCACATAGCAATCTGAAAAGACTGCCAATATCCATTCTCTTCAGTGTTCAAAATATCAGTGTTTAGACGGTCAAAAAAACAAAACACCACTACTAACAACAAAACCTGACAACTGGAAAGGTTGTCACCACGCTGTTTTCATGGACATTTTTCACAATTACAGAAGTTAAGCAATTTTAAATTCCTGTACCTGATTGTCCATATTCTAATTCATATGCTGCTGTATAAACTCTTTGAAAGTTTCCCCCCTAACCTTTCATAGTTATTACCTTATATAAACTAGGTTTTCCTTTCCTATAATCTTTCTTAAAAGTAAACAGACTCTGCTATAAAATTCAGTTTAGATGATAATTGTGGGATTGGTAAAATTGTTGCTAATGGAGTCATAAAAACTTGGTTCAAATGTAGGCTTCAATGTTTAAACCTTAGTTAGACACCGTGTAATCACTTACAAAATGGAGACAAGAAACCCTACCTTCTGTAATAAAATTAATTTCTGCTCAGTGTTCTAAGAGCCTATGTTATAAAGGGCCACCTCTCTTTTATGACTTAAACTTTCTTGTTTACTCTCTGAAGAGTAATGGATTTGTTGAACATTTTTGAATTGCCTTGCTCTTCCCATTCTCAGGAATTTTAGTATGATACTTCCTCTGCCTAAAATAATTTTATCATCTTCCTGGCTTCTACACATCTTTATGACTTAAAATACTCCATTTACATGAAAACTTTTCTTTAACTCCACTCATGTTACTTGAGGTGCATCTGGTTATATGTCCTAAAAGGTCCTTTATAGTAATCACTGCATGTGGCAGTTCTGATTTTTAACATTTGGGTTTCTTTCTAAACATTTACGTTCTTTGAAAGTATGACCCATTTATATCTTGTTCACTACTGCATCTTCAGAGTTCTTAAGAGCTGTACTTAACCAGCAATAAATTATGTGTAAATTTATGAACGAATGAACCAATTTTGCCTTCTGATGAATAATTCATCTTCATTCAAGTTTCATCATCCTTTTATCAATTATTGAAAATATTGTGTTTGTTTAGTTAGAGGTAACTAGAATGAAATCTAGTACAATAGAGTAGACTCATTTTCTCAAGCATAAAATGATATTTTACTAAAAGCTTGCACACTTGTGGTGACAGCGGAGGTGATTTTAGGTAGTTAAAATTATTTAGAATACTGATATGAGTACTTCTGTTGAATCTATAAGGTGATCTTGGTCTCCTGTTTTTTTAGAAATGAATAATGAACATTCCATCTGTCATCCTCTCCTGGATACATAAATAAGAAGACTTCTCTCCCACCCCAACCCCTACTACCCTTTGGAATTTGTCAGGTCCAAGTGATGTCTCTTCCAACAACACAAGAGATGACTATACACATGCATATCCCCGGATGGTCAATATCAAAATCAGACTGATTATATTATTTGCAGCTGAAGATGGAGAAGCTCTATACAGTCAGCAAAAACAAGACTGGGAGCTGACTGTGGCTCAGATCATGAACTCCTGATTGCAAAATTCAGACTAAAGTGAAGAAAGTAGGGAAGACCATGAGGCTATTTAGGTATGATGTAAATCAAATCACTTAAGATTGTACAGTGGAAGTGACAAACAGTTTCAAGAGATTAGATCTGATAGACTGCCTGAAGAACTGTGGATGGAGTTTCCTAACATTGTACAGGAGGCAGTGATCAAAACTATCCGCAAGAAAAGGAAACGCAAAAAGGTAAAATGGTTGTCTTGGCAGGCTTTACAAATAGCTGAGAATAAAAGAGAAGTGAAAGGCAAAGGAGAAAAGGAAAGATATACTCATTTGAATGCAGAGTTCCAAAGAATAGCAAGGAGAGATAAGAAAGTCTAAATGATCAATGTAAAGAAATAGAGGAAAACAACAGAATGGGAAAGACTAGAGATCTCTTCAAGAAAATTAGAGACACCAAGGCGATATTTCATGCAAATATGGGTACAATAAAGGACAGACATGTACCTGACAGAAGCAGAAGATATTAAGAAGAGGTGGAAAGAACACACAGAAGAACTACACAAAAACCACGATGGTGTAATCACTCACCTAAAGACAGACAAGTGGGCCTTAGGAAGCATCACTATGAACAAAGCTAGTGGAGATGATGGCATTCCAGGTGAGCTATTTCAAATCCTAAAGGATGATGCTGTGAAAGGGCTATACTCAATATGCCCCAAAATTTGGAAAACTCAGCAGTGGTACAGGACTGGAAAACGTCAGTTTTCACTTCAATCCCAAAGAAAGGCACTGCCAAAGAATGTTCAAACTACCACACAATATTGCACTTATTTTACATACTAGCAAGATAATGCTCAAAACTCTCCAAGATAGGCTTCAAGAGCACATGGACTGAGCAATTCCAGATATTGAAGTTGAATTTAGAAAGACAGAGGAACCAGAGATTGAATTGCCACTATCTCTTGGATCATAGAGAAAGCAAGAGAATTCCAGAAAAACATCTGCTTGAACATTGACTATGCTAAAGCCTTTGACTATGTGGATCAAATTAAACTAGGGGAAATTCTTCAAGAGATGGGAATACCAGACCACTTAACCTGCCTTCTGAGAAGGCTGTATGCAGGTCAGGAAGCAACAGTTAGAACTGGACATGGAACAACAGACTGGTTCCAAATAGGAAAAGGAGTACGTCAAGGCTGTATATTGTCACCCTGCTTATTTAACTTCTATGCAGAGTACATCATGTGAAATGCCAGGTTGAATGAAGCACAAGCTGGAATTAAGATTGCTGGGAGAAATATCAATAACCTCATATATTCAGATGAACCCACTCTTATGTCAGAAAGTGAAGAAGAACTAAAGAGCCTCTTGATGAAAGTGAAAGAAGAGAGTGAAAAAGCTGGCTTAAAACTCAGTATTCAAAAAATGAAGATCATAGCATCTGGTCCCATCACTTCTTGGCAAATAGATGGAGAAACAACAGAAACAGTGACAGACTATTTTCTTGGGCTCCAAAATCAGTGCAGATGGTGACTGCATCCATGAAATTAAAAGACACTTGCTCCCTGGAAGAAAAGCTATGAGAAACCTAGATAGCATATTAAAAAGCAGAGACATAGCTTTTCTGACAAAGGTCTGTATAGTCAAAGCTATAGTTTTGCAGTAGCCATGTATGGATGTGAGATTTGGACCATAAAGGAGGCTGAATGTTGAAGAATTTATGCTTTTGAACTATGGTGGTGGAGAAGACTCTTGAGAGTCCCTTGAACTGTTAGGAGATCAAACCAGTCAATCCTAAAGGAACTCAATCCTGAGTATTCATTGAAAAGACTGATGCTAAAGCTGAAGCTCCAATACTTTGGCCACCTGATCAGAAGAGTTGACTCATTAGAAAAGACCATGATGCCAGGAACAACAGAAGGCAGGAGAAGACGGGGATGACAGAGGATGAGATGGTTGGATGGCATCATCAGCTCTATGGACATGAGCTTGAGCAAATTTCAGAAGATGGTGAAGGACAGGGGAAACCCAGTGTGCTGCAGTCCATAGGGTCATAGACTTGGACACAACTGAAAGACTGAAAAACAACAAATATGTATAAACAGTTCAACAGAAATATGCCTTAACAAAGGTAGAGGGAAAAAAGAATGAAATTTTAATACATGTTACCACATGGATAAGTCTTGAAAGCATTGTGCTAAGTGAAATAAGCCAGTCACAGAATACAAATCATATTATGTGATCCTGCATATATGAGTTACCTAAGTCAGTTGAATTCATAGAGACAGAAATTAAAATAGTGTTCTCCAGGGATGAAGGGTAGGAAGCAGTGGGTAGTTAGTGCTTAACAGGTATCAAGTTTCAGTCTGGGATGATGAAAAAGTCCTAGAGATAGATGGTGATGGTTGCATAATGATGTGATAGATTTATGTCACTGAATTGAATACTTTAGAAAGGTTAAAACGGTAAATTCTATGTCACATGTATTGTATCACAAAAAAAAAAAAGAGTCCAGATAGTATTCAGATATTTTAAAAGTTAGTCTGCTGTGTTAGTCAATCAATCTTATCTGACTCTTTGTGACCCCATGGACTGTAGCCCACCAGGCTCACCTCTCCATGGAATTCTCCAGGCAAGAATACTGGAGTAGATTGCCATGCCCTCCTCCAGGAGATCTCCCCAACTGAGGGATTGAACTCGAGTCTCTTGCATTGCAGGCAGACTCTTTATTGTCTAAGCCACTAGGGAAGCCTGATAAATAACGACAGTTTGGGAAATACTGACATAGGGAATACACACAAGCTTTCAGATCAAAGAGACCTTGGATTTCAAGTAGAGCTGTTTTGTACTTGCTGAGAACCTTGGGCACTTGTTGATCTTTGTCAGACTCACTATCACTGCCTGTGAAACCAAGGCACTGTAAAGATATGCAAGGAAACATGCAAAGCACTTAAACAAAAGTAGGCACGGTGCAGAAACCCAATTAGTGCTTCCAATTGTTCTAGTGCCATTGTTTTTGTCATGTTTTAAAATGAAGTAGGAGACTGAAGTGTTTTCTCTACAGTATTATTTTTTTCACAGAACATAAATTTGATTAGAAATCAAGTTATGAAAAACAAGATTTTGTTCCAGTAGAGTTATTGAATATTTTATCATTTTAGAAGTCCAATTTTCTTCATTCATTCTCAGTGTATTCTGCCTTTATAAGATAAGGGACAGATTCAATTTATGCTGTCAAACACTAGCTACCTAGCTATCTAAAAGACTGTTCCTTTTAACCTTCTTTTATGTTTACCTTGCTGAAATACAGTTAAATGCTTTCAGTAAAACATAAAACCACCAACAGTCAAAACCTACGAAAGATTTCTATTCCTATATTAAGCTAAATAGTTCATTTGTCTGAAAAAATATACATGAACTGTTTAGCTTAATAAAATTTTACACTGTTGCTTTGTAAGCAACATGTAAATAAGAATGATCATTTCTAGTCTGATGAATGAATTTTTGTCAAAAGCCCATTATGTAACCATATTATTCAGGGTCATGGGAGGACAGAAATAAGGATATCTCCATAGACTCTAATCACAAGGAACTATAAATCTTACTAATTAATGATATGAATGATCATCTCCGGACAAAGTTTCCAGTGGTAGTTTAAAGCAGCTAATAATGAGTCAAATCTTATTCTACATTTCCTAAAATAAAACATATGCTATCTCATGAAGTCCCCTTAAAATAATAGTATTTAGCATGTTATTTCTTAACTCTGCTTCTGTCCATACTGTGTCACTGTCTGAGGGCCCTTTTCTTGTATACATGCCTGCTTACATCCTATTCTGTCTCTAAAGTCCTCCTCTCTGAAATCATCCTCATCTACTTCACTCTACGATGTGTATGTGTTCAATTGCTCAGTGGTGTTTGACTCTTTGGGGACCCATGGACAGTAGCCTACCAGGTTTCTGTGTCCATGGAACTTCCCAGGCAAGAACGCTGCAGTGGGTTGCCATTTCCTACTCCAGGGCATCTTCCCAACCTAGGAATTGAACCTGCATGTCCTGCATTGGCAGGCAGATTCTTTACCAACTGGGTCACCTGGGAAGCACTCTATAATAGTGTTTCAGAAATGAGTATGACCTTAAACATAAAATTCTAAACCAGATTGCAGACTGTTTTTTAACAGTGGCTAGAGGGAAGATATTCCTTTTGACTGAAACCTAAAATGTCTTCAAGAAAAGAAATCTATTCCCTTATTCATTTATATTCTTCATGGTTCTCCAAAAATGTATTATTATAATTTAGGCATTCAGTTGGAGAAGGGAACGGCAACCCACTCTAGTCTTCTTGCCTAGAGAATCCTGTGGACAGAGGAGCCTGGTGGGCTGCTGTTCACAGGGTCGCGCAGAGTCGGACACAACTGAAGCAACTTAGCATGTTGCATTGGAGAAGGAAATGGCAACCCACTCCAGTGTTCTTGCCTGGAGAATCCCAGAGACAGAGGAGCCTGGTGGGCTACAGTCCATGGGGTCTCACAGAGTCGGACACGACTGAAGCAACTTAGCAACAGCAGCAGCAGCAGGCATTCAGTACCTGCTAATATGATTTAGTTAAGATAACTGTATACAAGAAGCGATGCTCAGTCTTTCTAGTTACCAAGTATAATGATCTTTTCATTAAAGACCTTGCAAACACCCCACAGGCATTTAAGTTTATTGGTATCACTTACAGGAAACTAGTTTCCAAGATGTCTTATGAAACTTGGCCTTTTCTGCCTTATTGTTCTCATCATTCCATCTTAAGAGGATACAGTGAAATGTATGCAACCTCACAAACAAAATTAAGACAAAGAAATCAACCAAATCAGTCAAACTGCTCATATATTTATAGCGTGGGATAACCATATTACAGGGTTAAATTAACATTATAATTTAGGGAAATGTCCTCATCAGATGAGAAGTAAACCATACATTTTTAATGTAGCAGCCAGGCCATTAGACTTTTTCAGTTCCCTAAGTATTTAACTTGATCGCTTTGCTGTAGAATGCTACTGTTAGATAATCCTTTGTCCACATTATTATATTCCTTTTTAAAACCTCCAAGTAATGAGTATATGGAACTTGGTGTAATGAATAAATTAAGTTAATAAGGTAAATTTAGATCTAGTGCAAGAAAAGAGAAAAATAAATGACCAGTCTTCCCAAATCCACTGTCTTTAAAATCTATAATGAGGACTGTCAAAAAGAAAAAAGTCCAAGAGCAAAACAATCTAATTTTTTTCATTTCTTTTTTCTCTCCTTTATGCCATCAGGAAAAGGTCTCTTTTATTTTTTATTTTTATTTTTTAATTTTAAAATCTTTAATTCTTACATGCGTTCCCAAACATGAACCCCCCTCCCACCTCCCTCCCCATAACATCTCTCTGGGTCATCCCCATGCACCAGCCCCAAGCATGCTGTATCCTGCGTCAGACATAGACTGGCGATTTAATTCTTACATGATAGTATACATGTTAGAATGCCATTCTCCCAAATCATCCCACCCTCTCCCTCTCCCTCTGAGTCCAAAAGTCCGTTATACACATCTGTGTCTTTTTTCCTGTCTTGCATACAGGGTCGTCATAGCCATCTTCCTAAATTCCATATATATGTGTTAGTATACTGTATTGGTGTTTTTCTTTCTGGCTTACTTCACTCTGTATAATTGGCTCCAGTTTCATCCATCTCATCAGAACTGATTCAAATGAATTCTTTTTTACGGCTGAGTAATACTCCATTGTGTATATGTACCACAGCTTTCTTATCCATTCATCTGCTGATGGACATCTAGGTTGTTTCCATGTCCTGGCTATCATAAACAGTGCTGCGATGAACATTGGGGTACATGTGTCTCTTTCAATTCTGGTTTCCTCGGTGTGTATGCCCAGCAGTGGGATTGCTGGGTCATAAGGTAGTTCTATTTGCAATTTTTTAAGGAATCTCCACACTGTTTTCCATAGTGGCTGTACTAGTTTGCATTCCCACCAACAGTGTAGGAGGGTTCCCTTTTCTCCACACCCTCTCCAGCATTTATTGCTTGTAGATTTTTGGATCGCAGCCATTCTGACTGGTGTGAAGTGGTACCTCATTGTGGTTTTGATTTGCATTTCTCTAATAATGAGTGATGTTGAGCATCTTTTCATGTGTTTGTTAGCCATCTGTATGTCTTCTTTGAAAGGTCTCTTTTAAATTAATAACAACTACATATAAGAATTTTCACAATTGGTTGACTGTATTTGAAATGACAGAAGAGAAAAAAGAAGATTATTTTAAACTATATCTAACATACAATTAAAAGGCCATAGATACAGACCTGAGTTTGTGATTGTTACACCTTGGAACTCTTATTCTCTCACTAGAGAAAGTTAATTGCTCCACTGTTTATGATATCCTGTCTTATTTACATATCTATATTCAATTGTATTCTAATTTATTGATTTATTCTATTTGATCATTATATCCTTATATAATATATACACACATCTATATCTATATATATATATCTAAAACTATATCTAATATATGCTTCCTACCTATAAACTGGGCTCCCCAGTTGCCAATAGTGGTAAAGAACTGGCCAGCTAATGCAGGAGATGCAGGAAACTCAGGGTTCAATCTCTGGGTCAGGAAGATCCCCTGGAGGAGGGCATGGCAACCCACTCCAGTATTCCTGCCTGGAGAATCCCATGGACAGAGGAGCCTAGCAGGCCAAGGTCCCCAGGACTGGAAAGAGTCAGACGTAACTGAAGCAACTTAGCACACATGCAACAGTAAACTGGGACTGTTTACATCATAAGTCAAGCAGTTAGGTAATTTTAAAGCAAATTAAATAAACTAAGTGAATAGGAAGAGACATCAAGTGATGGTGATAATTATGGTCTCCCCCACTAATATTTTTATTAATAACAATGTAACAACAATAATAATAAACTATAGTAGTTACCATGTGATGAAAACGACCATGCTAAGTATTTTACATGTCATCCTATTGAATTCTCAAATAAGTCTGAAATTAGGTACCATTCTCCCAGTTTCAAAGGTGAAGTGACCACAGCTTAGACTAAGTAACCAGCTTGCCTAAGGCTGTAATAGCTTGTTGAGTGGCAAAGCTGAATTCCAACCTCTGGTTTGTCTGACTGCCTCCCAAGCACAGCCATATCAGAGTGCGCCCTGATCAAGGCTTATTTCTGGTTATTAGTCACTCCATTTACTCTGCTGAGGGTCCCCAAAGTTGGACTGTCCTCGCTTCTCTGTTTGGCACCTTTGTTTCATTGCTGGGTAATGTGTCTATGCATACAACTGACACTTCCACTGTACATGGTCAAATCTGCCTCTGTAAACTCAGGCCTGAAAGGAATGGCCCAACACAGGCAATAGACTGGGCTTAAAAACTCCCATTTGATAGTCTTATACAGCACAAGTTTTAGTTAGTCCCTTATATACTCTCTTAGAACAGATGTAGATCAGGGAAGATGGGACATGGGGAGTCAATTAATACAAAAGACCACATGGCATAATTTTCAAATGGGTAGTGATGTCCAGATATTTTAACCACTCACAAAGCCAAGAGTTGGGACCACATTGTTGTCCCACGTTTATGCATTTATGGTAAGTCAGTATTTCTGCCTGTCTGGAGATTATCCAGCTATTCTCTTTGGAATGGACCAAGTATTTAAAGAAAAACAGAGAAAATCTTTTTATCTCCCTGGCTTGGGAAAAGTAAAATAAGTCCTGTCAATAAATATCTTTGGACTTCACAAATTTCCATCATCCTCGATTATTTATGTCTTTTCAAACCTCAAACATACTCCATGGGGATTTGATAGTATACAATTTTCAGTCAAATTGCCACAGATACCCATGGAGAATTCAGTTTGATGTGGGGATTATCCTTTATCTTTCTTTGATCAAAGTTGCAGCTTGTGGATGCTTCTGGACCACTTCAAACAGTTGCTTTGGAAAGAGTTCATGTGTGTGTTTCTGTGCTCCATTCTCTGATCGCATAGCTCCCCTTGGCTCATCCAGACAGGATCTTGGACTCTTTTCACAGACACTCTTAATTAAAGGAAATGAAATTGACACCCCCATGGGAAAACTAGAACGCTCTAGTTTAGAGAAGCCATTCAATTTGTTGGAAGTAAATACTAATCCCATGTTATAATTCTAACTTTAAAGATTCTGTGACATGTATACCACTTGGGAGATTTTCATATGAAATATGAGTTTGTAGGGAAAACTCAGAAGTGCTTCTATGTGACACACACTTTTCTTCCCAAAGAATATCTTGGTAAAAAAGCACTGATTATCTCAGAAAAATAGCAAGACAAAAATAACTCCCTATACGTAACAATTGCTTAGCATCTGCTATGTGTTATGATTTAAGTATTGGCTGATGATATACCATTGTAAACATTGATTCATTCTTTTCAGTTCATAGAGTTTGCCTCCCCACTACTCTATCACCTTCAATCCCCACCATGATTTTTTTTTCTTTTTCTGGTTTTCTGAATATGAGTGTTTGTCCTTACCTCCAGGACTTTAGATATACTGATTCTTCTACTAAGAATTATCCTCTACTCTTACTTTCACCTTTTGACTGCTAGAATTCTACTTATGCTTGGTCTCTTAAAGGTATTTTCCCCAGTAAGTCCTCTCTGATTTTCTAATTCCAGGTTCAGTGACCCTTCTACTAATATATATTCCTATAGCACTTTGTTTTTATCACCTCAAAGCCTTTTTGACACTGTAGGGATTGCCTCTTTGTTAGTATTCCTCACCCCCACAACATCATAAGCTTCTAGAATGCAGAGATTGTCTATTTACTATCCTATGGTTCAGCATCTAGCATAATCATCAACACATTATTGTTGTTTAGTCACTAAGTTGTGTCTCACCCTTTTGTAACCCCATGGACTGCAGCTCACCAGGCTCCTCCATCCATGGGATTTCCCAAGCAAGAATACTGAAATGGATTTCCCTTTCCTTCTTCAGGGGATCTTCCCAATCCAAGGACCAAACCTGTGTTTCCTGCATTGGCAGGCAGATTCTTTATCACTGAGCACTTGGAAAGCCCTGACTAACACATAGTAGGTGCTTAATAAGGCAATACTTGAATTAATAACTATGACCACCATTCATTGTATCTACTGTTTTCCAGACATTGAAGTTGTACACCTGACACTTTTTATATCTACTGTTTCCATCAACCATGGAGTGATCATGTTGTTATTTTCACTTCAGATATAAGAAAATGGAAGTTTAAGTCAGACCTTGCACAATCTGTGAGTCCTCAGCCACAAGGCCTGTGCTCACTCTCATTTTACCACATCTCTTAGAAGATAGTTTTCCAGTACATTTTCCACCTCGAAACAAACAAAACTACTTCCATGTGAAACACATAGAGATTTTTAACGAGTTTGCTTTGAAATATTTTAAAGTAGATAAAAAGATATTTATAAGACAAAGCAGTGCTTATTTACAGGCCCCTCTTAAGCATAATTATTTCTGCCCTTTCATTCTTGCTCTGTGAAGAACTATTTTCTTCCTCAAGACTGATATTCTAGGGTAAATCACCTTGAAAGAAATAGGCAAAAAGGAGTCAGAGATAACTTCAATAAAGATGTTTCCACAAGATGCACAGAAAAACCCAAATGAACTTTTTTGCCAACCCAATACTATGTGGTGAATTAATCCATACCCCTTAGTTCTTGTCAGTTTAGCACTGTGATCAATGATACAGTCTCTATAACTAGATTACTGGGTTCAAATTCTGGCTCCTGGGCAAATATAGCCTTGGGCTAGCTAGTTACTTAGTATCTTTGGATTCAGTTTCCGTATCTGTAAATTGGGAACAAAAAGAATAGCACCTGCAGCAATAGGTTGTTTGGAGGATTAAAAAATCACGGTCGCTACATAAAAACTATTTCAAATATCAACATCATTATTTTTACTCAAAGTTTCCTCTGACTTAGAGCTTCCTCATATCACCTTATACGATTGTCGGCAAGATTTGATATAATATATGCAAAACATTCAATGGTTCCTAGAACATAAACATCTTTCAACAAAGGTAATTATTATTCCTTAAATAGGGGAGAGAGGTGGTTGAGTTGGGTGGTCCAATACAAATCTCAGATTTCCACCCTTAGAGCCAAGCTCTCAGTATCTTCAGAAAGCCATCTTTCTCCTTGTGTGCTCTAAATTTCACTGCAAAGGCAATTCCCAAAACAGTTAATCAGGTCAGGCTTATGTATATAGCTTCAGATTCACAGGTGGCCAATGGATTCCCTAATTTAGGTCCAACTGTCTAACATTTCCATCTGGTTTAAAAGCATTTATTTTCTTTAATGATCTTGCTGGAGACAATGGTTCCCCATAAATGACTTTGGTCTTTGGCCATATTAGTCAGATAGTACTCTATCTGTAGAAAGTAACACCCATTTCCCACCACTTTGTCTTTTTGTAGAGTGTCTTTTAAACTGAAAGCAAAAGAGGTGCAATAATTGCCCCTAGACACTATCATGTTCCTTCCTGATTCCTTGATTGTCTAAAAGTGAACTGGGAAAACTATAATAAAGTTCTCTTCAATAATTAGTTCATTGGCCAAGGAAAAATTGGCTAAGGAAAAAGAATTAGCAATTCTGTTCTGTCATTAAAGCCTCATTATTCAGGGGTCCAGTTAACACAGTTTTATAAATTAGAACTAAGAACAGCTGGTGGATAAGATGAAAGAAGCCAAGTGCATTTGATTTTCTCTGCACTCTGCCTCTTCCATTATTAAAGAAAAACATTAAATTTTATTGTTGCAAATGCAGTGATCAAATTAAAATTTGGATGTATATGTTGATATCATATAATAAAATAATACTAAATTAGGGGATTGTACATGAGCTCTGTTATCACTTCTGTGATTAACTCTGACCTCAGACAAATTACTTAACCTTTTGGCTTTCAGCTTTCTCATCACTCAAATTGCAATAACTATATCATCATTCAATAGTAATAATTAAATGTATAAATTCCTGTGAAGATACTTTGAAAAGCATAAAAATTATATATATTATCTATACTTTTTGTGTTTATTATCTCTACTATTTGTAAAAATAGCATTTACGTTAGTCATCTGGAAAGTTTTTGAATATATTAGGCAATTATATTATTCCCCAACTTTATATTTTCTTTATAAAATCTAGCAAGCATTTTCTGAATAATAAGTAATTAAAGGTATAAAATAAAGACAGGTAAACTTGGAAAGCATTATCAAATAGGTAGATTTGGCTACATAGAAAAAGGTCCTTGCTTGATTTAGAAAGATGTAAATGATGTTGATGATGATGATAATGAAGGTGATGATAAGATTATGATAATGGTAATAATAAAAGTCATGTATATGTAGCATAGATGATTTTTATAATGCACTTCTGTTGCTGCTGCTAAGTCACGTCAGTCGTGTCCGACACTATGCGACCCCATAGACAGCACCCAACAGGCTCCTCCTTCCCTGGGATTCTCCAGGCAAGAATACTGGAGAGGGTTGCTGTTTCCTTCTCCATTATAATGCACTAGTATATCTTAAAGTACTTGGGTTTTTATGAAACCTCAGGAAAGAAATAAAAGTATATATGCATTATTCTTATATCACAATGAGGAAGCTGATAGACAAGTTAAATGCCTTGCCAAGGTAAAGTAACAATTACATGGGAAACAAGAAACTTTACTCATTCATTGGCTTATTTATTCATTCATTTAGTCAACAAACATCTGCTGCTTACTCTGAAGTATGACAAACACTACTTATTCAGAAATGAACACAATGCAGAGGACCAAATATATTAATATGAGAAGGAAAGATAAATAATTCAATTAATAATCATAACATAAAAGAGTGAGGGCAATAATAGTAATATTCCTAAGATATTATGGATGCAAAAGACAGCCACTCTGCTGTCGCAGTTTATTCCAATGTGATTTTTAATAATGAGACTATTGACTTCATTTGCTTCCTTATGCCAGGGTAGATGCACTTGATATAAAAATTACTGCTGTCATTTTCCTATTTAATATTTTCAACCTGTTATATCCCATCTAGTACAGCTTCTCTAGGTCAGTTAGAAGAGCTATAAGCCTACAGAACATTTCAAGTATTTGGACTCTGGAAGTACTCTTTAAAAAGACCAAGTCCTAAAGCTGGAAAAACAGGAATAATTTTGACTACAAATTTTTCTTTCAGATTTTCTAGTTGACTAACCTACTGTTTCCCTGAACAATGAACTGCTCCTTTTAAAAGTGTGTCTTTGGAAGTCATAAAGAAACTGAGTCTTAAGAGACCAATGTAGCTGGAAAATGGCCTTAACAATTTAATAGCAGTGGAAACTCAAAATTGAATGTGAAGAGAGTACCACAAATTGCTATGTTGAGAAGATTAAGTACCCTAGAAAATGACCTAAAAATCTAAAACAGAAATATATACTTTCATAAAGAAAAAAAGAGAGAGAGAGAATTCAAAAAAATAATAAAACTTAAGGGAGGGAGGTTCAAAAGGGAGGGGATATATGTATACATATGGCCGATTCATGTTGCGGTTGGACAGAAAACAACAAAATTCCATAAAGCAATTATCCTTCAATTAAAAAATAAATAAAATTTAAAAAGAACATTGTAATTAATATAGCCAGGGGGATTCATGAAGACATTTTACTCATAAAGTAGGGATTCCTGTGAAGGAGGATAAAAAAAAAAAGTACAAGAAATCACTCTTAGAGATTAAAGATATGATTACAAGCATTTAAAAACTATCAACAGAAAATCTAAAATATAAAGTCAAGGATATAGCTCAGAATATTTAAGAATAGCAATAAAAATAAAAACAAAATAATAAGAAAGGAATGAGATAGTGAGGCTCAAATCAAAAGATCCAGAATTTTACCAATAGGATTCCTTGAAAGAAGTAATAATAAAATTAAAGGAAAAATTATTAAACCAGTAAAGGACAACTATTTTCTTGTGGCTGAAAAAAGACATGTTATCAGATGGATGGGACCCCTAAATATCCTGTGCATGACTAATAAAAATAATAGGAAAAAAACCAAACTTAATAGCACCGTTGTTAATTTCAACACCCAGCTACTCAACACTCCCAGAGAAAGGAAATAAACTGACACTGAAAGAAAGAATAGACATTTACTAGCTTCTAATCAGTGACCTGATGTCAGAAAACAATGGTGGCTAATACCATTAATATTTTTTGGTAAAAATAATTTTCAACTAGTATTTGAAACATAGTAAGTGTGTCAATAAAGTCTGATAAGAAATCAAGGTACTTTTAAGCATAAGATTAATTCAGAAAGCTTGTGTGTGTGTGTGTGTTAGTCGCTTAGTAGTGTTCGACACTTTGTGACTGCAAAGATGGTAGCTGGACAGGTTCCACTGTCCATGGAGTTCTCAGAAAGCTTATGGTGCACATATTCTTACCTGAAAAGTCACTGCAGGATACACTTTATTAACAAAAATGAAACACGTATGAGTCAATAAAACATGGAGTAGGAAAACAAGCACACTGAGCCTAGCAGATCAGTGAAGGGAAGTTCTGAGATTAAGCCTGGGTAGCAATTGTGAAAAGCCCTAGTCCAGACTGGAACAGGAGTACACAGGTTTCTAACAGAAAAAACAGAGCACAGAGGTTAGGGAGGAAAGAGGGAGGAAGTCACTTGACTGAGTAGAACTTAACAATGAGCTCTAAGAGAAAGGATTAAAAAACTGAGGCCAGACAAAAAGAAAAGCAACTAGAAACTCTGAAAAAATACAATTACTATGCATGAATATAATGGCCTAAATGTGAAGCGACTTAAATTATTGGTAGATTTTAGGAAAATGATCAACTATAAGAAAAAAATATTTAATGTGAATGTGATACCAGGAACATTCTCCACTAAATGGCCTGAGATGTTTTGACAATGGATTCAGACACAAGAAAATTCACTTTTGGTCCAACACTGAACAGTCAGTTTGGTCACTCAGCTGTGTTCAACTCTTTGCGACCCCACGGACTGCAGCACGCCAGGTTTCCTTGTCCGTCACCAACTCTCAGAGCTTGCTCAGATTCATGGCCATCAAGTTGGTGATGCCATCCAACCATCTCATCATCTGTCATCCCCTTCTCCTCCTGCCTTCAATCTTTCCCAGCATCAGAGTCTTTTCTAGTGAGTCAGTTCTTCGCATCAGGTGGCCAAAGTATTGGAGTGTCAGCTTCAGCATCAGTCCTTCCAGTGAACACTCAGGACTGATCTCCTTTAGGATGGACTGGTTGGATCTCCTTGCAGCCCAAAGGACTCTCAAGAGTCTTCTCCATCACCACAGCTCAAAAGCATCAGTTCTTCAGCATTCCTCTATCTTTATGGTCCAACTCTCAGATCCATACATGACTACTGGAAAAACCATAGCTTTGACTAGACAGACATTTTCCAGCAAAGTAATGCCACTGTTTTTTAATATGCTGTCTAGGTTTGCCATAGCTTTTCTTCCAAGGAGCAAGTGTCTTAATTTCATGCATGCGGTCAACATCTGCAGTGATTTTGGAGCCCCCCAAAATTGTCTGTCACTGTTTCCTTTGTTTCCCCATCTATTTGCCATGAAGCGATGGGACCGAATGCCATGACCTTTGTTTTTTTTAATGTTGAGTTTTAAGCCAGCTTTTTCACTGTCCTCTTTCACTTTCATCAAGAGGCTCTTTAGTTCCTCTTCACTTTCTGCCATAAGGGTGGTGTCATCTGCATATCTGAGGTTATTAATATTTTTCCCAGCAATCTTAATTCCAGTTTGTGCTTCATCCAGCCCAGTATATCATTTTGCATGATATACTCTGCGTGTAAGTTAAATAAGCAGGGTATCAATATACAGTCTTGACATACTCCTTTCCAAATTTGGAACCAGTCCCAATTTCCATGTCTGGTTCTAACTGTTGCTTTTTGACCTACAAACAGCTTTCTCAGGAGGCAGGTTAGGTGGTCTGATATTCCCATCTCTTTAAGAATTGTCTACAGTTTGTTGAGATCCACACAATCAAAGGCTTTTGCAAAGTCAGTAAAACAAAAGTAGATTCTATTCTGGAACTCTCTTGTTTTTCTGTGATCCAGTGGATAGATGTTGGCAATTGTTATCTGGTTACTTTTTCTTTTCTAAATCCTGCTTGAAAATCTGGAAGGTCTTGGTTCACATACTGTTGAAACCCAACTTGGAGAATTTTGAGTATTCCTTTGCTAGTGTGTCTGAGGTCAGGGGTGGCAGCCTAGAGGAGCTACCAAACGCCTGAGGTCAGTGGATGAAAGAACCAAACCCACGTCCAAGGAGCAGTGGCTGCGCAGGCACAGGAGGGCCAAGAGGAGCTACTCCACATTCAAGGTCAGGAGGGGCGACCTCATCCAAGGTAAGGAGCAGCCGCTGCGCTTTGCTAGAACAGCCATGAAGAATACCCCACATCCAAGGTAAGAGAAACCCAAGTAAGATGGTAGGTGTTGCGAGAGAGCATCAGAGGGCAGACACACTGAAACCATAATCATAAAATACTAGCCAATCTGATCACATGAACCACAGCCTTGTCTAACTCAATGAAACTAAGCCATGCCATGTGGGGCCACCCAAGATGGGTGGGTCATGGTGGAGAGGTCTGAACAGAATGTGGTCCACTGGAGAAGGGAATGGCAAACCATTTCAGTATTCTTGCCTTGAGAACCCCATGAACAGTATGAAAAGGCAAAGTGATAGGATACTGAAAGAGGAACTCCCCAGGTTGGTAAGTGCCCAATATGCTACTGGAGATCAATGGAGAAATACTCCAGAAATAATGAAGGGATGGAACTAAAGCAAAAACAATACCCACTTGTGGATATGACTGGTGATAGAAGCAAGGCCCAATTCTGTAAAGAGCAATATTGCATAGGAACCTGTAATGTTAGATCCATGAATCAAGGCAAATTGGAAGTGGTCAGACAGGAGACGGCAAGAGTAAATGTTGAAATTCTAGGAATCAGCGAACTAAAATGCACTGGAATGGGTGAATTTAACTCAGATGACCATTATGCCTACTACTGTGGGCAGGAATCCCTCAGAAGAAATGGAGTAGCCATCATAGTCAACAAGAGTGTCCAAAATATAGTACTTGGATGCAATCTCAAAAACAACAGAATGATCTCTGTTTGTTTCCAAAACAAATCATTCAATATCACGATCATCCACATCTATGCCCCAACCAGTAACGCTGAAAAAGCTGAAGTTGAACGGTTCTATGAAGACCTACAAGACCTTGTAGAACTAACACCCAAAAAAGATTTCCTTTTCATTATAGGACTGAGATGCAAAAGTAGGAGGTCAGGAAACACCTGGAGTAACAGGCAAATTTGGCCTTGGAATGCAGAATGAAGCAGGGCAAAGACTAATAGAGTTTTGCCAAGAGAACGCACTGGTCATATCAAACACCCTTTTCCAACAACACAAGAGAAGACTCTATACATGGACATCACCAGATGGTCAACAACGAAAGCTGATTGATTATATTCTTTGCAGCCAAAGATGGAGAAGCCCTACCCAGTCAGCAAAAACAAGACCGGGAGCTGACTGTGGCTCAGATCATGAACTCCTTATTGCCAAGTTCAGACTTAAATTAAAGAATGTAGGGAAAACTTCTGGACCATTCAGGTATGACCTAAATCAAATCCCTTATGATTAAACAGTGGAAGTGAGAAATAGATTTAAGGGCCTAGATCTGATAGATACAGTGCCTGATGAACTATGGACCGGGGTTCATGACATTGTACAGGAGACAGGGATCAAGACCATCCCTATGGGAAAGAAATGCAAAAAAGCAAAATGGCTGTTTGAGGAGGCCTTACAAATAGCTGTGAAAAGAAGAGAAGCGAAAAGCAAAGGGAAAAAAGGAAAGATATAAGCATCTGAATGCAGAGTTCCAAAGAATAGCAAGGAGAGATAAGAAAGCCTTCCTCAGAGATCAGTGCAAAGAAATAGAGAAAAACAGCAGAATGGGGAAGACTAGAGATCTCTTCAAGAAAATTAGAGATACCAAGGGAACATTTCAGCAAAAATGGGCCCAAGAAAGGACAGCAATGGTATGGACCTAACAGAAGCAGAAGATATTAAGAAGAGGTGGCAAGAATACACAGAAGAACTGTATAAAAAAGATCTTCATGACCAAGATAATCATCATGGTGTGATCATTCACCTAGAGCCAGACATCTTGGAATGTGAAGTCAAGTGGGCCTTAGAAAGCATCACTACAAACAAACTTAGTGGAGGTGATGGAATTCCAGTTGAGTTATTTCAAATCCTGAAATGTGATGCTGTGAAAATGCTGCACTCAATATGCCAGCAAATGTGGAAAACTCAGCAGTGGTCACAGGACTGGAAAAGGTCAGTTTTCATTCCAATCCCAAAGAAAGGCAATGCCAAATAATGCTCAAACTACCGCACAATTGTACTCATCTCACATGCTAGTAAAGTAATGCTTAAAATTCTCCAAGCCAGGCTTCAGCAATACATGAACTGTGAAATTCCAGATGTTCAAGCTGGTTTTAGAAAAGGCAGAGTAACAAGAGATCAAATTGCCAACATTTGCTGGATCATAGAAAAAGCAAGAGAGTTCCAGAAAAACATCTATTTATCCTTTATTGACTATGCCAAAGCCTCTGACTGTGTGGATCACAATAAACTGTGGAAAATTCTTCAAGAGATGGAATACCAAACCACCTGACCTGCCTCTTGAGAAAGAAGTATGCAGGCCAGGAAGCAACAGTTAGAAATAGATATGGAACAACAGACTGGTTCCAAATAGGAAAAGGAGTATGTCAAGGCTGTATATTGTCACCCTGCTTATTTAACTTCTATACATAGTACATCATAAGAAATGCTAGGCTGGAAGAAGCACAAGCCAGAATCAAGATTGCCAGGAGAAATATCAATAACCTCAGATATGCAGATGATACCTCCCTTATGGCCGACACTGAAGAGAAAGTAAAAAGTCTCTTGATGAAAGTGAAAGAGGAGAGTGAAAAAGTTGGCTTAAAGCTCAACATTCAGAAAACTAATTTCATGGCATCCAGTCCCATCGCTTCATGGGAAATAGATGGGGAAACAGTGGAAACAGTGTCAGACTTTATTTTTGGGAGCTCCAAAATCAGTGCAGATGGTAATTGCAGCCATGAAATTAAAAGATGCTTACTCCTTGGAAGGAAAGTTATGACCAACCTAGATAGCATATTAAAAAGCAGAGACATTACTTTGCCAACAAAGGTCCATCTAGTCAAGGCTATGGTTTTTCCAGTAGTCATGTATGGATGTGAGAGTTGGACTGTGAAGAAGGCTGAGCGCTGAAGAACTGATGCTTTTGAACTGTGGTGTTGGAGAAGACTCTTGAGAGTCCCTTGGACTGCAAGGAGATCCAACCAGTTCATCCTAAATATCAGTCCTGGGTGTTCATTGGAAGGACTGATGCTGAGGCTGGAACTCCAATACTTTGGCCACCTCATGCGAAGAGCTGACTCTTTGGAAAAGACTCTGATGCTGGGAGGGATTGGGGGCAGGAGGAGAAGGGGACGACAGAAGATGAGATGGCTAGATGGCATCACTGACTCGATGCACATGAGTTTGGGTGAATTCCGGGAGTTGGTGATGGACAAGGAGACCTGGTGTGCTGCAGTTCATGGGGTTGCAAAGAGTCAGACACGACTGAGGACTGAACTGAACTGAACTTGCAAGTGTGTGAGATGAGTACAATTGATAATTGGAATGAAAACTGACCTATTCCATTCCTGTGGCCACTGCTGAGTTTCCAAATTTGTTGGCATATTGAGTGCAGCACTTTCATAGTATCATCTTTTAGGACCTGAAATAGATCAACTGAAATTCTATCACCACCACTAGCTTTGTTCGTAGTTATACTTCCTATGGCCCACTTGACTTCACATTCCAGGATGTCTAGCTCTAGGTGAGTGATCACACCTTTGTGGTTATCTGGATTATTAAATTTTTTTCTATATAATTCTGTGTATTCTTGCCACCTCTTCTTAATATCTTCTCCTTCTATTAGGTCCGTACCATTTCTGTCCTTTATTGTGCCCACATTTGCATGAGATGCTCCCTTGGTGTCTCTGATTTTTTTGACAAGATCTCTAGTCTTTCCCAGTCTCTTGTTTTCCTCTATTTCTTTCCATTGGTTTCTGAGTAAGGCTTTCTTATCTCTCCTTCCTGTTTTTGGAACTCTGCATTCAGATGGGTTTATCTTTCCTTTTCTCCCTTTCCTTTCACTTATCTGAACAGTATGTATTAATTACAACACTGAACAGTATGTATTAATATACAGTCATGCTAATGTAAATACTTGACAGGTTTTCAACTTTTAAATTCAAAGTATGTACAAAGTCACAAAGATTTGAGCATGGCAATAGAATTAAATATTAAGAATTTTGATCATGAAAAATAGAACTGTCAAATAATGACTGTTAGAAAGCAGGAAAGGAAAATAATATTAAGAGATACTATCAAGAGTTTATATACTTGATTTAGGGTACAAAATCATCATATTAAATTATGATGACAATCAATAGCAAAGGTATAACCAATATAAATATCAAACATTATTAGTCCAAGAGGAGAATAACAATTAAGGCTGTGGACTAAATAGGAAGAGAGAGAATTTTCATTAAAATGTAATTTTCACACTTATAATGCTTAATTTTGAAATGTAAAAATACATTTGTAAATGATTAAGCAACAGGTTATCACTGAAAATGCTAACTTGATTCTTTGTGTCTTAGTCACTAAACCAAGTCTTCTACTTTTAAACATATTATTTCCTTTCTCTAATTCCAAAACACTATTTTGAAATGCAAATAAAGGCCTGGATTTGTCAGGTTTTGTTATATTAACAGTATAACTCCAAGCTTCTAAAATCCTACAGTAGGCTACTGAATTCAATCTCTATCCTCACACCACAAATCCAATCCTTCTGATGATATTACTGTTTTATCCTTTACTCATATTATTTCTATATTTATTTTCTTCCTACAATACTGAAATAGCCAGGAGCAACTTCCATGACCACAGTGACACCAAGATAATCCTAGAAACATATGTTTAAGAGGAATACTAATCATCTTGCAATGCTTACCAATAAGACAGCATGGCAAGCAAAACTCTTGCCTGAGAACAAATTCTCTTTAAATTCATTTACCATATTCTAACTATGGATCTTCTCCTCTAGTAAGATTCAACCAATCTTAAGGGTGAAAAATAAGTCTGCAAATCTATTATTTAATGTACATCCCACCCTTTCCATACACATATTTGACTGTGTTTATCAAGCGAACTCCTACGCTTTTATCTGAGGCTCAGATCAAATGCCCCTTTTTTCTAAGAAGGTAGTAAATGAAGACAAAGAATACTTAGTAGGATCCTGATGACCACTGGGCTATGAATAGACACAGAAGTTAGATATTTATTCATAATAGCATTTTAAAACATGCATCATCATCATGTTATTTCAGACAACAAACTGGGACTTAGAGAGTAAACTGCCCAGTCACAAAATTTTTAAATGCGTGAATGAAAATTCTACATGATTTCAAAGCCCATTCTTTTCACCATTCCATTCAAAAGTTCTACTTCTCCAAGCATCCAGTATCATGCATCAAACCTGGACTGGCAATTCGTTTGGCAAAATCAATATAATATTTCAAAGTAATTAACCTCCAATTAAAATAAGTAAATTTATATTTTAAAAACAAGTTCTACTTCTGTGTCTTCATGACTCTGCATACATTACACATAGTTTTCATTATATCATGCTGAAACTACAGATAAAATTGCCAACATCCTCTGGATCATCAAAAAAGCAAGAGAGTTCCAGAAAAACATCTATTTATCCTGTATTGACTATGCCAAAGCCTTGGACTGTGTGGATCACAATAAACTGTGGAAAATTCTGAAAGAGATGGGAATACCAGACCACCTGACCTGCCTCTTGAGAAATCTGCATGCAGGTCAGGAAGCAACAGTTAGAACTGGACATGGAACAACAGACTGGTTCCAAAGAGGAAAAGGAGTATGTCAAGGCTGTATATGGTCAACCTGCTTATTGAACTTATATGCAGAGTACATCATGAGAAATGCTGGGCTGGAAGAAGCACAGGCTGGAATCAAGATTGCCAGGAGAAATATCAATAACCTCAGATATGCAGATGACACCACCGTTATGAAGAAAGTGAAGAGGAACTAAAAAGCCACTTGATGAAAGTGAAAGAGGAGAATGAAAAAGTTGGCTTAAAGCTCAACGTTCAGAAAACGAAGATCATGGCATCTGGTCCCATCACTCCATGGGAAATAGAAGGGGAAACAGTGGAAACAGTGTCAGACTTTATTTTGGGGGGCTCCAAAATCACTGCAGATGGTGATTGCAGCCATGAAATTAAAAGATGCTTACTCCTTGGAAGAAAAGTTATGACCAACCTAGATAGTATATTCAAAAGCAGAGACATTACTTTGCTGACTAAGGTCCATCTAGTCAAGGCTATGGTTTTTCCAGTAGTCATGTATGGATGTGAGAGTTGGACTATGAAGAAGGCTGAGCACTGAAGAATTGATGCTTTTGAAGAATTGATGCCTTTGTTGGAGAAGACTCTTGAGTGTCCAGCCAGTCCATTCTGAAGGAGATCAACCCTGGGATTTCTTTGGAAGGAATGATGCAAAAGCTGAAACTCCAGTACTTTGGCCACCTCATGCAAAGAGTTGACTCATTGCAAAAGCCTTTGATGCTGGGAGGGATTGGGGGGAGGAGAAGAGGGGATGATCGAGGATAAGATGGCTGGATGGCATCACGGACTTGATGGATGTGAGTCTGCATGAACTCCGGGAGTTGGTGATGGACAGGGAGGCTTGGCGTGCTGTGATTCATGGGGTCGCAAAGTGTTGGACATGACTGAGCGACTGAACTGAGCTGAACTGAACTGATGCTGAAACTATTTGTTTACATATGTATGTTTCCTATTGGGATCCCCATATTCTAATGGCCACCAATCCTAACCTTAAGTGTGTACTTCCAAAATCCAGTAAACAGTTTGATTTACAGAAGACATTTAGTTAATTCTTACTGAATGAATGAATGAATTAGTATGAACAATAATGAATTCCAGAAAATAATATTATTCATTTAAACCTTCTAACTGTCCTACTTACCTGGTAAATGGCTATGGCATACTAAGACCAAAGAAACACAGCAGAATTTATATTGGCTGTCATTTGGTTTGACTCCTGGAATTATTGGCATGGGTTAAGAATCTGCCTTCAATTCAGGAGACCTTGGTTCAGTCCCTGGGTTGGAAAGATCCCCCTGGAGAAGGGAATGGCTATACACTCCAGTATTCTTGCCTGGAGAATCCCATGGACAATGGAGCCTAGTGGGCTTACAGTTCATAGGGTCACGAAGAGTCAGACACAACCAAGCGACTAACATTTTCACTTTCATGATCCACATGAACATGTAGAGCTTCCAGGAACCTGATAGATTATCTAAGATAACTTATTATTGTATTGAATGTTCCGAAAAGGGAAACATTTTAGCCACAGGGCTTGTGAGATGGAAGGCTGCAACTTGAACCCAAGCACTTATTCTGCTAAGCCATCTTACTTCCTTGTTACTATAAAGAAAGGATTTCATCAAACCTGAGAAACTATTCTTCAGCCAGCTCCCCCAAATTTCCTATTTTGAATGTCTGTGTAACATTCCATTCTAGGCTGGTGGCCCTTTGCACCTATAAGTCAGCATAAGTCGTGGTAGGCAGGAGAGGGTAAATAAGTTTAGATTTTCAGAAAAAAAAATGAGCTAACATTTACTAAGTGTTTATTATGTGTCTAGCATGTTACATGGACCTCCTTGTGTGCTCATTGGTAAAGAATCTGCCTGCCAATGCAGGAGGCATAGGTTCGATCCCTGGGTCAGGAAGATCCACAGGAAAAGGAAGTGGCTACTCATTCCAGTATCCTTGCCTGGGAAATCCCATGGATGGAGGAGCCTCTTGGGCAACAGGCCATGGGGACTCAAAAGAGTCGGACACAACTTAGCGACTAACCAATGGCAGCACTTAACATACGTTATATCACACATGTTAAATCACCTGTAACTCCTCAACCTTATAAAATCAGTATGATCATTGTATATATTTTATGGATGGAAAGAAGCAAGGATCAATGACTTTAAGTAACTTGCCTAAGCCTCACAACATGTGGGTTCTAGAATCAATCCAGGTAGTGAGACTGCAGGATGTTCTCTCATAATCAGCTCTCTCTTTTGAAATAGTCACCCTTCTCTCTTTATCTCTAAAAAATCTTGTTTCTACTTGGCTGCTCTCGAAAGCAACATGCTGCTGTGGTACGCAAGGCTGCTGGCTAATGCAATCATTCACAATATGTCCTATAGACCAGGCCTCTGAGAGCAGCCCAAAGGGTATAAGGGAGGAAATTCACAGCAGACAAACTTTGGGAACCATCCAAGGTCTACACTGTCATCCCCAAGAAGACAGTTTTGTTGTAGAAAAGATAAAGCTGGTTGTTATGCTCACATAAAATTAATTCCACAGTTGTTCTTTACCAACGGATGCATTTGAAGTCTAAAAATAACCACTGTAAATGAAAACAGTTGGTTTATTAGAGGAGTGGGATTCTGGATTTTCCATGCTTCCTCCTTTGTTTTTCTCCTATTTTCTGTTATTCTTGCAACAATATTGTGTAGTAGATAGTTTTCCACAAAAGTTATTATAAATATTAATAATACTAGAGAAAAGTGTTTCTACTCTGCCATCCCCCACAAAACTCCAAGATGAGAAAATTACTAAAGTAAGAGAATGATGGCTAACAGAGTTTTACTAGAGTATTAAAATGCAAATAAAACATGTACATGGGGGAAAGCAATGCCTTCTTAGTGCGCTAAGCTATTTACATTACAGCTTAGAGCAACTCATCTTCTCCATAGTCTTGCTTATAAAAGCTGAGTGCATATATAGCGATGGTAGGGACCTAGCTTTCATTATGAAAACTATAAAAAAATAAGTGTGTGAATATAAATGATCTATTTGTAAACAGACTTCAGAAGCCCCAAAATAAAAGCCAAAGAGCAAGATGGTGTACAATAATATTGCTTTTGAGCACTGATTTATATGGTATTCTGATGCTAGCAGGAGTTCTTAGCTACGATTGCAGCTTAACAAACATACAGCAAGGAGTGAATTTGGCAGTTATTGTTCACTTAGAGGAAAGCTCGTTTCTTATTTTTACATTATGCAGCAGCTGGAAAAACTGTTCTGTCATTTGTACATTTTTCTAATAAACAGTGATCGCTGACTACTATGTGAAAGAGTAAACTAAGGGTCGGTGTTAGCAAAGGGGAGGAAGTGGAAAGAATCGTTAGAAGGTGTGCGTGGTGTGTGTGTTTTATATATCTAGCTCTCAACTGGTTTTCAAAATGTTAAAAAAGACAGAGAAACACATATGCTCAGCAGACCTCCTGAGCTGTGCTCACCACGGCTCCTAGGCTATGGTTTCGTACTTCACTCACTGCACTCTTCTTCTTGACAACGTGGAGGGCATCACTGTCCTTCTGATGCCTTTTCTTGATACTCTTCAGGTCGATTTTGCCATTCTCCTTTATATGCCTTTTTGCTCAATAGATGGCCATCATATGGTTAATCAGTTATTATATTTATTTGCCAATATCTCAGTGTTTCATCATTGGATTATAAAATCCTTGAGGGCACTTTTGCACCCCTGGAACTTGGCAAAATGCCAGGTTAATGATGGGTCCTCAAGGATATCTGGCATATGCATAAATGAAATATTTATAATACAATACTTATGGTAATTATATTTTATTCTTTTTTTTAAAATCGGGGTATAGTTGCTTTACAATGTTTTACAACAGAGTAAATCAGCTATATGTATACATATATCCCCTCCCTCTTGAATGTCCCTGCACCTGCCCATCCCTCTTCTCTAGGTCACTACAGAGCACAGAGCTGAGCTCACTGCACCACAGAGTATGTTCCCACCAGCTATCCATTTTACACATAGTGCACATAAATTAATCCCAGTCTGTCAATTCACCCCACCCTTCCTCTGCTGCCCAACCTGTCCACATGTCTCCTCTCTACATTTGCATCTCTATTTCTGCCCTGCAGACAGGTTCATCTATACCATTTTTTTAGATTCCTTATATACGTGGCAATTCTGGTTAAAGTAATGAGAGAGTCAATTCCTAGGCAGATTGATTAAAAGTCGGGGGGTCCCCGAGGAGGAGATAGGGGTCTGGAGTTCTCAAGGAGGAGGAAAGGACAAAATATTTTTTCGCCTCTACATGCCTTAGTCACATAAAACATTTTTTTCTTTAAACCTCAAACTGATGATTACACAACAAACAATTCAGCTTAAACTCTGTACTAAGGCAATGGCACCCCACTCCAGTACTCTTGCCTGGAAAATCCCATGGACGGAGGAGCCTGGAAGGCTGCAGTCCATGGGGTCGCTGAGGATTGGACACGACTGAGCGACTTCACTTTCACTTTGCACTTTCATGCATTGGAGAAGGAAATGGCGACCCACTCCAGTGTTCTTGCCTGG
Source organism: Ovis canadensis (assembly GCF_042477335.2). Classification (NCBI taxonomy): domain Eukaryota; kingdom Metazoa; phylum Chordata; class Mammalia; order Artiodactyla; family Bovidae; genus Ovis; species Ovis canadensis. Next base: position 30,689,458 of record NC_091265.1, on the reverse strand, counting down.
AGAATCCCAGGGACGGGGGAGCCTGGTGGGCTGCCGTCCATGGGGTCGCACAGAGTCAGACAGGACTGAAGCGACTTAGCAGCAGCAGCAGGGATTATATAACAACAATGTATCCTGCTTGAGGACAGTTTCTCCTTCCTGAAAACCTTCTGGCTAATCCTATTATTTTAAGATGTAAATTATGGGAGTGGGTCTAGTAAGATCTTTACAACCTCCAGACATTCTTTTGATTTATTGTAATAACTAATTAAAAAGTATATAACTCCCTTGCTAACACTAGCAAGAGGGGCATTCTCCATCCCCTTTCTGATGTCTATGTCAGAAGCTTTCTCAGTCCCTTTTCATACTTTAATAAAACTCTGCTACACAAAAGCTCTTGAGTGATCAAGCCTGGTCCCTGGTCCAGAAGCTAAATCGTCTTTGGAGATCAGGAATTCTACATGGTTCACTGTAAGCTATCAGTAAGAACCAGTGAGAGTATGGGGAGGGGAGTAAATTCTAACAAGGGAATGGGTTGGGGCTTATCCCCAGCAATAATTATGGCAGGACAGAGAAAAACTTTTCCAGTTAGAAAGAATTACATAAGCTGTTACTGGTGAAAGATGATCCTAAGCTTATGATAAACATTTACTGATAGGATGGAAGGGTGGGGGCAGGGGGCTGCTTTAATAACTTACATACTGCTCTTCTCCCTCCAGAACTGAAAAATCCTGACTTATTTACATATCTGATTCTTCAGTCTTCCATCTGATCCTTCAACCTTCTTTTAATGAGTATCCACTTCTCCTTCTCACATCACTGCATCTTTCTAAGAACCTCTTTTTAATTTTCCTGGCTTTATTCTCTCTTTTTGGTCCCACTGAGAAAATCTAAATTCTGCCTTTACACCCATCTCCATTTACGTTAATAACCCACAAGTGGAACTCTCCACCTCCATGCTTCCCTGTCTTCTGTCCTTGCTTATCTACAGTTGTCCCCATAATCTGTTTCTCTGCGTCACTACCCTCTTCAGCTGATAGGAAAAATTGTCACTTATTTTTTTCTTAATTTTTCTTCTTTCTCTTCTCTATCACTATATTTGATTATATTTCCTTCATTTCCAGAATTCATAATCTGTCTAATATTTGATACTTAACTCTCAGTTATATTAATTTTAATTCCATAATGTATATAAACTGAATTTAGGTGACATTAAACAAACTCCTTTCTCCAATATCTTACATGAGCATATACTAAACATTCTTTGTTTTATAAACATCATAGCAGACTGCACAATAGCTGATATTTATTGAGGACACTTTTTGCTCCAGATCAGATATAAATTATATTTTTGTGTGTATATATATGCAAAGTTTATACATGCATGTTACATGTACATATGCATGCATATATAAATCTCATAAATATACATGTATGTGCATATTATATATAATATATGTGCAGGAGTGAATGCTAAGCCACATTAGTCATGTCCAACTCCTTGTGACCCTATGAACTGTAGCCCACTGGACTCCTCTGTCCACGGGATTCTCCAGGCAAGAATACTGGAGTGGGTTACTGTGCCCTCCTCAGGGGATAATACATATACATGATATATATAATACCATTCTATGGATGTATGTGTATATATGTATATAAGTGTGCATGGGTGTGGGTGTGTGTGTTTGTATATTTATATATATAACCAAGCTCAATTTTTATTATAAGATCATTACTTTGGCAAGAAGAAAAGCCAAACTTAGAAGCAGCAGATGACTGAGAAGCACCCACACACATTCTTCTACAGTAGGAGATTATCTTTCTCAAATGAATGAACATGAAATATACTCAAAACTATAGATCTGTGATTTTATTTTTTGTATGTTTGATAGTGTGGTTTTGTTATTTTCAATAGCAAAATCTCAAAAGTGCTTTGGGTGCCTGAGGCTCAGAAGTTAAAGCGTCTGCCTGGAATGCAGGAGACCTGGGTTCGATCCCTGGGTCGGGAAGATCCCCTGGAGAAGGAAATGGCAACACATTCCAGTACTCTTGCCTGGAGAATCCCATGGAGGGAGGAGTCTGATAGGCTACAGTCCATGGGGTTGCAAAGAGTCAGATAGGACTGAGCGACTTCACTTTCACAAAATGGTATAAGTTATATTCATAGCATTAGAATGGACATATTCATTTTAGAAATCTTTTTCCTAGGCAAAAACCAGAAATGCTTATTTCTAAACCTTTATGATATATAAGAAGAAAGCCATTGACATGTGAAGTTGCTTCTCATTGTTTCATTGTGAGGAAGTGTTCAGAGATCATTGTGAGCTCCTTTGGATAAGCTATAAGGGAAAGGATTGAAAACCATCATGATTTTTGGTCAGTTTTGTACTAGAAGTTAAAACTCGCAGAATTTTTTTTTCAGTTTCCTTATCTTTATTTTTTTATTTTCTAAGTGTTTAGTTTAATTTTTTATTTATTTTTTAATTTTTATTTTTACTTTATTTTACTTTGTAATACTGTATTGGTTTTGGCATACATTGACATGAATCCACCACAGGTGTACATGAGTTCCCAAACATGAACCCCCCTCCCACCTCCCACCTCCCACCCCATATCATCTCTCTGGATCATCCCCATGCACCAGCCCCAAGCATCCTGTATCCTGCATTGAACATAGACTGGTGATTCGTTTCTTACATAATAGTTTACATGTTTCAATGCCATTCTCCCAAATCATTCCACCCTCTCCCTCTCCCACAGAGTCCAAAAGTCCACTCCACACCTCTGTGTCTCTTTTGCTATCTCGCATACATGGTCATCATTACCATCTTTCTAAATTCCATATATATGTGTTAGTATACTGTATTGGTGTTTTTCTTTCTGGCTTACTTCACTCTGTATAATCGGCTCCAGTTCCATCCATCTCATTAGAACTGATTCAAATGTATTCTTTTTCATAGCTGAGTAATCCATTGTGTATATGTACCACAGCCTTCTTATCCATTCTTCTGCTGATGGACATCTAGGTTGCTTCCATGTCCTGGCTATTATAAACCGTGCTGTGATGAACATTGGAGTACACGTGTCTCTTTCAATTCTGGTTTCCTTGGTGTGTATGCCCAGCGGTGGGATTGCTGGGTCATAAGGCAGTTCTATTTCCAGTTTTTTAAGGAATCTCCACACTGTTCTCCATAGTGGCTGTACTAGTTTGCATTCCCACCAACAGTGTAGAAGGGTTCCCTTTTCTCCACACCCTCTCCAGCATTTACTACTTGTAGACTTTTGGATCGCAGCCATTCTGACTGGTGTGAAGTGGTACCTCATTGTGGTTTTGATTTGCATTTCTCTAATAATGAGTGATGTTGAGCATCTTTTCATGTGTTTGTTAGCCATCCGTACGTCTTCTTTGGAGAAATGTCTATTTAGCTCTTTGGCCCCTTTTTTGATCGGGTCATTTATTTTTCTAGAATTGAGCTGTGTAAGTTGCTTGTATATTTTTGAGATTAGTTGTTTGTCAGTTGCTTCGTTTGCTATTATTTTCTCCCATTCCAAAGGCTGTCTTTCCATCTTGCTTATAGTTTCCTTTGTTGTGCAGAAGCTTTTAATTTTAATTAGATGCTATTTGTTTATTTTTGCTTTTATTTCCAGTATTCTGGGAGGTGCGTCATAGAGGATACTACTGTGATTTATGTCGGAGAGTGTTTTGCCTATGTTCTCCTCTAGGAGTTTTATAGTTTCTGGTCTTTAATCCATTTTGAGTTTATTTTTGTGTGCGGTGTTAGAAAGTGATCTAGTTTCATTCTTTTACAAGTGGTTGACCAGTTTTCCCAGCACCACTTGTTAAAGTGATTGTCTTTACTCCATTGTATATTCTTGCCTCCTTTGTCAAAGATAAGGTGTCCATATGTGTATGGATTTATCTCTGGGCTTTCTATTTTGTTCCATTGATCTATATTTCTGTCTTTGTGCCAGTACTGTACTGTCTTGATGACTGCGGCTTTGTAGTAGAGCCTGAAGTCAGGCAAGTTGATTCCTCCAGTTCCATGCTTCTTTCTCAAGATTGCTTTGGCTATTCGAGGTTTTTTTTGTATTTCCATACAAATCTTGAAATTATTTGTTCTAGTTCTGTGAAAAATATGGCTGGTAGCTTGATAGGAATTGCATTGAATCTATAGATTGCTTTGGGTAGTATACTCATTTTCACTATATTGATTCTTCCGATCCATGAACATGGTATATTTCTCCATCTATTAGTGTCCTCTTTGATTTCTTTCATCAGTGTTTTATAGGTTTCTATATATAGGTCTTTAGTTTCTTTAGGTAGATATATTCCTAAGTATTTTATTCTTTTCATTGCAATGGTGAATGAAATTATTTCCTTAATTTCTCTATTTTCTCATTATTCGTGTATAGGAATGCAAGGGATTTCTGTGTGTTGATTTTATTTCCTGCAACTTTACTATATTCATGATTGGCTCTAGTAATTTTCTGGTTGAGTCTTTATGGTTTTCTATGTAGAGGATCATGTCATCTGCAAACAGTGAGAGTTTTACTTCTTCTTTTCCAATTTGGATTCCTTTTCTTTTTCTGCTCTGATTGCTGTGGCCAAAACTTCCAGAACTATGTTGAACAGTAGTGGTGAGAGTGGGCACCCTTGCCTTGTTCCTGACATTAGGGTAAATGCTTTCAATTTTTCACCATTGAGGATAATGTTTGCTGTGGGTTTGTCATATATAGCTTTTATTATATTGAGGTATGTTCCTTCTATTCCTGCTTTCTGGAGAGTTTTTCTCATAAATGGATGTTGAATTTTGTCAAAGCCCTTCTCTGCATCTATTGAGATAATCATATGGCTTTCATTTTTCAATTTGTTAATGTGGTGAATTACATTGATTGATTTGCGGATATTGAAGAATCCTTGCATCCCTGGGATAAAACCCACTTGGTCATGGTGTATGATCTTTTTAAAATGTTGTTCGATTCTGATTGCTAGAACTTTGTTGAGGATTTTTGCATCTATGTTCATCAGTGATATTGGCCTGTAGTTTTCTCTTTTTGTGGCATCTTTGTCAGGGTTTGGTTTAGGGTGATGGTGGCCTCATAGAATGAGTTTGGAAGTTTACCTTCCTCTGCAATTTTCTGGAAGAGTTTGAGTAGGATAGGTGTTAGCTCTTCTCGAAATTTTTGGGAGATTTCAGCTGTGAAGCCATCTGGACCTGGGCTTTTGTTTGCTGGAAGATTTCTGATTACAGTTTCAATTTCCGTGCTTGTGATGGGTCTGTTAAGATTTCCTATTTCTTCCTGGTTCAGTTTTGGAAAATTGTACTTTTCTAAGAATTTGTCCATTTCTTCCACGTTGTCCATTTCATTGGCATATAATTGCTGATAGTAGTCTCTTATGATCCTTTGCATTTCTGTATTGTCTGTTGTGATCTCTCCGTTTTCATTTCTGATTTTACTGATTTGATTTTTCTCCCTTTGTTTCTTGATGAGTCTGGCTAATGGTTTGTCAATTTTATTCATCCTTTCAAAGAACCAGCTTTTGGCTTGATTAATTTTTGCTATGGTCTATTTTGTTTCTTTTGCATTTATTTCTGCCCTAATTTTTAAGATTTCTTTCCTTCTACTAACTCTGGTGTTCTCCATTTCTTCCTTTTCTAGTTGCTTCAGGGGTAGAGTTAGGTCATTTATTTGACTTTTTTCTTGTTTCTTGAGGTATGCCTGTATTGCTATGAACTTTCCTCTTAGCACTGCTTTTATAGTGTCCCACAGGTTTGGGGTTGTTGTGTTTTCATTTTCATTCATTTCTATGCATATTTTGATTTCTTTTTTGATTTCTTCTGTGATTTGTTGGTTATGCAGAAGAGTGTTGTTCAGCCTCCATATGTTGGAATTTTTAATAGTTTTTCTCCTGTAATTGAGATCTAATCTTAATGCATTATGGTCAGAAAAGATGCTTGGAATGATTTCAATTTTTTTGAATTTATCAAGGTTATATTTATGGCCCAGGATGTGATCTATCCTGCAGAAGGTTTTGTGAGCACTTGAGAAAAAGGTGAAATTCATTGTTTTGGGGTGAAATGTCCTATAGATATCAATTAGGTCTAACTGGTCTATTGTATCATTTAAAGTTTGTGTTTTGTTAATTTTCTGTTTAGTTGATCTGTCCATAGGTGTGAGTGGGGTATTAAAGTCTCCCACTATTATTGTGTTATTGTTAATTTCCCCTTTCATACTTGTTAGCATTTGTCTTACATATTGCGGTGCTCCTATGTTGGGTGCATATATATTTATAATTATATCTTCTTCTTGGATTGATCCTTTGATCATTATGTAGTGGCCTTCTTTGTCTCTTTTCACAGCCTTTGTTTTAAAGTCTATTTTATTGCATATGAGTATTGCCACTCCTGCTTTCTTTCGGTCTCTATTTTCGTGGAACATCTTTTTCCAGCCCTTCACTTTCAGTCTGTATGTGTCCCTTGTTTTGAGGTGGGTCTCTTGTAGAATTTTTTTAAAAAAATGACACTTAAACCTGCTGCCATCATAACTAGGCATTTCACATAACACAGTCAGGATATTAAAAAAACCAACAACAACAGACAGACAAATAGAAGACTTTACACCTTGAGATGAACCAAAAATAACAGTGTCACTTGATTAATTCAGGTCCCCAAGATAATGAAATTTTAGAGATTTCTCATAAAACTGAACTGCCTATATAAAACAATTTTATCTCTGATTTTTGCTATGTTCATACCTGAATATATGGCATGATCTTTGTGAATATGCTAATCATGATAGAAAATTTCTGGAATGTTTTCCATGAACATGCTAATAGATATTCAGTAAGCTTCTTTATTTTGCAGTGTTACTTTTAAATACTTATATATTTACTTGGCCAATAAGCATTTGGACTCCCTGATACCCTTTTTGAGCCAACTCTTCCAATCCATTCTTCTTGTCTTTTGGAGACTTCTGACAGATTCTACACCCTGGTTAAGGCAGCACCCTACACAATTGTTCTGCCTCCAAAATTTTATTTTATTTTATTTTATTTTTTTTGCCTCCAAAATTTTAAATTCCTGTTTCCTTCTCTTTGACCACAAACTGATAAAAGTTTCACTTTATCACTATCTTCCGAGTCTCTGGATCTTCCATCATATTCAGACATCTGTTCTCTACAGTCCTAGGATGAGATCTCAGTGTACATTTTAGTTTTGCTTTATTTCCCCCTTAGCTACAAATGGAAGGCTAGAGGGAACTCAGCTGGGCATTTCCCTTTCCTAAAGTCAGGTAGCTTCCGGTAAAATAGTTTACCTTGCAGGCAAGGCTTGTTAAGAGTGAAATATTCTGGGTGTATTTGAAATGCTTACTCCACCCCTTCCCCACCTTTACAGAAGCTCCAGGGGATTTCGGTTGGATCTTCCCTGTGAGAACTTGCTAGGGTGCCTGGAAGGAAAAGTCGCTAGAGCGGGGAGGTTCCCTCATGACTGGGCTCCCTGGAGTTTTTAACTCAGAAACTTGTTCTCAGGGAATCTCCACTGGTACACCCACCACAGCTCAGGTTTTAAGTACCTGTCTTGCCAGGCACCCTGGAGGGTTCTAATTCCCAGTTTTTGCTATGATGAACTGTATTTCTTTGTATTCACCTGGCTCTCCTTTTGGGAGGTAACCATTGGCCTCTGACTTCACCTCTCTGATAGTCCTAGGAAGAGTGGCTGAGTTTCCATTTATAAGGACTTTCTCTGTTCCTGAGGACTACAGGAATAATGGCTTCCAAACTCCAAACTCCCCACATACCCAGCAGAATCTGGAAGCCCACTGTCTAATCTCTAGCCATTGTCACATTTCCTGTTCAATTTATCTTAGACTTCATGCAATTCCATTTCAATCACTCACCTGTGTAATGAAACCCCAATTCAGAATCAGTCCAGCTGTTAGACTTCTCTTTCTTTGGACTATTGGGGATTTTTTGAAGACAAATGTAAGTCCTTCAAAACTTGACTTTTATTATTTCCTTGACTTGACTTTCCAAACTTGATTGACCCTTATTATTTCCTTCCAGAATACCTGCCTCCCCCAATCATTTGACACCTTAAAGTGTCAAATCTTCCTTAGCCTCTTTCACCAAGGAAAACAGTTGATTCTGCCTCCTTAATTATTTCCTTCCCTGTCCCCTTAGGCTCACCATTAATGAAGTTATATGAGGTACATCATCTTCTGCCTTCCCTCCAGTGATAACATTTTATCTCTTCTCCTTGACCTCAGTCTTGATCTTTCCAATCTATTTTTCCACATTGAGGCTGGACAGAGGATTCTAACATGAACATCAAATGGTGGTGCCTTCCCTCCAAAGTTTCTTCATTCCACCCAGTTGTCAGAATATAGTCTCTACTCAGTATGGCCTCAGCATGGTTTCCAAAGCCCCTCACAACTTGGTCTTCCTAGCTTTCTAACAATGGCTCTTGTCATTTAACCCTGTGCATTACTGAACCAGATTTTCACTGTGTTCACTTTTCAGAAGGGACAACGGTCTCTCAGGTCATCTTGAGTCTTTACAAAATGAACTCTTTTATATTTCAAATTGTTGCTGTTGTTTAGTCACTAAGTCATGTCTAGCTCTTTTGTAGCCCCACGAACTATAGTCCACTAAGCGCTTTTGTCCATGGGATTTTCCAGGAAATAATACTGGAACAGGTTTCCATCTCCTTATTCAGGGGATCTTCCTGACCCAGGGATCAATCGAATCCTCATCTCCTGAATTGGCAGGTGAGTTCTTTAACCACTGATCCAACAGGGAAGCCCTTATTTCAAGTTAGCTATCAATTATTCCTGTAAGAATGACCATTCAAGTCTCAGTTACTCCTTTGTCCTTAGAACCTCACCTTTCCACTATTATATTGTAGAATTCATACTGCATAAAACTCACTTGCTTATTTTCTTTTTCTTTTAAGGAAAAAAGTTTATATCTGTTATCCTGAATCCTTAGTATCCAGCACAGTGCCAGTCACATAAAATGTATACAATGAATATTTATAATGAACTATAAGAGAATACCATATGGGGTTACATAAAACATGAAACCAGGCTCTATTTCTATATTCTTAACCTGCTTGCTGAACTTATATGCTTATGCTCTTAGTGTAAACTGTAAGTGTTAGACTCAGCAGAAATTGCAAACAGCCAGCTTGGAGGCTGAATGATGCCCAGAAAATGTTTGTTTGCTCCCACATTTCAGCGCTTGGGAGAAAATGGAGCCAATATTTAAACAACCAGAGATTAAAAATCTTAATTTCCAATTGATCTTAAAAGTCAGAAAACCTAGATACACAGACTCCAAAACAGGCTTTGTGCTCAGTCAGATGTGAGTATGCATAGATATGAAAGTTTTTTCATTTACCATCTCTGTGTTCTTGGGAAAGTTTCTCAATGTCCCTAATCTTTAATGTACTTCTCTATAAAATAGACATAATCCTAGAATGATTGTGACCCTCAAGTTGATTAGCTAATATATGCAAACGATATATGGCATATGGTAAACATTCAATCAACATATTATCAATTTATCATTATTTCAGGATTTTTAAAAAGCAGCTAACCCACTCCAGTACTCTTGCCTGGAAAATCCCATGGATGTAGGAGCCTGGTAGGCTGCAGTCCATGGGGTTGCTAGGAGTCAGACAGGACTGAGCGGCTTCGCTTTCACTTTTCACTTTCATGCATTGGAGAAGGAAATGGCAACCCACTCTAGTATTCTTGCCTGGAGAATCCCAGGGACAGGAAGCCTGGTGGGCTGCCATCTATGGGGTGGTACAGAGTCACACACAACTGAAGCAACTTAGCAGCAGTAGCAGCATAGGCTTTCTTTAGTCCAGCATGAATATTTGGGTTACTGCCACTAACTAGTGGGTTGGTTCAAATGGCCATAACTTTAATGTGCTTGATGTAACAAGGGACCTACAAGCTACTGGGTGGCTTCTTTCTTTCCTGGCTAAGAGCTGCCGTTTCTCTCTCTGTGTTAGTACCAGGTCCATTCAATAAATGTCAGTAGCGTTCTCACACCCTTTCTCTCCCATTGGTTTACCTGTTGAGACAGGAAATGCTTCAGTTCTTCTGCTTACCTTTGCACCCACATTCTTCTCCCTTTTAAAGGAAAACGAAATTCCAAACTGGATTTTCAGAGTCCAGGGTGAACTTCACTATTAGGTGTAATTAAGAACCCATTCAAAATTCCTCCCCACTCCTTGATTTCCTAGAATTAATAGATCCCAGCAAACCCCACCCAGAGTACACACTGCCATTTCTCTTTTCTGATTCTCTTTTCCTCCCTAAGTAGATGGGGTGTGTTTGGCGGGGTCAGTGGTGGTGGGGGGAGGCGGTAGTATTCTCAGTCATATCTGACTCTTTGTGATCCCATGGACTGTAGCCTGCAGGCTCCTCTGTCCATGATATTCTCCAGGCAAAAACTACTACAGCAGGTTGCCATTTCCTACTCCAGGGGGTCCTCCCATGTCTCAGGTATCTCCTGCACTAGTAGGAGGATTCTTTGCCACTGCACCACCTGGGAAAGAGTTGAACAGATGTACAAATTAGTTAGGAGCCTGCCTTTAACAGAGATTTTCCCAGCTTTCTTTCTTTTTCTTTTTTTTCTTTAACTACCAAGTAGTCTTGCTTGCCTTAATCTATTGGCCTGACATGGGATTCCATTCCATGCCAGCTTAGCCCTAAGCATGAAAGGCAAAAATACCCTTCCTTACTATCCATCATTTTCAATGTTGAGAGCAATGGTAGGGATACTCTGACCAGAAGTCTTTCCTCTCATCACAGTGGATTTGATGTCTGGGAAGGATGAGTAGAGACAAACACTATAAGCACAGCTTCCACAGGTATTTAGAACATACTAATCACAGCAGATGGTGACTGCAGCCATGAAATTAAAAGACGCTTACTCCTTGGAAGAAAAGTTATGACCAACATAGATAGCCTATTGAAAAACAGAGACATTACTTTGCCAACAAAGGTCTATCTAGTCAAGGCTATGGTTTTTCCAGTGGTCATGTATGGATGTGAGAGTTGGACTGTGAAGAAGGCTGAGTGCCAAAGAATTGATGATTTTGAACTGTGGTGTTGGAGAAGACTTGAGAGTCCCTTGGACTGCAAGAAGATCCAACCAGTCCACTCTGAAGGAGATCAGCCCTGGGATTTCTTTGGAAGAAATGATGCTAAAGCTGAAACTTCAGTACTTTGGCCACCTCATGCAAAGAGTTGACTCATTGGAAAAGACTCTGATGCTGGGAGGGATTACGGGCAGGAGGAGAAGGAGACAACCGAGGATGAGATGGCTGGATGGCATCACTGACTCAATGGACATGAGTTTGAGTGAACTCTGGGAGATGGTGATGGACAGGGAGGCCTAGCATGCTGGAATTCATGGGGTCGCAAAGAGTCAGACACGAATGAGCAACTGAACTGAACTGAACTAACTCTTAGAACAGTTTTATTATCCCAGCTGGACATTACCCTGGCTACCCTGTTTCCAGTCCACTGATGCAGGCGAGGCCTCCAGGCTATATGTAGCCTCAGACCACCAGTATGTGAGAATTACGACCAACGGATTGTTTCTGCTGGACCAGGGGAGGTTTCACAGATTAATTGCTCATTGTGGGTATTTTTGTTTACTTGCTTGTTTTCTTTTCAGGATTTCTCTCACTCAATCCCCCTTCATCTTATTTCTCAATTGGAATTGTTGGAGATAGATACTCTCTAGAGCAAACGGGATTCAAGATTAACAGAAATGATGGAAATTTTGTGCTCTTATTGAAGTATGAAGGTTAAGGAGAGTTAAAACATAAACTAATAAGTTGCAAGGATTTGGGAGGGATATAGAGAAAATAACATATTTACTATGGTGTTTCAGAAAGTAAAGACTTGTAGAAATGCTACAGGGCTTAGAGGGGCTTCTGAATCATCAGAGAGAAGCCCATAACTTTGCAATACTTATTCCAAAGACTGTACAACACTGAGACCTTAGAAGATGTTTACATATTCCTTGATCTAAGTAAAGAAAAAAAAAAAACAAAAATAACTATTTTTTTTCCTGCTTCCCCTATTTTTGTTTTCCTAGATAACTAAAGATTTACATAGAAACAAGAAGGAAACATCACCTTAGCTTGGGAAAATCTACTGATGTAGAAACTATGTCATCTTACTAAGTTTCGGAGAGTATAGGTCTGTTGTTCTGTACATTTATTGCAGAATTACTAAATTTTGCAAAAATGAACACATGAGGAACTAGGGATATTTCAGTTATTCAATGCTAGAGTGTGCAGAGGTATGCCTACCTCAGGGTAAAATGACCCTTGATGTGCAGCTGCTGAAGACACAGCCCAGGCTGGCCAGAACTGAGAGGGCTTCTAGAAAAATTAAGGGATTTAAGAAGAAAATTTGAAGCTTAAATTATCTTATTGGTGAGGGGTAAGATGAGTTTTATATCTATATTGTGTTTTTTATTATTAAAGGAGGCCAAGGATAGTTCATGTTAGAAAGCATTATAATATTGAGACTATTTAGGTAAGCTAGTCTAGAGAATACAGCAAGACATAACTTAAAAAGTAGGTTTAGAAGGGACTGCAATGCTTTAGCTTAATTTTCAATGTGGCTTTGACAGTAATTATTGTCTAGACTCACTAAGGCATTTTGCAAAACTGTCACACTATCGAGGCATGGTGAGGACAATGGCTAGACCTGAATGATAGGCATGTGGCTAGACGGACAGGGTTGCCTCCGAATCCTAACAGTATCCACATCTGATCAATCACAGAAGTGACTTCTGCGCTGAACCAGGTTAACAGACTAAGCCACACAGACAGAAGTCAGGTAGCAAGCTTTGCCCTCAGTCCGTGTATTGCCTCTTTGCTCCTTCACTCCTCAGTCTTCTCCAGGAAGGGAGAAGCTGCTAACCTGATACAGAATAGCCCAGCATATTGACTTGGAGTCACTGGGTCAATGTATTTTAAAAGGTCACATACCAGCCTATGGCTAACTTCAGCTCTGTTCTATTTCCTGTACTCATTGCGCACCTAAGTTGATAAGTGGATCCAAGACTGCTTTTCCCTCAGTATACAAGGCTAAGGATGCGGGTCATTGCATTGGGTTCCTAACCAAATAAGTCAGAGACAGTCAGACCTAGTCTTCTTTTCTTTAAGAGGAGATGAGATGTTCTACTTAGATCTTAGATCCTAAGTCACATGTTTTCATCCAGGTTAATCAGAATTTTACAGGAAGGCATTGGGAACTAATAAGTTAATCTATTAAGTTATCAAGATAACTAATCTATCGTTATCATATAGGACTATCATATAGAACATATATCAATCTAATAAGTTATCATATAGGATTCATTTTTACTCATTTAGCTGCTTTTCAGTGTATTCCCAGCTCCTTTTAGGGATATGTTTCAGGGAGATCAACTGATTGGACAATATTACTCCATCTTTGTTAAATGCTATCAATACTCCTAATATATTACAGACTGCTTAGCTCTTCATAATTTATTTTCTACTGTGCTTTACTTAATGTCAGAAATATTTTTCCAACTAAATAAAAGACAATGTACAAAAGGATTGCTTATACATATGCATGCAAGTAGTTATAATAATAACCCACTGTTTTACATTCAGTACATCTATGTTTACTAATACAGGTGGCTTTTCTGCTTGCTTGTTTAATCTGGAGTAAAGTTAGACTTTTAAAGCAAAATTTAAATAGCTTTATTTCCACTAAAAAGAAAAAAAATGCTTTCAACAGTATTTCTCGAAATTCCATTAGAAATATCTCTGCTGAGAGAGATGATCCTCCATAACACTGGGTCTGATTATACAGGGCAAATCAACTCATCATGAAACAGAAAGTTGTCTAAGACAGTAGAAGCAACAGAAAACATGATAATTATTCAACAATAAAGTATAGCCAATTCATTTTAATAAACTATATCTTGATTTACTTATTACTGCTTAATATTGATTAGACAGAAGAGATAAGGAATCAGCTTTTATAATTAAGCATCTTGGGTTTGAATCCCACTTTTCCATTCACTAGCTTCAAGTCCTTGGACAAGTTATTTACATCACTTTGAGCTTCACTTTCCTCATCAGTAGAAAAACATGAAGTAACAACAACAAATGAACTACCTCATTGGTTTAATATGAAAATTATTATTGTGCATAATGTTACAATGTATGCTCAATAAATGTTGTATATTTTAAAAAATAGAACCCCCCTACACTTTCTTTTTTGTTGTTACACATAAGGTACCTCTAACTCTCGACCTTGGTTCCCAGGAGTGGGTCTGTCCTAGTTTGAGAAACATGAATGTAGCTGATGAGAGCTGCTTGTGGAAGACATATTTTCTCTTCCAGGCCCTAGCTCCTCATGGATAGAAACAATGATATACTCTATATTTGCTTCAAAGAATGATGCAGAAATGTATTTTCCCAAGGGACATGGCAAACCCTAGGGATGGATTCACAGTTTGCATTCAGTCTAATTCCTTCTTTCTCTGGACTTCTCAGTTTTGTTTCTCTTTTAAAAAGTCTTCCTAATTTGTCCATGCCTTTCAGATATTTCTGCTGTCCAAGACATAAAGACAGATTCAAACACAGCAGGGACAGCTGGAGAGTTTCATATTTTCCTTCGGGAGATCTCATTGGTCGGCGAAACTGGAAATGAAGGCATTTTTAGTCATTTCCCTAAAGTGCTTCTCCACCATCTTTATGGCTAGTTTGTTTGCCCACACTGTTCTAGCAGAGGTCTGTCGACGCAACGATAGCAGAACATCTGGGGGAGATATTTAGATAGAAGGAGTTGCAGGAGTAGCTTTTATTGTTATTAATGAAAGCAGCTCACTATTTGGCACAGTGTCCTATGCCTTCTGAGGGCTGTATAAAGTGATGTCTGATTGCCTGTAACATACTTCATCCCCAGAATTCACTGGCAATTAAAATAATACATAAGCAACACTAGCCATAGAGATTAGAGGGAAAGATAATTGTTCTTCCTTGTCAAATAAATGAGGAGATGATTGTGAACCAGAGAGGAGGACTAGAGAGGTATATGCTTTATTCTCCCATGGTGTTGTTTCATCATTATTTAATCTACATGACAATGGGTGAAAAGAAAGTCTAAGTCACAACACGGTAATAACAACCAGCTGAAGTGTTCCCATCCTCACAAGCCAGAGACAGGCAGTTTCTTTTCAGTACTTCTGACTACAACTCCAACTCAAGTTCCCCTCACTGGATGCATTCACTTCACTGTGAGGAAGAACAGTACATCAGCTTCCTCTTATGGGACATACCAAGAAAGGCTGAATGAATTTCATAAATAAATCATGCATACACACACACATACTAAGGATAGTTCATATCAGGCTGAGAATAACAGAAATTAATTTTATCAATCTAATAACAACAATAATGACCATCCTCTATTAACTATTTATTGTGTGCCATTGATTCACTGTGCTAAGCAATAACATGCATCATCTGATTTAATTTCTCAGAATAGTTTTCTGAAGTAAGTGCTATTATTTCCATGAGGGTTAGGGAATTTAGATAATTTGCCTGTGATCACAAAACTCAGAGACCATCTCCATAAATCCATTCAAAACAACATGTTTCATGTCACTTACTCCTTTGATAACCTTTGATGGGTCAGATTTTGAGAAGTAAATGTGTCATAGTTTATTAAAAAAAAAAATCAAAAGAATGACGCTAAATTGTGGACACTTTTTGAATGTCTGTGTTGTACGACCCTGAACTACTTACAAAGGCTCAGGAGACCATGAATGGGTAAGAAACTGAACTAACACATATAGTTTTGTGTTACACTGCATTTGGTTATTAATTTATATTCTTCTCCCTCCCACACATATGCATACAACTTAACATTGAGCTGCTAAACCAAGGACCTAGTTATATTCATCTCTATATGTATTTTTCTTGCTTACTGTAAGATCATATAAGACATTTTTTAAAAATTATAAAAGGGAAAGGAGGGAAGAGATGAGGGATAAAATATTTCTTTGTGAACATATACAGTGCTAGCAGAATTTTATTTTTTTATTTATTTTTATTTATTTATTTTTATTTTACTTTATAATACTGTATTGGTTTTGCCATACATCAACATGAATCCGCCACGAGTGTACATGAGTTCCCAATACTGAACCTCCCTCCCACCTCCCTTCCCATACCATCTCTCTGGATTATCCCAGTGCACCAGCCCCAAGAATCCTGTATCCTGCATCGAACCTAGACTGGAGATTCGTTTCTTACATGATATTATACATGTTTCAATGCCATTCTCCCAAATCATCCCACCCTCTCCCTCTCTCACAGAGTCCAAAAGACTGTTCTATATTTCTGTCTCTTTTGCTGTCTCACTATGTTGTCATTTTGAATAAGGTAGTTATAATGATAAGAGAACAAAGATTCTACAAAGTTATCACATTGTAGTTCACTTAATACATCATAAAACTGGGATAGGAATCTGCTTTTGGCAGCTGTTTAATCCATTCTTTTTCTACAAGATAATGTTGAGCATTAAATTTTTACCACTATTAGTCTTACATAATTATGGTTAACTTAGGTCCAACTCTGCTGATGAGTCAGCAGATAACTTCTCACCCAGGACTGGGTGACTGGAGACTGTTCATTGAGAAAAAAAATAGAGGAAGAGAAACAATGTTCAGGTATATTAGGTTTTGGCGTGTTGAGTTTGAGGCAACTGTGTAGTAGGTAAAAGGAGATTTTCCACGGAGCTGAAAATATGAGTTCAACTTTGGACTCTGAGGGAGAGGGAGAAGGTGGGATGATTTGGGAGAATGGCATTGAAACATGTATACTATCATATAAGAATCGACTCGCCAGTCTATGTTCGATGCAGGATGCAGGATGCAGGATGCTTGGGGCTGGTGCACGGGGATGATATGGAGAGATGATGTGGGGTGGGAGATGGGAGGGGGTTCATGTTTGGGAGCTCATGTACACCCGTGGCAGATTCATGTCAATGTATGCCAAAACGAATACAGTATTGTAAAATAAAATAAAGTAAAAATAAAAATTTAAAAAAAAACATTCAGGAGGTAAATGTATGCCAGAGATGGAGATTTGGGGAATTGTCTATAAAGCTGGCAGCTAAAGCTATGCTAGTCAAAGAGGTCCCTAAGGAGAACATGTAGACTGAGAAGAGTGCTAAAAGGTTGTCTTATGGAATTGAGTGGAGGGAAAAAAAACTAAAAAGAGGATTTTGATAAAGGTCATCTAGAGAAGACAGGAACCAAGATAAAACTATAGTAGAGGATAAGAAAGGAAAGAGTTTCAAAAAGGAGAAAGTGGAATATATTAAACTGAGGTAAGGAGGAATGTCCATTGGATATATCAGCTAGGAGTTTTGATTTATCAACTACTTGATAATTTTAAAGTTTTAGGGTTATTTCAGAACAGCTAAAGGATGTTTGAGTTGAGAGAATGTTAAAAATACATCAATAAAGCAAACCCCAGGATGCACTTTTAAGCAACATGAATGGAGTATAATTGATATAATGGAAAAGAGTCATTTTCTAGCCTCAAACTCTGACTTGTTTTGCTATCATGTATTTATTATTATTTAGTATATGATATGTGTGTTTATCATCTGCTTGCTTATGGTAGAATACAAGCTCATAAAAGAAGTCACTTTATTTTGTTACTACTACATCCTCAGTGTTTAGAATAAATGAAAGTTGCTCAGTCATGTCCAACTTTTTGTGACCTCATGAAGTGTAGCCCTCCAGGCTCCTCTGTCCATGGAATTCTCCAGGCAAGAATTCTAGAGTAGGTAGCCATTCCCTTCTCCAGGGCTCTTTCTGATTCTGGGAGTTTGCCAAATGCATTTGATCTGTTGTATTGGTAAATAAAGTTTTATTGGGACACAATTCCTGTCCATATTACCTGTAGCCACTTTGGCTACAGTTGGCTGAGTTGAGCCAAGGTGACAGAGACTTTCAAAATAAGACTATTTGCTATCCAACCCTTAATGGAAAAAAGTTTGCTAACTCCTGTTTCGTTTTGTTTTTGGCCACACCGCACAGCATGTGGGATCTTACAGCTTACACACACAGCTCTGGCCTTGGAAGCACAGATCCTAAACACTGTATTCTCAGGGAAGTCCCTGCTAACCCCTGTTCTAGAACAATATTTGCACATAGTAGATGTTCAGTAAATATAACCAATAATCAAATGAACGCATTCATAAATTAAAGGCATTTTTCACATTTAATACAGTTGGCTGAGTTAAACTTTCTGAGGTGATACTAATATATAAAGGACAGAAGTGAACACTAAATAAGATGCATGTAATTGGTAAATGGACATATCAAAAAGTAAGTATGTTCATTTCCTCTCCTTTCTCTCTGAAGAGCTGTTGTAAAGATGATTTTATTGCCTCCTGACGGGCTCCTCCAGGACTGTCTTCAGTCACTCTAGTTGGAAGTATCAACAGTGGGAAGCCAATGAAATAATATTAATTCATCCACCAAAGATGCCCTGGAAGTTACGAGACCTAATCTGCAGAGTCATGATAAACAAGATAGCAACTGAGGAAAATCGCAAGTCCCCAACTTGCAGGTCATCCGAGTCCTTTAAAGTCATTATCATTATTAATATTATTTCTGTTGTAGCAAAAGGGGAAGTGGACAAGAAACATAGGCATTTGAGACTGAAGGCCTAGGACTTCACCTTTTTAATCATTCCAGAAGGGCTTTTCATTATTCATAGCTTTCCCTACAGAATAGTGCATTGTTCAAAGCGGCTGTCAAGACCATTCAGCTTAATTTTTTTTTTCTGTATTTTTTCCAGTTAATTTTTCCTTATGGCTGAGTATCCAATGTGGAAATTTTATTTTTTAAGCAACTTAGATTACAAAAAAATACTAGTACTGCAAGCTATTCTAAGCTTTTGTTCTTCAATACACACACTCTCAACCATGGGTGATATTTCCAATTTTATTTTGAAAAGGAACTTGAACATTAAATTGAAGCCTTTGGAATTGGCAGGTGTTAAGCAGGAGAAAGCAGAAAAGAAAGATATTTCAATTTTCAAAAGGATTTTAACAATTTATAAAAGAATAGAATAGAGAGTATAAGAATAGACAAAAGTTAGAAAAATACTGCTATTGAAAATAAAAATGTTCCATTCTTTATCTCTTAGGTCCAAAATACCCCTATACTCTCTGATGAAACCTTAAATCACATCATTAATTCCATGCCTCCTGTCTTCCCTGGACACCAAGATCTGCATTAATCCATTAAGCACATATGGAGTGAGATTCTGAATTTTATGACAGTGTGTGAAGCTATATGGGTACCTCAGAGAATGGAATGCCTATGTCTGACTTCAGGTCTACTGTCTATCAGGGAACACTAAACAAGAAACATATGCATGCAGGTTATTAATACCCTGAAACCAGAGCACTAAGTCGTCTTATAAAGAAAGAAGACCGAATGGGAACATCATGCGTAAAACATCATGGGATGGATATCAGAAAAGATTTCATTCATTCATTTGCTTGACAGATATTTATCCATCATATGTTAGACAATGCAGAAAGGGTCAAGGAGACCATACCGTCACCTTGAACAAAGTGCACCATGATGTGTATCTCTTAGGAATGTGTAATAGCTGAGACTACTTTTAAAGTTTGACTTTTGTCCAGTTATAATAAATGTATTTTAATCTAATTTAAATGAGATGTTTAAAAGGAATGGTTTGCCAACAAGTTCTAAAGATGATATATTTTATTCATTCCCACTGCATCTAAAGCTTGAAATCTTTGAAATATGTGATTTTAAAAACCAAAATTAATTTTGACCTTTCTCTCGTTTTGTTTCTAAACAGTGAAAAAAGATTGGTATCAGGGTGCTATTTTTAAATAGTTTTCTGAGAATCAAATATTTAGGATGCAGATAGTGCTTGTTCACAGTAAATAAGAGCAGATTATATACAACATAACTATTTTAAACAATTAGCAATGGCTTTTAAAGTTTAGAGATGTCTTGATATGCTATCTAGTTTTGATCAAATGGCCATGAGATTTATTGAACTAGTAAACATTAACTCACTGTCAACTGGCAGGGTTCTTTTCATATTTGTGTTTATCATTGCACGGTTTTTAACTTGTTTACATCAAGTGCAGACATTAAGAAACTGGCCTCCACCTTATTTTTGGAAAGAATACTAACTCTCTGAGTCACAGTTTTTTGATCTCTAAGATGACTATAATAGCACCAACTAGGAGAAGACAATGGCAACCCACTCCAGTACTCTTGCCTGGCAAATCCCATGGACAGAGGAGCCTGGTAGGCTGCAGTCCATGGGGTTGCTAGGAGTCGAACACCACTGAGTGACTTCACTTTCACTTTTCACTTTCACGCATTGGAGAAGGAAATGGCAACCCACTCCAGGGTTCTTGCCTGGAGAATCCCAGGGATGGGGAAGCCCAGTGGGCTGCCATCTCTGGGGTCGCACAGAGTCAGACACAACTGAAGCAACTTAGCAGCAGCAACCTTCTAGAGTAATTAAGACATTCTAACATGTATACTATCATGTAAGAATTGAATCGACAGTCTATGTCTGACGCAGGATGCAGCATGCTTGGGGCTGGTGCATGGGGATGACCTAGAGAGATGTTATGGGGAGGGAGGTGGGAGGGGGGTTCATGTTTGGGAACGCATGTAAGAATTAAAGATATTAAAATTTTTTAAAAAAATTAAAAAAAAGAAAGAAAATTACCTGAATTAGTTCATATAAAATAGATAGGGAATTTTAATACTTATTTAGTACAAATTCAAAGAAATTAAAAATGGATTAAAGACCTAAATGTAAGACCCGAAACTACAAAACTCCTAGAGGAAAGAATAGGCAGAACACTCTCTGATATAAATCACAGCAAGATCCTCTATGACCCACCTCACAGAGTAATGGAAATAAAAATAGATATAAAAATAAACAATTGGGACCTAATTAAACTTAAAAGCTTTTGGACAATGAAGAAAACTACAAGCAACGTGAAAAGACACCCATCAGAATGGGGGAAAATAATAGCAAATGAAACAATTGACAAAGAATTAATCTCCAAAATATACAAGCAGCTCAAGCAGCTCAATACCAGAATAAATGAACAACCCAACCAAAAAGTGGACAAAAGACCTAAACAGACATTTTCCCAAAGAAGACATACAGATAGTGAATAAACACATGAAAAGATGCTCAACATCACTCATTATTAGAGAAATGCAAATAAAAACGACAATGAGTTATCATCTCACACCAGTCAGAATGGCCATCATCAAAAAGTCTACAAACAATAAATTCTGGAGAGGGTGCAAAGAAGAGGAAACCCTCTTACACTGTGGGGATACAAACTGGTACAGCCACAATGGAAACAGTGCTGAGATTCCTTAAGAAACTGGAACTAGAACTGCCGTATGACCCAGAAATCCCATTGCTGGGCATATACTCTGAGGAAACTAGAGTTGAGAGACACATGTACCCCAGTGTTCACTGCAGCACTATTTACAATAGCTAGGACATGAAAACAACCTCGATGTTCACTGGCAGAAGAATGAATAAAGAAGTTGTGGTACATATAGGACCCAGAGACTCCACAGAGACTGAGACAGAACTGTATTTGTGTGTCCTCTGAGGAGGTACAGGTCAGCAGTGGACTGCCGCAGGGGCAGGGGCTCTGGTGCAGTAGACCTGGGTATGGCATAAGCCCTCCTGGAGGAGGTCGCCATTAACTGCACAGTAGAGCCACCAGAACTTACACAGAACTGGAGAAACAGACTCTTGGAAGGCACAAACACAACCTTGTGCACACCAGGACCCAGAAGAAAGGAGTAGTGACCCCACAAGAGACTGACACAGACTTGCCCATGAGTGTCCAGGAGTCTCCGGCAGAGGCGAGGGTCAGTGGTGGTCTGCTGCAGGGTTGGGGTCACTGAGTGCAGCAGTGCATGCATGGGACATTTTGAAGAAGGTCAGCATTATCTTCATTACCTCCACCACAGTTTGGCCATAGGTCAAATAACAGGGAGGGAACATAGATCCACCCTTCAACAGAAAACTGGATTAAAGATTTACTGAGCATGGCCCCAATCTTCAGAACAAGACCTAGTTTCCCCTTCTGTCAGTCTCTCCCATCAAGGAGCTTTCATAAGCCTCTTTTCCTTTTCCATCAGAGGGCAGACTGAAAACCACAATCACAGAAAACTAATCAATCTGATCATATGGACCACAGCCTTGTCTAACTCAATGGAATTATGAGCCATGCCATGTAGGGCCATCCAAGACGGACGGGTCATGGTGGACAGTTCTGACAAAACGTGGTCCACTGGAGAAGGGAATGGCAAACAATTTTAGTATTCCTGACTTGAGAACCCCATGAACAATATGAAAAGGCAAAAAGATAGAACACTGAAAAATGAACTCCCCAGGTCAGTAGGTACCCAATATGCTACTGGAGATCAGTGGAAAAATAATTCCACACAGAATGAAGAGACAGAGCGAAAGCAAAATCAAACCCAGTTGTGGATGTAACTGGTGATGAAAGTAAAGTACCATGCTGTACAGAGCAACAATATTGCACAGGAACCTGGAATGTCAGGTCCATGAATCATGGCAAATTGGAAGGGGTCAAACAGGAGATGACAAGAAGGAACATCAACACTTTAGGAATTAGCAAACTAAAATGGCCTGGAATGGGTGAATTTAACTCAGATGACCGTTTTATCTACTACTGTGGGCAAGAATACCTTAGAAGAAATGGAGTAGCCATCATAGTCAACAAGAGTCTGAAACGCAGTACTTGGATGCAATCCCCAAAATGAAAGAATGATCTCTGTTCGTTTCCAAGGAAAACCATTCGATATCACAGTAAACCAAATCTATGCCCTGACCAGTAATGCTGAATAAGCTGAAGTTGAATGGTTCTTTGAAGACTTACAAGACCTTCTAGAACTAATGCTCAAAAAAGATGTCCTTTTCATTATAGGGGACAGGAATGCAAAAGTAGGAAGTCAAGAAACACCTGGAGTAACAACCAAATTTGGCCTTGGAGTACAGAATGAAGCATGACAAAGGCTAACAGAGTTTTGCCAGGAGAACACACTGGTCATAGCAAACACCCTCTTTGAACAACAGGTGTAGAGAAGACTCTCCAGATGGTCAGTACTGAAATGGACATCCCCAGATGGTCAATACCTAAATCAGACTGATTATATTCTTCGCAGCCAAAGAAGGAGGAACTCTATACAGTTAGCAAAAACAAAACTGGGAGCTGACTGTGGCTCAGATCATGAACTCCTCATTGCCAAATTCAGAATTAAATAGAAGAAACGAGGGAGAACCACTAGACCATTCAGATATGACCTGAATCAAATCCCTTATGATTATACAATGGAAATAATAAATAGATTCAAGGACTTAGATCTGTTAGACAGACTGACTGAAGATCTATGGACAGAGGTTTGTGACACTGTGCAGGAGGCAGTCATCAAGAACATCCCCAGGTAAAAGAAAGTCAAAATGTTTGTCTGAGGCCTTACAAATAGCTATGAAAAGAAGAGAAGCAAAAGGCAAAGGAGAAAAAGAAAGATATACCCATTTGAATGCAGAGTTCCAAAGAATACCAAGGAGAGATAAGAAAGCTTTCCTCAGTGATCAATGTAAAGAAATAGAGGGAAACAATTGAATGGAAAAGACTAGGGATCTGTTCAAGAAACCTAGAGATACCAAGAGAACTTGTCATGCCAAAATGGGCACAATAAAGGACGGAAATAGTATGGACCTAACAGAAGCAGAAGATATTAAGAAGAGTTGGCAAGAATATACAGAAGAACTACATAAAAAAAGATCTTCATTACCCAGATAATCACGATGGTGTGATCACTCACCTAGAGCCAGACATCCTGGAATGTGAAGTTAACAGAGCCTTAAGAAGAATCACTATGAAAAAAGCTAGTGAATGTGATGGAATTCCAGTTGAGCTATTTCAAATCCTAAAAGATGATGCTGTGAAAGTGCTGCACTCAATATGCCAGCAAATTTGGAAAACTCAGCAGTAGCCACAGGACAGAAAAGGTCAGTTTTCATTCCAATCCCAAAGAAAGGCAATGCCAAAGAATGCTCAAACTACTGCACAATTGCACTCATCTCACACGCTAGTAAAGTAATGCTCAAAATTCTCCAAGCCAGGCATCAACAGTACGAGAACCATGAACTGACAGATGTTCAAGCTAGTTTAGAAAAGGCAGAGAACAAGAGATCAAATTGCCAACATCCCTTGGATCATTAAAAAAAAGCAAGAGAGTTCCAGGAAAACATCTTCTGCTTTATTGACTATGCCAAAGCCTTTGACTGTGTATCACAACAAACTTTGAAAAATTTTTAAAGAGATGAGAATACCATACCACTTGACTTGCCTCCTGAGAAATCTGTTTGAAGGCCAGGAAGCAACAGTTAGAACTGGACATGGAACAACAGACTGGTTCCAAATCAGGAAAGAAGTATGTCAAGGCTATATATTATCACCCTGCTTATTTAACTGATATGCTATCCAACTATCTCATCCTCTGTCATCCCCTTTTCCTCCTGTCTTTAATCTTTCCCTGCATCAGGATCTTTTAAAATGAGTAGGTTCTTCATATTAGGTGGCCAAAGTATCGGAGTTTCATCTTCAGCATTAGTCCTTCCAATGAATATTCAGGAATGATTTCCTTTAGAATGGACCGGTTGGATCTCCTTGCCATCCAAGTTACTCTTAAAAGTCTTCTCCAACACCACAGTTCAAAAGCATCAATTCTTCAGCACTCAGCTTTCTTTACAGTCCAACTCCCACATCCATACATGACTATTGGAAAAACCATAGCTTTGACTAGGCGGACCTTTGTTGACAAAGCAATGTCTCTGCTATCTAGGTCGGTTGGTCATAGCTTTTCCTCCAAGGAGCAAGCATCTTTTAATTTCATGGGTGCAATCACCATCTTCAGTGATTTTGGAGCCCCCAAAATAAGGTCTCTCACTGTTTCCCCATTTATTTGCCATAAAGTAATGAGACCAGATGTCATGATCTGTTTTTGAATGTTGAGTTTTAAGCCAACTTTTTTACTCTCCTCTTTCACTTTCATCAAGAGGCTCTTCAGTTCTACTTTGCTTTCTGCTTAAGTGTGGTGTCATTTGTGTATCTGAGGTTATTGATATTGCACCCAGAAATCTTGATTCTAGCTTGTGCTTCATTAAGCCCAGCATTTACCATGATAGACTCTGCATATCAGTTAAATAAGCAGGGTGACAATATACAGCCTTGACGTACCCCTTTTCCTATTTGGAACCAGTCTGTTGTTCCACGTCCAGTTCTAACTGTTGCTTCCTGATCTGCATACAGATTTCTTAGGAGGCAGGTGAGGTGGCATGGTATTTCCATCTCTTGAAGAATTTTCCAAAGTTTATTGTGATCCACACAGTCAAAGGCTTCGGCATAGTCAATAAAGCAGAAATAGATGATTTTCTGGAACTCTCTTGCTTTTTCCATGATCCAACAGATGTCGGCAATTTGATCTCTGGTTCCCTTGCCTATTCTAAATCCAGCTTGAACATATGGAAGTTCACAGTTCACATACCATTGAAGCCTGGCTTGGAGAATTTTGAGCATTACATTGCTAGTGTGGGACATGAGTGCAATTTTACAGTAGTTTGAGCGTTCTTTGGCATTGCCTTTCTTTGGGATTGGAATGAAAACTGACCTTTTCCAGTCCTGAAGCTACTGCTGAGTTTTCCAAATTTGCTGGCATATTGAGTGCAGCACTTTCATAGCATCATCTTTTAGGATTTGAAACAGCTCAACTGGAATTCCATCACCTCCTCTAGCTTTGTCTGTAGTGATACTTCCTAAGGCCCACTTGATTTCACATTCCAGGATGTCTGGCTCTAGGTGAATGATCATACCATTGTGATTATCTGGGTCATGAAGATCTTTTTTGTATAGTTTTTCTTTGTATTCTTGCCACCTCTTCTTAATATCTTCTGCTTCTATTAGGTTCCTACCATTTCTGTTCTTTATGGAGCTCATCTTTGCATGAAATTGTTCCCTTGGTATCTCTAATTTTCTTGATAAAAGGAAGATCACTGAAATTCTTAATTTTAAGCTCCAACAAACTGAGGCCCCTAAACCATACAAAACCCCTCCTGGTATTGTCATTTTTGCAAAAGCTATGACATTGGAAGAAAATTGTTATAAACTTTAGTTTTGTAGGCAACTTCAGCTCTCTGATTAGCCTTCCCAAAATCCTCATAACTCCCATTTATGGGTTTCTGAGGAGCTGGAATGGTTTTTCCCAGTTGTTCTTCTCCTCCAGCTTGGAGAAATATTAATTACTCTCCAGATTGGGAATGACTCTGTCCTTATAGACACTGGAGCGACACTCTTAGTGTTCAACCTCACTGTTACTAAACAGCCAGTGCCTGGAAGTAGTAAAACAGTTCAAATAGTGGGAGTCTCTAATAATAACCTCAGCAAACTCCTATTTCTCAGCTTATTCTCTTTCTTTAGGCCAAGAGATTCTCATCCTTTTCTCCTTGGTTCCTCCACCCCTTTTCACTTATTTGGCTTATATTTCTGTAAGAAATATCATGCTGGAATGTTTCTCCCCAAAGGGAAAGACAGTTCTAGAATCTTATGGAGCACCTGAAATGCCCAACAAAGTGAATCAAGTGACTTCAGGAAAATTTATTTGTTTCTTCTGTGGCAACATTTGGGTTAATTTTAAGGATGCAAAACATTTGTCCCTATTGGATGAGTCTCAAGGCTTCAAAGCCATAACAGGATTATAAAGCTCAGGGGGCCTCCCCTTCCCTCCACTCATATCTGCAATAATCCTATTTTGTCTGTGAGGAGACCACCTTATAATTTGCTTCTTTGTTCCCCTTTTTAGGTCTTTTCTTGGGGAGACAGAATACACCAGTTAAAGCATGAGATTGTAATTAAAAATATTCTAAGTGACAAGAAAAGAAAATGTTTAGCCTTGAAGGGACACAAAATCTTAAAATAAATTGCAGTTTTCTCACTCAGGTGTGATATTTTGGACACCTGATTTCAGAACAACTGCTACGTGTAAATCCAAATAAGCTTTGTGGCATTCTGAACTTCTCCAAATCCAAAATTCAGCATCAATTCAAAATTTTCTTAAATCTGAATGTGGGGCAAGAAGCAACAATTAGAAACCTGTATGGAAATACTGATTGGTTCAGGATTGAGAAAGAATTACAACAGAGCTGTCTGTTGTCACCCTGTTTATTTAACTGATATGCTGCATCATGAGAAATTCCAGGCTGGATGAATTATAAGCTGGAATCAAGACAGGCAGGAGAAATACCAAAGACCTCAGATATGTGGACGATATCACTCCAATGGCAGAAAGCAAAGAGGAACTAAAGAGCCTCTTGATGAGAGTGAAGAAGGAGAGTGAAAGAGCCAGCTTAAAACTGAATATTAAAAAAACTAAGATCATGGCATCTGGCCCCATTATTGGATGGCAAATAGAAGAGGAAATGGTGGAAGTAGTGACAGATTTCCTCTACTTGGGTTCTAAAGTCTCTGTGCATGGTGACTGTAGCCATGAAATCAGAAGATGATTGCTGCTCAGCAGGAAACCTATGACAAACTTAGGCAGCGTGTTGAAAAGCAGAGACATTACTCTGCTGACAAAGGTCCATATATTCAAGGCTACGGTCTTCCCATCTGTCACTTACAGTTGTGAGAGCTGGACCATAAAGTAGGCAGAATGCCAAAGAAGTGGGGCCTTCGAACTGTGGTGCTGGACAAGACTCTTGAGAGTCCCTTGGACAGCAAGGAGATCAAACCAGTCAATCCTAAGGGAAATCAATCCTGGATACTGACTGGAAGGACTGATGCTCAAGCTGCAGCTCCAGTATCCTGGTCACCTGATGCAAACAGACTCATTGGAAAAGTCCCTGATGCTGGGAAACATTGAGGGCAGAAGGAGAAGAGGGCTTCAGAGGATGCTATGGCTGGATGCCATCACCAGTGCAATGGACGTGAACTTGGGCAAACTTCAGAAGATAGTAAGGGAGGGAGGCCTGCGGTGCTGCAGTTTATGAGGTTACAAATAGTTGGACATGACTGGGAGACTGAACAACAACAGAATGGCTACTGCCAAAATTATTTTTCAAATAGCCCTCTTATGACCCAATAACTGTTTGTTTTAGTAAAACCAATAGACCTGACCCTATCATTTGGGAAGATCAGGATGACATAGCTGTTGAAATCCTAATGGAACACTAGATAAATTTTTCTGCCCTTAATATCTCAATTGTCAACTTTACTTTTTTCTTTCTTTATATTTGAAAAAGAAGAAAATGTCCTTGGTGTAGTTGCCAGAAAGCATAGGGACAACATTGACCCATTGAGTATTATAGCCAACAGCTAGACCCTGTAACACAAACATAACCTCCTTCCCTCAGAGCCTTTCTTTCTACTGCCCTTTTAGCCAAGACCCTGGAAGAAAGTCATGGGATTCCTTCTAACCATCTTTGTACCTCATGCAGTCAAAGCCTTCCTGAATCCCATCATACTCAACACCTTTCAGCTAGTCGTCTACAGATCACCTCCAGACTTGATGACTTATAGGAAATTCCTCTAAATAATGCTGACTTTATTATTGTTTACTGATTGTTCCTATTTAAAATATATTTAGGGGGAAAAAAGTCAGTACTATGCTGGGTATGCTACTGCAAATCCTTTTGAAGTCAATGAGGCAAAACCCATGCTCTCAGCTACCTCAGCTCAATAGGCCACTCTTAACAAGGCCTACATTAGCAAAGGGCAAAAATGCAAATATCTCTACTGACAATAGGAATTATTGGAGTAGCTCAAGACTTTGGAATATTATAGAGGCTTCCTCATTTCCTGTGGAAAACATGTCCAGGAATTATTAGATTCTGTACTCTTGCCAGCTGCTGTGGCCATTATCAAGTTCCCTGGAAATTCCAAACTTCATTCCCTACAGACTAAAGGAAACCATTTTGCTAAAATTTCTGCCAAATGTTACTCTCAAGGAACCAACAATTCAACCTCTGTTGTGATCCAGAGGGATGTACCCCCAAATGATAATTTAGAACTAGAAATGTCCAGCCATTGGCCTCAGAAAAGGAGAAACAAAACTGGAAATTTCATAACTATTGTTTTGATAAAAGGAACTCTGGCTTGGGCTCAGTAACAATCCAGTTTTTCCAAAGACTCTAAAATTTTCATCATTGCCCACTGCATATTCATTAGACCACTGGTCTTCAATACTGGTGTGTAGATGTTACCAAGGTCACAAAGAGGGCCCAGTTTTTGCCCCACCTTCCTGAAGTGCAATTCAGAAATGGGCCATTTGAGGTTTGGCTGTTGGATTTTATAGAGCTACCCTCATCTCATTCATATAAATATGCCTTGTTAAGGAAAGGATTTATATATTTTCTCAGTAGATTGAAGCTTTTTCTCATAGACAGGATACCACTATTATTGTGACTAAACTACTACCAGAAAAGGCTGTCTCCACTTGGAAATCTCCCTTCTTCATCGTGACTGGGAGATTCACTTCACCAGTCAAGTGATTCCACAAGTCTGTGCTGTTTGGCTGGTTTTCAGCACTTTCACTGTGCTTACCATCTTCAATCCTCAGGGATAATTGAAAGCACTAATGGTGTTATTAAACCTCTATTGGCAAAACTGTAGAAAACTTTCAAATACCCTGTCCAAAGGACTGTCATTAGTCCTTTTAAATCTCACGTACACACTTTTTGGAACTCATAAGTCCCCCAATTTTGAGATAATCCTAAAATGCCTGATATACTTAGTTCTTGCCTCCTTTGATTAGCAGATGATAAAGAAAGATACATTTCAATATCATACAGGCATAATTGTTTCTGTTGAAAATAAGCATGTTTCAGTAGAGCAGTCTTTTCACTGTGCCTGTCTGTGAGATGAAGACCTTAGACATCATTCCTTAACCTCATTGGAAAGGCCCCTATCAGGTACAGGTAAGTAACCCTTGTGCTATAATACTTCAAGGAACAGATTCTTGGATTCATGTATCACCTCTAAGAGAACAGTAAGCCCTGACTGGACCCACACACAATCTGGCAACCTGAAAGAAAGATTTCCAGAAATTGAAGCAGACAGCACCCAACAGATAGCTTTCCCAAGATGCCCAAACCAGGTTTGCATACCTTTTTCTTGCTGTTATCTCCACTCTCTCTTTCTTGGTCCCATCTACTGAAAAGGGGAAAATCTTTCTGATTGTTGGAGTTGTTACCAAAAAATGTCTGTTCATGATCTCAGAGATCCCTTAGTCTTCTTTTTAATCCCAAATGATAGCCCTCAAGACTATGGATGTGGCAGATATAATTAGGTTGATATGAACAAGTGTTCTCATATGTTGTTGCACATTTGCAAATCATTACCTGAAAATTCATCGTCTTTTAACCTCTCTAGCTAGTTAACTTCAGGTTTGGCTCCTGCTTTTTTTGTTATTACAAAAACTAGGGTCATTATTCTGCTAAATAATGGGACAATTGGGAGGCTTGTGCCTGCTGGCTTTTAAATCTTTGCAGAAGTAATACACTAAAAGGAATGATAATCTCTAATGCTTATCTCTGGTGGAAAATGCCTGAGAGTTATCCCCCCTACCTTTTCATGTTATGCAAATATGTCCTTCCTGGTTCTAATCTGCGCACCTTCCCTCCAAAGTGGGGATATGGGACATGATAACCAGAAAAGGTTCTTTCTAACATCAAAAGATGAAACCATTAAATATGCAATCAGACTCTTGATCAGCAGTGCTTCTGAGGAAACATCTTGATCAAAAGAGAAAATGTATTTATTTGTTTAAATTTAAATTTATTTATTTGAATTTAAATTTATTTATTTTAATTGGAGGCAAATTACTTTACAATAAATAAATAAAGGGAAAACTGTAAAAATAAAGAAACTTCTTTTAAAATAGAGACTGGAAGCCCTGAAGGGGAAGCTCTCAAACACCACCATTTAGATCCCTGCTGCTTATTTAACTTATATGCAGAGCACATCATGAGAAACGCTGGACTGGAATAAACACAAGCTGGAATCAAGATTGCTGGGAGAAATATCAATAACCTCAGGTATGCAGATGACACCACCCTTATGGCAGAAAGTGAAGATGAACTAAAAAGCCTTTTGGTGAACGTGAAAGAGGAGAGTGAAAAAGTTGGCTTAAAGCTCAATATTCAGAAAACGAAGATCATGGCATACAGTCCCATCACTGCATGGGAAATAGATGGGGAAACAGTGGAAACAGGGTCAGACTTTTTTTGGGGGGTGTTCCAAAATCACTGCAGATGGTGACTGTAGCCATGAAATTAAAAGATGCTTATTCCTTGGAAGGAAAGTTATGATCAACCTAGATAGTATATTGAAAAGCAGAGACATTGCTTTGCTGACTAAGGTCCATCTAGTCAAGGCTATGGTTTTTCCTGTGGTCATGTATGGATGTGAGAATTGGACTGTGAAGAAAGCTGAGCGCCGAAGAATTGATGCTTTTGTGGTGTTGGAGAAGACATTTGAGAGTCCCTTGGACTGCAAGAAGATCCAACCAGTCCATTCTGAAGGAGATCAGCCCTGGGATTTCTTTGGAAGGAATGATGCTAAAGCTGAAACCACCTCATGCAAAGAGTTGATTCATTGGAAAAGACTCTGATGCTGGGAGGGATTGGGGGCAGGAGGAGAAGGGGACAACAGAGGATGTGATGGCTGGATGGCATCAGTGACTCGATGGATGTGAGTCTGAGTGAACTCCATGAGTTGGTGATGGACAGGGAGGCCTGGCGTGCTGCGATTCATGGCGTCGCAAAGAGTTGGACACGTCTGAGTGACTGAAATGAACTGAACTGAACTGAACTGAACTGAACAGGAAGGATTTTTCTTTGCTCAGAAACAGTCCAGCCAATGAGAAATTGTCATCCTGGACTCTGAAACAGCCCTTCAAACCTGCCTTTTTTCTTTTATAAAAGCAAGCCCCTCTCCTATGTTCTCCAGACTTGACTATAGTTTGCTTTAGTTTGATTGTTCTGAATTGCAATTCTCTACTCTTCCCAAATTAACTCTTTTTTTCTTTTCATGTCAAGTAGCAGTCTATTTATGTGCATGTGTGTGTGTGTGTGTGTGTGTATTTTAAAGTAAACAAACTAAATCATGGATGTAAATTAGCATACTCATTGTCCCATTCTTGTACTGAATTAATATTTTTTAAAAAATTCAATCAAATTCGTGGAAAAGTATCAAGGAAACATATCTAAAAAAAGGACATAGCAAAGGGGAGACAATTATTGCTATAAATATAGTAGAAAAGGTTGATAATTTTGATATACAAAAAGCTCTTAGAAATCCATTTAAAAACTCACTAAGATTTCCCTAGAAAAATGGGCAAAGACTCCAAGGAGGTAATTGTCAAGAAAAAAATTAAATACCAAATAAATACATGAAAAAGGTCAGTCTTTTTAATTTACAAAATGAGCTTTTTTTTTTTTTTTCAGTTATTACAGAGGGCTTTCCATGATGTGGCAGCTCTCTTATATAGGGCTGCTGGAACCTCCTGTTACTATAACCTAATGAGACCTCTAATTACTGTAACCTTTATAGAGAGCAGCTTGTCAATATGTACCTAGATCCTTAACAACGGTCACAGATCTGGGCCTACTAATTCATGGATAGGATATAACCAGAAATGCTGCATAATTGTTATGCATGAAGTTGTTCAAGCATATCTTAATTGAAATAGTGTTAAAAAAAAAAGTAAAAAAGAATCAGTGTCTAACAAGCACAGAATTTAAGAACAAAGAATATTTAGTGAAAAAAATGCAACAATATGAAAACAGCAATTTGAGTCATGTGTGGTATGTATGTGTTACTGATTACACAAATGAGTTATTAATGAGCTAGACCCATTAAGGCTCAATTTGAAATGTCTTTCACTTTCCCCAGACACTGCATTCAACTTGCTATGTCATCTCTTTTTTCATGCTAACTGGATGGTATCTTTGGCATGTCACATAGCTGTCCAGTGATTCAAATATTCTTTTTTTTCAGGAATTAAGAAGTTTAGTTCACAATGGCAGAAACATTGCAATGCCTTCAACTCATGAAATCCATTCAAGATATCCTCTTCTCTTTTTCATTACAGTGGAACTTCAGCTGTTTGGTATGTAGCTTGGAAGTGTCTGATGGATGGGCTAGAGAGTCTGCATAAATTTGGTCACCTCTAAACAAGTTTAGAGGTGCCACAGCACACACTTCTCATAATATGTAGGTGTTTATCACTTATTCTGAGTTATGTTGATGAATCTAGCTCTTCTCTTTAGGATATGAGATCTGTGAACACTTGTAGTATTCAGCTATAGTGTATTTCTTAAAAATAAGGAAAAATGCTTTTCAATAAGCTTTTAATTTTGGAATTGCAGATGAAGTGAAAGTCACTCAGTCGTGTTCAACTCTCTGTGAAACCATGGATTGTATCGTCCATGGGATTCTCCAGGTCAGAACACTGGAGTAGGTAGCCTTTCCCTTCTCCAACGGAATCTTCCCAACCCAGGGATCAAACCCAGGTATCCTGCATGGCAGGTGGATTCTTTACCAGCTTTACCAGCTGAGCCACACGGGAAGCCCCTTGAAGATAACTGCAAATAATTTCTGCTTTATTTTTTGTTATTGCATCTTACAAGTTTTCTAGTCATCTAGTCTTTATAAGAACAAAATAAGAACTACTAAGTAATTCAATTTTGTTGGTACCAAAGTATATTATTCATATCATGTAAAGTATAATATAATCTACTTGAAGAAAATAATCACTTGTATTTTTAATAACAAATTTGAGTACTTAATAAAATTATATTATTTATTTAAAGGTCCAGACAAGTAAATAGACTAATCAATACTGATCACTGAGAGGGAAAAAGAAAATCAGACTTGGGGTAGAATTTCATTCACTTCAATAAAAATGTGATATAACCATAACTTTATTACCACTACTGCTTTTACTTGATAGAACTGCACCATAACTGCTCACTGTGGGATTAGTTTTCAAGTTTTATCCTGTGATGTCTCTGAAAATACGAACTGCTTATTTCAGACAGAGGCTTAGAAATGTAGTATATTTTTAACCATGTTTACTCAACTAGAGAGTTGGCACAACTTTGGTATTCAAACTCTGCTTGGAATAACTAAAGATCATGTACTTTCCACTGCTGCAGATGCGAAAAAAAATTTATTGGGAGAAAAATGGAGCATGATATCATCATCATATTCAAAACGCCCTCTCTTGCCAAGGTGAAAAATCACCGCGGATAAATGGCTCTGGATAATCAAAGTACATTAAATTATTGTTATCTGGCATTTTAGATAAAGAAGATGGTTAATGTAAGTAAGGATATATAATATGTATAAGATAGATAGATAATATAATATAGCAGCATAAAATGTTATAGTGTAGAACTTACTTTGTTTTGTAAAGGGTGATTTAATTATTACAGCTTGCAAAGTCCACCTTTTATTGAGATTAACAAGGCAGAATGCTGTAGCCGCACAGTGAATCCCATGACTGGCACAAATCTAACAAGAACCAGTCACTTCATTCGATATCTTTCTTCCTCCAAAATGCAATTAACAGACTGTGATTAGTTGAACAAATTCCAAATTATATTCAAATGAAAGCAATTTACCCAGAGTCTGGGTCCAACAGGTGATCATTTCAAAGCTCCTGGAAGAATTAGATGGTTTCATCGAATTGTTCTCAGGATGAAATGGACTTAAATGTATGGTTCCAACAGGCCCCTCCATGCACAGCCCATATGGTGGTTTAGTGCTAGCCTTTCAGCTTCATTAGCCCGAAGGGCAGTCTGATAATTATATCTTACTTCCAAAATAATTTATGATGAATAAAAATGTTTCAATCTAGCACAAAATAACAGCTAAAATTTTCTAATAATAAGGCAAAGATAGTTGTAGGTGTATGCGTATACAGGAGGAGCATTTGTATTGGGAAGGAGGGGAGACATAAAAGACTAATAATAAAAATTTTGTGTGTGCTAGATATGGATCACTTGAAAACATTTCACTTACTTTGTATTGTGATAATAAAAGTGTGAAATATGCTTTATTTCCTCCATTATTTCAAGGAAGAAACCAAGGCTCAGAAGGAATTAATAATTAATCACATATGGTTTGAACATGAAGAAGCAGGATATTCAAAACCACATATAAATATTTAACACTACCTTTTTGGTGTTCAAGGTGTGTCTTTTTCTTTGCCCTCTACCAGGTTGCATTTATTTATATTCCAAGCACCATATGAATGTGGCTGAAACCGTTTGTCTTCCGTTTACCTGAGTTAATTTTCAGACAGTTCAGTTGCTCAGTCGTGTCCAACTCTTTGCCACCCCACGGACTGTAGCACGCCAAGCTTCCCTGTCTATCACCAACTGCTGGAGCTTGCTGAAACTCATGTCCATCAAGTCGGTGATGCCGCCTCATCCTCTGTCGTCCCCTTCTCCACCTGTCCTTAATCTTTCCTATCATCAGGGTTTTTTCCAATGAGTTAGTTATTCACACCAGGTGGCTAAAGGATTGGAGCTTCAGCTTCAGTCCTTCCAATGAATATTCAGGACTGATTTCCTTTAGGATGGACTGATTGGATCTCCTTGCAGTCCAAGGGACTCTCAAGAGTCTTCTCCAACACCACAGTTCAAAAGCATCAATTCTTTGGTGCTCAGCTTTCTTTATGGTCCAACTCTCATGCAGACATGACCGCTGGAAAAACCATAGCTTTGACTAGACAGACCTTTGTCAGAAAAGTAATGTCTCTGCTTTTTAATCTGCTGTCTAGGTTTGTCATAGCTTTTCTTCCAAGGAGCAAGCATCTTTTAACATCATGGCTACAGTCATCATCTGCAGTGATTTTGGAGCCAAAGAAAATAAAATCGGTCATTTTTTCCACTGTATCCCTATCTATTTGCTATGATTGATGAAACTGGCTGCCATGATCTTTGTTTTTTTGAATGTTGAATTTTAAGCCAGCTTTTTCACTTTCCTGTTTCACTTTCATCAAGAAACTCTTCAGCTTCTCTTCACTTTCTGCCATAAGAGTATTATCATGTACATCTCTGAACTTACTGATATGTGTCCCTACAATCTTGATTCCAGTTTGTGCTTCATCCAGTCCAGCATTTCACATGATGTACTTTGCATACAGCTTAAATAAGCAAAGTGACAATATACAGCTTTGATGTACTCCTTTCTCAGTTTGAAAGCAGTCTGTTGTTCCATGTCTGTTTCTCACTCTTTCTTCTTGATCTGCATACAGCTTTCTCAGGATGCAGGTTAGGTGGTCTGGTATTCCCATCTCTTTAATAATTTTCCAGTTCCTTGTGATCCACACAGTCAAAAGCTTTAGCACAGTCAATGAAACAGAAATAGTTCTTTTTTCTGGAATTCTCTTGATTTTTCAATGATCCAATGGATGTTGGCAATTCAATTGCTGGTTTCTCTGCCTTTTCTCAATTCAGTTTGAACATCTTAAAGTTCTCAGTTCACATACTGATGACGCCTCTCTTGGAAAATTTTTCCTTTTCTCCTTTGCCTTTGCTTCTCTTCTTTCCCCAGCTATTTGTAAGACCTCCTCAACCATTTTGCCATTTTGCATTTCTTCATGGGGATGGTTTTGATCACCAACTCCTGTACAATGTTACAAACCTCCATCCATAGTTCTTCAGGCACTCTAACTATCAGATAAATCCCTTGAATCTATTTGTCACTTCCACTGTATAATTGCAAGGTATTTGATTTAGGTCATACCTGAATGGTCTAGTGGTTTTCCCTACTTTCTTCAATTTAGGTCTGAATTTTGCAATAAGGAGTTCATTTTTGAACCACAGTCAGTCCTGGTTTTGTTTCTACCAGCTGTATAGAGCTTCTCCATCTTTGGCTACAAAGAATATAATCAATCTGATTTTGGTATTGACCATCTGGTGATGTTCATGTGTAGAGTTATCTCTTGTGCTGTTGGAAGAGGATGTTTGCTATGACCAGTGCATTCTCTTGGGAAAACTCTGTTAGACTTTTCCCTGATTCATTTTGTACTCCAAGGCCAAACTACCTGTTCCTCCAGGTATCTCTCCTTTTTTTTTAATTTTTAATTTTTTTAATTTAAAAATCTTTAATTCTTACATGCGTTCCCAAACATGAACCCCCCTCCCACATCCCTCCCCACAACATCTCTCTTGGTCATTGACTGGAGTAAGAAAGTTAATTTTAAAATGATATAAAGTTTTTGTTTTGTTTCCACTTCTGCATATAAATAAGGAACTTAGAAGTTACCAATCCATTGTAACAGATTTTAAAAAAAAAGTAAACAGATGGAAAAATCACAACACTTTGGATCTGTAAAAGAGGTAAGGACTTAGGTCAAATTGCCACTCCCATGACTGGAGAAAAAGGCGAGTGAATACAGAAAGTCATGATTTACCAGATAATCGACCAATGAGTGGAAACTACCATGAGAATTCAGGCCCAGGTAGAAAAGCCTAAACTGTAATTGTTCATCTGCTGAAGGTCCAGCATGGACATATATGAAATTTTAAAATGTCAGGGGGATCCAGTCATAAGAGGGACCACACATTATTGTGCTTTTTGTCTTCTGGAGCTTGACCAAGTTCTCACATTAAATGATAATAATAATCCCGGCCTGCTTCTAGTATGGGGAGTGAGAAAAGGAACCACGGTAGAATATACCAGTATACTGTTCTTGGCAAGTCTGGCATTCAGAAGAAATGAGTCAACTAGAGGCTTACCTGAAGGGGGATTATCAGAGTCTCACTGAGCTGGGTGAAGAGAAATACAAAATTAGCAATTATTTCCCACTTGTAGGGGGAGAAAGAAAAACAAACCCAAAAACAAACAAACAAACAAACTGAGAAATACTTGTGAAATTCAGAGTTCAGAGACACAGGCCCATTAAAAAACCAATACCTTTTGATAGGACTGTAGAGTGTTTCCCCTCCTTCATATCTTGCCACCACATTACCAAAGACTCATTTATAGCAGTTCCTTTTACCTGCATATCATGTATGACTTTAGAAAAACTGTATAGCATACTAAAAGGAAACACACACATATGCACACACAACTGGAAGAGATAGAGCAATAATCAGAATCAGAAATACTATAGATACTTCCTTGGTGTTCCAGTGGGTAAAACTCCATGTCCCAATCCAGAGGGTCCTGGATTTGATTCCTGGTCAGGGAACTAAGATCCTACATGCTGCGAGTAAGATCCCACATGTTCTAACCAAGACCTGTGCACTATACTGTGCTTAGTCGCCCACTCGTGTCCAAGTCTTTGCAACCGCATGGACTGTAGCCTGCCAGGCTCCTCTGTCTATGGGGATTCTCCAGGCAAGAATCCTGGAGCCATCTGAGCCACCTGGGAAGCCCATGAATGCTGGAGCAGGTAGTCTATCCCTCTCCAGGGGAACTTCCCAAACCAGGAATTGAACGGGGTCTCCTGCATTGCAGTCAGCTACCAGGGATGCCCAGCTAAGGCCTGCTGCTGCTGCTGCTGTGTCACTTCAGTTGTGACTCTGCGACCCCATAGATGGCAGCCCACCAGGCTCCCTCGTCCCTGGGATTCTTCAGACTTGTGATTTCAAACAGCCATGGTTGATATGCTAAAACCTCTAATGGATGAGGTAGACATTATTCAGGAACAGATGGCCAATATAAGCAAAGTGGCAAAAATCCTAAAAAAATAACCAAAAAGAAATGCTAGAAAGCAAAAGAGCTGTAATAGAAATAAAGAATGACTGGTGATTTTATTAGTAGACTTGCACATGATGTGGAAAGAATCTCTGAACTTGAAGACATAGGAATAGGAACAACAAAAAAATAAAAAGCAAAAAGAACAAAAACTAAGAAAGAAAAAATAGAATATTCAAATATTTGAGCCCTTTGGGATGTCAACAAAAAGTATCACATGTGTGTAATATACCATAAAGAGAAGAAAGGGACAGAAGTAATATTTGAAAAAATTGTGATTGAGAATTTCTCCCAAATTAATGGCAGACAGAAAACCACAGATTTAAAAAGCTCAGAGAACACCAAAGAGGAAAACTGCCAAAAACAAAGAACAATGAAAAAAAACATGTATCTAAACAGGAAAAAAATACTTATAAAGGAAAAAAAGATAAGAATTATATTAAATTTATCTTCAGAAAGCACACAAGAAAGATGAAAGTGTAATGCAAAATTTAGACATTAAAAGAAAAGAAGCATCAACCTAGAATACTATTATCTGCAAAACTATCTTTCAAAAGTAGAGGCTAAATAAGGCTGTTACTTGAGATAAAGAAGGAGACTGCATAAAATTCAAGGGACCAATCCAATAAGAAAATATAACAATTATAAGTACACATGCAGCCAACATGGGAGCACTTCAATATCTAAGGTGAATACCAACATCCATAAATGGAGAAATCAACAGTAATACAATAGTAAGAGACTTCAACATCCCACTTATAGCAATGGACAGACCATACAGACAGAATCAATAAGGAAACACAGGCTGTAAATGATACATTAGACCAGATGGATTTAACAGGTATTTATTAAGTACCCCATCTAAAAGCAGCAGAATACATATTTTCTCATGTGCATATGGAACTTTCTCCAGGATTAACCACATACTGGACCACAAAATGACACTTGGTAAATTTAAGAACACAGAAATCATATCAAAGCATTTCTGATCACAACACTATAAGAAATAAACTACAAAGGAAAAAAAAAAACTGGAAAAATCCAAAACACACTGAGGATAAATAACATGCTACTAAAGAAGCAATAGATCACTGAAAAAAATTAAAGAAGAAATTTTTAAAAAATACTTAGAGGCAAATGAAGATGAAAGCATAACCTATGGGATGCAGCTGAAGTAATTCCAAGAGGGAAGTTAATAGCAACATAATCTTATCGCAGGAAACAATAAAAATCTTAACCTAACCTTACACCTAAAGGAACTAGAGAAAGTAAATCAAACAAAATCCAAAGTTAGCAAAAAGGAAAGAAATCAAAAAGATCAGAGCAGAAATAAATAGAAGTGAAGAAAACAAGAGAAAATATTAATGAAATGAAACTAAAAGTTGGTTCTTCAAAAATACAAATCAAATTAATAAAACTTTAGCCTGATTCATCAAGCAAAAAAAAAGAGAGGAATCAAATCAATAAAATCAGAAATGAGAAAGAAGTTGCAATAGACACCAGAGAAATACAAGGAATCATAGTAGACTATTACAATAATAGACTGCCAATAAAATGGACAACCTGGAGAAAATAAAGTATTCAGACTACCTGTGAAATAGTATATGTTACTTTCAAAAATATATTTGTTAAGCACATAAGATATTAAAGTCATGATGTACCTACTGTGGGAAATGCAAATACCACATACGTTCTTTTTCTTACTTTCTCTTTTAGATACTTATACTGTGAAAGTTCAAACAAAAAAGTTCCTCTGTTCCAAAATAATTAGCCTATAATAATATAACCTTAAGTATGTAGAGTAATATATTTCCATCTTTAAATAAAATGAAACAATCACTGTTTATCCAACTTTCAGTCTGACAGGACATCCTCTTGACTCTTCCTTTAACCTATAGTTATAATTAGCATAGCTTAATTTCAGCAGTTCTAGGAAGTCAGGTCTAGGAGTGATAAATTTTCTTACGTTTTGCTTGTCTGGGAGATTGGGAGAGACTCTGTTCAACATTTCTGAAGGACAACTTTGATAGGTAAAGTATTCCTTGTTGGTAGTTTTTTCATTTCAGCACTGTGAATATACAATCCCACACTCTCCCAGTCTGTGAAGTACTGCTAAGAAATCTGCAAATAGTCTTGTAGAAATCCCCTTGCATGTCTTTTTCCTCTTTGCTTTTGATTTTATTGTTCTATTAAAATGTGTCTTGGAGATCTCTTTGAGTTAAATACTTTAGGGGACCTATAAGCTTCGTAAATGAGATTGTCCAAATCTCTCCCCAGATTTGGGATGTTCTCAATCATTATTTCTTTAAATAACCTCTTCCTCTTACTCCTCTTTGCCTTCTGGGGCTGCAATAATGGGTAGATTGCTTCATCTTGTAGTGTTTCATAATTCTTGTAGACTTTCTTCAGTTGTTTTCATTTTTCTCTGTTTTCCTTTGACTGAACTTTTTTCAAATGATCTGTCTTTGAAATCACAGATTCATTCTTCTGCTTGATCAACTCTATTATTAAAGGTATCTATTGCATTTTCTACTCATTCACTATATCGATCAGCTCCAAAATTCTGTTTGGTTCCCTATCACCATTTCTATTTCTTTATTAAATATGTTTTATTCATGTGTTGTTTTTCTGATTTCAATGGATTGTTTTCCTGTTTTTTGTTTTGTTTTGTTTTGTTTTGTTTTGTTTCCTCTTGTAGTTCACTCAGCTTCCTTAGAACATTACCAGGCAGAATTAAGGTCTTGATTTCTTTGGGGTCAGTTGCTGGGAAATTATTGTATTCCTTTAGTGGTGTCATGTTTCCTTTATTTTTCATAGTCCTTTAAGTCATCTATTGCAGCCTTTGCATTTAAATAAGAAGCCACATCTTCTAGTCTTTATTGACTAAATTTAGCAGAAAGTCCTTCTGTCACCCCAGTTATGGATTCTAAGGCTTTCTCAGACCTTTCCTATGGACACACTTGCTCCATACTTCTTTTTCCATTTTGGGGGGTAGTTCTTAAGATTTTATGCTTTCTCTTGAGGCTGCAAAACCAGGCCAGGTACTGGTGATGTCCTATTTTCTTTCCCTTGGGTAGTGGTAAATGTTCAAGTTTGCTTGCTTTATCCTAGTTCTGCAGACTTGAGTGAGCTTTCTGAGTCATGCTCACTAATCAATTAAAAAAACAAACAAACAAACAAAAAACCTCACACTGCCTATAGGTGTGTACATTGGGATCTGGCTTTGGAGTTGATGGTCATCTGAATTAAATTTGCCCATTTTGGTCCATCTACTTCTGCTTCTGCTTTATTAACTAAGCCAAAGCCTTTGACCATGTGGATCACATAAAAAAAAAAAAAATAAAACCCTGTGGAAAATTCTTAAAGAGATGGTAATACCAGACCACCTTACTTACCTCCTGAAAAATCTGTATGCAGGTCAAGAAGCAACAATTAGAACAAGACATGGAACAATAGACTGGTTCCAAACTGGGAAAGGAGTACATCAAGGCTGTAAATTGCCATCCTGCTTTAACTTATATGCAGAGTACATCATGAGAAATACTTGGCTGGATGGAGCACAAGCTGGAATCAAGACTGCAGGGAGAAATATCAATAAGTTCATATATGCAGAAGATATCACCCTCATGGCAGAAAGCTAAGAGGAACTAAAGAATTTCTTGATGAAAGTGAAAGAAGAGAGTGAAAAAGCAGCCTTAAAACTCAGCACTCAAAATACAAAGATCATGGCATCCGGTCCCATTACATCGTGGCAAATAGATGGGGAAACAATGGAAACAGTGACAGACTTAATTTTCTTGGACTCCAAAATCACTGCAGATGGTGACTGCAGCCATGAAATTAAGACACTTGCTCCTTGGAAGTAAAGCTATGACAAACAAAGACAGAATATTAAAAAGCAGACACATTAATTTGCTGACAAAGGTCTATACTGTCAAAGCTATGTTTTTTCCAGTAGTCATGTATGGATGTAAGAGTTGGACCATAAAGAAAGCTGAGCACCAAAGAATTGATGCTTTTGAACTGGGGTGTTGGAAAAAAACATGAAAGTCTATTGAACTGAAAGGAGACCAAACCAGCCAATTCTAAAGGAAATCAGTCCTGAATATTCACTGGAAGGATTGATGCTGAAGCTGGAACTCCAATCCTTTGGCCACCTGATGCAAAGAACAGACTCACTAGAAAAGACCCGGACTGGGAGAGATTGAAGGCAGGAGGAGAAGGGGATGACAGAGGATGAGATGGCTGAATGGCATCACCAACTCAATGAACATGAGATTGAGATAGGCTCCGGGAACTGGTGATGAACAAGGAAGCCTGGCGTGCTGCAGTCATGGGGTCACGAAGAGTTGGACACTACTGAGCGACTGAACTGACTGAAGTCTGTGGTTGTTGTGTGTGTGTGGCAACCGAGCACTGGTCATGTCTGTGGCCAACTGTAAGAATATTCAGATGGAGTGTCCCCAGAATTGTGTGGGTAGTCTTCCTGACAGTACATAAGACAATCAGTGAGATTCACACTCTTGTAATAACCTCAGAGACCTTCATTGCTGTTCTGTGGGTCCTTCACTGCCCCTCAGTTGTTAACACACTCCATATTCTGGATGGGGTGAGAAAGAAGTGAGCTTTTTAGGAAGTGCCCTGAAGAGCTGGGTAAGCCAGACCCTTAACTCATAACCTTTCAATTTCTCCCTCCGAGGGAACTACAGGTCAAGTAGATTAACCTGTGCCACCTTGGTAAAGGGGTGTTACCAGTACAGTTAAATTTTCTGTTTCCCTCTTCAATGAATTCAACATCAAGTTTTGCTTTTCGTCTTTTTTTTTTTTAATCCAATGGGCATTGGAACTTTTTTGCTAAACTACTGGAATTGTACAAAGACACTCAGTTATTTGAACATGGACTTGGAATAGTTATAAATGTTTATTGTAAATGCTAGGACATCCACTAAGAAAAGTTGAAAAAAAAAAGAATTGTAACTGCTATGCTAAGAAAGGAGAGGAAATGAAGCCATCCAAAATGCTCAATTAGAATCATGATAGGCAGGAAAAGAGTGGAAGTCAAAAAATAGAAACAAACAAGGAAAAGAAATAGTAATAAATATGGTAACTGTTAGTCCAACTATATCAGAAATCACTTTAAATGTTAAAGACCTCAGTATGTCAATTAAAAAATAAAAATAAGGTGTACCAAAAATAAGACCTAATTATATGTTGTCTACAAGAAGCCCATTTTAACTATATAGACATATTTATATGAAAAGCAAACTGATGCAGAAAAAATATGGCATGCTAGCATTAACCAATAGGAAGCAGGGATAGCTATGTTAATTTCAGACAGAGCCAACCCTAAAGCAAGTTACTCAT
Organism: Ovis canadensis; assembly: GCF_042477335.2. Classification (NCBI taxonomy): domain Eukaryota; kingdom Metazoa; phylum Chordata; class Mammalia; order Artiodactyla; family Bovidae; genus Ovis; species Ovis canadensis. Next base: position 30,645,175 of record NC_091265.1, on the reverse strand, counting down.
GATAAAGGGAGCCACTACATAATAATAAAGAGGTAATTTTCAAGAATAAATGAGTCTTAATGTGTATACACCTAAAAATAGAGCACAACTACGTGAAGCAAAACCTAATAAATTTGCAAGGAGGAATAAGTCAATTCACTATATAGTTGGAGATTTCAATGCTCTTACACAGAAATGGACAGATCTATTCATCCAAATGCGCACCATTGAATCAAACAGCACCATCAAATGACTGGATGTAACTGACATCTATACATAGGGTAGCAACAGAGGAATAGATGTTTTTCTTCAAAAACGGAATATTAACCAATAAATGATTTATTCTGAATCATAAAGCAAACCTTGACAAACTTAGAAGAATAGAAAGTATACAATGTCTATTGTCAGACTACAATAAAATTTAACTAGAAATCAATAACAGAAAGATAAATAGAAAATTATAAAATGCATGGAGATTAAAAAACACACTTTTAAACAACCAATGAATCAAAGGAGAAATTTTAAGAGAAATTGAAAAATATTTTGAACTTAACAAAAAGGAATATACAGTTTATCAAAATTTGTAGGATACAATAAAAGCAGTGTTTAGAGGGAAATTTATAGTTGAATCCATACATTAGAAAATAAAAATAAATTGCAATAAATATGTTTCCATTTTAGGAAACTAGGAAAAGAATAGCAAATTAAGCTGAAATTAAGAAGAAAAGAAACACAAAAATTTGAGTAGAGGTCAATGAACTATGAACAGGAAATCAGTAGAGAAAATCAACAAATCCAAGGGCTGGTTCTTTGAAAGAATCAATAAAATTGATCATTCTCAAGCCAGGCTAACTTAAAAAGAGAGAAACAGTGAGAAATGGAGAGAAGACACAAATTACTAACATCAGAAATGAAAGATGGGACATTACTGTAAGTATAATGAATATCAAAAGGATAATAAAGGAATACTATGAATAATCTATGTCCAGAAACTTGATAACTTAGCTTAAATGGACCTATTTTTTGACACAATTTTCCATAGTTTGCACATGAAGGAATAGAAAACCTGAATAGGTCTATATTTATATAAGAAATTTAATTAATAATTAATAAATATCCAAAAAAGCACCAGAACTAGGTAGGTTCACTGGTGAATTCTATCAAGTATTAATATTATAGAAGAAATTCCAAATGTGGACAATCTCTTTCAGGGCAAAGAAGCAGAGGGAATACTGCCTAACTCATTCTGTGAAGCAACCATTATCCTAAAGATAAAACCAGACAGAAACATCACCAGAAACAAAACCTACAGGTCCATACCTTTCATGAATATAGACATAAAAATCTTCAACAAAATAACAGCAAATCCAATTCAATAACAGACAAAAACAATTGAATGTCACAACCTTGCAGGATTTATCCCAGGTATGCAAGCACTGAAATAGAGGAAAACCACAGAATGGGAAAGACTAGAGATCCCTTATATAAAATTAGAGACACCAAGGGAACAATTCATGCAAAGATGGGCTCAATAAAGGACAGAAATGGTATGGATCTAACAGAAGAAGAAGATATTAAGAAGAGGTGGCAAGAATACACAGAAGAACTGTACAAAAAAGATCTTCATGACCAAGATAATCAAGATGATATGATCACTCACCTAGAGCCAGACATCCTGGAATGTGAAGTCAAGTGGGCCTTAGAAAGCATCACTATGAACAAAGCTAATGGAGGTGATGGAATTCCAGTTGAGCTATTTCAAATCCTAAAAGATGATGCTGTGAAAGTGCTGCACTCAATATGCCAGCAAATGTGGAAAACTAAGCAGTGGCCACAGGACAGGAAAAGGTCACTTTTCATTCCAATCTCAAAGAAAGGCAATGCCAAAGAATGCTCAAACTACTGCACAATTGCACTCATCTCACATGCTAGTAGAGTAATGCTCAAAGTTCTCCAAGCCAGGCTTCAGCAATACGTGAACCATGAACTTCCAGATTTTCAAGCTGGTTTTAGAAAAGGCAGAGGAACCAGAGATCAAATTGTCAACATCCATTGAATCATCAAAAAAGCAAGAGAGTTCCAGAAAAACCTCTATTTCTGCTTTATTAACTATGCCAAAGCCTTTGACTGTGTGGATCACAATAAACTGTGGGAAATTCTGAAAGAGATGGGAATACCAGACCACCTAACCTGCCTCTTGAGAAACTTATATGCAGGTCAGGAAGCAACAGTTAGAACGGGGCATGGAACAACAGACTGGTTCCAAATAGGAAAAGGAGTATGTCAAGGCTGTATATTGTCACCCTGCTTAGTGAACTTATATGCAGAGTACATCATGAGAAATGCTGGGCTGGAAGAAGCACAAGCTGGAATCAAGATTGTCGGGAGAAATATCAATTACCTCAGATATGCAGATGACACCACCCTTATGGTAGAAAGTGAAGAAGAGCTAAAAAGCCTCTTGATGAAAGTGAAAGAGGTGAGCGAAAAAAGTTGGCTTAAAGTTCAACATTCAGAAAACGAAGGTCATGGCATCCGGTCTCATCACTTCATGGGAAATAGATAGGGAAACAGTAGAAACAGTGTCAGACTTTATTTTTTGGGGCTCCAAAATCACTGCAGATGGTGACTGCAGCCATGAAATTAAAAGACCCTTACTCCTTGGAAGGAAAGTTATGACCAACCTAGATAGCATATTCAAAAGCAGAGACATTACTTGTCTCTAAGTAATGTCTCTAAGTAATGACGGACCTTGACTAAGGTCCGTCAAGTCAAGGCTATGGTTTTTCCTGTGGTCATCTATGCATATGAGATTTGGACTGTGAAGAAAGCTGAGCACTGAAGAATTGATGCTTTTGAACTGTGGTGTTGGAGAAGACTCTTGAGAGTCCCTTGGACTGCAAGGAGATCCAACCAGTCCATTCTGAAGGAGATCAGCCCTGGGTGTTCTTTGGAAGGACTTATGTTAAAGCTGTAACTCCATACTTTGGCCACCTCATGCGAAGAGTTGACTCTTTGGAAAAGACTCTGATGCTGTGAGGGATTGGGGGCAGGAGGAGAAGGGGACAACCAAGGATGAGATTGCTGGATGGCATCAGTGACTCAATAGACATGAGTTTGAGTGAACTCTGGGAGATGGTGATGGACAGGGAGGCCCGGTGTGCTGCAATTCATGGGGTCACAAATAGTTGGACACGACTGCATGACTGAACTGAACTGAACTGATGCAAGCGTTGTGCTTTGCTTAATTGCTCAGTCATGTCTGACTGTTTGCAACCCCCATGGACTATAGCCCACCAGGCTACTCTGCCCAAGGGAATTCTCCAGGCACGAATACTGGGGTGGGTTGTCACCCTCTCTTCCATGGGATCTTCCCAACCCAGAGATCGAACCCAGGTCTCCTAATTTGCAGGTGGGTTCTTTACCATCTCAACTACCTGGCAAGCCCAAGAATATTGAATATGTAGTTTATCCCTTCTCCAAGGGAGTTTCCCAACCTAGGAATTGACCCAGGGTCTCCTGCATTGCAGGTGGATTCTTTACTAGCTGAGCTACCAGGGAAGCTGAGGTACACAAGGCAGGCCCAATATTTGAAGATTAACTAATGTAATTTGTCACATCAACAAGCCAAAAATGAAAAATCATATAATTATATCAATATATGCAAAACAATTTTTTAAAACCCAACACTCATTCATGATAAAAACTCTCAATAAAATTGGAATAGAGATGAAGATCTAGAACTTCTTCAAGAATATCCATAGAAACCTGTAACTAGCATCACATTTAACAGTTTCCCACTAACATCAAGGTTCCCACTAAGATCCTGCTTCACACTAAGATCAGGAACAAGACAAGATGTCTCCTCTCACTACTACTTTTTAACACTGCAATGGAAGCATTAGCTAATACAGCAAGAGTAGTAAAGGAAATAAAATATATATAGACTGGAAAAAATTTTAAAAATCCATCTTTGCTCATGAATGATATGGTTATCATGTAAAAATCTGATGGAGTTGACACATACACACACACACACACACAAACAGTAAGTGATTACAAGAAGATTGGAAAATACCTCAATGTGCAAATGTCAGTCATTATTATATGTACCGAATATAAGCAAGGGGAATTCAGTTAAAAATACAATATCATTTACTTTAGCTCCTCCCAACATAAAAAATATATATATATATAAGTATAAATCTAATAAAATATATACAAAATCTAAATGAAGAAACTATAAAAGTGTGATTAATCAAGAAATAACTAAAAATGAAGATATTCTATATGCATAGATAAAATAAAAAATACTTGTGTCAGATGTCAGTTTTTTTCTACCTTGATCTATATTTTCAGTATAATTCCAATCAAAGTTCCAGCAAGTTATTTGTAGCTATCATCAAATTGATTCTGAGTTTACATGGAGCAGCAAAAGACCCAGAATAACCAAAACAATACTTCAGGAGAAGAATAAAGTTGGAGGACTATCACTACTCAACTTTAAGACTTACTATAAATCTAGAGTAGTTAAGACAATTTGGTATTGGTATCTCGGGCATGCGGATGACACTACTCTAATGGCAGAAAGTAAAGAGGAACTAAAGAGCCTCTTGATAAGATTGAAGGAGGAGAAAGAAAAACACAACCAAAAACTCAATATTAAAAAACAATATAAGGTCATGGCATCAGGTCCCATCACTTCTTGGCCAATAGAAGGGAAAAAGTAGAAGCAGTGGCAGATTTCTTTTTTGGGGCTCTAAAATCACTCTGGAAGTTGACTGCAGCCATTAAATTAGAAGGCAATTTCTTATTGGCAGGAAAGCTATGACAAAGCTGGACAGTGTTAAAAAGCAAAGACATCACTTTGCTGACAAAGTTCCTTATAGTCAGGGCTATGAACCCACTCCGGTACTCTTGCCTGGAAAATCCCATGGACAGAGGAGCATGGTGGGCTACAGTCCATGGGGTTGCAAAGAGTTGGACATGACTGAGGACTTCGCTTTCATGGTCTTTCCAGAAGTCAAGTATGGATGTGAGAGCTGGGCACTAAAGAAGGCAGAGTGCTAAAGAACTGATGCTTTCAAACTGTGGTGCTGGAGAAGACTCTTGAGAGTCCTTTAAAAAGCAAGGAGATCAAATCAGTCAATCTTAAAAGAAATCAACCATGACTACTCTTTGGAAGGATTGATGCTGAAGCTCAAATACTTTGGCCACCTGATGTAAACAACTGATTCATTGGAAAAAGACCCTAATGCTGGGAAAGATCGATGGGAGAAGGAGATGAGGGAGACAGAGGATGAAATGGTTGGATGGCATCACCGATTCAGCAAACACGAACTTGGGAAAACTCCAGGACATGGTGAGGGACAGGGAACCCTGGCATGCTCCCGTCCATGGGGTTGTGAAGAATTGGACACAACTTGGTGACTGAACAACAGTAAAGAGTAGACAAATAAAGGAAGAGAATAGAGCCCAGAGACAGACAGACTCTGGGTTCTGCCCCCACCCCAATAAATATGTTCAATTGATATTTGACAAGAGAAAGAAGGTAATACAGTGCAGTAAAGACAGTGTTTCCAACAGATGGTGCTGGAGCAACTGGACATTCACATGTTAAAAAACAATGAACCTGGACATAGACTTTATACTCATCATGAAAATTAACTCAGAATGGATCATAGACTTAACAGCAAAATGCAAACCTACAAAGCACTTAGAAGATGAAAGAGGAGAAAAACCTATACAACCTTACATATAGTGAGGTAATTTAAAATATGATGCTGAAGATAAGATTCATAAAAGAAATAGCAAGCTAGAATTGATTAAAGAAAAATGTCTGTCCCATGAAAGACAATGCCAAGAGAATGAAAAGATAAGCCACCATCAAGGACAAAATATTTGCAAAAGACTCATCTGATAACAGATTGCTTTCAAAGTATACAAATAACTCATAAAATTCAACCATAATGAAACAATCTGATTAAAAAATTAGTCCAAATACTTTAACAGACTACTCACCAAAGAAGATACACATATAGCTAATAAGCATATGGAAAGATACTCCACATTATATGTCACCAGGGAAATGCAAATTAAACAGCAACTATAAGATATCACTTCATACCTATTAGAATGGTCAAACTCCATGATACCCACAACACCAAATACTGGTGACAATGCAGAGCAATAGGAAATCTCATTCATTGCTGGTGGTAATGTAAAATTGTAAGCCACTTTGAAAGACAGTTTGACAGTTTCTTATAAAACTAAACAGAGTCTTATCATAAGATCAAGAAATAATCACACTCCTTGGTACTTAGTCAAAGGAGCTGAAAACTCATCTGCACATAAAAACCTATGCAGGAATGTTTATAGCAGTTATATTCATAATTGCCAAAAATGTGGAATCAACCAAGATTTCCCCCTGGATATGAATGGATAAATAATGTGGTGCATTCAGACAACAGAATATTACTTAGTGCTGAAAACATGAAGTATTAAGCCATGAAGACATGAAGGAATTTGAAGGCATATTAGTAAATGAAAGTAGCTAATGAAAAAAAGGAAAAAAGCCACATACTATATCATTCTAAGCATATGACATTCTGGAAAGATAAAGCTATGGAAACAGTACAAAGATCAGTGGTTGCCAGAAGCAGGTAGGGTGAGAAAGAGGAAAGAATAGGCCAAGAACAGAGGATTTTAAAACAGTTTAAAGCATTATACTTTTTATAATATATACCATAGTAAGTAAGTGGATCACAATAAGCTGTGGAAAATTCTGAAAGAGATGGGAATACCAGACCACCTGACCTGCCTCTTGAGAAACCTATATGCAGGTCAGGAAGCAACAGTTAGAACTGGACATGGAATAACAGACTGGTTCCAAATAGGAAAAGGAGTACGTCAAGGCTGTATATTGTCACCCTGCTTATTTAACTTCTATGCAGAGTACATCATGAGAAACGCTAGGCTGGAAGAAGCACAAGCTGGAATCAAGAATGTCGGGAGAAATATCAATAACCTCAGATATGCAGATGACACCACCCTTATGGCAGAAAGTGAAGAGGAGCTAAAGAGCCTCTTGATGAAAGTGAAAGTGGAGAGTGAAAAAGTTGGCTTAAAGCTCAACATTCAGAAAACGAAGATCATGGCATCTGGTCCTATCACTTCATGGGAAATAGATGGGGAAACAGTGGAAACAGTGTCAGACTTTATTTTTGGGGGCTCCAAAATCACTACAGATGGTGACTGCAGCCATGAAATTAAAAGACACTTACTCCTTGGAAGGAAAGTTATGACTAACCTAGGTGGCATATTCAAAAGCAGAGACATTACTTTGCCAACAAAGGTCCATCTAGTCAAGGCTATGGTTTTTCCTGTGGTCATGTATGGATGTGAGAGTTGGACTGTGAAGAAAGCTGAGTGCTGAAGAATTGATGCTTTTGAATGGTGGTGCTGGAGAAGACTCTTGAGAGTCTCTTGGACTGCAAGGAGATCCAACCAGTCTATTCTAAAGATCAGCCTTGTGTGTTAACTGGAAGGAATGATGCTAAAGCTGAAACTCCAATACTCTGTCCACCTCATGCAAAGAGTTGACTCATTGGAAAAGACTGTGATGCTGGGAGGGCTTGGGGGCAAGAGGAGAAGGGGATAACAGAGAATGAGATGGCTGGATGGCATTACCTACTCAATGGGCATAAGTTTGGGTGAACTCCTGCAGTTGGTGATGGACAGGGGATGAGATGGTTGGATGACATCGCCAACTCAATGGACATAAGTTTGGGTGAACTCTGGGAATTGGTGATGGACAGGGAGGCCTGGCGTGCTGCAATTCTGGGGTCGCAAAGAGTCGGACACGACTGAGCAACTGAACTGAACTGAAGGGATACATGTCATTACACATTTATCTAAATCCATAGAATTTACACCAAGAGTAAACTAATATTAAGTATAGACTTTGAGTATTAATGATGCTTCAGTGTAGGTTCAAGAGCTGTTAAAAATGTACATTCTGGAACAAGATGGTGATAATGATTGATACTATTCATATGTAGGAATGAGACATATATGGGAAATTGCTACACCTTTACTCAATTTTGCTATGAATCCAAAACTACTCTAAATATACACATAAATATATGTTGTTGTTCAGTCACTCAGTTGTTTCTGACTCTTTGCAACCCCATTGAGTGCAGCACGCCAGGCTTCCCTGTCCTTCATCATCTCCTGGAGCTTGCTTAACCTCATGTCCATTGAGTAAATGATGCCAACCATCTCATTCTCTGTCATCCCCTTCTCCTACTGCCCTCAATCTTTCCCAGCATCAGGGTCTTTTCTAATAAGTCAGCTCTTCGCATCAGGTGGCCAAAATATTGGAGCTTCAGCTTCAGCACCAGTCCTTCCAATGAATATTCAGGACTGATCTCCTTTAGGATGGACTGGTTGGACCTCCTTGCAGTCCAAGGGACTCTCAAGAGTCTTTCGCAACACCACAGTTCAAAAGCATCAATTCTTTGGTGCTCAGCCTTCTTTATGGTCCAACTATCACATCCACATAAATATGCATAAATATATATATATATACATAATATGCATAAATATATGTAATTTCTTTCTACAAATACATTAAAATCACTAGTTATGATATTCACTTTGGGGTATCATACTGAAATTGTATTCTAACACCAGAATTAAAGATTATTTTATGAAACTGAAATGAATTTCACTTATATATTACAAACACTTCAGTGTTCTCATTCTTTGTGGGTGGAAGACTTGATAATGGGATAGAAGAGAAAGTCACTTAGACCTAAAAACACATCCAGTTACACCACTTGGTGATCATAGAGACATAGCATTTTTTTTTGCCAATTTTCTAAAGTTTTAATAGAAAGATGAGGATTTAAGGAAGACAGCCTTAACATGAAATACCTATGGTGATAAACTATTATTTCATAAATTTCTAATGAATATGTGAATGACTTTGCTTGGCACGCATTGTATTTTGGCCTGTAGCTTGTCATTATCATTGTCATCATCTCTTAGTGACTCTCCATCACTATAGCCTGAAATCCTCAAAGGTCAGTTCACAGTTGTCAACGCCTGGTATAAAGTAGCTTCTCAATGTCTGTTTACTGCTATAATTGACTCAGTGAATCCATTTCATACTCATAACCCACATATTAGCACTTCCTCAAGGCCTCTCCTTCCACATCAGGGCAGTACATGTTTTTCTTCATCAACATGGAAAACAAAGAATTTTTTATTTCTTCCAGAAAAAAAAAAATCCACCACCAATAAAGCACTAGTGAGTATGCTGAGTTGAATTATGTCCACCAAAATTTATAAGTTAATGTCAGCATGTGATCATCTTTGGAAATAGAACCATTGTGGATATATTTAGTTAAAATGAGGTCATGGTGGAACTGAATGGATGCTAACTAGATGAAATAACTAGTGTCCTTAGATGAAGGGGAAAATAAAGTTGAAGGGGAAATCTGAACACAGGCATACACATATGGAGGACTCCTTGCCAAGATTTGAATTGTGGTTTCACCAACCAAAAACCCATCAGAAACTAGAAGATGGTTCTAGAATAAATTCTTTTCCAGTACTTTCAGAAAAAGTTTGTCTAAAGACAGCTTGTTGTAGAACTTCTATTCTCTAGAACTATAAATCTATAGATTTGGGCTGTTCATCCAGTTTGTGATATTTTCTTACAGCATCCTTAATAAACTATGGTAGTCAGTCATGAAAACTCTATACCATATCACTTTCCTCACTCAAGCAAACACCTTATATCTCCTTAATAGATGCATTATTTCCTGAGTCCTTTCGTGGTACTGCCAGGTTTTTTCTTTTTTTCCCCAAAGTTCTTTCTCTTTCACCTAACAATTTCAAATTTTTATCCCATTACTGTGCAGAACAATTCAATACTATTTCCCAATTCTACTATAGGTAATAGTATAGCATTATGCATCTACATACATTTTTCTTTCCATTTTGATAAACTCTTATACCGTAGGTATTGTTATATTTATTTGAGAATTAAAGACATGGGGCCCCTAATGTTAAAGTGGCTTTAAAACACACAGCAAACAAGTGGAACAGCCAGTGTTCCAACTCAGGTTAGTGCTTTTATAGAGAAAATAGATACTTTTATGTGGATATGTCCACACATACAGGTAGTTTGACTGAAATGATTGCTACTTTGGTTTAAAAATTGGTCATATTGGAAAGAAAAATTAACTGAATTGAAGACCAATTTGCCCGATGGCTCCACTCAATCTAGTCAAACTGAGTGAAATGGCTGTGTGTGCAGACAGCCTGCACTCCCTTTACTCTTGTTGAGTAAATTACTTGAATATTTCCCTGAGGAGCCATACCTGGGATTCCTCTCCATAGAAGTCTGTGGTCTGGGCTTTAAGATACGTTCAGCACTGCACAGATTCCACTGGGACATCCCTGCCAGATAATCAACTGCTGGTTATTTTTGTGAAAACTATGGGAGAGGCATCTCCCTGCTGACTCACATTCCCTTTACAAAAAGTTTAATGTATTACTCTTCACATATCAAACTTCTCTCTTCCCTTTTTCTCCACTCCTTCTCTTTATCATTTTTCGTATTTTGTAATCCATACAGACATATCTGATAAAGGCCCATCAAAACCACTGAAATTCATCCTTTGTCTTTCTAGTTCTCATCACTCATTAGTACACATGCAGATAAGTCTTCGACTATTTTGCTTTCTTTTTTTAATTCCTCCTATTTTGCTGTGCGCAAAGAGCTTAGAGAAAAAGGCTCATCACAGCCATCATTAGGCTACATTTATCTGCTACAAACTGCCTTTGTCTTCTATTAGTTTTTAAAATGTCCCAATCCTTGTGTAGCTAGCTGGATTCTCTCGCTGCATTTGTTCTTTTTATAACTGCTACTGAACTAGCAGTGCTACTTGGTGAATTTTTGGTCGCGCTTTCCAGCAAGGGGAGTATCTCTAAGCAATCTGCTAGAGGTTTGAATTCAAAAACGAAAAGGACTTTTTAATTAAAAAATTAAGTACCGCCTGCATTTATGTTTATCATCTGTGAAACATTCATTTTTCATTTTCATTCTCTTGCAGTGTGGGAGCATTGTTATGCAATGATTATTTCCAATGCCAAGCTATCAACAGGAGTACTTTGAGATAAACAATGTGTTTACAATAGAAACTGTAGTAGTGTCTTTTGTTCTGGAAGATGTTGGCATTTATATTATTATTCTACTCAGGAGTGAGCCTGTCTTTCTAAGCCTATTGGAGAATTGCGGTAATTTGCTCAGTGATTGCACACAGAATCGGCCCTCTCTTCTATGTCATCACTGAGGTTCTTTAGCATTTTTTTTTCTTCCTCTTCTTTTTTCTTTTCCCCCTGGTGGCTCTAGTTACTTTATTTACTCATTCGTCCATGTATTTATTCATTTAGCAACCATGAACAATGCAGCTTTAAATTATGTCTAAGAAAGAGAACTTGCAACATCCTTTCCCATCAAATTATTAATCTATAAATTTGCAGAGGAAAAAATGTTTACAGTAATACAGAAAACTAAAACTAGCAGGAAAATCTGGAGAGATTTCCACTAATGTCCAAACTTAGTGGCTTACATTATGAAATAGAAGTAGTAACCTACTGAATCTTGCCCTCAGAAAGTACATAAAAAATAGTGATCTCTTCTGTTTCACTTGATACCTGAAGTAAAGTGAGCTCATCTTTAAAACAAGCAGACGCACAAACAAAAAACAAAGGCTATATTCACTTGTCAAGATCATTTCAGAAAAATACATAAACTTGAAGGGAACTATGTGAAGAGAACGGGGATGGAGTTTGGAGGAAAAGTATGGTATTTCATTGGATCATAGAAAGCACATTTCATATATAGATATAGATATAGATATAGATATAGATAGATAGATAGATAGATAGATAGATAGATAGATAGATAGATAGATAGAGGCTTCTCAGGTAGCTCAGTGGTAAAGAATCCATGTGCAATATAGGAGACACAGGTTCTATCCCTGAGTCAGGAAGATTCCTTGCAAGAGGAATTAGCAACCCATTCCACTATTCTTGCCTGAGAAATCCCATGGACAGAGAAGCCTGGCAGGCTACAATCCATGGGGTCACAAAGACTTGGACACAACTGATATGACTAAATATGCATGCATGCAGGATAGAAATAAGACTACTGTAGAAATATGTCTTGACAACGGGAGCTATTTATTCCTGTACTCACCACTCTGGATCTTAAGAAACTCAGTAATAAAGGTGGGAGACAAATCTGTCTCAGAATAGTGGCTGTACCAAAGAAGCGACTTCACTTTCACTTTTCACTTTCATGCATTGGAGAAGGAAAAGGCAACCCACTCCAGTGTTCTTGCCTGGAGAATCCCAGAGATGGGGGAGTCTGGTGGGCTACCATCTATGGGGTCGCACAGAGCCAGACACAACTGAAGTGACTTAGCAGCAGCAGCAGAAAAGAAGGACCTGGTCCACCAAGGAAACAGGGTGAGCCATACCTATCACATTACATCTTGGCTCAGAGGAGTGCTCACTTACTTGACAAATACATAAGGGACAGAGCCCAGTAAAGTGATATACTATACTCTGTTATCAAACAACAATTTAAACCAGAAATTTGCCATGAGTTTTACAGCTCTATCACTGCTGTTGCTGCTGCTAAGTCACTTTAGTCATGTCCGACTCTGTGTGACCCCATAGATGGCAGCCCACCAGGCTCCCCTGTCCCTGGGATTCTCCAGGCAAGAACACTGGAGTGGGTTGCCATTTCCTTCTCCAATGCATGAAAGTGAAAAGTGAAAGTGAAGTCACTCAGTCGTGTCCGACCCTCAGCGACCCCATGGACTGCAGCCCACCAGGCTCCTCCGTCCATGGGATTTTCCAGGCAAGAGTACTGGAGTGGGGTGCTGATTTCTAATAAATGCTCTATTCTATATATGCTTTATTTGAAATGTGTTATTCAGAATTTATAATGAGTGTCAGTTTCAACCCTCCCTTCTGTAGTCTATAAGTCTTTGAATATCTAAAGAGAAAGTTTGTGGAGGTTCAAGATACTTCTGAACGTTCAAGCTGATATTCTCTTTCCCTGAACATATAACATTAGATTTTCTTTACTTCTTCTTCCATGTTTTAAGTAAGGATATTTAGGAAACATGGCTCTCGACATGCAGGGAGATAGAGAGGATAACAATCTGAAGTTTCCTTGGATGAAATATTTACAGAAAACTTAAGGTTCTCATTCTAGATTGAGTCCTTGGGAACAGTTGCACACTAAATCCTTGCAGTACTCTACTTTTAATCAATGGGTGCTTTATGTATATCATTTGAGGGTCTAATGTACAATGTAAGAAACAATGGTTAAATACACAAATACCAAGGTATCTTGATATTGTTTCTGCTGCAAATTATTTTCTTTAAGTCTTCTCATAGAATCTTCTTGGTGTGATAAAACAGCAAATAAACTTTGCACAGAATGATCTGGACTTGAATCTAGACCTTACTAATTATTATCTCTGTCATACACATACACACACACACCCCTAGCTTTTTAAACTGGAAGCTATGGAGTTTATTGTCATTTTCAAATACTTTCTAAGGGTATTCTCTTTTCTCTGTTTTTGTTCTGAATGTTCTGTGAAGACAGTCATAATGAAAGATTGGTTATTACAAAATTAACAAGTATCATTTTTTAGATTTTCTTTTAGAGAGGGTAATTTTATTGACAATTAATAGGCAGCTTCACGGTATCCATACTTCTGATTTTTTGATTGTTTATAATCTTATCTAGGCTCATGGCTGGACTACATTTCCCAGTTACCCTTGCAATTAGGTGTTTTCATGTAACTAAGTCCTAGCCAATGAAATGCAAGGTTCCTCTCAAGCCTGGTCCATAAAAGGGTCTCAATATATAATCCTCCCTGCTCTATTTCCATTTTTTTGCTGGTGAAACAGAGGCCTCCAGGGAAATCTTGGGAATCACAAACTGAGGGCAACAGAAACTCAAAGTTCTCAGGAGTTGAAGTCCCTGAATACTGCTTGAGGAGAACTGCCCAACCAACAACACCCTCTTCCCTGAGCATGAAACAGGCATCCTTTTATTATGCCTGCATTACCTTAATAAATATACTGTCAGCACAATACTTAACACAGAGTAAGCACTCAATAATTGTTCTCCTTGTCAGCACATACTGATTCAATTCATGGACTAAAACCTGGCTTCCCTGATAGCTCAGTTGGTGAAGAATCTGCCTGCAATGCAGGAGACCTGGGTTCTATTCCTAGGTTGGGAAGATCCCCTTGAGAAGGAAAAGGCTACCCACTCCAGTATTCTGGCCTGGGAAAATCCCATGGACAGAGGAGCCCTTGGGGGCTACTGTAGGGTCGCAAGGAGTCGGACACGACTGAGCGACTAAACACAGGGTACACATGTAGTCCCTGGGGTCACAAAGAGTCGAACACAGCTGAGCAACTTCCAATTTCACATAAAACCTGGACAGACTCTGGAAATAATCTCTGAAACTGCCCAACTCTAGTTATAACTTTCTTGTCTATCCATTTATTTGCATGTGTATCTTTCATTACCATCTCTGCTAACCTTTGAGCAACATAAAATAGATAGCTTTACTCATTTTTCTATCTCTATTGCTTTGCTTTAGATGCCTAGGCAAAGTTTCTTGAATGAACGAAAGAAAAATATTGGGCTGGCCAGAGCAAAGCCTGACAAGATGTGCAGTTAAGTCCTGGGAATGTAAAGCATAGTGGTTCAAAGTTCAGATTCCTTTAGTCAGAAAGCCCAAATTTTGTTGCTGGAGCCTTGAGTCAACTTCTTATTAGCTGAGGTTTCTGCACCTCTCATAATTTCACTTACTTATCTGTAAACTGAGGACAATAATAGTACTCATAAAATTAGTTATGGTTACTTTGTTATTATTGTTGTCATTACTAGGTAGGTAATTTGTGGCATTAAGACATTAAGATATCAGAAAAGGTACACACATTCTTTGAAAGTTCCTTGAAGCGATAAGAATCTATCGGATTCTCCTAGTGAATATCACTTCCTTTAAAAGAACAAAATCAGTCAAGCATGGGCATCACTAAGCAATTACTCATCCACAGCCCAAACTTATGTTTGCTAATGTCACAGTGACTCATATCTAGCAAACATCCTTGCTTCTGAAATTTCAAGCAAATCAAACTCATGTTCGAATTTAAAAGAACAACCAAAAAGAAAAAAAAGGGGAGGGGGTAAGGCAAGTGAAATAAATGAGAAGTAGCTTTTCATAGAATCAGACTACAGAGGAATAAAATAGGTATGTATCTGTGACATAATCACTGCTTGTTGCTGAACTAACATTGGCAATGCTAGCACAATTTGACGTCTAAATAAAGATACTGGAAGTGGAAAAAAAAGTGACATTTCAAAAGAGTGAACTATGTGATTAGGCAGTGTAAGAGTTGCTTAAATATCAACTTTACAAATCATTTAGAAAGCACTTAACACAAAAAAACAGTCGGAGACTGAAAAAATAAAAAGCTTAGATGAAGACAAATGATGTGATTTTTAAAGCATAAATTCTTAGGGATAATGCAAAAGACAATTCTGTAGATATTACCTCTGCTTAGTACTCTTTATTTTTTTTTTAATTTCTTAAACACACACATGCATATGTACACACACTCACATGTACACACACACACGCACACACACACAAACTGGTTAAAATGAGCATGCAGCCCCAAAAGAATCTCCACCTAGTGTGCATTTTTATTTCCTCCCATCTATCAATTAGAACAGCTGTTCAGGATTTTTTTTTTTTAAAAAAAGGATACTTGACTTAGGGAAAGTTGTCCTATGGTGAAAGCAGAAAAAAAAAAAAATGGAGTTTCAAGATTCTTGATTATTAGAGCTGGAAGAGACCTTTACTCCAGACAGAGGTGATTTCAAATCCCAGCCCCACTCATACTGATCATAGATTACTTCATCTCACAGAGTCTTAGTTTCTTTATCCATAAAAGTATGATACTAATATTCAAAAGATTTGGTTTGTATACATTTCCATAAGTATTCTTTTTTTTTTTTACTCCAAGTTCTGAAAGGCCTCTCTTGCCCTTGTCCAAGATCAAACAGCAAGTTAGTGGTAGACAGTAGATTAAAGGCCCCGTATTTCAAAGATCAGCCCAGTGTTATTTTCTCTTCACCAAGTTAGTTCCTTATGTCACTATTTGTCAATTGGACTCAACTTTCTCTAATTATTTCCCTGCTGCACTATGTTAAATGTTGACAGATAGCCCCCAATACATTAAATCTCTTATGAATTCATTTATTAACAAGTAATTGTAAAGCATCTGCTATGTGTCAGGCACTATTCTAATTACTGGCAATAGACTGGAAATCAGTGGAGATACAGCCGACCTTGAGGAACTCAAAGCCTATGCCGGAGCAGGAGTGAGAGGGCATAAGACAGAAAATAAACAAATAAATAAGAAAACATCAGATGGTGACAAGTTCTAGTTAGATGATTAAAATAGAAGGCTTTACTAGAAAGTTGTCTCTATTACAGACTTTAAGAAAGGCCTCTCTGGGGAGATCACATTTAATCTGTGATCTGAACAACATGATGAAGCTAACCAAGTAGAAGAAATTAGTGCAGAGCTGATGGAGCAGGAGTAAGTTTGATATGTTCAAGGAAGAGGGAGAGGCCAAGCAGAGAGAACAGAGAAAGGAGGACAGCATCAGACATGTCAAATTGGTGCCCAGATACCAGTCTTCAGAAACCTAGGTGTTGCTAATTCAAGGCAAGCATTTGCATTTCACTCTCTGTGCTTTAAGAAACCACTGGACGATCTTAGCTGTAAGAAGTATCATAATCAGGTTCAGACATACATTAAAAAAGAGAACTAAAGCTTGAAGGAGAGGTTCTGAGCAGCAAGGAATGAAAGATGAGGGAAAGTGAGAGAAAGTACAGGGCGTTCAACAACTTCTTAGTGGTTACAGTACATCTTTTTCAGTGTCAACCTTTTAGCAAGTTTTAGACATTCGCTCAAAAATCAAAGCAAAGTAACAACAAATAAAAACCCAGACATATGTCCAATTGTAGGTCTTATAGAACTAACAACAACAAAAAAAGATGTCCTTTTCATCATAGGGGACTAGAAAGAAAAAGTAGGAGGTCGAGAGATACCTTGAGTAACAGGCAAGTTTGGCCCTGGAGAGAAAAATGAAGCAGGATAAAGGCTAACAGTTTTGCCAAGAGAGGGCACTGGTCATAGCAAACACTCTCTTCTGATAACACAAAAGACAACTCTACACATGGACATCACCACATGGTCAATACCAAAATCAGATTGATTATATTCTTTGCAGTGGAAGATGGAGAAGCTCTATACAGTCAGCAAAAACCAAACCAGGCGCTAACTGTGGGTCAGATCATGAACTCCTTACTGCAAAATTCAGACTTAAATTGAAGAAAGTAGGGAAAACAACTAGGCTATAGAGGTATGACCTAATTCAAATCTCTTATGATTATACAGTGGAAATGACAGATTCAAGGGCTTAGATCTAATAGACAGAGTGCCTGAGCAACTATGGATAGAGGTTCATAACACTGTACAGAAGACTGTGATCAAACCATCCCCAAGAAAAAGAAAGAAAAAAGGCAAAATGGTTGTCTGAAGAGGCATTACAAATAGCTGAGAAAAGAAAGAAAGTGAAAGGCAGAGGAGAAAAGGAAAGATATATCCATCTAAATGCAGAATTCCAAAGAATGGAAAGACGAGATAAGAAAGCCTTCCTAAGTGATCAATGCAAACAAATAGACAAAAACAAGAGAATGAGAAAGACTAGAGATCACGTCAATAAAGTTAGAGATACCAAGGGAACTTTTCATGCAAAGATGGGCACAATAAAGGACAGAAATGGAGTGAACCTAACAGAAGCAGAAGATATTAAGAAGAGGTGGCAAGAACACACAGAAGAACCATACAAAATAGATCTTAACGACCCAGATAGCCACAATGGTATGATCACTCACCTCGAGCCAGACATTCTGGAATGTGAAGTCAAGTGGGCCTTTGGAAGCATCACTATGAACAAAGCTAGTGGAGGTGATGGAATTCCAGCTGAGCTATTTCAAATACTAAAAGTTGAGGCTGTGAAAATGCTGCACTCAATATGCCAGCAAATTTGGAATATTCAGTAATGGTCACAGGAATGGAAAATGTCAGTTTTCATTCCAATCTCAAAGAAAGGCAATGCCAAAGAATGTTTAAACTACCGCACAATTGCACTCATCTCACATGCAAGCAAAGTATTGCTCAAAATTCTCCAAGCAAAGCTTCAACAGTACAAAAATCAAGAAATTCCAGATTTTCAACCTGGGTTTAGAAAAGGCAGAGGAACAAGAGATCAAATTGCCAACATTCTCTGCATCATCAAAAAAGCAAGAGAATTCCAGAAAAACATCTATTTCTGCTTGAACATTGACTATGCTAAAGGCTTTGAATGTGTAGGTTACAATAAACTGTGGAAAATTCATAAAGAGTTGGGAATACCAGACTGCATTACTTGCCTCCTAAGAAATCTGTATGCAGGTCAAGCAGCAGCAGCTAGAACCAGACATGGAACAATGGACTAGTTCAAATTTGGGAAGTACGGCAAGGTTGTATATTGTCACCCTGCTTATTTAAATCACATATTAGAGTACATTATGCAAACTGCTGGGCTGGATAAAGTACAAGCTAGAATCAAGATTCTGACCTGCCTCCTGAGAAATCTATATGCAGGTCAGGAGGCAACAGTTAGAACTGGACATGGAACAACAGACTGGTTCCAAATAGGAAAAGGAGTACGTCAAGGCTGTATATTGTCACCCTGCTTATTTAACTTCTATGCAGAGTACATCATGAGAAATGCTGGGCTGGAAGAAACACAAGCTGGAATCAAGATTGCCAGGAGAAATATCAATAACCTCAGATATGCAGATTACACCACTCTTTTGGCAGAAAGTGAAGAGGAACTAAAAAGCGTCTTGATGAAAGTGAAAGTGGAGAGTGGCAAGGCTGGCTTAAAGCTCAACATTCAGAAAATGAAGATCATGGCATCTGGTCCTATCACTTCATGGGAAATAGATGGGGAAACAGTAGAAACAGTGTCAGACTCTTTTTAGGCTCCAAAGTCACTGCAGATGGTGACCACAGCCATGAAATTAAAAGACGCTTACTCCTTAGAAGAAAAGTAATGACCAACCTAGATAGCATATTCAAAAGCAGAGACATTACTTTGCCAACAAAGGTCTGTCTAGTCAAGACTATGGTTTTTCCTGTGGTCATGTATGGATGTGAGAGTTGGACTGTGAAGAAGGCTGAGTGCTGAAGAATTGATGCTTTTGAACTGTGGTGTTGGAGAAGATTCTTGAGAGTCCCTTGGACTGCAAGGAGATCCAACCAGTCCATTCTGAAGGAGATCAGCCCTGGGATTTCTTTGGAGGGAATGATGCTCAAGCTGAAACTCCAGTACTTTGGCCACCTCATCCGAAAAGTTGACTCATTGGAAAAAAATCTGATGCTGGGAGGGCTTGGGGACAAGAGGAGAAGGGAACGACAGAGGATGAGATTGCTGGATGGCATCAGTTACTCAATGGACATGAGTCTGAGTGAACTCCATGAGATGGTGATGGACAGGGAGGCCTGGCATACTGCAATTCACGGGGTCGCAAAGAGTCAGACACGACTGAGCGACTGAACAGAAATGAACTGAGAATCAAGACTGGCGGAAGAAATAACAATAACCTCCGATATGCATTGACACCACCCTTACAGCAGAAATAGAAAAGGAACTAAAGAACCTCTTGATGAAAATGAAAGAAGAGAGTGAAAAAGCTGGCTTAAACCCCCCCCCCCCCCAAAAAAAAGGTAGGTCATGCCAACCAATTTCATCACTTCATGACAAATAGATGGGAAATGGAAACAGCGACAGACTTTGTTTTCTTGGGCTTCAAAATCACTGCAGATGGTGACTGTAGCCATGAAATTAAAAGACATTTGTTCCTTAGAAGAAAAGCTATGGCAAACCTATACAGCATACTAAAAAGCAGAGACATCCCTTTGCCAACAAAAGTACATCTAGTCAAAGACATGTATCTTTCCAGTAGTCACGTATGGATGTCAGTGTGGATCTTAAGGAAAGCTGAGCACCAAAGTATTGATACTTTTGAACTGTGGTGTTGGAGAAGACTCTTGAGAGTCCCTTGGACTGCAAGGAGTTCAAACCAGTCAAACCTAAAGGAAATCAACCCTGGATATTCTTTGGAAGGACTGATGCTAAAGCTGAAACTCTAATACTTTGGCCACCTGATGCAAAAACTGACTCATTAGGAAAGATCCTGATGCTGGGAAGGATTGAAGGCAGGAAGAGAAGGGGATGACAGAGGATAAGATGGTTGGATGGCATCATTGACTCAAATGACATGAGTTCGAGCAAGCTCTGGGAGCGGGTGATGGACAGGGAAGCCTGGCATGCTAGCTAGCAGGAAGCTGCTATACAGTACAGGAAGCTCAGTTTGGTGCTCTGTGCTGACCTAGACAGCTAGGATGGAGTGTGTCGGTGGGGGGGGGGGGGGGTGCGGCGGGGGCGATGTCACAAGAAGGAGGCTCAAGAGGGAGGAGATATATGCATATTTAGGACTGATTCACAATGTTATACAGAAAAATCTAACCCAACACTGTAAAGTTGTAAAGCAATTGTATTCCAATTAAAAGAAAAATAAGAGAGATTTTCCTATTTGCCTTGAAGCAGTAAGCTTCTCCTGAGAAGAGCTGTGGTCAGGAGGTTGAGATGAACAGCAATTCTAGGCTGATGGCAAGCAAGAAAATGGAGTTCTCAGTCCTACAAACTCAGGCAGCTAAATTCTGCCAATGGCCCACATGATCATGGAAGGGAACCCTGGGTTCCAGAGAGGAAAGCCAGCCAACACCTTCTTTGCAGTCTAGGGAGATCTTAAACAGAGACACCTCTGCCTGGACTCTGATCCTTGAAAATTGTGGGTAATAAATGCATGCTGATTTTAAGTTGCTCAACTTATGGTAATTTGTTGTCCCATGGTAGAAAACTAAAATAATCTGTGAATAACATTCCTAATTCCATTTAATTGGTCTTTTCTGTGGTTATATTTCTTTTTCCATTGCCTCCCTTTCTCTGCTTCTATCACAATGTTTTTATCTCTATCTTAGCATATTTTTTAACATTTACTATTATTGATTTCACAATGGAAACAGCGAGAGACTATTTTTAGGGCTCCATAATCACTGCAGGTGGTGACTGCAGCCATAAAATTAAAAGAAAAGTTATGACCAACCTATATAGCATATTAAAAAGCAGAGACATTACTTTCTCAACAAAGGTCCATCTAGTCAAGGCTATGGTTTTTCCAGTAGTCACGTGTGGAATCAGAGTTGGAATATAAAGTTGAGCACTGAAGAACTGATGCTTTTGAATTGTGGTGTTAGAGAAGACTCTTGAGAGTCTGTTGGACTGCAAGGAGATCCAACCAGTCCATCCTACAGGAAATCAATCTTTAATATTCATTGGAAGGACTGATGCTGAAGCTGAAACTCCAATACTTTGGCCACCTGATACAAAGAACTGACTCATTTGAAAACACCCTGATGCTGGGAAAGATTGAAGGTGGGAGGAGAAGGGGACTACAGAGGATGAGATGTTTGGATGGCATCAACAACTCTGGGAGTTGATGATGGAAAGGGAGGCCTGCATGCTACAGTCCATGGGGTCGCAAAGAGTCAGACACGACAGAACAACTGAACTGAAATGTCTGATTATTGGTTTGGTCTATCCGCCTGATGGCCTATTGCAATTATTTTTAAAATGGCTTTTCTATGCATTATCAACTATTTGTTCATTTAGTAAAACCATGTCTCTTCATTTAATTTTTTTTTCACTTTATATCCTTCTTTTAAAATCCTGTTTATCCTTCTATATATAAAGTCTGCTTCCATTGTGGAGTCTCATGTGGTTAGAGTTATGCCCACTTATTCCAAACTCCTTCAACACTTTGTTTGTTAATCTTTATGTTTGCTTTGTTTTACAGTTATCTGATTATTTTTTATTCTTGGATAACATAAACTATACCTTTTCCCTAGCACCAAATACAGTCAAACTTCAGTATTTGCATATTCCACATCTGCAAATTAATTTGCAATTTCAAATTCAATACTCATAACATTTTCACAGGCATTCAGGGACATGTACATGTTCTAAGGGGGAAAAAATGAGTTGCCTGATGTTCATGTTGCCAGCCAAGGTGGAATGAGGCAATTCTTCACTTTCTTGTTTCAGCTCTCATATTAGAAACAAGTGATCATTTTGCAGCCTAGTTAGTGCATACACAATATGATACACATTTTTTGTATTGTTGTGCTTTTGGTGAGTGAGTTTGCTGTTTAAAATGCCCCCCTCCAAGCATAGTGCTGAAGTGTTATTTGGTGTTCCTAAGCATAAGAAGGCTGACACATACATATTGAGAATATATATGTAGTTGAAAAGAGGAAAACCAAATTTAGAATAGGACACTAGTGACTTTTGGAGAAATTATAAATTTAAGGAAAAAAAAAAAAAAGCCTAGAGAAGAATAGGCAGAAGGAAGGGTGGGTAAAAGTTCCTGAAGTATGACTGAACTTGGCACAAGTAAAAAATGAAAATAATTCTGGTATAGCTGGTGAGTGGTAATTCAGAGAGAGAGAATGATATGGGATACTTAAGTACTTCTACTTAAAGAACACAGTATACTTTTGTAACATACTGTTTCTCCACATAGAAAATGCTAATTAAAAGTGATTGCCAAAATAATAAAATAAGAATAAATAGTGGCTTGATTTTACATAAACAACATGACTGAATTTTACATAAACAACATGAGAGTACATTTTTCAAATGTATTTTTTCAAAATCAGTAGCAGTTGGTTTTTAAGGTGTATGCTGCTGCTAAGTCGCTTCAGTCGTGTTCGACTCTGTGCGACCCCAGAGACAGCAGCCCACCAGGCTCCCCCGTCCCTGGGATTCTCCAGGCAAGAACACTGGAGTGGGTTGCCATTTCCTTCTCCAATGCATGAAAGGGAAAAGTGAAAGTGAAGTCGCTCAGTCGTGTCCGACTCTTAGGGACCCCATGGACTGCAGCCTACCAGGCTCCTCTGTCCATGGGATTTTCCAGGCAAGAGTACTGGAGTGCTGGAGTACTGGGGTACTGGGGTGCCACTGCCTTCTCTGTTTAAGGTGTATATTCATATTCTATTAGTTACATGAGTTATGCCAATGGTAAATACAAAACTCTTTAAAAAGGTTAAAAATAAAAAAAAATAAGCCACCCAACAATCTGACAAAACACTTATAAAGCATTTTGTGTAATAGAATAACTCAACTGAAGGATTATCTTGCCAATACTCATTAACTCACTATCAATATAGCTTTTCAAAGCACACAATGCTCTAGTGGTCTATAAAACATTAATATATACGGACAGAATTATTGTATCATGAAACACTCATTTTCATTTAAAATTCCAGAGTTGATGAATTTTGATCTCTGCTACTTCTACCAAAATCATCACGATAGGCCAATTCTTTTCCCCTGGAATTCTCATAAAATAGTTGTTTTTATCCTATTAATTTCAATATTAAAATTATCTTACTTTTGTATTTTAATTTTTCATGTGCTAATGAATTTTAGTCAGGTTAAATATCTTTCAAAGTAGATAGATCAGTCTTGTTTCTAAACATGGGGGATATTAACTCATTGTATCCATATTTTGTTAAGCTCTTATGTGTCGAGAGACCTTCCTGTGATACTCATATCATCTAGCCTGTTACCTTAGCTCTTTGTGAAATTAAATTATGCTTACAGTTTTCATCACTGACACTAAAACTGCTATAAACTAAATATGTGTAGTTATTTCACTGAGCATATTGAAGCACGCATCCTACACAAGAGGACACATGAATATCTACATTGAAGAATATGAAATGAAAGAAGAAAGAAAGGTATGAATTTAGGAAGATGCTTTATTCAAAGACTACTACTACTTGATTTTTCTTGCATTTCCAAGGAAATTTAATTCATGTTTTGCGATTTAAGTTGATATGAATATATGAAGTAAAGCATACATACTTAAATAAATTATTGAATGTATGTTATATTGCACTGCTTATTTGGCAGAAAAGGAGGAGGGTTAGTATTTCCTGTTATGTTCCATGGCAGAGTAATTGTAAAGGGAGTTAGTGGATATTGTAGAAAAATAAGGGAAAGGGCTTTTTAAAGGACAGGAAGATCATTCAGAGAAAGGCTGAGCTGGTGAAGAAAGGTTGGCCTTTACAAGCTATTGACCACAACATAAAATATGAATGAAAACAATAAGGAAGCGAGAGTTTTCACCTATTAAGACAAAAGTCAAAAAGAATGATACTATTCAGAATTGCATGAGAGGAAAGTGATTTCAAGAAATAATTAGTGAGTCACACAAAAATAAATGAGCTTTAATGTTTATCACTGCATTTTTATAATAATGAATTTTATAATACTGCAAGTTAAGAAATAACCTAGCATTAAACACTTGAATGCCAGCTCCATAAATTATAATATGTTAAAATGGAAAACATGAAGATGATAAAAGGATTACAGAAGAATAGGCATTATGGAATATATTATTAAATGTGAAAAATATAATATTAAATATAACGAATATATTAATAGGTTAAAAAATACTAACAGTATTATTTTCTGGATGTATAAATGGTTTACTAATACTAATGATTATATTCTCATTTCCTCAAATTACCTTTTATTTTTCCCCCTTGGGAAGTGGCTGGAATAGAGAGGTATTCCCTTATCAGAGTTAAGGATGAGCTTCCATAGGTCTCTTTAGCAAGAGAGGAAATTTATAAGGACTTCTACAAATTCAACCTTCAAAACTGGCTTCTATACTACTTGTGGAGGGTTCACTTAGGCATGCAATTATCCATTGCAGGTCTAATTGCCCATTTGCATGCACAATTTAGAAAGGCACAGTTGAAATTTAGTCCCAGGCTCTCCGACACTAATTTTCTCCCTTGAAATTGACATTTCAAAGAACATCAGGTGGCTAAAACCCCAGATTTGTTATTTATTTCAACAGGAATGGAACTTTTTTTTTCCTTTCCAAGTTGAAACACTGGTTTAAAAATTAAATTAAAAGAAGAAAGGGAAAAGGCAAACATACAAAGGAATGTGGCCTCCCTCCATGCTATCAAGAATAAACTTGTTTGCCTTGAAAATAGTTATAATGTGATCAGTTATCCAATTAGCAAGGCTTTTCCTTACTTCCTCATAGAGGGGAAAACATATCTCACCATCTTACAGTTGTATGTTTCCATTTATAAATATCTTTATCTTCCTCTGTAAAAGTGGCAATAATAACATGCATTTCACTGAATAGTTTTGAGAATTAGAGCTGATAATACATACAAAAAAATTATACAGAATTCTCTCAGTATTAGTCCTCTTCTCTGCTCCCTTCTTATTTTCTCCACCATTATACGTAATAATCCATAAGAGTCTATGACTGAAAGGATTAGTGAAATAGTGAAGTAGACCAGTCTTCTTTGCCAACTCAATTTAATACTCAAATTCTAGAGATAGGAGACAGATGTATTTATGAATTTGCTAGTGAGGTTCACTCACTGTGCTATTTAAAATAGTGGTTATCAACAGCTATTATCAATGGACAAGGAAAAGGTGAATCCCCACTATTTTCACAAGCCAGGCTTGTGAAAATCCAGCCAGAAATCTTGTCTCTATCATTACACATTCAAACTAAAACAAGCAAAAGGACAAGTGTGGAGGTCCTTGGTGTGTAGTGTACACATCAATAGTGCATGACTTCTGGGTGAATGATGAAGGAGCAAGGAGTGGTCTGGCTCCCTGCACAAGAGAGTTGTGTTGCACTGTGGTTGGCCTGGGCCCCCTTGGAGCAAAGAATGTGGGGTTCCTGTGGAGCAGCCTTAGACAGGCAAGACAGAGCTAGAGCAGGATACTCTTAGACTGGTCCAAGAAGGCCAACTTGAGGGATGAACAAACCTTGGCAGAGAGAACTGTCTGATGACAAGTTCCTCATTTACTTGGGCCTCAGCTCAAATGTTAAATTCTCAATGATATTCTATCACTGTCATCACTCAAGGACTCATACCCCTCCCTCTTTTCATCACTGTATTTTCACTGTCTGACATTTCCTCATTTATGAATTCACTTGCTTAATTTTTCTGTGTATCCCTATAAGAATTAAAGCTTTATCGCTGGGTTTAGCATATATTAGACAGTCATTCATATAAATTGAAGAAATAGTGCCTTTATATTGTGGCCCTATCATACTGCCCATTGCTATAGGTTATGCCAGGAATTGAGATGTGAAATGAAGTGAAAGCTGCTCAGCTGTGTCCAACTCTTTGTGACCCCATGGACTATACAGTCCGTGGAATTCTCCAAGCCAGAACACTGGAGTAGGTAGCCTTTCCCTTCTTCAGGGGATCTTCCCAATCTAGAGGTCAAACTCAGGTCTCCCACATTGCAGGCAGATTCTTTACCAGCTGAGCCAACAGGGAAACACAAAGAGTTGCTGTAAAAGCTCTACTTGAGTATGGATACCTAATGAGAGCTAACTACGATTACTATCACACATAGACTCTTCAACCATTTTATGTAATAGACACCATTTTATAGATGAGAAAGCTGAGGAAAAGAAAGCTAAATTAGATGTCCAAGGTTACATGCCCAGAAGTCAGGAAAGCTGGGCTTTGAACCAGGCTATCTGGCTCCAGAGTCTGTCCATGCTCAGCTGATGCTAGGAAGTAAGTACCCTTATCAGAAGGACTGTTCAGAAATCCTCTCTGGGAATATGAACTGAGCAGACAGGAAGTCAGCCACTGTTAGGAACACACAGACAGTAGAGACAGGAAACAGTAGAGGTTATGAGGCACTGATACATTTGGTTCAGAAGACACAACAAAACATAAACAAACAAAAAAAGCAACCTGAGATCAGGTAGCTGGATGGCAGCTCGGAGAAGCACAGAAACAGAACCTCGTCACCTTTTCAGCAGAGGCCATAGTAAATATCTGATCACTTTCTTCCTGTATCCAAAATGACAGTTAATGTGCCAGTGTGCACCATTTTAAGGCACAAAGGCTATTTTTGTTTCTCCATGGTATTTCTGCTGCTCTTATTATTGTTAATTCTGTTTATCTCTATAGTAAATCTCTAGTAATTGAGATGATCTGATTGAATCTCTGTTCCTTGAAAACAAAATTGCCCAGTGTAGCCAGAAATTATTACCTTCACAATTCCTATTCAGTGACCTCTTTCCTTTCTCAATTAAGAGTCAATGAATTTCTGCAGAGGTGTCACTTGCTAATTACGGGTCTGGTTCACAATGGCTGATAGCCGGCTTCTCCACTGAAGTGCTCTTGAAGACCAGAGAGCTGAATGGGTGCCCTTGGGATTTCAGGGCAGAGCTCTTGCAGTCATTACTGCAGGAGAGAAAGAACTTTGAAGCTGTTTCTGTTATCTTACAAATCCATGTGACTTTTGTATTCTTTCATAATGTGATTATGCTTTGCTTTAAATTCTGTTTTTTACATGGTTTTGAGGACTATCTAACACACTGTCATGTACCTTATTTTGACAGGAACAACATCAAAGTGATCCTTTCAAACAACCATTGCAATATTGTAAATAATTATCCTTCAATTAAGATAAATTAATTAATTTTAAAAATGTATGCCATATTAAGATAGCCATCGCTAGATGGAAAAAAAGGAGCAAAGCCTCCAATATCTGAAATCACTTACTTATAATGGTAGAAATCTAAATAATGACATTTGCTACTTGCTGGTATTAAGTCCTGACTTGGATACTTCTTGAAAATCTGACAGATCACAGAAGCTGCAGAGGCATCCATAAGACGACACTATTGGTTATTTCTATACTTAGGTTTAGAGCAATGGCTTTCAAGCATTTTGCTATTGACTCACCAAAAGAAATACATTTCACACCTCAACTTAGTATACCCAGCAACACACCTCAAGTCAGACTTCCATGAAATAATAGGGTAACTTATTATATTAATATATGATACTCTCTGTTCCATCCTAGTTTTATTTTCTAAGATATGCTAGACAAGACCGAAGAAACTGATTCTACTACCCAGGGATATGTTACAATTCACAGTGTGAAAGACAACACATTGGATAAGGTCTCTTTATGCATCATACAAAGGCAACAAGTTTGTGCATAGGGATAATACAGAGCTGAAATGGACAACACAGGGAAGCGAAGCTTAAAAGAGATGCATTACATTCTCCAGATGAAGTTTAAGCCCTACCAGGACAATATTTAAAGGATCAGATCTGTATTGCCTCCTAACAGCCACAGTATTCAGAGTTCTACTTAAAGGCATCCTTCTTCCTTGAACAGACTGCATTCATTGTATCTCCTTTAACCGATCCTCACAGCCTGGGTCTCATTCATTTACCAAACACTTGGGCTTCCCAAGTGGCGCTAGTGGCAAAGAACTCGCCTGCCAGTGCAAGAGACCTAAGAGACTCAGGTTCAATTCCTGGGTCGGAAAGATCCCCTGGAGAAGGGCATGGCAAGCCACTCCAGTATTCTTGCCTGGAAATTTCCCATGGAAAGGGGAGCCTGGTGGGCTATAGTCCATAGGGTCACTAAGAGTCGGACATGACTTAACACACATAAGCTCCATAACTCAGTTTTGAATTATTTAATCTAATTTGAAAATTGTAAGAAACCACAAGAAAGAAGTGTCTAAAAAGTCACCTGCTATTCTGTCACTTTTTGGAATATATATAAAGTGCAAAGAGAAACACTTTCTCCCCTCTATTCCTCCCTCTGATCACAACTTTCAGAAGTAATTATTGTTAACAGCTTGATACATAAACCTGCCACTTTGCAAATTTAGGCTTATGTTAGCCTATATGTGTTTTAGAGAGAGACAAAATTTCATACATACATGTGTATATTTTTAAATGGAATTTTGTCATATACCACCTTTGTTTTTCCATAACACAACATAGCATATATGTTCTGAGTTAAGTACATATACATTCAGTTGCTCAGTCATGTCCAACTCCTTGCAACCCCATGGACTGCAGCAGGCCAGGCTTCCCTGTCCATCACCAAATCCCAGAGCTTACCCAAACTCATGTCCGTCGAGTCAGTGATACCATTCATCCATCTCATCATCTGCCATCCCCTTCTCCTCCTGCCTGCAATGTCTCCCAGCATCAGGGTCTTTTCCAATGAGTCAGTTCTTTGCATCAGGTGGCCAAAGTATTGGAGCTTTAGCATCAGTCCTTCCATTGAATATTCAGGACTAATTTCCTTTAGGATTGACTGGTTGGATCTCCTTGCCGTCAAAGGGACTCTCAAGAGTCTTCTCCCAACACCACAGTTCAAAGCATCAATTCTTCAGCTCTCAGCTTTCTTTATAGTCCAACTCTCACATCCATATACGACTACTGGAAAAACCATAGCTTTGACTAGCCGGACCTTTGTCAGCAAAGTAATGTCTTTGCTTTTTAAAATGCTGTCTAAGATGGAGAAGGAAATGGCCACCCACTCCAGTACTCTTGCCTGGGAAATACCATGTACTGAGGAGCCTGGTAGGCTACAGTCCATGGGGTCACAAAGAGTCAGACATGACTGAGCGACCACTCACTCAAGTTGGTCACAGCTTTTCTTTCAAGGAGTAAGCATATACATTCACCCATTATCAATTGCCAATTGATTGGCATTTAAGTTACCCACTGTTTTCAATATTACCATAATGCTGCAATGACTCTCCACAATATACATTTTTAAGTCCAAAATATTATTGTGGTGAGTTATAAAAAATGAGAATGATATTTCAAAATTCAATTGAGGCTTCAAATTATCCTCAAATTATTTTTACCAATCTATAGTTTTCACTAATACCATATGAGAATGACCATTTCCCAGATCTCTACCATGCCTGATATTACCAACATTTAAAATATTTGTAAACTTTATGGACAAAATATGCATGTTTTCCCTGAATTTTATGAGTTTAAAGATCTTCTCATGTCATACGTATTTCATTTTTTAAATTACTGGTTCATGTCTACTATCCATTTTTCAGTTGGTAACATTTGGATATTTAGCTTTTTTTAAGAATTATTTATAGAAAATGTGTGATAAAGTACCATGTCTATTCTATATGCTCCATTTTCTCCATAGCATGTAATCATCTTTTAACTTTATGTATGGTGTTTAGACACAGAAAAGTGTTTTATATTTAAATTTTCTTATTAATATACATATAGTTAAATGTGTTTATCTTGTTGATGATCATTATGTGTTATCATGCTAAAGTATTAGGTGTCTTTTTTTCAAGATAAAAATAGCACTGTGGATCTTTTAAAACTACTTATACAGCACTGTGTTTTTAAAACATAAAACTCTTGATATTTATATTTTATATAACTGGACCAATTTCAGTATTTATGTTTTGCTAGAAGATCATCCATTTTATATACTTTAAAATTATTTGCATATTTATAGAAATAAAATTATCTTATGATTTTGTTTCATTCACTTGTAGCTATAGTCATATATCACAATTTTTATTCCTAATATTATATATTTTTGCTTTTTAAAACTTTCTATGTCAGACTTACTGACTTTAATTTTCTATTTTAACAGAAATACATTTTACTCTCATCATTCTTTTAATCTTATTTTAAAGCAAATTAATTTTTTAACTTTTTAAACATTTTTACTTTTCTATCTATCTTGGTTCTGTTTGTTTTCTAGTTTCTAAATTTGCATTTCAGTTTATTTACTTGTTACAGTTTTATTAAAGCATATAAAAAGGGATATGAAATATACATTTTACTCTGTGTTCAGTTACTATTACATTCCATAATTTTACGAACTTTTCTTATTTCTGTTCATTTCTAAGTTGTTCATATTTAAAATTTTTATTTCCCTTATGAAATATCTACTTGAATACTCAGTGAACATTTGAATTTAGGAAATTAGATATGTCATTGCATATCTGCTGCTAAGTCACTTCAGTCGTGTCCGACTCTATGAGACCCCGTGGCCTGCAGCCTACCAGGCTCCTCCGTCCATGGGATTTTCCAGGCAAGAGTACTGGAGTGGGGTGCCACTGCCTTCTCCTACTAAACTAATAAACACAATAGGACTAAATGCTCTTCTCTGCATTTTGAGAATTTCTGTGGGGTTGGGAGAGAGAAGCACCAGTTGCAAAATGGAAGGTGAGAGGAAAGAACTGCAATGTTTTCCTCAGACATCAGCTTAAAGCCCACTGAAAGGAATAGAATGTTTGCCTCAGTCTTTTCCAATAAAGATTTGCCTACAGAAGCTGAGGGTAGTGTTTTCGCGAGGGCCTCCTCCCTGACACAATAGCAAAAGCCAGCCAGCATTTTGAAAGCAAGGCAGTGAAGGGAGCCCAGAGCCATCCTCCCTCCTCCTATGCTTGCCACAGCATGGCTTCAGTATGCTCAGACTCCTAGGAGACCCATAGGTACCTCTCCTTCATCTCCCACATGCGTGGTTTTAAGCACATCCTTTGTGCCAAGCACTGGGCTCCCCCGCGGGAGAAGCAGTGGGGCAGTGTTGACTGCAGCACAGACACTTGCCCTGCTGCATAGGATATAGGTAGCCAAGGTCAGTGGAGGGTTAGCCTGGGGATCTAAGAGCTCCTCCTCATGGGTTTTCAGAAGCGGAAACCACAGAAGAGAGTGGCAGTAGACTGTGGAAGGGTTGTGTATGAGCACACATGAAACTTCTTCCCAGAACCCCCGCAAATACCTGGGTAAAACCAGTGGAATTTGAAAATGCTCTACACTCATAATGGAGTGAGACCTAGCATTATATGGGTTATTTCAGTTTATATCCTTACTTTGTTTCCAAAGACTGGCAAGGTCATCACATATGCATTTGCTTATCAATACTGGACCCACCCTTGGGAAAATGAGACAACTTCATTTGAGTTACTGTTATATACTTCCTTATCCTGCGTTTCCAGTCTAATGCGAGAATTTCAACTTTTTCCGAGTAACACATGTGCTAGACTCACATGTTCCTGGGACTTATGTACTTACTCAGTAAAACATTTTCATGCAGTAATGATCATAATTCATCATTATCCCTGCTATAGTGGAAGAAATTGAGACTGAAGGAGACTGGATCTCTGACTAAAGTCATGTAATTTACGGTAGCATCCTATCTAGGAATTGTTCAGCCAATGTCTGTTGAACTAAGGATGGTATGAGCCATAACTTTATTACTTGTCCAGCTACAACACTTTAAATTGAGATTAGGTAAGTAATATTCACTGAGGGCTTCCTTGGTGGCTCAGACAGTAAAGCATCTGCCTGCAATGCGGGAGACCCAGGTTCGATCCCTGGGTTGGGAAGGTCCCCTGGAGAAGGAAATGGCAACACACTCCAGTACTCTTGCCTGGAAAATTTCATGGATGGAGGAGCCTCATAGGCTACAGTCCATGGGGTCGCAAAGAATCGGACACGACTGAGCGACTTCACTTTCTTTCTTTTATCCACTGAGTAACAGGAAAAAAGTAAAGGTGAAAGTGTTAGTTTTATCCTGCAACCCCATGGGCTAGGGCCTGCCAGGCTCCTCTGTACATGGAATTCTCCAGGCAAGAATACTGGAGTGGATTACCACTCCCTTCTCCAGAGGATCTTCCCGCACCAGGGATCGAACCCGGGGTCTTCCACATTGCAGGCACATTCTTTACTGTCTGAGCTACCAGTGATCCCGAGTAACAGGAAAGAATTTATGATTGCAAATTATTTCAAGGTAGCTTATAAAAGCATAAGCAAAATAAAACTTCTCACTTTCACTACAGATGGTTTTTTAGAGGTTTGAAAAGACATTATAATGTGTAATTATCTGAAGTGAAGTTTTGCAGTGGGCACAAATAAATATGGAAGAAGTGAGTGTTTTATTAAAATTGTTCATTAGATTTAATCATTTATTTATTCAAATGTATGCCTTGAATACCCCACATTACCAGATATTATGCAGAGTGAGGAAAAAAATATGGACTTTTTTTTTTTCTAAAAGGAATTCACAGTTTGGGAAGGTAGATGAGGTCTATACTCTAGACAGAAAGGTGTGTCTGTCATCTGAGGCATACAACAGCATCCGACAGAATGAACACTGGGACTGTATTTCTGCCTTTATCTTGGATCAGATGTAGTGCTTCTTCTCCCGTTTTCTCTCTAGATTTCAGTTTTCTCATCAGTAAAATGAAAGGAGTGGTCTAGGGGATTGCAAAGATCTCCAGTATTTTTTGACAGTAAGAAATTTATAAATTATTTAGGAGAGACTAATTCTACCTGGTTTAGGAAAACATTAAAAAGGAGGAATTGCATTTGAACTTACCATGAATGAATTACTTTGAAAACTGTCATAACAAACCACAGAGGGACAAATTCAGTTTCTAGGGAAAGATAGGTTTATTACTGGGGCTTCCCTGGTAAAGAATCTGCCTGCAATCCAGGAGGTATAGGAGACACAGTTTTGATCCTTGGGTTGCAAAGATCCCTTGAAGAAGGAAATTTTAACCCACTCCATTATTCTTGCCAGGAAAATCCCATGGACAGAGGAGCCCGGGAGGCTACATTCCATAGGGCTGCAAAGAGTTGGACATGATGAGAGATTGAACGTACATATGTACACACATACACACATGTTTATTACTAGAATATTCTATTAAATCATAATATTGGTTTATCTGAAAATTTTGCTTTGTCCTCAGAACATGTGGAGATTTTTTTTTGGCAGGGAGGGTGTGGCACCAAGAGATTGGAAACTCAGCAAAAATGTTTTAGATTAGAATTTAAATTTTCATCTATGTTTGGGCTACACATTTTCAATTTTCTAAAACGTGTTTTTACTATTATTTGAAAATTGCATGCTAGCAAGCATTCTTCTTAATTTAATAGCAAACTCTTAGTTATGCAATTTTCTCATGTTTCAACACCTTTCCTGTCATCCTATAAAGTTGATATACCTTATTTGAGATTTCCTAGTTATATTGAAATCATACCATTATCAATCTTTACCTTGCACGCACTTTTGCAAATATGTCTTTATTGCGTATCCAATTCTGAAATATTCTCATTGAAATGGAAAAAAAAATCAATCATTTTAGTGTCAAGCAAACAGGTGGTTGACTGAATTGTTCAGCTTTAATCCAGATGTTAAGTTACACTAATCGACCAAAGAAAGTGTGTGTATGTGTGTGTGGGTACATGTATAAGTGTAATGCAATATCATTATATATTTAGATTTTTTTTTTTTTTTTGTTGGGGCATATACACATCTAGAAAGTGCCCTGGTTTTATCTGTGGATTAAATGAAAATCACTACTAATAGTGCCACCTTGTGTCTGAAATTTAAAATCCAGACTATATGTTCATGTATTACAGAATTTTCAAGCAAAAGATAAGCATATATATTAATCTACTCCAAACTTCTCTTCACAAGGTTAAGCAGCTGGAGGTCTAGGGAGGTTAAGTGACATTAAAATTACTCACTCGGTGAATGGTGCAGCTGGAACTACAAATCAAAATTCCTGATTTTTGCTTTGGTCCCTTTTCCATCCTTTGGAGAACTGACTTTTGATGACAAAGAAAAGTAATCAGTTTTATCAAAGTCAGGTATAGATATTATATTAAGTTAGCTTTAATTTATAGCTGTAGTATAATTCAGTTTTGATATCTGAATACTTTAAAATCCTGATAGTAATAATGTAGACTCCTGTTATTAATGGGTATCAAGAACAATTAACTTCAAGAATATCATCCTTTTAATTATTTTTAAAAACATGTTATTTTAAGAGAAGTCACCCAAAATGTCTTCTCCCAAGTAACTGATTTTATATTACATGTAAGACATGAAATGACCTTAATTTTTAGAAAAAAAAAATTTTAAAGAAGGTTGAGAGTAAATGGCACAATGGTAGCGCAATAATAAACAATGCAAAACAACAAAATTGGTGGACATTTTAATTAAAAAGCTGGTATATCATATATGTTCATAGAATCTTTAGAAACTGAATGTTCCTTCCTTAGATTTAAATCAGACTTTTCCTTTATCAAAGATGAGATAAGCACAGCATTGGCCATAATGCAATGTCAAAAGAGGTAGAATATGTGGTCTTTACCCTGTGAGTTCACAAGATTTCTTCAGTTATCTTTCAAAATTAAGGACAGTTTATTAAAACCCAGTCAGAAATGAACAAAAATTCTATTTTTCTGGTAGTGGGAAATAGAAAGCATTTGGAATAATGGTAAATGGAAAGAAAACATAGAGAATATTTCCTAGTCACATATATTATGTCAGGAAAACCACAAACACTCTGATCCAGTAAATTGAAATTATCTAACCTCGCTCTTACTGAATGCCCAAATTCCAAATTGCCTTTCTGGTTTGCCCACCCTCCTTGAACAATGTGGATCTGAACCACAAAGATCCACTAAGATGTGGATTTTTTCTAATAAACAGGAACAGTCTTAAGCTATCTGTTGGTTGGACTTGTGAGTTACAAAGATACAGGGACAGACTATGGGACAAGAGTATCCTCAGATTTTTGACATAAGAAGGGGTTTTGGGCTTTTCTGATGGCTCAGATGGTAAAGAATATGCCTGCAATGCAGGAGACCAGGGTTCAATTCCTGATTGGGAAGATCCCCTGGAGGAGGGCATGGAAACCCACTCCAGTATTCTTGCCTGGAGAATCCCCATGGACAGAGGAGTCAGGTAGGCTACATTCCATGGGGTCACAAACAGTCAGAAATGACTGAGTGACTAAGGATACCTGGAACCAATTCCTGGCATATACCAAGGAAAAAGTGTATATGTATATCTATATCCACCCATATCTATATATATATGATCAAAGTTAGAGAGTAGAATGCTAAAAAATGACCTCCTTAAAATGGGGCTCTGTCATCCAGTATAATATAAAACAAAACCTAGCTTCTTTCATTTCAGTTCTACATTTTGGAATTAATACATTCATTTCAGTTGACATTTGTTTGTTTGTTCACTAAAAGTCTTGTAGGACCTTAAAAGATGAATTATGTTTCCTGGTTATTAATTCTAAACAGAAACAAGCTAAGCTATTAAGACTCTTTCAATATAATTAAGACACAAAGATTTTCAAATGTATCCAGTTGTATGATAGAAAATATCCCATGGAATCCAAAACTACTGCAAAGTGGAAACTGAGAACCATTTTCCTTTGATTCCTCCATCATAGGTACAGAATCCCATTTTGAATCAAAAATGTATCCAAAGAGCATGCAAACAAAAATTTTGAGTAGTCCCATATTTCTTTAATGAATTTACATAAATTCAGTTGTATGAGCCTGGTTGCCATGACGGTAGTGATAATTCCAAGATGTGGGTGGAATTAAAGGATTAAAAATGGTATACAGTAAAAAAAAATTAAAGTGTGACAAACATGGAAAAAAAATAAGGAAAAGGAGAGTCCTCAAAGTCAAGGCTAGTTTTACAGGATGACAGGCTAAGCAATTGTTGACCTCAAAATTAAAATAAGCACATAGCAGAAACAGTGCTATGTCCAAAATTAGATGGCTTCACGCATCATTCACAATTGGTACATTTAGCTAAGAAAAATAATTGCAACAGATTGTGCTTTGCTTCTATTAGCTGCCTAGCTAGGGAGGAGATCAGAGCACTAACCTTCAATTAAAAAAAAAAAAAGGAAATGTTAAAGTCAATAAGGTATTTAGCTTAGCTTACTGACTTCTTTTGTGGCACTCTTTTCTAGTTATGAAGTGAGTATCTTATGAGTTTTGAAAGCTTTGGTTTTCTGAAAGATGCAAAATTTCCCATAGTGAATGTTAAGACTTCTTTGCAAAACACTATATTTTTGAAGAAATCATAGCTCACAGTGTTTCAGGTGAAATATAAATATGATCTGCAAAAGGGACATCTTCTGGGGTCAAGAATAAAATAAAGACTGTGTCAAGAACCAGAGAGATTAGTTTAATGCGATCTCAGCACTGTTAACTAACTCCTGGCACTTATGAAATATTAAGAGGAGGATTTATCTACTGACCTGGAAAGGAAATGAGAAAGCTATGTACTGAGTGGAACTAAAATATTTGCCCCAGCTTAGAAACTCCATAAATTAGCATGCCTCAAACCAGTCCTCAAATCAATTTTTAAAAATCTGAGAAACTAGCACCCAGAAATATTAAACAGGCAAAGAAAGAGGAGTTGTCTGAGCTTCCCAATACAATGTCTATCATATTGGATTAGGGAAGGAAACAGCAGTTGCATAGGTTTTGCTCCTAATTCAACATGGTATCATCAGTTCAAGGGAAATTACACACACAAACACAGAGTTATAATTCATTTTATAAATCATAATGTAGCTGAGAAATTAAAGCATACCTGGGTACTATTTTTTTAACTAATTGGAGTATTTTTGTATCGTCAGTGGATATTAGTATCCAGGAAAGATGATCAAATATCTATTGTTTAAGGATTAGTAAGCATATCTGAACCTAATCTGATCATCATTCCATTAAATAAAAGAAAAAAAAATCTTAAAAAAAGTATTTTTTTTAGGTACTAATTGAAATGATTACAGAATATTTTGTGTTTTCTTCTTTTGGCTTATCTCTTATTTTTTCCCTACAATAAGCATCTATTGATTCGATACAAAATTAAATTATTTTAAACCAATTAAACAAAGAAAAGGAAATAAGAAGTGTAAAGTTTTAGGAGGTAATTCTTTACAGGATTGGTCATTCCCTGTGAGTCAGAAGTCAGACTTATGGGTTCTACATCACACACTATGTCAGTCAATTAATTACCAAGCAGCTGTGATATTACCTTATACCCATGTAATGAACCTCAGAAAGCATGTCTATTTGGGAGTAGCCAAGAACTAGGCAATCTACAAAAACAAGGAAAGGAGTAGGAAATGGATGGAAAGATAAAGAAAAAAGATAGGAAAAAGGAGAGATGGGGAAGGAGAAAAAATACAGAAAAATAAGGAGTGAGAAAAAAATGTGTATAGAGTAATAAATCATACAGGTTACTTATTAAATCTCATACCCTAAACTTCACCCTTCCTATATAATACTTAGTCTCACTTAAAACATTTTTAAAATAGTTATATTAATCTTTCTTCATATACAAATCAATTTTTTTAAAAAATAGAGAAGAAACTAGCTGAGTGTCTGGCATACAGTTGATATACATTGCATAAATTGGGTATTTTAATGAGCTTAGTGGTTTACTCCATGGTATATTGAAATTTCAAATGATGACTTGAATAATTATGAAAATGTTCTATTACGTCTGACATCCTTTGCTTAAGAAATAGGCATTCAACCTATTCAACTAAAAAAATTAAATAAACAAGTACAAGTGTTAATTAAAATGTCAGGATGAACAGATGAACAGTAAAACGTTCACGTATTGTTGGTGGTCAAGTACATTGAACCTGACTTGAGAGAAGTAATTTGTCATTATTTACTAGTCATAAAAATTTTAAATCATTTAGTACAGTAAGCCTAATAAAATTCAACTATGAAAAAATGTATATGAATATATGTATATGAATAAAGATTTATGCTTATCAGAGACTTATTTATCATAATGTTTGACATTATGATAATGTTAACTAAATGCTCCATAATATGGCAATGGTTAAGTAAATTATAGTATATCTACTTTATGGAATATAATGAATACATTAAAATATTGCTCTATACTGTGTCATAAAAATAGGTATGATATAAAGTTAAGGAAGTAGGAATGCAGAAAGTGTAAATTTTGATTGAAAAACTACATAAGATACATATCAAATATGGATTGGAGGGTAAAAATCAATATTGGTTGAACCAGAATGGTGATATATGTACATTTTATTTTCAGTTATTTTTTTCCTAAATTATCCTGTACCATTATCTTATTTTTTAAAAAAGCATATGCAATAGAATAGAAGTTTGTTAGCTAAAATACCTGGGCATAAATGTGTGTATACATGGGAGCACACTAATACACAAATTAATTCATTTGGGGTTTACTGGAGTTTATGCAAATATAATAATTTAAAGAACTTTTCATAAATATTTAAAATATTTAAAGCAGTAAGGTCCTTTAAGCAAACACTTTCTGACAATAGGATTTACAATGCATAATCTCATGGAAGATTATTATTCTGTTTTCTGTTACTTGTGTATTTACTTTTTGAGTATGTAATGTGTTGTATACTGATATCCAGAGGACAGCAGTTCTGTGTGTATGTCTGATGCTGAGTGAATGTACTGGGGCAACAGGAAATGAAGCCTGTGTGCTGAGTTTGCTCTTAATCTTGTGTGTGATGCGGAAATAATGTGTTTGTTTTTTTTTTTTAACCCAGAAGCATATGCGATTGTATTTGCATTTTGAAAAGGATTTTCTCACTTGAAGTCCTGATTCTATCTTAATTTACCCTACAGGGAGTATTTGCATGACTGGCTGTTTTCTACTTCTTGGGAGCTTGGCTTCAATAGGGGCTGGCTTGGAACACTCCACTTCAGGCTACAGCCGCTGTGGGCTCGTCCCCTTGTGCTAGGGTTCTAGAATGTGTCCACAGCAACACGAAAGGAATTTGAAGGGACAGAGACAGGAAAGCGTATTAGGAAAGCTGTTGTGATAAAGCAACAGGAAAATAAGGAGAGTGTGAGGAGAGAGTGGGGCTTGAGATGGGAAGACAGCTTTGAGAAATATGCAAGAGGCAAATAGGCAGCCTTACAGTTTCAACTTATACTATTTCTTTCATGAAAATGGAAGCATCATTTGTATGTATATTTAATCTAAGAAAATTTTAAACTTCTTGTGTATAAATGCTACTTTTTGATCTGTTGCCCCCTCCCCTTTCTGGAAAGACATGAAAGTTTAATGGTTTTGTTTTGTTGTACTCATATATAGAATTGTGTTGCTAAAACAACTGAAATAATAAGAATGAGCCCTGGCTTCTTGCTACATGTTTGTCTCAAGAAAATAAAAAATGCAAAATTAAAAATTCATTTAAAAAATATCTGGAATGATTGTTTAATTATGACTTAATCATTGACTTGACACAGGTAATTTAAACAAGTAATCTACTTTAGAGTTTAATCTGTCCAGTAATTATGCTAAGCAATAGAAAATCACCTTCACAGTAAAAGAAACCATCAATAGAATGAAAAGGCTACCTATCAAACAGAAGAAATATTTGCAAATCAGATGTCTGATAAGGAGTTAGTTTTTAAAATCTATTGTGACTATATAGTGCAAGCAAAATTTAATAAATAACCCAACTTAAAATGGGCAGAGGTTCTGAATAATTTTTTTTCCAAAGAAGACATACAGATGGCCATCTGGTATAGGAAGTGCTCAGCATCACTAACTATCAGCAAAATGCAAATCAAAAACACAATGAGAAATCACCTCACACCTGTCAGAATGGCTATCTTCAAAAAGAAAAGAAATAAAGGTTGGCAACAATGTAGACATTGTACAGGAGACAGGGATCCAGACCATCCCAATGAAAAAGAAATGCAAAAAAGCAAAATGGCTGTCTGGGGAGGCCTTAAAAATGGCTGTGAAAAGAAGAGAGGTGAAAAGCAAAGGAGAAAAGGAAAGATATAAGCATCTGAATGCAGAGTTCCAGAAAATAGCAAGAAGAGATAAGAAAGCCTTCTTCAGCGATCAATGCAAAGAAATAGAGGAAAACAACAGAGAGGGGAAGACTAGAGATCTCTTCAAGAATATTAGAGATACCAAGGGAACATTTCATGCAAAGATGGGCTCGATAAAGGACAAAAATGGTATCGACCTAACAGAAGCAGAAGACATTAAGAAGAGGTGGCAAGAATACACAGAACTGTACAAAAAAGATCTTCATGACCCAGATAATCATGATGATGTGATCACTAATCTAGAGTCAGACATCTTGGAATATGAAGTCAAGTGGGCCTTAGAAATCATCACTATGAACAAAGTTAGTGGAGGTGATGGAATTCCGCTTGAGCTGTTTCAAATCCTGAAAGACAGTGCTGTGAAAGTGCTGCACTCAATATGTCAGCAAATTTGGAAAACTCAGCAGTGGCCACAGGACTGGAAAAGTTCAGTTTTCATTCCAATTCCAAAGAAAGGCAATGCCAAAGAATGCTCAAACTACCGCACAATTGCACTCATCTCACATGCTAGTGAAGTAATGCTCAAAATTCTCCAAACCAGGCTTCAGTAATATGTGAACCGTGAACTCCCTAAGTCCAAGCTGGTTTTAGAAAAGGCAGAGGAACCAGAGATCAAATTGCCAACATCCACTGGATCATGGAAAAAGCAAGAGAGTTCCAGAAATACATCTATTTCTGCTTTATTGATTATGCCAAAGCCTTTGACTGTGTGGATTATAATAAACTGTGGAAAATTCTGAAAGAGATAGGAATACCAGACCACCTGACCTGCCTCTTGAGAAATCTATATGCAGGTCAGGAAGCAACAGTTAGAACTGGACATGGAACAACAGACTGGTTCCAAATAGGAAAAGGAG
The DNA here is from genome assembly GCF_042477335.2 of Ovis canadensis. Taxonomy (NCBI): domain Eukaryota; kingdom Metazoa; phylum Chordata; class Mammalia; order Artiodactyla; family Bovidae; genus Ovis; species Ovis canadensis. The sequence continues at coordinate 30,603,440 of NC_091265.1, read as the reverse complement.
TACATCAAGGCTGTATATTGTCACCCTGCTTATTGAACTTATATGCAGAGTACATCATGAGAAACACTGGACTTGAAGAAGCACAAGCTGGAATCAAGATTGCCAGGAGAAATATCAATAACCTCAAATATGCAGATGACACCACCCTTATGGCAGAAAGTGAAGAGGAGCTAAAGAGCCTCTTGATGAAAGTGAAAGAGGAGAGTGAAAAAGTTGGCTTAAAGCTCAACATTCAGAAAACGAAGATCATGGCAACTGGTCCCATCACTTCATGGGAAATAGATAGGGAAACAGTAGAAACAGTGTCAGACTTTATTTTTGGGGGCTCCAAAATCACTGCAGATGGTGACTGCAGCCATGAAGTTAAAAGATGCTTACTCCTTGGAAGAAAAGTTATGACGAACCTAGATAGTGTATTCAAAAGCAGAGACATTACTTTGCCGACTAGGGTCCGTCTAGTCAAGGCTATGGTTTTTCCTGTGATTCTGAGTGAACTCCGAGAGATGGTGATGGACAGGGAGGCCTGGCATGCTGCAATTCATGGGTCGCAAAGATCAGACATGACTGAGCAACTGAACTCAACTGAATGAACCGAACAATGTAGAGAAAAGGGAACCACCACATACTGTTTTTATGGAAGAAAATTTTTGTAGCCACCATGGAAAACATCATGGAGATTCCTCAAAAAATTAAAAATAGAACTAACATGTGTGTGGCTACATGTTTAGTCACTTCAGTCGTCTCTGACTCTTTGTGGCCACATGACTGTACACTGCCAGTTTCCTCTATCCATGGGATTCTCCAAGCAAGAATACTGGAGTAGGTCACCATAGCACACGATCCAGCAATTCCAGTTTTTGGAATTTCTTTGAAGACAATGAAAACACTAATTCAAAAAATAAGCATCTCTGTGTTCACTGCAGTATTATTTACATTAGCCAAAATAGGGAAGCAAACCAAGTGCCTGTCAATAAATGAATGGATAAAGAAGATACACACGCACACACAAAACACACTCTAGAATATTACTCAGCCATAAAAAAGGGAAATCTCGCCATCTGCACAAAGATGGATGGACCTTGAGGGCATTAAGCGAAGTGAAATAAGTCAGAGAGAGAAGGTCAAATACTGTATAATATCGCCTATAGACAAGATGTTAAACAAAATAGAAAACAAGCTTATAGATAGAGACTAAAGATTTTTATTTGCTGAGACAAAGGGCAGGAGGTGGGCAAAATGGGTGAAAAGGGTTCAAGGATACAAAATTTCAGTTATAAACAAAATAAATCTTGGGGATGTGATATACAGCATGGTGATTACAGGCTTCACGAATTCCTTCTCTTTTTAAATTGCTTATATTTTTAAACCAATTCATATCTATTTTAAGTATCTAAGAAGGGGACGACAGAGGATGAGATGGCTGGATGGCATCACTGACTCGATGGACGTGAGTCTGAGTGAACTCCAGCAGTTGGTGATGGACAGGGAGGCCTGGAGTGCTGCGATTGATGGGGTCGCAAAGAGTCGGACACGACTGAGTGACTGAACTGAACTGAACTGAACTGATGTCATTATGTTCTTACACTTTTTCAGTCAAGTAAATTTGGTGATATTGCCATCCTGCCTTCATCCATGTTACTAATCCCAAATTGAGAATGAGGTAACATAAATTCTTCATAAAAGCCATATGGTAACATCTGTGTTCTGATTCAAAATAAGCATATACTTTCAACATCAAGTATCTTTCCACTGCTCTGTTGAAGAGGTCAATAAAATATTATCATAGCTTTGTATATGCCATACTTCCACATTTCTTTACAACCCATTTTTCAAAGAATTATTACACATTATTAAGAAAATGCCTCTTTCCTTCTTTGTAAAATTTCTCAAGATAAAATAAAACTGAAACTTTGCTCCAAATTTATTTCCTTTTTTTTTTTCTTACGCTATATCTAAGTAGAGGTGGAACATTTTGATTTTACAATTTGAACTGAAACTCTCCATACTATGTATTCAGGTTTATCTCAGGCTTAGTCATACCAAAATGAATCCTACTGTTTAAGGGAAGAGTTAAATACTAGTTTACATGTTGAGAGGTTTCATAATTTCATTTAGGGTCAGTGATAGTAAGATTTAAGTAATGAAGCTATGCAGCTAACTGCACAGCTTGAACATTACTGCTGCTGCTGCTGCTGCTAAGTCACTTCAGTCGTGTCCAACTTTGTGCGACCCCATAGATGGCAGCCCACCAGGCTCCCCCATCCCTGGGATTCTCCTGGCAAGAACACTGGAGTAGGTTACCATTTCCTTCTCCAATGCATAAAAGAGAAAAGTGAAAGTGAACTTGCTCAGTCGTGTCCGACTCTTCACGACCCCATGGACTGCAGACCACCAGGCTCCTCTGTCCATAGGATTTTCCAGGCAAGAGTACTGGAGTGGGATGCCATGAACATTACTAGGACATACAATAGTCTGGTTAGTAATGAACTGTGTCTCATTATGTTAGTCTGAGTACACTCAGGACTTTGTCCCTGTGTCCTGCCTGGTCAGCCTTCTCTCTCCATCTCCTCTTGGTTCCCATTCTTCCCTACTTAGGTCTCCTCTTAAATGTCACCTTATGAAATACAGCTGAATATCTGATTATTCTCACTCCCATACACTACGATTAGTCTTAGTTGCTCAGTCATGTCTGACTCTTTGCAACCCCATAAACTGCAGCCCGCCAAGCTCCTCTATCCATGGTATTCTCCAGGCAAGAACACTGGAGTGGATTGCCATTCCCTTCTCCAAGGGATCTTCCCAACCCAGGGATTGAACCTAAGTTCCTGCATTGCAAGCAGATTCTTTACCATCTGAGCTACACGGAAGATCCATATTCCCTTCTTAAAATTTATTTTAACCAAACAATGTCATATATTTTATGTATTTATTATTTCATATTCATAATGATCTATTGTTTAATATCTATCTCCCTTCAAAAGAATAAAAATTCCACAAGTGAAAGTTTTTGATACTGTTTCACTCATGAGCATTTCAGTGTCTGGCACATAGAAGACATTATATAAATAATTGCTAAGTTTATTGAATCAGTGAAAAGAATGATTTAAGTTAAATTTAAGTTAAAGTCATTTAGGCCAGATTTTAATATATAGGTAATTATTCGCAAAAATCATGTCACATTATCAGGGACATCAGAGCCACAGGAAGTCTTCTAAAAGGGAATTTTTGAAATTTGGATCATGGAAGAGATTCAGAAGAGAAAGGATGGAGGGTAACTGGATGCCCTTCCAAGTCAGAAAATGAAAGCTGAGCCTTGGAATGGTGGAGGGACACAAAGAGGACTCGGGGCCTAAGAACTTAAAATGCTAAGTACCCAGCAGTACAGAAGGAAACTTGGTATCTATCTATCCACCTATCTATCTATCATCTATGGTTGGATGGCATCACCAATTCAATGGACATGAACTTGGGCAAATTCCAGGAGATGGCGAGGGACGGGGAGGCCTGGCATGCTGCAGTCCATGGGGTCACAAGAGTCAGACATGACTTGGTGACTGAACAACAACATCTACCTATCTATCTGCCTATCTACCTACCTATCTACCTCTATCTACTTAGAAATAAAAAGGAAAGGAATGGAATTTGTACCTGTAGCCACCCTCAGCAAGAAAAAAAAAAGTGTGAAAATAAAAAGAAAGAGAAAAGAAAAGGAAAAGAAAGAGCGAAGAGAAAAAGAAAAGACAAAGACATCTGAAAATGCTAAGTAGATGTCAAGCACACAATGGCCACAATATCTAGCAATACCTGATGATAAACCTCCAAGAATCTTCGGGAAATAAGTGGCAGTGGGGCACTCTCTGGGACTGTGAAGCCCTTTATGAGGCATAAATATGATACAATATTGACAACTTGGGTAAAAAATAATGCAAGTATGACTGCATTTTAACTCACAGGCTGATAAGGGCAAGGATAGTATGGGGTATTCACAGAGAAACAACTGTAAGAAAAGTGAAATTTTCCACTTAAAATTATTTAGAAACCACTTCAGGTTCAGTTCTGTTCAGTTGCTCAATTGTGTCCGAATCTTTGTGACCCCATGGACCACAGCACGCCAGGCCTCCCCTTCCATCACCAACTCCCAGAGATTACTCAAACTCATGTCCATTGAGTTGGTGATGCAATCCAACCATCTCATCCTCTGTCATCCCCTTCTCCTCTCACCTTCAATCTTTCCCAGCATCAGGGTCTTTTCCACTTCAGATAAGCCCTTCATATATATTAAGATGAACACAATCTATTTTCATTTTGCCAGATATTTAATGAAAATCTTCTATAAGCCAGGTAGTGTATTCAGTATCAGGCACATGAAGATAAATAAAAACAAATTTCTGCCCTCATCAAATTTAGGATCTCATTGGGATTGGAGATAATAAGCAAATGCTTACTCCAATGTGGTAAGCTCTATAGTAGAGAGAAATGGAAGTCTCTTCAATTTCACATATGATGATGAAGACACTAAGTGTACATATATTGGTTAATAGTTTTAGTTTATATACCAATGGGGAGAAATATATTTTACACTTAAACAGCTGGCTTGGAAATAAATTATTGAAGATAATGTGTGAAATATGGCCACTCACTAATGGCTTAGTCACAATCCCTAAACTAATGAAACTTGCTTATTTATTTATCTACAAATTTAGTCTCCACATGCCACCAGAGGAAATGTACAGAAAATTTCTACTGCATGGCATGACTGAATTAATTGGGATTTCACTCAATATTTACAAGATCAAGCAAGCGCTGATGTTAGGTGGAGGCACTTTGTATAATTCAACCACAATATTAAATTGAAAAAATCAACTTGAAAATGCCCAGTTTAGCCACCTCTAATACTAGAAGAGAAAAGTATTCAGGTATGAGCAGAGGTCAGTGTTATCATTCATAAAATTTCCAAAGAACAAAAAGTTATTCTCTAATCTAGCAACTACGGTATCTGCAAGAGTTTGCTTTCCAATTCAGATAATTCAGAGCATCATGTCATAAAACCTGAACTTTGTATCTCTATAATCACCAGATATGGTCTGGCTATAAGAAAGTCCTTAACTTTTAGTATTACTTTCTGCTGCTAAAGCCTTCTCTTTATGATAACTGAATCATTCTGATGGAACAAGACAGGAAGAAATGATGTTTACTCTTGTGAAAGTACCAGAGGAAAATAAGTTACAGAAAAAGTAACAGAGGACGTAAAGAAAAAAGGCACACAATCAGGTAATGAAGCCTGAAGTTTCTGACTATTAATTCAGAGTGAATGGTGGTCAAGATCACCTAAAGTCATAGACCTGAGACATATGACAGGAAGTTTAGTAGAGCAAGGGATGTTCTTTCCTGAGAACTTTGCTAAGCTATGTACTTCCTTCTGGATAGGCTGATCATTTAACTTTCTCAAGGATCTACCTTCCTGTTCACCAAAACACTCCCCATATCCTAATGATGATACAATCTTATTATCAACTCTTCCCTTTCCAGACTTTAGAAAGTCTCACCCCATTATTTTCCACCTCCAAACCAGTTGAATCAGGTATTGCTAATAAGAAGACTAAAAATTATATGCTAACCAGCTCCCCTAAGAGATGTCTTTTATCCCTGGGCAATGTACTGAACAGAATGTCTGTGTCCCTCCAAATTCAGATGTTCACAGTATAACCCTAATGCTATAGTATCTGGAGATGGGACCAGGTTGGTAATTAGGATTAGACAGTTTATGAGGGTAAGAGTCTCATGATGGGATTAGTGTCCTTATCAGAAGAGATGCAAGAGCTTGCTTGGCCTCTATGTCCCAGTGAGTGCACAAAAGGGTCATATGCGCACACAGTGAGATAATGATTGTCTAAAAGCCAAAACAAGAGACCTTAGAATAAAAGCAACTATACTTGCACCTGGATCTTGGAACTTTTTAGCCTCTAGAATTATGAGAAATCAATTTCTGTTGCTTAAATCATTCAGTTGATGGTATTTTGTTATGGCAGCCTGAACTGACTATCATAGGTGGATTGGAGAAGCATAGTATTACTTCCTGGCTGGAAAGTATCCTTGCAGGTCATCTGAAAACTCCTATTAAGATTTAGCACTTGAGTATCACCTTGAGAGATACCTTCCATATACTTGTCTATGAGGAGAGTCCTCATTTACAAACACCTAAATGATTGAATGACTAAGAGGTTTGCAAGGCAAGAAACAACAGTTGAATTTGTTCTATCAGCAAATCTCTACAAAGGAATCTTCTATTCTCCCCTTGAATAAAATGAGTTTGCATAGTGGTTTTCAGAAGGCTGTTGAATTTCTTGTTGCAGACATTTGTTGGAACGATTTATAATATCTTTTGAGAATGGGTATAAATAAGAAAAAGGAAAGTAGGCACATTCACCCTATTTCCAACTGGGCTGTTAGCCTCAGAAGAGGAATTCAAGCAAAAAAATGTAACAGAAAAATGGGACCGTCTATGACTATTGGCCTTGTCACCTTAAGATAAATACAAAGAGAAAATACGACAAGTACATAGATTTTGATTGGTTCATTAACATGCCCTAATGCTAAGAACAGTTAGTTCCTCATCATTGTAGTAGCTCAATAAATATTCATTAAATGGATAAAATAAAAAACAAATAGGTGGATGAAGAGAATCCTCTCTGAGACAAACTTTTCTCAGTTATGTAGAAAGGTGACAAGCTCTCCAATTTCTCATGAGAGGTAAAGAAAATGTGGCAACACATTAGCCGCTGGCTACTCTAACCAATGGGCATCAAGGTGTTTGTTCTTTTAAATATTCCAAAGCTTTAAAACATTACAAAAATAAAGAGTTTGGAGAAAATATGACAGACTAATTCATTGAATCATCTTACTAAGGCCAATCAAATCATCATCACTAACATCATTGTCATCACAGAAACAATGCATTATTTATGACACTGAATCAGTATTCTAACATACGATTTCATTTAACCTGTCAACCTTAGTATTATTACATTGTTTGTGGGTTAGGCACTCAGTCATGTCCTACTTTTTGCAACCTCATAGATTGTAGTCTGCCAGGCTCCTCTGTCCATGGAATTCTCCATGCAAGAATACTGGAGTGGGTTGCCATTCTCTTCTCCAGGGATTGATTCCTGACCCAGGAATCAAACCCTGGTCTTCTAAATTGCAGGAAGATTCTTTACCATCTGAGCAACCAGGGAAGCCCATTACATCATTTCTACAGATAAGCAAACTGAAGCTTAGAGAATTTAAGTAACTTGCCAAAGGTTCTAGAATTGGTTAGGGGCAAGAACCGCATTCAAATCCAAATCTTCTTGGTTTCAAAGACATTCTTTATGCTGAGCTGCTTTTTATGAAGGTGGCCATGTACTCTTCTCATGTTTAAAACCAACTGTGCATTCAAGGGTATTTCCCTGGAATTTTCAGTGCTTATCTAACTAAGATAAATCTATAACAAGTTAGCAGGTCAAAGAAAAATAGTGCCCTCCCTTAGCTGGTAAAGCACTTAATGTCATTGTTTATTTATTTTTTAACCAAATGTCTCTTGGAGTTTTTAGTGTTTCTTCTCTGTGAAAATATATTTGCATATCCTGTAGCTGAAAAAGGCAATTAGTAATTCATGAGTAATTTAGGAAACACTGGCTATAAAGTTGTAGATATTTACATAGTTCTCATAAATTACAGTCAGAAACCATAATTTGTTCAATTGGAATTCTGCTAAAAGCTTGCATTTACACAGAAAATCTGAATGCCAAATGTTGACATGCATTTTTAAAACCAACATACCGAGGCTATTTCCTCACATAATTTAAACTAAATTCATATTCCATACCAGAAGCAATAAGGTTTGTTTTCTTCTATCAAGGGGAAAAAAAAGACAAAACTATTTACGCACAGTTTGAGACAACCACATGGAAAATAACTACAAACCTACCAAACACGACAGTAGCAAGAAATGTTTAGCAAACATAAATAAACTGTCAGATTAACATACACAGTGCAAAGATCTATCATGGAAATGGAATGTATAGTTCCCTTTAGAGGCTTTGCTATTAGAATAAAACTACGACAAGAAATCGAAAAACTTTAGTTTTAGTATGAAGTTGTGGTAGTCAGGAAAAGATGGCATCTTCTGGGTTGAGAATACTTTGGTAAGATGAGATTTGTATTTGGGGATAAAGGGATGAGCTGCTGATAGTTTCAGTTAGAGATCCCTAATAGATATTCAAATAAAAATATCTGAATAAGCTGGAGAAGGAAATGGAGACCCACTCCAGTACTCTTGCCTGGAAAATTCCATGGATAGAGGAGCCTGGTAGGCTACAGTCCATGGGATCACAAAGAGTCAAACATGACTGAGCAACTTCACTTTCTCGTTAGATGTGGGACTCTGGAATGCAAGGAGACATTGGGTTGTAGATATAAATGGGGAATCTTTATCATCTAATGATATTTAAAGCCACTAATAAGCAAACATGTCCTTGGATGAGAATTCCTAGAGAATGATATACATGGAGAAAATCATCTGTCTAAGGATAAAACACTAGGGTTGTCCAACAATTAAATGTGGAATCAATGAGGATGAACCAACAAAGTACCTGGTAAAGGAGTTGCAAATTAGGCAGGAAGTGGGACAATAAATAATATGACAGTCAAGTGAAGAAACAATCTAAACAAGGATTGGGTAATTATAGGAAACCCTGCAAAAGCAAAGTAAGAAGACAACCAAGTGTTGTCCATTGGATTGAACATCAAGGAGCTCATTGGTGATGGTAATAAAATGTGCTTCAGTCGAGTCATCTATGGGAGCCTCATTGAAATGGTTTCGGAAGAAACTGGACAGACAAAACAGGAAACAAGTGGAGTCAGCTCTTTTGAGGTGTTTGCTTGTAAAGTTGAGCAGGGAAGATAGGTCATCGCAGAGGAAATGTGGACATTTTTAAGATGAAAAACAGAAAAGCACATTTACATGTAACAGAAATGATCAAATCAAGAGAGAAATATTAATGACACAGAAGAGAAAGGGAACCCTTGCTGAACTAAAGTCTGAGAACTGTGCTACTGCTACTGCTAAGTCACTTCAGTCGTGTCCAACTCTGTGCGACCCCATAGATGGCAGCCCACCGGGCTTCCCCCGTCCCTGGGATTCTCCAGGCAAGAACACTGGAGTGGAGGTCAGATTCAGTACACTGGTTGAAGAGTTGGCCTCAGGGACAAGTAAGGTCTGTTGGACAAATAAAGACTTTTCCAGCTTGACTCAGTGATAATAATTATTCTTGTCTGATTTCTGAGAAATTCATATGAACTGAGAAAATGAAATATTAATCTCTAATATCATGGTGACCTTTACTATATGTTGAATAGATGTAACATGCTGTAGATTTTGAGAGTCAGTCCTGTCAAAATAAACACAATATTAAGTAGCATAAACTTGATCTCCTAATAAAATATTAAACCCTAGTTTTCATTCACAGATGATTTTGAGAATGGTTTTGAGTCAAACTGAGCTGTCTTTAGGGGGTAAATATATCTCTAAACGTTCCTTTCTTAATTAGTCAACAAACTTCTATTGAAAGCTTGCAAAGACAGATAAATAGAGTCCTTGCTTTCAAGGGGGCAGTAAAGAGAGTTCAGAAAAGAATTAGTAATTACAGTACAGTGTGGTTAGTGTAATGATAAAAATAAATGCACATGGAACTTGAAAACAAAGAATAGAACTAAATAATTAATGAGATAGGGCAGGATGAAGAAATATGTCCTCTACACAGATGCTTAACTGAAGTTTTAAAGGATGGTTTGACAGCAAAATGAAGTACCAAGTGTAGTAGGAAAAAGTCTAGAAAACGTAGCAACGCAAAGATGAGAAATAGCTCAGGGTATCCGGACAAGGGATGAGCATGCTGATGCATACCACTGCCCCTGACACGTGAGTTAGTGCTGTTATAATTACCATTGCACAGCACTACCAAAGCTCCCATATAAAGCCAGCTGCGATTTTATTATAAATATATTTGTCAATTGTGATTTAACATTCATATTCTATTAATCATTGTGTTAAAATCTGGAACATATACTATGAACCATAAAAACTGTTTGAAAAACATACCCTTAATTTCAAAATAATTCTTATGTATGTATTAGCAGGAATACATCAGTGTCTATTGTTGGCTTTCTTTCAAAAAATAAATTTATTATTTTAGTGGCTCCAGATATGATCTATTCAGTTTGACATACATTTTTACTGTTAAATGTTATTTTTCTATTAAAATTCATAAGTCAAGGAAAACTTCAATTCAATACAAGTTAACTGCCTTACCTCCCACCTGTCATCTGCACAAAGCATATAATTTCCCTAAAATTATGCAAAAATTAGCTAATTAAGATTTAATTTGCTAATCCTTGCTCAGTTAAACTAGTGACATATGCAAATTGCCTGCTGAGGCCTTTAAAATTTTTGAAGCGAATGATAAACAAGATTTCGAGTTCAAAAAAATGTAAAGAATCTGGTGATTGACACAACATAGCAGTAGATAGTTGGATAAATACTTACTCTAGTTTTATTCTAAGCACAAATTGGAGTATTCATAAAAATACGATGAAGTGCACACATAGGCATGTTAATCACAATGTCTCAAGGATCATAAAGACATTAGAACAAGAGGAAATTAACAGTGTGAGCCTCTAAAGAGAGAATATATTCTATCTCTTACTTATAAAATTATTGTACAGGTGTTTTAAAGCTTGGATATACTGCTCTTTACCTTTGAAAAGACTCCTATTCAGTGTGAAACAGAATATCTACTATATTTGGGGGGAGGTTACTTGGAAACACTTAGCATTGAATTGCACTAAGACAGGGTCAGCACATATGAACATCATTTCTTAGGTCAAAATTGGTTTAAGAATATTCTCTAGATCCAAAAACCCTCGCTGTTTATTAAATTATTCAGTGTTAAGAAGTTAACTTGGTGTTGTGTAAAAATGGATTGAGCAAGAGGAAAGATGCATTGTGTATGTGTGTGTGTGTGCTTGCATGTGTGTGTGATACAGATGGACCATAGAGAAGTTAATATGAATATGATGATAGCTGACTTTCCAAGTAGTTAAAATACACAGGAAGACTGAAGAGATCCGTGTCAAGTATATCCTAAATCATTTTTAAAATGCATATATCTGTTGATAAATACAGATATTTATTATCATTATCATTATCAACACTTTCTATAAAGAACAGAGTTATTTTATAGCTTGACTATGATATCTCTGAAGATGCCTGCATATTTGGCTTTGATTATTGCCTTAATAAAGGACACTGAAATTATTCATGCTGTTAAAGTTTGAAACTTCCTTGGCGACCACCAGGGTTGGTCTGTCTAATGATGGCTTCACTTGGCAAAAACAGTTAGAAATCTTTGCTTGGGTATGTGACCAAAAGGAAAAACGACCCTGCTGGAAATTCTACCTTGAAGATGGGATTCATAGCACAGATCTTGGTGGTTTGGTATAGGGACAAACTGTTTGTGTGATGGATTACAAATCCTGGGAAACAATTCTGGCTGTCTCTTCCTGCACTATCTTCTCTTACTATACCTAGCCTTTCCCTTTATTTTATTTTTTTTTTTTAATTTGAGAATTTTAGGTTTTTTTTTTAATTTAAATGTACTTATTTTAATTGAAGGTTAATTACTTTATAATATTGTATTGGTTTTGCCATACTTCAACATGAATCACCACAGGTGTACACGTGTTCCCAATCCTGAACACCCCTCCCTCCCCATATCATCTTTCTGGGTCATCCCAGTGCACCAGCCCCAAGCATCCTGTATCCTGCATCGAACCTAGACTGGCGATTCATTTTGTATATGATATTATACATGTTTCAATGCCATTCTCCCAAATCATCCCACCCTCTCCCTCTCCCACAGAGTCCAAAATGCAGTTCTATATACCTGGGTCTCTTTTGCTGTCTCGCATACAGGGTTATCATTACCATCTTTCTAAATTCCATATATATGCATTAGTATACTGTACTGGTGTTTTTCTTTCTGGCTTACTTCACTCTGTATAATAGGCTCCAGTTTCATCCACCTCATTAGAACTGATTCAAATGTATTCTTTTTAATGGCTGAGTAATACTCCATTGTGTATATGTACCACAGCTTTCTTATCCATTCATCTGCTGATGGACATCTAGGTTGCTTCCATGTCCTGGCTATTATAAACAGTGCTGTGATGAACATTAGGGTGGATACATGTGTCTCTTTCAATTCTGGTTTCCTTGGTGTGTATGCCCAGAGGTGGGATTGTTGGGTCATAAGGCAGTTCTATTTCCAGTTTTTTGAGGAATATCCACACTGTTCTCCATAGTGGCTGTACTAGTTTGCATTCCCACCAACAGTGTAAGAGGGTTCCCTTTTCTCCACACCCTCTCCAGCATTTATTGCTTGTAGACTTTTGGATCACAGCCATTCTAACTGGTGTGAAATGGTACCTCACTGTGGTCTTGATTTGCATTTCTCTGATAATGGGTGATGTTGAGCATCTTTTCATGTGTTTGTTAACCATCTGTATGTCTTCTTTGGAGAAATGTCTATTTAGTTCTTTGGCCCATTTTTTGCTTGGGTCGTTTATTTTTCTGGAATTGAGCTGCAGGAGTTGCTTGTATGTTTTTGAGCTTAATTGTTTGTCAGTTGCTTCATTAGCTATTATTTTCTCCCATTCCAAAGGCTGCCTTTTCACCTTGCTTATAGTTTCCTTTGTTGTGAAGAAGCTTTTAAGTTTAATTAGATCCCATTTGCTTATTTTTGCTTTTATTTCCAATATTCTGGGAGGTGGGTCATAGAGAATCCTGCTGTAATTTATGTCGGAGACTGTTTTGCCTAAGTTCTCCTCTAGGAATTTTATAGTTTCTGGTCTTATGTTTAGATCTTTAATCCATTTTGAGTTGATTTTTGTGTGCGGTGTTAGAAAGTGATCTAGTTTCATTCTTAAACAAGTGGTTGACCAGTTTTCCCAGCACCACTTGTTAAAGAGATTGTCTTTAATCCTTTGTATATTTTGCCTCCTTTGTGGAAGATAAGATGTCCATAGGTGTGTGGATTTATCTCTGGGCTTTCTATTTTGTTCCATTGATCCATATTTCTGTTTTTGTGCCAGTACCATACTGTCAATGACTGTGGCTTTGTAGTTGAGCCTGAAGTCAGGCATGTTGATTCCTCCAGGTCCATTCTTCTTTCTCAAGATTGCTTTGGCTATCTCAAGGTGTTTTGTATTTCCATACAAATTGTGAAATTATTTGTTCTAGCTCTGTGAAAAATACTGCTGGCAGCTTGATAGAGATTGCACTGAATCTATAGATTGCTTTGGGTAGTATACTCATTTTCACTATATTGATTCTTCTGATCCATGAACATGGTATATTTCTCCATCTATTAGTGTCCTCTTTGATTTCTTTCACCAGTGTTTTATAGTTTTCTATCTATAGTTCTTTAGTTTATTTAGGTAGATATATTCCTAAATGAAAGCCTTATGTGTCACCAAGTCATATCCAAGTTTTTCTGACCCCATGGACTGCAGTATGCTAGCCTTCCCTGTCCTTCTCTAACTCCTGGAGTTTGTTCATATTCATGTCCATTGTGTTGGTGATGCTATCTCACCAACTCATTCTCTGCTGCCCTCTCCTTTTGCCTTCAATCTTTCCCAGCATTATTGTCTATTCCAATGAGTTGGCTCTTCACATTTGGTGGTCATAGTACTGGACCTTCAGCTTCAGCATCAGTCCTTCCAATGAATATTCAGGGTTGGTTTCCTTTAGGATTGATTGGCTTGATCTCCTAGTGTCCAAGGGACTCTCAAGAGTCTTCTCTAGCACCATAATTTGAAAGTATCAATTCTTCAACACTCAGTCTTCTTTATGGTCCAACTATCATATTCATACATGATATTGGGTGATTGGTAGTATCTTGTAATTTCTTTTAAATACTCAAAGTTCATAAACTATTACACAATTATGATAAAATGCTTTGAATGTTCCTGGTTTAAAATTACACCATAGAAATTACACAAGATCTCTAAGATAGCCTCTTGTTATAGGCATTCTTAGATATTTTCAATAAATTTATTTTATGATGTCTTATTGCTTATACTAGGCTATCACTCTGAAATTTTCTTTCTTATATGATTATATGCCCAAAAGATTAGTGTGAATATAACATGCACTGCTGCTGCTAAGTCACTTCAGTCATGTCCGACTCTGTGGGACCTCATAGCCGGCAGCCCACTAGGCTCTCTCGTCCCTGGGATTCTCCAGGCAAGAACACTGGAGTGGGTTGCCATTTCCTTCTCAAATGCATGAAAGTGAAAAGTGAAAGTGAAGTTGCTCAGTCGTGTCTGACTCTTCGCGACCTCATGGACTGCAGCCTACCAAGCTCCTCCACCCATGGGATTTTCCAGGCAAGAGTACTGGAATGGGGTGTCATTGCCTTCTCTGGTAACATGCACTAAGAACTGTTTTAAGCAATCTGAAAGGGAATTGATTGAACTAATCTTATAAATGGGCTTCCCTGATGGCTCAGTTGGTAAAGAATCTGTCTGCAATGCAGGAGACCCCAGTTTGATTCCTGGGTTGAGAAGATCTACTGGAGATGGGATAGACTACCCAATCCAGTATTCTTGGGCTTCTCTTGTGGCTCAGCTGGTAAAGAATCTACCTGCAATTCAGGAGACCTGGGTTTGATCCCTGGGTTGGGAAAATCCCCTGGAGAAGGGAATGGCTACCCACTCCAGTATTCTGGCCTGGAGAATTCCATGGACTAGTCCATGGGATCGCAAAGAGTAGGACACAACTGAGTGACTTTCACTTTCTCTTTTAATCTTACAAACTCTCTCTCTCTCTCTCTCTCTCTCACACACACACACACACACACATACAGACACAAGTATACACAATCTCATGAGATAGGTCTTTTAGCTAATTTGCATCATTGGCTTACATTTCACAAGTAAAAGGATACTTCTTGTAAATGTTCATTGGAATGCCTCAGAATACCTAGGAAACAATTGCCAGTCTGATAGGTTAGCAATATACAAAAAGTTCACTTGCTATAAACTGCATTTCATGTTATGGCAGCAGAGAGTAAGCAACATGAAAATAATTCTTTTCATGTTGTGACCCATATAACTTTGAAGTGAAATGTGACATTGACATTGGGAATTAGAGTTGCTTGCAATTGAGCAGAAGTAAAGCTATTCAAATGACACCATTTTGTGAGGTTTCAATTAGTTCACACAATAGGGGGCTTTATGATGACAGTAACATGAGCCAAAGCAATATTGAGGGTTATCAAAATGGACTTGCTTCAACAAATCCACCAACTATTCCCTCTTTGCTCATCATCGAGTCAAGGAACAGCTCTCAAGAGTTGACTAATATGGAGTCTTGTGGACATATGGGTGATCTTTCTTTCTTTTTTTTTTTTTTTTTTTTGGCTTCTTCCTATAATGCTGGCTTCTTTTATCATGCAATGATGATCAGGGTGTAAATAATCCCTGCAATATTAATGGCCAAAAGAAGGGAGAAGAATGTACATGAAGGAGTTGCTATTTATTAGTCCTCAATGACAATCCATTCTTGAAAAATATGCTCAAACTTTTTTTTTTAATTAAATAGACAGAAAAACAAATAAATTACCTCATTTAAAGCTTTTCATAAGTTTATTTATGTTGTTGTTCAGTTGCTAAATCATGTCCAGTTTTTTACAACCCCATGAACCACAGCCCCCCAGGCTTCTCTGTCCATGGAATTTCCCAGGCAAGAATCCTGGACTGGGTTGCCATTTTCTTCTCCAGGGGATCTTCCCAACCCAGAGATCAAATGTGCATGCATTGACAGGCAGGTTCTTTACCACGGGGCCACCAAGGAAGCCCAACTTTGATTATGCATGCTTGTGTGTTAAGTTGCTTCATTTGTGTCTAACATTTTGCAACCCTATGGACTATAGCCCACCAGGCTCCTCTGTCCATGGGATTCTCCAGGCAAGAATACTGGAGTGGGTTGCCATGCCCTGTGTCTTCTGCTACTCCTAAATTGCAGGTGGTTTCCTTACTGCTGAGCCACTGGGGAAGCCCAAATTTGATTATACCAGTTATTGAACAGGTTACATCAATTATATCAATTACTTTATTAGTTTACATAGTACAAATTAACTTTTTACCATATGCCAAGCATAATGTAGGATAATACTAATACACAATGAATAATAAAATTCTAGCTTTAAGAATTTTCTTCTGTATACTTCTATGTATACAGATCCTTAAGACTAAAATGTAGGGCAGGTTCTAGAATTCTACCTAAAAGAAGACTCTTCTTTTCACTGAATTTACACTCTTCATTAAAAATAAATTTTTAAAATCACGTATTTATTTTGTTTCCATTACCTTTGGAGTCAGATGTCAAAAATATATGCAAATGTGATAACAAGGAGTTTATCTATATGCTTTTTTATTAGAATTTTACAGTTTCTAGTCTTACATTTAAGGTCTTTAATCTATTTTGAGCTAATTTTTGTATATAATGTAAAATAGTGGTCTAGTTTAATACTTTTGCATGTGGTTGTTTATTTTTCCTGATAAGGAAAAAAGAACTAAAGAGATTGTCCTTATTTCATTATATATTAATGCCTCTTCTGCAGTAAATTAATTGGCCAAGTGTGTGTTGGCTTATTTCTCAGCTTTATATACTCTGTTTCACTTATCCAGTTTTTTTTTTTTTAATGACAATATCATACTGTTTTGATTACTATAGCCTTCTAATGTAGTTTGAAATCTGGACCATGCTGCCTCCAGTTTCATTCCTTCTTTTCTAAGATTGTTTTGGTTACTTGGGATCTTTTATAACCAAAAACCAAAGAAACTGATTAAAAAATGGGCAGAGTACCTGAATGGACACTTTTCCAAAGAAGACATACAGATGACCAACAGGCACATGGAAAGATGCTCAAAATCACTAATCATCAGGGAAATGCAAATCAAAAACACAATGACATTTCATCTAATATCTGTTTGAATGACTATTATCAAAATGACAATAAATAATAAGCATTGGTGAGGATGTTGAGAAAAGTAAACCATCATGCACTTTAAGTAGCAATGTAAATTGATGCGGCCACTAGGAAAAATAGTATGCAGATTACTTAAAAAAATGAAAAGAGAACTACTATATAATCCAGCAATTTCACTTCTGAGTATTTTTTCAAGGAAAACCAAAGCACTAATTCATAAAGCCATAAGCAGTCCATGTTCCCTGTAGCCAAAACATGAAACAACCAAAGTGTCCATCAAAGGATGAACACAGAAGATGTGAGAGATGTGGGTGTATACATTCATTTTGTATACGTATATATACATGCATACACATACAGTGGAACACTATTCAGCCTTTAAAAAAGCATAGAATCTTACAATTTGTGACAACGTAGATGGATGGTACAGGTATTATGCTAAATTAGATGTCAGAGAAGACAAACACCTTATGATTTCATTTATATTTGGAATCTAAACAAAAACAAATAAGCCAATAAAACACAACACTGCTGCTGCTGCTGCTAAGTCGCTTCAGTCATGTCCGACTCTGTGCGGCCCCATAGACGGCAGCCCACCAGGCTCCCCCGTCCCTGGGATTCTCCAGGCAAGAACACTGGAGTGGGTTGCCATTTCCTTCTCCAATGCGTGAAAGTAAAGTCGCTCAGTCGTGTCCGACTCTTAGCGATCCCATGGACTACAGCCTACCAGGCTCCTCCGTCCATGGGATTTTCCAGGCAAGAGTACTGGAGTGAGTTGCCATTGCCTTCTCCAAAACACAACACAGCAAAACTTATATACAGATACAGAGAACAAATTCATTTTTTTTTTTAATGCCAGAGGTAAGGGCGTAGTGGAGGCGGGGGTAGGGGGGGTAGACAAAATGGATGAAAGGGACCAGAAATATAAGCTTCAGGTATAACATGAATAAGTCATGGGACTTGTACTGCAAATTTGACAGTTGCTGTCATCACAAGGAAAAGAAAATCTGAAACTTTGCAGGGCAACAGATGATAGATAGGTTTATTGTGACCATTTCACAATGCATGCAAATATCATATAATCATATTTTATACTGGAAACTAACAGAGCATTATATGTCAATTATATTCTAATTAAAGCAAAACTAAAACAACTATGTAGATTAGGGTCTTGAACTACATAAGTTCTGAAGACTGTAATAAAAGCCTCTTTTTATCGTGAAGTACTTGACACATACTATACATAGGGTAAAGTGTATCTCAAGGCTCCAGCATGAATTCAGAGTTTTAGCCCAGTTCTTTGCCCATCATGCAAAGTTTCTCTACTGGCTGAGAAGCTTTGTTATCATTTGGGATTATAGAAGTGCTTAACAAGTGAATAAAATTTACTTTTAAGTAAAAACAAATAAACCTATACATTAAAACTTGGAGTTATTAATAAATGAATGCATATTTTATGTTTTGAAGATCTGTAATGTTTAAGGACTTTGGCCTATTAGAGAAATGTTCAGTATTTAGAAGCCAAATTAACATATATAATAGAGCAAATATATTATATGGCCACCTGATATGAAGAACTGACTCACTGGAAAAGATCCTGATGCTGGGAAAGATTGAACACAGGAGGAGAAGGGGACAACAGAGGGTGAGATGGTTGGATGGCATCACCGACTTGATGGATATGGGTTTGAGCAAGCTCCAGGAATTGTTAATGGACAGGGAAGCCTGGCATGCTGAAGTCCATGGGGTCACAGAGTTGGACACAACTGAGTGACTAACTGAACTAAAAAGAGCAATTTGTGATTTTGTGATTTTTCAGAGGAAATATCTTTAAATGTGTATAAAACTTTGGAACATGAGACTTCTCATATTTTTTAATTTAACTTTGTACACATAAGTTCTTTGGAAATCTTCTTTCTTAAGATAGAAAATAGAAGCATTTAAAAAATACATAATTTATAACTACAGTGTAAAATAACTGAATTAATGAGAATATTTGTAACTGGTTCAAATATTATCAGAGACATTTTACCAATAAAACTTTGAAATGTGCCAAATAATATATTTGCCAAATATTGGAACACTACATTTGAAACAGTGGATAGCTAGGTTTCCAATATTAATTTAGTAGCAATTAATAAAATTGGAAAAGACCCTGATGCTGGGAGGGATTGGGGGCAGAAGGAGAAGGGGACAACAGAGGAGATGGCTGGATGGCATCACCAACTCGATGCACATGAGTTTGGGTGAACTCCAGGAGTTGGTGATGGACAGGGAGGCCTGGCGTGCTGCGATTCATGGGGTCACAAAGAGTCGGACACGACTGAGTGACTGAACTGGGCTTCCCTGGTGGCTCAGAGGTTAAAGCGTCTGCCTCCAATGCGGGAGACCTGGGTTCGATCCCTGGGTCGGGAAGATCCCCTGGAGAAGGAAATGGCAACCCACTCCAATATTCTTGCCTGGAGAATCCCCTGGATGGAGGAGCCTGGTAGGCTACAGTCCACGGGGTCGCAAAGAATTGGACACGACTGAGCGACTTCACCTCACCTCACCTCGCACCTCTGAATGATCATCTTTTATAGATCCCTATAACAGTTATGGAGGATGTTAGACAGCTTACGTTAAAAACATGATATTTATACAAATAAAAAATCTGAAAGAAAATATACCAAAGCATTTAGAGTAGTAATCCCATATCATGGGATTATATATAGTTTCTCAATCTTCTATAGCCAATTTTTATCATGTTATAACTAAGGACTTGCAAAAATTAATCTTCTTATGATATTACATTGTGATTCATCATGTTCTACTAAAAACAAGCATAGTATATAACTTCTAAAATACGTTTTCAATTAAAATGTAAACTCTTTAGAATTTTGAAATTAAATTTTATCAAGTATTTCACTGGTTCAAAAATATACTGCAGTCACATATCTGCCTAAAAATAACAAGATACGCTGTGACTGAAATAAATGTATACAAAAATGTGAAGTCATTTGGTTACAGATTTTCTGGCATTTTCAATGTCCCGGGTGGGTCAGTGCTAAAGAATCCACCTGCCAAAGCAAGAGATGCAGGTTCAATTTCTAGGTTGGGAAGATCCCCTGGGAGAAGGAAATGGCAACCTACTTCAGTATTCTTGCCTGAGAAAACCCGTGGACAGAGGAGCTTAGCAGTCCAGAGTCCATGGGGCTGTTAAAGAGTCAAACACAACTTAGCAACCATACAGCAAACAACAAAAAGATCTTATAAAAGAAAATAATTATTTGTATACAAGAGAAAGGTCTTTACTTCTTTTCAGAAAACCTAATCTCAAGTATCAATTCTGTAACCACTTTTTAATTTGACAACAGTGCAACTCTGGACAAATAACCAACCTCTCTTTGCTGCCTATTGAGCACAAAGTAGATAACACTACCACTTGACTGCATTAATAAAACATTCAAAAGAAAACAAAAATGAATATACTGTCAAAAGTATTCAATGCAATGCCATGGTTTTTGTTTTTTTTTTTTTCTTTTAGAGTCCCTGTAGAACTATCATAGTGATAGAAAACACATTTCTAGTTTTGATGAAACTTAAAATTTATCCAGAGAAACAAAATATAAAGAATATAAAAAATGTGAATGAATACATAGCATAGATAGAATATAAAAATATTGAATTTTGTTTCAGGAAACAAAAGATAATACTTTTGCTTAAATTACAACAGGCCAAATATTGTTATAAACACATAAAACATGACATTAACCTTGCTGTGCATGCTTAGTTGCTCATTCATGTCCAACTCTTTGTGACCCCATGGACTGTAGCTCACCAGGCTCCTCTGTCCATAGGATTCTCCATGCAACAATACTGGAATGGGTTGTCATTTCCTTTTTACCACTGAGCCACCTGAGAAGCCCCAGCAATAACATTAGCATGTCGCATAATGTGAGAAGCGCTGCCATAGATATGCGTGTATACTAACTGTGTCAGTGGGCTTTGCAGTGCTTCAGAGGGGTTCCAGAGAACCTCAGGGGCTTGTTTGTTTAAGGTTTTGAAAAATGAACAAAGTTTCATCCAGCAGTAAAGAGGAGAAAGGTTATTTTAGATGGCAGGAATAAGTTTTAAAGGCAGTGTGGTAAGACATTGCTTGGCATATTTGAGGATGTTTGTAATACACATCCCAGTATTGAATGCTGCACAAAGTTGAACTTTTTATTCTGAAACGCTGGAGGAAATAAATTTCAAAGAACATAGAGAAACTCTGCATTGCTGCTATACACTTCAATAGTTCCATTTTATGGTGTTTTTTTTTTCTCTTTTGCATATCAAAATGTTTCTCTATGCATTGAAATGCTAGTTACAATCAGTATAAATAAGGGGTGTACATGTAAGGAGTGGGGGTTTCCATGGTGACTCAGATGGTAAAGAACTTACCTGAACTGCAGGAGACCTAGGTTCAATAACTGTGTCAGGAATATTCCCCTAGAGAAGGTAATGGCTATAATCCATAGAGTGGCAGAGAGTCAGACATGACTGAGCAACTAACACTTCACTTTTCACACATAAGGAGGAAACCTATGAAGGTTTTGTTGGTTTTTAGGCAAATATCTTTCACTTTAAGCATGTGCTACTTAAAGGGAAAATAATGATTTTAATAAAACATCTACTGGTAATATAAGGACTCCATGGGGAAGCATCTCACAGTGACAGCAAACTTCCCCATATCAAAATGAAAAAGTTTTCCCACAACACCATCCATTGCCCTTCCCAGTCCCTAATCAAATCCAACTTCAATAGCAAGAAAAGCTGATGCTTGCTCCACAGCAACTCTGGAGACCAACCAGCAGAAATTTCTTAATAGCAGCTGCCACTTTGAAACTAGAGGCCAATCACTGTCCCAGATAACAAATTCTGAGGTTATACAGTTTCATTTACCTTTAGTAGCAGTTCTCTGACTTCTCTCGGCTGTTTTCCTTAACAGCTTATAATATAGTCAGACTATCTAATAACATAGAATTCACTGAAGGTCAATTAGAATAAATACAATCCTATTTCCTGACAGGTATATAATCATACTGACACTTAAAATCACTGACTAACTCATCTACGAAAAAACAAACAAACAAACAAAAAAAAAACACCCAAACTCCAAAACTAACCTTTGGAAAGAAGTCAGCCAAGATTTGCTGTTTTAGTTCTGTTGCCAACCGCAGCAATTTAATTTCTTTTTGTATAACGAAATAATTATTTGTTCACATACGGAGTCTTAAACATTTCCCTGGGGAATATCAACAGAAGGAAAAGGAGTGCATATTATGTGAGTAAGATGTTTAAATATCAATGTTTCAGAAGCATCAAGTGGTATCAAATAAGAATTTCACCTCAAAGGAAAAAACAGTTTTAGACAGGAGTAAGAACAGAGACTATTGAGAGAGTTAAGAGTATTGATGTTTGGTTTGCACAGGAGTTCTCAAGTGATATCTTATGTGTGTGTATGTGTATGTGTGTGTGTGTATGTGTGTGTGTGTATGTGTGTGTGTGTGTGTGCGTGCACACATGCAAACACCTCATGCAGGTTTATTGCTCCCAGGTTTATAGAGATATAATACCACAAAATTCACCTATTCAAAATGCACAGTTCAATGATTTTTAAAACATATTCAAGTGTTGTGTAATCATCTATACTAATA
This sequence comes from Ovis canadensis, assembly GCF_042477335.2. Lineage (NCBI taxonomy): Eukaryota > Metazoa > Chordata > Mammalia > Artiodactyla > Bovidae > Ovis > Ovis canadensis. Next base: position 30,580,666 of record NC_091265.1, on the reverse strand, counting down.
TCTCATTTTAGAACTTTTGTCCCCACTAAAATAAACTGATGCCCATTGGCAATCATTCCCTATTCCCTTCATCCCTCTACAACCCTAAATAACCACTAAATTACTTTCAATAGAAATTATTTTTAGTGATGTTATTAATTGTTTTGATCACACACGATACTCTGTAGATATTTTAGAAATGTGAAAATATAGTAATTTTTTTGGTAAAGACTTTGAAGTATAGGCCTAACTTCATTCTTTAGCATATGGTAACCCAGGTATTTCTGTACCCAGTGTTTCTGTTTAGTAGAGAAAGACAATTATTTCTCTACTAAATCTCTACTAAATAACCTCTTGTTGCAAAACAATTGGTCAAAAGCATACAGATTTACTTATGGATTCTCAATTTTATTCTGTTGGTCTATGTCTCTATCCTTAAACTAGTTTCACACTATCATTATTCCTGTAGCTTTGTAATAAATGTCAAAATCATTAAGTGTTAAGCCCAGCAGCTCTGTTCTCCTTTGCCAAATTAGTTTTGAAAAAAAAAAAAAATGATTCCTCTGTATTGGTCCTGTATCCTCTATCTTAGCAAAGATTTTTTTTCATGGCCAATTACTTAGGATTTTCTTTGTTTAAAAATCCTGTCACCTTAGATAGAGTTAGCTTTACTTCTTTTTTTTGGAATTTGTATTTTTTAAAAGGGCTCAGAACTCAATTAATTCTCAGAATGGAAATTTAATTTTTATTCCTAATTTCAAGGAAGAAACATTCAATCTTTTAACACTAAACCAGATGTTAACTGTGTGTTTCTTGTAGATGCCTTTTATCAAGTTAAGGAATTTTTCTTCTACCCCTACTGAATTAGGTTAAATTATTTCACTTTGTTTATGGAGATAAGCATGATTTCTGTCCTTACTGTATTGATATGATGTATCACATTAGTTGATTTTCAGTTCTTAAAACAAGCTTGTATCCAGAAATAAATTATACTTGGCCATGGTATACAATGCTTATATATAGCTAGATTATCCTAGCTGGTCCATTATTGACTTTTCTGCATCTGAATTTACAATAGGTATTAGTTGGTATTTTTCTTTTCTTGTGATGTTTTTCTCTGGTGCCAAAGTAACTCGATTCATAGCTGTTCTATTCTTTGGAAGAATTTGAAAAATTGGTGTAGAAGAATTGATATTTATATTGAAGTTTTTGTTTATTTTTTGTTTATTAACTTTTCTTTAAATCTGAAAATTTTACCGGTGAAGCTATTTAGACTTTGGATTTTTTATGGGGCTTTTTCTTTTATATTTTGCTTAAGAATTCAATATCTTTACTTGTTATAAGTCTGTTTAGATTTCCTGCTTTCTACTAATACAGTTTCAATAATTTCTGTCTTTCTAGGAATTTTTCCATTTTATCTAAGCTATCTAATTTGTTGGTATAATGTGGTGAATAGTATTCCTTTATAAGTTAAATAGAGAAATATTTATTTTTTCTACGGTATGTAGTGATGTATCCTGTTTCAATCCCGATTTTTGTAATTTGAGGCTTCTCTCTTTTCTTCATGGGTAGTCTAGCTAAAGGTCTGTCAATTTCATTGATTTCAGAGAATCAGGTTTTTGTTTTATTTTTGTTGTTGTTAATTTTTCCTTTTCTGTTTCATTTATTTGCACTTACATCCTCCCTTCTTCTTGTTGTCTGTGTGTCCTGGTGTTTTGAGTGCATTAGGGGGAAAATCAGATTATTGATTTAAGGTCTTTCTTTTCAGATATTTGCCCCTATAAATTTCCCCTAATCATTTCATTTAGTTCCATGTCACAGGTTGTGTTATTATATGGCTTCATGTTCATTCAATATATAATATGTATATACTTATGTATATATAAATAAAATTTCACCAGTTAAAGTTATTTTTCTGGAAAGAGAGCTTGCTGAGCTCATTATTTCACCAGTCTTGAAGTCCCTGCTTTCATAGATGATATTCTTTTTTAAAGAATCAGTTTATATGAGCCTCTTGGTTCATTAGTAATGGAAATCATTTGACCTCTAGAAATACTTAATTTTCAAGATTAGGAGATGGGATAATATGTATTTATTATACAGGACCAGATATTGAGTTAAATAACTTACTGCAAATGGTCGTATTTAATCCCTGGAACAATGTTTCCTTCACCACACCCTCACCTCTTTGGCAGTTACTGAGCTCTAAATGGACTGTAAGGAGATCCAACCAGTCCATTCTGAAGGAGATCAACCCTGGGATTTCTTTGGAAGGAATGATGCTAAGGCTGAAGCTCCAGTACTTTGGCCACCCCATGTGAAAAGTTGACTCATTGGAAAGACTCTGATGCTGGGAGGGATTCGGGGCAGGAGGAGAAGGGGACGACAGAGGATGAGATGGCTGGATGGCATGATGGACTCGATGGACGTGAGTCTGAGTGAACTCCGGAAGATGGTGATAGACAGGGAGGCCTGGCATGCTGCGATTCATGGGGTCACAAAGAGTCGAACACGACTAAGCGACTGAACTGAACTGAACTGAACCGAGCTCTAAATGGGGCCTTCATCAACTCAGAATGAGTTAACATCATCATGGTCTAAATCCTGTCCTAGGCACTGCAGTTATAAAGGGCTTTGAAGTATGAGAAAGGATTTCATTTCTCACTTTAGCAGCAATACCAGACATTGATAACTGAATATGCAAGCTGTCGTTTTTAATCAAACAGAGTCTCACAATTATTCTCATCCTAATTATACAGATATTCTCTTCTCATAAATACTACCCTTTTGTTTAGAAGACTTATCAGATCAAATCCACAATAGAGATGGCCATAGGGAATGATGCCTATGCATAACTGTTGACTAGAATTTTAAAATTATATTTACATGTTGAATCTTTTACTAGGGTATTATACCATTTTTATAATGATATCATAGAAGAAAGTCACATTGTTTAAATAGCAGTTTTAGAATCAGATAATCTGTATTTAAATTTTGTTTTCCTTCCTTTCTATCTGTGGAATGTGGGTGATTTCCTGGCTTTCTGAATTCCTTTCCTTGTAATTTGTCATTATCTTTCAACTATTTACATTTCTATTCTTAAGTATAATGGTCATCTGAGTTAAATTCACCTATTCAGTCCATTTTAGTTTGCTGATTCCTAGAATGTCAACATTCAGTCTTGCATTCTCCTGTTTGACCACTTCCAATTTGCCTTGATTCATGGACCTGACATTCCAGGTTCCTGTGCAATATTGCTCTTTACAGCATCAGACCTGCTTCTATCACCAGTCACACCCACAGCTGGGTATTGTTTTTGCTTAGGTTCCATCCCTTCATTCTTTCTGGAGTTATTTCTCCACTGATCTCCAGTAGCATATTGGGCACTTACCAACCTGGGGAGTTCCTCTTTCAGTATCCTATCATTTTGCCTTTTCATACTGTTCATGCGGTTCTCAAGGCAAGAATACTGAAGTGGTTTGCCATTCCCTTCTCCAGTGGACGACAGTTTATCAGACCTCTCTACCATTACCCATCCGTCTTGGGTGGCCCCACAAGGCATAGCTTAGTTTCACTGAGTTAGACAAGGCTGTGGTCCATGTTATTAGATTGACTAGTTTTCTGTGAACATTATATCTACTGCTGAGGGCAGGAATCCCTTAGAAGAAATGGAGTAGCCATGATGGTCAACAAAACATTCGGAAATGCAGTACTTGGATGCAATCTCAAAAATGACAGAATGATCTCTGTTCATTTCCAAGGCATACCATTCAATATCACAGTAATCGAAGTCTATGCCCCAATGAGTAACGCTGAAGAAGCTGAACGGTTCTATGAAAACCTACAAGACCTTTTAGAACTAACACCCAAAAAAGATGTCCTTTTCATTATAGGGGGCTGGAATGCAAAAGTAGGAAGTCAAGAAACACCTGAGGTAACAGGCAAATTTAGCCTTGGAGTACGGAATGAAGCAGGGCAAAGACTAATAGAGTTTTGCCAAGAGAATGCACTGGTATAGCAAATACCCTCTTCCAACAACACAAGAGAAGACTCTACACGTGGACATCATCAGATGGTCAACACCGAGATCAGATTGATTATATTCTTTGCAGCTGAAGATGGAGAAGCTCTATACAGTCAGCAAAAACAAGACTGGGAGCTGACTGTGGCTCATATCATTAACTCCTTATTGCCAAATTCAGATTTAAATTGAAGAAACTAGGGAAAACCACTAGACCATTCAGTATGACCTAAATCAAATCCCTTATGATTATGCAGTGGAAGTGAGAAATAGATTTAAGGGACTAGATCTCATAGATAGATTACCTGATGAACTATAGACGGAGGTTCATGACATTATACAAGAGACAGGGATCATGTAAAAGAAATGGAAAAGAAATGGAAAAAAGCAAAATGGCTGTCCAGGGATGCCTTACAAATAGCTGTGAAAAGAAGAGAAGTAAAAAGCAAAGGAGAAAAGGAAAGATATAAGCATCTGAATGCAGAGTTCCAAAGAAGAACAAGGAGAGATAAGAAAGCCTTCCTCAGTGATCAATGCAAAGAAAAAGAGGAAAACAACAGAATGGGAAAGACTAGAGATCTCTTCAAGAAAATTAGAGATACCAAGGGTACATTTCATGCAAAGATGGGCACAATAAAGGACAGAAATGGTATGGATCTAACAGAAGCAGAAGATATTAAGAAGAGGTGGCGAGAATACACAGAAGAACTATACAAAAAAGATCTTCACGACCAACATAATCACGATGGTGTGATCACTCACCTAGAGCCAGATATCCTTGAATGTGAAGTCAAGTGGACCTTAGAAGCATCACTATGAACAAAGCTGGTGGAGGTGATGGAATTCCAGTTGAGCTGTTTCAAATCTTAAAAGATGATGCTGTGAAAGTGCTGCACTCAATATGCCAAAAAATTGGGGAAACTCAGGAGTGGCCACAGGACTGGAAAAGATCAGTTTTCATTCCAATCCCAAAGAAAGGCAATGCCAAAGAATGCTCAAACCACTGCACAATTGCACTCACCTCACACGCTAGTAATGCTCAAAATTCTCCAAGCCAGGCTTCAGCAATACCTGAATGGTGAACTTCAAGATGTTCAAGCTGGTTTTAGAAAACACAGAGAAACCAGAGATCAAATTGTCAACATCTGCTGGATCATCAAAAGAGCAACAGAGTTCCAGAAAAACATCTATTTCTGCTTTATTGACTATGCCAAAGCCTTTGACTGTGTGGATCATAATAAACTGTGGAAAATTCTGAAAGAGATGGGAATGCCAGACCACCTGACCTGCCTCTTGAGAAACCTGTATGCAGGTCAGGAAGCAACACTTAGAACTGGACATGGAACAACAGACTGGTTCCAAATAGGAAAAAGAGTACATCAAGGCTGTATATTGTCACCCTGCTTATTTAACTTATATGCAGAGTACATTATGAGAAATGCTGGACTGGACAAAACACAAGCTGGAATCAAGATTTCTGGGAGAAATATCAATAACCTCAGATATGCAGATGACACCACCCTTATGGCTGAAAGTGAAGAGGAACTAAAAAGCCTCTTGATGAACATGAAAGAGGAAGCCTCTTGATGAACATGAAAGAGGAGAGTGAAAACGTTGGCTTAAAGCTCAACATTCAGAAAACAAAGATCATGGCATCTGGTCCCATCACTTCATGGGAAATAGATAGGGAAACAGTGGAAACAGTGTCAGATCTTTTTTTTTTTTTTTTTTGGACTCGAAAATCACTGTAGATGGTGACTGCAGCCATGAAATCAAAAGATGCTTACTGCTTGGAAGGAAATTTATGACCAATCTAGACAGCATATACAAAAGCAGAGATATTACTTTTCCAACAAAGGTCCATCTAGTTAAGGCTATGGTTTTTCCAGTGGTCATGTATGGATGTGAGAGTTGGACTGTGATGAAAGCTGAGTGCCAAAGAATTGATGCTTTTGAACTGTGGTGTTGGAGAAGACTCTTGAGAGTCCCTTGGACTTCAAAGAGATCCAACCAGTCAATCATAAAGGAGATCAGTCCTGAATGTTCTTTGGAAGGTCTGTTCTTTGGAAAGCTGAAACTCCAGTACTTTGGCCACCTCATGCAAAGAGTTGATTCATTGGAAAAGACTCTGATGCTGGGAGGGATTGGGGGAAGGAGGAGAAGGGGACGACAGAGGATGAGATGGTTGGATGGCGTCATTGGACATGAGTTTTTGAGTGAACTCCGGGAGTTGGTGATGGACAGGGAGGCCTGGCGTGCTGGGATTCATGGGGTCGGAAAGTGTAAGACACACAGAGCGACTGAACTGAACTGAACTGATTCTCTAGTATCATCACTCTTCCTCTGGCACCTAAGTTTCTGTTTCAGCCCTTATAATAAACATATTGTATCATATATTTATTTAAATATCTTCCTGTTCTTGCAAATGGCATTTTTCCATTTTGCTAGAACTTGGATAAGATCCTTCTATATTCATCTCATGCATCAACTTCTCTACAAGTGAGAAAAGTTAATAACTCCTTTCATTATCTCACTATGACACTTTCTATAAAATCTTGTTAGGTACACTCATTGAAGCATCCACTTACTTTCAAGATACGGATTTTATTGTAAAAAGGAACTTGCCTCATTGCCTGACTCCATGTTTTATGCGTACAAAGTGTGAACAAATATTTGCTGGACAGAATTGCTTCAAGAGTTATGAAAACATATTTGGAGCAAAGATTAGTCATTCTCCTTCATAATCAATGTATAATAATGCTCATCTTAAAAACCATGGATCTAGCTACATTGACAAGTGAGATTAACTGTGTATTTTACAGGTCATTGCATCAGGATGGAAAAGAACACAGGTTTTACATGGGAGGGCATGTACATTTTTTAGCAGATTTTTTTCATTATTATTATTGTTTCTAAATCAAATACTCTGCTTCTGAGTCTCAGTTTGTGTTCCACCTACCCAGCCTCATCTTTTACTACTATCTCTTTCATTTCATGCTTTAGCAATGCCAAGTTCTCTCTCATAAATTCTCTCACACTTCCTTGAATTGCTGTACATGCTGTTACCTCTACTTAGGACATCCTCCACCTCCATTCTATGCTTATTCATCCTGAAAGCCTGCAATTCATTCTTTGAAGCTCAGCTGAAGCTACATCATCTGTGAAATAGTTCCTGACTTCCACAGTCAGGTTTGGGAATTTCTTTCCTTGTGTTTTTACTGGAATGTGCAGAAATAATTTGATGATGCTGCAATTAGCTGTACATTTATGTAAGGTTTTGAGCATAAATAATGGGTATTTCATTTTTGAATTCTCATAACAGTGGCTTATAGCATAAATTGGGAGTTCAATAAATATTTGATAACTTAATGAATTGTAAATTCATTAACAGTAAGATTTTCTTATCCATGCTTTCTCTAAACGATAAATATTAACCTAATCATAAAATTTTACCTATTTTTTGCTGGTGAAACTTAAATGTTTGGCAATATAAAAAATGTAAAATGTGTCTGAAGCTCAAATCATAGAATGTCTAAAGAATGGCTTGGGAAGTGTTTTCAATTACATAGCAGTTCCTGCATTGTATACCAAAAAAGGAAATGGTATAGTATTAAAGAGACCTTTATAAGTCCATGTTAATAACCATTCCACGAACACACACTGAACGTAAAGTACTTGTGTAATAGTCAGTAAGTCATCTTGGATACTAACCGGGTATGATGGGGTGAGACTGAGTGAGGAGGAGGGTGGCTTCATGAATGAAATCAGGGAAAAGTTAATTCCATCTGTTTTTATAACATTTGAAAAAAGCCCTTTGTTTAAAAATTCCACGTTGATATTATTTAACATAGTAACATTTTAGCAGTCTAATAGAGTAGTAGATCACTATTTTATATTGAATATGGATTCACAATATTTAATTTAACCTTCTCCTTATGGTTGGATGCTTAAATATTTCATCTTTGGGTACAATGTTTTTTCATAATTATTATTTTAATATTGTGAATACATTAAGAATTTACAAGTCTTATTTGAGAGACAGAAATAAATATTTTAAAATAAAGAAACATTACTGAGAAAGTAAACATAATGGGGCAAAATATTTGACAATCTTATCTGTGGTAAGGATATAGTATCCAGAATATATAAATTGCACTTACAACTCAACAACAAAAGGACCAAAGCTCAAAAATGGGCAAAGGTCTTGGTCCAGTGGTTAAGATTCCATACTTCCAATGCAGGGGGTGTAGGTTCAATCCCTGGTCGGGGAAACGAAGATCCCATATGCCTCATGGCTGTGTAGCCAAAAATTAAATTAAAAAATAGTTTAATATTTTTATAAAGTGATCAAAGATCTTATGTAGGTATTTCTACAAATAAGATGTACAAATGGCCAATAAAATATGAAAAGAAGCTCAACATCATCAGTTATATATAGAGAAATAAAAATTAAAAAATGAGACTTCAAGTTTAACAAGACAGCTATAATGAAAAAATGAGGGGGTGAAGAAATTGCATGACTTGTGGGAATGTAAAATGACTCAGCCACTGTAGAAAACAGTTTGGCTGCTTCTTGTAAAGTTTAACATAGGATTACCATACCATTTCCAGTTTTGGTTATATATCCAAAATAAATGAAAACAAATACTCAAAGGAATACATACATACACATGCATACTTTTATAATAACTCTATTAACAATAGCCAAAAGGTGAAAAGTACCAAAATGTCCATAAAGAAATGACTAGATAAGCAAATTGTAGTATTTACATACAATGTAGTATTATCTAGCTGAAAAAAGAATGAGTACCGACACATGATGCAATCTAGATAAACCCTGAAGATACACTAAGTCAAAGAAATCAGACACAAAAAGTCACATGTTGTGCGATACCATTTACATGAGACGTTCAGAATATGTCAATCCACAGAAACAGAAAAGCAGATTGGTGGTAGGTTGAAACAGGCTAGAACAGGGAGAAAAGGGAAATGATTGTATAATGGATAAAAAAATTTCCTCTTGGGACAAGAAAAATATTTTGGTGGTGGCCGCATTGTAAATATACTTAATGCTACTCATTTTTAAATGGTTAATTTTGTGTTATAATTTTACTTCAATAAAAAAACAATGAAAATATTTATTGTATCATTGCAATTCAAAATCAGGATAAAAATGAGGTTTGCATTTCTATAAGAAAATTAAAACTATTTGTTCTAGTTATGTGAAAAATGCTATTGGTATTTTAATAGTGATTGCACTGAATCTGAGAATCTCCTTGGCTAGTATGGTCATTTTAACAATATTAACTTTTCCAATCCAAGAACACAGTGAATTTTTCCATCTATTTGTGTTATCTTCAATTTCTTTCATAATGGTCTTATATTGTTCTTAGGAAAAGGCTTTTACAGTGAACAGATTTATTCCTAAGTGTTTTATTCTTCTGATGTGGAGGTAAATGTGATTGTTTCTTTAATATCTCCTTCTGATAGTTTGTTTTTAGTGTGTAGAAACAAAAATAATACCTATATTTCCGAGACAGTACAAGTATAAAATTAGATAATATAATGTAAGAATCTATTATTTCCAGCACAGTGCTAAGGAAATCATAGGTCATCAATAATAGTTTAAGTAGAAGTTGCTACTCTAAATAAATATGAAGAAAAATCCATTATTTATCTACAGCCTATCATTCTTAACATATTAACATATCTTCTTCTGAATACCTTATATATGGTATATTTTACATTATTTAAATAACCATGCAAGTTTTATTTGATTTTCTATTAAAGTATAATCACTACAAAATGTTATATATTACAGATCTACAATATAATGATTCACAATTTTTAAAGGTTATACTCTACTTATAGTTATTAGAAAATATTGATTGTACTCTGCCTGTTATACAGTATATCCTGTCATTTGTATTATACCTAATAGTGTGCACCTCTGATTTCCCTACCTCTATCTTGTCTTTGCCTCCCTCACTGGAAACTACTGGTTCATTCTTTATATCTGTTGAGTCTGCTGCTTATGTGTTCTATTCATTTTGGTTGTATTTTTTAGATTCCTCATATATGTGATGGGCTTCCCTGGTGGTTCAGCTAGTAAAAAATCCACCTGCAATGTGGGAGACCTCAGTTTGATCTCTGGACTGGGAAGATCCCCTGAAGAAGGGAATGTATTCTGGTACATCCTCCAGTATTCTGGCCTGGAGAATTCCATTGACTATATAGTCCATGGGGTCTCAAAGAGTTGGGCACGACTGAATGACTTTCACTTTCATATATGTGATACCATGCAGTATTTGTCTTTCTCTGTCTGACTTATTTCACTGAGTATAATGCCATTCAAGTCTATTCCTGTTGCTGGCAAAAATTTCATTTTCAAGTAGATTGGGTGATAAGTAGGGCTTGTGGTGGTAAATTTGGGCATGAAATCAGTTCATATGTCATAAGTACCCAGAAACTTTTGATCCAAAAGCCATGCATTATCAGCTGAACCAAGGGTCGCCATGCATGCTTGTTTCTTTTTATTTATTTTTTATTTTTTTGTCCTACAAGCAGAAAGAGCAAGGGCTTCAGAAGTAGACTGGTTTGAGAGCAATTGCCGGTTCCACTATTTATAAAATGTATTATTTGGAACTAATTATTTAACCACACTAACCTCTGTTTCCTCTTCTAAGAAGTGCAGATGATAGCAGTGATGGAGCCAGGCTGCCACGAGGGCAACATCCAGTACTCTGTGTGAGGTATCTAGCAAGGCGCCTGGCATCATCATTGTTAAGTAACGGTACTTTGTATTATATTATCATTTAGTTATTATGACCTGTTCATTGGGGTCTTTGAGGCCTAAGGCTTGTAGTCTGGGTACTGATGCTGAGTGTCAGTGAAGACAGGAGTGAGATCCAGCACAGTCAATGAGGGGACTCAAGAACTGAGCCTGATGTCAGCTGCAACTGAGTCTCAGAGACGTAGAGACCAGAGTTCCATATTTTCAGGAAATAGACTGCAGGGATTTTCTTTTGGATAAACATACCATATCAACACACACACACATACACAGATGCCGATTTTGGAGGTACCTCAAATACATTGTTGAGACCACCAGAGATAATCACCTATCTAGGCATGTAGAATTTTAATAAGATTTTTGAAATGTTAAAATATATTATATTTATTATAAACAAGTTTAAAATACTTTGCAATTAAAATAAAGTTATCTGTAGCCAGAATTATGTATCTGATTTAACTACCAACCAACAGAGGATGAGATGGTAGGATGGCATCACTGACTCAATGGACATGAGTCTGAGTAAACTCTGGGAATTGGTGATGGACAGGGAGGCCTGGCGTGATGCAGGCCGTGGAGTCACAAAGGCTGGACACGACTGAGTGACTAAACTGAACTGAAGCCCCTTCAGAGATCTCTTGTGTAAATCTCTACTATTATAAATGCAAAACCCTTTTTCTCAACTTAAGTTGTGACTATGCTTGCCTTACTAAGGTTTTTATTATGTTGGTAAGAGACTTTCTAATATTTTTTCTCAAACAATTTACATATTTTAGTAAATCTAATTATGTGCCCTGAGACTTTTAAGAGTTTATTACATTGCACATATCACACCTGTGCAATTTAAACAATCATATGTGTTCTCTATTAGCACTTAGTGAGACTACTTTGAAGTTTGTCTCAAATGCTTTTAGGCACTGATTCTTAATAATTTATATTAATGCCAGTTATTTCTAATGAAAATATGAAGATCAGATAATACACGTCAAGATTATATACTTGAGCTTATAACCAAATATCACTGTCCTCCACCACAAAAGAAACTTAATAATAAAATGCAGTACAGATTCAATGTATATTAACTTTGTCAAGGTGTTTGCAAGATCAGTTTGTAACAATGCTGGACAACAGACAGGGCCACATGATGCATAAGATGTTCCTACTGAGAAGATGGATGGATGGTTTAACCCCATGGTAAGGTATGGTAGCATCATTCCTATTTTATAGTAACAAAAAAAAAAACTTAACCAATATATGGATATGCCAAGACTGTTCTTACATGTTTAAATTTAAGATTATCTTTCATCAAAGAAGATTTTTGGTCATGTGAATTACAATATTTAAGATGTTACATTTTAATGTCCATAAAAGGAATATGGCACAAAGGAACATTGATTTCACTTGCCAAGAACACATGGGATTCATCTTCTCTCAGGCACTGAGTCACTATATTGCTTTTCTGGACCCTATAAGAAGAAGAGGAATAGGGCAAAATGGTGACATTATGCAAACACTTTGACTATGGAAAATGGTTGTGCAAAGATATCTCTGAGTGAGTGGTTATCACACAGAGACCAGTCATAGTCCACTTGGGTCCACCTTGTGGTCACGCTTTACTTTCCATGTTTTCCATACAGCTGTATGATGGTAAGGGTTGGGTTTCCCTGGTAGCTCAGCTAGTAAAGAATCCACCTGCAATGCCAGAGACCTGGGTTCTATCACTGGGTTGGGAACATTCCCTGGAGAATGGCATAGAAATCCACTCCAGTATTCTTGCCTGGAGAATTCCCATGGACCGAGGAGCTTGGCAGACTACAGTCCGTGGGGTCACAAAGAGTCAGACACTTTGAGACTAAGGGCTAGTCCTAAAAAAACAGGAGCAGGGGAAAGGACCTATGATTGTAAAGCAAAAGTACGTGAGTCTGAATTCCAGTTTTATCGCTTAGAAATTATGCAAATTTTTACTTTTATGACAACACTCTGGGCTTTACCTTTCTTATCTTTAAGCTTGGGATAATATTCCCTCCTTCGTAATACCTAAAAGACTGAGATTAGATTTTGAATCTAACAAAACTAATACAGGGTTCACATTCATATTCATAATATGCATTCATAAAATTCTAAGTATCAGATCCCTTTCTACTGAGGAAAAGACATAAGAAAGGATTTGAAACATGGAGAAAAGTTTGAAGTGCAATCTTTATATTAAATGGGTTAGAATGGTGATGACCAAATTCTTTCTATGTACAAAAAGTATTAAGACCCTAAGAGGGAGGCTTTTGTAAGGAAATTTATTAACAGTTAAATGATAATGGAGGCAGGCACTGAAGAGAAATGGATGGGTAAATGTGAAACTGGGTAGGGTGAATGCATCTAGAGGCAGACTGGTTCCCTAATACTCACATATTAGAAAATCCAGTTTGGGAGTTACTAAGTAGCCTCTCCAAGGTCGTAAGGAGCAAGTGTTAGAATCAGGACTGGAGACCAAAGTGGCTGAGAGCATACTTAGTGCTCTCTCATTAGCCTCTTATTGTTTCTGGGCTTTTCCTTCCCTCCCCATGAAGTGAATGATGGTAGTGGTTTAGTCACTAGGTCCTGTCCGACTTTTGCCTGCCCACAGACTACGGCCTGCCAGGTTCCTTTGTCCAGCTGGTCTTTAAAGGTACATCATTCTTTGAATGTCCTGTGGCAGTCAATATCTGAGCCAAGGCAGACAATGCATAATTTAATAGTTTGGGGTTATAAAGCCAAGTTCAAACCCTGCTTATTTCTCTGTAACTCTGACAAAGTTAGTTAACTTAAAAAAATTCAGTTATGTTATATACAAAACAAAATCAAAAAGGGGTATATATGCTAGCTAACACTCAGGGTTTACAGTAACTATATATGCAAAGTGTTTAATACTGAGCCAGGCATAGTAAGCATGGAAAAACAGTAGATATGATTTTTACAACTATATTTTGCAATATTCTTATTGATTCTTTACATCTTTTTATTTAGAAGCAAAAATATGGAGTTAGTTGCTTAGAAAAGCGCGAAGTGAAGCTTTTGCTTCAGGTCAGTAAAAGCTAGCACTGGACCATTTTGTAAGCAGTCATACTTAACTTGAATCACCAGTGTTGCAGAGAGCCTTTAAAAAGTGTGATTCTGGGGGCCAGCAGAATGGGAGGAGAGCCCTTCCCACTCTACTCATTTATATTTGTCAAGGAGGCAAGGATCTGGTGTCTGAGAAGCTTTCCGTGAAATTCCCAACCTCAACATCACCAAAAGTCCTTGACACAGACACCCAGGAGCATCAAAAAGAAATGAAAAAGGTTGCTCAAGCCTGTCTGAAATAACTAAGTACAAGGACCTTGGAGGATTTTTGTGAGCCACTGCAATAGATTTTAGAGAGCTAAATTTGTATTTGTCTTTACATTTTATTGCATTTCCATCTGACCACAGCCCCGACAGATGCTGCTTCAAGCTCCAAATAGTTCAACTAGTGAATCTGAAGAAGGCTCCTGGGATAGGCATCTTTTAACACTCAACTGTTTTTTTCACACTCTTTTTCTCTGGCTTCTCAAGGAATCATTTTCTTTTACACTTGAAGGGGCTTTTGTGAAGTGGCCTGGAAGTGAGATTGTGCATCCATCTCGGCAAAATTAATCCAGGATGAAAATGCCAAAAGGGAACCACTTGTTTCTATTCTGAACACTCCCTTCAGTGGTCTGAATGCAAAAGCAAAATGCTTCCTGCCAGCCTCTGTAACTCCACAGAGGGCTATCAACACCTACTTCCAATCAAGGTCTTCCTCAAAGCTGATGGAGTCAAGTCCTTAACAAGCAGGAACCTGATCATACAATGAAATTTAAAAAAAAAAAAAAAACAGGTAGCTGATCTCATCAGTCAATGGCAAAACTACAACTGAAGTCTTTACAGTTTATACAAGGGAATCAAGGACACAGAGGAAAAAAATATTCATAAGGTGTTCAAAATGCACGCACTCAAAATGCTTGCAAGGGAGATAAAAGCATTGGTTTTAGGGTCAGATGATGGGGTCTCAGAGGCCACTTTACTAATTTACATTCATGAAGCTTTGGGTAACTCATTCCCTGAGCTTCAGTTTACTCATAGCTAAATGGAAATAATATTAAGATGGCAGATGTACAAAGCAGGAATAGTGAAGACCAGTGGGGAATGTTTAGCTTGCATGGAGACAGGTTAAAAACAAGGATGCCACATGGAAGAGGCACCTTACTTTAAAAGTTCTTGTGCTATAACAAATTTTGACATGAATACAAGATCCTGTGTGCCCTTCTCTGTCTTCTTCTTTGTGCTCCAACATCACACTTGCACTGTGCTAAGAGCATTATTTTCCCCGTCTGCCTCCCTGCATTGTCTGTGGGGTCACAGATGGCAAGGGCTATAGCTGATCGTGTCTTATTCGACTTTCTATTTTTGGCATCTGCACAGAGCCTGGAACTGAGTATCCATTTATCCAAAACTAATTTGGTGTACAGCCTAAAGAAAAAATGTGAAAGTTAGTCACTCAGTTGTGTCTGACTCTGTGTGACCTCCATGGACTGTATAGCCCACCAGGCTCCTCTATCGATACATGGAATTCTCCAGGCAGGAATTCTGGAGTGGGTTGCCATTTCCTTCTCCAGACTAAGCATTATATGAATGAATGGATTCTGTCTTGTTAAAGTAAGAGAATATTACAATTGCAAGAGCGGCGTAGCATCATCTACTTGACCCTTCTTTTCTACACAGGGTTCCTGCAGTTCAGGGAGTCTGACTGGCCCACATTCACACAATAACGCAGAGGGAGATACAAAATAAGGATGTTCATCTCTAGTCTTCTGAACATGGGGCCTTCTCTATGGCATTGCACTGCCTCCGTTCATTATGCTTCTCCTGTATTCAGATGTCAGAAAATGAGGAATCAGGGTATGCACATTTTTTAATAAAGAGTTGGTATGACTGATTTTCTCCTTTTACCTCTTGTGAAGAAATCTTTATAAAGCAACTGCAGCCTTTACAGGTAACTTTTATTAGGTGATGTGGGTTCTGGGAATGTTTAAAATCCTTTGGACAGCATATTCTCTGACAAAGCACATTGGCCAAGTATCTGACAAAATGCTGATTCCAGACAGAGAGAAGCTAGCATTTTCTAATAAAACCTATAAGAACATAGAGAAAAGTGTAGCATTGTATTTAGGAACTGGCTGGATTAGCTTCTGATAAATGCATGTTAGAAATCTTCATGGGTTAGTAAAAAATCATTTCACAGCTAATCTTATGATAAGTATGCAGTTGAAAGAGTATGAGCTTCCATTTTCATACAATGGCATATAAATCAATAAACCTAGATCACACTGATTCAGGATTTGTGATAAGTATGACTGAGGAAAACTGATGTTTACTTTTAAATTATCCTAGAAAAAAAGAGCTGTAAAGAAGTTTTCACATATTGTCAGAGCAGTGATAAAATTCCTTAGGTGAAACTTTTTGTCCATTTTGCTTTAATATTAGTTTTGAGTGCAGAGCCTCTCCTATTTGAGTTCAGGTCTGTCACTTAGTCATTGTAACTTGGGACGAACTTATTGGGTTTCATTGAACATTAACTTACTGCTCTGAAGAATGGGAATAATGCTAATGACTTTGCATGTCTCCTAGGATGGCCATGAAAACTGAATGGGAGAATGTACCTGCATTGTTAAATGAAAACATGCTCCGCTTCAGTGCAGGTTCAGCTATGATTATCACCAGCAACAATGTGACAATGATCACAAATTATTATTCCTGTCAAGAAAATCTAGACATGCCATATTTTTTTTGCTTATTTTATGCTTCTGGATTTACTTGAAAATATCAAACCTATAGTTTACAACATATCGTTCATTCAAAGCTGTCTCTAATTTATTCTAGCTTACTTCCTAATTAGTAAGGTTTCAGGTTTCCTCACATCTAAAATGCTCACATATGATCATCTTTGGTGGACTGAATTATCCCCATTTCTCTGACCTGGGTTATTTTCCCTAATGGAAAATTATGTGTATGCTTTCATGTACCTCAGTGCAACCATGTGATTTACTTTGCCAATGAAATATGGATAAATGTAACAAATGCCATTTCTAGGAGAAGTTTCGCATACAGGCTAATGATTTTAGGTATCCCTTTTCCCACTTCTACCACCAAATTGCCCAAAATAGGTAGTTTTGTGAGTCTGGGTTTCATAAAGAGAATGGCATAGAATAGGGCCACACATGACCCATAATGAATATATGATATATGCTAGAAATATATTTTGAAATAATTAGTCATGTAGATTTTGAGGTCATTTGTTTCCATAGAATAAATTAGCTTGAATTTACTGAACAGTGTAATAGTGAATGGAACTGTTCAATTTGCTCCCTCCATGAAATATTTCACCATCACCTATGGTATAATGGCTAAACTCCATAGCAAGAGATTTTAGAATCCTTTTGCCTGATTCCTGGTAATCCTTCCCCAGCCTCATTGCCTGAATCCCTCACACTCATGCCACAACATCTGGAAGTTTCTGGCTGCTTCTAGTTGTCAGAAAGCTTCACATTGCAAATGCTTCCACATGTGAACCATACTTCCTCTGATCCTAGAAGATTCTCATTTTCTTGAAAACTCTAGCTCTAACCATTCTTTTTCCAAGTACTTGAACTTTGTATTCCTGATCCTGTCAGATATAAATAACTGATCCCAAAAGTCCTCTGCTTCCATGTTTCCTTCTATAAACAATCTTAGCACAAGATATCAAGTGTAATTATTTCACTTTAGGGGAGTAGGTCCAAGATCACATTTACTTCTCCTTTCCTGAGGATACCTGGTACAATGCAGATATTCAGTAAAGGTTGATATGCATTTCCTTCATTCATTTTATTTTTTTATTTTTTTGAAGATCAGAACTCACCTTTTATTTTTATTTATTTATTTTTACTTTACAATATTGTATTAGTTTTGCCATACATCAACATGAATCCGCCACAGGTATACACATATTCCCCATCCTGAACCCCCCTCCCACCTCCCTCCCAGTACCATCTCTCTGAGTCATCTCAGTACACCAGTTACAAGCATTCAGTATTATGCATCAAACCTGGACTGGGGATTCATTTCATATATGATATTATACATGTTTCAATGCCATTCTCCCAAATCATACCACCCTCGCCCTCTCCCACAGAGTCCAAATCTGTTCTATATATCTGTGTTTCTTTTGCTGTCTCACATACAGGGTTATCATTACCATCTTTCTAAATTTCATATATATGTGTTAGTATACTGTATTGGTGTTTTTCTTTCTGGCTTACTTCACTATGTATAACAGGCTCCAGTTTCATCCACCTCATTAGAATGGATTCAAATGTATTCTTTTTAATGGCTGAGTAATATTCCATTGTGTATATGTACCACAGCTTTCCTATCCATTCATCTGCTGATGGACATCTAGGTTGCTTCCATGTCCTGGCTATTATAAACAGTGCTGTGATGAACATTAGGGTGGATACATGTGTCTCTTTCAATTCTGGTTTTCTTAGGTGTGTATGCCCAGTAGTGGGATTGCTGCGCCATAAGTCAGTTCTATTTCCAGTTTTTTAAGGACTCTCCACACTGTTCTCCATAGTGGCTGTACTAGTTTGCATTCCCACCAACAGAGTAAGAGGGTTCCCTTTTCTCCACACCCTCTCCAGCATATATTGCTTGTAGACTTTTGGATCGCAGCCATTCTGACTGGTGTGAAATGGTACCTCATTGTGGTTTTAATTTGCATTTCTCTGATAATGAGTGATTTTTAGCATCTTTTCATGCGCTTGTTAGCCATCCATATGTTGTCTTTGGAGAAATGTATATTTAGTTCTTTGGCCCATTTTTTCATTGGGTCATTTATTTTTCTGAAATTGAGCTGCATAAGTTGCTTGTACATTTTTGAGATTAGTTGTTTGTCAGTTGCTTCATTTGCTATTATTTTCTCCCATTCGGAAATCTATCTTTTCACCTTGTTTATAGTTTCTTTTGTTGTACATAAGCTTTTAAGTTTAATCAGGTCCCATTTGTTTATTTTTGCTTTTATTTCCAACATTCTGGGAGGTGGATCATGGAGGATCCTGCTGTGATTTATGTCGGAAAGTGTTTTGCCTATGTTTTCTCTAGGAGTTTTATAGTTTCTGGTCTTACGTTTAGATCTTTAATCCATTTTGAGTTGATTTTTGTGTATGGTGTTAGAAAGTGTTCTAGTTTCATTCTTTTACAAGTGGGTGACCAGTTTTCCCAGCACCACTTGTTAAAGAGATTGTCTTTTCTCCATTGTATATTCTTGCCTCTTTTGTGGAAGATAAGGTGTCCATAGGTGTGTGGATTTATCTCTGGGCTTCCTATTTTGTTCCATTGATCTATATTTCTGTCTTTGTGCCAGTACCATACTGTCTTGATGACTGTGGCTTTGTAGTAGAGCCTGAAGTCAGGCAGATTGATTCCTCCCGTTCCATTCCTCTTTCTCAAGATTGCTTTGGCTATTTGAGGTTTTTCGTATTTCCACACAAATTGTGAAATTATTTGTTCTAAATCTGTGGAAAATACCGCTGGTAGCTTGATAGGGAGTGCATTGAATCTGTAGATTGCTTTGGATAGTATACTCATGTTCACTATATTGATTCTTCCGATCCATGAACATGGTATATTTCTCCATCTATTAGTGTCCTCTTTGATTTCTTTCATCAGTGTTTTATAGTTTTATATATATAGAACTTTAGTTTCTTTAGGTAGATATATTCCTAAGTATTTTATTCTTTTAGTTGCAATGGTGAATGGAATTGTTTCCTTAATTTCTCTATTTTCTCATTATTAGTGTATAGGAATGCAAGGGATTTCTGTGTGTTGATTTTATATTCTGCAACTTTACTATATTCATTGGTTAGCTCTAGTAATTTTCTGGTAGAGTCTTTAGGGTTTTCTATGTAGAGGATCATGTCATCTGCAAGCAGTGACATTACTATATTATATAATATATGTGTGTATATATATTTCATATTTTTCTATCCATTCATCTGACCAACAGGCAGATTGTTTGCATGTTTTGTCTATGGCAAATAATGCTACAATGAACACCTGGGATGCAAACAGGTATTTCACATTATGGTCGCCATTATCTTCATTACCTCCACCATAGGTTGGCCTCAGGTCAAACAACAGGGAAGGAGCATGGCCCCACCCATCAGAACAAGACCCTATTTCCCCCTCAGTCAGTCTCTCCCATCAGGAAGCTTCCATAAGCTTCTTATCCTTCTCCATCAGCAGGCAGACAGAATGAAAACCACAATCACAGAAAACTAACCAATGTGATCACATGGACCACAGCTTGTCTAACACAATGAAACTATGAGCCATGCTGTGTAGGGCCACCCAAGATGGATGTGTCATGGTGGAAAGTTCTGACAAAACTGGAAAGTGAAGTGAAAGTAAAAGTCACTCATTCTTGTCTGACTCTTTGCAACCCCATGGACTATACAGTCCATGGAATTCTCCAGGCAAGAATACTGGAGTGGGTATCCTTTCCTTTCTCCACGGGATCTTCCCAACCCAGAAGATCAAACCCAGATCTTCTACACTGCAGGCAGATTCTTTCCCAGTTAAGCCACAAGGGAAGTCCAAAACTGGAAAGACAAAAACTGGAAAGGGAAGACCAAACTGGAAAGGAGATGGCAAACCACTTCAGTATTCTTTCCTTGAGAACACCATGAACAGTATGAAAAGGTAAAAAGATAGGACATTGAATGATTATTTCTTCAGGTCAGTATGTGCCCAATATGCTACTGGAGATCAGTGAAGAGATAATTCCACAAAGAATTAAGAGACGGAGCAAAATCAAAAACAACACACAGTTGAGGATGTGACTGGTGATTGAAGTAAAGTCTGATGCTGTGAAGAGCAATATTAAATAGAAAACTGGAATGTTAGGTCCATGAATCAAGGCAAATTAGAAATGGTAAAACAGGAAATGGCAAGACTGAACATCGGCATTTTAGGAATCAGTGAACTAAAATGGACTGGAATGGTTGAATGTAACTCAGATGACCATTATATCTACCACTGTGGGCAAGAATCCCTTAGAAGAAATGGAGTAGCCATCATAGTCAACAAGAGAGTCCTAAATGCACTACTTGGATGCAATCTCAAAAACGACAGAATGATCTCTATTCGTTTCCAAGGCAAACCATTCAATATCATGGTAATCCAAGTCTATGCCCCAACCAGTAATGCTCAAGAAGCTGAAGTTGACCATTTATATGAAGACCTACAAGACCTGCTAGAACTAATACCCAAAGAAGACATCCTTTTCATTATAGGGGACTGGAATGCCAAAGTAGGAAGGCAAGAGATACCTGGAGTAACATGCAAGTGTGGCCTTGGAGTACAGAGTGAAGTAGGTCAAAGGCTAAGAGAGTTTTGCCAAGAGAACGCACTGGTCATAGCAAACACCCTCTTCCAACAACACAAGAGAAGACTCTACACATGGACATCACCAGATGGTCAACACTGAAATCAGATTGATTATATTCTTTGCAGCCAAAGATGGAGAAGCTCTATACAGTCAACAAAAACAAGACCAGGAGCTGACTGTGGCTCAGATCATGAACCCCTTATTGCCAAATTCAGAATTAAATTGAAGAAAGTAGTGAAAACCGCTAGACCATTCAGGTATGACCTAAATCAAATCCCTTACGATTATTCAGTGGAAGTGAGAAATAGATTTAAGGGACTAGATCTTATAGATAGAGTGCCTGATGAACTATGGACAGAGGTTCATGACATTGTACAGGAGACAGGGATCAAGATCATCCCCATGGGGAAGAAATGCAAAAAAGCAAAATGGCTGTCTGAGGAGGCCTTACAAACGGCTGTGAAAAGAGAAGTGAAAAGCAAAGGAGAAGAGGAAAGATATAAGCGTCTGCATGAAGAGTTCCAAAGAATAACAAGGAGAGATAAGAAAGCCTTCCTCAGTATGAGATCAATGCAAAGAAATTGAGGAAAACAACAGAATGGGAAAGACGAGCGATCTCTTCAAGAAAATTAGAGCTACCAAGGAATGGGCTCATGCAAAGATGGGCTCGATAAAGGACAGAAATGGTATGGACCTTAAAAAAGCAGACGATATTAAGAGGTGGCCATAATACACAGAAGAACTGTACAAAAAAGATCTTCATGACCAAGATAATCACGATGGTGTGATCACTCACCTACACCAAGACATCCTGGAATGTGAAGTCAAGTGGGCCTTAGGAAGCATCCTACAAACAAAGCTAGTGGAGGTGATAGAATCCCAGTTGAGCTATTTCAAATACTAAAAATTGATGCTGTGAATGTGCTACACTCAATACACCAGCAAATTTGGAGAACTCAGCACTGGCCACAGGACTGGCAAAGGTCAGTTTTCATCCCAATCCCAAAGAAAGGCAAGGCCAAAGAATGCTCTGCTGCTGCTGTTGCTACTAAATCGCTTCAGTCATGTCCACCTCTATGCAACCCCATAGACGGCAGCCCACCAGGCTCTTGTCCCTGGGATTCTCCAGGCAAGAATACTGGTGTGGGTTGCCATTTCCTTCTCCAATGCATGAAAGTGAAAAGTAAAAGGGAAGTCGCTCAGTCATGTCCAACTCTTAGCGACCCCATGGACTCCAGCCTACCAGGCTCCTCCATCCATGGGTCACCAGTGCCTTCTCCGATGACCAACCTTGACAGGATATAAAAAGCAGAGACATAACTTTGCCAACAAAGGTCCATCTAGTCAAAGCTTTGGTTTTTCCAGTAGTCATATATGGATGTGAGAGTTGGGCTATAAAGAAAGCTGAGCTCTTAGAACTGATGCTTTTGAACTGTGGTGTTGGAGAAGATTCTTGAGAGTTCCTTGGACTGGAAGGAGATCCAACCAGTTCATCTTAAAGGAGATCAGTCCTGAATATCATTGGAATGACTGATGCTGAAGCTGAAACTCCAATACTTTGGCCACCTGATGTGAAGAAATGACTCACTGGAAAGGACTGTGATGCTCGGCAAGATTGAAGGCAGGAGGAGAAGGGGAAGACAGAGGATGGGATGGTTGGATTGTATCACTGACTCAATGGACAGGAGTTTGAGTAAGCTCTGGGAGTTGGTGATGAATTGGGAAACCTGGCGTGCTGCAGTCCCTGAGGTTACAAAGAGTCAGACACGACTGAGTGATTGCACTGAATTGAATGTTTGAATCCAATCTAAGTAGGCTTTCTAAACAATATCTCCATCATGAAGGATTAATTTTAAACTTGGCCAGGAGGTACAGACTTGTTAAAAGGATATTCTCATCCCTGAAAGGATAAAGGCAGTCAAGAGTGAATTACTCTAAAATTCTATGGAACCAGGCCTGCATTGTCCATCCAAGCCAGTTACCAAAGTAACCAAAATTGCCTTGGTCTTCAGGCATCTTTGGAGAAGGTGATGGCACCCCACTCCAGTACTCTTGCCTGGAAAATCCCATGGATGGAGAAGCCTGGTAGGCTGCAGTCCATGGGTCGCGAAGAGTCGGATATGACTGAGCCACTTCCCTTTCACTTTGCACTTTCATGCATTGGAGAAGGAAATGGCAATGCACTCCAGTATTCTTGCCTGGAGAATCCCAGGGACAAGAGAGCCTGGTGGGCTGCCATCCATGGGGTCACACAGAGTCATACACGACTGAAGTGACTTAGCAGTAGCAGCCAGGTATCTTAATCATATACACAGCCAGACACACAGAGATCACATTGGCTAGTTAAGTGACCGTAGCCCATGGGATGGGCTATCACATGACATGATGAATTTAATTTATTTAAAAAATATTTTCTTAATGGAAAAATATTTACAATATAATCTTTTTAAAATATGGAAATAAAATTGTAAGTTGTATGATTTCAACCTATGAAAACCAGGCATAACCTTAAAACAGTTTTTAAAATTAGAAGGAAATATATTAACATTGCAATAGTTGGTTTCTCTGCATGGTAGTTCTCTGATTTTTTACTTTATTTCCTGATAAGCATGTCCTCAATGATTTTTTTCTAGAATGGGCATGTAGATTTATAATCACACATACAGAAAATATACATTGCTAAAAGTAAACCTATAAAATACGCAGATGAGCATCATAGCTTGTCTTTGGTAAGATTAGTTTTGTTTACAGTAGGTAATGCAGTCCACTCACCGGATTTAGACATTCTCATTGGAAATAAATGAATCTTATTATCAAGAGTGCTTCATGAAACGGTTATGATTTACCTTGATCAACCATTCAAACGTGTTTCTACTTTAAGAACTGCCTTAATGCCTTAAATAAGGCAGGACTTTGTTGACCTTTTATAAAGGATTAAAGCACCCTATAATTAACTTTTTTATATACTGAGTTAAAACTTAATGAAAACGTGAGGTGAAATGCCAAGACTTAATTTGCAGACTCCTTTCCTTTTTCACATCATGAGCTGCTGAGAGTTAGTTTACTGCTCTTTTTCTCTCAGGCACCTTTTTCTGACGAGACTACGACTTGCTAAATGCATCCAGGTAGCCCATTCAGAAAGAGAACACAGAAAGAGAACACAGAAAAAGTACACAGAGATGTGGAACCAAGAAAGAAAGGGTGGGGCTCAAGCTTCTGGGGATGGCAAGCACCTGGGAACTCTGACTTGGGAGGTAGACCAATTTAAACTTTAATCTCAGCTCTTAGTGTAGTTGTAGGCATATCACTTAATCTTTAAACCCCAATTGGTATTATCTTAAAATGGGAATAATAACAAGTATGTGTCTGTGCATGTGTGGGTGAGCTCAGTTGCTCAGTTGTGTCTGACTGATTGCAACCCCATCAGCCGTAGCCTGCCATGCTCCTCTGTCCATGGAATATTCCAGACAAGAATACTATAGTGGTTGCCATTTCCTACTCCAGGGGACCTTCCCAACCTAAGGATCAAATCTGCATCTCCTTGCATCTCCTGCATTAGCAAGAAGATTCTCTACCACCGTGCCACCTGGGAAGCCCCCAATTAATAATAAGTGTACCTTAGAGAATCATCTGAAGACTGAACAGGCCAGTGCCCGTAAAACATCACTGGCACATTCTTCAGAGCACAGCAAAAATTAATTGTTGATTTGTTGAAGACTCTTCATGTGTGGCTCATGATTATGTCTCCAACTTTATGTGACACATTTTTCAGTATTTTTCCTCTTTCCACTTCCTGCACCTTTAGTCTAAGTCACCAGGAATATTTGCCATTTCTTAAACATCTTACTATTTCCCACCTACTGCCAAAGCTATTGTTTTCTTGCACAATCCAATCTCCTTTTCTTATACAACAGTATAATTTCCACTTGACACATGGTCTTTGTGGTCTATACACCACAAACCCCAGCCTCTTTTGCAGCTACACCCCTAGCTTTTGGAAAATTAGATATACAGTGATTCTGTAGAATCTTAAGGCAGAATTTGGACACATCCTTTGCCCCTGTTTTTCTTCTTTCCTTTATCCTGCTATCAAAATAAAGATATGAACTTGGACCAAGAGATGAGGGTTATGCCCAGAGGTAGTAAAAAAGTGAGTTAGAAAAAGCCTCGAACCCCAAGGACTAAGCTGGTTCTGGAACAGTCTTTGAGGAAAGAAATAAACATCTCTCCTACTTAATCCATTATCATTTGATGCTCCCCTGGTACTTATAGGCAAACTTAATTCTACCTGAGAATGCCAAGCTCTTCACATATGAAAATGCTACATAAATGGTATTTCTTGAACCTATTTTTCATAGAAGTTATCAACCACTTTCCATAAACATGCAACCTCCTCCAGGTTTCCTTCCCAGATTCCACAGGCCAGGCAAGTCTCGGCATGCGTGCCATCCTCCTATCATAGCATTGCTCACCATGCATTTTAATAACCACTTTTCTTGACTGTTCCCCTTTCTACACTGTGAGACCCTCAGGGTCTTACTGTTGTTTCTTACTTATTTCTTGATTATGCATGCTCTCTGGAAAGTTCAACCCCAACAGGTACTAGAAACATGTTCAATAAATAAATAAGTAGATGAATGAATGACTGATTGGGAAAAAAATAAATCCATATGAATTTTTCTATTATTAGTCAGCCAAGGTCCTTACATCACTCAATTTTCTTCTCATCTACTTACCACCATCGCCCAACCCCACCTCCCAGCCATAGAAAGGAGTTGCTTCACCAGTGAATTACAATTGCCTTCAGAGTTCCTTAGTCACATCAGAATGCCCTCTTTCAAGGTTCACAGTAAATTCCTATTGATTTTTTTCTAACCAGAAATCTCGGATTCACTGATGTGACTGCAAAGGAAAGTAGGAGGAACAGTATGAAATTCATTCCCTACCTAAATCTTCATTACCTGCTACTGTTCTTGTTCCAAGAAGATTCAATTATGTATTACACTAGCAAGTTCTTTTTTTTTTTTTAACCTTAGGGCTGCTTATGAAAAATTAAACTAGTTACATAAAAGAGATTATATTGCTCTTCTTCCACATCTCAGTGGGAAAAAAATGAATCATCAGAAACTAGAACAGACCAATACAAGTTATTTTGATTTAAACCTCAGATTAGTTCACTGGTGGGGGTTTATGTGCTAGTCTATTGCTACTACAAATTTTCCTAAAATATCAATACAAAAATGTGATTAGATCTTCTTTCAAGGTTTTATTTCCTCCAATCTATAGAATATAAATTGCTTTCTAAAGACTCTCTTTACCTTACCGAATAATCCATATTGCTTAAATTTTTATACGTGGTAAATACAGCCCTGGCTACATTATCACATCTCAGACATGTTTAAATTCAGATTCAGTTGGCTCCAATTATGATGACTTCAGCCAATCGAAAAGGGATTTTAATCTGAAATATATGTTTTCAATGGTTCAGAGGATTTTAACATTTTGAACTCTGCTTTCTCAGTTATCTTCTTTAAGTAATATGGCAACAAGTAAGGAGAACAGAGGCTGACCTTGATTACAGCATAAGTCAAACTTAACTACTGGTAAAGATGATTCACAAAGCCTTCAAGCAATTTGAGCTATAAAGAGAGTTTACTCTTTATAGACCAGGGCCCAATCTATCCATATAATTTTATACTTGGGGGACATCCTATTCCATTCAGTTCAGTTTAACAACTTTTTGAGTGCCTACTATGGGCCAGTCACTGCCTGGTAGTGGGAGGAATTGTCTCAGGTAAACAGTGTGGCTCGGGAGATAATTACAACAGTCTAGCAACTTACGAAAGGAAAAGCACAGAAATTAATGAGCAGCATGTAAGAGGCAACTAGGCCAGCTGTGGCTGAATACACAACTTTCCAGAAGACCTGATATCTATATTGAAATTGTAAAGACACATTGTGATTATTCATGTACCATGGTGAAGGGGGAAGGTATCCCACACAGAAGAGGCATTGGGAGGAAAGAAATGAAGCAGGAGAGGTAGGAACTGGCTAAGTTATCCACCATCTCTTCTACTTCATAATTTTGGGCCTGGATCAGCTGAGTACACAGGTCTCCTGTGGACTGAGGAACAGGAATCATTTTCTGTCCCAGCCTGAGAGGGAACACAGAATAGTATAGTGAGTAGGTATACAGGCTCTATAATCAGGCCATCAGGGTTTGAAAACCAGCTCAACTATTTCAGTCACTTATCCACATATCTATTATTTAATCAAGAGTCATTTGTTGATAGAGAAGGAAATGGCAACCCACTCCAGTATTCTTGCCTGGAAAATCCTATGGACAGAGGAGCCTGATGGGCTACAGTCCATGGGGTCATAAGAGTTGAACTTAGCGACTAATCCACCATTTACTGAATGTTCATTGTGTGCCAAGACTTGTGCAAGCACTTGGAATACCACCGGGAACAACACTGACAGAACTCCTGCCCTCGTGAAGCTTATAGTCTACTAGGAGTAGATAAAAAACATAAATATACAGATTATTTGGTACTTCAGAGCAGTTTATAAGTGGGAGTGCCATGGAGGAGGGAGCTGGTATTGTAATTTCAAGAGGAGTGGTTAGAATGGGCTTCAATGAGCAGGTGACATCATGAGCAAAGACTAGAAGGAGATGAAGGAATTCGTTTCTTAAGGTGAAACTGTGTCCTGCTTTAACTGTTGGCAAGCTCACATCTCTGCTTCAGTTTGTCTATCTGCAAAATGAGAATAATTGTAAAAATGAAGTCATAAGGTTATCATAATAATTAAATGAGTTAATACACATAACTTTGATTGGAATAGGGTTTGCAACAGATAAGGATTTTTCTAAGTACTTGAGGTTATAATTGTTGTTATTGTTTAAACTGGGTCCTTTATGCCCCATGTCCCACCCGCTCCTTTCAGAAAGTCTGCAAGAAGTCTTTCCGGCTTTCTCTCTCCCCCTCCCTCTCATTGACCTAATACAACAGTAAATATTATTATTTGGTGTCTAAAGGATGTTCTCAGTCTCTGCCTTCCCACCTTCTCCACTGCCAGGATCCTAATCTAAGGTGATGGAGATAACACAAAACCCTCCCAGACTGTTACCTTTTCTGTTCTATTTCAGTCCATTCTCAACTCAGCTCTTGTTTTAACATAAATCAGATCATGTTGCATTCCTGTGTAAACCTCCAGTATCTTCCCATTGTACTGCTAATAAAATTTGAATCCATTCTCCCAATCTACAAAGCAATAGAGTACAACACTGGTTTAGCTCAGTCTTTCCTTGGTTCTTCTGCACTGGTCAAACTGAGTTTCTCATGGTTACCTGAAGAAGTTGAGCTTGTTCCCACCCTTGGGAATTTCTTCTTACTCTTCCCACAACCTAAAGTGGCTTCCCTACTTGCCCTTGCTTGGGTGGTTCTTTCTTGTGATTCAAGTGTCAGCTTCAAAGTCATCTCCTCACAGACTTTCAGGGGCCACTCAATCCAGGGGTGACCTCCAGTCACTCTCCAACATATTAGCCTGCACTGTTTCTTCAAGGGGTTATTTTTCTGTTAAGTATTTGTATCTGTATCTGTCTCTTGGCTACCAGAAAGCAAGAGCACTCATCTTTTTTGTCTTGCTTACCCCTGTTTTCCCCAGGACCTAGTACTGCAACTAAACCTTTTAAATGAATCGGTGAACGGATGAGCAGCCTTGTCTTGGCTGAAGTTTCAGAGATGAGTAAGACACTGAATTTTCTCTAGATCAGAGTCTACCCAGAAATGAATGCTCATCATTCCTGCCAAGATGAAGAGGGAAGCCTAATACAGCAGTTGCAGTCTCTTTAGACTCCTTTGAGTTCTGCTATTCTACGAACTGCTAAGGAAGTTTTGTATATTGAATTATGTAACCATGTCCTTTGTTCTGTTGATACTACCTCATTATTTTTGCACATGTTTAGGATACATTTTCTTACTTTATCTGACTGGAAAATTCCAAGTATTACTTAAGAACCAACTTATGCATCACCTACTATAAATTTATTTTTCTGAAATACCTGTTCTGTGCCAACTTTGAAATTCCTACAAACCTCAATTTTGGTATATATCCTGTTGGGTTGCAACTATTTATCTACAGATATTTCTTCCCCATACAATATGAAGATTCTTTGAGAGCAAGGAAAATATAATAATCTTCGTACCAAAACACTTCATGCATAATAGGTGCTCAGTGCTTAGTGGATAAGTTGATGAGGGACGGGTTATCTTCTATTCATCAGACATACCAGATGGTGTTGTAACAATTGTGCTGATGTGATCAGCAGTCTAAACCCAGAATCTGAAGTTTCAACTTGCACACCCTTTTTGAAACAGAGGATCCATGTATTCATATTTGTGGTAGATTGGTTTTAATAGAATTTTGATGCAGGAATGGGCATAATAGTATGAGCTGTAAAAATTGAGATCATATTTGATCTTCAAATGGAGTACTGTCCATTTAATTTTCAAATCAATAAATGAACTGAATTGCCTCAGGAAAATTAAAATTCATCCTAAAGCTGAAATTAAATATTATAGAATAAAAGATAGCTTTGTGTCACAAATGTCTATATCTGATATAAATAAAGACATATAAGTCTCTCTCTCAATCCTTTAAATGAGTCATAAAATATGCAGTTCAAACACAATTAACACAAATGGGCCAAAATGTATAAATAGTTTGTAATATAATCTTAAAAACATCTTTGTAAGGTTATTTATGGGCAAAGATAAATTCAGTTTTGCAGAAGATAAAGCAAAGCATAAATGATGCCAGTACTCATCATGTTATACTTTCATTCAATTAAACCAAAGGTCTTTACAAAAAGACTTTAAGGTGATTTACAAAAGTCATAGTAGTAAAAAGAAACATATCAAATATAATTAGAAAAGTTAGAATTATAGATTTTTTAAAAGAAGCAATTTTAGTTGCTTTGGGATTATCACTGGAGCTCTGAGCTAAAATTAAAATTTGGTTTGTGTTTTCTGTCAGCAATGACAAAAAGAGAAGCACAATATTATATATATCTCTACCAGTAAAGGGGATTTTTTGCTCCAAGAAAATAAATGGCTTTCCTAATATTAACAGGAAACCTAATATTAATGGCAATTCACTTTAGTGTTCTTGCCTGGAGAATCCCAGGGACAGGGGAGCCTGGTGGTCTGCCATCCATAGGGTTGCACAGAGTGGAACACTACTGAAGTGACTTAGCATAGCAATATTAATTAGGTTTTCCTAATATTCTAATATAAACTTACCACCTACAGAATTTGACATGAGATCATGTACTCTAGTATACAATGTTTTGGAAATCAATGAATAAAATTTGCATAGTAGCAATAATATTAATATTGGGAGGCTTTCCTCATAGCTCAGGCGGTAAAGAATCTGCCTGCAATGCAGGAGACTTGGGTTCGATTCCCGTGTTGGGAAGATCCCCGGAGAAGGAAATGGCAACCTACTCCTGTGTTCTTCCCTGGACAATCCCATGGACAAATGAGCCTGGCAGGCTATAGTCCATGGGGTCAGAAGTGTCGGACATGACTTAGCGACTAAACCATAACCCCCAGTTAATGCTAACACTACTAATAATAATCAGAGTAAGAATACCGACTCTAGATATTCATGGAATATCCAGCATCTGCCATGCTTTATTTTATGAATCTCATGGAAACTACTGCATTCCTATAATTTCAAGATCACTGTTTTATAAATAAGAAGTTTTCAAGACAATACCATTAACAACACTTTTCTGTTTACTTCAAGATTCATATATTTCCCACCATGATATTTCTATAAAAAGGCAGAAATGGCTAATAGTCCAGGTTGCAAAATTAACATAAAAGTTATCTGTTAAAAAGCAGATTGCTTTCTGCTGGTTTAAGCTTATATAAGAAGAAAACTTACGACTCTTTAGCAGTAGATGGATAATATTCACTAAAACACTATTCTTCTTTGCTTTTTAAGTAGCTGAGTAAGCAGATAGTTTGTATTTATACTCTGACAAGATCATGGAATACCAACATACAGAGTCCAATTCAGTGGTGCTGAACAACCACTCTGCTAGGTGCTTATGTCTCATTTGCGCTTACTATAAAGGGTCAATATCTAAGCTCCTACTCATCATTTGCTAATATTTAGTGAAATAATATCTACTATAGTAGAAATATTGTACTGAGTATGTAACTCTGTACTAGGTATGTAACTCTGTATAAAAATGCAAGTGGAAGAGTCAGCATTCATTATGAGTTGAAAATCCTACCCAATAATCTGACCACACATCTCTATAACTTGTATGTACACTGGGAGCTTTAGCATCTATCGGAAATATTCAATAGAGTTTTATATTAATAATTTACAAATTTTTGCATGAGCACACAGAAATAGATATATAAATTAATATAACTTAATCCAAACTTCTATCATTCATGCTCCTCAAACCTTGAAGTATCACAATTGCCAAATCAAAGCCAATTGTTTTCATATACACCGGAATAAAACCAGTGACAATTACCCTTCATTTGGAAAAGATAACTTGATGACATTTAATGCAACAATTAGCATGTTCCCAAGCAATAAAAGGCTATATGAGATCACAAATAATTCCCTGGTTTATTTCTTTGTCCATATACAACCATCTACAATCAATGCCCTCTACAAAAGAAACTCAAAAATTTTCCAGCTAGATAACAAATGTTAAATTGGATAGAAATTGTACTTCAAACATCATCTACTCTAGAATGTTACAATTTGTGAAAATTGCTTTGGAGCTTTTACCTCTGGGTGTGAAAAGGAAATGTCTCGTTATAATCAGTCACAGGAATGTATTTCTATGCAGCATTATGGCACTTACTCTCACAGGGAGATTTTGGAACAGGTAAGGTAACTTTCTGAATGCAATTATCCAGCATTAAAGAGCATTATTATTGATATTTTATCCTCACCTGAATAAGCACAAAGGTAAGAATCATGCAACCTAAATTACCAGAGTCAGTCCTTTGCACTTCTCTTTTGCTTACCTGATGTGTGGCTTTGGAATTTAAGCCTAATTGTCCTCAGTTGGAAGTAAATAGCAAATTCTTCCAAGCAGGCAGTAACACTCAAGAGTTATAAATGCCTAGAGCTTGCAGTCGCCAGCACCTGCTGTTCCCCACAGTAACTCTGTAATGGGTAGTTCCTCCAGAAGACTAGTATGCTGGTTGTATTCTCAAAACGTGATTTTTTTAAATTTATTTATCCGAAAAGGACTAGGTGATACTGAGTTGCCGTTATACATAGATCAGCAGAAAGGTTATTTCATAGCAGGGATTTATTTTATGCTGTCAGAAAGAAAGAATACTCTAAATAAATTGAAACCAGAATTTATTGGTTTTTCCCTTCCAAGAAGAGGAAATTATTTTGCTGGGGTGATGTAGAATCATGAACACAGTGTTATTACTCCTCTGGATGCTTTGTTTAGTAGACAGGGAAAGGAATGAAATTAACATTCATTGAGTTCCTGTAGAGAAGCATGGTACTGTACTTGGCGTCTCTGTGGATGATATTTCATTGCGTTTCTATATGAACACAAAGAGGTAGGTGTCATAAATCTATTTTTCCTGAATAAAATAAGAATAGCATCTGACATCTACTGAGGGCCTACTATGTGCAGGCCAGTCATATCAGTCACTATGTCAGATTCTTCTCCTGAATAACCATGATGGTCCTTATAATAATCCATTCAGCAGACAGTAGGTGGGAACAATAGTAAAATGTCCATGAAGAATATGGAGGTAAATGAAAAAAAACTGACCAATGTGAATTATCTAGTAAAATTCATATGCTTTTTATAATTAACTTTTTGTGTAAGGATATGTGTAACGTCACTGTTAATTCCAAATAATTTAGGAATAATTTCTTAGACTTAAGTAAGTGATAGTTTTAATTCAGTTAGCAGAAACCAAATAAATTTCAGTATAACCTGTCTAATTAAAATCTGTATGAAGAACCACAAATTGTCTAATCTAGAGTAGAACCAAAATGTAAAGAACAGGTATAATTTTGCTGTTTGACAGAGTGGTCTATGGTTTCAGAAATTCAAGTATGTCTCCCAGAAGAGAGGAAGTTTCCAAGAGCAGATGTGAAAATCACTGAACTTGAGATTAAAAAGAAAAGAAAAAAGTGTCAAAGATTTTCACTATCCAAGGAATATGAATACAAACACCTCTGCTTCCAAGACAAGCGTACTTATCAAAGGTTTAGGCACCCTCAAGGCTATCAACTCACCTTCAGAGGAGAAAACAGCAAATTTCCATTATGTTAAATAAGATTTCTGAGTCCTGAGTTTTGGCTTTCCAGCCAATATTCTGGATAAATATTCAGGACGATAAAATCCTGGGGTCAGAGTCAGGACAATGTCCCAAAAGGGCAGCATGATTTACAATTTTCATCACAAATTAATAACTGATTATCTCTTCTCTCTCTCTCCCACCGCCTCTCTTTCTCTCATAAATACACACAAAACACACACACACACACACACTCTCTCTCTCCTCATAGACCTCTGTCTCCTATAGTAATTTAAACACTACGAATGTGCCCAACAGTTTGAATTCTGGATCAGCCATAACGCTATCACCAGACCTCAGATGAAGACAAATCCCCTAGAAGTCAGTGTCTCCTTGGTTTCCTACCAAATGGCTCACTTTGTCCTTGCTAAGAGGACCACGATAGTTTTCTGGTAAGGGGTGCGTGTTGAAAGGGATGACAGTGGCTGCCTAGGTCCCATATGGTGAACTCTGATTAGTGCAAACCAATCACAGTAACTCCATTCCCCTTGACTAGTGATTGCCTTAGGCTTGGCAGGGAGATGCAAATCTGACGCTTTCAGTCAGCTTTTGTGAGAATAAATCTGGTGGGGGTTTTGTGCAAGCTCTGCCTGCTTTCCTCAAAAGGTACACCAAACAGACTTTTATTCTCTCCCTGGGGTCAATGTCCCATGATCATCATCTCGGGAACAGCTGCTTTGGATCCATGAGGGCAGCTGCAGGCAAAGGACTAGAAAAATAAACTGAGCAGTGATATACAGAAAGATACGCCCAGTGAACAAACCCTACCATCCACGTCTTGTTATGTGAGCTAATAAATTTCCAGTTGTTTTATTTTATTGGGCTTATCTGCTGCCTCATGCTACCATGTGTGTGACTATGTGATCAGTCATGTTGGACTCTTTGTGATTCCATGGACTATAGCCCACCAGTTTCCTCTGTCCATGGAAGTTTTTAGTCAAGAATGCAGCCAACTTCTTTTCCAGTTACAACAAAATAAATTACACTTATCAGAAAAAAAGCATATTACCAAGTCTCCACAGCTTAACATTTGTGATATTTAAGATAAAAACCAAAATTACCCTATGAAGAATTGGGACTATAGAATGCATTCTTTTTCTAAAAAGGAAAAAAAAAAAAAAAGACAACCAACAGATACCAGATGATTGAGATTCAACTAGGCTCATCTTCCCACAGAGAACAAGTCTATACTACGTATGTCATACAAAAAAGATCTCTTGACGGCACCACCCAGGATTGTCAGCCACCTTGACCTTTACGTTTGTAGAATGAAACAACACGGAATACCACAATGTACATTTTTCAACTGCATGTGGTTAAGTTCAACAGAGAGAGCCATGAAATAAGTCTAAATAAATTCATAAAGACTGAAATCTTTAAAAAATAAAAACATACTGGAGTGGGTTGCCATTTCCTCCTCCAGGCGATCTTTCTGACCCAGGGATCGAACCCACATCACCTGGATTTTCTTCATTGACAGGCAGATTCTTTTCCACTAAATCACCTGGGAAGCCCCTCAAGCTAGATGAGAACTAAATACAAGATCCAGTCAGCCTTCCTCCTTCTGCAAGCAATCTGCAATTGAAATTATTATCTTCTTTTCTCAGATGAGTAAACTGAAAAACCAATATATGGGAATGCTGTTAAAATTTCCCAAGAGAGGTGGTAGAGTTAATAGCTGACATGTCCCTGGCAGAACAAGATCTTTCTAGCACATTGTTTGGTGAACAGTGAAAGGGCCATTGAATATCTGAGGAAGCTATAGATCTAAGAAAGTTTTGTAATTCATAAAATAGATATAAATTGGATATACATCTATATATCTTTCGAAATCAAATAATGAAGCCATTCAAATAAAGCTTAGGAGTCTCCATATATTCAGAAAATAGGGAGAATGTAGCAGCTCTTAAACATTGTGTTGTAGTGGAGTTAACCACATCATTTCCCCCCCGCCCCTCCGTACAAGGAGGACTGCTTATCTCAGTCTTCCTTATTTATTTCAAGAATGGTAGAAGATGGAAGGTGCCTACACAATGAAAATTTGTAAAACAGCCAGCTGCTTTGGAATTTTTACCTGTGGGTGTGCAAATGAGATTCTCTTTGCAATTAGTGGAAGAAATGTGCTTCAAGGCAGGATTACAGGATTTATACCCAAAGAACAGGAAGGATCTCAGACCAGAAAAGGCAAGATCCCTATAGTTACCTAGTATTAAAGAACATTTTTATTGATAATAAAATAATTAGATATTTTATTCTCTAATTTTCCAAATTGAATTAGTTCTCAAAATTTTTGTTACTTAAATAATAGCAAGGTGATTACCTCTATAGAACTTCTATTCTATAGTGTGGTACATACATAACAAAAATAAATAAATAAAATGTAGAACAAACTAACGCATGCTAAATGGTAAACATTTACAGAAGCAAGGAGGCTATCAGTTGGAGAGGAAGAGGTAGTGAAAAGTTTGTATAGGGCTGCCTGGGAAATCTGCACACTGGAGTTGACTTTTGACAATTAAACTGAATTAAATCATAATTCACATACAATCAAGTATGCCTATTTTAAATTTAACCAGTTAGTAAATGTTGACAAGTGTGTATATCCCATGAGCATAATGTTAGTCATGCCCATTACAGTACAATTTTTCCTTGTGTCCTTTTCCTGGTGATCCCTGATTTGGTATCCAAGAAACCAGTAAGCTGCTTTCTGACACTATATATATATTTCCCCTTCTAAAATTGTGCATAAACAGAATCTTACAGCATATAGTCTTTTGCTTATGACATCTTAACTCAGTGTATTGTTTATATTTTGGGGGAATTCATCTACATTATCGCATGCATCAGTTTGAGCCTATCCGGTCCCATCACTTCGTGGCAAAGAGATGGGGAAACAGTGGAAACAGTGGCTGACTTTATTTTTGGTGCTCCATAATCACTGCAGATGATGACTGCAACCATGAAATTAAAAGACGCTGACTGCTTGGAAGGAAAGTTATGACCAACCTAGACAGCATATTGAAAAGCAGAGACATTACTTTGCCAACAGAGGTCCGTTTAGTCAAGGCTATGGTTTTTCCAGTGGTCATGTATGGATGTGAGAGTTGGACTGTGAAGAAAGCCAAGCACCGAGGAATTGATGCTTTTGAACTGTGGTGTTGGAGAAGACTCTTGAGAGTCCCATGGACTGCAAGGAGATCCAACCAGTCCATTCTAAAGAAGATCAGGCCTGGGCGTTCTTTGGAAGGACTGATGCTAAAGCTGAAACTCCAATACTTTGGCCACCTCATGCGAAGAGCTGACTCATTAAAAAAGACTCTGATGTTGGGAGGGATTGGGGGCAGGAGGAGATGGGGATAACAGAGGATGAGATGGCTGGATGGCATCACCGACTCATTGGACATGAGTTTGGGTAAACTCTGGGAGTTGGTGATGGACAGGGAGGCCTGGCGTACTGCAATTCATCTGGTCGCAAAGAGTCGGACACGACTGAGCGACTGAACTGAACTGGACTGAAAGTAGGTATTTGTTTAACTTTTTATAGGAAACTATTAAACTGTTTTTCAAAGTGACTGTAATGATACACTCTCCCACTAACAAACCATGCCAGGTCTAATTGTTTCACTTCCTCATCAACACATAGCATCATCCGTGTTTTTTTGTGATGGTTTTAATTTATATTCCTCTGAAGCTGAATGATGTTAAGTATGTTTTCAGGTGCTTCATTATACAAACACACACACACAAACACACACATTATTTGTGTGTGTGGAGACTGCCTATTTGTTAATTGGGTTTTATGGTACTTAGTAAGATGTTTTTACTGTGTTCTTAAATCCTTTTCAAAACTATTTAATGCAAATATTTTCTCTCAGTAGTTAGCTAACCTTTCTGTGTTCTTACTGGTGTTTTGTGAAGAACACAAATGTTTCTTTTTCTTAAATGGCCTGTGTTTTTCATGTCCTAAGAAATCTTTGCCTATCCCTAGGTCATGAAAATTTTCTCCTACATTTTCTTATGGATGTTTATAATATATATTAACATTTATATTTAGGTTTTCAGTCCTATTAGATTTCTTTTTTATAATATAAGCTGAGTCACGATACATGTTCATTGAAGTAAAGTTGATTTATAGTGTTGTGTTAATTTCCACTGTATAGCAAACTGATTGCTATACATATATATATATTTTTAATATTATTTTCCATGATGGTTTATCACAGGATATTGCATATAAATCCCTGTGCTATGCATTAAGACTTTGCTGTTTATCAATTCTGTATATACTAGTTTGCATCTGCTAAGCTTAAACACCCCCTCTATCACTTTTCAACCCTTCCTCCCCCTTGGCAACTATAAGACTATTCTCTAAGGATACTTTTTTTTTTTTTTAAGTAGGGAAATATGGTTGTTCTACTACTATTTGTTGAAAAGACTATCATTTCCCCTATTGCATTACCTTGGCATTCTTCAAAAAAAAATTAGTTGACTGTTTATGTGTGATCTATTTCTGGACTCTATTCTTTTCCACTGATTCATTTATCCTGAAAACAGCACCACGTTATCTTATCTACGGTAGACTTAGAAAATCTTAAAATTGTGTAATGTAAGCCCTCCAACTTTGCTTTTCTTCTTTGTGTATGTGTATGTTTGCTTTTCCATATAGATATTTTAATCTTGTATTTTTCAACAAAATCTTCCTATTGGGATTTGTATGGGAATTCTGTTCTAATTATCAATTGATAATACATAAAAATAAAATTAAAAGTTTTACATTGACTTTGTCTCCTGAGTTCTTGCTGGTTTCACTCATTATTAAAAATAGATTTCTTAGAGTATCACCTACGATCTTCTATGTGTATGCATACTTATCTGCAAATAAATATTATTTTATTTCCTCTTAACCAAAGAGTGCTCAAACTACCATACAATTGCACTCATCTCACACGCTAGTAAAGTAATGCTCAAAATTCTCCAAGCCAGGCATCAGCAATATGTGAACCATGAAATTCCAGATGTTCAAGCTGGTTTTAGAAAAGGCAGAGGAACCAGAGATCAAATTGCCAACATCCACTGGATCATCAAAAAAGCAAGAGAGTTGCAGAAAAACATCTATTTCTGCTTTATTGTCTATGCAAAAGCCTCTGACTGTGTAAATCACAATAAACTGTGGAAAATTCTGAAAGAGATGGGAATACCAGACCACCTGACCTGCTTCTTGAGAAACACAGGTCAGGAAGCAACACTTGGAACTGGACATGGAACAACATACTGGTTCCAAATAGGAAAAGGAGTACATCAAGTCTCTATATTGTCACCCTGCTTATTTAAATTCTATGCAGAGTACATCATGAGAAACACTGGGCTGGAAGAAGCACAAGCTGGAATCAAGATTGCTGCGAGAAATATCAATAACCTCAGATATGCAGACGACACCAGCCTTATGGCAGAAAGTGAAGAAGAACTAAAGAACCTCTTGATGAAAGTGAAAGAGGTGAGTGAGAAGGTGGCTTAAAGCTCAACATTCAGAAAACAAAGATCATGGCATCTGGTCCCATCACTTCATGGGAAATAGATAGCGAAACAGTGGCTGACTTTATATTTGGCGGCTCCAAAATCACTGCAGATGGTGATTGAAGCCATGAAATCAAAAGACACTTGCTCCTTGGAAGGAAAGTTATGACCAACCTAGACAGCATATTCAAAAGCAGAAACATTACTTTTCCAACAAAGGCCTGTCTAATCAAGGCTATGGCTTTTCCAGTGGTCATGTATGGATATGAGAGTTGGACTATAAAGAAAGCTGAACACTGAAGAATTGATGCTTTTGAACTGTGGTGTTGGAGAAGACTCTTGACAGTCCCTTGAACTGCAAGGAGATCCAACCAGTCCATCCTAAAGGAGATCAGTCCTGGGTGTTCATTGGAGGGACTAACGTTGAAGCTGAAACTCCAATACTTTGGCCACCTGATGCAGACAACTCAGTCATTAGAAAAGACCCGGATGCTGGGAAAGATTGAGGGCAGGAGGAGAAGGGGACGACAGAGGATAAGATGGTTAGATGGCATCACTAACACAACGGACATGGGTTTGGGTGTACTCCAGGAGTTGATGATCGACAGGGAGGCCTGGCGTGCTGTGGTTCATGGAGTCGCAAAGAGTTGGACACAATTGAGCGACCAAACTGAAATGAACAAATATGCCAAACTCAGTGCTTTGCTTATTTATTTGATTGCACTGATTGTAACCTCCAGTACAAAGTAGGTTGGAAGTGGTCATTCTCTGTTTTTTTATCTGAAGAGAAACTATTCATTCTTTTATGAAGTTTGATGAAGTTGGATGAAGGCCTTTCTTAGATGCCTTTGAAATAGTTTTATAATAAATAGAAGCTTTATATTGTCAAATGATTCTTCTGAAACCACTAAATTATCATATTTCTCTTTTTTATCTTGGTATGAATTACATTGATTGATTTTCAAATGTTATATTGATCTTGCATTCATGAGATACACTCCAGTTGGTCATAATAATTTGATCCATGTTGTAAATTACTCAGTTAAATTTGCTAATATTTTGCTATGAATTTTTATGTCTAATGAGGTATTGGGTATGTACTTTTATTTTATATGCTGTCTCTGTCCAATTCTGGTATCAGGGTAATGTTCATTTTACAAAATTAGGTAACAAGTGTTACTTCTTCTCCTATCTTCTGCAATAGGGTCAGCAGTATTGGTTTCAACTGTTCAGCATAATGATACAGCTTTTTTACAGCTTACACTCCTTCTAAAGTTATTAATGGTTAAAACTCCCTGCGCTATAAATATAACCTTGTTGCTTATCTATTCTATATACAAAAGTTTGCAACTCTTAATCTTTTACCCCATCGTGCCCCTTCATTCTTTCCTCCTCCTACCAGTAACCACAAGTTTGTTTTCTATATAGGGGGGCCTCTTTCTGTTTTGCTATATACATTCACTTGTTTTTATTCTTTTAGATTCTGCATATAAGTACATCATGCAGTATATGTCATTCTCTGTCTGATGTATTTCACTAAGCATAATATTCTCTAGGTCCATCCACATTGCTGCACATGGCAGAACTTCATTCATTTTTATGATTAATAGTCCACTGCATATTTATATGCATGTGTGTATGTATTTGTTCTTGACGTTTAGTCACTCAGTTGTGTCCAACTTTTTGTGACACCATGCACTGCCAGTCTCCTCTGTCCATGGGATTTTCCAAGCAAGAATACTGGAGTTGTGTTGCACACACACCACTTTCTTAGTTGTCAGTCTGTCAGTTGATCGACACCTGGGTTGCTTCCATATCTTGGCTGCTGTAAATAGTGCCGATATCAACACTGGGGTGCGGGTACCTTTTTGAATTAGCATGACTGTTTTTTCTGGATATACACCCAAGGGTGGAAGTGCTAGATTTCCTTTTCATTTAGTTAAAAAAAATCTATTTTTCTTTATGATTTATTTTTTGACCAATGTATTAAAGATAGATTTTTTGTTTAATTTCCAAATACTTGAGATTATGCTGACATCACTTTAATAGTGATTGCTAATTTAAATTAGTTGTAATCAAAGACAAAATTCCATACAGAATTGGTCTTCTGTATCTGCAACTTTCACAACTATATAGATTCAACCATCTGCTGATTGAAATTTCCTCCATAGATACTGAGATTCACTGTAATTTCAACATTTTAAGTGTGTTTTTAAAATTATGACCAAGTCTTTTGTAATTCTATTCATTTTACCAACATATTTTCCATCTTTTGTAGTTCTATTTATTTTACCAACATATACAGACATTAGAACATGTTGCTGTGATTCACTTAATGCACTTTGCAGATACTGCCAGTTTTACAGATTGGAAGTTTGTGGCAATGTTGCATTGAGAAACTCTTTCTGTGTTAGTTATCCAACAGTATTTGTTTACTCTATGTCTCTGGTCACATTTTAGTAATTTTTGTAATATTTCAAAATCTTAAATTATTATTATATTTGCTATGATAATCTGCAATGTTATTATTGTAATTGTTTGGGGGAGCTATGCAACACAGCCATATAAAATGACAACGTCAACTGCTAGATGTTGAGTGGACTATGACTGCTCTCAGTTCAGTTCAGTCCCTCAGTTGTGTCTGACTCTTTGCGACCCCATGAATTGTAGCATGCCAGGCCTCCCAGTCCATCACCAACTCCTGGAGTTCACCCAAACTCATGTTCATCGAGTCAGTGATGCCATCCAGCCATCTCATCCTCTGTCGTCCCCTTCTCCTCCTGCCCCCAGTCCCTCCCAGCATCAGAGTCTTTTCCAATGAGTCAACTCTCCACATGAGGTGGCCAAAGTACTGGAGTTTCAGCTTCAGCATCAGTCCTTCCAATGAACACCCAGGACTGATCTCTTTTAGAGGACTGGTTGGATCTCCTTGCGGTCCAAGGGACTCTCAAGAGTCTTCTCCAACACCACAGTTCAAAAGCATCAATTCTTCGGCCCATAGCCTTGACTAGACGGACCTTTGTTGGAAAAGTAACATCTCTGCTTTTCAATAGGCTGTCTAGGTTGGTCACAACTTTCAAGGCGTAAGCATCTTTTAATTTCATGGCTGCAATCACCATCTGCAGTGATTTGGGAGCCCAGAAAAATAAAGTCTGATACTGTTTCCACTGTTTCCCCATCTATTTCTCATGAAGTGATGGGACCCAAAGCCATAATCTTTGTTTTCTGAATGTTGAGCTTTAAGCCACCTTCTCACTCTCCACTTTCACTTTCATCAAGAGGCTCTTTAGTTCTTCTTCACTTTCTGCCATAAGGGTAGTGTTATCTGCATATCTGAGGCTATTGATATTTCTCCCAGCAATCTTGATTCCATCTTGTGCTTCTTCCAGCCCAGACGTTCTCATGATGTACTCTGCATAAAAGTTA
This sequence comes from Ovis canadensis, assembly GCF_042477335.2. Lineage (NCBI taxonomy): Eukaryota > Metazoa > Chordata > Mammalia > Artiodactyla > Bovidae > Ovis > Ovis canadensis. Next base: position 30,538,103 of record NC_091265.1, on the reverse strand, counting down.
AGTAACCAGGGTGACAATATACAGCCTTGACATACTCCTTTTCCTATTTGGAACCAGTCTGTTGTTCCAAGTCCAGTTCTAACTGTTGCTTCCTGACCTGTGTTTCTCAAGAGGCAGGTCAGGTGGTCTGGTATTCTCATCTTTTTCAGAATTTTCCACAGTTTATTGTGATTTACACAGTCAGAGGCTTTTGCATAGACAATAAAGCAGAAATAGATGTTTTTCTGCAACTCTCTTGCTTTTCTGATGATCCAGTGGATGTTGGCAATTTGATCTCTGGTTCCTCTGCCTTTTCTAAAACCAGTTTGAACATCTGGAATTTCACGATTCATGTATTACTATTCAGTGTCTTTCTCCCTCCCCTCAGGCCTCCCTGTTACCTGAGACACAACAATAGTGAAATTAGGTCAGTTAATAACATTGCAATGGCCTCTAAGTATTCACATGAAACGAAGGGTTGCACGCCTGTCACTTTAAGTCAAAAGCTAAAAATGATAATGCTTAGTGAGGAACTCATGCTGAAACCTGAGAAAGGCCAAAAGCTAGTCTTCTTGTACCAAGTAGATCAGTTGTAAATGCAAAGGGTAACTTATTGAAAGAAATTAAAAGTGTTACTCTGCTGGGGTCCAGCTTCAGCAGAGTCCAGGGATACCCTCAGGATGAACGGCGTTGGCGAATGAATGAATGACACGGGGTGACCAAGCTTCAGTGAGTGAGGCCCATAACTTTATTTTCAAAAGGAGCTTTTATTTCCTGACTTTTACTTAGAAGAAAATGAAAGATGCAAGGTCATGCAGAGTCAGCTCAAACATTCCAGCAGTTTTGCCCTTATCAAAACCAGGATTTTTCTTGCATACCTTTCCCATAAACAAGGGTCCTATGTTGTGTACATTATCTTCTGGCCTTGGAGACCTGTTGACATTTTATGACCCTTTTTTGATAAAGGTTGATCAACCAGAAAACTTGTTTTCCCTTCAAGTGTTTTTTTTTTTATTTTTTTCTTTATACCTCTAATCTGTGTCAGCCTCAGAAAGTACTTAACAGAGTTATATTCTCATGGAGCAAAGGTGCAGTGGGTTACACCAAAAAAAAAAGATCTTATTAGCTCAAAGGTCTGATGTTGTCAATATGAAGGCTACTACTTATTTTTCTTATATTCCAACTATATTAACTAATGCACTCCCAGGCACACAATGGATAAGGGATATGGGAACTTGGCAGCAAGCATTGGCTCAACAATGAATCCCTTCACCAGTATTATTTCAATAAAACTTTTTCACCCCTCGAAGGGCTCTATATTTTTAGAATGCTTAGGCTTCCTGTGTCATGGTTGGGATGCTGTGAACAAGCATATGCATAGTTGCAAGAGTCTGGATAAACCTGCCAAGCAAGCTAGAATGCTAACAGAGGGGTTTGAATTGAAATGCTCCTTTCATGCCCAGGGGACGTATCAACTAGAGCCCTAAGTTAATTTTCTCCAGAGAAAGGTGGTCAGGGATAGCCCCCTGTTAGTGTCAGAAGAGTTGGAGAAAGGCGTACTATAGTAAACAGCAGACAGACAGATTTTGGTTTGGGGTAGATGTTCAAGCAGGTCCAGGGAGTCCCTTGAGTCCTGATCTGCCTTGCTTGTCAGGTCTCCTCAGCATGACCTTGTCATGGGGGGGATCCCCCATGCTGGCTCACGGCATTACTCCAGTGAACACAAAAATGCTAAGAAAGTGAAACAACTTTCTTGATGATAGGGAGCAGGTTTCAAAGGTCTGGATAGAAAATCAAATCAGTTACAGCACGATCTTATGGCAAAGCCTAGTCCAGGGCAAGGCCCTCTCTTCTATTCTATGAAGGCTGAGAGGATAACAAAGCTGTGGAGGAAAACAAGTTTGAAGCTAGCAGAGGTTGATTCACAAGATTCAAGAAAGAAATTGTCTCCACATCATAAAAGTACAAGATGAAACAGCAAGTGCTGTTGTAGAAGCTTCAGTAAGTTATCCAGAAGATCTAGCTAAGATAATTAATGAATGTGGCTACACCAAACAACAGGTTTTCAATGTGGCCAAAACATCCCTCTATTGGAAGAACATGTCATGTAGGGCTTTCATATCTAGAGAGAAGACAATGACTAGCTTCAAAGTTTGAAAGTACAGGGTGGCTCTTGTTAGGGGCTAACACTGCTAGTGACTGTTTATGTCATAAGTCAATGGTAATTTACCATTTTGAATATCCAAGGGCCCTTAAGAATTATGTTAAATTTACTCTGCTTGTTCCCTATAAATGGAACAACAAAGCTAGGATGCCAGCACATTTGTTAATAACATGGTTTGCTATTCTAAGCCCATTGTTGAGACCTACTGCTCAGACAAAATAATCCCTTTCAATATATTCTTGTTCCTTGACAACGCAGTCACCCAAAAGCCCTACTGGAGGTTGCGTGCATGAGTGCTTCATTGTTTAGTCCTACCTGACTCTCTGAGATCCCATGGACTGCAGCCTTCCAGGGTCCTCTGTCCATGGGGATTCTCCAGCCAAGAATACTGAAGTGGGTTGCCATGCCTTCCTCCAGGGTATCTTTCCAACCCAGGGATCAAACCCAGGTCTCCTGCATTGCAGGAAGATTCTTTACCGTCTGAGTTAGATTAACTTATTTCCATCCCTGATAATGCAACATCCCTTCTGCAGCCTGTGGATTAAAGAGTACTTTTGATTTTCAAATATTATTTTTTTAAGAAATGCATTTCATAAGTCTATAACTGCCATAGGTTGCAATTCCTCTGGTGGATCTAGACAAAGAAAAACACTCTGGAACACCATTCTACATGACATTAAGTACATTAATGACTCACGGGAAGATGTCAAAATATCAACATTAACAGGAGTTTGGAGATTTGATTCCAACCCTCATGGATAACTTTGGGGGGTTCATGATTTAGGTAGTGGCAGTAACTACAGGTATGGTGGAAATATCAAGATGAGTAGAATTAAAAATGGAACCTAAGATGTGACTGAATTTCTTCAATATGATGATATAACTTAAACAGATCAGGAGTTGATGATTAGAGGTGAGGAAAAAACGTGTTTTCTTGAGATGGAAACTACTCCTGGTGATGGTGTTGTGAAGACTACTGAAATAAAAGCAGAGTTTAGAATATTGATGGGCTTAGTTGATAAAAGTGGCAAGGTTAGAGATGACTGGCTCCAATTTTGCAAGAATGTCTACTGTGGGTAAAATGTTACCAAGGAGCATTGTATGCTGAAGAGAAATTATTCATGAAAGGAAGAGTCAGTTGGTGTGTCAATTTCACTGGTGTCTTATTTTAAGAAATTGCCACAGTCACCCCATTCTTCAGCAACCACCACCCTGATCAGTCAGCAGTCCTCAACACTGAGGCAAGATGTTCCACCAGTAAAAAGATGACAACTTTCTGAAGGCTGAGATGATGGCTAGCATTTTTTTTTGCAATAAAATATTTTTAATTAAGATACATACACTGATTTTAGAGATATTACATACTTAATAAGGAGAAGGAAGTGGCAACCCACTCCAGTACTCTTGCCTGGAAAATTCCACGGATGGAGGAGCCTAGTAGGCTACAGTCCATGGGGTCTCAAAAAGTCAGACACGACTGAGAGACTTCACTTTCTTTCTTTCCATAGTTCCTTTTGGAGAAGGAAATGGCAACCCACTCCAGTGTTCTTGCCTGGAGAATCCCATGGATGGAGGGGCCTGGTGGGCTACAGTCTATGGGGTTGCAAAGAGTCGGACACAACTAAGCAACTAACACACACACACACACACACACATACTTAATAGACTACAGTATAACTTTATATGCACTGGGAAAACAAGAACAACAAATTGAGTGACTTGCTTTGTTGGGATAGCCACTTTACTGTGGCTGTCTGGATTCCAATCTGCAGGATCTCTGAGGTAAACCGGTGCACCATTTTTTGTGTCTCTTCTTTCCTTTATACATTTCCTCGCTTGATTTTAGATCTTTTTTTTTTCTTTTCTTTTCTTTTTTTTCCTGGCCAAAATTTCTATAACATTCTTCCTAGTGTTGCTGGTGAATTCCCTCAGCTTTTCTTTTTTTTTTCAAAAAGGCTTTATTTTCCTTTATATTTTAAAACATATCTCTGTGTATTTAGAATTCTAAGATTTTTTTAAAGTATTTTAAAGATGTTCCACTGTATAGCTTCAGGTAATATGTCAACATTAATTATTATTATTTTTTGTTTCTATATTTATAATGTATCTTTTCTAATCTGGCTAGTTTTATGTTTTGTTTTTATTTTTCCCTTATCACTGGCTTTCACAACTTGATTATCATATGCTGCATTCTGTATGTCTTTATGATTCTGCTGTGTTTCCTTGAACTTTTTGCACCCAATGTTTATGCTGCTGCTAAGTCGCTTCTGTCGTGTCCGACTCTATATGACCCCATAGATGGAAGCCCACCAGGCTCCCCTGTCCATGGAATTCTCCAGGCAAGAACACTGGAGAGGGCTGCCACTTCCTTCTCCAAAAGGAACTATAGCCCAATGGTTATAGTTTTCTGCAAATTTGGAAAACATTTCAGACATATTTTTTTCAACTATTCACTCAATCCTAAGACCCTATCTTTTTCCTAAGCTACTCAAATGCTGGAGTTCTTGATACCACAAGTCACTGAGGCTGAGTTTATCTTTTTATTTACTTAAGTTTTTCATGGTTCTTATCACAGGTTTAGAGTAGCTTTTAATCTATGGCTAGCTCAGCACTATTAGGGTTTGACCCTCTGGTATTTCTGCCAAATCTTCCAAGCATTTAGCAAGAAGTTTTTTTTTTTTTTGCCTTGTTAGAACAAAAATGCCTCTCAACAGTGTTTAGTTTACAACTCTGATTTTTCCTTGTCATTCTCATGGACTTTAAATCTATGTATGTATTTTCCTATTTGTAGTAGCTCCATATATGTATAATACCATGTGTAGTATTCAGCCATAGCCAAGGGGCTTCTGAATAGAGTTCTGCTACTTCTTTAGACAACTGTCTTCTTGGTAAGGGCTTCCCAAGTGGTACAGTGGTAAAGAATCTGCCTGCAAATGCAGGAGATGAAAGAGATGCAGGTTTGATTTCCTGGGTTGGGAAAATCCCCTGGAATAAGAAATGGCAATCTGCTCTAGCGTTCTTGCCTGGACAATCCCATGGACAGAGGAGCCTAGTGGGCTGCAGTCCATGGGATCGCAAAGAGCTGGACATGACTGAGTGACTTCACTTTCTTTTCTAGTATTCTTGCCTGGAAAATTCCATAGGCAAAGGAACCTGGTGGGATACAGTCCAAGGGATCGCAAAGAGCTGGACATGACTGAGTGACTTCACTTTCTTTTCTAGTATTCTTGCCTGGAAAATTCCATAGGCAAAGGAACCTGGTGGGATACAGTCCAAGGGGTTGCAAAGAGTCAGACATGACTGAGCTCACTTGCACTTCTTTCTGGTATGCTACCCTAAAAATTTCTGTTGTCTTCTTCTCTCCAACTTTTTCTTTCCACTTTTTCAGTTTATCTAGGTCCTCTGTGCTTTTCTTGGGATTTCTGTCCTTGCTGCTTTGCTTAGAAAATGGCTTAGACAAAACTCCAAGGAAATTGCATAGCTGACTTTTTCTGTTCCCTTTCTTTCAAGGACCACACTCCTTGTCTTTTGATCATATCTGAAAACAATTTTGCTTTGTTTTAAGAAAGTCATATTTGGTCTAGTTTTCTATTTATTAATTTTGGTAGGATAAATCTTGTCCAAAACATTCCATAATTTCAAAAGGAGAAATCACAAGAATTTGCTTTTGAGGAAAAACATAGAGAAAATGAAGGAGCTAACTATATAGATACCTGGAGAACTAGATTTCTGGGAATAGTACTAGAAATTAGTGTAATGGATATAAGATATCTGTGCCTGACAAGTTTAAGAAACAAAAAGGAAGGCAGAAAAAGTGAAATAGGAGAATATCAAGAGTTGAGATCAGAGATTAAACTGAAGCAAAATCATAGAGAAATTTAAAAATTATAGTAAGGACTTTGGTTTTACCCTCAATCAGATGAAAAAAATCTAAAGAGGTCAAGTGCAAAAGCAGGGACATAAGCCAAAGGACAACCCAGGAATATATAACCCAAGAATGCATAATAATACTGAGGACCAGGGTACTTACTTGTCACTTACTGGTTGTGAGAATGGGTATGCTTTAAGATATTTAGAAAATGTTTGAGATGTATGCATAACACTATTCTATGCCCTTCCAAAGAAAATAAGGCAAAGAAAAAACATGTTTTTGTTCCTCTATAATTGAAGGGATTTAATTCCCTACTTAACTATAAAATTAAAATCAAAATGAAACAAGTTCTAGTATTATCTAGTCATAATACTACATATAAGATTCTCTTTCACTGGCTCATTTGTACTCTCTCTTCTACTACCAAGCCAGGGTTGCTGCAGGGGGTAAAGTTTTTCTATTAGAAGTTTTCCTACCCAATTTGCATTTGGATTATACATGTTCTTTCTAAATGTACATGATTAGAGATTAAAACAATTTTTTCAACCTGCCTATTTCTCTGATTTTGTATAGTTAAAGCCACCAATCAAAGGGCCACTATTACAACCTGGGTTCTAAAAGGGCAACACTAGGAAAGGCACTTCTCCCAAAGGTAACAAGGACTGGAGCAAAACAGAAGTGAGAATCAAATGCCAGCATGACAAAAATACAAAGACAATTCCAAGGGGCCAATGTCAAGTGCTTAATTTCAGAGAAGAGTTGAGTTTGGAGGAAATCTTAACGAAAGAAAGATGAGGTTCTAGCTAATAAATAAGCTCAGTCTGAGGTCATGGAAGTAGTTGTTGAGAATAACTTTTATGTAGTCACTGTTTCAGCGGAGGTATGCCTGTGTGTGTGTATATGACTCTGAGGGTATAAATTGCTCTCACTTAAAGTACCAAAAGCAAGATTCATATTAGACATAAATGATAAAAGTGCATACCTAGTGGATAATGTATTAATGAATACTCAAATAGAATGCACCCCAAGGAGCAAAATCATATACCTTTCACAATGTATAATGTGTATAATGTGGTTAGATGTGTTTCCCTATCAGAGATATACATATACAATATAGTGCACAGATAAAACTCGGTGTAAATGGGTAGTTCACTCAGGCAAACATCTAAACAGACTCTTTTTATGGTGCCAAGGTGAGGTGGGATTGGAATCCACCCCCTGCTGTTTTTCTGATTTGTTCCTAAGCTCATTAGATGCTCAGTACCTCCTCCAGGGGACGAATCTCATCTTCAGACAATGTTAAACTCATTCTCTTGAGCAGAGGTGAAAAAGCTATTTCCCCACTGGAGTTTTCAAAGGCAAACATTTCCTGCAGGAAATCAAACAATTCTAGGACTTGACAAGGTAGCTAAATATATTCAGTTTAGCAAGTAGCTGCCAGTGGAAACCTCTGTACACCTCCACACGCAGTCTCAGGTCCCTCCTGGGGATGACAAAGCCATTAGTTTTTTAAAAAAGGAAAAATCTTGACAAATCTTCTTGCAACGAACTCTGGCACAGCCAAAACAGAAATGGATAATCTCAGAAGAGGGATATATTGGATCCCTGAGCAACCTAACTTCATGATTTGCACATACAGGAATATGTATATTTTGCCTTCTGATCCTAACATAGAACAGTCTTTGAATTTTAGGTTCTTAATTTTAGCTGCTTGTAGTTTATGACTTTTTTTTTTCCTTCAAATTTCACTTCTCTGACAAGGATTATTTGAATATTAACTGTCTGTCAGGCATCCTGACAGGTGATGGCTATTCCCAATGGACAAGGAGGCACAGCCTCCATGATGGCCCCATAACCTACTGCTGAGGATTGAAGATACCTCAGTCAACAAATGCATCACACACTGTGGTAAGAGCTAGGAAGGAAATGAGCAGAGCTGAAAGAAAAAATAGGGAGACGTGCTTTATGTAGAAAGGTCAAGAACAGTATTTCTGAGGGTGTGACACTCAACCTGAGATCTGTAGGCTGAGAAGGTGGCGACTTTGAAGGGGAGGCTGTAACTTCTAAGCAGCAGGGAGATGGTTTCAGACAAGGGAACAAGAGCAAAGACTCTCAGGCCAGCATGTCTGTTCAGCAGTATCAGAGGAAGGAAGGGGAAGCCTAGTCTAAGAGAAGGCAGAACAAAGTTCAAGTCCAGATCCCGCGAGACGTTTTAGACAGTAGTACATATTGGGTGCAATACATACACAGGGCAATAAGTAAACAACGAGAAAGTGAAAGTGAAATTGCTCAATCATGTCCGACTCTTTGCAACCCCATGGACTGTAGCCTACCAGGCTCCTCCGTCCATGGCATTTTCCAGGCAAGAGTACTGGGATGGGTTGTCATTTCCTTCTCCAGGAGATCTTCCCAACCCAGGGATTGAATCCAAGTCTCCCGCATTGTAGGCAGACGCGTTACCATCTGAGCCACCAGGGAAGCCAAACAACGAGTAGTAATCAAATAAAACACTGTTTATTTATATGATTCTCTGTTCTGCCAAAGATCCTTTTTCTATTATTTCACTTTCTTCTTCAGCCCAGCCTGTCTTTCCATCCTCTCACTGGAATTGTTACTTCTTCATGAGGTATATACATGCAATGGAATACTATTCAGTAATAAAAAAAAAAAAAGAATAAAATAAGACCATTTGCAGCAACATGGATGAACCTAGAGATTATCATACTAAATGAAGTAAGCCAGAAAGAGAAAGAGAAATATCATGATATCAATATGATATCACTTATTTGTGGAATCTAAAATATTATAAAAATGACCTTATCTACAAAACAGAAACAGACATAGAGAGCAGACTTTCGCCAGGAGACAGGATGGGTGGGTGGTGATGGACTGGGAGTTTGGGGTTAGCAGATGCAAACTATTAATGCATAGAATGGATGCAAAGAATATGGAAAGGAATGTATACTTATGTATAACTGAATAATTTTGCTTAATAGCAGAAGTTAACACAACATTGTAAATCAACTACACTTCAATAAAATAAACTAAAAATAAAAAGAATTGCACCTCTTCAGTGAGAAAGAGAAAGAGAGATACATCCTAAATCTGAACTAAAATGAAAATACCCATTCCAGAACTGAAGACTAGAAACATGAATAGGCAAATAAGTATTGGTAAAGGTATCCAAACCTGTTTGATTTTGAAAAGTTAAAAACAGTTTCTCTTTCTAAAAGACTCCTCTAATATAATTTCTCTCCATTATACATTTACCATTCTACCCCTTTCTTTTCATTCTTGAGCTCTACAAAGCTCAAGAATATTTGGATGCTTGTAAATGTTTTTCTGCCTCAGACATCCTCATACTTAGCTGGTCACCAGAATCTTGTGGGGACTTTTAAAAATACCTATTACATATATATGTGTATACACAACATACACATGGAAAACAGATCAGTCTCTCTTAGAAAATCTCATTTCTGAAATGAGGGCTGTTAACGATCTTTTACCTCAGTTTGCTTTTTCTGAGGTGTTCTCAAGGAAAATTCACTGCTCTAAGTGGTCTCTTCACTTCCAAACTGTGACATCACAGTCCACCCTTCACTCTGACAACAGATCAGCTCATTTCTAAATTCAGTCATATCACTTCTCCATTCAAAAACTGATTTTATTCATTTTATGGCTGAGTAATATTCCATTGTGCATATGTACCTCTATCCATTCATTTGTTGATGCACATCTAGGTTGCTTCCATGTTCTAGCTGTTGTAAATAGTGCTGCAATGAGCAATGGGATACATGGTCTTTTCCAATTTTACTTTCCTCCAGGTATATGTCTAGGAAGGGGACTGTTGGGTCATATGGTGGTTTTATTTCTAGTTTTTTTTAAGGAATCATTTCTTCCATTGCTGTAGTTATGCCCCCTTTCTTATTCCAAATTATATTTATTTGAATTCTCTTTCTTACAAATTTTCTCTTTCTCCCTCCTTTATACCTTTCTCACTTTTCCTTTTGATAATTTAACTTAACAGATTTTCTATTTCATCATTTATTTTATTTTTTTATTTTTTTTTAGTTTTTTATTTTTTAAATTTTAAAATCTTTAATTCTTACATGCATTCCCAAACATGTTCCCCCCTCCCACCTCCCTCCCCATAACATCTCTCTGGGTCATCCCCATGCACCAGCCCCAAGCATGCTGCACCCTGCGTCAGACATAGACGGGCGATTCAATTCTTACATGATAGTATACATGTTTATACATCAAATCTACTTCTATTTTCTTCGTGTCAGTTATTCTTTTTTTCTAATTCTTTGAGTTTGGAATTCAGGTAAAATTTACTTATGTTGTTTTCTAACAATTAATTTGTCTATACATTTTTGTTTTATTATAACCAAAAGCATGTGTAGAGAGCTAACCATTTCTCATTTCTAAATAGATGGGAGTTTCAGTTGTTGTTTTCTTTAAACTTTGTTTGGTACCAAACTATTGCAAAGGGCTTGGAGAGGAAGAATTTGACTGACTTGTTTTTCTGGGCATTTTTTTGTTGATTTCTAATTTTATAAGCAAAAAATAATTCTTACACTAGATATCATGGCAGAGATTTCCGAGTTGTGGTTTTCCCTCCAAACAATCAAACAAACATAAAGAATGAAGATAAAGTGTGTTCACTAAGACCTAACAGCCTGTAGGGCACTGGTAAACCAGATCTTCACCTTGAGATCAACTTTTTCTGCTCGCTTATGAGCACTTTATGTTGCATTTTGAGTACCACCATGAATTAGAATTAATCTAAAATCTGGGCAAGATGATGCAACTGTAGGTGTGCATCTGTAGGATATTATATATGAGAAAATGCTATCACTCTTTCAACAAACACTTACTGAGAGTCTATGACATGCAGGGGATATTCCTAAACACTTGAGACTCATCAGAGAAAACAGACCAAAAGGTAATCCCTTCCCAGTAAAACATGTGTTTTATTAGGGAATCCAGACAATAAATAGTAAATAGAGAACATAAATTATAAGTTATTTTTGAAAGCCATGATTACTATGGATAAAATAGAGTAGGTCAGAAGGACTGTTTTTCTTAATATAATTTAGAAATAAGGCAGTCAGCGTGGTATTGAGCATTGGGGAGGCAGATATCTGGAGAAAAGAACTTGAGATAGAAAAGAAAGTCCAGAGGTCCTCTGGTGATCTCACTAACAAACCAGAGGACCAAGAGAACTGAGCAAGGCAGGACGCTGTGCAAGTGGAAATCAGTGCTTAAGGAGAGGTGATGAGATCATAGAAAGCTTTCGTAGGTGATGAAACTTGTGATCCATTAATAGTTCAAACATTAATAGTCTCCCTGCAAGAATTTTGACCCAGGCCTTCCTTTCTTGGATTTAAACTGTAAAAATGTCTTCATCTTGAATTAACAGATGAAGAAAGCCCACGATCTATCACAGTCCACCCTCACAGTGTGGTTGAACTCCTTTCTCTTGGGCACCTTGGAAGGTGAAAAGGATGAACCTCTGAGATTCACAGATGCAAATGAGCAGTTGTACCAAGGAAAGCCCAGGTGTTTAGACAAGGGGCTAATGTGAACTCTGAATGCTCTCCAGAGCTCTAAGTACCATTCCACCTTCTTCCCTTTTTGTCTCCACATCATTACAACTTCTCCTGTAAATGTGACCATCTGAAGCTGTCATAAACTTCTGATGTGGTGATAGATCTCTGTTTGCCCTTTTAATTAAGCCTGATGACTTGTTTCCATAAGTCCCACTAAAGACAACTATTGGTTTGCTTTTCCATTTAGCATTTGGACAATTTACCAGATTGATAGTCACACAAATTTGAGATTTTTTTTTTTATACTTTCTGCCCTGGATCTTATCTAGCTAGAGTCTCAGCCAATACCTCCATCTTTCCTGAATCTAGAACAGATGGGTTCTAAGCTAGATGAAACAAGATACTCACAACTATGAAAATTAAAAACTGAGACAAACAGTTATGATCAGACGACAGGAACTGTAGACAGACTGACGGCCCCAGGATGTCAGGAACTGTGACTGCTTTGTTTACCACAACATATATATGCTTCCACATAAATTGATTAACTATTTAAGAAATAAATTAATAAATGAGAAGTAGATATGTCTGCGATAAGAGAAGTGATCATTAGTAATAATACTATTTTCTACTTAGTAATTCTATGTCCTTTGTGTGTCCTTTGTGTCCTGTGTGTCTATGCACACAGCTTTTCTATGCCTCAGTCACTAGCTGTAAAATGGGCATAATAATGTCCTTTCATTGTGTCATAACAAAATTAATAATTTAGCGCAAAGAAGCCCCCTAGTCCTTACATTTCACTTGTATCATTTCCTCACTGTTGCTTCCTTGAACACATACCATATATGACCGTCAGCACAATTATATGTTTGAAATATTCACTAAGCTCTTTGGATTTGCCCTTTGACATCTCATTTATTGATCATGACCTGCCTCCTTTGAGTATTCTCCCAGCCGCCCAACAACTAAATATGCTTAGCACTTCATTTGCAGCAGTCTGTGTTGTTTCTTGTCTACTGTTGCCTTCTGAATATGTAAATCTGTGTAGGTAAAGAATTCTAGAAGGTTTCCAACTGGCATGTTTTATCCTGAGTCAGCACTCAAAAATAAAAAAAAAAAAGTTGAAATAAAGTCATTCTTTAAAATTAATTGTGTGTGTGTGTGGATTTTAGGCTGCTAGGATTATTGTACACTGCACATTGAATGCCCAGCCTTTCTAGTGCAAAATCAGACTTCTGTGAATCAGTGGACAAATAAGGATATCTAGAACGTGGAAGAGTATTCTACAACTTGAACATTTTCTTTTGGAAGTGTCACTCTCAGGCAAGTTATTTTAACATACTATCCTTCAATTTTCTTCTCCTTTAAAATGAGGCAAAATGTGTAGCTAATTCAGAGAGCTACTGCGAATACAGTAATTTCCTCTGTATTCCTAATACAGAGGAATCTGTATGTACTAATACATGTAAAGTAATTTGAATCATTTCTGGTCATAATAAATACTTGTGCATTACCATCATGGTTATTATCATTCTTATTTGCTATTATATTCACTCTGGGGACAACACTAATTTTTAAGTATTTGATTGCACAATATCTTTATCTATAAAATAAAGTGATCCTAATTTACGGTTTTTTGTAAATAGAAATTATCAGTGTTTGCCCAAGATGGAGCAATCAGAAAATATTTCTTGACAAGGTGAATGACACTGTCTGGTTTCCTATCATTTTTCTGTCCCTTTTTGTGCCTTTCTCCATATGTGCACTACTCTTCAGGCATAGCGTTTTCTCAACTCTGTCCTCACTTTCATCATCCATTTTGTTGACCTGTCCCTTACTAACTGCTCTATGAAATCTAATTTAAGGCATTTTCATAAGTGAGTCTTTCTTAGCCAACTGTATTTATTCAGTGCCCTGTTAGTGCAGTATATAGCTCAGACTCTGGGATTAAGAAGCCTGAGGCTTCCTCCATGGCTCCACCATGTATCATCCACACACAGGAGTATAAGTGACTTACCGTCTCCAAGTCTCACATCTCCGTTTTTCCATATATGAGATGCACCTGCTTCATAGGGTTAATGTGAAGACCTAGGGAAAGAATGCATCTATGTGCTCAACAGAGTATCTGCAGAGAGAATGGTAAGTCGCTCGGTTGTGTCAGACTCTTTGCGACCCCATGGACTATAGCCTACCAGGTTCCTCTGTCCGTGGGATGTTCCAGGCAAGAATACTGGCGTGGGTTGCCATTACCTTCTCCAGAGAATATGACTTGATAAATATTGACCATTTTGTGGTCATTTTTTAACATATCAATGATTTGTTTTATTTATTTTTTAAAATTAACTTTCATTGGAGTATGATTGCTTTACAATGTTGTGTTATTCTCTGCTGTACAGCAAAATGAATCCATTTCAGATGTGCATATATCCCTTCTTTTTTAGATTTCCTTCCCATTTGGGTCACCACAGAGTACGGAGTAAAGTTCCCTGAGTTACACAGTAGTTACTCATCATTTTAATTGATGCATTTCTTGACTTTCACAATATTTTCCGCCTTACATTATAATCACCTATAACTATATCAATATGTGCTTCCATCTTTGACCTGTCAGACAGCAGGCCCTCTGTAAACATTAACTGGCTAGAGGAAAAAAGAAATGAGTTCCCAGAGGGCAGAGTATATCCCAGCTCTGCAAAACTAAGTTGGCAATGCCAAGTACCTGGATCCCTGAAGTAGAATTCCCAGATTTAGCAAATAAAAACATAGGGCACCCGGCTAAATTTGAACTTTAGTAAAAAAAACAAACTATTTTTTAATAAAAGTATGTCTTATTAATATTTGAGATATACTGAATGGAATGTGTGTACTGTCATGTCTGACTCTTTTGCTACCCTTTGGACTATAGCCTACCAGGCTCCTCTGTCCATGGAATTTTCCAGGGAAGAATACTGAAGTGGGTAGCCACTCCCTTCTCCAGAATACTGGAGTGGGTTGTCATTTCCTCCTCGAGGGGAACTTCCTGACCCAGGGATTGAAGCCATGTCTTCTGCATTAGTCAGGCAAATTCTTTACCATTGCACCATCTGGGAAGGGGGGGATACTAGAAGTTTGTTTACTGTTTATCAGAAATTCAAATTTAACTGAATACCTTGAATTTTATCTGGCAACACTACCCTGAAGCCACTTTCAAATCCATAAATCTTTATCTTCCCATGCTAAGAATGAGAATGAGGACTCAAGTGTATTCATGGGACACCCAGTCAAAGTCATGATAACGAGAAATTGTATGTAATCTTGTATTATTTTTCTTCAATCTAGGTATAGCTACAACTCATTTATTTTGAAGTAACCACTACTATTAAATTAACTTTCATTCCTCAAAAGAATATAGTAGAGAATAGTGTGCTTGTTTCTTTTTCTACTGAGGTAATAATAAAGAATTTCACAAAATCTTCCAAAATTACAGGAGAAACATATGGCTCTTAGAAGTAACTCAAATTTTCATTTCCCTCTTTTATTTGATCAAATCTAGGGAAGAAGGAAATGGCAACCCACTCCAGTACTCTTGCCTGGAGAATTCCCTGGACAGAGGAGCCTGGCGGGCTACAATCCGTGGGGCCACAAAGAGTTGGACACGACTGAGTGACTAACACACCCACAAGGAATAAACAGAGTTTGTGGGCTGGTCCTGGTTATCCCAAGTCATCTTATTTGGAAAGCTAATTAATTCAATAGTTTATTGCTCACATCTCTGGCACTGGTGACACTTAGTATAGTTTAGTATGTGGGCACTTTCAATCTGTAAATATACACAGGTTATTTCTATACATAGTATACGGGCTCCATATGTGTCTTCTTCAATTCTTTATCCCTAGCTCCTAGCAAACTTCTTGACAACAGAGGTGAAGGTCAATACACAGTCGGACAATAAGCAAGTGGTTAAGAGCTCTGACTCTGCAGACAGATTCTGGTCCAGATTCAGACTCTGTCACTAGCTGGATGACCTTGCAAAATCCCTCAGTCTCTCAAGACTTAACTTGTCATATATAAAATGGGGATACAAATAATAGTTGGGAGACAGGGATGCTTTGAGTATCAACTGCAATCTCACATTTACACTGTTTAGAGTAAGCCTGACATGGTAGCCAGTGCTTTAAAATGGGGTTAATGTTGTTATATTTCTGACTACTACTCTCAGCAAAGTGTCAATGAAATACCACCCCTGCTTCATGAGAACCTGACCTTGAGTTAATTCTCTAGCTCAACTTCCCTGAAAAAGCTGATAAGAATAAGAAAGTTGACAGGCAACACAGCTAATGTTAAGAAATAACCCTGAGTATTAAACTACAGCCAGAGTGGGAAGAACTATAAACAAGCTATAAATACATGATGAATACACCATGCTTTGAGATTCTCTGTGTGGTCACTCTGGAAATTAGTCATATGGTGTTTTAAGACAGAGCAGCACTATACCTACTGATCTTGTCTCCTTGGACCTAAAATTGTCATCTGGAAAGAAGACAGTTTTGGGATGGCTCTGTGACCTGCTGCCTGGACTCCCTGAAGAGGAAGCCTTGACATGTCCAGCCAGCCCAATACAGCTTCTCTTCTCTTGTCATCCTGGCAGACTCCCAGTGGGGCCTCTTGTAGTCTCAAGGGTCTAATGCTCACTAAGCCTGAGACAATGGCCTGGTTGTTGCAAGTCTGTCCAGTGACAGGGACCTCTTCAACAAATTGCCCAATGACCTTAGAATCCTCAGACTAGAAGTAATCTTCTATGCCATCCTCTTGGACAAGTTACCCAATGTTGGAAGCTCTCCTGTGGTATTTTCAACTGGCCAGCTGATCTCTTCAAACGTTTTTTTCAACCACAGGTAGAGATGTACCTTGTAGGAATCCATTTCATTGCCATGCAGTCCTCACTATAAAGGGCTTTGTTCTACATCAAAATCTGCCTACCTGAAATATCTAACCATTACTTTTATATATATTTTTGTCATGAGAGCTACACATAAGTTTAGACTCTTCCCCATGATTACTACTTACATACTTTCAGGGATCAATTTGATCCTCCATTAATTTCTCTTTTTTTTAGCAGAAATATGTCAAGTTTCCTCAACTAATCCCTATTGTCTTTGCCAACTTTCTGCCCTTCTTCCTGGACTAAGCCATCACATTACTCTCTCAGTACAATTTTTAGAGGAAGTGGTATTATCCCTTATTCAGGGTAAGTATAGGCTTCTTAAAGTATGGAAATTTATTTTAAGTTATAGGAATAAGAAACAATTATGATATTATATATTGGGAAAGGCAGAAGTTGCAGAAAACACTAAAACACATAAAAAAATACACACACACACACGTATACACACGATATGAATGATCAAAAGTAATAAAGATACCAGTAACATAGTGCTATGCTTGAATTCATGTTTTGGAGAAACACCATCTGTATTCAAATTTTGACACTACAAATGACTAAGCATGAACATTTGGAAAAGCTATTTTATTTCTCTAACTCCTAGTCAGTTGCCCCATCTGCAAAACAGCAAAAGTAATGGTATAGATTTCACTGGGCTGTTGATGACAGAAACAATCAATGCAAAATATTCCATGTATACTTAGTTGAGAGTAAACATCATGTAAATCATTATTACATGCTGATAAAGATTGCTAACTCTCAGTTTAAATCTCTGTTCACTGTGCATGGTGACTGCAGCTATGAAATTGAAAGAGCTCTTGCTGCTTGGAAGAAAAAGCCATGACAAATATTGACAACTTATTAAAAACCAGAGACGTCACTTTGCCAATGAAGGTCCATATAGTCAAAGCTATGATCTTTCCAGTAGTCATGTATAGATATGAGAGTTGGGCGATAAAGAAGGTGAACACTGAAGAATTGATACTTTCTAACTGTTGTGCTGAAGAAGATTCTTGAGAGTCCCTTGGACTGCAAGGAGATCCAACCAGTCAGTCCTAAAGGAAATCAACCCTGAATATTCATTGGAAGGACTGGTGCTGAAGCTGAACCTCCAATATTTTGACCACATGATGGGAAGAGCTGTCTCATTGGAAAAGACCCTGATGCTGGGAAAGATTAAGGGCAGGAGGAGAAGGGGGTGGCAGAGGGTGAGACAGCTGAATGGCATCACTGACTCAGTGGACATTAGTTTGTGCAAATTCCAGGAGATAGTGAAGGACAGGGAAGACTGCAGTTCATGGGGTAGCAAAGAGTCAGACCGACTTAGCAACTGAAAAACAACAAAACCATTTACTCACTAAGTCTTAGGCAAGGTGTTTATCCTACTTCCCATCTCCATTTCCTTAGATGAAAAATGGAGATCATATCAGATTCTATTCTGCAAAGATTAGTGTAACCATATTTCTAGTTCTTCTCGAAACTTGTCACTTCCCTCATCACAAGGTGGAGTCTATGCTTCCTTTTCAACCTGGGTAGGCCTTTGCGACCACCTGGCTAGTAGGCATGGGGAAATGATGCCATGTGACTTTCCAGGCTCACTCATAAAAGGTGATACAGCTTCCACTTTCCTTTCTCTCTCTCTCTCCCCTTGGATTTTTGCTTTTAAAACTGTCCTCCATGAAGCCTAGCTACCGTGAAGCTACCAGGATGGAGAGACTACAGAGAAATAGAGTTGCATCAAGAGCTGTAGCTCTTCCAGCTTCCCAGCTATTAAGTCTTCGTGGCACAGGCCACAGACTTATGAGCAAGTAAGTGGGCCCTCATATCATGACACCCCCATCACCTGATCGCAATCATATGAGAGACCTTGCGTGAGTGAAAGCATACTGTGAGTGAGGTTACTTAACCCCAGGATCATGAGCGATAATGACACTATGATTGTTGTTGTTTGAAACCACCACGTTTTAGGATGATTACTTAGGCAGCAATAGATAGCTAATGCAAAACTAGAAGAGTATCTGACTCATAAAGCTTATGAGAATTAGATGACTCATGTAAACTGCTAAACATAGAGAAGTGGTTCTCAAACTTTACTGTCCAATTCTATCACCTGAGGGCTTATTAAGAAACAAATTCCAGGACTCCACCCCACAATTTCTGATTCTGTTAGTCTATAGGGAAGGCTGAGTGCTTAATATCTTTCTTTTTTTTTTTCTTTTGGTTTTTGCTTTTTGTTTTTTATAGGAGCATAGTTGATTAATCACATTGTGTTAGTTTTAGGTGTACAGTAAAGTGATTCATTTATACACATACTTGTATCTATTCTTTATCAAATTATTTTCCTATATAGGTTGTTACCAAATATTGAACAGCCTTCCCTGTGCTTATACAGTAGGTCCTTGTTGACTATTTTAATCATAGCAGTGTGTACATTCCAATCCCAAACTCCCTATCTATCCCTTACCACCACCCTTCCTGTTAACAATAGTAAGTTTGTTCTCTAAGTCTGTGAGTCCATTTCAGTTTTATAAATAAGTTCATTTGTATAATTTTTTTTATTCCACTCATAAGCACATAAGTGATATCATACATTTGTCTTTGTCTGACTTGCTTCACTGAGTATGATAATCTCCAGTAAAAACCATGTTGCTGCAAATGGCATTATTTTATTCTTTTAAAGGACTGAGCAGTGTTCCATTTATATATGGACCTCATCATCTTATTTATTCATTTGTCAATGAATATTTCTGTCGCACCCATGTCTTGACTATTGTAAACAGCACTGAAATGAATGTTGGGGTGTATGTGTCTCTTCCAACCATGGTTTTCTCTGAAAATAGGCCCCAGAGTGGGATTGCTAGATTATATTGCTGTTCTTCAATTGCCAAGTCATGTCTGACCCTGAGACCCCGTGAAGTGCAGCATGCCAGGCTTCCCTGCCCTTCACTGTCCCCCCAGGTTTACTCGAATTCGTGTCTCTTGAGTCTAGTGGCTGTACCAGTTCACAGTCCCACCAAGAGTGTTGGGAGGATTACCTTTTCTGCATACCCTCACCAGCATTTAATGTGTGAAACTGTGATTGAAAAACTCTCAACAAACAAAAGTCCAGGACTAGATGGCTTCACAGGTGAGTTCTATCGAACATTTAGAGAAGAGCTAACACCTATCCTTCTGAAATTAGTCAAAAATTTGAAGAGGAAAAAATACTCCCAAACTCATTATTTGAGGCCACTGTCATGCTGATACCAAAATCAGACAAAAAGTAAAAGTGAAAGTGTTAGTCACTCAGTCCTGTTCAATCTTTGTGATCCCATGAACCGTAGCCCACCAGGCTCCTCTGTTCATGGAATTCTCCAGGCAAGAATACTGGAGCGGGTAGCCCTACCATTCTCCAGCAGATCTTCCCAACTAGGGGATCAAACCTGGGTCTCCTGCTTTACAGACAGATTATTTATTTACCATCTGAGCCACAAGGGAAGTCCCAAACTAGACAAAGGTATGACAAAAAAAGAAAGAAAATTGCAGGTCAGGAGTCCATGGAGTCACACAAAGAGTCAGACACAACTTAGTGACTGAACAATAACAACAAATAACAATGTAGATGACGATACATGCAAAAATCCTCAACAAAATACTAGCAATCTGAATTCAATAACACATTAAAAGGATAATATACTAACATCAAGTGGGATTTATCCCAGGGATATCAAGGATTTTTTCAATATCCACAAATCAATCAGTGTGATACTCCACATCAACAAACTGAAGAATTACAGATATATGATGTAATCTTCTCAATAGATGAAGAAAAGGATTTTAACAAAATTCAACACCCATTTATGATTAAAATAAAACTCTCCACAAAGTGAGTAGAGAGGGAATGTGCCTTAACATAATAAAGGCCATATATGACATGCTTATAGCTAGCATCATACTCAATGGTGAAAAGCTGAAAGCAATTCCTCTAAGACTGGGAATAAGACAAGGATATCCACTCTCACCACTTTTATTCAACATAGTTTTGAACATCCAAGCCATGACAATCAGAGAAGAAAAAGAAATAAAAAGAATCCAAATTGGAAATTGTTACTGTTTGCAGGTGGTATGATACTATTATAAAAAATCTTAAATGCATCACCAGAAAACTACTAGAGTTCTTTCTTTTTTTTTTCCTTTGTGAATTTTTATTGAAGTATACTTGCTTTACAATGCTGTGTTAGTTTCAGGTACACAGAAAATTGATTCAGTTATATACTTATTCCTTTCCTGCTCCTTTTCTATTATAGGTTACTATAAAATACTGAGTGTAATTCCTGTCATTGTTGGTTATCTATTTTATTTTTTTTAATTTTTATTTTTACTTTATTTTACTTTACAATACTGTATTGGTTTTGCCATACATTGACATGAATCCACCACGGGTGTACATGCGATCCCAAACATGAACCCCCCTCTCACCTCCCTCCCCACAACATCCCTCTGGGTCATCCCCGTGCACCAGCCCCAAGCATGCTGTATCCTGCATCGGACATAGACTGGTGATTCGATTCTTACATTATAATATACATGTTTCAATGCCAGTCTCCCAAATCATCCCACCCTTTCCTCTCCCTCTGAGTCCAAAAGTCCGCTATACACATCTGTGTCTTTTTTGCTGTCTTGCATACAGAGTCATCATTGCCATCTTTCTAAATTCCATATATATATATGTGTTAGTATACTGTATTGGTGTTTTTCTTTCTGGCTTACTTCACTCTGTATAATCAGCTCCAGTTTCATCCATCTCAACAGAACTGATTCAAATGTATTCTTTTTAACGGCTGAGTAATACTCCATTGTGTATATGTACCAAAACTTTCTTATCCATTCTTCTGCTGATGGACATCTAGGTTGTTTCCATGTCCTGGCTGTTATAAACAGTGCTGCGATGAACATTGGGGTACATGTGTCTCTTTCAGTTCTGGTTTCCTTGGTGTGTATGCCCAGAAGTGGGATTGCTGGGTCATATGGCAGTTCCATTTGAAATTTTTTAAGGAATCGCCACACTGTTTTCCATAGTGGCTGTACTAGTTTGCATTCCCACCAACAGTGTAGGAGGGTTCCCTTTTCTCCACACCCTCTATAGTAGTGTATATCTGTTAATCCCAACTCCTAATTAATTCCTCCTCCCACTTTCCCCTTTGCTAACCATGTTTGTTTTCTATGTCTGTGAGTCAATTTCTGTTTTATACATAAGTTCATTTGTATAATTTTTTTGATTTCACATATAAATGATATCATATAATATTTGTCTTTCTATGTCTCATCTACTTCATTTAGTATGATTACCTCTAGGCCCATCCATGTGCTGCAAATGGCATTATTTCATTCTTTTTTATGACCGAGTATTATTCCATTACATATATATACCGTATCTTCTCTATCCATTCATCTTTCAATGGACATTTGCATTGCTTCCATGTCTTGGCTATTATAAATAATGCTATTATGAATACTAGGGTGCATATATCTTTCTGAATTGGAGTTTTCTCAGATGTATACCCCAGAGTATATGTTCCAACTTACACTCCCACCAAGATACTTAAGTATTGCTAGTTTCTTTGGGTACAAAGGAAATTTATACTCTCTCCATAATTTACAGTCTTATTTCTTTTTATCCCTAGTGTTTATCACAATGACTGTCACAAAATAAATGCTTAAAGATTGCTTTTGTGGGAAATATGAAGAATCCCTACATCAACTGATGTAATGAATATAATGTAATGAAGTGAGACAGTGTAAAAAAATAAAAAAGAGCAAGACACAGAGAAAGTGGGGCAGAGAGAGGAAGGGAGGGAGAGATAGTAAGGGAAAGGGTGCAGAATTTTACATTCGGAGTTCTAAAACTTCACTCTTCACTATGCTAAGTTTCACATTTTCTTTCTCTAATTTTAAGATGTACAGTCCATGACAGGAGCATCTTGTCTCCAAATCCCTCTTTCATTTCTTCTGTTTCTTTATTTTATTTTATTTTATTTTTAAATTTTAAAATCTTTAATTCTTACATGCATTCCCAAACATGAACCCCCCTCCCACCTCCCTCCCCATAACATCTTCCTGGGTCATCCCCATGCACCAGCCCCAAGCATGCTGCATCCTGCGTCAGACATCGACTGGCGATTCAATTCACATGATAGTATACATGTTAGAATGTCATTCTCCCAAATCATCCCACCCTCTCCCTCTCCCTCTGAGTCCAAAAGTCTGTTATACACATCTGTGTCTCTTTCCCTGTCTTGCATACAGGGTCGTCATTGCCATCTTCCTAAATTCCATATATATGTGTTAGTATACTGTATTGGTGTTTTTCTTTCTGGCTTACTTCACTCTGTATAATCGGCTCCAGTTTCATCCATCTCATCAGAACTGATTCAAATGAATTCTTTTTAACGGCTGAGTAATACTCCATTGTGTATATGTACCACAGCTTTCTTATCCATTCATCTGCTGATGGACATCTAGGTTGTTTCCATGTCCTGGCTATTATAAACAGTGCTGCGATGAACATTGGGGTACATGTGTCTCTTTCAATTCTGGTTTCCTCGGTGTGTATGCCCAGAAGTGGGATTGCTGGGTCATAAGGTAGTTCTATTTGCAATTTTTTAAGGAATCTCCACACTGTTCTCCATAGTGGCTGTACTAGTTTGCATTCCCACCAACAGTGTAGGAGGGTTCCCTTTTCTCCACACCCTCTCCAGCATTTATTGCTTGCAGATTTTTGGATGGCAGCCATTCTGACTGGTGTGAAGTGGTACCTCATTGTGGTTTTGATTTGCATTTCTCTAATAATGAGTGATGTTGAGCATCTTTTCATGTGTTTGTTAGCCATCCGTATGTCTTCTTTGGAGAAATGTCTATTTAGTTCTTTGGCCCATTTTTTGATTGGGTCGTTTATTTTTCTGGAGTTGAGCTGCATAAGTTGCTTGTATATTTTTGAGATTAGTTGTTTGTCAGTTGCTTCATTTGCTATTATATTCTCCCATTCCGAAGGCTGTCTTTTCACCTTGCTTATATTTTCCTTTGTTGTGCAGAAGCTTTTAATTTTAATTAGATCCCATTTGTTTATTTTTGCTTTTATTTCCAGCATTCTGGGAGGTGGATCATAGAGGATCCTGCTGTGATTTATGTCTGAGAGTGTTTTGCCTATGTTCTCCTCTAGGAGTTTTATAGTTTCTGATCTTACATTTAGATCTTTAATCCATTTTGAGTTTATTTTTGTGTGCGGTGTTAGAAAGTGATCTAGTTTCATTCTTTTACAAGTGGTTGACCAGTTTTCCCAGCACCACTTGTTAAAGAGATTGTCTTTACTCCATTGTATATTCTTGCCTCCTTTGTCAAAGATAAGGTGTCCATATGTGTGTGGATTTATCTCTGGTCTGTTTCTTTAAAATAGAATGATAAAATCACTGAAGGACTGTCTAACAGAACCAGCAAAAAAACACTTCTCAGACTCTTGTTTTGATTTTATTTTATAGCTACTGTCTAGTCTGATAAAAAATGCATCAGTTGTTTAGATGTTTGAGCTCTGTCTTTAGCTCAAGATGCTGGTACATCAGCATTCATCTTATTGACAAGATCTTGTGGATATGGAAGAATAAAAATATGATGGGACAGAACAAGACTCAAGGATACCCTGGAGGCCACTGGTTTCCATATAATCCCAATTTTAAAGGCATTTACAAGGTTGGCCATGTCTAAAAGCCCTATTAGGATTTCAAAGCACATACTCAATATTTGGTTCCCTCCTTTCCCATCCCGTGAGGAGGAAGATGATGGGAACAAATCACACAATCTATATAAAAGCTCTTCAAGTCTGTAAAGCTCTACCTATAAACATTTAACACAATTAGTATCTTGTTTTGTTATTTGCAATAGCTTGTAAGTCTTATTAGGAATTTAAATATTAGTTTGCATCCTATACAACATATATGATGTGTTGAGGACCATTCTGTACCTATTTATTTGTAAATGCTTAGGGAAATGCATAAAAGGAGAAAATGTGGCACTTGCCTTCATGTAAGACATGGTTTTAAGAAAAAGACAATATTTTTAAATGAGACAAATTTTGCCTTTTTAAACATGCATGAGATCAGTTGTTTTCCTGCCAAAAGCCTTTTGGTATCATATTGCTTTTAGAAAACAAACAAACTTTATATTAGCTTGGGTAAAAGATTCATTCAGGTGTTTTTTCATAAGATGCTATGTTGTTATGGGTTTCCATGGTGGCTCAGATGTTACAGAATCTGCCTGCAGTGACGGAGACCAGGGTTTGATTCTGAGGTTGGAAGTATCCCCCAGAAGGGAATGGCAAACCACTCCAGTATTCTTGCCTGTGAAATACCATAGACAGAGGAACCTGGCAGGCTACAGTCCATAGGGTCACAAGGGATTGGACATCACTCAGTGACTAACACGTTCAGTTTTCACTATGTTATGGAAAAACCGAAGGAACCTTTGGCCAACTCAATAGAATGACTGGCAAAACCTCTATAATCTAGCTCAGCTTTCCATCTAATTAATCTCAACATTCTCATCTCTTGCATAAGCCTATCACCCCTTAGATTCAGCAGTCATTCTAGCACCCACCATCATCTTTCATATTATCATGGCTTTGTACGTATATTTTTCTTTCCCTCAAGATGTCTGTCATTGGTGTTTATATAATCTCTGATACATAGTAACCATACTATACAAAATATTTCTAGATTCACTTATTAATATGACCCTGCTACTATGTTATTTCAACCTCTGCCTATGCCAACAGACTGCAAGATGAATGGTACGCTTTTTTCCAATTATCTTTCTTATATTATCCCACAAAACCAAGCAAGGTCCCTGGTTAATTGAATGAAAGAAGGCAAATACATATATTCTAAAGAATTAGTATTATATTAAAAGAAAAAAAAAGAAAAATAGAATTAAAAATAGCATATGGTAGGATCAAAAGAGATTATGGACAGTTATTAAACTAGCAATACATTTTAGCTAAGAATGATTTCCAGGAGGAGGCAAAATGTTGATCTTAATGAACTTATGTCAAATTGAACCTTTAGAAGCCAGTTAATGCTCCAGGGGAAGAAACTGTACCAATAACTTAAAGACTTACATATCCATCAACCTTATTGTAAGAAGAAAAAAAACATGTATAGAATTAGGAAACACACAGTTGCTAATGGCGTATGATGTATCATTATGTCATTAAGAGTTGGAACAATCATAAGATATGAATTTATATCCACTTTAATAGAAGATCAGAGTCTTTGAAGTAAATTAATTACACAAAGTCTATCATTGAGTGTCAGAACTAGGATTCAGGATGAGAGTATGCAGAAGCTCATGGTATTTTCAATATATAACAAGGTTATTCAGATACTAAGAGAAAGAGAAAAAATATAGCTTTCCCATGGTAGTGTGTTCACTAGGAAAGGCAGAAAAAAAAGTATTGAAACTACTATTAATTCACTTGAGCTTTTGGTTAATCTACATTCCTGAGAATCAAAATAACGCAAATATATAGCCTCGGTTCTTGTGGGGTTTGTGAGAAGCAGGCAAAAATTTAAAAATCTACATGAATTATGCAAAATTTACAACTCTGGTCAATGTGATTTAAAAAACAAAAGTGCTACCTCGTACTTAGATAGCTAGAATGGAAGGAACACATCTGAACTTGCCTTTCCTTCTGATGCGATGAAAGAATGTTGACCTAAAATGAGCAGCTGGGATCCACAAGGGGGTGTGTGTTGGCAGAGGGGAGTATGCAAAAGGAAGAAATATTTCAGGCATAGGAAACAGCAAGAGCAAAAGTGTGGGGACAGGAAGGATGTTCTCTTGTTTAGGCAACTGAGGAAAAAATAGTGTGTTCTACACTTTTTGACCCAAGAGAATAGTATATAGAAGTCTTCTTACCTTGAAATCTGGGAAAAGAGGAAGAGTTTGTGTCTAGTAGTCTTCTTATACTGAAATCTGGGAAAAGAAGAAAATATTGTGTCTAGTAAAGATCAACTTTGACTTTAATTCATGCATCCAACTGGGCTTATCAAGTATTTTCCCCTCTTTGGCCATCATACTTCCCTCCGTGGTGGAGATGTTAGAGGAAACACTGAAGTCACATACACTCAAGCCACAGCATATGATGGATTTGCTTCAGGATAATCCCCAGAAGGGCTGTTACCAGTTTCCTTAATAGGCAAGTAGTGGTTGTTCATGGAGAAGGAAATGGCAACCCACTCCAGTATTCTTGCCTGGAGAATCCCAGGGACACAGGAGCCTGGTGGGCTGCCATCTACGGGGTCACACAGAGTCGGACACGACTGAAGTGACTTACCAGCAGCAGTAGCAGCAGTGGTTGTTCAGAAATCTGGGACATGTAACAATAATAAGCTTAGTCCATGGATTGTGCCTGATTTTGGCTCAAACCCGTAACTTTACTAGCAAGGTCAGTTTGGGCAGGCAACAAAATTTTCTGAGCTTCAAGTTCTTTGCCTATCCTAATATTGCAATGAGTTAATAGGAGAAGAAACATTAAGTTCTAAACACGTGTTCAACACCTCACCTTTTCTTTCCTCCTTTCCTTCCTTATTCAATTCTGTTTCATCCTGATACTGTTTGTACTGCTTTCAGTCTTCTGACAATATGCCCTCTATCCACCCTTCCTTCTACATTTTGGTTTGATATCTTTTCTCTTTTATTCCTGGTGATAGATTAAAACCAAAAAAAAAAAAAAAAAACCCTTATTTTTGTTACCTCCATGCTGTATTGATTCCCAAAGAGTGTTATGCTATCATCAGTTCAGTTCAGTTGCTCAGTAGTGTCTGACTCTTTGTGACCCCATGAACAGTAAGAACAGTATTCTCTCATAAACCAGGACTAATCTTTTCCCTATCAAAATGATAGTGTACACCATGCTGTATAATCACATTGCTTTCCATAGGACCAAAAGAGAATAATGCAAGGAAATGACATTTTCATCTATTTCAAAGTCAAAAGGTTTCCATAAAACTGTGTTGAATTAATGACACTCACTTGAAAATACAGAGCCCTTTGTATGGCGGTAGGGTGAGGAGTCCAAATAACAGGCTATGTATTTAATACCTTAACCTTTCTTTCCCCTTTCTTTGCTTTATTCAACTCTGTTTCATCTTTGTATACTATGTGTACTACTTGGCACACCAGTAGTGCTTAAGTTTGCTTCCCTGGTGTCTCAGACAGTAAAGAATCTTCCTGTAATGCAGGACACCTGGGTTTGATCCCTGGATTGGGAAGATCTCCTGCAGAAGGGAATGTCTACCCACTCCAGTATTCTTGCCTGGGAAATCTCATGGACAAAGGAGCCTGGCAGGCTTCAGTCCACAGGGTCACAAAGAGTCAGACACAACTGAGTAATTAACATTTTCACTTTGAGGTCATAGTTCATAAAGATATACTTTCTTTCTCCTCAATTTATAATAGCCTCTATTTCATCAAAACCACTACTTAGATCCATATTTTCTTTTAATCATTTATCCATTATTAGCAGTACTAAAAAGACAGGTGTCAGGCTTAGAAAGGCCAGGTGTCTTAGCTAAGGAATGTGCTTGGTGGTTAATTAGAGATATTTTGTGATTCTCCTTGGCTGAGCCTTTGTATTTCCTATTCTGAGGAAGCACAGCCCTCATGCCTATAGTCATGTACCTATATGTTAATATAGGCATAGTGCCTTTATGTTAATCCAAAAGCAGCAACCTAGCTCTCCCTCTGAATGTTGTTTTTAAGAAACATAGATAGAAGGAAAGAAAGATGGTCCCATCTCATTCTTTCTATACATATGTAGTCAACACTCTGCTTTCCCCCACACTGCTATTTTCTTATCTGTAACTCCTTCACTCTTTGATAAACTCCTTGAATCAAGAGGGTTTATCTTGTCCACAGCTGTACACCAAACACTTAGTTAAGTGTCCAATAATAGAAGTTTAATTACAAAATAGGGAAAGATTGCCCCCTACCTCAGTGCACTCACCATTTACTTTCCATGGGTTCTAGGGTCTTTTCTGAGAGCTCAACATTTTTTATAGGAAGAAACCGAAGTGTGTGGGGGGGAACCAACACTGTGTACCTGGCATATACTAGGTACCACAGTCTGCATTTTTCGTACATTAATCTCTCTTAATGTACACCGCAGCTACGGTAGTTAGTTTCCTCCTGTCTTACACAAAAGAAAAGAAAGTCTCAGAGAAATTAATGACTTTCTCAAGGTCACAGAGGAAGGAAGTGTCAGAACATGAATTTGAAGACATGGCCAAGATGGAAAGAACTTGTGTTTTGGTTTAGGTGGTGGGTGGAGGGGCTGACACTCGAGGAGAAAAAAGAGAACAATGAGAAATAATAGTGGTCTCGAGAGTGTACATATCCACTGCTATATTGAAAATGGATAACCAATAAAGACTTACTGGATAGCACAGGGAACTCTGCTCAATGTTATGTGGCAGCCTTGATGAGAGGAGAGTTTGGGAGAGAATGGATACAAGTATATGTATTACTGAATCCCTTCACTTCACTTGCAATTATTGCAACATTGCTAATCGGCTGTATTCCAATAAAAATAAATGGTTCAAAACAAAAGTGGTATCAAGAATTCTATAAGTGAATGGGAAGATATACTTTGTGAATATTACAGTTTTCTTGAAAAAAGTGTCAACGGCAATTTGAATTTTACTTTATTGGATCTCTAAGTATAATTTGATTATCCATATATCTAGCATTGCTCCTAGCCTATATTTTCAATATGCTGAGTTGTTCAGTCATGTCCGACTTTTTGCAACCTCATGGACTGTAGCCTGCCAGGCTCTTCTGTCCGTGGGGATTCTCCAGGCAAGAATACTGGAGTGGGTTGCGATGCCTGCCTCCAGTATATTTTCAATAGAATGACCTATAATGATACTAGTGATGAAACTGCTGTTTTAAGAGGTACTTATTATTAAATTCTTATACACATTGCATAATTAGAAAGGGAAAATTAGCCTTATATAGTCCTATGCTACAACTGTTAGATCTGTAATTTTGTGAGCCAAATGGCTTGGCATAGAGGACCTGGGTTCCCTCTGGGGACTGTTTTGAGCAAAAGCAATCAGGCAGTGATGCAATTGTAACACCTGCAAATATTATTGTAACCTTTTCTACCCACTCTCTACAGCAGGTTGGGTTCCCAGGGAAGCAAAGTCTGAAATGGAATTTAGCATGCAGGGTGTTTACTGAGATGTGCCCTTGGGAGCAACACCTGTGGAAGGGATGGTGGGAAGCGGAATTTGTTTGGCACAGGGAGAAGTCAAGTATATGGCTGACTACAGCCACACAGAGAGTTCTGGAGCTAGACTGCACTCAGTGCTCAGTCATATTCAGCTCTTTGCAACTGTTTGGACTGTAGCCTAATAGCCCCTCTGCATTGTCCCAAGGTAGATCAAGGTCCAGGCAGTTATACTCCTGGACTGATTAGTTACTCAGTGTGGGTCATGCCAGGAAAGGGCTTGACCTTGGGTGCCACAGCTCTCTGCAGCCAAGGCAATCTCTGAAGGAGCTGATAGCTGAAGTCTTTAAAAAGGCTATAGCCTGACATCAGCATTAGCAACTAGGGAAACATGTCTCTCAGGGAAAGGGAATCTGAGTGGCACTGGAGGATACAGTGTCCACCACAGGGTTTAAATGATAAACTCCTCTACCTAGATATCTTTACTAATGCAGCGATATCCAACTACAGGAAGTCGTATCTTCCTGTGGACAAAAACAGTGGCTATGTGGTTTTTTGAATCTGCATACTCTTAAATTTATAGAACTTATAGCCCATTTAGATTTAATTTAAGTAAAATCGAGGGGGATTTTTCTAAGCTTTATAAATGAGCTTATATACAAACTTCACGTGGTACATTATTCAGCCCAGCCTACCATAATAACTGTATAGACTGGGTGGCTTAAACCACAGAAATGCATTTTCTCATAGCTCTGGGAGCTAGAAGACTAGATCAAGGTGCCTACAGATTTGATTTCCGATGAATGCTCTCTTCCTGGCTTTCAGAGGGTTACTTTCTTTCTGTGTTCTCACATGACCTTTCCTCTGTGCATGCCTAGAGAGATAAAGACATCTCGGGTATCTCTTCCTCTTCTTATAAGGGTACTAGCCCTCTCAGAATAGAACCACACCCTTATGACCACATTTAACATTAATTACCTCCTTTATCTCCAAATATAGTCAGGTCTGGGGGGTTAGGGCTCCAATGGAAGGTGTACAATTCAGTTCATAACATGACATCCTTGAAATTTGTATCTCATTCCAAGTGTTGTAAAACTTAAGGTTTCTTTGGTTATTTTCCTTCCTTGTAGGGACCTAGTAAATATTCTCTAAAGCTAATGGATAGTGCCTTCATTGGTGATTTTAAATGGTTCTCCTTTTTATTTAAATTAAGGTTTATTCAAATTTATTCAATCATTATGCACCTGTGACTGATACTCCTAACTTCAAAATCTTCTGAAATTGCTCATTTAACCTGTATATTATTCTGCATATCTTTCAAGTATCTGATTTTTCGCTTTAGTATACAAATTCCATTAGAACTGAGATATATACACTATCTCATCTGAGTTGGAAAGAAAAATTGATGATTACAAGGAGGAAATTCTGCCATTTTGGTTGTAATGAATGAGCATTCAAATTATTTCATTACAAAAGACTTCCTGCACTAGGAAGACTTCCATTTGACTTTGTAATTCTGAGTGTTTACCTGTAGGAGATAGCTATACACACACACACACACACACATCTACATATATATATGTGTGTACATATATATACATATATGTACATATATATACATATCTACATATATGTAAGTAGATGCATATGTACATGTATATGTACATACACACACAGACCATATACACACAAAAGGATGTTCATTATAGCATTAGTATAGCACTGTTAATCAAACTGAAAAATTAGAAGCAATCTAACAGTCTAATGATATAATTCTAGTAAATAAATTATGATACATCTTCTCAAAAAAATATACAGCCAAAAACTGTCAAAAGTATTTGTGACAAGGACTATTTATTACAAAGCTTGTTTACATTTCAAAATAGTTTATATGCATGCCTCTATAGGAATATGAATACATATATATATAGGAAAATATAGAATTGTATATAGCTAAATATTAAACGATTTTATCCCTGAGGAGTAAGAATATATTAATGGATAATTTTTTATTCTTGATGTTTTATTTATTCTATTTTTTAATTTTCTGTAATTAAAATGCCTTAAATATATAATTAAAATGCATAGCAAATATCAGTTTAAATTTTGTAAAAGCATTATAAATTAGCACGCAGTCTAATACTACTAACAGTAATGATAGTAAATATTGATTGCTTGCAACATGACTTTCCCTTCCTTAAGACCTCTACCTAACTTAATTCATATAATTCAAGAAATCTAAGCCAGCTATTCATGCATGATTTTGTGTATGCCTTCTAAAAGACAAAATCCAGAACCCAGTATCTCTACAACTATTCCTTATTATCAACTACAGGTAAACTACATTACAACTTTCTATTGAAAGATGAAACTGAAAAAAGCATTTTTGAAATAAGTAAGACTATACTAAATTCAGGAATTCATTCAAGTTTATAGGTGAAGAAGAATGACTAAAGGAAACGGGAATCAACATGAGAGAGTACGTGACAGACTCTTAGGTCTAGAGGTCCATCCTCAGATGTTAATCCAACTTTCCTGTTTATAGATGAGGACAGTCTTTTTCAGAAGGGAAAGTGGTATGTAAAGGCTTCCAGATATAGAACTAAAACTCAAATGTCTATTCACAGTTTTCAGTTTTTCCACCCTTAACAAATTATTTTCCATAATGGATCTTATTCTTTATGACTATCCATATTTGGGAAACAATTAGCTCATTTGAATTTTAAGATTACCCCTACAGTGCAAAATTCCTGAAGTGTTCAACCATTTCAAATATTTCATAACTGTTGCCTTAGGATTTAGACTTTTATTCTGGATCAGTTCCCTTTAATCAACGTAAAAGAACTTAAATAATGCCAACTTTTTATACCCTTATTCCTATGAGTTGGGTATCATTATTCACTAATTTATAGACATGGATATTAAGGGTAATTTAAAAAAATTATTCAATGACAAGCACATATTAAGTTGCTAAGGTACATAATATTGGAAAGGAATACCACTTTATTTGAAAACTACTTTTTTCTTTTATAAAACATCCCATCCCCCTGGACACTTTGGTCCTGGAGAAAAATCACATAAAGAAATGCAAAATTACAAAAGATAAAAGTCTCATCATTGTTCATATCAGGCTAAATTTATAACATTTACTTCTCAAAAATTAGTAGATGGGCTTCCCTGGAGGCACACTGGTAAAAACAGCCACCTGTCAATTCAAGAGATGTGGGTTTGATCCCTGATCCAGGAAGCTCCCACATGCCATAGGTCAAGTAAGCCCACGTGCCAAAACTACTGAGCCTGTGCTCAGGAGCCCGGGAGCCACAATGACTGAGGCCACATGTCACAACTACTGAAGCCCGCTCACCCGAGAACCAGGGTTCCACTACAAGAGAAGCCACCCCAGTGAGAAGCCTGAGCGCCACTACTAGAGAGTAGCCCCTGCTCACTGCACCTGACAAAAGCCCACACACAGCAACAAAGACTCAGTGCAGCCTAAAAATAAATAAATGAAAATATTTTAAAGAGGAGTAGATGGAAAAATGAGGACTATATTGAGGTAGACACAAATGTGAAATAGTGTCATGGATGACAGACCAAATATTAGCCTCAAAATATGATTTATTTTTGCATTTCTTGATAACGCATTTAGAAAATTCAGACTCACCTTGTTGCAAATAGCAATTACTCCTTAAAGTAATCTGCTTTGCAATTTCAGGGTATTTTCATTCAAATAAAAATGGCAGTGAGAATGGTATCTCAAAGGCTACAAAAATAAGATGAGATGGAGTCCTATTTTTTTTCATCAGGACTTTCCCATGTGTTTACTCTCATGTCTCCGGGATCTAGCAAATTGTCTGGCAATAGCAGAAGCTAAATAACCATTTGAGGAAGTAAAAAATAATAAATGAACCATTGAGCCTTGCTCCTGCTCTTGTGCTTTGATGTTGGGACTTCCCTCTCCTCAGATGATGGGTTAGTTATCAAAAATGCATCAGAGAAGGCTTGTTTTGCACCCACTATATCTAGTATGAGAGGTTAACAAGCCTATCTGAAAATGATCTGAAAAGTAGGGTTAGATGAGAAGTACAGAGTATGTATATTTTCCTCATCCTCATTTTCCCTCCTCTTTTTAAATTTTAACTTTCTGTAATCTGCTACTTCTTTAAAAATTCTGCATATTGGGAAGGTTCCTTATGAAAAAGTAGGTTAAAAAGTAGCTCTGAAGAATTCTAAATTTCTTTGTCCACAAATACCCCCTCAAATAAATACTCCATTCTGTAACAACAGGTGCTATATTGTATGTCTCTAAACAAGTGGACCTTTGCTTTTGGGCACTCATGTGTTTGCATTTTTCTTATATCTTTACTTCAGATTGCCTTTCTGTGATTGCATTTCCTACAACTAGATTTGGATATAGTGGCTTGACCATGTGGACCTTCAGTTCAGTTCAGTCACTTAATCGAGACCAACTCTTTGCGACCCCATGAACCACAGCAAGCCAGGCCTCCCTCTCTATCACCAACTTACAGAGTTCACCCAAACCCATGTCCATTGAGTCGGTGATGCCATCCAACCATTTCATCCTCTGTCGTCCCCTTCTCCTCCAGCCCTCAATCTTTCCTAGCAGCAGGGTCTTTTCAAACGAGTCAGCTCTTCACATCAAGTGGCCAGAGTACTGGAGTTTCAGCTTCAACATCAGTCCTTCCAATGAACACCCAGGACTGATCTCCTTTAGGATGGACTGGTTGGATTTCCTTGCAGTCCAAGGGACTCTCAAGAGTCTTCTCCAACACCACAGTTCAAAAGCATCAATTCTTCTGCACTCAGCTTTCTTTATAGTCCAGCTCTCACATCCATACAAGACCACTGGAAAAACCATAGTCTTGACTAGACGGACCTTTGTTGGCAAAGTAGTGTCTCTGCTTTTTAATATGCTGTCTAGGTTGGTCATAACTTTCCTTCTAAGGAGTAAGTGTCTTTTAATTTCATGGCTGCAGTCACCATCTGCAGTGATTTTGGAGCCCAGAAAAATAAAGTCTGACACTGTTTCCACTGTTTCCCCATCTATCTGCCATGAAGTGATGGGACCAGATGCCACGATCTTCGTTTTCTGAATGTTGAGCTTTAAGCCCACTTTTTCACTCTTCTCTTTCACTTTCATCAAGAGGCTCTTTAGTTCTTCTTCACTTCTTGCCATAACGGTGGTGTCGTCTGCAAATCTGAGGTTATTGATATTTCTCCCAGCAATCTTGATTCCAGCTTGTGCTTCTTCCAGCCCAGCATTTCTCATGATGTACTCTGAATATAAGTTAAATAAGCAGGGTGACAATATACAGCCTTGACGTATCCTTTTCCTATTTGGAACCAGTCTGTTGTTCCATGTCCAGTTCTAACTGTTGCTTCCTGACCTGCATACAGATTTCTCAAGAGGCAGGTTAGGTGGTCTGGTATTCCCATCTCTTTCAGAATTTTCCACAGTTTATTGTGATCCACACAGTCAAAGGCTTTGGCATAGTCAATAAAGCAGAAATAGATGTTTTTCTGTATGGATCTTAGCAGTAAATTTTCTCCATAGACACAAAGCTTATCATGCTAGGTATCAGAATTTTAACAGAATTTCCTATTTGAAAATAGTTGTCCTTCATGCTAGGTTTTCTAACCTAAAACCTCTCTGCTGATACTCCCCTTATGTAAAGCCCTTGATTTCTGTACTTTCAAAAATGGGTCAGAGAAGACTTGTTCTGCACCCACTATTTCTAGTAAGAGGGATTAGGAAGCCTATCTGAAAATGATCAGAGAAGTGCAGTTAGAGAAGAACAGAGTATATTTTCTTCAGAATCTTTTGGTGTATGTATATGTGCATGTATGTGCAGGCATATATATTTATGTATGTATACCTCTAGCTCTACCAGTTTAATACGTTTTGTGATAGTGGGCATAATACTTAAACCTCTAAATCTTCACTTGCTATTGGCTAAAAGTTAATAAATGCAACATATTTAGTCAGCTTTTAACAGAAATACACATAAACACTTACATGTCTATTGTGCCTACTGTGTTAGGCATTTGTATCCATAAATGCTAGTTTTTGTATCTCTAATCCTAGGTATCCAGTAAATGTTTAGTATCAGTAGGTACTAAATAAAAGGAAAAAAAAACATAGATTACCTTCCAAATCATACAAATAGGACAATATTTAATATCATATCATCCCTAAAGTCATTTATAGTTTTCAAGGTATACAGTATTTGGAACCAAGGATGTGTTTACTACAGTTAGAATTATAAAATATAAAGGTTATGTAATTATAAATGAGATTTAAAGCACAACTAGAATATTTCATCTTGATTACCTTTATTTGGTTATTTACCATAGTAGTCCTTTCCAAATATTCATAGAAAATGGCATTATATTGTTATAACAATAAAACACGCAATATCAATCAAACCAGTTTCCAAAGGACTAACATACACATCAATTTACAGAATATTTAAAATATCTCCTTAAAAAAAAAAAATCTCCTTGTGTGACAAATGAGGAACAAGTAGAGTCACCATTAACAGAAATATAATAATAAATTGTATCCTCAACAGAATCAAATCCATCCTACATTCTCATTGGTAAACATTTATTTAAAGTAGTTTTTAAAGTCCTGGTTTTATACGGATATATGTATTTTTCTCTTATTGGATTATAGCAAAGTCATGCATTTTCAGCCTGCTATGCAAAAAGGTACATGTGCTTTTCACTTTCAAGTCCAAAGAAACTAAATTTATCTGCCCTACTTGTTTCATTTATACCACATACATTATTATATTCTAAGGTGACAGCTAATAAGCTTATCTCGAAGGTACTTTTTAAAAAATGGAATTGTTTTTTTCTTTCTCTAGATAAAGTATACTCCAGTAAAGAAACGGAATTTATCCAAGTATTTAGTGCGTAACTGCTGTGTGACAGGGAGCTTCAAAGAGTCTCAGGATAGGAAGAAAATGCTATTGTAGATTGATAATTTTAAAAAATAAGTTATTGAGTGCTTTCTGTACACAATATTAAGTGCAATAATATGGTATATAAAAACATGTCAAGAAGCAGCAGAAGAGAAGACAAATAGCAGCTCATTTGCCTGTGACAGGTGACAGCGGGTCTGCGCAGTGCAGAGCAGACAAACCTGCTCACTGCGCCTTGGCCCAGGGCAAGCACATGACCAGGTGGGGGCCTCAGCACAAAGATAAGAAAGAGGGAGCTGGACAGCAGCTTTCTCACTGCCTGTAGACCATTTATTTACACAGCTTACTGGACTGCTTGGGACTTCCCTGGTGGCTCAGATGGTAAAGCGTCTGCCTACAATGTGGGAGACCCGGGTTCAATCCCTGGGTCAGGAAGATCCCCTGGAGAAGGAAATGGTAACCCACTCTAGTACTCTTGCCTGGAAAATCCCATGCACAGAGGAGTGTGGTGGGCTACAGTCCATGGGGTCACAAGGAGTTGGACACGACTTAGTGACTCCACTTTACTTTACTTTACTTTTTACTTTACTTTACTTTACTTTACTGGACTGGTTATCTGGTCTTAGGGCTTCCCTAGAGTCTCAGCAGTAAAGAATCCCCTGGCCAATTCAAGAGACATGGTTCGATTCCTAGTCCAGGAAGATCCTGTAGAGAAAGAAACAGCAACTCCCTCTGGTATTCTTCCTTTGAAAATTCCAAGGACAGAGGAGCCTGGTGGGCTACAGTTCATGGGGTCCCAAAAGAGTCATGACTTAGTGACTGAACAACAACAACAACATATCTGGTGTAAACAAGTCTTAAAGCCAATCTAGAATTTAGGTGCTTCTATCTATGAAAATTTCTTCAGTCTGAACTCAACTCCTTGCTTTTCTTAAGACATGAAGAAATGTGCTATCTTCCAAATTCTATCAGAGCCTAAAACTTGATTTTCTGTGCTCATTCTGTTCATGAAGCCACCAAAATAGTTAGAGCTACAATCAGATGTTTCACTGCCATGATAGTCAGACAGGCCTCATTTATAATCTATTTGTCTGTTTTGAAGTCAAGTGTGAAAATATATGTTCTTATACTATCTTTGGACCTGTGGTAAAATCACCTCAGTAATAACATTCATGGATGCAGTTAGGTAGACATTGACACAACTATGAAAACTTGAAGCATATTAATTTAAGAAATATTGTTTCAAGGATCTCCCCAGTGCTATAGTGGTTGAGGCCCCAACACAGCAGGCATGGGTTCTTTCTTTGTTGGGGGAAATAAGGCCTCACATGCCACATGCCACAGTCAAAAAAAAGGAAAAACATTATTTCAAAATGTACAACATGTCTAATATCTAATTAGAATGTTTATCTGTGTATAATTAACAGAAGCAGAGATATTAAGAAGAGATGGCAATAATACACAAAAGAACTATACAAAAAAGATCTTCATGACCCAGATAACCTAGAGCCAGACATCCTGGAATGCCAAGTCAAGAGGGACTTAGGAAGCATCACTATGAACAAAGCTAGTGAAGGTGATGGAATTCCAATTGAGCTATTTCAAATCTTAACATATGATGCTGTGAAAGTACTGCACTCAATATGCCAGCAAATATGGCCACAGGACAGGAAAAGGTCAGTTTTCACTCCAAAGTGAAGTCGCTCAGTCGTGTCCAACTCTTAGCAACCTCATGGACTGCAGCCTATGAGGCTCCTCTGTCCATTGGATTTTCCAGGCAAGAGTACTGGAGTGGGTTGCCATCGCCTTCTCCTAATCCCAAAGAAAGACAATGCCAAAGAATTCTCAAACTACCATGCAATTGCACTCATCTCACATGCTAATAAAGCAATGCTCAAAATTCTCCAAGCCAGGCTTCAACAGTATGTGAACCATGAACATCCTGATGTTCAAGATAGATTTAGAAAAGGCAGAAGAACCAGAGATCAAATTGCCAACACCCGCTGGATTATTGAAAAAGCAAGAGAGTTCCAGAAAAACATCTATTTTTGCTTTATTGACTATGCCAAAGCCTTTGATTGTGTGGATCACAACAAACTGTGGAAAGTTCTGAAAGAGATGGGAATACCAGACCACCTGACCTGCCTCTTGAAAAACCTATATGCAGGTCAGGAAGCAACAGTTAGAACTGGGCATGGAACAACAGACTGGTTCCAAATAGGAAAAGGAATACGTCAAGGCTGTATATTGTCACCCTGATTATTTAACTTAGATTCAGAGTACATCATGCTAAATGCTGGGCTGGCTACAAGCTGGAATCAAGACTGCCAGAGAAATATCAATATGTTCATATATGCAGAAGATACCACCCTTATGACAGTAAGTGAAGAAGAACTAAAAAGCCTCTTGATGAAAGTGAAAGAGAAGAGTGAAAAAGTTGGCTTAAAACTCAACATTTAGAAAACTAAGTTCATGGAATCTGGTCTTATCACTTCATGGCAAATAGATGGGGAAACAATGGAAACAGTGACAGGACTACTTTTTGGGCTCCAAAATCAGTGTAGATGGTGACTGCAGCCATGAAATTAAAAGACGCTTGCTCCTCAGAAGAAAAGTTATGACCAACCTAGGCAGCTTATTAAAAAGCAGAGACATTACTTTGCCAACAAAAGTCCGTCTAGTCAAAGCTATGGTTTTTCCAATAGTCATGTATGGATGTGAAAATTAGACTATAAAGAAAGCTGAGTGCTGAAGAATTGATGCTTTTGAACTGTGGTATTGGAGAAGACTCCTGAGAGTCCCTTGGTCTGCAAGGAGATCCAACTCGTCCATGCTAAAGGAGACCAGTCCTGGGTGTTCATTGGAAGGACTGAGGTTGAAGCTGAAACTCCAACACTTTATCCACCTGATGCGAAGAACTGACTCATTTGAAAAGACCCTGTTATTAGGAAAGATTAAAGGCAGGAAGAGAAGGGGATGACAGAGGATGAGATGGTTGCATGGCATCACCAACTTGATGGACATGAGTCTGAGTGAGCTCTAGGAGTTGGTGATAGACAGGGAAGCCTAGCGTGCCGCAGTCTGTGGGGTCGCAAAGAGTTGGACACAGCTGAGCGACTGAACTGAACTGATGCATAATTTTACTTTTATAAAAGGCAAAGTGTACTCATTAATTATAACTTATACATATATAAAAACTATTATTTAGTATGCTATAGTCAATGGACACTCACATTAAAAATTTATTTTTAAAGGTTTAAGAAGATAAGTATATAAGTCGCCAACGATTCAAATAGATCACTGGATTTGAAAATAGTGGCAAACACTTGAAATAGGGAAGCTCAGAAATGTTGAGTTTCATTACTTTGACTTGTAGAAACTTCTTATAACTTTAGTTTTACAATTCAGCATTTTGAAGTCTCCCAGTTATAATAAATCATAAAATCCCTCAGTTATAGTAAATAGTAACTTATTCTCTGATAAGGAACTGTGATAAGTCTAAATTTAAAAAATGAATGGCATATGATATAATCAAAGACAATTGGCAAACATGGTATGGAGCAGCTGTTTAGAGTTCAAAGTCTCTTTCAGTATGTCTTTGCATGAGAAGCAGAAAGCAGTCTAAAACCTCAACATATTTTTCCTTGATTTTTCCCCAATGTATTATCAATATAGATTTTAAAGCTGATATCTAGTTTAAAAAGGTTTAATTATGTGTCAATATAAAGAGGTTAAGGTAAAATACCTTTAATTATAGGATTAAAGGAATTTACCAATAAAGGTCTTTTATTCATTATTTTAAGAACTATTTCTTGAGAGACTACTATATGTTGACTATTGTTTCAGGCACCAGGAATACACATGTGAACAAGATAGAGCCTGCATTCTCATGAAGCAGTTAAGCAATTATTATACAAATAAGTAATGTAATTTATAATCATAAACTTCTTGTTTACTTTTGCCATATTTGCTGAGCATCTTCTATATGCTAGGGGCACTAGTGAGCGCTTGAGGATTTATCAATGAACAAAAACAGAAAGCTGCCTTGAAGAGGTGTGCGTATTGATTCTATGAAGAAAGTACAGTCTAATGACATGGAACTAAGATCCTGTTTTTTAAGAGAGCTGAGATAAGGAGAATCTGAAGAAGCGGTATTTTAATAGAGGACTAGAATGACATGAAGGAGTGAGACCTGTGAGAATCTAGGGAGATAGAATTCCAGACAGAGAAAGCATCAGGTATAAAGGTTTTTGAAACAGACAAGGGCTTGGTGGGTGCTTGGAATAACAAGAGCCTTATTGCTGGAGCACAGTGGCCTGAGGGGGAGTGGCATGAGGTGAGATCAGGGAGAGAACTGGTCCAAAAATGAGATCCCAATTTTGATCCAAGTATGATGGGAAGTCATTAACAGGTTTGAACCTGATGAGCAGAGTGATCAAAGTTACCTTTTTAAAAGAGGTCTCTCGGTTACAAATGTAACAAATGCACTGCTGTGGTTTTGATGTTGATAGGTGGGGTGCTTTGCCTGTGTGGGGAACTCTGCCCCTTCTACTCAATTTTGTTATGAACTCGAAAGGCAGTCTAAAGGCATCATGCTGCTGCTGCTGCTAAGTTGCTTCAGTCGTGTCCGACTCTGTGTGACCCCATAGACGGCAGCCCACCAGGCTCCCCCGTCCCTGGGATTTTCCAGGCAAGAACACTAGAGGGGGTTGCCATTTCCTTCTCCAATGCATGAAAGTGAAGTGGTTCAGTCGTGTCCGACTTCGAGACCCCATGGACTGCAGCCTACCAGGCTCCTCCATCCACGGGATTTTCCAGGCAAGAGTACTGGAGTGGGTTGCACAGGCAATAACAAAAAATTGCATTTTTTGATCAGTTATAAAAAAACAGAGTTACTGATATCTCTTCCTGATACCTAATCAGGTTTTCTTCCTTATTTCCCAATAATGTCGATAAGGGAATGGCTACCCACAAAAATGGCTACCCAAACAAAAAATGGTAACACCCCACAGAACAAAATCGATTAGTGGAAAAGAAGAAAAAAGGCCCCTCAG
Source organism: Ovis canadensis (assembly GCF_042477335.2). NCBI lineage: Eukaryota > Metazoa > Chordata > Mammalia > Artiodactyla > Bovidae > Ovis > Ovis canadensis. Next base: position 30,496,355 of record NC_091265.1, on the reverse strand, counting down.
TAACATGAAGGATTGACAAGGAAAAAATGTTAATGGCTTGGAATAGAGTTATGACAGTGGATCTGGCAAGAACTGATCAAATCTGAGTATGTTTTGAAGTTAGAACAAAAAACTGATTTGTTGATAGATTGATTGTGAGGGAAAGCAAAGATAGAGGGATGTCTCCTAGGTTTTTGGAATGAGCAACTGGGTAAACCATGATGTCACTTATAGAGATAGATTAAAGTGGCATAGTGATGATGAACAGGTAATCACAAATTCTTTCTGAACATGAAAAAGTAACAAAGCCTATTACATATGCCTATGTTAAGAAGGCAGTGATATGCTAAGTCTGTGGCTTTAGTGAGATGTTGGGGCTGGAGATAATTTGAGGGTCATTAAAATTAAGATAAAAGTGAAAACTATACAATTGGGGGGGAAATTGGCTAAAAAGAGAGGAAAGATTGAAAAGAGCCAAAAATTGAATCTTCAAACACTCCAAAATTTAAAATTGGAAAGAAGAGGAGCCAATAGAGGGACGTTGGAAGGAGCAGTCAATGTTTAAGTGAGTTCTGAAGTGTTAGCTGTGACAGAAAGAAAGGAGACTCTGGAAAAGACAAGACATAAGAAAAATGCTCAGGGCTGAAAAAGCATGATCCAGTTGAGAATGGAAAACAATTTCTCTGTTTTAGGAAAGCAGAATACAAAGGGGGAAAAGGTTAGAATTGACCCTGGAAAGAGAAGGAACAGCTGTCTATCCTGGAGGTTGTTACGATAATCAGAGAAAAAGATGGTAGTGGCCTGCTTCAGGGGGGTGGCGAGAGGAATGGAACCCACCAGATCAACTAGGGAAATGTGTAGGAGGCATGCGTTGCAGGCATGCTCAGTGAATCAGCTGTGTCTGACTCTCTGGAATGGGTTGCCATTTCCTCCTACAGGGGCTCTTTCTGACCCAGGAAATGAACCTGTATCTCCTGCATTGACAGGTGGACTCTTTACAACTGAGACACCTGGAAAGCCCTTATATGAGGAGGAGTGTCCAAACTGCATGATGTTGTGACATTGAAATTGAAACAAGGAAACTCAGGTTTCAGGGCAATCTATTGACCTTCCTTTTAAACGTTTTATAATACGTAGCTGTTGGAAAAAATAGGGAAAATATGTTTAACCCTACCAACAGAAATATGGGCTTCCCTTGTAGCTCAGTCAGTAAAGAATCTGTCTGCAATGCAGGAGGTCCGGGTTCAATTCCTGGGTTGGGAAGAGCCTCTGGAGAAGGAAATGGCAACCCACTCCAGTATTCTTGCCTAGAAAATCCCATGGACAGAGGGGCCTGGCAGGTTACAAAGGGGTAGCAAAGAGCTGGACATGACTTAGCAACTAAACCACCATGACAGAAATAGTAATTTTCTTTCCACATTTTAACAGTATTCTTGAATACAATGCTGAAATGTGGCAGTCCTAATAAATATGCACATCTCCATAAACACTTCTACGCTGCCTCACAGTATCTACACTTACCATTTAAATGAAAGCATACTATATCATAGACTACAAATAACTTAATTTACTATGTCTCCATTTTTGAACACTGTTCAGTTCAATTGCTCAGTCGTGTCCGACTCTTTGCGACCCCATGATTTGCAGCACGCCAGGCCTTCCTGTCCATCACCATCTCCTGGAGTTCACTCAGACTCATGTCCATCGAATCAGTGATGCCATCCAGCCATCTCATCCTCTGTCATCCCCTTCTTCCCCTGCTGCCAATCCTTCCCAGCATCAGAGTCTTTTCCAATGAGTCAACTCTTCACATGAGGTGGCCAAAGTACTGGAGTTTCAGCTTTAGCATCATTCCTTCCAAAGAAATCCCACGGCTGATCTCTTTCAGAATGGACTAGTTGGATCTCCTGACAGTCCAAGGGACTTTCAAGAGTCTTCTCCAACACCACAGTTCAAAAGCATCAATTCTTCGGCCCTCAGCTTTCCTTTATAGTCCAAATCTCACATCCATATATGACCACAGGAAAAACCATACCCTTGACTAGACGGACCTTTGTTGGCAAAGTAATGTCTCTGTTTTTGAATATGCTATCTAGGTTGGTCATAACTTTTCTTCCAAGGAGTAAGCATCTTTTAATTTCATGGCTGCAGTCACCATCTGCAGTGATTTTGGAGCCCAGAAAAATAAAGTCTGACACTGTTTCCATTGTTTCCCATCTATTTCCCATGAAGTGATGGGACCAGATGCCATGATCTTTGTTTTCTGAATGTTGAGTTTTAAGCCAACTTTTTCACTCTATTCTTTCACTTTCATCAAGAGGCTTTTTAGTTCCTCTTCACTTTCTGCCATAAGGGTGGTATCATCTGAATATCTGAGGTTATTGATATTTCTTCTGGCAATCTTGATTCCAGCTTGTGCTTCTTTCAGCCCAGTGTTTCTCATAATATACTCTGCATATAAGTTAAATAAGCAGGGTGACAATATACAACCTTGACGTACTCCTTTTCCTATTTGGAACCAGTCTGTTGTTCCATGTCCAGTTCTAACTGTTGCTTCCTGACCTGCATATAGGTTTCTCAAGAGGCAGGTCAGGTGGTCTGGTATTCCCATCTCTTACAGAATTTTCCACAGGTTATTATGATCCACACAGTCAAAGGCTTTGGCATAGTCAACAAAGCAGAAATAGAGGTTTTTCTGGAACTCTCTTGCTTTTTCCATGATCCAGCAGATGTTGGCAATTTGATCTCTGGTTCCTCTGCCTTTTCTAAAACCAGCTTGGACATCTGGAAGTTCACGATTCACGTATTGCTGATGCCTGGCTTGGAAAATTTTGAGCGTTACTTTACTATTGTGTGAGATGAGTGCAATTGTGTTGTAGTTTGAGCATTCTTTCGCATTGCCTTTGTTTGAGATTCAAATGAAATCTGAGCTTTTCCAGTCCTGTGGCCACTGCTGAGTTTTCCACATTTGCTAGCATATTGAGTGCAGCACTTTCACAGCATCATCTTTCAGGAGTTGAAATAGCTCAACTGGAATTCCATCACCTCCACTAGCTTTGTTCACAGTGATGCTTTCTAAGGCCCACTTGACTTCACATTCTAGGATGTCTGGCTCTAGGTGAGTGATCACACCATCGTGATTATCTTGGTCATGAAGATCTTTTTTGTACAGTTCTGTGTATTCTTGCCACCTCTTCTTAATATATTTTGCTACTGTTAGGTCCATATAATTTCTGCCCTTTGTTGAGCCCATGTTTGCATGCAATGTTCCCCTGTTATCTCTAATTTTCTTGAAGAGATCTCTAGTCTTTCCCATTCTGTTGTTTCACCCTATTTCTTTGCATTGATCACTGAAGAAGGCTTTCTTATCTCTTCTTGCTATTCTTTGGAACTCTGCATTCAAATGGGTATATCTTTCCTTTTCTCCTTTGTTTTTCACTTCTCTTCTTTTCACAGCTATCTGTAAGGCCTCCTCAGACAGCCATTTTGCTTTTTTGCATTTCTTTTCCATGGGGATGGTCTTGATCTCTGTCTCCTACACAATGTCACAAACCTCTGTCTATAGTTCATCAGGCACTCCATCTATCAGATTTATTCCCTTAAATCTATTTCTCACTTCCACTGTATAATCACAAGGGATTTGATTCAGGTCATTCCTGAATGGTCTAGTGGTTTTCCCTACTTTCTTCAATTTAAGTCTGAATTTGCAATAAGGAGTTCATGATCTGAGCCATAGTCAGCTCCTGGTCTTGTTTTTGTTGACTGTATAGAGCTTCTCCATCTTTGGCTGTAGAGAATATAATCAATCTGATTTTGGTGTTGACCATCTGGTGATGTCCATGTGTAGAGTCTTCTCTTGTGTTGTTGGAAGAGGGTGTTTTCTATGACCAGTGCGTTCTCTTGGCAAAACTTTATTAGTCTTTGCCCTGTTTCATTCCCTATTCCAAGGCCAAATCTGCCTGTTACTCCAGGTGTTTCTTGACTTCCTTCTTTTGCATTCCAGTCCCCTATAATGAAAAGGACATCTTTTGGGGGTGTTAGTTCTAAAAGGTCTTGTAGGTCTTCATAGAACCGTTCAACTTCAGCTTCTTCAGCATTACTGGTTAGGGCATAGACTTGGATTACTATGATATTGAATGGTTTACCTTGGAATTGAACAGAGATCATTCTTTCATTTTGGGGATTGCATCCAAGTGCTGCATTTCAGACTCTTGTTGACTATGATGGCTACTCCATTTCTTCTAAGGGATTCTTGCCCACAGTAGTAGAAATAATGGTCATCTGAGTTAAATTCACCCATTCCAGTCCATTTTAGTTCGCTGATTCCTAGAATGTCGACATTCACTCTTGCCATATCCTGTGTGACCACTTCCAATTTGCCTTGATGCATGGACCTGACATTCCAGGTTCCTATGCAATATTGCTCTTTACAGCATAAGACCTTGCTTCTATCACCAGTCACACCCACAGCTGGGTATTGTTTTTGCTTTGGCTCCATCCCTTCATTCTTTCTGGAGTTAATCTCCACTGATTTCCACTAGCATATTGGGCACCTACTGACCTGGGGAGTCCTCTTTCAGTATCCTACCATTTTGCCTTTTCCTACTGTCATGGGGTTCTCAAGGCAAGAATACTGAAGTGGCTTGCTATTCCCTTCTCCAGTGGACCACATTCTGTCAGACCTCTCCACCATGACCCGCCCGTCTTGGGTGGCCCGAAGGGCATGGCTTAGTTTCATTGAGTTAGACAAAGCTGTGGTCCTAGTGTGATTAGATTGACTAGTTTTTATGATTATGGTTTCAGTGTGTCTGCCCTCTGATGCCCTCTTGCAACACCTACCATCTTACTTGGGTTTCTCTTACCTTGGATGTGGTGTATCTCATCACGGCTGACTACTTTCAATATCTAACCACTGTCACCAGCACTACAAGCTCATGAACATGGACATTCCTTACCATTTAATTATTTGTTCAGGGTATATTTGAAGATGCTGTAAATACACAAATATTGCCAACTGCTTTTTAAAAGTTTTGCCAATACAGATCTGTACTGAACCAACCTCTCCAGGTCTTTCGTCCTACCCCTCTTGACTAAGAGGAACCCCACTTCTGGGTGTCCTGAGAGGGGGAGGGAAACATCTCACCAGCAGTCATCATCTGATTATTAGTTAACTGTACCTTAAAAAAATAGAAAGAATTTTGCTGAATTGAGTAATAAATAAATAAAAGTTTTGCCAATAGACAATTATCTCAGGAAAATATCCATGTACCATATTCAACACAATCTAAACAGAACTGAATATTTTTCTTAAAAATATCTTCTGACTAAACATGTGCAACTTCGATTTTCCTGTTAATTTGGTTAGTATTGTTCATTTCAAGCAAGATGAGCTGTTTACCTAACTAAACACTCCCCTTATTGCTAAGCATTTATATTAAGGCTTTTAACTCAAAGTGTGTTTTTCTTCAGCTAGTTGTATAGGTTTTTATATAATGAAGTCATTAATCATTATGAGTTCCTCTGAAAAATTTTTAGTATACTTCAAATGAAACAAACAGAATCAGGCATAAGATGAAGGTTTGTATCCTGGTTTCAATATTTTTTGCTAGTTAGAGTAGAATCCTCTCTGGCTTATGAACTTTGCTTGGGTTTAATCCTTTCCCTTCCCAGTATTTCACAGTGTAACTTTGAGGGTTCAAGTATGCTAATATATGTGACAAGTTTGTTTTAAAGGAAAATAAATTTGTGGTATTACTATTTGAGCATTTCAGTTGGGTGCTTGAGGAAAGGAAAAGCTGAACAATTTTTGACATCATTGATGCTATTGCAGCCAGCGGCTGTCTCTTCTGCTTATATATCAGGTCAATCTTGCTCTCAGGGAAGAGAACAATCCATGGGATGTGGACTCCATTAAATAAATATGTGTATAAATATTTAATTTTAATTATCAACTTAATCAACTCTAGAGACAACATAAAAATAAAATCATGAAGATTAGAAATTATATTAAAATTTCCTGATGGGTGTGGTACATATTTTACACTTTTATAGAGTCTAATATAATAGAGAGGAGAGAACCAATAAATGTTCTCATCACTAAAACATTCAGTTTGTAAATGATATTTATTATTTTTAATTTCACTTTAATAATGAAGTAACCATGTAGTAATTTTTATACCAGGCTAATAACTTATGATGGCCAAATTGGGCTGTCATGCCTTTAATTATGGTTTAAAAAATAATACAAAAGATGGTAAAATTTGTATTTGCTTAAAGACTCAAGAGTCTAAGTAATTTAATAAGATAAATTATAAATTAAATTAATAGTTTATGACTTAGTTGATGATAATATAGCCAATATAGCAACATACTGCATTTGATAGGGGAAAAAAAAGAAACTTTTCTTCACTAATAGGTATTTATAATGCATGTGTTCATGTTCCTGCCTAAATATTTAAAACATTAAAATTACAGACAGGAATTGAACTGGGGTCTCCTGCATTACAGGCAGATTCTTTACCAGCTGAACTCCAGGGAAACCCAAAATTAAAGAAGGTTTACTGAGATTAATACACAGAGGTATAATTACTTTTCTAGCTTTTAAGATGATGTCTTTCTTCTCCATTTGTCTAAAGCAGATGCTGTATTCATCCAAATTATATACTGAGAAGTGACTTTTGCCAAAGCACAGAAAAATCCTTTTCTGATGGCTTTCCTTCCACTGCATCTTCACTCCTCTGAACTGATTTTTTATCCCTTGCTCCTCCCTTATGCAATAGCTCATTCTAAAAACTGGCATGGCCAAGCAAATACTTCTAGTTACTTTTGCAATCTTAAAAAATTTCCAGTAACTATTATAAACTTAAAAACACATTTAGGGAAACATAAAATCTGTTGTTCGGAGAAGGCAATGGCACCCCACTCCAGTACTCTTGCCTGGAAAATCCCATGGATGGAGGAGCCTGGTAGGCTGCAGTCCATGGAGTTGCTAAGAGTCGGACACAACTCAGCGAATTCCCTTTCACTTTTCACTTTCATGCATTGAAGGAAATGGCAACCCACTCCAGTGTTCTTGCCTGGAGAATCCCGGGGAGCCTGATGGGCTTCTGTCTATGGGGTCACACAGAGTTGGACACGACTGAAGCATTTTAGCAGCAAAATCTGTTGTTATCTGTTTTTCATTAAAAAAATAAACATTAGGTCCACATTGGGCTTCCCAGGTGGAGCTAGTGGTAAAGAACTCACCTGGTAATGGTGGAGAGATCAGGGACTTGGGTTTAATCCCTAGGTCAGAAAGATCCCCTGGAGGAGGGCATGGCAACCCACTCCACTATTCTTGTCTGGAGAATCCCCTGGACAGAGGAGCCTGGCCGGCTCCAGTCCATGGGGTCACAAAGAGTGGGACACGACTGAGCGACTTAGCACCTACATGCAGACATTGGGCAGTTCTTTCCACTAGTCCATCTAATTTATGCTATGGAAGTGACTCAAAGACTGTCTTTTGCTGTGATCTTGGAAACCTTACCTGACAAATTCAGACTAAACATCACTTCTGCAGCAGGAACTTTAATGGCTCACAGCTGTACTGAGAATATCATCATCCTTATGGACTGCCTACAGGTTCATCTCCTTATAAATCTTCCCAGCCTCTAAAACTTGTCATGAGCATTCATCTCTCTTAACCACATGCTTCTGTCCAATTTGTGAACATATCACTCATGTGCTCGATAATCTGTACTCGTGGTAGTTCAAAGTTAATAGTAAAACCACAGTCACAGAGTGTACAAGGGGGATTCCTTCTGCTCATTCTTAATTGTGAGTTTGAAATGGACATATGTAAGAGCAGAAGGCATCATCTTCCTTGAAGAAATCTGCTGTGAAGAGGACCTACTTCAATTAATGACACCACTGTCTACACGGGGATCTGCAACCTGGGTATCGCCCTCCCCTCCTCGCTCTCCCTGTCATTTTTATACCCAAACTATTCCTTGAATCACTTTCTTCTCATTGTCTTCTGCCACTTTTCTAGCTGAATCTTAATCACAGCTCATAAGCATTAGTAAAATCAGCTTCCAGCTTGTCATCCTGTCTTAATCTTGTTCGTGCCAAATTTATATTCTGCCAAAATGAGTTATATCTTGTATTCTTTCATTAAGTATTTCAAGGTTTTCAGGATTTTACGACATTGTTGCCAACGTCCATGTACTCATCACTCAAGCATTCTAATTTATGGCATCAGGTCATTTAAAGTCATAGCTATTACTTATCAAGCATTTTTATGCCAGTAATAGAAATGCTTGGGTATGCTCATGAGCAAAAGGGACTTTATTGCCTCTTTTATTGTATTAGCTCTCTCAAGGTGCCAAAGCATAATACCACAACCCTTTTTCTCACTCAACTGTGGTTTTGAGCCCTATTCTTATTGACAAATGTTCTTTAGCTCATTTACTTTGTCAGTGACTCTCATCCTCCCCATTTTTGTCATTTCCCCCTTACACAGTTACATTTCACCAACCAGCAGTGCCATCACATAGTTGAATTCATGCTCAACCTCCTTCCCCTTCTTCTATTTAATTGCACTAGTCTGTCATAACCTCAACATTTGTTCTGTCCATCCCTCGCTCTATTGTGTGCAAATATCTGCACTGATGAAATGGTTTTAGATTATATACTTGCTCTCAGTTTATTATTACTATAATTCAGTATACATGCTAGCAAAGTAATGCTCAAAATTCTCCAAGCCAGGCTTCAACAGTACGTGAACTGAAAACTTCTGGATGTTCAACCTGGATTTAGAAAAGGTAGAGTAACCAGAGATCAAATTGCCAAAATCCGCTGGATCATCAAAAAAGCAAGAGAGTTCAGAAAAACATCTACTTCTGCTTTATTGACTATGCCAAAGCCTTTGAATGTGTGGACTACAACAAACTGTGGAGAGTTCTTAAACAGATGGGAATACCATACCACCTTACCTGCCTCCTAAGAAATCTGTATGCAGGTCAAGAAGCAACAGTTAGAACCAGACATGGAACAATGGGCTGGTTCCAAATTGGGAAAGGAGGTCAAGGCTGTATATTGTCACCCTGCTTATTTAACTTCTATGCAGAGTACATCATGCAAAATGCTGGGCTGGAGGAAGCACAAGCTGGAATCAAGTTACTTGGGGAAATATCAATAACCTCAGATATGTAGCTGACACCACCCTTATGGCAGAAAGCGAAGAGGAATTGAGGAACCTCTTGATGAAAGTGAAAGAGCAAAGTGAAAAAGCTGGTTGAAAACTCAACATTCAAAAGACTATGCAGCATGCTTGGGGCTGGTGCATGGGGATGACCCAGAGAGATGTTATGGGGAGGGAGGTGGGAGGGGGGTTCATGTTTGGGAACGCATGTAAGAATTAAAGATTTTAAAATTTAAAAAATAAAAAAACTAAAAAAAAAAAAAGACTACGATCATGGCATCTGGCCCCATCACTTCATAGCAAATAGATGGGGAAACAATGGAAACAGCAACAGACTATTTTCTTAGGCTCCAAAATCAGTGCACATGGTTACTGCAGCCGTGAAATTAAGACACTTGCTCCTTGGAAGAAAAGCTATGACAAACCTAGGCAGTATATTACAAAGCAGAGACATTACCTTGCTGACAAAGGTCCATCTAGTCAAAGCTATGGTTTTTCCAGTAGTCATGAGTGGATGTGAGAGTTGGACTATAAAGAAAGCTGAGCACCGAAGAATTGATGCTTTTGAACTGGTTTTTGGGAAGACTCCTGAGAGTCACTTGGACTACAAGAAGACCAAACCTATCAATCCTGAAGGAAATCAGTCCTAAGTATTCATTGGAAGGACTGATGCTGAAGCTGAAACTTCAATACTTTGGCCACCTCATGTGAAGAACTGACTCATTGGAAAAGACCCTGATGTTGAGAAAGATTGAATGTAGGAGAAGAAGGGTAAGACAGAGGATGAGACAGTTGGATGGCATCATTGACTGTGAGTAAGCTCTGGGAGTTGGTGATGGACAGGGAATCCTGGCATGCTGTGGTCTTGGGGTCACAAAGAGTTGGACACAACTGAGAGACTGAACTGAAGTTGAAAAATGTAATATAAGTTTTCAGTATAAGTGGGAAAATGTAAATTTATGACTGATAAATTTACGACTTCAAGTAAACAATTATTTCAAGCTAACAATCCTGTTAGTATTCCTATTCCATTCACTCTCCCTTGCTATTCTCTGACTCTTTAGAACTTTCCTGTCTTTTCCCAAACTTCAAATAACTTAATTCTCAGCTAATGATGATTCTTCCTATTTCCCTGAGAAATTGAAAGCAATTACAACGAGAATTCCCCCACAATCCTGTTATAAAATCTGCCCACATGCTTGCATATAGACCACGGTATCGTCTCTACCTCTTCTCCTGGGAAATAAATCCAGTGCCTTTCTTTCTAAGGCCATCTTGCCACAGATATTCAGCTCCAACCTTGGACACCACACAAGCAATTCTTTCTCTCCTGCTTGTTACACGTTCTCTTTCTATTTAATCATTCCTTGTATTAATACAAACACACTATAATTTAAAAAACAAAGTTACCAAGCGGTCTCAAGGTCACCTTTTTCTTCATTCATTGTCCTACTAACTCATTCTCTTTTAACAAATAATCTTGTTTCTTTTTTCTTCTCCTTTAATTTTCTCTTGAACTACACCAACCAGATTTTTACCCACTTGTGCCCTATTCTACTCCTATCAAGATTCCCAATGATTAATTATTGTAGATCAAAGATCAGTGCTCAGTCCTTGTTTTATAAAAGCTTTCTACAACTTGGCACAGTTGATCACTCTCCTTGCATTTCCTAGTTATCCAGTGTGCCTGATTTTATTTTTAGGGAAATAAGATCGCTTCTTTCGTGCATTACGTGTTCCTACCCTCAGTCCTCATTTTTATTCAGCTATTAATTTTAAAATATTTTATAGGGTTTTGACAAATCTCCTAAAGATTGCAAATATAATTCTAGAATCAGTTCTTCCTTTTCTAAAAATACCATTTCCATTGCTATCTTTTTGTTTTGTTTTGCTTTATTTTATTTTATTTTTTATTTTATTTTATTTTTTTAGGGTAGTTTACAAAATATAAGTCATAACATGCTCTGTCTTATTAAGATGTTTGATTTCACTTTCAGGGTCTAAGAACTACCATATACACAAAAATACTTATTTTTACATTAAAAAACCATGTTTAATTTCACAAATCTGAGTCTGGATTTCCTTACAGCAAAGTTGAAGAAGAAAGCATAATCATACTTTCCATAAAGTAAACACAAACAAGTTGTCAGAAGAATGACAAATATTCCTCGGTCTGAGTTTCTTTTTTTTTTTTTTTTTCATCTTTTTTTTTTTCCCCCAGGGGACTTTTTTTTTTTTTAATTTTAAAATCTTTAATTCTTACATGCATTCCCAAACATGAACCCCCCCCACCTCCCTCCCCATAACATCTTTCTGGGTCATCCCCAAGCACCAGCCCCAAGCATGCTGCAGCCTGCGGCAGACATAGACTGGCGATTCAATTCACATGATAGTATACATGTTAGAATGGCATTCTCCCAAATCATCCCACCCTCTCCCTCTCCCTCTGAGTCCAAAAGTCCGTTATACACATCTGTGTCTCTTTCCCTGTCTTGCATACAGGGTCGTCATTGCCATCTTCCTAAATTCCATATATTATATCTTGAGGTACTCAGAATTGTCAATCTTATCCTTTGTGATTTATGTTTTATTAAGCTGCCTTGTTTAGTAACTCTTTACATGTCAGACATTCTAAACTCATTACCTATGCTTTTCCTTAAAAATAATAATGCAAGTTTTATGAGAAAGTGGTGTACAATATTTATGAAATGAAAAACGAATTTTCCCAACCTAATTTATGGAATCATCCAGTCTGTACTGTTGACTGTAAAGCAATTTATAATAGATATCAAGTTCACATGTGCAGTGGGTATGTTGCTGAACTTTTTGGTCTTTTTCTATGTGTTTCTCCCTGGGCCAATTTTGTTTGCATTGCTTATAGCTTTGTAAGAAAAATTGGTATCTGGTGAAGTAATGTCAAAAGTGTCTTTGCAATTCTAGGACACTTTCTCTTTTGTATACAATTTAGAAATATATTATGGCTTACTAAACACCCTGTTGAAAATTTTCATTGAAATTGATTAAATTGAATTAAATTTTGATTATATGGATATCCTCATTATTTTGAGTTCTCCAGCTGTTATATATAATTGTACTTATTCCAGCTTTCTTTTATAGACTTTAATATATTTTTAAGAATTTTTTAAAATGTCATACATATTTCTTACATTTATTTCTTTGCACTTTATATTTTATGGGTTTGTAATTTTATCTCTCTAATTAACTGTTATAGGAAGCTTACTAAATTTTTATTGTGGTCTTAAGAAATCTCTCTCTCTCTCTCTCTCTTTTTTTTTTTCTTTTTCTTTTTGGCTACAGTATAGGGAACTTGCCCACCAAGGATCAAACCTGTGCCCCTTGCAGGGGAAGCAGAGACCACCACGGAGGTCCTTTGTTTAAGTTATCTTGATGAACTGTCTTGTTCGTGTACCTTTTAGATGTTCGTGTATTTGCTTGCATCCACTGTGTATACAATTATATTATCTGAAAAATTATACTTTTTTCTTTTCATCTCATGTTCTCATTTCTTGTTTTTTTTTTACTATATTACCATTCTTATAGTCCATTAAATATGCCATTCTTATATACCTAGGATAAACATTTTAATATCATTATTTTGAACACTGTTGCATTCAATTTGTATTGGATTTAGTATCTTTGAAGCTTTGCTCATTAGTAAAAATAGACTAAGATTTTTGTTTTTTCCTCAGGAAGTTGCATATTATCTTTAGAGGACAAACTTAGCTTTATTCTATTAAATTTAGAATTTTTTTTTGTTTTGTAAGTGAGCACATATATATTTTTTCAAATACAAACCACATAATTTGCGGATCACTCTTGTGGTAGAGACAATGAACTGGCATCTGATTTGCCTTCTTCTCTGGTTATATGCACACAACACACACACACTAGCGGGCATACATACACATGTCTGTATCTTTCCATACATCTGTATCTCTATATATGTATCTATGTGCCTGTATGCTTAGTTGCTCAGTCATGTCTCTTTGTGATCCCATGGACTGAAGTCAACGAGTCTCCTCTGTCCTTGGGACTTTCCAGGCAGGAATACTGGAGTGGCATACATCTCCTTCTCCAGGGAATCTTACCAACTCCAGGAACTGAACCCATATCTCCTGCATCTCCTATATTGCAGGTGGATTCTTTACCATTGAACCACCAGGGAAGTCCATATGTAAAAATATTTATATCAATATCATGCATATACGCTGAGCCATCTGCAATAAAACAAGATCCTCTTGTAGCTAGGTGTGCCCATGTGATTAAATGCTAATCAGTTGAATGTAAATGGCAGTGATATGCTCAACTTCTAGTAAATGTAGGTTCCTCACCACCTTTTTTTCTCCCCGTGCTTTGGGTAAAACTAAGTACCTGAGGCTTTAACAATGAGCTTATATGTTTGTTCTATTATCACTTGAGAACAAAGCTAAAATCTCCAACTCACTGAAGTTGTTCATTTCTTTCTCCTTTTTATTCCATCAGTTTTTGGTTCATGTGTATACAATTTTAAACCTCAGTTATGTGGATGATACCACTCTAATGGCAGAAAGTGAAGAGGAACTAGAGAGTCTCCTGATGAGGGTAAAAGAGGAGAGTGAAAAGGCTGGCTTAAAATTCAATGTTAAAAAAATTAAGATTCTGGCATCTGGTCCCATCATTTCATGGCAAATAGGAGAAAAGGTGGAAGCAGCGACAGATTCCCTCTTCCCTTGGGCTCTAAAATCACTGTGGATGGTGACTGCAGCCCTGAAATCAGAAGAGAATTGCTTTTTGGTAGGAAAGCTATGACAAACCTAGACAGTGTGTTAAAAAGCAAAGATCACTTTGCCAACAAAGGTTGGTATAGTCAAGGCTGTAGTCTTTCCAGTAGTCACGTGTGGTGGTGAGAGCCAGACAATAAAGAAAGCAGAGCACCAAAGAACTGATGTTTTCGAACTGTGGTGTTGGAGAAGACTCTTGAGTGTCCCTTCAGTTTGATCAAGGAGATCAAACCAGTCAATCTTAAAGGAAGTCCACTCTGAATACTCATTGGAAGTACTGATCCTGAAGCTGAAACTCCAATATTTGGCCACTTGATGCAAAGAACTGACTCACTCGAAAAGACTCTTATACTGGGAAAGATTGAACGCAGAAGGAGAAGGGAGCAACCGAGAGTGAGATGGTTGGCTGGTATCACCAGTCACTGGACATGCTGCTGCTTCTGCTGCTAAGTCGAGTCAGTCATGTCCAACTCTGTGTGACTCTAGACGGCAACCCACCAGACTCCCCTGTCCCTGGGATTCTCCAGGCAAGAACACTGGAGAGGGTTGCCATTTCCTTCTCCAATGCATGAAAGTGAAAAGTGAAAGGGAAGTTGCTCAGTCGTGTCTGACTCTTCGTGACCCCATGGACTGCAGCCTACCAGGCTCCTCCGGTCATGGGATTTTCCAGGCAAGAGTACTGCAGTAGGGTGCCACTGCCTTCTCCCTCACCGGACATTAACTTGTGCAAACTCTGGGAGATGGTATGCAGCAGAGAAGCCTGGCGTGCTGCAGTCAGGCTCACGAAGGGGTTGCTACGAGTCAGGCATGACTTGGGGACTGAACAACAACAATAAATATACTATTTTGTTACAGACCCAGATATATTCAGGATTATTATGGTGTGATAAGATGACATTTAATATTATGCAGTTACACCAAAGCTGCAAGTTGATATAATGACATTTAACATTATAAAACAACCCTCAATCTCTGGTAATAGTCTATGCATCCCAGTCTACTTTGCCTCATCTAGTATAGCTATATTGGCTTTTATGTGTTTAGTATTTGCATGATATATCCTTTTGTATCTTTGTATTACTTTTACACTATGTGTATCTATAGATTTAACATACTTCTCATGTAAATTGTATATGGTTGGCTCCTGATTTTTTAATCTAGCATGATCATCTGTGTCATGTATCAATATAATTATTACTCTGTTTGGATTTTAGTCTATGATATTTCTACTTGCTTCTTCGTTTCTGTGCTATTTCTTTTCTTTATATTTCAGGTTTAATAAATTATTGTAGAATGTTATTTTTTCTCATGGGCATTTTAGCTCTGCCTCATTGTGTGTGTGTGTGTGTGTGTGTGTGTGTGTGTGTGTGCGCGCACGTGCATGTGTGTGTGGATGGCGAGTGCACTTCTTTGTTAGGATCAGGCTGCTCTCCCTGGCTGCCTTTATCCAATTCGGTCTTCAAGGATCCAGGCTTCTTTTGTCTTATGACATTGCAATTTTTAACATGACATCATTCAGTGTATTTTATGGCCTGACTTGGTGGTGAAAAACATCACTTCTCCCATATTCCATTGTTAAAGCTCATTCACATCTTACAATGTGACTGAACAGGATGTTAAGAAAGATTAAGTGAAATGTATTGAAAGTGAAAGTCGCTCAGTCATATCCAACTCTTTGAGACCCCATGGACTGTAGCCTGCCAGGCTCCTCTGTCCACGAAATTCTCCAGGCAAGAATACCGAAGTGGGTAGCCATTCTGTTATCCAGGGGATCTTCCCCACCCAGAGGCTGAACCCAGGTTTCTTGCATTGCAGGCAGATTCTTTACAATCTGAGTCACTAGGAAGTCCCTGAAATATACTGAAGTAGGGCAAAAAGGAAGAAAATATCCAAGGTAGAGGCCACAGCATGAACAGTAAGTGGTAGATAACAATGTAGTGTGGGCTGAGCAGATGGATTACTTTAGACAGTAACTACCAGTGAGTTGATAGGATGTATCCACATTATAGGGGGTTTCAAAATCCAGCCAGAAATGCTCAGATTTAGTTATGCTTTTGGAAATATGATAGATTATATAGTTCATAGCTATCTACTTGATTACATGTAACACGATTACCTGCATATCCTGTTAAATGTGACTTGCCATGTCTCCCAATAGATGGAATGAATCTCCCTGCTCCATTCTTGGCCCTAGCAGGGGACTTTCTTCAACTAATGTAATCTGGGCCATCATGATATATGCCACCTCCACAAAAAAAGTGTATATTTGATTGTATGGCCAAGTCAAGCCTCTAACCTGTTTATAAACCATAACCCCCATAGACACTGCTTCCTTATTCTTGGCCTGGAATGAGAAACCACTAGCAGACTTGCAGCCAGTATTCAGACTATATGCAATGAGGATAAGAAATAAGTACTGGTGTTTAGAGTAAAATAAGTATATGTGTGGATGCTAAGTTGCTTCAGTCATGTCCGATTCTCTGCAACCCTATGGACTGTAGCCTGCCAGGTTCCTCTGTCCGTGGGGTTCTCCAGACAAAAATGCTGAAGTGGGTTGCCATGCCCTCCGCCAGGGAATCTTCCTGACCCAGGGATCAAACCTGTCTCCCATGGCTCCTTCATTGCAGGCAGATTCTCTGCCACTGAGCCACTGGGGAAACCCAAAGTAAGTATACAGTAAGCACCGAAATACTTTCAGGGAGGAATGTGGAATAGATAACAGACGAGTAGAACAGATAGAGAATGGTAACTTAGTACCTGGGTTTCAGAAAGAGACAAATGTAGACATAATCATTCTGTTTTATTCCCTACCCTCCAGGTCAATCATAGTTAAGTTTTTGTTTATGTAAAACAGGAATAATTTTCTATATTCTAAGGAACTTTAGTGAAATATGAAATAAATGTATGCCCAATGATGAACACATTATTGACTCAGGATTTTTGCAGAAACTAATGCCAGTGCCTGGGAATTTGTTGTGTAAGTGACTATTGAAACACTCTGATCAATAACATTCAGGTTACTAAAGATGTATTAATGTCTCTGGTCAATAAATTGTTAATATGTCAAATGTTCTTAAAATTTGTCATTGCTCTATATAAACTTGGTTTAACACAGTTCAAACCAAGTTCCCGAGCCAGGTCATACACCTGGATCTCTAGGATGTAGCATGACCCGCTAGAAAGGTTCCAGCTGTTGGCATCCCACAGACTGATGCTCACAGTTCTAGCTTTGCCAAATAGCAGCTCTGACCTCCTTTTGCGAAATACCTGTCTTAGTCTCTTTAAACTGGAGGCAAACTATAACTATCTCATGTAATGATAAGATGTACTTGTGATCACATGCGCGAAACACCTTTCAAATTCAGAACATGGAACACAGTAGATACTCCAAAGTACATGTACCCCTATGAAGAAAGTTGCAGAGGGGTGAAGTACAGCAATTGAAATACCTGATCAGAGTCATTTAATCACCTTGGGATGCAAAGATTTCAACTGGAAAATTGGGATGCTACTTCAAAAGCATTTTATGTGTTGACTAATTCACTATCAGGAGGCACTTTAAAACACCAAATTTCCAGCTTTATAATAACATGTTAATAGCGATAAAAACTAGCATGGCCTGCAAATTCTAAATCTAAAATACATTCTGCATAAATTCCTTTGGCAGATTCATTTGGTCCTAACAGAACCATCATTTCCCGTTTTAAGACACAGTTCAGAGTTACTCTTCGTTATCACATAGCTATTTTATTCTACTCCAGGGGAGAACACTTGAGTCAGATGAAATGATCTCTCTGGGAAGCTGCTATATATTCTTTAGTTAAACTGGTTAGCATGGAGAGGCATAGCATTTTGAAATTCTTAAAGGTATATGGCCTTTCCTTTTTTTCAATTCTGTTTTGAACCACCTATGAATGCAGGTGAGGATACACATCTTTTTAGGAAAAATAAATATGTTACTAAGGTCTTTATGTTTTATTTTTAAATAGCTGCATGTTTTCTTACAGGAAAGGGATAAACATGTTACAGTAAATAAAAGGTGGAAATATTATTTAAAGATGAAGAAAAGTGTGAAATAATAAGTACTCAGTAGTAAACAAACCTGTAAAAGCTATAAATAAGAGTTTTGTGGACAAATGGATCAGGGCTGGAAAAGAAGTGGTAACAACAACAATAAAACTGGGAAAAAACAAAACCCTCTTACTTATATTGAATATGATTGTCTGCTTTCAAAATGAAGTGTACATTTACATATCACTATAAACAGACTACAAAAAAGCTTCATATTTATTCATTTGTAAAGGCGACATATTGTTCAAAGAAATTGGAAACACATGTATATGGTATGATTCCATTTAGGAAAAAAAAAAAAAAAGCAAGTCT
The DNA here is from genome assembly GCF_042477335.2 of Ovis canadensis. NCBI lineage: Eukaryota > Metazoa > Chordata > Mammalia > Artiodactyla > Bovidae > Ovis > Ovis canadensis. Next base: position 30,478,031 of record NC_091265.1, on the reverse strand, counting down.
TAATCTCTTCCCCATATGAGTATATGTTCTTGTACATATCTGCATGAACCCAGGAAAAGGTTCATACCATCCTGCTAAAACTGGCTAGATATATGTGAGTGAGTGAAGGCTGAGGACAAACAGATGTGGGGTGACAATCTGCTTTATTTGTTACAAGTAGGTATATATTAATATTGTTTAAGTTTGTGGTTTGAAAAAATATCAAATAATGAAATATTTCAAATATTCTATTGCCTTCTTAATCATCTTCTCTTCATTTCAAAACTCTTTTCAACTACGCAAATTCCTTAACCTTCTCCAGAGCCAAGATTCTCTAACAATGTTTCTATGGACACTGTCCCCATCTGTCCCGCCTCCCTTTCACTCTTCGATCCCTAAAATGTGCTTTTCCTCTCGCCATTTTTGTAACATTTTTCTTACTGTCACCAGGCATCACCTCTGCTGAATCCAGCAGATATTATTCCAACCTCATCTGACATCACTTAGGACAGATGGCCATGCCCACCTTCTTTGAACTTTCTGTTCTCTTGGCTTCATTTTCTTTGTCTTTCCTCACTCATCTGTTAGCTCAATTTTCTGCCAATCTCCTCCTCTCCCAGTTGCTCCTTAATTTGTATTATGCTAGGTTTCAATGTTGGCTTTACTGTTTTCTTACTGTACATTCTCTCCCTATGAAATCTCATTCACATTTCAAACATCATCTATATTTCAATGAATCCCAAAGTTAGACCACATTCCAGATCAGTTGTCTGACTTTCAACATATCTACACCTGACCCATCCACCTACCTGGGTGATTCTCACACCAAAAACTTAGTTATCCTTGGTGTTACTTTATTAGCTATTTATCAATCATCATTAAACTCTTCAATAAACAATATTCTATTATTATACAATATCTAAAATAATTATGATTATGTGGTAAGCATAGTTCTACAAACATTTCCTATATTATTTTGTTTTTAACTATGCAATGAAGTAAACACAGATGTCATTTGATTTTTACAAATAAGGAAATGAAGCCTTTGGAAAGTTTAAATAAACTGGCCATGGCTTACATCGTTTACTGTAATTCCTCTGTTCACCTTGCTTCTGTGATTTTTTTTGCTGATAGGAAAAATTTTAAACTCACTGACTTTGAAAGGTCATACATAATCTAGTCTCTTTTTATATGTCTTATCTCTTCCATAATCATCATATTTGAGGCCTACATTAGGTAATACAGGTATTTGAAAATTCCAAGTCTTGAGTTCTTGGGCTCAGTCGCTCGGTCATGTCTGACTCTCTGCAACCCCATGGACTGCAGCCCACCAGGCTCCTCTGTCCATGAGATTCTCCAGGCAAGAATACTGGAGTGGGTAACTATTCCCATCCTTGTCATTTCAGGGCCTTTGTTTACATGATTTTCTTCGCCTAGAACACTTTTATTCCAATCTCTGTCTGGCTAACTTAAACACAACTTTTACATCTGAACTCTAATGTCACTTTAAACCAGACTAACTTTGACCCACTTATGTAAATTAGACTTCTAGTGTGTTCTTTTACAAAGTATACATCTGTACCATGTATCTTTTATAGGGCATAATTTATATGTGTTTTTGTTTTATTTTTAGATGTAACCTTAACAGGGACAGGAACTGTGTATTTTCTCATCTTTGTAATCCCAAGATCAAACACAATATCTGGTCTGTCAGCCAGCTAATATCCAAACAGATAACACTGAACACTGTAAGTCTATCAGAATATCTCAGAATGGCCAAAGGAGAATTCTCTTGGAATATTTCTTCCCCTTCTGTGATACTGATTCATACACCTGATTGTATGGTTTTATTCATGGAAAGCACATCATATAAGCCCAGTTTCAAATGCTAAATTCACAATACTGCAGGGTTTGCCATGAATGCTTACTTGCAAGGAAACAATCAACAGAGTGAAGGGACCGTCTACAGAAAGAACGAGAACATTTGCAAACCATGTATCTGATAAGGAGGCAATTCTCAGAACACACACGGAACTAAAACGCTCAATAGCAGAAACACCCCAAATAACCTGATTCAAAAAATGGGCAAAGGATGTGAAGAGACATTTCTCAAAAGAAGATATACAAATGGCCAAAAGTCACAGGAAAAGCTGCTCAATATTACTCATCATTAATGAAATGAAAATCAAAACCACAGTGAGTTAGTACTTTACACATGTTAGGATAGCTATTATCTAAAAAACAAAAGATAGCAAGACTTGGTGAGGTTGTGGCTAAAAAAAGAAGGAAACCCTTGTGCTCTGTTGGTGAAGCCATTATGAGAAACAGTATGAATGAAGTTCCTCAAAAAATTAAGAATAGAACTACATGTGATCCAACAATCCCACTTTGGTGTAAGTCCAAAGGAAATAAAATCAGTATCTTGATGAGATATCCACAGCTCCATGTTCACTGCAGCACTATTTATAATAACCAAGATATGGAAACAGTCTTACTTGTCTGAGGTCCAGGCCCTGGCTAAGAGGAAGGGGACCCTGTGCGGGCTGGTTACCCTGCCTGGGAGTGTCCGTCCAGCACACAGGCTGGGTCCTCTCTCCAGTGCCGAGGCCTGGCTGAAGAGACAGATCTCAGCTGGCGGTGCCCAGGGCTCCAGACCCTGCCCAGCCATCATCACTGAGGGAGTCAGGAGCCCAGGATACAGCCAGCCCTCAGATGGTTTATTTAAACTGGAGAGAATTAACTGGATCAATAGGAGTATGTGTAGCAAATGTAAATCAGGTTAATACCAAGCTCGCAACAACTGCTCTTCCTTGAGAATAGCCCCCACCAGAGAGATGGACCGGAAATAATGCTGTGCAATGTCCTTGCAACCTAACCCTGAATTCTAGCCACCTCTTAGATGGGCTTCCCTTGTGGGTCAGATTTTAAAGAATCTGCCTGAAATGTGGGAGACCTGGGTTTTGGTTCCTGGGAAGATCTCCTGGAGATGGGAAAGGCTACCCAGTATTCTAGCCTGGAGAATTCCAGGGACTGTATAGTCCATGGGGTCACAGAGAGTCAGACACGGCTGAGCAACATTCACTTTTTCAGAGGTACACAACTCATCTAAGCTGTACCAATCTTTGAAACTTGAACAGAGAGACTGAAGTTGGTTGAAACTGTCACCTTAATGGCAGTGTCCATATACTCTAGTTGCCAAGGGCTCTGTGGACTGCGACCCATGGAGACGCTGCTGCCATCAGGTCATGGAAGTGGAGAAGGGGGAAAGGTCGCTGTGCTTTAATGTCGGGGCCCTGTGGCAATGAGGAGAGCTCTGGGTGGAGTTCTGCAGGACACAGCCCTCTGCCCCTCTCTTCTGCCTCCCCACCGACTCCCCTGCCAGCCTGAGGCCACAGGGCCTAGAGGGCCCATGGGAGAAGGCCACAAACTCTCTCATTGCACTCTTTACCCCAGGACCACTCCCACCCGGCTGACCATTGGTGAGGCGGGACCTCTAACCTCCGAGCTCCGAGTCTCGTGCTAACGGTCCTGCGCTAACCATCCTGAGTCAATTTCTGTGCTGGCCTGGACCTTGTTCCAATCCCTGCTCCCTTTCCTTGAAACTCCTCAGTCTCCAGGAGTGGGGCCATGCCCTCCTCCAGTGGATCTTCCCAACCCAGGGATCGGATTGAACACAGGTCTCCCACATTGCAGGCAGATTCTTTACCATCTGAGTTACCAGGGAAGCCCTTAGGAGAGATAAGTTAATCATAAATTTGGCAGAAGAACTTGGTTGTAGGTAGACTTGGCTTCAACCTCCAATCCTGTTTCACCTTCCCCAAGTCTTTCAGGAAATAGAATGACAACTGCTCAGGCTCTTTCTTGCTGAAACGGGGTATATTCCTAACCTTGATTTGGGGACTGGATATCAAGTTGGAAATATTTCTGCATTTCATGTCCTGGATCCAAATCTTGTAAAAGAAGGAATTCATGAGAATAAGGCTGAAATCCAGTCTGGACCTAGCACCTTTGGTGGGGACTTATTGCCAGTTATCCAGCTGTCTAATTTTATGTAAACAGTTTTTAAAGTCTGATGTGGTATTAAAACACACAGAACAGAAGCTACTGGCTACCGTACTATGCTTGTGCTTAGTTGCGCCCAATTCTTTGCGACTGTTTAGATTGTAGCCCACCAGGCTACTTTATCTGTGGGATTTTTTCAGGTAAGAATACTGGAGTGGGTTGCTGTTTGCTCCTCCAGGGATCTTCCCAACCCAGGAATAAAACCTACATGTCTCCTGCATGGTAGGTGGATGCTTTACCCACTGAGCCATCAGGGAAGCCCATTGGGCACTTATGTGTCTCCTATTATCTGTTAACATCTGATGTAAAGCAATTTTATCACCTAAAGTTTCACAGTTAACAGAGGAGACCATGAGGTCATAAGGCTGCAACAACCATCTCCCAGCAGACACTGCTTTGAGAATAGCTAGTGGCATCCTGCCCAGGTATTACATGGATCCGAAAACCCAAGTGCTCAGAAATACAGAAATGTGTCTGAAATCACGTCCACAATGGCTGCCTCATTTTACCTTGGACATCTGAACCAAGGAGATTCCATTTCTGACTCAAATATATTTCTCTCCTCCATGGCCAAGGCAGATGTATAATGCATGTCTGAAAGGCCACAATACAGGTCACTCTGGTCTATAAAGTTTAACTGAAATTATGTATCAACCATAATGAATTCCTCACACTTTAAAATAAGTCCAGACTTTTCCATCATTTCCCTTTTTAGTTGTAAATACTTCAATAAACCAAAACATGTCCCTTGATGCCAAGGTGATTTAGCTGCTTTTTCTGAGTCTAGATCATGTTGCTAGGTGCTAAGCCTCCTTTATATGTGCCTAGATATTTATGTTGGGGGAAAAATGATCAGATATTGGGAACATGCTCAGAAGTGTGCTAGTGGGAAACACTATATAGGTCATGCATTTTGTCACTTATACCCAATCCTTACACAAGCATTATACATGTGATTTTAGCAATGGACTTAAAGCAAGCAGTGTTCTCACACACACACACCATATCAAACTAATTTATTTGTAAAATAAATCTGATCAATCGACTACACAGGCTCCTCCAAACTGGTTTTGGTGGAACTCCTCAGGAGTAACAGAATGAATTCCCAAAAGGTTTCTCAGGGCCAGGAATTTCACAACAAAGACCTGTCATCGGACTCTGCCTCAGTGGAATTCTTGGTCCCCAAAATATCAAGATTCCTGTATATGCCAGGAGACGGTCTTTCCCATTCACCTGATAACTCTACTTGAGAGCCTCAAGTTTCTAGAGGGACCAGTCAGGGAGAAAAGAAAAATAGTTTAATTTGATTCATAGAGGTAAAATTTACCAAATTTCTGTAAGCCATGACTAACTTGAAAGGAAAGGCTTCCCTATATCTGGAAAACACAGTAAAATTCCATATAAAACCCATAAACATTAAAACCATATACATCAGTTTACTCAATAACCAATTATTTTAATAACTCTATGAAGCCATCGGTTTCTCCATAAGATTTTAAATTTCTTACCCAGTTTAATGCAGTAATCTGAGATGTATTACAGCCCTCTGCTTGTCAAAAGGTCTTTCTTTTTATTTTATTTTTTAATTTTATTATTATTATTTATTTATTTAACTTTACAATATTGTACTGGTTTTGCCATACATCAGCATGGATCCGCCACGGGTGTACATGTGTTCCCAGTCCTGAACCCACCTCCCACCTCCCTCCCCATGCCATCCCTCTGGGTCATCCCAGTGTATCAGCCCCAAGCATCCTGTATCCTGCATCGAACCTAGATTGGCGATTTGTTTCTTATATGATATTATACATGTTTCAATGCCATTCTCCCAAATCATCCCACGCTCTCCCTCTCTCACTAGTCCAAAAGACTGTTCTATATATCTGTGTCTCTTTTGCTATCTCGCATACAGGGTTATCATTACCATCTTTCTATAATTCCATATATGTGGTAGTATACTGTATTGGTGTTTTTCTTTCTGGCTTACTTCACTCTGTATAATCGGCTCCAGTTTCATCCACCTCATTAGAACTGATTCAAATGTATTATTTTTAATGGCTGAGTAATACTCCATTGTGTATATGTACCACAGCTTTCTTATCCATTAATCTGCTGATGGACATCTAGGGTGCTTCCATGTCCTGGCTATTATAAACAGTGCTGAGAATTTATTTATTTTAATTGGAGGCTAATTACTTTACAATATTGTATTGGTTTTGGCATACATCAACATGAATCCACCACGGGTTGAAGGTAAAGCACTTTAACAAAAGTATGAGCTTAAATGTCTATCAAAGACTTAAAAACCATGGTTAAAGATTTGATCACAATGTGTTGACAAAGAAGCTTATTCAATTTGCTGTGATATAACCAGAATTATGACTGATATATTATACCAGAACATACCTACATTTTAATTTCTAGAATATCTATAGTACTAACATTTTTCCAAATAGTATAACCTGAGAAGGTTTATTACTCATTGAACAATCCCTGTCATGTGATTCAATATACCAAATAATACTGGTTAAATATTCCTCTCTGAGATTACTCAGGGGCCCTCTAAAGTGCCCCAAAGATAGCTGGAGGGCAAAAGAACTTTAAATAAAATTTGATATTTGGGAAGTTTTTCAAAAAGTTTCAAAATTGTTGGTCAAATAAGATTATGGGTCACTGAAAGACATGTATCTCTTATCCAAAGAGAGAAGAGATCTCAAAAGCAAATACAGATCACTTAAAGGCAAGGAAGATCATATAACCTGTTGTCAAAAGCAGCATTCTAAGTAAATTTGCTTCCTTAGCTGAAGGGAACCAAACCTAGTCTAGCACCAGCCTACTTTTAACAATAAAATGCACTTATCCAAGTTTAATTTCAGCCTGACCATGCAAACAAACTCATTGTTTTACACAAAACATATATCATAATTTCCTATTGCACTCTGCATTTCTTTATTATATTAATATCCTCAATTCTTAAAAATCTTAATTTTTAGTGATAACCAAGGGGCAAGTAATTGTGATCTGTCATACCCACATTTCTCATTGGAAACTTATGCTTTAGTTTTCCTCTCCTATAAAGGCAAATGCAGGTAAACTTAGATTTTCCCAGGATTCAATGTTCCAATATTTCACCCTATTTGAAATGACCCAGACAGTCAATGAATTCTTGCCATTTAACTTCATTCAGTTTCAAGTTACCAAAATCTGGAGAGGCTACATTGCTGCTGCTGCTAAGACGCTTCAGTCGTGTCCGACTCTGTGCGACCCCATAGACTGCAGCCCACCAGGCTCCCCCGTCCCTGGGATTCTCCAGGCCAGAATACTCGAGTGGGTAGCCTTTCCCTTCTCCAGTGGATCTTCCCAACCCAGGGATCAAACCCAGGTTTCCCACATTGCAGGCAGATTCTTTACCAGCTGAGCCACAAGGGAAGCCAAATAATATTGGAGTGGGTAGCTTATCCCTTCTCCAGGGGATCTTTCCAACCCATGAATCGAATCAGGGTCTCCTGCATTGCAGGCGGATTCTTTACCAACTGAGCTATCAGGGAAGCCAGATAGAGTTCTGATTATCACTGCATGTGTTATCAAATATCAATCAAACAATTATAATGCAAAAAGGTCTCTCAGGATCATAATTCTCCAGCACCAAACCTCCATCAGTGGATAAAGAAAATGTGAAATACACATACAATGGAATATTATTCAGCCGCAGAAGAAGGAAATTGTGCCATTTGTTACAACATGGATGAATCTAGAGGACGCTATTGACTGAAATAAGCTAGGCATGGAAAATAAATATTGCATGATCTCACTTATTTGTAAATCAACAGTTGAACTTCTAAAAGCAAAGAGTAAGAGTAGAATGGGATGAGAAGCCAGAAAAATTGGGGAGATGTTAGTCAAAAGTTTACAAAGTTCTAGTTATTCAGAATGTAAAAGCTGTGGAGATCTAATGGATAGCCTAGTGACTAAAGTTAATAATACTGTATTATATCCTTGAGAGTCCCTTGGACTTCAAGGAGATCCAACCAATCCATTCTAAAGGAGATCAGCCCTGGGTGTTCATTGGAAGGAATGATGCTAAAGCTGAAACTCCAGTACTTTGGCCATCTCATGCGAAGAGTTGACTCATTAGAAAAGACTCTGATGCTGGGAGGGATTGGGGGCAGGAGGAGAAGGGGACGACCGAGGATGAGATGGCTGGATGGCATCACTGACTCGATGGACGTGAGTTTAAGTGAACTCCGGGTGTTGGTGATGGACAGGGAGGCCTGGCATGCTGCGATTCATGGGGTCACAAAGAATTGGACATGACTGAGTGACTGAACTGAACTGAACTGATATCCTTGAAATTGGCTCACCATCACTACCACCATCACTACCACCAGAAAGAATGTAACTATGTGAGGTGATGGATATGTTAATTATCTTGACTATGATAATCACTGCACAATGTATACTTACATCAAAACATCATGTTGCGTATCTTACGTATATATATATCTTTTATTTGTCAATTGTACCTCAATAAGACTGAAATAATGGGGACAGTGATTTTTCTCAAACAGAGTTACTGAATGGATTAACTTGATATTTGTAAAGCTCATTTCTTCATCTCTGCAGATGGTGGTAGTTTTTGCTGAGGGCCCTAATGTTTTTCTGCATGAAATAGTGGAAAGAAAACTAGAATTGTAAATAGGAAACATGGCTGCACTTATTACCAGATGTGTGATTTTGGATGAGTCCTTCCTCTTTTGAACCTTTGTTTATCCCTCTATTTAACCCTCTATTTATCCCTGCAAAATATTAGTAATAATAATATATAATTCTCCAGGCTTTAGGATCAAATGAGACATTATATGTCAAAGTGCTTCAGAAAGACCATCAGGCCATAACACAATAAATGTTACTATTTACCAATATATACTTAAAAAAGAAAGAAAACATTCACACTAAATATAAGTGACTGAGAAAGTTTAAGCAATTTTTTTTTCTATAGGTATTTGCATTTTGGTGCTTCCCAGGTGGCTCAGCAGTAAATAATTTGCCTGCCAATGCAGGAGATCAGAGTTCAATTTCTGGGTCAGGAAGACCCCTTGCAAAAGATGATGACAACCCATTGCAGTAATCTCACCTAGAAAATCCCATGGACAGAGGGGTCTGGCAGGCTACAGTCCATGGGGTCACAAAAGAGCTGGATACAACTCAGCAACTAAAAAACCAACTTGCATTTAACAGTAAACAAAACCAATTTTTGTTGTATAAAACAGTCATTTCAAGGAGTATTAGTGTTGTTAAGGTATACTATATGACAACAAAACTCCAAAGTTAGATGTATCTCGATAGCAAATTCTGTTAAAATATTTACTGCATGCCCCCAATTGTGCTTATTCTGAAGATACCAAGGTTAACAGAAAAGACATGATTAGAACCTAGGCTTACATATCTTACATTCTCATAGGAGTAGTAAAAGATAAAAAGCCAAGAAACAAGAGTGTGGTAGCCTGTGATAAGAGCTAATAAATAAAATGCTGTGACAGTAAATTATCAGGGACAAGAGGGCTACTTCAGATAAGGTGGTTGGAGAGAGACCTCTGAGATGATATATGGACTGAGGCCCAAAAGCTGCGAAGGAAGGACTCAGACGTGGAGACACGTGACATTTGCTCTGGGTAGAGAGGACAGCAAGTTAAAACAGAAGCAATCTGTGAAAGAAGGAGCTGTGCTTCTGGGATTGTTAGAAAATGTGGCTGAAACACAGTGAGCCATTGGGAAGTGGAAGGGATCTGAATCCTCAGGGTTAGACAGGGTCAGTATATATTCTCGATGAGAAAGTCCTGTAAAGCATTTGAATTTTATTCAGTTCTAGAAAGGAAACAAGATATGAATGATCCTTAAAAAACATTACGCTAATAAAACCAAACTGCCATAAAGAAAAGAATACACATTAGGTGTTAAGACAGGCAAAACCAAAACAAAACAAATAAATGGAAAGATAAAAACAACAAACAGGAACACAAGTCAGATACGTAGTTAGGTCTATTTGAGTGAAGGGTGTGAAATTTCGTGAAGAGGAATAAGGAGAATCCTTAAAGTGATGCGCTTTGATTGAGGACTGGGTTACGCAGGAATATAAGTGTCTAACTCATTGAATGCTTGTTTTGTTGTTGTTGTTGTTGTTCAGTCACTCAGTCATGTCCAACCTTTTGCGACCCCAAGGACTGCAGCACGCCAGGCTTCCCTGCCATTAACCGTCTCCTGGAGTTTGCTCAAACCCATGTCCATTGAGTCAGTGATGCCATCCAGCCATCCTGTCCTCTGTCATCCTCTTCTCTTCCTGACCTCAATCTTTCCCAGCATCAAGATCTTTTCCAATGAGTCGGCTCTTTGCATGAGGTGGCCAAAGTACTGGAACTTCAGCTTCAGCCTCAGTCTTTCCAATAAATATTCAGGGTTGATTTCCCCTAGGATTGACTGGTTTGATCTCCTTTCAGTCCACTATGCATGCTTAATATTTGTTTATTCCCAATATGCAAAATTTAGCAAATTTAGCAAAAAAGAAAGTCATGAACAAACACTCTACTCTTATTGATATGCATGCTCAGAAAATTCAGAAGACATGTAAGTCTACAACTTATTTTGAAATACAAAAGTAAAAAAAAAAAAAAGACCATGGAATGATGGGTCAGTGGAAAGATGGCTAGATATTTAATAAAGCAAGTATAGTAAAATGTTATTTGTAGAATATATAGAGATAGTAGTTATATAAGGGTTCTCTGTAAAGTTATTTCAAGTTTTTTGTGTGCTTGAACTTTTGAGTTGAAAATCTTGGCGGGCCAAGGTGGGGAGGAGGCATGCAGAATACGATGAAAATCCACTGAAGGTGAAGGTTTCTAGGTTGGAGGACTGCCAATACCCTTTACAATTAAAGGTGAATTTTGACTATCCCATGGAGGATAGAGACATGGTCACCTGGTTCCTTTGTATGTATTGGGTTTGGCTACATAACAGTATCTGATATTCACAGGGACGGACAGTGGTGAGAAAAGCAGTCATGGTCTTTGTTATCGAGGAGCACAGCATATGTTGAGAACACATTTACAAGAGAGATGGGAATGATTACAGAAAAATATAGGGTGCTGTTTGACACTTTAATATGACACTTTACAAATTTATTGACCATATTACACCATGGGATATCCTCAGATGTGGGAACTGTGCTCTGATGGTAGTAATATAAGTAGCCACCAGTCTCTAAAGAAGGAAATGGTGATTTTTTTCTCTGCTCCCACTCATGTGTCAGACATCCCTGTTGGGGATATTTCTTTGTTTCTTCCAAGTTGCAATAAACTAACATCTTAAAAAAATGAATTCCCAAAGGGTGTAAGCTAAGCACCAATAAAGGTTATTCACAATAAGAGAGAAGTATGTGAAATGAAAAGCCATCTGTCTTTGAAAGAGGAATTGATGAAGGTTAATGTCAATGTTCACAGCAGAGTTGCTCAGGAAGGTTATCCCACGGCCTACAGCTGAAAAGCCACAGTGATAACCTGAGAATCGGAAATTACACCTTGTATGACATATCACAGAATTTTAAAGTTATGATTATAGGAATTAGATATAATTGTGAAGGCCCAAACCCTTGAAATTTATATTCAGAATGTTTTACCTTATATACACAGTACATGAAACATTTGGCATTAATATGAGGGCAGTAAATGAAAGGTAGTCGGTCAACCTTATTTCATTTGAGATGCATATACATTTTTCAAAGAAATCTGTCTAATATGTATTAAACTTTGAGACTTAAAAATCCTAAACCTTCATTTACCTCATCAGACAATTTAGGTTAATACTTTTCCAACTCTCATGGTTTATTTGAGTATCAAATTGATTAATAGTGAAGTGAAGTTGCTCAGTCGTGTCCAACTCTTTGTGATCCCATGGACTGCAGCCTTCCAGGCTCCTCCATCCGTGGGATTTTCCAGGCAAGAGTACTGGAATGGGTTGCCATTTCCTTCTGCAGGGGATCTTCCCGACTCAGGGATTGAACCCGGGTCTCCGGCATTGCGGGCAGACACTTAAGCCTGTAAGCCACCAAGGAAGCCCTAAATTGATTAATACATACGAGTAATTGCTAACTGCATTCAAATGCATTGGTTCTAGCATTCTTTCTGATTAGCTATCCAAAAAACCATTTTGAATTTCTGCCTCTTTACCACCACGTGTGTAGCTTCTATGTGTCCTTTTCATATCTTCATTAGGGAAGTAAAAGGTTACTATTTTTCACATTCAGTAAGAACTATTAAAAGCTATTAAAACTATTAAAAAGCAGAGACATTACTTTGCTGATATAGGTTCATCTAGTTAAAGCTATGATTTTTCCAGTAGTCATGTATGGATGTGAGAGTTGGACTATAAAGAAAGCTGAGCGCTGAAGAATTGATGCTTTTGAACTGTGATGTTGGAGAAGACTCCTGAGAGTCCCTTGGACTGTAAGGAGATCCAACCAGTCCATCCTAAAGGAAATCAGTACTAAATATTCATTGGAAGGACTGATGCTGAAGATGAAACTCCAATATTTTGTCAACCTGATGTGAAAAACTGACTCATTGGTAAAGACACTGATGCTGGGGAAGATTGAAGGCAGGAGGAGAAGGGGATGACAGAGGATGAGATGGTTGGATGGCATCACTGACTCAATGGACATGGGTTTGAGCAGCTTAAACCGAGAGTTGTGATGGACAGGAAAGCCTGACATGCTTCAGTCCATGGGGTCCCAAAGAGTCAGACATGACTGAGTGACTGAACTGAACTGAAGACCTATTGGCAGGTTCTCCTTTAATGAGCAGCTGTGTCTTTGTGGGTAAAAGTCATTTTGTTTCCATCCCTTCCTAAAAGTTATTTTAAAAGTCTTCTAATCCCTTTACTCCTTCCCCTAGTTTTATGTGAGTACCTAACAGGGTGAAGGAGACACTAGCATTCACTTTCGTAGCTCTGGAAGTGCAATGACCTTAGATATTGTGATGTGGTTATGGGAGAGAGAGGGATTAAGAATGGCTCCAGAGTTCTTCACTAGAGATTTGAGTCCTTGCTGTCTTAACAGGAGTCCATTTCCAGATGGACAATGGTATCCATTCATGCATTTATCCATTTAGTTATTCACTCCTTCAACAACTTCCAGAAGGTACCTTTAATATGCCAGACCCTGTGAAAGAGGCTAGAGACATGAAGATACATTTGTAGAATACACTGCAAATCCTTCCAAGAGTGTGAAAAATATAGCTTGGTATTAATTCTTGCCCTGAAAAAATGTCTTCAGGAGATAAAAATAGTAGATGAACATGGGGATAAAATATTTATGTCATTAACATAAATAATGGTCTGCATTGATGGATTGTTGTCCTCTGCCATTTGGTCTCAAGGCATACTCATGTCCTAATGTGTATTGTGTTCAGTAACAAATGCCAAATAAAAACAAGTGAATAAAAGATCCATTAAGTGTGAATTTCCTTTTGTATAATGCTCATATTGTCAGACTCTGGGAATGCAAAGATGAATAAAACATAGCCCTTGTCACCCATGAGATCGTGATTTAATGGAGGAGAGTGACATATGCTAACATTTTTAATACTAGATTTTTAGGGCTTGTCAAGATTTTTACTAGTTACAAATATTGGGCAAATGAGAATGAACTCTGTAGGGATGTGGATAGTGAGGAAAGGTTTTGCTTAGATGACCCACATTCTAACTAGATCTTGAAGGATGTTGATGATCAAATGATAGTCACATGGAGAACTTACTATTTGCCAGTTCAGTTCAGTTTCCTGGACTTCCCTGGTGGCTCAGAGGTTAAAGTGTCTGCCTGCAATGCGGGAGACCAGGGTTCGATCCCTGGATCGGGAAGATCCCCTGGAGAAGGAAATGGCAACCCACTCCAGTACTCTTGCCTGGAGAATCCCATGGAGGGAGGAGCCTGGTAGGCTACAGTCCATGGGGTCGCAGAGAGTCAGACACAACTGAGTGACTTCGCTTCACTTCACTTCAGTCGCTCAGTAGTGTCCGACTCTTTGCGACCCCATGAATCGTAGCATGCCAGGCCTCCCTGTCCATCACCAACTCCTGGAGTTCACTCAGACTCATGTGCATCGAGTCGGTGATGCCATCCAGCCATCTCATCCTCTGCAGGCCCCTTCTCCTCCTGCCCCTAATCCCTCCCAGCATCAGGGTCTTTTCCAATGAGTCATTCTTCTCATGAGGTAGCCAAAGTATTGGAGGTTCAGCCTCAGCATCAGTCCTTCCAATGAAAACCCAGGACTGGGGAGAGTTCCAAATATTTCGCCAGAAATAAATAATTTCATCTTCTTAGATCCCCTTGAAGTAAGTACTATCTATAATTTTTTTTTTAGAGAGAAAGTAACTGAGGCAAAGACTCCCCAGGTGGTGCTAGTGGTAAAGAACCCGCCTATCAATGCAGGAGACATGAGCCGTGGATTTGATCCCTGGGTCAGGAAGATCCCTAGGAGGAGGGCATGGAACCCACTCTAGCATTTTTACCTAGAGGACTCCATGGAAAGAGGAGCCTGGTGGGCTACCATCCATAGGGTTGCACAGTCAGACGTGACTGGAGTGACTTCACATGCACACATGAAACGGAGGCAAAGGAAGTTGGAGCAACTTGACTGAAAATCCACTGTAGGTGCTGGAGTGAGCATGACAACATAGGTGGGTAGAATTCAAACCCCGGCAGAGGGAGAATCTAATAAAGCCTTCCGTTCAGGAGGCAAATAAACATACTTATAGGGACCAGGCTAGGAATCTAAACGAAAGAAGGTCAGCTAGATAGCACACGGCCAGTCTGAACTGCCTAAATTACTCATGAGCCACATCATTTAGTAAAACCCTTCAGTCTAGGAGTATTTTCTGTAATATTAAAATTCCCTTCACCATTTTTCAATCTTCATTTTTGGTTATGCTAGTTTTAAAACTTCTGTTATTTTGATACTAAACTTCCCATAGGTATCTTCTAATTTTCATATGTGTGCAGCCTCATTTTCCTTCTCTTTACATTTTTTATTCCAATTTCAGCACTAATTCTTCAAATTATATATGAAGCATTTTATTAAATTTTGATTTCTGCTACTATACACATATGAAAAATCTATATCTATAAGCTATTATATAAAGAAAAATTATATATGAATATATGAACATAAAATAATTATCATTACAAGAGTGCTTTATTTTCTAAGTATATTTTACTATAATATTCTATTCTGAATAGAATATCTACTCTTAGTCTTCTGAGATTGTCAACTAATATTTTTTAATTTTTATAATTTTAACTTACTCAGAGCTACTTTTCCTTTCTGTTGGTTTGTTAAATATCTTTTATATTGGAAGCATTTTTAGTTGTCTGTGACTTTTAGTTGTCTACTTATATTTAAGAGTTGGGAAATAAAAATCTATTTAGAAGTAAGAGCCAATGTTTGTGACTTGTAACTGTGCATGTAATCGTAGGATTATCTGCCTGGTTTGTTTATTTTATGCCTTTCTTTTTGGGTGAATCAATTTCCTCTTAGAAGAAATTTCCAAATTCCTGTCTGTAATGCTCACGTGAGGGAAGAGTATTGTGGGTCTCAGCATTCAGTGTGTAAACATACACTTAGCCCTCATATTTTCAGTAAAGTACTTTCCCAACAACCATGACTGATAACTTATCACAAATCTCTGTTTTATCCTTTTTAGTCTTTTAATAGTTGGAAAACAGAATAGAGGGAGTTCTATGGCAATTTGAAAGCTTTTTATATAAAGTTTCCAGCACTCCTTATTTTTGCTCATCTTTATCCCCATTCCCAGAGCCACATAATACTCAATTTCTGTCCTTTTTTAAAAAATGTATTACTTTAAGAGGGTTTAATATGCATTACATGATCAATACTTTTTTTAAGTCTTTTTCACTACAAGTTCAGAATTCAGCTTCCTTACATACGCTCACTTAACCGCTGTCCCTCAACTTCACAGCTCCCAACTTTTATTGCTATTATTTCTTCTCCTTTACCTTTTTCTCTGTGGGTTTGTATAATTTAAGATTTAAGACATGGTTTATTTTCGTTTAGGGAATAAAGGTAAATGTGTTTTTTAGGTCATTATATCCACCCAGAGTCCATTAGTATGAATTATCACCAGGGCTGTGATAGAATTAAGGTAGAATACCTCCTATTTCACAGAGGCAAAAATCAAGCTCAGAAAATTCAAATGGTTGTTTTATACGCTCAAGGTTAATAATTGGTTGAGGCAGGATTCTTATCCAGTTAAGGTTAGCCAAGTCTCTGGCTCTTCCTGTCACTTGCTGCTGCCTCAGTTACCACCCCTGTTGACAGTGGACCAAAGGCAAACATACTGTCCATCCACCAGGAATCATTAGTGGCTTATCATAGCCCTGTGTGTCCTGCACACACGCCCTATTGACCTTGTCGTCTCACCCCTACAAGCTGACAAGTCTGCAAATCTCCACTTTCCAATTAGTCAAGTTAATGATGCTCTTTAAAGAAATCCATAAAGCCTGCCTCCATGGTCCTGACATTTAGTAAGTTCTGGATAATGGTCTCTGGGCTCATTCTCCATTAAAATATTGTATTGAGTCCTGAAGTGCTGACTCTGAGACTTCCTTAGAATGGAATGAGGAGGGGCTCCCTTTGAGCTTTCCCAAACCCCAGGACAAATACAGAAATGGCACTTTTAAGAGTCAAGCCCACTGAGAGGCCATCCTTAACGTAGTTTCCTCTTGTTAACAAAAGCTGTAGCTTTCTGAGCGAAGCAGAGCAGCTAGAGGAGAACAAAGTGGAGATGAAAATGAGCCTGGAGTCACATCTTAGGATAGGGACACAAGGCCTGTAGATCACAAGATGACTCAGTTAGTAAAAGAAACAGAGGCCAAGAGCTGGGATCCTCAACACCCTAGACAAAGAGACCTCTTGGTGCCTTAGTTTTCTCTTCGAAGTAGTAGGAAGGATAATGCCTTGTTCTGACTTCAGTCTTTCAGTGAAGATACAAATGAGAGCAAGAGAGGGGATATATTACTCATACGGAAGGAACTGAATTACAAACTGACTCCGCAATGTTCACATTCAATGTTGACAGTAGTCACAGGCGAGTCACATGGCATGTTTCTAGTACTTTCTCCCCAAAGTTTGGAGGCTTATTTGCATCTGTTTTGTCAACAGCCCTTTTACTCACATATCAGGAAGCATTTAACAGGAGGCTTCTTGTGTGCTATTTTGGATCTGTCAGGAATTCTCTGTTCCTTATCAATTCCTGAATACTCAGGAATTAAGAGGAGAGGCAAGCCTCTCCCGGGACTGAGAAATCCAGGCATTCCCTTCATTAGTGTTTCTATATGGTGATAAGTACCTTCTTCCTTCTTGTGAACCATACGGTAAAAGTGATTGTTTACAACTCTCTCTCTCTTTAATATGGATCGCCTATGTTTTGTAAGTCTGGAATTTTAATCTTTATCTTTGCTGAGAATAACTACCTTGTAAGACAGTATATATGCCCACACCATGTTGATTAAAACAGCTTTGCTCCATCAGAGTTTTGGTCCCCGTGTCTTTCTCTCTCCCTCTCTCTCTCTTTCAGGCTGATCCCCTGGAGTGCAGAGGCTGTCTGAGTTCACTTTCCTGCCCAAGCTTCTAAGACCCTCTTGAGAAGGCACCCTGTGCCTTCACCCCATCAAGAGGGCGCCTGAGGCCTTTGTGAATAGAGCAAGCCCCGCGCAGGGGCTTTATTGGCTTTCTGCATAAACCAAGGAATATCAGCCTCTTTCTCTCTCCTTTACTTTCTTATCGGTCGACTCTGGACCATTAAAGGACCATTAAAGGACCTCAACACTCACATACCCTTAGAACTTGCTGAAAATTTGCTTTGACTTTTCATTTCGATTACTCATTTTTAAAAAAAAAACTTTTATTTATTTATTTGGCTGTGCCAGGTCTTAGTTGTGGCACACAGGACCTTTGATCTTGAGTTGCGTCATACAGGGTCTTTAGTTGAGGCATGTCAGAGGGCAGAGAAATAGTTATCTTGGTATATGTCTACAACAACATGAACAGTCCCTAACCTTAATCATTAAGCTTAATTATCCTTTGGGATGGACATGTACACACTGCTATATTTAGAATGAATAGCCAACAAGGTCCTATTGTATAGCACATAGAACTCTACTTAATATTATGTGGCAGTCTGGATAGGAGGGAGGTTTGGAAGAGAATGGATACATGTATATGCATGGCTGAGTCCCTTGGCTGTTCACCTGAAACTATCACAATATAGTTAATCAGGTGTTCATTTGTTCAGTCACTAAGTCATGTCTAACTCTTTACAACCCTGTGAACTTCAGCATGCAAGGCTTCCCTGTCCTTCACTATCTCCCATAATTTGCTTAAACTCATAACCACTGAGTTGGTGATGCCATCCAACCATGTCATCCTCTGTTGCCCTCAATCTTTCCCAGCATCAAGGTCTTTTCCAGTTAGTCTGCTCTTCATATCAGGTGGCCAGAGCGTCGGAGCCTCAGCTTCAGCATCAGTTCTTCCAATGAATATTCAAGATTGATTTCCTTTAGGATTGACTGATTTGATCTCCTTGCTTGTCCAAGTGTCTCGCAAGAGCCTTCTCCACACCACAATTAATTCTTCAACTGTGCAGCCTTCTTTATGGTCCAACTCTCATATCCACACATGACTACTGGAAAAACCATAGCTTTGACTATATGGACCTTTGTCAGCAAAGTGATGTCTCTGCTTTTTCATATGCATCTAGGTTTGACATAACTTTCCTTCCAAAGAGCAAGCAGCTATACTCTAATACAAAATTAAAAGAAAAAAAAAATCAATAAAACCCTGAACTATCTTTATTCCACAAACTAGGAGGTACTTGAAAACAGAAATAATGTCTAATCCACCTTTGATCCTTCTCACCATTACCTAACCCAGTACTTCGCCCATAGCTCAGTAACTATTGTGTCATCACTCAGTAACTACTGTGTCATCAGGCGTTTTGCCATCCACCCTTCCCATGCAAAACTTACCTTACAATTCTACCTGAAAGCATCATTTTACTGGTTAAATGTAATCCATATTTTCAGTACATCATGGCCTACATGATTCGATCCCAAACTACTTTTGCCATTTGATATCCTATCTCTGTTTCCTTCATTGTTCTCCTACAACCTTGTGAGGTAGGTAGGATATTTTTTTGCATTTTATAAAGAACCTGAACCTCCATAAAATCATCTGTTTGGCTGTGTTTCTCCCTCTGGACAGCAGCAAAACAAGGACTTGCTTTCTCATGTTCTGCCCTTCAGTCTGGCACACTTTCCACTATACTTGGCCACCCTTGACTCTTGCTTTCATCTGTTCAAAACCTGTGGGACATTTTGGAATTAGATAAGATCCCTGTTAAATCAGGGAGTCTTATAAAAGCACTCTAATCCACAGAGATCACTCTACATTCTAAAATAAATAATGATCATCTAGGTCACTGGAAATCACTCTTGCTAAAGTCCTCCCCTAGGTTTGCATTTATTTTTACATAAATTTACTGTTATGAAAATTTCCATAGGCTTATACTGTTTATCAATTCTTAAACACGTTGAGAAACAAAGAGTGTCTGTGCAGTGTTTAGTACATTGTTTGGAATTTAGTAGGTGCCAATCTGAGATTATTGCCTTAAGTACCAACCCTCCATTTACAATTGTTTGGAACCCTGAAGACTTATGGTGGTGTGACCTCCATAAGCAATGAGATTAGGGCAAGAGATGGGGTAAGGTAGAAAGGCCCAAAGGATATCGGTATCAAAATTTAACCTTCTACATCAATAAGTCTATTTACAGCAAAATTAAATCTGTAGGCCAGAGGTTAAGGAAAAAAAAAATTATAGCAGAATCCTGAAGTGATAAATATGGCCTACTTTTGACTGAAAAATCCCACCCTTTGCTCTTAATCTCTTGCATCAAGTTACACATATAGCAACAGTTAGAAGATCCTCCCATTCTGATTCTTGTATGGAAATTATCAAAGTATATCTTAACTTTAAAAAACAGTTTTCATTTTAAAATATTAACATTCACTGTATACAATTTTAAAACAAAGACACACCATAAGACCAAAATGAAAACCATTTCATAGGCACAACACCTAGAAAAAAAATCACTGTTGACATTTAATCCTAGTATTTGTACAAACCAAATGGACATATTTCTTGTTTCTTTTAGTAAAGTAATGCTCAAAATTCTCCATACTAGGCTTCAGGAATACATGACCATGAACTTCCAGATGTTAAGCTGGTTGTAAAAAGACAGAGGAACCAGAGATCAAATTGCCAACATCCACTGGATCATCAAAAAAGCAAGAGAGTTCCAGAAAAACATCTATTTCTGCTTTATTAACTATGCCAAAGCCTTTGACTGTGTGGATCACAATAAACTGTGGAAAATTCTGAAAGGGATGGGAATACCAGACCACCTGACCTGCCTCTTGAGAAACCTGTATGCAGGTCAGGAAGCAACAGTTAGAACTGGACATGGAACAACAGACTGGTTCCAAATAGGAAAAAGAGTACATCAAGGCTGTATATTTTCACTCTGCTTATTTAACTTCTATGCAGAGTACATCATGAGAAACGCTGGGCTGGAAGAAGCACAAGCTGGAATCAAGATTGCTGGGAGAAATATCAATAACCTCAGATATGCAGATGATACCACCCTTATGGCAGAAAGTGAAGAGGAACTAAAAAGCCTCTTGAAGAATGTGAAAGAGGAGAGTGAAAAAGTTGGCTTGCTTAAAGCTCAACATTCAGAAAATGAAGATCATGGCATCTGGTTCCATCACTTCATGGGAAATAGATGGGGAAACAGTAGAAACAGTGTCAGACTTCATTTTGGGGGGCTCCAAAATCACTGCAGATGGTGAGCGCAGCCATGAAATTAAAAGACACTTACTCCTTGGAAAGAAAGTCATGATCAACCTAGATAGCATATTGAAAAGCAGAGACATTACTTTTCCAACAAAGGTCCATCTAGTCAAGGCTATGGTTTTTCCACTGGTCATGTAGGGATGTGAAAGTTGGACTGTGAAGAAAGCTGAGCGCCAAAGAATTGATGCTTTTGAACTGTGGTGTTGGAGAAGACTCTTGAGAGTCCCTTGTACTGCAAGGAGATCCAACCAGTCCATTCTGAAGGAGATCAGCCCTAGGTGTTCTTTGGAGGGAATGATGCTAAGGCTGAAACTCCAGTACTTTGGCCACCTCATGTGAAGAGTTGACTCATTGGAAAAGACTCTGATGCTAGGAGGGTTTGGGAGCAGGAGGAAAAGAGGACCACAGAGGATGAGATGGCTGGATGGCATCACCGAGTCAATGGATGTGAGTTTGAGTGAACTCTGGGTGTTGGTGATGGACAGGGAGGCCTGGCGTGCTGTGATTCATGGGGTTGCAGAGAGTCGGACATGACTGAGCGACTGAACTGAACTGAACTGAAAATTGTACTATTGGGAACCTAATTTGTTTCATTTAATAGTGTACCATGAACATTTTTCCATGTCATTAACTATTCTATAATGTCATTTTAATGACTACATGAATACCTTTTTATGTATTGCAGGCGCATAATAAACCAAACCACTGTTAATAAGTTATCTAATATGTTATTTTGTGATTTTAAACAATGTGTAAACTGAAACAGGTTTTGTGACTTCTCTGGCCCTCAGTTTTCTCATTTAAAAAATAGAGATAATAATAGTACCTGTTCAGAGGGCTCTATAAGAATTAAATTGGTAAACTTATGAAAAATCACAAGAGGTCAATGATTATTAACCATCGTTCTCAACTTGGCATAAACAATATGCAGTAACTTATTTTTACAAATTGTTATGCATTCTGAAATCTTTGGAATTTCTAAGTTAATGATATAGTTTTGCATTTTGATACATAATAGAAAACTCACTTTTCCCCAAAATATATGCAAGTACCTACCCATCAGTAAGTGTAGAAGTATCTATTTCTCTAAATCATCACTGACCAGATTCTTGAAATTATTTACTCTTCTCTGGCATGATGAGTGTAAAACAATTATCTCTCTGCTATTTTAATTCACATTCCTCTGTGGAAGAACATTCTTACATTGATTTATTCATCATTTCTAATTCTTCATTCATGAATTCTCAGTTACTGTCCTTTATCCAGTTTTATAAAGAGCTTTTTATCACTGCTTGTATCATGTTACGAAATATGTTTATACATTCAAGGTAACAATCTCTTATTTTTATATATATCTTGCATTTTTCTTGAAATTTGACTATATATATATCCTCCTTGCAGGAGGCACACAGTTTTATATAACTACATTCATAAATCTTCCTTCTTTTGGAGTCATGTTTATAAACTCCTTCCCTGTCCAAAGACTATGCAAATACTCAACTGTACATTTCCATCTACAATTTGTATGGATTCAGTTTCTATTTATCATTTTAATCAAACTTTATTGTGCAGCATAGTTTTATGTCTTTTTTTCCACAAATGGTAAGCTGATGAATTTAATATTCAGTAATTTTACAGTAATTTGAAATGATATTTTATTATATTTTTAAATCTGGACTTCTTTTTTTTTACTAATCATATGGCATGTATTGTTTTATATCTGGCAATATGATAATAGTGTTTCTTAGTAACTTTTAGTTTTACAAAATTATTATTTTAGCTGTACTTGGAATGCCTAAATGGTGTTGAGCATTATTTCACTGCATTGTTTTAAATTAATAATAAAGTGTGAAGATTTTGGGGGTTGAACTTTCTAATTAAAAATGTGAAACATATTTCTCTGCTGATAGATGTCACTATATACACCAGGGAAGCCCTGTATCTCCATTATAGGCTCATCAATACCATCTTTCTAGATGCCATATACATGCGTTAATATATGATATCTGTTTTTATGTTTCTGCTTTACTTCAATCTGTGTAAGACCATTTTAGTTGAATTTCTTGGTCATTGCAAGAAGAAAATCACATATAAACATTTGCTTTATATGACATGTAACTTGTTATTTATTAAATAACTTGCATATCTGGTTCACTGAACAACATGTAAAATAACTGAATTACTACCAACTTAACATCAGTTCAGAAAGTACTGTTATGGACCAGTCCCGTAGGCACTTGGATATAAGAACTAACAAGACAGAACCAATGTATTGGTCAGAATATACTAGGTTTTACTGTGGTTGATAAAAAAATAATCCCAGTCTTTGTAGCTTAAAATTGTGTTTCTCTCAAACTGCATGACCCATTTTGGATAAGCAGAAGTGTTTTGTGTTCCTATAGTAATCTAGAAAATCCCACTGCCACTTTTTACTCATTTTACCATAATCCATGTGTCAGGGGAAGAGAATATGGCACATTGCTCTCTGAGTATTGAAGGTTTGGTAGAAAAGTGGCCCAGATCACAAGGCTATTCTATAAAGGGGTAAAAAACTATAATCCTACCATGTGCTAGGAAGGCAAGGCCAGAGTATTATGAACTGTCCTAACAATTTTTGAAATCTCAGTCCTGGAGCTATTCATAGCATTTTGGAGAAGAGAGAAAATCAACACATAATTATAGTAATTACAATATAATATGATAAACTCGACAAACTTTAGTAAAGGACAAAGAAATTTTCAGCAGGAGAAGGCAAGCACTCAACATACTTGGAGAAGACAGAAAATATTTCTTAGAAAAACTGGCATGTGACTTGAACTGTATAGATAAATGTACCAGATATATCCAGAAAGTATTTTACTCATAAATTATACTAAAGTGCAATAGAGAAACAGCCTCTAAGAGAAAGAAGCATAAAGGAAGACCAAGATTCAGGGGGCTAATCACAATAAGTTACATCTGTTTAGATAAATTACTTTGCTTCTCTAGACCACAAGTTTTATGATAATACAAAGAAGTTTAACAATATTTTTTCAGCTCTAACATTCTATGTCGGAATTTTTGATGCAGAAAACTACTGGTTATTCTCAGGTCCTTATGTGTAGGTAATCATTCCACATCAAAGAAAGTCAGAAGAGACAGCAAATGATTTTGTACTATGCATGTCAATCCTAATTACTTAGAAGGGGCTGGAACATTTGATTGTATAAAATGCAGTCTGAGACGAAATAGTGTGGAAGACTGTCAATGACTTTCACAGACCTAGGACTGGGAACAACAGAAGTAAAGGGGAGGGTGAGCGGGGATGTAGAAGGAATGGTCATTTCCATGAGCTCTTGTTATAGAAGTGCTGTCATTTCAGCAGTTGTTAGGCCTGTGATAAAAATATACTGGTGTGATCAGCAATATAATTTTATCATAGGCCTAACAACTGCTGAAATGGTACAACTTTTATAGTGATGATATGTTTTATTTTTCACTTTTTTACAGTGATGTATATATAAATATATATGTATGTGTGTATATGTAGATAGATATATACCTCTAATTTGATACAGGAAATTTTAACATCAGTGATAAGTCAAGTCACCTAGGAGCCAAAAGTTCTCCTCTCCTTTATTTCATATACATGCTTCCTAATGAATGCAGAAGCCAAATTTACAAAGGACTCAGTACCCAGTTTTAACCAGCCCCATCCAGCCTCAAGGATTTTCTTTCCTATATGATAAATCTGTCCATGGCTCTAGGAACATACATAAAAATCTAGTGGAAAAAAGAAACAGAGAAAAATTATACTGTATATGAAGAGTATAACATAGAAAACACAGATCAACATAGAGAATGCCTTTTACACTTGATTTTAGCCAAAAGGCCAAGAAACAATAAGAATGCCTTTTAAAAGGTGGATTCAGTTCCTTCAGTCCTATAAATGAACTGTTATTGTTATAATGATTTTCCCCCCCTGGAAAAAGTAAAGTATAAAATCTATTTTCAAAACATATCCATACTTTCCAAGTCCCTCTCTTAAAGATGTAGGGAGTTATATAACATTATGTAAGGCCTAGTAGATGAGCCTTTATCATCTTATATAAATAATTATTAAAATATTGTCATTGATTTTGCTTTCAGCCAAGCATAATTACTGAAAATACTTGTCAAGAAATGTACGGTCTTTTGATTAAATAGAATAATACAGGTTTAAGCTGCCCTTTTCTAGTAAATAAACTACTTTTTACTTATGCAACTCTGTTATAAAATGTGTATTTGAGATGAAAATATGTAAATAGAATAAGTCCCACTGCACATTTCTTCCACTTTACACCAGTGGGAAACTCCTTTTTAGAAGGCAGAAACTGTGTAATTTTCCAGTGTATTTTTTTTCTAAAACATTTCTTAGTTTAAGATTTTTAAAAATCTGCTTACTTTCATCCAGGTCTTAGAGATTCATGACTTGTTCTGTTGATTACAACTAAATCAATTATAGGAAAAATAAGTGTAGAAAACATTGGGAACAGATATTAAACACACGGGTGAAAATGGTATATAACAATATCAGGTCTAGTTTTAATTGCCAACAAATAATACTAATTGTTTCAATCTAGTTTGCAAGAGTACTCCAATAAGGGATATAGAAATACTTTAATTAACCTATCAGAGTATAAACTTGATTAAATTATTCAATTATTGCTTGTAAACAGATAATTTTAGTTACGTTGACATGGGTAAAATAGCTATAACTAGAAATAACTTAACCTAATTAATAATTGTATACCATAATTATACCAAGTTTCATATTTTAATATTTTTAAGGCTTTGCATTCTTTTATGCTCTTTACTCTTACAAATATATTTACCATATCCACGCCTTAGAAATATATCAGTATGGACACCAGAATTTCTTTGTATGATAGCAAATTGAACCTGTATGCTAATTGTTGTGTTTGTTTATTATATTTCAGGGTTTTTTTTTTTCCTTTGCTGTTTTATGATATTGAGCAATACTTCCAAACAGATAGCCACTTACAATTTAAGTATAACCCTTTGACAATGTATTTGACCTTTACATTGAGTTACCATGATGTGTCATTTCTGAGTATTATTTCTCCAATCCTGTCAACAATTTCTTGTTCTTAGTCTTTGAGGAGGACAAGTGATTTGTATTATTATTATTATAAAAATGAGAAAACTGAAGCTTAGGGAAATTAAATGAATCATCTAGAGTTAGCAGTTAATGTGATTTTGGACTCAAAATAAGATCTATCAACTTATAAAATATTTTTTCTTTATGTAGGAGAAAGTTATTGCAAATATTTTTGTACAGAAATAGTTGTGTAAGAAACAAATAGACTAATGCCATAGGGAAATGGAAAAACCTTACTCAGCTATTGAAGGAGTTTGGCATTAAATAAGGAATTTTAACAATCTAATTATAATGTTTACCCCTAATTACCTGACCAGAATGGAGAAGGAAATGACAACACACTTCAGTATTCTCACCTGGAGAATCCCATGGACAGAGGAGGCTGGCAGGCTATGTACACAGGGTCGCAAAGAGTCAGATGCAACTGAAGTAACTTAGCACATAGGAGCGCGTATGCATGCACCTGACTAGAAACCTCCAAGTTCCTAATACTTACAAGGCATATTTCCTGTCTAGTAACATGTAATACAATAGCCACAAGCCACATGTGGTCATTGAAACACAAGCATAAGAGTTGACCTTAAATAAAAGCGAAACTTTAGTATCACATTGGTATCAACTACATTGTAAGAGCTGACGTGTTCAGCGGTCCCCAATGGTTAGTGGCTGCTGTAAAGAGCAATACCGAGAAATTTCCATTATCACTGAGTGTTCTTCGTCTCTAGACAAACATACAAAAGAAGATTATTGGTCACTGTGTCTGTATTTTCATGGGGTAGATTACACAAGCTCTGTCTATCTACATGTTACACTTCCTCCCATGGGGATCACAGTTGACCAGGCTACATTAGTCACAGGACACAGTTTTACAGAGGAGGAAATGGACTAGGTCTTTGATAAGCATTTGCTGCTCTATAGTCAGTTTTTGGTTGTTGTTCAGTCGCTCAGTTGTTTTCAACTCTTTGTGACCCCATGGACTGCAGCTTGCCAGACTTCACTGTCCTTCACGATCTCCCTGAGTTTGCTCAAGCTCATGCCCATTGAATCGGTGATGTCATTCAACCATAGCGTCCCCTGTCATCCCCTTTCTCTTCCTGTCTTCAATCTTTCCCAGCATCAGGGTACACTCAGTTAAGACAGCATAAATTAAGAGCTTTTAAAAAGTGATTTATTCATAAGATCCAAATTTAAATTGGCTACTTTCCTTAATACCACACAACCTTTGATAGTGCAATGTCATACACTGTATGTGTTGTGTGTGTGTGTGTAAATCTGTTTGAGGAAGTGGGAGGGGCTATTGAGCTTAGAAAACAGAACATAAAAGCCAGTCATACTTGAATAACAATAATGACCTTTCTTTTTTTTTTTTTTGAAAATATAAATTAAATTAAAGGAAGAGATTCAATGCATCTCAGAGATCACTATAGTTTAACATTGGTATTTTCATTCCTGTATTTGCGTATTTTTTTTTTTTTAGTTTTTTATTTTTTACATTTTAAAATCTTTAATTCTTACATGCATTCCCAAACATGAACCCCCCTCCCACCTCCCTCCCCATAACATCTTTCTGGGTCATCCCCATGCACCAGCCCCAAGCATGCTGTATCCTGCGTCAGACATAGACTGGCGATTCAATTCACATGATAGTATACATGTTAGAATGTCATTCTCCCAAATCATCCCACCCTCTCCCTCTCCCTCTGAGTCCAAAAGTCCGTTATACACATCTGTGTCTCTTTCCCTGTCTTGCATACAGGGTCGTCATTGCCATCTTCCTAAATTCCATATATATGTGTTAGTATACTGTATTGGTGTTTTTCTTTCTGGCTTACTTCACTCTGTATAATCGGCTCCAGTTTCATCCATCTCATCAGAACTGATTCAAATGAATTCTTTTTAACGGCTGAGTAATACTCCATTGTGTATATGTACCACAGCTTTCTTATCCATTCATCTGCTGATGGACATCTAGGTTGTTTCCAGGTCCTAGCTATTATAAACAGTGCTGCGATGAACATTGGGGTACATGTGTCTCTTTCAATTCTGGTTTCCTCGGTGTGTATGCCCAGAAGTGGGATTGCTGGGTCATAAGGTAGTTCTATTTGCAATTTTTTAAGGAATCTCCACACTGTTCTCCATAGTGGCTGTACTAGTTTGCATTCCCACCAACAGTGTAGGAGGGTTCCCTTTTCTGACCTTTCTTTAATTTATATAACTAATGACTCTCAATGGCTTAATGATGGACATCTGAAACATGAATTCAGTGTGTTTCAAATCCAAAAGAGAGGAAATTGAAGTTAAGAAAAAAATATCATTTACCAATGTGCCTACTAATATCTTTGCTAATAATTATTTTAATTTCTTAATTTAACTCCTTCCTTCTGGTCCAACAATCTTTTTTCTTAGATATTATTCCTTGGTTGTTTTAAGGTCAACTTAGAATTAATTATTTTCTTAATCCTGGCTAGTCCAAAATGGCTTTAGATATTAGATTATTAACTAATAATTTAGCTTAGTGTAAAATTCTAGGTTAATAATTATCTTTTCTAATACTTTTAAGATATCAATCAATGGTCTTATGCTAAGCATAACTGCTAAAGAAAAGTCTAATTTCAATTGACTATATTAATATCTTGGTTATTCAGTTCAATTCAGTTCAACAGTTCAATTCAGTCACTCAGTCGTGTCAGTGCGACCCCATGAATTGCAGCACGCCAGGCCTCCCTGTCCATCACCAGCTCCCAGAGTTCACCCAAACTCATGTCCATCGAGTCAGTGATGCCATCCAGCCATCTCATCCTCTGTCATCCCTTCTCCTCCTGCCCCCAATCCCTCCCAGCATCAGAATATTTTCCAATGAGTCAACTCTTCACATGAGGTGGCCAAAGTACTGGAGTTTCAGCTATAGCATCAGTCCTTCCAAAGAATACCCAGGGCTGATCTTCAGAATGGACTGGTTGGATCTCCTTGCAGTCCAAGGGACTTTCAAGAGTCTTTTAGAACACCATAGTTCAAAAGCGTCAGTTCTTCGGCACTCAGCTTTCTTCACAGTCCAACTGTCAATCCATACATGACCACTGAAAAAACCATAGTCTTGACTAGACAGACCTTTGTTGGCAAAGTAATGTCTCTGCTTTTCAATATGCTATCTAGGTTGGTCATAATTTTCCTTCCAAGGAGTAAGTGTCTTTTAATTTCATGGCTGCAATCACCATCTGCAGTGATTTTGGAGCCCCCCAAAATGAAGTCTGACACTGTTTCTACTGTTTCCCCATCTATTTCCCATGAAGTGATGGGACCAGATGCCATGATCTTTGTGTTCTGAATGTTGAGCCTTTAAGCCAACTTTTTCACTCTCCTCTTTCACTTTCATCAGGAGGCCCTTTAGTTCTTCACTTTCTGCCATAAGGGTGGTATCATCTGCATATCTGAGGTTATTGATATTTCTCCCAGCAATCTTGATTCCAGCTTGTGCTTCTTCCAGTCCAACGTTTCTCATGATGTACTCTGCATTTATGTTAAATATGCAGGGTGACAATATACAGCCTTGACATACTCCTTTTCCTATTTGGAACCAGTCTGTTGTTCCATGTCCAGTTCTAACTATTGCTTCCTGAACTGCATACAGGTTTCTCAAGAGGCAGGTCAGGCGGTCTGCTTTTCCCATCTCGTTCAGAATTTTCCACAGTTTATTGTGATCCACACAGTCAAAGGCTTTGGCATAGTCAACAAAGCAGAAATAGATGTTTTTTCTGGAACTCTGTTGCTTTTTTGATGATCCAGTAGATGTTAGCAATTTGATCTCTGGTTCCTCTGCCTTTTCTAAAACCAGCTTGAGCATCTGGAAGTTCACGGTTCACTTAGTGCTGAAGCCTGGCTTGGAGAATTTTGAGCACTACTTTACTAGCGTGTGACATGAGCGCAATTGTGTGGTAGTTTGAACATTCTTTGGCATTGCCTTTCTTTGGAATTGGAATGAAAACTGACCTTTTCCTGTCCTGTGGCCACTGCTGAGTTTTCCAAATTTGCTGGCATATTGAGTGCAGCACTTTCCAGCATGATCTTCCAGGGTTGTCTCATAATACTTAATCATAATTTTCTGTTTTTGTTTGATCTTATACATTTTCATTATGAGGTGCCTGGTGTCAATCTCTATTTTTCCTGCTCAAGGCTTCCAAGAGTCAAATCTTTCTTCAATATAAGGAAATTGTTAGTCATTATATATTCAAATACATAGGGATTTTACACTGGATCTTTAGGGTCTCATAAGTTCACTTGTATTTTCTATTTTTTATTTCTCTGAACTATATCTTGAGCTATTTCTTGAGTTTTATCATTTGATTAAAAAAAAACCTATAGGATTTTTATATTTGATCTACCTATTAAGTCATCTATTTAGGTTATTACTATTTTTTCAATAGCTATACATTTGGCCTAGAAGTGCTATTTGATTATTTTCCATATTTTGTAATTTTACCTTTATATTTTGTCATTGCTTAAGGTTTTATTTTTATCTACTCAAACACTTTAAAATATTTATTTCAATTGTAACAATATGTCATCCTAATATCATAAATTCTCCACTGTTTAGTATTAACTTCTTCTCCACATTGTGGATTATATCATGTTATGTTTATAATTTGAGTGTGGACTCATGTATAGGAATTTTTATTTTATTTGTATGTGTGCTGTATGTGTTATATGAATCTTCTCTATCCTGAGTCACTGAAGGAGAGTGTCTGATTTGCTTCAGTGCAGGCCCTAAGTTTCCATCAGTTCTTGATCAATTTCTGTATTAATTTCTCAGTTTGTGGCTATGAATAGGAAGATACTATAATTTATTATCCTAACAGGATACTTATAAAAGTGAATGGGAATTTTATACAAAGAGTAAACCAGGATTGTCCAGGACCAAATAGGATGTATTGTCATTTTATTCATGATCATGAGAATACTGAGAGTGTGAATATTAAAGCCATGAATAGAATATGCATAGTGTATTTTTTTTTCCCATTGGAAACCTTGGGGCAATGGAAAGTTCCTATTGCTGTACCTGTAGCTACTGAGAAGAGGTTTTATATTCTCATTTTAGGGACTGGACAAGTTCTAGCTCATAAACAAGTAATATTTGAAACTTATTTAAGTAGTTTAATTTCTATGGCCTGGATTGGTCACTCCACATGGGCTTTCTAACTCCAGCTTCCTGTTCTTAAAAGGTTTATGTCAAGTTCTGATCTGCAAATTAATGAATCTACTTCAGATTCACCTCATGTTCACTGCTCTTGGGTATTGTCCTGATTTGGTCAGAACTCATAGTTATGTTTTAATTTGTAAAGCTATTTGTTATTCAGCACTGTTATATATTTACTTGGAGTAAAAGCAGGTTGGTTTTTTTGTTTGTTTGTTTGTTTGTTTGTTTGTTTTTAATATCAACTTAGTCTCCTGTATGGGCTTCCCTGGTAACTCAGATGGTAAAGAATCTGCCCACAAGAAACCTGGGTTTGATTCCTGGGATGGGAAGATCACCTGGAGGAGGGCATGGCAACCCACTCCTGTATACTTGCCCAGAGAATCTGCAGGGACAGAGCAGCCTGATGGACTAAGGTCCCTGGAGCCACAAAGAGGCAGACACGGCTGACTAATTAAGCACAACACAGCACAGTCTATTGCATTTGTGAGCACAATTTTAGATAAATAACATTAACATATTTTAAAAGAACATTATACAACTGTAGGTTTCATTCTATTTGTTTTCTTATACATTCGTGTTTATTTTTCTCTTCCTTAAAGGCCTGGGATAATTTTGTGATTTCTTTGCTAGTTCATTGGCTGTATTCTCTACATTGTTCCCCATATTTTTCTATTTCTTTATTTGTGGTTTCTCCAAATATAGTAACAATTCACATGTACATCAAGAGTCTCTACATAATGTAGCACTACACTATTGCTAAACCTCTGAAAAAGAGGAAAGCCAATATCAAGGTCAGCAGACAAAGTTTTATGAGCCAAATACAGCCCATCGAGTCATTTTGAGCCTGTGAGGTAGGGGTGATTTTTTATAGTTTAAAAAAATTGAAAAAAGTCAAAACCAATATTTTCAACCTATGAATATGATATAAAGTTCAATTTTTGCATATTTATACATTTTTACTGAACTTACATGCATTCATTTATGTATTGCCCTTGGACTATTCTCATATTATAAGAGCAAAGTTGACTAGTTACAAGAAATGTGATTTGAACCACAGGCCTAAAATATTTGCTATTTTGTGCTTTACAAGGAAAGCATTCTAACTTCTCAGTTAGACAATTAAAGGTAATGATATACTCTTTAACAAATCTAGAATTCCTATGGCTAAAAACAATGGGGTGCATTTTAATTAAATCATTTGAGTATAAATAAGCTAGTGTGGCATTGTGCTTTAGAAACTGGAATGAGAGAGGGGGTAGGAGTGATATAATTTACCATAATAGAAATTCTGGTAGTTCCAAGATCAAGAATAAAAACAGAAGAAGCCATATAATGAAAATAATAAAATAAGTGAAGAGTAGAAATATTTGTGTATGTTTCTAAAGCAGTTGTCTAATAAGTGTCAGTATTTTACAGCACCAGTATAAATAACAAGACTGCTGCTGCTAAGTCACTTCAGTCGTGTCCCACTCTGTGCGATCCTATAGATGGCCGCCCACCAGGCTCTGCCATCCCTGGGATTCTCCAGGCAAGAACACTGGAGTGGGCTGCCATTTCCTTCTCCAAAAATAACAAGACTAGTATTAGTTTAAAAGTTACAGAAAATATACCATGCAAGATCTTGATGTTTTGAATCTTATGTCTTCATGAAATACAGAGGGATGAAAAAATTTGACTACATTAAATATAGATCAACAACCGTCATACTAAGAGAAATAAGAGCTACATGCTCTTCTGGGGAAAATCTCAAAGCAGCATAAAAGAAAGAGAAAACTGATTTTGGCAAAAGGTTTGAAGGTTTCCTCTCCTGAGAGTCAGATGAGTTCACATTAACATATCAAGGGGACTAATGTACTGGGAAACAACTGGTCACACACACAAAAATAAATCAAGTATGATATAAAACTAATAAATATTTCTTTGTCATTAATAGACCTCCTTTCTTCCATGTGCATTATTAGTCAGACAGTCAAGGATTGCTAACCTTTTAAAATAATGAAGGACCTGTAACTGTTAAGGTAGTCTTCAGAACCAAATTTTATTTTAAAATCTGAAGAACTAAGCCAAATTAAAAATATATTCTTATTTGATTTGCTCTTGAATTTAGAAAAAGATTTTTTTAAATGTGTTATTAATCTATATTTCAACTCCTGGGGGACTGTACTTGTCTACAGGATTGTGGAATTTGTAAAGAAAATGACCTTCATTGACAAAAGTTCAGTACATGTTCAATGAGAAACGGGTATCATAATTGGATTCACAGTTCTAGGGCTGAGCTGAGGGGAGTGAAAGAGCCTGCAGGGAGTGATCACTATGTTATAGGCATTGTACTAAGTGATTTACATAGATTATTTAATTTAATATTCACATGACATTGACAAGTTACTCGACTTTATACATGAAAAAATTGGGACTCAGAGAAAATAAATTATGTATCTGCTGCCTAGTTAGCAGAAAGTAGTAGAGCTCAACTTAGCAATCTAAAACATGCTATTCTCAGGACACTGTTCTGTTTATATTTATGGCAGGATTATCCCAGGACAAGCTATAACTTATAAAATACAGCTGGAAGGTTAAAAACACAGGCTGTGGACTCAGACAGACCCAGATTGAATGTTCAAGCTAGATAATACCAAGTCCTAACTGGAAAGTTATTTAACCTCTTGGACTTTAGTTTCCTTCTTTGTAAAACAAGTGTAATTATTACCTATTACATACAACTGTCAAGGTCAATAAGCTTAGGCAAATAAGACACCTAGTCAGTGCCTGGCACAGAGACTGTTAACTACAACTATCGTTATCAATGTCAGCTCTGTCTTCTTTACCATGGTTTCTGTTAAGTTCCCCAAACTTTCTCCAAGTGGTTTGACTCTCTTTACTTGATGAACTTGTCACATAACACTGACCTTTAATATGTGTACTCGTTACCACATGGAACAATCTAGCAGATCTTAACTAATTATTAAAATATTTCATTTCATAATTAACCAATGCATCCAGTAATAAATTAATAGCTTTGATTAAAACTAGAAGCTTTTCCCTCCTCATAAAGCACACAGAGAGTAGATAATTAACAAATCAAAACACCAAGCAATTTCAGGTAATGATAAATGTTACAAAGAAAAAGACAACAGGGTAAAGAGATGAAGAGGAGGTATTTAAGAAAGGCCACTTAAAGGTTGTTCTTCTGATAGAAAAAAACATGAAAAAAATGAAAAAGTCAAGCCTAAATCCAGGAAAAGACTATACCAGGCAGTGGGCAAAGAAGCATAAAAGTCTGTGTGACTTAATGCGAGAGCTAGAGATAGAAGAATAGAAAAGGAACCTCAAAGATATTAATCATAGGGTGCCAACTTAATTGCCTGAACTGTTACCTACATATTATGAGAATCCACCAGAACATTCTAACAAGTAAGGCCTATGATTTAACTTCTGATTTTTAATAGATCCTTCTGGTTGCTCTTTCAATGAGGAGAGGAGGAAAGAACTCAGTCATGAAGTTATTGATCTTCTTGAGTAACTTGGAACTGTGCCTTGGACTGGGGACTACAAACAGAGTGGTGAGAAGCTCTCTAATTTGGGGAGTGCTTTGTAGGTGGAGATACTAGGATTTATTGCTAGATTAGATATGGGATTTCAATATAGTTCTATCAGCCAGTCAGTTCACTCAGTCATGTCTGACTCTTGGCAACCCCATTAACTGCAGCACGCCAGGCCTCCCTGTCCATCACCAACTCGCGGAGCTTACTCAAACTCATGTCCATTGAGCTGATGTTGCCATCCAACCATCTCATCCTCTGTCATCCCCTTTCTCTTCCTGCCTTCAACCTTTCCCAGCATCAGAGTCTTTTCCAATAAGTCAGCTCTAGTTCTATAACTCTAATGAATCTAGTTCTATATCTCTTTATAAAAAGTTATTGGTCTCACTGTGTATATAATAACAAATGTGAGATTTATGAAAGTATAAGCTCATGAAAACTAAACTTTTTTTTTTTTTTGCTATTAATAAAACCTGATCCTGCGATGGATGCAGAATCATAAAAGTTGCATATAACTAGCTTGAAAGTGGAAATCACTCAGTCGTGTCTCTTTGTGACACCATGGACTCTAGAGTCCATGGAATTCTCCAGGCCAAAATACTGGAGTGGGTAACCTTTCTCTTCTCCAAGGGGACCTTCCCAACCCAGGGATCAAAACCAGGTCTCCCTCATTGCAGGCAGATACTTTACCAGCTGAGCCACCAGGGAAGCCCAAGAATACTGGAGTGGGTAGCCTATCCCTTCTCCAGTGGATCTTCCCAACCCAGGGATCTAACTGGGGTCTCCTGCATTGCAGGCAGATTCTTTACCATCTGAACACTCAGGAAAGCCCTATAACTAGCTTAAATGTATTTAAAGTTAAAATGCTAACGTGTATGAATTAAATGCATGAAGGGCATCGGTAAGAAATGTTGAGAGGTACTTGGTCACCCTCTTTTTACATTGCCAGGCACAACACTACCTCTATGCTTTGTTAAAATACATGATTTATGAACATTGTCTCTGTTCTCTGTAAAGTGCTGCACTGGGCCTCCTGGTGGCTCAGACGGTACAGCGTCTGCCTGCAGTGCGGGAGACCCGGGTTTGATCCCTGGGTTGGGAAGATCCCCCCTGGAGAAGGAAATGGCAACCCACTCCGGTACTCTTGCCTGGAAAATTCCACAGACTAAGGAGCCTGGTAGGCTACAGTC
Organism: Ovis canadensis; assembly: GCF_042477335.2. Taxonomy (NCBI): domain Eukaryota; kingdom Metazoa; phylum Chordata; class Mammalia; order Artiodactyla; family Bovidae; genus Ovis; species Ovis canadensis. The sequence goes on along the minus strand of NC_091265.1, from coordinate 30,441,953 downwards.
CATGGGGTCACAAAGAGTTGGACACAACTGAACGACTTCACATACAATGCTATTCCAAACCCCTTTCCCACTTCTAATCATATGGCTATGCAAGTAAATACTTTCTAAACATGAGCTCAAACATTCACCAGCTAACCAGAGTGTTGGTTTTTTTTTTTTTTTTTCTGTCACATGCCACATACTTTCTTGATATTGGTTAATGTGTTTACATGAAATCTCCGCTAACCATTATCTTGAGAAAAGTAACCCTTAAAATGAATTAATTAGAAAAGATGGAAGATGGTCATGTGATGTCAGTCAAGCTCACCTCCTTTCCTAGGTGCCCAGGGCTGGGTTCCTGGCATAATGGGGTTATCAGTGTGTTTGACCCTGTTAGTGGGTGTAATAGACAGATAAGCACCTGATAATGGGCCTAGATTGCTGGTTGTGCCTAAAGTAGAAATTCTGGAGCTCCCTGTGGGTCCCACGCAGTTTATCCCTTTTAATATATGTGTTCTAATCAATTCATGGTGATTGTTGTTCATCCCAAAGGATCTGTTTGATCACTTTAGGTCATTACTGTATCTGCACTGGTTAGTCAGGGCAGGCAAAATTCTTTAAATGCGCTCTACACTGAGGTCTGGGGAAAGTGGTCTAAAGGTTTCCAGGGCAGCATGAAAATAGATGCTGGGTGGATTGTAGGCTCTTTTATAAGATTTGGGGGTCCCTGATACCAGAAGTATCCCTCTGGTTTTAGGATTCTTTTAAAAGGATAACCTCTAACTCCTTATGGTAGGACAACTAATACCTACCCCTCCCCATCCAATAATGCCACACCGCTATGGTACTGGAGTTTGTCTAACCCGATGAGCAGGAAATGTCTGTTTGCCCAGATCACAGCCTAACTAACGGGATGTCCAGATGTATTTTAGTTCCGATGGCCCTCTCCCAAGCTTCCACAGAGTATAATCTTGCTCATGATTGAGAATCTCTTGAGAGACTATATTTTCCCACATACAATAGTTGTTTCCTCCAAATTTAGTTCATCGTCAGCTGCAGCACATGCTCAAGAACGTTGGAGATGGCCATCCCCAGTGATTTAATTTGCCTTAGGGAAGTGACTTAACTCTTGTGATGCTCAATTTCCTAATTTTTGAAACAAGGATATCATTAGTTCTGACTTCACAGTAGTCTTGAAAGAATAGATTCACTTAGTTCATGCCTGGGATAGTGTTGATGCTGAACAGATTATGAATGTTATCTCTTTCTGTGTCAAAAATGAGTGATTCACATATACCTATGGTTAATTCATGCTGATATATGCCAGAACTCAAACCAATATTGTAAAGCAATCATAAATCAAGTAAAAATAACTAAATACAAAAAATGAATGATTCAGCATACTTTTCCTAAGTCCGCTAAGTGATTTCCATGATATCACTATATCTGTCTGTTTCTATTGGTGTAGCAAACAAATGAGACCCAAACCTTGGGAACTTGGAGGAAACAGTTAATAACATTTAGTGTCAGCAAACGGACCTAAGAAATTTTAAAAGAGATATTTACATTAATGTTTGTCCTTTTGATGATGAGCTTTATATGCAAGGAAACCACATTGTAATCATATTTGAATAAAGCAATTTCCTCTTATCTGTAGGACACACTTTCCAGGATATCCAGTGGAGGCCTGAAACTGTGGATAGTGCTGAATCCTATATATACTATATGTTTTTCCTATACTTACATACCTATGACAAAGTTGAATTCATGAATTAGGCACAGTAAAATATTAATCACTATGACTAATTATAAAATAGAATAATTATAGCAATATAATAAAGTTACGTGAACATGGTCTCTCTCTCAAAATATCTCATAGTACAACTTTAATACCTTTCCATCTTAACTAAGAAATATAACTTGTGTAGTTTAAGGTACAATAGAAAAACTAAAATAAATTTTTTTTCACAATTTCATGGATAGGAGATTTGTTCTTACCACAGATTTTTACAACTGCAGTGTACAGGTTTTGTTTCCTATCAAGTCGAGAACTTTCAACATTTCACTTAAAGGAAGCACCTTACAGTTTCTTCTTGGCATACCTGAATTTTCAACATTACTACTCTTGTACTTTGGGGTCATTATTAAATAAAGTAAGGGTTGATTGAATACAAGCAGTGTGATACTGTAAAAATCAATCTGATAACCTAAATGGCTGCTAAGTGACTGATGGGTGTGATAAGCTGGATAAAAAGATGCTTCATGTCCTGAGCAGGATATCGTGAGATTTCATCAGCTACTCAGAAGGGTATACGATTTGGAACTTATAAGTTGCTTATTTCTGAAATTTTCCATTTAAAATTTTGTAACAAGGTTGACCATGGGTACCTGAAACTATGAAAAGAGAAACTTCAGTTAAGGGAAGTGTGTTCAAAATTCACTCATAATCCACACTCTAAATATCCTTCTGGGATTGTATGGGGAACTGAATAATTGCATTTGTGTTCTTTAAATGAAATATAGGTTCTAAATAGCAGCAAGAGGATTTTAGAGACAATTAGAGTCAGTGAAGATATTCTAATTATTTTTAATTGAGGTACATTGTCATATAAAATTACATTACTTTCATGTATACAATATAATTATTTTATGTTTATATATTACAAAATGATCACCACAATAAGTCTAGCTCACATTTGCCCCCATATATAGTAACATATTTTTTTTCTTGTGATGAGGATTTTCAGGATCTGCTCTCTTAGTAACTATCAAACATGCAAAACAGTCATCCCGAGTATCTGCCAGTAATTAGTTCCAGACCCCCACCTCAAGAAATAACAAAATCCATGGATCCTCAAGTCCCTCACTTGGTGCAGTGTATCAGACCTCCGTATCCACGGGTTCCACATTTGCAGATATGGAGAGCTGACGGTACAGTATTAACAACAATATTCATCATGCTCTACATTATAGCCGCATCAATTAGTTAACTTATAACTTGAAGTTTGTGCCTTGTGACCCCCTTAACTCATTGCACCCATCCCATCATCCACCACTGATAACCACCAATCGGTTTTTTGTATCTGTAAATATGAACTTGTTTTTTTCTTTCTTTTAGCAGGTAAAGGGAGGGTTCCACATATGAGTGATATTATATGGTATTTGTCTTTCTCTTTCTGACTTATTTCACTTAAAGCCCTCAAGTTCCATACATGTTGTCCCAAATGATAGGATTGCATTTTCTTATGCTGGATAATATACACCACACATTTTATACAATCATTCATAGTGCAAATACTAAAAAAACTCTATTTGGAAGTGTGGAATGACACATAGAAGCTCTCAATAGGTACCTTACTTAATGCTGAATGAGTGACGTCACCCACCTCTCTATACAAACCATCTGTTGATTGTGTGATCGTTGACAGAGCACTTTAGCTAAATACCAAAGTCCGTCTGAAAGGTGTTTCTAAATATTTTGGAGGAATCAACATCCCTAAAAAAACCTATAGTACTAATTTAATACACTATGGCTTTAAAAGTTCTGCTTCCTTATGCCCAATATTGTTCTTGACACAGCACTAAATAGTGCATAACTCTCCCATAACAATAGAATGAGTCAGGGAAGAGTTGAACCACCTGGATTTCCTTGTAGTAAAGGGAGAATGGATGGCGATGGCCACACAAAGTTGGTCCAAACCAGTGATGGGTAAACAGAGTTGCTCAGATGAGAGAAAGGGCTGAATACCTGCGGCTACACTAAAAGAAACATTAAAGACAAAGACAAAGATTTCTTCTTACCCAATGAAACATTTCTGTGCAAATTAGAACAAACTGTCTTTTCATCAGGCATATTTTTTTTAAGTGTACATTTCAGCTCCTCCACAGCTATGCTCAGAACAGCTTTTCATAATCCAGTAGTAGCATACTGGCAGAATGTGCACATATGCCCCAATGTAGCCTTTGCCACACACACCCAGATACCACAAGGACACACACTTGCCTTCACTACATAGCACATGCTGTCCCCTTCCATTCTCCTACTCAGGTAAGATGATTGTGTCAAGTTCAGAATGGAAAGAAGAGAAAGAATCAGGCCTCAGAGTAAAGGTCGGTACTAGAAAGCAACTGCAAGGTACATCTGAAATGCAGTTGAGACAAGATCACAGCTGAGCATGATGCCCTTGCTGCCCCATAAGTTGGCCTGAAAGCCCCAAATCTCTACATTTAGGATGTAAATAGCATTCCCCTAAGGTGTGCCTTCTTTGTATAGTACACAACCTGAACAACCAGACATGTCAGACATTCCTATGAGAAAGCATAAGACCTTTGCACACTGACATCTAATATTCCAGTGGAAAAACTGTGCCCAGACAGCAACAGAGCATGCTTTAAGAAAGAAAAGAAGATACTCCAACACTGATTGATCAACATGAACTATGCATTTGAAAAATGCATGCCATCATATAACTATGTATTTCTTCTGAAATCTTTCTATTAATATTTCCATTCCTATATCCCTCGTTGCTTGGTTATCTATTTTATCACATGGAATGTTAAAACTACACAAGGATTTAGAGATAATTGCATTTTAATTGTTTAACTTAATAGGTGAAGAATTTGACATCCAGAAAAATTAAACTGCTTCGGATGACCTAGTACCCAAGTGGGGAAACAGAACCAAACTCCTAGTCACCTGATCATTGGCCTTGTTTTCAGTATGCATATCTATTAGTCATTTTATGGAAAGAAAATTGTTTATTAATTTTACACATGAATTAAAAATATATTTTGGTTTTTGCTTGTCATGCCTTGTATTGCCTGCCTTCACTTTGCCTCTCACTCTGCTCTTACTGTGATCTTTCCAAAGGAGAAATAATAGAAATAGAGTCATGCACATCTCTTGCATGGAATATGAATGTGTTCCTGTTCTATAAGTATCAGTCTATTCATTCTTTCAAAATATATCTATCATATAGGTGAAAGAGGCTGCTTATACAATAACGAAAATACATGGTCTCTAACTTCATGATATATTTAAAGAGAGACATACTCTGGCAAAAAAAAAATACCTCCATACAAATAAATAATTATAAATTTGTTGTGGTGATAATATGAAAAATAGCTGTCCCAAATTTGATGCTACAGAACAGAGAGGGGTTCACCTCCCAGTCTTCCATTCTTTCTCCTCCTTGTTCCCAAAAATCTTCATTCACCCTTCCTTGAAGTATACTTTCCTTTCCTGTTGCTGACAATGTAATACAGCCTCTAAGATGCAGTTCAAAAAATAAGTACAGTTCAACAAAGCTGTAGGCAGAACTCCTCATGGTATACCCAGTGCTCTTGCATGTTTTGAAGATAATTCATTTACCATTGTGTACTTTGCTGATTTCTTTGCATTTGTTTTTACCATTAGACTGTGAACTTAAGGAGAATAGGAGCTACATTTTATTCACTATTGTGGTCTCTTCAGAGGTACTTATTATACATTTGTCTAAATGAATAATAAGCTATAGTCCTCAAGTCACAAAATCGCAAGAGAATTAGTTACAGAATCCAGAACTCTAATCTCCCAGCTCAGATATACTTGGCATTCAAAACACACAAATTGGGTGTAACTTTACAGCATGATATGGAATCAGAAAGACAAAGGCAATTTATACAGAGTTGAGGGAAATAATATTGGTTCTCTCCACGCAAATCTATGAAAATGTGTTGGGAAAATGACCTTCAATTTAGAGCACTGCCAAACTGCATAAACATGAGGCCACAGAAAAGAGAGAATGTGTTAAGCAAATGAACAAGTTGGCTTAGCAAGGAATCATCAAGATTCACACATGAATTGGCCACTTGACATAAACAAGAACAGTTCAGCGTGTAAACAAGAGCATAAAATACTGGATGCTTAGAGGATATCATGAGAAATGCTGGACTGGAAGAAACACAAGCTGGAATCAAGATTGCCGGGAGAAATATCAATAACCTTAGATATGCAGATGACACCACCCTTATGGCAGAAAGGGAAGAGGAACTAAAAAGCCTCTTGATGAAAGTGAAAGAGGAGAGTGAAAAAGTTGGCTTAAAGCTCAACATTCAGAACACGAAGATCATGGCATCTGGTCCCATCACTTCATGGCAAATAGATGGGGAAACAGTAGAAACAGTGTCAGACTTTATTTTGGGGGGCTCCAAAATCACTGCAGATGGTGATTGCAGCCATGAAATTAAAAGACACTTACTCCTTGGAAAGAAAGTTATGACCAACCTAGATAGTATGTTCAGAAGCAGAGACATTACTTTGCCAACTAAGGTCTGTCTAGTCAAGGCTATGGTTTTTCCTGTGGTCATGCATGGATGTGAGAGTTGGACTGTGAAGAAGGCTGAGCGCTGAAGAATTGATGCTTTTGAACTGTGGTGTTGGAGAAGACTCTTGAGAGTCCCTTGGATCCAACCAATCCATTCTGAAGGAGATCAGCCCTGGGATTTCTTTGGAAGGAATGATGCTCAAGCTGAAACTCCAGTACTTTGGCCACCTCGTGTGAAGAGTTGACTCATTGGAAAAGACTCTGATGCTGGGAGGGATTGAGGGCAGAAGGAGAAGGGGACGACAGAGGATGAGATGGCTGATGGCATCACTGAATTGATGGACATGAGTCTGAGTGAACTCTGAGAGTTGGTGATAGACAGGGAGGCCTGGCATGCTGTGATTCTTGGGGTTGCAAAGAATTGGACATGACTGAGCAACTGAACTGAACTGAACTGAATCAAAGGGGAAAATCAAAGCTTATAGCAAGGTTTATTGTAATACACAGGTAACCTCTAGTAGATGTAGTTCTTAAAGTATATCTATATTCACTGCATGAAAACTGCAAAATAAGATATGTTTAACCTGTATTGTGATATCCATTTAACAGCTTGTGAAATGGGGTCAGCCTTGCTAAAATCATACCTCTGGAGATAGAATTGTATGTGACCATCCAGTTCCTAGGAGACTGTGCGTCCTCTTATACCATGACAGAATCAACCATCTCGAAGTGCTGCTGCTGCTCCTGCTGCTAAGTCACTTCAGTCGTGTCTGACTCTGTGCGACCCCATAGACGGCAGCCCACCAGGCTCCCCTGTCCTTGGGATTCTCCAGGCAAGACACTGGAGTGGGTTGCCATTTCCTTCTCCAATGCGTGAAAGTGAAGTCGCTCAGTCGTGTCTGACTCTTCACAACCCGATGGACTGCAGCTTACCAGACTCCTCCATCCATGGGATTTTCCAGGCAAGAGTACTGGAGTGGGGTGGCATTGCCTTCTCTCTAAGTGCTAAAGTGAACTAAACATCAGAAAAATAGCCAGGAGTGACAGGTGCTGTCTCTGGATTTTGATCATTTTTCTGAAACATGTCCAGGCATATTCTGGTGCATCTTACTTTAGACAAGAGATATGTTAATCAGCAGTTGTACATAAATCAGAGTGTTTTATTATTTTTTTTTGTAAATTGCATTGCATTATCAATGCATTAAGAAGTCTTATAATTTAAAAATCCTAAAATAAAACCTTCTATAACATAATCATATAATTAATTTTTTATTCAAGTTTATAATGCAGGCACCTTGTAACTTGCACAGTTTATTTTTATTTTCTGAAAATGAATCAAAACACTTCTATTGGCATTTAAAATAGTCAGCATTTTAAGAAAAAAATCACCAAATCAGATTGTCCTCCAGAAGAAATCTATAATTGAGTATAGTGGGCATAATTTTTTTAATTTATTATTTTTTATTGGAGTACAATGGCAACCCACTCCAGTACTCTTTCTTGGAAAATCCCATGCATGGAGGGGCCTGGGGGGCTGCAGTCCATGGGATTGCTAGGAGTCGGAAACGACTGAGTGACTTCACTTTCACTTTTCACTTTCATGCATTGGAGAAGGAAATGGCAATCCACTCCAGTGTTCTTGCCTGGGGAATCCCAGGGATGGGGGAGCCTGTTGGGCTGCCGTCTATGGGGTCACACAGAGTCGGACACGACTGAAGCGACTTAGTAGTAGTAGTAATAGTAGTGTAATTGCTTTATAATGCTTTTATGGATGTGAGAGTTGGACTGTGAAGAAGGCAGAGCGTCGAAGAATTGATGCTTTTGAACTGTGGTGTTGGAGAAAACTCTTGAGAGTCCCTTGGTCTGCAAGGAGATCCAACCAATCCATTCTGAAGGAGATCAGCCCTGGGATTTCTTTGGAAGGGGTGACGCTAATGAAACTCCAACACTTTGGCCACCTCATGAGAAGAGTTGACTTATTGGAAAAGACTCTGATGCTGGGAGGGATTGAGGGCAGGAGGAGAAGGAGACAACAGAGGATGAGATGGCTGGATGGCATCACTGACTCAATGGACGTGAGTCTGAGTGAACTCTGGGAGTTGGTGATGGACAGGGAGGCCTGGCGTGCTGTGATTCATGGGGTCGCAAAGAGTCGGACACGACTGTACTGAACTGAACTGAATTGAACTGAATGCTATGTTAATTTCTGCTGTACAACAAAGTGAATTAGCTAAATGTATATGTATACATATATATATAATTATGTTTTATGTGTGTGTGTGCATGCATGGATGCTAAGTCACTTCAGTTCTGTCTGACTCTGTGAGACCCTATGGACTGTAGCCCTCCAGGCTCCTCCATCCATGGGATTCAACAGGCAAGAATATTGGAGTGGGTTGCCATGCCCTCCTCCCTAGGAATCTTCCCAACCCAGGAATCAAACCTGGGTCTCTGGCATTGCAGGGAGATTCTTTACTGCTGAGCCACTGGGGTAATATATAGTACCTCTCCCTCTTGACCCTTCCTCTTACCCTCTCCATCCCATCTTCCAGCTGAGCTACCTGTGCTAAAGAGCAGTATCCCACTTGGACATTTTAAAAAGTGGGAACAACTTTGTCTTGTTATTTTCACACTATTTTTGTATTCTACCATTCAGGAAAACATTTTCTTACTTCCTTCTGATGCATTTTCATTTGTACCTTGATGTTTTCCTGTTTTTGTTTCTTTCCTTGGATTTCCCCATCTCAGAAATCATACAGTGCTTATTCTTCTGTAATGAGCATACTTTAAAATTCTGCCTTCTTCCAGAAAATAACTTTGCTGATTTGAACAATAGAGAGAATGTCATAGTGGCCACTCCTGGTTTTGATCTTCTCCTCCAACTCAGAATGAAGATAGTCATTACTAGTGCAGGGGTCTGGGGAAAGAGTTGCTATGCCCATGGTTCATGTCAACTAGTGACGTGACCTTGAGTAAACTCAGTCATGCTTTGTACCTTCTGTAGGTGGCTTTCTTATTCTTCCAGAGCTGATGAAGGTTACGGTGTTTGATGTAAATACTCATGGGTCAGGAGGCATTCTTTTTGATTGATGTTCATACACTGAATCCCACCCTGAGGATGGGATCAGTCATTTTGGCACTCAGTTGATGTGATAAAGAGTAGGTAACAAAGTTTCCATTATTTGAATTTCTATTATCAAACAGGATCTTCTCTGAACCATGTTAGCATGGTTGAAATGAAGAGGATTCTGCTCACTGGGGCATTTGATTTGCAACGACAGCTGTCAGTGGATTCTGCTAGGTCCAGATTTTAAGCTGCAGGGTTGGAGAACAGCTTCTCTTTTCCTTATTTTCTTCCACTTTTTTGTCTTTTTTCCTGATTTTAATTTGAAAGAGCAAATCCTAAATTGCATTTCATGGTTCAGAGAAGACGGATACAAAGCTCAATTATTCTAAGTTTATTTATCATTTGTACCAATTAGATAAACTGTCATATTATACACTACTGAAGCTCAAAACAGAAATTTTACTTTATTTTGCAATGTTTAACAGATTCCACCCAAGCAAATTAACTTTAGTTCAGAGGAATTTGTTTTTTGAATGGATAGCTTGATTTTTTAAATTCCTTAGCACTTGACAAAGCTCACAGGCTGTTTATAAATCTTTACAGCCAATATTTTGATATCTGCTACTAGACTAAGGAAATTCACAGAGATGCAGTGGTGAGCAAAAAGAAATGTGCTACTCATGACCCAGAAGCTTATAATTGAAGAAGAGAGTCAAATATAAATGCACATGCACAATTACATATGCAGGTACACACTGAATGAATTGATCTGGAGAAAATAACCTGGTGCCAGGGAAGAATAACATATACATCTAATTTAGATTAGAATTTGGAGAAGCCTTGCAGGTGAATAATTGTCTAATTTAATCTTGTAACATTGTCAAATAGCTTAATACCATATCTATTTGACAGATGAGGAAAGACGGCCCAGAAAGGTTTGAAAAAATGTTATTAGTCAATAACTGTCAGAACTGATCATCTAAATTTTTCCTTGATCCCCAAGGCAAGCCTGCTTCCAAAGTCTAGGCATGTCTATGCAAGTCTGTACTTCAAGACTGTGATAATCTTTTTGAGGAGTAAACCTGGCCAGGCTTCAGTTTACAGGCATTTAGTAAACACTAAGCTAGGTGTTAGTTATAAAGATATTTTGTAGGTATAATAAAATTCCATAATTAGTTGACTTTAGATAAGAGATACTATCCTAGATGATCTTGGTGGGTGTAGGGAAGGGAATTAGAGAAAGTGAGGTTCAAGAAAGAACAAGACCGGAACTTTACAAGAACAGATCACATTTAATGAGGCAAGAAGGGGCAGTAGTCAGATTAGTGAGCTGCTACACTAACCCAAGAAAAGAGTAAGTATATATATAGGCATATATGTGAAAATCTAGTGTCTTGAGGGGGACTGTTCTTCTCCAAGGTTGTTCAGATTAGTTATCTCTCTCTTTTTTTTTCTCTCTTTATTTATTTATTTACTTTACAATACTGTATTGGTTTTGCAATACACTGACATAAATCCGCCACGGGTGTACATGAGTTCTCAGTCCAGAACCCCCCTCCGACCACCCTCCCATATCATCTCTTTGGGTCATCCCAGTGCACCAGCCCCAAGCATCCTGTATCCTATATCAAACCTAAACTAGCAATTCATTTCTTACATAATAGTATACATGTTTCAATGCCATTCTCCCAAATCATCCCACCCTCTCCCTCTCCCACAGAGTCCAAAAGTCTGTTCTATACATCTGTGTCTCTTTTGCTGTCTCACATACAGGGTTATCATTACCATCTTTCTAAATTCCCAGTGGCACCCCACTCCAGTGCTCTTGCCGGGAAAATCCCATGGATGGAGAAGCCTGGAATGCTGCAGTCCATGGGGTCGCTGAGGGTAGGACATGACTGAGCAACTTCACTTTCATTTTTCACTTTCTTGCATTGGAGACGGAAATGGCAACCCACTCCAGTGTTCTTGCCTGGAGAATCCCAGGGACTGGGGACCCTGGTGGGCTGACTTCCATGGGATCGCACAGAGTGGGACACGACTGAAGTGACTTAGCAGACTTAGCATACTGTTTTGGTGTTTTTCTTTCTGGCTTACCTCACTCTGTATAATCGGCTCCAGTTTCATCCACCTCATTAGAACTGATTCAAATGTATTCTTTTTCATGGCTGAGTAATACTCCATCGTGTATATGTACCACTGCTTTCTTATCCATTCTTCTGCTGATGGACATCTAGGTTGCTTCCATGTCCTGGCTATTATAAACAGTGCTGTGATAAACATTGGGGTACACATGTCTCTTTCAATTCTGGTTTCCTCGGTGTGTATACCCAGCAGTGGGATTGCTGGGTCATAAGGCAGTTCTATTTGCAGTATTTTAAGGAATCTCCATACTGTTCTCCATAGTGGCTGTACTAGTTTGCATTCCCACCAACAGTGTAAGAGGGTTCCCTTTTCTCCACACCCTCTCCAGCATTTATTGCTTGCAGACTTTTGTTTTTTTTTTTTTTTATTTTTAGTTTTTTATTTTTTACATTTTAAAATCTTTAATTCTTACATGCATTCCCAAACATGAACCCCCCTCCCACCTCCCTCCCCAGAACATCTTTCTGGGTCATCCCCATGCACCAGCCCCAAGCATGCTGCATCCTGCGTCAGACATAGACTGGCGATTCAATTCACATGATAGTATACATGTTAGAATGTCATTCTCCCAAATCATCCCACCCTCTCCCTCTCCCTCTGAGTCCAAAAGTCCGTTATACACATCTGTGTCTCTTTCCCTGTCTTGCATACAGGGTCGTCATTGCCATCTTCCTAAATTCCATATATATGTGTTAGTATACTGTATTGGTGTTTTTCTTTCTGGCTTACTTCACTCTGTATAATCGGCTCCAGTTTCATCCATCTCATCAGAACTGATTCAAATGAATTCTTTTTAACACTTGCAGACTTTTGGATCGCAGCCATTCTGACTGGTGTGAAATGGTACCTCATTGTGGTCTTGATTTGCATTTCTCTGATAATGAGTGATGTTGAGCATCTTTTCATGTGTTTGTTAGCCATCCGTATGTCTTCTTTGGAGAAATGTCTATTTAGTTATTTGGCCCATTTTTTGCTTGGGTTGTTTATTTTTCTGGAATTGAGCTGCATAAGTTGCTTGTATATTTTTGAGATTAGTTGTTTGTCAGTTGCTTCATTTGCTATTATTTTCTCCCATTCTGAAGGCTGTCTTTTCACCTTGCTTATAGTTTCCTTTGTTGTGCAGAACCTTTTAATTTTAATTAGATCCCATTTGTTTATTTTGCTTTTATTTCCAGTATTCTGGGAGGTGGATCATAGAGGATCCTGCTGTGATGTATGTCAGAGAGTGTTTTGCCCATGGTCTTCTCTAGGAGTTTTATAGTTTCTGGTCTTACGTTTAGATCTTTAATCCATTTTGAGTTTATTTTTGTGAATGGCATTAGAAAGTGATCTAGCTTCATTCTTTTACAAGTGGTTGACCAGTTTTCCCAGCACCACTTGTTAAAGAGATTGTCTTTAATCCATTGTATATTCTTGCCTCCATTGTTGAAGATAAGGTGTCCATAGGTGTGTGGATTTATCTCTGGGCTTTCTATTTTGTTCCATTGATCTGTATTTCTGTCTTTGTGCCAGTACCATACTGTCTTGAGGACTGTGGCTTTGTGGTAGAGCCTGAAGTCAGGCAGGTTGATTCCTCCAGTTCCATTCTTATTTCTCAAGATTGCTTTGGCTATTCGAGGTTTTTTGTATTTCCATACAAATTGTGAAATTATTTGTTCTAGGTCTGTGAAAAATACTGCTGGTAACTCAACAGGGATTGCATTGAATCTGTAGATTGCTTTGTGTAGTATCCTCATGTTCACTATATTGATTCTTCCAATCCATGAACATGGTATATTTCTCCAAATATTAGTGTCCTCTTTGATTTCTTTCATCAGTGTTTTATAGTTTTCTATATATAGATCTTTAGTTTCTTTAGGTAGATATATTTCTAAGTATTTTATTCTTTTAGTTGCAATGGTGAATGGAATTGTTTTCTTAATTTCTTTTTCTACTTTCTCATTATTAGTATAGAGGAATGCAAGGGATTCCTGTGTCTTGATTTTATATCCTGCAACATTCCTATATTCATTGATTAGCTCTAGTAATTTTCTGGTGGAGTCTTTAGGGTTTTCTATGTAGAGGATTATGTCATCTGCAAACAGTGAGAGTTTTACTTCTTCTTTTCCAATTTGGATTCCTTTTATTTCTTTTTCTGCTCTGATTGCTGTGGCCAAAACTTCTAGAACTATGTTGAATAGTAGCAGTGAAAGTGGGCACTTTTGTCTTGTTCCTAATTTAGGGAAAATGTTTTCAATTTTTCACCATTGAGAATAATGTTTGCTGTGGGTTTGTCATATATAGCTTTTATTATGTACACAAAAACGTCTGCAAGCAATAAATGCTGGAGAGGGTGTGGAGAAAAGGGAACCCTCTTACACTGTTGGTGGGAATGCAAACTAGTACAGCCACTATGGAGAACACTATGGAGATTCCTTAAAAAACTGCAAATAGAACTGCCTTATGACCCAGCAATCCCACTGCTGGGTATACACATCGAGGAAACCAGAATTGAAAGAGACACATGTACCCCAATGTTCATCACAGCACTATTTATAATAGCCAGGACATGAAAGCAACCTAGATGTCCATCAGCAGAAGAATGGATAAGAAAGCAGTGGTACATATACACGATGGAGTATTACTCAGCCATGAAAAAGAATACATTTGAATCAGTTCTAATGAGATGGATGAAACTGGAGCCGATTATACAGAGTGAAGTAAGCCAGAAAGAAAAGCACCAATACAGTATACTAACACATATATATGGCATTTAGAAAGATGGTAATGATAACCCTGTATGAGAGATAGCAAAAGAGACACAGATGTAAAGAACAGCCTTTTGGACTCTGTGCGAGAGGGAGAGGGTGGGATGATTTGGGAGAATGGCATTGAAACATGTGTACTATTATGTAAGAAATGAATCCCTAGTCTAGGTTTGATACAGGATACAGGATGCTTGGGGCTGGTGCACTGGGATGACCCAGAGAGATACGGGGAGGGTGGTGGGAGGGGGCTTCAGGGTTGGGAACTCATGTACACCTGTGGTGGATTTATGTCAATGTATGGCAAAACCAATACAGTATTGTAAAGTAAAAAAAAATTAAAAAATAAAAAAAATAAAGTGTATGTGTTGTAAAAAAGAAAAGAATGATGTAAATAAATATGTTCTCCTTCAGGGAAAAAAAGAAAAAGTGTTACCACTTGTTTCTTTTTAAAACACAGTTTCCCAAGCTTCCATGGTGCCACACTAAAGAAAGGAGTAAAACAATGAATACATCTTTCTCTCTTGGTTTTCGGAAAAGACTTTGAAGTAGAATAGAGACTTGGTTGTAGATGTAGTTTGTTAACCTCAAATAGAACACATGACTTTTGTGAACCTCACTTTTCTCAATGTCAGATGAAGTTCATAATTTCTGTCTTGCTGGGTCTGCTGTGAGCATTAACAGAGATTATGGATGTGACAGCATTTTGCTTAGCATTAACACTTTTAACGATCAGAGCAACATGGCAGATTCAATTCTGTTGTTATCTGCTTGATCTGTAGCGATGCCTCAGCAGTTTTACAAAGCATCGGGGCACACATCAGAGCTTTCTTCTTATTATGACTTACATGGATGCAAATTGTAGGCAAGAGAATAATGTTTGCATTACATGTCAAAGCACAATAGATGACAGAATGAAAAGGTTCTAATCAATCTGCACAATCTAGTCAGACATCTTTTTCTCTAAATTATATGAAATGCAGTTTCTGGAAAATTGAGACATTTGATGAATGAGATCATTAGAAAGTGCATCTACTTCAAGTGGTTACTACTTACACAAATTTAGTAATAAGAAACAAACACACAAACAGAACACGTTCACAGATTATTAGGAGTAGGTATCCAGATTTCTACCTGCCACTATTTCATTAGACATATAAAGGATATTCTATATGTCTCTCTACCCTGGCATTGGGAAACTTTGAAATGAGGTTTTATTTTATTTCATGGTCAAAAAAAGCAAAATGTTAAGTAAGAAGATGCAATGAACTATTTAAGACAACTAATGTCACTAGAGATTTCCTCTAATTTCATCAGGGAAACAGGATAAAAAGATGTAGAGATGTTATGATTTTCAGAATTTATTGTACATAGTTAAAGGCTGAAACTATTAAAATTTCTTAAAATCAACAAACAAGCACAAGAAAATAAAGTTTTGCCTACATCATGTCTTTTGTTGATCTAATGATTTTACATGAATTAATCTTAATAGTCATATGTGTAAGTAAAGAAAATCAAGAGATGCTTTTGCTAATGAGAGCAAAGAGAGGGAGGAAAAATATGTTCCATGTTCTTTACTTCATTATTTCATTTAATTTTTAAGAATCCTGAGGTACATAGATTAGAAGCTAAATGGCTTGCCCAAGGTAACGTTTACCAAATGATTTTCTAGTCCAGATTCAAATATTTTATCCAAAAAATACATCATTTGAAACATTTTAATGAAGATAATATAGAGCTTAATATAAAATGAAACTATTCCAAGATGAAAAGGCAAAGGGCTCAGGGTTATTCTTGATGCTATGCAAAGTAAGACTTTGTTTTGAGACAGTCTTGTAAAACTGCTTTTTGTTTTATGCATAACATTTTAATTATTTTTTCCTAAATTAAATCATTGAGAACTATACACATACTTAAGTTTTCAGTATAAAATATTTATTCCTCTTCTATCATGGGTTTGTTAAATTTTTAACATTTATTTTCGTATTAACATTTAATATGTTTTATTGTAAAGTGAATGCAAGCAATGTGTCGAATATCTAGAGGACAAAGCATTTGCTCTTTATAGCTCAGGAACAAGATAAAAATGTTTACTATTATTGTTATTGTTCAGTATTGTAGAAAGAATACTGGCTAATGCTTACAGAGAAGAAAAAACAATGTAGATTCAAAGTGATAAAAATTAATTATTTGAGGATATATAACCATCTACAACAGAATAATTATTAGAAATCACATAATTTCAGAAATGTGCCAGATATAAAACTAATGTTCAAAAATCACTTACCGGTTCCTTTTAATCAGTAAATCCAAGTTAAAATTGAAAACAAAAATAGGACCAATTACTCTAGCAACAAAACTATAATGTTTCTAGAAATTAATCCAAGATGACCTTTGTGGAGAATTTATGTATCAATAAAGCAGAGACATTACTTTGCTAACAAAGATCCATCTAGTCAAGGCTATGGTTTTTCTAATAGTCATGTATCGATATGAGAGTTGGACTGTGAAGAAAGCTGAGTGGCAAAGAACTGATGCTTTTGAACTGCGGTGTTGGAGAAGACTCTTGAGAGTCCCTTGGACTGCAAGGAGATCCAACCAGTCCATTCTGAAGGAGATCAGCCCTGGGATTTCTTTGGAAGGAATGATGCTAAAGCTGAAACTCCAGTACTTTGGCCACCTCATGCAAAGAGTTGACTCACTGGAAAAGACTCTGATGCTGGGAGGGATTGGGGGCAGGAGGAGAAGGGGATGCCAGAGGATGAGATGGCTGGATGGCATCACCGACTCGATGGACATGAGTTTGAGTGAACTCCAGGAGATGGTGATGGACAGGGAGGCCTGGCATGCTGCAGTTCATGGGGTTGCAAAGAGTCAGACACGACTGAGCGACTGAACTTAACTGATAAGGGACATTATGCAAAATACAAATGTACTGAGAATTATTTCACAACAAGTATAGTAACCATATTGTAAAGACTTCAATTCTCTTTAAATTAAGTGATAATTCAAATATTATTTTATTTAATAAAATACCAAGAAGAGTTTTATTAATAACATAATTAAAATTTATGGAGAATCACAGTGTTCCAATATTCCAAAAGCTAAGACAATTTGAAAAATAATATCAATTGAGGGCTCTCATTTACCAGTTATTAAGATACATAGAATCACAGCAAATTCAATTAATGGGATACACTGAAGCAAACAAGAAATAAACCAGTGGGATAGAATGTACGTCCAGCAAGTGACCTATGTGTATTTGGAAATTTATTTCACAATGGATTGACATCTAGAAGCAGTGCATTAGTGTGGAAAAAAATGAGTCATTTTGTAAAAAGTGTTGAAAATAGTGGCATATTGTTTAATAATAATGATGAAGATAATGATGATATGTGATGTTCAAAATGTATCACACAATGATCCAAACACTTTAAATGCACCAAGCTTTTTGATAAAAGAGTCCATTAAGATGGACATTATTATAACTTGTATTTTACAGATGAGGAAATTAAGGCATAGAAAGTTATGATTTTTTTATGGAAAATAATCTGAAGCACTTGATGTATACCCCAAACTTACACTACACTGTGAAACAAGTATACTTCAATAATAACAATATCCCCTTACTTAACTTTGCAAAGTTATTTTTCTAGTTAAGTACAACAAAGTTAGTGAGGCTACTCGGTCATTGAGGAACTGCCATATAAATTTAAGTTGTTAAGAGTGCTGCTGTCAAAACTAATTCTTTTCAAAACTTTTGAAGTGAAATTTTATTCATACTCTCAAGGCCTCCTCAAAGGTTACCTCCTCAGTGGCACGGTCCTAATCCCCATAGACAGAATTGATGCTTTTCTTGTCAGAAATCTATTCTACTTGGGAACAGAGTCAGGATATAAACTCAATGGTTTAGCTACAGATTCTTTTCTCTTATCCATTGTACTTTTTTGTCTTTACAGGTGGAAAAGTTAATTAGATCCCTATCCCTTTTGTGATTGCAGGATGGTTGTTTCACGAAGGTTTCTGCTGTGCAACAATGCTAATCAGTCATAATTATACATTATATTCTCTCCCTCTTGAGCCTCCCTCCCCCTTCCTATCCCATCACTCCAGGTCATCACGGAGTGCTAGCTCTCGTCATTCATATACATTAACTCCAGAAGGTTAATGACGTGTGAAATGTAAATCTTATAGAATTAAAAGCACTGGGATATACAGAGTAAAGAGCTGGATTACTTATTGTGAATTGATATCTGTATCTTCAGTAACCAAAATATTAATATCTAGAACATCTAAGAAATATCTGCAAATTAGAAAAAGTTGAAATATAAGAATAATCAAATAACTAAAAATAGGTAATTTATCAAAGGGAAAGCCTGTACTCACAATAAGAATATTAAGAAATACTCAACCTCACTAGTAGTTAACTTACAGTCCATAGGGTAGCAAGGAGTCAGACATGACTGAGTGACTAACACTTAAAGATATTTACAGATATCATCGGAAGAGTTACAGTGAAAAATATGGTGTTTGCTTAAATATATATTCAAATATATTTAATATTACATATATATTTAAGCATGAAAAATTCTATCATTCTCCCCTGATACATATAAATCTTTCATTTTATAGAGAAGATAGACAATGATAAGTTTACTGATAAGATAATTATAAGGTTGCTATTTCTTAGAAAGAAGAACCCATGTCACAGAAGTGACTAGAAAAGAGAGGCTTGGTTGCACATCTTTGACACAGTAGCTCATCCAGGAGAGTTTGTTGAAACAAATTAAATTCTTATAACCAGCACCCCTCAGTTTTCAACAATTTTTAATTCCTTTTCTTCTCCCATGTGGACAGTCTAGCTATTTGCTTATTGTGTCTTTGTATGTGTGTGCGTGTGTGTGTATGTGAGAGAGAGAGAGAGAGAGTACTGAATTGAACTCATTAAGTCAGAAGTAAATTTAATTTTGTCACACATATTTTGCAAATTAGAGAAGGCATGAGGGAGTAAGAATATTTCTTCTGTAGACATTTAATTGGAAAGATATTAAATTATATTTCTATATAATGTTTTACTAATATAATTTTAAAATCACACTTTTAAATTTCCACAGTGCTTTTTTGACTCATGTAGAAAGAAAGAATAGTTCATAAAATCAAATAAATTAAACCATCTTCTTACAGAATAAAAGATAATAAACTTTAAGTTTAATCCTTATATTCTAATCAAATATATTTTATAGAAATACAAGTAAGGAAACTTTTTGATAATTGTTAAATGACAATTCATATGAAAATAACTTTTAAAGTAGAAATTCTAATGACCTACATGTGTGTATTTTAAACAAAATCATCTGAATTGCTACATGCATGTATGATGAGGTGAGTTCTAGAATAGTATTCTAAAACAAAGTAAAAACAACAAATAATTCAACCTTCTCCCCCAAAGTGTATTTAATTCCTTTCTCTACTCAATTGGAATAAGAAAGCAGAAATTATCTTATAGGATTTTATTTATAAGCCCCACTACACCTTTATATCTGGTCCTAAATCTTTTGGATAAACTGTTCTATTCCTTAAGGGAGGGGAAAAAAAAAACTATAAGAAAAACAAAAGAGATAATACATTTCTGAGGATGAAGCTCTTATTGTTTTAAATAAATATTTGAATAGCCTGATTATAAACATGAAGTCTCCTAATATTCTCCGCTACCATTTTCTTCTATCAGATAGAATTTTGCTGGAATAATACTAGGCCTTGGAATTTAAGATATCTGGATTGAAACCCATGCTCTATTATTTGCAAATGTTTGATATTTCCAAATGTCTCAGCCATTGAACTTCATAGATATTTTGCTTAGGATTAAACTACATGGTGATTTCTTAATTTATAGTATAGTTATAGGACATAGAATATAATCAGATAATGGTGATTATTAATAATGGAAATAATTATAATGATGGAGCTAGAATTAATGATGATGATGATAGAATGGAAGCTTGATCGTATCTTTTTACTAAGGAGTTTCTGATTCATAAATATGAGCCAAGTCAACTACACTGTAGAGAAAATGGCATACAGCTCCTACATGAGAAAACTTTCATCTCATTTATCAATAAAAGAAGACGATGCATTCCTGGGTATCTAAAAACCTGGTTTCAAGACCTGTAGAGGAAGGCCAGAGCTGGCTTCTGGAGTAGCTGATCTATGCAATTATTGGGCACCAAGCTCCTAAGGTCTCCACTCTTGGGTTAAGCTCTGTTGCCTCCATCTTGAAATTCCTCATACTTTTTAAACAAGGGGCTCTACATTTTCATTTGGGTATAGCCAGTTATGCAGTCTGTCCTGGGAGGGACCATGCACAGGAAAAAATGTTAACATTCAAAATTTCTTTTCTTTGCATTAAGGCAGATGCCTCACACAGAGTAGGGGCAAAAGTCTCAATAAGAACAGAAATCTTGGTTCCTGTCCTAGAAGGACTTATGATCTCATTGTGTAGCATAGAATACATAAATGCAAAGATACATGAAACAGAGATTATGACGATTTAAAAAGGAAACTCCATTTCATGACCTAGGGATTACCGTAGATTTGAAATATTCACCAAGTAAACTACTTTAAGGCATGCTAAAGTTTTATTTCGAAGAATTTTTGAACCCTCAACCCTGTGTGACTAATTCATCTGGCATTATGAACCTGAATTTTCTTCACCTGCCTGTCCCCCAGATGTACCTCTCAGAGATACTACTGTATCTGGTGGGATTAAACAATTTAGCTCAGCACATTCAAACTCCTTTTCCTAAATTTTCATCAATATGTAAACTACGATTTTGCTCCCACTGAATACAACTCTTAGCATCATGCTTAAAGAAGATATAAAGGCATCATAGTCTCCTAAATAGGACTGCCTATACTCAAATCCAAATCCTAACTCCACTACTTTACTTGTAACCTTGAACACACTGTCAAACCACACTAAAACGTGTTTTTCTTATTTATACTATGAGGTTAATAATAGAATCCCCATAAGGGTGGTGATGAGAAATTAATAAGGCAATTCATCTAAGGTATTTAGTAAAGGAACTGACAGGTGGCAAACACTCTGCATGTTAGAAGTGATGATAAAGAGACGAAGAATGTTGATAATAATGGTGATGATGATAAATGGGATGATGTTATTAAAGTATTGTACTTAGTACATTCCAGACATTTTACAAGTAAGCACCTTCTATTTAGAAGTATAACACATGAACACAGCATCATTCTGGCAACAAAAAAAGAGCATACATGAACTTACATTTTGAGTAAGAGCTATGCTTATGAAGTTAACAGTTCTACACAATGAATGACGTTATAATCTCACATACTAGACACAGTAGTGATTGTTGTGTTGTAATTATTGCTAATACACTATTATTTTGAGAGTTTCAATTACTTAAAGGGTGCCACCAATTATTCTCTGACACAAAAAGGCTTAGCATGTGGAATCATCATGAACAAAGAGATAGGAAATTGAGACCTAACAATTATCAAAAATCTACTCTATTCTAGGTACTGGGTGTGGCCCTTCCATATGCTTCAGATCATCTAATTATCATAGTCTTTTATAGTCTTTGAGGCAAAAATGTTTAATAAACTCTCACAGATTAGAAAATTAGACTGGAAAAGAAGCTTATATAACTTCTCCAATTCCATATACATATGATAAAAGATGATTCAATATCAGAACATAATTCCAAGGACAGAATTCACCTCCTTCTTTCCATTAACTCACCCTTTTTCCTACTCCATAGGAATGATCACCTTCATCTTCAAAAGATAAAGGTAACTGCAGACAGCCCTTATATAGGCAGGTTGCTTTTAACTGATGTTATAATTCCCTAGTGAAAATGGCATTTTAGAAGAAAGAGGTACAGATCAGGTGAATTTTTAAACATTGTCATGGGGTTCAAAAATGTTCTTATACATCAAATTTTAAAAATCTACAGTTGCCAACTATGTCACAGTAGAAAAATATATCCATCTACTCAAGGGCCAAGAGAAAATTTAACTAAAATTTGAATCCATGCTTGACTTGGGCAGTTTTTCTTATCTTTGTTAGTCACAATGTCTCTATTTACAAAATAAATAAATAGTTTAAAAAAGATTATCTGGCTTGAAATAAGTAACAGAGTAGAAAGTATAGATAAACTCTTCATTATACAAATAAGAGCTATTATGATCCTGTTGGCCTGAAACTGAACTAGAAGTTCAACAAATTCTTATCGTTCAGTCATGTCTGACTCTTTACGATCCAGAGAAGTCTACCAGGCTTCTCTGTCCATGGGATTTCCGGGCAAGAGTACTGGAGTGTGTTTCCATTTCCTTCTCCAGGGGATTTTCCTGACCCATGGATCGAACCCAGGTCTCCTGCATTGCAGGCAGACACTTTACACTCTAAGCCACCAGGGAAGCCTTATGAAGACTAAGAACCATTTATTATATTTATCAATTTGATGGATTGCTAAAATATCATTTTTCATTTGTAAGTTCTGTTCAAAAACGTCTCCAATCTCACTGCTTCTGTTTGACAAAGTTATATATTATCTATATGTTCTAAAGGTACAAATGTATTTTATATTGTGTTACCACATTCATCTGAAACATTAATAATTGCTTGTACATGATTATATAATCAATCATCACCATACTAGTAAGTTATAATACCTTCCTAAATTTCCTAAACCCTACATAAATGTATAATCTAATCTAAAGGTAGATTTATTTGTAAAATATACTTCTGACTATGACCCTGGAGCCCAATAGCACAAAGTAATTCACAGTGAGCAGTGGGGAACAGGTTTGATTATAATGAATTAAAAATGGTTACATAGCGGTTGGGAAGAGGAGAAAGGCTGGATGGCGGAGAAAGGCTGGATGGCAGAGAAAGATGGTATATATTTAAAGGGAGGATAAACTGGAGATAAAATGCCCCAGAGTCTTAGGAGCACATCCTTGAATATATTTGGAATGAATGAGCTCAGGTGGACCTGAGGAACTGATTAGAGCGGAGGCCAGAACGGCCTGCTCCACACCATTGCCGCTTGATGGGCCGTGATCATAGGGGCAACGAAAACTGGAAAACCTGCAATCCTTTCTCACTTAGGTAAGAAAGTAAAGTGAAAGTGAAAGTGGCTCAGTCATGTCTGACTCTTTGGGAACCCATGGACTATATAGCCCCTGGAATTCTTCAGGCCAGAATACTGGAGTGGGTAGCCTTTCCCTCCTCCAGGGGATCTTCCCAACCGAGGGATCGAACCCAGGACTCCTGCATTGCAGGAGGCTTCTTTACCAGCTGAGCCACCAGGGAAGCCAAGACTACTGGAGTGGGTAGACTATCCCTTATCCAGGGGATCTTCCCAAACCACGGATTGAACCCAGGTCTCCCTCATTGCAGGCAGATTCTTTACCATCTGAGTCACCAGGGAAGCCCAAGGAGACTCAAAGTAAAGTGAAAGTTGCTCGGTTGTGTCTCTGACTCTTTGAGACCCCACTGACTATACAGTCCATGGAATTCTCCAGGCCAAAATACTGGAGTGGGTAGCCTTTCCCTTCTCCATGGGATCTTCCCAATGCAAGGATCAAACCCAGGTCTCCCACATTGCAGGAAGATTCTTCACCAGTTGAGCTACAAGGGAGGCCCAAGGTCCGTCTAGTCAAGGCTATGGTTTTTCCAGGGGTCATGTATGGATGCGAGAGTAGGACTGTGAAGAAAGCTGAGTGCCGAAGAATTGATGCTTTTGAACTGTGTGTCCCTTGGGCTGCAAGGAGATCCAACCAGTCCATTCTGAAGGAATCAGCCCTGGGTGTTCTTTGGAAGGAATGATGCTAAAACTGAAACTCCAGTACTTTGGCCACCTCATGTGAAGAGCTGACTCATTGGAAAAGACTCTGATGCTGGGAGGGATTGGGGGCAGGAGGAGAAGGGGACGACCAAGGATGAGATCGCTGGATGGCATCACTGACTCAATGGACGTGAGTCTGAGTGAACTCCGGGAGTTGGTGATGGACAGGGAGGCCTGGCGTGCTGCAATTCATGGGGTCGCAAAGAGTCGGACATGACTGAGCAAATGAACTGAACTGAACTGAACTGACATGAACTCCTTATTGCCAAATTCAGACTTAAATTGAAGAAAATAGGGAAAACCACTAGACCATTCAGGTATGACCTAAATCAAATCCCTTATGATTATGCAGTGGAAGTGAGAAATAGATTTAAGGGTCTAGATCTGATAGATAGAGTGTCTGATGAACTATGGAATGAGGTTCGCGACATTGTACAGGAGACAGGGATCAAGACCATCCCCATGGAAAAGAAATGCAAAAAAGCAAAATGGCTGTCTGGGGAGGCCTTACAAATAGCTGTGAAAAGAAGAGAGGCAAAAAGCAATGGAGAAAAGGAAAGATATAAGCATCTGAATGCAGAGTTCCAAAGAATAGCAAGAAGAGATAAGAAAGCCTTCTTCAGCAATCAATGCAAAGAAATAGAAGAAAACAACAGAATGGGAAAAACTAGAGATCTCTTCAAGAAAATTAGAGATACCAAGGGAACATTTCACACAAAGATGGGCTCGATAAAGGACAGAAATGGTCTGGACCTAACAAAAGCAGAAGATAATAAGAAGGAGATTCTTAGATGATAAAAAAAAAAAGCAAAAGTTAGGTGGGCAAACATTCCTAAGGTGCAATGCAAGAATGACTGATGGAGGGCAGAATATAGGTAACTCAACATTGTCTTCTTTTTCTGTAATGACTTTTTATCCTTCTAAAATAACTTATGTTCACATGTAAGAAATGCATCATACAAACTACTTCTGTATGGTGCTATCCTAATAACACAGTGCTCAGTCTGAAATTCCAGAGAAGTCATAATTGAAGTAGATAAAAGAGAATAAATTCAGGTGTTAGAAAAAAGTAAAGAAAATATACCAAACCATCTGAAACATAATTATCCTATTTCCTGCTGAAAGTTACAGACATGCTATGTCCTGGATTCAATCTCCAAACCCCACATTCCCAATCTCCAGAGTTGAGGACTTCATAAAACACAGGACTTTCTTTTTATTTATTTATTTATTTATAATTTTAAAATCTTTAAGTCTTACATGTGTTCCCAAACATGAACCCCCCTCCCACCTCCCTCCCCATAACATCTCTCTGGGTCATCCCCATTCACCAGCCCCAAGCATGCTGTATTCTAAGGGCACTTTGCTTCTCTTCTTTTTAAGCACAAACTCTAATGGAAGTTTGGTGTAGCTTTTATAAAATGATAAATCATTATAGTGATTATGTTAATTAAAAGTGTAAGTTGTGCTATTACTTAATCTCAAACAAATATATGTTCTACTTAGTGAATAATATACAATGCAATCCCTTTTCCAAATATTTGTTTGATTTTATTTTTTAAGTGGGAAACTAAATTAAATAGAGATTGCATGGTGCCTTTGTTTGTTTTTGGCTTTGTTTCTTGTTCACTGACAGTATTTAGCTAATTTGGTCAAAATGAAGATATCTATTTATAAAAATCCTAACAATATCACTGCTCTGAGTGCATATAATTTATGTAGCATTTTATGCTTAAAAATTCACTTCCTTTAAGATACCTGTGATCTCATAAAAGGACATAAAAGGCTCAGTGGTAAAGAATCCACCTGCCAATGCAGGAGATGCAAATTTGATCCCTGGGTCAGGAAGATCCCCTGGAGATCTAATATTCTTGCCTGGGAAATCCCATGCACAGAGGAGCCTGGCAGTTACAGTCCATGGGGTGGCAAGAGTCAGACATGACTTAGTGACTAAATAAGAATGACGACCTCATTAAAATACATAAGGATGGCATCATCTTCATTTCACATGTACTTAAAGAAAGCAAGCTCTTAAACTTTCCAGTGATAGCATCAAGATCCCACATCTAGTAAATGATACTGTTTAGATTAGAATTATGTCTTCTTTATCCTGGTTCAGCCTTTATTCTGCCACATTGTCACCTTTGAATGTTTATATACAGCTAATAGTTGTATATGAGGCAAAGGTGAAATGAAATGAAACAGGTAGCAGATTTCAGCATGTCAGCTCAGGAATGAACCTCTAGTAAGAACTTTCCATATAAATTCCATATATATTTCCCATGTTAATTAAGTAGAAGGTAGAGAGATTTTTCCCGTATACCCAAGACTCACACATTCATGCTGCTCCCCATTATTAACATCACCTGGTAGGGTGGTATGTTTGTTATAACTGGTGATACATCATAATCACCCAAAGTCCATAGTCAACATGTGAGTTCATTCTTGGAGTTGTTCAGTCTGTGTGTTTGAACGAATGTATAATGACATCATTCATCATTATAGCATCATACAGAGTATTTTCTCTGTCCTAAAAATTCTTTGTACTCAGATAACACACTAATTTTCAATATTGTAAATCAAATCACAAATGGTGCTGTACACACTCATGTAAGCTAGCCTTCTGAGTAGTTACAGTCTTACAGAGACAACTTGCACTATACTGTTCATTTACGGTTAAAAAAAAAAAGAATAACATGTAATCATGTATGCAACGGTAGATACTCACTTAGAAAATACTTTGTAAGAATAGAATGCACAGCTCAGAAAATCTCCTTTAAGGGTAGAGCGGATAGGGAACTATACTGAAATGCTGAAGTGCAAACCCTCTTTAGGAATTTGAAATAATATTTAAAAATGTATAAATTTGCTTTTCACAGATGAATAGCAACAGGAAGAAAGATTGCTGACATACTCTATCTTGGGATGTGATCATTCTAGGGCAAAAAAATTTAAGTTGAATGTGACCATGTTTTAAAACTAACCCAATGGGCTCAGTTTGTTAAAAGTGAGACTTGAATGAACATACTAACACATGTACTCCATAATATTTAAAGATAAGTAACGAACAGCCAGCAACAAGAAAATACTATGTAATGAAAGCAGCAATACTAATACTGAATCAAAGGATGAGTGATGCTTGATAAAAATACTAGTGTTAATATTTCTGTATCTCATAGCAGATTTATCATGTGAGGACATCGACAGATGTTAATTACTTAATTTCTCCAAAGCAAATATGAAAAAGAAATCAGAGATATCCTTCCTATAATAATGATAACAGATGACATATTATGGCTGCCATTTTCAAATTATAGAAATGTGATCACACATACATGCAGTCACACACAAGCAGGTATACATGCATGCCCACCTCACGGTCCTTCTTATAAATGTATCCATCATTTCCATCACTATTTTTAGCCTGATAAAAGGCTTTTGGAACTTCTACATTTACTCATAGTTACCAAGACATCCAAAACGTAGTAGACTTAGGAGTAATTCTTCAATGACTTATTGATTAGCATTCCCATTATTCATTTCTGTGCAAAAACTAGCCTGAAACTTAGTGACTTATGATAATAATAACTATTCTGTATTGCTCATAATTGTGTGAGTTAAGAATTTGGTCTTGGCTTCCTGACATTGATAGTGTCATTAGGTAGTATGAAGCTGGTAGTTGAGTTGATATTAGAGGTCTAAGACAGATTTATTTATACTTCTGGTGCTTGGCAGGACTGGCAGAAGGGCTAGACTCAGCTGTGGCTGTCATCAGGAATGCCTACAATGTGGCATCTTTAGCATGATGAAAGTGAAAGTGAAAGTTATAGTCGCTCAGTGGTGTCCAACTCTGTGTGATCTGTCCATGGAATTCTCCAGGCAATAATACTGGATTGGGTAGCCATTCCCCTCTCCAGGGGATCTTCCCAGTTATCCTGCATTGCAGGCAGATTCTATACCATCTGAGCCACACTGGAGAAGACTTAGCATAGTGGATTCAGGGTAATGGACCTTTTACAAGGTGGGCCAGGATTCTAAGCAAGTTTTCTGTGAATAAGTTAGAAGCTTCCAAGTCTTATATCACCTAGCTTCAGAAGTCCTTTGATATCATTTCTGCTATATTCTGTTAGTCAAAGCATTTGTAAGCCTGCTCAGATCCAAGGGATAGGGGCACATAGACCCCATCTCTCCATGGAGAGAACGGCAAAGAAAGTACGGCCATGTTTTAAAGCCAGCCCAATTGGCTCATTTAGATCAAAGTGAGACTTGAAAGAATGTCCTGAGACAGGTACTTGATAATCTTTGCCTTTGCTTTCAAGTACCAGCTAAACCCATTTTTCTTTTTCCCCCTGACTAACCATCATGAAATTCACCACTTTGAAACAATTAAACAATGCAGCATGTAGTAAAGCCAGGCTTCAGCAATATGTGAACAGTGAACTTCCAAATATTCAAGCTGCTTTTAGAAAAGTCAGAGGAACCAGAGATCAAATTGCCAACATTTGCTGAATATTGAAAAAGCGAGAGAGTTCCAGAAAAACATCTATTTCTGCTTTATTGACTATGCCAAAGCCTTTGTGTGGATTACAATAAACTGTGGAAAATTCTGAAAGAGATGGGAATACTAAAGCACCTGACCTGCCTCTTGAGAAACCTATATGTAGGTCAGGAAGCAACAGTTAGAACTGGACATGGAACAACAGACTGGTTCCAAACAGGGAAATAAATACATCAAGGCTGTATATTGTCACCCTGCTTATTTAACTTATATGCAGAGTATATCATGAGAAATGCTGGGCTGGAAGAAGCACAAGCTGGAATCAAGATTGCAGGAGAAATATCAATAACTTCAGATCTGCAGATGACACCACCCTTATGGCAGAAAGCAAAGAAGAACTAAAAAGCCTCTTGATAAAAGTGAAAGAAGAGAGTGAAAATGTTGGCTTAAAGCTCAACATTCAGAACACAAAGATCATGGCATCCGGTCCCATCACCTCATGGCAAATAGATGGGGAAACAATGGAAACAGTGTCAGACTTTATTTTGGGGGGGCTCCAAAATCACTGCGGATGGTGACTGCAACCATGAAATTAAAAGACACTTGCTCCTTGAAAGGAAAGTTACGACCAACCTAGATAGCATATTAAAAAGAAGAAATATTACTTTGCCAACAAAGGTCCATCTAGCCAAGGCTATGGTTTTTCCAGTAGTCATGTATGGATATGAGATTTGGACTATGAAGAAAGCTGAGTGCTGAAGAATTGATGATTTTGAACTGTGGTGTTGGAGAAGACTCTTGAGAGTCCCTTGGACTGCAAGGAAATCCAACCAGTCCATCCTAAAGGAGATCAGTCCTGGGTGTTCATTGGAAAGACTGATGTTGAAGCTGAAATTCCAATACTTTGGCCACCAGATGCAGAGAGCAGACTCATTTGAAAAGACCCTGATGTTGGGAAAGACTGAGGGCAGGAGGAGAAGGGGATGACAGAGGATGAAATGGTTGGATGGCATCACCAACACAATGGACATGGGTTTGAGTGAACTCCAGGAGTTGGTGATGGACAGGGAAGCCTGGTGTGCTGCAATTTATGGGGTCGCAAAGAGTCGGACATGACTGAGCAACTGAACTGAACTGAACTGATGTAGTAAAGATACACCTGTCTTATATACATATAAGAGGGAGAGGGATATATATATATATCCATAAATATCTCCCCTTGATATCTCTAATTTTCCTGAAGATATCTCTAGTCTTTCCCATTCGATTATTTTCCTCTATTCATTTACATTGTTGATGCAAAGAAATAGTGGATGCTTTCAAACTTTGGTGCTGGAGAAGACTCTTGAGAATCCCTTGGACAGCAAGGAGATCAAACCAGTCAATCCTAAAGGAAATCAGTCCTGAATATTCACTGGAAGGATTGATAGTGTAGTTGAAACTCTAATACTTTGGCCGCCTGATCTGAAGAAGTAACTCGTTGAAAAAGACCATGATTTGGGGAAAGATTAAAGGCAGAAGGGGATGACAGAGGATGAGATGGTTGGATGGCATCACTGACTCCATGGATAAGACTTTGAGCATACTTTGTGAGACAGTGAAGAACAGGGAAGCCTGGAGTGCTGCAGTCCACGTGGTCCCAAAGAGTCGAACATGACTGAACACGACTGAACAACCAGAAGCACAAACATGACTTAATCAGGTCTTTTAAACACAGATATCTATGTCATCATCTGTGCCACACTTGGACAATGTGTCTGAAGTCTTAAAATTTTCATTGATTCTTTGGGGATTTCATGGACATATTGAGAACATAGGTTATCTGTCATGTATTGATAGATAATTACAGCAACAAGAACATTCTTATGTTCCAAAATCTGGCCCAGTGGTTTTCATATTGTGACATCGATTCTTCACTTCATGACAATACCCCCTTGATCTTAAAATCAAAGGTGGGGAGGGGGCATATTCTCTGTGACTTATCAAATGCAATGGAAATATAACAAGTAGTTTTCAGCCACCAGGACATTCTAGTACACAAATCAGGGGGAAGCCAGCACATAGGCGAGTTGTCATAGTGAAGCTATTTTAGGCAGCCTGGAGATGGATGGTACTGGCAAAATAGAAGAGGGCACAAAACGAAAGGTCAGGGAATAATAATAAAAAGAGCTGGAAAAAGACGAGGTTGAGGAAGATAGTATTTTTCCTAATAAGACTATTTAAAGAAAGAGTAGAAAAGAGGATTATCCACTAGAGGATTATTTAGTAAGCCAACACCATGGTTAAGTTTTTAGAGACATATAGTGACCTATTTTGTGATTTTCATCATCAATTTTTAACAGGAAGAAAGTAAAGTATAGAAGAGAAAATTTGGTCAAGGTCTTAAAATTGAAGATGGAACAACTAGGATTCAACTTCAGGTTTATCTGATTCTTTTAGCATCCCACCCTCTTTCAAAACCCAATGCTACTGAAACTCTCAGAAGACTAGTATAATAAACAGTTTGGGCAACATATTCCAGCACTATGACTTTAGGCAGACTTTCTAGAAGATAACAATCGAACTTTCCTTTAAAGGATACTCAAGATTTTTCTAAGTGAATAAAGAAGGGTACCATGTAGAAAGGAACCATTGTTTAAATCTCTGTCTTACAGTGTATGATGTGTGTCTAAATAAAGTCATAAGAAATGAGTGTGGAAGAGGCGGGCTTCCTAGGTGGCACTAGGGGTAAAGAACATGCCTGCCAGTGCAGGAGATGTAAGAGACTTGTGTTTGATCCCTAGGTTGGGAAGATCCCCTGGAGAAGGGCATGGCAACCCACCCCAGTATCTTGCCTGGAGAACCCCATGGCCAGAGGAGGCTGGCAGGCTACAGTCCATGGGGTCGCACAGAATCGGACATGACTAAAGTGACTTAGCATGCACGTACATGGAAGAGGCACAGGTTAATCTGGAAGGGTCTCAGGCTTTGGTACAAACACTATAATTTAGAGTCACAGTCATATTGGGTCTAGGATAATTTATACCATCTAATGTTATATTTTCTCACTTATTCATGTATTCATCAATTACTTTATTCATTATTTCAACACATATTTCTTTGGATGCATATTATGTACTACACAATATAATAGATACTAGGGGTTACTTCTGAACAGAATAGTTTCAATCCTCTGTTTGTGCAGAGCTTAAAGTCTCATGGAGGAGGCGCATGCCTAATGGCCAACACTGAGCTTCTACCTTGCATGTGTGAAAGGTAACTGTGAAAACAGCTAAAGAAGGCTGCCACAGCTTCTTATGCTCTGGGAGCCAGCTACAGCGGAGTGTCTTTCAATTCAATGGTCCAAGGGCAGTCCCCTGACTTATGCGACCCCAGTTCTGCCCATGAGTTTGTGAGTACATTTTCTTCTTCTATATTAAGTCTCTTCCTGCTAAAAATATCTAGCAACTCTTTTTTTTTTCTGTTTCCTGAATTAAATCATGACCATAATAGTGAGTCAGAGCTATAAATAGACAAGTTACATAATATGCTAAGTGCCATGATAGCCGAAAACAAAATGACAAGACACTCAAACTTTACTTTTAATTCACCCGTGGTTTGCAGCACTGAGCACCACTGAAGAATGTGAGATTAAACTGAGTTCTCTTCCTGTTCTAAAATTCCACAAATCGAAAAGAACAAGTCATTCTACTCATAAAAAAATATTTGCAAACATATCAATATTTCATAAGAGATTTTCTGTCCTAAGGAATATCATTAGTCTTTACTTGCTTCTTGCAAGGATAAATGTTAAATTAGTTGTTATAATGGGAGGAAACCATTTAGCTACTTGGGAGCTTTCAGGTTCTAATGAAACTAGGTTAAAATTGATATGTCTTCTGTGTGAACAATGGTACACAGGTGCGAGTTTTACCACTGGAAAACATGGAGTGAGATAACTACATTTTAAGCTTTTTTTGTTGTTGTTATCATCACACTGCTGCTGCTGCTAAGTCACTTCAGTCGTGTCCAACTGTGTGTGACCCCATAGATGGCAGCCCACCAGGCTCCCCCGTCCCTGGGATTCTCCAGGCAAGAACACTGGAGTGGGTTGCCATTTCCTTCTCCAATGCATGAAAGTGAAAAGTGAAAGGGAATTCGTTCAGTCGTGTCCGACTCTTAACGACCCCATGGACTGCAGCCTACCAGGCTCCTCTAACCATGGGATTTTCCAGGCAAGAGTACTGGAGTGGGGTGCCATTGCCTTCTCCATATCATCACACACATTCCCTCATCTCATTGCCAATTTATTATTAAACCTTAGAAAATGAGTGTCTCCAATTCAGGAACAACTTGTATCTTTATTATGAGACAGGTAGACTGGGAGCAAAAAAGATACTTTTGTATCTTCCAGGCACCATCATTCCTAAAGAAAGTTTGAAGAGAAGTCAACATGTCAGTTGTCATCATCTCTGGAAAATCCCATGGACGGAGGAGCGTTATAGGCTGCAGTCCATGGGGTCGCTAAGAGTCGGACACAACTGAGCTACTTCACTTTCACTTTTCACTTTCATGCACTGGAGAAGGAAATGGCAACCCACTCCAGTGTTCTTGCCTGGAGAATCCCAGGGACGGGGGAGCCTGGTGGGCTGCCATCTATGGGGTCGCACAGAGTCGGACATGACTGAAGCGACTTAGCACTAGCACTACCCTCAATTATAAATGATTCATGAATAGAAATTGTTATTTAATAGCAACTTCTACAAGCACCAAAACACTATAGCTCCTCAGTTCAAACTCCCATGGGTTAAAAGTAATCATACAACCGAAAAACATTCTTATCCTATGTGAAAGATATCTAAACTTGCTGGTACTGTTGAACTTCAATACTTGGTGTTTGTATCCTTCTCTATCCTTCAGTCTGTAGGCATAACAACCTCTGAAATAAATGTAACTTTTTGTTGAGAAGGAAGAAGAAAGATCTTTTACTTTCTGCAATAGGTTTTTTTGAAAAGAATCACTGGCCTATTGATTGATTAGTATGGCAGGGAAACGTGTGTGTGTGTTTGTGTGTGTATACATTTTCCCCCTCCCACAGAAGAGACTCAGAGAAGGAAATAGCAACCCACTCTGGTATTCTTGCCTAGAGAATCCTGTGGACAGAGGAGCTTGGTGGGCTGCCGTCTAAGGGGTTGCCCAGAGTCGGGCATGACTGAAGTGACTTAGCATGCATGCATGCACTGGAGAAGGAAATGGCAACCTACTCCAGTATTCTTGCCTGGAGACTCCCAGGGACAGAGGAGCCTGGTGGGCTGCTGTCTATGGGGTCACACAGAGTCAGACACGACTGAAGCAACTTAGCAGCAGATAGAATAGGCTGGGTTGCCATGCCCTCCTCCAGGGGATCTTCCAAATCCAGGGATTGAACCCAGGTCTCCCACATTGCAGGTGGATTCTTTATCAACTGAGCCACCAGAGAAACCCTGAGAATAGGCAGGTCACCGCATTCTGTATAGAAATGAGTGACTGTTCCATCAGAAATCCTTTCCACACCCTGAATGCTTTGTTTTTCATTGAACTGTTGGACTCTACGTATAGTTTAATAGCAGTAGATGGAAAAACAATTCCTTGATAGCAAAGGAAGTATCTTCATTTTCTCATTTTCTCACTCTCTCCATCACCTAGCCTAATGCTTGGTAATTTGACACAACTCAATAAATTTGACTGATCATCTTGAAATATGTATCAAGGTCAATTTAAAAACATCTGACCAATTTAGTCAAGGCTAACAAACCTAAAGGGGAACAAACAAACTCTTGTCCATAGATGTTTGTCAAGGGAATTAGTAGGAAGCTAAAAAGTCTTAGAAGGATGATACCATTCAAAAAGAGAGCTTGGTCAGATGTATAAACCACTGGGATGATCTGAAATAAGAGAATGAAGCTAGTTAAAACTATCAGGGTTACAGCAACTGCAATGTTAAAAAGTTAAGGTGAAGTAAAATCCAAATATTTTAGCACAATAAACTTGGAATTAAGGACATAAAAACTGTGTCAACTTTAAATCAAGGCTGAATGCTTACCATGGTTAATTTTATGTGTTAACATGGCTAGACAATGGTGACCAGTTATTTGGTCAAAAATTAGTCTAGATGTTGCTCTAAAAATATTTTTCACATACAATTAACTTTTTTAATCGATTGACTTTAAGAAGTTGCTGTGCATATTTTTGGTGGGCCTCACCCAATCAGTTGAAGGTTTTAAGAGCAAACGTTTTCAGAGAAGGAATTTATACTCCAAACTGAAACATACAGATTCTGCCCATGTTTCTAACCTTTAGAATCAAAAATGCAAAATCAACTCTTATCTGGATCTGCAACTTGCTAGCTTGCCTCACAGATTTTGGACTTGTCATCCCCCAATCATATGGTCTATTTCTTTAAGAATCTGTCTATCTGTGTACCTACCTACCTATCTATCTTCTTTCTATCAACCTATCCTATTTGCTCTGTTTATTTGGCTTTCTCCAGCTAATAAAAGCTGATAACATAAACCAGGAATAGAACCACTTAGGTTACACTGCAAGCCTCAGTCACCTATAGACCTAAACTATGTAACTATGTTGGTTGTTCAGTCATGTCCAACTATTTGCTACCCCATGGACTGTAGCCTACCAGGCTCCTCTGTCCATGGAATTCTCCAGGCAGGAATACTGGAGAAGCCATTCCCTTCTCCAGGGGATCATCCCAACCCAGGGATCAACCTGGGTCTCCTGTGCTACAGGGAGATCTTTTCCATCTGCATCACCAGGGAAGCCCATAAACTTAAAAGTCCATTATTTTCTGATAATAGTCCATTATTTAAAAGTCCATTATTTTCTGGACTTAATGGACTTAAAATGGACTTAAAAGTCCATTATTTTCTGTGGTCGCCATGAGCATATTTGTCTTAGGTAACTTCTAAAGCATTCACTTTTCAGATACTGAGAACGGTTTTGAAAGGCAACTCCTCAGCGGGTTTGAGCAATTAAAAAAAAAAAAAATTAGCATCCCAGTTCAAGATCCCCTCCCCATCTTTCCCATTCCTTCTTCCTTGGTGTGGATACATAATTTTCACTAGACCAATGGAGGAAGACTTCCATAATTCATTGCCTGCATCACAGTCCCGTGGAGGCTGTCCTCAAAAAACAGACTTCTGAAAAGAATATTTGGTTTATTTCTCTCCTACTTAGTATCTTTCAGTGCTTCCTCAGCTCCTTTAGCAAAAAGGCTAAACTAAAATATGACATCCACAACCCAGAGTAACTATGGCTGACCTCTCTCTTACTGAATCTCTAGGTCCCACCTAGTCCTCTCTCTCTCCCTCTCTTCCTCTGATCAAGCCTTGGTGGAATTTCTAGTTCCATGCCCTGCTTTATCATTATTCTGCTTTTTTTTTTTTTTTGCCACACTACACAAGATATTAGTTCCTCAACCAGGTATGGAACCCACGCCCCCTGCATTGTATGTATGGAGTTTTAACCACTGGACTGTCAAGGAAGTTCCCTCACTCTATGTCTTTGAAATGCTTAAACCTCACACACTTATCAACCTCATATACTTCAAGGTTGAGAGTAAAACTAACACCCATGTGAAGTCTGCTTCACTCCCAGGCATAAATAGATATTACTATATCTTCTCTC
Organism: Ovis canadensis; assembly: GCF_042477335.2. Lineage (NCBI taxonomy): Eukaryota > Metazoa > Chordata > Mammalia > Artiodactyla > Bovidae > Ovis > Ovis canadensis. The sequence goes on along the minus strand of NC_091265.1, from coordinate 30,405,672 downwards.
ATAGAACCACTGCTTTTTGAGAGCACTCCACCTTCACTGAAACAATTGTGAAAACCCCCACATTTGTTAACCTCCATATCTACTTCCATACTAGACTTTGTCTGTTTTGAAGGCAGTCTCCAGGGATCCAGGGTTGAATTTGAAGTGCATGCCTTAATGTGTGGCACATAGACACTCAATGAATTATTACTAAGTGAATAATGATAGAAATGTAAAGAGGTTTGGCTAGTAACTGGCTTCAGTATAATTCAGAGCATTAGTTGTTAGCTGTTTCTTCCTCGGCTGAGACCATTTCTTTTATTTCTCTTTTACAATATGGACTCTGAAAACCTAACAACTTTACTTTTCAATAGCTGAATTGCATCAATTCAACGAACTTATAATGGGTTTGTTTTATTCAACACCTTGTTTTATTCACCATCTTCAGTTGTAAATTCTTTTCATGGGGTTTCTATGGTTTAATGATAACCAGAAATGACTCAAGCAGTTAAAGAATTCACTTCATTAGTGCAGAGTGTACTAATTTGCATCACAAAACAATTCATTTAAATACAGAAAGCTGCTCTGCATGTCTCTTCTTCATGCCTAGTATAATTGTACCTTTATTAATGCAAACTCTCAAGGTATCCATCTTAACTTGCTTGTTCTCCAGCTGTCAGGAAGGGTGAAGACCGATATTTTTTTTCTGATGCTTTTAAGATGTGAAGCAAAACCGAGGCTATAAGGTAAAAATCTATGCTGATTAAGAATATTGCATTCACCTTTGCAGTAAAATAGCATGAATGATCTCTGTTTTATAGTGGCAGGATCATGGCAAGGACCTGAGTCTAAATCCTGAGTTCAACGGTTCCATCAAATTAATTTAGAAATGCACGTGAGTGAGTGAGTGAGTGTTGGTCGCTTAGTCATGTCCAACTCTGCAACCCCATGGATTGTAGCCCATCAAGCTTCTCTGTCCATGGAATTCTCCAGACAAGAATACTGGAGTGGGTCGCCTTTCCCTTCTCCAGGGGATGTTCCCAATGCACGGGTCAAACCTGGGTCTCCCGTATTGAAGGCAGATTCTTTACCACTGAGCCACCTGGCAAGCCCTTATAATGATAAAACTGAAGTGTGATATGATGTTATAGAAAAAGTAGGTGCTTTGGAGTCAGCATATCTAGGATAAAGTTCTTCTCTAGTATGCATTATCTGCAAAATTTAGACTCATCCTTTATTGGCTGGCTGTGAAGACAGAATGAAAGGGAGAACATAATGCTATGTTCTCAGGAGGTGATGGGTCAACATTAGAGATCCATCCAGTGATGAATTAGGCACTATATACTGTATTGTTTTCTATCTTCCTTCTTCCTTTCTATATGCATCTATTAATTATCCTGGGTAAAAACCCTTATAAAGGGAGGTTCATATTCAAACTTGTAGAGTGATTTCTAAACACCCACAGTCTTCATCATCCCCCCCTTCTCTTCACAATGAGCAGATACTTTTCTGATGTAAATCCGCTTCTAACTATGAACAGAAAACTATCTGCTAAAGTTATTTATGACTGAACTGATATTCATTGAGAATAAACTCAGACTCCTCTCTGTGTCCTGAATGCTTCTGGAAAGGCGCTTGATGCAATCAAAGCTATTGGAGATCATTGCTAAGAGGATGGAAACCAGTAGAAAGAGCTGCCTTTTCTGAACACCTACAGCATGGACGCCTCTGTGATCAACACTGAACACAGTCTCTCTGTCTCATGGCCATCGTGAAGGCAGGTGTCCTGTATATAATTCATGGATGAGAAAACAAGGGTCAGAGAAAGAAATCATCACTTGACCAAAGACACATCGTTACAAAAGAAAAACTACAGACTTATTTTTCATCCTTTTAAGACCAGTGTATTCTCTCAGTTCAGTTCAGTCGCTCAGTCGTGTCCGACTCTTTGCAACCCCATGAACTGCAGCACGCCAGGCCTCCCTGTCCATCACCAACTCCTAGAGTTCACTCAGATTCATGTCCATCAAGTCAGTGATGCCATCCAGCCATCTAATCCTCTGTCGTCCCCTTCTCCTCCTGCCCCAAATCCCTCCTAGCATCAGAGTCTTTTCCAAAGAGTTAACTCTTCGCATGAGGTGGCCAAAGTACTGGAGTTTCAGCTTTAGCATCATTCCCCCCAAAGAAATCACAGGGCTGATCTCCTTCAGAATGGACTGTTTGGATGTCCTTGCAATCCAAGGGACTCTCAAGACTCTTCCCCAACACCACAGTTCAAAAGCATCAATTCTTCGACACTCAGCTTTCTTCACAGTCCAACTCTCGCATCCATACATGACCACAGGAAAAACCACAGCCTTGACTAGACGGACTTTTGTTGGCAAAGTAATGTCTCTGCTTTTAAATATGCTGTCTAGGTTGGTCATAACTTTTCTTCCAAGGAGTAAGCATTTTAATTAATTTCATGGCTGCAGTCACCACCTGCAGTGATTTTGGAGCCCCCCAAAATAAAGTCTGACACTGTTTCCAGTGTTTCCCCATCTATTTGCCATGAAGTGATGGGACCAGGTGCCATGATCTTCATTTTCTGAATGTTGAGCTTTAAGCCAACTTTTTCACTCTCCACTTTCACTTTCATCAAGAGGCTTTTTAGTTCCTCTTCACTTTCTGCCATAAGGGTGGTCTCATCTGCATATCTGAGGTGATTGATATTTCTCCCGGCAATCTTGATTCCAGCTTGTGTTTCTTCCAGCCCAGCATTTCTCATGATGTATTCTGTATAGAAGTTAAATAAGCAGGGTGACAATATACAGCCTTGACGTACTCCTTTTCCTATTTGGAACCAGTCCGTTGTTCCATGTTCAGTTCTAACTGTTGCTTCCTGACCTGCATATAGGTTTCTCAAGAGTCAGGGCAGGTGGTCTGGTATTTCCATCTCTTTCAGAATTTTCTAAAGTTTATTATGATCCACACAAAGGCTTTGGCATAGTTAATAAAGCTGAAATAGAGATTTTTCTGGAATTCTCTTGCTTTTTCGATGATCCAATGGATGTTGGCAATTTGATCTCTGGTTCCTCTGCCTTTTCTAAAACCAGCTTGATCATCTGGAAATTCACGGTTCACGTATTGCTGAAGCTTGGCTTGGAGAATTTTGAGCATTACTTTACTAGTGTGTGAGATGAGTGCAATTGTGTGGTAGTTTGAACATTCTTTGACATTGCGCTTCAGGATTGGAATGAAAACTGACCTTTTCCAGTCCTGTGGCCACTGCTGAGGTTTCCAAATTTGCTGGCATATTGAGTGCAGCACTTTCACAACATCATCTTTCAGGATTTGAAATAGCTCAACTGGAATTCCATCACCTTCTTTGTTCATAGTGATGCTCTGAGGCCTACTTGACTTCACATTCCAGGATGTCTGGCTCTAGGTGAGTGATCACACCATCATGATTGTCTTGGTCTTGAAGATCTTTTTATACAATTCTATGTATTCTTGCCACCTCTGCTTGTGTATTCTCTAGTGAATCATAATTGCCTGCCACACTCAGACTTATTCTATGATGAAGAAGGAGTCAGATCCTTTTAGGAAAAAAGGATTAAAGCTGTCTACTGGACTCAGACAACTGCCTCATAGAGCTGGTGGATAAATGTTTAAACATCACTGACTTTACATGTGGGTCTCCTCTCTTTTCGTCTTTCATGTTTATTCAATCTCATTATGAGGCCCAGGGAGCTATAGATGACAGACCCCATACTGTCAACAGAAATATTTAAGAGCTATAAATCAAACAATGGCATAGTTAAAGGTATCTGACCTTCTGACCTGAAAGATCAAACTTGATTTTAGAACTACTGCACTTCTTGGAGTTCTGAGCTAACTGGTAGTGCTCAGTGGATATGTCTCCTAAACCACAACCCCGAGTTCCAAATCTTCAGTCAAGTGTTTTCTCTGCTCCCTCTGGCTCATCCCACAATGAAGAGGGCCTTGGGGACACTTGTGTGAATCCCCCATCCACATATTCAAGCTCCATCCATATTTCTACACACATTCGTCCTGTGGCCACATGGTCCTAAGATGTGCCTCCAAAAAAATATAGCAGTAGGAGGTAATGGGGAAATTTAGACAGTAGATACAGAGATCCATAGAGCCTATGGTGCCCATATGCATTCATGGGCTCCACGTAGTTATGTGTCTGATTCTACTGGCTCTTCATCTTATAAGAAGTGTGTTTTGAGAGGAGGCCACATGCCCAGGACAGGGAGCAAGCCACCCTTGACCTAGTCTACAGCTGGCTGGCTGTGTGTTTTGCCCTTGAAGACCAGGAATTCAGGGCCAGTTCTCATGATAGCCTCTGTATTCCATGAGCTACCATCCCTGTTGGAAGTTCCATCCCTACTCCCCCACCCCCGTGGTAACTTGGGAATTGTGCTAATTTTATCCTTTTCACATTATTTTCTGACTCTTCCTACTTTGTCCTCCTTTCCTTTTTATTTGTAGAAGGATTGTCTCAAGATTCAGGCAGCCTGAAGTTAAATACTGGCTCCCTCACTTACTGCTCACAGGGTGTTGGGTTACTACTTGGGGTCTCTGGGCTGCCGGTTCCTTATTTTGGAACTCTGTGTACTAAGGGGTCGATCTTATTTGCCTGTGGTGGGGATTGCAGGAGGCCATGTATGTGATGCACTTAGTTCAGTGCCTATCACATTTTAATGACTTAATAAATGCTAGTTTCCTTTCCCTCCTTCTTTGCCTCCCTCCCTCTTTACCTTTCAGCTTTTTTCACTTGACATTTTTCTCTCTTGCTTCCTACCTCTGTTTGTATTCCTAATTTAACTACTGACTACTCTGTAACTGCCACAGGTCTAGAACAAGAAGCACAGTGATTCTCAACTTAGGACGGTTTTCATCCCCAGAGGATGTCTAGCAATGTCCGGATACATTTTTGCCACTACTAAAAGGATGCTAATACTTCTAGTAGGTGGAATGAGGGGTGCTTCAAAATATCTTATAATCCATAGGACAATTTTGATCCACCCAACAACAAAATATTATCCATCCCAAATGTCAGTGGTGCTGAATTTGAGACTCCTGTTCTAGAGGTTCTTATACACATAAGGTATCATTTTCAGCGTCCAGGTCTCATGGGAGAGACAGAAAAAAAGCTAACAACATCTTATTTTAAGTAGCAAGTACAGATTACTACAGCAGAAGAAAAGAGAAGCCATTGAATCCTAAGTGTATACCAAAAAGTATCTCAAAATAATATTTAATAAATATTAAAGAAATGAATTCATTAAATTAAATTGTCAATTAAATATTAAATAAATCTCTACTTTCTGAGTGTCTTATACATACCAGCTATTGGGCTACACCCTTTCCAAGCATTGTGAGAGAATGTGTTGTTGGTGAACTTTGTGAAGGGAGAGACAAAATCTGTCTTCAGCATTTGTATCAAAGCAAGATTAAATCAGGCACTCAATAAATTTATGTTGCACGGATAGATGGACTGTAAATATCTTAGCTCTAAGCTTAGAATATAGCAGGCATACAGTAAACAATACTTATTACTTATTATATTTTATAATACTACATAATGTGTGTTGTATTAATTGAAATAGACTCTACACTAGGAAATATTAATGTAAGTTGGTTTGTGACTTCAGGGTTCAAGCTGTCAATTATACAAGCCCCAGAAATTATACAGGGATACAAACTGAGAAGAGGTGAAGGTTAACACATTACAAATGGAAAAACATATACCAAGTCATGGAGACAGGGGCCGTCATGAGGTAATGATGATGAGACTACATAAGGACAGCAGAAACCGTGAGGCGGGACAGCATCCAGGAAGCTGGAAAGACTGCCTGTGGTCAGATTGCAGAGGCCCCTGGATGCCGTGCTAGGAGCATGGGATCTGCCCCACGATCTTGGCTATTGACAGTTTCATCAATAAGTACTTCTTGTGCACTCCCGCCTTCAATCCCTGGACACAGGTTAAAGTTCAGGGAACATTCATAACCCTGCTCAAGGCACATGAGAAGCTGGTAAAAGAAAAGTAACTGGGGGAAAAAAGCTGGATTTGGGAGCACTGGCAGAATGGAATATCCTAAGGAACAGGGGCAAGTAAACCAGCGCAGAATAACTACCTAGGAAACTGATTGCACACAAATCCAAAATTATATGATGCCAACCTCATTGTCTAACATCTTTCATGCAATTAAGATTTCACGATTAAAATTTCTCTGTTTCCTGTCATTATCACCCTTTGTGCTTACAGTGTTTTTCTACCTCACAGGTGCGACAGGTGCAGACACTTTTGGCACCAAACAGTTAAGACTGCTGCCAGAAAGTTTTGCCACACAGCAAGACTTCCAAGCTCAATCAGGGCCTGATTTTGATTCTTACCAGATCTCTTCTCTATGAAACTCTTCAACTCAGCTTCAGAAAGGAGACCCTGAAATAAATTATCCCTGCTTCATTGAACAGAGCCAATGACCAGAGAATATCAGTCAGTAAGGCCCGCTCAGACCTGTCAGTCTTAATTTTACTTATTCTTTAAGAACCAGCATATTAAGTGCTATTATGTGTTATATTGTTATCAAGCAACAGGAATTTGCTAAGTGGCATATATAGAGAAGGACAGGGAAGCCTGATGTGTTGCAGTCCATGGCATTGCAGTCGGACGCAACTGAGTGATTGAACAACAACAGCAATATATAGATACAGAGACAGATATATTAGATCTGGCTCATGTAATCCTTCCAGCAACTCTAAGACTAGATACTCTTCATTTGCAAGTAAAGACAATTTTGGAAATAAAATAACAGTAACTAATATTTATTAACAAGAAAATAAATGGTAATAAACATTTTTATACTTTTTCATGTATATCTCATTTTATTTTTATGAAATATTTTCTGTAGATTCATTATAGATTCTCATCATTCACCAGAGTGATGCTCAAAAGTATTCAGTTTCTACCTCTGTACTCCTTGACCCTGAATGACTCTTAAGTGCTTAAGCAATGCATAAAGATGTAAAGGAGGAAAGAAGGAAAGGAAGAAGATGATACGTTTAAAAAAAAAAAGAAGGTAGAATGTAATGAAGTTCATAACACTGTAATGAAAAATAAAAATATGTACACCCAGTGTAGTCAGCTTTACAGTGGAAGTATACACAAGATAATAGAACACAAAGACAAGGTATTGCATCAGTTTGGGGATTCATGAAACATTTCCAAGAGGATGTTCTGTTTGGTTAAGTCCTACACTATGAAGAGGAGTTGCCTGGACAATGAAGAGTGATGAAGTCACGGTCCACATATGGTTGAACAAAGGTGTAGGCATGAAAAGATATTCAATAAATCTTACAGAATCCCAACAACCAAAATGTGACCAATCTTTATTTGGTCAAATAAAGATTCCAGTTGTACATACATGAGACTTACTCCTTAACTCTAGTTAAGGACATTTGATCTAGTTATGAGGGATATTTGACAAGGACCTTTAGTTGTACATATACCAAAAAAATAAAATAAAATAAACCTCATCAATTCAATAGTTTACTAGACATGAACACTATATACTTGGCCCCTTGACTGTTTCAGCACCTTGGATCACAGCCTACAGTTCTGAGTGTTAGATGTAGCATAGTCCCCACCACACATCTCCCCAGGTGACCTGTTGTTGTCTTTGCAGTCTGATGGAGGAAATCGTCTTAGAAAGACACTGACTTCTCAGAATCACCAGAAAACTGTGATTCTTACCAATGGCGTAGCATTTAATCATTTATTAGAGTTACTTACGAACAGATGCTAGCTCCTCAAAAATTAATAGAGACATTGAGGTTTGGACCATAATTAACATATTTTGTCCTCCCATGGTATACCATTTAGTGGCATGTCCTTAGGAAAATCTTAGATAATATATGATCAATTAATTAATTAAAGAATGAAGAGGCTAATTCTCCAACTCTCCAAAGAATTTTCTACAAGGAAAAAAAATCTGCATTCCAGTCACAAACTACAAGAGTTGTAGATATTGTAGCAAAAAAAAAAAAAAAAAGCAGCATGGGAAAATACATAAAACTACTAATCAAAGAATTACAATGATGATGGTAGAGGCAGATGGTGATGCAATGCGCTAACCACAGAAATAGACAATATTGGAACATAAAATCGGTTATAAATCAAGATGAAGAAGAAACAAAGAAAGTTCATTTGTAACAGTCAGCAAAAGATTATAGTAATAACTGGACACTGAAAGATTACTGTGGAAAGTGCTCCTTTGCCCCTATGCTATTGACATATTATATGCTAAGAACAAAACAAGAGACCATAGTCATATGGGAGCCTTAAAAAAAAAGCAATGGATCAAAATTTAATTTAACAACTCAGCAAACATGCATAATGTATCTAACCTGGACCGAGAATTGTGTTAGGCTGTAAAAACACAAAGATGAATGGGACAAAGACAAATGAGCTCGTGATCTGCTGGGGCCAAATGAGTTGCATTGCAGCTTTTTGTTAATAATGTGTTAAGTGTTATAATAGAAGTATATTTGCATTGCATTGGAAACAAAGAGGAGAGAACAGTTTAATCTATCTGAGGAGTACAGGAAAGAAAAAAAAAAAAAAAGAAAGAAAAACTATGGAAAAGCAAAGACATTAGAATTGGTAGTTAGGGTTCATGAAGTTTCCCAAATGGACAAAAGGGAGAAAAGGACAAATTTTCTGTCACTCAAGACCATGAAAAAAGGCAACGAGACAAATACATTTTGGGTGTGTTGGAAAAACCTTTCCTAAAGTAGCAGAATGTAATTGAAGTATTAGCTAATCTTTAAAGGATGAAACACAAGGAGTAGCTGGGTTATCAAAAGCTCCAAATGATGTGCCAGCAAAACTGGAATTTTTTTTCCACTGGCCAAAATATTAAAAACTTCAGAATGAGAAGATGTAATCAGAGAATGCTTTGGAAAATCTGTCCAGTATCATGGTCAAAATAAAGAGAGCTTGGTGAGGTCTTAAAGAGATTGTGGCAGAGAAGTCAGTTAAAGGGTGATATTTAGGAGATTCAAACTGAGAAAGAAAAGGGAAAATAATTAAAGATATCCACAGACTCAATTCTGGCATAAATTCTTGCTAGTGCCCTTTTTAAGAGTCTAGATATCTAACCATACAGATATTTGTAGATGACATTATACAAATACACTTGTGACCAGCATTATATAAAAGACATTTGTTCTATAAAATGGTCGTACTTGCATCCCATGGTTCTTTTATAGCACATAAATATCCAATAGACACTTGATGTATGAATGAATGAAAGCATCATATAAATCTATGTTCAAAGCTTTTTCTCTGCAAGGAACAGATTTAGATTCCTATAAGGGGATTGTTTGAGGGCTTTCCAGGTGGTGTAGTGGTAAAGAATTGGTCTGCCAGTGCAGGTGGTGCTAGAGATGTGGGTTTGATTCCTGGGTCAGGGAGTAGGAAATGGCAACCCACTCCAGCATCCTTGCTTGGAAAATTCTGCGGCCGCAAAGAGTTGGATATAACTGAGCACACACATACCCCCACGGGGATTATTTATATCAGACTTGTTTGCATCAGGGACACTGAGCAGGTGGGATACCAGCAATAGACGTGGTACCTGATTTCATCAATAGCATAATTTCTTAAGAAGAAAACTAATTTTTACCCATTTATGAAAGACTGAGTGAATGTAGGCCTTAGCATTACAAGGGTAATAAAACACAAAGCCTACCAACACAGTAAGCTATTTCAATGACCCCCAAATCCTAGGGTCATGAGTAGTATTGATTTAAATGAAGAATACACAGGGTTACAGGCATCACTGTTTGTTCTATTTTAGCAAATGCATGCTGATATACTAATTTAAAACAGAAAAATAAAAAATTTTAGTTATTTTCATTTTAATATGTAAGCTAATATGACTTTTTGGTGTAGATCGTTTTTTAAAAAAGTGTTTTTGCTTGCCATAAAATACCCCTATTTATCAGTATTGGAAAGACTGCTTCATTCAAAGGCTTCACATTCTAGAACTTTTCTGCAACAGTTTAGTCTCTGGAAAGAGACTGAATTTCTTTGATTCTCAGATCTTTATCAACAAAGTAGGATGGATGACACACTCATTTTTGGAAAGAGCATATAAGACAATGTATGGAAAATGTCTCTACTTGAGCACACATAAAGGCTCAGAATTCGGTATATCCCTCCTTCCTCTTCTCATTGCTCTCATTTCCTTTCCGATCCTCCAAATGCATGTGTTTTCTCCAACAAACAGTAACCAGAAGACAAAGTTTCTACAGAGTCCAGAGAAGAACTCAAATTAAAACCTCTGTCTCCTTAAGAAGAATTTCAGTTATTTTGGCAATAATTCAAACACACAGAGCTTTCCTTGTCTCAGGTAAGATTCTTTCCAAAATAATCTTTCAGAGCAAAGTATGAAAATCCATTGTACATGTGTTTGAGCAACATAGTTAGGCTAGGACTTTGCATTTCAGGGACAAAATAAACTTAAGATGTCTCACCTCAAACAATGACAACACTCCCAAACTACCCACTGCCCAACAAATTTGCTTTGCCAGACTCCAAACAGGAGAACAAATTTGTGTTCTGCTTATCTATGAGATAACCTCCCCCTGACCTAGAGATAGCAGTGGAATTAAGGGTAAAGCCCTGTTAAATATTTCCCAGTCCCTCAAAGCATTTGGCATGGTGTGTTTGTTTAATTGATGTTATCCTAGTGGTAATGGCTTTGTTTCCATCCTGATGGCTCAAATTCCTTAGCCTGAACTTACTTATTATAATGTGTCTGTGATCAATTTTGTACAGAAACACTATATAAATTAAGCAAGAGTTGGAGCCCATAATGGCATTACTACTCTACTATTTTAAACTCTCATTCAGTAGGATACGATTGCCATTTTCCTAATGTCACAGTGAAAGTAAGTCCTACATTATCACTGGAGATTAAAAAGCCCTTGAAGATGTATTGTGTAACCTTTATTTCTAGAAACATTTCTGTTCATGTCTGGGGGAAAGAGCAGAATTATTGAAAGAAAAAAGTTACAGCTGAGTCAGAGAATGGAGGAAAAACTGGCTGAGATGTATTACTAATAGCTACTAAAAGAAACCAAGACTTAGAAAGAAAGAAAGGTGGGAAAGGAACAGCATAATAAAAGCTATTGAATTTTTTTTTTCAATTCAGCCCAGGATGAGGGAATTCCCTGGTGACTTATACAGTAAAGAATCTGCCTGCCACGCAGGAGACCAAGGTTCAATCCCAGGGTCAGGACAAGATTCCCTGAAGAAGGAATGGCTACCCACACCAGTATTCTTGCCTGGAGAACTCAATGGGAGTGAGAGAAAACTGAGATATATGCCTTCTCTCTGGAAGAGAGCTGTCTGCAGGGGCAAAGTATCTGACTACACCATAATAGAGATCTCTTCAGGAAAATTAGAGATACCAAGGGAACATTTCATGCAAAGATGGGCACAATAAAGGACAGAAATGGTATGGACTTAACAGAAGCAGAAGACATTCAGAATAGGTGGCAAGAGCACACAGAAGAACTATACAAAAAAGATCATCATTACCCAGATAACCACAATAGTGTGATCACTCACATCCTAGATTGCAAAGCCAAGATGGCCTTAGGAAGCATCACTATGAACAAAGCCAGTGAAGGTGATGAAATTCCAGTTGAGCTATTTCAAATCCTGAAAGATGATGCTGTGAAAGTGCTGCACTCAATATGTCAGCAAATTTGGAAAACTCAGCAGTGGCCACAGGACTGGAAAAGGTCAGTTTTCATTCCAGTCCTAAAGAAGGGCAATGCCAAAGAATGCTCAAACTACTGCACAATTGCACTCATCTCACACTCTAGCAAAGTAATACTCAAAATTCTCCAAGCCAGGCTTCAACAGTATGTGAACCGTGAACTTCCAAATGTTCATGCTGGATTTAGAAAAGGTAGAGAAACCAGAGATCAAATTGCCAACATGCACTGGATCATCGAAAAATTTCCAGAAAAACATCTACTTCTGCTTTATTGACTACACAAAAGCCTTTGACTGTGTGGATCACCACACACTGTGGAAAATTCTTAAAGAGGTGGAAATACAAGACCACTTGACCTGCCTCCTGAGAAATCTGTATGCAGGTCAAGAAGCAACAGTTAGAACCTCATATGGAACAGACTGTTTCCAGGTCAGGAAAGGAGTACATCAAGGCTGTATATTGTCACTCTGCTTATTTAACTTATATGCAGAGTACATCATGTGAAATGCCAGGCTGGATGAAGCACAAGCTGGAATCAAGATTGCTGGGAGAAATATCAATAACCTCAGATATGCAGATAACACTACCCTTATGGCACAAAGCGAAGAACTAAAGAGCCTCTTGATGAAAGTGAAAGAGGAGAGTAAAAACGCTGGCTTAAAGTTCAACATTCAGAAAACGAAGATCATGGCATCTTGCCCCATCACTTCATGGTAAATAGATGGGGTAACAGTGGAAAATGTGACAGACTTTATTTTCTTTTGCTTCAAAATCACTGCAGATGGTGACTGCAGCCATGAAATTAAAAGATGCTTGCTCCTTGGAAGAAAATCTATGACCAACCTAGACAGCATATTAAAAAGCAGAGACATTACTTTGCCAACAAAGGTTCATCTAATTAAATCTATGATTTTTCCAGTAGTCATGTATGTATGTGAGAGTTGGACTGTAAAGAAAGGTGAGCACTGAAGAATTGATGCTTTTGAACTGAGGTGTTGGGGAAAACTCTTGAGAGTCCCTTGGACTTCAAAGAGATCCACCCAGTCCATTCTAAAGGAAATCAGTCCTGAATAGTCATTGGAAAGACTGATGCCGAAGCTGTAACTCCAAATCTTTGGCCACCTGATATGAAGAACTGACTCACTGAAAAAGACCCTGATGCTGGGAAAGATTGAAGGCAGAAGGAGAAGGGGATGACAGAGGATGAGATGGTTGGATGGCCTCAGCAGCTCAATGGACATGAGTTTGAGTAAGCTCCAGGAGTGGGTGATGGACAGGGAAGCCTGCTGTGCTGCAGTCCATGGGGTCTCAAAGAGTTGGACACGACTGAGTGACTTAACTGAACCAAATGCCATAGAGAATGTCCTTGCTCAGTTTTTCTCAGAATGGATTTACTAGGAATATTATTAAGGTTGCTTACAAACGGAGCTGCTTTTTTTCCTTCTCCACTTCCTCTGAACATGGTTCTCCCCTATGTTACTCACAAGGGGAAATGGCACTTCTATCCCGATAGGTGCTGAAACCAGAAATATAGATGCATCACTAAATTTTCTATCTCTTCTTTTGCATCCTTCTGTCATCAAATTTTGTTGTTCCTAGCTCCTAGAATATTCACACAACCATCTACTCTCTGAGCAGCTCTACTATAACTATCCAGGACCTAGCTACCACTACCTGTTGATCAAATTATTGCAGAAGCCTTCTTTATTGCTTCCTGCCTCTATGCAACCAGCTCTGATACAGATCGGACAGAGTAGCTCTGCTTAGTACAAATATAATCTTGCCATTACACTTTTAAAACCCTTCTATGTCTTCCATAACTGAAAAATCCAATGTCCTCAAAATAATTCCATATTATCTTGCTAAGAGTACCTACCATCATCAACCTTCATAATCATTCACTATATGAAATTTCTTTCCAGTCTTTGATTTCATTGTGAACTTTATTTCCTCTATGTCTTTTTACATGCTGTCCTATTTGCCTCAGGGGGGAAAAAAAAAATTCCTCCTTCCCTACATCCCTTAAATCTTAGCTCAGCCATCAGTTTCTCAGAAAATCTTTCCAGATCACTCCAAATCTGGTCAGTTATTCCTCCGAGGTGTTCTTATATCTTCCTGTACTTCCCTTAGTTAGTGTACAACAGATTTTATTTACTGTTATCACACATTTGCTCATCTGTGTCTTTCACTGAATAGTAAATTCTTCACTAAAAGAAGTTAAGTCTATTTTCTATCACATCCTCAAGAATTAAAACCATGCCAGAAATAAAGAAAAAGGCGAATCAATAATTCTTAATAAAATGAACGACAGAGCATGTCCTGTACTAGGCTCCTGGTATGAGAAACTGTTCTTGCATTCACGTGGGAATTTGGTTTTGTCATTCATGGCCTAAGTAAGTTATAAATAGGTAACTTAATTTTTTTTTAATTATCTTAAACGTTCAAACTTGTAGATCACTCTGTCCCTGGACCTAAACCTACATAAGGATCTAAGTTAACAAAATAATCTTCTGTGATCCTTAAAACATATATAGGCACATTTTTAAATCATCTATATTTTTCCTGTTAATTGCCATAAGATCACTCCTGTCTCTCAAATATTAATCTAGAAACTGGCTACTTGTGAATTATCAACCTAGATGGCCAGGAAGTTACAACACATAGTCAAATTACCACTGAGATAGAATTCATTCATCTTGGATTTATTTTCTAAAAGCCTAAAGTTTATTCTAGGTAAATGAACCTAGGTCAGGCCAAGGGATCGCTGTGCTTGGATAGAGGAAATATCTGTGACCTGAAGTTCATCAATAGGTAAATAAAATTATGTCAAAAGTTAGATATTTAAGAAAAAAATATATATAAAATAACCCTTAAGCTTGGAGTCTAAGGCTAAAGTATTCATAAGCCAGAAGCAGTCATGTTACTTTGATCAAGACATTTTAGATTTGATTTATCTCTCCTTGTAAATGAGGCTTTCTGCCTCAACTTTCCTCCCCCATGGAGTATTTATAAAGCTCAAACAGTGATAACATTAACTCTGTAAAATGTCCAAGCACTAAAGACTTGTAGTACCAGATAGAACTCTTTGAGGAAAGCGTCACATAGAACTCTGTGATGCTCATAATGTGAAGTTTGTGCTGTCTCCGTGTACTCTCCTCCTAAAAGGAAGTACATTTCAGGATATTGGAAGAAGCAATGGCAGGAGAAGAAGGGCATGACAGAGAATGAGATGGCTGGAGGGCATCACCAACTCAGTGGACATGGGTTTGGGTGGACTCCAGCAGTTGCTGATGGACAGGGAGGCCTGGCATGCTGCGGTTCATGCGGTCACAAAGAGTCAGACACGACTGAGCAACTGAACTGAACTGAACTGAACTGAACTTCTTCTATTTCTGATGGCTTATAAAATGTTTAGAAAATAACGTGTGCTTAATAAATTTCCACTGGATTAAAAACAAAGAAGATTTAATATGTACATATTTTCTGATATGGGCATCCCAGGTGATTCAGTAGGAAAGAATCTGCCTGTCAATTCAGGAAATGCAAGACATGGGTTTGAGTCAAGGGTCATCAGGCAGATCCTTGGGGAAGGATGTGGCACCTCACTCCAGGATTCTTGCCTGGAAAATCCAATGGACAGAGGAGCCTGGTGGGCTATAGCCCTTGGGGTCACAGAGAGTCAGACATGACTTAGTGATGGAGCATGCATGCATGTTTTCAAACTATGGTGCTACAGAAGACTCTTGAGAGTCCTTGCGACAGCGAGGGGATCAAACCAGTCAATCCTAAAGGAAACCAACCCTGAATATTCATTGGAAGGACTGATGCTGAAGCTGAAATTCCAGTACTTTGGTCATCTGATGTGAAGAACTGACTCATCAGAAAAGACCTAATGCTGAGAAAGATTGAGGGCAGGAGGAGGAGAAGAGGGTGATAAAGGATAAGATGGTTGGATGGCAATGTTGACTCAAGGGATACGAGATTGAGCAAACTCCAGGAAATAGTGAAGGATAGGGAAGCCTGGCATGCTGCAGTCCATGGGGTCACAAAGAATTGGACATGACTTAGTGACTGAACAACAGCAAAAATGCATACACACAGAAATATAAACAAAGATTTTAAGAGAAAAGGGATACACATCTAAATTAAGCAGAGTAAATTTCAAGAAAGAGGAGGAAAGGGTTGCTGTATCAAAGCTACTCACTCTGTTTCAGCTTCTATGCTAACAATCTTAGATACTTTGTTCTATTTGAATCCCTTTGACACTAAATGGCATTTTACTAATGAGGCAACTGAGGCTCAAGAGAGGTCAATGATTTTTTTCACAATTATCAAGCAGTATAATAGAATTAAAAACCAGGTTTGCTGCTTGTAAATTCCATTTTCTTTTACTGATGGAAGTAGAATTCTCAGGCAAGAATGAAGACTTTGCACAATTTCCTTTTAAACATTCTGTACCAACTTACATTTCCAAAAAGCTATAGCTAAGGACCACTTTAATCACATCCCACTAGACAGAGTGGTGAATCACAATGTTTGGTCAGAAATCAGAGGATAAATTAGATTCCTTGCTGTAGCACATTTCCTTGATGCATATGTAATATCAATCAAAATCTCTCTTGATGACTCAGTGGGAAAGAACAGCGGGAAAGTCTTCAACATCCAGCAGGAGGCCTGGTCCGTAGCCTGATGCTAGCATTATTCTAGAAAGAAAAGTTTGTAGGAGGGCATGAGATTGGTCCTGCTAACTCAGAATCAAGTAACGCTAGCCGCCCTGAGCTCGAACTTCCCCAACTTGTCCAGAAGCCTTGCATTTTCAGGTCTTTTCATATTAATTCAGTTCAATCTATTTCAAAACATATAAAATGCATGCTCAATAGTCAAATGTTTCAAAAACATTACATTTATTGCAAATAATTTTTCATTCCCTGCCCGAAGGAGTAGCAGAAGGCAAAAGGTGACCCTAAAAGTTCTTTCTCTCTCTGAATAATAGGCAGAAATTAGTCCAAAGCCTAAACATGTCAAAGGACCCAGCGATCCAGGGGAAGCTCTGCTTAAATTCCTCCTCTTTTTGATCTCTGAGCATGGTGGAGTGTTCTGAGAAGATACTGCAGAATAACTTGAAAACAAGGGAAAAGTGGAAGCATTAGTTGCTCAGTCATGTCCAACTCTTTGCAATCTTGTGGACTGTAGCCCACTAGGCTCCTCTGTCCATGGGATTCTCCAGACAAGAATACTGGAATTGATAGCGAAGAGGAACTAAACAGCCTCTTGATGAAAGTGAAAGAGGAGAGTGAAAAAGCTGCATCATGGCATCCAGGCCTATCCCTTCATGGTAAATAGATGGGGAAACAGTGGAAACAGTGTCAGACTTTATTTTGGGGGTTCTAAAATCACTGCACATGGTGATTGCAGCCATGAAATTAAAAGATGCTTGCTCCTTGGAAGAAAATCTATGACAAACCTAGATAGCATATTAAAAAACAGTCATTATTTTGCTGGCAGAGGTCCATCTAGTCAAAGCTATGGTTTTTCCAGTAGTCATTTATGGATGTCAGATTTGGACCTTAAAGAAAGCTGATCACTGAAAAATCGATGCTTTTGAACTGAGGTGATGGAGAAGACCCTTGAGAGTTCCTTGGACTACAAGGAGATCAAACCAGTCAATCGTAAAGGAAATCAGTCCTGAATATTCATTGGAAGGACTGATGCTGAAGCTGAAGCTCTAACACTCTGGCCACATGATGCAAAAGAGCTGACTCATTGGAAAAGACCTGTTGTTGGGAAAGACTGAGGGCAGGAAAAGGGGATGACAGAGGATGAGATGGTTGGATGGCATCACCGACTTGATGGACTTGAGTTTGAGTAAACTCTGGGAGTTGGTGACGGACAGGGAAGCCTGGCATGCGAAGAGTTGGACACACCTGAGCAACTGAATGGAACAGAAACTATTCCCTTCTCTGGGGAACATTTCTGACTCAGGGATAGAAGTCTAGTCTCCTGCATTGCAGGCATATTCTATACTGTCTGGGCCATCAGGAAAGTCCAAGATTATTTGACTTGCATCTAAAGTTTGTCAAGTCCTGATATTTCTTTGAAAGGAGAGCTTGGCAAGTAATTAGTCCTCCTAAAAAATAACATAAATCAAACATCCAGTTCTGTACTTTCATCTGAACTTTACATATACTTATAACCTTACATATAACTCTGTGTGTGCGTAAGTGCTCAGCTGTGTCCAACTCTTTGCATCCCCATGGACTATAGCCCATCTGGCTCCTCTGTCCATGGGGATTCTCCAGGCAAGAATACTGGAATGGGTTGCCATGCCCTCCTCCAGGGGATCTTCCCAACCCAAGGATTGAACCCAGGTCTCCCACATTGTAGGTGGATTCTTTACCTTCTAAGCCACCAGGGAAGCCCATTTAACTCTACATACACTGAACTCTATATCTGGGCTTCCCAGACAGCTCAGTGGCAAATAATCCACCTTTCAATGCAGGAGATGCAGGAAACATAGGTTTGATCCCTACATCAGGAAGATCCTCTGGAGAAAGAAGTGGTACCTCACTCCAGTATTCCTGCCTGGAAAATCCCAAGGACAGAGGAGCCTATCAGAATATAGTCCATAGGGTCACAAAGAGTCAGACATGACTTAGTGACTGAGCATGCATGCATGCTTCAGAACTATGGTACTAAAGAAGGCTCTTGAGAGTCCCTTGGACAGAAAGGAGATCAAATCAGTAAATCCTAAAGGAAATCAACCCTGAATATTTGATGGAAGGAGTGATGCTGATATTGAAGCTCTGATACTTTGGCCACTTGATGTCAAGACCTGACTCATTAGAAAAGGTCCTGATGCTGGGAAAGACTAAGGGCAGGAGGAGAAGGGGACGACAGAGGATGAGATGGTTGGATGGCATCACGACTCATGATGGACATGAGTTTGAGGAAACTCTGGGAGACAGGGAAGGACAGGGAAGCCTGGTGTGCTGCAGTCCATGGGATTGTGAAGGGCTGAATATGACTTAGTGACTGAACAGTAACAATGTGGAAGCAAGTTTTTTTGGTCTAGTTTTCTATTTCCCAGGGACTGTATAGCATGGGACCTGACATACTAGGCATTTTATCCATATTTGTTAAATACACCAATATGAGTGCTAGCCCTGATTTCCCAGGAAAACAGTGTTTTCCCTGTGGCCCTCACTTTATTTTACACTTACCTGTGCTAGCTCATTGAAAACATTGAACAGCCTATATTTACTTACATAACTGATGCCCTATTAGACTGAGATTTATTTATCTTTGTGCTTTTATTGCCTATAACTCCATATGGCTCTTGGCTTTAGATAAATTTATCTTTGTAGACTGGGTGATTTTGTGATCATTAGAGCAAAGTCTTTCTATTTTTGAAAGTATTTGCTTTTATTGGAGCCCATTATGATCTCACTCTTCTTTAAAATCCTCTGTTTTTAGTTAATATTACCTGGAAGCAAATATGCATTGATTCCCTGGTGGATCAGAGGGTAAAAGCATCTGCCTGCAATGCAAATATGGAAGCAAATATGCAAATAAGGAAGCAAATATGTATTATATTCTTATCATGGGAAGCATGATTGTACTCATATGGTGTTTATATGTACCAGATTCTGTTTTATCTGTCTATATCTATTTATCATATATATATACACATATATAAATATATATTTAGGCTTTGTTATATATTATATAATATATACATATATATGAATCATATACTTTCATTTAATAGTTTTTCATACCTACAGGTAAGTATTATTGCTATTTCAATTTTCTAAATGAGAAAAAACTGAGGCACATAGATATTAAGATACTCACCTGAAGTTGCACAGTAAATGCCAGAACCAAAGTTATAAAATCAAGTAATCTAGTTGCCAAACCCATGCCTTTAACCAGTACTTTATACTGCCTCTTTTTGGACTAGATATTTATTTATAAGTTTTCTAATTATCCCCTACAATAATTCTATAATATTGCTAGTATTATGTCTTTTTAGTCAATGAGAAAATAGAGACTCAGAGAAGTCAGATAACTCACCATCAAATCTCACATCTATCTACTGTTAGAATGTGTGTGACTACATCTTTTAACTCAATATCCAGTATGTGTTCTATGCTATATAATGTAATTACCATTTGTTTCAAAATTTTTGGTTTGTTTCCTCCAAGTGGAATTTAAAATTCTTATAGAAAAATCATACATGTAATATTAGTGCATTTTCCTGAGCATTGATACAATAACTGGCATGTGAAATTAACATGAATTATTGTCCTATTATTTAATATTAAGTGGGACCTACAGAAGTAATCCAGAGCCTGTGTATGCCAAAAACTGGAATATAAGCAAGTTATAAATATAAGGATACAGGGTATTCAAAGAGAATTTTAAATAAAATATAACTAGAGATTTAAAGAAAATTTATACTTTTGTGTTATTATTCACACAGCATGAAATTGAGTGGTAATTTGGTGGTGTGGGTAAGACAGGAGTCAAGAATCGTGGGTTCCTTTTAAAATATTACTTTATATATGACTTTCTTCACATAGCTTCTCAGTCTATGAAATGGGGATAATTTAAATGTCAAAAAGAAGAATCAAATTTTCCACTGAGTAACCTATACAGAGAAAGTGTTAGACAAATACCCATTATTCATAAGCCATCTAAATTTTTCCCTACCTGAACACCTTTTGCATCCATAAACCAGCAATATCAATATCACTTTAGATCTTTTAAGAAAGGCAGAATCTCTAACCCCATCCTAGACCTATGAAATCAGAATCTGTAACTTGAACAAAATACCCAGGTAATTCACACACTCATTAAAGTTGAAGAAACACTACTCTCACATTCAAGATAATTCACATCCCAGTTTCAATTGATTTTTCCAATCTTTAAAAAACTCTACAAACCTCCACTGATTTGTTCAATCTTTACTTTGTTCTTTAGCATATGTCTGGTCTTACCAAACATTTGTTTTTCTCACTGTGGCAAGAAGTTAACATGAGTACCTTTAGGCAGAGCTATGTAGTGTTCTTATTTTATATCCTCCTACTATGATTCACATAGCTATTTAATGAATTTTTATAAATTAATTTTTAGCTTAACTCATTAACTTAATATCTATGTTACACTGGACATCTCAATTCATCTTTCTTGAACTCAATTTGAAACTCAATGACAGGAGTGAACCAGGTGATTTTTTAGGTCTCTTTGGGTCTCTCTGTGGTTATCCTATTGCCTATTATAAAAAGAAAACAAAGAAGATACAAGATCAGACAAAAACGAGTACAATAAATTCGCAAAATCAAAACTATCCTAGAATATCCAAACACGTAACATCTCACAGAAGGGAACAGAAAAGTAGAACCTATGCCAAGACTGGTCTGAAAACTTGACCATGATATATTTCTACAAATAGGAATCCCTAACTGGTATGAGTAGTGAGTGGTTACATAAGCAGGAGAGGGAATGGCTACACACTCCAGTATTCTTGCCTGGAGAATTCCATGGACAGAAGAGCCTGGTGGGCTACAGCCCATGGGATCTCAAAGAGTTGGACATGACTGAGTGACTAACACTAACACACAGACATCATAAAGTCTTTCTTTCTTATTTTTAAAATCATGCTCTTGGCATTTGTCTGTTTCAATCCTTTTCAATACAATGGAACAAGGCAATTTAGTCTTAATAAAAAACTATGAATTTAAAGAATCTTTAGATCCTTTGAAATGTTCATTAGCCTACTACATTTATGGTTAACCACACAGTGAGCTTTGAGTGCCCACCATAAGCCAAGCACAGTCACAGGCTCCTGTGAGAGAGGAAGTCCAGCATAACACACAGCTCCTATCTAAGAATTATTTCTCCTCCAAAGTCCCCATTCCAAGCATCATTCCTTGTGTTCCTCAAGGTCAAGTAAGTGCCTCAAACATAATCTTCTAAACTAAAATTCTTATTGCCATTTTCCCCCTAAATCCAGCTACCACAAATTAATGACGAAATAAATAAACCTAAATTCATGGTTTTTTTTTAATTGGAAAATGACTTTATGTCATATCTGGAAACCTAAGCCAGAAGCATCAGAGTTTGTAGTAGTGAAGCCTGGGGAAAGTTTGGCATTCTGCAGAGAAGATGGTGGTTTAAAGGAAGCCATGTGCAGGTCTCCATCTCTGCTATGACATTGGTTATAATTAAATACACATGCAAACAACTGATTTCTTTCAGATGGCAAGAGGAAGTGCTTTATGTTTTTGCTTGGAAAGTTTTTAATGTTGCTATTACAATTAGATTTTAATTAAAATCAGAGGAAGATTAGGGCTGCAATGCATATAAGATGACTGAAATAAAAGATTTTGGAGGCATTTTAATATAATGGAATGAATTCAAGTTTGGTTAATGGGTTTGCAACTTGGTTCTAAAATTATTAGCTGTGTGACTTCTACAAGATACTCAATGTTTCTCAAGTTTCTTCCAATCCTCTATTTGCGAAACTAGTATGACAATATGCCACATATTCAATAGAATTAAATGTATCATTGGTATGAACCATGTAGCAGAAAGTTGCACCAATAGTGTGTGTGCTTGGTAAGTGGCATGTAATGTTGGTATGATCATGGTTATCAACAGCCCTCCTTCTAGTTGGCAGCAGCAGAAGCCTATATGACTGGATTGCATGGGAAAAAAAGGAATTTTCAAGTTTCTTATCCTTGAGTTGAAGTCAAAAAGCTCTATTCAGAAAATCTTGTGTGCTTCTCTGTGAAACTCCCCTTTATTTATCAATCTTATTTTCTTCCTCCTTTCATCTTATCCACTGCTACTGGGCCAAGACATGCCTTCTCTCCCATGCAAACACTGAGATGTTTGAAGAGACATCCTAAGGATAGGTGTTGAACTGATAACCCACTTATCATCTGATCTAGCCTTTTAGGACATCAAAGGATATCAACAGTTGAGGACATCAACTGTTTTCTCCATTTCAATTGAAAGTAATAGGACTCCAGTGGCACACATAGATAGCATGTGTAATGGATGCTTGAATTAAACATAAAAGTTAAATGTACAAATGGATAGGATAGGACTCTAACTTAGTAGTGTAGCGTTAGTCCCTTAGTTGTGCCCAACTCTTTGTGACCGCATGGACTGTAGCCCATCAGTCTCCTCTGTCCATGGGATTCTCCCGGCAGGAATACTGGAGTAGGTGCCATCCCCTTCAAGAGTAAAGTGGGGGTGGGAACAGAGAATTGCTAATTCTTGGCAGAGATGGATTTTATCTTAACTGTAAAAGTATCCTTGATTCATGAATATATAGTATCTACCAGCAGCAGCAGCAGCAGCAGAGAGATTGAGCATTGTTTTTCAATGTAACCTGGGTTTGAAATTGGCAAAAACATAACTAATATTACTTTTTTAAATAAAAGAGAGCAGTGAGGTAATGAAAAGAGATATATAGATTTAAGCACATCCTATATTTATGCCTGCTGTTTTAAAGGTCAAAATAAATCTCAAGAAATAATAGTAAAAGAGAAAAAAGAGAAATCTGAAGCAGCAGCTTCGTGTGAGGAGTGTGAGCTACTCTCACCAAAAGGCATTTTCTAAGATGCTACTTTTCATTCAAAGGCAAATAATATACACACAAAAAAAGCTGTAATTAAAGACAGTCAAGATATTAAAGCAGAAATTGATCTTGATTCAGTATGTTACCTTAAATAGAGGTAGCTATTGGTTTACTATGGAAATACAAACTGGGAAAAAAATGCACAAAAAGTTGCAATTTATGTTTTCTTTGGTGATCCTACTGAGGACTGTCCCCTGGGGACAGACTGTCAGATCATTGTGCTCTGAGGAACTGTTCCAAAGAGAAAAAGCAGGAGTCAGGATACTAGGAATTTTTGCTGAAAACAAAACCAAACCAAAAACATGTGGTTGAACATCAAAAGATCATTGTTAATCACAAAAACAGAAATCTCAAGTTAATGATTTGAGGGTTTTGTTTTGTTTTGTTTTTTAATGTGTGGGAAGATGCAGGAGTCTGGCCTCATTGAAATTATTCCTTTGATATGCATCTTACTTATCTAAGGCCTCTACCCTGCTTTTCCCTATCCTGAATCCTTCACACCATCTGAGTCTGGGGTGGTTATAGTGGCTGAGACAGACAATGTTTTTAATTTACTAAATGGCAGGTAGCATTATATTTTGTCCATAGTAAGAAGTAAGAAAGTATCACCTCTTTTATTCCTAAACTGAACTATGACCATCTTTATCTTCATAGAAGTTATTCTCTATGAAGCATATCCTCTATCCAGTGATCACTCTCAGGGTCATTTCTCATGCATGGACCAAGTTTCAAACCATCTTTCATTTCTCTTTCTTAAGACCAAAGGACTGCTTCCTCCTGTCCCCTTTTCTGGAACCTTCCATTTATCTTAAGTGAGAATATGGACAATTGTGGGAATTGTTCAAGGTTGGTGCTGAGCATTATGTTTGTTATATATTCATTATTCTTATATCCTTGACAGGAAAGCTATGACAAACATAGATAATGTATTAAAAATCCTTTGCTAACAGAGGTCCATATAATCAGAGCTATGTTTGTTTGTTTCTTCCAGTAGTCACATATGGATGTGAAACTTGGACTATAAAGAAGGCTGAGTGCTGAAGAATTGATGTCTTTGAATTTTAGTGTGGGAGAAGACTCTTGAGAACCCCTGGGTCAGGTCAAACCAGTCAATCCTAAAGGAAATTAACCCTGAATATTCACTGGAAGGACTGATACTGAAGCTGAAGATTCAACATTTTGACCACCTGATGCAAAGAGTCAACTCACTGGAAAAGACCCTTATGCTGGGAAAGATTGACGGCAAAAGGAGAAGAGGGTGACAGAGGATGAGATGGACATGAATCTGAGCAAACTTTGGGAAATAGTGAAGGACAGGGAGGCCTGGCATGCTACAGTTTCCGGGTTTGCAAAGAGTCAGACATGACTAAGTGACTGACCAACACCAGCTCTTAAGTCTATCCCAGAGAGCTATATATTCCCATCTGCTATTCACAGGTTTAGATTAGACAATACATGCAAAATGATTAATATGGTTCTGGGGACAGAGTAAGTACTAAAACTGCCAGCTGCAATTATTTTTAATTATTATTAGTATTATTTGTATGTGTGTGTATGTGTGTGTAGAGATGAGAATACCTCACATTGGTGAGACCACAGAGCTGACTCTTCATTGGAGCTAAAAATCTGTCTTTCCCTTTGGCCAAGATTTTCCTAATATAACAAAGCTAGATATTTTGAGTGTTCTGACCTCAGTTTTTCAAAATAATCCTAATTAGAACATGTTACAACTTTCATAAATTAAATATAAAACATAATTTGCAGCACAGAGTTATTTGAAAAAAGTGTCTTAGAATGTATTATGCAATGGAGAAATGAGCTACATATCCTATGGTTCGATTTTTTTTAAAGAATCTCATAAATTGGTGAAAGATATACTTAATATGTATAATCGTGTGTTTTCCCGAATTGACCACACAATTACTACAATTATACATAACCAATATAGATATGATGAATGAAATTCAAATAAAGGTTAAAATGTTACTGTGTTGAATGTTTCTTATTCCTGCAGTAATAGATTAGCACAGGTTTAATGACTTAATATTGTTGCAGAAACCAGTAATCGAGGAACCAAGCAACACAATCAGAGAGCTGGAGAACTCAGGTTTATTACACCGGCAGGCCCAGAGGAGTTAACACACCAAGCTCTGAGCCCCAAACAAAGGGGTTACAGAGTTTTTATAGACGGACTATAGTGGGCAACACTAGCTGCTAATAGGCTGGTTTAAACTAAGAGGTTTCAGGCACACGGGAACAAGAGTCAAGATGGGGAGGGGGATGCCTGACCTTTACATGGACAGGCATGATTAAACCCTGCGGGTTTGCAGGGGCTGGGCAATTGCAAAGAGCAGGACAAGGATGAGTGAGATAAGCTCCAGCTCCTAGTATTTCATATCCCCACTTTCTGAGACTGCCTGACCTACGTGATCCAGACATTGCAAGGAGCAAGCTGAGTTATAGAGGCAGAACAATCAGGAGGTTAGGCAAAATTTTAACTTTTCCTCTTCAATATAATACAAATTTATTCTATCAAATACTGGTAGGTCAGAAGTCTAAAATTAAAATTTTATCAGGGCTGTGTTCCTTGTTGAGGTGTCGTGGGAGAATTTGCTTCCTTATTTCCTCCGGTTTCTAGAGGCTGCCTGCGTTCTTTGGCTTATTGCCCCTGCCCTCATCTTTGAAGCATGTCACTTCAACTTCTGCATCTGTTGTCTGAACTTCCTTCTTCTTCCTTCAGCCCCCTTGCCTCTCATAAGCATCTTTGTGATAACACTGAGCTCATCTACATTAATCTAGGCTATTCTTTCAATTTCAAGATTCTTAACTCACATTAGTCAAGTCCCTTTTACCACATATGATAACATAGTCATAGGTTCTGTAGATTCGGTTCAGTTCAGTTCAGTTCAGTCGCTTAGTCATGTCTGACTCTTTGCGACCCAATGAACTGCAGCACGCCGGGCTTCCCTGTCCATCACCAACACCCAGAATTCACTGAAACTCACGTCCATCAAGTCGGTGATGCCGTCCAGCCATCTCATCCTCTGTTGTCCCCTTCTCCTCCTGCCTCCAATCCCTCCCAGCATCAGAGTCTCTTCCAATGAGTCAATTCTTCACATGAGGTGGCCAAAGTATGGAGTTTCAGCTTTAGCATCAGTCCTTCCAAAGAACATCCAGGACCGATCTCCTTTAGAATGGACTGGTTGGATCTCCTTGCAGACCAAGGGATGCTCAAGAGTCTTCTCCAACATCACAGTTCAAAAGCATCAATTCTTTGGCGCTCGGCTTTCTTCACAGTCCAACTCTCACATCCATACATCACCACTGGAAAAACCAAAGCCTTGACTAGATGGACCTTTGTTGGCAAAGTAATGTCTCTGCTTTTGAATATGCTATCTAAAGGTTGGTCATAACTTTCCTTCCAAGGAGTAAGCATCTTTTAATTTCATGGCTAGGGTGTAGATATTTTTGCAGGGTGTCATTATCTTCTTTCTCACATATGCTAAGTTATTATCTCTTAGATTGCTGTGCTTGAGGATTATTGGGGTTCTCTTGAAAAAGTTATTTGTAAAGAGGTAAAGGAGAGTAGGATTGAACAGAAAGGGATATGTTAAACCAGGATGCAGTTGCACCAGAGGCTCCAGCTGATTCTAGAGGAGCTTGGGAGTTGGCTGGCCCTTCAGAGTGGACCTGAATCAAAGCAAGGAGGGTTTGCAAATTCATTTGTCATTTCTCCAAGTTTCTCACAGTGTGTATAACTTCCTTGACCTATGACTGTTTCTCCCAAGATTCTTTCATGTTCAGTCACTAGGTCCTGTCTGACTCTTTGTTACTCCATGGTGTGTAGCCTGTCAGGCTCCTCTCTCCATGGAATTTTCCAGGCAAGAATACTGGAGTGGGTTGCAGTTTCCTCTGCCAGGGGATTTGCCTGGCCCAAAGATTGAACCTGCATCTCTTGAAAGTCGCTCAGTCATGCCTCACTCTTTGTGACCCCATGGACTATACAGTCTGTGGGATTCTTCAAGCAAGAATACCGGAGTGGGTAGCCTTTCCCTTCTCCAGGGGATCTTCCCAACCCAGGGATCGAACCCAGGTCTCCTGTGTTGCAGGCAGATTCTTTACCAGCTAAACCTTTAGGGATACTCAGAAATACTGGAGTGGGTAGCCTATCCCTTTTCCAGCTTGGTCTTCCTGACCCAGGAATCGAACCAGGGTTTCCTGCATTGCAGGCAGATTCTTTACCAACTCAGCTATGAGGGAAGCCCTGCATCCCTTGTGTCTCCTGCAAATTGGTAGGCGGATTCTCTACCGCTGAACCACCTGGGAAGCCCTCTCTCAGAGTCCTTTGCCAAGCTGTTTAATTTTGTATCATGTTTAATTTTTATCATTTTTGTAATTTTATTGGAGGGATGTGCCTGTATCAATAAATATTTATAGATAATTTTCCTTGTCTAAACTAGCTGTTTCACGCTCCCCAGGGCATCACATCTTCAGAATCCATACAGTCTCCTGGTTCAGGTTAGTTAGACATTTGGGCTCTTTAGGTATTAATCCCATTCTTCCTATAGAAAGAGCACCTCACTGGTCAAATTATACTGTAATTCAATCCATGTTGTTGGCTTGGTAGCCAGAAGGCAAGGTAGAGGTAAATCCTGAGGTGAGTATCTGTTATTTTGTAAGACAAAGATTTCTACTTCATCCTCAAGCAATGAGAGAGCACTGCCTTTAACATATACAGCCGGGCCACTTCTATAAGCCCAGAAGTTTCAGTGGAATGTGAAGCCACAGAGTTTGCATGTGGATCAACCCAGATGTTCTCATTCTAATTTTTTTTTTTAAATCTCACTTCTCCTTATTCAATGTCTGGACTTTGGCTCAACAGACTTGCTGTGTATGAGAATTTAGTAATTTTTGTAGCTCTATGATCTGTTTCATTGGGTCCTGGACCTGAGCCTTAACTTTGTCTGCCCTCCAAGTGCAGCAGATGAGAATCTTTTTATATGCTGCCAAGGAGGTTCTCTGGCTTTGACAGTTTGCCTTTAATTGGTGATTTAAAATCTCTAGTCTTTCATTATCTTTTCCAATCCATCAATAGCACCCAGCAAGAGCCACTCAATGCACAGTCCTTATAATTGCTACTCCCTCAAACCTTCCAAAGACCCAGTCTATTGTGCCAGTCATTACATTACCTTCCAAAACCCCAGTTTATCACAGTTTAACAATGCCAAGGGCTAAAGTACTCCATGCATCACTTCTCCACCAAGGGCCTGGAGGGTGATCAACTTCAAAAATCTCATTTTAAAGTCTAATTCTTAGGAGCATTTCAAATACAGTCATCCTAAACTGCTTCCCAGCAAATAGACTATTAGGCAGATAATTGTGTACAAGAGGTTTATTGGAGAGTGTTTGGGAAAATGTACCTGGATGGAAGACACAGAAGTAGGTGTGGGCAGAGGGAGACATTGAACAAAGATGTAATTGTGACAGAGCCCTCAGAATATTTCATGGGAACTCTTGAGCCAGGATAGCTCTTCAAAGCAATCTTAAATTAAGGCCAGGAGGTCAGAATTCTATATTGCCTTTATCAACCAGTCATCGGATGTGGGCTTCCTCCAAGGAAGAGACATATCCTTCACCAAGCAGGGCCCCATGGGGCTCCTGGCACAAAGCCTTTCTGTGGCCCTCATTTCTTTGACTATAGAAAACAGCCTTCATTCAACCTCCATGACATTCCCTGAGTTCCAAGGGGGCAGATTCAAGCAGCTGTTAATTAGGAAAGGGGGGTGATGTGAGAGCAGGGAGAAACAAATAGTCAAGATAAACAATAGTGCAGCCTTGGGGCAAGGTCTTAAGTTCCCCATCAAGGATACATACAATACCTTTGAGCTGTTTTGCAGATATTGAAAACTCCTCCAGGTGGGAGAAGTTAATGATTAACGTAGCATGCTGTCCACAAGCAAGTAGACCCCAGACCAGTTGGACCCTGAAGGTCGA
Organism: Ovis canadensis; assembly: GCF_042477335.2. Classification (NCBI taxonomy): domain Eukaryota; kingdom Metazoa; phylum Chordata; class Mammalia; order Artiodactyla; family Bovidae; genus Ovis; species Ovis canadensis. The sequence continues at coordinate 30,376,245 of NC_091265.1, read as the reverse complement.
TGATGCTGGCTCCCACTTATCTCAGCATCAGCCAATCAGAAGAATGTTCATGAGCTTATCACGTCCTCTTTGAACCATTACTATAAAACTTACTACCCTCTCTAAATGGGGACTCATACATGTAGGACATTAGCCCATGGTGGCTCCTTTGCCTTAGCAAAGCAATAAAGCTATTCTTTTCTACTTCACCCAAACCTCTATCTCCAAGATTTAATTTGGTGTTGGTGTACAGAGCCCAAGGGCCTCTAGGGAGGCACTAGCGGTAAAGAACCTGCCTGCCGATGCAGGAGACTTAAGGGATGCAAGTTCACCCCTAGGTCACGAAGATCCCCAGAAGGAGGGTAGGGCAACCCACTCCAGTATTTGTGTTTGGAGAATCCCATGAACAGAGGAGCCTGCTGGGCTACAATCCATAGGGTCGCAAAGAGTTGGACAAGACTGAAGTGACTTAGCACATACGTACAGAGCTCAGGTTCATCTTCAATACAACACACTTCAGCTGAAGGTGATTCCTGGAGAAGGACTCAGATCTGAGATTTTAAATCCAATTTTCATCAGTTCAGTTCAGTCACTCAGTCGTGTCTGATTCTGTGGCCCCATGAACTGTGGCATGCCAGGCCTCCCTCTCCATCATCAACTCCCAGAGTCGACAAAAACCATGCCCATTGAGTCAGTGATGCCATCCAACCATCTCATCCTGTCATCCTCTTCTCCTCCTGTCCTCAATCTTTCCCAGCATCAGGGTCTTGCAGGCCATAATTATTAAGATGGAATCTTGCTTTAAAAATTGCCTCCATTCTTAAGTGGGAATCTGGGCAATATAACACAGTATCAACAAAAGGAAAAAATAAAATAGAAATCCTCTTCAGTTCAGTTCAGTCACTCAGTTGTGTCCGACTCTTTGCGACCCCATGAATCGCAGTATGCCAGGCCTCCCTGTCCATCACCATCTCCCAGAGTTCACTCAGACTCACGTCCATCGAGTCCGTGATGCCATCCAGCCATCCCATCCTCGGTCATCCCCTTCTCCTCTTGCCTCAAATCCCTCCCAGCATCAGAGTCTTTTCCAATGAGTCAACTCTCCACATGAGGTGGCCAAAGTACTGGAGATTCAGCTTCAGCATCATTCCCTCCAAAGAAATCGCAGGGCTGATCTCCTTCAGAATGGACTGGTTGGATCTCCTTGCAGTCCAAGGAACTCTCAAGAGTCTTCTCCAACACCACAGTTCAAAAGCATCAATTCTTCAGCGCTCAGCCTTCTTCACAGTCCAACTCTCACATCCATGCATGACCACTGGAAAAACCATAGCCTTGACTAAACGGACCTTAGTCGGCATAGCAATGTCCCTGCTTTCGAATATGCTATCTAGGTTGATCATAACTTTTCTTCCAAGGAGTAAGCGTCTTTTAATTTCATGGCTGCAGTCACCATCTGCGGTGATTTTGGAGCCCAAAAAATAAAGTCTGACACTGTTTCCACTGTTTCCCCATCTATTTCCCATGAAGTAATGAGACCGGATGCCATGATCTTCGTTTTCTGAATGTTGAGCTTTAAGCCAACTTTTTCACTCTCCTCTTTCACTTTCATCAAGAGGCTTTTTAGCTCCTCTTCACTTTCTGCCATAAGGGTGGTGTCATCTGCATATCTGAGGTTATTGATATTTCTCCTGGCAATCTTGATTCCAGCTTGTGTTTCTTCCAGTCCAGCGTTTCTCATGATGTACTCTGCATAGAAGTTACATAAGCAGGGTGACAATATACAGCCTTGACGTACACCTTTTCCTATTTGGAACCAGAAATCCTCTTCAGTGCTTCAAAATTGGTTATATAGTAGAAAAACATCATAGACTTGAGCTGTACAAATATAGGTAGAAACCCAATTTTCATCAGTAAGTTAACACTGGTAAACTTCATAATCAAAGGAAATTATGCTTAAAAATACCTTCAATTCCAGTTCTTCATACTGTGATCACATTCACTTAGATTTATGTATCAGACATGTAATGAGCATCTTACTAGGCACTCTGTTAAGACAGGAAGGTGGAGATGACCAAGCCCTAAACTTTGTTCTAAAAGAATTCATAGTTGTATATGTTTTCACACAGCATTATGTAAATACTGTAGATCAAAAAACATATTCCCATTTTTGAAATTTAAAGATTTAATGTTAGTTATTGCAAATATATTCTGACATAAATAACATAGCACCACTAATTTATTGTCAAGAAATAAGAAAATACATGTAGGAACTGGAAAATTTGTAACCTTTAAAACTGAAAAGTTAAAACTACCGGGCAAGAAATAAACAAGCTGCGTCTTCTGTATCCTAGGTTTGTTGCAAAGATAGTAAGATAAGGCAGAGTAGGGCCTCAGAGAAGCAGAAAATAGTAATGTTCATGCCAGGTGCTGGTAAAGATATGCACAAACTCTCTTTGATGATCACAGTTTTAAGATATTAGAACAAGTAGTAAACTATGTTTTATGTGTTCAATCTCCATTTCATAAACAAAATGTTCATTCTATCATTCCCTGATAGATTTGAAGTTCATAAAGGCAGGAACCACACCTCTCTTGTTCACTATTATGTCTGAAACATAGTATCTCTCATATAATAGGCATCCACTATGCACTTAATGAATAAAGGATTTATGGTATATCATAATCAAAGGGAAATATGAACCTTATGTTTTAATATTGATCATATTTTTGTTATTCCCTTATGTCCCTGAAATCTGCCTCATATATGCCCAGTGTTACTTCACAGAGTAATATTAAAATTATTGCAATTTCATAGTAAGATAAAATAGGATAGCCATTTCTTAAACTCTAGTAAAGGCTTCTTGAATATTTATTGATTTTTAAAAATACACTAGAATAATGAAGCTAATTGAGGCATGCCACTTGTTAGATTGACCAAAATGCTAAGCATTTGGCCTCATTCTGAATTAATACTTTGATATTTTGAATGATTCCTTTAGGAAAAAAGGCAAAGAAAACTAAGGCAATTGTATAGAATAAAAAGACAGAAGCTAATGAAGAAATCCATATCAAATTCCATAAGTATCATACTCAGACCCATGCTCAAATAGACACCCCAGTCTAAGGAAAAGGCTTTGAACAAGATATTTTGCCCTAAATAACATTATATTTTAATCAACAAGGATAATAAAATGAAACCAGGCTTGTGATGAAATAAAGTACAACATCTCAATAGTTTGAGGAAAGCCTCTAGGAACACACTCATTCTTTATGAAATGGGAATATTCTCATCAGATTTTCACAGTGCCTGCATCAAATATCCATGGAAAGCCAAAAAACCAAAACATGCTATGTCACTAGAGTCAGATTAAACACAACTGGGACAAAGTACAAACATAGGAGTCCAAAGATATGAAGTCAGAAGATCTTAACTTAAATGTTGCCCCCACTCCCTGCCGCACCCATCCCCTGCAGCCCCCATTTGCCAGCTTGTGATATGGGGCTGGCAGAGAAGGCAATGACACTCCACTTCAGTACTCTTGCCTGGGAAATCCCATGGACGGAGGAGCCTGGAAGGCTGCAGTCCATGGGGTCGCTGAGGGTCGGACACGACTTCACTTTCACTTTCACTTTTCACTTTCCTGCATTGGAGAAGGAAATGGCAACTCACTCCAGTGTTCTTGCCTGGAGAATCCCAGGGACAAGGGAGCCTGGTGGGCTGCCGTCTATGGGGTCGCACAGAGTCAGACACAACTGAAGCCACTTAGCAGCAGCAGCAATATGGGGCTGGAAGAAAACAGCATCTCTGTGCCTCACCCTCCTTTTCGCTAAAATGTAATGAACCACACCATCAAAGGCAGAAGACTATACAAAGAGCACAGGATATAATGGACTCACCAAAGCTCCTCAAAAATCATATACCTGCAACTTATATTTATAATTATTGTGATGGCAGGTATTTCATATTTGCTCTGGAGGTCACAACTTGAAGACAAAAGCTCAGAATTAAATATAAGCCTGGCTAAGGGAAATCCAAGTATTTTGAGTGGAATGGTATCTATACAGAAAAGAAGAGAAAAGCTGTCATATATATTTTTTAATTTACAATGTGATCTGGACCTTCTTTTTGCCATATTATTTTTCTCTGTATTTGTTATATTTCTTCTGATTTCAGAATGCTAATAACTGCAAAGCTTTGTATAAAAAGGAGTCTAATAGCACTGTTACATTGGAACAGATATGCTTTCGACCAAAGTGGTTGAGAGCATTAATGAAATAAAATACAATTATGTAGGTAAATTATGCCTTGAATTATTGATGCAATATTGACTCATTTAGCATCTCTCGCAATGAATGGGCAGAATTTACACTTACAGGTTAATATACCCTACCCAAGAAAGAAATGCACAGCAGCTCAACCTATAAATTCAGTAATTTTATAACCCTATGTTTTATTAAAATCCATTTAGGTCCCTTCAGAAGCACAAGGTCAAGGAAAAACAAAAAAAGGTGTTCCACACTAGTTTAAACAAATACAGAAACATTGCTGACTATGTCACATTTATCATTTTAATTACCAACATCCATTTTCTGTTAATTCTCTCTAATGTAGAGATGTGGTTAAACAATAGAAGCTGTTAATAGCTCACGGACTTTTTGGCCTCAATTATCTCTCCCTACAAGGAATGCCTTTGTTTTAGCTGAAAAAATTGCTACATTTACTACATATCTGAGACACGCAGACAACCCAGAGATGTATTTAAACACTAATGAGTCCAAGGATTGTGTTGTATATATAGTAAGCAATTGGTAGATGTGTTGGTTGTTTTTAAACTACATATGACTCTCATGTTCTTCATTTTTACAGTGCAGATATTACTTGCTTTTGCACGTTTTCTCTTCTTCATAGCTAGTCAGCACCTTAAGAATACAGCCTCTCTCTTATTTGCGAATGCCCTGGAGATTCTAAATCCAGAGAAATATTAATATGTAAACTGCTTAAAGCATTCAGATTATTAGTTGCCGAGCGAAATTAAAGATACTACTGTCAATGTTGACTTCCCTGGTGGCTCAGATGGTAAAGCGTCTGTCTACAATGTGGGAACCCTGATTCGATCCCTGGGTTGGGAAGATCCCCTGGAGAAGGAAATGGCAATCCACTCCAGGACTATTGCCTGGAAAATCCCATGGACAGAGGAGCCTGGTAGGCTACAGCCCATGGGGTCGCAAAGAGTCGGACACAACTGAGTGACTTCACTGTCAATGTAATAGTAGCCTAAATATGAAGCTAAATGCTATCTTTACTTCATATATAAATGTAACAAATATTGCCACAAAAAGCGGCAGTGAATATCTACAAACAATGTCTTTTTGACCAAATATCTTTCCTTGGATAAATTGTCAAATAGTGAGGTTCTGAGTATTGGTAGTATTCAGCTAAAAATGTTGAACTTTACCAAGTTTTCAGGTAATTACTTTGAGTAAATAAGAGCCTCTGTGTTCTTAGATGTATAAGCAAGTGTTTGGAGTTTCTGACATTTTGAAGCAAATGCCTCAAACTTTCATAGAATTTTTAGGACTTGCTCTTTCATTTTTAGTTTTTCTTAAAGGAAGCATATTTTGGCCAGACATTACTGTATAAATTAGTCTTTGAAGGGGAAGAGTCAGATAAGAAAACATTGTTCCTTTAAAGGTATATATTCTGTATTCCACTGAAGGGTACCTTAAATCAGCAGAGTTAAGGTACAAATAAACTGAAACAACTGTGTTTTAGTTAAGGAAAAACAAACAAAATTTCTTAAATTTCATCATCCACTTTAGTCTCAGTCAATGTAAAAAAGGTCTTCAATCATAGCTGCTAGTATGGATTGAGAATTCCATGTTGCTCTGAGTACATGGCATGCAGTCTGATGGAATAAATCTCTGACTTCCTGCATAGAATTAAGATCTTTGAGATAATTAAATATTAATAGCATCTCTTGATCGTGATGGCTAATGAATGGTTTTACATAGATTAAATGTCTGTGCTACATATGGAATGCATTCTGACTTCCAATCTGAGGGATTAAACCTAATCAGTCTTAAAGCAGAATACTGAGGCACTGTTTGTAAACTGTGAAAGTCCTATTCCCCTAATTTTCTACTGTGTCCCCTGCATTCCACTGCGATGCCCAATCAAACCCTAGTTCTTTAGATACCTCGGCCATCATTATGCCTGGAGAGTAAATAACTTCTTTATCTGTGCTACCTCCGTATATCTGATCCATACTTCCACTTTTGACTTATTACACAAGAATGGAACATATTTGTGCAGTATTTGTCATTTCCAATCGATTATGAACTCTGAAGACAGGATCTCTGTGTCTTAAATGACTGTATTGTCATAACAAGCATGATCCTTGTTATTTAGTAAACTTTTAACAGTTGTTTGCCATTATTTTTAAAGCCTCACTAAATATGTGTTATTGAAAATTTTCTGTCATATAGCTGCTCATGTGAATCCTGATTCTTCAACTAACTAAACAAAAGGAATAAGGTTAATCATGTTTTAGGCTGTCTGTAAGTCTAACATAATTGAAAAGGCACGGGGACTGTGAGAAGAGCATCTATAGAGAGAAAGACGTAGAGGAGGAAGTTCACCCTAGGAACTCTGGATTGAAGAGTCCTTCTTTCTAGAACTTTCTTTCTATGATCTTGACATATATGGATATACTGCGCCATTTAGGTCTCTCTCATTGATCTTTTAAGAAAAGAGATAAGCGCTCAATGTAAAGTAATCACTTTATTATGCCACCTGATTTTAATTCCCTGTACCGTATTAATCATGGTCTTGTTATTTCTTTTATTTATTATTTTTACATATATACTTATCTACTGCCTGTCTACTCTCCCACCATAATTTAGAATCCATAAAACAAAGCTCCTTTTCACTGCTTTTATGTCTAGAACACCTTTTGGCTCATAATAAAAATTTAGTAAATATTCATTGAATGATTGTTTTGAAAAGTAAATTGCTTGCAAAACTTGGTAATTGTTTTAGTAATGGCAAATTGCTTTAATATCTCTAACAAGCAAATGCCCCCTAAGAGTATGTTCCAAGACTCTCCAGTAAGAACAGCAGAATTAGCAAGTCAGGGTAAACAGAATCTACTGGTCTCACAAAGTTATCTACTTGAGTGAGAAAGGAAGGGAAGAAAGTAATGAAGTTCAGAAGCATCTTCAGAGTGGAGAATGGCAATGCTTTGAGGGACAATCAGTGAAAACCTACAAGGAAATAAAGAGCAAAATAAATGTCTCCCTGAAAGTAGATTAAATATAGTTATACATATGCTTTTGAACTATGGTGTTGAAGAAGACTCTTGAGAGTCCCTTGGACTGCAAGGAGATCCAACCAGTCCATTCTGGAGATCAACCCTGGGATTTCTTGGAAGGACTGATGCTAAAGCTGAAACTCCAGTATTTTGGCCACCTCATGAGCAGAGTTGACTCATTGGAAAAGACTCTGATGCTGGGAGGGATCGGGGGCAGGAGGAGAAGGGGATGACAGAGGATGAGATGGTTGGATGGCATCACTAACTCGATGGATGTGAGTCTGAGTGAACTCTGAGAGTTGGTGATGGACAGGGAGGCCTGGTGTGCTGCAATTCATGGGGTCACAAAGAGTCAGACACGACTGAGCGACTGAGCTGAACTGAATACATATGTGAGCAGACACTTTTGACCAAATCGGATGAACATCAAGGTTGTTAAATTAATCAAATAGGGAGACCATTAGATTGAGGTGACTTTAATGCTGTAATGGCCTATGTAAGCAAACTTGAACCAGAGGCTAAAAATGCTTCACAGTTACAAAATCAAAATCTAAGGACAACCCATCAGAAAAGCCCAGCAGATTTTCCCAAATAATGCAACTGGTTAAGCTACAGACAAATGTTTTCCTTGCTCTGTCTCTGCCTTTTCTCTAAAAAAAAAAAAAAAAAAAAATTCCCCTCATTTCTGTCAGTGGACACTTCTAACCACTGGTGGTTGCCACTGCCTGATATAAACCGATCTGTTCTGGCATTTTGTATGATGTACTCTGCATATAAGTTAGATAAGCAGGGTGACAATGTCCTCCTTTGCCGATATGGAACCAGTCTGTTGTCTATATCAGGTTCTAACTGTTACTTCTTGACTTGCATACAGATGTCTCAGTAGGCAGATCAGGTGGTCTGGTATTCCCATCTGTTTCAGAATTTTCCACAGTTTATTGTGATCCACACAGTCATTCAGTTTGTACCTGACTCTTTGCGACCCCATGGGCTCTAGCTTGCCACACTTCTCTGTCTATGGTCTTCTCCAGGCTGGTTGCCCACTGGAGCTGGTTGCCATGCCCTCCTCCAGGGGATCTTCCCAACCAAGTTTCTTGCATCTCCTGCTTTGGCAGGTACATTACCTCTAGCACCACCTGGAAAGCCACTTGTTAGTAGCTAATATTTATGTAAATAGATATTTTAGTCAATTCTAAGGTAGTTGTTATATATTTTAGAGGGGAAAGGAAGAATTTATGAGATGAAAGCAGATAAAATAATTCAAAAAGAAAAAAAATGGTCTAAAAGAAGAGGGCGATTAACTCTAAGTGATCTCTTACATGAAAATGGCTTTATGCAATAGACAGAGGAGAGCTGAGTCCAGAGATATTGGCAAAAATCTTTAATTATTGTCTCTTTCTTCAGTCCTTTCTTCCACTAACCCATGATAATTATGCATGACTACATTTTGATTATAACTATGAAAGATGGATATTTTTTAACTTTCTAACACAAGACTGCAAGGTTCTTAAGAAGGGGTCTTTTATTTAATGTGATTCAGTTTATTCTGCTGGGCTTATTTGAATTGGGTCCATGTAGGGGAAAGGAATGTTGAGAGGAGAGTGCAACATGAGAAAAACTATTTTGCACAGGGAAGATACTTGTCAGCCTATTACCACCCTTTAAACCCAAACCCAGCGCAAAGAAGCTGAGAAGCTGAGTGGATAAAATCATAAAACTAAGATACCAAGAGAAATAATCCATCATCAGGAGCCTCTGACCTAACCTGGACAACACCTTCATGAAAATAGCTAAAAGGAAATGAAGAAAAAGTAACTGAGTAGGAAAAATGATGTTCTGTACCTTGCATTTCTGAGTAATGATACACAACATCTCTGAACTTTCAGTAAAATGGCTTAATGTGTTTTTCTCTTCTCCCAGCCCGCATTTCTCACAGTTCCCTCTCCCCACTCCCAGCCCGCTTTGTTGTCCACTTCAATTTAGTTTGTACAGGGTAAGTGATTAATATGCAATTTGTGTCCTTCCTTGAAATGTTCATGAAGACAAACAGAGATGTCCCCTCCAATGACCTTTGTTGAATCCCCTGGTACCTTCCCCCAGTGGATGCTTTAGCATTTACAAATCACTTTCATTTTCTCCTTGCCTGCCAGATGAGTTTGAATCTCTGTGGTGGTTTTCGTTTCCAAACACCACGGTTTTCCAAAGGATCAAATAAAGTTCATAGTGGCTTATCTCAATTTGCCTGGGATAGCTCACATTTCAAAATGAAAGCGTCAAAATAAATCAACAGCAGTAGCAAGCACTTAAAGAGGTCTCTATTCAGGGCAGCTGCCTTCTCTTCTCTAGGTACAATGAGGTACACTGGAAGCCTGGGCTCAAGGAGATGGTAGGGAGGGGTTGGCAGCCTGATGGAGGGGGTCAACAGGTAAGGAGGTACCACACAGCATCCAAGAAAGGCAAATACTGGAAGGGCCTATAAGCTTATCAATCTCTGCCTGTGAAGCAGTTGTTACAGATGAGCAAATCAGGATAGAGGAGGTGGGCAAGAGCTTAAACTGAGAAATGAATATCCTCCCTAAAGACTGTCTGGCAAGCAAATGACTTTCTAGGCAGAAACGACGGTAATGTACTGATTATTTTGAGTTATTGTTATTTATCACAAAAATATTTTTATTGACATGCCTACTATTATGCTATTCACTTTAAATATTCATTTCACAGTACATGCAATTCATAAATTACATTATGATTATTCATGATTATGCTCATTTTAAAGACATGAAAACAACTATAGCTCCAAGAGAGTTTTGATGTCTTTTTTTTCCTGGTTGTGCCATGTGGCTTACAGAATCTTAGTTCCTTGACCAGATCTTGAATCAGCCCACCTAGCAGTGAAAGTGGAGAAGGCAATGGCAACCCACTCCAGTACTCTTGCCTGCAAAATCCCATGGGCAGAGGAGCCTGGTAGGGTGCAGTCCATGGGGTCGCTAAGAGTTGGACACGACTGGGCGACTTCACTTTCACTTTTCACTTTCATGCATTGGAGAAGGAAATGGCAACCCACTCCAGTGTTCGTGCCTGGAGAATCCCAGGGACAGGGGAGCCTGGTGGGCTGCCGTCTCTGGGGTCGCACAAAGTCAGACACGACTATGGTGACTTAGCAGCAGCAGCAGTAGCAGCAGCAATGAAAGCATGGAATCATTATCCCTGGACCACCAGGGAATTCCCTCATGACTTTTAGACTATACAGAACCAATTTTCAAAGTATATCTTTAATGATAAAATATTAAATTATATAATACATTTAATAAATATTATATAACATATTTAATACATTTTGAAATAATTGTAGCTTGCTATAACATTACTTTTTCTCCAAATACTTTTATATATATATTACATATGCTTATATGCATGTATATATATACATATTATATAACATATATATTACACATGCATATGAGTATGGATTACATATATTGTGTACACATATATACATGTGCAATATATATCATATACACATGGAGCTTAGTCGCTAAGTTGTGTCTGACTCTTGCGACCCCATGGACTGTAGCCTGCCAGGCTACTCTGTCCAGTGGATTCTCCAGGCAAGAACACTGGAGTGGGTTGCCATTTCCTTCTCCGGGGGATATTCCTGACCCAGGAATTGAACCCAGGTCTCCTGCACTGCAGGCAGATTCTTCACTGACTGAACTACAAGGAAAGCCCTTTCATATACATAATATATATTATGTACATAATGTATAATTTTAAACATACCTATGAACTGTGGAATAAGAAGATGGAAATAAATCATTTACCACAGATTATGGTAATATACGAAAAATTAGACAGTGGTGGAATTACAAGTAATTTTTACTATTTATCTTTATATTATATAAATTTTCTAATTCAGATAAAAGCCATGCTCATCACACATGAATATGTAAATTTCTAGTTTTCTGTATTGACCCTATTATAGATGACAGTACATGTAAAACAGAATAAAGGTGCCCAGCTGTGGCCGGCCACTTGATGGGCAATCCTTACTGGGCAACAACGGAAGCAGGGTAGAGAGAGCTGGGAGAAGTACCTCCATGCAGCACAGACCCAGGGTGCCTCTCTCGTACCACATGCTCAGTGAAGAGCACTTGCCAGAACCGTATCTTGAGAACGGGGCTTTGCGTTTGTGCAGTGCTGTGACCCTGGATGAAGGAAAGACACTTGCAAATACTTTCAAAGCTAAACAACACTGAGATGTCCCCAGTTGCCATAGTGAAGTGTTTTTAAATCCAGCATTCACTTGCATAAAAAATAGAAATTCTCTAGACTTACTCAAGAATTAGCTGAAATGTTACCTCTTTAAGGAGGCTTTCCTGACTCTTTGTTAGCTTCAGCATCATTGTCATCTATATTCCTAAGCCAATGTGTTTATAACTCTAGCTAAGCATGTCAACATTGAATAACAGCATTCTACTCTATAGGACTATCAATTCTTTGAAGCTAGCAGCTATGTGAGCCCTATATGAGACTATACGTCAAAGCAATAGATGTGGATTCAAAACCTGAACACAGCAATCATCAGCTTTTATATATTCTGAACCTATATGCCTCTAACTTTAGAGGGGGAGTTCTTTATGATATCTGTCTCATAAAACTGTTCCAGGATTATGCAAATGGAAAGCTATGAAAAAATTCTCAATCTGTTCAGTTCAGTTCGGTTCAGTCATGTACGACTTTTTGTGACACCATGAACCTCAGTGTGCCAGGCCTCCCTGTCTATCCCAACCCCCAGAGTTTACCCAAACTCATGTCCATTCAGTAAATGATGCCATACATCATCTCATTCTTTGTCATCCCCTTCTCCTCCCACCCTCAATCTTTCCCTGCATCAGGGTTTTTTCAAATGAGTCAGCTATTCATATCAGGTGAAGTTTCAGCTTCAACATCAGTCCTCCCAATGAACACCCAGGATGGATCTCCTTTAGGATGGACCAGTTGGATCTCCTTGTAGTCCAAGGGACTCTCAAGAGTCTTCTCCAACACCACAGATCAAAAGCATCAATTCTTTGGTGCTCAGCTTCTTTTATACTCCAACTCTCACATTCATACATGACTTCTGGAAAAACCATAGCCTTGACTAGATGGATCTCTGTTGGCAAAGTAATGTCTCTGCTTTTTAATATGCTGTCTGCTGCTGCCAAGTCACTTCAGTCGTCTATGACTCTGTACGACCCCATAGACAGCAGCCCACCAGGCCCCCCCCGTCTCTTGGATTTTCCAGGCAAGATCACTGGAGTGGGTTGCCATTTCCTTCTCCAGTGCAGGAAAGGGAAAAGTGAAAGTGAAATCGCTCAGTCGTGTCTGACGCTTAGCGACCCCATGGACTACAGCCCACCAGGCTCCTCCGTCCATGGAATTTTCTAGGCAAGAGTACTGAAGTGGGGTGCCATTGCCTTCTCTGAATATGCTGTCTAGGTTGGTCATAACTTTCCTTCTAATGAGTAAGCATATTTTCATCTCATGGCTGCAATCACCATCTGCAGTGATTTTGGAGCCCAAATAAATAAATTCAGCCACTGGTTCCACTGTTTCCCCATCTATTTGCCAAGGAATGATGGGACCAGATGCCATGACCTTAGTTTTCTGAATGTTGAGCTTTAAGTCAACTTTTTCACTTTCCCTTTCACTTTCATCAAGAGGCTCTTCAGTTCTTCTTCACTTTCTGCCATACAGGTGGTGTCATCTGCACATCTGAGGTTACTGACATTTCTCTTGAGAATCTTGATTCCAGCTTGTGCTTTTTCTAGCCCAGCTTTTCTCATGATGTACTCTGCATTTAAGTTAAATAAGCAGGGTGACAATATAAAGCTTTGATGTACTTCTTTTCCTATTGGGAACCAGTCTGTTGGTCCATGTCCAGTTCTAACTGTGACTTCCTGCCTTGCATACAGGTTTCTAGGTCCACACCTTTGTCTAACTCAGTGAAACTAAGCCATGCCATGTGGGGCCACCCAAGATGGATGGGTCATGGTGGAGAGGTCTGACAGAATGTGGTCCACTGGAGATGGGAATGGCAAACCACTTCAGTATTCTTGCCTTGAGAACCCCATGAACAGTATGAAAAGGCAAAAAGATAGGACACTGAAAGATGAGCTACCCAGGTTGGTGGTGCCCAATATGCTACTGGAGATCAGTAGAGAAATAATTCCATAAAGAATGAAGGGATGGAGCCAAAGCAAAAACAACACCCAGTTGTGGATGTGACTGGTGATAGAAGTAAGGTCTAATGCTGTAAAGAGCAACATTGCATAGGAATCTGGAATGTCAGGTCCATGAATAAAAGTAAATTGGTAGTGGTCAAACAGGAGATGGCAAGAGTGAATGTTGACATTGTAGGAATCAGTGACTAAAATGGACTGGAATGGGTGAATCTAAATCAGATGACCATTATATCTACTACTGTGGGCAGGTATCCCTTAGAAGAAATAGAGTAGCCATTATAGTCAAAAGTCTGAAATGCAGTACTTGGATGCAATCTCAAAAATGACAGAATGATCTCTGTTTGTTTCCAAGGCAAATCATTCAATATCATGGTAATCCAAGTCTAGGTCCCGACAAGTAATGCTGAAGCAGGTGAAGTTGAACGGTTCAGTTCCAAAGAAAGGCAATGCAAAAGAATGCTCAAACTACCACACAATTGCACTCATCTCACATGCTAGTAAAGTAATGCTCAAAATTCTCCAAGCCAGGCTTCAGCAATACATGAACCGTGAACTTCCAGATGTTCAAGCTGGTTTTAGAAAAGGAAGAGGAACCAGAGATCAAATTGCCAACCTCCACTGGATCATGGAAAAAGCAAGAGAGTTCCAGAAAAACATCTATTTCTTCTTTATTGACTATGCTGAAGCCTTTGACTGTGTGGATCACAATAAACTGTGGAAAATTCTGAAAGAGATGGGAATACCAGACCACCTAACCTGCCTCTTGAGAAATCTGTATGCAGGTCAGGAAGCAACAGGACATGGAACAACAGACTGGTTCCAAATAGGAAAAGGAGTAAGTCAAGGCTGTATATTGTCACCCTGCTTATTTAACTTCTATGCAGAGTACATCATGAGAAACGCTGGACTGGAAGAAACACAAGCTGGAATCAAGATTGCCGGGAGAAATATCAATAACCTCAGATAAGCAGATGACACCACCCTTATGGCACTAAGTGAAGAGGAGCTAAAAAGTCTCTTGATGAAAGTGAAAGAAGAGAGTGAAAAAGTTGGCTTAAAGCTCAACATTCAGAACATGAAGATCATGGCATCCGGTCCCATCACTTCATGGGAAATAGATGGGGAAACAGTAGAAACAGTGTCAGACTTTATTTTGGGGGGCTCCAAAATCACTGCAGATGGTGACTGCAGCCATGAAATTAAAAGACGCTTACTCCTTGGAAGAAAAGTTATGACCAACATAGATAGTATATTCAAAAGCAGAGACATTACTTTGCCAACTAAGGTCCGTCTAGTCAAGGCTATGGTTTTTCCTGTGGTCATGTATGGATGTGAGAGTTGGACTGTGAAGAAGGTTGAGTGCTGAAGAATTGATGCTTTTGAACTGTGGTGTTGGAGAAGACTCTCGAGAGTCCCTTGGACTGCAAGGAGATCCAACCAGTCCATTGTGAAGGAGATCAGCCCTGGGATTTCTTTGGAAGGAATGATGCTAAAGCTGAAGCTCCAGTACTTTGGCCACCTCAGGCAAAGAGTTGACTCATTGGAAAAGACTCTGATGCTGGGAGGGATTGGGGGCAGGATGAGAAGGGGACGACCGAGGATGAGATGGCTGGATGGCACCACGGACTCGATGAACATGAGTTTGAGTGAACTCCGGGTGATGGTGATGGACAGGGAGGCCTGGCGTGCTGCAGTTCATGGGGTCGCAAAGGGTTGGACACGATTGAGTGACTGAACTGAACTGATGAACACATACAAGACCTTCTAGAACTAATACCCCAAAAAGATGTCCTTTTCATTATAGGAGACTGGAATACAAAAGTAGGAAGTCAAGAAACACCTGGAGTAACAGGAAATTTGGCCTTGGAATATACAATGAAGCTGGGCACAGGCTAATATAGTTTTGCCAAGAGAATGCACTGGTCATGGCAAACACTGTTTTCCAACAACGCAAGAGAAGACTCTACACATGGACATCACCGGATGGTCAACATGGAAATCAGACTGATTATATTCTTTGCAGCCAAAAATGGAGAAGCTCTATATGGTCAGCAAAAACAAGACTGGGGGCTGACTATGGCTCAGATCATGAACTCCTTATTGCCAAATTCATACTTAAATTGAAGAAATTGGGAAAAACCACTAGACCATTCAGGTATGACCTAAATCAAATCCCTTATGATTATACAATAGAAGCGAGAAACAGATATAAGGGACTAGATCTGATAGATAGAGTGCCTGATGAACTGTAGATGGAGGTTCATGACATTGTACAGGAGACAGGGATCAAGACCATCCCCAAGAAAAAGAAATGCAAAAAAGCAAAATGGCTGTCTGGGGTGGCCTTACAAATAGCTGTGAAAAGAAGAGAAGTGAAAAGCAAAGGAGAAAAGGAAAGATATAAGCATCTGAATGCAGAGTTCCAGAGAATAGCAAGGAGAGATAAGAAAGCATTCCTCAGTGATCAATGCAAAGAAATAGAGGAAAAACAATAGAATGGGAAATACTAGAGATCTCTTAAAGGAAATTAGAGATAGCAAGGGAACATTTCATGCAAAGATGGGCTCGATAAGGACAGAAACAGAGCAGAGGATATTAAGAAGGGGTGGCAAGAACACACAGAATAACTGTACAAAATCACGATGGTGTGATCACTCACCTAGAGACAGACATCCTGGAATGTAATGTCAAGTGGACCATAGGAAGCATCACTATGAACAAAGCTAGTGGAGTCGATGGAATTCCAGTTGAGCTATTTCAAATCCTAAAAGATGATGCTGTGAAAGTGTTGCACTCAATATGCCAGCAAATTTGGAAAACTCAGCAGTGGCCACAGGACTGGAAAAGGTCAGTTTTCATTCCAATCCCAAAGAAAGACAATGCCAACGAATGCTCAAACTACCGCACAATTGCACTCATCTCACATGCTAGCAAAGTAATGCTCAAAATTCTCCAAGCCAGGCTTCAGCAATATGTGAACTGTGACCTTCCAGGTGTTCAAGCTGGATTTAAAAAATGTAGAGGAAACAGATCAAATTGTCAACATCCACTGGATCTTCGAAAAAGCAAGAGAGTTCTATTCCTGCTTTATTGACTATGCCAAAGCCTTTGACTGTGTGGATCATAATAAACTGTGGAAAATTCTGAAAGAGATGGGAATACCAGACCACCTGACTTGCCTGTTGAGAAATCTGCATGCATGTCAGGTAGCAACAGTTAGAACTGGATGTGGACCACCACCGTGGTTCCAAATATGGAAAGGAGTACATCAAGCCTGTATATTGTCACCCTGCTTATTTAACTTAGATGCACAGTGCATCATGAGAAACGCTGGGCTGGATGAAGCACCAGCTGGAATCAAGATTGCCGAGAGAAATATCAATAACCTCAGATATGCAGATGACACCACCCTTATGGCAGAAAGCAAAAAAGATCTAAAGAGCTTCTTGATGAAAGTGAAAGAGGAGAGTGAAAAAATTGGCTTTAAACTCAACATTCAGAAAAGCTGAGATCATGGTATCCATTCCCATCACTTCATGGCAAATAGATAGGGAAACAGTGACAGACTTTATTTTCTTGGGCTCCAAAATCACTGCAGATGTTGACTGCAGCCATGAAATTAAAAGACACTTACCTCTTGGAAGAAAAATCTATGAACAACTTAGACAGCATATTAAAAACCAGAGATATTACTTTGCCAACAAAGGTCCATCTAGTCAAGGCTACGGTTTTTCCGATAGTCATGTATGAATGTGAGAGTTGGACTATAAAGAAAGCTGAGCACTGAAGAATTGATGTTTTTGAGCTGTGGTGTTGGAGAAGACTCTTGAGAATCCCTTGGACTGCAAAGAGATCCAACCAGTCCATCCTAAAGCAAATCAGTCCTGAATATTCATTGGAAGGACTGATTTAAAGTTGAAACTCCAAATATTTGACCACCTGATTCGAAGAACTGATTCACTGGAAAAGACCCTTATGCTGGGAAAGATTGAACATGGGAGGAGAAGGGGACAACAGAGGATGAGATGGTTGGATGGCATCACTGACTCACTGGACATGAGTTTGGGTAAACTCCAGTAGTTGGTGATGGACAGGGAACCCTAGCATGCTTCAGTCCATGGGGTCACAAAGAGTCAGATGACTGCAAGACTGAACTGAACTGAACTGAGTGATCTATAAGACGAGAGCACATGTAGGCTGAGAGCAATTAAATGTCTTTGTGAAGGAGAGCTATAGCATCATAAATGAAGTAATTGAAAAATCAATTTAGATATTTGAAACATTAAGCAAATTCATTGCACAACTACACATGAGAAAAATGTCTTTAAAAAAAACTTCCCTTTGATGAAGCAAACATTCTACTTAAATGTAAAATAGTCTTCTTTTCTGATGCACAGATGAAAAGAAATACTGTATTCATAGATTAGAAGAATTAATATTGTTAAAATGACCATGCTACCCAAGGCAACCTACAGGTTCTATGCAATGCCTATCAAAACATGAAGGGCATTTTTCACAGGACTAGGTAAAATAATTTCAAAATATATCTGAAAATACAAAGCAATATTGGGAAAGAACATAACTGGAAGATTCATGCTCCCTGACTTCAGATCATATTACAAAGCTACTGTAATCAAAATAGTATATAGTACCAGGACAAAAGCAGACCCACAGATCAATGGACTATAATAGAGAGCCCCCAAATAAAACCTGCACTTATGGTTAATTAATTTACAACAAAGGAGGCTAGAATATACAATGGAGAAAAGACAGTTTCTTCGATATGTGGTGCTGGGAAAACTGGACAGAAAGAATGAAGTTAGAACACTGCCTAACACCATATACAAAAACCAACTCACAAGGGAATTAAAGACTTAAATGTAAGACTGAAGGGACTTTTCTGGTGATCCAGTGGTTAAGACTCAACACTCCCAATGCAGGGGGCCTGCGTTCCATCTCTGGTCAGGTAACTAGATCCTGCATGCCACAGCTAAAAGAACCCACATGATACAAGGAAGATCTTGCATGTGGCAATGAAGAACCTGAGTGCCACAAACTAAGACCCAGTGCAGCCAAATAAATTTTGTTAAAAGACTGGAAATCATAAAATTCTTAGAAGAAAACATGGGCAGAACATTTTTTGACATAAATCACAGCAATATATGATTTTGATCTCCCTCCCTAAAGCAGAGGAAATAAAGCAAAAATAAACAACAGTGACCTAATTAAATGTAAAAACTTTTACATAGAAAAAGGAAACTGTGGAAAAAATACATTCACTGAAAGGGAGAAAATATTTGCAAATGATACGACCCATAAGGGATTAATAAACAGTTGCTCAACATAAAAAAAAAATCAAACAACCTAATTTTAAAAATGAGCTGAACACATGAATAGACATTTTTTCCAAAGAAGAATTATAGATGATCAACATGAAAATATGTACAGCATTGCTTATTAGCAGAGAAATGCAAATCAAAAGCACAATGATAAATCACTCACACCTGTCAGAATGCCTATCATGAAAAAGAACACAAACAAAGAAATTTTGAAGAGGATGTGGAGAAAAGGGAACCTTCATACATTATTGGTTGGAGTGTAAATTAAGGCAGTCAGTGTGGAAAACAGTATGGAGGTTTCTCAAAAACTAAAAATAGAACTACCATGGGACCCAGCAATTAAACTTCCTGGATATTTATCCGAGAGAAACAGAAACACTAAGTTGAAAAGATACACGCACCCCAATGTTCATAGCAGCATTATTTACAGTTATCAAGATATGGAAGCAACCTAAGTGTCTATCAATAGATTAAATGGATAATACATGCATACATACAATGGAGTACTGCATAGTCATAAAAAAGAATAAAACTTTGACATTTGCAACAGCATGGATGGAATTGGAGGGCATTA
Source organism: Ovis canadensis (assembly GCF_042477335.2). Classification (NCBI taxonomy): domain Eukaryota; kingdom Metazoa; phylum Chordata; class Mammalia; order Artiodactyla; family Bovidae; genus Ovis; species Ovis canadensis. Next base: position 30,356,819 of record NC_091265.1, on the reverse strand, counting down.
TGCTAAGCGAAATAAGTTGGACAAAAAAGACAGATACTCTGTTATACCACTTAACGAAATGACTCACAGAGAAGAAACTAGTGGTTACCAGTGGAAAGAGGGATAGGGGAGGGTCAATATACAGGCAGGGGATTAAGGAGTAAAAATTACTAGATATAAAACAAATATTGTATTGAATTACATAGTTTAAAGCTTAAAATCTTATTCATAGAAAATAAACATTATTTAAGAAATAGTCATTCAATTATGTTCCTATAATCCTACACTCAATGTTTTAAAATCACAATGAAATATTTTGTTTTAAAACATAGCTCTTTTAGAATTTTTTCACATCTTTCCTACTGTAATAAAATATACATAAAACAAAATATACCATTTTGACCATTTTTGAGTGTTCAGTTTAGTAGCATTAAATTCATTACATTGTTGTGCTGCTATCACCACCATTCTGGAACTTTATTCATCAACCCAAAGTGAACCTTATACTTATTAGACAATAATTCCCCATTTTCTCTTCTGTGTAGCCCCTGTTAACCTCTATTCTACTTTCTGTCTTTAAGACTTTGATGACCAGAAAAGGCAAAAGTAGGAAGACAGTATAAAGATCAGTGATTCCCAAGAGTCAGAGAGGAAAGAAAGTAAATATGCAGAAAAAAAAATGTAGGATGAAGAAACTAGTGTATATTAGAATATCATATAAAGAAACATGTCACTGTACAGTTATTCAAACCCATAGAAGGTACACATACAAATAATGAACCCCAATATAAACTATAGATTCTAGATGATGATGATGTGTAAAGATTTGGTTCATCATTTATAATAAATGTAACACTCTGGTAAGGGATGTTTAAAATAGCAGAGGCTGTGATTGTGTGGGGGCAGTGGGTATAGGATAATCTTTATTTCTTCTGCTCATTTTTACTGTGAATCTAAAACTCCTCCAAAATAAGTAATTCTACCAAGAAAAAGAAAATTCTGACATATGCTAAAACATGAATGAACCCTGAAGACGTTATGCTAAGTGATATAAGCCAGACACAAAGACAAATACATCATGATTCCTCTTATGTGAGGTAAGTAGAGAAGTCAAAGTCAGAGAGATAGAAATTCTTTTGAAATCTCAACTATTTTTTAAAAAATTAAATGAAAAGTTTAAATTATTGTACAATGTAAGTAATATTAAAGTATCATTCCTAATACAATATTTTAATTCTAGTATAGCTATTTATATGCACACAGTTTTGAATATTGACAATTATATACTTGTCAAGTTAAAATGTTGTAGTCCAGCCTCTCAACTCTACTTGTTCTGTGCCTCCTTCATTTCATAATAATTTACTCATAATATTAGAATTATATAATTTTATTTTCATTTAATATAATTAATAATTTAATCACGCACTTATTAGATCTTTTTCTATTATATGTATTGATAGCAAAACCAGTTCAATGATCATATTTATGCCAACACAATTCTCTTCTTTCAGAAGCTTTCTTTTAAAGAAACCTCTCTAAATTTTTATTTATTATATTATCTTGTTCTAATTCATAACATGTATCCCATGTGAAGTCTGTGTGGGGGGGGGGCATGCACCCGTGTGCTAGTGTGATAGTTCTCTTCCCTGACTATGCTATTAAGTCACTTCAGTCATGTCCGACTCTGTGCAACCCCATAGACGGAAGCCCACCAGGCTTCCCAGTCCCTGGGATTCTCCAGGCAAGAACACTGGAGTGGGTTGCTATTTCCTTCTCCAATGCATGAAAGTGAAAAGTGAAAGGGAAGTCGCTCAGTCATGTCTAACTCTTAGTGACCCCATGGACTGCAGCCTACCAGCCTCCTCCAGGCAAGAGTACTGGAGTGGGGTGCCATTGCCTTCTCCCTGACTATAATGCTTGCTTACTGAGCACAAGGCTTCCCTTGAGGCTCAGCTGGTAAAGAATCCACCTGCAATGAGGGAGACCTAGGTTCAATCCCTGGGTAGGGAAGATCCCCTGGAGAAGGGATAGGCTACCCATTCCAGTATTCTGGCCTGGAGAATTCCACGGACTGTATAGTCCTTGGGGTTGCAAAGAGTCAGACATGGTCAAGCAACTTTCACTTTCTGAGTACAAGGACTTTCCCAAATTTACATTATTATATCCTCAAGCACTGTCACATTGCCAGTAGTATGCTGCATATTTATAAATGTGTAGGAAATTAATAAAGTAATAATTGAATGAAAAGCTTTGTACAGGCAGTAGTTATTTCTTCACATCTCACAGTAATATTTGACCTCAATGTTTAGAAATTTTTCTAAACTAAAATCTGAAAAAACTTTTAAAATGAAACTTATTATCGCTAAACCTTTCATAAAATAATATTTAGAAAAATAGACTAAACCTTCCATAAAATAATCTAATATTTAGAAAAATAGACAAGGGAAAAACCTCCACATTCCCATAATTCAAAATAAATATTGAGGTTTTCATCAGCTTTATTTCTGTGTTTTTGTTCATATAAATTTACATGAAATTATGTTAATTAGCAAACACTACATACACAAACTGAATTTCTAAGCATATTTCTCAGGTCTGATATATTCACAAAGAAACATTGTGGAGACTGCTCTTACATTAGATGTAAATAATATTATATACTTCTTATTGAATTTATGGTTTACTTCTGCTGCACTCAGGAAAATATGTGGAATGCATCATGTTACCAATAAAGGAAGGTTAAAATGCTAAACATGGAGAATGTTATTTATAGAGATTTTAATTGTTGTGAAAAGCATAACCATAAATCCACATTCTACACTGAACGCTTTATGAAATGAAAAGGCTTTTAAATGCCTATTTCAAGGTTGACAGTGTCACACTATTTCAACCAAAATATCTTTTTGTGTTCAGAGTGGAATGCAAAGATGCCAATAAAATCACCCCCCCCAAAGTAAAAAAAAAAAAAACAGGGGGAAAGATAATATATCAGCTCTTAGAAATCTAGTCTCTCTAAAATTATGAGCAAACAAAAATATCTAATGTCAATATTCTCTGTTTGGTATGGAAATATTTTTAGAAGTTAAAGGAACATTATTTTCAGTTATTGTCTATGCAACAGAATAATTCTGTGGTAGAGAAAGAGCAATTCTTGAAGTCAAACCTTCAAACTCTAGCTTGGCTATCAAAGAAAGTCATTTATTTTTCCAGGCCCCAGCTACCTCACTCCTAAAATTAAAATCACTTTTCTCATGAGCTAATTGTGAGAATTAAATAGAAAATACACATTAGGGGCCTCCAAGACTACCTGGCACATGATAAGCTTTCTGTAACTGGCAGTCTCAAAATGATTACAGTTCAGGAGCCTATTCATGAGCTTAGAGGTAAGCCACCTTTACCCTATGTGGCTCTCTTTATCCTGTGTGTTATCAAGAGAAGACACACTATCACACTAAGATTTCTCTGGGAATCTATATATTTTCAAGGGACTCAATGTTTTGTATTAGTAACACTGACATTGAAAAGAACAATGAAGAAAAACTGTCCAAAACAAGCAAGTTTAAAACTAAAAATAGTTTATTGACTCAACAAGCTTTAAATTTCAGACACAGTTCTTTCTCCAAATATAGCTTAATTAATCAGAGGGTCAAAATCTGGCATCCAGAGAGAAAATGTCTTTGTCCTCCTTCTCCCAAACTCAGCACTTTAAAAGTAGATTTGTTATTTCTGAATAGCTTGAGATGGAGCCACATACCCATTCCCACTGTAGCCTGTGATGTGGTCAACTCTGACTGGCTCATCTTAACCCACATATCTCAATTAGAACTTCTTGGACTGAGAGACAAAGAAGAATGATACAAATATGCCATACTTCCTTACCTCTGTCAAAGCTCCCCTCAGGAGCAGGAAGTCTAATCCTTTTGGGGGCATAACAATAGATATCTACACAAATTACCTAAAGCAATTTCATGCAGATGGAGTAGGGACTGTGGACATATATTGAGATTCAGATCCATAATGAGTTATACTTCTGTTTTGATGAAAACTCAATAAACCTATCAGGAATCCATCTGCAGCATTTAGTAAAGACTAGAAAGCATTACATTCTCAGAAAAGACAAACAACAGTAAGCATTTCTCACTATAATATGAACCAGTCACTTGCTCATTCTCCCTTATCCTATCTCTGTTCTTTTATTCCTCTTTTCTCTTTATATCTCATCATTCTTTTCTTTCTGAAACATTTATTGATCACATCTTAGATATGACCCTTATATAAATTGATACAAGGCATCGCTGTCCCCGGTGAAATTTATGATTTAGTTGAAAGGTATTTCAAAAGAAAGTGTGCTGCGTTGTAACAAAACAAAAAGAAAACCAACAAACAATAAAAACTAAAACGCTCCTGGATAGGATCATACAGCTATAATTTTGGAGTATAGTGATAATGTCATAATGGAATTAAAATATAGCTTGGAATGAAAAGCCCTAGATTGTATTTCTAGCTCTGCCTCTTCCTAACTAGGTGAATTTTGGAAAGTCATGTAAGCAATCTGAACCTCAGGGTTTTCATCCCTGTAGTAGAGAGGATGCCGCCTGCCTCACAGCAATGTTGTAAGGATCAAATGAATGACATATGTGAAAGTGCCAATAGCATTCTCTGACACATAACTGGCATCACAGCGTTTCAAGATAAAGGGCTGTGGGTTTTCATAAGAAAGAGAAATATTTTAAGCTGCAGGAATCAGCAGAGACTTCATTGGGATGACTTTAAAAGTGATAGAAATCTATAGCACATATGGAAAGGAAAGACTGCTCTGGTATCAGGGGGAAAATAAGCAAAACAATGAAAATGAAAACAAGAAAGCCTGTTTTATATGCATATAACAAGAAAAAGTATATATGTAATCAGGCTTTCTTATATATAAATATACATACATACATATATATATATATATATATATATATATAGAGAGAGAGAGAGAGAGAGAGAGAGAGAGAGAGAGACAGACAGACAGACAGACAGACAGAGACAGAGACAAAGAGAGCCAGAGAGAGAGAGCGACCAAGAGAGGAGGAGTCCACTTTAGCCAAAATAGTGATATTTTATTTAGTTATTTGTTTTTGTATCTTTTGTAGGCATTTAATATATAAAACAGTTAAAGGGTCTGCTCTCATTGAAACAGATGTGATAGGATTCCCTACCCCACAATCCCAGATACCTGCGCCTAAGGAAACCTCAGTTCAGTCACTCAGTCGTGTCTGCCTCTTTGAGACCCCATGGACTGCAGCATGCCAACCTTCCCAGTCCATTGCCAATTCCGGTAGCTTGATCAAACTCATGTCCATCAGGTTGGTGATGCCATCCAACCATCTCATCATCTGTCACCCCCTTCTCTTCCACCTTCAATCTTTCCCAGCATCAGGGTCTTTTCCAATGAGTCAGTTCTTCATATCAGATAGCCAAAGGATTGGAGCTTCAGCTTCAACATCAGTCCTTCCAGTGAATATTCAGGACTGATTTCCTTTAGGATAAACTGGTTGGATCTCCTTGTAGTGCAAGGGACTCTCAGGAGTTTTCTCTAACACCACAGTACAAAAACATTGATTCTTCAGCACTCAGCTTTCCTTATGGTCCAACTCTCACATCCATACATGACTACTGGAAAAACCATAGTTTTGACTAGATGGACCTTTGGCAGCAAAATAATGTCTCTGCTTTTTAATATGCTGTCTAGTTTTGTCATTGATTTTCTTCCAAGGAGCAAGTATCTTTTAATTTCATAGCTACAGTCACTATCTGCAGTGATTTTGGAGCCCAAGAAAATAAAATCTGTCACAATTTCCATTGTTTCCCCATTGTTTTGCCATGAAGTGATAGGACCGGATGCCATGATCTTAGTTTTTTGAATGTTTTAAGCCAGCTTTTTTACTCCCCTCTTTTACTTTCATCGAAATGCTCTTCAGTTCCTCTTCACTTTCTGATATTAAGGGTGGTGTCATCTGTATATCTGAGGTTATTGATATTTCTTCCAGCTGTCTTGATTCCAGCTTCTGCTGCATCCAGCCTGGCATTTCACATGATGTACTCTGCATATAAGTTAAATAAGCAGGGTGACAATATATAGCCTTGATGTACTCCTTTCCCAATTTGGAACCAGTCTGTTGTTCCATGTCTGGTTCTAACTTTTGTTTCTTGACCTGCATACAGATTTCTCATGAGGTAGGTAAGATGGTCAAAATCCACAGCTTTAAAACCAATGCAGTGTTAACAGAAAACAGGAAGACTGGGGTGAGGATCAAAGACAACACTCAGCAACTGACAACATACCTAACCTGTAGTTTTGCAAGCCACACTCTCTCATCTTTGAAGACTCCCTTCTTGGAACACATCCCTCCTGAATTCACCTTCTTCTTGTCCTCTAAGATTCAATTCAGCAAAGCTTCCCTTGATCTTCCTTGTCCATTCTTTAAGCCTCCTGCTGAACTAAGTGCTAATTCTCTGAGCCAGTCACCAAATCCAACATATATAATTCTTTAGGGAAATAAACTGATTTGCTCCTTATCAGGAATCTTTTCTCTTTTTCTTTTGTCAAATTGCTAACAGCTTTACTTAGGCATAATTGACATGCAATAAGGTGCACATACTTAAAGTATACAATTTATACATTTTAACACATATATGCAAAAGTGAGAACACAACCAGAGTCAAGATAATGAAGACTACATTCAAAGTATCAGTATGTAAATTTGTAATTCCAACCCTAGTCAACCACTGGTCTACTTTCTGTCATCAGAGTATTTTGTATTTTCTAAAATTCTATGTAAATGGAATAATCATTTTGGTTTATTTCTCTCAATGAGCACAATTATTTGGAGAATCATCCGTGCTGCAGCATGTAGCAACAGTTCATTCATTTTTGTTCCAATAAGTACTCAATTGCAAGGATGTGCCCCAGTTTACTCACACACAAATTTGTTGATAGGCATTAGTGTTAGTCCTGATCTTTGGTTATTATAAAGCAGAGATGTTATGAAAGTTCATATACAATATTTATATGGATACACTATTATTTCTCTTCTAAAAATACCAAGGAATAGAATTGCTGGATCGTAAGGTAGGTGTGGGGCTTCTTTGGTGTCTCAGATGCTAAAGAATCTGCCTTCAATGTGGGAAACCCAGGTTTGATCCCTGGGTCAGAAGATCCCCTGGAGAAGTCAATGGCTGCCCACTCCAGTATTCTAGCCTGGAGAATTCTATGGACAGAGTACCATGGTGGGCTATAGTCCATAGAGTTGCAGCGTCTGACACAATTGAAGTGACTTAGCATGCAGGTAAGATAGGTGAATGTATAACTTTTTAAGAAATTTTCTCCAAAGATAGTACACCAACACTATCTATTTTTATCAGTTAGTCTTTTAAATTTTAACCTTTCTAATGGGAATGTAAAACAAAATTGCATTTCCCTTGAATTGGACTTCCCTGGTGGCTCAGACGGTAAAGCATCTTGCTTACAATGCGGGAGACCTGGGTTCGATCCTTGGGTTGGGAAGATCCTCTGGAGAAGGCAATGGCAACCCACTCCAGTACTCTTGCCTGGAAAATCCCATGGACAGAGGAGCATGGTGGGCTACAGTCCACGGGGTCGCAAAGAGTTGGACACAACTGAGCAACTTCACTTTAATGATGAATTAGGGCTTCATGGTGGATCAGTGGTGAAGAATCCACTTGCCAATACAGAAGACGAAGATTTGACTTGTAGGTTGAGAAGATCCCCTGGAGAAAGAAATGTCAAACCTCTCCAGTATTCCTGGCTGAGAAATCTCAAGGACAGGGGAGCTGGTGTGCTGCAGTCCATGGAGTCATAGAAGATCTGGACATGACTGAGGGGCTAAACAACAACAAACAGTGATACATTTTGTTGCATATCCTTTCATGTGCTTATTTGCCTTCCATGTTTTCCTTGTTGAAGTGTCTTTCCAGATCTTTTATGTAATTTATTGGGTTTCCTTTTATTGTTTTGCTTTGAGGGTTCTTTAGTCTAAGTTCTTTGTCTGATAGATGATTTGTAAATGCTTTTTTTCCAGGATGTCTGATCTTTTCTTAACAGTATCTTTTGCAGAAAATGCAGCTTTCAGATTTGATGAAATACAGTTAATCAACGTATTATTTCATGGATTATACTTTTGTTTCTGTGTCTAAGAAAACTTTGCCTAACCTATGGTCATTAGGAGCTTCGGCAAATTCCGTGGACAGAGGAGCCTAGTAGGCTACAGTCCATGGGGTCGCTAAGAGTCAGACATGACTGAGCGAATTCACTTTCACTTTTCACTTTCATTCATTGGAGAAGGAAATGGCAACCCACTCCAGTGTTCTTTCCTGGAGAATCCCAGGGACGGGGGAGCCTGGTGGGCTGCCATCTATGAGGTCGTACAGAGTCGGACATGACTGAAGCGACTTAGCAGCAGCAGCAGCAGCTATTTTGTTTATTAGAAACAGATATTAGAGTTATGTTTCATGTTTAAATATATGATTCTAAAATCATAGGCATTTTATTTATGTGATATGAGAATTATTTTGTTCTTTGTTCTTTTTTGCAAATGAATATCCAGATATCCAGTAGTTCAAAAAATGTTTCTGGACTATGTTTCTGGACTATCTACTCTGTTTTATTGATCTATTTATCTGTCTTACTGTCAATACAAACTCTTAATTACTCAAGTACTATCTGTTTATAATGTCTTAAAATATGACATTAGTATTAGTCCTTTTTTGTTATTCTTCAAAAATCTTTGAGTTTCCATGTTACTTTTAGAGTAAGTTTTTAAATTTCAACTAAAAATTTGGGATATTCATTTAAAGGACTGTTACTGAAGCTCCAATACTTTGACCACCTGATGCAAAATGTTGACTCACTAGGAGACTCTGATACTGGGAAAGATTGAGGGCAGAAGAGAGGGGGGAAAAAACAGATGACATGGTTGGATAGCATGACCAACTCAATGGGCATGAATTTAAGCGAACTCAGAGAGACAGTGAAGGACAGGAAAGTCTGGTGTGCTGCAGTCCATGGGGTTGCAAAGAGTTCGGCACAACTTGGTGACTGAACAACAAGCTCTGCCTGAATTCCTCTCTCTGCACCATAGCCAGAAATTAAAGGTAATAAGTAGGGTAATAATAGTCTCCCTGCCTGATAAATTTAATGCTTGATATCCTATCCTAGCCAGAAGCCAAAGACTAGGTCCTCTTCCTTGTACAAAGATATGCTTCAGCACTGCTCACAATATCCCACACTTAACAAGGATATTTATGCTTCAAGATTAATCAATAAAATCTCTTCATGAGTTGTAAAACAGATCTGAGATATTAATAATAGGTTGAGGATTTTTGTAAAATCATGGGGTCTCAAATAAATAAGATTTATTTTTAATCTTTAGTCTAAAGAGTTACATTGGAAATGGAGAAAATGAGGGACTTTTTAAATCTTGCTGCATGTCTCCTGGTTGGACTTTCTGAAGAGAAGCAGAGGAAAACCGCTGAGCTAATTTCTATACTGAGCCTCAAAGGAAGAGATACAAATCAGATTCCACTAAAAAAGAAAAGAATACGAAACATTCAGGAAGATAAAGAAAATCTAATATATGGAGAATGGCAAATTCTATAACACTGCTTGCTGCGCAAGTAGGAGAGTATATACAAGGAATAGGAAGAACAGATTAGAAATGGACCTACGCTATGTCGATCATGGCTTGCAATGAAATGATATGTAAGTTTATCCTATAAGCCACTGGTTCTCAACCCTATCTGTATAACAGATCTAACCATGAAGATATGAAAAATGTATAATCCCAAATATAAATTTTGTACAGTTATTTATATAGTAGTTCTGAGGTATAGTCCCAAGCCTAACATGTTAAAATCTTGACAATTAGGCCTGATGCACAGTTAATTTATATATATATATTTTTTTAAATTTTACTTTATTTTACTTTACAATACTGTATTGGTTTTTCCATACATTGACATGAATCCGCCACGGGTGTACATGAGTTCATGTCAAAGCAGCCACTATAGGTCAAAGTTGCTATGAAACTAATAACAATAATAGATATGTTCTTTAACATTCATATTATGTGACTTTTCTAGCTCCTCTAGAATTATAGAGTTGAATGAAATATAGAAAACCTATCCAATACGCAAATGGTCTCTAAAATATCCTGATAGTCTAGTTATATAAAATAATTATTATGTACTGTATGTTCTGAGTACAGTACTGACAATTTGTCCCATAACAATAGGAAATTTTTCAGTCACTAAATCGTGTTCTCACAGCCAGTCCTTCTCATCAGGAAGCTTTCAGAAGCCTCTTGTCCTCATCCATCAGAGTACAGACAGAAGGAACAAGAACTACAACCCCACGGCTTCTTGAATGAAAACCATCATCATTGAAAACTAATCAAAACGACCACATGAATCACAGCCTTGTGTAACTCAATGAAGCTATGAGCCATGCCACGCAGGATCACCCAAGATGGGCAGGTCATGGTGGAGAGTTCTGACAACATGTGGTCCACTGGAGAAGGGAATGGCAAACCACTTCAGTATTCTTGCCTCGAGAACCCCATGAACAGTATATTATGTGTAATTATAATTTTACTGTGGCAGACACAACACAAGGACTCTGAGGAATAAAAGGCAGAACTTTCTGCTATCAATATCTCCAAACAGAAGGAGACTAAGAGGCATGGTCACATAGGCAGTTGCACCTGAAGACAGGGTGCCAGCCATCTGGAACTGCAGGAGGTGGTTTATGGAGAGCAGGTGGGTGGGATTAGCTTGGTTTCATAGCCTCTTGGGGACTGGGTATTTTGAAGAATTTTTCCCCTTTAATAAAGAATGGGCCTTCCCTGGGCATCTCTGGTATGGGTTTGTGTGTTTTATAACCCAGAGTGTTAGTCTGATCAGCAAAGTATTTGGTGTCAGGGCTTAGCAAACTGCCCATGAAAGGGAATTAAGAGTGAGACAGCACTTCAGAAATATTATATTACACCATTAGTAAGTCTTATATTAACCTAAGGATGCAGAAAGTGTCATATCTAGCAACTGACTTTGGGAGGTCTAGTAATTAGATTTTTCCATATTGAGGATTTCCCCACTATTCACATATTGGTGAGAGATAAGCCCAATACTCACTTTTCTCCACCTTCTGGCAGCATATTCACGGCATGCAGTTGAGACTTAAACAACCAGAGGTTCTGGCCTCAAATTTTGAACCTTGCCAGAATGACACAGAAGTCTAACTAGAAAATAAAACATTTCAGTTGCAATTGCTAATCAGCGTCCAGAGTAGGAGGATCAACAGGGGTGACAGTGCTGTCTGTGGCAACTGTGCCCAGTGGCATTGGCATCTGCTAGTTCCTATGGCATGATTTTGGCTATGGTTCTAGTCCTATTCACTCTAGGCTTTGCCTGTCTCTTAATTTTCTTCTGCTACATTTCTGTTAATTCTGTGTATTATTCAACATCGTCCACAAATTCCTTTCCTACTTGAATCAACCAGAATTGGTTTCATAAGAAATTTGACAGATAAAATCGCATCAGTTCAGTTCAGTCACTCAGTCATGTCCAACTCTTTACGACCCCATGAATTGCAGTACACCAGGCCTCCCTGTCCATCACCAACTCCCGCAGTTCACTCAAACTCATGTCCATCGAGTCGGTGATGCCATCCAGCCATCTCATCCTCTGTCGTCCCCTTCTCCTACTGCCCCCAATCCCTCCCAGCATCTGTCTTTTCCAATGAGTCAACTCTTTGCTTGAGGTGGCATAAAGTGTATAATAAATATGAAGCTCTACGAAGATCATTAGCACGCTAAGGCCACACTGTCAATAACTAGCTGTTAGCAGCTGATGGAACTAGAATTTAATCCCAGAAGATTTTAACTTCAAAGATTATCTCTTTCAACTTTATCTTGCTGTTAGGCACTACTGAAATATATCTAGATATTGAGAAGTCACTGTGACCAAATGAATACATCTTCCTGGGAGGGCTTTTCGTAGATTGAGAGGAAACCTACCTTTCTTCAGTACATATTCTTAGCCCACAGTTTTGTCATCTGATGTCACATAGAATAACTCATTTCCTCTGTGTGGTAGTCTATAAAATATTAAAGTCATGTGTAAAACTCCACGTGTAATTCACATGTTTTCACAAAAGACCAATTAGATGCTATGATTGAAGATATGTACCAGATACATCATCACGGATGAATAAGACAAGCTACCTACTCATGTATGTGAAATAACTATTTACTTCACCATATAAAAATGATTTTGCAAACAGTCAGTTCAATTAGCTGTCTAGAAAAAGCTTTCTAGGGAAGTTAATTTTCCCTGTACACTATGGCACAGATTATGCTATATGTTTACTATATCATTTCTTCTTCAAGTGTAAACAGAAAGGCTACATTTCTCAACATGTTTTTATGGTTATTTTGTAAACATGTGACTGAGTCTGGCTTATCCAGTGTGGACAGAAGGGTTTTAATCTACTTTCAAGTTTGATTCTTAAAATATTATGCTTCTCCATTCTACATCCACTACAACAGTGACGAATGGTAGTCACTGTTTGGGTTAAAGCTTCTACTGAGAGATACTCAACCTGCACTAAATCTTGCGTGAGCAAGAAATAAATCCTTATATATTTAAGTCATTGTGACTTAAGAGTTTGTTACTGCAGCAGAGACTATCCTATCCTAAGACAGACACACAGAAATTCAGTTTAAGACATTTCTCCTTGTTTGTTTCTATTAGACATTTAGCATTGTGTGGAGATTAGAGAAACTGAAATGGATAAGAGTCTCAAATGGCTCAGAGAGACTGAATGATATTGCCAGGATGGCTAAGTTGTTAGATTCTTGATCGGATCTGCCAAAGTTCCAAAAACATGAAGCTTTAACTTTGCTTTCAATTTAGTGTTTCAAAAAACAAACTGAAATTGGTAGAAAAATCCAATGAGTCACTCAGTACACATACTACTAACTAGTATTTAAATTTTGTAGTGAGTGTTCTAAGATTCAGACTTCCCTGGTGGCTCAGACGGTAAAGCGGGATATTAAACAATACGGGATGTTAAACAACATGTCCAAGGTCACATAGCTTATAAATAAGATACTGAATACTGAATTTGAACTCATGTCTACTGGCTATAAATCATGTCTTAAATTACTGTAGTGTAGTGAATATCTTGTAAACTTAGAAAATAGTAAGTCCAAAAATCTAATCTTTTTCATAGAAATGCATAGCTAAGCTACTGAGTTTTTCTCATTTCCTTAGTTCATACCTTTAACTCTAAAAATTCAGTATGTTCCCAAACACTGAGATGTTGACACAAGAGGAATTCCTGAGTATTGAAGGACACTCTACCAATTTATAGAAACTTCATTTTATTAATTAAAATGATCATAACATTAAAAACAGGTTATTTTATTATGAAAACTGTTTCATATACTTATTATCTCATCCTACTCATATAGGTACATACATTAATAGTAGAAAAATAAAACTTACTATTACTTTAATTTATCAATTTTAAATCTACATTTACAAAAAAAAATCCATTTAACAAATGTATTATAGGTAATAACTACTGATGTACCTATCCTTTTTGACCTTTCTATCAATCTTCAATTCCTCTTTTGAAATAGACAGTGTTTTCAGATTACTTTAAAAAAAAAATGAGGAGAGATATCAATGTATCATGGTTCTTACTTTTTAAGGTATAACTTTCTGAACAAAACAATTCAGTCATATTTAGTCTTGAGGTTTTATTTTTTGAATGTTTGCTTTTAAAGTCATCAGTCTCTATTTGCTTAATTTCAATTTCAAATTGTGGTAAGGCTGAAACATTGTTTTTGTTACTGTGGTGACTCTCAAGATAAGTTCCTGAGGAAAACTGGTAGCTAATGGAAAATCTAGAAAAATGTTCCCTTAAAGCACAGTTCTATTCATGTTGCAGAGGTTCCTTTTTTTGTTTTTCTTGTATTCTTTCCTTATAAGCAAGAACATTTGCACAAAATATATTTCTTGCTGAGAATGCAGCCTACCCTTCATGAGGAATCAAACAATGATATTAATATACTTTCAAAAGATGAAAAAAATTGGCAGATGGAAATATTAGAATAAGAATATAGAAAGTTAGAGATTAATAAATCTATATTGGGCTACATTTTAATTTTAATTATTATTAAATTGAGAGTTAAGCTATAAAGATCTAGACTCTGCTGTTCTGTAACTCTAAGGATCTAGAATTCCAGTATATCTTTAAACACAGTCTATATTCTTATAAAACTAGAAATATATATATATATATACAAAACAAACATATATATCATTCTTATTATGTGATATATAATTAACTTGTATATATGTAAACATATGTACAAGCTTGGGCTTCCCTTGTGGCCCAGCTGGTAAAGAATCTGCCTGCAATGCAAGAGACCTGATTTCCATCCCTGTGTTCCCTCATAGCTCAGTTGGTGAAGAGTCTGCCTGCCACACAGGAGACCCAGGTTCAATTCCTGGGTTGGGAAAATCCCCTGGGCAAGGACATGGCAACCCACTCGAGCATTCTTGCCTGGAGAATCCCATGGACAGAGAGCCTGACATGCTACAGTCTATGGTTCGCAAGGGTCAGACACAACTGAGCAACTAAGCACACAAACATATATTTATGTATTTACACATATGGGTATGCAAGTGTGTACTCATACATATGCAAACACACAGCGCACATACAACCCCTAGTTTAATGCCACAGCATGGATAAAATTGTGCTAACATTATATACTACATAAAAAGGCTCCTCAGAAAATTACTCCATTTAGAAATATAAACGCTCATAGGAGTACATTTAAAAATCTTAGAAATGAAAGGATATGTTATCAAAATAGCTAATGAAATTTTAAACAAAGGTTCTATTTTCACACCAATACCTTTGATGATAGAGAACCAGAAAGAGCAGGAAAACCAACTACAATAACAAGAGGCAGCAACACTGATAAGCAAATCCATTTAGCCTAGAGGCAGGACTGAACAAAAATACTGCACTGCAAGTACAAGAGAACTGATTTCAAGTTGCTCTGATGTTAATTTATATGATTTTCTCAACCGTAGTAAGCATATGTTTTTGCTTGGGGTATAATGGATGCCCTTCCTTTTCAGTATCTGTCTCCAGGTTCTGCAACTGGACAAGGTACAGCTAGACAAAGGAACAAATACACTCTCTCTAAAAATCTGAAGATCCTTTAGGTTTTCACCACACAAATATCAACGGTCAACCTTTTTAGCCTACAGGGCATTCACACTTTACCTACAGCCACTCTGGAGAACAGTATGGGGATTCCTTAAAAAGTTGAAAAGAGAATTACCATATGACCCAGCAATCTCACTACTGAGCATATGGGCATATACCCTGAGGAAACCATAAACCATAATTCAAAACAACACATGTACCCCGGTGTTCCTTGTAGAACTGTTTACAACAGCAAGGGCATGGAAACAACCTAACTCTCCAACAACAGATGAATGGATAAAGAAGATATGGCTAGAATATTGCTTGGTCATAAAAAGGAATGAAACTGTCCATTTGCAGAGATGTTGATGGACCTAGAGTCTGTCATACAGAGTAAGTCAGAAAGACAAATATTGTATATTAAAACATATATGTGGAATCTAGAATAATGGTACAGATGAACCTATTTTCAGGGTAGTAATAGACACACAGACATATACAATGGACATGTGGGCCCAGTGGGGGAGAAGGAGGGTAGGGCAAACTGGGAGAATAGGATTGACATACATACACTCCCATGTGTAAAATAGATAGCTGGTGGGAACCAACTATGAAGAACAGGGAGCGTGGCTTGGTGCTCTGTGCTGACTTCAATGGGGGAGTGTGGGTGGTAGAAAGGAGCAATCCCAGAAGGAAGGGCTATACGTATACATGTAGCTGATTCACTTGTTTGCACAGCAGAAACTAACACAATGTTGTAAAGCAATTGCATTTCAATAAAAATATTAATTTATGTAAAAAAAATTTTGGTCTGATGTCCTGCCTCTTTCCTTACGTGGTTCCTATGTCCAGCTACTCCCAGGTATAATGCATAGATTACACGGCGTTGCTTCAGGTCACAGTGCCTTAGCACATACAGTTCCCAAAACTTGGAACGATGATCTAACAGGCTCTCACTCTGCATTTAAGACCTAATGCAGAAGCCATTTCTTCTGTGAATCCTCTGTAAGGAATTCCTCCTCATTTCCCTAAATTTTCTCTCAGCATTTTGACTCAATATTTCCAAGGCAAACACAGAACCTGTGTTTGGAGCTATAAAACCAAATACTTAAACGTGGATTTACTACGTATTGAAACAGGGACCACACTCAAACTATTACTTATAGTTTCAGTTTATTTATGAACCAGGCATGATAAAATTAATGTTATAAGGTTTTCAGGAAGACCTTAGGATATACACAAATTCACATCCCTATCAAGAGGTAGTCTCTTCCTTCATTCTTTCCCCACATCCCCTGTGAGCTTTCACAAATCAAAGTAATTCATCCTATTTTCCATATACATATATACGGACCTCCTGGTCATTAGCAGTTTGATGGAACAGCTATGAGCTATTCATCTTTGTACCCTCAAACCCAGCAAGACAATGTAGGTCTTCAAAGATGCTTATTGAATGTATCAAATAAATATCCCCTTTAAGTATGTTTTGGGTTTTATCCCATATGAATGTATAAATTTAATATAAAAGAATGAAACCACAGATATCTTCAAACTATGTTTTTATTTTATCTTAATAATGTACTCTCCATTTTGTTCCATAATCCTCTTAATTATTACTTGTGATGAGTACTTATTATTTCCTCATGCTGAGTGATGTACCATAAATTCATAGCCTCTCAAATACTGTTAAATAACCAGGCTGCTTGTTATGTTTTACTATTAAAATGACACTTTAACAAGCATCTTTATGGATTCATTTTTTTCCTTCAAAATATAATTCATAGTGTACGTTATAGAATGCACTGATAGGTCAAAGAAGAAGTGACTGCTCCCTTGGTTCTTGAAATGATTTGTCAAATTACTTTCAAAAAGATTTGTGCCAGTGGTCTACTCTATCACCATTCAGGCACGTGCATGTCAACTGTACCAAAATCTAGTGAAATCTATATTTACTCTTTCAGCAGACACCTACTATTTCATCTGCCCTTCATTCCACCCACCTTCCTACATAACATACTCCAATTATGTCCTTCTCTTGGAAATTATTTCCTATTTTATGAGATAGAATTAATTCCTTTAATAATAAGTAACTTGACTGATTTTTACTTCATTGAAAATTTTCAAGTTAGTAATGAGATAGTGAGTCAATCTCTTTCTTAGGTAGGAAGTAAAGGTTGTTAAGTGGAAGCCTTTGCATTTCCTCTCCTTGATGAGTGAAACTTCATATGGTTGCCTCCTTCCCTCTATTCTCCATTGCTTTCTAGTTATTTTTTGTAGTGCTACTTATATTTTTATATGTCACGTGTATCCATGCTCAGTTCTGTCTGACTTCATGATCCCTCCCTCCTGTAGCCCGCCAGGCTTCCCTGTCCATGGGATTTCCAAGGCAAGAATACTGGAGTGGGTTGCCACACTCCAGGGCATCTTCCCAACTCAAGGATTGAACCCTAATTTCTTGAATCTCCTGAATGAAGTATCTCCAGGCAGATTCTTCACCAAATGAGCCATCTAGGAAGCCCCATAAGTGAAAGTCAAAGTTGCTCAGTCATGTCCAACTCTTTGAGACAGTCCATGGGATTCTCCAGGCCAGAACACTGGAGTGGTTAGCCTTTCCCTTCTCCAAGGGACCGTCTCATCCCATGGATTGAGCCCAGGTCTCTGCATTGCAGGCAGATTCTTCACCAACTGAGCCACAAGGGAAGACCCATAGGTCAGGTATAAAATCATTTAGGGTTCAATTGTTTATTTTCTCTCTCAGTATCCTACTATTCCTCTGTCCAGTTCAGCTCAGTTCAGTCACTCAGTGTTGTAGAACTCTTTGTGAACCCATGGACTACAGCATGCCACACTTCCCTGTCCATTACCAACTCTGGAGCCTGCTCAAACTCATGTCCATTGAGTCAGTGATGCCATCCAACTATCTCATGCTCTGCCATCCCCTTCTCCCACCTTCAATCTTTCCCAGCATCAGGATCTTTTCCAGTGAGTCAGTTCTTCACATCAGGTGGCCAAAGTATTGGAGCTTCAGCTTTAGTATCGGTCCTTTCAACGAATATTCAGGACTGATTTCCTTTAGGATGGACTGGCTTTATCTCCTTGCAGTCCAAGGGACTCTCAAGAGTCTTCTTCAACACCACAGTTCAAAAGCATCAATTCTTCGGTGCTCAGCTTGCTTTATAGTCCAACTCTCACATCGATACATGACTATTGGAAAAATCATAGCTTTGATTAGATGGATCTTTGTCGGCAAAGTAATGTCTCTGCTTTTTAATAGGCTGCCTAGGTTGGTCGTTGCTTTTCTTGCAAGGAGCAAGTGTCTTTCATTTTCATGGCTGTAATTCCTCTGTAGTAGAAGATAATCTTCATGAGGCCTCATTGTTTCAAACATTCACCAATGCATCCCTAGCACCTGGGAAAGTACTTGGTGTAGAGTAGGTTCTCAAGAAGTTATTTTGAGAACCTACTCTGCATTGCATTAACATGTGATATAACCAGTATCCTGTCAATAAGCTGAAACTGAAGTTAATTCATGTAAGAATTCTGGTTGACATAGACCTAAGTTTTGAATCTTGCTCAAAGACAGCATTTGCTTTTGTTTCCTTAATTGTTCATTGTTTAAAATCTAAAATTCAGAGTATGGAATAATATAACTTTGTCCAATGAAGAATTTGTGGAAATACATACAGAAATAACAAATTCTCTTGTAATCAAAGCCTCTTGTCAGGTTCTACCAGCCATTTGTCAGGTCGTTAATTGTCTGCCCAGTTTCATATATAGGAAAAGGGTTTTACAACAAGAGCTCATTGCAGAAATTAAAACTCAAACTGGCTGTCCCCTGTTCATTTGCCACACGACACAGGTTTCTGGTGACATTCAGCTAATGAATTTTCTTCATGATTAACTACCCGTTATAGGTGGCCATTATAATGGATACATATTCAGCCTGTGCTGCACCCTTACAAGCCAGGTAGTTGCGGAAAGGGTCATTAATATAAGTGAGCTGGGATAGTCTTCTTTTATGAAGTCACAGAAAAATGGAGCTTGAAAAATATTGCTCACAATCAAACAAACTGCTGAAACAAAAAATATGCTCTGCTGAACTGTAACATCTATTCTTTTTTATTAGGACAGAAGGCAAAAGACATGCAAAATTAGTTGGTATATGCAATAGGGGCATTCTTTAATTCTCCAAGGTACTTTGGAGAAAAGGCAGAGAGAAGGAAAAAAGTGAAGGCAACTGCCAGACTATTTTTCTTTAAAAAGTTAACATCTTCTTGTATTTGCTTAACTTGTCAAAAGCCTCTGTAGACTTTATGCTGCGGGAAGCCTCTCACCATTGCTTAATCTGTAGTGACATCTGGTGGCCCAAATTACTCAAGTAGCTGGAGAAAGCACACGTCTTCGTCATACAACTTTTAAGACCCCTTAGTGGATATACAGTCACCAATAAGGATGAGTCAACCCTTTCTTGGATTCTAAAGCCAGATGTATACCCATGATGTGCGAGAGAATTGGTGGATAGCAAAAGCAAATTTATAAAGACAATAATAATGCCTTATTCCGGGATTAAAGTGAAATCTCACTTTGTTTATGATTCTTTTTCATTTTTTTAATCTGTATTTTTAATTGAAGGATAATTGCTTTACAGCGTTGTGTTGGTTTCTGCTGTACAACAATGCAAATCAGCAATAAGTATGTGCATATATATCCCTTCTCTCTTGAGCCTCCCTCTCCTCCCCTGATTCCACCCCTCTAGGTCGTCACAGAGTGCCAGCCTGAGCTCCTTGCGCTGCACAGCAGCTTCCCGCTGACTACTTATTCTTCACTGGTGATGTATCTATGCCAATGCTTCTCTCTGAGTTTTTCCCACCCTCACTTTCCCCTGCTGTATCCACAAGTTCAATTTCTACCTCTGTATCTCTATTCCTGCCCTGCAAAAAGGTTCATCAATGCCATTTTCTTTCTCATTTCCAAATTATTTGTTTTTATATATTATTTTGAACTGAATTCACACATTAAATACTGAATTCTTACCAATCATCCAACACTATGGCTACTTTATTTTTTGAACTATCATTGATTTATCAATTAGATTGAGCATCTACTATGGACCACATTATTATAAAAAATTATTTGTAAATTGATTTAACCATCCTGATTTTATCAGTGGAAAACTAACATGCAGTTTTTCATTTTGTGATCAACACATGACTTTTTAGCATGTTTTTTCACATTTTTGCAATCCTCAGAATATTAAGTGTGCTTTGGGGCATTTAGCAAGTTTCCAAGATATGCTTGACAACTGAATGTCTTTGACTACAAATATATTGTACATTTCTCATATTGCATTGATCATGAATAATGAAGCAACACCTTCTACTACTCCTATTCTCAATAAATTGTTACCTAGTTATCTAGATAGTTTCATCTAGTTACACAAATTAAGAACCTAGGAGATATGTTTGATCTCTCTTCTTTCTATGGCTTAACTCTGATCTATCACCAATTGCTGCTGATTTACTTACTGAAGCGATTTTATACCTGTTGAAATCTCTTCATTCCTCATAGTCATAATGTGAGTCCCTATTCCTATTCTCTCAACAGGAATACAAACAGGACTAACTCATCTCTTCACACTTACTTTTATCCTCCTCCCAATCTTCTCTATCCTGCAGCCAGAGGCATCTTTTCTAAACAAAATCTTTTTTGTCATCTCCCTGCTTAGGCTCCTCCTCTGACTTCCCCATTGCTCTGAAAAAATGATACGAGTCTTTAACCATGTACTGTGTTACCGAGTTTTATACCTTTAATCTCAACCCACAAAGGGTTCTTTGAACCCCTTAAACAATTCATACCCTTCCAAGTCCCATAAACTTTGTGAACACTGCTCCCTCTTAGACTACTATTCTTATCCCACTTTACCTAAGAAACTCCCATTCATTTTTCATGTACATGTTTACAAGTGTCTTTTTCATTAAAAAAAAAACCAAAACACAAAACCTAAGTTGGACTTCCTATCCATATTACCTCCATCCCCAAACACACACATAGAATATATGAGCATTTATCTTTATTTTCACAATTATTACAATGGTAATTTCACATTTCTTTGATAAGGGGATTAATATTTGCCTCTATTCTTAGACTATAATCTCTAAGAAATGGAAATATGTTTGCTTTTACTAAGAATTGCATTCTTACCACCTAGGCCAAGATCTGGCATACTCATTGCAATTGTTCATTAAGTATCAGCTAAAAATACTCTTTCTCCATGTTTTCTATATATACATATGTATACATATACATGTATACATATGTATACATATACATATATACATGTTTTCTATACATACATTTGTGTGCATATGTGAGTATATATATGTATGTATGTATGTACACAAATGATGACCAGCAATTCTACCTGAGTAGAATGTAGGAAGGAGAAGGAACAGTAAGCAGGTGAATTGTGATTTCACACATATACACAGACACATATGTGTGTGCATCTTTGTGCTTGTCTTCACTTTCAGCAACCATAAAAGCTTTAAGAGACATCAACTATGGATAGAGGATCTGCTAAGGAAGAACAGATGGTGCCCTTTTAAGAATGGAGGGCTTTGGGACCCTGAAGACTACTAAGAAGTATAACCTGAAGAGACTCGCCAACAAAGAGGTCAGAGGGTCCCAAGACAAAAGTGGATGACAAGGGAACAAGCTACACACTTAGGTTTGATCATAAGATTAGAGACTTGGGGCAGGGGAATCCCTATCCATTTTCTAGTGAGTCCTTACTTGTGCATAGATATATGTATGTAATAGTAGTACATTATACGTGAATTATATTTCTTATTTTCCTGTAAGATTATTGTCCTTGTCTTCTGCATTGTGTGGTAAAGAACATAGTTTAATGAAACATATAATTGGGTACTTAGAAAAACATAGCAAATATATGGAAGGGTAATATCTTGGTTATATTTTTTTTAAGTGCTGGGTTTTTCTTCTTCTCACCTTTCATTTCTGAGGGATTATTCCTGGGATATTTCAAAAGCATACTGTAAAAGTAGAAATGAAGAAAAAAAAAAAAAACTGGGAAGCCCCAGCAATATAGCAGAGGAGAGAGGAAGTACAACACACTGATTTGGCAATTAACAAATAGCCATGTTTTTGATTCAGTGGGTACAACAAAAATACATCTCTGAACCCCAAACTTTACCACTTGAAATTTTTTGTATATACACTTATTGTATATATAGTATAGTTATTTGCTCTACTATATTTATTGGAGTATAGTTATTTACTATGGATGTGAGAGTTGGACCATAAAGAAAGCTGAGCACTGAAGAATTGATGCTTTTGAACTGTGCTATTGGAGAATACTCTTGAGAGTCCCTTGGACAGCAAGATCAAAGCAGTCCATCCTAAAGGAAATCAGTCCTGAATATACATTGGAAGGACTGATGCTGAAGCTGAAGCTCCAATACTCTGGCCACATGATGCAAAGAACTGACTCACTGAAAAAGACCCTGATGCTGGGAAAGATTGAAGGCAGGAGGAGAAGGGGATAAGAGCGGATGAAATGGTTGGATGGCATCACCAACTTGATGGACATGAGTTTGAGCAAGCTCCGGGAGTTGGTGATGGACAGGGAAGCCTGGTGTGCTGCAGCCCATGGGGTTGCAAAGAGTTGGACACGACCGAGAGACTGAACTCAACTGATAGTTATTTGCAATGTTGTATTAGTTTCTTCTGTATAGCAGAGTGAATCAATCATACATATACATATATCCACTCTTTTTTAGACTTTTAAAAATAAGATCCCCATTCATTTTAAGGAGCAACATTGTTTAAGAACTCAGAAGGGGACTTTCCAGGTGGTCCAGGGTATAAGACTCCATGTTCCCAGTGCAGGTGGACCTGGGTTTGATCCCTGGTCACGGAACTAAGATGCCTCCTACTGCAAATAAGCCCCTGCACCACAGTTAGAGAGCCTGGGCATTGCAACTGGAAAAGCCCCATGTATGGCAATGAAGACCCAGAGCAGCGAAATAATAACAACAACTCAGAAGTATAGATGAGGGGCAGAGAGTCTAGGAGAGGTACATTCCAAACACATTATGGTTTTTCATTTATTTGTGTTTTTTCCTTGATATTTGATCAGTCTTTGTAGCTATTCTGTTTTCTTCTTACCAGAGTTTCAAAGCATCCTTTCATGTAAAGTTTGCCAATGTTCTTCAATCAGAATAAATCCCCACCTTCCTTCAAGTCCCCATAGCTCTCTCAGTTTGATTACAATAATCGTTTCACTTAGCCACACAATACTTAAGCTCATGTTCTCTTTTTAGTTAAAAAGCTTATTTAGGTTTATAGCCCACCCAGCCCTTTGCATAGAGTTTTGGGCACACAAAGTGCTTATCTGAATGAACGTATTATTTAAATGAATGAAAGAATTAATTGAGTGATTATTTTAAATTTCAAATTTACATTCAAGAAAGTATGTCATAGTGGTCTAGATGTTAGACTAAGAAATCCTAATGTCTGAGGACTTATGTTAGTTTGGCCATTTATTTAATACCTCAGTTACTCAGGTTTCATATCTTAAAAAACATTATAACAGCACTTACATAAAGGGCTATTAGAAATATTAAGCATTAGCATATGTAAAATGCTTAAATGGACACCTGGTACATAGAAATTGTTCGGTAATGCTGGCTCTCTTGATGGTACCGTCTATCAACAGAGACACTGTTCTCTTTCACAATCAAAGCAGTTTGAGAGTATTTGCTGTGTTTCTCCCTTTTTCTCTGGTTTAAACTACATTATAATAAAGTAAAATCTCATATTGAGTTGATACAGTGTCTTCTCAAGCTTTCCAACCATTTGCTAGAGATGCATTAATCTTAATACATTCTGTGAAACATTATCATAATTAATATTTATCAAGCAACCCAGTGTGGAATATACAGCATACAAAAGACAGATAACTTGAATTTGTAAGAGACAAGTCTAATATTTTCCTACATCTGCCCTGGCATTTTAATCAAGCATTTCAACAGACATTCTCCCGAGACTTTTCAGAATCCATACAGCTTCTATAACTGACAAAAGTTCTTCACATGTCCCCTCTAAACTAATTTGACAGGAGGCTAGAGGTAATAGCAAAATTCTAAGTTGCATGAGAATGTTTCTGGGTTTGAGATCAAGATGTAAAAGTTGGGAGTATAGTTTGAGGAAGATATTTCACAACTCTGGGCTCTGACTACTTTACCTCTAAAACTGGAATTACAATACCTACACGGAAGACTTTGTGCATGGCAGATATTAAATGCCACAGTTATTAGCTTTTCAGTCAGTTAAAAATGATTTGCTTGAAATGTCATTATGTTTCCAAGATCCAATGTTCTAGGAACTTATCCTAGGTTAGCAGACTTACTTAAATATTTGCATGGAGAATTTCAGGTGCTCAGAGCCACAAAATTTCATATTGGTCATAAGAACTGTCAGCAGCTCCACAAAAATCAACTTCAAAGCCCTTTGCATTAATAGCATAGAGTGTGGTTATGGTTGGAGTCTGATGTGTCTCTCATCCATAACAAATGACCTGCAGGGCAGAGTAGAAAAATTGTCCTTACAGTCCCTGGCTTTGTTAGGTGACTCACCTTTCTGCTTCAGAGATTTCTTTACCAATGCATATTTAGAGGAATGAGGACTGTAAAGAACATGAAAGCACATCAAATATTTATCTCCAGAGCTTCATTTTCTAAGGAACAGCAAGTGTGTCACATGATTTCTCAGAGGGGTAAACACCTCTAAGCCTCTCCTGATATTCACGGAAATAGAAGGCATAGTGTGGGATGGACTGTTGTTGATTTTCAGTCGCTAAGTTGTGTCCAACTCTTTGCAGCCCATGGACTTCAGCATGTCAGGCTTCCCTGTTCTCCCCTATCTCTTGGAATTTGCTCAAATTCACGTCCATTGAGTCGGTCCTATGCTAACCTCTTCTCCTTTTGCCTTCAATCATATCCAGCATCAGGATCTTTTCCAAGGGGTCAGTTATTCACATCAGGTGGTCAAAGTATTGGAGTTTCAGTTTCAGCCTTAGTCCTTCCAATGAATATTCAGTGTTGATTTCCTTTAGAATTGACTGGTTTGACCTGTTTGCAGTCCAAGAGACTCTCAAGAGTCTTCTCCAGCACCACACATAGAAAGCATTGATTCTTCGGCACTCACCCTTCTGTATGGTCCTACTCTTACATCCGTACATTACTGTGATTGGAAAAATCACACCCTTGACTATACACACCTTTGCTGGCAAAGTGATATCTCTGCTTTTTAATATGCTGTCCAGGTTTGTCATAGCCTTCCTTGTTTGTGCCCTACCAGAAAATCTATAGCTTTGACTATATGGATCTTTAGTGGCAAAATAATGTCTCTGCTTTATAATATGCTGTGTAAGTTTGTCATAGCTTTCTTCCCAAGGAGTAGGCAGCATATCCATGGATAAATTCTCCATCTAGAGACATTGGGTCCAAGCAGTACATGCCTCACAAGACTAGAAGTCTCAGAAACAATCAAATTGTTATGAACAAAAGAAAATAGGAAACTCCTGTAGGAGATGGTATTAAAAATTGACTCCATCTATACTACCTTTAAATCACACTGTTGAAAACCAACCAATGATGGGCTCTGTCTGAATCAAACTTCTCTCTCTGTCCTCTGGCCTCCACCCAGCCTCTGGTACCTGCACTTCTGCACATTCCTAACAACCTGAAGCCAGATTTAGCACAGTGCCACTGCTGCTTCACTTTGTTTATTTCTTTCTGCTATTAAATCAGGCCAGAACCCAAATATGTAAAAAGAATAATTAGTGCATATGAAAGTGTCTAAAGTACAAAGCGCTTTGTAATTATTATTTAACCAAGAAAATTTCCTTTCACACAAAGTCTCTCAAACATATTTTACCTGGGGGTTTTCTTCAAATAACAATTTTAATAGGTAGCATTTCCTGAACACTTAGCCACTTACCAGGCAGTATCCTAATTGCTTCCTATTTATTGATTTATTTAACCATCAGAATTTTATAAGGTTGGATTATTATCAGTCTATCATTATTATTATTGATGAAGAAACTGGGTTAAATTAGCTAGTGAATACTGAAACTAATTTTTTTTCCTTTAAAACAACAGCTGTGTTGAGATATATTTTGTATACTATAAAATAAATCTGTTGTAAAAATATAGTTTGATATTTTTAGCAGACTTATTGAGTTGTATCATTATCACCCCAATCCAGCTTGTGTTTTAGTTAAGATATTTTTTGAAATAATTATGGATTCACAGAAAGTTGCAAAAAGTCCAAAAGAATGTCCAATACTCTTTACCCAGCTTCCCACAGTGGTACTAATTTCACAGCTACAGTACAGAGTAAACCAGGAAACTAATATTGGTACCATCTGCACAGGTTATGAAGATTTCACCAGTTTTACCTTGACATGCTCATGCAAGTCACTTATGTGTAAATGCACTTTGCATGCGCTCACTTATGTGTGAGAGCATAGTTCTGTGCAGTTTTATCCCATGTATCGATGTACGAACTCACCTCCACACTCAACATACAGAATGTTCCATCACCACAAAACCCCATCATGCTGCTCCAGTTTAATCTTTTGAACCCAGTCTAGAAAGCTCACTTGTAAGTTTCTAGAAACTTCACTTTTAAGATCACAAACATATAATAAAAGATGAAAACAGAGAGGCTTTGGTAAATAGTTACAGAACCTACAGCGAGCCACACTATCTGTTAATCATTAGAAGTAGAGGGGTGAGTATGCCTTTGTTTGTATGAAGCTTATCTTACAGTGGGGAGACAGACAATAAGACTAACCATATGCAGGGGAAAGCAAAACCAGAGTAACTGTAATGATCAACTCTGGATTCCTATTCTATACCCCAGTAATCTCTAACATAACATAGGGCCCCACCACTCATCAGATTGTTCATTTCTCAAATTGATGACTCAAATTCAACCAAAATTCTGTCCGCTTGACCTTCAAAATAGATTTCCAATCTCTCATCAGTGCATCTCTGACACCCTTAGCAGTCAGGACACACCGTCTCTTACTCAGGCCACAGCCCCAGTCTCCCCACTCTTATTCCCACTTCTCCTTTCCCCTCTTCTCTCCAGCATGTCTCTCTCTATCTGAGGGGACACTAAACTCCGCTGGTTCTGCCCTTGGAACCATTCTCAATCTGCACTATCATTGTTATTGCCCTAATTCAGTTTCATACACATCAGACACTGTCAGTGCTAAGCCCTGAACTGTGGAACACGAAGGAGCCCCAGAGTTGTTGTAAGAGGTCTTTGGAGACATGTAAGCATATAAAACTTAATGTAGTTTCCATTAAGTACAAGTATAGATGCCATCAATTGGGAAGATGGGAAAAAAATGTAATGGACTTCCACCTTGAAATAGTTAGGAACCACCGAATTAGACCTCTTGACCAATGACCCTTGGCTCTTGTTTTGGCTACTATTTTATACGCTACATTTTCTTCAGTCCCAGCACTGTTCCTCTCAAATGCATAGATCTGAGAATGTCACCACCATGCTAAGCCACTGATACCTTCTCTTGGGCCAAGAGAAAACACCTTAACTCCTTTGTCTATGGTTTGGCATCTCTGTGGCACCACTCTCTCCTTGCACCATTGTATCTTCATTACTATACCTGTTTACTTGATGTTCCTCAGATATAAAAATATTAACAACTTCATGTTTTAGTTCAAGATGTATTGATGTTTTGTCTCTAATATCTTTTTTCCCTTTATCTTATATAGGAAATATTTTAAGTATAAGCTCAATTGCCATTTCTGTGGAGATTTTCTTATTCTTTCTATATAGAATAAGTTAATCATTCTATCAGATATGCTTCTATAGTCTTATAAAGAAATAAGAAGTTAGACATCATGTATGAGTAGTATCTTAATCCATATTATATAATTTCAAACTGACATATGCAAACTATGTGTTTTCAAATATCATCCTATTTTCAATCCTCACTTACAAATTTTAGAAGCAAATATATCCATATTTGTTAATATTAATATCATAACAAGTCCTGATTCATAATCATACTTAATTAGGTTGAAGAGGCTTCTGTGTGTGCTCCATCTGTTAGGTTCACGTCTATCCCGGTTCTGTGTCTGCTATATAGTCAGAGAGCTATCTTCAGAATCAGAAGTTTGACTGTTTCTCCCTCACATGACAAGCTCTTGCATGTCCCAGATAAAATCCAAACCCTTTTGCATGGTTTGACCCATCTTTCCTTCCTGGTCCTTACTCATCTCTCCACTCTTGTTTCTTTCCATGGTCCACTCTATCTACTGATGTGAAGCTCTAAAACATCACTCTATTCTTCAGGCATGGCACACTCACTTTAGTTTCCCTTTTATCATATGCCTTTTAGATTGTTGCTGTTCTGCATCTCTGCTTATATATCTTTCACCTATCATTTCTCCTTGAAACCTTTGGTGTCCTTTGGGCCTAATATTTGACTTAGAAGTCAACTAGCCCATCACCTTGCCTGACCATCTCTACGCCTTCCTCTCCAGCAATACCCAGTAGCTATCTTTCCTCTGTCCCCCACTGTACCCTGTCATTCTCTCTTGCCCCTGTCATAGCATTTACCAGGGGTTAATTTTACTTCCCGTTTCTTTGTCTACACACCTCACTAAATTTCAGAATCTTTGAGTTGTTGAACTAGTTTATCCATCACAGTGTCTCCATAACCTTGCACAGTCTCTGACACATAGTAGATATTAAGTAGAAATTTATTGAATGGATAGATGTGAATTATTGTTTAGACTTTAGATTCAGCCAGAATCTCAAAAGCAAAGTGGGATGTTAGAAAAATAAATAAATAAAATAACCTCAGTTCAGTTCAGTCGCTCAGTTGTGTCCGACTCTTTGTGACCCCATCGATCCCAGCATGCCAGGCCTCCCTGTCCATCACCAGCTCCTGGAGTCCACCCAAACCCATGTCCATTGACTCGGTGATGCCACCCAACCATCTCATCCTCTGTCATCCCCTTCTCCTCCTGCCCTCAATCTTTCCCAGCATCAGGGTCTTTTCAAATGAGTCAGCTCTTTGCATCAGGTGGCCAAAGTATTGGACTTTCAGCTTCAACATCAGTCCTTCCAATGAACACCCATGACCTATCTTTAGGATGGACTGGTTGGATCTCCTTGCAGTCCAAGGGATGCTCATGAGTCTTTTCCAACACCACAGTTCAAAAGCATCAATTCTTCAATGCTCAGCTTTCTTTATAGACCAACTCTCACATCCATACATGACAACTGGAAAAACCACAACCTTGACTAGATGGACCTTTGTTGACAAAGTAATGTCTCTGCATTTCAATATGTTGTCTAGGTTGGTCATAACTTTCCTTGTAAGGAATAACCTTCTTTTAATTTCATGGCTATAATCACCATCTGCAGTGATTTTGCAGCCCTAAAAAATAAAGTCAGCCACTGTTTCCACTGTTTCCCCATCTATTTGCCATAAAGTGATGGGACCAATGACAAAGATTCTAAGTGAGTAAGATTCTCAAGCCAAAGGTAACACTGATCCTTTGGCTTGGAGAAAGGGGATTTATCCAGAGGGAAAGAAATGTCCATGGTGAATCAGGCCTTGAAGAACCAAATCTGTGTTTTTCATAAGTCCTAAACCCACTCCAGTGTTCTTGCCTGGAGAATCCCAGGGACAGGGGAGCCTGGTAGGCTGCTGTCTATGGGGTCACACAGAGTCAGACACGACTGAAGCGACTTAGCAGTAGCAGGAATCATTTATTAACTATGCCAAAGCCTTTGACTGTGTGGATCACAATAAACTGTGGGAAATTCTGAAAGAGATGGGAATACCAGACCACTTGACCTGCCTCTTGAGAAACCTATATGCAGGTCAGGAAGCAACATTTAGAACTGGACATGGAACAACAGACTGGTTCCAAATAGGAAAAGGAGTATGTCAAGGCTGTATATTGTCACCCTGATTATTTAACTTATATGCAAAGTACATCATGAGAAACACTGGGCTGGAAGAAACACAAGCTGGAATCAAGATTGCTGGGAGAAATATCGGTAACCTCAGATACGCAGATGACACCACCCTTATAGCAGAAAGTGAAGAGGAACTAAAAAGCCTCTTGATGAAAGTGAAAGTGGAGAGTGAAAAAGTTGGCTTAAAGCTCAACATTCAGAAAACGAAGATCATGGCATCCGGTACCATCACTTCACTTCCGGTACCATCACTTCTATGGGAAATAGATGGGGAAACAATGGAAACAGTGTCAGACTTTAATTTTTTCGACTCAAAAATCACTGCAGATGGTGACTGCAGCCATGAAATTAAAAGACAGTTACTCCTTGGAAGGAAAGTTATGCCCAACCTAGATAGCATATTGAAAAGCAGAGACAGTACTTTGCCAAAAAAGGTCTAGTCAAGGCTATGGTTTTCCCAGTGGTCACATATGGATGTGAGAGTTGGACTGTGAAGAAGACTGAGTGCTGAAGAACTGATGCTTTTGAACTATGGTGTTGGAGAAGACTCTTGAGAGTCCCTTGGACTGCAAGGAGATCCAACCAGTCCATTGTGAAGGAGATCAGCCCTGGGATTTCTTTGGAAGGAATGATGCTAAAGCTGAATCTCCAGTACTTTGGCCACCTCATGCGAAGAGTTGACTCATTGGAAAAGACTCTGATGCTGGGAGGGATTGGGGGCAGGAGGAGAAGGGAACGACAGAGGATGAGATGGCTAGATGGCATCACTGACTCGATGAATATGAGTCTGAGTGAACTCTGGGAGCTGGTGATGGACAGGGAGGCCTGGCATGCTGCAATTCATGGGATCACAAAGAGTCGGACACTACTGAGCGACTGAGCTGAACTGAATCATTTAAACTGAAAATCTGCTTCCCCCTAGAAAAACTGAGTGGTAGATGTTAGTTTCCTTCATAACAAATAAAGGAGAGAAGACAGATAAGCAAGACAGGAAACAAAAGATTATTTATGTGAGTTGGGCATGTGACCTTGAGCAAATCATTTCTCCCCTTCTGTCCTATTTCAACCACAAAATAAGCAAACATGTTGGGTTTTTACTCAGGATTCCTGGTGAGTGATTTCAGTTTAGTGAGCCTAGAAAACAGCCCTTGTCTTCTATTATGTTACCTCCAATTGCAAAATCTCCCTATTGGTGTACTATTTCCTCTTCTGATCCATTCTTTACATGACTGAACACGTTATTTCTGAAATAAAGGAAATTATATCACCCATGGTCTATGCATTTCAACCACTCCTTGATGTTCAATCTTGAGTACAGACTCATGCGCAAATCAATCAAATAATTCATCTCCTCCCCATCATATTTGCCTATGAGCCATCAGCCTAAACCTGAGACCAAAGCAGTTTTAAGAAGAGAGGATTTTTTTTTTTTTTTTGCCATGGGTTTTGCTAGACTTGTAGGATATCAGTCTCAAATGGTAGCTCTGTATATGTGACTAGAGCCCACCTGTAAAGGAAAATGGTACAAAGGAGACTGAGGCAAAGGCAGGATGAGGATAAGACCCATTCCTGCTGCCACTATTTGAGTGCTGGAGTCCAGCCAAATGCTAGTGCTACCTTGTAGTTTTCAGTTATTGTGAATTGGTTTATTATCACTTCAATCATTATACTAAATTTAGGCTTTCAGGTAAATCTCAACATCTGTGTTTAACAATGGGAAAATGTCACCTCTTTTAAGGCTGCTTTTCAAACAGTATATGAGTAATTAAAGAGCCTCTTGATGAAGGTGACAGAGGAGAGTGAAAAAGCTGGCTGAAAATTCAACATTCAAAAAACGAAAATCATCGCATACAGTCCCGTCATCTCATGGCAGATAGATGAGGAAACAATGGATACAGTGACAGGCTTCATTTTCTTGGGCTCCAAAATCACTGTAGATGGTGACTGCAGCCGTGAAATTAAAAGGCATTTGCTCCTTAGAAGAAAGGCTTTGATCAACCTAGACAGCATATTAAAATGCAGAAACATTACTTTGCCAACAAAGGTCCATCTAGTCAAAGCTGTGGTTTTTCCAGTAGTCATGTATGTGGGAGTTGGACAATGAAGAAAACTGATTGCCAGTGAGTTGATGCTTTTGCGCTGTGATTTTGGAGAAGACTCTTGAGAGTCCCTTGGACTGCAAGGAGATCAAATCAGTCAATCCTAAAGGAAATCAATGCTAAATATTCATTGGAAGGACAGATGCTGAAGCTGAAACTCCAATGCTTTGGCCCCCTGTTATGAATAAGTGACCAACTCGTTAGAAAAGATCCTGATGCTGGGAAAGGCAGGAGGAGAAGGGGACGACAGATGATGAGAACTCAGTGGACATGAATTTGAGTGCGCTCGGGGATGTGGTGAGGGACTGGGGAGCCTGGTGTGCTGCCATCTATGGGGTCACAAAGAGTTGCAAACGACTGAGTGACTGAACAACAAAATGAAAAAGTATACATTATAATATGTTCACTTGCTAGAATATAAAATCAGATTGGACTGGTAGGTGGAGAATGTTGGAAGATAAGTTTGGAAATGAGGGTTGGACTTTGACATTGAATGTCCTTGAAAGCCAAGTTAAAGAGTGAGGTATGCAGACACGTAAGCAGGAAGTAAAATTAAACCCTGGTAAACACTATGATAGGGTCAAAATAAGGGTATGATGGGAGACATAAATGTCATTTTTTTTCTCTTCTATCTATTCTCTCTCATCACCTCTTTCTGTCTCTCTCTCTCTTTCCCCTCCCTCCCTCATTCCTGGTTGTTCTCCTATCCTTCCCATGGTAAGAAAATTACTTTTTATATTATGAAATAAGTAAGTTCAATTCACAAGGCAAAATGTTCAGTTAAAATGTAAACTGGAAAGCTTATTTATGTGAACAAGGAAAGATTTCAAGTACTGGATGTGTGCTTGGGCTCTGCATTCTTTGAATCCTTATAGTCTATGTTGCTGAGTGCTCTTATGCTAATTATCACAGTTAAACCTCACAATAACCCTATTATGGAGGTTTATTATGCCCATTTTTAGATGGCTGACCTATATTGGCTTCATTGCATTTTTATTCTTCGAGAGGTGGCCTGCATCCCTTGGCCTCCCAGTCCTGCAACACTGCTACCTCTGCCTCTGTAACGTCATGCCCATCTCTGACTCAGACTTCTCATGAGGACTCTTGTGATTACATTGGGCCCATCCAGATAGTGCAGAATAACCTTTCCATCTGGGTCTTGAGTCCCTTTTAGCATCTCAAGTGGCATATTACAGATTTCAGGGATTAGGATAAAGACATCTTATTAGAGAGGACTGGGCATTATTCAACTTGCTATATATACCCCAATTTTTATAGAAATTAAAAGATATGCTCAAAGCTATACAGATGGTTACTATGAAGATGAGCTTCAGTTCCAGCCAGGACTAATTCCAAAGTGTGTGTTCTTCTCTATTATGTCCATGATATACAGGTACTGTTTCATGTTCCCCTGTATGATGCTATAAAACGTGTAAAATAGTGTGGATTTACACTATCGTCAGTCCCAAGAATAGTTTGTTTGGTCCTGCCTGAAGCCTTTTTTCCTTCCATAAGCTACAGAAAAGTGAATCTGTTGCTGGGAAAAGTGCATCTGCGTGCTTCTTCCAGGCAATTGCAAGACATTCATGTCCTTCTGATTTACAGTGTATCCAAATCCAGGCACCCAGTTAGTTTCCTGTTGGCAAAATGACTCCACTATATACATCATTCTTATCTCAAATGTTTGTGAAAGTCAGTCAGTCAAAAAACATTTATCGAGTGCCTAAAAAAGCATTTCACATAAATCAATGTGCTGTAAGTCAATAAGATAATCACTCAAATGCCACTAATAAAAGTGTGTTTTTTTGTGCTTAGTCGCTCAGTCATGTATAATTCTTTGTGACCCCATGGACTGTAGCCTACCAGGCTCCTCTGTCCATGGGGATTCTCCAGGCAAGAATACTGGAGTGGGTTGCCATGCTCTCCTTCCAGGGGATCCTCCTGACCCAGAGAGTGAACCCAGGTCTCCCACATTGCAGGCAGATTCTTTACCGCCTGAGTCACCAGGGAAGTCCCACCAATAAAAGTGGTGTTCCTCAAATGAAGATTTCCAGAAACATGTGCATATAATGAAAACACACACACAAAAAGTAACCATGTGGCAAAATTATTTTTAGAGAGCTGAAAACTTAGAAGATACTTAAATGACTTTGTGTCTTTTTTCCCTCCCTCCCCCCTTTCCTCACCTTCTTCCCTACCTATCCCTCTAATACGAACACACACACACACACACACACACACACACACACACAGAGCACATATATGTCTAAGTAACTTTAAACCTCAAAATTCAGAAAATGAAGATCATGGCATCTGGTCCCATCACTTTATGGCAAATAGATGGGGAAACAGTGGAAACAGTGTCAGACTTTATTTTGGGGCTCCACAATCACTGCAGTGGTGATTGCAGCCATGAAATTAAAAAACGCTTACTCCTTGGAAGGAAAGTTATGACCAACCTAGACAGCATATAAAAAAGCAGAGACATTACATTGCCAACAAATGTCCATCTAGTCAAGGCTATGGTTTTTCCAGTAGTCATGAATGGATGTGAGAGTTGGACTATGAAGAAAGCTGAGCTCAGAAGAATTGATGCTTTTGAACTGTGGTGTTGGAGAAGACTCTTGAGAGTCCCTTGGACTGCAAGGAGATCCAACCAGCTCATTCTAAAGGAGATGGGTCCTGAGTGTTCATTGGAAGGACTGATATTGAAGCTGAAACTCCAATACTTTGGCCACCTGATTGGAAGAGCTGACTCATTTGAAAAGACCCTGATGCTGGGAAAGATTGAGGGAAGGAGGAGAAGGGGATGACAAAGGATGAGATGGTTGGGTGGCATCACCGACTCAATGAACTTGGGTTTGGGTGGGCTCCGGGAGTTGATGCTGGACAGGGAGGCCTGGTGTGCTGCGGTTCATGGGGTTGCAGAGTCAGACATGACTGAGCAACTGAACTCAACTGAACATAATGTAAATAAAACAAGATGATCATTTCTTTAGACGTAACAGCTAACACAGTGATAACAGCCACAATAAGTAATTCATTTAAAAAAAAAAAAGAACCTCAAAAAACATATGCTGGACTAGTAGGTACTGAAGTAAAATAAAGTGTAATTCACTCAGCTGTGTCCTACTCTTTATGATCCCATGGACTATACAGTCCATGGAATTCTCTAGGCCTTAATACTGGAGTGGGTAGCCTTTCCTTTCTCCAGGGGATCTTTCCAACCTAGAGATCGAACCCAAGTCTCCCACACGGCAGGTGGATTCTTTACCAGCTGAGCCACAAGGGAAGCCCAAGAGTACTGGAATGGGTAGACTATCCCTTCTCCAGCAGGTCTTCCCAACCCAGGAATCGAATTAGGGTCTCCTGCATTGCAGACGGATTCTTTACCAACTGAGCTATCAGGGAAGACCCCAGGAGGTACTGAGTTGGATTCTAAAACACAAAACTGCATTTCATCACTGTCATCCTTAGAGACCAGGATGTTAAACTATATCCAGCTCCATGGATGTATACTACTCATATTTAAGGGTTCTTTAGCATGGTATTCCACCTGATTGGGATTTTCTTCTCCAACCTCTCTACCTAGTTAGCTCATACCAACACCTCAATTGTCACCTTCTCCAACCACCTCTCATTCTACAGTGAATTAGATGTCCTATTGACATGTTCTGCTGGTACTCAGTACTGGTCTCTGAAAAATAATACACATATTATTTTTCAAATCAGTTGGCATTTTTAATTTTTTAATATTTTATTTTTATTAAAAATGGGTTTTTAAAGAGCAGTCAGGTTCACAGCTAAATTGAGAAATTTTAAAGATATCCCGTACACCCTCTACCCACTCCAATACACACCCTCTCCCATTATCGACATCCCCCACCAGAGTGGTACATTTATTACAACTGATGGCCCTACACTGACACATTATCACCACTCAAAGTCCATAGCTGACATTAGGATTCACTCTTGGTGCGGTGCATGCTAGGGTTTAGACAAATGTATTCATAATATGCCATCAGACAGTATTTTCACTCCCTTAAAAATCCTCTGTGCTCTTCCTATGCTCCCTGCCCCTCCCTTCACCCCTGGCAACCACTGATCTTTTCATGGGCTCCATAGCTTTCCCATTTCCACAGTGTTATATAGCTGAAATCATATAGCATGTACTCTTTCAACATTGGCTTTTTTCCACTGAGTAATATGCATGTAAGGCCTCCCCATGTCTTTTCCTGGCTTATTAATCATTTCATCTTAGGACCAAGTAATATTCCATTGCCTGGGTGTACCACAGCTTGTTTATCCATTCATCTGCCAGAGGACACCTCAGTTACTGCCAGCGTTTTCAAGTTAGCTGGCCATGGATCTGTGTTGTCAAGAGCACCATGACTCCATGAAGACCAGACTGTGCCTCACTTGCTGTTTTGTAGCCCCCAACCTAGAGCCTGGATCACAGTAGAAAGAAAATCCTATGGGAGCAAGAAAATGAAAATCCTCATATTGTGTTGAGACATTTTTGAAGTTTTCTGCAGTGCTAGACCTCTCAATACAACTACTCAGAACTATATTCTCACTTTCCCTAGTTGACAAAATCCTTTCACTGTCCCTGACATTAGTTCAAAAGGCAGGAATCAAGTTTTCCCTTAAGTGGAAACCTATAGATTGGGTCGCTAAGAGTCAGACACGACTTAGCAACTTCACTTTCACTTTTCACTTTCACGCATTGGAGAAGGAAATGGCAACCCACTCCAGTGTTCTTGCATGGAGAATCCCAGGGACGGGGGAGCCTGGTGGGCTGCTATCTGTGGGGTCGCACAGAGTTAGACACGACTGAGTGACTTAGCACCAGCAGCAGCAGCATAGATTATATAATTCTTCATGGATGTTAATGAAAACATCAGTTATGTAAGGATTATTGCCCAGTAAAAAAATGAAGCCTCTCCAGTCAGCAAGACTCCCCTATTCATGGACGGTGTCACTGGCAGACACATGCCACCTCTCACTCCTAAGGGACTTGGGCATCAAGGGAATGCTACTGAAATCTACTCCAGTTCTGGGTGATCAAACTCATTCCGAATAAGATACTCTATCTTTGATTAAATAAACTGAGAATTTAGTCTACCACTCTGCCTTGTGTGTGTGTGCGTTTGTGTGTGCACGTATTTGCTCTGCTAAATTTGAAATTACACAAAAGTCAGGAAAACTTTATAAAGGAAATAACATTTGAATAAGGAAATTTATAGAAGGCTAGAATTTTGTCCTGTGCAGGAGTAGGTATAAGAGCCTTTGAGGTAGATGTAAAACATACAAAACTACAGTGGGGTTCAGGAAAAAAAAAGAGAAAAAAAGAGATAGCTGGGATATAAATTTGGACTGTGGGAGGTAAGGTTGGAGAGGTGTGTTGGACCATGACATTGAATGTCCATTGAAACCAAGTTAAAGAGTAATGATAGCAAGAAATAGTGTAAAATGTTATTGATTTTTAAATAGGAAATTTAGTTAGTAAAGTAAGTAACATTTAAAAGCCATTTATAGTTATTGCCATTTAGTTGCTTCTCTAAGCCTCTTTAGTTTAACTGCTCTCTACTGTTCCTCTTCCCCAGAATGTTGTCCTTGCAGTTTTCTGATGCTGACATGTACACAATGAATTTCACAATAATGTGAATTTATTCAGGGCCACTCTAAAGAGCTACCTTATTCACAAAACAATTCCAAGTTCTCATTCATTAAGTGTTCCCAAGCAATCTTTCTGTTTCAAGTTTCTGAAAGAGATCATACTTTACAGCATTAGAGTTCATTTTGTTCTGTGTTTTTCCTACAAAAATACAAACCCCCTAACCATAGAAGACAGGTCTGACTTCTAACAACAGCCACAATTTAAAAAAAAAAAGTAATAATTCTCACTAATAACTACACCATGCTTTCTTTGTGATGGGAACATCTTTAAGCACAGTACAAGAATTCACACCTTCAGTACTTGGAGATGATGAAAGTGTAACAAAGAGAGACAGGTCACATACTTTGTATGGCTAGAAATATCAGCCAGAAATTCTAGAGTCAGAGTCCCTGCTCCTCATCATAGCGAATTTGCTGTTGCTGTTGTTTAGTCACTTAGTAGGATCCGACTCTTTGTGACCCTGCGGACTGCAGCAGGCAGGCCTTCCCCCTCCTTCACCATCTCCTGGAGTTTGCTCACACTCATGTCCAATGAGTGAGTAATGCCATCCAACCATCTTGTCCTCTGTCATCCCCTCCTCCTCCTGCCTTCATTTTCCCCCAGCAATAGGGTCTTTTCCAATGTGTCAATTCTTTGCATCAGGTGGCCAAACTTTTGGAGCTTCAGCATCAGTCCTTCCAATGAATATTCAGGACTGGTGTCCTTTAGGACTGACTAGTTTGATCTCTTTGCTGTCAAGGAGACTCTCAAGAGTCTTCTCCAGCACCACAGTTCAAAAGCATCAATTCTTTGGCCTTCTTTATCATCTAATTCTCACATCCATACATGACTACTGGAAAAACCACAGCTTTGACTATACGGACCTTTGTTGGCAAAGTAATGTCTCTGCATTTCAATATGCTGTCTAGATTGTTCATGGCTTTTCTTCTAAGGAACAAGTATCTTTTAATTTCATGGCTGCAGTCATCATCTGCAGTGATTTTGGAGCCCAGTAAAGAAAGTCTGTCACAGTTTCCATTGTTTCCCCATCTATTTGCCATGAAGTGATGGGAGCAGATGCCATGATCTTCATTTTTTGGATGTTGAGTTTGAAGCCAGCTTTGTCACTCTGTTTGTGACTGCAGCTTGCCAGGTTTCCCTCTCACCTTGCTTATTTAACTTATAAGCAGAGTATGTCATGTGAAATGCCAGGCTGGATGAAGCTCAAGCTGAAGTCAAGGTTTCCAGGAGAAATATCAATAACGTCAGATGAGCAGAGGACACCACTCTTATGGCAGAAAGTGAAGCAGAACTAAAGAGGCTCTAGATGAAAATCAAAGAGGAGTGAAAAAAGACGACAGGATAAGATGGTTGGAGCTCATCACTGACTTGATGGACATGAGGTTGAGTAAACTCCAGGACTTGGTGATGGACAGGGAAGCCTGGCATGCTTCAGTCCATGGGGTCGCAAAGAGTCAGACATGACTGGGCAACTGAACTGAACTTTCACTCTTCTCCAGTATAGTGAATACTGTTCCATTATCAAAACCAAGGGGCTATTTTGTGCATGCTATAATTAAACAGTAATAATACTAGTACTTTCTATTTACCCAGAGTCTTGCCCTCAAAAATATAACCAATTTATTTACTAAATTAAAAAATATTTATTAAGGTTCATTAATGCTAAGTACTTTCTGTTCAAGATTCAGTAGTAAACCAGAGTCTCTATCCTCATAGACCTTACAGTCATGAGATACTATGGAGCTACAACACGTGACAGTAAACTTTTACTCATTTACGAGAGGTCTGAACAACCAAATCATGTCTTTAGTCATAATTTTAATAAAAAATGTTAACCTGAAGCAGTGCTGATTATTTTAGTGAATTTATGTATTCTTTTGGGCTTTTTATTGATATGTGGTATTATCAAGAAAACACATTTTAGTAAGAGTGTGTGCTTGGGAAATGTTAACAAATTACTTAAGACAAATGATTTCCTTGTTCATCAGGGTTTAAATATCAGAAAGAATATGCAAGCCAGTTAGCAATTCTTACATTACAAGAGGGAGTCATTTTAGACCCGAGAGTAAGCCTCTGATACAATAGTTCTTGACGTGTGAATTCATCATGTTATAATTGTTTGGGAAATAACTGCTTTCCTAAAAAAGTTAGACATACACTTTCATCTATATGAAGTATTTGAATCATATTTATCAACTTATGTTTCCAGTTTAGTATTACAAATAAAGTCATTCTTTTCATCCTGATTTAAAATACATATTTATATACTCCTTATGAATGTGTTACTGTGGTATGAAATATAATATAGAAATACAAGTACTAAATATAAGAGGTGAGAGGTAAAGGATTCAAAACCCAAGGCTTCTTTTTTGGATCCATTATATGGCTACTCAGTTTCACCAACATGGTTAATGACAAGTTCTTCCCAGGATTAATTTCAAGAAATCCTTTATAGCATTTTTTCCGGCAGTCTCCTACACTATGGTTTCCTCTAATATAACTGCCAATCAGATAATATCTAGCAAAAATTTCAAATACATGTGATATATTTTCAAGAAAGATGAATCAACATGTATCATATACTTTACTTAAAAACATTAAGATAAACTAAACAACCAAACATCAACAAATACCCTAAGTTTCTACTTTAAAGATAGAATTTTCATATCAAAAGGCATCAGTTTGTATAAAATGCTGTGGCGTTTCATTTGCAATGCCTATGTTTTATATTTATTGACTTAATTTATTTCCATTCTCCTTTTATTCATTCTAATTTTTCTAGGTTTTCACAGTGAGTTTTTAAAATTCATATGCTTTTATTTCAGCAGGTACTCAACTGATACTTAGAATGTGGGTTATAATTCCACAACATTATCATATTTGCCTGTGGTCATATCAGACAGCACTGTCTCACTTGTAAAATTAATATTTAAAAGAGAAATGTTATGGGAGCAAATCAACATTATTATAAAATGATAACAAGCAGATTAGGGGGTATAGTATAAGCAATATCATATTTTGACTCATAATATTTCCTCTTATATTATCAAAGTAGATTATTAAAATATCTATCCAAAAGACAAATATCATATATAGATATTATAGAGTACAATGTTTACATAATAATTAAAATTATATGCAATTGTATTTCCAATGATTCTCCCAACATATATTGCATTATTCAATGGGAATAGTGAGAGATTCAATTAGAATAATGAGAGATACAAATACCAAGGATTCCTCTTTAAAAATCCATCTGATTTTTATACATGTAAGTCAAAAGTAAAATTCTTCCTGTTGTTCTGCTTCTCAGCTAAGCTACTTAGACCCATAAGGAGCATAGATCCACAGAATATCTAAATTATTTACTAAGAATGAAAACAGATTTCCCAGGTTCATCATAAAACCACTGGCTTCACAAGTATGGTTACTCCAACTTGAATGCTACACAAGCAACAACAAGTATACCAACTGTCATTAAAATCATTAAATTAATGCTAAAAAGTACTTAGTTTGAAATTACATCCCAGATAAAATTAACAAGCCCTTGTAAACTTGATTATTAAGTGTGCATGTTATGATATTGGCAAATCTAACATTTTCTTGCAAGAGTTTATTACTTTGTTCCATAAAAGAAGCAATACTTCATCCTATTTGTATTCTCGAGCAAGACCAAATCATTCTTTCCATATTTCTAAACCATATACAGGAAGATAGAATTTCAAAGACATTCTGTATTTTTCATGGAATGCTAAGAAGTTTAAAATATAAAATCCATGCGAATTACATTGTTTATAGAAAGTAACAACTCACAGTCCTTCTCAAGTTAGTTTCCCTATTTTTCTTCATTTCCGTTATTTATCTGGATCCTTGTTTTCCTTTAAAGCATAATCTGTGTCATGATGACACCAACATCATTGTTCTCCAAACCATTAACTCAATTAACTTTTGTTACTTTGAAGATTGAAAATATCCTTGTGAAATATAGGATATCCAATGAAGCAACCAGACAAAAAAAAAAAATGAAAATAATACTTCATCTGCATACCTGCAGGAAGAGAACAGACTATTCCAATTCTTATAAAGCATGGCTCTTCATTTATAGCTTTGAGGACCAGGATACCAGATTATTTACGGTTTTTAAAGCATCATATTAAGAAACGTGATGCCACTTACCAGTCAGTTTACGTCTTTGCACCCAACTTCAAACACAGTCAACACTGAAAAACAAAAATAAAAAAATAATTAAAATGTGAAAGCAAACATATAAAAACTGAATATTCCATAGAAAATTTAGAGATTATATTGTTAGAGCTACATGAACACACCTCCAAGTAAGAGTTTTTTAGACAAGATGCATTTCAATGACACTAATGACCGTAGATAAGCAAGTCTGTACAAACTGATCTTAAAAATTTATACAAAGAAATAAATTCAGTAAATATTTTAAATGCATCAACTAGGATTAAAATTAATTAAGGATAAAAAATTGTTAGAGTGAGTCTTATGTCCATTTAGATATTGTCTAACCAGATATGATAAAAATAAATATTGCCATATTTATTGTAGCCTTTTTTTCATAACATAGGGATTGACAAGCTTCTGGAAAGAACCAGCAAATATTTTAGCCTTTCTAAGCCTGCAGTCTCTTCTGCAATGACTCAACTCTGTGTATGTAAATTAGTAGATATGGCTGTGTTCCAGTTCAACTTTATTGACAAAATCAGCCTGTTGACAAAGATTTGGTTCCAGGACACAATTTACTAACTCTTGGCAAAACCCCATTGAGAGTTCCCACTCAGAAATAACAGTCCTTGCAAGTGGCAGACAATGAAATATGGAGAATCACAGGGCTGATAAAGTAGACCCCTTAGGTTCATACTAAGTGGTATGCCTTAAAATCTCCCTACAAAAACTTGTGACATTCTCAGTCCTAGAAGATTATATATGAGATTCAGAGTAATTATTTTTAAAATTTACAGTAAATATCAAAAGTATATTTCTCATACAAGATAAATATCCAAAATGTGATAGCAAACAAAATTTTATATTTTTAAAAGACAATTATTGATTTTCATGTATGCTTTAAAAAATGCTGAATGATAGCAAGTTTCCTGGGACCTATAGATCAAGGAGGCCAGATACTAAATGAGAAAAAATAAGAGATTGAAATTAGCCAGAGAGACTCATCACGCCAATTTTACAATCCTTGGGAGGTAAGTTGAAAAGATGAGTCTGCAAAATGTTCTAGAGAAGTATCTGATGTCAGTAAGAGAACCTCCCTGATAGACTCCCTGCAATGGTATCATTATTTGATTCTTA
This sequence comes from Ovis canadensis, assembly GCF_042477335.2. Classification (NCBI taxonomy): domain Eukaryota; kingdom Metazoa; phylum Chordata; class Mammalia; order Artiodactyla; family Bovidae; genus Ovis; species Ovis canadensis. Next base: position 30,313,393 of record NC_091265.1, on the reverse strand, counting down.
GTTACCTAATATGTTTCTTGTTAGAAATAAGAGGGAAGATTGAATTGTCCATACAGACACAACTATTCAGAGGAATATTAAGTTTATTCTTTTTGCCAATATGAGATGAACTCAAAACTGGTAAACAGATTATGCAGGAGAGAAATAATTCTATTTCTGGCAGAAAAGGGTCTAGTAAAAAGATATGGCTATTATTTCCCAGTTATAACTTTTCCAATTTATATTTATTTTTGGATTTTTGAAAGTGACTCTTGTGTACCTCACAGTATATTTCAACATTTAGTGAACACCTACCCCCACCCACACACTCATATCAATCACTTACATTCCCCATGGAAATTTTTTTTAACCAAACTTTTTATTTTGTATTGGGGGTATAGCCAACTAACAATGCTGTGATAGTTTCAGGTGAACAGCAAAGGATTCATGTGTCCATTCTCCCCCAAACTCCCATCCTGTCCAGACTGCCACAAAACAACGGGCGGAGTTCCATGTGCTACACAGTAGGTTTTGTTGGTTATCCATTTTAAATATAGCAATGTGTACATGTCCATCCCAAACTCCCTAACTGTCCCTTCCCCTCACCCTTTTATAATTCATTCTTTAAGTCTGCGAGTCTCTTTCTGTTTTGTAAATAAGTTCATTTGAGTATTTTCCATTTTGAATGGCTGGCTTGTCCTAGTAACTTTATACTAAAAGAATGGCTCTACCTATGAGAATAAAGAAATATTGAGATAGCATGGTGCTCCATGCTTGGAATGAAAGGAAGAGCAACCACTGCAGGGGGAAGGGGGAAGGAAGCAGATTTGCTCTAAGAGGAAGCTCTCCACTTATTTTATTATTATTTTAAGAGAAGCTATAAATGCATCTTCAAGATGTAGCTGAGGGCTGCCCTGGTGGCTTGGTGGTAAAGAATCTGCCTGCTAATGCAGGAGACTAGGGTTGGATTCCTGATCCAGGAAGAGCCCACATCCTGCGGTACAGCTGAGTCGGTGTGCCACAAGTTCTGAGCCTGTGTTCTCAAGTCCTGGGACCACAGCTGAGCCCAGGAGCGGCAACTACTGAAGCCTGCATGCCCTACAGCCTGTGCTCTGGACAAGAGAAGCCAAAGCAACGAGGAGCCTGTGCACCAGGCCTAGAGAGCAGCCCCTGCTCGCTGCAAATAGAGAAAACTCGCACAGCAATAAGGACCCAGCACAGCCAAAAATAAAATACACAAGTAATTTTTTTAATTAAAAAAATGTAGCTGGAGTCCACATGATCAGAAACAACATTGCCCGTCTTTTGGTAAACTGCTACTTCTTGGCTAAACTCCAGTGCCCAGATGGTGGAATTCCAATTACCATGCAACTGTCAAAAATGAAGGTTGTTTCAAGAGATCTTGACAGTCTGCTCTTCATTTCAGAGAAAATGGGGGCTCTTAGCCACTAATTTGCTCAAAGTCACAAAAGTAGGGATTTGTAGATCCTGCATTCATTACAAAACCAGACTGGTCTTTTTACAGATTTTATACAATATGGAAACTCTGCCTCCATGAGTAGGTCATTCATGGGTTCAACAAACGTTTATCTGCAGACAACTCTTCTTACTGCTTAGGATACGAGAGTCAATAGCACAGGCTAAAGAACCTACCTCCTTGAGTTTATTTTCTAAAAATGGATGATGGACCATAAATAATATATCACTACATTACATGATTTGTTATCAGATTAAAAGAGTTGGACAAAAAGGAAAAAGCAAAGTAGGATACAGGGCCTGAGGATTGTAGGGTAGAAACAGACTTGGAGGAGAGAATTTTCAGTCTTACACTGGGTGTCAAGGCAAGCTCACTTGAGAGAGATAAGGGAAGTGAATAGATGGCCATTTCCATAAAGGTTGACTCCAGGAGAGAATTTCAGTACAAAAGCCAGGCCTTAAGCTTGAGGACCAAATCCTACCTTGTTTTGAGGAATGGCAAGGTGAGCAGTGTGACTGGAGGAGAATGGATGAAGGGGAAAATGGTGGGAGAAGAGCCAAACCAGAAAAGGGGGACAGAGATCTGATTAGAGAGAGCTCTGCAGAGCGTTGGAAAGAGACTGCACTTTACTCCATGTACACTGCGGAGCTATAGCAGGGTTTTGATCAAAAATTAATCCGTACTAAAAGGATCACCCTGGTTGCTCTCATGAGCATTAAATCTAGGTTTTAAGTAATGTATAAGCAAGGAAATGAGCTAAGTTACTACAGTTATCCTGCTGAAAAATGGTGTTGGATTGGATCATTCTAATAGTGATGCAAATGGTGAGAAACGATTAATTACTGATGAATTCAAAAGATATTATATTCTGAGAGTAAACGGCATATCAGATATGAGTTCTGAGAGAAGGGAGAGAAATGGGTTATTTCAGTAAGAGAGTTTTTTCCATTAAGGTTTCTTTTCTGTTATATATAAAAGACGTTGTATGAGTGATGGAGCATTGCCTGTGAAGACAAACAAATCTTGCTGGTTGATTTCTGGTTCTGTTATGTACTAGGCTTCCCCCTTTTGAACAAAACAGTGCTGTCATTAAGAGCTCAGGTCTGAACTCTTGTGACTCTGCGAATACTGGTTCTTTCACTTACTAATTTTAAGCAGCTGACGTTGACACTCTAATCTTCATTTTATAATTGGGCTAATGAATATATTTACCAGAGAGGAATAGAGAAAGAAGCAGAGAAGGGAAAAGAGAATGCGTTAGATCTGCTCAAGCATGTGAAGCAGAATCAGCTAAGTGCCAAACATACAGCAGGTGCTGTATGTTGAATCAATGGTTTCGGTTCCTCCTCCCTCCCTGTAGCCACATCCTTTGCTCTGTAACTTTGCAATTGCTTCTTTTCCAACATTTTTATTAAAAAGAAATACTATGTCTTCCAAAACAGATGAAGGCAACGTAATGAGTGGCATTGTTTTCTATTTTTGCAAATCTCTCAAATATCTGTCTTACTCAAAGAGAGCTACTGTCACATAAGCTTCTGCATTCAGCTTTTCTGCGATATACTATTTTGGTTGAAGAACTTAAAATAAAAATATTGAATACCATCTTATTTGATATTATATCCCAAATTGACAAGTGGTCCTTCCTTAATTTGCGTTACAAAAGAAATCTTAAACCTGATCAGTGGACTCCAATAATCTTATTACCATTCATAAAATTTAAGCTTTTAAACAAAAAACTAGGATTTTGAAAAATCTGCATACATCATTGTGAGCTTAATAGCTTCCTAACAAAATTTTTCTCATGAGGTTAGTGATGATATAGACAAATGACACTATCTGATATTCTAGCAGTTCCTTCTAAAGAGAATGACTACACTTACCCACTCCTTGAGTTCAGGTTGAGCCCTGTGACTTACTTTGGTTGTAGAGAAAGGCAGAGGTGAGAGCTTGACAGTTCCAAGCCGAGTTCTTCTGTGTGCTGCATGCTAACTCGCTTCAGTCGACCCCATGGACTGTAGCCCGCCAGGCTCCTCTATCCATGGGATTTTCCAGGCAAGAATACTGGAGTGGGTTGCCAAGCTCTCATCCAGGGAATATTCCCGACGTAGCGACTGAACCTGCGTCTCTTACCTCGCCTGAGTGTTCTTTACCACTAGCACCACCTGAGAAGTCCTAATGAGACCTTGGGTATTACTGCTTTTGTGCGGGCTCCATCCTAGCTCTGCATTGCCAAGAGGATGAGAGCTGCTGGGGCAGAACCACTTCTGTTGACACGACCTGTAGCTGCAAGCGAAATTAGCCAGGCAAGCACAGAGGAACCAGCCCAAAGACTCGTGAGGGAGACTAAACCGCTTGTCTTCTCAGCCACCGTGTTTGAGGATATTTCGTTGCATAGCAATGAAGGGTAGGCATGAAATAATCCTAGGTTATTTCCTTAGGATTTTGGTTAAAACAAAATGTAAAGCAAACACTTCCCACCCCACCTCCAAAAAACTTATCTATTAAATGATTTCCCTTTGCTTTATAGTTTTTTGATAATTTAATTCTGAGAGAGATTGAAATTTAAGACACAGCTCCAATTCTTCAACACAAAATATCAAATTTTACACTGCGCCTCCAAAGTGTCTCTTAACTCCTTCCTCTTTAAGTTACAGGGTACCTTGGAGAGTTGCATAAGTGCTAGAGAGCTTCAAATGGGATCAGAAGCCAAAGCCAGCGAGTTTGAGCAGTATCCTTGACTGTGTAAGAACACTCTTTCATATTCATTGCAAATCCAAAGGAAAAATGAGCTGCTTTAAGCCAATTTTTTCCAAATAAAATATGCCTTAAACATAAAATATTCTTTGTTGGGGAGGGTATATTGCTATTACTGAGGATATTATTACATTTTAAGTAAATTGTAAGTGATATGAATAGTGTGTCTCTCTTCATTATTTGTGGATTCAGTATCTAAAAATGTATGTAGCAGCTAAAATATATTTGTCACTCATTTGATATGCACAGAGTGGTGGAGAGTTAGGGCCTCCTGGTGTGCCTGTTACCAGCTGCAATCAGACAAGGGGATGCTCTGCTTTCTTGTTTAAGCTCATACCGAAAGCAAGCGTGCTCGTCCTGTGGTCTATTCAATGCTACATTTTTCTAATTTTCTGCTTTATTAATATTGGTGATGTCACTATTTATAATGGCCCCCAAGTACAGTGTTTAAGTGGTGTCAAGTGTTCTAAGCTTCAGAAGGCTGCAATGTGTCTTATGCAGAAAACACAGGAGTTAGACAAGCTTTGTTCAACATTGAGTTATAGTGCTGTTGACTGTGAGTTCAAGGTGAAGGAATCAACAAAATAAAATCAGTAAGATGTATTCAAACATCAAATAAGATTACATGCTTACCAGTTGAAAAAAATGTGACCAGAGGTTCATAGGAACCTAACCCTGCATGTTTCCTAAGAGTAATGGGTTAGTTTTCCCTCAGTGTTTGTGGTAACTTTAAAGACTGTAACAACTTCCAATCAGGAGAATGGACTGTGTGCATGTATGTGTATATTTGTATATTTCTATGCACATATCTATATATTTTTCTATATATGTAAGATGTCTCCTTTAGAAGAGCATTTTAGCTATATTCCCCCTTAGCTTCAATCACCAAACAATTCTGTACAGAAAGAAGCCACTAGTTTCTCTAAAGCAAGCCAAGTGAATAACTGCCCCAAACTTACTCAGAAGGCAGCATTTTGAAAAGAATATTTCTAACTCAAACATCTCATTAAAAGGAAGAATAAGAAAAATTTCATGAGAAGTACTAGGGGCAACTGTTTATCCCAAAAATAACCGTTTTGGCACCACATCCCCCTTCCAGTTACAGTATCTTCTATCTACCTCATTATTGTGCCTGAACTCTATCACAATGGTCATTTTGCCTTTGTATTACCTTTGACCCCCTCCTCAACCATTTTCAATGCAAGTAGTAAACTATAATTATGGAATTTTATCATCACACTACACTGGAGTGCCTACACATTTTTATATTTATGTATATGTCTGTGCAAGGAGGACATGGAAACCCACTCCAATATTCTTGCCTGAAGAATCCCATGGACAGAGGAACCTGGAGGATTATCGTCTATGGCATCACAAAGTCTCAGACATGACTGAGCAACTAAGCACATCACAGCACAAACTACCCTGAAGGTCTTTCCCTGTGGCTCAGGAGGTAAACAACCTGTTTGCAATGCAGAAGAGGTGGGTTCAGTTCCTGGGGTGGATAGATGACCTAGAGAAGGGACTGGCTACCCACTCTGGTATTCCTGCCTGGACAAGTTCAAGGACAGAGGAGCCTGGTGGGCTACAATCCATGGGGTTGAAATGAGTTGGACACGACTGAGCAATGACACTTCTACCTTCAAACTAAAACAAACCCACAGATTTTGTTTCACACTCTATAGGAATTCCAACCTTCACCTCAGTCTAAGCCAAAACTAGTTGTAGGAGAAGGTCGTAGGAAGGATATTGACACACGAGCAGGACCCAGAGAATTGAACTCCCCACCCCCTCCTCTGTCCTTGGAATATATGATATCTACCCATTGTTCACATGGTCAGAAAGTCATTTCAAGGGCACGATCTTGAGAGAGTAAGGTGCCATTGAAACCATCTGGACTGAATGCATGACCCGCATTAGAGCCTCCATATAAATCTGTAAGAGTCTGGCAGGTGTAGAGACCCAGTCATCTTGGGGACACCTAAGATAAGCCTCGTATGCAAGTTCCCTTGATGAATTCAACTGCCACCTGCCAATCTGGAGCACTCTGTCTCTTTCTTTGGTCTTTCTTTGCCCTCTGCATGTTGGGGCAAGTTTGCAAACCAACATCAGTGTAGCAGAAAGAACATGATTTTTATTAAAATGGGATTTACATTCTGACTTGACCACTTAATTGTGGAACATCCAAACAGCTACAAAACTTTCCTAATCTTCAACCTCTTTATATGTGAAATGGATCCGAGACTCAGACCACTTAGGAGATAGCTATGAGAATTGTGCCAGATCTTACATGAGAACATGCCTGGCATGGAGGGTCCACTTCACACATGTCCATTTTCTTTCCTCCAAGATCTTACGTGCATATCTTGAAATATTTCAGTGACAAATCTGCTTCTTGTAGAGATGAGCCTTGCTGTTGTTTTAATTTTCAGAAATGTAGGAATCTGGATACAGCTGGAGGGCTGTGAATTATCAAAAAAAAAAGCCTCAGCTATAGGCAATAATTTTAATGTTAATTAACTCCATCTGGAAGAAAAAGCAGGTGTGGAAATTGATCACTTAAGTACAGAAAGCAAGGGCTGTTTACTAAACTCCCCCTAAATTAATTTGGCTGAGCTTGTGGTTAAATTGCTTTCAAGTCACTTTTCTATAAATGCCTTATACCAAGTGCTGAAATTGGAAAAAGAAGTAGACCAAGCAGATTTTAATGAAATGTAACAAATTGGACTGAAAGGTTACCTAAAAATAAAAATTACATTTTAAAAATGAAAAACAACATGCAGCAGTTTGTTTTGCTTCAATAGCAGGTGGAATTTGAGCAAAATCTTAATGTATTCCCCAAATGTTCTTCAGAAATCACCTTTATCAAAGCAAAATGGGTGCAGGAGAAAAGGCAGTACCCTGATCTCTGTCAAACATACTGCATCAGGTGTGTCTGTGAGGCCCAGAGATCTGCAGTTAACTACTCAGCTGATTTGTATTTTCCCTAAAATTTAGGATCATTTTCCTAAGGACAGAGAAATACCAAACCATGGAACAGCGATGCAAGGTCCTAGAAAGATGACAAATTAGGACAATGGTTGTATGAGAAGGTAAAAGATAACAAACAAGTTTGGAAAATAAGAATCTGGATACCAAAATCAAATCTATATTTATCATTGAAGAACATTCTGATATATTGGTGACAATCATTTAATTTTTACCTTCTGTCATTACCTGACTTCTCAATAGAAAACCCAGATTCCTTAAATATCTTTCCAAGACCTTCCATAGTCTGATCTGATGGTCTATGTCACTCCAAAGTCTGATCCCAAAACAGCAACATCACATCACCCAGACTTAGAGCATCAAATGTTCTAGGTGTGTGCTAAGTTGCTTCAGCCATGTCTGTCTCTTTGAGACCCCATGAACTATAGCCCGTCAGGCTCTTCTGTCCATGGGGTTTTCCAGGCAAGAATACTGTTGTGGGTTGCCATTTCCACATTCAGAGGATCTTCCCTACCCAGGGACTGAATCCAAATCTCTTAGGTCTCCTGCATTGGCAGATGGGTTCTTTACCACTAGCACCACCTATCAGACATTCTATGGCTGGAGACCAGCGATCTGTGTTTCACCTCCAGGTGATTTGATGCACAAAAGTGAAAGTTACTGCGCACCCATCATGATTCACCATGACCCAGCGGACTTTACTCAGTTACCATGAACGAGTCACTAGAACTGAGACTTTAAAGTAGGAAACCCAACTGGGTCTGCTTTTTTCCCTTTCAAATAGAAAAGAAATTGCCAGAGCCTGATAATGTGCCCAACCATGAATGAACCAATGTGCACACATGCTCTGTCCTGTCTGACTCTTTGCGACCCCATGGACTGTAGCTCACCATGCTCCTCTCTCCAGTCGGATTTCTCAGGCAAGAATGCTGGAGTGGGTTGCCATTTCCTACTCCAGGGGATCTTCCTCATCCAGGGATCGAACGTGTGTCTCCTGCATTGCAGGCAAATGCTTTACTGCAAAACCAGACACCTGAGTATTTACTGCATGTAAGTGACTTTTCTGAATGTTTTACATTTATTATCCAGTTAATCCTCATTAGAACCTAAGGATATAAGTTTGATTATTCTCACTGTTTTGCACTGTGATGCTGAGATACAGCTGCTGCTGCTGCTAAGTCACTTCAGTCGTGTCCGACTCTGTGTGACCCCATAGACGGCAGCCCACCAGTCTCCTTCGTCCCGGGGATTCTCCAGAGTTGAGCAAAAACTGCAAAGCCACATAGCCACCAAGAGATAGAATCAGAAATTGAACTTAGCCTGTCTCTTCTACTAATGTCCTTCACTACTCTGTACACCACTTTCAGGAAATGTTAGCAGTCTCTAACACTACCTGAAGGATTCTCAACCTTGGTCTAGACAAAGACAATGCCCAAACTTAGGAAAGGCGTAGGACTGAATCTTCTTGACTATTTCCAAGATTGTAGGTGAAGATAATTTGACACTTGGAGTAATCTGGTTCCCAATATGCCTCCTGTTGTAAATCACCTCAAATTCTGCTTAGTTTAGGCTTCTATTGAAGTAAGTTAGACAGTGAAAGACAAATATCATATGATATAACTTATATGTGGAATCCAAAAAGTGATACAGATGAACTTAGTTACAAAACAGAAATAGAGTCACAGATGTAGAAAACAAATTTATTGTTACCAGGGGAGAAAGGGGGATATGGATAAATTGGGAGGATGAGATTGATATATACACATTGCTATATATAAAATGTGTGTGTGTTAGTCACTCAGTCATGTCCAACTCTTTGTGACCCCATGGACTACAGCCTGCCAGGCTCCTCTTTCCTTGCAGTTTTCCAGGCAAGGATATAGGATACAAACCTACCACAGAGCAAAGGGAATTCTTCTCAATAATCTGTAATGACCTACATGGGAAAGTAGTTGAAGAAAGAGTATAGCTGATTCACACTGCTGTAGAGTGGAAACAAACTCAACATTGTAAATCAACTGTGCTATAATAATATCTTAAAATAAAAATGTGACTTTATTAGAAAGACCTTCAGCTATATGAATTTGAAGCAAAACACAGTATCAGAGACTATGTTTCCTCATCAAAAAACTGAAGATAATAATACATAACCATGGAGAAAAAAATAGGAAAAGGGGATTATAAATATGTGGACATGCATTTTTAAATTTTGAAACATTAGTTATATGCTTGTTATGTGGTATAATATTTTTTACAAAGGACTTCAGGTACTTATTGATTGGAGAATGTCTCCTTGAATGATCATTTATACCACAACCAGCATTGTCTTTATAGATGGGTTGTACAAAGTGATTTTATTTTAGCAACTTACTCATCAAATCTCAACTTTCACCTCCCACTCCACAGTAGAACAATTTTTCAAACTTTCCTTACTATAAGCTTAACCTGAAATGCTTTTTATAAAGTTATATTCTCTAGTATCTCACCTGGGAATTGTATTTATTTTGTTCTTGTATGCGACCCAGGACACTATATATTTTAAGAAACATCCTAAGTATCAAGTTGGTGATAGGAATTGTGGTTTTGGATTGTGAATTTTAAATCACTATAATTAGGCTCAAACATCTTTATCAATCAAAATAGAAACCATTACAGTCAACATATTTTTGCCAATGAGACATGTTTGTTTATTCCTGTAGTAAAACCCACGCTTTGGGATTCTATGAACACTTGGAAAGTATTTTCCACCTCCTGCTGGTTGTGGAAGTATTTTCCCTGCAAAAAGTTGTTGATTTGCTTGAAAAGTGGTTGTTGGTTGGTATGAGTTCAGGTTAAATATGGCAGATGAGACAAAACATCATAGCCCATTTTGTTCAACTTTTGAAACACTGTTTGTGTGATGTGTGGTTGGGTGTTGTCATGGAGAACTGGGCCCTTTCTGTTGACCAGTGACCATCTACAGGCATTGCAGTTTTCGGTGCCTTTCTTCAACTTGCTGGGCATGCTGCTCTGATGTAATGGTTTTGCTGGGATTCAGGAAGCTGTAGTGGATCAGATGGGAAGCAGACCACCAAATAGTGACCATGACCTCTTTTGGTATAAGTTTGCCTTTGGGAAGTGCTTTGGAGTTTCTCAGTCCAACCGCTGAGCTGGTTGTCTCCAGTTGTCATATAAAATCCACATTGCAATCCCATCGAGAGATTGTTCATTGCTGTTGCGTAGAATAAAAGAAGATGACACTTCGCAATGATGACTTCTTTTATTTACAGTCAGCTCATGAGGCACCCACTTATGGAGCCTTTTAAGCTTTCCGATTTGCTTCAAATGCCACATGGCCATAGCATGGTTGATGCTGAGATCTTCAGAAACTTCTCATGTAGCCATAAGAGGAACAGCTTTGATTATTGCTCTCAATCGGTTATCAACTTCTACTGGCTGACCACTATGTTCCTCAACTTCAAGTCTCTCATCTCCTATGTAAAACTTCTTGAACCACGAATGCACTGCACTTTTGTTAGCGGTTCCTGGGCTAAATGTGTTGTTGATGTTGCAACTTGTCTCCCCTGCTTTACGACCTATTTTGAACTTAAATAAGAAATCACTTGAATTTGCTTTTTGTCTAGCATCATTTCCCTAGTCTAAATATAAAATGCACGGCATGCCACTAGCAAAAAAACATAAAGTGAGAAATGTACATTAAAACAATGTATAGCATAATCGTATTTAGTTAAGAGTGTATTCTTATATCAAATGACAAATTTCAACAATGCAAAAACCGCAGTTACTTTTGCACCAGCCTAATAATAATGATGAGAGTATGGGAAGTACTACAGTAAATTCTAAAATTCTTTGGAGATTTAAAAACACATACTAGACAAAGTCATGTGACTTTTAAAATCTTTTAATAGCATAAAAATTATTTGGGGGCATAGATCTATTCATTTGTTCATGTAGTTATAAAAATATTTATTTTTCAATAAATATAGGTTATTAGTGCTTTATCCCAAAACATATGTCAGGAAGGATAGAGGTGGGTTTTTTTTGTTTTGTTTTGTTTTGTTTCTGTTTTCCTGTGAAGAGGGTTCTGGAAAGTATTCACTTGGATAGACTAAATTATGAGAGCAATGTATTAGATATTCCAATTAATCCTCACTATAAATACTATAGTGTATTACAATAATTAAACCCAGATCGTTCTTAGTCCATGTTGATTGAAGGTTAGTAGAGTTTGGAACAAGATATGTTCCATGTGGTCACTAAGGGAGCCAGACTGAGTTTCTCCTACCTTATGGTTATAAGGTCTGGATAGTCAAGAGAGAGGAAGGGAGGGACCTTACAGCTAAACATGGTGAGTGACACACAGCACTCAGCCCCAAACAGCAAACTGTTCTAGTCTACATAAAACGGGGCTTGGAAACGCAGAGTAGCGAAGGCAGTGTTTCACAAGCTTTACTATTTCTGCCTCAGTCTACTTTAAATTCAATTAGTACTCTAAGATAATCACCTAACTTTAAACAATTTAAAGTTCTGAAGCAGTGTGGGAAGAAGAGAAACTAAATAAATCAGTCTGTCACCACCAAATTTTAAACTTAAGCCTTTAGGAGAGTAAATTGTTAATTATAAGGAGCATACATTTAAAAAATAACATGCGTGATACATGCTTTCATTGAAAAAAAAAGGATACTTTTGAGCATCATAAAAGAGAAGGGGTAAATTAGAGCCACAGATCTAGAAAAAAAATCTGGGGATATGCACGCATATCTTAAACTTTGAGGGGATCATCTTTATAACAATATAAGCCATGGTTATGTAATAACACTTGGGATAAATTGTGGAATTGAGCACATTAATCAAGAAACTACAATATGACTCATTATAGGAAGAGAAGAAAAACAAAATATTTTTAAGAACCTTCCATATGCAAGGACTACGCTAATGCTTTACCTATGTTACTTCTATTGAATCATCACTAAAACCTCTCAGAAGCGAGGATTATTCCCATTTTACAGATGAACTCATAAATAAGATACAACTATACTAACATCACACAACTAGTAAATAGCAGAATTAAGATTCAACTCCATGACTGCAGGTGCAAGCTTCTATAGGAGGATATGTATATTTTTTCCATTATATTAAGTGATGCTATACTAACCTAGGACCTTCTTCACTAAAATCCTGTCTTTCTGAAAAAGAAAGAACACAGATCTCCCTTGCTTTATGATGGGGTTATATCCCAATAAAGTCATTGCCTGTTGAAAATAAAATAAGTCAAAAATTTAAGTTTTACCTACATCACAACTCAGCATCGCCTACCTTCAATACTCTCTGAACATTTACATCAGCCAACAGTTGGGCAAAATCATTTACCCAAAGCCTATTATATAATGGTGTTGAATATCTCATGCGATGTATCAACTATTGTACTGTACATGAAAGATGGAATGATTGTATGTATACAGACCAGTTGTGAGCATATTGACTGTGATCATTTTGCTAACTGGGAGCTGAGGGCACACTGCCACTGCCCTGTTCATGAAAGATCATTACTCTGCATATCACTAGCCCAGCAAAGGACCAAAATGCAAAACTTGAAATATGGTTTCTAAAATGTGCATATTGTTTTTGAATCACTGTAAATTTGATAAAGCCCCACCAGCATAAGTCGGGGACCATCTGCACTTATAGCCCTCTACATTAGTAATTTTTAATGAAGTTATAATCTGCCTACATCCATATTCAGTGAGCCTGTGTTAACTTGGTGTATAATATTTCTGTACTATAGGACTATGGACATGTGAAACAAATAGATGAGATCATTGAGGCATATTCCTTTGAACAGTCCTTCTAAATTGTACAAGAATTGGCAGCTAATCATCAACTCATTAGCAGCATTGATAAACCATGTGAGAAAAACAAATGCTGTGCTAACAGAAGGAATGGAGCTCTCCAATGAATATGAAATAGAGTTTATAATAAAAGCAAATTGTTTAACAAAATTTCTTGCATGTGTTAGTCACTGAGTTGTGTTCAACTCTTTGTGACCCCATGGACTATAGCCCGTTAGGTTTCCCTGTCCATGGAAATTTCCAGGCAAGAATGCTGGAGTGGTTTGCCATTCCCTTCTCCAAGGAGTCTTCCCAACCCAGGGATTGAACCTGGGTCTCCAGCATTGCATTGCATTCTTTACCATCTGAGCCGAGATTTCTAAATGATTTCTATTTTATGTGTTCTTAGTCATTCATACATTCAAATATTTATAAATCAACATGCTCAAAGCAATATGTTAGTTTATTGGAGATGAAAAATATGTGTTGAACACATTCCTTGCCTTCAAGAAGTTCACAAAACAGCAAGATGATTATGGAATCGATACATTTCCTCTTTTTAAAGAGACCTTTGTCAAGTCTGACAATGGTCTTTTTAGGTAAAAATTGGCATTACATCAATGTTCACACCCATGTACATCTGACCACATATCTGCTTCTTAGACAGACGGCTGTTAAAATAAGCATAAGTTTAAGCTAAGAAATTCATGTCTGTGAGATTAGGAAAATTTTTTGATGTATATAAGAATTAGATCTATGAGATGAAAGTATTTTGAATGACCAGACTTAGTTTTCAGGCCAATCTATTCTTCCAATGAAAAGAGAACAGCACATATTAATGCACACAAGTGGAATCTAGAAGCATGACATATATGATCTTATTTGCAAAGCAGAAATAGAGACACAGATGAAAGAACAAACATATGGATCCCAAGGGGGAAACGGGAGGTGGGAGGAATTTTGAGATTGACACATATATACTATTGGTATATGTATAAAATAGATAAATAATGAGAACCTACTGTATAGCACAAGGAGCTCTGCTTAATGGACTGGGGTGATCTAAATGGGAAGGAAATCCAAAAGGGAGGGGATATATGTATATATATATGACTGATTCACTTTTCTATACAGTAGAAACTAACACAGGATTGTAAAGCAGCTGTACTCTGCTCAGACAGTAAAGAATCCGCCTGCAATGCAGGAGACCTGGGTTCAGTCCCTGAATTGGGAAGATCCACTGGGGAAGAGAACAGCCACCCACTCCAGTACTCTGGCCTGGAGAATTCCATGAGCTATATATACAGCCTGGTTGGCTACAGTCATGGGGTCACAAGGAATTAGACATGACTGAGTGACTTTCACTTTCATACTCTGCTAAAAGTTCATTAAAAATAGATTTTAAAAAAGCATACCAATACAGTATACTAACACATATATATGGAATTTAGAAAGATGGCAATGATAACCCTGTATGCGAGACAGCAAAAGAGATGCAGATGTATAGAACAGGCTTCTGGACTCTATGGGAGAGGGAGAAGGTGGGATGATTTGGGAGAATGGCATTGAAACATGTATACTATCATATAAGAAATGAGTCAACAGTCTATGTTCGATGCAGAATACAGGATGCTTGGGGCTGGTGCACTGGGATAACCCAGAGGGATGGTATGGGGAGGGAGGTGGGAGGGGGGTTCAGGAGTGGGAACTTATGTACACCCGTGGCAGATTCATGTTGATGTATGGCAAAACCAATACAGTATTGTAAAGTTAAAAAAAAATTAAAAAATTAAATATCAAAAAAAGGAAAAGTATGCTTAAAAAAAAACAAACCCCACAGATTACGAGCCCAGCGGTAAAAATAAATAAATAAATAAAATAAAAATAAAAAAGCATACTGTTATTCTAGATTTCTGCTAAAAGGAAATTCTAACTCCTTAAAATGATCCACAAGATCTTGACTTATCTTTCCAGTCTTCCTGTGTTCTCTGCTAAACTATCTGGGTTTCAGAATATGCCACTCTATATCCTATCTGTGTTACTCTCTTACACTGAATGACTCTCACCCACCGTACCAACTCCGTCTATCTTTACAATTCTCACACATCAAGATGCAGGTAACATCATGAAACCTAGTAAGAGTGAGATTTGCAACCCTTTCTATCTGCCTATGTTGAATTTGGCGTACCATATAATATGTACCTTATTTGTCTTCTATTTTCTCTTTGGACTTCTTGAGAGCAAAGTCTAGATCTTTTCATCTCTGAATCTTTACTGGCTAATACGGGGCAGGGATATAGTGTGAAATTAATGGATATTTGAATGATTAAATTAATTGATAACTATGTACTATTTCAATTCACATCTATAATATGCACATTTGAATGCTGTACCAGTTGGTATCATGGTCACAGGAGACTCTAAACTACAGACATGGAAAAAAGACAAAAGCATGTATAAATACTGTTCTCTTAAAAGAACTAATCCAGCTATTTCAATAAAGTAATTAAACATATAATCTTATAGAACAAAACTTTAAAGAAATAAATAGAAAAAATTTTATGGTTCCTCTCAATGACATTTATTCCTGTTTTGAGCATAGCTTGGTAAAATAATCCTATCTGGGAGATTTGATTAGAATTACAGAACACAGAATTCTCTCCTTCAGCAGATAGAAGATATTATTATATTGTGTGAGTTTTCTTTACAACTTGCCTTTGCAAAAGATCTAACACTTAAAACAAGTGTATCTTTCTCTCTCTCTTTTTTTGAACTTTCCTTAAGTACAAACAGAACAGAAATTAAAAAAAAAAGTTAGGTTCATACAACTATAATGAATGTAATTTAAAAACTGAGTCCCAGGTATTCGTGAAGCAAATAAAGAAACGGAGGAATGAAAATAGAAATGACTTATGAAAAGCCAGCCTGTGAACACCACAATAAGAACTGGTTATCTTAGTTCCTACTTCAGTGATCTGCCCACTAAACCACCTTTCTCATTTACTTTATCTATTCTGAGAGTAAATTTCTTCACTGAATTGCTAGGTACTTGTGACTAAGGGATTCAGGCGAATAAAAGCAATTGATTTACACCTAATTTAAAATGGCAAGTAACCACCAGCTTTTGACATAACTTTAAATTTCAACTTTCCACCGTCATTTTTGAGATGATAAATAAAAAGACAAATGGAGAAAAGATGGACAACTTTTGACAAAATGAAGAAAGATGCGATGTCAGTTTGAGAGTATGGTGGTCAACTTGTGCTTTGTCTCATGGAAGAGATTAACCTCTCTTGCAGAAAAGATGGAGGAAATCCACTTCATTTTAGTATTCCGTTAACTGTGAAATCTAGGGTTCATTAAAGTCAGAAAACTGTTGGTGGTTGTGGTGGTGGTAGTTTTGAGTGGCAGGGAAAAAAAAGAGCAGTAGGGAACAATAGATAGATCCATTTGGTCTAATAAAGCCACAACAAATGAATTTCTATGATAGGGACATACGTATGATTGCCTTCCAGATGTGAAAATGAGACAGAGTTCCATGAGAATTAAAATATTTGGATAAAAGATTTAACAGTAAATTCCCAGACCCTTTCTTTTGGAAAATTTCAAGTCTGTATATCCTCTATCACTGGTTTTATTGGGGTTAAAAAAATAGAATAAATTCTAAAATTTAAAAGCAAATGTATTCTAAGCAGAGCACCATAGACTAAGAAAAAAAAATAGAATTTTCAATAGAAGGTGAAATGGCATTGCTTTGTTGAAATAGGATAAGACAACCAAAAATTAAAAAGAGGTTTAAAAATAACACAATATTTTTCTACTTTCAAAAAATTTCTTAGAAAAATAGGCAACAGCATTAAACTAATTTGAAAAAGAGTACAAAAAATGTAAAATTGTATTATCAGTGTACAAAAACACAATGTAAAGCTATAAGAACTTTAGTCAATAGTTCAAAGAAAGATTAAGAAGTCTCTTGAGAATACAAAACAAAAATGTGACAAAGATTAAAGTCATGAGAGAGATAGATATAGGAACTAATAATAATAATAATATCAAATGTTGAGATCTTAGGATTTCAGGACAAATGAAATTTTATAATAAACAGTGACAAAGTTGAAGAAGTCTCTCAGGAAGTAAACATATGAGTATCTTGAAAATTTTAAGGCAAAACTGAAGAGACATGTTCAGAACCAAGATGAATTTCAAAAACAAATAAAGGTTGACTTTCAGTGATAAAGATTTAAAAAGACTCAAACATTAAAATAGTATCCAAAAGTATATGGAATTATACAGATTCAATTATCTCTAAGACAACAAATGGACTTCCATACTGGCTCAGATGGTAGAGGATCTGCTAAATCCTCAAAAGCCTCTCATTAGGAGAGTGTCTTTAATTCTCATTTATCTAATCATTAATATACATATTTGTTGTAGGAAACACTTCTTAGAAGTAGAGAAACATGCTTGTGTACATGTGTAAGCATGTGTTATGTATATATACAAATACACACACACACACACACACATATTTAAAGCAACTCCAAAGCATGTTAACCTTGCATACTTTCTAGTGTGTGGTACCTAAGCCAAGGTTATGTTCTTCTGTGTGTATGTGTGTGTGATTGAATCTTAATGACTAATCAATTGATGTGATGTAAAAAAGCCCAGGTCTTTTTCCTCAATTGTGATCTACTCTTAAAGGCCTGACCAGCTCTGGAGCTCCTCATGGGAACTGCTAATACATCTGTTGCAACACCCTCATTCAACCAGTCCTGAATCCCTTACTCCTGATGTGGTATCCATGGGACATTTCACTCCCACTTCCACCCAAGAACAAACAAACAAATCAATCTACCTTAAACAAATCTCTTGCTCATAATGTTTCCTGAAAGAACAAAAATCTAAAGCAGGAAGAAAGCATCCTACTGTGCTACTGATGAAACTACTCTTGCAAGGTATAGATGAGATGTAGCATGCTCACAACCCTGCTTGAAAACAACACTCAGGTTGAATATAGCTCACAAAGTGTTCTTTATAATATCTTTAGTCATCACAGTAGTTTTACTTTCTTCAATATCTTTCAAAGAAAGATAAATCAAAATTCAGTTCAGTTCAGTTGCTCAGTCATGTCCAACTCTTTGTGACCCCATGAATCACAGCATGTCAGGCCTCCCTGTCCATCACTAACTCCCAGAGTCCACTCAAACTCATGTCCATCAAGTCGGTGATGCCATCCAGCCATCTCATCCTCTGTCGTCCCCTTTTCCTCCTGCCCCTAATCCCTCCAAGCATCAGGGTCTTTACCAATGAGTCAACTCTTCACATGAGGTGGCCAAAGTATTGGAGTTTCAGCTTCAGCATCAGTCCTTCCAATGAACACCCAGGACTGGTCTCCTTTAGGATGGGCTGGTTAGATCTCCAATTAGGTATAATTAAATTCAGATATGACTATAAATGCATATGAGTATATCTTCCACAAGAAAGAGAAGTGGATGGGAGGTTTCAAGTTTCAAAATACCAACTCTTTTGTTTCATAATGATGCAAGTGGAAGCTGCTGGCCCAAAATAAACCTATTTCAATTTCCAATGAGTTGACTTGAAGTCCTTTCATAAACACTTTTAGGTATTTTTCTCATCTTCAAACAAAATTCAGAAAAGTATCCATAGTCATAGGAGGAGAAAATGAAGCTTGAAGAGCTTAAACAACTGAATCAAAGCCCCAAAGCATCAAGTGATGAGACTGGGATTTGAACTAGCACAGTTGATTTCAAAGTCTTAATTATTTGACCTCTCTCATGAAATCACTGTTCCAAACTATGATTTAGAGATCACTTAATTTACTGGGAGAATGGGGGAATCCAAACATCAGTATCTGCACTCATAAATGATTACTTTCCTCGAGGAATCAAGATGAACATATGGTATGCATGAAAGCCTGTATCAAGACATCTGGGTTCAACCTTGGACTTTTCCTCTCAATGGCTGGGTAACTTTGGCTGTTATTTGACCCCTCCAAATTTCACCTGATTTCCTTCACCTAAATATTTAGCAATAATATGCTGCCAGCATTTATGTGGGAATAAAATGTGGTGATAAATTAAAGTGCTTAGCACAGTACTTGGCACACAGTAAGCACTCAGTAAATGTGAACTATTACCATTCTAACTTGTCTAGATAAAACATGTGAAAGAACGATATTCCAAGATTATTTGATTTTCTGTTTTTGATATGGGATAATATGACATTGTAAATCTAAAAAACTGACAAGGTATTTCAAGGTCAAACATTTAACAATAACTAATTAATTATATTTTCCTCTTAGTGAATCATTATTGGAAGAAATCATTAGGTGACCTTTTTGGTTACAGCAATCCAATAAAAAATACATTAGCCAGTGTTTCAGGAACATTAGTCTAATGTGCTTTTAGAGATCACCTTCTCTGAGCAGTATAATAAGTTTGTGTGAAAAGCATAAAGCATGTAATATATAATAAGATTTGGACTTTAATGAACCATCTTGGCAAACTGACTGGTACAATAATTCAAAGGTGAGCTTTCCTTAATTAATGAATTAAAAAAGCCAAGAGTATGCCCTAAATGCTACACTTGATTATGCTTTCACTTATTTTCCTTTTTTAATCATATACCCCTGATTTGTTTAGTAATATGAAGTAAATCCTAAGTGACCTTGGCTATGAAAATCATAGGGAAGAGCTGAAACTTACAAAGAGATGGCATGAGTAGCAAGTTGTATAGCTTCCAAAGCATAGTTTTTATCCTTAAAAATATTAGCAAATTTAACTTTGAATCAGCTCAGGTATTTTTCTGAAACTACTCCCTACCAGATGTTTAGTACAAAATGGGTACTACTAAGCCACTGAGTCAGAATTAGGTAAACATTCACATGGAAAGATTTCAAGAGCATAGACTAGTAGATCATTTCAAATAGTCACTTCATCTCTGTTAATCCTATAGACTTTGAAAAAGAGTTATGACAGTTTATTGTATTGTGTATCTAACTATCCTATAAGGTAGTAAGCTTCCTAACAGTAGAAACTTCTCAGAACTGCATGATATTTATGACGTTCAGCAAATGCCTAGGAAATTGTCTTAGAATGCAATGAATGTGTGATTGCTGAAGAAATGACTAAATGAATGAGAAAGTGATAAATAGCAAGTAAACATCTTCATTTACGTTAAAAGTTTCCTATTAATATATCATAATTTATGTAGCTATGGCCAGAAGTTAGTTATACAAATATAATATTTCAACAGATCTAAAGTGCCATGAGTTATAACAAGAACTGTTCTTTTATATGAAATTAAGAAAGAAAATAAAAACACTATTAATTTATCTGTGATATGTCCTCATTACTAAGACACAGCCTATTTTCAGTGACATACAATTTGTATTAAAATTTTACAATTAATATTATTTTATTTTTTAAATAATTTTATGTGAATAATCTTTAAAGTTTATTAAAGCGTTGACTTTAAAAAATGTACAACGTAAAAGTTGTGAATTAAGTTTTATTTGGGGGAAATTGGGGACTGCAGTCCAGGAGACAATATTGCAAATTGCTCTGAGAAGCTGCTCAAAGGAGGCAAGGAGAGGGGCTAGGATACGTAAGAATTGCAACAATGGACAGGCAGTCCTGAGGGAGTTAACTTAGACAGGTTGATAAGGAGTCCAAGCCTAAGGCCCCTTTAGGAAGGAGGTGAAGATTTTTTCTTTTTTTTTTTTAACATTCTTTTACCTTAGACACATAGGCCTAAGTATGGCAGGCAGCAGTATCTCTTGTTCAAGAACATGCTTTTCTGCGCTCGGAATGTATGCTATGGGAGGTCTGGGTAAATGTTCCACAGCCTTGAGCTTTGGGTTAACCTGTTCCTTCTGACTAATCTCATTCTGATGTCATCCCAGGATGTATGTTACAGGAAAGGGCCTGGAGGAAATTTTCACAGCCTTGATGTATTTCTTTTTCTATTCTCAGCAGCTAGCAGAAAAGTATATAACGCCCTGCTTAAAACTAGCCAGGTGGATAGTCTTTCAGCCCTCTTCCGATGTCCATGTCAGAAGCTTTTTTCTGTCACTATCACTTTAATAAAATTTCTACTACACAAAGCTCTGAGTGACTGAGACTGTCTTTGGTCTTGGAGTTAAATCTTCTCCTTCAGAGACCATGAATCTGGTAAAACACCGTAAAATTCCATCTATCATCTTGGGGGCGCATCTGGGATCACAAGACAAGGTGTAAGCTATCAGTCAGAACATCATAAGATTATTGTTAAAGAATCCCGATATGTCAAGTTAAGGAATTTAGCACTTTTCTATGTATGAGAAGATCCATGAGTCTGGATCCACTGAAATCATTCATTTGATATTGCGCCTCACCTATCTGGGGCCAGTATTCTGTGTTTGCACATCCTGAGTATCCTCAGGACTCACCATGGGGAGCGGCTGCAGTCTGATGACTGCTAGATGGCAGGTTTTCTTCTCCTTCCAAGTTCCTTCAGGGCTCACCAGCTCGCCATCCATGGCGGCTGCAATTGTTGATGACTATGGCATCCTTTGTTTACTGATATGGCAGGAAATATTCTATTGTAAAAAATTATTTAACACCCCTTGAAGAGGAAAAATTAGTTGAATAAAGCCACTGAGGAAAGTATAGATAAATCTATGCTATTCAAATATATATATATATATATATATATATATATTTTTTTTTTTTTCGGGAGCTAATTCAGCCAAGCTGAAGATCTAAAACCTTTCTGCAAGAAATTGAGCTTTCTGTTATACTTAGACTCAAAAACTGTTAGAACAGTACTATTTTTCTAGGGTTGTTGTAAGGAGGTACAGCATGGAAACAACAAATGTAATAGCTATTTCAACACTCCCCCCTCTCCTCCCGCCACGAGATATTGTACTTACTATGTAATAGAAAGGATTTAGTTCTAGAAAGAAGACTATAAATTTTAGTATGTTTAAGTTAATTTACATCTGGTACAACTAATGATAGCTATAACTTTTAAACTTTCACTGTTTCCTAAGCTAACCATGCTGCATTGCTTTCCCAACTGTATAAATCATATGAACATAGATAGTCATAGAGTTACAGCTTATGCCTTCTATTTTAAAGTAAATAAAGAGAGATGAACACATATTAGAAAGATTCATCTTTTTGGAAATCTGGTGTCAGGAAACCAATTAATTTGAGGCTCTGGAGAATTGAACGTGCCTTGTGACTTTCAGCCTTAGCTTAACAAAACCAGATAACAACATGATAAGCCACCAACTATTTTAAATATTATGGAGCTAATTTAGTTCATTATATTGGAATAAATAAATGTCCAAGGCATTGCCTTATTTTCTTTTATATAAAGTGGGGCTTCTTCTAAAGGGAGGCATTCTGGTTTCACCCATTTTCTTCTTGAAGGGGGGATTTATTTTATGTCTATACCCTTTCATGATAAACCTCAGACTAACTAGAGATTGAGTTAATAGTTTTGTACAACCTTCTAGAATCTTAATATCCCTTATCTGTAATAAAAGAATACCTGCCCACCTCCATGTAATACGCTGAAAATGAAACAAGGTTGAGAGATCTGTCAGGCACGGGCTCCTGCCTCTCTCTAGCTTCCCTGTTAGCTGACAGTTAACAATGGTAACAGTGTTATAACTGAACCCTCACGACTTTAGATTGCAAGGAGATCAAAACCAGTCAATTCTAAAGGAAATCAACCCTGAATATTCATTGGAAGGACTGATGCTGAAGCTGAAGCTCCAATACTTTGACCACTTGATGCAAAGAGCTGACACACTGAAAAAGACCCTGATGCTGGGAAAGATTGCAGGCAAAAGGAGAAGAGGGCAGCAGAGGATGAGATGGTTAGATAGCATCACTGATTCAATGGGCATGAACTTGAGCAAACTCTGGGAAGTAGTGGAGGACAGAGCATTGCAGTACGTGGGGTTGCAAAGACTCGGGCATGACCTAGCAAATAAACAGCATAATAACGCAACTTTAGGTCGTGATATGGTTCCTCCTGAAAGTGTCAACTAAACTGCCTAACTATAAAAATTATAAAAATCATAAGATTTTAATGAAGGGATGCATTTTTTAATCTCTATATCCTCCAGAGCCCTTTGGAGTGGGGCTCTCCTGTCTCTTGCCAGGCTAGTTCATATCTTTCCAACATCCATAGAACACAGTGTCGCTATCCTCATTGAACAGAGGCTGAGATATTCATGGCTCACCTCTTTGTGGATCTGGTTCAACTGCTTTACAAAGACTTGGCCATACTCATTCTGTATATTCAGAGATAGTAAGCTTTCTTATACCTCCTCTCCCTATGGGGGTAAACACACCCAAGCTCAAACTGCCTAGACCACACTAAGACCACACTAAGAATTGTTTAGACCACACTAAGAATTGTCTAGACCACACTAAGAATTGCCAGTTTCTTCCACTTGAATGTAGGTTAGCTTAGTACCCTGACAATGCTTGTTTATGATTGCCTGGTAGTATTTTTGTGATGATCAAATGAGTCGATAGACACAAAATGGTTTGAAAAGTGCTTAGCCCTAGGATGCTTTTAGTAACTATTGACTAACATTACTATTGTCATTATCATTGTTGATAAATGGACCTTTGAGTAGCCACCATATCTCAGGCTTTTTAGATTCGATGGATCAGGAAGAAAGAGTCTCATTTTGCCTTCTAAATGCAAATTTATCTAATAATAAGCTTTACTAACATCACTAGCTCATTATTTCTCATTTGTCTTTCGTCCTAATGAAGATGATTTATTGGCCTGGAATCTAAGTATAGGTGGATGGTAGAATGTTCAGACACCAAAAACTCTAAGAAGTCTTAACCAGTGTGATTATTTTTTAATTCCTAATAAATATTTGAAAAAAAATCCCTAGATTTTATCAGCAACTAACAATTGCTACTGCCCCAAATAAATAATCGATACTCTGAGACTGTGGTCTTATATTCTATGGATTACATATTTGTATATACAACAATAGATAGCTCCATATACATAACAATGAAAGTTTCGAGGAGGCATGAGGAAAGAAATTTTCATTTGAAATAAGAATCTAGGATAAGTGTCTACTTTACTAGTGGTGTGGCTTAAGCAAACTATTTAATATTGCCAAATCTCAGTTTACCTATATGCAACATAAAATAAATATCAGCTGCTCTTATTGCCTTTATATTGTGCTTTCAATTTGATACCTCCAAAGAAGTAATACCTAAGAAAGTCTTTTGTATGCAGAAAAGTAGCATGCATATGCATTATTAACTGTAAACTAATACGATAAACACTGAAGTTAAACTGTATAGATCGTGTTGCACTGAGGGTGCAGACATCTGTCTCTTCCCCAAACACTAATCCCATTTGTAGTACATAATTGCACAACTTGGAAAGAAAAATGTTATGATAATCCCAGGCGGTTCCCATTCACCTTCACGAGTTGTTTCTACACTTGCCCCAGAAAACGAATTGTTAATGTGTGTGCTACAAATAATGGCATAAATAATGACCGTGCCAAAGAAACAATCAGCGATTATCCATGCATATTTTATAATAGTCAGTTCCAAGTGCAAAATGTTTGGCAACTTAAAGGAAAAAGTTGAACTTGTTAATTTTCTAGCAGGAAGGTTAAGTAGAGAGGAAGCAATTCAAACATATGTGAGCAGCCGGGCTCCCTGGCACTTGAAATCCCTCAACAGCTGGTGGAGAGGGCCTACTGTTGGGGATGCATAAGGGCTGAAGGGGATGCGAAGAAGAGGAATGGGCAAGAGAAGACATTGCAGATGTTTTCTTGCAGATTTGTTCTATGTTACTGTCAAAAACTTTTCCAATTAGGATCAAAACTTCTGTAATGGTATAGACAATGATTTCTGAAAACCTATATCATATTAGAAATTATTACATGTATATGTTATTATTATTACATGTATATGTTATTATTACATGTATATGTACTAATCTCATTTAATCTCCACAAACCATGAAGACAGAAAAATGCTACTCATTCTGTAATTTGTATGAATGGAATTTAGGAGTTTTAAGTGATTTAATCAATGTCAGTGATAGGATCAGTATTCCAATCTTTGTCTGTCTGGCTCTGAAGCTTCCATTCTTTATATTATAAGTGGTTGCCAACTTTTTTGGCACTGGGGACAGTTTTCGTGGAAGGCAATTTTTCCACGGGGTGGGGGTAGGGTATGGTTTGGGGAGGATTCAAGCACATTACATTTAGTGTGTACTTTATTTCTATTATTATTACATCAGTTCTACCTCAGATTATCAGCCATTAGAACCTGGAGGTTGGGCACCGCTGTTTCATAGCACTCCACTCTCTCTTCAGACCAGGCATATGAAGAAAGGGCCAAGGTGAAGGTGAAAGTCACTCAATTGCATTCAACTCTTTGCAACCCCATGGACTATATAGTACATGGAATTCTCCAGGCCAAAATACTGGAGTGGGTAGACTTTCCCTTCTCCAGGGGATCTTCCCAACCCAGGGATCGAACCCAGGTCTCCTGCATTACAGGCAGATTCTTTACCAGCTGAGCCACAAGGGAAGCCCGAGAATACTGGAGGGAGTAGCCTATCCCTTCTCCAGAGGCTCTTCCGAACCCAGGAATCAAACCGGGGTCTCCTGCATGACACATGGATTCTTTAACAACCGAGCTATCAGGGAAGCCCAGAAAAGGCCAAGGAGATCTTCAAATGAATAAGGTTTCCACACTTGCTATCACACACCTTCATGGCAACCAAAGAGAGGCATTCTGTTCTATATCAAATTTTAACATTAGGCCACAAAAGAGACACAGATGTGTAGAACAGTCTTTTGGATTTTGTGGGAGAGGGCGAGGGCGGGATGATATGGGAGAATGGCATTGGAACTTGTATATTATCACATGTGAAACGAATCACCAGTCTAGATTCGATTCATGATAGGGGGTGCTCGGGGCTGGTGCACTGGGATGACCCAGAGGGATGGGATGGGGAGGGATCTGGGAGGGGGGTTCAGGATGGGGAACACATATACACCCATGGCAGGTTCATGTCAATGTATGGCAAAACCAATACAATATTGTAAATTAAAAATTAAATACATTAAAAATTTAGACTGTGTGACCATCGCAGTAACAATTTCACATCGTTCAAGTTCATATACGCACAAACACTTCATCTCTATGCTCCAACCTAAAGTGAATCCTCTCTACTTTGACTGTCTAGCCACACTTCAGTCTTTTACTCTACTGTCCAAGTTCCAAAAATCCTTTTAATCCATTCAGACTCAGCTCAAATGTCACCTCCTTTAACCAATTCCTCAACCCCTTTCATAGAAAAAAACTCTCAATGACCTTGAACAGGAAATTATTTCTGTGTGCTCTTAAGATTCTTCATCTGAAGCCTTCTCAGAGCATTTTTTACTTTAATTATATTAATATTTTGGGTCCATATTTCATAATAGAATATTGTAATCTCAAGGGGTTAGACCAGGTATTCATATTTTAATTCTTTAAGACAGGAACTATAGTATTCAATAAATGTATATACAAATAATGGTGCCAAACATAAACTACACATACCTATATCTTATCAACTTTCACATTGCTTTGAAGATGTCTAGCACTTAAGTACGGGGACCTTGCTTATACAGATCTTCAAAGCACCCAAATCTAATCTAGAGCCAAGCACTTAGGTGGTGCTCATTGGATGCACATTCCATATACAGTGGGCTCCCATGCCCAGTGTTGGAACTGGAGATCCAACTGCACCCAGTAACTAGGATGGGTGTAGCTTTTGTTTCTGTTCATCAGCTTTGTGTGTACTTTGGGGCCATGCTCAGCTTCCACAGCTCTTACAGTAAAATTTGGTTCACCAGTTCATTCTCCAATAAAATGCCTTATGCACAAATGGCAGTGATCCTGTTTCTCTGTGAAAAGAACTCTTGGGATTTACTCTCTGAATATCTGTCATATACAACATAAAGCAGAGTATACGTATGTATGTATTATATGTATCACATTTTAGATTACATCCCTAATATTTATCTTATAGCTGAACATTTTTACCCTTTGACTGCTTTCATCCAGTTCCACCTCCCCAACCCCTATGCCTTAGATAAGTCTTTTGGACTCTGTGGGAGAGGGAGAGGGTGGGGATAATTGGGGAAAATGGCATTGAAATATGTATAATATCATATATGAAACAAATTGCCAGTCCAGATTCAATGCAGGATACAGGATGCATGGGGCTGGTGCACTGGGATGACCCAGAGGGATGATACAGGGAGGGAGGTGGGAGGGCGTTCAGGATGGGGAACACGTGTACACCCATGTCGGATTCATGTTGATGTATGGCAAAACCAATACAATATTGTAAAGTAATTAGCCTCCAGTTAAAATAAATAAATTTTTAAAAAATCACAAATCTGATTTCTTTTTCTATGAGTTTGTTTGGTTGATTGGTTGGTTTTGAGGTATAATTGATCTGTAACACTATGTTAATTCCTGTTATACAATATAGACAATATAGTGATTCCATATGTCTACAGATTTCACAATGATGTAAGTTTAGTTTCCATCTGTCACCATAGTTATTAACTATAGTTATTGACTACATTCCTCCCACTGCACACTTCATTCTAATAATGATTCATTCATCTTGCAGCTGAAAGTCTGTACCTCTGAAATTCCCTCACCTATTTCTTTCCTCCCCTCCATTTCCTACCCTCAAGGCAACCACCTGTTTGCCTTCTCTATGAATCACTTTGTTTTGGTTACATTTGTTCACTTGTTAGGTTTTGTCTACTCAGATCCTTTCCCCATTTTTTAATTAAGTTATTAGTTTATTTGAGATTGGCGTGTACGAGTTCTTTGTACATTTTGGATGTGTGCATGTGTGCTAGGTTGCTCAGTCGTGTCCAACTCTGCGGCCGCATGGACAGTAGCCCACCAGGCTCCTATGTCCATGGAATTTTTCAGGCAAGGGTACTAGAGCGGGCTACCATTTTCCTCCCCCAGGAGAATCTTCCTGACCCAGGGATGGAACTGTCTCTTGAGTCTCCTGCATTGGCAGGTAGATTCTTTACCACTAGTGACACGTGGGACCCCCATATTTTGGATATTAACCCCCTATTGGATATATCATTTGCAAATATGTTATCTCATTAAATAGGCAGACTTTTCATTTTATTGATAGTTTCCTTTGCTATGAAAGAAACTTTTTAGTTTGATGGAGAGTTCAGGCAAACTAAAACTACAAGAATTTATCACTGCAAAACTAGCTTTACAAGAAATGTTAAAAGGGCTACTATAAGTAGAGCAGCAAAGGCCATAAATACTGAAATATGAAAATTCCCAAAGGAAAAATCTCATGTGTAAAGGCAAATAATACAGTAAAGTTAGTATATAAGCCATTTATATAAAGTTAGTAGTAAGGTTAAAAGACAAAAGTAGTAAAATCATCTGTATCTGCAATAAGTAGTTGGATACATAAAACCTAAAGATGCAAAATATGACAAAAAACTATAAACCAAGAGGGAGTAAAAATGCAGGATTGTTAAAATGCTTCACACTTAAGATATTGGCAATTTAAGAGTGGCATGAGGCTTATCTTCATGGGATTCTTTTGTTTTATCGTGTTCACCATCACCTTGAACCAGCTCGTCTGACAGCACTGTGAAATTGACGTTGAAAAACTCAATTACAGACCTGAGTGGCAACATCTTACAGGTATGAGACAATGTCTTTCAGTATGTGGCTTATGTGCTAAATCAAAGACCAAGAATTCCTGACCTATGGAGAAAGTTAATGGATAGATCATTAAAGCTTATGATTCTAGATACTGCAGGAATACACACATTAGTTCTTGTTTCCAAGAGACCAGCTTCAGATTCCTAGGTCAGAGATAAGATTACCCTGACTTGGAGAATCTAGATGACCACAATGTAGGATGAACATATTCCTTACTCAAAAAATAAAACAAAACTGTCCTGCTAGGTATTTTGTGAATATCCTGCGAGGTGGGGAAATTGGTTGGCATAGACTTTGTTGCCCTTGTTCAACTACTTATATTTAGTATATGCTATGTTTCTGCTGTTCAGTTGCCAAGTCGTGTCCAACTCTTTGTGACCCCTTGGACTGCAGTCAGTGTATGCTATATATGATTTGTTTGTTAAATGTGCCTTGTCAATGCCTATCACAAATTCTTAAAGGAAAGTAATAATTAAAAGTGAGAGACTTAAAGCATGATTTTTCTGTGCAATAGAGAGGTACCCACCAGGGCCTGCAATTTACTCCATTTTAGGACATCTCTGCAGTCCTAAAACACCGAGAGAAAAATGCAGTCCCAAAACACACACAATACTTACACTTGGATTCTGCCACCTACGAGCTCTGTGACTTCAGGCAAGGTACTCAGCTGCCCTAAGTCTCAGTTTTCTGGCCCATATAATGGCATGATAATACTGATCTGTTGCAGTACCTCAAGGGAACTGCATTTGAAAATGTTGCAAAATCTGGACTCTGAAATTCTTACTTGCTGCACACTAAAGTACTCAGTAATATGGTAGCAGTAGCTATAATTATTTTATCAGACATCCACATTTACAAATTAAATGCTGTCATGATTTGTTACATTTGGAATGGAAAGCACACTAATTATATACCAGCATTTTTTTAACCTAAGAACAAAAACAGAAAGTGACAAGTAACTGCTCAAAACTATGCATATAGGTTTCACAGATTCTTCAGAAAGACTGCCTCTTTCTTTTCAACTTGCAAACAAAGGTAATCTGTTTTCCAAATGTTTTGCCTCTTTACCCCATCTTTAGCAGTGCCTTATTTACCTGTGTTCTAATGACTTTCTGCTGCTTTTTTTATCAGGTTGTCGCATCTGGAAAAAGAACATATGTACTGCAGGCCCTAATTAAGGCTAACAGAAATACCTCTCACTTCCTGTTTAATCCAGTCTGCCAGCAATCAAGAGAAACAACTCCACAATGGCAGACTCACCACAGCTTGGCTGCCTTGCTGACACAGGGTATGGTGCCCATATCAAGAGTGAAACCAAAATGATACCAGATGAGAATGAAAAATGACAATCTCTTACATAATGCATTGCACTTCCTAATAGCAAACAGTAAGCAAGCGTTTAGGAAAGCCACAGAAAAAATATTAGGGAGAAATTGGAAAAATAAAGTCCTTTGAAAGTAAGAAAATGGGTAACTTCCTGTTAGGTCACTTCCTACTTCTGATCCCTCCAGACAGCTCTCCAATTAAATCCAACTTGAAGGGAGATTATTTAATTTGACTGATTGATGTCCTGTTTTACCATGAAATGAGTTAAGATGCTTAATATGGCTTTTCTGACCCCGCTTCTGCTCTCAGAGGTTTTATTTTGAGTCAATGGTTGGACATAAACTATGGGGTGTTTTTTTTTGTGTGTGTGTGTGTGTTTCATGAGGACTGTTTAGTCAATTGTGTACTTCTCAGAACCAACTTTGAGACTCAGATTCAGCAAGTTACTTTGTCTGTACCTCTTGGCTTCCCTGAAAATCCAGCCATCCCATGCTTCCCTGTGGCTGGTAGGTCCCTGGAATGGCATCTGCTAGGCAACCACGGAGACAGAGGCAATGGTTTCTCAAGAGGGGCTGCCGGGATAGTTCCTACCTCCCCATGGGCATGTGTCCTTGCCTTTCACTGCCACTTGGTTTTATTCTTCTTTACTATTTTTCAAACCTCCTCCCTAAAAATCAGAGGAATTCCCTGTGGCAGGATGACTGTGGTCTTTTCCTAGATGCTTCATGCTCTTCATCACTGAGGGTAGAGGGAAACAGGATGGGTGTTGGATCCAGACAGACCTTTGCTCACCTCTGTCTTCCTGTATTCTTTTCTGTGTGTTCCTGGGAAACTCCCATTTTTTTCAGTCTCTACGCCATCATATTAGCTTTTGTTTCGGTTTAAAACATTATAATACTCTAGAATGGTTGGAGAAGGCAATGGCAACCCACTTAGTACTCTTGCCTGGCAAATCCCATGGACGAAGGAGCCTGGTGGGCTGCAGTCCATGGGGTCACTGGGAGTCGGACACGACTGAGCGACTTCACTTTCACTTTTCACTTTCATGCATTGGAGAAGGAAATGGCAACCCACTCCAGTGTTCTTGCCTGGAGAATCCCAGGGACGGGGGAGGCTGGTGGGCTGCCGTCTCTGGGGTCACACAGAGTCGGACAGGACTGAAGCAACTTAGCAGCAGCAGCAGCAGAATGGTTGGGGATTAAGTGATAAAACATGATTATAATACCTTTAAGGCCAGATATATAGTAGGCACATAACATATATTTTCCTTGATTTCTTTCAAATTATATTTAATTGTGTGAAATGGAAGTCATATCATTCAGCCATCTTCGAACCTGACCAGTAATCACAACCTCCTAAAGGGCAAGACTCCTGGTTCCTAATTTGCGTTCAACTATCCATGACACTTAGCTGCAACGGACTAAAGCCCTGCTGCTCTATCCATGGTTATGAATCTACCGACCTGGTCACATCCATTTGCACCAAAGAAAAGGCAAAGTTGTAGCCCCAGAACAATGTCAGAGGACATTAATTTGAAACTAGAAAATTCCTAAGTCTTTGAGCATCTTTGAGGGGCTCTACTTTTTAATTGTCATAATTATAAGACAATATTAAATTACTTTTAATTGCACACCATGGCTTTTTGATATTCTTATACATTATAAAGTGATCATCATTGAAGCGAGACCAATTGCCATCCATCACCATAGCAAGTTGTCATAGTATTACTGACCATGTTTACTAGATGTATAAAATTTACGTAACTTGTAAGTGAAAGTTTGTACCTCATGATCCCCTCCACTTATTTTGTCCATCCCCCTGCCCCCTCTGGAAACTACTAATTTGTTCACTGTATCGGTTTTGTTTTATGGCAATGACTCGAAAGACAAGAAACAAGTGTTGGTGAGGGCATGAAGGAAGGGGAACACTCCTGCACTGTTGGTGGAATGCAGACTGGTGCAGTCACTTTGAAAAACCAGTATGAGATTTCCTCAAAAAGCTAAAAATAGAACTACCATATAATCTGGCCATTCCATTACTGGATATTTACCCAAAGAAACCAAACACTAATTCAAAAAGATATATGTATCTCTACATTCCCTGCAGCCCTATTTACAATAGCTAAGACGTGGAGGCAAACGAAGTGTCCTGCAATAGATGAATGGATCAAGAAGGTATGGTATACATAAGCAGTGGAATATCTGTGGTGGGTGTTTGATCACTAAATTGTGTCCAACTCTTTGTAACCCCATGGACTGTAGCCTGGCAGGCTCCTCTATCCATGGAATTTCCCGGGCAAGGATACTGGAGTGGGTTGCCATTTCCTTCTCCAGGGCATCTTCCTGACCGAAGGATCAAACCAGTGTCTCCTGAATTGGCAGGTACATTCTTTACCCGCAAGCCATCAGGGAAACCTGTAATGGAATATTACTCAGTCCTAAAACAAAATAATGAAATATAGCGATTTGCAGCAATATCAATGGACTTGGTAGGTACCATACTAAGTTAATTGTCAAATGGAGAAAAACAAGTATGTGTGGTTTTACTTATATGTGGAATCTGAAAAACAAATGACCAAACAGAACAAAACAGATTCAATCTACTTTGTGCTTAGAATAAAGGTCATCCTCCTGGGCATCTTACAAGGGCCTGTTAATTACCTGCTTCTCACAGACCTCTTTCTGTTCATCTTCAACCAGAGCCCACAGCTCTGAGTCACTCACATCCACTACAACCTTTCATCTGCATCTGTATTTATTTCTCACTACACCACCCTTCCCATCTTCTTGCCTTCTCATTTCTTGCAAGACTCAAATCTAAGATACATTCAGTTCAGTTCAGTTCAGTCGCTCAGTCGTGTCCAACTCTTTGCGACCCCATGAATCGCAGCACGCCAGGTCTCCCTATCCATCACCAACTCGTGGAGTTCACTCAGACTCACATCCATCGAGTCAGTGATGCCATCCAGCCATCTCATCCTCTGTCATCCCCTTCTAAAAATTATTCATTAGAAATTCTTTAAGAACAGAAGATGATATTCTGGCCTAGTACCAGACTTATCATACGATGGACAATTAGTATTTGTATACTGAGCAAACCAGGTAGATAGCTACACAGATATTTAAACTTCTCCTATACAAAGCTGTACTGCCAGGTAGGTGAAAAGGATGGAGCCACACAGGGTGACAGAGTCAGGCACTCGGTTATCTTTATAGGAAAGGCAACAACTTTTGATTTCATTCACAGCAACAAATTTAATATTTATTATTTCAGTGAACTCCAGGAGATGATGAAAGATGGGGAAGCATGATGTGCCACAGTTCATGTGGCCACAAATAGTTGGACATGACTCAGCAACTGAACAACAACAACAATTTGCAAGGCAATGTTCTAAGAGGTATATATACATTATCTTATATAATCAGGATTAAAATTCTATAAGGTAAGTATCGGTATACTTAGAGGGATTGGTGGATTATCAATGCACAACTCTAGAGGCTGATAAAGTTGGAAAAAGAATCAAGTCTCTATGAAGCCAAAGCCCAAGCTATCAATGACCTGCTCTTCTGTCCAACAGTGCCCCTATGGATGATAACTTCCTTCTAGACTGTCACTTGTAGAGTAATAATAATAGTAATGCTCTTAAAGGGATACTCGAACAGTTTATAGAAATGGCAACAGCAAATGACTGAAACATTCCTGGGGAGAATTTTAAACTTCCAAACACCTGGTACAATGTGCCCAAACACACACGTGGGGCAAAGCTTGCAGCACGGTCATATTGTGCACCATCAGACTGCTGTGCATTGTGATGCTTTGGAAAGGTGAGAACAGATAATGCCTATCATATTTAATCACCATGATAACTTTATAATGTGGGGCATTAAATTTCATTGATTAGCAAATTAACTCATTCAGTAATGGTTAGACAATTTTTCAAAATTTAATTTCTGCCTTGTTCTAGCTGCTGTTGAAATAAACAAAATTTTATATCATTCCCCTCTCTTGCTTCAGTTCTTGTATCAAGGTAGTGGTGAAACAGGGATTAAGTCTTGTGTTTCACAGAGCATTTCAAAAGCTGTTATCACCATGCCCCTCATGGTCTAGCCCTTTGATTAGTTGGTATGGTGGCTGGAAATTTGAGAAGGACAGGGTTGTCATTCAACCAGTGAGAAGAGGGTTGGCACCCCATAACCTGGGAACACTGAATGTTATGAGTTCTTAGAAGTGCTCTCTGGGTATCATTCAGCACCCAAGAAAGCAGAAACTTGAGGCACATTGATTCCACAGGTGTTTTTAGAGACTGGGACTCAATAAGCCTAGCATAGGACTCCTACGTCCAGCATAGGAGAATGAAACAACACATCTTTCAATGGTTGATATGGGCTAGTGAGTCCAAATAGTGGCACCATGATTAATTTAAAACCAAGGATACTTCTTTAGTTATTCTGAACTGTCAGAGCACAAAGATTCCTGAATGATCTCTCAGAAAAGAAAAAAACCAAAACAACTTTTTGATCCTTCTCAAAAAATTAGATAACTGATGTTAGATTTCCAGGCAACTCTGAAATGTAGAAATTACTCCTCATACAATTGGGTACAGGGCAAAGATAAGTTAGTCATTTTCTGCAACCTGAGTGTCTTGATATATAGTTATGTTCATTAAACACTTATTTGACAAATCGATATTAGTCACCAGGCTTCCCAGGTGGTGCTAGTGATAAAGAACCTGCCTGCCAATGCAGGTAGACAAAAGAGACAAGAGTTCAATCCTTGGGTCAGGAAGATCCACTGGAGGAGGGCGTGACAACCCACTCCAGTATTCTTGCTTGGAGAATCCCCATTGACCGAGGAGCCTAGTGGGCTACAGTCTACAGGGTCGCAAAGAATCAGACACGACTGAAACAACTTAGCATGCATGCACAGATTAATCCCCAAAATAATTCTGGAATTCTGTAATGGTACATGCTCAGTACCTCAGTCATTTCCAGCCTTTTGTGGCCCAATGGACTGAAAATTCCAGAATTTTCCAGATAAGAATACTGGAATAGGTTGACATTTCCTATTCCAGGGGATCTCCCCGACCCAGGGATCGAACTCTCATCTCTTATGTCCCCTGCTTTGGCAAGCGGATTCTTTACCACTAGCACCACCTGTGAAGCTGGATGATTAATACAGATTTGCCATGGCTTCCAGTTTTAAAGGCTCAGTACTGGGAAGAGAAAAATAACTGGTGAATATAACATAGCATAGAATACTTGAGACTACAGTAAGTCTATGCAATCATTTTTAAAGAATAATAAAAGAGAGGCTACTGGTTTCATCTTTCAAGATCAGGGAAGGCCTCCTGGAAAGAGGGGGAAACAAGCTAGCAGAGATCTAAGAGTCAGTGTAAACTTGAACAGGTCAACAGAGGTCAAGGTGATGGGTAAGAATGAGTAAGCAGATTACACATCTTAAAAATGGCAGTGCTTCAGTCCAAAGTTCAGCAACTTCTACTAACATACACTGTTAGAAGACAGCCTTCATCTAATGAAAACAGAAGTCAACCAAACAAAAAGAAAAGAAAGGCAGACGTCAGCTACTAAGGCCAACACCGACCTCCTTATGAGGCTCCATCCGAGGTCCAATTTCCAAAACCAGATGAGCAGATCAGATGTGCACAGTCAGTCTTTCACCTTACTGGTTCAATAATTCTCATTATTAGCAAAGGTAATCAAACGCTGGTAGGAGCCAAGGCTCAGAGTCTCTCTTGCCCTCTAATTCGGGGACACGAAACAGAGTTGCAATTGAATCTCCAGAGGAGAAAGGAAGCACTTCTTCCTCTCTGGATGGTCCCCTGCTGATACATTGACTAGAAGATGCTAAGAGGAAAAAAGAAGTGTTATAAGTCCCTCGACTTAACATATGCGTTGTGTGAAGCACAGGAGAGTCGCATCTGTAGAGTATAATACATGCTGTGCGGCGGCAGCGGGGGCAGCCAGCGCGGCAGCCATAGACAGCTGGGGTACCGCCACCATGAATTTGCATGAGATGTAATTTTATTAGATGGATGGGCCAATTTGATTAATCTTAGCAACTGGTGGGAAACAATATATGCATAGAGCATCTCTTTTCCATCCCCGCATCCATTGGTATGTGAGACATTCAACAAAAAGCTGTTAGGAAATGGGCATCAGGCACATAAAAGGTTTATGTTGTTTTACAAACAAAATTGCTGTTTACAAATACCACACAGCAGGTTCTCTGTTTTATGGACAGAAATAATTCACTCTGAAGCTATAAAGGTCCCAGAGAAATGGGTTTGCTAATATCTATCCCATTTTAAATTACAAAAGACCCATGCCACCATCCCAGAGACTCATACCTTCTTGGCCATGCCTTGAATATTCACACACACCAGTGTCTAATGATGAATCAGAGCTGGGGAGCCTTACTGGCCACAGTCCATTTACAGCACATTAGATAAACATCATTATTCTTTGCGAAGTGCAAGCAAACACAGTTTCTTTAGCAAAATAGCCTTACTCTTCATCTTCCAAAAAGGGATATGTTTCAGGTGATTTCAAGAGCACAGAAAAACAGATTGCAAGCAAATAAAAAGTAATTCCCATTGTAAAGCACTTGTGCAATAGTCTTCTCAGACAGTTTATTTATTTATTTTTAGAAAAGATTCTAAAGCATAAATATTTGCTTTGGGCTATTTTAAGGTTTTTTTTTCTTTTTTTAATTCTCTTTCATTTGACACACCCAACTGTTTCATTTAGATCGGGATTGGGTTTCAAACTTCTTATTTGTATCATTAATTTATATCATTAATTCAGTAATTTAGCACTCTCCTCTTATGTCCAGTATTAAAGGCATTTACAGTTCTTGTTTGAAATGGCAACTAAGCACACATTTGGCCTTTCATCTGTAAAAGTATCTTACTGACAATGAGAAAACATCACTACAAGAGCAACAAAGAATAAAATTCACCAGGGATGAAAAATTTTGAATGTATTGACAAAAATTTTAGAATTAATGAACAATAATGTGAATAAAATCTTATAATAATTATAGAATAGAATATAGATATCATTAAAATTTTTAAATGTGTTGGAAGAAATGAGAAATAGTAGAAAAAAAAGTTAAATGTTAACTTTTAAAGATGAAGTCATCAAAAACTAGACTGTGATATGTTAAATTATAATGCTAATAATGTTAATTTTTGTTTGTTTGTTTGTTTGTTTTTGTCCTCACCATACAGCAAATGAGATCTTAGTTCCAGGACCAGGGATCGAACCCCTTCAGTGGAAGCACAAAGTCTTAGCCACTGGACTGCCAGGGAAGCCCCTAATGCTAAGAGTTTTTGTTTTGTTTTGTTTTGTTTTAATTTTAATTTTTACTTTATTTTACTTTACAATACTGTATTGGTTTTGCCATACATTGACATGAATCCACCACGGGTGTGTAATGCTAAGAGTTTTAAAGGGCCAGGAGTGCAGCAGAGGGAAGGCTTTGTTGTCTCTGCTTCTGGGACAATTTGTTGTCTCTGTCCCTTTGTTGTCTCTGCTTCTGGGTGAGAGTTTTTCCCTCTGTGGTAATTGAACACATTTGGCTCTGCTAAGTAATAAGGCAAGTATAAGAAAGTGTCTGTGGGACCTACACAGAGCAATTGCATGACATGTAGGAACTACTTTTCACACCCTAGTGTCCCCAGCAGCAGTCCACACTCTGCAAGGGGCCACATGTCTGCTCAACATCCACTGGACCCTAGAGAAGCTCACCTCTTCTTCATCCTCATCAGATCAAATGGTGGGAGGTGAGCATGCCCTGCAGACGCCTTCTCTCTCTGCCTGCTACATCACCCTGCACCCTGTGCTCCTATCACCTCTGTACAAACATCCATTTCAGATGAGCAAACACACGGCATACACAAGGACTCATCCGGGAACTGGAATACCACAGCATATCCTCAGTCACATGGCTGATTGTCTTAGAGCCCACCGCACTTGGATTTAGGGAGAGGAAATCCTTTCGGGAGGAAAACTGCTCTTTGTATGCCACCTCTCTCCTATAGAATCTTTTCCCAAAGTCATTCTGTTGTAACTGAGAAAAAGTAATGTTTTGTAATAGAAGTGGTTCTGCCCTGGCTTCTCTGAAAATGCTAGGATTTGCATATGGCCTCAATGGCAGGTGACATCTTGACTTTGGAATGAGGAACGCTGAGGCCTGAGAGAACAAGAAAGACCCCTCTCTTTACATCTGGTTACAAGGAGAGCTCAGTCCAGCAGCTATTACAATGTTCTCATTAAATGATAAAACTCTATTAGCGTGGAAGTTATAGATGGAATTCTGATGACATTTATGACATAAGTGGGCCATCTGAAGAATCCAAATGCAGGTGAGTGAGAGGGACAAACAGAAAGGATCCAGACAGTCTCCAAGGATGTTGACTTGAGCAGCTCCATAGGTCACTAACCTAGAAGGCAAAAGGGAGGACAGGTTGAGGGGAACAAAGACTGTGATCACACTTTGTGAGAAATTTCAGTTTGATTTATCTGTAGCACACCTTGAGGAAAGTGCTGATCAGATGGTTGGTCTGAAGCTCAAGGTGAGTAATCAGAGCTGCAGTAGTATTTGGGAAGCATCATGTATACCTTTGGTGAATAGGGCCACAAGAGAAGATGAAGGCAACTTTTTTTCAGAAAACAGAGGGGAAAAAGTCTTTATTATTGCATAACATTTTTAGAAGTTCAGTTCAGTTCAGTCACTCAGTCATGCCCAACTCTTTGAGACCCCATGAACTTCAGCACACCCTGTCCGTCACTAACTCCTGGAGTCTACTCAAACTCATGTCCATTGAGTCTGTGATGCCATCCAACCATCTCATCCTCTGTCATCCCCTTCTCTTCCTGCCTTCAATCTTTCACAGCATGAGGGTCTTTTCAAATGAGTAAAAGAAGTAAAGGAGTAAATAAAGGATATTTCTTTCTTTTTTTTTTTTTTAGATTTAAACTCAATTGAATGTTGCCAGTTATCCAAGAGTCCAGTACTTCTACCAGCTGTAATGATCTAACTGCTAAATAAAGCTCTTTGAAGGCAGCTGCTGCAGAGGTGCCTGACACCCTTCTTTGACATTTTTCTAGAACAGCAACAAAGGTATGATATAGGGAAGAGCAAAGCTGACTGGGGCTTCGCTGGTGGCTCAGTGATAAAGAACCCACCTGCCAATGGAGGAGACATGAGTTCAATCCCTGGGTCAGGAAGACCCCCTGGAGAAGTAAATGACAGTCCACTCCAGTATTCTTGCCTGAGAAATTTCACAGACAGAGAAGCCTAGCGGGCTATAGTCCATGGGGTCACAAAAGAGTTGGACACCACTTAATGACTAAACAACAAAGCTGACTCCATACTGGATCTGTTTCTTTTACTTGAACCTTTATTCTATTGTTTTTGCTACAAGTTAAGAATGCTGCCTACCACCTGAAATATATAGAAT
Organism: Ovis canadensis; assembly: GCF_042477335.2. NCBI lineage: Eukaryota > Metazoa > Chordata > Mammalia > Artiodactyla > Bovidae > Ovis > Ovis canadensis. The sequence goes on along the minus strand of NC_091265.1, from coordinate 30,273,769 downwards.
AGCCCATGCCAAGGCTCTGAAAATGAAAGGTATAACACTTTTCCATTCATATAGAGATAAAAAGTTAAGATCAGAGGAGAAATTTGTCTTGTTGTAGGTTATAGGAACATTGTGACCTACAGGGACAGCTGCAAAAATGAAGGATTCTGACATTAAGAAGTGTGTAACCATCAACCCCACCCACTCCCCATTTAGTATAAAAGAGGCTTGAATTTTAATTCAGGTGAGATGGATCTTTGGGACACCAGTCCACCATCTTCTTGGTCTCCTGACTTTTTGAATAAAGTCTGATTTTCTTGACCTAATGACTTGTCTCAATTTATGGGCCTATCCCGCAGAGAGCAGTATAATCTTCTACTCAATAACAGGTAGAATGGTATGGAAAACAGGACTCATGACTTTGGATGAATAAAAACTTTCCACATACTATTTCAAATGTTATTAAGAATATTTCTAAGTTGGAGCCTATAAAATGCTATTTTCTTGCTCTCTTTAGTTGAATCACTAAATTCATCCTGCTCCTACCAGGAGAAACTTAGTGACAGAGTTAAGCCATGGTTTTGTCCTAATGAATGATTATAGGCAGGAAATTTTATTAGAAAATTAAAATTTCATTGCCACCCAATGCAACAACCTCCAGGGCCAAAATAATTGGACTAAGCTTCTAATATCTCAAACATAATATTTTAGTGGCTGAAAGAACTGATATCATCACATACCTTTAATCCACAGATCAATAAATTATTATCCTGTCATATTGCATCACGGGGATACACAGAATATTAATTGATTTTATGATTACTCAGCTTAGTCACTATAAAGTATTGAACATAAGTACTATGTGATACTTTTTTGCTAATTCAGATGCTATTCTGACTTTTTTGGAGTGTAGAGAATCAATCAATAAGTATCTGTTTGTTAGCCAACATTTTCCCTACTCTCTCCTTCATCCTGTCCTCCATAGCCCTCTACATAGCAACAAGAATGTGCCAGAATCACAGTGGGACAGATAAAGAAACCAAAGATAAGATGTTCACAGCTTAGTTATGAAGCAGGATTAAAACAGTTAAAGAAGAGGTGTGTACCAAGTCATTTCAGTCATGTCCAATTATTTATGATGCTATAGACTGTAGCCCTCCAGATTCCTCTGCCCATGGGATTCTCCAAGGAAAAAATACTGGAGCCTGTTGCCATTTCCTTCTCCAGGGATCATCCTGACCCAGGGATCAAACCCACGTCGATTATGTTTCCTGCATCGGCAGGCAGGTTCTTTACTACTAGCACCACCTGGGAAGCCCAAAGAAGAGAAGTGTGGATATCAAATTCTACAGTCCAGACTGCAAATGTCCTGGAGAAGCTGTTCCATTGGGAATTAGGCAAGTAAACAAGGTCTAAGAGTAATAACACCCTTCATGGATTGTGAGGTACATCCTGTAGGGCATAAATGATTTGAATAATCAGAGAGGAGTAGAAAGATAATCTCTGACTCAGAGGAAACAGGATGAATTGATGTTAAAAAGCTTTTATCTTTTAATAATCATCTGAGTTTATAACTTTGTTCTACTTTACATATCAATGAAAATATTGTTGTAGTTTTAATACAAAATAATAGCTTTTCCAAGAATGTAACAGGTGTATAAATGAAAAGAAAAGTTACACTGTTTTGTTGTTATTCGGGAAAGTATAAAACCTTGTTTACAATTTCAGAAAATTATATAATTTGACAAAACTGCTCTGATTCTCTGGAACAGGTAACACATTTCTATGTATATACACTTATAACACTGTCATTCAAATAATGCTACATTTCCTGTGGGGCTGCTCATTATGAGGCTTCCCTGGTGCTTCAGCAGTAGCGAATCTGCCTGCTAGTACAGGAGACACAGGTTCCATCAGTGGGTTGGGAAGATCCCCTGGAAAAGGAAATAGCAATCCACTCCAGGATTCTTGCCTGAGAAATCCCATAGACAGAGGAGCCTGGCGGGCTACAGTCCATGGGGTTGCAAAAGAGTGGGACATGACTCAGCATCTAAAATAACAACTGCTCATTAAGGAAGATGGTTTTACCAGATGAGAAAGTTTCTACTTATTGAATGTTTGTATACTCTTTGAGAGTTTGTTCTTCCCTTGCCTGTATTGTGATGCTTGATTCCTCAGAATGTATTGAAAGCCTTTTTTGACTTAGTATAATTACTTCTTGCAAGTTCCTATCTACTCCCACAACTTCAAGTACCATATTTATTTTTATTATTCCCAAATCTCTACCACAAAGATGGACTTGCTGTGATGCTCCAGAGCCATCTTTCTAACTGCAATTCTCTACATGGATACTTCATTCTATATCTAGGTCATTTGTGTAAAAGGTAATTCGTTGTCTTCTCCTCCACTATTTTGTTCTCAATAAATTTATAATTGACTATAAAAACCACCCAGGGCTTTCCTGTTTGGTTCAGCTGGTAAAGAATCTGCCTGCAATGCGGGAGACCTGGGTCCGGTACCTGGGTTGGGAAGATCCCTTGGAGAAGGGAAAGGCTACCCACAGCAGTATTCTGGCCTGGAGAATTCCATAAACTGTATAGTCCACGGGGTCGCAAAGAGTCGGACACGGCTGAATGACTCTCACTTCACATACCGACCACTCAAATGCCCAAGTGAGTAACCTGACTGTGATTCTTGACAACTCCTGCTTTTTCACACTGTGCGTTCAGTGACTGTGTCCTGATAAGTGTATCTCATATTAATGCAAGTGAAGTGAAGTGAAGTCGCTCAGTCGTGTCCGACTCTTTGCGACCCCGTGGACTGTAGCCTGCCAGGCTCCTCCATCCATGGGATTATTGGGCAAGAATACTGGAGTGGGTTACCATTTCCTTCTCCAGGGGATCTTCCCGACTCAGGGATCAAACCCGGGTCTCCCGCATTGGAGGCAGACGCTTTATCCTCTGAGCCACCAGGGAAGCCATGTTAATGCAAACTTACTACCAATTCAGCATTCCCAAGACAGTAACCTATTGAGTTTACTGTCTAGTGGTAGCCTATTGCTATAAAATAAAACATAAGCATACCACTTTTTCCTAGGACAAAAATATTGATAAGACAGCTATTTTGGTTTATTTTGGGCCCTTGGATTGGTATGAAAATCATGATGCTAATAATTATCAATATTAAACAAAAACAATTGTTATTAATGATGTGTGTGTGACTTAGTCATGTCTGATTCTTTGCAACCCCATAGACTGTGGCCTTCCAGGATCCTCTGTCCATGGAATTTTTCAGGCAAGGATACTGGAATAGGTTGCCATTTCCTACTTTCCAATCCAGGGATTGAACCTGAGTCTCATATGTCTCCTGCATTGGCAGGCAGCTTCTTTACCACTCCACCACCTGGACAGGCATATTGTTATTAATAATAACTATAATTAATTCAGCAATAAGCACTGAGTGCAATTCCAAACATATTATATCTGAGTTTGCAAAGCAAAAAGTATCATGGGAATGAGTTGGAAGGGATTGGCACAGAAGACTTTTAAAGGAAAACTTTCAAGCCTTAATTAACAGCTAGCAGGGTGATGAGAAAATCATGCAAATAAGTTTTTGAGGAATTCAATTCATGCTATAAGACAAAGAGGTGGTAGAACTATAACTATCTTTTAAATTAATTTTTTTAATTAATTTATTTATTTTTATTATGGGATGGATATGGAATTTATTTCTTCTTTTCTTTTTTCTTTTTTTTACTTTATTTTACTTTACAATACTGTATTGGTTTTGCCATACATTGACATGAATCCCCCACAGGTGTACATGCGTTCCCAAACATGAACCCCCCTCCCACCTCCCTCCCCATAACATCTCTCTGGGTCATCACCGTGCACCAGCCCCAAGCATGCTGTATCCTGCTTTGGAGATAGACTGGTGATTCGATTCTTACATGATAGTATACATGTTACAATGCCATTCTCCCAAATCATCCCACCCTCTCCCTCTCCCTCTGAGTCCAAAAGTCCATTATACACATCTGTGTCTTTTTTGCTGTCTTGCATACAGGGTCGTCATTGCCATCTTTCTAAATTCCATATATATGTGTTAGTATGCTGTATTGGTGTTTTTCTTTCTGGCTTACTTCACTCTGTATTTTATTGAAATAGTTGACTTACAATGTTTCAGGGGCACAGCAAGGTGATTCAGTTGTACAATACACATATATTATTTTTCAAATTATTTTCCATCATGTTATTGCCAGATATTGACTATAGTTCCCTATGATATACAGTAAACCTTTGTTGCTTGTTGCATATCTATTTTTTTTAGTTTTTTATTTTTTTAATTTTAAAATCTTTAATTCTTACATGTGTTTCCAAACATGAACCCCCCTCCCACCTCCCTCCCCATAACATCTCTGTGGGTCATCCCCATGCATATCTATTTTTTAATTAGAAATCTAGCCTTCTATTCATACTAAGCCAAACAAGTAGAATCAAAATATCATAACTTTTTTAGTTAGGCAAAAATTCATACATTTTCTAAAATATGTATATTATATATGTGTACGTGTGTGAGTGTACAAAAGCTTTCCTACTAGATAAAAGCGTGAGAAAGAACATTAAAAAAAAGTAGAGATGGAGAAATCAGAAAACATAAACTAAACGAAATGTGAGCACTGAATATGAGATAGAAAAAGTGAAACAAATTGAATAAAAGTAAAAGAACATCACATAATACAGTTGTTTTTAAACATGATGCTCACTAGAAACATCTGGAGCTCTGGAGGAAAGAAAAGTAACTGAGCATTTGTATTTTTCAAAAAATGTCAAGATAATTCTGATGTACATCTGGATTTTTAAAAAGTGATTACATCTGTATGTCTTCTTTGGAGAAATGTCTATTTAGTTCTTTGGCCCATTTTTTGATTGGGTCGTTTCTTTTTCTGGAGTTGAGCTGCATAAGTTGCTTGTATATTTTTGAGATTAGTTGTTTGTCAGTTGCTTCATTTGCTATTATTTTCTCCCATTCAGAAGGCTGTCTTTTCACCTTGCTTATAGTTTCCTTTGTTGTGCAGAAGCTTTTTATTTTAATTAGATCCCATTTGTTTATTTTTGCTTTTATTTCCAGAATTCTGGGAGGTGGATCATAGAGGATCCTGCTGTGATTTATGTCTGAGAGTATTTTGCCTATGTTCTCCTCTAGGAGTTTTATAGTTTCTGATCCAAAAATCTGCAAGCAATAAATGCTGGAGAGGGTGTGGAGAAAAGGGAACCCTCCTACACTGTTGGTGGGAATGCAAACTAGTACAGCCACTATGGAGAACAGTGTGGAGATTCCTTAAAAAATTGCAAATAGAACTACCTTATGACCCAGCAATCCCACTTCTGGGCATACACACCGAGGAAACCAGAATTGAAAGAGACACATGTACCCCAATGTTCATCGCAGCACTGTTTATAATAGCCAGGACATGGAAACAACCTAGATGTCCATCAGCAGATGAATGGATAAGAAAGCTGTGGTACATATACACAATGGAGTATTACTCAGCTGTTAAAAAGAATTCATTTGAATCAGTTCTGATGAGATGGATGAAACTGGAGCCGATTATACAGAGTGAAGTAAGCCAGAAAGAAAAACACCAATACAGTATACTAACACATATATATGGAATTTAGGAAGATGGCAATGACGACCCTGTATGCAAGACAGGGAAAGAGACACAGATGTGTATAACGGACTTTTGGACTCAGAGGGAGAGGGAGAGAGTGGGATGATTTGGGAGAATGACATTCTAACATGTATACTATCATGTGAATTGAATCGCCAGTCTATGTCTGATGCAGGATGCAGCATGCTTGGGGCTGGTGCATGGGGATGACCCAGAAAGATGTTATGGGGAGGGAGGTGGGAGGGGGGTTCATGTTTGGGAATGCATGTAAGAATTAAAGATTTTAAAATTTAAAAAATAAAAAACTAAAATTAAAAGAAAAAAAAATAAAAATAAAAAATAAAAATTAAAAAAAAAAAAGTGATTACAGATTACTAGATCCTAGGTTTGGTGATGTAGAGTCCTTAACTATTTATCTTGAAAGAAGAATAGTCTCTTTATCTCTGAAATGGAGTTCTGAAACAATGAAATGATTTTAAGATGAAGGGAAGCAAAATTTTACCATAGGGAAGGGATTTAGTGGTCAAAGCTATCTGAAAATGGAGCAACTGTCTTAGGCTGTAGTTCTCTTCCACTGGAGAAAATGATCCAGGAGCTGCTCAATTACAAGGCAAGAAGACACCCAGGAGATTCAAGCATGGAGGGGTAGACCTTGATCATCCAGTACCACTCTGCTGTCTCTGACAAATATGCCCCAGAAGTTCTCACTTTCTTACCACCAGTGTGAAAACTTGTATAAATAGATAGTACTCCAGGTCTTTCCAAATCACATAGAAGTTGCACTCAAGTACAGATCTGTATCCCTGCTGAGAAGAAAGGAGAACCATACCCAACTGGGAGCTTCAACGATAAACACATATTCTTTGTGGTGTTAATAGATCGCCTGTTGATACCTCTTTCCCACACGCAATTTAAGAATAGCTCAATGTATTAGTCTTACTATTGAAGAGGATATTGCGTGTGTGTGTGTGTGCATGTGCACATGTGTGTGCGTGTGTTTGTGCATGTATGTGTGCAGGAGAACACATGGCTGGTAAGAACCAGCACTCTCTGTCTTAGCATAGTGAACCAGCAAACAGCTGAACTGAACTGTGACTCAACAGCATCCAGACTGAAAAGATCAATTAATCTTCTCCTCTAGGGCATTTTCAAGATTTCATAGACCATTCAAAGACATAAAAAATGAATAGGATACAGCCCAATCAGTCACTTATTTGAGAAAAGAAGACATACTGAACATCTACTATGGGCTAGCAAACTTGTGATTAAAAAGATGAATAAAATGGTCACTTAGAGAAATTCCCAGCATATTGAGTCCAATAGGCATATAAAAATTTCAGCTGCAGTCTGCTTTGTTGTAGATTGCATAGTCTTGTACAAATCTAGGAGGAATGATTAACTCTGTCTGAAGAAATTCAGGAAGATTTCACAGAGATTACGTTTTAACTGGGCTTTACCAAACAGTTCATTGATTCATTCATTCACTCATTGGTCTACATTTTTATTTGGCATTTTCTATTCTCCAGGCATGACCTTGGGCAAGAAAGATAAAGAACTTTATAAAACATTTTTGATTCTGAAGAGCTCATAGAAATAAAAATAAAATTCAAATACCAAACAAATGCTCTAATGATATAGAAGATAGATCTTAGTAAAGGGAGAAACAGGAATTTCAGAGGGGAAAATTGGCGTATGGTTAGTGGTGAAGGATCAGTGGTCTCAGGTGACGGGAGAGATAAGGGAAAGGATGTTCTTTACATGGATAAGAGAACGTAGATAGGACAGATGACATAAAAGAATAACTGGTAAAAATGGCCAGGTGTGATGAGACTAGAAAGGAAATTTTGACTTAATTCTGAGAGTGCTTTACTGTCATGCCCAGGACTCCAAATTGAAAATAATGACATAAGCAGTAGTTTGTTTGTTCTGAGATTTTTGCTTGTTTGTATGTTTGTTTTTAGCTTTTTGCCTTTCAGATAGACTTGGTGGCATCTTGGAAACTGAATTGTATTTCATGACAGGGAAGAAACTAAAGAAAGACTTTCAGGTTTTCATATGTGGCCCAGCTAGGACCGTGTATCTATTCTCTCTGTGCATCATATTGTTTGACTCTACCTCGTGGAAACTGATGACTTTGGGTCAAAGTTATAAAGATTGTAAACTCAGAAAAATAAAGGACATAATACAGATAAGGATTTATAGAATCCTGAAAGGAAAAATGTTTTCTAAGATGTTGGCAGCAAATTTCAAATAAGCAATAAACATACTGATTAGATAGGTTTCATGTGTATATCCAAGCATCAAGTCTGGCCACTTTCTTACCACTTGAAATACGTGTTTTAGACATAGTGAGAATTAATTCCCTTAACATGACACTTTCCATTGAAGACCTTTGTAAGTTCTCATTTTTCCTTTAATTTTAATGACTGTTCATCAGAAGATTGATAATGACCAACTGCTCAAATTCACAGGCAAAACTATGAACTAAGGTACGAACTACATTAATTAGTTCATACCTTAAATCTTTAAGAAAAATACCATAGCAAACATAGAAGACTTTAAATAAAAACCTCCAGAAAACAGAGCCACTTTCATCAGTATAGGATCATCAGAAATAACGTCAAAGAATATTAGAGGTTTTGATAAAAGGCCAACACACACACTAATTAGATGTAATGTACCTTGATATAGAACCTACTGCCAAAAATGGTGGCATGCAGTGACTTGACAAAGATTTTTGCAGAATGATGTCATATCAAGGGGTCAAGTTTTTAACAAGAAATATAGGTTCAAATGTAATAGTCAATCTTACTGTTTTTAACATAGATATCAATATGAAGTAGAAAGCGCATCAGCTTTACAAATGAAAAAAAACTAAGGCTCAGTTATAAATAACATGTTCAAGGTCCAGATCACATAGCTCATGAAACTCTACACTTAAAAATCATGTACCGTATATTGCTCTTTTTATATATCAGATGTTGACCTTAGGGTTTTAGTATGATATAACCATATAACAGCTCCATGAGGTACATACTAATGATGTCCATTTTAAAATGAAGAGATTGAGGCACAGAAATGTATTAGCTCATTTAATTCACACACGCAAAATACCACTGATATCATATGAACCTTTGTTTTTCTCCTTTTTCTGATGAGGAAATTGTGGCGCAGGCAAAGTTGAACCATCACCTCAATACAACATGACTAACAGATGACAAAACCTATTAGAGTGCAGACTAATCCCACTGCAAGGCACAGCCCCAGACAACCAGTGATGCCCAAATACTAGTGTCCCAATAGCTATCAGTAGCATCTGCATGTAACATCTTTTAGGAATTCCATAATTTTTTAAATAAATTTTCAAATAATGGTGAGGATCTTTTGTTTTTAGAATTCATGTGATTTGTTTATAATACTTTCCTTTATCAGCAAGGCTCCTCTAGATTATACTGCAATGCTGCTGGGCTAGTTCATCTATTATATTACATTTTTAAAAAATTAAGTAGCTTATACTTTACATCTCTTATATACCTTCTCCAGGGGGTCCTACCTTTTATCTTTATGAAGGCTTCTTCAGTCAAGTCTTTGATATGAATCCAAAAATAGCAAGGTCCCCTTGGAGCTTATCAGACTGCCTTCTAAGCATTTTGCATGTTACTTATGATAATGCCTAAGGACTTTATGTATAGAAGGATTTACAAAGCATAGCATGAGATGGTATGAGTTGGAGGGCAATTACTAAAGTAGGGTTAAGCTTAATGGTAGAGTTGTAAGTAGACTGGAAGACTGGATATTTGGTTGAAATACCATCCTCATAACTCATATCTCTAACCATAAGTAAGTCAATTTACTTCTCTGAGAGTCAAAAATTTTCATTTGTGACTGGACAGTTACTTAACTCTATCTTATAAAATTTTATAAGGATTAGAGATAATATATGTGAGATGTCTCCCAAGGCAAATAGACTTCAAGGATTACTTGGTCCCTGGTGGTCTGTGTCTCAAATTCAGAGTGTTATAAACTTGTTTGTTTATAAACTGTTGCTGCTGCTTCTGCTAAGTCGCTTCAGCCGTGTCCAACTCTGTGCGACCCCATAGACGGCAGCCCACCAGGCTCCCCCACCCCTGGGATTCTCTAGGCAAGAACACTGGAGTGGGTTGTCATTTCCTTCTCCAATGCATGAAAGTGAAAGGTCAAAGTGAAGTTGCTCGGTCATGTCCGACTCTTAGCAACCCCATGGACTGTAGCCCACCAGGCTCCTCTATCCGTGGGATTTTGCAGGCAAGAGTACTGGAGTGGGGTGCCATTGCCTTCTCTGTTATAAATTGTTATAAAACAGAAAAAAATATATATCCTTACTTTCACTATTACCAACTAAAATTTAACATTTTTTCAATTATATATATAGATAATATAGGTAACAGATGACATACTTAACAGTACCTGTGACCATATTACTGATAGGGATCATTCCAGGTATTTTTATATAACATTATATGTATTAGATATATATTAAAATATCAGTTGCAATTATCACTACTTTGAAATTCAGATATAACTGAAACATTTTTCTATTTAATGAGCTTAAAAGGAAAGCACATTGCTCTATTAATAACTTTTTAGAAAATATCACTCTATTCATTATATTTTAGAAAATGTATCAGAAGGTAACCAATTAAAATATGCATTTTATTTATGAGTTTTTAGACATTTGCAAAATTCTTCAGAGAAAAAGCTCATGAACTCTTTAAGACTGCCAAAAGTGTTCACGATATAAAAAGTTTCAGGGCTCAACTTTTTGCTGTCCTTTCATGGTCTGTTGTACTTAGAAGTCTTAGTCCCTAACAGTTCATCATTATAGACTTGGGGACCAGGATGAGAGTTAAGTAAAAGAGAAGCAGGAAGGCTTCCTAACACTAGGGGGGCTCTGAATGTCTGATGCTAGAATTTAAGATGAAGTTGGAATTGTTTATTTCACACCTGTTCTTATTATCTGTTTCAGCGCCAAGAAACAGACAAACCTGCCAATCTTCAAACAAACAGTCTTCCTCTTTTTCAGGAATTGAATTCTCCGCTGAGTACAGCTGCTACTTCCATGGGTTCATGATTTCATATGAATCTTTCTTTTGACCCCATTAGCTCAGTTGGTAAAGAATCCACCTGCAATGCAAGAGACCCCTTTTTGATTCCTGGGCTGGGAAGATCTGCTGGAGAAGAGATAGCCTACCCACTCCAGTATTTTTGGGCTTCCTTGGTGGCTCAGCTGATAAAGAATCCGCCTGCAATGTGGGAAACCTGGGTTCTATCCCTGGGTTGGGAAGATCCTTTGGAGAAGGGAAAGGCTACCCACTCCAGTGTTGTGGCCTGGAGAATTCAGTCCATGGGGTCACAAACGGTCAGCCATGACTCACAGACTTTCACTTTCACTTTTGTCCTAACACATGTTCTATGATTTGGAGTGGGGACACGTATCCTTACATAAACTCACACCAGTCTCATCTCCCACTCAATCCTATTGTGAATCTCCTTCAGTTAAATAGGGAAGCATTTGAGGTACCCATTCATTAGGAAGTCATTTGAGGCACCAATTATTCATCAAGGCACTATCATAGTGAATAGCAGATGCCATCAGACATACCACGCAGCTCTGAGTATAACCCTCTCCTCTACCATTTATGGATGCACATCTAAGGAAGCCACCTAAACCCCTGAGCCTTAGTTTATTCATTGGCAAAGTGAGAATACCAATACCTATTTCTCAGGGTAAAGAGTGAATAGATACTCAATGATTGTTAGTTCCATTGAAGTAAAACTTAGCTGTACTTGAGCTGTTCTCAGATAAACAAAGCACAATCCTAAGTAGAGCTAAAGGTTTACTTCAAAACCCAATTATGTTACTTCGGAATAATCCATTTTTGTTTTCCTTCAGGTTTGTCTACTTTATCAGGATTCTTACTGTCTGATCACCTCTGGCTTCATGACTGTATCAAGTTTTTCCTTTCAACAATGTTGGGAAAAGCTGATGCACTTTTGAGTTAGTAACCCCTGAACTTAAATTCCAAAACCAATATTTGCTGGATTTGGCAATTTGGAAATTCATTTACCTTCTTTGAATCTCTGTTTCCTTACTAGTGAATTAGCTTTAAAATACCCTAGACAGGCAGCTTTTGTGAAGGTTAATTCACATATGTGTAAATATCTGACACATAGCAATTTTCCTGGTTTTAGAGTGGCAGTTATCAGGAGCCAGTTTTATATATGAGAGGAGAAATGGATAAAAGTTTAGATCAGTTTTCTCTGATAAAACATATAAGTAAATATAGATAATATGATATGTTTCATCATAAAGCAGTCTAAGAAAAACTCAGAAGAGATACACTGTTACTCAAAAAAATCTGATTATATATATATATATATATATATATATATACAATAAAGAAAAGAAATGGTATGTACCTAACAGAAACAGAAGATATTAAGAAGAGGTGGCAAGCAGCAGCAACAGAAGCAGAAGATATTAAGAGGTGGCAAGAATACACAGAAGACCTATACAAAAAAGGAATTCATGACACAGATAACCATGATGGTATGATCACTCACTTAGAACCAGATATCCTAGAATGCGAAGTCAAGTGGGCCTTAGGAAGCATCACTAAGAACAAAGCTAGCTGAGGTGATGGAATTGAGCTATTTCAAATCCTAAAAGATGATGCTGTGAAAGTACTGCACTCAGTATGCCAGCAAATTTGGGAACTTAACCGTGGCCACAGGACTGGAAAAGGTCGGGTTTCATTCTAATCCCAAAGAAGGGCAATGCCAAAGAATGTTCAAACTACCACACAACTACACTCATCTCACACCCTAGCAAAGTAATGCTCAAAATTCCCCAAGCCAGACTTCAACAGTATGTGAACCATGAACATTCAGATGTTCAAGCCGGATTCAGAAAAAGCAGAGGAACCGGAGATCAAATTGCCAAACAACCATTGGATCCACAGAAAAAGCAAGGGAATCCCAGAAAAACATATACTTCTGCTTTACTGATTGACTGTGTAGATCACAACAAACTGTGGAAAATTCTTAAAGAGATGGTGATACTAGACCACCTTACCTGCATCCTGAGAAATCTGTATGCAAGTCAAAAAGCAAGAGTTACAACTGAACACAGAACAGCCTGGTTCCAAATTTGAAAAGGAGTACATCAAGGCTATATATAATACCCTGCTTATTTAACTTCTATGCCGAGTACACCATGCAAAATGCCGGGCTGGATGAAACACAAGTTGGAATCAAGATGGCTGGGAGAAATGTCAATAACCTCAGATATGCAGATGACACTGCCCTTATGGCAGAAAGCAAGGAGGAACTGAGGAACCTCTTGATGAAAGTAAAAGAGGAGAGGGAAAAGTTGGCTTAAAACTTAACTTTCAAAAAACTAAGAGTGTGGCATCCAGTCCCATCACTTCATGGGAAATAGATGGGGAAACAGTGGAAAGTGTCAGACTTTATTTTTGGGGGCTCCAAAATCACTGCAGATGGTGATTTCAGCCATGAAATTAAAAGACGCTTACTCCTTGGAAGGAAAGTTATGACCAACCTAGATAACATATTCAAAAGCAGAGACATTACTTTGCCAACAAAGGTCCACATTCAAGGCTGTGGTTTTTGACCACAGTCAAGGCTGTGGTTTTTCCTGTGGTCATGTATGGATGTGAAAGTTGGACTGTGAAGAAAGCTGAGCACCAAAGAATTGATGCTTTTGAACTGTGGTGTTGGAGAAGACTCTTGAGAGTCCCTTGGACTGCAAGGAGATCCAACCAGTCCATTCTGAAGGAGATCAGCCCTGGGTGTTCATTGGAAGGAATGATGCTAAAGCTGAAACTCCAATACTTTGGCCACCTTATGCGAAGAGTTGACTCATTGGAAAAGACTCTGATGCTGGGAGGGATTAGGGGCAGAAGGAGAAGGGGACAACAGAGGATGAGATGGCTGCATGGCATCACCGACTCGATGGACATGAGTTTGAGTGAACTCCGAGAGTTGGTGATGGGCAGGGAGGCCTGGCGTGCTTCAATCCATGGGGTCACAAAGAGTCAGACACGACTGAGTGACTGAACTGAACTGAACTGAACCTAATATAGTTTTAATCCTGTTCTTGTTGATCAGTCTCCAAGTCATGCCTGATTCTTCACAACCCCAGGGACTGTAGCATGCCAGGATTCCTGGTATCTGATCATCTCCCAGAGTTTGCCCAAGTTCATGTCCATTGCATTGGTGATGACATCCAACTGTCTCATCCTCTGTTGCCTTGTTCTCCTTCTGCCCTCAACCTTTAATACTAAGCTTATTTTAATATAAAGCACTTTACATGAAATATTTGAAATGCTCCTTTTTGATACATGGTTTACACGTCTCAAAATATTTTTTGAGACACGTTTTACATATTTTACATGTAGCACTGTATTTATGGAGAAGAGCTTCTCATCTAATGAGGGCAATGGAAACAAATTATATAGGTGAACAGGAGAATTATCTGACAAAAGAGTCAAGTGCTTGAATGAGATAGATGTTTAATAAATTTAAGAGGAAAGAAAAATATTCGTTAGGATGTGCACTAGCCAGAAGATACATCCAAGTGATATCCAGCCTGAAGACAAATTTTAACTTGCAAAGAACCAAAGGAAACACTTCCCAAAAAAGTAAGAGAGAAGGAAAAGTGATGCCAGCTTCATAAAACTGGCTATATTAATTGTCCTATTACTAGATTTAAATGACTAAAAGTATATTTAGTGAAAGGGTTAGTTCCTCAGTTGTGTCTGACTCTTTGCAACCCCATGAACTATAGTCTGCCAGGCTCCTCTGTCCATGGGATTCTCCAGGCAAGAATACTGGAGTGGGTTGCCATTCCCTTCTCCAGAAGATCTCCCAACCCAGGATCAAACCCAGGTCTCCTGCATTGCAGGCAGATTCTTTACCCTTGAGCCACTGTTTAATGTTACCTTCACTCTTGTATTTATTAGATCTGTCATCCAGCTTTCCAGCCGAGTGTCCTTAGGTATACAATGGTTCCTACAAGGACAGATAATGACAGGTGGTCTGATTATCACTGCTGGTTGGGGAAGAGAGAAGCATTTGCTATTTTCTCATTAATATAAAACTGTAAAGGAAGAAAAATGTCCAAATAGAAACTACTGGATTTACCTGTGTTTGAAGTATCACAATGACAATTACTCACCTAGATTCTGTATCCCTATCAAACTGAGAAAATTGAACAACATCCTTAGTGTGGCTGATACAACCAACTTCAAGCCTGCCCCTCCAAATCTCAACAGTGTGAGCGTGTGTTAAGTCCCTTCAGTCGTGTCTGAATCTTTGCGACCCTAGGGACTATAGCCCGCCAGGCTCCTCTAGCCATGGGATTGTCCAGGCAAGAATACTGGAGTGGATTGCCATGCCCTCCTCCAGGGGATCTTCTTGACCCAGGGATCGAATCTGCATCTCTTGTCTCCTGCATTGGCAGGCAGGTTCTTTACCACTAGTACCGAAAGCCCAAATCTCAACAGAGGATGAGACTAATACTCAGGAGCCTTACAACACAAGTTTCTCATGATTTCATTTGGGGTTTATGATAACTCATGGTGGTGAGCTTTATTATACTCATTTTGTAGAAGGAAAATAGGCTCAAGAGGCTATATTATTAACCTAAAGGTAAAAAAAAAAACAGTGAAACTAAACTCAAATCTGCAGAGAGTAAAATATGTCTTCTTCCTCACTTGACAGCAGTGCCTGGGCAGCAATGCTATGTCATGATTCCTTACTTGCAGATGTGCAATTCTTACTTTGTAGGGAACTAGGTTTAAAGAAGGTTGAGAAGTGCTTGCAAACGAGACTCTCAACCAGGGCTGGACATTCTTGCAAACGAGATGTTCTGCCCAGTGTAGGGAACTAGGTTTAAAGAAGGTTGAGAAGTGCTTGCAAACGAGACTCTCAACCAGGGCTGGACATTCTTGCAAACGAGATGTTCTGCCCAGTGTAGGGAACTAGGTTTAAAGAAGGTTGAGAAGTGCTTGCAAACGAGACTCTCAACCAGGGCTGGACATTCTTGCAAACGAGATGTTCTGCCCAGTGTAGGGAACTAGGTTTAAAGAAGATTGAGAAGTGCTTGCTAACGAGATGCTCAGCTAAAAATCCTGTTTGTTCCCGTGGGAAAAGAACATTGCATTGCACACAAGGATGTTTCTCTGATTCCTCAATAGGAACAGACCTTGGGACAAAACGGATTCTAAGTTGATAAGGAAGTTCCCCAAAACAAAGTCTTAGCTGCAGTAAATAAGCCAAGGTAAAGGTTATCTCGCCCTGCGCCTGCGCACTGTATAGTCTCTGAATCATAGTGCTTGGCAGCTTGCCCTGTAGGGGGTTGTACAAAAGATATAAAATTAAGCAGCTGGAAGAAGCAAGTGTTAAAAAAAAAATATAAAGATTTAAACCACTCTGCAGTGTTGGTGTGTCATTCCGTCGCCGACATTACTTTCATTTCATACTCCTGTCTCATTTTCCTCCTGTTTATTTTCTTCTTTTCTAGCTCGTGGTTCAGTTCCTTACATGAGGTCCTCTATAAAATAGTCTCAACCTAAGGGAAATATTTGATCTAATGTTTTGGTTATTTCTGTGGAACTGAAACATTTTTTACCATTAATATTTAATACTTGGTACAATGGTCAAGAATCTGCCAGTGCAGGAGATGCAAGAGATGTGGGTTCAATCCCTGGATCAGGAAGATCCCCTGGAGGAAGATATGACAAGCCACTCCAGTATTCTTGACTGGAGAATCTCACAGACAGAAGAGCCTAGTGGGCTACAGTTCACAGGGTCACAAAGAGTCAGATACGACTGAGTGACTGCATGCACGCACAGACAGACAGACACACACACACACACACACACACAGAGTCAAAAACAGGGTTCAACCTGATATTGGGACCTAGGATATGTTCCAGTGGGAGCAAACCCAAAAGGCCTTTTGCCCTACTTTGGACCTGATGAACTACTTCAGTAATGAGCACAGAGTACAATTAAGTTTAAGTACCTCCTCAGGCGCTTTGCAAAAGCCGATTCTGATGTAGTTAAACCCATCCACACAGGGAGGGGTAAATTGAATCATGTGAAAATAGAGCTTTGGTTTTTATAAAGTTGATCCACCCATGCTGTTTATTACCCACCTGAAGTCATATGCTTGTGCTTGTGATACCCTTGTGCTTGCTGTATAAATGATGATTAATGTAGAAAATAAGATGCACCAGCACCTTTTTTTCCCCAACACAGGTGTTACTAGCAACTGAGGAGGAGCGTCTAAGAATGGGGAGAGATGAGGATGAGACTCACGTCTTTTAATGGCATATATCCTCAGACAAGCTCTGTATTTTAAATGAAATCAAAATCTTGAGACCTCTCAGATGTAGATCACTGGTAATCCCCTGGTGCCCCAGAAGAGCCTCCTAAAGAGGCAATTCAGCAATCAGTGACATAGTCCGACACTTTGCTAGAAGGAACCTCATCTACTTAGTTTTTTTTTTTTTTTTTTAAATCTCATTCTCCATATGATGGCAATTTTAATAAGGAGTGAAATTCAAAGTATTTGCCTCAAGTTACTAATTATTCCAACCCAGAGTATATTCCCTGAAGTCCAATTACAGCAGTGCCCCAGAGAGTTAATACTGATGTAAGTAAATGGATCAGCCAGTGTATCAGCTCCTGGCTTTATCTTCATTTTGAAGAGGCTTGATTATTTCACTAGATACTTTACCTGACTGTTAGCTCTACTTGTTTGGCCAACCTTTCCTGCAATATTCACTCATTTGTTAAAAATATGGATTAAGTTCCTCCCACATGTGAGGCAGTATGCTGGGGCAACACAGAGAAAGAAACATTCTCCTTACAAGGAGTTTAACCTCCAGTTGTGTGATTGTGCTCAGTAGCTCACTCATGTCCAGCTCTTTGCAACCCCATGAACTGTATGCCGCAAGGCTCCTCTGTCCATGGAATTTTCCAGGCAAGAACAGTGGAGTTGGTTGCCATTTCTTCTCTGGGGGATCTTCCTGACCCAGGGATCAATCCTGTGTCTCTTGCATCTCTTGCATTGGCAGCAGACTCTTTACCAGTAGCACAACCAAGACAGTCTGGTAACAGGGACAGTAAATACGATCGAGCATTGAGATGATTGACAAGTGTGACATGGGACAGTGTGCCGTAACAGGGAGCTAGGATGGTGGGGAAGTTTGTTTCCATCTAAGGAGAGAAAGTTAAAAATGGCATCTTAGAGAAGCTAACAAAATTGTAAGCTGAACAGTGAAGATGGCTGTCTGTTCAATATGCAAGTGGGAATGAGGAATGCAAATAAGAGTTCTTTCCTGACAGAGGAAATAAAAAGCTCAGATGTATGCAAGTGCAAATTGACTTGGTTTGTTAGATAGTGCTGGGTACATGCTGAGAAATAACAATAGCTATTATTTATCTGTGTATCCCAGACATAGTTCTAGGCACACTATATGTATTCATCCATTGAAAATTCACATGCTTCTTATGATATTGAAACTATCATTTGACTTTTAGAGATGAGTAACCAAGGGTTAGATGACTTGCCCAAGATCATACAGGGAGTAAGACAGAGAAGCAAAATTCAAGTCAGCTTGTCTTCTATCAGAAAAAATGATATCCACCTTAATGCTAAGTATTCAGGATGAAGCTTACAAGTCATGCCAAGAATTTTGCCACAATCCCATTTCTGGTTTTAATCACAAAGATGCCACCATCCAATTTTCATTTCAAGGGGAAATATCACCAACACTGCAGTATAGCTCATGAAACACTAGTCAAGTGCAAGATTATTTCCATAATCCAGACAGAAACTGATAAAATCTACAGTTATATTAATAGTAGAAAGAATGGGGCAGGACAGATTTGATAATAATAGTAGGAAGAACGGAGCATGATGGATTTGTGTTGAGGTAACGGGGTAAGACTGAGGATAGGTTGTAGAGAATGAAGGTAAAGGGGAAATGGACGTTGGCACACAAGTTTCTGGCTTAATTGTCAAATGCAGCAGTTGTAGTCTTTATGATATTTTCAAAATTGATGAGAAAACAGTCAAACACTCACCTTACATCTTAACTTGTAAAGATACCTTAACGCCTATGGTATAAGATTTAAGTACTTCACACATCTGGAGAAATCCATTCTCTATGCATCAAGTTCCTTTCACCACACTGCATTGAACAGGTCTTTTTTTTTTTTTTTGTCTTTTTTTTTTTTCCCCTCATCCCATAATATATACAGAAAATAGTTCTCTCTCATCAATCTCACAAAACCTGGTCATCATGCTTTCAGCTCTACAATGACCTTTTCTTATTGCCTGAGTAATGCCTGCCTAGCCCATTTTGTAACAAATACAGATTGCTTTCCTTCTCTTTCTGTCTGGTGATGAGCTGATTAATAGCAGCACAAGTGGCTGCTCCTTGAGACTAATTAATCACCTGTCATAATTGTTCAGCAGTTAAATAACTATTAATCTGGATGCTAGTCAGAGTGAAGGTTGACAGGGTTAGGAAACAGAGGAAAGTTCTTGGCATGAAATTAAAGCTCAGGTTTTTCTAAGATGCTGCTTTTAGAAATTAGAAGTTGTGCTGTGTTTGAGGAAAAGTCTCTTAAGGACTTTGTACATATGAAAGATTAAGGGATGGCAGGTCATCTCATGCTTATTATTTAACTATTATAGTGTGTCATATGGACCAGTATTATAATTAGCACCATGTGAATAAGCAGGTGGCAGTCATCTGAGAATTGTGGGTCAAAGCTTTATCTGGAACTTATCAAAGAAAGGCGCTTCATTGAATGCATGGAGACTAGGGGAAACGTAACAAAATATTTTGCTTTCCAAAACACATAAAAGCAATAGAAAAGGGAAATGTGATGCGGGAGGACACACTTTTGCATTATTTTCTATTTCTCTTGCCCATATTTAAGACTGGAATAGGTGCAGTTACAGTCATTCAGGAAGCTCAGCACATAGATGAGATTTGCTGCTGGGTCCCAAAAAGACTGCTGCTGCCTACCCAGAGATCTAGCCTGCACAATTATGAGACAGTAGGCATTCACTGTTCTAAATCACCTAATTTGTAGTACTTTGTTATGGTAACCCTAGTGAACTAAGACAATGCTATATTATTTTCTTTCTATATATGTTACATCTTTCTCAAATATTATTCTCATTTTCTATCCAAAGATTTTTTTCTTCCAAATACATCTCAAACATCTCTTCTGAGAACTCCCAGGTAGTACTATTTAAACTTCTCTTTATTATATATCAAATGGTAAAGTTAAGACTGAAGTCAGAGGATTCAGGACATTAAGTTTGCTGAGTTATACTCCAATATTGTAGAGTAATTAACCTCCAATTAGAATTAAAAAAAAAGAAAGTTTGCTAGTAACCAGATCTTCCTTTTATAAACTATTAAGGCATATTATTTGAAAGAATTGGCCTATTTTAAAGCTGTATGTTCTAATTTTATTATTTCACACATAACTGTCCAGTCTCCCCAGCACAACTTATTGAAAAGACTACCTTTTCTCCATTGTATATTATTTCCTTTTTTGTTGTGGATTAATTGGCCGTTAAATGTGTGAGTTTATTTCTGGACTCTCTATTTTATTCCACTGACTTTTGTGTCTGTTTTTGTGCTATTACCATATGCTTTTGATGACTAGTTTCTGGTATAGTCTGAAATCAGGTAGTGTAATTTTTCTAGTTCTGTTCTTCTTTCTCAAGATTCCGTGGGTTATTCAGGGTCTTTTGTGTTTCCATACACATTTAAAAAATATTTCTTCTAGTTCCATGACAAACGTCACTGGTAGTTTGAAGGGACTGCATTAAATCTATAGATTCCCTTGGGTAATACGGTCATTTTAACAACATTAAATCTTCCAGTCCAAGGACATGGTATGTCTTTCAATCTGTTTATGTTGTCTTCAACTTCTTTCATCAGTGTCTTAGTTTTCTGAGGGAGGTTTTGCCTTTTTAGGTAGGTTTATTTCCAGGTATTTTATTCTTTCTGATGTGATGATAAATTGAACTTTTCTTTAATTCCTATTTTCTGATAGTTCACTTTTAGCATAGATTTCTGTATATTCATTTTGTATCCTGTAACTTTACCAAATGTAGTGGTGAACTTTAGTAATTTTCTGGGGGTGTCTTTAGGGTTTTCTATGTATCATATCATGTCATCTGCAAATAGTGACACTTTTACATTTTCCTTTCCAATTTGGATTACTTTTATTTCTTTTTCTTGTTTGATTGCTATAGCTTGGACGTTCAAAACTATGCTCCATGAAAGTGATGAGAATGAGTATCCATTGAGTTTGATATTATCTGTGGGTTTCTCATACCTGGCCTTCCTTATGTTGAGGTATACTCTCCCTATGCCTACTTTCTGGAGTTTTTAACCACAAACTTATGTTGAATTTTGACAAAATTGGGATTAATTTGAATTTTAACAAAATCAGTATGACCTTATGGTTTTCGTTATTCAGTCTGTTACTGTGGTATATGATATCAATTTATTTGTGGATACTGAAAAAATTTTATATCCCTGGGATAAATCCTACTTGATTATGATATATGATCCTTTTAATATATTGTTGGATTGGGTTTGCTAATATTTTGTTGAGGATTTTTGCATCTATATTTATCAGTGACACTGGCCTGTGATTTTAACACCACATCTATTTTAACACCTATTTACAAAAATAAATTCAAAATAGGTTAAAAGCCAACTATATGACCAGAAACCATAAAACTCCTAGAGGAAAAGATAGGCAGAACACCCCCTTTCACATAAACTGTAGGACTGTTTTTTGGATCTGTTTTCTAAGATAAAGGAAACGAAAGCAAAAATAAACAAATGGGACCTAATTAAACTTAAACATTTTTGCATGCCAAAGGAAACTATTGCGAAAATGAAAAGACAACCTGCTGAATGAGAGAAAAATTTCCAAATGACATGACCCATTAGACCCAACATATATAAACAGCTAATGCAACTCAACATCAGAAAAACAAAAACACAGTTCCCTCTTGCACTGTTGGTGGGAATGCAAACTAGTACAGCCACTATGGAGAACAGTGTGGAGATTCCTTAAAAAATTGTAAATAGAACTGCCTTATGACCCAGCAATCCCACTGCTGGGCATACACACCGAGGAAACCAGAATTGAAAGAGACACATGTACCCCAATGTTCATTGCAGCACTGTTTATAATAGCCAGGACATGGAAACAACCTAGATGTCCATCAGCAGATGAATGGGTAAGAAAGCTGTGGTACATACACACAATGGAGTATTACTCAGCCATTAAAAAGAATACATTTGAATCAGTTCTAATGAGATGGAGGAAACTGGAGCTGATTATACAGAGTGAAGTAAGCCAGAAAGAAAAACACCAATACAGTATACTAACACATATATATGGAATTTAGAAAGATGGTAGTGATGACCCTGTATGCGAGACAGCAAAAGAGACACAGATGTGTAGAGCAGACTTTTGGACTCTGAGGGAGAGGGTGGGATGATTTGGGAGAATGGCATTGAAACATGTATACTATCATGTAAGAAATGAATCGCCAGTCTATGTTTGATGCAGGATACAGGATGCTTGGGGCTGGTGCACAGGGATGATCCAGAGAGATGATATGGGGTGGGAGGTGGGAGGGGGGTTCATGTTTGGGAACTCACGTACACCCGTGGTGGATTCATGTCAATGTATGGCAAAACCAATACAGTATTGTAAAGTAAAAATAAAAATTTTAAAAAAAAGAAGATAAAAAAAAAAAAGCAGAAGACCTGAACATGCATTTTTTCAAAGAGGACGTGCAGATGGCATGTGAAAAGATGCTCAACATCACTAACCATCAAGGAAATGCAGTTCAAAACCACAATGAGATATTACCTCACACCTGTCAGGATGACTATCAACAAAAGGACG
Organism: Ovis canadensis; assembly: GCF_042477335.2. Taxonomy (NCBI): domain Eukaryota; kingdom Metazoa; phylum Chordata; class Mammalia; order Artiodactyla; family Bovidae; genus Ovis; species Ovis canadensis. The sequence goes on along the minus strand of NC_091265.1, from coordinate 30,251,079 downwards.
CAAATAGCATGTCAGCAAGGATGTGGAGAAAAGGCAGACCTTGTATATTGCTGATGGGAATGTGAACTGGCATATCCACTGTGAAAAACACTCTAGAGGTTTCTCAGAAAACTAAAACTAGACGTACCATATGACCCAGCAATTCCATTCCTGGATGTTTATCTTAAAAAATTAAAAATTGCTCATTTGAAAAGATACATGCACCTTAATGTTCATAGCAGGTTATTTTCAATTGCTAAATATGGAAGCAACCTAGGTCCATCAAGAGATAAATGGATGTGTGTATGTGTGTGTGTGTGTATATATATATATATATATATATATATATATATATATATATATATATATATTCCAACATTTCATTGTAATGGAATGGAATATTGCTGCTGCTGCTGTTGTTTAGTGGCTAAATTGTGTCCAACTTTTTTGTGTTTCCCTGATAATTAGTGATTTAACCTCACAGACTGTAGCTGGCCAGGCTTCTCTGTCCTTGGGATTTCCCATGCAAAGTTACTAGAGGGGGTTGCTATTTCATTCTCCAGAGGCTCTTTTGGATCCAGGGATCAAACCTGCATCTCCCACTTGGCACGCCTATTCTTTACCAATGGGCCACCTGGGAAGCCCCACAATAGAATACTACTCAGTTAATTTTTTTTTTTTTTAATGAAAATTTCCACTTGCAGGAACATGGGTAGATGTGGAAGGTATCATGCTAAGTAAATCAGACAGATTAAGAAATTACCATATGATATCACCTATATGTGCTGTGCTTAGTCGCTCAGTTGTGTGCAACTCTTTTCGGCCCCATGGACTGTAACCCGCCAGGCTCCTCTGTCCATGGGCATTCTCCAGGCAAGAATACTGGAATGGGTTGCCATGCCCTTCTCCAGGAGATTTTCCCAACCCAGTGATCAAGCCCAGGTCTCCCCCATTGCAGGCAGATTCTTGACCATCTGAGCCACCAGGGAAGCCCATCACTTATATGTGGAATCTAAAAACAACAGCAAACTAATAAAAACAACAGAAAAGCTGCAGATTCACAGAGAGAACAAATTAGTGGTTACCAGTGGGGAGAGGGAAGAGCAGAGGATCAATAACGGGGCAGGAGAGTAACAGATCCAAAGTGTTAGGTATAAACCATTAGAAAGCTATACTGTGCAACATGGGAAATAAGGTCAGTACTTTATAATAACTACAAATGGAGTATAACCTTTAAAATCATGAATCACTATATTGTACACCTGTAACTTATAAAAGATTGTACATCAACTATGCTTAGGTTAAAAAACAAACAAAAAAAAAGCTATAAGTTGTTGGAGGTCTCTGGTTCTCTGCGCTGAATGTGTTTCCCCTCTCTGCTTTGTCTTACCTTGACCTCAAAGGATCTCATGCTATATAAGATTTGAGCATTTATAGACTTCCAAAGGCCAGTTTCTAGGTATACAAGGAGAGAAAAAACTAAATCTGCCTTTGTATGGCTATTTGCTTAATGTGAGCCAGCCAGGGCTGAAATCCATTTGAATTATGACAGATGTCTCCTCATCATATTTAAGCTTATTAGTGAACTGCAGATATGAGAAATGCATTTTTCATCAATGCCTCAGTTATTCTGAACCAAACATTTGTGAGACTTGACCTATAAATTACACTTTCAAGAACACAAGGATTTAACAAAGGAATGTATTATGATTAATGGTCTGGTGCCAATGGAATTAATGATTTTCTATTAAAAAATACTATACTCATGAGTCTTGGTCATGAATGTATGAGAGATTTCATTAAACCATTTATCCCTAATAGATTTCTTTTCTGTATATAAGTATGGGTCCTTCACATGTGAGCTGAACCTGGATTTAGAAAAACTTTCCCAACATGCTTTAACAGGTATCAAAGCAAGAGGGATTGACAATTTTTATATACTCTCAGTTGTCTTCAATCTAAAGTCAAAATTCCTTAAAGTGGCTTTATGTCCTATCCTCTGCCTGTTTTACCAACCTCATATCTTTTAATCTTTCCACTGTGTGATACTACAGAAATTAAGAGCTTGATTATTTTATTAAATGCCATTCTGTTTCACATTTGTGGACCCCATAATTGCTGCTTTCCTGCCCTGGAACATTCTCCTGCTATTTGTGTGCTAAGAAATTACCCTGGCAAGTCTGTGTGTTCTTTCTCTTTTGCTTTCTCTTATCTTATAGACACATTCATTCTAGCACTGTAATTATTCTTTATTCACCTACTTCTCCAGTGGACTGAAAGCATCCTATGGACAGTGATTTTGTTTTGACCATCTTGCTTTATCTTTCACATGATAACTTGCATAGAATGATCCTTCAGCTTATGGTTGTCTTTTTTCACTTTGGACTGTTGTAACAAATTACTATAAACTGTGTGGCTTAGAAAACAGGCATTTATTTCTCACAGTTCTAAAAGCCATGAAGCTCAAGACCAGGACCTGAAAGATTTGGTTTATGGTTAGGGCCTTTTTCACATACAGAAACATATCTTGGTGCATCTTCAAATGGCAGAAAAAGTGAGCCATTCACTCTGTGTACTCTTATAGTGGTACCAATCACATCGTGAGGGCTTCATCCTCATTACCAAACCCAAACCCAAACCCAAACCTAATCATCTCCCCAAAGGTCCTGTCTCCAAATACCATCAATAGGGATTAGACTTCTAAATGTGAATCTTTCAGGGAGATAGTTTGGTCCATATCAATGTGTGAGTGACTGAGTTGATGAGTGAGTAGAAGAGAAAATTACTGGGAAAGCTGATAATTTCCTTTAAATTAATATTTGTTTTTCATATATATGTGTGTATACACACACACACACACACACACACACACACACACACACACACACACATATATATATATATATATATATATATATATATAAAACATTCAACTGTGGTTATATTGGTGGGACTGTCAGAATGGACCCAATACTATATGTACAGGGAGTTTTATTGAAGTTGTAAGGCAAGATTTTGCCTAGATTCAATTCTTTAAGCAAATGGTGATCTTTATGACTGGCAAGAACCAAAGGGGAGGGCCTGAGTAAAACTGGATTCTCCCTCTCCCTCTCCATTTTAGACACGACTGTGAAGGTGCCAAAATGATTGATCAGAACTCTTGGGGGTGAGTTCCATGCTGATTAGTGTCAACACATTTCTGGGAAATAACCTCATGCTAGGAAGTGAGGGAATTTGAAATGCAGTCTGTCTGCTCTTTGGAGTTGGGGTAAAATATGATGGCCTCATGAGCACTGGAAACAATATGGTAGGAAATACAAAGCTATACTTGTATGATAGACTATTATTGGCTCTTAATTTTTCACATTTCTATATTTATCTCTAAGTTTTTGATAATGACTTTTAAAAGTTATAGATTATCTCAGCTGTTCAAGGGGATCTAAGTGGATCCTTAAAGTATAAGATTTCAATGTGGAAAAGCTTAGCTCCTTGAGCTGAGCCCAAGAGTTCATGAGAATATGATTAAATATTATTGGTCTAGCTGATCTTCTTCACTGTAATTGTCTCTGTTCAGAGCTGTATATCTACGTTTTTATATCTTAGGAAAAGTTGTATCTACTAACCTTTGCCCTTAAGGTTACACTGACAGTGCCTGGTAGAATGTAGGCGTTCATTAATATAAGTGAATGATAGCCATGGTTATGAAATTCTGGAGAATTTTTTCAGCTAACCAAGAATTAACATATTTCTTAAAAAAAAACACTTTTAAATAATAGTTACTGCCACTCTCCATAGGATATCAAGGACAAAAGAAAAAAAAACATTAAAATTACTAAATCATTGTTAAGAGTTCTGACCCCAATATTTTCCAAGTGACTATAGCTAATAACTTAACATTTCTAAGCTTCCATTTGATTAAATAGAGGAGGTAAAATTTATTATGCCTACATTAAAGTTTATTGTGAGAATTAAATGGGATAAATTAGCACCTTAAGCTAACAATAAACCTGGTTGTTAAATTAACACTTGGAGCAGAAATGGCTAACTCACCCCCAAAATTTATGCTCCTTTTCTGTAATGTAGATATTCTGGGATTTAATTGCCCAAACAAGAACTACAGGTCCCAGTCCCCTTATATCAAGGTAGGAGTAAATGAAAATTATAATTACTTGCCAACAGAATGTGAATAGAAATGATTTATGTCACTTCCAGGCCTTCAGGCTTAAGAAACAGATACAACTACCCCAGCAGTTCATCTCTCTCTCTCTGTCAGCCTGATATCAATGTCACTGTCAACCTTCAAAACCACTATCTGAAAGATATTACAACTTCCATCATTCTGGATCACTGAATGATTGTCTACCAGAGTCCTATAGCTTTCTAGGAGCACTCAAACTAGATAAGTGAGGAAACAAAAATTATTGTGTTAAGCTCCTGAAACTTGGAGACTATAAAAGCAGTTTCATTACTCTAACTAGGCTGTCACTTGAGATGCAGTGCTAGTCAACAAGCTGCATGATATTGGCTTATTGGCTAAATGGTGGGCATCAAGCAGATAGACAAAGCAGTTTGGAAAGAAAAAGAGTTCCGTTTTACTGTGACAAAATAATCAGTAAAACAATTTGCCAAGAGGTCCTATAGGTCAAGGGAAAATGGTTAGATTGAGTCAGAATTTAATGTGTGTGGCCTCTATTGGCTAGCCAGAGTATTCTAAAAAAAAATAAATAAATAAACTCAAGCAAAGATTGGACGATTTTCAAGCAGAGATCAAAGGAATTAGAGAAAGTGTAGAGATTAACAGCTTTACAGATTGGGAAAGTTTCCTGCTTTGGGGCTCACAAATAGCAAGATATCAGATTGTCAAAGACTTTGTGCATCAAAGAATCACTAAATCTCCTCAAATTAAAGACAGAACTTCAGCTGTGTTGCAAATATCACATTAACAATGTTATATCCCATTTAAGTCTGCTCTTTGAGATGGTTTCTAGATAGGATGTCAATGAGAAAGCTGAGATAAGGCAGATTTAAGAAACGCATATAGGAAACTATATTAGATGTGATCACTTGCCCATGGAATTGGCTACAAACAAATTGCTGGAAATATTCTAAATATCTGAAGGCATACACTGCTAAAGGAACCATAGCACAGATTTAAAGTTTTAAAAATACCCTTGGCCCTTTGAACTTTCATGGTCGTAGAGGAGGTTGTGAGAATTTCAGATATGTCATGAAATATAAGAAGAGATTTCGAGACAGTGAACCTAGCAACAAGCAAGGACAATAGGCAAAATAGTTCCTCCCAAGGAGCAGATCACCATCTAATCACAGAAATCTCCCAACCACAGGACAGGGGTCCTTACAATGCTGTTCCTGGAGGATCTCATTATTGCTGTACACTAGGGACCACCATGGGCTTCCCAAGTGGCACAAGTGGTAAAGAATCTGCCTGAAAATGCAAGAGATACAAGAGACGTGGTGCAGCTTCTATCCCTGAGTCAGGAGTATCCCTCGGAGGAGGCCAGGCAACCCACTCCAGTGTTCTTGGCAGGAGAAACCCACGGGCAGAGGAACCTGCTGGGCTCTGGTCCGCAGAATTGCAAAGGTCAGACATGACTGAAGTGACTTAGCATGCATGGGGACTACTATATGTCTCTTATTCTTTTATTTCCAAAAGGGAGTTTTCAATTTCATATTCTGTCCTTGTGTTCTGTATTACACATTGAGTGTGAGTGATAGTTACTCAGTCATGTCAGACTCTTTGCGATCCCATGGACTGTAGCGTGCCAGGCTCCTCTGACCATGGAATTATCCAGGCAAGAATACCAGAGTATTATTTCTCCAGTATTTCCTCCTTCAGTATTTCCTTCTCTAGTATTTCCTTCTCCAGTATTATACATTGGGTAATGGATAAACAACTTGTCTTAAAATTCATAGCTTTAAGAATAATAAGGAGTTAGATTTGATCTTATGTAGAGTATTTTGATTACCTAGAGATTTAGTCTACGAGATGAGTAAAGTATTCGTAGGTAATTTGAGATTCTCTCCTTTGTGGAAGGTAACACTAGTGGTTAAGAACCTCCCTGCCAGTGCAGGAGACATAAGAGACACAGGTTTGATCCCTGGGTCAAGATGATCCCCTGAAGGAGGGCATGGCAACTCACTTCAGTATTCTTGCCTGGACAATGCCATGGACAGAGGGTCCTGGTGGGCTATAGTCCCTACGGTCACAGAGAGTAGGACATGACTGAGGCAAACACGCATGCAAGCATAAAGAGAAAGTTCATGACTATAGTCTGTGCTTGGGAAGAAGGGTGAAATTTGATGACCAGAAGGGCAGATCTTAGTAGAGATGGCAAACTGTCCACCAAAGATCTATATTCTCTTCTATAAAGTACAGATTTTATTTATTTATTTATTTATTTTTGAGAAGGAGCTCTTCAATCAAAAACTATATTTTCTAGAAGATGCTTGCATAAAGGCAGGGCCATCAACTTCCTGGTAAGGAATTATAAGCATAAGTGATGTGAGCCACTTCTGGTCCATGGTGATTAAGAAGAGTTCCTTCATGCCTTCCCTTATTCTTCTCCTATCTGTAATTTAAAAGTCATATGGTAGGAACTTCCCTGGTAATCCAGTGGCTAAGACTCTGCACTTCCAATGCAAGGGGCATGTGTTCCATCCCTGTTTGGGGAACTAAGATCCAGTAGGCTGTATGGCATAGCCAAACAACAATAATAACAAGTCATACAGTACACAGGGCATGGCATTGAAGTCCAGCACTTAGTGACAACTGATCAATCGTCCAACTCTGAAGATACAGATTCAGTCCTCATGAAGTCTTCTTAAGCTATATCAACTGCATTCCTGTTGATCCAAACACCTGTTTTTTTCATGTTTTAATTTTTTTCGTGTTTTCGTATCTGGCATCATTTCCTGGAGGACAATTTGAAATTTCAGTGGCCAGTTTTGGAAAATTTTGACATGAAGGAGGCATTCATTCTAGACATCAGTTCAGTTCAGTTCAGTTCTGTCGCTCAGTCGTGTCCAACTCTTTGCAACCCCATGAATCGCAGCACGCCAGGCCTCCCTGTCCATCACCAACCCCCAGAGTTCACTCAGACTCACATCCATCGAGTCCGTGATGCCATCCAGCCATCTCATCCTCTGTCATCCCCTTCTTCTCCTGCCCCCAATCCCTCCCAGCATCAAAGTCTTTTCCAATGAGTCAACTCTTCACATGAGGTGGCCAAAGTACTGGAGTTTCAGCTTTAGCATTCTAGACATACTTGAGAATAAAAGGAAAACCAAAAGGAAAATTAGAAAATGGAGAAAAATCTTATGAAGAGATTCATTGTCCTATCTGCCAAAAAGAAAGATGACTTTGAATAATATGTGAGATCTCCCTCTTTTAGCTCCATGCCTCAGGGATTGAAAGAAAAAATAAAAATCTCTCAGTTGTGTCTGACTCTTTGCAACCCCATGGACCATACAGTCCATGGAATTTTGCATGAATTCCAGGCCAGAATACTGGAGTGGGTAGCCTTTCCCTTCTCAGGGGATCTTCCCCACCCAGGGATCGAACCCAGGTCTCCCACACTGCAGGCAGATTCTTTACCAACTGAGTCACAAAGGAAGCCCCTCCAGGGATTAATAAGTACCAATTTATTGACTGAACAATTTAATGGAATAATCAAGGAACTGAGTTACTATTAAATCAGTTCTAGAAAAAACTCTATTTTGGGGTATCTGTCTTAAAATGGCTTTTCTAAAAGTCAGCCTTCACCTTTCCCTGCAGAAAGAAGAAAATGTACCTTTTAGAGTGATAATTTTATATCCCAAAATGGTAACTGGGAAGAAAACACTTAACTATGAGTTTGAATAATTACCTTTATTTTCCTAGCTATTGGACAAGAAGTTAAATACTTAGAGCTCTGGAAGCTATTTCAAGAATATTTTAAAATTTGATTTATATATATATTATTTTATAAATCATATTTTATGTTATCTTCCTGACAATGAAACAATCTATGAACCTATTCGACTGATTTTAGTTTAGAAAAACACATATAGAATAGTTATCCAAAGTATAAAATAGTGAATACAATCTGCCTGTTTGTTTATGGTTTATTAAGATGGTAAACTGGACGTGAGTCTGAGTGAACTCTGGGAGTTGGTGATGGATAGGGAGGCCTGGTGTGCTGTGATTCATGGGGTCGCAAAGAGTCGGACATGACTGAGCGACTAAACTGACTGAACTGAAATTAAAATATATGTGGTGTTGTATTACATATGTGATAAAATTAATTTTGTTTTCACTCTAAAGTTAAGAAGGTTTTTATTTTCTTAATTGGAGGATAATTGCTTTATGATATTGTGTTAGTTTCCGCCATACATCAGCATGAATCAGCCATGGTTGTATATACGTGTCCCGTTCCTCTTGAATCTCCCTCCCACACAATCCCACCCCTCTAAGTTGTCACAAAGCACCGGGTTTGGGCTCCCTGCATCATACAGCAAATTCCCACTGGCTCTCTACTTTACATATAATAATGTATATGTTTCGATGTTACTCTTTCAATTTGCCCCTCCTTCTCCTTCCTGCACTATGCCAACAAGCCTGTTCTCTATGTCGAGGTCTCTACTGCTGCCCTGCAAACAGGTTCTTCGGTACCATCTTTCTAGATTCCATGTATATGCATTAATACATGTGTTTTCTCTTTCTGATTCGCTTCACTCTGTACACTAGGCTCTAGGTTCCTAAAACTGACTCAAAGGTGTTCCTTTCTATGGCTGAGTAACATTGCATTGTATGTATATGCTGCAACTTATGCCATTTAGAGGTGTGTATATGGATGTTCTTGAGCTGCCATAACAAAATACCATAGCCCGGGTGGCTTCAGTAAGAGAAATTTATTTTCTCTCAGTTCTGGAGGCTAGAAAATCTAAAATGAAAGTTCCAGAAGAATTCTGTTTCTGATGAGAGCTCTCTGTCCAACTTGGAGATGGCTGTCTTTTTGCTGAATCTTTATGATGATTTCACAATGGAAAGAGAAAGTAAGCTCTCTACATGTCTCTTCAAGGACAGTAGTCCTTTTAGATTAGGGACCCACCTTTATGATCTCATTTAACCTTCATTACTTTCTTATTCCAAATATAGTTGCATTGGGGGTTAGGGTTCCACTGTAGAAATTTGGAGGGGCACAATTCAATCCAAAACAATCTGAATATATGTAAATAAAAATAAGTTGATGAATGTCTTATTATATATTGTTAAATGGACAGTCTCCATATGAAGTAAAATTAGACTGTTTCTGCGTAATGATTAAATTAATCTCTGCTTGGATTGCAGAAATATCACACACACTGTGTTATATGTCTTTTGGCATAATCTTGAATCATTCTAACAACAAAAATGTTTAGTTTTGAAAAAAGTTAAAAGTTCCTAATGACCACGATTTCAATGCTATATATTTTTAAAATATTCCCTATAACTGTATTTTGCCTTTGGATATTACTGGCATGTTCATGCATTTTCTCCGACAAATTATTTCTAATGGCAAATGCAGAATAATGAAATGGTTAAGATATCTTTTATTCTAAACTTTCTTTGGTAGTACAAAGATTTCCTACTTGTAAAAAAAAGGGACAATATTAAGAGTTTCTCTGTCATTCTCCGAATTTTTATTTAGTAAAAATTATTGTGACAGCTCTTTTTATTTACCAACTTACAGAAAATAAATGTCTGACAAATCAGTAGAGAAATTCAATTTTCCTTGGTCAGTTATGTATAAGTAAAATATTTCAATAAAAATATTTGTGTTGTTGTTTAATTGCTAAGTCAGGTTCAACTTTTTGCGACCCCATGGACTGGAGCCAGACAGGTTCCTCTCTCCATGGGATTCTCCAGGCAAAAATACTGGAGTGGGTTGCTGTGCCCTCCTCCAGGGGATGGATCTTCCTGACCCAAAGAGATCAAACCCACATCTCCTATGTTTCCTGAATTGGCAGGTGGGTTCTTTACCACTAGCACCACCTGGGAAGCCCAAGCACATATTCTGCTGTTGCTGCTGCTGCTAAGTTGCTTCAGTCGTGTCTGACTCTGTGCAACCCCATAGACGGCAGCCCACCAGGCTCCTCTGTCCCTGAGATTCTCCAGGCAAGAACACTGGAGTGGGTTGCCATTTCCTCCTCCAATGCGTGAAAAGTGAAAGTGAAGTCGCTCAGTCCTGTCGGACTCCTAGCGACCACGTGGACTGCAGCCTTTCAGGCTCCTTTGTCCATGGGATTTGCCAGGCAAGAGCACTGGAGTGGGTTGCCATTGCCTTCTCCGGCACATATTCTCAAAGCTGACAGAGCTTTAAAGGTGAGGCAGAGACTGGAGCTGAAGTCTTGATGATGTTTGATTGCTTACAATCAAAGGATTTTATACTATTTACCCAGATAGGCCAAAGATTTGTTTAGGTTATTGTGTATCTATTCTCAGGATAGAGGAAGGCTTTTCTTTGTTAGAAATCCAGAGCTTTCATAGCACAGCAAAGAAAAATAATTGCCTAACTTTCTTTTCTTACCTAGGCCCAAGCTATCTAGAGATGGAAGCACTCATTTTACTAAGGTTGTTTTTAAGAAAAAAAATATCATCAAGATTATGTTAATAAGCATGCACCCAAAAGAATTACAAACAGGTATTCATATAGTGCTTTTTATATGAATGTTCACAGCAGCATTATTTTCAATAGGCAAAAAGTAAACACAATCCAGTGTCCATCTATGGATGAATGGATAACCAAATGTGGTATGTATGTCATTACAATGAAAATTATTCAACTACAAAAGAAATTATATTCTGATTCCTACTATCATGTGAATGAACCTCAATACAACTATGCAAAGTGAAAGAAGCAAGACATAAAAGGTCATGTAATATATGATTCCATTTATATGAAATATATAGAATAGATGAATCCATAGAGACAGAAGGCCTATTAGTGGTTACCAAGGGTTGAGGAAAGGGGGAAGGAGAAGTGATTGCTTAATGCTTAACAGATAAAAGGTCTCTGTTGGAAGTGGTGAAAATACTTTGAAGCTAGAAAGAGGTGATGGTTCTACAACACTGTCAACATGTTGAAACTGCTGAACTGTTCATTTTAAAATGGAGACTTTTGGTGGGTGAATTTCACCTGAAGATGCACAAAAATATAATGAGTCAAACTTTCAGAAACTCTTTTCCTTGGCCTAAAGTTCACTTTGACTTTAGTGACCATAGCATCAATTCTATTGGAAGTGCATCTACTCTTTTCTTATGAACTAAGAATTTCCGCTCTCTTGAAGTACTTTAACCATTCCTGGACACTCCCTTATTACAGGACAACATGTTACCATTACAGAGGACCCTCTCGGTGCACTCAGTCTTATTACTAAGACATATGGTTTTTTTCCTCAACATTTTATTAAAAAAAAAAAAAAAGAACAAATAAACGAAGACAATTCTTCACAATTTGAAACCCAGAGATTTCATCCTTTCTAAAAGGCCTCAGAGAAAGATGAGCCTGGGGCTTCAGTGGAAAGGACCTCCCAGGGACTGTGGTTGTTTAATTGCCAAGTTGTGACTCTTTCTCAGCCCCACAGACTGTAGCCCACCAAACTCTTCTGTCCATGGCATTTCCCAGGCAAGGACACTGGGATGGGTTGCCATTTCCATCATTATTATCTTATTCAGTTTGGAACTCATTATGCTTATTCTTAGATCTAGGTGGCTCAATTATGAAGAGAAGTTAAGTCAACATTTAGTCACCAAAGGACTGTTTCAAGTGACAAACTCAAACTAAGGACTCTTATTAACGCTTAAAACTGTTTTAAGTACACAGCTCTTTCCCTGCCCATTCTGTCTATCAGGGAAATGCAAATCAAAAGTACAATGAGCTATCACCTCACACCTGTTAGGATATCTGCTGTCAAAAAGACAAAATGTAAAAAGTGTTGGTGAGGATGTGCAGAAAGGGCAGTGCTTATACACTGTTGGAGAGAAAGTCAATACAGTTATGGTGGTAAATGAGTATGGAGGTTGCTCAAAAATTAAAAATAAACTACTGTCTTATCTAGTGATCTCATTGTAGGCATATACCCAAAGGAATAGAGATCAGAATCTTGAAGGGCTATCTGCACTCCCATGTTTATGGCAGCATCACTTACTACAGAAAGAATATGAAAACAACCTAAATTTTATTTAACAGATGAATGACTTACAGCATGTAAGAGATCTATACACAAATAAAGAAAACTATCAGCTATTTTTTTTAAAGGAAATCCTGCCATTTACCACAACATGGATGGAGCTGGAAGATATTACGCTAAAGGAAATAAACAGAACATAGAAAGAGAAATATTCTATGATCTCACTTATATGTTGGATCTAAAATAGTCAGATTCACAAAAGCAGACAGTAAGATAGTGGCTGTCTAGAGCTTGGGGGAATAGGTTATGACACTACATTTTTGGTCAAAGGGTACAAAGTTTCAGTTACAGGAGACGAATTAAATTCTGGAGGTTTAATGTGTAGCATGGTGTTGACAATTCACAATATATATTGTATAACGGAAATTTGCTAACTTAAGATCTTAAATCTTCTCACTATACACATATATAACACACACACATACACACAGAAATGCTAATATGTGAGAAGATGGATATGTTAATTAACTTTACTGTGGTATCATTTCACAATGTATATGTATTTCAAAACACCAAGTTATATAGTTTAAATATAGACAATTTTTGTATGTCAGTAAGACCTTAATAGGGCTTCCCTGGTAGCTCAGCTGATAAAGAATCTGCCTGCAATGTGTGAGACCTGGGTTTGAGATCCCTGAGTTGGGAAGATCCCCTGGAGGAAGGCATGGCAACCCACTCCAATATCCCTGCCTGGAGAATCCCCATGGACAGAGGAGCCAGGCAGGCAACAGTCTATGGCGTTGCAAAGAATTGGACACAACTACAGTCTATGGGTTGCAAAGAGTCGGACAAGACCTTAATAAAGCTGGGCATTATAGTTTTGTATATAGTTGAAATGCAACCAAACTGAATAAATAATTTCACAAAGTGTGCAAATTATTCAACCGATAACCAACTATACCAAAATGTGGTGCCAACCAAAATATCACAGGATTAGTAGTATTTGATAAAAATCTCAAAACCAAAAAAAAAAAAAAGTATTAACTTGGCCCATTCCCAACCAATAGCTCTATTAAAATATCCACCTTATACCACTCAAGTCAAGACTTCAAGGCTGTATAAATGCCTTTCCTAATGTCCGCAGTTGAGAGAGTAGTGAGACCTCGCCCAAGTGCTATTCTCTCTTCTGACAGTATTGTTTAAAATAACTCAACTTTGCTTGACAGACAGATTTCACTGGTGTCTTATGTCATAGCCTACTACCTATGCACCAGCTATGCTTAGATACCAATAGACATTTTACATTTAACATGCCTACAGCAAAATTGTTTCAAACCCAGCTGTCCTCCTCCACCCCTTTACATCTCATCCAAGTCAAGAAGCACTTCATTCTTTAAGTTATTCAGGTTCCAAATCATAGACTCGCTTCTGGTCCCTTTATTTCCATTATGGTCTAGAGCCAGTTATTTCACCAGTCCTCTCAGATCCTGCTGGAACACGTGCTGTGCTTAGTTGTCCAGTCATGTCCGACTCTGCGAGTCCATGCACTATAGCCTGCCAGACTCCTCTGTCCATGGGCATTCTCCAGTCAGGAATACTGGAGTGGGTTGCCATGTCTTCCTCCAGGGGATCTTCCCAATCCAGGGATCGAACCCAGGTCTCCCGCACTGAAGGTGGATTCTTTACCATCTGACCACCAGGGAAGCCTGCTCTAACATATATAGTGCTATTATGAATGTGACCACTTCTTCCCATTTCTGCTGTTAACATCCAGTTCCAGGCAACCATTTCTCTTACTTGAATTATTATCATAATCTTGCCAGATCCCCTTTGTCTCTGCTCCCAGTGGTCTGTTTTAAGTACATTGGCATGAGCTCTCCTGTCAGGTCATGTCAAGTCTTGGCTAGAAACACTCGAGTGATTTCTCAGCTTGTTCAGAGTTACAGCCAGATGCCTAACAGGAACTTGCTTCATCTGCTTCCCCTGCTTTTACTCTCAGGCTTTATTTCCTTAGCCCTTCTCTCTGCACGTTCTGCTATGACCACATCAAACTCCTCGGTGAGCAAAAACAACTGACTCAGTTTGAAGAATTTGTTCTTCCTGTTCCCTCTAATTAAAATGTTTCCTGAGATATTTATATAGCTTTCTTACTTCCTTCAGTTCTTAAGTGCTCTGAAGATGTGAAATCTACCATGTAAATCAAATGGGGGACCCACCTCCCCTAACCTTACTTTGACTACTTTGCATTTCTCTTTAGCACTTAAAATTATCTAATATTTTTTGTACATAATGAGAAGGGATTTGTCTCTCTCTTCTTTTATTTTTTTTACACTACTGTCTTCCCAGCATATAAACAGTGTTACTGTTTATTAATCTATACACACCATACTATATTAACATATAGGGTTGGCCAAAAACTTTGCTAGGATTTTTCCATTACATCTTATGGCCAACCTATGCATTCTGGAGCCCTGACTGTAGGCATTTGTCCTCAACCTGTAAGTTCTGATTTAGACTGTCCATTGCCAGTGCTGTTTAACAGAGCTCCTCTTGATTTTGTTTTAGAAAGCAATGTCGGTTCATCTACTCAAATTTTTCATCACCCTTGAATTATCACTGCTGTATTCCTTGTGCTTTGCTCAAACATTCCATCATTAATGATTACGATTTGAAGATCCCCAGTACTGTCATATGACCGAATATATCAGCCTATATACTATCTAGGTAATATTTGTTATACACTGCCTTGTAAAAAGATCAAGTTCTCTCCTCTCCTTGCCCATCCCTATTTTTCCCCTTCATATGTTGAACCTGTTTCTCCCAAGTGGGTAACACTTTGAACATCTGACTAAAATATCTGGAACATGATGCTTTCTTTGGAGGTATATGAGACTGTGGGAGAATACTGCTATAATTCCCTGCCTTCCACCTTGTTGAGGCAAGACCCATGTTATCACTGCGGAAGCATTTACCCTGTGGGCTTCTCTGGTGGCTCAGACAATAAAGAATCTAACTGAAATGTGGGAGACCTGGGTTCGATCCCTGGGTTGAGAAGATGCCCTGGAAAAGGGAGAGGTTACCCACTCCAGTATTCTTGCCTGGAGAATCTCATGGACAGAGCAGCCTGGCAAGCTATAGCCCATGAGGTCACAAAGAGTCAGACACAGCTGAGCAACGAATTCCCTGCCTTCCACCTTGCTGAGGCAAGACCCATGTTATCATTGTGGAAGCATTTACCCTAATTTCCCCTAATACAACACCTAATACATAAATAGATTCCAAGCAAATCTATATACTCTTTATAACTCCTAAACGAAGTACTCAAAGTGAAACCTCATCAGTTACTTAGTGTATATTCCCCTAGCTCCTGTAAGATACCATTGTAATATCTGGAATATCCTTCCCATATATCTCCACGTATTGTCTAAAGCCAAGTATGGCCTATAGGAAGTAAGTGCGGCAACACCTTAATCTCTTAGACTCTGCTGGTTTTGCTTTGATCTGCTTGCTATTATATGTGCACAGGTATGTCATTTTATCTTTGTACTTAAATTCAAACTAAAAGCTTCCTTGAACTGTCTGCTTGACTTTCAGTATCACTCTACATGGAAAAGCACGATAGTCTATTATTCTGCTCTTAACCCACTGCCTTAGGTTTCTCTTTGTTAGTTAAGAGGTTTAGATAAATACGCAGGGTTATTTGCAAACATAAGTTACCTTTGGAAAATATTCACTTTGATATTATACATCAGAGTATAAACACTGTTCATCAAAAGACAAGCTCCCCCATACAATGAATTTGTATTTCATTCTACTACCAAAATGATGCTCCTGACCTTTCTAGACTTATTATATACTATTATCACTCACAAATGGTGTTCTACTTTGGCCACCTGATGCGAAGAACTGACTCATTGGAAATGACCCTGATATTGGGAAAGACTGAAGGCAGGAGGAGAAGGGGACGACAGAGGATGAGAAGGTTGGATGGCATCACTGCCTCAATGGACATGGGTTTTAGTAAGCTCAGGGAGTTGGTGATGGACAGGGAAGCCTGGCACGCTGCAGTCCATGGCATCACAAAGAGTCAGGCACAACTGAGTGACTCAACTGAACTGAACTGATTAATCACATCAGATAAAAGACATTGACTTTGTAATAGAATGCAATTATTTTCTACTTTCTTATTACTTTTAAAATATACCTGTTTTACAGGAGGGAAATAAAGAGCTTCTGGCCAATTTTCATAATAATTAATCCTAACCCACCCCTAACTTCATCCAGCTCATGGATTTAACTATATGGCCCCACAGAAACATAGAAAATTAACAATATCATTCAACTCTGTCCCACATGGGGAACTCAAAGCAAAGATCCACGGATCAGAAATGCAATATAATTATAGCCCACACTACCCAGAAACCTGAATATTGGGGGTATGAGCCTGTTCTGGGATCCAGACATAACCAGAAGCATCCAGATTCCTGAAAATAATTAACTACATAACTAATTATGTCCCCACTGATACGTAATCTGAGTAAATCACAAATAAAAGACCTATCCAAGAATTCACAAGTAATCTCAATATGATTATTTTTTTCTTTTTTTTAATTTTTATTTTTACTTTATTTTACAATACTGTATTGGCTTTGCCATACATTCAGTTAGGAATGTTATCCGCCTGGTATTAAGTTGGGTGATCCTCTATAATGACTAAAAGAGAAAAGAGATGATATTCGAAAGAGAAGCTATCAACATCAAACAAAACAGCATAACGGCCTTAATGTGGGGTTATTTTGTTCAGTGGTCCCTTTTGTAATAAAAATATTAAGATACAGAAGATTTATCTGAGAGAGAAATACTGCTGCATTGTACATGTAACACCAGTGGTTTTATGGACATGGGAAAAGAAGGGCTTTCAAATCTGGAAACCTCAAAACCTCTGTGAACCTGGTGTGTACTGCCTTAGACAGAGAACTTGGATCTTGTCAGTGTATAGATTTGCTGGGTAGAGTAGTATAAATTTATACATAGAGAAGTAACTGAAATAAATTTCCAAAAATAGTGTTCCAATTTTTCCATGACTTTTTCCCACATTACAGATTGTCTGCATCTTCTACAATACTTTTTTATGAATCTCTATATCCCAGCCAAATTAAACCATTCACAATTTCCTGACAGTATTTGTATCTTTCATATGTTTTATGCTCTGCCTAAGTTGCAAATGTTCCTTCTCACTCATTCTATCAAAATTATGTTCAGTCTCCCTAAAGGCAAAATTTAAATGTGATATTGTCCATGAAAAATTCCTAATTACCCTAGGCATAATTAATTTTTTCTACATTTTCACAACAGGGACATTACACTTCTATCATTTATTTTTATGCCTTACATTATACTAAATTATTTATATCACCTCCAACTTAATTCTGAAGACCATTGAAAGACTCTTTTTCTAATTCATCACTGAACCTTATATAGCATCTAGCACACTGTCCACTATATAGCATTTATTTAAATATTTGCATCACAGGAAAACAAATGAGATTTTTAGAAGTAGTTAAACAAGTGATAAGAAAAGGGAAAAAAACATATTTCAGTTGTCTAGCACATACTAGGTGCTATAAAAATATTCTCAGTTAATATTCAGAACTCCATGAGTATGTATCATGCCTTGGTTATTTAGAAATGGGAATGAAACATAAGAGAAATATATTTGGGCACTTTACTTTGTCCAAGGTCATATGGGTAGAACATGGCTGAACCAAATTTCAACTTGAGTGTCTCTTACTCCAAGACATGCCTTATTTCTTGTTCACCACACCAAATCTTTGCTCCCAGCCTTTCTGTCCTGTATTAAAGGAGTGGAGCAATGGCAGTTCAGTTCAGTTCAGTTCACTCAGTCGTGTCCGACTCTTCATGACCCCATGGACTGCAGCACACCAGGCCTCCCAGTCCATCACCAACTCCCAGAGCTTACTCACACTCATGTCCATTGAGTTGGTGATGCCATCCAACCACCTCATCCTCTGTCGTCCCCTTCTCCTCCCACCTTCAATCTTTCCCACCATTGGGTTCTTTCCCCATGAGTCACTTCTTCGCATCAGGTGGCCAAAATATTGGAGTTTCACCACAATTTAAAAACATTAATTCTTTGGCACTCAGCTTGCTTTATAGTCCAGCTCTCACATCCATACATGACTACTGGAAAAACCATAGCTTTGACTTGATGGACCTTTGTTGGCAAAGTAATTTCTCTGCTTTTTAATACGGTGTCTAGGTTGGTCATAGCTTTTCTTCAAAGGAGCAAGTGTCTTTTAATTTCATGGCTGCAGTCAACATCTAAGTGGTTTTTGAGCCACCCCCTAAAAAGTCTCTCACTGTTTCCATTGTTTCCTCATCTAGTTGCCATGAAGTGATGGAACCAGATACTGTGAACTTAGTTTCCTGAATGTTGAGTTTTAAGACAACTCGTTCACTCTCCTCTTTCACATTCATCAAGAATCTCTTTAGTTCTTTGCTTTCTGCCATAAGGGTGGTGTCATCTGTGTATCTGAAGTTATTGATGCTTTTCCTGGTAATTTTGATTCTAGCTTGTGCTTCATCCAGCCTGGCATTTCACGTGATACACTCTGCATCTAAGTTAAATAAGCAGGGTGACAATATACAACCTTGACGTACAATGAAAACTTATGTTCAAAATAATATCAATTAAATCATCTAAGAGTGTAGATTGGAAAGGCATTTGAGTTATTCATTTATGGAATTTTTCAAGGACACACTTATAGCCTGAAACAAAGGGTAATTTGATACTAAATGGCATTGGGCAAACATATTCCCTAAGAGCTCAGAAAGGAGATAGAGCTGTATGCACTTGAATGAAAGCCCTTGAATGTTAGATGAGAATTAGGAAAATAAGGAGGCCTTATGGAGTCTATGTGTCAGGCACAAGGTTAGGTCTTCTACCAGAGTAAGAGGTATATTCAACCCCATCTGAGTATTTAGATCTAGTTAAGTATTGAAATATCTCACATGGATTTTACACCTTCTAATTTACACATTACACCTTCTAATTTAGGGTAAATTTTGCCAGAGGTTATGTTTTATTATCTTCACAACCCTGCTGTGAAGGTAGTGACAGGTGACATACATTTATTCATCTCTTCATCAATTAATTAATTACTTACTTCATACATTGACTCATTGATTATTTTATCCACAAAGGAAATTACTGATGATTTGCTTTGTGATAGACATAGTTGTAGGAACTATAAGATACTAATTTAAAATAGTCCTTGGTGTTTAGTATCACTATCCTCAATTCAGGTTGACAATTTGAATTCATGATAAAAGAACTGATTTACCCAACTAAATAAAATGATTTAAGAGCAGGGAAGTAATTGTAATCATATTGTCTAATTACCTAGGAGGTCAAAGAAAATCCTAGGCTTGCTAAAAAAAAGTAACAAAATTAAATAGATAAGTATAACAACTACAAAATTGGTAGCTATATGAACACTATTCCAATCTTATCAGCTATTTTATCCTGTCTTATTCAACCTTTCTCTCAGGAGTCCTGGTTAGAGCTCTTCTGTCCTTCTGGACTATTTTGTCCATACAACTCACTAAACAAAATATTTTAATTAGGTTTTTGTTAACGCAAAGGTGAGCACACAGAGGCAAAAGCTGAGTACTGCAGAGCTGGATTTATCACGTATCACACAAATTAAGTTGCTGATAGATTCAGTATTAGAGACTAGAGCCTTCTTTCTAAATTCAATGCTCTCTTACCTATACCCAAGAGTCATTTAGGTTCAATGCAAAGACACTCCTAAAAAGATACAGTGTTGTCACATATGCACAGGACACTTAGCAGGCCTCCTTCATAAAAGCATTCCATTTAAATAGAGAGATACCAATGATTCTGTTACAACATACAGGCTTGTCATTATACACAGGATAACATCATAGCATCTATTTGAAGAGTTTCAGGATAATGACTTGTTCAAATTGTGACTCCTTCAAACCTGTCTTTGATATTTGACATCCATCATTTCATCATGCTGGTAAGGAGAAAACATGTATTGATCATATACTGGATATATATATTACCCAATTTTAAAAAGTCTCAGGACAGTACTGTGATTATTATGTGTCAACTAGGGTTTCAGAGTCATAAATTATACATAGAATAAGCATTATTTGACTTGTTTATTTTTGTCACTTTTGTTGTTGTTCAGTAACTAAGTTGTGTCCGCCTCTTTGTGACCCCAGGGACTGCAGCATGCTGGGCTCCTCTGTCTTCCACTCTCCCAGAGTTTGCTCAAAGTCAAGTCAATTGAGTCGGTGATGCCATCTAACCACTCCATCCTCTGCCACCCCTTTCTTCTTTTGCCTTTAATCTTTCCCAGAATTAGGGTCTTTTCCAATGTGCAGACTCATTGAGTTACTTTATTCATCCATATACTGGGGCCTATTATTATTGAAATAAGTTTTCCAACCAAAAGGATTGTGAAGAAGATCAAGAAGAAATAAGCTTTCTGAATTGTAAACTGATACAAAGTTCAAGGTAGGCTTTATTTAAAAATGTTGTTGCTTGATTCCAACAGCAAATGGGCCTGCTTCAGAAGGTGGATCAAGTGTATCATAAAGCCCACTTTCATTTCAGTAGTCACTCTGACTGCCTTTTCTAAGATAAGTAGTTAGCATTGAAACATTTATTTCTTATTGCCTTTATTAAAAGGGTATGTTTCCCATGCCCACAGTCACAATATTAAAAAAATGATCAGTCTTGATAAGAGCTATTAAATAGTCTAATATTTTAAAGTTCTTACAAATGCAAAAATCCATTGGTGTCTATCTGAATGTTTTTGCAGATGTTAGTGGTATATAATGTGCCTGGTACAGAAATCTCTAAATGCATCAGTTAGAGCATTAAACCTCAGCGACTCACTCATCTAGCTCAAGGCCCTTGGTGATATTTAAAAAGCTGAGACTGAATCATAAAGTTATGAAACATTATGTCTTTTTTTCCTTTTCTGTTAAATTAACATAGCATAACAAAACAAAAAAAAATTCAATTTATTAATTTGGATTCATATTGATCAGGGTAAAGGGAATGTGTTCCGACCCACTTGTTGAGTGGTTACTACATGCTATCACGTGCTAGTTGTTATAAATATATGTGATTTATTCCTTATATATAATTTGTTCAGAAAGAGAAATCAAAGTGAAGAGATAATGAACAAATGTCAAAGACCACACAGAGAACAGAACTGAAGCTATGATGAAAACCTAGATCTATCTGTCTCTACTTAGCTTATATCTAATCCCCTTTACTACATCATAGACACAGAGTATGAAAGCTTTTGTCATCGAGAGCACCTGCATTTCTTAAGCAATTATTTTTTTCTTTTATTAGTAAATAAAAATATAATAAAACCAATGAGTACTCTATAAATCAAAATATAATAAAATCAATCAGTACTCTGATCAGCCTAGGATAATCCAGCTCTACCACAATGAAAATTTGGCAAAATAATAGTTAATAAATAATCTTAACGTCTGTTTCCCTGATGGCTCAGTTGGCAAAGAATCCGCCTGCGATGTGGGAGACCTGGGTTCAATCCTTGGTTTGGGAAGATCCCCTGGAGAAGGAAAGGCTACCCACTCCAGTATTCCGGCCTGGAGAATTCCATGGACTGTATAGTCCATGGGGTGGCAAAGAGTCAGACACTACTGAGTGACTTTCACTCTTTGTTTATTTATTCAGCCTTATATTAGACTTAAATGTCTGTGATGATTCAAAAATTAGAGAAAGTCAAAATCTAGTGTTCATATATTTTGAAAACTAGAAGTTTTAGATTTGGGAACCAGTAAATGAAGTATCCTAAGTTCAGAGTACTCATAGGTAACTCAGTGGAAGACTCTTCTACTCAATACCGAATGGAATGAACTAGAGATGACAAAAGCATATACCATTTGAAATCAGTTCTTGGTTTTCCCCATTTTCAAGGGTCCTGAGACTAAGCTAGACTAAGCAGTAGGTTCTGTGAGATTCAGGTTCAAGCATCATCTTCCATTCTATACCTAGCTCTATTCCTTTCCTAATTGACCCTCTCCCCATTATTCCTCTCAAGTGTGCCTGAGCAATTAAGGCTTTGCCCCAGTTTGTATATAGACTTCCTTTTAAAGGTGAGTTTCCAGACTGAATTTCTCTCTCTCTCTGAATATCTATAGCATTTATCATTTAGAATTTCTACATTTCACTTGGCTGTTTATGGGTCACGATTATAATTATTTTCCTAATCTCACATACCCAGCTCATACCTTCCAATCAGCAGGAAGCACTGTACTTTCAATAGATCTTTTAAAATATCCAACTCTTTATGAGATTCTCAAACATAACAAATCTTCACATCTCAAATATTCCTTAAATCCTTTCAGTAAGGCAATTTGCCTTTTGGTATAGTCACTCTGTAATATATTATCCATACCTGGACACTTTTGAGAGTGAAAGGGGGCTCTCACCCCATGAGACAACAGTAACACCTGTGAAAACTGAGGCTGTATGAGCAGGCTGGTAATTAAGGTCACCCTCTTTCCCCTGGGCTTCCCAAGAAGCTCAGAGACAGTGTCGTAATATTTTTACCTGTCCCTGAAAGGCAGGCAGAGTCACAGCCACTTCCTACTCTACGTCAACTCTCAACTCACATCAGCACGTCAAGGGCCCTTGCTGGCTTTTCTAAGTCTGCGGACTTTAATTCCTGGGGTGCAGAGTTATTCCTCAGTGAAGAGGGTGGAGGAACACTGTCCCGATGGAGATATGTCCAGCTTTACCTTTTCTCTCTGACTCTCAGCTCCTATTACTTAGGCCCTTCAATTCAGCATAAATTCAGTCTGTCCTTCATGGGCTGATTTTCTTTATGGCCCTGCAGCCCTGTGCCTCCCTCAGCCTTCAGCTCCACAGTTTGTGAGGCAATAGAGTGCATATCTGAACTACATTTAGACACGGTTCAAATGCTTCCCCTCTTAGCCACCTAGAACCCATTCACATGCCACCTAAAATTTTATGAGTTAACTTTCTAGAATACTCTTTGACTGTTAGAAGGATATTTAGTCAATGGTAAAATTCACATTTGAGGGAATTTTACCTCAAGCTCAGTCAACAGAGCCTGTTTATAGCACTGTCATCTGCACCATACAACCTAGTTCATAACCATTTCTTCACAGCCTTGGGTGTATTTCCAAAAATGATTTGGTGTTAGTCTCAGAAAGAATTTTTTAAAGTTCTGTTCTCTTTGAATATTTTGTCAGAGTCATTTTCTGTTCTTCCTATTCCCTCTTTATCACATCAGTTTAGTGGTATTACTGATACCATCAGTAACAACAGAGGGTAACTTTAAAAAGCAACTCTAAAAGCTTACATACTCCGATTCATTTTAGATACATAGATGTACAGTCAGTAAGCATTCTTTATCATTTCCATTTTGCTGCAGAGAAAACTGAGCTTCTGAGAATTTTAAAACTTTTCCAGGATCTAAGAGAAAGTGACTGAGTCAGGTTACAAAGTCTGTATCTGCTGGAGCCATATTTTGTGCAAACACTGAAAGTTCCTCCTTACAACAACTGTTTGCAATGACCTTCCCCAGCACCAGTGACAGGAAGTTGAAAGACATGGGTAAAACACCGAGGTGAACGCCAGGCATTAGCCAGCAGCCCCTGTTCATAAAATGCCCCTTTATTTTTCTGCTTGATGGATCTCTGTTTGCAATGGCGTCAGCTCTCTTTTTCTGGCAACATATCCATCTGGTTTGAATACTTCAGCTTTGACCTTAAGTTTATGTTCCTTTATATTCTCATCGATGAATGAGATCCCTTGGGACATATAAGGGGTTGTGTGGTACCTTTTTAATCATTAGTATTGCCTTTTGAATATCTTGTATCATTCTGCTGATGCTAGAAACATCAGTGCCTCGTTTTACACAGATCAGCAACACTGTGTACACCAGTTTAAGTTATTTTGAATTTGTGTCAAATAGTATTGCACTCATTACCCTCATACGGGCTTCTCCGATAGCTCAGTTGGTAAAGAATCCACCTGCAATGCAGGAGACCCTAGTTTGTTTCCTGGGTCAGGAAGACCACCTGGAGAAGCGATAGGCTACCCACTCCAGCATTCTTGGGCTTCCCTTGTGGCTCAGCTGGTAAAGAATCCGTCTGCAATGTGGGAGACCTGGGTTTGATCCCTGGATTAGGAAGATCCCCTGGAGAAGGGAAAGGCTACCCACTCCAGTATTCTGGCCTGGAGAATTCCATGGACTGTACAGTCTATTGGGTCACAAAGGGTCGGACATGACTGAGAGACTTTCACTTTCACTTTCATTACCCTCATAGCTGAATTCAGTTGCATCTTAAATTGATTCTTCAGATGCAGAAAATGTACTGCCAGTGTTGCATCAGGAAAGGTCAGACATGTTTTGATATATATCTGTAATGTCTCTGATCAGTATCAAAATATGCATTATATTGTGGTATAGAATAAGGCTTCAGATTTGGGTTGAAGGTCTAACTCTATCACTAATCTGTCTGATGATGGGAAGGTTACTAAATGGTCCTGAAGCTTGTTTTTCTCATCTAATGGTCATTATGATTTCATATCATGTTTCTTAAAATGCCAGAGACAGTTTAATGGCTGAATAAATAGTAACTCTCATTAAAATTAATAGTAATGACTCCTACTGAATCAGTAAGTAATTGATACATTTGTTTAAAGAAGGTGACAATAAGGCTTAGAAGTTGTAATGGGTATCAAGTTGAGATGGTACCTCAAATACTGGGGATAAGATATGGGGAGTGTTAAAAAGTAAACTGGGTCAAAGACGTGTGGGCTTTGGCTGGAAAAGGCCTGAGTAGATTAAAATCACTTCACCATAAGACTCAATTCAGAGAGACATAACTCTTCCCTAAAATGTTTTACTATTTCCATTCAAGTGATTAACAGAGTTGTTTTTATTAGATAATTGATCCTGCATACTTGCTCATGCATTTTCTTTTTGTCGTTCCAGTCTATTTTTTCAATCATACTCTCATAACTGAATCCTCTGCAGTGCAATGAAAGAATCATTTAGCTCAAATATCCATCTCTGGTGGGTGGCATTTTATTTAATGAAGTTGGAAGTGTAAATTCATTGAGGGCACCAAGGGATGGTATTTTTATGAGAAGAACATTCCTCAAGCAGAAAGGTCGCACACGACAGAAAAGAGAACATAACTGGAACTGGAAGACCAATCATTAACAATGTGTGACCTTGACAACTGAGTGAATCCCTCTGGGGTTAAATCTTCTCATCTGTTACACCAGAAGATGGTATATTTGATGAGCTGTGATGTTCCTTGTTGAGTTTTAATCATTAAACCTTAAGAGGGACTTTCAAGGAACTTTTGTTTTCCTTCTTTGTTTGAAACTCACATGCAGGAATTAAATTAATCAGAAAATTCAATTTATAATTCTGTCAACACTGAGGTTTATTACTATTTTTATAGTTTTTGTTTGTTTGTTTATCTCTTTTCCAATCATCTCTGATATTCACATTCTTTCTGTCTCCACCATAGGTACCTGCTCTAATAAATTTATGTTTTAGGATGATTGTTAGATACATATTTTTCATCACATAAAGTACATCATGCTATACATTTCATTCTATTACATATGTTTGCCCTAACACTATGTTACTGTTTGTATCTCTACTTCATTGCTTCTGAATGCCAGTCAATGTCTTCCATAATTAGCTGTTCCCCTAGCACAAGATATCTAGATCATCTCCATCTAAATAGAGCCCCTGGTGGTTCAGTGGTAAAGAACCTGCCTGCCAATATAAGAGACACGGATTCAATCCCTGGGTCAGGAAGATCTCCTGGAAAAGGAAATGCTAACCCACTCTCGTATTCTTGCCTGGGAAATCCCATGGAGAGAAGAGCCTGGGATGGGAAGGCTAATCCCATGTAGCCTTACAGTCCATGCAGTCACAAAGAGTTGGACACAACCGAGTGACTCAACAGCAGCAACAACAATAATTATTGCCCCAGATATTCATATTTTGGCAGGATAATTATTAGGTATTATAATTTATAGTTTTGTTGGTATTGAGTAGTATCCTTTTCGCCCATTCCAAACCTTTTTCCAAACTGCTTCTATCTGGTAATGATAAAAACATTGATTTTTCAGTATTTTGTATTTGAACATCTTGCTTACTTTTCTTATTGGTATTGATGGTGTATAAGTAGATTATGTTTGATTTTATGATAGATAATATTCTGTGCAATAGATGTTTTATTTCTTTGTTTCCTATTTTTATGTATTTTATATCTGTTGTTTTTCTTGTAGCAGTCGTTAACAGGTTTCTCGCCTTCATAACGGAGAAGGCAATGGCAGCCCACTCCAGTACTCTTGCCTGGAAAATCCTAGGGACAGAGGAGCCTGGTGGGCTGCAGTCCATGGGGTCGCGAAGAGTCAGACATGACTGAGCGACTTCACTTTCACTTTTCACTTTCATGCATTGGAGAAGGCAATGGCAACTCACTCCAGTGTTCTTGCCTGGAAAATCCCAGGGATGGAGGAGCCTGGTGGGCTGCCGTCTCTGGGGTCGCACAGCGTCGGACACGACTGAAGCGACTTAGCAGCAGCAGCACCTTCATAATGTTAAAGAGAATGAGTAAAAGTTTGTCCACTGAATTCCATATTCATTGTATATTTTTGATAGATAACCTTGACTGACTTAAGGAAGCTATAGTTCATTATTAGCAGTAAAAACATCTCAATATAAATAAGTAATAAGCTTATAAAAATCAAATACTTTTGCTACATATATTCGTAGTCATGTAATTTTTTCTCTTTCAGTTAATTAAAATGGTATTCATGTCGACAGATTTTTTTTCTCTTTAAAATAATTTATTGGAATATAGTTGAGATAGATTTTGTGATATTCAAAGATTTGGTATTTCTTAGAAAAACTATTTTTCATACACAGATATAGTAGTATAATATTTAAATGAAATGAGACCCATATTTTGCTTCTTAAATACTGGCTTTATTCTGTTATGGAACCAAGGTTAAACCAGTCCCATGAAAAACTTCATAGACTTTCCTTAATTCTTATTATGAAACTGGCTGTATAAAATTATCTCCTTAGAAAGTATTCTTCGTGCTCTTGTATGATGTTACTGAAACTGTCTTTTATCTTCTTTTAGGGTGGGGGCTGCTGAGATGCTTGGCTTGATGATGATTTCAAAAACTTTAATAGTTATTAATCTATTCAAATTTTAAATTTCTATTTGTGTCCGTTTTATCATTATATATATCTTTTGAGAATGTACTCATTTTGTCTAGCGTTTTCAAAGTCAAATTTCAAACATCAAACATATATCTGGCATAGATGTTCACATCATTATTATTTAATAATATTTTCAATCTATATTCTGTATTTATGATTTTCCCTTTTTCAGTCTGTATTTTACTTATTTGAGCATTCTTTTCTCTAGCAAAAAAACAACTTTTGGGTTTGTGAAACTACATGTAAATCCATGGTAAACTACATATCCATCCATCACAGTGTCAGGTTTATGAGAGACCATAAATATTTACTGAAAGGATAGCAGAGTTATTTCTTCCACCTTAGTAAGATCTTGGAAATGACAAAGATGTTGGTAGAAACAATATGCTATTTGTAGTTAAGAGATTTGGATCCAAAAAGGGATAACAATCATTCTTATCAGTGTGATTCTGATCAAGTTACTTAAAATCAGGAAGACTCAGTTTCCTCTGTATAAAATTTTCTTCCATACAGTCATCATGGGGATTAAAAATGCTGAGTATGAGAGTACTTTGTAAACATTAATGAATTACAAATATTTAGAGAAGGAAGAAAAGAAGGAAAAATAAAGAAAATAAAAAGAAGAAGAAGGGCATAGCTTTACCTGACTATAGCACAAAGAGAATTCTGAGGATAATAGCAACTTCTAAGTAAAACAAAACCAGGATTTGATGCCAAAATATGCGATTTTAGCCCCCTACTGATTTTATTTGTTTGATTTTAGATAAATCTCTAACTTTCCAAATATAAAATTGGAGATTACATTTAGCACATAGGATTCTTAGAGTCTCAAACAAGACAATAGATTTTTAAAATTATGTAAATTGAATTGTGTTTTTTATAGCAATTCATTTAAATAGACATGCATTAGAAACATGTCCAAATATTGTTAGAAAACCAGTTTTCTGATGAGATTTTTCAGACTGCCACTAAAAGTCTTTCTACATTTCATTTTTTTGAGTGACCACCATACTGCTTTCCACAGTAGCAGTACCAATTTAAATTCACATCAACAGGGTAACAGTGTTTCCTTTTCTTCATAATCTCAACAATACGTATCACTTTTCCTTTTGATAATTGCCATATGAAAAGATGTAGGGTGATAATTCATTATGGTTTTGTGTTTTTTCTGATATTAGTGACTTTAAACCTTTTCACATACCTGCAAATAAGTGTATATCTTCTTTGAAAAATGTTTATTCAAATTCTTTGGCCACTTTTTAATCAAATTGTTTGAGTTTCTTGTTATTTATTTTGTTTCTACTGTTGAGTTGTAGAAGTTTCATATATATTTTGAATATTAATTCCTTATCAGGTGTATGGTTTGAAAATATTTTCTCCTATTTTGTAGGTTACCTCCTATTGTATTGTTTTCTTTGCTATGCAGTAGCTTTTTAGTTTGATGTGGTCCTACCTGTTTATTTCTGTTTTAGTTGCCTGTGCTTTTGGTGATACATATTTTAAAAATTACTGCCAAAACCCATGTCAGTAAGTTTTGTTCCCATATTTTGTCCTAGGGGTTTTATGATTTCAGGTCTTACAAATAAGTCTTTGATCCATGTTTAGTTAATTTAGCAGCTCATGATAAAGGTCTATGTTCAATCTTTTGCATATCAATGTGTATTTTTTCTCAACACCATCTATTAAAGAGAATATCTCTTCTACACTGTGTATTCTTGGCACCCTTTCAAAGACAAGTTGACTGTATATGTATGGGTTTATTTTAAGGCTTTCTATGTGTTTCACTTGTCTATGTGTTTATTTTTATGTTTTTATGCCAAAACTATGCTGTTTGATTACAATAGGTTTGCACTGTGATTTGAAATCAGGGAGAGTGATTCCCACAGCTTTGTTCTTATATAACAAGATTTCTTTGGCTATTTATGATCTTTTGTCATTCCATACACATTTTAGGAATTTTTTCCTATGTGAAAAATGTGCCTGAAATATTCATTGATGTCATAGCAGATCTGCAGATTTCTCTGGGTAATATGGATATTTAAAAAATCAGTGTTTCTAAGATATATGGGTACTCTCATGTTCACTGAAGCATTATTCACAATAGCCAAGACATGAAAACAAGTATCTATCAGTAGATGAATGATTAAAGAAAATGTCTCACGCACATGCACACATGGAACTTTATTCAGCCTTAAAAAGGACAAAAGATTGTAGTTTACCACAAAGTTGATGAACCTAGAGGACATATGTGCTGATATACTCAGTCGTGGCCAACTCTTTGCGACCCCATGGACTGTAGCCCACCAGGTTCCTCTGTCCATGGAATTCTCCAGGCAAGAATACTGGAGTGGGTTGCCATTTCCTTCTCCAGGGAGAGGACGTATGCTAAGTAAAATAAGGCAGACAGAGAGTGACAAGTACAGTATGATCTTACTGATATGTGGAATCTAAAAAAGTCAAATTTACAAAAGCAGAGAGTAGAACAGTGCTTACAGGGACTGGTGTGGGGGTGGAATAAGGAGATATTGGTCAAAGGGTACAAACTTTTGATTACAAGATGAATAAGTTCAGGGACCTAATGTACAGGACAGTGATTGTGGTAATAATACTACATTGTCTACATAGAATTTGCTGTCATTAGATCTGAAGTATTTTCACCACACACAGTAAAAGGCAACTATGTGAGGTGATGGGTGTGTTAACCAGTCCAGTTGAGAAATCATTTCATGATGTCAACATATATTAACACAAAATATTTTACATCCTAAATATAGACCCTTGTTTTTGTCAATTTTATCTGAATAAAGTTGAGGGGAAAAACCCAAATTTCATCTGTCAGCTATACCGCAATAAAGCTGGAGGAAGAAAAAGTCCCTTTCTATCAGATCCAAGAAAGACAGTATTTTTTTTTTTCTGATTTCAATACTAAATTGTCATATGCATGCAATTGCTCAAGTAGTATGTGTTGCCTTCAAAGACAATTGCTGAGCATCTACAATCAGCCCTAAACTAAGCAATGCAATGATTACAAAACTCATCAGAGAGAAATGAACATTTAAGAAAGAAAATTATGAATGTAAGTAAGAGCAACATATAATGAAACATGCCAAACTTATAAGCAAAGGTGAGGGAAAAAAGCTGTTCTCTGAAAGGAAACGAAGCCAATTCCTAACATAGGGGTGTGGAAAGTTGAAGGGTTAATATATAGAGGGATTTGTTTAAAATGGGTCACTTTCATATGTGTTTGGAAGTGTAGGTGAAAAAGGACATGTTCAGAGGAGGAAATGAAACACAGCTATGAACTGGGGAGAACTCAGGCTACACTGAGAAATTACAACTTTCCTGGAGGGCTTAAATGGAAGGGTTCGTGGGTAGGACCTCAGGGATCATGGAGAAATTATGGTTTGTGTAAACTGAAGTCTGATACCATGCTAAAGGATGTTGAGTGTAATCAGAAGGCAATCTGAAATCACAGAGGATTTTCAACAGAAGTGTAATGTGATCAGAATCAAAGTTTAAAAAAAAACAATGATTGAGAGTCCCATGTGTAGGTCACTGAAATAATTCATACCCAGCAAATGAGTTATGGATAGGAGGTAGTGGTTTGGGGAAAGAAAGGGCACAGATGTGAAAATTTCATGCAAAGTAGAATTAGGAGGACTAGTCAGATTGTAGTCAAACTATTGATATCTTCTTTCTGCCAATTACATGTTGGTATCTATATCTACATATGTATACATGACTTCCCAGGTGACACAGTGGTAAAGAATCTTCCTGCCAAATCAGGAGACACCGGAAACACGTGTTCAATCCCTAGGTCTGGAAGAGAGCCCGGAGGAGTAAATGGCAGCCCACTCCACTATTTTTGTCTGGAGAATTCCATGGACAGAGGAGCCTGGTGGGCTATAGTCCATGGGGTCACAAAGAGTCAGACACGACTAAGTGACTAACACTACCGCTACTACAGCACAAACACACACAGGACACATGCAGGTGAGGGACCTAGCCATATACACATCACCAGCTTTGTGATATAATTGTCTCTGAATATATCATGAAGCTATATTTTATGATATTTCCCCATAAAACAGGGGTTCTACTCTAGAGTGGTTGAGGGTGAGAGGCTGGCAGCGCATCTAGGGAGAAATATCTGTGCATGATAATTATAAATTGGTGATATTGGAGGCGAAATAGACAGAAAGGCAACCATCCTTGGCAAGGTAGTCACTGGGGGATACTAAATAATTGACTATTAAGATAACACACAACAGAACCTCTTTAAGGGAGATAGATTTGAAGGAAAGGCACACTAATGAACTGTATCCAAAAGTATACAAACAGCAATAGCAATGTGGCATGGGGCTAATTTCCTCTCCACTGTGACCATTTGCTTGCCGGAGGCGTTAATGGCACTAATTGCTTGGGGACGGCTCTGTGAAGTCCATTTTATCTGCTTTGCTGAGAAATATATGAGAAAACAATAACATCTCAAGAGTGCTGTTTGCAACCCTTTTGCAAATCAGCTACAATTTATCCTAGTAGGATGTGATATTAAGAGAAAAGCCTACTTCTCATCTGTATGAACCCAATAAATCTCCCTTCAACCCAAGAACAAAGATCTTCCAAATTAACTCTTCATGGATGGGTTGCTTGCTGCCATTTCTGAGTCAACAGGGATGGGTATCTGTGCTGTAATTCCGTTCCTGAGCCCAATCCTCTGATTACTCTAAAACAGCAAACAGTGAAAGCAAGATGACAGGCAGACAATGAAAGACTTTAGATAAATAGGGAGTCCCTGAACAAAAGTAAGTCAGTGTTGTTTTATTTTTAAGTAATTGGCTATTAAGAAACCTGGGCTTGGCACAATTAAATTATCCAAGTAAACTAGACATTGTGTTTACCTGCAAAACACATGTAAGATCATGGTAATTAGGCATGGCCTAAATAGCTGATGGACCCCAGCAGAGGACCCCATATGATTCTGAAGTATCAAAGAAAAAGAAGATACACGGAATGATGGGAAAAAATGTCCTTCTCCCTAACCCCGGAAATCAGAATTAGCTGTCACTGTTGCAGAACATCTCAAGAGAAGGGAAATCAATGGCAAACCTGCAAAGATGATGAAGGCAAGAGAAGAAAAACTGAACTGTATTTCTTTTTATTCCCTCTGTTTTCTTTTGTAATTGTCAGTGATTTTCCCTGTATTTTGCAGGATTCAGAATAGTAATTATGGCTCCACTATAAAATTTTGAGCAATTTTTTGCATTCTATACTGGCTGGAGTGGCAAGTAGAGCATGTTACAGAGGTTGAATGGGTAAAAAATACCCCCATGCAATCAACCACTGTGATCAAGATGCAGGACTTTACTGTTACCATCTTCACAGCCAGCTCATGACATTATGATACTATGCATCAGTGTGACATTCTCTGAAGAGTATATACAGGATGTCATCCTCAGGGGAATGAAAACACTGCCTGGTTTAGCATATCTGCAACATGCTGCTATAGAACAAAGTTGAATATTCTTCTACTAAAAGTCATCAGCTGAAACTCCCATGGCTTGTAGCTACCAGAGAGTAGGTTACATGTTTAATGCTCCTACTAACAATTGGTGGTAAAATTTACATGCTCATAAACAACCAAGAGCAGACTTAGAACTGATATATCTAGCAATGATTTGGGCTGTCACACATGGACGTTCAGGTAGTGTCCTGCAGAAAGGTATCCCAAAAGAGGTGGGCAAACGGAGTGCTCAGTGGGTCTGCCTCCAAGGGGGCGCTTTTGCAAATTTGCTCTAAAGACCTTGGCTTTAAATAGATAGTCATCTCATAGATTGTATATGAATGGGTTGTTTCAGCTTTAATCACCCAGAGCAGCAATCTTTCATGTTGGAGCAGCCCAAAAGGACCTCATGGTATATGTGAGACTTTCTCCTGTTGACAGCTCCCCTGCTTCTTAGTACCATACCACCAGGAGAATTGTGGGCAAGAGTTACACTTTCAAGTAATATAAGTAGTCTCAGTTCCAATCACAACCACTTTTGCCACTGAGGGATGAGTAATCCGAGACAAACCATTTAACTTCTCACAGTACAAGTTTCCGTTTCCTCACCTCAACTTTCAGAACTGGAGTCTTCTTCAAGGAGTCAAAACACGGCAAGTAGAAGCAGTGCATTTTTGGACTCTGTCTGCGTTGGTGATGTTGTCAGTCTAAACTGTCTCTCCTCCATTTTAGAGTAACTCTATTTGGGGCACAACTAGTATAGTTAGGCTTTCTAATTGAGCAGCACTTCTGTTTGACATACTTTGGTCAAAACTTTTACTTGGAAATTGCAGTTTTCTAGAGAACTATTTTTAAAAAATCCTGGCAATCGCCTTTCCTCTAGCTAAGTGAACAGTTGGGGGTAGAGGCAGTTGCACAATTTGGCAGCTTCTCAAGAGATAAAGAAAGTGCATACAGAATAATTGGTAACATTTCATTTTTCAAATTCAGGATTTGTCATCCGAACTACTTCAAAATTCACATGTACTTAAATATATGTTTATTCCTCTATGGAAAGAGCTTCCAAGAAATCCCCAAGTGTTCCCTCCTCTCAAGATGCTTCTGCTCTAATGAGGGGAAAAGCCATATAACTAAGGGACTATAGAGAAACTCATTTATTGATTGGTGGATCAGTTCACTCGTTTATTCAACTAATATTTGTTGAGCATTTGATGTGCATGAGAAACTATTAACACGGGCCTCCCACACAGCAGGCAGATTCTGCATCTGAGGACCAGGAAAGCCCCATTAGAAACTGTACCAGATGCTAGTGAGAGTGAGATGCACTGGATATCCCGCCTTAAAGGAGTTCACAGTCTGATGGGAGAGAGACACAGCAATGCAATCGTTACATTCCTGTGTGAAAAATAGTAACCTGTGTAGAGATTTGTAGAACAGGGCTAAGATCTTTATGGGTTAAAAGATGGAACTGTGTTTCCACCAAGACTCTAGTATGAAACCCCTTGTGAACCCTGGCCCAGTGTTGATGACTCTCACTCTTTCTTTTTTTCCTGTTTAATTTGGCCTGAAAGGTCATCCAAGGCTTCTCCTTGATAGAATTCTACTCATTCTCAAGGCCTTATTTTTCAATTGAGATTGAATTGACATATAGCATTAGTTTCAGGGATCCAACATAATGATTGGTGTTTGTATATATTGTGAAAAAATCAGCTCAATAAGTCTATTAATGTCTGTCAACACACATAGTTGCAATTGTTGATGAGAACGTTTAAGATTTACTCTCTTAGGATGATGAACAGGCGAGCCTTCCATTCTTCTAAGGACTCTAATCTCTGTTCCTGTGGTTTGTTGTAGTATCAGGAAGCAGCATGCCTGGGCTGGATCACCTCTGTTCCCAGCAGGAA
The DNA here is from genome assembly GCF_042477335.2 of Ovis canadensis. NCBI lineage: Eukaryota > Metazoa > Chordata > Mammalia > Artiodactyla > Bovidae > Ovis > Ovis canadensis. Next base: position 30,216,190 of record NC_091265.1, on the reverse strand, counting down.
TGCTCTCATTGAGTTAAAAATTTAGTGTTATACTCTGAACCCTTATGAGATTCAATATAAGAATTGTCTATTGGTTCACCTGAATCTATCACAACACTGTTAATCGGTTACACGCTAATACAAAGTAAAATAAATAAATACAAAGAATGGTCTATTGGAAAAAAATAAGATTTACTCTCTTAGCAACTTTCAGTATTATTTTTTTTTCTGTTTTAACTTATAAAAGCTTTATTTTACTTTACATGGTTTTAATAATATTTAAAATCCTTTCTTTTTTTGCATTTCAAATTTATTGTAGAAAATTGTTTACAAGTGGCTCAGCAGTAAAGAATCTGCCTGCAATTCAGGGGACTTGCAGGAGATTCTATCCCTGGGTCAGGAAGATCCCTTGAGAAGAAAATGGCAATCCCTCCAGTATTCTTGCCTAGGAAATCCCATGGACAGAGGAGCCTGGCAGGCTATAGTTCATGGGGTTGCAAAGAGTCAAACATGACTGAGGGACTAAACAACATAATGGAATTGTCACTTCTCCCTTTGTTTATCCTTACCACTATAGTTTATCTCTTTTGTTATCTGAAAGAACCAGCTTATGGTTTGTTGATTATTTCTTTGTGTTCTATTTCATTGATTTCTGGTCTTCATTTCCCATCTTCGACTTCCTTTGATTTCCATCAACTTGTTATTTAGAGGTGCATTTCAAAATTTCCAAACATAATTTTATATAGACATATTTCTGTTACTAATTTCTAACTTAACTGCTTTCTTATCAGAAAATATGGTCCAATATTATCCATTCATAGTTGATACTTGCTTTTTGTACTAGTTTTGTGTGCGCTTGAAAAGAATTTTTAAATTGGGTTCAGAGTTCCATATGTCCATTTAATAAAATTTGTTGTGTTGTTCAAGAATATATTCTTAAGTTTTTGTCTGTTTTAACAAAATGAATAACTGAAAGATATATATATATATATCAATTTTTTGTCTCTTTTTAACTTTTGGCTGGGTCTTCACTGCTACTTGCAGGCCTTCCCTAGTTGCCGCGAGCAGGAGCTACTCTATGATTGTGGTGTGCAGGCTTCTCATTGTGGCGGTCTATCTTGCTTAGAGCACAGGCCCTAGGGTGCATGAATTTCAGTGGTTGCAGCACAGAGACTTACGTAGTTCCAGTGCATTGGCTCTGGTATGGTTGCAGTGCACAGGCGCTGGAACATGCGGGCTTCAGTGGTTTGGGCATTCATTCTCAGCAGTTGTGGCGCACGGGCTTATTAATTGCCCCACAGGCATGTGGAATTTTCCTAGACCAGGGATCAAACCCATATCCCCTGCACTGGCAGGTGGATTCTTAACCACTGGACCTCCAGGGACGTCCTCAGGCTCTCTTACATATCACTTTTTCACTTGCACTCTATTTTGTTTGTGTAGGACATACTTCAGTGGACTTTACATCAAGTCTGTTATCCTGAAGTCTTAAGTCTAGGACTGAAAAAAATCTTGTTCACTTTGATTTTTGAATGCTTTAACTAGAGAGCAAATTCTGGATGCAGTTATGTTTTAAAACTATTATTTCAGGTTTATATGGCTGTCGTGGAGTTCTGCCATCATGTTATTCTTTTGTGGATAAGCCTTGTTTCCTGACTTTAAAACTGTGTGTGTGTTGTCTTGTAGTATTACTTTTATTTATCCTTGGTTCACTGTATTTTCTAAATTTGAAGAGTCATGTCTTTCCCTAATCATTTCTAGTCATCGTCACTTTCAGTAATGCCTTGGTTCTGTGCTCTATTCTCCAGCGCTTCTGCTAGGTATATACTGGATGTTCTCTTTCAACTTCCTGCCACTACTACATTCAGAGTAATTGCCTCAGTTTCATCTGTTTAATTGACTCATTATCTCTTCAGTTCTATGTACTAGGTACTCTCAACACTTGAAATTTTTAATTTCAAGTATTTTTCATTTCTGTAAAGTCTTTTGAAGTTTCCAGAGTTTGCTTCCTGTTCTTTTTTTTTTCCAGACAAAATAGATTTTATTTCTGTAATCACCATGTTATATTTTATACCAATGACATTTATTCACAACTGGTAGTTTGCACCTTTGATCCCCTTTACCCATTTTGTCCATCCAGCTCGAGTAGTAGCAGTAGTAGTAGTTTAGTCGCTAAGTCGTGTCCGACTCTTTGCGACCCCTTGGACAGTAGCCTGCCAGGCTCCTCTGTCCATGGGATTCTCCAGGCAAGAATACTGGAGTGGGTTGCCATTTCCTTCTCTGTATCCAAGTTCATTATTTTATGTTTTTAGTTTGGCTTTGTTTTTAGAGTCTGCATGTAAGTGAGGTCATATAGTATTTGTCTGAGTGAGTTAGACTCAAGGCCTGCTTCTGTCACAACTTCTGCTATGAAACTTTCTCTTAAACATTCAGGCAGAATTTATTGCTCTGCCAAGCATACATCCATATGCAGTTACAAAGATAGCAGTTAAATCTATTTTATTATGGTCTTAAATAAACTCTTATTTGTTCACAATACTGTTTTCCCTATCAAGCTGAGGATCCCTGAAGGCTGGCTCTCCTTCCTTCTGGGTACTACAGATATCTAGCATGGTACCCAGTGCATGACGTCTTAGAAATGGCCTACTGAACAAATTAAGGGATGAGTTTTACTGAGACCTTTGTGGATAGGGAGTCCAAGTGTAGAGTTTTCTCTAAATACTTTGAGGATAACTTCTATTGCTCACAACTATACATAAATGTTTGGAAATAATTAGAAAGGTTATCATTCCTAAATGTAAAGTAGTTTTAACAGTGCTTTTCTAGAGAAAATAACATGGGTTTTGGGTTGCCACCAACACAGTATGAATCTGTTTTTCATTTATCCTTGTGATTTTCTCCAGGAATCTTAACTATTTTGAACCTTAGTCTGCCTCATATCATTTTTAACAATTAAATATTAATCTTCTACTTCATTCAACTGAAAAGATTGGCCTTGCTGAGATATACATATTTGAAGATTCTAGCAAACTCGGGCAACACATTATTGTAACCCTGCAATGCAGTGTTCATCTATTTGGGATTGCCCATTTCATGACATACAGCAAACTTTGTGTATTTTTTGAGGCAAGTGCATTTCCTAAGAAATGACTTTCATATCCGTGATAAGATGACACTCCACATGCTGCCAGTGTTAAAGGAGATGTCACCTTGATGGCAAGGTGACAAGGAAGGTAATAGCATGATAGAACCCAGTATCAAGAGACCTAGGGAAAAAGATTATTTCTCAGTTTTCTTTCAGCATTTTAAATCTGCATTCATAAAATGTGACTTTTCAGAATGACTGTAGCTCATAGCAAATGGAATATTCAGTGAATATCCTCTTGGAGCCCAGGGAAAACTTGTGGGGCAATGATATAACAGGCTTGTAAAAGTCAACAGAGACCTTCTCATACCTGAATTTCTCTTATTACACAAATAACACATTATTCTGCATTGATTCCCCTGTCTGCCCACCCCAGGACTTACTACATGTCAGCCACATTTCCCATCATAGCATCATTCATTTTCTTCCACAAAAAACCTTGTATCTCAATGCACTTCATTTTTCTTGTGTTTGGGCGTTTGACTTTCAAGACTTAGACAGTAGGAATTCCTCCTGGAATCTTCCTCCTAGACCTCCAGACTGAATGAGGTGGACATCTCTTATATGTCTGTTTCATCATAGTAACATCACATTTGTTGAAGTACACATTACTGTTTCTCTCATTCACAGTGATGGCTTTACTTCACTCATCTCTGCATCATCCGAATTTAGGAAAGTGACTGACAATAATAAATATCTATTAATGTCTTATCTAGGAACCCATGAAGAAAGAAATGAGATTGTAATTGAGTAAGAGTTGGTGAATTTGTAACATTGTATCCATGTACTGGATTACTTGTCATCACCTAATATGTGATTAACACTCTCTTACATTTTCATAGTCCAGTAGATGGTTTGAAATCTTTATTATTATTTCTTTTTCCAAAAGGAAATGAATTAATGAATGAATGAAAGAAGGAAGGAAGGAAGAAAAGGAGGAAAGGAAGAAGGAAAGAAAGGAAAAAGGAAATAAAGCAGGCTAGAAATAATAAAATTATATTCTGTAGTTCTGGAATAGACTCTGTTTTGCTCTCCGATTCCTTATGGAGTCATGCTAAAGACTTGCTTAAGTATGTCCATGTAATTGGCTGAATTGGAGTTGACTAAAGATTTTTCCTTTATTTTGTTTTTTCCCCAGAATCAATATAAACTGTATGTGTATGTATATATATATATATATATATATATATATATATATAGCATTTTCAGTAGAACTAATTCAACCCACCAAGCGTTTATGGGGCACATAATATACACTAAGCAAAGCAAGAAAAAAATTTGAGCAAGTTATGTTCTCTGTATGCAAAGGAAGAAAACTGAGTGAACAGACCATGAAGACGGCTGAGTGCCAAAGAACTGATGCTTTTGAATGGTGGGCTGGAGAAGACTCTTGAGAGTCCCTTGGACAGCAAGGAGATCGAACCAGTCCATCCTAAAAGAAATTGATCCTGAATATTCATTGGAAGGACTGCTGCTGAAGCTGAAGCTCCAATACTTTGGCCACCTGATGCAAAGAACTGACTCATTGGAAAAGATCCAGGTGCTGGGAAAGATTCAAAGCAGGAGGAGAAGGGGATGACAGAGGATGAGATGGTTGGATGGCATCACTGACTCGATGGACATGAGTGTGAGCAAGCTCTGGGAGTTGGTGATGGACAGGGAAGTGTGGCATGCTGCAGCCCATGGGGTCACAAAGAGTCGGACACGACTGAGCGACTGAACAACAAGCACAATGTGCCATGCAAAAGTTTGGTGTGAACATGTGTAGGAAAATATGCTCCCACATATTTAGATGCCCTAGTCTGTGTCCCAACCTCACACAGCCTGCCAAATGGAGGAGAGAAGGACAGCATATGAGTGGGCTGCATTCCCACAGTGTCTACTCTGGACAACAGGCAAGTCACCTTGAAGGAGCCCCCCCTTGATCCTGATTTTCCAGTGTACCAGGAGAATAACATAAGTTTGTTTTTAAATGCAATGGGTTGGATTTTATTTTTCAGGAAGATCTATGGGTGTTTTTCAGCAGGATATTTTAGATGAAAGTCTTCATGCTCTAAAAAGAGAAAAAACTAACAATGTACTTCTGAGATTAGGCGGGTAATTTAGAACACCGAGTCCTCTCACATCCCTGGGGTAGACAGAGTCACATAGCCTGGCTCTCAGAATCAATAATCAAAACAAATCCTACCCCAGCTGGACATGTGGAATCTGTCCAGTTAATGAAAGCTCAGGTTCCTATTTTTAGATTTATCCTCACACTAGGGAGACAACAGTAACATAAAGGAGTTTTGTTCAAAAGCCACTAGGCCTTTTCAGAAGCAAGTTTCCCTTTAAATAGATGTATTTCCTTCTCTCTCTTTCCTTTCTTCCCTGTTCTAATTAAAGCAGGTTGTGAGGAGGAGTTCCTCTTTCCGAAGCCAGATTTTCTGTTTTGAGGACTGGCTCTGAGCTTCCTATTTGATGAATAAAGCAGGCACTTTGAAGCCTTGCTAAACAAAATAGTGTTTGCTTGTTTTCCTGAAACCTCAGGGATATAGAGATATTAGAATCAACCTCTATGGATTCCTTGCCAAACCTCCAAAAGTCCCACTGTTGTTTTGGAGAAGAAAGATGGGGTGTCTATAGTTAAAAAAACAAAACTAAACTAAAAAAACACTCCCAGAGTTTGGGTAAAATAACTGTTCCTTGGACTATTGAGATCGAAGGTGGCAGGCAAGAGAATGAGACTTGCCCAGCAGTGTAGGAGCACAGAGAAAATTACAAAATCTGGAATGAGTACATTTCCCATAAAGGTGTCTCCTCAATCCAGAACTCTGCTGGGCTGTCCATGGCTTCTGGGGTTTGGGAGGAACTCAGACAACCCTCTCTTTAGTTCACAACTGAGGTTCCACTGTAAAAGTCTTCCAAAAATCATGTTTGCAATGTAATCCATGTGTAGCACAAATCAAAAATGGACAGAACATCAAACTGAATAGACTCCAGTGAGATCAGCTTCCTAATCACAGAATTGTTCCTAAAAGAGAGTCAAAGGTGACAGAATATGATTGGACAACATGGCTTCAATCTTCATCTCAGCTACTCTCTGGGCCACACAGAGAAAATTACTTCATTTCTTTGAGCCTCGGGTGACTCATCTTTAAAGTAACACATATGCTTTGCTCACTGTGCTTCTCCTATGTCAGGGCTTGCGCTAAGATCTTGCCTAGTGTTACTTCATTTGATCCTTCAAACAGCTCAAAGAGATAGAAAATAGTATTACCTATCTAGTCTCAAATGAAGAAACTGAAGCTTAGAGAGCTCAAGAAGCTAAACTGCCAAGTGGAACTACCTAGCAAGGGAGTAGTTAAAATAGTAAAAATAAAATATGTAGAGTTGTTGGTGTGAAGCAGCCTCAGCGATGTTCATCTTGCTGAGGGGGTGGTGATGGTGGTGGTGGAAGTGCTGGTGGTTGAAACCATGAGCTGGTAATTAGCAGGGAGGCTAAGGAGTGAGGGGGCTTCCCAGGAGGTGCCGTGGTAAAGAATTCACCTGCCAGTACAGGAGATGCAGGGTCAATCTCTGGGTCAGGAATAGCCCCTGGAGTAGGAAATGGCAACCAGCTCCAGTATTCTTGCCTGGACAATTCCATGGACTGAGGAGCCTGGCAGGCTAGTCCCTTGAGTCGCAAAGAGTTGGACACAACTGAACAACTGAGCATGTACACAGTGAGTGAGGACCCAGGAGGAAGGAGGTTTGGAGTTCCATCAATCTCAGCTTAGTGCCCTGCATGGAGCCGCTACACAACAAATATCCATTGACTGACATACCCAGGATTATGAGATGTTGACATTTCCAGGACTAGGTATCCAGCATCAAGATTTTGGACGCTGGAACAGGCATTTTTATGAAGCACATGCCTCGAGCCTGGCTTATCTAAACTGTGTCCTATCGGAGCAGATGTGTACAGATTTCATAAAGACAGATCTGTGATGAGAGGCTATGGATCTCCATGGAAGGTTCTATATGGGTAGCATAATAACACTTTAGGAAACAGGTTTTTCATTTTTCATAAATTTTGCCTTAAGCAACTGGGCTGTTTCAAACTCAGCTTTCAATAAAACTCAAGCCATCTGGACTTCTTCAAATTCAGGCTTCAATATTGCCCAAACTGCCTATAAAAATGCAAGCAGAGCATTAATATTAAGCTTCTATGCTTGTTAAGAATAAATTAATTGAATATGAACACTTGGTGAATGTATCAACACTGGTTATAAGCTTATATAATTGAAAAGAAATAGGCCCTTAAATGACATTCATTGTAATATGAGGTTGCATGTGTATTAAAGTACAAACTGCTTCAGGCAAAGATGTTCAGGGGGCATTTGATGTTGGAGTTAGATATCTGGGGAAAAGGAGGTGAGCGCTATCTTCCCAAGATGATAAGGTGTCAATACAATATAAAGTATTAAATACCTATTAGGATCTTTGCCTGGATTCCCTGGTGGTACAATGGCAAAGAATCCACCTGTCAGTGCAGGAAACAGGGTCCAGAAGATCCTCTGGAAGAGGAAATGGCACCCCACTCCAGTAGTCTTGCCTGGAGAATCCCATGGACAGAGGAGCCTGGCGGCCTACAGTCTACAGGGGTCTCAAAAAGTCAGACACGACTGCGTGACTGAGCATGTACATGTGATCTTTGCCAATGCCATTTAGTTTAATCTCACAAAACCTCTGCAGAGAAAGTACCTATCTTCCCTTTTGAGATGTGGTTGGGAAACGGCGATTTGAAGTTATTGAGAGGTTCTTCAGGTCTGCAGAAGGGCTGTGATGAGAAGGCAGGCTTGAGTACAAAAATTATGTTCTCACTGGTGAGAAACAGTGAACAAACCAGGGCAATCCTCTAGCACTGGGTACTCTGTACAATACATTTGCCTTGCCCTGTTGTTCTCCTAGGCTACTTCTAGGCAAACTGTCTCTCCAACTAGGATCTTTCTTTCCAAGCCTGACTGCTTTGAGGAGTGTGGCATCTTCTCCAGCCTCCACTCTTGTATCTGGAATGGCATCTAGAAAAAATTGGGGCATCCCCTGAGGGCTATGGACTTCCCTGGTGGCTCAGATGGTGAAGAATCTGCCTGCAATGCAAGACCCTGGTTCAATCCCTGGGTCACAATGATGCTCTGGAGAAGGGCATGACTACCCACTCCAGTATTCTTGCATGGAGAACTCCATGAACAGAGGAACCTGGCAGGCTATGTGTCATAGAGTCGCAAAGAGTCGGACATGACCCAAGTGACTTAGCATGCACACACACACCCACACATACACACACTGAGGGCTATATTATAAATTGCCTTTCCTGTATAAGATAATACCAATTATAATCCACCAATATCAAATTTGAAGATTTCCAGAAGGCCTACCTAAATGGAAAAGACAAATGCCATCTTTGGAGGGGATCCTTCCCCTTCAATCATTCAGGACCCACAGATAGAAGCAGTTAACAAGCAAATGTTCATTAAACACTACAGGGAGTAAACATGATGGTACTATAAGAAGAAAGAGAAGAGGCACCTAATCCAATCTAGGACTAGAGGGAGGTGAGTTCTGAAAAGGTGGTGCCTGAAATTGACCTTGAAAGTGATTGTGGGTTAGACATCAGAAATGATGAATTGAAAGAAAAGTTATGACCAACATAGATAGCATATTCAAAAGCAGAGACATTACTTTGCCGACTAAGGTCCGTCTAGTCAAGGCTATGGTTTTTCCAGTAGTCATGTATGGATGTGAGAGTTGGACTGTGAAGAAGGCTGAGCACCGAAGAATTGATGCTTTTGAACTGTGGTGTTGGAGAAGACTCCTGAGAGTCCCTTGGACTGCAAGCAGATCCAACCAGTCCATTCTGAAGGAGATCAGCCCTGGGATTTCTTTGGAAGGAATGATGCTAGAGCTGAAACTCTAGTACTTTGGCCACCTCACATGAAGAGCTGACTCATTGGGAAAGACTCTGATGCTGGGAGGGATTGGGGGCAGGAGGAGAAGGGGATGACCGAGGATGAGATGGCTGGATGGCATCACTGACTCGATGGACGTGAGTCTGAGTGAACTCCGGGAGATGGTGATGGACAGGGAGGCCTGGCATGCTGTGTTTCATGGGGTCGCAAAGAGTCGGACACAAGTGAATGACTGAACTGAACTGAGGCTTTGGGGAGATAGTGGCAGAGAGTACAGAATAAACAGTCATTAAGGAGGCAAAAATCACAGGAACTTCAGGCATTTCTGTATTGTTGGGACATCAAGTGTGATGTGGGTGGTGACAAGGCATGCGTCTAAAGAGATAAGTTGTGGTCTGTACATGAATGGTCCTACACTCATGATACAGAGCTTGGACCTCCACTTCTGCAAGACAGAAAGCCACTGAAAGGTACAGCAAGAAAGCTGATTCTCAGTTCTATATTTTAGATTATGGCTGAGCCCCTCTGTTGTCCACCTGAAACCACCACAACATTTTTAATCAGCTGTTTTTCAGTCTCCCAGTTATGTCCAACCCTTTGCAACCCCATGGACTGCAGCATGCCAGGCCTTCTTGTCCGTAACCATCTCCCAGAGTTTGTGCAAGATTATGTCCACTGCATCCGTGATGCCATCCAGCCATCTGATCCTCTGACGCCCTCTTCTCCTTCTGCCCTCAATCTTTCCCAGCAGCAGGGACTTTGCCAATGAGTTTTCTGTTTGCGTCAGATGACCAAAATACTGGAGCTTCAGCTTCACTCTCAGTCCCTCAGATCAACTGGTCTGATCTCCTTGCTGTTTAAGGGACTTTCAGGAGTCCTCTCCAGCACCACAGTTTGAAAGCATCAGTTCTTTGGTGCTCTACCTTTATGGTCCAGCTCTCACAACCCTACCTGACCACTGGGAAGACCGCAGCCTTGACTATTCGGCCCTTTGTTGGCAGAGTAATGTCTCTGCTTTTCAACACACTGTCTAGGTTTGTCATAGCTTTCCTGCCAAGAAGCAATCATCTTTTGATTTCATGGCTGCAGTCACCATTTGCAGTGATTTTAGAGCCCAAGAAAAGGAAATCTGTCACTACTTCCATCTTTTCCCCTTCTATTTGCCATGAAATAATGAGGCTGGATGTCATGATCTTAGTTTTTTTAATATTTAGTATTTTTAGTATTTAATATTAATAATTAATATTAGGCTATGCCCTAATACAAAATGCTTTTGGTGTTAAAAATTAAAATTTAAAAAAGTATACATCGTATGAAGAAAAAATGCCTATATAATATCAATATTAATATGATTGATTATAATTCTGTGGTTTCTAGGACTGAGGTTCCTTTCAGATTTTTTTATTCCAGATAGATACCTTGTTCATGTTAGCCTGGCTGGCTCATCACTGCAAACACAGTCTCTCAACATTCCAGATGTCTCTCTGGAGCTAAACTAGACCTTTAGCCATTTCCCTACTTCGCTAGGACCTTATTGTATACAATGATCGAATACTGGACTGCGTTGCTATTTCCTACTCCAGGGGATCTTCCCAACCCAGGGACTGAACCCAAGTCTCCTGCTTCTCCTGCATTGGTATGCAGATTATTTACCACTGAGCCACTGGGATTACCTTCTCTCCTTTATGTTCTATAAACTTAAGACTCCAAAACAGCACTTTTTTAAAATGTAAGTTGTATCTACCAGTATTTACCATATTAGATACTAAAACATATTTGAAATGTATTTGCTCATTTAAAAATTATAGTAGTATATTCTTAGATATTGGCATACCCTATTTTTATGAAAAATAATATTTTCTAAAACAGAAAGATTTAATAAAAAGAGTGGCATTGTATATTTTTCACAAAGTCTTAATGTCTGGCTTAGTTGAAAATATATACATTCACATATTTGCTTCTGTATCAAATCTGCTTTCATTCATACATATATATGTATATATACACACATATATTTTTGATTGATATATATGAAGAAATCTGCACAAAGATGTGTAGTTAGAAAAACACAAGTCCTTATAGATCTTCTGAAGGATCTCAGGGACCTCCCAAGATGGACCTCAGTTTTATTAAAAGCACAAATTCCTACTACCCTTTTCCCCCCATGTATCTTGTTGATAGCTGTAAAGAAAGAGTACTAATCTGAAGAGTTAAGTACTCAGTTAATGATTATGCCTTGACTATGGATTAAAGAATCAGACACCTGAGCATTTTTCTCTTCCTCAACCACATGATGGAATTGGTAGCTTATCACTTTGTATGCCGAGGCTGGCTCTTTCTCTCCCCCTAATTTGTACTTCGAGCCTTTATGAAGGCTATGGACATTTCACTTCAGCTTGGGAATCGAGAAAAACAGTGCGTACTCAATCAAAATAAAACTCTGAAGAACTTGAAAATACTCTGTTATCTAGAATGAAATGTCATATAGGAAACAGGAAAACAAAACAATTTCAACATCAATTTATTCATTAAAATCATCTTCATAAAAAGCTTTTCTCTCTCCCTTTCTCATTCTCTTCCCTTCCTTTTCTCTCACTTTCTCTCTATATACATAATGTTCCCATCTGATAGCTTTATTTTTATTTATAATAATAGTGTTAAAAAAACAGACATTCATCAATGGAACAAAAAGAAGTTCTAAATGTTAGGAAGATGGGGTCAAATTTATGGTAGAGACAGAACAGAGGAAAACAGGCCCAAAATGAGAAGCAAAAGGTGTTCTTTACAACAGAGCCCTGGGGAAACTCTAAACCCAAGCTCATCAACTGCGTTATTTAAAGATCTATATTTGCAACTTTTAGCAAGTTAGATCTAGCCCTATTTTCTCTTAAATCCAATAGAATTTTCTGCGGTGATGGACTCCTCTGTGATCTGGACTGCTCAATAAGGCAGCCACTAGCTACATATAGCTAGCAGAACACTTAAAATATAATTGGTATAGTTGGGAAATTGTATTGTTAATTTAATTCAAATTAAATTTTAAAAATCAAAAGTGGCTAGTGGCTACTATACTGAGTAGTACAGATTTAAACAAAAGGAGAGGCTATCTTCACATGAGAAGTGTTTGTTAACTCAAACTGTTTATTTTATTCAAATATTGGAATTCAATGCTATTGTTGGAAAGAATGAGGTAAGTCTATTAACTGACAGAAAAGATGTTTACAATTTGGTATATTTTGTGTGAAAAAAATTAGGTGAAAAATATTAGACAGTACAGTATATATTCATGGGAAATTTCTGAAAGCATATATATCCCCTTTGGGGGAGGACTGGACTTTTTCTTCTATATATTTTTAGAGTTTTAAACAAATGGTACAGTATACAGAAAAACATAAGCATGAAGGGAGAAGTTAGTCATAATTGTACAGCTACAGATAACTATCATTAGGAGGTAAAGATATTTCCTACTAAACATGTTCAAATAGATAGTTTAGAAAGTTAGATATGGAGGTTGAGAACTTTAAAATAGAAAAAAAATAATTTACCTCCCCTCGATATGTGAGAATCATTTTTAAGTATTAAAAGAGTGGGAAAAAATAAATCCCAAGAAACAGTTCAACATATATTTGAAACAAGAACTTTTCTATTTTATGACACATGGCAAGGGAAATTAAATTCAAAGAAACTCAGCAAAAATATCTGCCTGCACAATGATAAATAGGACAGTGTGGCAGTAGGTAGGGATACTCCAGGTCTTATTCATCACTGTGTGCCCAGGTCACTGAACAAAGGGGCCAAGGGAAAGCTGGCCCTGTACAGATATGTGTAAAGCAAGAAGGCATTTTAAGCATTAGTAAAGGACATGAATGAGCAATTCATATGAGAGGAAGTGGAAGCAACTAATACAAATATGAAAAAGTTAAATTTTGCTAATAATCTAGTGTTAGTTGCTCAGTCACTCTCCACTCTTTGCGACCCCATGGACCGTAGCCCGCCAGGCTTCTCTGTTCATAGAATTCTCCAGGCATATATGTGCAAAAGGAAACAACATTTATACACAATCTTTTATTTTCAGAATAGCTATGGCTCAAATAATGCTAGAGAAACTATTGTAACAATGTCTTAAGTATTGAAGTTTACATATGTGTCAGAAATGGTTATGAAACTAATACCTTCCTCTGGAAAATTGTTTACAATGAACTGGCTTATGATACTTAAAAATAATTATGTTTGATCAAAGCATTCTTTATAATAGCCAAAATAGAGGACATATTAAATATGTGACCATATTAAAATGGTTATCTATGTGATGGTAATTTATACAATGTCATAAAATATCATCATAAATATTTTAAATAATTTTACATGGCATGGAAACATTTTTTTAACTTAATTTTACTTCATGTCTGTAGTTTTCAACATTTCTTGGAACAGACGCTTTTCCATTGAAACTTTATATAGAAACATAGTATGTAGTGACCCCATGGACTGTAGCCCATCAGGGTCCTCCGTCCATGGGATTCTCCAGGCAAGAATACTGGAGTGGGTTGCCATTCCCTTCTCCAATATGTAATATATAATCACTAAATTTCAGTTAATATTCTTGCATTTTTAATTTTAAAATCACACAGTTATAGTACTAATACTTTTCCATGAATTCAGGTGTGCTAGATGGCATTTGCAATTATATGCAAGCTTCTACATCAAAACAATTTGTTATTTAGTTTATATTATAAAATTGTTATTCTTCTACAATTTTAAATTGTAAAACTATTTTTCAGTAAATTTTCAGTAAAGTCATCTTGCAGATTAAATTGAACTTATTCAAAACTTTGAATGAAGAGTAGTAAAACTGTGATTTTAAGTAGAAATGATACGGCTTTTATAGCTTATAGATATTAAAGTCAGGGAAAAAAAACAAAATTTATACCTAGTATTAGAACTCTATAAAATATGATATGATCATATAAGATGTACATTTCTCACTACAAGACATGTTATCTAACTATGGAGAGAGCAAGCTCTGTTCAAAATTTGACCTGACATGTTGGGATGATATATAGGTGCTGTAATAATGACCTTATCTTGAACTCTGTGTAGTGAGCCATGTTCAGGCTCCATTTATTTAAGACACTCATACATATCTTTAAAGTTCCAATTAGTTGCACATAAAAGAATGTAAATTATAGCTTGAGAGTAGAAAAAAATTTCCAAGGTCTTCCTAAAATAGTCTGACACATTTGAATATGGTGGCATTTTTGTATGCTAATTTTAAAAATGGATAAAGTGCATTTTAAAATAAAACTTTAAATAGCTACCTTAGAGCACTTTCACAGAACACTGCAAAACAGAAGGATAATAATTCTGCAGAATAGATAACATTGTTATCACTTTCAATGTAGATATAATTATATACAGAGGTGTAATACAAAGATATGCACAGGACAAAAAACAAAAAGCACTGACATATTGATACTATACATTGGTTGTTATATGAAAATGTGTTTCACTTTTAATTTTCTTTAATATCCAAGTTGTCTATTATGACTATTTTCATATTCCCAAAATTTGTATTATAGTTAAAAAATTTTTTTCTTCTCAAAGCTGTTTATTTTTTCATCATTTATATGAGCCATGATATAATTTGAAAAGAAAAACTATGAGCTAATGGTTTTGATAGATAGGACTTCCATAGATTTTAATTGCCATGAGTCTTTTTTATTCCATCTAATTTTCATGCTTTCATTTATTCATCATTATACAAATAGTTTTTGAGAACACACTATATTCCAAGAATGGGGTATTGCTAAGGAATTTTTTTTTTCCAGGCCTTAGGGCTGGCAAATAATTTTGAAGTACATTAATGGTGATACTTGTTTTGGTATTATTGTAGTCAAGAGATACTTAAAAGCAACTTGCATAGGAAACCATATACTGAACCTTGTGCATATAAAGGCATGGATAATGCGTGTGTGTGTGCCTGTTCACTCCTTGTGTGTCTGTCAGCAAATTCCTTGTATTAAAATCATTCTATTTTAAAAATCTGAACAAATATCTTACATATTAAGTTTGAATTTCAGAGTTACTAATTCATTCATTATTATTATTCTTTCTTTTAACATGCCATATGCTAAATATTCCTGAACACATTAAAACAATCGATCACTTGAGCAAGGCAAATGATATTATCTTATTTCCACATAGATAAAAATACATTTTTTTTCCCAAATGCAAAACTAAATTTAAGAAATTTTACACTGAAAGTCACGCGTAAAATACTGAGTCTCTTTTAGGGTCAAGATGTGCTTGAATGCAAAAATGCCATTTATAAAAGGCTAGCTCATAATGAAGAAGAAATTAAAGTTTTAGGGAAAAATACCTCCTGAACATACTTGTTTGAGATCATGAGTCAATTCACACCAATACTGATGGACCAAACCATGAACTATATTTGATGTGTTTATTTCTGAGACATTCAGAAGCTTTCGGATTTACAAGCAAAGTTTGTAGCCATTCATTCCAGGGGTAGATTTTAATATGCCTCTAGACGCGTTATCACAGCTGAACATAAGAATGAGTCCTAGAACTAATTCTGGGAAAGATATGTCAGAAGCTATTAGTGAGCTGAATCTGTAGCATAATATGTCATTCACTGAAGCTCTAAGGCATCATTTTGTCCCCTAGAGCCCAATGAATGTATTCCTCCTCCTCTCTATACATGTTAATTCCACCTTTGGGCATTACTAGGATATCATAAAATTTGGATTATGTTTCAGCTAAATCCATGTACAATATGTGTGTGTGTGTGTGTGTGTATACTACATTTCTTTTGGTAATGTTAATTTCTTTTCCCCAGCAGATACCAAATCTTCAACTGACAAACATATTTTACGCTAAAAATCTAGCTTCTTTATAACAAGGTTATAATAATGTAACATTGATTCCACCTATCCCTTTAGAGAGTTTTAAAGACTTATAAATAATGTATTGAATTTTGCTTAACCAAATCTATTATCTTGTATTTTTGATGCATGTATCTATAACATACTGGTTCCTTGGGTTTATTCAATTTTTTTAAAGGTGACTTTTATTTTAAATTTTATCTGTTACTTTATTTTCGTCTTGCTGGGTCTTCATTGCTGCTCAGGTTTTTCTCGAGCTGCAGTGCGCAGAGGCTGCTCTTCACCGTGGTGCACAGGCTTCTCAAGGCGGTAGCCTCTTTTGTTGTGGAGTACGGGCCCTAGGGCACACAGCCTTCAGTAGCTGCGGCACATGGACTCAGTCGTTGCAGTTCCCAGGCTCCAGAGCACAGGCTCAATAGTTGTGACCCAGGGGTTAGTTGCTCCATGACACGTAAGATCTGCCCAACCCGGGATGAGACCCATTGGCAGGCAGATTCTTTACCACTGAAACACCAGGGAAGCCCTCTCCACCTTCATAACTTTAGAGACTCCTTGTTTTTCACATATTTAGTGTTTGTGCTAAGTTTGCAATCATAGGTTTTACTTTTGTTGAAGAGCTAGCACTGAGTCTTCGTGTAAAACTGCAGAAATCTTTACATGCTATAAAAATGACTTTTCAATAAAGTACTTAGAGGGAAAAACAACCAAATTCTATTTACTTTGCCCTATTATACAACTGGCTATTTTTAGATAAAAAACTTCAATGTAAAGTGAGTTCAGAGAAGTCTGCCAATGTTTTTTTTTTTTTAGTTTATTTTTTAAATTTTAAAATCTTTAATTCTTACATGCGTTCCCAAACATGAACCCCCCTCCCACTTCCCTTCCCACAACATCTCTCTGGGTCATCCCCATGCACCAGCCCCAAGCATGCTGTATCCTGCGTCAGACATAGACTGGCGATTCAATTCTTACATGATGGTATACATGTTAGAATGCCATTCTCCCAAATCATCCCACCCTCTCCCTCTCCCTCTGAGTCCAAAAGTCCGTTATACACAGCTGTGTCTTTTTTCCTGTCTTGCATACAGGGTCGTCATTGCCATCTTCCTAAATTCCATATATATGTGTTAGTATACTGTATTGGTGTTTTTCTTTCTGGCTTACTTCACTCTGTATAATCAGCTCCAGTTTCATCCATCTCATCAGAACTGATTCAAATGAATTCTTTTTAACGGCTGAGTAATACTCCATTGTGTATATGTACCACAGCTTTCTTAGCCATTCATCTGCTGATGGACATCTAGGTTGTTTCCATGTCCTGGCTATTATAAACAGTGCTGCGATGAACATTGGGGTACATGTGTCTCTTTCAATTCTGGTTTCCTCGGTGTGTATGCCCAGCAGGGGGATTGCTGGGTCATAAGGTAGTTCTATTTGCAATTTTTTAAGGAATCTCCATACTGTTCTCCATAGTGGCTGTACTAGTTTGCATTCCCACCAACAGTGTAGGAGGGTTCCCTTTTCTCCACACCCTCTCCAGCATTTATTGCTTGCAGATTTTTGGATCGCAGCCATTCTGACTGGTGTGAAGTGGTACCTCATTGTGGTTTTGATTTGCATTTCTCTGATAATGAGTGATGTTGAGCATCTTTTCATGTGTTTGTTAGCCATCCGTATGTCTTCTTTGGAGAAATGTCTATTTAGTTCTTTGGCCCATTTTTTGATTGGGTCGTTTATTTTTCTGGAATTGAGCTGCATAAGTTGCTTGTATATTTTTGAGATTAGTTGTTTGTCAGTTGCTTCATTTGCTATTATTTTCTCCCATTCAGAAGGCTGTCTTTTCACCTCATTTATAGTTTCCTTTGTTGTGCAAAAGCTTTTAATTTTAATTAGATGTCATTTGTTTATTTTTGCTTTTATTTCCAGAATTCTGGGAGGTGGATCATAGCGGATCCTGCTGTGATTTATGTCTGAGAGTGTTTCTACCTAAAGAAACTAAAGACCTATATATAGAAAACTATAAAACACTGATGAAAGAAATCAAAGAGGACACTAATATATGGAGAAATATACCATGTTCATGGATCAGAAGAATCAATATAGTGAAAATGAGTATACTACCCAAAGCAATTTACAAATTCAATGCAATCCCTATCAAGCTACCAGCCACATTTTTCACAGAACTAGAACCAATAATTTCAAGATTTGTATGGAAATACAAAAAACCTCGAATAGCCAAAGCAATCTTGAGAAAGAAGAATGGAACTGGAGGAATCAACTTGCCTGACTTGAGGCTCTACTACAAAGCCACAGTCATCAAGACAGTATGGTACTGGCACAAAGACAGACATATAGATCAATGGAACAAAATAGAAAGCCCAGAGATAAATCCACACACATATGGACACCTTATCTTTGACAAAGGAGGCAAGAATATACAATGGAGTAAAGACAATCTCTTTAACAAGTGTTGCTGCGAAAACTGGTCAACCACTTGTAAAAGAATGAAACTAGATCACTTTCTAACACTGCCAATGTTAACTATGTTTTTTAAGAAGTTAGATGTAAAAGACTATATTTTTAGTAATGACATTCTGATAGTACTCCTTGATTTTTATTTTTTTATCTTTTAAACAAGTTTCTGGTTTCTTTGGAAATAGTTTTAAAAGTCTCCTGATTTTTTAAAAGTAAGTGATTACGTGTTAAACAAACAAAAAAAAAATGGAGAAAGAAGTGGAATTGAAAGGCAGAATGGAAACCTATAAGAACTGGTATTTTTCAAAAGATTAGTGTTATTAGGCACATTGCTCAGGTAATTAGGAAATACCGTTTCCATTTCTAATTAAAATGTAAATAGTTTTGGAACTAGACATAGGCTCCATAGGATTTGAGCCAGAACATGTAAGCTAAAGCTAAACAAGTTTTGTGGTCTTAGAAAAGTTAATCTCTTTACTTCCTTTTTTTCACATAGGAAGTTAATATAGGTATGGGGAAAGTAGTATTAAAAATTTTTAAAAGAATCCAGTGAAAGCAAACTAATATTCTTATAAGAATTAAATAAGATAATACAGGTGGTACAGTGGGAAAGAATCTATCAGTGCGAGAGACGTAAGAGATGTGGGTCCAATCCCAGGGTCAGGAAGACTCCCTGGGGCAGACGTGGCAACCCTCTCCAGTATTCTTGCCTGGAAAATCCCATGGATGGAGGAGCCTGGTGGGCCACAGTGCACGGGGTCACAGAGTCAGCCATGACTGAGTGCACATGCGTAAAATAAAATAAATACTGTGAGCACCATGCTGCCATGCTATGGTATTTTCTCCAAATTAACCTACTGTATTTTGAAAGGCGACCAAGACCACTACAAGACCAAGACCAGTACAGGGATGAAACCTGGTAGGAATTTAGCCTAACACTGTGTGGGCCACATTAACAGGCTTTCAACATTACGTGACCTAGAATGAGAGAATAGGGTTATATAAGCCCCACATTCTTTTACGACAAAGATAGAACAAAGCAGAGAAACATAGGACCATATATATTCAAGTTGTAGTCTTCAATTAGACCTGAAAGTAAATATACAGTTTGTTTTTATGCTATATATTTACCTTCTTACTGGCAAATGACTACTGTCATAGCAACACTACCAAAGTCTTAAAGATATAGACTTTGTTTAAAATGAAGGATTATCATGTTTTGAGTGCTTCTGTGGAGTAGAATACTTCAAAAATGTTTAAACATATTTTTACCATTTTTAATTGGGTTTCTGACAGTTCTATTATACTTTTGCTACAGAAAAGCACCCTGAGTCAGATTATCAACACTTCTTCACAAAATCTGGAACATTTAATATTCACTAAGGAGAAGTTGAAAGCTTTAATAATTTGAAGCAATTAATTTACCTTGAAGTTATTATTCTCCTTTGGAAATTGCAATAAATGAGAAAATTTGCTTTTGAATAAATTAGTAAGTCATTATCTCAAATTTGTGAGAAACTCTTGAAAATAATATTTGTTATGATAAAGGAACATAGAAACAAAACAAAACCAAGAAATTGCTTAATGTCATCTTTTTTGTTTGTTTAAGGAAAAGCGATTATTCTGTTTATAATAAAATGAAAATAGCTTGAAATTATGGAAATAAAATAAAAGGAAACTATCAATTCTGCTGTCCCCAGGCAGGGGAGTTTGAGTTATTTACTAAACACCCCACAGGTTATGCTAATTTCCCTGAGATTGTGGTCAAGGTAATTCCATTATTTAGGTGATTATAAAATTTAAATGCTGACTCTAATCTGAATTGCCTTCCAGGGTCCTGGCTACACAACTTTTTGTACTAATTTTTCACAAAATAGATGTTTAAACTGAAAAAAAAAAAAAAGGATTCTCTAAATTGGATTTTCTGTGGGCACTGGACCAATTTCTTGCAAATGAAGAATAGCATGATCTACCTTAATACATTATATCTATCTTTAAGTCAAGACCTTGATATTTGACAAAGCCTGCAATCTCAGCAACTCACTGACCTTTGAAATCATTGCACTGAATGGAAAAGAAAGGCTTCCAATTGATGGAACTACGACACTTTTCTCGGCCATATTTTAGTTGTAAAGCAATATACCGAGTACAGGCCCCTGCGTCTCTACTTCCAGACTTCATCAGTGATGACTTGCTTTTGAGGTCTAAACACCCATATAAGTAGTTACTTGTGTGTCCATGTCTCAGTCGAAACTCAGCCATGGAGTTGCTGAGTCACCAGCTGGCAGGATCGAAAATTAGTTGCACTTTCATCAACATAATATTCGTGATGACAGAAGCATTTTAAACCAGCTACATTCCTCTCCTCACCCTACATTTTCTGTGTTGCCAAGCTCTTTATAGTAAGAACAATTTACACAGACTACAAAGGATTGCTTTTCATCTTACCCATGTAAAGTACCAGGCACTCGACACGTGGCACGCAGCATCAGTTCTTCCTATCGCCAGTGTTGGTGTAATTTTCATCATGTAGTAGGGCTATATAAATTGAATCGAGGTTTTGGTAACACTGAAGTTACAGTTCAAGGGACTGGATTTCTCTCGTTCACGAATTAAGAATCTCAGCATTCTTATGCTAAATTACCTCTTATAATTTGACCTCTTCCCAGTAAATATGAATGATATAACTTTATGATGTCATGATACCACCATCTCATTGTTCTCTGAAAATATAACAACAATTTCTAACTCTGTTGCTGCTGTTTTTACTGACTGGACCAGCCTCCAGTTGGAGAGCTCTTTCCCAAAGCACAGTCCTTCAAAACACTGTTCATACCCATCCGGCCCAAAAGGTGTTCTACATTTAATTGGTTTCAATTCTGACATGAGAACTTTGATATCCTGGCTATGCTGACTTTATCTCTTAAAGTTCTTGGCTTTTACTTTATGCTCCAGCAACTTGAAGCCACTGGACACAAAATGTGTTTTCTTATATTTTGGTGTTTCTGCTTATGCCCTGCCTGGGATGTTTTCCTCAAAATCTTTATTCAGTGAGCACCTATTGTCATCTACAAATCAAACTAGCTTTTACCTCTTATGGGCTTCACTTATGGCTTAGATGATAAAGAATCTGTCTGCAATGCAGGAGACCCAGGTCCAATCCCTGGGTCAGGAAGATCCCCTGGAGAAGGGCAAGGCTAGCCACTCCAGTATTCTTGTCTGCAGAATTTCATGGACAGAGGAGTCTGGTGAGCTGAAGTCCATGGGATCTAGAGTCAGACACGACTGGGTGACTAACACACACACACACACATGACCTCTTATAATGAGCCCATTCTGATTCTTAAGGTCTGAGTTTCCACAGTGATAGTCTGTGCTTGCTCTTTAACTCACTGAGCACCCTACTGTGGTAAAGTTAGTCCTTCATATGTCTTTCTTACTCACAAGCTAATGTCTTGCTGCTTCCACAGCAGCTTATCTATAGCTTGACACATCGGTAAATAAGTGCATGAAACAAATAAAATTAAATCTGTCTTATAGTTATTTCTGTATGTTTCTGTTCTAGGCTGTTATTAATCTATTCAATAAATAATAAACATGACCTAGGCCAGTGATCAAGAAAGGAACTATCTAAAGATTGGATCAAATCCTGGCTCAGCCAAATGCTAGGGCTAAGATCTTGGACAAGTTATTTAATTTGTCTCCATCTTTGTTCTCTCATCTAAAAATAGAGATAAGTACAGTTCCGGTCCTTTGCAACAACCAGAACCAAACTATCAACCATGTGAGGGAGTCGCCTGGCAAGTAGATCCACCAACCCTAATAAGACCTTCAAATGACTGCAGCCTTGGACTACAATCAGAGCTATTCAAACTGCCTCATGAAAACTATAATAGATAAATATTATTTTTGCTTCATGCTACTGTGATTTGGATAATTTTCGATAAGTAATGAAGCTATAAACTCCTTTGTTGACAATGTTTTGCTTAGCTTCATTTCTCTTTCTTAGAACTTGCAAACATTATTCCCAAATATTGTACTTACTTCTCATGTACCTCTGTGGGAAGAGATTCTTTGCTCTATTATTTTTTTCTTTATTCTCTTGTACCACCATTTTTATAAACCATACTTATTTGGAGGTCCTGACACCCTAACCGACTATGTCAATAGCTTCTTCAGTGAAATCTGATTATAATTTAAGCTGGCAAATGCCATGATGAGGGTCAGAATGTTAAAAAGCCCACACACAAGTGAGTGAAAACACAAAATAATGGTAGGAATGAGGTAGCAAGGGTCTTCAACTTAGTCAATAGGGAGTATGACCAGGAGCTATCAACAAGAATGTGATAGATGGTGGTGTAGCAGGGTCTCAATAAAGCCAAACTTTTTACACACCTATGAAAGAATAGTTATTTGGAATAGCAGTGAAAGTATGGATGACGTGGGACTCACTTCTGAATTCCTGAGTATATAAGATATGAAAAATCAGGAAATTCCACTTGAAAGAACTGCAGGGTAAAGTCAGCTTCACAGAAGGCCTCGGGGTGGGGGGACATGTTAAGGTATGGAAAATATTCAGTGAAAAATTTGAAAAGGTAGAGAATTGTAGTGGTTTTGAAATGGATCATTCATATGGCATAATAGAGGTTTCCCAGGTGGTGCTAGTGGTGAAGAACATGCCTGCCAACGCAGGAGACATAAGAGACATTGTTTTGATTCCTGGTTCAGAAGAGCCCCTGGAGGAGGAAATGATAACCCACTCCAGTATTCTTGCCTGGAGCATCCCATGGACAGAGGAGCCTCATGGGCTACAGCCTTTGAGTCACCAAAAGTTGGAAACTGAGCATCTGAGCACACGTAACAGAGGAATATAGGGGTCCATTGCTTATGGGAAGATAAGGAAGTTAGGTCAGGATAGAGGAATCAGAGAGAAATATAAGGGTGAATTTATAGTAGTGAACAGATGATCAGAGACATTAATCTGTTAGGTAGTGGCCAATGGTAGGGTGATATGAGCCATGGTGTAATAAACCATAATATTTTACGGAAGAATCAGTGCTTGGCAGCTTCTAACACATCATACAGTGTCTGACACAGAGAAGGCACTTAATAGAGTTGACCCTTAAACAACATGTGTTTGAACTGCAAGGGTCCACTTGTGCACTAATTCTTTTTCAACAGTAAATATGACAATATCATATGAACTGTGGTTGGTCGAATCTGTGGATGTGAAACTGTGGATAGGGAGGAACCACAGATACAGAGGGTTGGTTATAATGATACAAGATTTTCTACTGCACAGAGGGTCAGTGCCCTTAAACTCTGCATTCTTCAAGGTACAACTGCACATTTTTGGTAAATGAGAAATCTCTGAGCAGATGAAAGAAATTTGCAATTTTATTAAGCTATAGATTATAATTCAAACAATTGCCCAAGGGAACCATGGTGAAACTCATAGAGTCAGAAACCTCCTGGGGGAGGTAAGTAATATAAATGTATATTTCATTATATTAATGTGCCTAGTCACTCAGTCATGTCCAACTTTTTGCGACTCCATGGACTGTAGCCCGTCAGGCTCCTCTGTCCATGGGGATTCTCCAGGCAAGAAGACTGGAGTGGGTCACCATGCCCTCGTCCAGGGGAAATTCCCAATCCAGGGATCGAACCCAGGTCTCCTGCATTGCAGGCAGATTCTTTACCATCTGAGCCACCAAGGAAGTGCCAATATATTAATAGGGGTAAGTACTAGTGTATATACTTACACACACTGGTATGGAGCATGCCTCACCTAAAGATACTCAAATATATATCACAACCATTAATATGGAAAGATGATAGTTTCAATGAAGAAATATGATTAACTTATGTAATTATTCAGCACGCATTCATTCTAAACATGCCATGCTATATCTGAGAGCAATAGTTAGAACCTGCTGTGTCAGAATGAACTGGGGAGTTGATAGAAATACCAGTGCTTTGACGCAACCTGAGTTACTGAGTCAGAAATTAGAACTGGAGCCCAGGCATTGACTCCTAAATATATAATTTCAATGTTGCCTTACTTACACCTTGTCTAATAAGCAAGGCTATGTGTGTACCTTAGGGGCTTCCCTGGTGGCTCAGAGGTTAAAGCGTCTGCCTGGAATGCCGGAGACCCGGGTTTGATCCCTGGGTCAGGAAGATCCCCTGGAGAAGGAAATGGCACCCCACTCCAGTACTCTTGCCTGGAGAATCCCATGGAGGGAGGAGCCTGGTAGGCTACAGTCCATGGGTCGCGAAGAGTCAGACACGACTGAGCGACTTCACTTGTGTACTTTAGACTCATGCTCAATTCCATTAGGAAAATATTTGGTGTACTTGAGGACAGCCCCTTCTTCCTCCTCACCCTGCTGCAGGAAAATATCTACATCATTTCTGACAAATGATTATTATAACTTTAAAATCATATAAGTGATGAAGACCTGACTCTTCCAAACAGATCATCCCATACTTTAATATTCTTGATTTTACAAAGTTGTCCCATTTTTTGAATTCATATTTGACTCTAAGAACTCTTGCTTTTACATACTTTTAAGAGTAACCTTGCAAAGTTTATTTAATTTCTCAGAGTCACTCAGGATGCTATAATAAATCAGAAGAGAGATATCTAATCAACTGTGGGGAATGATTTGTGATTCTAAATTCCTCAGCACAAGATACTTTTTTTAACCCCATGTGGAACTAAACTTTTAAATACAACATACACACATGCACACACACTCTCTATCTCTCAGAGAAGGAAACCATATATCAATAATTGTCATGTGTTTATCATGTAAAGATATCATCTTTAATTCTTCATCTTTTATTCTCTTAATTTAATTCAAGTGAACTCTTCAAAAACACTTATGCAAAAGCTGTTTCTATGTACATATGCATTCATAAATATAGACTATGCTAAAAATGAAATCTTTCCTAATTAACTGCATTTAAATATTTATATACCATATTTCCTATTTATAGTCAGTTTACATGAAAACAACAGCTGCCTTAGAAAAAAAATTGCTGGGAAAGAACCAGGGTATAACTAAGCAACTATGGGCATTTTCTGGTGAAATTAAATATATTTGATTGAAAGCAACTGCATGTTGAAATGGGAATATAAAAATATCTATGGGCATGTTGCTCCTTCAAGGAGAATCAGATTTCAGATTTAATTAGATATCTATATTTTCCATATTTGTTTTAAATGGGTCACTGGTAGGATGAATTTGGTTGCTAGAAACTAAAACATTTCTACTTGTTGAATTTTGCCTTGAGTTTCTTGATTCATTTGTCTCTAAACTGATGCTTTAAAATTGTTTATTAAATGATCTTTTAAAATATATATAATAAAAAATAAACTTCAGTGTTATGCAGTGAAAATTAACTGTCCCTTCCCCTTTAGATTCTCTGCCTCAATCTGCTGTTAATAGTATTCTTCAAAGCCTTTTCTTTCCCCATCCCTTTTCCTTCATGTAGCACATAGTAGACAATTAATATTTGAATAAATATACATATGATGCTATAAAAATAATAGGCATTATATATTCAGTTGTAAACTTTGTTTTTGTTTTGTGGGTTGGTATGTATGTTCACTTTAGCTTAGAGATGCTTATAGAATACATATATCCACTTTTACTCTTTAAGAACATCCAAGTGTTCCGTAATTAGGTGTTGTGAATCAGTCCCAGTTATGAGGCAGTTAGTGTCTGATTTTTCAGTGTCACAAATGATGTTGCCACAAGCACCTTTTGTATGCATTTCCAGAACATCATGATGTGCATGTCTGTAGGACAGAGTGTAAAAATGGAGTTACTGTGTTAAAAGGCCTATGCATTTTAAATTTTGATAAAAATTGATAATTTGTCCTCAGATCCAAAATAGATTTAAAATAGGACTGTACTACTGGTTTGTTTATTTAGTCACTAAATCATGTCTGACTTTTGTGACCCTGTGAATTGTAGCCCACTAGCCTCCTCTGTCCATGGGATTTCCCAGGCAAGAATACTCGAGGGGGTTGCCATTTTCTTCTCCAGAGGATCTCCCTGGCCCAGGGATCGAACCTGTGTGTCTAACATTGGCAGGTGGGTTGTTTACCACTCAGCCACCAGGCAAGCCTGTATTACCGGTAGTTCAGTTCAGTTCAGTTCAGTTGCTCAGTCGTGTCTGACTCTTTGCGACCCCATGAATCACAGCACGCCAGGCCTCCCTGTCCATCACCAACTCTCGGAGTTCACTCAAACTCACATCCATCAAGTCAGTGATGCCATCCAGTCATCTCATTCTCTGTCGTCCCCTTCTCCTCCTGCCCCTAATCCCTGCCAGCATCAGAGTCTTTTCCAATGAATCAACTCTTCGCATGAGGTGGCCAAAGTATTGGAGTTTCAGCTTGAGCGTCATTCCTTCCAAAGAACCCCCAGGACTGATCTCCTTTAGAATGGACTGGTTGGATCTCCTTGCAGTCCAAGGGACTCTCAAGGGTCTTCTCCAACACCATAGTTCAAAAGCCTCAATTTTTCGGCACTCAGCTTTCTTCACAGTCCAACACTCACATCCATACATGACCACTGGAAAAACCATAGCCTTGACTAGACGGACCTTTGTTGGCAAAGTAATGTCTCTGCTTTTGAATATGCTATCTAGGTTGGTCATAACTTTCCTTCCAAGGAGTAAGCGTCTTTTAATTTCATGGCTGCAATCACCATCTAGAGTGATTTTAGAGCCCCCAGAAATAAAGTCTGACACTGTTTCCACTGTTTCCCCATCCATTTCCCATGAAGTGATGGGACCAGATGCCATGATCTTCATTTTCTGAATGTTGAGGTTTAAGCCAACTTTTTCACTCTCCTCTTTCACTTTCATCAAGAGGCTTTTTAGTTCCTCTTCACTTTCTGCCATAAGGGTGGTGTCATCTGCATATCTGAGGTAGATCATTCCAAAATTCAAAATCTCCCTTAGCCATCCACCACTTTCAGTGACTCCAAATAAATACAGACTACTGGTTTATTTTAAAAAATAAATCTGCTGTTCAACCAGTTACTAGACAAGTCTTTTTTCTCCAGTGTCCCTACATCATCACATAAATACATAATATAAGTAAAAATGTCATATCTGGCAGGCAAGCATGGCTTCAATGCACAGCCCCAGGCCCCTTTCCAATCAGATTGTCACACCTCATCCCCCTGCTCCAAAGGTGTTGAACCAAATCACAATCGTGCCAACAGTGATTCTGAGCATTTATTTATTCACAACCTTGTCAGCATTGCCTTTTCTCAAGTGTGTTAATATTTGCCAATATGTGAAGAAAAATAAAGGTGTCTCATTATTATTTTATCCAACATTTATTTTATTATAAAAGTGACTGAGTATCCCACTCATTTTATTAAAACTTGAGATTTCTTTATAAATTTACCAATCATTCTTCATCAAGAGCTAGACTAACTTTCTTGTTATTGATCCAATATTACTACATGACTTCTTAAGTCAGTACCCTAGGCCAAGTGATTTGCAAGCAAGTTTTATATTTAGACAGGCTTTTATATAGAGAGGGCTTGTAGCTCAGACAGTAAAGAATTTACCTGCAGTGCAGAAGACCCAAGTTCAATCTTTGGGTCGGAAAGATCCCTGGAGGAGGAAATGGCTACCCACTCCAATATTCTTGCCTGGAGAATCCCATGGACAAAGGAGCCTTGTGGGCTACAGTCCATGGAGTCGCTAAAGAGTCGGACACAACTGAGCCAGTAACACATATATTTAGAAGGTCAGAAGCAAATTCCTTCATGGGTGGTAGAAATGTCCCTGTGCACAAGTGAAAAGGCAGAGAAATCACTGGAACAGCAACTAAAGACAGGGAAGGTGTAGTCCAAACCTTGAAGAAGTGGAGAATGTGGCAAAAAAAAAAAAAAAAAAAAACAACAAACCACCTATTCATTGATCTGCTGCAAACAATTAGCTACTGTGCTGGAAGGTTTCCTTGCCTAGAGATTTTAAGGTAGAAGTTAGTGCTGTAGCCTTATAGAGGAGGAAATGGAACCTCGGATACTCACCCAGCTGATAGAGGGAGAATTCAAACTCCCAGTATGTCTCTTTCCACACCTGAGATTCTTTTTATGGTATCATACTAGATTTTATCAACATCCAGACCTGATAAGACTCAGAAAAGAAGTTCAGAAAGAATTATAACTACAGAGATTTCTAGAATGCCAAGAAGAAATATAGAGGGAAAAGGTTAAGAGAAAGGTTCCCAAGTGGCACTAGTGGTAAAGAACTTGCCTGCCAGTGCAGGAGACACAAGAGACACGGGTATTATGGCTGAGTCATGTCGATGTTTGGTAGAAACAACACAATACTGTAAAGCAATTATCCTTCAATTAACAATAGATACATTTTTTAAAAAAAAAGAGAGACATGAGTTTGATCCCTGGGTCAGGAAGATTCCCTGGAGGGAGGCATGGCAACCCACTTCAGTGTTTTGGTTGAGAGAGAGAGACAGAGAGAGTTGTCTTTTGTATTTTGTATCTTCTACACAAGTAAAGAAAGGTTATTGAAAGGTTATTGACGTCTTGACTTCATGAACTGTGCTCCATATTTCACCTCTGCCTTTTTTTTGCCCAACATCTGCTTCTCTCATTCATTCCAGGCAATTTCAATGTATTTGCTCTTACATAGCAGTAGGTCAGACAATAGTTTATATTCTCCCTGAATCTGAGTTCATTGTAAGTGATTTAATGTGACAGGAGATAGAAAATTGTATTGGCAGACTGTTACTAAACTTAATTACTCACCAGATCCAACCCCAATCAATTAACTGCAGCATTAAACAACATAAATTCTGCATTGGCCACAATGAGAAAAGTTGCAACTCCTGTTTCTTCTCAGTTAATAACTTCACTCCTTTCATTTGCTATGCAGAGTCAGAGCCACTAAAGCTGTGTTAATTTATAATAACTGTGCCTGATATTTATACGATAATTGCCATTTTCAAAGCACTTTCATATCTACTAACTCAATTCAGCTCTGTCATTCAATAACTCATTAATGGAAGCAGGTAGCATTATTGCCACTTTTCAGGTCAGTAAAATGAGAATTGGAGAGGTCAATGGCTCACCTAATATGACAAGCTTAAGACATTTCAGATGTCAGACAAGTCATATAACCCTTGGAGGTTAGCAACTCTAGATATACTTTTTCAGAGAACTCCTGAACAGAACACATGAGGAAGCCAATGCTTCCTGAGTGCTCTATTTCTCCCCATTATCTCCTTGCCCTCACCTACCATTGCCAGTAGCTTGGACTTGTGTTTACCAGTCACTCCGCCACCCTTCTCAGCCAGGCAGCCTTACATACTTTCAATCCAACAGTATATACTTTCACCCCCAATGATTTTTTTTTTCCTGTGCCTCTAAGCTTCTCATTCAACACTCATTCTTACTCTGTGAACTTTACCCATCATATATGTCCCACTTCTAACTTTGAAAAACATTCTTATCTCACTTATTCCAATATGTCTGCTCAAACTGACCAGTTTATTTAGATATTTATTTTAAAACATCTAAATCACATCCCTGCTGTAGAAGATGAAAAGTGTGACTAAAAATAAGATAGCACCTACAGTTTGTCAGGCACCTGTCAGAGACCTCTGCAAGTGCTATTTTCATTGATCATCACAGAGTCCGTTTTTTGATAGAACCAGAAACGTTAAATGAACTGGCAAGTTCCACTAGTTTAGCCACCTGATGTGAAGAACTGACTCATTTGAAAAGACCCTGATGCTGGGAAAGATTGAAGGCAGAGGAGAAGGGGACGACAGAGGATGAGATGGCTGGATGGCATCACTGACTCAATGGACATGAGTTTGAGTAAACTATGGGAGTTGGTGACGGACAGGGAGGCCTGGCGTGCTGCAGTCCATGGGGTCGCAAAGAGTCAGACATGCCTGAGTGACTGAACTGAACTAAACTGAACTGAACTGATTAATTTAGAGAGTTAGTCTTAGAAACCAGATTAAAACACTACTACATCTAAAAGTAATAATAACCTTACCAAAATTACGGTTAAATGTTTTTCTCATATATCAGAGAATGGTAACTGACTCATGTATGTTACAGAATGTTAACATCACAATGTGTGTTCAGTTGCTCAGTCATGTCTAACTCTCGTGGTTCTATGGGCTATAGCCCAGCAGGCTCCTCTGTTCACGGAATTCTCCAGGCAACAATGCTGGAGCAGATTGCCATTTCCAACTCCAGGGGCTCTTCCCAACCAAGGGACTGAACCCACAAATCACAGTAATAATCATAAATAACACTAACCCCAATTTATGCATAAATAAGGCACAAAGGAGTTAATCACACTACTCAAAGCTTTATAACTCATTTGTAGTCAAGCTTGAACTTGAACCAAACCAGATGATTTTATAGCTCTTGAACTTTTAATCATGTTCTTATACTTCAGAGAACATACATGTGGCAGTATACTATGATTTATTATCAAATTTATTATCTTCTTAGCTAATACATTATGACACACACTCCTGAAGATGGAATAGCCTTGAAACTTAATACGTTAAAACTGTGCTGGAAGTCTCCTAACATAACACTAATTTATGGAATAACTTATAAGTGCCAAGTCTTATATGTGCATATTATATCAAATCATAAATTTTGTGATATAATTTTGAGTATTGAAATTTTATAAACAGGAAAGCCAAGGTCTCTAATTACACAGTAATAAATGGTCAACCCATAATCTAAATCTTGTTCTACTGCTTTCAAAGTTCCTATTGTTCATTCACTATTTCTCACAATCTCTCTTGCATTAACACATGGTTATAACATTGTTGGCAACTGATATATACTTGATAGTGGACCTTCAGTCTGATTTTGCTGAAACTGAAGAATCCTTCCTGTATGGTAACATTTTTCCTAAAGATGAATTAAAGAAAGCTGTGGGAAAAGCCTTTTCTCTACCCATGATTTGTAATTCATGTTAATGAAAAGTCCTACTGGGTATAAAATGAAAATTACAATTAATTATCTATTTGGAGACTTACTTATTTTGAAAATAAATTATACAACATTAAGACTCTCTAATAAATGTGAGGACTATGGCCATTATATGGTCAGCAGCCCAAGCTTGATATTATAGAAATGATTAATGAACACATTTTATAAAGCTTAAGGAAGATAGGAAGGAAATTCCTACTAAACATTTGTTAAGTAAGGAGTTAAAATATTCTATACACTCAGTTTAACAGTCTGTGCTAAACTGATTAACATTCCTGCCTTTAGCATTTCACCATATTTAAAATAAAATTCAACAAGCATCTCACATTTTTTCAAGGCAATTTTCTCTTTTTCATTTCGTAAATTATTAGCAGAAAAATGACTAGGTGAGTCCAATTCCTTGTGTCTCTCTCATTATCAGAAAGTAACTACATTATGGAGAAGAAAAACAGATGGAAATAATACAAGCTGCACTTTGTATCCTTGTATTTAATATTTATAAAAATCCTGCAAAGTAATTATTATTACAATAAATTAACATTTCATGAAATTGAGCCTTAGAAGTGCAGTAACTTGTCAGACAACAAAATAGTGGCAGAGTGGAATGGGACTCCAGGGACATCTGATTTGGTGACAGTGATAGACCCTCTCTTTCAAACGGAGTTTGAAATGCAGGAGACCTGGGTTTGATCCCTGGATCAGGAAGATCCCTTGGAGAAGGGAATGGTTACCCACCCGAGTATGCTTCCCTGGAGAATTCCATGGATAATAATGTAGTATAAGTGCATCAGTTAACCGTGTTCAGAGAATGCTGAGTAACAAATCACTCCAAAACTCAGGCTTGAAACAAGAATCATTTATCTTCAAACATCTGCGGAGTGGCTGGTGTCAGCAGATCTGGCCTGGACTTTCTGTAGCAAATGCCTTCCGAAAGTCTCTTACCCCCCTTCTGGAAGGAGCAGGCTAGTGGAGGCATGTCTGGTGATGGTAGAAGCATACACATTAGCAACTCAGTTTTACCAGTGCTTTGCACCATATTTCTAATATCCCATTGGTTGAAGCAAATTCCTCTGGTGAGATATTACGTGGCACACACAGTCGCAGGCACTGTAAAATCACTTACCAAATGGCAGATATAGAGAAAGATGGAGAATCAGAGTCCAGGAATGCAATTTACCACAGGAGGGGATAAATACTTCTACATCAACAGTCCACTGCGAGAATGAATCAAGATCCTGAAAAGCTTGCTAAAATTACAAAGTTTGGGCTACCTCCAGAGTTTAAATTCCTTTAAATATTTACTTTAACAAGTATGCCAGTGATTCCAAAGCCAGGTGTCCATACTCTGAGAAATGTATCTATATTCAGCCCCATAACAGTTCTCACAGAAATGTTTTATTAAATGTATCAACCCAAGACCCAGTCACCTAAAAATGTCACATTTGTGACCCAATAATCGGGAAGCCAGTTTCCTACTCTAGGTCAAGAAATGTCATTCTTAAAATACTTTAATAACAGATTTGCTGTTAATACTTTAATGATATTTTGATACCATGCCAAATACAACAGTTGGTTGTCGAAGATCTGGTAATAGCCAATCTGAAAAGAATTATCAATGTGCAAATTGACTTTGGATTGCAAGGTAAGACGGTGAGAAGAGACACATATATGAAGTAATCAATTAACAGATTTCTCTTTCTACTTATTCTGAAGCCTTCATGTGTAAAACTGCCTAACTTCTCTGTTATACTGTTAATGAAAAAGAAAAGAAGAAAGACTGGCCAGAGTAGAATTTGATGATAATATAAAACAGCTGGTGCTTAAATTTCTTCAAAATTATTTGTGAAGCTCTCTCTTTCAACAAACCCTTTTAATTCTATGATTTTATGAGGAGGTATGAACTATGAGGTGCTAGTCTCTAATGCTTTGTATCTGTTAGACTTTCCTCCAGAAAATTGCAGGTTTGTTGTTGTTGTTTCCTTTTCAGGACAAGAGTCAACAGGGGTGGCATGAGTTGATGATGAGTACTGAAACTGAATCTCTGCCCCCAGTTCTTCAAGCACTCTAACAGATCTAATCCCTTGAATCCATTTCTCACTCCCACTGTATAATCATACGGGATGTGATTTAGGTCATACCTGAAAGATCTAGTGGTTTTCCCTACTTTCTTTAATTTAAGTCTGAATTTGGCAATAAGGAGTTCATGATCTGAGTAATAGTCACGCAGATATTTGGGCTCCAAGGTCACTGCAGATGATGACTGCAGCCATGAAATTAAAAGACACTTGCTCCTTGGAATAAAAGTTTTGACCAACCTAGACAGCATATTAAAAAGCAGAGACATTACTCTGCCAACAAAGGTCCATCTAGTCAAGGCTATGGTTTTCCAGTGGTCATGTATGGATGTGAGAGTTGGACTATAAAGAAAGCTGAGCACCAAAGAATTGATGCTTTTGAACAGTGGTGTTGGAGAAGACTCTTGAGAGTCCCTTGGACTGCAAGGAGATCCAACCAGTCCATCCTAAAGGAGATCAGTCCTGGGTGTTCACTGGAATGACTGATGTTGAAGCTGAAACTTCAACACTTTGGCTACCTGATGTGAAGAACTGACTCATTTGGAAAGACTTTGATCCCAGGAAAGACTGAAGGCAGGAGGAGAAGGTGACGACAGAGGATGAGATGGTTGGGTGGCATCACCGACTCAATGGACATGAGTCTGAGTAAACTCTGGGAGTTGGTGATGAACAGGGAGGCCTGGTGTGCTGTACTTCATGGGGTCACAAAGAGTGGGACACGAGTGAACTGAACTGAACTGAACTGAAGCTGAAGTAGTTTCAGAAAGTAGAAGGAGAGGAAACTATGATGTATTGGAAGTCTCTTCTACAGAAACAGTCAAACCAAACATTTATATCTGACCTGAACTGACAGAGGTAAATTAAATCTTCTATTTTTAGAATGTTTTACCTATTTTGTTTCGTATTTCCTATTTTTCCCATTTCCTGAAAGCTCTGGTTAAGATTTTTATCATGAAGAAATTGGTAACTATTCTATTTTTATTGCCAATTGTGATGTGTGCTTTAGAATGATAAAATATCCCTTATATATGTGTTTTCTTCCTTATATATTTTTATTCCTGACCTCACTTTTCTAATACTATTTTGTAATCTCTGTTTTTCTTTTCTCTTTGTTTGCATTTGTTTATACTTTTGCTGGTAAAATAGGCAAAAATATTACTGGATGTCCCACCTAGTATATTTTTTTCTGTTATTCACACCATTCATTGCCTCTGAACTATTTTACAAACTGATCACAAGGTAAATGATTCTTGTATATAGAAAGCAAAAATAAAAAAAGGTCAGTGAAGATGTAACGGATTATTTTCTTATAGATAATGACCAGCTTTTCACCTATATATAAATTCATTTCGATATTCCTGATTGCCCCTGTATGTGTGTGTGTGTGGTTTTGAAATCTACTTTGAAGCAATTATAATATCTTATTGGTTTCCTCATTAGTTAATTAGTTAATAAAAATATTTGGTATATGTTTATTTTATATGTATAGGTCTATCAAAAATAATTTTCCTTCATCACTTTTATTTCCAGACTTTTTGAATTATGTTGTCTCAACTGTATATTTTGTATATACTATTTGTATTGGTTTTGTTTTTTGATCCAGTCTATATTTTCTTTTGTATTTACATTTAACATTTTAATATAAATGATAATTTTTATCTTTGTTGAATTACATGTATATTATTATTTTTATTTTAACCTACACTTATTAGGGTATAATAAAATATTTTACAGTGTTGTCTTTTTGTATAGATGTCCCATTTACCCCTTGTTTGTATGGAAGCTAAATAATTTCCTTAAGAACAGCTAATATAAATAATAGAACTGAGAAGCAGAGGAAAGACAACAGTCCTTAAGCATGTTAAAAAAAAAACAATTCACTCCACTTATTTTGAGAGAAATGCTAAGTACAGTCACACTGAGAAAACAATTTTCACCTATTGTGTTGGTGAAAATCCAACTTAGAGAAAAGAAACTCTGAAAACTGGAAAAATAGGCTCTTCATATATTGTTGATGTGAGTTCAAAATAATAAAACATATAAACAGCAACTTGTAAATATCTGTCAAAATTACAAATGCTTTTAATATTTAACCTAGCAATCCCACCCAGAGAAGGCACTGGCACCCCACTCCAGTACTCTTGCCTGGAAAATGCCACAGACAGAGGAGCCTGGTAGGCTGCAGTCCATGGGTTCACTAAGAGTTGGACACGACTGAGTGGCTTCACTTTCACTTGTCACTTTCATGCATTGGAGAAGGAAATGGCAACCCATTCCAGTGTTCTTGTCTGGAGAATCCTAGAGACGGGGGAGCCTGGTGGGCTGTCGTCTGTGGGGTCACACAGAGTCGGACACGACTGAAGTGACTTAGCAGCAGCAGCAGCAGCAATCCCACCTCTTGGTATCTTAAAAAAACACCCATACACATTTGACATATGGAAAAACTATGTTATTGCAGTACTGTTTTCAAATAACAAAATAGGCACAAAACAAATGTTCATCAACAGAGGACTAGTTAAATAAATCAAGGGGCATTCATACAGTGTAATACTGAGCTTATCTCAAAAAATGAAAAAAAAACAAATCTCTGTATATGTTAATGGGGGAAAGTGAAAGTTGCTCAGTCACGTCCAACTCTTTACGACCTCATGGACTATACTGTCCATGGAATTCTCCAGGCCAGAATACTGGAGTGGGTAGCCTTTCCATTCTCCAGTGGATCTTCCCAACCCAGGGATCGAACCCAAGTCTCCTGCCTTACAGGTGGATTCTTTACTAGCTCAGCCACAAGGGAAGCCCCCTTAATGGGAGAGAGGAAACCAAAACTCAAAGATTTTCAAGTAAAAAAATAAAAGTGTTAGTATGGAATATACAGTGTGCTACCTTTTATAATTAAAAGGGTAAACAATACTAATATAGACCCATATTTACTTTTACCTACTTAAGGAAAAGATATACAAGGGGAAAACACCAAAAAGATTACTTCTTCCTGACTTCAGGTTACACTACAAAGCTACAGTCATCAAGACAGTATGGTACTGGCACAAAAACAAAACTATAGACCAATGGAACAAGACAGAAAGCCCAGAAATAAACCCACACACCTATGGTACCTTAGTTTTGACAAAGGAGGCAAGAATATGCAATGGGGCAAAGACAGCCTCTTCAATAAATGGTGTTGGGAAAACTGGACAGCTACATGTAAAAGAATGAAATTAGAACACTTCTTAACACCGTACACAAGGATAAACTCAAAATGGATTAAAGACCTAAATGTAAGACAGAAACTATAAAACTCTTGGAGGAAACCATAAGCAGAACACTTGATGACATAAATCAAAGCAAGATCCTCTATGACCCCCCTCCTAGAGTAATGGAAATAAAAACAAAAGTAAACAAGTGGGACTTGATTAAACCTAAAAGCTTTTGCACAGCAAGGAAATGACAAGCAAGGTGAAAAGACAGCCCTCAGAATGGGAGAAAATAATAGCAAATGGAAAACTGACAAAGAATTAATTTCCAAAATATACAAGCAGCTCATAGCTAGAGCACATGCAATAAAATGAGTGATTTTATACTTCCAGGAAAGTGGAGTCGCTCAGTCGTGTCCAACTCTTTGTGACCCCGTGGACTGTAGCCTACCAGGCTCCTCTGTCCATGGGATTTTCCAGGCAATAGTCCTGGAGTGGATTGCCATTTCCTTCTCCAGGGGATCTTCCCAACCCAGGGATTGAACCCAGGTCTCCCTCATTGTAGACAGACGCTTTACCATCTGAGTCACCAGGGAAGTCCATGGGCTTGTCTATAAAAACATAGTAATTAGCTACATTCTTCACATATTCTCTCCGTTTACACAATGCTCTAGGTTTTTCTAGGGCATAATTTCTAAAAATGTATACCAAACTTTTACTGCTCCTATAACACTGCTCACAAAAACTGCTCAGATCAAATGTATCTCTAAGTACTGTATTCTATGCCCTTTAGAAAATCAAAACTATTGGCATCTCGAAGGCTCTAAGGATTCCTGAACTAAAGAAATCAATTAAGGTTGTTTGAGATGTCTCCTTAATAAATCATGTAAGCATAGAATTTTTTATTATTATGACAGTATTTCATTGAAAATTATGTTTATGTTATTTGCCAACTTTTCTAACTAAACTTAAATCTAATCAGAACTATGCAGTCAATTTAGCACTGATATGACCAGGTAGCAAGGATGTCCATCATTTTCTGCAAATAACTGTAGTCATCAATGCTTTCATGTTTATCAATTTTAAATAATTCAGTCTTTTTAAATTTAAATTGTAGGCCATGGTTTGCTAAATAAAAATCACCTAAATAACATGGTCTTAAAAATATCCATTCTACAGCTGCTCTGCTACCTCAACTTTATTTTCAAAACAGGTTATGAATAAACAAATGATTAAAAGTAAGAAAAAAGTTTTAGAATTAAAGACAATATACTATAGTAGAAAATGCTTAGATTCTGGGTCTAGACACTTCTGGTTTTCAATCTTGCATGTGCTACTTATAAAGTATATTAAAATCAACAATTATTTTTTCTACGTTTCAATTTTCTCATCCATAAACATGTGGACATGCAACTTGCATGACTGTTATCAGAAAGACGCAAAATGTGTGTTAATCGCTTGACATGATATCTGTCACATCATGAAAATCAAGTTATATTTCTTCCTCCCTCTCAGGAAATTAAGCAACAATGAGTTATCCCTTATTAATTTATGATTAATTATAGAACATATACAAAGTTGTTGGGACAGCCACTGGTGGAAGCAAACTGGCTTGAATTTAAAAGAAGGGGGAGAAAAAACAATTAAAAAGGAAAAGATGACTTGCGGGCTAAATATTTCTCTGGGCATAAAACAGTCTAACAAAACTTTGCAGCTGTACTACCAATATGGACCCTTTCTTACAGAAAAGGAAGCAGGAATATGGGGCAGAGCTAAGAGCCCTAAAGAACTTACACAAATAGGTAAGTGAAGTGAAGTCGCTCAGTCGTGTCCGACTCTTTGCGACCCGTGGACTGTAGCCCGCCAGGCTCCTCCATCCAGGAAACTCTCCAGGCAAGAATATTGGAGTGGATTGCCATTTCCTTCTCCAGGGGATCTTCCCAACCCAGGGATCGAACCCAGGTCTCCTGCATTGCAGGCAGATAAACTAGGTTCCTAATAAGCGTATGCTCCCTGCTGGGGAACAGAGGATTTAGAGCATCTGTTTTTTTCTATCCTTTTTTATTGAGAGTGCCTATTGGGGTCATTCCATCACTATTTCCCAACTGACTTGTTTATTAGAATAGATAACTTTCTTCTTAGACCACAAAAAGCAAACAAACAAACAAAAAAACATGTGAAGCCAGCCCTTCGGAGCCTCAATCACACCTGGACATGCTATTGAAACTTTTGAAATTGTGTATCTTAAGCCTAAACTTGATGCTGTATCAAGATACAACTTCGTGGACTTGAAAGAAGGGGCTAGTATATTTTTACATCTCTGGGGAAATGTGAAGATTTTCTGAAAAAGGGCAGACTGTAATGGACTCAAGTTGGACCAAATTTGCTGTCATTCCCCATTTGTAATCTAACCTGGCCTGAGATTAGCTGTGCTTGGTAGGATGAGAAAAAAGCAACTCTGTGTAACTTCTTAGAGTGAACAGTAAATGGGCTTCTAAGAAATCGGCAGTGAACCTTTCTGTTTCTCTCTTCCATGATCGGCTTCCAGGATCTAAAAAGCACAAACCTTGCAGGAGGTCACCTGGAGGAGAACTGAGGTGCTCTAGTTAACGGCCCCAAATGACAGTCAGCACTAAGTGTCAGCCCTGTGAGGAGGTCTCCCAGGCCAACAGCACAGAAAACAGAGCTTTCCAGCTGAGCACAGCCAACCTTAGTAATCAGAGACAATGAAGAGCTATTTTTTTTTCTTTTAAATTACTAAGTTTGGTGGTATTTTTCTTTTTATCTAGAGTCGTAGCTACATAGTCGTAATATTTGTTAAATGAATCCCAAGGGTAGAAATATATTTTTCATAACATACCTGTGAATTTTCAAAAGTTAAAGACTTCTCAACATGCTACGAACTCTCCTTTTGTGGTCTATCTCCTGAAAAGTAGCAAAACTGTTATAGCTTTCAAAGTAACATGTGTTGGTTAAGAGACACATGGTTATTTGAAATGCAAAATACCTGAGCTTGGAACTGAGCCTAACCACTTAGTAATAGTGAAACCCGATTAAACTATTTTAACATTTTAGAGCCTCTATTGTTACTTTTTAAAACAAAGATAATCATATCCATGGTACAGGACATGTGTGAGTATTACATGAAAGAAGACATAAAAATCACCCATCAAGAATTCCATAAGCACAGGGATTTGCTTTATTCAATACTGTTAACTGATACTATTATTATTGGACAAGAGAGACAGTAGCTCCTTGTGTTGGGGCCATAAAATGACTCTTTTTCTTCCACAGCAGGAGAAGGAGAATGATAGGAGATGTTATGGGGTTTCCCTGGCAGCTCAGATGGTAAAGAATCTGCCTGCAACGCAGGAGACCCAGGTTCAATCCCGGGGTCAGGAAAGATCTCCTGGAGGAGGAGGAAGTGGCAACCCACTCCAGTATTCTTGCCTGGAGAATCCCATGGACAGAGGGGCCTGGGAGGTTACAGTCCATGGGTCGCAAAGAGTTGGACACAGCTGAGCTACTAGGCACGTGCACATTATTACAGTAACTTAAAAGAAGTATGTTGAGGGTTGTTCTCCTGGGGAGGGATTTTACTTTTCTATAGTAAACACTCTTGGAAGTTTCACCTGTTTCTTGGCACCTGAAATTGGGGAAGTCATTTTATAAAGCCACCCGTACACATCCCTCCATCCCAGCACGGGATGTGTTAATGGGTACATGATGGCAGAAAGGCTGCATCTGACTCCTTTAAACCTAGATAGATGGGTTCCTTGTCTTTGTAGCCAGACGCTCACTCAGTCAATACAAATCGTAACTCTATTTCACTGGCATACGCTGTGAGGGAGGAGCCATGGTGATTAGCCATCCAAGTATCGAACAATAGACCTCTTCACTGTTTACCTCCTAAAATAAATACAAATTAGAAGTCTAGAACATTCCAGAGGAGGAAAATAGTAAGAGCTAGAAATCTGACAGAATTGCACAAAGTATGCGAATTCAGTTGTGTATTTTGTCAGTGCCAAACAGAGTCTGCTTGTTCCGCAAACGTTAATAAATTGACAGGGGCATCTTTTCAGAACCCAGTCCCCTTGTGTATACAGTCTATGACATGTCCCATAGCCCTGTCTGATCACTTTATGCCTGTGTGGAAAATGGATTCAGATCCACTGTTGTCTAGTGTTTCTCCTAGGGGGGCACCACTTTGAAATCTATTTCAGAGTGGGGATGAAAAGTACTTGAGGGCATATGAAGAGTTGGGAAGGTTTAATGCCTACAGTGGCTTTCAAAGTGTGGTCCCCAGGCAAGCAGCATCAGCATCTCCTGAAGCTTGTCAGCAATAAAAATTATCTGCTTGCTAATTCAGAAACTCTGGGGATGAGTCCGGTAAGCAGTGTTTGAACAATCTCCCCAGGTTATCCCTAACACTTGAAGTTTGAGAACTGTCAGTGCAATGGACTTAGGTAAGGAAAAAAAAAAAATACCATGATCTCTTAGAAATATGACTTTCAAGACTGATTCTATCAAATAGCAAGGAAAAGCACAAGTATCAATCCATATTGAGAGTTGAAAAGAGTGCTACTTCTAGAATCAGAAAGAACTGGAATTAAAGCATGACTCTCTGCTCTTCTCTGATTTTATTTAACTTTTCTGGATACAACCTTATGGTCTGTGAAGTGGAAATAATAATGTCTCCCTTAGTATGTATAATTTCAAATAATGTATATAAAATGTCTAGTATAAAGCTATCTAGTATTCATTTAATTCATTTCAGTGTTTGCTGAAGATACAGGAAACAACTTCAACTCAAGAGAACTATAAGATGTCTGCTTCAGGGTGGATAGAAGGATATGAGGAACAGAGACGCAAAAATGAAAGAAAAATATAGGCATTGATGAGTTTCCTGATTTCTTATCAGTCAGGAAGCTTCTTCACAGACTAGAATGGAGAGGAAGATTTACCTGTGGCAGAGGAGACCCTGTGCTCATTTGCTGAATTTAGGGCCTCATTCTTTTCAATTATTGAATGTCTGCCCACGAAGGAACCCACTCCAATGTTCTTGCCTGGAGAGTCCCAGGGGCGGGGGAGCCTGGTGGGCTGCTGTCTATGGGGTCACGCAGAGTCGGACACGGCTGACGCGACTTAGCAGCAGCAGCAGCAGCCCATGAAGGGACTGTGCCAGTAAATGAAGGTGAAACAGGTTATTGAAACAGAGGCAGCACAGGATAATAATTAAGAACTAGAGCTTGGAACCAACCTGCCTGGTTCTGAATCCAAGCCTATTATCTATCTATTGTGTGACTTCAGGGAAGTCACTGAACCTCCAGGGTCTCTGCTTTTTCATCTTTATTATTAAAAGGTGGTAATAATATCAAACACCATGTAAGATTGTGGTCAGAATAAAATGAATTAATATACATTAAAAATGAGGTGAATATTCCAGCAGCACAGGTTCTTAATAAATGTGGATTATGGTCCTCTCCTGCCAAGCTGGTAGAATTCACTCCTTGACAGGCTTTTACTAACATCCCAGTGTCTTTGAGATTAAATCCAGAATTCTAGCCTTATGGATCTCTAGTCTGGCTCTTCTCAATCTTTAATATGAGTAGGATCACTGGGAATTCATGTTAAAATGCAAATTCAGATTCAAGAACCCTGGTAGGGCCTGAGTTTCTGCATTTTTAACAAGCTTCCAGGTGAGGTCCATGCTATTGACCACAAACCACAAGTTCAATGCAAAACCGCATTCTAATTCCAAACGTGAATGCAGCCCATTGCAAAGCTGGAACACCATTTTAATAGCGGTCCCTAAAATAGCTGTGGGAAAAATGAGTAATCTTGCTCACTTAGAAATCAGGCAAACTTATAAGTAGGTCTTGGTGATAAGGAGAGATAAACTCAAAGACAAAAGAAAAACATAAGTGTCTTCTGTGTTCTGACTTTGATGTCAAGGGTACAGAGCTTGAATCTGATCTCCACAGTGGCAGGAGATGAGAGCAAAGACTGAGAAGCAGGATTGATAAGAGTTGCAGGACAGGGAAGAAAGCTTTTACTAACTGCTGTGCTGAGAGCTCGACCACAGAGATGGGGGGAATACAATTCATGGGCATGGAGTTACAGTAGCAGGAAGTAAATTTTACAGATTCTTACACATCTTACATTGAATTGTGGTGGAACATTATTGCAATACATGTTGGCTGAGCAGAATTAAATTTATTTTATTATTATGTCATTTTATTTTATTTTTAGAAATAGTATTTGCAGCAGTTATTATAAAGATGAAATGAATTAATAAAGTTTTGAGAATAGAATTGTTCAGGGTATCCCATACATGTTAGTTAATATTAGCCATTATTATTACTAGAGAATTTTATCTTAGATAAAATGTTTATTATAAGAAATAAATTAGAGATAAGTTCTATGTGTTATTTATTTTAATACTACAGAAACTTTAATAAACTAAGATGAAATAGGTAAAAGACATTGCTCAAAGCCACATTATGTGCACGAGCTATAATTGGATTGGATTTCATCTGTCCAGACTCACAAGCACAGAGAACAGAATTATGGTTGCCAAGCTGGGGTGGGAAAGAAGAAGCATGGAGAGGGACTTTGGGGTTAGCAGATGAAAACTATTATATAGAGAATGGATATACAACAAGGTCCTACTACATACCACAGGGAACTATATTCAATATTCTGTGATAAACCAAAATGGAAAAGAATATAAAAATAGAATTCATATGTATGAATAACTGAGTTATTTTGCTGTACAGATGAAATTAACACAACATTGTAAATCAACTATACTTCAATAAAATCAATAAAAAAACCCCACTCCATCTGTCCAGATTTAAAAGTCTACATGCTTCTACAACTACATGCTGATTGGTTTAAGCCAAATGATTACATTTTAGGCTATAATTTTCTCATCTATCAAATGAAGATATCATCCTTAAGCAACTAGGTGATATCTTCATTAAACATTTTACAGATATAAATTATAATTGAGTTCATTGATCAGTTACACTTGTTTTTAACTACATACCCATTCTCAACAACTATAATATTTTTTTAATTAGATATATCTTATAAATTAATTCAGAGAAGGCAATGGCAACCCACTCCAGTACTCTCTCCTGGAAAATCCCATGGACAGAGGAGCCTGGTAAGCTGCAGTCCATGGGTTTGCAAAGAGTGGGACATGACTGAGCGACTTCACTTTCACATTTCACTTTCATGCATTGGAGAAAGAAATAGCAACCCACTCCAGTGTTCTTGCCTGGAGAACCCCAGGGATGGGGGTGCCTGGGGAGCTGCCGTCTATGCGGTCGCAAAGAGTTGGACACAATTGAAGCGACTTAGCAGCAGCAGTAGCATAAATTAATTGTACTATATATTACAGTTACATAAACAAGCTAAAAATAGGAGAAAAACACATTTAATTAATGTCTGTGTCTTTCAACTCATATAGCAATTATAACAAGAACAAAACTACTGGAAACAGTAAACCCTAGACATATTAGCCTTCTTGCAGTTTCTCTAAGATGCCATACAATTTCCCAATTTATGATCTTTTTGGTGTTTCCTTGCCTGGAACTCTATCCCAGGGTCTTGACGT
The DNA here is from genome assembly GCF_042477335.2 of Ovis canadensis. Taxonomy (NCBI): domain Eukaryota; kingdom Metazoa; phylum Chordata; class Mammalia; order Artiodactyla; family Bovidae; genus Ovis; species Ovis canadensis. The sequence continues at coordinate 30,171,844 of NC_091265.1, read as the reverse complement.
GGCTAACTCTTGAGTTTTTCTATCATCCATGTCCCAGCTACAATGTCATTTTAAAATATTCCTTGGCCTTCTTGATCATTAATCTTACTTCTCTGTCTTCATTTTCACATCTAAATGTCCCATACCTGTGTATGATATATACCATTTTAATCTTTTGAATGCTCATCACTATCTTAAATCTTGTTGCTGTGTTTCTCTGCTCATTGAATGTTTTCTTCCAAAGAATGGTGGTGGTTTAGTCGCTAGGTCATGTCCAACTCTTGTGACCCACGGACTGTAGCCCACTAGGCCCCTCTGCCCATGGGATTTTTCAGGAAAGAATACTAGAGTGGGTTGCCATTTACTTCTCCAGCGGATATTCCAACCCAGGGTTCAAACCCATGTCTCCTGCATTGGCAGGCTGAGCCACCAGGTAAGCCCTCTTCCAAAGACAGTGAGTATCAGAGTATAAGCATCTTGAGAGCACAGACTTCCCTTCGCTGCCAAATTTGGACTGTGGCCCCAAAGCATGGACTTGACGCATGACAGACGCTCAATAACCGTCTCTCTAATGAGTAAAAATAAGTAAGACATGACCCCTGACATCATGAATCTCAAAACATCAAAACGTTAACAACTCCTAGACAGACTTAGAATAATTTAAAATGCTATTCTTTGCAAGCAGACTCAATGCCCTGTTCCAAAATTAGCAGCAATTAAACACTTATTTTTACAACACTTTTAGGTTTGTGATGACATTTTTGTTACAAAGCTTTTGGCATATAAGAATGAGGTGAGGGGAACTGTAAAGATGGCGGAGGAATAGGACGGGAAGACCACTTTCTCTCTCACAAATTCCTCAAAAGAACATTTCAACGCCGAGCAAACTCCACAAAACAACTTCTGTAGGCTGGCAGAGGACATCAGGCAACCAGAAAAGCAGACCATTGTCTTCAAAAACAGGTAGGAAAAAATATAAAAGACGAAAAAGGAGACAAAGGAGGTGGGGAGGGAGCTCCATCCCGGGAAGGGAAGCCTGTCCCGGGAAGGGAATTTTAAGAAGAGAGGTTTCCAAACACCAGGAAACACTCTCCCTGCCGAGTCTGCGGCGAGCCTTGGAAACACAGAGGGCAACATAACAGGAAGGAAAAATAAATAAATAATTAAAACCAAGAGACTACAAGCCCAACAGTAACTCCCCCAGTGGAAAAGCAGCACAGACTCCTGCATCCGCCATTGGGAAGTGGGGGCAGGGCAGGGACGCGCGGGAGGCGCGGGCTGCAGTGCTTTGTAAGAATCGGGCAGGAACGCCCCACGCGCAACCAGAACGATCTAACTTGGGCTAGCAAACCAGACTGTGGGATAGCTACCGCACGAAAAGCTCGAACATAAGATACCGCCAGGACCGAGCACAGAACAAAGGACGGAGCGGAAAAAGCCGGCTGCAGACCATCCCCCGCTGGGGACAGGCAGCCAGAGCCGTAAGGGCTGGAAAGGGGCAATTGCAGATCTGGAGAGACTTTACTTACCTAACTGCAAGCAGGCTTCTTTGCTAAGACTTCTGGGGGTGCTGGACAGTCACCATCTGCCTCACGGGGGGCACCAGCCGTCCACCCAGAAAGCTGAGCAGCAGCGGCAGAAAAGGTGACAAGCCGCGGCGATTGCGCTCGCCAAACTCCTGAGCTACTCGGACCTGGGAAGGGCACAAAGTGCAGTCCCAGCCAAATCTGTGCCTCTGAGGGCTGCCTGAGCGCCGAACCTGAGCAGCTTGGACCGGGGAAGTGCACGCAGCCTAGGGCTGGCCCCAGATGGTTCCCAGCTGAGCATCATAGAGCCGGAGCGGTTTGTGCACCGCAAGAAGGGACAGGTCAAGCGGGGCTGAGACACTGTGCACACGACAGTGCTATTTGTTTGCAGCATCCCCCCTCCCCACAGCGCGACTGAACTAGTGACCCTAAAAAACCAGCAAACAGAAGAAGTTAAACAGAGGGAACCACCTTGGAAGTGAGCCCACATGGCCCACAACATCAGAGAAGGGCCAGGTATATTTTTACTATTTTTAAAATCATTCCTTTTTTGTTGTTGTTTTTTCTTTTTTCTTTTTTTTTCTACCTTTTTTAAATTGTTAAGTCTTCTATTTCTCCTCTAATTTTTATTTCAATAACTGACTATTACTATGTAAAGAAAAAAAAAAGACTTTTTTTTTTTTTTTAAGGCCAACACCATATATAGTCTTTGGATGGTGGTTGGTGGTTTTTTGTTTGTTTGTTTGTTTTTTGTTGTTTTTTTGTTTGTTTTAATAATTCTTGTTTTTTTTTCTTTCTTCCTTTTTCCTTCTGCTTTTCTTTAATATTGTATCTTTGAAAATCCAACCTCTACTCTAGATTTTTAATCTTTGCTCTTAGGTTTTTGTTGTCAATTTTGTACATTTAAAAACCCAAACTTCACTACCCAAGTTTACCTGAGAGCAAGATTACTGGCTTGACCACTCTCTCCTCCTCTGGACTCTCCTTTTTCTCCACCAGGTGGCCTCTGTCTCTTTTCTCCCCCATCTCTTCTCTATCCAACTCTGTGAATCTCTGTGTGTTCCAGACGGTGGAGAACACCTAAGGAACTGGTTACTGGCAGGATTTGTCTCTCTCCTTCTCATTCCTCTCTCTTAACCTCCTGGTCACCTCTGTCTACTTCCTCCCTCTCCTCTTCCCTGTATAACTCCGTAAATACCTCTGAGCGGTCCAGACTATAGAGCGCACATAAGGAAGTGACCGCTGGCTAGCTTGCTCTCTCCTCTTTTGATCTCACCACATCTCATTCCAGTTACCTCTAACTACTCCCTCCATCTTCTCTTCTCCTTGTAACTCAGTGAACCTCTCTGAGTGTCCCTCAATGTGGGGAAACTTTTCATCTTTAACCTAGATGTTTTATCATCGGTGCTGTATAGATGGAGAAGTCTAGAGGCTACTGTAAAAATAAAACTGAAAACCAGAAGCAGGAGGCTTAAATCCAAAGCCTGAAAACATTAGAGAACTCTTGAATTCAGGGAACATTAAGCAATAGGAGCTCATCAAATGCCTTCATACCTACACTGAAACCAAGCTCCACCCAAGTGCCAACAAGTTCCAAAACAAGACATACCACGCAAATTCTCCAGCAACACAGGAACACTCCCCTGAGCTTCAATATACAGGCAGCTCAAAATTATTCCAAAACCTTTGATGTCTCATAACCCATTACTGGTCACTCCACTGCACTCCAGAGAGAAGAAACCCAGCTCCACCCACCAGAACTCCAACACAAGCCTCCCCAACCAGGAAACCTTGACAAGCCACTGATAGAACCCCACCCACAGTGAGGAAGCTCCATAATAAAGAGAACTCCACAAATTACCAGAATATAAAAAGGCCACCCCAAACGCAGCAATATAACCAAGATGAAGAGACAGAGGAATACTCAGCAGGTAAAGGAACAGGAGAGTTGCCCACCAAACCAAACAAAAGAGGAAGAAGTAGGGAATCTACCTGAGAAGGAATTCCGAATATTGATAGTGAAAATGTTCCAAAATCTTGAAATCAAAATGGAATCACAGATAAATAGCCTAGAGACAAGGATTGAGAAGATGCAAGAAAGGTTTAACAAGGACCTAGAAGAAATAAAAAAGAGTCAAAATATAATGAATAACGCAGTAAATGAGATCAGAAACACTCTGGAGGCAACAAATAGTAGAATAACGGAGGCAGAAGATAGGATTAGTGAAATAGAAGATAGAATGGTAGAAATAAATGAATCAGAGAGGAAACAAGAAAAACGAATTAAAAGAAATGAGGACAATCTCAGAGACCTCCAGGACAATATGAAACGCTCCAACATTCGAATTATAGAAGTCCCAGAAGAAGAAGACAGAAAGAAAGATCATGAGAAAATCCTTGAGGAGATAATAGTTGAAAACTTCCGTAAAATGGGGAAGGAAATAATCATCCAAGTCCAAGAAACCCAGAGAGTTCCAAATAGGATAAACCCAAGACGAAACACCCCAAGACACATATTAATCGAATTAACAAAGATCAAACACAAAGAACAAATATTAAAAGCAGCAAGGGAAAAACAACAAATAACACACAAGGGGATTCCCATAAGGATAACAGCTGATCTTTCAATAGAAACTCTTCAGGCCAGGAGGGAATGGCAAGACATACTTAAAGTGATGAAAGACAGTAACCTACAGCCCAGATTACTGTACCCAGCAAGGATCTCATTCAAATACGAAGGAGAAATCAAAAGCTTTACAGACAAGCAAAAGCTGAGAGAATTCAGCACCACCAAACCAGCTCTCCAACAAATTCTAAAGGATATTCTCTAGACAGGAAACATGAAAAGGGTGTATAAACCCGAACCCAAAACAGTAAAGTAAATGGTAACGGGATCATACTTATCAATAATTACCTTAAACGTAAATGGGTTGAATGCCCCAACCAAAAGGCAAAGACTGGCCGAATGGATACAAAAACAAAACCCCTCTATGTGCTGCTTACAAGAGACCCACCTCAAAACAAGGGACACATACAGACTGAAAGTGAAGGGCTGGAAAAAGATATACCATGCAAATAGAGACCAAAAGAAAGCAGGAGTGGCAATACTCATATCCGATAAAATAGACTTTAAAACAAAGGCTGTGAAAAGAGACAAAGAAGGCCACTACGTAATGATCAAAGGATCAATCCAAGAAGAAGATATAACAATTATAAATATATATGCACCCAATATAGGAGCACCGCAATATGTAAGGCAAATGCTAACAAGTATGAAAGGGGAAATCAACAATAACACAATAATAGTGGGAGACTTTAATACCCCACTCACACCTATGGACAGATCAACTAAACAGAAAATTAACAAAGAAACACAAACTTTAAATGATGCACTAGATCAGTTAGACCTAATTGATATCTATAGGACATTTCACCCCAAAACAATGAATTTCACCTTTTTCTCAAGTGCTCATGGAACCTTCTCCAGGATAGATCACATCCTGGGCCATAAATCTAAACTTGATAAATTCAAAAAAATTGAAATCATTCCAAGCATCTTTTCTGACCATAATGCATTAAGATTAGATCTCAATTACAGGAGAAAAACTATTAAAAATTCCAGCATATGGAGGTTGAACAACACACTTCTGAATAACCAACAAATCACAGAAGAAATCAAAAAAGAAATCAAAATATGCATAGAAACGAATGAAAATGAAAACACAACAACCCAAAACCTGTGGGACACTATAAAAGCAGTGCTAAGAGGAAAGTTCATAGCAATACAGGCATACCTCAAGAAACAAGAAAAAAGCCAAATAAATAACCTAACTCTACAACTAAAGCAACTAGAAAAGGAAGAATTGGAGAACCCCAGATTTAGTAGAAGGAAAGAAATCTTAAAAATTAGGGCAGAAATAAATGCAAAAGAAACAAAAGAGGCCATAGCAAAAATCAACAAAGCCAAAAGCTGGTTCTTTGAAAGGATAAATAAAATTGACAAACCATTAGCCAGACTCATCAAGAAACAAAGAGAGAAAAATCAAATCAATAAAATTAGAAATGAAAAAGGAGAGATCACAACAGACAACACAGAAATACAAAGGATCATAAGAGACTACTATCAGCAGTTGTATGCCAATAAAATGGACAATGTGGAAGAAATGGACAAATTCTTAGAAAAGTACAATTTTCCAAAACTGAACCAGGAAGAAATAGAAAATCTTAACAGACCCATCACAAGCACGGAAATTGAAACTGTAATCAGAAATCTTCCAGCAAACAAAAGCCCAGGTCCAGACGGCTTCACAGCTGAATTCTACCAAAAATTTCGAGAAGAGCTAACACCTATCCTACTCAAACTCTTCCAGAAAATTGCAGAGGAAGGTAAACTTCCAAACTCATTCTATGAGGCCAACATCACCCTAATACCAAAACCTGACAAAGAGGTCACAAAAAAAGTAAACTACAGGCCAATATCACTGATGAACATAGATGCAAAAATCCTCAACAAAATTCTAGCAATCAGAATCCAACAACACATTAAAAAGATCATACACCATGACCAAGTGGGCTTTATCCCAGGGATGCAAGGATTCTTCAATATCCACAAATCAATCAATGTAATTCACCACATTAACAAAGTGAAAAATAAAAACCATATGATTATTTCAATAGAGCAGAGAAGGCCTTTGACAAAATTCAACATCCATTTATGATAAAAACTCTCCAGAAAGCAGGAATAGAAAGAACATAACTCAACATAATAAAAGCTATATATGACAAACCCATAGCAAACATTATCCTCAATGGTGAAAAATTGAAAGCATTTCCCCTAAAGTCAGGAACAAGACAAGGGTGTCCACTTTCACCGTTACTATTCAACATAGTTCTGGAAGTTTTGGCCACAGCAATCAGAGCAGAAAAAGAAATAAAAGGAATCCAGATTGGAAAAGAAGAAGTAAAACTCTCACTGTTTGCAGATGACATGATCCTCTACATGGAAAACCCTAAAGACTCCACCAGAAAATTACTAGAGCTCATCAATGAATATAGTAAACTTGCAGGATATAAAATCAACACACAGAAATCCCTTGCATTCCTATACACTAATAATGAGAAAGTAGAAAAAGAAATTAAGGAAACAATTCCATTCACCATTGCAACGAAAAGAATAAAATACTTAGGAATATATCTACCTAAAGAAACTAAATACCTATATATAGAAAACTATAAAACACTGATGAAAGAAATCAAAGAGGACACTAATAGATGGAGAAATATACCATGTTCATGGATTGGAAGAATCAATATAGTGAAGATGAGTATACTACCCAAAGCAATTTACAAATTCAATGCAATCCCTATCAAGCTACCAGCCATATTTTGCACAGAACTAGAACAAATAATTTCAAGATTTGTATGGAAATACAAAAAACCTCGAATAGCCAAAGCAATCTTGAGAAAGAAGAATGGAACTGGAGGAATCAACTTGCCTGACCTCAGGCTCTACTACAAAGCCACAGTCATAAAAACAGTATGGTACTGGCACAAAGACAGACATATAGATCAATGGAACAAAATAGAAAGCCCAGAGATAAATCCACACACATATGGACACCTTATCTTTGACAAAGGAGGCAAGAATATACAATGGAGTAAAGACAATCTCTTTAACAAGTGGTGCTGGAAAAACTGGTTAACTACTTGTAAAAGAATGAAACTAGATCACTTTCTAACACCGCACACAAAAATAAACTCAAAATGGATTAAAGATCTAAATGTAAGACCAGAAACTATAAAACTCCTAGAGAAGAACATAGGCAAAACACTCTCAGACATAAATCACAGCAGGATCCTCTATGATCCACCTCCCAGAATTCTGGATATAAAAGCAAAAATAAACAAATGGGATCTAATTAAAATTAAAAGCTTCTGCACAACAAAGGAAAATATAAGAAAGGTGAAAAGACAGCCTTCTGAATGGGAGAGAATAATAGTAAATGAAGCAACTGACAAACAACTAATCTCAAAAATATACAAGCAACTTATGCAGCTCAATTCCAGAAAAATAAATGACCCAATCAAAAAATGGGCCAAAGAACTAAATAGACATTTCTCCAAAGAAGACATACGGATGGCTAACAAACACATGAAAAGATGCTCAACATCACTCATTATTAGAGAAATGCAAATAAAACCACAATGAGGTACCACTTCACACCAGTCAGAATGGCTGCGATCCAAAAATCTGCAAGCAATAAATGCTGGAGAGGGTGTGGAGAAAAGGGAACCCTCCTACACAGTTGGTGGGAATGCAAACTAGTATAGCCACTATGGAGAACAGTGTGGAGATTCCTTAAAAAATTGCAAATAGAACTACCTTATGACCCAGCAATCCCACTTCTGGGCATACACACCGAGGAAACCAGAATTGAAAGAGACACATGTACCCCAATGTTCATCGCAGCACTGTTTATAATAGCCAGGACATGGAAACAACCTAGATGTCCATCAGCAGAGGAATGGCTAAGAAAGCTGTGGTACATATACACAATGGAGTATTACTCAGCCGTTAAAAAGAATACATTTGAATCAGTTCTGATGAGATGGATGAAACTGGAGCCGATTATACAGAGTGAAGTAAGCCAGAAAGAAAAACACCAATACAGTATACTAACACATATATATGGAATTTAGAAAGATGGCAATGACGACCCTGTATGCAAGACAGGAAAAAAGACACAGCTGTGTATAACGGACTTTTGGACTCAGAGGGAGAGGGAGAGGGTGGGATGATTTGGGAGAATGGCATTCTAACATGTATACCATCATGTAAGAATTGAATCGCCAGTCTATGTCTGACGCAGGATACAGTATGCTTGGGGCTGGTGCATGGGGATGACCCACAGAGATGTTATGGGGAGGGAGGTGGGAGGGGGGTTCATGTTTGGGAATGCATGTAAGAATTAAAGATTTTAAAATTAAAAAAAATTTAAAAAATTTAAAAAATTTTTTTTAAAAATTAAAAAAAAAAAAAAAGAATGAGGTGAGACAAGGACCTACAACCAACGACAGGTCAGCCTTGTATATGTTTTTCTGAGTGTAAGTCCATTATTCTGAACACAGAAGCTCTGTGTTCAGAGCTTTAATTTTAGACAGCCCTCGTAGCTATGGATGAACTTGGAAGTAATGTTCCATCAGTATTGTTTCACTTAAATTTTGAGCGAAATTGAATCAATCTTAAAAAATAGTTTTAAAATAGAATCAATCCTAAATTGAATACAATGAATATATGTGTCCTTACTGTATAGGAAACAATAATGCTGTATATTATCCTCCAATAAAACATTATGCCGTATACAAATCAAATTTATTAACTATGAACTTTCTAAATGTTGAAATCCACTTAATTTATCATATGCATAAACCTAATGTTTTCTCTAAGTTATCAGCAGGAGAGAAGTGCTTGTCAGGAGTGGAGAAGGGATTGAAGAAAAAAGTTACAATCTGGTATTGCTATGACTCTATATATCGTGCTTATAGTTGCTCAACTATATTCCTATGAAAAGATTAAATCAAAGGATATATAGAATTTATTTTCAGTTTTGTATTTGAAAGGAAAAAAATGTTTTGTCAGAAGTCCGAGTCTTAGCACTGCTTTTTTCACAGCAAAGTATTTCATTTTGAAAGAAATGTTCAACTGTATCAAGCCTCTATATATAATAATAAACTGTGAAAACAGAACTGCAGAGATGATGTGGTGTAAGAATGGTCTCTCTACAAGTAATCTTTGATTGCAAGTAAAAATGATAAAGCAGGTTTAATGTTAATACCCATAACATGACACACTGTGCAATTAATAACTGCAACTGAAATTAACAGAATGTAGTTTTATGTTTCAGTGTCCACTTTTAACTTTTACACATATTGTTAATATTTAAATCAAAGGTACCCCTCTTCTTATTCCTTCCAAATGTGTCTTTGAACTGATGGTTCTATCTTTCCTTTAGGGTTATCTTATGCCCGTGTTTGTGTCAGTTATCAGCAAAGAAATAAGATGCTCTGTGTATTATTCATCTCAGTTTCCAAACATTTCCTGAATGCTAAATCTGTTCAGATAAAGATTTGTATAAGGTTCTAGGAAGGGAACAGAAATGACTGAAATATGGTCCTCTCTTGTGAAAGACATACACATTGCTATGAGAATACTGTGAATAGATGAAAGAATAATTCACCTAAGAAGTAACATTTGAGGTATGTTCCTTAGAGAGTAGAAGGAATTTTGATATATGGAAGATAGTTTAGTGATAATGGCAGATAAGCTAAATCACGGAACATAGGCAGAAAAATTCATAGTGAAATTTAAAACTTTTGAGAAAGTGATACGGGGATGGGATGTATTAGGATTGCTGAAAAGTTTGCTTCGGTTTTTCATCACATCAAATACAAAAGTCCCCAGTGAAATTTTTGGTGAACCCTATAAATACAAGGCTGAATGTTAAGTTTGAAGGAAGATAACAAAGAAGCACTAACTTTTTGTTTGTTTTTCCTTAAAATACAATGACTATTAAAACTTCTGAGCTGGAGAGTGGCAAAATTAATTATTTTCTTGACTTTATCTTTCTTTTCCTTTTCTTGTAAATCAGTCTCTAAATTTCCTCATCTAATATTTCTTCCATCTTAGACAGCATATTTTGAACACTTTTTCTCTTCTCTGATACATACCAGTTTCTTAATGCCTTAATTTGATTTACAAAAATTCCTCCTATAGCTATCCTTTTTCATTTCCAATCCATTCTCTACGCTACAGCCGATAGTCTTTGTAAAATGTACACTTCCCATGCCACTTCTCTGCTTTAAAAATCTGTACTAGTTTCCCAATATCCTCAAGACTCCTGAACATGATTTATGAGCCTTCACATCCAACCCTTTATCCTCCCAGCATCTCTTCTGCAAAGAAATCTCTGGCACTCACCTCAAAAGCTTTTGCCTATCTTCTTCTGTCTGAAATTCATTTCTCTGAACCTGTTCATCTTTAGAGCTCACTCTTTCAGGAAGTACTCCTCATTAAGCATCACCTCCTCTGTACTCCCCGTACCTTGTTAATCATACTACAGCAAAATATTTACACGGCTAATCCACTCACACAAACCTACATAGTCCATGAGGCTCAGCCATGTTCACCTTGCTCATCGTTAAATTTCCAGGAATAAGTATACTGCCTGACAAATACATATGTGTAGGTTTTAAATATATGCATGATCTAGGTACATACAGAAAATATAAATAATGTGGAAACTGAATACGTGAGAAGCAAACAAAAGATGAAGATATGCTTTTCTAATTGTGTACTACTGAAAAGTTTTAGATCTTGTAAATTAATGAACAAATTATGAATATATACATATATACCTACATATATGCATGTCAAACACTATGCCAAGTGATGGATAAAATACTACCGGTATTGATTTGACACTTATTTGTGGCTCAATAAGTAGCAGTTATTATAATTATTATTTACACAATTTATTCATTAGTTTACAAGATCTAAAACTTCTGTGTTGTTCAGTCACTCAGTTGTGTCCGATTCTTTGCAACCCCATGGACTGCAGCACGCCAGGCTTTCCTGTCCTTCGCCATCTCCCAGAGTTTGCTCAAACTCACGTTCATTGAATCTGTGATGCCATTCAACCATTTTGCCCTCTGCCATCCCCTTCCCCTCCTGCCTTCAATCTTTCCCAGCATCAGGGTCTTTTCTGAGTCTGCTCTTCACATCAGGTGGCCAAAGTATTGTAGTTTCAGCTTCAGCATCAGTCCTTCCAATGAATATTCAGTATAGATTTCCTTTAGGATTGACTGGTTGGATCTCTCTGTAGTCCAAGAGACTCTCAAGAGTCTTCTCCAACACCAGTTCAAAAGCATCACTTCTTTGGCGCTCAGCTTTCTTTACAGTCCAACTCTCACATCCATACATGACCACTGGAAAAATCATATCTTCTATAAATTGGCTTCCCTTGTGTCTCAAATGGTAAAGAATCTGCCTGCAATGCAAGAGACCTGGATTTGATCCCTTGATTGGGAAGATACCCTCCTCCTAGAGGAGGGCATGGCAACCCACTCCAATATTCTTGCCTGGAGAATCCCCATAGACAGAGGAGTCTGGTGGGCTATAGTCCATGGGGTCACAAAGAGTCAGACAGGACTGAGTGACTACTCACAGCAAACAGCGCACGTGCAGGTGCACGCACGTGCACACACACACACCCATATATATACACACACACACACACACACACATATATATATATATACACACACACACATATATATATATACACACACACACATATATATATATACACACACACACACACCCATATATATATACACACACACACACACACACATATATATATACACACACACCCATATATATATATATATACACACACACCCATATATATATATATACACACACACACCCATATATATATATATACACACACACACATATATATATATATAGAGAGAGAGAGAGAGAGAGAGAGCGAGCTCTATCTCTATGTGTGTCTTGATTGACTGAATGTTATCCTCATAACGTCCGAGAAATGCAGTTACTATTCTGTTTTCCCATTTTATACACAAGGAAACTAATATTCAATTAAAATAAGTAATTTCCTTCAGGGATCGCAGAGAGTCGTACATGACTGCACAACTTCACTTCTCGTGAATCAGGCTGCTTGCCACTTCTTGCTGTGAGGTCACCTGTCAGTATGTTTCATCTTATCAGGGTAAAACCAGGCTTGGCCATCCACATTCGCAGAGCAGTCTCCACTGATTGCACAATAGCATTGCCTATATAGAAACGTTCTGAGTTTTCAATTATGCCAGCGTTTCTAACATTTTTAAATATTAAAATCTTTTTTCCCCTTCCCACCTTAAGCTTTATAGATAATAAAGCTTATCTATAACTCCAGTATATGAGGCTTTTGAAGATGAACCTACTGTGGGATGGGGCAGTCCATCCCCGCTGTCCCTTGCACACTAGTTTGTCCCTGAGTAATCTCCAGGGATGCCTATAAGATATATAGAGCATTTAATACTTTAGGGGCTCACTCCTTGCTGCCTGCCGTTACAGGAACAAGGTCTCAGAGCAGCAATATTAAGTACCTCAACTGTATTTTCTTTCAACTTCTCTGCCAATATATTTGCAATACAATGCAAATATTTGCCTAGGTCCAATTGGAGGCCTAGTTATTATATCAAAAAGTGAATACATGGAGATATACTGGCCTGGAGCATAGCCCAGCACTTTTGAAGTTTGACATTTAATATTCTCCAGGCATGTGAAAGAATCTGGGAGCAGAAGTTAGAGCCAGGGTTAGGAGGATGGTCTATGAAAGTTAATGATATGGATATGTTGGGGCTCAAAGACCAGAAAGGTACTAAATTAGAACTATGCGGTTACAAATTAATATCCGAGATGGACTTACTTTTTTGTACTCTAGGCAGTGTTTTCCACCTGACACTACGATCAAGAAAATCAGCTTTAGAAACAGACAGATCGGAATTTATGACTTCACCTTGATAGCCTGAGAAAGTAGCACTTACTTAAGACTCTGTCTCTAAAGTAGGTGTTTATTTTGGGAAGTGGCCTCAAGAACGGGAATGAAGGATTAAAAGACTGAAATAAGGAATGAGGAAAAATCCATCAACGTGCACAATACTGCTTCCAACAACTAGGGATCAATTTTCCCTAGGGCATCTGTAAGAGCTTGAGTAGCCTGCTTGGTAGCATATGTTTTCAGCTTGTCTGCATTTTATTCATGGAAATGTTGTTTGTTTGAATTACTCTCTGGAAAGCCATCTTGAAACTTATTTATAGAGTCCTAGACCACAGCATTTATTGGAGTTCAATTAACACTTAATTCAAAAGTAATTAAATAAGTGGTGTCCTTTTTTGATTTCTAAGGAGAAACAGAGACATAAGCAGAGAGAGAGAGAAATTAGGTAAAACACCTGACTTTTAGTTATTTTCTTTGAAAGACTTTGTAGTCTACCTGAACTCAACCGTTTTCAAGATTTAAATTTAGTGAAAATTCAATAGCTGAATGTTGAAAATTCAATAGCAGAAGTGGACATAATTCTGGCATTTGTCCATATGGGGATTCTGTGAATAATCATGGCCATTCACAGAAAGATTTGTACCCACATATACTTTTATTGCATGTGGGAGTCAACTCCATTTTTCCTGACCATAGGAATCCTCCTGTGAAATAGGACAGAAGGCTTAGATTGGGGAAATTTTCTTCTGCCTGTTTCTCTACCTAGTAAAAATGCAGAAAGTAACAATTCTGTGTAATGTACTTTAAACGCTTAAGGCTGCCCTTTGGAAAATCATGATTCCAGACTGCACTTGCAGATCTCTGTAAAAACCAAGGGGATAAAATATATCCTCTGATACACATAATGAACCAAGTAGTTTACTGTGAGGATTTAGGAGAATCTCCCAGGGAACAGAATGCTTTGGCTCATTTTGGAGAGATTAAGAAAAGCTCCAGACATACCTCTGGAGATTTTAATTGAGAGCAGAATTATGAAGGAAATTAAGAGTGAGAACCTTAGCATCATACAATCTCCCTTCTTGGAGGACAGACCCAGGTAATGTGGTACTAATCCCAGACTTACAGTGTGGTCCTTCCTCTCTCTCTTTTTGGGTACAATGGAAATCCCTCTTCTGTGAACCAAGGGATATGTATCCTTGCCAAGGAACACTGGGATGCTATAATACCAGAAGTCTCCTTACAACATCCAATCCAGTTCAGTTCAGTTCAGTCGCTCAGTCGTGTTTGACTCTGCAACCGCATGGACTGCAGCATGCCAGGCCTCCCTGTCCATCACTGACTCCTGGAGTTTAATCAAACTCATGTCCATTCAGTCAGTGATGCCATCCAACCATCTCATCCTCTGTCATCCCCTTCTCCTCCTGCCTTCAATCTTTCCCAGCATCAGGGTCTTTTCAAATGAGTCAGTTCTTCGCATCCAGTGGCCAAAGTATTGGAGTTTCAGCTTCAGCAAGGGACTCTCAAGAGCCTTCTCCAACACCACAGCTCAGAAGCATCAATTCTTCCGTGCTCAGTTTCCTTTATGGTCCAACTCTCACACCCATACATCACTACTGGGAAGACCATAGCTTTGACTAGATGGACCCTTGTCAGCAAAGTAAAGTCTCTGTTTTTTAATATGCTGTCTTGGGTGGTCGTAGTTTTTCTTCCAAGGAGCAAGAATTTTTAATTTCATGGCTTCAGTCACCATCTGCAGTGATTTTGGAGCCCCTCCCTCAAAATAAAGTCTGTCACTGTTTCCATTGTTTCCCCATTTATTTGCCATAATATGATGTGACCAGATGCCATAATATTAGTTTTTTGAATGTTGAGTTATAAGCTCACTTTTTATACTCCTCTCTTTCACTTTCATGAAGAGGCTCTTTAGTTATTCTTCGCTTTCTGCCATAAGTATGGTGTCATCTGCATATCTGAGATGATTGATATTTCTCCCGGCAATCTTTATTCCAGCTTGTGCTTCATCCAGTCCAACATTCCATGTGATGTACTCTCAGTTCAGTTCAGTTCAGTTCAGTCGCTCAGTCTTGTCTGACTCTTTGCAACCCCATGAATGTCAGCACGCCAGGCCTCCCTGTCCATCAGCATCTCCTGGAGTTCACTCAAACTCACATCCATCGAGTTGGTGATGCCATCCAGCCATCTCATCCTCTGTCATCCCCTTCTCCTCCTGCACCCAATCCCTCCCAGCATCAGAGTCTTTTCCAATGAGTGAACTCTTCGCATGAGGTGGCCAAAGTACTGGAGTGTCAGCTTGAGCATCATTCCTTCCAAAGAAATTCCAGGGCTGATCTCCTTCAGAATGGACTGGTTGGATCTCCTTGCAGTCCAAGGGACTCTCAAGAGTCTTCTCCAACACCACAGCTCAAAAGCACCAATTCTTCAGCTCTCAGCTTTCTTCACAGTCTAACTCTCACATTCATACATGACCACTGGAAAAACCATAGCCTTGACTAGACGGACCTGTGTTGGCAAAGTAATGTCTCTGCTTTTCAATATGCTATCTAAGTTGGTCATAACTTTCCTTCCAAGGAGTAAGCGTCTTTTAATTTCATGGCTGCAATCACCATCTGCAGTGATTTTGGAGCCCAAAAAAATAAAGTCTGACACTGTTTCCACTGTTTCCCCATCTATTTCCCATGAAGCAATGGAACCAGATGCCATGATCTTTTTTATGAATGTTGAGCTTTAAGCCAACTGTTTACTCTCCTCTTTCATTTTCTTCAAGAGGCTTTTTAGTTCCTTTTCACTTTCTGCCATAAGGGTGGTGTCATTTGCATATCTGAGGTTATTGATATTTCTCCCAGCAATCTCGATTCCAGCTTGTGCTTCTTCCAGTCCAGCATTTCTCATGATGTACTCTGCATATAAGTTAAATAAGCAGGGTGACAATATACAGCCTTGATGTACTCCTTTTCCTATTTGGAACCAGTCTATTGTTCCACGTCTAGTTCTAACTGTTGCTTCCTGGCCTGCATACAGATTTCTCAAGAGGCAGGTCAGGTGGTTGGTATTCCCATCTCTTTCAGAATTTTCCACAGTTTATTGTGATCCACACAGTCAAAGACTTTGGCATAGTCAATAAAGCAGAAATAGATGTTTTTCTGGAACTCTCTTGCTTTTTCCATGATCCAGTGGATGTTGGCAATTTGATCTCTGATTCCTCTGCCTTTTCTAAAACCAGCTTGAACATCAGGGAGTTCACAGTTCACGTATTGCTGAAGCCTGGCTTGGAGAATTTTGAGCATTACTTTACTAGTGTGTGAAATGAGTGTAATTGTGCGGTAGTTTGAGCATTCTTTGGCATTGCCTTTCTTTGGGATTGGAGTGAAAACTGACCTTTTCCAGTCCTGTGGCCACTGCTGAGTTTTCCAAATTTGCTGGCATATTCTTAGTGGTAGTCAAATGGTTACTTTTTAATATAAAGCTAAAATAATTTTGTTCAGTTCTGCTGAAACTCCTATGGAGGCTCTTGAATCACAATAGGTTTTAAAATAATTAACATATTGTTTAATATTGCTATTTCCACTTAGGAATATCGCTCATACAACCATTCGATCAAATTTCCTTGATTTGTGTTCCCAAAATTTTTTATAATTTATTCACATATATCCCATTTTTGTTTTTTATTCATTCCCAAGTATTTTAGTTTTTCACAATTGTATATAGAGTTAATTTTTTTTAATTTATAACTAGCATTGTTGGTATAAAGAAATCTACTAGTTTTGCATATATACTTTTATTGTCAGTAGTTAATGCATTATCCTATTGACTAATACTTGAGTTGATACTGGGCTATTGGAAAATAAAAATAGATCAAAGCTAGGTAAATCAGTTTATATAAATCATTCTGTAATCTCTAAATTTTAGTTTATTCTACTGTAAAATAGCGATAATACAACCTATTTTTCCCAGTAGTGCTTAGTAAGTTCATTCAGTGTGCATTTCTTCATCTATTTTGTCTTCCCATTTTCTCATGGATTTCTATAGCTTCATTATCACCAATGTTTTATAGTCAAATCTCTTAACTGAGGTCTTTTCAATATAATGTTGGGAAGTTGTAGAAAAGTGAGCAATGAACACATAAGAAACTTAAATGCAAGTTCCTGAGTATAACGCTCATAGTTTTCTTTTTTTTCCTTTTTATTATCATTCCCAGTGTATTTCTTTGACTCAGTGTTCTATCATTACCATAGAAGGTGTTTTTAAAAGTGAATGTCATTCCCACACCACAAAACTCCTTTTCACTGAAATGTCCTACTTGCCCTTTCCTTCCCTTACTGACTGAACTACTTTTTTCCCCTGACTAAGCCATTGATTCATTCCTTCCCTGTTGTTAAAAACAACAACAACAACAAAAATCTCATCTAGATACAAAGGTAAGAGGTGTCTCTGGAATAATACAGCAACTCAAAAATATTTACAGAAGGATTTGCCTTTCTTTATTAAATTGGTAAATGATGCAGTTTTCATTTATCTACTTGCTCAGAAAGAAATTTAGTTTCCTATAAGTGTTTTCCACCCTCACAAATAAAACTTCAAAAATAGTCAAATTCCAAAGAAATCAACTGGATAAAGTTAGAACTCATGATTTGAATTTCAACTCACTTTGAATTTCTTAGTAACATTTTTGCCATATTTGCTTTTTCTAATTTTCTATTCTTCCATTTAATGAGTATGCAGAATAATTTTGTTCTAAAGCTACATTAATATAAATTTACTGGGTAACTCTGGGCATATTCTTACTTAGAGGTCACAGTCATTCATTTTGTTTCAATGAGGTCGCCAGGGTCAATGAAACTGATGTTAGCAATTCCACTGAGCATCTCTAATTTTGTTCTATAAACACAGTGACTTTCATTGAGAAAGAACATTTCATAATCAATCATGGGAGGTAGGTTTTCTTACAAACAGAAGACCCTAAGAATATTCTGGACTTTTTCAATTTAAATTCAATCTAATCATTTAAGCTTAGTTCATTTTATATCACTTCTGGGCATCAATTTCACATATGAAATAAATATTTAGGATTTCATACTGAATTTTTCACTTTTCTAAGATGAACGCTCAAGAGGAATATTTTTTATTTGTTACAATATCACTATTATTATTCCTATCACTTAAAATTGTTTATATGTAAAGTTTCCACATATATCATTTGAACCACATAATAGTTACTTAATAAGAGCCAAAGATCAGGAGTAATAATAATAATTGTGGTTATCATGATTTATTACTATCATTAATATAGATATTGAGCTCAGAAATATCTAGGGACTTGTCCAAGGTTTTAAAGCATGTTAGCAATGGATCTTCAATCTGGTATTTTCTGTTATAGCTATTGATATTTCCATATTAAAAATTAAAATATGTAACTATATAAAATAATTGCCTTCAAATCATGAAAAATAACAATCACATGTTCATATGAACAATGCATGTTATAAAAATAATTTATATTTCAAAAAATAAATTTAGTATGATAAGTCTCATTGGCTTATATTTTTATAAATTTCTTTAGCTTCACTAAGTGAAAGTGAAAGTCATTCAGTTGTGTCCTACTCTTCATGACCCCATGGACTGTAGCCTGCGAGGCTCCTCTATCCATGGAATTCTCAGGCAAGAATACTGGAAGGGGTGGACTATGCCTTCTCCAGGGGATCTTTCTTACCCAGGAAGCAAACTGGGATCTCCTGCATTGCAGGTGGGTTCTTTACCATCTGAGCTACCAGGGAAGCCTGTATCTTCAAAAATGCAGCTGAATTCGTATACCTGCTGTTATACTGAATCTTTTAAAAATATAACATGCAATATAGCCCCTGGAAAACATCCACTTTCAGTTATGAGAGAGCAAGTGTGAAAAGGGCAAATATTACCTTAGTATTATTATGAAAATGCTTCTGAAGCTCACAGAGTCCCTGAAAGGATGATGAGGACCTGCTATGGTCCTAGACTACACTTTCAGAAAAGTCTTAAAAATTCATGGCTTATCCTGTTCTTTCTATTCTACCTAGATGAGTGAGTTTATAGGCTCTCTGATAGGATCACAGTCTTCTATATCTGACATCTAACATACATTGTAAGCAAATTCATGAAACACAAATGAGGGTAACTAGATGTGTCTGAAATTTGAATTATTTTGCATTATGTCAGAAAGAACTTTTAGTAAGGCAAAAGTGTTTATTTTAAGTAATTATAGGGCATGAAACACATGACAAGAACTATAAAAGATAGCTTTTGGAGACTTAAAGATGTGCCAAGACCTAGAGAAATTACTGGAAAAAAAAGTTTTGTTTTCTGTTTCAAGTTGTCTTTTTTTTTTTTTGGCAAGACTTTAAATGACATAGCCAATCCTGTATCAATCAGCACAATGAAAACATTTTTCTAAGGTGCCTTAAACAAAAATGCACTCTGTTTCATTAACTACTTGGAAAACTGAAATGTTACAGCCTGTAAGAGTTATATAGAAATTGTGCAACAGACATGGGCCAGAATTGCTGGCTGAAACTGAATACAAATATACATCAATGTATATTTTTCCTTCCTCTTTTTCCAGTGGTATATGCTGACCCAATGCTGCCTTCTGGCATCACTTCCATAAAAAGAAACACAGTATCCAAGTAATACTACATTTGACCTCCTTGGTTAATATTCAAAGTGATGGTCAAGAAGGTTATAAGCAAACATCAGCTTTCTTTCACACCTCTTAGCTCATTCTGCAAATTACTAACATCATCTTGGGAGCATTCAAGACCCTGGATAATGAATGTTAACAGCAGTTCCTGTTGGCTGCATCTGAGGATGCATTTATTTTTCTCATTATCTTACACACAGTCTTAAAGCTATTGTCTGCCACGGCTGCTCACTAAGGAAGCCACAGAAAGTGCTAAAGATGTCAAGAGGCAATAAGCCTCATTTATTTTTATGGCCTTCATCAGCATTTTTTTTTCTCTTCTGTCTCTCACTTTTTTTTTTTTTTAACTTAAAGGCGTATAATAGAATCTGCTGATTAGAATCAAAGCCATATCTAAGTATAGATATGAGAGACCTTTCTGAAAGCGATGGGCTATGGAAGGGCATTTTACGCATATGATACGTCTGGCAGATACTGTATCTAAAGTCAAGTGGTATTTCTTTCTTCCTTCTTGGCTACGTTCTGGACATTTTACAATTGATAATACTATTAACATTATGAAAGTGAGTAAATAAAAGATTTGGAGGAATAAAACATAATAAGTGGATTGAAATATTGCCAGCACGGATATTTAGGAAAATATTATATGCAAATAACTGGAAAGCAAATATACTACACTTCTGTAACTTTCAAAAGATCATGTATTATTAGAAAATAAAGTGCAAGCAAATAATGACCATAAAGAAAGATACAATAAAATTAAAAATACAATTTTATATTGGAATGGAAACCATTCTGAAATAGTCTGTGGGTCTTCCTGGACATGTAGGCTATAGAACTGGGATAAATTTATAATTCATGAAAGCTCTTTTCTGTAATAACTGAACATGCAGTCAGGGACACACATTAGAAGTCAGTTTCTGAAGGAGAAGCAAATGCAGATGTAGACAAAAAGTCTGAAGTTTCTTGTCAATTGAGAAGATAAATGGATAGAAGAAGGTAAGATCTAACCTCGAAATGATAGAGAGTAACAATAAAGCAAATCCTTTGCATTATCAATGTAGGCAGAAAAACGGCAAGCCTTGGAGACTATGTCAGGCATGATGGAAGTTTAGGGCTAACAGTCTTTCAGGATGGGATGATGGCAAAGGTGGATTTGAAGTATTTATCTAATAATTTGGTTAGAACTGAGAAAACTTTAACTGTCTATATCAGAGCAAGTAGGTACTGGTGAATACTGGAGAAGGAAATGGCAATCCACCCCATGATTCTTGCCTGGAGAATCCAATGGACAGAGGAGCCTTGCAGGCTATGGTCCATGGGGTCACAAAGAGTCAGACACGACTGAGCGCACACACACATTGATGAATATTATTAACTGACAGTTACATTCACTTTCTTGTCATGATCATTCTTCCTATCACATGTCTGGAATAAATCAGAAATTGAGTAGGCATCATG
The DNA here is from genome assembly GCF_042477335.2 of Ovis canadensis. Taxonomy (NCBI): domain Eukaryota; kingdom Metazoa; phylum Chordata; class Mammalia; order Artiodactyla; family Bovidae; genus Ovis; species Ovis canadensis. The sequence goes on along the minus strand of NC_091265.1, from coordinate 30,150,617 downwards.
TGATGGTTTGGGGTATTATAGATTTTTCTGATAGAGATAGAAATGAGGTGGCCGTCGCTGAGGAGGAGAGGAGGGAGGAGAGACAAGTGTTACTGAGAAAGACAAGAACTGACCAAATTAGATATTGATGACTTCTGTCAAGAGTACGTATTGCCACTCTTTACTGGAGACATTTTCAAAATGTAATCTATACTACCACCATCTTCCTACTTGTCTACTGTGATTTGGCTACTTGATTCCTGCTAGTATTAGTTTTTTGTTTTTTTTTTTTTTTAATCCATTATCAAACTATTCTGGGCTATTCTGAATAGCCATGGCCAGCTGAAGCTGAATTGTTTGGCTCACAGGGAGATAGCCTGTCCCTGCTCCCCTGTGAGGGGCTGTGACATTCTTGAGGAGCCCCGTCTGCTGCTTACCAGCATGGCTCAGAAATTCAAGTTTGGGGGGCGGGAATTAAAGACAGCTGTGGCATCTTTTGGAGAAGGCAATGGCATCCCACTCCAGTACTCTTGCTTGGAAAATCCCATGGACGGAGGAGCCTGGGAGGCTTAGCTACCATGGGGTCGCTGAGAGTCGGACACGACTGAGCGACTTCACTTTCACTTTTCACTCTCATGCATTGGAGAAGGAAATGGCAACCCACTCCAGTGTTCTTGCCTGGAGAATCCCAGGGATGGTGGAGCCTGGTGGGCTGCCATCTATGGCGTCACACAGAGTCGGACACGACTGAAGCGACTTAGCAGCAGCAGCGGCAGTGTCATCTTTGTTTATTGATATGACAGAAGAGTTTCCATTTCACACCACCCCTGAAATGACTGTAAGGAAGTGAAACTAACATTCCCCTGCCTGAGGCTTGCCTTTCTAGGAGATATTTGCAAGGATTAAATGGTCTTTTAATTTTGCTTCTTCACTGCACCTCCCTCCCCCATCTCTGATCTATAAAACAATCTGGCATCCAGGGCCTAACAAATGGTTATTCTGAGACATTTGTATGCCATTTTTTCAGTGTGCTGGCTCTTCAAAGTCATATTCCTTGCCTCAAAACCACGTCTCTCAGATTTATTGGCCTATCATTTGGTGAGCAGAGTGAGCTTGGACTCGGTAACAGAACCCTGGATCCATGTATTAGTGGATTTTGAAAGCTACGATGTAGTAGAGTCAATAGGAATCTTTCAGGGGTCTGTTTTAATGGACTGTCCCATTCATTTTCGCATTTCATAAAGAAAACTTGTTATCTATGTGGAAGTTGTATTGAATTCCTTATTATCATTCATATATTTGAAGTACTAATTTCTCCTGATATTCCTATCCATAATACATTACATATATTGTAATCAGGAGATTTCTGGGTGGCATAGTGGCAAAGATTGCCAGTGCAGGAAATGCAAGAAACATGGGTTCGATCACTGGGTTGGGAAGATCCCCTGGAGGAGGAAATGGCAGGCCACTCCAGTATTCTTGCCTGGAAAGTTCCTTGGACAGAGGAACCATGGGGTTGCAAAGAGTTGGACATGACTAAGAGACTGAGCGCACACACACATAACTGACCTGTAAACTGCTTACAGCTCAGTATTTGAAATATTTAACTGAACTTGGTCAGATTATCCAGGGCTTAAAAACATGACTTTGTAAAGTCACTTCAGTTATTCTAAACAATATGTAACATGATGAAGTGGAATAAAAATATTGATACTTTAGACAAGCAGAAGTTTTAGTGAAGACTTTGATATTAACTGTCTGTATAACCCTGGTCAAGTCACTAACCATTTTATCTAATTTAAAAAAAATACAATATGGGGATAGTAGTACCTACTTTGCCTTTTTCCCAGGGCTAGTATAGATATCAATGGGCCTATTTACAAACAGCTTTTGACAAGTACAGAGAATAAAACAAAATTTCATTCAAAGCATTGTGTCATAATTTACATGACCAATAGGTTCCCGAAGTGTAGTGAGTGTAACATTAGAGATAATCTTTCGTTTGCCACCCCCTCCACAATACAAGATGACGTCCATTCCACTTCTCTAGAACAGTGTACTGCGATCATTTCAGATTCCATCCAATGGTGTTTATGATACTGAGATGAGTAGGTAGGGGGATTGTAGAGGGCCTTTCAGTGAGTCACTTTTTGATGCAGGGTGATAATACAAGCTGATGTCTTCAATTAAGACAGGGAATCGCTCTACAGGGATAAGCTGAATCATCTTTAAAAGGTTAATTATCTCAGTTGCAAGTCTTCAGTAAAAGTTAGCCTCTGTAACTCACAGGAGAATAAAATAGGTAAGGAAACCAAAGAAATAATTTTAGGGATGCAAAGCAAGTGACTTTCACTTCACTTCTCTTCAAAGAACTATGAATACTTACTTACTTGTCTAACTTTTTAACAATAAACTTGGGCAAACAGATGTTACAGAGTCGAACCATTTGAAAGAAGCATTACTCAAACTGGAACCAGAACTAATTTTTTCTAACACTTTTCATCCACTGACCTTGCCATTTTCCCCCATTTACATGTTTTTGTGACTGTGATTATTAGAAGAAAACTTCTAATTTTTCTTTCTGCTCATATTTAAATCCTTGTTATATTTGGGTCAATTTTCTTTCTCCTCACAGTTTGAAATCTGCATACTTTGCAATCCTGTAAATTTAGTGTCATTTGGCATTTCTATTAATATGCCATTTTCTCCACCATTCTAGATCTTTAATAAAAATGTTAAATAAGACCAGCCCTAGCATTTGTTACTTTTTGTTTATAAGCCTTTCCTCAATTCTAATCTGACTGATTTTCTTGTCATCTAAGCTCATTTAAAACAAATTTGCAAGTAAAATATCATCAGACATAGTATCAGATGTTTTGCTAATGACTAAATATATCACATTTTCCTCCTATTCATTAATTTTAAGAATTTATCAAAGGAAGGAACTCGGCTTGTCTACCATGAATTTTCATTTATAAACTCCTGCTGCTCTGGGTCTGTAAGCCCATTTTAGTCGTTCAGAATTGTTCAACTAGCTTATAAAGTAAAGTAATGCCATACAGTCTTAATATGAAGAATTCTCTAATATCACAGAAAAAAAAATTGGGATTAGGGGTGAGAGTAACACCCTGTCAGTATATGAAATTTCTAAATAAAACACTACACATCAAAGGCTTGATAGCCTTAATAACATACAGTGTAAGTTCTTGGTGGAATTCTGGTCTTTCAGTAAAAGCTACTGAATCTATAACTATGAATTATGAGAGGTTGTGGTCTATGTAAACATTTATAAATCACATTTCCATCAATTCAGTATCAGTAATAGTCTTACAGACTTGAGTTCTCTCTATTATTGCTCTCGCCTGGATTTAGACCTTTACCCTCTCTTAGCCAAATTTTTCTGACAATTTCTAAGCCATCTCTTTGAAACTCTGATCTAACCTCCTCAGCATCACCAGATATTCTTCCAAAAACACTGGTCATTTATATGTAAGTATTTCTTATTTTCTATAGTACCGAGTTTAAACTCCTTTATAAGACCCTTTAAATATGGCTTAAATTCTCTCTCCTTGCTCACCAAGCTCCTCATTCTTTTCTAACCTTGTTCTCTATCGTTTGATGCCTCTATAGGAACCCAGAATGTCCTTCCTTTCCTTCCCTGTTGAACTATACTACGGACCCTACTCTTTGGTGAAGTTTTTGTCAACTCCCTCAGGCAATCAGGAACATCTTTTGGACCACCAGGATGTTTCTAATTTTACTCCCACTTACTCCTCTCATTGTGTTATAATGGTTCCTAACAGAGCACTGAGCTTCTTTAAGACAGACAGTTCTTCCTTATCATGCCTTCCCTATTTGCCAACAGAGAGTGAGCATTAAGGATGTGGATTATCATGCAAATATTCTAACATTTTTCAACACAGAAGTAGATTGCATTTAGAAAATGGACACCTCCCAGTGCTGATGCCTTTTGTTCTCATAGTTCAATTTTACATTTGCTACCCCAAGATAACACAAATTGTCCTCTCCATAAACCCAATGCTATTTACTTTGAATAGTGAAAACATTTTATATAGCTTACAAAATCAAGCCCCAAAACTTCAATGAGAGAAATTCTGTTTTAATCTTCTCTTTATCAATAAAGGTGCTAAGGTGATTTACTCTTTTTAAATTTGAGTTTATTATAATTTCCCTAATGAGCATCTAGTGTGAATTCCAAAGCTATTGGTTTTCCGTGTTACAGTACTGATGACTATCAAGTTTTCAGAATATTTTATTCTCTTTTTGTTCTAAACAGTTTCCCTTTGCTAGGATTGATTTGTGTGACCTTGTTTATCTACCAATCCTTCTTAACTCTAATCTCCTGCAAAAACTTAAGACCTTCAGCTTGTGGGATCAGCCTTACTTAGTATATAAGTTATTCCTGGGCATGCCCTGTCCCACTAGCCTTTGGTGTCTGAAATTGATTTTGCTACTCAACTCAATATCTACTAGGGTTGATGTGAACATTTCTGATCCCTCCTACATCCACAAATCTACAACAAAACAGCTATTTCAAGTTCACAGCATGGTCTTATCTGGAACTAAAGTCAAATCCTGAGCCAATTTTCAATTCTCATTTCTTAGGTAGTGATATAGACTGAATGTTTGTGCCTCTGCTCAAATTCATATGTTGAAATCTAACCCTCTATGAGGTGGCATTTAGGGCCTTTGGGAAGTGACTGGACATATGGGTCGGGCACTAATAAGTGGGATTTGTGCCTTATAAAAGGGCCATAGTGAGTTCCCTGTAAATGTGAAAGTGTTATTCGGTTGTGTCTGACTCTGTGCAACCCCATGGAGTATAGCCTGCCAGATTCCTCTGTCCATGGGATTCTCCAGGCAAGAATACTGGAATGGGTAGCCATTCCTTTCTCCAGGAGATCTTCCTGACCCAGGGATCAAACCTGGGTCTCCTGCACTACAGGCAGACGCTGTCATCTGAGCCACCAGGGAAGGCCAGAGAATGCCCGAGTCCCTTCCAACACGTGAAGACACAAGGTGAAGGAGACAATCTATGAACAGGAAACAGGCTCTCATGAGATACGAATATGTCAGCACCTTGGCCTTGCACTTCTGAATCATAAGTCAACCAGTCTGTGATATTTGTTATAGTATCTCAGGTGATCAGGACAGGGGGGAAGCTCAGTCTTCATATTTCTACTCACCAGACAGGTCTGATCCAAACAAAGCAGATCCTTCCCAACTGTTGGCTACTAATAATGTGTTACATTCATGAGCAGTGTGTGTGTTAGTCGCGCAGTCATGTCCGGTTCTTTGCGATCCCATGGACTGTAGCCTGCCAGGCTCCTCTGTCCATGGGATTTGCCAGGCAAGAATACTGGAGTGGATTTCCATTTCCTTTTCCAAGGGATCTTCCCAACCCAGGGATCTAACCCGTGTCTCCTGTGTCTCCTGCAATGCAGGCAGATTCTTTACCCACTGAGCCATCAGGGAAGCCACAACCAAGTAACAGCCATGAGTTTCTCTCATATATATTATTGCCTTCAGTTCACACAATTTAGTGAGAAAGGCAGAGTATCAAAAAGAAGCACATAGTTTTGTTCCGTTTTGTTTTAAATCATTTCCTAATTCAGTGCGAAGTTCTCTATATTCAGTGCATCAGTGATGGGTTCTGGAATTGGTCTTACAGCTTAACCCTGATAACCAGTATACTCCAGCTGCTCTAGTTAGATCCCTGAAAATCATTCTTAACTTCTCGCTTTCCCTATACATTCAATTAGTCACAAGGTCATCAATTCTATTTTTTAAATATCCTTCACATCTGTCCATCTTTCTCTTTTCTGACCCAAGCCACCATCACCTCTCCCTCCAACTCTTCAAAATATGCCTAATATGTAGTCCTTCACATCTCATCCTCTATAATTCCTTCTGCATGCTACAATAGCCAAATACATTTTTCTGAAATACAAATCGGATGTGTTGCATCTCCTTTTAAAACTATCCATTGGGTCCCATTGTACTCCTTAACCAGGCATTATAGACTTTTCCCTTAATTTTATGTCTTTAATATATATCTTGTACCAATCTCTCTTTCTTTCAATCTTATTCCAGACATTCCAAAAATTCTTTCAGTCTCTCACTTGTGCTTCTTTTCTCTCATCACTGGGTCTTCATGCATTATTTTCCCTTTATCTGAAATATCCGTCTCTGCCTTCCCCCCATTCCAGTGCTTACTTGTTGCTTTCTAGGACTCAGCTTGAAGAGTCTCCTTTTCTATGAAGAGAGTCCCAACCTCCTGGATTAGATGTGCTTAACACCGCAGTCCGTAGTGCCTCACATTCATTGTGTTCATGATTTAATGTTTATTTCTCACTAGATGGTACATGCTGAGAAGACAGAGACTTTACTCTCATTCACTGTTTGTTTCCCTGGGCCTACCACAGAGCTGGTGCTCTGTAAATACTGGTTTATTCAGACTCTGTTTCTATCTCCTTGGACCTCAGGTTTCCACATGGCTCATGGCTACCTCTCTACTGTTACTCTCCAATGTCTCCCATCTTCTCTGTTCTAGCTCCAAACAAAAGATATATTAGTTGTTCTCTTTGTGGTCCTGTAAAAGGGGAGACTATTTGGACAAAATAGTCATAAAATGCCTAACAGTTTTTCCTCACAAGAATGATAGGCCAATTTCCGGCTAGTTGTGACTCATCCTGTAATTTAGCTATCTGTCTTTATCCAAGCTCTACAAAAGATCTGTAAATTACCCTGTCAAACTGGAATGTAAAAGTTCTCACTCTATCTATATATACTTTTTGCTCCTTAAGTGATTTTTTTCCCCCCAAAGTTGTAATAGAAAAAAAAAAAGTGAGACATTTCGGGATTCTATTTTTCTTTTCCATGGGTACAGTTTTCTTTGTTTCATTGCGAGTGATTGGATAAATAAATACAAAGTGGTTTCAGGTTTCTAAATTACAATTAAAGTGCCATTTAACCACAATGATTAGTTCTTTAAAGAAAACACGGTATCTGAATATCAGGTAGAAATGAAATTGCTCAGCAGATAATTCTCAGACATTTTGCTTTAACTCCTTTGATAATAGCCCCACGCTAGCTGATCCCATCTCAGTCCCTTTGAAGTCTTGGCTACTCCTTTTATTAGCACAGACATATTATTCTTAAACATTCAGTGTGAGGTTGACATTGGAAATTTCTTCAATTGTTATTTGTGAAATTAACCTGCTTTCTTTCTTCACCTTGGAATAGACATCTGGGAAACCAGTTGTCTTTTTGTTTGTTTGTTTGGCTGTGCCAAGTCTTAGTTCAAGCACTTGGGACCTTCGTTTATCACAAGGACTCTAGTTGTGGAGCATGGGTTCAGTAGTTGCACCAAATCAGGCTTAGTTGCTCCACAGCATGTAGAATCTTTGTTCCCCAACCAGGGATTAAAACCAAATCTTCTGCATTGCAGGCAGATTCTTAACCACTGGACAACCAGGGAGTCCCCTGATTTTTCTTTTTCTTTTTCCTTTTCTTTTAATTTTTATAGAAGTATACTTGTGTACAATGTTGTGCTAGTTTCTGCTGTACAGTGAATTGAACCACCTATATGTATACATCAGTTCAGTTCAGTCACTCAGTCGTGTCTGACTCTTTGCGACCCCATAGACGGCAGCATGCCAGGCCTCCCTGTCCATCACCAACACCCAGAGTTTACTCAAACGCATGTCCATTGAGTCGGTGATGCCATCCAAACATCTCATCCTCTGTCATCCCCTTCTCCTCCCACCTTCAATCTTTTCCAGCTTCAGGGTCTTTTCCAATGAATCAGTTCTTCCCATCAGGTGGCCAGAGTATTAAGAGTTTCAGCTTCAGCATCAGTCCTTCCAATGAATATTCAGGACTGATTTTCTTTAGGATGGACTGGTTGGATCTCCTTGCAGTCCAAGGGACTCTCAAGAGTCTTCTCCAACACCACAGTTTAAAAGCATCAATTCTTCGGTGCTCAGCTTTCTTTATAGTCCAACTCTCACATCCATACATGACCACAGGAAAAACCATAGCCTTGACTAGATGGACCTTTGTTGGCAAAGTAATGTCGCTGCTTTTAAATATGCTGTCTAGGCTGGTCATAACTTTTCTTCCAAGGAGCAAGTGTCTTTTCATTTCACGGCTGCAGTCACCATCTGCAGTGACTTTGGAGCCCAAAAAAATAGTCTCTCACCGTTTCCATTGTTTCCCATCTATTTTCCAGAAAAGGAGATCAGCCATGGGTGTTCTTAGGAAGGAATGATGCTAAAGCTGAAACTCCAGTACTTTGGCCACCTCATGCGAAGAGTTGACTCATTGGAAAAGACTCTGATGCTGGGAGGGATTGGGGGCAGGAGGAAAAGGGGACCATATGCCATGATCTTAGTTTTCTGAATGTTGACTTTTAAGCCAGCTTTTTCACTCTCTTCTTTTACTTTCACCAAGAAGCTCTTTAGTTCTTCACTTTCTACCATAAGTGTAGATCATCTGCATATCTGAGGTTATTGATATTTCTCTGGTTAAACTTAATTCCAGCTTGTGCTTCATCCAGACCAGCATTTCTCATGATGTACTCTGCATATAAGTTAAATAAGCAGGGTGACAATCTTTCCCGATTTGGAACCAGTCTGTTGTTCCATGTCCAGTTCTAACTGTTGCTTCTTGACCTGCATACAGATTTCTCAGGAGGCAGATAAGGTGGTTTGGTATTCCCATCTCTTAGAATTTCCCACAGTTTTTTGTGTTCCACACAGTCAAAAACTTCATTTCAGTTTAGTTCAGTCGCTCAGTCATGTCCGACTCTTTGCAGCTCCATGAACTGCAGCAGGCTGGGCCTCCCTGTCCATCACCATCTCCCGGAGTTCACTCAAACTCACATCCATCGAGTTGATGATGCCATCCAGCCATCTCATCCTCTGTTGTCCCCTTTTCCTCCTGCTCCCAATCCCTCCCAGCATCAGAGTCTTTTCCAATTTCGTGGCTGCAATCACCATCTTCAGTGATTTTGGAGCCCAAAAAAATAAAGTCTGACACTGTTTCTACTGTTTCCCCATCTATTTCCCATGAAGTGATTTAGGCATAGTCATTAAAGCAGAAGATATTTTTATGGAATTCTTTCGCTTTTTTGATGATCCAACAGATATTGGCAATTTGATCTCTGGTTCCTCTGCCTTTTCTAAATCCAACTTGAACATCTGGAAGTTCACAGTTCCTGTACTGTTGAAGCCTGGCTTGAAGAATTTTGCACATTACTTTGCTAGCATGTGAGATGAGTGCAATTGTGTGGTAGTTTGAGCATTCTTTAGCATTGCCTTTCGTTGGGATTGGAACGAAAACGGATCTTTTCCAGTCCTGTGGCCATTGCTGAGTTTTCCAAGTTTGCTGGCATATTGAGTGCAGCACTTTAAAAGCATCATCTATAGCATCATCTTTCAACATCCAGTTGAAATAGCTTAACTTGAATTCCATCACCTCCACTAGCTTTGTTCATAGTAATGCTCCCTATGGCCCACTTGACTTTGCATTCCAGGATGTCTGGCTTTAGGTGAGTGATCACACCATCGTGATTATCTGGGTCATGAAGATCTTTTTCCTATAGTTCTTCTGTGTATTCTTGCCACCTCTTCTTAATATCTTCTGCTTCTGTTAGGTCTATACCACTTCCATTCTTTATTGGTCCCATCTGCATGAAATGTTCCCTTGGTATCTCTAATTTTCTTGAAGAGACCTTTAGACTTTGCCATTCTATTGTTTTCCTCTATTCCTTTGCATTGATCACTGAGGAAGGCTTTTTTTTTTTTTTTTAATCTCTCCTTGCTGTTCTTTGGAACTCTGCATTCAAATGGGTATAGCAAGATGCTAGGAGTGGTGAAATCACATTTAGAATCAAACTCCATATCTGTCAGAGACGTTCAAAGGGCTCAAACATACCTTGTGTGCACCAGGACCCAGAGACCCCACAGAGACTGAGACAGAACTGTGTTTGAGTGTCTTCTGTGGAAGTTCGGGTCAGCAGTAGACTGCCACAGGGGCAAGGACTCTGGGCAGCAGACCTGTGTGGCATAAGCCCTCTTGGAGGAGGTCACCATTAACCCCACCACAGAGCCACCAGAACTTACACAGGACTAGAAACAGACTCTTGGAGAGCACAAACAAAACGTTGTGTGCATCAGGATCCATGAGAAAGGAGAAGTGACCCCAAAAGAGACTGACCCAGACTTGTCCCTGAGTGTCGGGAGTCTTCAGTCAAGGCGTGGGTTGGCAGTGGCCTGCTGCAGGGTCTGGGGCACAAAGTGCAGCAGTGCATGCATGGGACCTTCTGAAGGAGGTCCCCATTTTCTCCATCACCTCCACCATAGTTTGGCCTCAGGTCAAATGACAGGGAGGGAACAGAGCCCCACCCATCAACCGAAATTTGGATTAAAGATTTACTGAGCATGGCCCCACCCATCACAATAAGACCCAGTTTCCACCTCAGTCAGTCTCTCCTATAAGGAAGCTTCCATAAGCATCTTATCCTTCTCCATCAGAGGGCAGACAGGCTGAATATGTATCTTTAGATAACTTCCTTTTTGGATTTTTCTTCCCACTGAGGTCACCAAAGAGCACTAAATAGAGGTCCCTGGGCTATACACAAGGTTTTCATTTGCAACTTTACACATCAGTTCAGTTCAGTTCCTCAGTCGTGTCCGACTCTTTGCGACCCCATGAATCACAGCACGCCAGGCCTCCCTGTCCATCACCAACTCCCGGAGTTCACTCAGACTCACGTCCATCGAGTCAGTGATGCCATCCACCCATCTCATCCTCTGTCGTCCCCTTCTCCTCCTGCCCCCAATCCCTCCCAGCATCAGAGTCTTTTCCAATGAGTCAACTCTTCACATGAGGTGGCCAAAGTACTGGAGTTTCAGCTTTAGCATCATTCCTCCCAAAGAAATCCCAGGGCTGATCTCCTTCAGAATGGACTGGTTAGACCTCCTTGCAGTCCAAGGGACTCTCAAGAGTCTTCTCCAACACCACAGTTCAAAAGCATCAATTCTCCGGCGCTCAGCCTTCTTTATAGTCCAACTCTCACATCCATACATGACTACTGGGAAAACCATAGCCTTGACTAGATGGACCTTAGTTGGCAAAGTAATGTCTCTGCTTTTGAATATACTATCTAGGTTGCTCATAACTTCTTTCCCAAGGAGTAAGTGTCTTTTAATTTCATGGCTGCAGTCACCATCTGCAGTGATTTTGGAGCCCCCCAAAATAAAGTCTGACACTGTTTCCACTGTTTCCCCATCTATTTCCCATGAAGTGATGGGACCGGATGCCATGATCTTCGTTTTCTGAATGTTGAGCTTTAGGCCAACTTTTTCACTCTCCTCTTTCACTTTCATCAAGAGGCTTTTTAGTTCCTCTTCACTTTCTGCCATAAGGGTGGTGTCATCTGCATATCTGAGGTTATTGTTTCTCCTGGAAATCTTGATTCCAGCTTGTGTTTCTTCCAGTCCAGAGTTTCTCATGATGTACTCTGCATATAAGTTAAATAAGCAGGGTGACAATATACAGCCTTGACGTACTCCTTTTTCTACTTGGAACCAGTCTGTTGTTCCATGTCCAGTTCTAACTGTTGCTTCCTGACCTGCATACAGATTTCTCAAGAGGCAGGTTAGGTGGTCTGGTATTCCCATCTCTCAGAATTTTCCACAGTTTCTTGTGATCCACACAGTCAAAGGCTTTGGCATAGTCAATAAAGCAGAAATAGATGTTTTTCTGGTACTCTGTCGCTTTTTCCATAGGAGTGTTTATATGTCAGGTCTTCCCTGGTGGTTCAGACAGTAAAGAATCTGCCTGCAATGCAGAAGACCGAGGTTCAGTTCCTGGGATGGGAAGATTTCCCTGGAGAGGGGAATGGCTACCCACTCCAGTATTCTTGCCTGGAGAATCCGTGGACAGAGGGGCCTAGTGGGCTACAATCCTTGTAGATGCAAAGAGTCAGACACAACTGAGTGACAAAGCACTCATGCATGTATATACGTCAATCCCCAAACTGGGAAATCATTTTTAAGAAAATGAATATTTGAATTAAGAACTATAGGGGATCACCCAGGGCAGTCTTTTTAGTTTTAGTCTTTGTATGTGGGTATTTTCTAGAAAGTCCTTACTGAATTGCAGTATCTCAACAGCCTTCTGAATGTTGTCAGCTTTTGACTAGTGGTTCCTGACCTTGGTAACATATGGGAATCACTTGGGGAAATTCAGAACTACAAATGCCTATGCTCCAATTTCAGGGATTATGATGTAATTGGTTTTAGGTAAATCCTGAGCATCTGAACTTTTAAAAGTTTTCCAGGAAATTCTAACTGGCAAAGTTGAGAAACATTACTTTAGCCTTATTAACTTGTGTGCTGTGTGCTTAGTCATTCAGTTGTGTCCACCTCTTGGTTGTAGCCTGCCAGGCTCCTCTGTCAATGGGATTCAACAAGCAAGTATACTGGAGTGGGTTGTCATTTCCTTCTCCAGGGGATCTTCCCAACCCAGGGATGGAAACCACGTCTCCTGCATTGCAGTCAGACTATTTACCACTGAGCTAAGAGGGAAGACCTTTATTAACTTAGAGAAAATGATGCCTTCTAAGGGCAGCATTTATCTAAATCTCATCCATCCAGTGAGTGAGTCGAGCACAACCAGTCACAGCCCACATGCAGTTTCCTTGCTGATCTGGTCTAAATGTTTATGCCACCTACCCCTGCTGAATTTGCATGTTATAATCAAACCCCAAAGATAATGTATTAAGTAAAGGGGCCTTTTGGAGGTGATGAGGTCATGAGGGCAGAGCTCTCCTGAAATGGGATTAATGTCTGCTGGCTGAGAAAACTCCCTTGCCTGCTTCTACCTCTTGCAAATACAGAAGAATTCTGTGACCCAGAAGAGAGCTGTCACCAGACTAATGCCAGCATCCTGAACTCAGACTTTCAGGCACCAGAATTGTGAGAAATACACTTCTGTTTTTATAAGCCACCCAGACTGAGGTATTTGTTTACAATAGCCTAAATGAACTATGACAGTTGCCGTCTTTTATGCGTATATTAAAATACAGGCTTTTTACTAAGGCATAAAGTCTTCCCTGATGGATCAGTTGGTAAAGAATCTGCCTGCAATGCTGGAGACCACCTGCAATACGGTTCAATCCCTGGGTTGGGAAAATCCCCGGTAGAAGGGAATGGCTACCTGCTCCAGTATTCTTGCCTGGGAATTCCCACGGACAGAGGAGCCTGCAGGAAACTACAGTCCGTGGTTTCACAAGAGTCAGACATGACTTAGCAACTAAACCACCACCACTATTAAGGCCTAAAAGGCCAGCCATGAGCTGCTTACATTTTAAAATATATCTCATGCCATCGTCTCCTCTACTCATTATGCATTAGCCACACTATTCTCTGTCTGACTCTTACTGTGCTTTCTCATCCTTTATTGATTATGATTTTCTTTGCTGAGGACACAGGTTTGTTCTCATGCTTTGGATAACAGTTCAGGCATCATCTCTTCAAAGTAGTCTTTGGTCCACTGGCCTTATCCAGTTACATTTTATCTCTCCACTTAATCTTGAATTTTAATAGCATAAAAAATGTGACTTTCTTGTTTGCTTATTTGATATTTTATTGTATGCCTTTCCCACACTGTAAAGTTTATGAGAATAGATTTTTGTCCGTGTGTATTCATCACTTATCCTAGGACCATGCCTGTCACATAGTAGAAACAATAAAATGTTCCATTAATCAATAGCTTCATTCATTAAATGAATGGACTAATAAATGAATGAAAAATGAAATCAACAAACCAGTTTCAAAAATTCAGAAGTACCCTGATAGTATCTATGCAAACTGCTCACATTTAATTTCCTTATCTATGGATCAGATATAGTATTTTGTTAGGAAAAATATGATTTTGAAATTTTCTTTCCACGCTTCAAATGTGACATTATATTTTCGGTGTGTTTTCATTGTTTCTGTAGAGAAATTAGCTGTCAGCTTTATTTATAGTCCTTTGTACGTGATGTGTCTTAGTAGTCTGGTTGCTTTCAAGATTTGTATGTCTTTTTTTTTTTTAACATATCTACATGCTAATTTATTTTCATTCATTCAAAGATTGTAAAGATGTGTTTGTTTGTTTGTTCTAATTTTGAAACTATGATTGAATTCATCAACGTTTCATAAGTTTGAAAAAATTATTGACCAGTGTCTCTTCAAATATTGCTTTTGAAATTTTGTTTTAACCTCACAAGGCATACAAAAACTACAGTTTTGTTAGACATTTTCACCATGCTTCAGTCTTGATATTTTTACAGACCTGTTTTTTAGCTCACTAATATTCTTTTTTTGCTCTAATCTACTATTAATTTAATCTATTATGTTCTTAATCTCACTTATTTGCCTTTTCAGCTATAATGATTCCACCTGATTATTTTTTAAATACATGTCTATTTCTCTGGTGGGATTATCCCATTTGTCCTTTTCTTTTTTAAATTTTTATTTTTACTTTATTTTACTTTACAATACTGTATTGGTTTTGCCATACATTGACATGAATCCACCATGGGTGTACATGAGTTCCCAATCCTGAACGACCCCTCCCACCTCCCACCTCATATCATCTCTCTGGGTCATCCCCGTGCACTAGCCCCAAGCATCCCGTATCCTGTATCGAACATAGACTGGTGATTCATTTCTTACATGATAGTACACATGTTTCAATGCCATTCTCCCAAATCATCCCACCCTCTCCCTCTCCCTCAGAGTCCAAAAGTCCATTCTATACATCTGTGTCTCTTTTGCTGTCTTGCATACAGGGTTATCATTACCATCTTTCTAAATTCCATATATATGTGTTAGTATACTGTATTGATGTTTTTCTTTCTGGCTGACTTCACTCTGTATAATCGGCTCCAGTTTCATCCATCTCATTAGAACTGATTCAAATGTATTCTTTTTCATGGCTGAGTAATACTCCATTGTGTATATGTACCACAGCTTTCTTATCCATTCATATGCTGATGGACATCTAGGTTGCTTCCATGTCCTGGCTATTATGAACAGTGCTGCAATGAACATTGGGGTACACGTGTCTCTTTCAATTCTGGTTTCCTCAGTGTGTACGCCCAGCAGTGGGATTGTTGGGTCATATGGTAGTTCTATTTGCAATTTTTTAAGGAATCTCCACACTGTTCTCTATAGTGGCTGTACTAGTTTGCATTCCCACCAACAGTGTAAGAGGGTTCCCTTTTCTCCACACCCTCTCCAGCATTTATTACTTGCAGAATTTTGGATTGCAGCCATTCTGACTGGTGTGAAATGGTCCCTCATTGTGGTCTTGATTTCCATTTCTCTGATAATGACTGATGTTGAGCATCTTTTCATGTGTTTGTTAGCCATCTGTATCTTCTTTGGAGCAACGTCTATTTAGTTCTTTGGCCCACTTTTTGCTTGGGTCATTTATTTTTCTGGAATTGAGCTGCATAAGTTGCCTGTATATTTTTGAGATTAGTTGTTTGTCAGTTGCTTCAGTTGCTATTATTTTCTCCCATTCAGAAGGCTGTGTTTTCACCTTGCTTATAGTTTCCTTTGTTGTGCAAAAGCTTTTAATTTTAATTAGATGTCATTTGTTTATTTTTGCTTTTATTTCCAGAATTCTGGGAGGTGGATCA
This sequence comes from Ovis canadensis, assembly GCF_042477335.2. NCBI lineage: Eukaryota > Metazoa > Chordata > Mammalia > Artiodactyla > Bovidae > Ovis > Ovis canadensis. Next base: position 30,134,917 of record NC_091265.1, on the reverse strand, counting down.
TAGAGGATTCTGCTGTGATTTATGTCAGAGAGTGTTTTGCATGTTCTCCTCTAGGAGTTTTATAGTTTCTGGTCTTATGTTTAGCTCTTTAATCCATTTTGAGTTTATTTTTGTGTGTGATGTTAGAAAGTGATTAATTTCATTCTTTTACAAGTGGTTGACCAGTTTTCCCAGCACCACTTGTTAAAGAGATTGTCTTTACTCCCTTGTATATTCTTACCTCCTTTGTGAAAGATAAGGTGTCCATAGGTGTGTGGATTTATCTCTGGGCTTTCTATTTTGTTCCATTGATCTATATTTCTGTCTTTGTGCCAGTACCATACTCTCTTGATGACTGTGGCTTTGTAGTAGAGCCTGAAGTCAGGTGGGTTGATTCCTCCAGTTCCATTCTTCTTTCTCAAGATTGCTTTGGCTATTTGAGGTTTTTTGTATTTCCATACAAATCTTGAAATTATTTCTATTTTTGGCTCATGCATATTGTAAAGACTTATATGATATTTACAGTATTTAGATTACCTTTAGACACCTTTCTGCATTTTTTTCTATTGCTTTGAGACCATTTGATGTTATCTTAGCACTCATATTTTTTAAATTGATAATTGGACATCATGTAAAAAATTGTTCTTCCAGAGACTTTTTTTTTCTCCTTCCAATAACTTAAACGTAACTTGGACACATAACCTTCATTGAAAGAAAATTTAAATAATTATACTGAAAGCTGATGTATTCGTTAGAGGCTCTAGTCTTCGACAAACTTTGAACACATGTTATTGTCTCCCCAGCAATATGAGATAACCAAAATCACACTTAGTTTCTTAGCTAATATATTATCTAATATTTTTTGGTGACTTCTCATCCTCCAGATGCATGAGAAATCAGAAAATAGGAGACAGAAAATTTGTAAAAACTGTAAAGTTCACTTACTAGTTATTGCTTAAAAAAAAAAAAAAAAGTTGTTTTTTCTCCTCTTGAGATTTCACTGCTTTGGTAATCCCAAACTCTAGCTTTTGTCTCTCCTGCCCATTTTCCACTGAAGGTTGTAAGCCACCACTTTCTTCTCATTCTCTCATCTATGCACTGCTTGTGAAGGAGCAGATTTGTCAAAGCTATACAAAGGCAAATGGTATCAAATTCCTGGACACTGGAATCTTCACAGCCTTCACATTCAAAACCCAGTATTTTGCATTTATTAAGCTATTCTAGTTTTGTGTGTCTTTTTTTTTCCCCCCCTCTAGAGTGCTTGTCTGATACAGCTATTCCATTATAGCTGGATGTGAACATTTTGGGTTTGCTCTGTTTTAGAACTGAATGAGATGTTTTAAAAGTAGCTACTAATCTTCACATCCAGTATTTTTTTTTTTCCTCCTTCCGAATGTCTCCCGGATGCTGAATATCTCATACCTAAACTTTTATGGTTAAATCCTCACTACCCATTTGAATTTTTACCCTCAGAAAACTAGACCATATTCCTCAAGTTACTGCCAAAGTCTTACTGATAATTGATGTTGGAAGCCACATTCATTTCAAAGGATATTTGGTTAGACCAATTATTAAAGAATTTGCAGAGACATCTAGATTGCCTCAGAGGCATCTAGAGCATCTAGAGCATTCTGTAAATTTCAATTGGCATTCCCTAAATTTTTACTTAAATATTACCAATTCCATCACTGCCCTAGCCTCACAAAAATGAATATTGAATCTCTGTTTCTAGCAGATATAAGATTTTTTAAATATATATTGTCTAAGGTTAATATCTCTGCAGCCCATACATAAATTTCTAGGATACCGCTATTGATTACTACATAGGGAAAAAGAGGCATATTTCAAGATAAAGACTGATATGTACATTTTTGCTACGATCTAATTTTCATGGCAGAAAAAAAAAAAAAAAAGGAAACCGACAATGAAAAGATTCAACACAGTGTTCCAGAAGTAAAAAGTAAAGCAAAAACAAAAATAAGCAAACAGAAACAAAGCCATGTAAAAACGATAAAAGAAAATGGACAAAAAAATGTTCAAGTGATAGGACAGAAATACCACTGAGAATCCCATCACATTTTCTAAGGAGAAATCACCAGAACACAGCCAGAGAAGGTACAAAGGCTAAGAAGTCTGAAAATAAGGGCAATTTTAGCTCCCCCTGCATCTGAGGATGTTTTTATACATCTATTGCCAAAATGCATGCTTTGCACTCTACCCTTAAAAAAGTAATAAGCAATATGGATTTTTACTACTCAATTTCTACTCCTGTCTTTTCATCCTCTTGTGACTCATCATGGGCTCCAAGATTCTAAGAGAAAGAGAATGAATGTATTTCACAATACAGGTTTTCATCAAATTCCAGTTAGCTAGCTAGTTACAAATTATTTTCCTAATACGGGCACAATATTTACATTTTCAAAAGTGCTTAAAATGAGTCTACCTGAAAATGGTGACAAAGTCACTCTGCTCATCCTAGTATCAATTTCCTCAAAGCAAATTCCACAAAATAATGCTGGTTATGTCACCTGCACAAATATGTTTATGAGGCCACTATTACAGGTGCAAGTAATTTTAATTCTAAGAATATTATAAATTAGCACATTAATTTTTCAAATGCATTTGAGTATAATTCTATACATTTTCCACTGATATCTAATATTATTTTACTTTAACCCCAAATAGATTTCTTTTAAAAAAAATGATATTAGAATGAGAACAGAGGGGTTGACTTAATATTGTGATTTGTACATAATGCTCTTGATTTTTGTGCAATTAAAAAATTTTAAACTCATTCCTTTAAAAGTCTAGTTTCATCTGGTTATAAGATAAATGTAGCTTGGCCAACTTTAAATCTTATTTTAGGAAACTACAGGAAGAGCAAAAAAACTTGCTGTTGTCTAGCTCATTAAATTGTGTAGTGATTTTGTTACGCAGCAAAACCTTACTAATACAGGCATTATAATATCTGAATTTCAATTCAATTCAGATTGAACTGGAATGAGTTATTCTATAAAACAGAACTTTATTTTGTCTAGTGAGGGGGTTATAACATAATTGATGCTTCATGTAATTTTACTAGAAAAAATTGATTATCCAAATATAAACTTAAGAATTTGTTATATGGTTAGGAGAAAAAAAAAATACTGAATGATTTTCTAAATCATAACAGCTTACCCTTTGGTAGTTTACTTTAAAAATGCTTTTGCTAAATCCTTAATAAAATTCTAGCAAACAGAATCCAACAACATATTGAAAAGATCATACATCATGACCAAGTAGGCTTTACCCCAGGGATGCAAGGATTCTTCAATATCTGCAAATCAATCAATGTAATATACCACATTAACAAATTGAAAGATAAAAAACTTGATTATCTCAATAGATGCAGAGAAAGCCTTTGACAAAATTCAATATCCATTTATGATAAAAACTCTCCAGAAAGCAGGAATAGAAGGAACATACCTCAACATAATAAGAGCTATATATGACAAACCCACAGCAAACATTATCCTCAATGGTGAAAAATTGAAAGCATTTCCCCTAAAGTCAGGAACAAGACAAGGGTGCCCACTCTCATCACTACTATTCAACATAGTTTTGCAAGTTTTGGCCACAGCAATCAGAGCAGAAAAAGAAATAAAAGGAATCCAGATGGGAAAGCAAAACTATCACTGTTTGGAGATGACATGATCCTATACATAGAAAACCCTAAAGACTCCACCAGAAAATTACTAGAACTAAGCAATGAATATAGTAAAGTTGCAGGATATAAAATTGACACACAGAAATCCCTTTCATTCCTATACACTAACAGAGAAAACAAAAAGAGAAATTAAGGAAACAATTCCACTCACCATTGCAATGAAAAGAATAAAATACTTAGGAATATATCTACCTAAAGAAACAAAAGACCTATATATAGATAACTGTAAAACACTGGTGAAAGAAATCAAAGAGGACACAAATAGATGGAGAAATATACCGTGTTCATGTATTGGAAGAATCAAGGTAGTGAAAATGAGTATACCACCCAAAGCAATCTATAGATTCAATGCAATCCTTATCAAGCTGCTGCTGCTAAGTTGCTTCAGTCATGTCCAACTCTGTGCGACCCCATAGATGGCAGCCCACCAGGCTCTGCCGTCCCTGGGATTCTCCAGGCAAGAACACTGGAGTGGGTTGACATTTCCTTCTCCAATGCATGAAAGTGAAAAGCGAAAGGGAAGTCGCTCAGTCGTGTCCAACTCCTAGCAACCCCATGGACTGCAGCCTACCAGGCACCTCCGTCCATGGGATTTGCCAGGCAAGAGTACTGGAGTGGGTTGCTATTGCCTTCTCAAGCTACCATCGGTATTTTTCACAAAACTAGAACAAATAATTTCACAATTTGTATGGAAATACAAAAAACCTTGAATAGCCAAAGCAATCTTGAGAAAGAAGAATGGAACTGGAGGAATCAACCCGCCTGACTTCAGGCTCTACTACAAAGCCACAGTCATCAAGACAGTATGGTACTGGCACAAGGACAGAAATATAGATCAATGGAACAAAATAGAAAGCCCAGAGATAAATCCACACACCTATGGACACCTTACCTTTCACAAAGGAGGCAAGAATATACAAGGGAGTAAAGACAATCTCTTTAACAAGTGGTGCTGGGAAAAATGAAATTAGATCACTTTCTAACATCACACACAAAAATAAACTCAAAATGGATTAAAGATCTAAACGTAAGACCAGAAACTATAAAACTCCTAGAGGAGAACATATGCAAAACACTCTCTGACATAAATCACAGCAGGATCCTCTATGACTCACCCCCCAGAATTCTGGAAATAAAAGATAAAATAAACAAATGGGACCTAGTTAAACTTAAAAGCTTTTGCACAATGAAGGAAACTATAAGCAAGGTGAAAAGACAGCCTTCAGAATGTTAATAGCAAATGAAGAAACTGGCAACGAATTAATCTCAAAAATGTACAAGCAACTCCTGCAGCTCAGTTCCAGAAAAACAAACGACCCAATCAAAAAATGGGCCAAAGAACTAAACAGACATTTCTCCAAAGAAGATACAGATGGCTAACAAACACATGAAAAGATGCTCAACATCACTCATTATCAGAGAAATGCAAATCAAAACCCTAATGAGGGACCATTTCACACCAGTCAGAATGGCTGCAATCCAAAAGTCTACAAGCAATAAATGCTGGAGAGGGTGTGAAGAAAAGGGAACCCTCTTACACTGTTAGTGGGAATGCAAACTATTACAGCCACTATGGAAAACATTGTGGAGATTCCTTGGAAAACTGGAAATAGAACTGCCATATGATCAAGCAATCCCACTGCTGGGCACACACACCAAGAAAATCAGAAGTGAAAGAGATATGTGTACCCCAATGTTCATCGCAGCACTGTTTATAATAGCCAGGACATGGAAGCAACCTAGATGTCCATCAGCAGATGAATGGTTAAGAAAGCGATGGTACATATACACAATGGAATATTACTCAGCCATTAAAAAGAATACATTTGAATCAGTTCTAATGAGGTTCCTGAAACTGGAGTCTGTTATATAGAGTGAACTAAGCCAGAAAGAAAAACACCAATACAGTATACTAATGCATATAATGGAGAAGGTGATGGCACCCCACTCCAGTACTCTTGCCTGGCAAATCCCATGGACAGAGGAGCCTGGTAGGCTGCAGTCCATGGGGTTGCGAAGAGTCGGACATGACTGAGCAACTTCCCTTTCACTTTTCACTTTCATGCATTGGAGAAGGAAATGGCAACCCACTCCAGTGTTCTTGCCTAGAGAATCCCAGGGACAGGGGAGCCTGGTGGGCTGCCGTCTATGGGGTCACACAGAGTTGAACATGACTGAAGTGACTTAGCAGCAATGCATATATATGGAATTTAGAAAGATGGAAACCATAACCCTATATGTTAGACAGCAAAAGAGACACAGATGTATAAAACAGTCTTTTGGACTCTGTGAGAGAGCGCGAGGGTGGGATGATTTGGGAGAATGGCATTGAAACATGGGTATTATCATATGTGAAACAGCCAGTCCAGGTTCAATGCATGAGACAGGGTGCTCAGGGCTGGTGTGCTGAGATGACACTGAGGGATGGGATAGGGAGGGATTTCGAGGGGGAGAGGGGTGGGTCAGGATGGGGGACACATGTACACCCATGGCTGATTCATGTCAGCGTATGGCAAAACCACTACAATATTGTAAAGTAATTAACCTCCAATTAAAATAAATAAATTCATATTTTATTTTATTATTTTTTAACTTTTATTTTTACTTTATTTTACTTTACAATACTGTATTGGTTTTGCCATACATTGACATGAATCCACCACAGGTGTACTTCATATTTTAAAAATGCTTTTGCTATGACCTGCATTCAGGGAAAAAATAGAATAAGATTTTCTCTCAGTTAAGTTTTGCTACTATTTATGATTAAGGATTGTAAAGTGATTTCACAAAGGTAATTGACTTGATATTATGCTGACTTTCAAAAACTAATTCCCAGTGACAGTAAATGTTTTACTTGAGTAAATTTATAGTTTTGACGGCAGAGACAGGGTTTGAATTCAGATGATTTTGAATGTACCCTATGTCATCATTGGCTACAGTGCTTAATAGCTAAATTCAAACATGCATGGATTTCCATTCTCAGTTTTCCTCTCTCTAATTCTGTGGTCTTAGGCTAATTGATTAACTCTGTAAAACTTGTTTTCCTATCTGACAGCTGTTATGAGGAGTGTGAAATAATCCAAACATATTTGGGGGAATATTTCTAACATATAAATTATAAGCAATGATTTTATTCTTAAAAAAAAATCTTTAAAGACCATGGAAAGTACAAACTTGAATCATACAAAATATCTATATCCTTCAATAATTTAGAATTTAACATAGACAATCTGAACATAAGGTATACACACTGATAGAGTTTAGAGGTCTGCAAATTTGTATGAAATAGTGTTTATTTTCATGAATTTCTTCCTGAAATTTAGCATTTCCTTCAATTAAAAATATGAGCAGGAAATCTCAGTAGTAATAACTATCTCTATAACTTTTTATCAGTAGAGATTAAAGATATTTTAAAGTATATTTTATTAAAGGTATCTGAAAATGTTTTTGCCCAGGATTATTTCACAATTATTTATATTAGATTTAATACAAATGAATGTGGGAAAATTCAGTGAATAATATTATTTGATTATTTAATGAAAATCTGATGCCTTTACAATCTTTAATGTACTCATTGAATTACTAATTCCAAATATTATGCCAAATTTTCAAAACACAAAAATGAAGCTCTATTATTTGGGAGAGATTCAAACAGTCTGAAAGTTCTGTGATTTCAGTATGCATGAGATGCAATAAAAGTTCAAAGAAGCAGTAACTAATCCAGATGAGGAGAGGGCAAGGTCTTCTGAATGAAATCGTACCTGAAATATGTTTTGTTTGTCTAGAAAAGGTGGTTGTGTGAAAAAAGGATGAACTTTATTTATGGGTAACAAAAGACAATGAGAGAATGTAACAGAGTCTGCTAGCTACTTATAAATGGTTTACTCTTTTTGTCATGGGGCCTTTAGTTAGACGATATTTCCCAGACTCGTTTTCAGTTCTTTGGGTCACAAGGCCAATTCTATTTAGTATGAGGGTCACAGAAGTACTATTGCATGTTATATATAGGTCTGTTTCAAAACCTTTGCTATTGGTAACCTAACAAGAGGAATTATAATATTAATTTTAAAAAATCTCAATCATTTCAGTGATTCAAAATTCTTGTCAGCTTCTTGGTACTCAACTATCTTGATTATCAACAGTTAAGCAATCAAAATAGGAAATTTGAAGAACTGCATGGGTATAAAACATGGGTACGAAAATCCTGACTGAGATCAGGATTTTCAAAGCAGTATGAGAAATCTCATGATTTCTCATGAAATTGCTTATGAATGACTCTTCTTGTGGAAAAGAAGTATGAATGGGCAAGTAGGGGTCAGATTCCGGTCACCTATGGTAAAAATTGGACATTTGAATTGAACTTTCTGTATCTTACTTTCTTCTTTTATGTAAATAAAGACTTTTATATTATTTTTATGATTCCTTACAATATAGAGAACATACAGCTTTGTACTTGATATAGAGGAGACTGAATAAAAATCACTTCCCTCTGCTAAATATATAGTGCTGTCATGATGATGATGAAAATTTATTGGTTTTTCTGATTAGTATGATTTAAGCTAAAAAAACATTCAAGTTCATCTTGATTTTTTATATTTCTACAAGCAAATACTTTCAAAAATGACTGCATGAAACCAAGATTGCAGTCTATAAAATATCTTTTCTCGATGGGAAGGGACTATCTTTACTCACAACATGCATTAATAAACCACACTGGATTACTTTATTTTAAAGTATAATTACCTGTTTTCCTGGTATTATAAATAGAATTTTAATGAAAAAGATTGGTCAACTTGAGATAAATTACATTTCACACAGCATGTACTTAATACAATGTGGATTTAAAAACTCCTGGGCAGAAGTTATGTCTCTAGTGTTTTATCTAGTGCTAAGTAAATTGTCAACAATCTCAATAGATGATGATCATAATAATTCAAAGGCATTTACAGTTTAATCAGAATTCAGAGATTATTTACTCATTTCGCAGTTGTCAGATTAAATGAAATATAGGTGAACCTCCAACTCCACAGTTCTTTTCATTTTTAAAGGTATTTTATGCATGAAAAGATGCAACCTTCATTTACTTTTATAAGCATATAGATATGAGCTGCATTAACTAAAATATCAGCACTAACATTATTTTCAAATTCTTGAGGGAGATAAATATATACTGTGCTGTTCTCAGTCATGTCCGACTCTTTGTGACCCAATGGACTGTAGCCCTGTAGCTCACCAGGCTCCTCTGTCCATGGGGATTCTCCAGGCAAGAATACTTGAGTGGGTTGTCATACCTTCCTTCCAGTGATCTTCCCAACACAGGGATCAAACCCAGTTCTCCTGCATTGCAAGTGGATTCTTTACTAACTGAGCCGCCAGGGAAACCCAAGAATACCGGAGTAGGTAGCCAATCCTTTCTCCAGGGGAGCTTCCTGACCTAGGAATCAAACCAGGGTCTCCTGCATTGCAGCTGGATTCTTACTACCTAAGAGCTTAATCCTGAACACATACTGATGTCATACTGAGGATCCTACAGCTTATAGCCAGGCACCCTGCCACTAAGAGTGAATGAATATCAGCCTCAAAATACCACAAATGCCTCCAAATATAATCCTCCCTTTTATTTTTCCACCTAGCACAGAACTGTCATTCAAGAGTTTATGAAAATTTGGGGAGCCTCTCACTATGTTCAATCAAGACAACACTGTGGTTTAACAAACTATAGAAAGTACTTCTTACTGTATGAAATCCAGCTTCTACGTTCTCCAAACTTACTTCTGTCAGACTCTGAGTTCCAGCTTCTAATTTCTAGTTCTCGGAGGCAGAATGTTGACCTCTTGACATTTGACCCCTAGTTTTCCTTCTATGATTATGTTTCCTTTCACGGCAGAAGGAAGTGTGTCCGTAGTTACATGTACTAACCAGCCAATTTTAAAATGAAAAGATTATTCTAGATTTCGGGGAGAAATCTATTATATTCCAGTGCAATATAATCATATAAATCCTTAAGAGACAAAGAAGGAAGACAGAGGAAAAAGTCAGAGAGTTTCAAAATATGAGAAATATGACCACATTGCTGACCTAAGATCAAAAGTTCACGTGACAAGAACAGGACAAAAATTGATTTCTACTAACCGGCAGTGAGCGTGGAAGAAGGTCGCAAGCCCCAGGTGAGAACTACAGTTCAGCTGGTACCTTGATTTCAGATTTGTGAGCTTTAAGTAAAGAATCTAGCCAGACTATTTTGGACTTAGCCTATAGCATGAGATAATAATTAGGAGCCTTATTAAACTACTAAGTTCTGGGTGATAACAATTAAAACACACATACACACACACACACTTTTTGTTCTGTGAAATGTTGAGTGTGCATGCATTATAGTAGTATAGACTCTGAATACACGTAGGCTTTGTCCTGAAATCTGGCTGAAAATCTTATGATGCCTGGAATCTCTTGCTTGCCCTCCTTTGTATGACTCTCTCCTGGGCTGTTTTGATCCTTTACTGATTATTTAACCAGAATTTCATGTTAGTTTGTTCATGCATATGTACCACTAATGTATATAGTCATTTTGAGGTCAATTTTTACCATGCGATCACACTGGACCTATTTCTATCTTTAGGAAACAGCCTATACAATAGTCAGCACCTATCTTAAAAAAGGTAATACTTGCTTTTTAGGAGAATTATTTTTCAAGGCATAAAAGAACAGTAGTATGGAACATAAATTACTGAGAATGTGGATCATGGTAACTGATGTCAGCCAACTAGTTTATATTCAGCATCATTTTTCTCTTGGACATGACAAACCTTGGTAGCAGAAGGGAATAAGTTCCAGATAATACACTTTTGCAGTAATGAATAACCCTTCCTATGAAGTACTTTAATGACTCTTCTCATCAAATTTATTTTATTATTAACATTAAAAATGGAAGCTCAAAAAGATACAGTTGCAAATCAATTTCACTGTGCCTTCATAATGAGTCCCTAATTGAACTCAATTTCTGTTACAGTTGTGAATTTCCTTCCATGCTTAATTTTAATGACATGTATAGAAGGATTTAGTGACTGGGAATTAAAAAAAATTATTTTAACTCTATTTTTTATGAGTTTAATAGGTGAAATGTAAATCATAATCACATTAATATGATAATTGAGAGTGTATTTATTCCTCTTTACAGGTTAGAGAATGATCACTTGGTTAAATTAGTGTTTCACTTAACTCATTAAAAATAGATGATAAGTAAGAAGAATACTTTCGCCACCTGATGTGAAGAACTGACTCATTGGAAAACACCCTGATGCTGGGAATGATTGAAAGCAGGAGGAGAAGGGGATGACAGAGGATGAGATGGTTGGATGGTATCACCAACTCAATGGACATGAGCCTAAGCTCAGAGAGTTGGTGATAGACAGCGAAGCCTGGCATGCTGCTGTCCATGAGGTCACAGAGAGTTGGACACAACTGAGTGACTGAACTGAACTGAACTCAATTGAAGAATAATCCCAAATGCTAATGTTCGTTATGTAAGGAACTATGGTAGAATATTTACATTTGAATTTTTAATGTCTAATATAATGTTTATTAGTCCTTCAAAAAACTGATTCTTTGATTGGCTTGTCTCCTTAATCCATTACCTTGTAAAGCTGGGATACAGCATCTAACTTTTTTCCTAGCACGAATTAGTGGACATAGGACAGGCCTTGCTATCAAATAAATCTTACTTTTGCTACAGACTCTGAACCTTGCTAACAGCCAGCCTTGAAAAACTAACCTGAATTTCTTGATTTTTTTTTCACATGTATATAAAATCTGCAATGAGATTTCTGTATCTTGCTTTATATTTTTACATTGTAATTGCTATCTTATCTTTTCAAAGTTATATATTTTATTTCCCTAACTTAAATATCAACTCTCATTGACAAAAAATTTTACTTTGACTCATTGAAACTGATAAGTCATGTTATTACTTAAAACTTCTTCACATGTAATGCTACCGCTGCTGCTGCTGCTGCTGCTGCTGCTGCTGCTGCTGCTGCTGCTGCTGCTGCTGCTGCTGCTGCTGCTGCTGCTGCTGCTAAATCGCTTCAGTTATGTCTGACTCTGCAACCCCTTAGACCACAGCCCACCAGGCTCCTCCATCCCTGGGATTCTCCAGGCAAGAACACTGGAGTGGGTTGCCATTTCCTTCACATGTAATGACTATAGGTAAATAGTTAATGACTGAGAAGGCAAACAGATTGATGGGACAAATTAATGACTTCAGATGACAAAATAGAACTTTATGCCCCTTATCCTTTTTTCCATTTCAAATAAGTCAAAATTCAGAATAATAAGCCAGAGATTCTTTCATCATTTATCTTTTTTTTTAAGCATACTCCACCTATATTCTCATCTCGCTTCATTCTGATTTCTACTCCCTCTGTCCAATCAGAGCACTTTAATTGTTCAAATACTTATCACCTTCTCTGTATCAGACTCTGTCACAGGATGAAAGGCTACTGCAGTGAACAAATCACCTTTTCTGCCCTCACTAAGATTATTGACAGAAGAGCTGTGGCAGATTGAGACTCCGCTCTCAAAGACCTCACACTCAGACTCTCTTACTCCAAGTCCCAGCACAGAGGTCAGAGCCTGAAAAGCACCTGGGGCATGCAAGAAGGAGATTTGTTAAGTTCAGGAGTGATAGCTCAAGGGGCAAGGACCTGGTGGAAATATATCCAGGGGCTAAAGTGCTGGTGGGTGCCATTTTTTTTACTTCCCTCCCCCTTAGCATATTCGGTGTTGACAAGTCCCACCTCTGTCACTCTGCATTAATCTAGCTAACATTGTGCACGGTGCCCTAGCATTTCCCTGAGGACTCCACCTGCCTGCCCTGACGGGCATCTCCAAAGTGGCCCTAGCCCCACCTCGCCTGACAGGAAGCCTGCAAACTGAATCCTGTTCCAGGGAGTCAGCACCACAGACTAACATGAACACAGTGTGGTCACAACTGTGCCTCATGGCCAGTAGGGGAAGGGGTCAAAGCACCCATCAGCAAATCCACAGAAGTGCAACCTGATCAAAACAGGAGGGCACATGCAGCCCACAAAGGGAGAACTCTTAGAACACCTGCCTCTAGTTACCATGGGGCATCATGTCACTGCACCCCACTTTTTACATATGGTCATTCTTTCAAGACTGGGAGATGTACCTGATATACCCAATACGTAGAAAAACAGAGTGAGAGAGAGACAGAGAGAATTAAACAAACTATGGAGAGAAAAAGATGCCTTGCAAAGGAAAGAACAAGACAAAACCTTAAGAAAGAAGAAATGAAATGGAGAAAAGCTATTTACCAGATAAAGAGTTCAAAGCAATGATCATAAAGACACTCCCTGGACCCAGGAGAAGAATATATGAATGCAGTGAGAAATTCAACAAAGATAAAATATTAAACAATTAGAACTGAACAATACAATAATTATTGATATGAAAAATATACTAGAAGAAATCCACAGCAGATTAGAGGAGGCAGAAGAACAGATCCGTGATCTGGCAAACAGGATAGTGAAAATCACCCAATCAGAACAGCAAATAAGCAAAAAAATAAACAATAGTAAGAGACCTCTGCAACAAGATCAAGAGTAGTAGCATTCACCTTATAGGGATTCCAGGGAAAGGGAAAGAGAAAAGGACAGACAAATTAAGAAATAATGGCTGCAAGTTTCCCTAACCTGGCAAAAGAACCTTGGACACATCCAAGTCCAGGAAGCAGAGAGTTTCAAATAAAAGTCCAGTACCAGATGGCATGACAGGTAAATTCTATCAAACATTTAGAGAGGAGTTAATATCTATCCTTCTCAAAATATTTCAAAAAACTAAATAGAAAAGAACATTCTCAAACTTATTCTATGAGGCCACCATCACCTTAATACCAAAACCAGACAAAGATACCACAAAAAAGAAATAACAAGCTGATATCCCTGATAAAAATAGATTCAAAAATCTTCAAGAAAACATTACAAAACCAAACTTGACAATATATAAATAGGATCATATATCATGATCAAGTGGGGTTTATTCCAAAATAAATATCATAAATCAATGTGATATATCACACTAACAAATAAAGGATACAAATAATATGGTTTTCTAAATAGGTGCATAAAAAGCATTTCATAAAATTTAACACTCATTTATGATAAAAATTCTCAACAAAGTGGGAATAGAGGGAACATATCTCAACATAATAAAGGTCATTTAAGAAAATCCCACATACTAAAACCCCACATAACATAATATTCTAAATGATACCCCACACAACATAATACTCTAAATAAAAGTTGAAATTTTAAAACTAAGATCAGGAGTAAGAGAAGGATGTGTTCTATCACCATTTTCACCATTTTTATTCAACATAGTATTAGAAGTCCTAGACATAACAATCAGAAAAGAGAAAAAGAGAAAAGCCATGCAATTCAGAATAGAAGGAATACACCTGTCATTGTTTACAGATGGCATACATTTTATATAAAACACCCTACAGACTCCACCATAAAAACTATAAAAAGTAACACAAAAATTCGGTAAAGTTACAGAATATAAATAAAATCAATATGCAGAATCTGTCTTGTTTTTATACACTAATAATAAACTATCAGAAGGAGAAATTAAGAAAACAATCTTTTTTATAGTTGCATCAAAAAGATTAAAACATCTAGGAATAAATTTTAAAAAGATGTTAAAGACCAGTACTTTGAACTGTAAGATATTAATGAAAGAAATTGAAGATGAAACAGATAAATAGAAAGATATACATGCTTTATCATGTTTCTTGTTTCTGCATTAATGATTTAATAAATTTAATTAAATTTATTTAATTAACTTTAATAAATTTAATGAATTCCTGTATTTTCATTCTGTATTTGTAGGAGAGTCTTTTTTTAAATATTTGAAAATTTATTTGATAATATTCTTTACTGTAGTAAACCTCCTCAATAACTTATATTAGAAAGCCCATTTTACAGGGATGCAAACTGAGGCTTGAGAAATACAAACGACTTCTCTGAGATGAGATGGTTTGGTGATGTGAGCTCTAGTGACTTCTCATGTCTGGTTCTGGCACTATCTTTCTGTCCTTTCTATGTTAGATTCATGACAATCCCCTGGTTTGTAAAACTTGTTCTGCCACACATGATGAGCTATAGGAAGGGAAATCCTGTAAATATTCCTTTCATACCAGTATCCCTAAAGGGGAGATCCGGCATACAGATGCTTTTCAACAAGCATTTTGTGATTTCAATACAAAATAAGAAAAATCAATTCTATGTATTTGATGGAGGTTCCCAGAATCAATCTTTTCCTTGTCAGGAAACACTTTATTGTGGTTGCTTAATATAAAACTCTCTAACCTCCATGAAGAATGCAAAAAGAAAGATGACAAAGTATTAAACGGACACATTTAGAGATGCCTGGGGCTGGAATCTGGACTAAATAGATTTAGCCAACCTTGATGGAACATGAGAAAATCAAATGTAGAAGAAAAAAAAAAAAGTCTAGGCATCTGTTATCTTTCCTAGGGACCTTAGGCTTGAATTAATACTGACTGTTATGAATTAAAGTTGGCAATAGACTGGAGACACAGGGAGTTTTATTCATTTTATTTTATTTTTAGTATTATTATTAGGAGAACTAGAAGAAATATGAATGTTCTTCTGTGGTAAAGGATCCTGAGAGAGCAAAGATCTGACACTTTAAAAATGATCAAGCCATTTGTATGTAGCTGCTCTCATCTTTTATAGGAGCAAGTATGAAATGAAGTTTCTGAGTCTTGGAAACCCCTAGTTTTTATCACTTATTGTGTAATGGAAGACGACACCATTATACAGACAGGAGGGAATGGTTGAAAGGAGTCATTTGTGACATTTTGTAGTATAGAATATTAAGCTTTGCCTGGAGTTGGTTCCCAAATATTGTGCCTGTGGATACAATAATTTACAAATACAAATTCTGGGGGACCTTGTCCTCACTTAAGAATCAGAGCCTTCTAAGAATAGGATAGGGAACATGTATTATAATCAAAAGAAAAGTGTCCAGTCCACACAAATAATAAATCAAAGTAAAAGCAAGCAAGCAGCTGACCAATGACAAAACAAGCCAAGTACAACAACCACCTTGTCAAGTCTCATAATAAACCAGGCTTGGTTTTCAAAGTAGCATGACATCCTGAAGTAGCACAATTCTGAGGCCAAATGCAAGGCATGTTTTACTAAGTTCCAGTGCTTACAAATGAATGAAATAATAAAAGCAAATATATCCAAAGTTCTTTAGGATTATCTTTACAATAATGTTGCTTCCATCTTACTTTCAATTGGAGAAACCATATCAGAAGAGAAAGGGCTGAAGTCACATCAGGAGGTGGGTAATGCACATTATTGCAGTCTGGCTTGTATGTGTCATGTCCTGTGTCTGCAAAACTCAGCAGAACATTTTGTAACAGACAAATCGTGTAAGTCTTTGTCGTTGCTCATGAGTTTCATGAAATCTTATTCAGAAAGAAAGAGACAGAGGAAAGGAGAAGGAGGAAGGAGGAGAAAGGGGTGGGGTTGGGGGCAGGCAGAGTTATGCTGCTTTTCCAAATTGTAGGATTTATATGAAATCTCTTTCTTTTTTTTCCACACGCGTGTGTACTCAGTCACACTTTGTGACCCCATGGAATGTAGCCTGCCAGCCTCCTCTGCCTGTGGAAATTTCCAGGCAAAGATACTAGAATGGATTGTCATTTCCTCCACTAGGGGATCTTTCCAACCTAGGGATCGAACCTAAGCCTCCTGCATTTTACAGGCAAAGTCTTTACCACTGAGCACCAGAGAAGCCTGAAATCTCTCAGCTCTTTGAAGGCGATGGAAAACAGTAGAAGTATGACATGAGACAGGATCTCATATCTAACATTACCTATGTGAGCTCAAAAAAGTCAATCACCTATCAGGATATAAGTTTCTTTTGTTGCAAAATGGAAAAAAATAGGATTCCTGTAGGGGTGATGGATAGGGAAGCCTAGCGTGCTGCAGTCCATGGCGTCACCAAGGGTCAGACACAACTGTGCAACTGAACTGACTGCACTGATTTTCTATGTATCAGGAACTCTGGTAAACACTCTGCAAAATGGTCTTATTTATTTATCATGGCAAAACATTAAGGACATAAGAATCGAGACATGAATCATGTCTGTTTTATATTAAGGACCCCGGCTCAGGAACCAGGTTACTTGCATTTGTCTCCCAGATCTGCCCCTTAAAAGCCTAGAGCCCGTCGATAAGCTACATAACTTCTCTGTGATATGAATTTGCCACCTATAAATTAAAAATTATAAATTGCTACTCTCACAAGATTGTTGAGGACTTTTAATAAATGAACACATACAAAGTGCTAAGGATATTGACTAGCACAGAGTAAATGCTCAACAGCAGGAGCTATGAAAACTATTCGCTATTGTCATTATTATTCAGTAAGGACAATAGTCAAAGCATCTAAAGACCATCTCAGATGATTTTAAAGGTACCATACCGATTCTTTTAGCATGAGCAGCACAAAATCTTATAGCCACTCTCTTGTCAGACCGAAATGACATGAAACACTCAGTAAAATAGTTAACAGCTCTAAGGATAGGAAGAGAGTCAGCATTTCTGGGTCCAATTCCAAATCGTAGCATTTTATGTATTTTTAAGTAGCCAGTCACACCTACTCCACGGAGGTAAACTGCTCAGGGCAACGACTGGAGCATTTACTTGGCTGGCGAAGTGCTACAAAACCTTGATTGTTGGCAAGAGCTTGTTCTCTAGAAATTGATGGGGTGGCTGAGGTAAGCCTTTAAGTAATTTAGATGGAGCATTTTAAAATCCATTTAGAAGCTATTTAGGGAAGTATGAGTCTGAAGTCAAAGTTGAAGCTGAAACGTCCTATGAGGCCTGCAGGCAGAGAACCACAATCGATAAAGGCCATTATCCTAAATAAGTACAGGACACCACAGCTCAGCTGAAGGTTTTAATTCTTGACTGCCAAAGGAGTCAAGGCAGATAGAAGGAGACAAAGGGCCCAGGGGCTCAGAGGCTGCAGAAGTCGAGTCAACTGTAATTCTGCCAAGAGCTTTCTCTGTATTTAGCAATTTTTTCCTCTTGCCTTTCCTACCATGTCTGGCTCTCCCCCTGCTAATTTGGGTCCCTATGCTTACCCATGCCGCTCTCAATGGGTCTATCCTAGCAAAGTGTCTCGACTTATTAAGACTGAAACAGAAAATTGTCTCCTCTATAAAATCTCTCGAGAGAGCTCTCTTTGCCCAAGCAGTGGTTCTCAAATAATAGCTGCGCACACTGGAGTCATGTGGGGCAAATTTACATGCCTGGCATTTAGCTCCCAAGACTCATATTTCATTTGTCTAAACTGGAGCACTGGCTATGGATATTTTTCTTTTTTTTTTCAAAGGTTTCTAGAAGGTTCTAATACATGGTTAGATTTGGATGCCACTTTAGAATGATACATCTTTTCTTTTCACTCCGCATTTTCCTTGTACAACTCTACTGTACTTAGGTATTTTTAATTTCAAAATTACTTCTTAGGAACTTCATGAATTTAGAGGCCTCTCTTTCTTTATTTGGTGAGGAGGGGACTAAAGCTTATACTAACACATTTATTGATTTGTGAATTAACTCCTTTTTTCACTTCATTTACTCACATTTTTAATTATTATATTCTGCCATCTATGAATTTACTCATTCATTTACTGATGCATTCATTCACCAACAATATATCTTACATGGCTCAAACAATGTGGGGATGACTGAATAAATGAATAGATTGCTATTTATATTCATCAAAGTCTGATGCCGCATTTGGGTAAAAGTACTAAGAAGATATGCAAAGGAAAACCTACTATAAGTTTATATGATTTGTACACACAACCAAATGTACATAACCCACATGCATATACATTTATGAGTTTATGTTCTTCAAGTTACAGCTTTTGAGACCAGACTGCCTGAGTTGATCCCCAGCTTCACCAGATGTGACCTGTTCCCCTTACCTCCTTCTGTTTCTTTCTTTATGAAGGAGTAATGACACAAGCTACCTCATATGAAAGTTGTGAGGATGAAATGCATCCATTTATGTAAAACAACAGTAAGCTATATAAGGTTAGCACAAATTTTTGCCAGTTTCTCCTTCATATTTTGTGCTATTTCATATTTATATACAGTCTTTCAGGGCTGGCTAAGTCAGGCTGGGACAGACTGACAGTCTCAGATCATTTATATCACCAACATGCCAGAGTGAGAGTTCTAAATGATGAGCCTGTCATTTTTCCACAGTGAATTGCTTGCATATTTCCATAGAATAACTGCTGACATAAAAAAAAGGAAAGGTAAAAGAAAACAAATGTGTCTTGTCGACCTGAAGTCTTCCAACCATTTGAAATAATTGCTATGAATTAATACGCTGTCTTCTCCAAATAGCAGTTAACATCTGTGCTCCCGACAGATGCTCACCATGTTTTGTAGGACTGTTCCCCAATTATCCACATATGCTTTATTCTCTTTGTGAATTCCATATAGCAAGTTTTCACCCAAGTGAGGTATTTTTTATCTTGCTTGCTACAACTTCATGGTCAAAAAATACACATACAACTTATTTTTTAACAGAATATCAACAACCACAAAATACTAAAGGAAAAATATACGTCATGTATGTATTGTAATATATTATGTAATGTGACTTTACTATAGAATGCAAAATATGCATATCATGCGTCAATACATGATTCGGTGAGAAATAATTTCTGTATAAAATATTATTTACATAATTAGAAGTACTTATTTTACTTTCTAGTCTAAGTTTTGAGACTCAAGAGTTGTTTCTTAATGAAATTTTTCTGTTTATAAATCTAAGATTCATCCTTTAAACATCAGTACATCTCAAATGTGATACTAGTCTTCATCATACATTCCTGAAATTGTCTAGAAGATGTTATAACAATAGCTGACTGCAACAAATCTAAAAAAAATATCATTCTTGCTTCTTAAAATAATCTTGATTATCACTGGAAAATGTTCACATTTACAATAAAGATTTTGCTTACTGATTTTCTGCCTCTGGGTAAACAAAATAATTATTTCAAAATAAGATAATGCAATGGAGTGCAGGGATCCATTATTTCTTAACCTTATGTCTTAATTGACATAACATTCTTATGCTAAACTCTTTCCATGCACTTACTTTGTGACCCAGGGTTAGTAAAACAATTTCTCTCAGACACAACATTTTCATCATTAAAATAGAGCAATATCTCAAGGACCATTTTCTAGTTTTCTACCCCTGTGCATCCGATGTTTAGCACAATGCCTAGAACAGGGTTATTACTTAATAAGGATTTTCTTAAAAAAAAAAAAAAGAAAAGCAGTAAGCAAAGACTCCTGATTTTGCTTGGTTTGGCAGCCTTTAGTCGGAATCAAGTGAGATAATGGTTGTGGAAACCACCAAGTGCCATGCCAGCATAAGCATCAGCTCCAGCTCCAGTGCACCATGCCAGATCCTCCTCCTCCCCCCCCCCCCATTCCTACAGCGGACCCCATAAGATTCTTCTCTGTCACTGTGAATGCAAGGATTTCATCCTGAAGTAGAATTTGGGTTAGATGATTGCCCAATACTCCAAGAGAAGTAGCCCACACTAGTGAATATATTTCAAACATTAGCATGTATCATCTACTGCTGCTGCTGCTAAGTCACTTCAGTCGTGTCTGACTTCAACATGCATTGAAAGACCATCAGGTTCACAATCTGTGCCAGGATTAGAAGAGTACAGAAAAGAATGAAACATAGCTCTTACTCAAATATTTCACAGTTTAATCTGGAGAAGTGAACCGCTCAATAAATTCAGAATTTGAAGGGAAGAAAATTATAAATTCAATGAAAAAATGATATGGAGAGTCAGAGGAAGGAAAACATTTTTCCAACGAACAATAATATGAAGGACTTCATGAAAATGTAGTTCTAGATCACAAACGATGATCATGAATAGACATTTGTAAATCCAATATTTTGACAAATATTGACTGTATTTCTAATCTGGTGGTAGGCCTTATAAAATTCTGATATGAAAGATCCCTGCATTCAATGAATTTACAAACTAGGGATGATAAGAAAACATAGCATAAAAATTAAGTACAATGACACAAATATATCCATGGATATCACGAGATACTCAACTTTGCCTAAGGGTCCTTTAGGGGAAAATTCCCTGAAGAAATATCAGCTAAACTGAAACTTGAAGGAGGAAAAATAGATTAACGGGGTCAAACTTTTGTGAAAGGGAAATTATGGAAAGAGGATGGGTATTCTAGATAAAAATAAAATGAAGATGTCTAAGTACATATGTCTGACACTGTAAAAGGACTTTTATTGCTTCTACTACATATCAACAACCAATATACAAGACACATGTGATATCCAAGGTAGCAAGATGGACACACTTTTGTATATTGAATATCAAGAATAAGGGATGAGGAAAAGATAAAATAAGTTTATAGAGTGATTTATATACCATATGGATTTTATTCTAAAGTTGATTAACAGAATTACTTAACATTCATAGAGCACTCTGACTATTCAAATGCCAGTAGTCAGAGATGAAGATGCTGTCAGTATTGCCATAGACAATCCAAGCAGGGACACATAAACAGGAATATATGAAGAACAGAGTAAGTATCTTGCAGTCTAGGAATGGGTGAATGAAGGGGATTAATGGCCTGGATCAGGACTAGACTATTGAGAATCTTGACACCATGCTAAGGAGTTAACACTGTTTTCTGTGCTTGACTAAGACTGATGCAGTTGGTCAGTGTAGGATGGAGTAATGGACAAAAAGCCCAACAGAGGAAACCAGTTAGGAATTGTAAAAGGAGTGCAAATGGGAATTTAAAAGTCCAGAACTAGGCTAGTTGAACAGAGAGGAGATATGAATCACATTTTGATGGTAAAATCTATATTTAGAAAGTTTGTCATTTCTGGTTAGTCCGTTCTTGGTTGATGTGTTGATTACCATCCAGAGCATAAGCAGGCTCAGTGATAAAGTATCCACCTGCCAATGCAGGAAAAGCAGGTTCAGTCCCTGAGTTGGGAAGATCCCGTGGAGTAGGAAATGACAACCCACTCTAGTATCCTTGCCTGGACAATCCCATGGACAGAGGAGATGGGAGGGCTAAAGTCTATGGGGTCACATAGAGCCGAACACAACTGAGCATTCTTGAACACACGCTTTAATTAGCAAGGGCATCCATAAGCATTTACAACAATTACTACAAATTAGAACCAGAAAACAAATCACTTCAAAAAAAAATCTAGTCAGCCAGTTGAATTAAGACATTTTCATGCTAATCCATACACAAATCAAATGTGCAAAACTTTACCTTTCAATTTAATTAGCTATACCATAGCAGTAATTTTTAGACAATAATAAACTGGTTCCGAAATTCTGGGTGGATTTCATCCAAACTGAGGACATTCTGCTAGCCATGCATTGTTTTAGAGTTTTTTAGGTGCGGAATGGTGAATTCAACAATGTGCAACTCTAAGGAAAGCCTAGAAGAAACAATTTGCTCCAGAGAATGGAATTTATTTATTTTGGTCTAGATTTGATATCTTTAGTTGATCAGCTCAAAGTCGGTTTAAATTATAAAAAGCTTTGAGTCCTGGTAAATTTTGGGGGTTGGTGAAAAAATATACTGCAAAAATATTGCAAGCTTCATATGTCACTTTGCATTTGATTTCTTTTTAGGCCATCTCAAGAGACAGTTAGCAAGAATTTTATACAGTGATATAACATCCTTGTCAATAGAGCGTAAACTTTACTGACAAGCATCTCAGTGTAATCTTGTTTCCTCTTATTGGATAGAATCTTTACTTTTTTTTTTTCCTTGACAAAAACAATATCTCCTCAGACACATTACTTAACTGGGGAAAAAAATAGACAAACGAAAAAAAAAATTGGGAAGTTCTTCCTAATCTACTTTTATAGAAACAATTCATAAAGAAGAAATAACATAAAATATATGTCTATCTAAAATATAATAAAACAAACATATAAACCCAGAAAATGCCCTTTCTTTGTAATTCTAGTAGCTCTGATCACTCTAGCTAGCTTACTGCTGCTACTGCTGCTGCTAAGTCGCTTCAGTTGTGTCTGACTCTGTGCGACAACATAGATGGCAGCCCACTAGGCTCGCCAGTCCCTGGGATTCTCCAGGCAAGAACAGTGGAGTGGGTTGCCATTTCCTTCTCCAATGCATGAAAGTGCAAAGTGAAAGTGAAGTCGCTCAGTCGTGCCCGACTCTTAGCGACCCCATGGACTACAGCCCACCAGGCTCCTCCGCCCATGGGATTTTCCAGGCAAGAGTACTGGAGTGGGGTGCCATTGCCTAATACAGAATATATGATTCTGTTTCCACAGACAAATCTGAGAAGTACAGTCAATAAAGATACTCTGGAGAGGAAACTTTGTGGTGGTGAGTGCTTAGTAAATATTTGTTGCTAATAATGATGATCAATTCTTTTCAATGACTATGAACCAAGAACAATCATCACTGCACTGCACTACATTATACAGAAATGTTATACTGCTTTTGTATAAAAGTTTGAAGCTAGTCAATATATGGGTCTCATTTAATCCTCTCCCAAAACTCTGAGAGGCTTCCTTGGTGGTTCAATGGTAAAGAACCTGCTTGTCAACACAGGAGTTGGAGGTTTAATCCCTGGGTCGGGAAGATCCCCAGGGGAAGGAAATGGCAACTCATTCCAATATTCTTGCCTGGAGTATCCTATGGACAGAGGATCCTGGTGGACTACAATCTATGGGGTTACAAAAGAGTCAGATACAACTTGGTGACTAAACAACAACAAAAAACACTGAGAGAGGAATAATGCTCTTTACCTCTTGCTTAGGAAGGAGAAAACTAAAGTCCACACAAGAGTCACTCACTAGTGATTATAGTGACTCTGATGCACATTTTAAAAACAGCAAGCAGAAAGTTCATGATTAATAATTCACTCTTATTTGCAAATGAGGAAAGAGCTCCTCATGGACAAACATTGCTGATGCAAGATCCTAGAGCATTAGACTTCTGTCTGTCCTCCTCACCTTTGGATTCCAAGTGCCTCTTATTACACAGACTCAGATACATTGTAGGCACTTAGTATACGTTTCTTGGATAGATGAACAAGTGGAAGGTAATTCCCACAGCAGGCATGTGTTTGGGTTCAGGATGAGCCGCCCCAAAATATGCCACAAAGGGATATTGACTATTTTGAATTAAAATTACTTAAGAAATGGCCCATGCAAGAGGGACATGGTGACCCTTCTTTCTGTCTCCCTGAAAGCAGGGAATAAATCGCTTATTTGGATGGTGCTTCCCTGGTGGCTTAGACAGTAAAGAACCCATTTTTAATGCAGGAGACTTTGGTTCAATCCCTGTGTTGGGAAGATGCCCTAGAGAAGGGAATGACTACCACTCCAGTATTCCTGCCTGGAGAATCCACAGAGGAACCTGGCAGGCTATAGCCCATGGGGCTGCAAAGAGTCGGATGCAACTGAGCCACTAACACTTCACTTTCACTTGAAATGCACACCTGAGTTAGGCAATTCAGGGTGAGAAGCTTGTAAAACTAAACCTCATAACTTCTTCAATTTACTACCTCAAGCCTAGACTCTGTTTGGATTCTTCACTAATTGATCACTCAGAACCTGAATTTCCTTGTCTTGTCAATGTCACCCAAATCCGTTTTTTCATCTGCAAAGTATAAAAGCTACCTGATTTGGCCACTTTTTAGGTTCCATTTCTAGGAAAATACCATGCACATGAATTAAAATTTATTTTTCTCCCATTAATCTGTGTTGTGTCAATTTTTAAAATTAGTCCAGCCATAAGAACTCAAGAAGATACAGGGGGGAATTTACCTCTCTGGAGCCTATGCATTGATAAATGGAACTAAGATCAACATTGCATTAGATTAGACTTAGTAAGATAGAATACATCAATAAGTTGTTTTTTTATATATATTGACAATATTATCCTTTATCTGTGGCACATGTTAGAGAACAGTAGGACCCTATTTCATGATAATATGACAGAAAAAGAGAAAGATCATTACAAATGTGTACATTGGCAGGTTTGGTGTTAAGATACAGAGAAGGCTCCCATCTGAGGATGTCTATATATGCCATTTGAAAAGAATGCTAGAATTTGTGCAGTAAGTTTGTAAAAACAAAAGCATGAAACTATATAGCCAGCCCTTTCCCTCATCCTTCAAGATGCAGCTTGCTTGTCATCTCCTACAAGGCCAGCTTGTGCCAGGGACTTCCCTAGCCACAGTGTCTAAAGTACCTCCTGCTGCTGCTGTTGCTAAGTCACTTCAGTCATGTCCGACTCTGTGCGACCCCATAGACGGCAGCCCACCAGGCTCTGCCGTCCCTGGAATTCTCCAGGCAAGAACACTGGAGTGGGGTGCCATTGCCTTCTCCAAAGGTACCTCCTACATAGTACTAACCTCAGTCCCAAGAGCTCAGCGATCAGATGGCTTCCTTAATAGCTTCCTTAATACCCTCATGTGTAATTATTTTACATATTTATTTATATGCTTGTTATTTTTTGTCCTAGTAGTTGGTTCCATCAGACAAAGGATGCTGACCATCTTATTCATTGTTCTTTCCACAATCTAATAGAACTTCAAGAAATATAAAGTAATGAGTGACTATAGGCTGAAAGGTAAAAGAATATGGAGCAAGCCTCTCTCTCAATTAAAGGATAGGGATCGGAAGGAAAAGAAAACATGTGGGGAGGAAGAAAAAAGATTTTTTAATTGGGGTATAGTTGCTTTATAATGTTGTGTTAGTGTCTGCTGTACAACGAAGTGAATCAGCTGTATGTATACATATATCCCCTCCCTCTTGGGCCCCCTTCTGCCCCCATTCTACCTCTCATTCCACCCATTTAGGGCACCATGGAATGCCAAGTTGAGCTCCTGGTGCTATACAATAGGTTCCCACTAGCTAGCTATTTTACACAAGGCAGTGCACATGAAACAAGGCAGAAAGAGAAAAACAAAACAAATATCAAGATTTTAGTTAAGTTCCACAGTGAGTAAGGGGAGAAAAAGTCAAGTGAAAATGGCATCTAGAATTCAATTGCACAGTCTGGCCAATGTTAACTGGGGTAGGCAACAATCACTCTGAGCCTTTGTTTATTCTCAAAAGAGAGGATCCAGGCTACAGGTGAGTTTCCTGGCAGCTTTCCTGCTGGCTCAGCAGTAAAGAATCTGCCTGCCAATGCAGGAAGCAAGGGTTTGATCTCTGGGTCAGGAAGATCCCCCTGGAGAAGGAAATGGCAACCCATTCCAGCATTCTTGCCTAGAGAATCCCATGGACAGAGGAGCCTGGGGGGTTACAGTCCATGGTGTCACAAAGAGTTGAGCACAACATTGCAACTAAACAATAAAATCTCTCTAACCTTTTAAAAAACATGGAATTTCTCTTTCCTCAGTGTTTTCATTGATATATATATATATTGATATCTCAATGATATTATATGTAGAAAGTACTTGATTGCTTTTTTCTTCATGACTATAATAATTCAAGCACATATGAGAGAGCAGTGGGAGTGGAAGTGCCTCAAATTCTAAATTTTTTGTTTGTTAGCAGATTTGAAGTAACATATGGCCTGCTGCGATTATGTAAAGGTACAATACTAGACAGGTATTTTCATGAACTGCTGGACAAGAGTTATTCTGGTCCATTTCTTCCAAACCACCCACATCAAATTGTTTCCATACTCTTTTCTTTTAAAGAGTAATTTTTATGACTTTCTAAATCTTTTCACTTGGCTGCCACACGTTTGAGACAGATAATACATTTTCTTCTTTTTTTCACTTTCCTGATCTAAATGACCAGGCTGCAGGAGACAATAAAACAGGCTATGAATTCCTGAGCTGGTTTCCATTCTTAGGAGACATTAAGCTCCACAAGATTGATCAGATTTCACATCTCTAGTCCCAGTAGTCCTGACACTGCTTCAGATAACTGTTTAATTTACAGCTGTAAATCACATTTGGATCATAAAATTCCAGTCAGATGAATGCATGGAGCAAACATGTAATTAAGATTAGAGTGCCCCCAAAGAAGGGGACTCTTATTTATGGTCATTATCACCGTGACACTGTAGGACAAATTGGAGATTCAGGATTGTTGAATTGTTTAAAGGTCCTAGGGTAATTGAATATTCATTAATAAATCCAGATAAATTATCAGCAATTCTTGACACTGACCATAAAGCTGCAAGTTCAAGAAAATAGTGTGCTTGCTGGTAACATTTTTGGAGCTTAAAATGACAATCTGAATATAAAATGTGTATAAATGCTTGTTAAGAAGCATGTTTATATTGTTATCCTAATAGATATGATTGGAAAAATTGATGGCATGTTCCCTTCTGTTTCTACATGTCTTTTTTCTCACATGAAACTTTAGGGGAGGGGGTAGCCCTTTCTCATCCTTTTAAGCCCAGTTTTAGCACAGTGAGCTTCATAGATGCTGAGGAAATAATTATTAATTGAAATTACTGGCATAAAATGTTCTCAGTGGGAAATTAGACAATCCCACTAAAAGCATATCACAAACTTTTTAAGACTATGCGAGAAACGCTTGGTTATAAAATTATATATTAAAGTGAAAGAATGTGATCACAACCATGAAATAAACTCTTTATAATATGGGTATCTTTGCTCTAGGTGATGCAATTACAGTATATTTTGGTTTCCTTCTTAATCTTTATTTTTTGTTTCAAATTATACATTGAATATTCATAGCTTTAGAACATTAAAACAAAAGACGCTTTTAGAAAATCACCCTTTTCTGAATGCATGAACCTACAAATCTGGCTTGTGAATACTTTGGATTTAATATTACTATATAAATTAATAAAGTACATCAATTAATTATTATTTATTTGTCATTGAAGGCACAACCCCTATGAATGTGAATATAATATGTATTCCCTTCCATATTTGCCCTGAGAAAATAAATAATGCATGTCAAAGTTTTCTAAACCTGACAAAGCTTAGCTTTGCAAAGGAGGAGAAAAAATAAAGCAGAAAACCAAACAAACCTAAATCATTCCTGATCTCTCAGTTGATTTTATTAGCAAGTCATAGGCGAAATGAGCTCCAAATCACCTCTAGGTTTCCATGTAATCATCGCCACTGGTAATTTTCCACTTAGAATACCTGCATGCAGTAGTCTCTCTGGGAATGTTTCAGAAGTCAAACCCTGTTGTTGCACATGCCCTTCAACAGCATGCAGCTAGTTTTGATGGTATTCCCATCTGCAGATGAAGAAACAGAAATTTAGAAAGGTCATTACTGATAAAGTAAATGGTACAAGAGGAATATGATCCCAGTGCAGTGATTAAATCCACTGCAGTGGATTGTAATCCACTTAATCCAATTAATCACTGCAGTGATTGTAATCCAACGCTGGATGTTTAACCACTGCACTGCACTCTGGTGGAAGTATGAGAGAGTATTAGGTAAGACTGAAAGTAAACAACACAACCTCTGACATATAGAGAGAGCTTCAATGTTACTTGCTGTTGATTTCAATACTGATGATAACTACAAGAACTGGAATTTGTATAGCTCTTCTAAAATTTCAAAGTACTTTCATGTAAGTTATTGTCCATATTCAAGTATGAAGCTGTCTTTTAGAAATCTAATGTATTTTAGGTAAAAATGAAGGAAAATAAAAATTAATATATATTGAGCAACTGCTACTTGTACTGATATTATAGTAAACAACTTTTCATATATTATCTCTTGGCATACCATGATACACTTAAAGATAATTACTATTTCATGCGGTAGGGAGAATCGTGCCCTAAAGCTGCCCATGTGCAAATCCTTAGAACATGAAAATATCTTATGCTACATGGCAAATGGGCATTGTAAATTTGGTTCACAGACCTTAAACATGAGAGAGTACCCTGGATTATCCAGGTAGGTCAAGTCTAAACACCTGAACCCTTAAAAGCAGAGAACTTTCTCTTGTTGAAAGCAGAAGGGATGCAATGGTAGGGAAACTCAGAGGCATCCCAGACCTGATAAGGATTCCACATGCCCATGCTGGTTCTGAGATGTAAGGAGCCAGGCCTACAGACCAGTAACAGGCCTCCAGGAGTGAAGGGCAGTCAAGCAAGGAAAAAGTGACCTCAGTCCTACAACCCATAGAACTGAATTCCACCAACAACCTGAATGCAATTGGAAGCAGATTAATCTCCAGAGTATCCAGAAATTCCCAGGTCAACAATACCTTGACTTCAGACAGGTGAGATCCTAACCAAAAACACAGTCATTCCAGGCCAGACTCCTGACCTATTGAAAGTGAAAGTCACTCAGTCGTATCCAACTCTTTACCACCTCATGGACTATATAGTCCATGGAATTCTTTAGGCCAGTATACTGGAGTGGGTAGCCTTTCCCTTTTCCAGGGGATCTTTCCAACAAAGGGATTGAACCCAGGTGTCCCATATTGCAGGCAGATTCTTTACCAGCTCAGCCACAAGGGAAGCCCTCTGACCTATAGCAATTGTGAAATAATAAGTAGGTATTGTTTTCAGTAAGGAGATTTGAGTTAATATGTTATAGTAGCAATGTAAAACTGTTAGATTTAATCACTTTATGAATGAAGAGACTTCTGAGGCTCAAAAAATTATTTACTTACAAACAGCCAGGTACAGAAGAACTCAGTTTCACAGCAAGACTTGGATATTTTCTATCACACAATAGTTACATAGGAATTATGAAGGATAAATCATTTTCTCTGCCTGCATCTTAGCACACAGCCTAATATGGGAAGGTGACAATAATCATCACAATCATAATAACACAAAACACCACTGCTTAAATGGTTGCCATATGCCAGGCATTTTCCGAGCCCTTTACACACCCTATCATATTCAATGTCTAAAGCAATGGGATGAAGCTGGTTCTGATAACAGTCCCATTTCGTTGATGAGGAAACAGAAATTTAGGAAGGTTAAGCTACCCAAAGCAATGGCACCCCACTCCAGTACTCTTGCCTGGAAAATCCATGGACAGAGGAGCCTGGTAGGCTGCAGTCCATGGGGTCTCTAAGAGTCGGGCACGACTGAGTGACTTCACTTTCACTTTGCACTTTCATGCTTTGGAGAAGGAAATGGCAATCTACTCCAGTGTTCTTGCCTGGAGAATCCCAGGGATGGGAGGGCCTGGTGGGCTGCAATCTATGGGGTCGCGCAGAGTAGGACACAACTGAAGCAACTTAGCAGCAGCAGCTGCAGCAAACTACCTCATTAAAAAAAAAAAAAGGTACAATAGGAATATGTACCCAATGAAGTGGTTAATATTCAAAGCTGGTTATTTAACCACTGCCTTATACTCTGGTGGAAGCCTGAGAGAGTGATAAATAAATTAGTCAAGAAAGTAAGTAACACAATGTCTGACATATAGGAATAGCTTAAATGTTACTTGTGGTTGATTTTAATATTGATGAAAATAGATACTTTTTGAGCTCTGACTTTTTGCCTAACACCAGACATTAGTTTAAATATTTTACCTATATTCAGTCATTTCTCTCCAGTCACATGCAGTAGACATTTTGACCATTTAAAACTTAAGAAAATAGTAGTTTACAGAATTTAAATTACTTCTTTCAAGCCACACAGCTAGGAAACGGAAGGGCCACATTTAAACTCAGGTCTATGTAACTTTAAAGACTCTGTTTTTAAATGCTCAAGCCTTAATTTTCAGACGTTAATCAGGGTAAGTAGAGGATCGCTACTCCTTCTTAAGGGTCTATGAAGGACATGTTAGAGCTGGGGGTCAAACCCAATCTAATCTCATCTCATGGCATGAGTTTGGGTAAACTCCAGGAGTTGGTGGTGGACAGGGAGGCCTGGCATGCTGTAGTCCATGGGATCACAAAGAGTAAAGTCGGATGCAACTGAACAACAGAACTGAACTGAACTGAATCTCATCTCAAATACCAGTTGCTACTCAGAGAACTCTAGGTTACCAATTTGTCTATCTGTTGTAAAATAATGTACTAGAAACTAGCCCACGACACTTTCTTGACATAAGTTTTGCCATCTTGTTCAGAGTCTGCTGTGGTGGCAGAAGTTGTATCTTTATTAATATTATTAAGTTTTTAAATTTGTAAATGCACGTTATCAAAATTCTTTTAGCTAAATCAAGCATGAAATACACTTGTTATTTTTGCATTAGATCCATATAATATCTTAGAAGAAATTGTCTCTTTGTTCAACACATCCTTTGCTTGTAGAAACCCTGGATAATTTACACATCAATATAATATCCTTGCAAAACAAAACAAAGCACACACACGCACACACAAAAGAACAAACTCTGCTCCTCGCCCTAAATTACACATATTTCTCTGAATATCTGAGAAATGTTTATGAAGAGTCAAAAGCCTTTTACTTTTTCAGAAGAACATATTGTCACTTCTGGGGGGAAATGCTCAAAATATATGTTGTTATGGGGAATTAATAACTTCTGATTCCAACTT
Source organism: Ovis canadensis (assembly GCF_042477335.2). NCBI lineage: Eukaryota > Metazoa > Chordata > Mammalia > Artiodactyla > Bovidae > Ovis > Ovis canadensis. The sequence goes on along the minus strand of NC_091265.1, from coordinate 30,103,601 downwards.
GACAGTTTCCATATTATACTTTCATGATCAAAATAACATACTCAAAAATGCACAGTTATAAACTTTCTAAAACAATGATTCCTGCTTTTAGTCATTTAAAATAATTGGCACTTTTATTTATCTAGAACATCCTCATTTACTGTCTTTCATCTATGTAATTCCTACTTAAAATTTATGTTAACTCAGATTTCATCTCCACAAGACCTTTCCTGATTCATTACTCTGATATAGCTGCCTCTATTCTATGTCCCCAAAGCAACTGTTGTATAAATGTACCACAATATTTGGCTACTACCATTTTACTGGAATAGAAGCTTCTTATGCAGCTTGTCAGTTTTGTTTTCTTACTCATATTCCCAGAGCTTAGCAGAATCATAATATTATGTATTCAAGCAAATTCTTACTGAAAGAAATATATAGCTAAACATTTTAAAACTTATACTAGTTTATTGGTAACTGGGATTTTAAAAATATTTTTGTGTAATTCGATATGGAAGAATGATTTTCAACCAAGAGGATTTCATGGTTTTTTTTTTTCTTCACAAAAGATTTTGATAAGGGCAAAAAAAATTGGTCTTTGTAGATAAAAACTTAGGCTAATTAAGGAACAAAGGAAAGAACTTAATAATTACCCATAAAAAGTGATTATTCACTATTGTTGATATTGATACAGATGACAATTTGGAATATAAATGATATATCTGTGAGTGTTAGGACTGTCAGCCTGGAATTGTACTTGGTGATTCAGGGAAGGGTAAGCTACAAACAAGTTAATCAAACAACTCTAGTTCCCTTCTGACCTCATGTTATTGTAACAATGCACAATGACAGGTTTTCAGTTAATATCGGTATATAAGACCTTGAGAAACTTACATTATAGTCTCAGAAATGTGGACAGAATGTCAGTTGAGCTTTAGCATAATAGATGCTGCCATACATATACAGACAGAATGCTCTGGGGGCACAGGTCCAAGCTTTGTGGCACTTACAGTGGCATAGTTCATTCTCCATATTTTAGAGTTACTGCTGCACAAGGTCTGGTGAATTGCAGGCGGTCAGTACCACTTAGTTCTCCATCTCCTCTCTTTTTTCTATTTTTTATATGTTTTTATATGTGTGTGTGTGTGTTATTAACAAATATATCAGTCTCCTTATTTTCTTCCCTTTGACCATCACTGATTTGCTCATTCTCAGATGTACATTAAGGATAAAAGAGATGGCTCTATGAAAATATCAGAGTGATATCCCTTTAGAGTATACCTGTGTTTGCTTCTTTAAATAATAAGTGAATACTTTTTTGGCAGTTGATTTGGTCAACCTTTGGCTTAGATATATTTTGTCAAAAATATATCTATAAGTCAAATCCCAGTGCATTCTTAGGCGTCTGGTAATCAGAGAGATGCTGTTCCAAATAGACTGAGGCCACAGAGCTTCTGTTAGGGCAACACCCTTGAACACTCTGGGGAAAAGCCAAAGGTGAGAAAGGGCAGCCCATGAATTCACACTTGGAACTTGTGTAAAGATGTCCATGCTGTCTTCTTTGTTCAGGATACAAAGGGCATAGTTCTCCCTTTCTCCAGCCTGCAAAGAAACCTCTGAAGATCAGAGAGGAGCCATGGGATACAGCTGGCTTGAATGGAGCTCTTTTCCACACAGAATAGCTCTGTACCCACTTGCAAAAGTATGTATCATTTTGTAAATCAAATTATCCAGAAAAGTTAATTAGATGTCCTATGATTCAACAAGACTGTGAGGGAAGTGGGCAAACATTTAAAAAAATTAAAAGGATATCTCTGATATTTAGCTATAGTTCTTAGAGTAAAAGAGAACAGCTACTGAAGAAAAGGAGAACAGCTCATTAGCTGACTGTATTATACCCTGGCTGAAAAGGAACTACCCAGAAGCCTCTGTGCCTATGATAGCCCAAGTCTGACGATATTTCTATATACCATCAAGCAAGCTGTCTTAATTATTTGTGCTATTTCTTTCCCCTTTAAAAACTGTTTTAGAATGTAAAATCCTATTGCAAAGACACTATCTGATTATCTCCTGCCATATGGCTATTCAAACAAAGAACTCAAGGATTTCTGGTCTATTTGAGCGTACATATAGTGTGATGCCCTGGTTTTCAAACTGTGGTCCAGGGTACTCTAAGAATATCCACAGATATGCAGAAGGCGTCCTGAAGGGGGAAGGGATGGGGGTTTGAGTGTGTAGCCACCAGGACCCTCACACCTGTGCCAAACAGAGAAGCACAGCCTTGATATGGTTTATACATAAGCTTCTGTGAAAAATTCTACTCGGAACAAAAAAGTGTTCTTAAGCTAAAAGTATATTTGAAGACCATTAGTATAATGTAATGGAGAAGGCAATGGCACCTCACTCCAGCACTCTTGCCTGGAAAATCCCATGGACAGAGGAGCCTGGTGGGCTGCAGACCATGGGGTCGCGAAGAGTCAGACATGACTGAGCAACTTCCTTTCACTTTTCACTTTCATGCATTGGAGAAGGAAATGGCAACCCACTCCAGTGTTCTTGCCTGGAGAATCCCAGGGACGGGGGAGCCTGGTGGGCTGCCGTCTATGGGGTCGCACAGTTGGACACGACTGAAGTGATTTAGCAGCAGCAGCAGTATAATATAAAGAATGAATCTATTGAAATAAATGGGCTAATGTTTATACTGAAACACTACTACTTGCTAAGGATATGATCCTATAAAGACCTTATAATTTCTTTCATCTTTATTTAGTTACCTAAAAATGGGGCCACTGTCACAGATTTTTACAAGTGATTCAGTGTATTAGGTGGAAGGGAACTAACGTTTCTAGAGGCATTAATAATTATAAGGCTCGAAAGAGAAAACTATTCAATACGTTCTGTGTTCCTTTCTGCTCTCCATACCACTCTGCCATATACAGTAAATACAGTAAAAACATACATGCAGAATATGTTTGATCCATACTGGCATTTATTTCTATTATCATGTGTTCTGCATTGCAAGAACCTTGAGCATCAAAGTGAAATAGCATATTTTGTGAGAACTTCAACAGTTGGAAAAAAGGATTGCATTGTTAATCCTTTGCTATCCATTGTCTTCTTTTTTAAATGGTAACAGACTAAATCCTTCTGGGAACAATCACTGCACTTCATCCCAGGGTCACACCCCCTGCACTTCACAACATCACCCTATAGACACTTCATTACTATCTAGTTTGTTTCAATCTTTATACTTTTAAAGGTAATCAACTCTAGCTTTCTCTTAATCGCCCAGGAGATGAAACAAAAACAGACAAACAAATTAGCTAGTCCTGCTTTTCTTGGCAAATCATTAAATCCTCAAACCAAATACCCTATAAAATCTTCTGAAGAGAGAACCCGTGTGGGTGGAGATTTGGATGAATGGATAGACAGATAATAGATAGACAGGTATGTTTGTGACAGAATGCACTTATTACGTTTTAAATGTAAAAGCAAACATATATGGATAGGAATCAGTGGGACCTAAATTAAAGTATCTGTACGTAGTATTAGGTCAATTTATGTTCTCAAGAAGTACATAATAAAGAAAATGATTTAAGAAGATAATTACAGCCACCACTTATTAAGAACTCTCTAAGACTAGACTTCGGTAGCTGTTTTATGTATTATGACTTTAATTTTCACAGTGTTTAAATAGTAGATATTATTAACTCCATATACCACATTAAAATACTTGACAGTAGATATTATTGTCTCCATATTCTACATTAAAATATTAAATCTAAGGAAACTAAGTAAAATGTGTTTAAGGTAGCATTCAGGATGAGTGAAAGATGGGGGTAAGAAAATTGAGACTTTTTAACAGAAATTTCCATTTCCTTAAATTAGCCCACATTTAAAATACTTACTTTAAGCAGTGGTACTATGACTGGATGGCATCACCAATTCAATGGACATGAACTTGGGAAAACTCTAGGAGATGATGAGGGACAGAACAGGGAAGCCTAGCATACTGCAGTCCACGGGGTTGCAAAGATCAGACTTGACTTGGGAACTGAACAACTATCCCTGGGGGGCTTCCCTGGTTCGGTTCAGTTCAGTTCAGTTCAGTCACTCAGTCTTGACTCTTTGTGACCACATGAATTGCAGCACGCCAGGCCTCCCTGTCCAAAACCAACTCCCAGAGTTCACTCAGACTCATGTCCATCGAGTCAGTGATACCATCCAGCCATCTCATCCTCTGTTGTCCCCTTCTCCTCCTGCCCCCAGTCTCTCCCAGCATCAGAATCTTTTCCAATGAGTCAGCTCTTCGCATGAGGTGGCCAAAGTACTGGAGTTTCAGCTTTAGCATCATTCCTTCCAAAAAATACCCAGGACTGATCTTCTTTAGAATGGACTGGTTGGATCTCCTTACAGTCCAAGGGACTCTCAAGAGTCTTTTCCAACACCACAGTTCAAAAGCATCAATTCTTCGGCACTCAGCTTTCTTCACAGTCCAACTCTTACATCCATACATGACCATTGGAAAAACCATGCCCTTGACTAGACAGACCTTTGCAGGCAAAGTAATGTCTCTGCTTTTGAATATGCTATCTAGGTTGGTCATAGATTTCCTTCCAAGGAGTAAGTGTGTTTTAATTTCATGGCTGAAATCACCATCTGCAGTGATTTTGGAGCCCAAAAAAATAAAGTCTGACACTGTTTCCACTGTTTCCCCATCTATTTCCCATGAAGTGATGGGACCAGATGCCATAATAATTGCACTCATCTCACATGCTAGTAAAGTAATCCTCAAAATTCTCCAAGCCAGGCTTCAGCAATACATGAACTGTGAACTTCCAGACGTTCAAGCTAGTTTTAGAAAAGGCAAAGGAACCAGAGATCAAATTGCCAACATCCACTGGATCACCAAAAAAGCAAGAGAGTTCCAGAAAAACATCTATTTCTGCTTTATTGACTATGCCAAAGCCTTTGACTGTGTGGATCACAATAAACTGTGGAAAATTCTGAAAGAGATGGGAATACCAGACCACCTGACCTGCCTCTTGAGAAACCTGTATGCAAGTCAGGAATCAACAGTTAGAATTGGACATGAAATAACAGACTGGTTCCAAATAGGAAAAGGAATATGTCAAGGCTGCATATTGTTACCCTGCTTATTTAACTTCTATGCAGAGTACATCATGAGAAACATTGGGCTGGAAGAAACACAAGCTGGAATCAAGATTGCCGGGGGAAATATCAATAACCTTAGATATACGGATGACACCACTCTTATGGCAGAAAGTGAAGAGGAACTAAAAAGCCTCCTGATGAAAGTGAAAGAGGAGAGTGAAAAAGTTGGCTTAAAGCTCTACATTCAGAACACTAAGCTTCCCTGGTGGCTCAGCGAAAAAGAACCCACCTGCCAAAGTAGGAGACTTCGGTTCCATCTCTGGGTCGGGAAGATCTCCTGGGGTAGGAAATGGCATCCCAAACTAGTTCTTGGCTTGGGAAATCTAGTGCATACAGGAGTCTGACAGGCTACAGTCCATGGGGTTGCAAAGAGTAGGACAGGACTTAGCGACTAAGCATGCACATGCATTATCTCGATGGCAAATGCACTCCCACAGGGAATTACATAAATAAATAGTTAGAACTGAGTATTGGTTAATAGCAAAATCTTTGATATCAAACAAAAGAATAAATTATGGCTCTAACTCTAACTGTGAGAACTTGGATTAATCACAGCATATTTCTGTGTCTTGATTTGTTGTGTAAAATATGTTGAACCACCTGTAACTCACACAATTGTGTTGCAAATCATTTAATGTCCGTGCAGTTTGCTTTGGATGTTAAGTGTTCATCAGTTTGTTGATAGAATTAAAGGTGTTTTTAACTTTCCAAATAGCCAAAATTGCCCATTTCCCCTTTGTGACATTCATCTTTCCTCATTTTTTACTGTGAACATGAGGTAAAATTCTCAACCAGATAATACAGCTATAAATGTTCACATCCAGATATCTGTCATGTGAAGCAGACCTGTTTCAACACTAACTTTTCTCACTATATTGGACTGATAGCTTCCTTACTCTTCCATAGTCTTAGATGTCTGAGATTTAAAGGAAAAAAAGAGAAATGCAATCAATCTTTGTGAAGCTATTAAAGAGATGATTAAAGAATTTAGTCAATGAAGAAAGAATGCACTTCACAAAAATCATCTAGAAGTTATATTAAAAGTTTAGGTAAAACAAAATAACTGGATTCTTTCACTTTTAATGTTTGAAGTACCTTCATAGATCTTCATTTTAATTTTATGCTTTTGGCTCATTATAACTAAATTGTCCTTGGAAGAGCATTTCTGTATATTTCTTACAGCAACCATCAGCCACACTGTTTCATATAAGATTATGCACCCAATATATAATCTTACATTAAGAAATGCTACTTACAAATCTGAATTTAAAAGATGTTTATTTCTTTTGACACTAGTGTCTATCTGCCTGCTTCTCCCAATGTTGCTGCTAAGTCCCTTCAGTCGTGTCCGACTCTGTGCCACCCCAGAGACAGCAGCCCACCAGGCTCCCCCATCCCTGGGATTCTCCAGGCAAGAACACTGGAGTGGGTTGCCATTTCCTTCTCCAATGCATGAAAGTGAAAAGCGAAAGTGAAGTCGCTCAGTCGTGCCCGACTCTTAGTGACCCCATGGACTACAGCCCACCAGGCTCCTCCATCCACAGGATTTTCCAGGCAAGAGTACTGGAGTGGGGTGCCATTGCCTCTCCAGTTTCTCCCAATAACGGCTAGCAATGAAATGTTGATTCTATATTCACCAAAGCTAGTACAAAACAAGTACAGCACTATATTTAATGGTCACACATTTCTCCCCCGATATTAAATATATACGTTCCTCTTTACACCTACAGTATAAATCTTGAACTTCCATTTCATGAAATTAAAATATAGATATATATGCCCTTTAATGTGCTTTACACCTACAGTATAAATCTTGAACTTCCATTTCATGAAATTAAAATATAGATATATATGCCCTTTAATGTGCATTAAAGCTGTTTAGAAAACAAAAGTAAAAACTCCCATTCTTGAAAATCGAAGGAAAGCAAAAATATTAGCCATTTAGTAGGAGAAAAGGCATCAATGGCATGGCCTTATTTCTGATACTAACGATACTGCCTTACAAGAGTGAATCTTATTTTCGTGACATTAATCAACTCCGCATTGACTATTATGGCAACTTCAGGTTCCTCAAAGATAGGAGATATTTATCTACTGGGCTGTTCCTTCGTGGCGTTGTGCTCTGATTTAATTTTCCTCATGTACTTGATATGGATTTAGAAGTGTACCAGTGCCAGAAGTGAAAAGAGAAGCAAAGAAACCCAGGAGAATTCAATGTATCATTGTGCATTTTCATTCCCTTCTCTCCTTTCAGGCAGTTCTCACAGCTGTTGGTTTTGAACAAGCTTCTCAGCCCACAGTGACACTCAGTGGTGGTTGAGCAGACAACAGGAGAGGTTCAGGGAACAGAACCTCAAAGAAGGCTCATCTGGTGTGTGAGGAGCTTGGGCATCTTCCTTGACTGAATCAAGATACAACTGTCTTTTCAAGGAGAGCACTCTTAGTTTGTAATGACTATAACTTTTAAAATGCTGGCTCATCATCACAATTATTTTCACCGGGCATTTTACCAAAGAAGAAAATTGGCCTCTTTATTGGAAATGCATAAAAGATAAATATATTTTTTATCAGAATGTCCTATCTTCTATAAATTCAGAAAAAACAAACAAACAAACAAACAAACAAACAAAGCACACTCACGCTCGTTTCCCAGTCTTGCAGCCCGGTATGTAGCAGTTAGTCACATGTGGCTACTGAGCCCTTGAAGAGTGGCCAATGTGGAAAAACGGAGTTTTAAATTAATTGAATTTAATTGTAATGAAGTTCAAATAAAAAAGCAGGTACAAGCTTACCTTGTGTAACCATGCTTTGTTTCATTGATTTTTACAGATTATAGCATTTGTAACTAATTGCAGGCTTGTAGCAGCCCTGTGTGGGCCGGGGCTGTCAGGTCATTTCTCCAGCAACATGTGCTCACTTTGGGTCATTATGTCACATTTTTTAATTCTCACAATATTTAGTACTGTTTCATCATTAGATTTAGCACTGGGATCTGAGATCAGTGGGGTCTTTGAAGTTACTGTGACTCACTGAAGACTCAGAGGATGGTTAGCATTTTTTTTTTAGCAATAAAATATTTTTATTAAAGTATATACATGGTTTTTCTAAGACATTGCTTTACTACACACTTAACAAGCTCCAGTAAAGTGTAAACACAACTTGTATATGCATTGAGAAACCAAAAGTCTTCCTGCGATTTGTTTTATTGTGCTATTGGCTTCATTGTGGTGGTGTGGAATCCAAATTGCCTGTTTGAGGTATGCCTGTTTGAGGTATGCCTGTTTGAGGTATGCCTGTATGTAATTATTTATTTAAGTTGTTGGAAAATTTTGTACATATTTAGAACAACTTGAGCATATAAATCTATTTTTTCAGTTGTAAATTTTATGAAATTTGGATAAGATAAATGATTCTCAATGAAAGTTTTGCTTATAAGTTGAGATGAATTATAAGTATAAAATACACATTTGCCTTTGAAAGATATGATAAGGAAAAATAATATGAAATATCTCATTAATAATTTTATAATTATTTTAATTTTATACTGATCAGTAATTTTATATTGATTTCATGTTGAAGTGATATTTGTATATATTGAATTAAAATGTGTTAGTAACATTACATCTTCCTGTTTCATTTTACCTTTATTGGCATTGCTTCAAAATAAATTAAAATTAAATATATTACTGATGTTATATTTGTATTAGGCAGCATTGCTTTAGATGGTGAATTATCCAGGCTCTTCTCTCAAATCTACTTAAAGAACCAAAATTATATGTCTTTGATTTCTGATTTTTCCTAAGGTTAAAATTTTTTAATGGGAATAAGCAGTAAACAAACAAACAAAAAGAAATATAAAGAAATGCACCAGGAAAAATAAATGCAAAAAGGCAAAATGGTTATTTGAGGTGGCCTTACAAATAGCTGAGAAAAGAAGAGAGGTTAAAGGTAAAGGAGAAAAGGAAAGATATACCCATCTGAATGCAGCTTGCAGAGAATAACAAGGAGAGATAAGAAAGCCTTCCTAAGTGATCAATGCAAAGAAATAGAGGAAAACAACAGAATGGGAAGGACTGGAGATCGCTTCAAGAAAATTGGAGATGCCAAGGGAACATTTTGTGCAAAGATGGGCTCAATAAAGGACAGAAATCATATGGACCTGACAGAAGCAGAAGATATTAAGAAAAGGAGGCAAGAGTACATGGAGGAATTATACAAAAAAGACCTTAATGACCCAGATAACTATATGGTGTGATCACTCACCTAGAGCCAGACATCCTGGAATGTGAAGTCAAGTGGGCCTTAGGAAGCATCACTACAAGCAAAGCTAGTGGAGGTGATGGAATTCCAGTGGAGCTATTTGAAATCCCAACAGGTGATGCTATGAGAGTGCTGCATTCAACATGCCAGCAAATTTGGAAGACTCAGCAGTGGCCACAGGACTGGAAGAGGCCAGTTTTCATTCCAATCCCAAAGAAAGGCAATGCCAAAGAACGTTCAAACTAACACACAATAGCACTCATCTCACACGCTAGTAAAGTCATGCTCAAAATTCTCCAAGCCAGACTTCAACAGTACGTGACCCTAGCAAGAACTTCTAGATGTTCAAGCTAGATTTAGAAAAGGTAGAGGAATCAGAGATCAAATTATCAACATCCTCTGGATTGTCAAAAAAGCAAGAGAGTTCCAGAAAAACACCTACTTCTGCTTTATTGATTACACCAAAGCCTTTGTGTGGATCTCAACAAACTGTGGAAAATTCTTCAAGAAATGGTAATACCAGATCTCCATACCTGCCTCCTGAGAAATCTGTATACAGGTCAAGAAGCAACAGTTAGAACCATACATGGAACAATGAACTGGTTCCAAACTGGGAAAGTAGTATGTCAAGGCTGTATATGGTCACCCTGCTTATTTAGCTTATATGCAGAGTACATCGTGCAAAATGACATGCTGGATAAAGCACAAGCTGAAATCAGATTGCTGGGAGAAATATCAACAACCTCAAACATGCAGATGACACTACCCTTATGTCAGAAAGCGAAGAGGAACTCATGAGCTTCTTGATGAAAGTCAAAGAGGAAAATAGATGGGGAAACAATGTAAACAGTGAGTGACTTTATTTTCTTGGGCTCCAAAATCACTGCAGATGGTGACTGCAGCCATGAAATTAAAACATTCTTGCTCCTTGGAAGAAAAGCTATAACCAACCTAGACAGCAAATTAAAAAGCAGAGACATTCCTTTGGTGACAAAGGTCCATCTAGTCAAAGCTATGGTTTTTCCAGTAGTCATGTATGGATGTGAGAGTTGGACATAAAGAAAGCTAAGCACCAAAGAATAATTGCTTTTGAACTGTGGTGTTGGAGAAGACTCTTGAGAGTCCCTTGGACTGCAAGGAGATCAAACCAGTCAATCCTAAAGGAAATCAGTCCTGGATATTCATTGGAAGGACTGATGCTGAAGCTGAAAGTCCAATACTTTGGCCACCTGATGCGAAGAACTGACTCACTGGAAAAGACCCTGATGCTGGGAAAGATTGAAGGTGGGAGGAGAAGGGGATGGCAGAGGATGAGATGGTTTGATGGCATCACTGACTTGATAGACCTGGGTTTGAGCAGACTCCAGGAGTTGGTGGGAAACATGGAAGCCTGGCGTGCTGCAGTCCATGGGGTTGCAAAGATTGGACATCTTGAGTAACTGAACTGAACTGAAGCAGTAAACATGGATGACATAATAAGCATAGCCCCGTGTTTTCTTGTTTTGCAAAAAGACCTTCTTCCTAAATGCAAAATTTTGCTGTAATCAATTTAACAGAAATCTATTAGTGCTCACTCTTTTCCTGACATTGTACTAGGCCTTGGATAAACACTGGGGAAGAGAAGACAAATGGTTCATGACTTATGAATCTTATAAGCTAGTAACACAGACAAAAAGCAAACAAGTAGACAAATATATAAAGGAGGATTGGATTGAGTACCATAAGGAAATAGATGGGGTTTTGTTGTTATTCAGTAGCTAAGTTATGTCTGATTCTCTGTGAGTCCATGGACTGTAGCTTGTCAGGCTCCTCTGTCCTCCACTATCTCCCAGAGTTTGCTCAAATTCATGTCCATTGAGTCTGTGATGCTATCTAACCATCTCATCCTCTGTCGCCCTTTTCTCCTTTTGCCTGTAATCTTTCCCAGTATCAAGGTATTTTCCAATGAGTCCGCTCTTCATATCAGGTGGCCAAAGTATGGCAGCTTCAGCCTCAGCCACAGTCCTTCCAGTGAATATTCAGGGTTGATTTCCTTTAGGATTGACTGGTTTGATCTCCCTGCTGTCCAGGGGGTTCTTAAGAATCTTCTCCAGCACCACAATTTGAAAAAGTATCAATTCTTTGGCATTCAACCTTCTTTATGGACCAATTTTCCACATCCGCAAATATATGAAAAAATGGTGTTTAGGGACAGAAAATAATAGGGCTGGAGGAATACCTACGTGGGTTCACAAAGCAAGTGTTTTCTGAGGCTGTAACATTCAAACCAGGGCTTGACACAAGAGTAGAAACTGGTCAAGGAACCAGGAAGACAGAATTCAGTGAAGAATTAGAGCATCTGAAATAACCTGAGGAAGAAAAGATCTTAGGATATAACACTTGAGAAATGAGAAAGGTCAATGAGACAATGGCTCAAGGAGTGAGTGTAGTCATGGCCGGAGCCATGAGGCTGGAATAGGTCACCAGTCCAAGTCTTTTGGTAGCTGGCAGGCCAAGGCAAGGAGTCTGGATTTTGTTCAACGTGTAATATGGTAATATCTTTAAGCATAAGAGAAATACTATAGTTTCATAACTCTGTTACTTGGAGATTAGATTGGTGAGAAGAAAGATGGTAAGAAGGGAGATTCAGAAACAGGATGTAATGAATGTTCAGATAGGACATAGTGATGTCCTGGAATTAAGGAGTGGGCGAGCGTAAAAGGAGAGGTTGGGATCTTTGCTATGTATGTGTATATACACCACTCCCCTTGCCTACCAAAGACTGTCAACTCATGGAAGATTTGAATCGTGTATACTTCACCTTACACAGACATATCTTGGTCCAAGCTAACAATAACTGATGATTGATAAACATTTTTCTTTTTTTAATAGATTAAAAACTATTTTAAAACCTTACACACTTTCTATGTCTCTGTATTACTTGGAAAATGAAGTCCAAAGTTCTTAGAATGGCATCTGAATTAAAGTATGACTCCAAGTTATTTCAACCAATGTTTCTTCCACCATTTTCAGTCCTCATTTGAGACTCAATACCCATACTCTCATGGGTATTGAGACTCACTTGCAATACCCATGTCTCTTTCTTTACCCAGCCCCAAACAACTAATTTAAATCCCACCAAGAATAAGCACTGATCACTTGACATCAAGGGGAGAAGCCAGAGCTCACACTTTGATTTTGTGCTCTAGCTCAGGCAAGATACATCCTGTATCTCAGGCACTTGCTAAATAGGTGATGGTAAGCTAAGATGATGCCAAATGATGTTGTCACCCTTCTTCTTAATGCTTTCACTTTCTCCATGATGAAATCCTAACAACCATCACTTTACAGTCTTTCATGAAGGAGAAGGAAGGCTGTATATCAGATTCAAGCTAAAAATGTGCTTTTGAATAACCTTGAAAGATTGGTATACATATTATCTTTCTGGAAGCATCAACCAAGGTCAATGAGTAAAACTTAATTTGTAACATCTGGCCATGAGTTTAAGAATCCAGAAGCTAGTCATTTTATTGCTACAGACCTCTGCTTTATTTTAATTGGGAAGAAAGAAAGATTAGTCAAATAAAAGTCAATTTGGATAATATAGTGCAAAATTTTGAAGAAATGTACCTGTTTTCCAGAAGGAATTAAAGCCTCTTCAGACCACAATAGTATATTTGTTGGAGTATCATTAGCAACTTTTTTTCATACTCACTTGTCAGTTACTTTTTTCCAACATTAATAATGTATTAGATTGATATTTGATAAAATGTTGCATCAGAAAAAGTTTGTGAAAATTAATTTGACAATGTAGGTAGTATGTAACAATTAGAAGACAGATAACCAACTGGTGAATAATCAATCAATACTTACAGTCCAATGGTTATATATATATATATTTTTTTTCTATGACACTTTCAAGTCAATATTATCCCATGAAAGTGTTATATGGTCTGGGATACACTTTGGTTTCTAAAAAAAGGTTATCTTACAATTGATTTGTAATTCAGATTTGCAAAACTTTTTCACAAAATTGCATTGCATCAATTCTGAACAAACAACTCATCAGGACCAATAAACATAGCATGATCCCACTATTGAGAAATGAGCTTTGCCACAGCCAACAATTAACATGGGAATGGTAAGCTCATTCCAAAACCTGTCGGAACATATGGGTAATTATTGAAGAATGATGATAGCAATGTATCAGCAAGCAAAGCGGGTATTCTCTACTTTAGAGAATGGAGTGTTCCCTACTAAACAGTGGTTTGCTGCTTAATGATACTACACGAGCATAATAATCAAGAACCCTAGAGTGCTAGGTTAGAAAATGATGAAGATACACTGACCCGGAATAGAGCTGAAGTAGAATGTGTCTCTGTCAATAAGATAATCAAAACACAGACCTGGATTGTGAAGAAGACAGAGACGTGGAATTTCATTTCAATATGATCCTGGGTGGTTTGAGTCCATACTTCGGTGGAAAGACCAAGCTTCTTTACCATTAACATGATACCCACAGGCTCAATGCTCTTTATTCTCTCTTGATGTCACAGTCCCTACAGTACATTTTCATCCTAGGACTGTCTTGATTTTCAAGACCTCAGCAAGAACTTCTTTGCTGACTCCAACATTTCATGAGTCCACGAATGGTCATGGTCCCCATCCATGACCCCTTAATTTTGAGAGCACTTGTGGTCTAAATTATATAATTTATCAACTTGCCATGAAACACCTGTGCTTGATGTCACATCATTAGTGTCCATTTCACCTCCCCAAATATATTTTAATTTACAAAATCAAATTACACTTTGTTGTCCCCCTTTCCCTAGACTATGAAATTATGAAGGTTTAGGCATTAATTCCACTAGCTATCTGACTGAGGGGAAGTGATTTAAATATCACCCCCAATATTTTAGTCTCCTTGTCTTTAAAATAGACATAGCAATGTCTATCTTGGACTCTCGTGAGTACTGAGCACATAAACGCGAATGTACTTCGTGTATCTCTACTACTCAATGGATATGTCTCCTTTGTCCTTCTTCATTATCATGATCTACTGCTGTGTTGGGGCTATTGTAGAAACCCAATAATGAGCTGACTTTTCACTTAATCTTCCTAATCCTTGCTCTGAAATGCTTCTTATTCCATCTTCTTTTAGCTTCGGGGCTGATGAAGATATATCACAGAACTGGCATTAAAAGGTCAAAGAGCTTTATGTGAAACAGCTCAGGCACTTCAACGTCAAAGCACCTTGAAGCACAGAACTGCAGAGCAGCTCTATGTGTTCACTCTTGCAAGAGATGGAAGAGGGAGGATCTGGTGGGAATGGAGCTGCCAGAGCGTCCTAACTTGCTCCACTGTATTTCTCCAATATCTCCAGGATATGAGAAAGAAGTATACTGCCTTTCTCTTTCAGTAATATTCTCCAGTGATGAGAATTAATGAGAGCCGTTCAGGAGGCAGAGATGACACTGTGTAACAGAAGAGACTATGAGCACAATATCCATACTTTGATTGCTATTATCAAACATGGGAAGGCCCCTCCAAGGAGATTACATAAAGTAGTAATTTACCTACATATGTCCCTTCTCTTCTGGACGTGTGCTTTGGGGGTACACTGGTAAATGGGTGGTGCCTTGTTTGCTGTCATATCCCAGACACAGAGCATGCTCTAGTAGACACTGATTACATATTTGTTGGGTGGGGCTATTTTGTCTGCTAAAATGGAAGAAAGTTAATCTTGCTCATGCCAAGCTTCCAACTTCATTTCTCTTCAATCTCTGTCACACAGAGGAGACAATAAATTGTAATGGAAGAAGCAGATAGACCTACATTCAAATGAAGGATTGATACTTACTAGCTGAATGACATTGAGTCATTAATGAAATAAACATTGTCTTCTTCATTATTAGCATTATACACATCAATGATTCCTACTTTGCAGAATTAAGCAGTTACTTCTCTGATACATAACTACTTAAAAAAAAATTACCAATCATGCTAGGGTTATTGGCTTAGGTTTATGGTTAACTGTCTATCAAGTGTTTAGCTGCCCCGCAGACACTGCAAATCCACTACAAACAAAATAAAACTAATTATTTCACAACTAACAATTTATTCCAATGAAAATGACCACTTACCAAATTACCACTTACCAACTCAGGGTCAATCAGAAACCTGGGAGTCATATTCAACTTACTCCTCTGAATATTGCCAACTCTTCTTGCTTTTACCTTTATTTATCTATTAGTCAGTAAATTAATAAACAAATAAATAAGCAAGCTTAAATAAAGTCAATAAACAAATAAGCTTCTATCATTTATTATTCATCTATGTATTAGTCAATCCAATCCATGTTTCCCTCTCTATTTTCATTCCTTCTAGCTCTGATGTAATTGTCATTCCTGGATTTCTCACGGTCTGCAAACCATCTTCTTCCACATTTCAGCTAAAACCATCTTTCTAAAATCCAGTCAGTTCTGAATATGATTCTGTTAAAGTTTCATATGTTTCTAATGTAAAAATTATATTAAAAATAATGATAGAAATTTACTGAGCAGCGACCATATGTCAGGAACTTTGGAAAAGAGAGAAAGAATACAAAGCAATGAGAACAGATACTAAGACACTCAGGCACTGATAAACATGACAGCTCCTAGACTAGAAAATACTTGGTCATGACTGTGGCACAGGGGATTTGAGGGAATGGTAACAACTGAGTGTGAGGAAGTGGATGGAGGTAGATCATGAAAGGCTAGGGGGGTGTGGGTGTGGGTGTGGATGTGGATGCTTATTTTCTTTCTTTTTATGTATTGGATGCAACAGAACTGAGCACCATCTTTGCCATCAACAAATTCTCCATTTTTATGAAAGCAGTCACATAGTAATGTCTAAAGAGAAGCCAAATTTCTTAAAACAAACAAACAAACAAACCCAAAAACCCTCAGGTAGAAACAGAGAACTCTGTGCTGGAAAGGGTGTGGAAAAAAGGGAACCCTCTTGCACTGTTGATGGGAATGTAAATTGATATAGTCACTATGGAAGAAAGTATGGAGATTCCTTAAAAACTGGGAATAAGACCACCATATGACCCAGCAATACCACTTATATGCATATACCCTGAAGAAACCAAAACTGCAAAAGACACAGGTACTCCCAGAATTCATTGCAGGACTATTTACAATAGCTAAGACAAGGAAGCAACCTAGATGTCCATTGACAAATGAATGGTAAAAGAAGCTGTGGTACATATATACAATGGAATATGATTCAGCCATAAAAAGGAACACATTTGAGTCAATTCTAATGAGGTAGATGAACTTAGAGCCTATTAAACAGAGTGAAGTAAGTCAGAAAGAGAAAAACAAATATCACATAAGAAATGCATATATATGGAATCTAGAAGGATGGTACTGATGAACCTGCTCACAGAGCAGCAATGGAGACATAGAGAAAAGACTATGGACAAGGGTGGAGGAGGACAGGGAGAGGTGAGATGAATGAGAGAGCAGCACGGAAGCATGTACAATAACATATGTGAACAGAGAGCCAACAGGAAATTGCTGTATGACTCAGGGAACGCAGACTGGGGCTCTGTAATAACCCAGAGGGGTGGAAATGGGCAGGAAGCAGGTGGGAAATTCAAGAGGGAGGGGACATAGGCCACCCTATAGTTAATTCATGTTGATGTATGACAGAAATCAAACTAATACTGTAAAGCAATCATCAATCAATTAAATATAAATATAAAAAAAGAAATAGAACTTTATGATTTTTACCTTCAATCATATTGATTTTAATATAAATCATTATTGCTCTACTAAACAATTGCCACCTCTTTTAATTCAAAGTAAGCCCATCAAACAATAGTCATGTGGAAAGTAACAGGTACATATGCATGTATTTAATAGACAATAAGTTCCTCATGACTACTAGGTTAGAGAGCTTAAAATCAGAGAAGCATTGTACAGGTATCTTTCAGGTGGTGAATAAAGGCCCAGAACATAGATAAATCTCACTAAAATTCATATAGCAAAAAACAATAAAATATCCATTTTCTTCTTGATAAAGAAAATTGAAATCAGTATTCTTGGTACCCTTGCATATTCTGTAAGTTTACTGATTTAAGTCTTTGATATCAGACAAATCCATGTTCTTTCTTTCTCTCTCTCTCTCTCTCTTTTTCTTTTTCTATCATTAGAACCCAGTCCAAACTACCACCACTTTAAAGATGTTTTGCATTCGGAAATCAAAGTATACTTTCTCAGCTTACAACCCTTCTAGAAGCTCCCTGTTGATCTTAAAAGTGAAACTGTTAGACGCTCAGTCATGTCCTACCCTTCATGATCCCATGGACTGCAGCCCACCAGACTCTTCTGTCCATGGGATTCTCCCGACAAGACTATTGGAGTGGGTTGCCATTCCCTTCTCCAGGGGATCTTCCTGACCAAGGGATCGGACCCAGGTCTCCTGCATTGAGGACAGATTCTTTCCCATCTGAGCCATCAGGGAAGCCCTGTTGATCTTAGAACAGCAACCTAAATTCTCAGGCTCTCCAGGCTCCTGGCTTCTGCACTTGTATAACTTCACTGCTTCTGGCCTCCCTCACTGTGGCCAAAGCCTCTCTTCCTGTCCTCAGGGGTCCTTTCAAGAACTGTCCCTTTGTGGAGATGCCCTCACCCCAGTCTCCTCTTAATTTATTTCTGTATATCACTCAATCACAATAACAGTTTCCAAGAAGCTTAATTAAAATAATGATTACCATCAATGCATCAATTTCTAATCTTTTTATTTTGGTATTGTAAAACAATTGTAAATATTTTTATTGAACTAGAAAATATACATGGGAAAATGTACATAATGTGAGTGCAACTCAAAAAAAAATTAACAAGGTAATCCTGCCATGTTTTATTTGATTTTCCGTGCAATTAATTGGGATTCTGATTAAGCATTTGCCCTGTGATTTGAAATATGCTCAGTCTGTGAAGAATACAAACAAATCAAAGAACTGTTCTTCATCTTCACGGACACTTTGATGAGATCTACACACTAGGACCATTAGGAATGGGACAGGCTAGAAATGATTCATTCATCCATTTAGTCATCTAGTATTTATTTTTTTACTGGGTACAAAATCTGGAACAAAAATGATGGATTCAGTCCCTGTCCTCATTGAGTTCAACTAAGTGAATAAAGTGTAAGTCGTGTGACAGTGAGTTCTATATGCTATGGATGTTCATGTAAACAAATGATATCTGCAGTTTGGGAAGCATGGGGTTGGGGTGTGGTCATACAAGGGAAAGGTTTCTAAAGGAAATTAGAGTGAAACTAAGACTTGAAAGTTAAAGGGCAGCTAGTCAGCAATGGGAGGAAAAGGATGAAGCATCTTTCAGGAAAAGTCCAAATCATCTGACTTTTCATCCGACTTTTTCCCAGAGAAGAGAAAAGAGCTTGCCATATTTGGAGAACTGAACACATTTCAGTATGGCTAGGTCATAAGGAAGTTGGAGAAAGTGCCTGTCTGATGACTGAGTTAGAAAGAGAAACTGACAAATCCTACTTTCACAAACATGTCTATTTCTATAGTACAATATAGACTGATCTCATAGGATATTTTTTTATCAAGTTATAAAATCTATATGAAACTGCAAGTCAGATATTCTGAACACCAAAATGTAAGATTCAGGGATGAGAAGCAGAAAGGCTGCTTGGACTGGTCTCTAAGGATTGTGTGCAATTATCTAAAGTGAAAGGTAGAATGGGAAGATACTGAGCAGGCAGGACTCACTGAATGCAGGAGGAACCAGCCAGATCATGACTGTTGTTATCATTGTTCAGTCACCAAGTCCTGTCCGACTTTTTTGTGACCCCATGGACTGTAGCCCTCCAAGCTCCTCTGTCCATGGAATTTTCCAGGCAAGAACACTGGAGTGGATTGCCATTTCCTGCGACAAGGTATCTTCCTGATCCAGGGACTAAACCCACATCTCCTGCATTGGCAGGTGGACTCTTCAACACTGAGCCACCAGGAAGTCCCAGGTCATGACTGTGGAGTCTATAAAGCTTGTTCCCGGGGCAGGATTTACTATGTGTGTGAAAAGCAGTCTCAGTATAGAGATGTTCCTTTCACTGTAGGCCAAAGAGAAAACATCTAAGAAAATAAAAGATAATCATTTATTTGCTGAACTTTACACATTAGCTGTAGGCTTTGACTTTTCTATCAACTGAGGGAAAGCAGATGGAGAGGACAGAGAGCTACTGCCTTCCTTCTTAAGGATCAACTAGATATTGTTATCAGCGGGCTAAAAATTCTGATACTTCTTACCCATTCCTCCTAGGAAATCATGACTGAGCCCTTGCTACTGGCCTGATGCAAGCACTAGGGGCACGGTGATGAATAGGAGATTTTGGATTTCTTTAATGAAGCCTGTTTGGAAAGACTCTGATGCTGGGAGGGATTAGGGGCAGGAGGAGAAGGGGATGACAGAAGATGAGATAGCTGGATGGCATCACTGACTCGATGGATGTGAGTTTGAGTGAACTCTGGGAGTTGGTGATGGACAGGGAGGCCTGGTGTGCTGTGATTCATGGGGTCACAAAGAGTCGGATATGACTGAGCGACTGAAGTGAACTGAATGAAGCCTATGTTGCTAAAAATAGAGACAGAAAAGGGTGACTAACCAAACAAATAAGATGACTTCAACTAGTATTACTCAAGGAAGAAAAGAAACTGCTGTAGATGGGAGCCAAGGAAAGCTGTTGGGAAAGGAGATATTTGACCTGTGACCCAATGAAAAAAGAAATATACCAGGAGAAAGAACTTGATGACAGATGACGCTTCAAAGGTAAAAACTCTGATACAGGAATGAGCTTGGCTGTCTGCAGTGACATAAAGGGAAGCAGTGAGATAAAGGGGGGGCAGTGTCAAAGGAGCATCACTGATCTCTAGACCACCCAGGATATCTATACCAGTTCTCCAGAGCATTTCTAGAACATCTGGCTCTCTAGAGCAATAACAAGAAGAGTGCTAGAAGCTCCATTCATAGAAGCCAGCAGCTGTAAGGTAACTGGGGCCATTATATGTCAACAAGTATGGATTTTATTCTAAGAAAAACAATGACTTATTTTTCCTAGCTGTGTTATAGCTAAACTTCTGTAAAGAAAGTCATTCATGGAAGCATGGAGGCAATAATCTAGGCAAGATTTAATACAAACCTCAGCTATACACCAATCTTGAAATAGGTTGGTAGCAGCGATGTCAGAGAAAAGCATTAAATTCAAGATATATTTTGCAGGTATAGTGGGCAGAATATTGTGATGGGTGGTGTACAGTGCATGCGGCAAAGAAAGAAATCCAGGAGGATCCTTCACTTCCTAATCTCAGCAAATTGTAGATGGTGATGTTGATTACCCAAGAAACAAGGTTTTTATCTTCAATGGATGTTAAAGGTAATTATTAGATGATGGTAAGCCTCTACCACAGTATATTCCACATTAAATTATAGGGGAAAAGTTCTCATCATTTGAAAGACGAGAAGGGAGAGCTATGAGGGATAGTACAAGAACAGTGGGAAAATGGGTTTCCTCTCACTGGCTGACTCCATCTGCCTGGAACTGGCTGTCTAGAACACTGGTGGGAAAGAGTCAGAAGCCCCACCTGGCATATCTGGAAATACTGCTGACTTAGCAAAACCAGTTGTGAAAATAAGGAGGGAAATGTCGACACACTCACCACGTATCTCTGAAAGTGAAATACAGTGGAATACTATTGCACTTAGAGTCGGACAGAACATGGGTTAAAATCCCTTGGGTAAATTACTTAATTCCCATGTCCCCCTCTCCTCATCTATAAAGTGGGGATATAAATTCAAATCTTACATGTGTATAGAGAAGACTGAATGTAATAGAGTATGTCAAGCACCTGGCATTTAAGAGAAAATGAATACTATTTCCTTACTAAGAAAAATAATTTGCACATACTATATCTCTACCTATATCTACATCTATCTAATCCTCTGAGGGATTAGAGGATTCAATAAACCAGAAACACATAAACAAATAAATTCCTCCATCTTATTTTCTCTGTCACTCCCAAATCTCTAAGATTGTTGATCATTACAGATGGAGATGAATCCAGTTAAGATTGGGTTTAGCAGCTACAGAATTTTAACTTCATTGCTTGATGCACTCTTCCTCCTCCCAAATGATCTTAAGCCTTCAGATAAATTAAAACAATTGATGATGATGATGATGATGATGATGAAGGTGATGATAATGATAAATATAGTAATAGGTTTTATCCACTCATGTGTCAGTGCACACTTAGGTTGCTTCCTTGTCTTGGTTACTGTAAACAGTGCTGCTATGAATATCAGGGAGCATGTATCCAAAAAATGGGGGTCTCTATCTTCCTGATGTTCAAGCTGGTTTTAGAAAAGGCAGAGGAACCAGAGATCAAATTGCCAACATCCGCTGGTTCTGAAAGAGATGGGAATACCAGACCACCTGACCTGCCTCTTGAGAAATCTGTATGCAGGTCAGGAAGCAACAGTTAGAACTGGACATGGAACAACAGACTATTTCCAAATAGGAAAAGGAGTATGTCAAGGCTGTATATTGTTACCCTGCTTATTTAACTTATATGCAGAGTACATCATAAGAAACGCTGGGCTGGAAGAAGCACAAGCTGGAATCAAGATTGCTGGGAGAAATATCAATAACCTCAGATATGCAGATGACACCACCCTTATGGAAGAAAGTGAAGAGGAACTAAACATCCTCTTGATGAAAGTGAAAGTGGAGAGCAAAAAAGTTGGCCTAAAGCTCAACATTCAGAAAACGAAGATCATGGCATCCAGTCCCATCACTTCATGGGAAATAGATGGGGAAACAGTGGAAACAGTGTCAGACTTTATTTTGGGGGGCTCCAAAATCACTGCAGATGGTGATTGCAGCCATGAAATTAAAAGACACTTACTCCTTGGAAGAAAAGTTATGACCAACCTAGATAGTATATTCAAAAGCAGAGACATTACTTTGCTGACTAAGGTCCATCTAGTCAAGGCTATGGTTTTTCCTGTGGTCATGTATGGATGTGAGAGTTGGACTGTGAAGAAGGCTGAGTGCCAAAGAATTGATGCTTTTGAACTGTGGTGTTGGAGAGTCCCTTGGACTGCAAGGAAATCCAACCAGTCCATTCTGAAGGAGATGAGCCCTGGGATTTCTTTGGAAGGAATGATGCTAAAGCTGAAACTCCAGTACTTTGCCCACCTCATGCGAAGAGTTGACTCATTGGAGAAGACTCTGATGCTGGGAGGGATTGGGGTCAGGAGGAGAAGGGGACGACAGAAGATGAGATGGCTGGATGGCATCACGGACTCGATGGACGTGAATCTGAGTGAACTCCGGGAGTTGGTGATGGACAGGGAGGCCTGGCGTGCTGCGATTCATGGGGTCGCAAAGAGTCGGACATGACTGAGCGACTGAACTGAACTGATACATATACAATGAAGTATTACTCAGTCACAAAAAAGAATTCAATAATGCCGTTTGCAGCAACACGAATGGACTAGAGATTATCACTCTAAGTGAAGTAAGGCAGAAAGAGAAAGACAAATGCTGTATGGCATCACCTGTATGTGGAATCTAAGATATGATATAAAGGAACTTATCTACAAAGCAGAAACTGACTCACAGACACGGAAAATAAACTTTTGATTACCAAATGGAAAAGTGGTGGGGAAAAACAAATAAGGAGTTTTGGATTAGCATATACACACTGTATATGAATCAGATAAACAACAAAGTCTTACTTAGCACAGGGAACTATATTCAATACTGTTTAATAGTCTATGGTAAAAATAATATGAAACAGTGTGTGTATATATAAATATGCTGCATGCTAAGTGGATGCTAAGTTGCTTTAGTTGTGTCCGACTCTTTGCTACCGTATGGACTGTAGCCTGCCAGGCTGCTCGGTCCATGAGATTCTCCAGACAAGAATATTGGAGTGGGTTGGGATGCCCTCCTCCAGGGGATCTTCCTAACCCAGGGATCAAACTCGTATCTCTTATGTCTCCTGCACTGGCAGCTGTGTTCTTTACCACTAGTGCCACTTGGGAAGACCACAATAAAATGAATAATAAAAGAATGTGTGTATATATATATATATATTCTTTTTTATTGTAGAATATCTTTTTTAAACAATTTAAATTTTTTCATTTAATAAAAGAATATAAAACTGAATCACTTCGCTGTATACCAGAAACTAACACAGCACTGCAAATCAATTATACTTCAATTTTTAAAAATCAACAACAGGTAGATATATTCCTAAGTATTTTATTCTTTTCGTTGCAATGGTGAATGGAATTGTTTCCTTAATTTCTTTTTCTACTTTCTCATTATTCGTGTATAGGAATGCAAGGGATTTCTGTGTGTTGATTTTATATCCTGCAACTTTACTATATTCATTGATGAGCTCTAGTAATTTTCTGGTGGAGTCTTTAGGGTTTTCCATGTAGAGGATCATGTCATCTGCAAACAGTGAGAGTTTTACTTCTTCTTTTCCAATTTGGATTCCTTTTATTTCTTTTTCTGCTCTGATTGCTGTGGCCAAAACTTCCAGAACTATGTTGAATAGTAGCGGTGAAAGTGGACACCCTTGTCTTGTTCCTGACTTTAGGGGAAATGCTTTCAATTTTTCACCATTGAGGATAATGTTTGACCTATATATAGAAAACTATAAAACACTGATGAAAGAAATCAAAGAGGACACTAATAGATGGAGAAATATACCATGTTCATGGATTGGAAGAATCAATATAGTGAAAATGAGTATACTACCCAAAGCAATTTACAAATTCAATGCAATCCCTATCAAGCTACCAGCCACATTTTTCACAGAACTAGAACAAATAATTTCAAGCTTTGTATGGAAATACAAAAAACCTCGAATAGCCAAAGCAATCTTGAGAAAGAAGAATGGAGCTGGAGGAATCAACTTGCCTGACTTCAGGCTCTACTACAAAGCCACAGTCATCAAGACAGTATGGTACTGGCACAAAGACAGACATATAGATCAATGGAACAAAATAGAAAGCCTAGAGATAAATCCACACACATATGGACACCTTATCTTTGACAAAGGAGGCAAGAATATACAATGGAGTAAAGACAATCTCTTTAACAAGTGGTGCTGGGAAAACTGGTCAACCACTTGTAAAAGAATGAAACTAGATCACTTTCTAACACCGCACACAAAAATAAACTCAAAATGGATTAAAGATCTAAATGTAAGATCAGAAACTATAAAACTCCTAGAGGAGAACATAGGCAAAACACTCTCAGACATAAATCACAGCAGGATCCTCTATGATCCACCTCCCAGAATTCTGGAAATAAAAGCAAAAATAAACAAATGGGATCTAATTAAAATTAAAAGCTTCTGCACAACAAAGGAAAATATAAGTGAGGTGAAAAGACAGCCATCTGAATGGGAGAAAATAATAGCAAATGAAGCAACTGACAAACAACTAATCTCAAAAATATACAAGCAACTTCTGCAGCTCAACTCCAGAAAAATAAACGACCCAATCAAAAAATGGGCCAAAGAACTAAATAGACATTTCTCCAAAGAAGACATACGGATGGCTAACAAACACATGAAAAGATGCTCAACATCACTCATTATTAGAGAAATGCAAATCAAAACCACAATGAGGTACCACTTCACACCAGTCAGAATGGCTGCGATCCAAAAATCTGCAAGCAATAAATGCTGGAGAGGGTGTGGAGAAAAGGGAACCCTCCTACACTGTTGGTGGGAATGCAAACTAGTACAGCCACTATGGAGAACAGTGTGGAGATTCCTTAAAAAATTGCAAATAGAACTACCTTATGACCCAGCAATCCCACTTCTGGGCATACACACCGAGGAAACCAGAATTGAAAGAGACACATGTACCCCAATGTTCATCGCAGCACTGTTTATAATAGCCAGGACATGGAAACAACCTAGATGTCCATCAGCAGATGAATGGATAAGAAAGCTGTGGTACATATACACAATGGAGTATTACTCAGCCGTTAAAAAGAATTCATTTGAATCAGTTCTGATGAGATGGATGAAACTGGAGCCGATTATACAGAGTGAAGTAAGCCAGAAAGAAAAACACCAATACAGTATACTAACACATATATATGGAATTTAGGAAGATGGCAATGATGACCCTGTATGCAAGACAGGGAAAGAGACACAGATGTGTATAATGGACTTTTGGACTCAGAGGGAGAGGGAGAGGGTGGGATGATTTGGGAGAATGACATTCTAACATGTATACTATCATGTGAATTGAATCGCCAGTCTATGTCTGACGCAGGATGCAGCATGCTTGGGGCTGGTGCATGGGGATGACCCAGAAAGATGTTCTGGGGAGGGAGGTGGGAGGGGGGTTCATGTTTGGGAATGCATGTAAGAATTAAAGATTTTAAAATTTAAAAAATAAAAAACTAAAAATTAAAAAAAAAAAAGCAAAAAAAAAAATCAACAACAAAAAAGTATAATAGTAATTGCCTTCAAATTAAACAGAGATTTGGCACGCAGCTGCAAGAACAGACTTCAAGCTCTCAGACAGAGACCCCGGCTAGCCAAGGTCTGCGTATGGGTTTTACATCAGTTTAATATGCCTCTGTTTGATTAGGTTTGGATTTTTTGTTTTCGTTTTTTACTTCAATTCTGATTGTAAGTTGGTGTAATGTTTGTTTACTCAACTTAGCTCAGGGGTGGACTGCTTAAAGTCACATCCTGTCTTAACTGCTCAAATTCCTTTAGAAACTTCCTGGCTCATTCAGAGAAAATGCCAAAGTGCGTGCTGACGTCCTTACTACTGTGGCCTGAAAGGCCACAGATGACTATCTCCCCTTTACCCCTGCACCTCACCTCTTTCTACTCCTTACTCTGCCCTAGGCACACAGGGATTGTGTTTCTTCCCATACCCTGAGCTTGTCCCCTCTCCTCTTGGGATGCTTTGCACTTTCTAGGCCCTCCCCTGAAATGGTCTCTATCAACTTACTCTCTAGGCTCAACCCTTCATTTTCCTCCAGACTTGATTTAAAAGGCCTCCTCTCCGTGATGTCTCAGCAACTGTAGCCATTGGAAGCATACAATTCTAGCTATGTGTTTTATGATTTTCAGTTCACAGAGAGCCTCTGTCCAGTTTGAACAAACTGGGACTAGTATACTTGGCATAAATTGAAGAATATCTGAACTATCTTTCACACCAATGTGCTGATTAAATCATTCTTACCCTAGCCTTACAGGCTCAAAAAGATATGACAAATTGTCACTCACTTAAAATAAAAAGGGAGGTGGTCAGTGGATAGGCATTTTTGATGTTACTACAAAGAGAGAGAAAAAAAGAGAAACTGTCAAAGTTCAGGCTATAATTAACTCAAAACTGTTTATGAAATACAGAATAGAGGATGAATTTATACACAGAGCAGTGAAACATTTTGAAGCTATTCGTATGTTTTTGTCTATTTGAGGCACATTCAAATAAGAGAAACCATAGTTCCACAAACTAGAAAAAAGTAAATCAAATGAACTCCATGCACTGAATATTATCTGCTTTGCTTCTGTAGCCCTGAAATGGACCAGATAACTAAGTGTGGACTGGGTGTCAGGGCACTTGCTTTCTTGTTCTGGTTTGTAAGTCAATAACTAGTTTGAGCATGAACAGGATTCTTCACCTCTTGACACTGCCCTTAATAGAATCTTTTCATAGAAAAATAGAAAAAGGGGAGAAGTTAACTTTTACAAGGTTTAAGTATAAGATAGGCATTTTCAATCTAAATTTTAAAAAAGCTTTCAGAAAGCATTTTATTTTACTTCAGTTCAGTTCAGTCGCTCAGTTGTGTCCGACTCTTTGTGACCCCATGAATTGCAGCATGCCAGGCCTCCCTGTCCATCACCAACTCCCAGAGTTTACCCAAATCCATGTCCATCAACTCGGTGATGCCATCTAACCATCTCATCCTCGGCAGTCCCATTCTCCTCCTGCCCTCAATCTTTCTCAGCATCAGGGTCTTTTCAAATGAGTCAGCTCTTCACATCAAGTGGCCAAAGTATCAGAGTTTCAGCTTCAACATCAGTCCTTCCAATGAACACCCAGGACTGATCTCCTTTAGGATGGACAGGTTGGATCTCCTTGCAGTCCAAGGGACTCTCAAGAGTCTTCTCCAACACCACAGCTCAAAAGCATCACTTCTTCAGCTCTCAGCTTTCTTCACAGTCTAACTCTCACATTCATACATGACCACTGGAAAAACCAAAGCCTTGACTAGACGGACCTTTGTTGGCAAAGTAATGTCTCTGCTTTTGAATATGTTATCTAGGTTGGTCATAACTTTCCTTCCAAGGAGTAAGTGTCTTAATTTCATGGCTGAAATCACCATCTGCAGTGATTTCGGAGCCCCCCAAAATAAAGTCTGACACTGTTTGCACTGTTTCCCCATCTATCTGCCATGAAGTGATGGGACCAGATGCCATGATCTTCGTTTTCTGAATGTTGAGCTTTAAGCCCACTTTTTCACTCTCCTCTTTCACTTTCATCAAGAGGCTCTTTAGTTATTCTTCACTTTCTGCCATAAAGGTGGTGTCATCTGCATATCTGAGGTTAATGTAATTTCTCCCAGCAATCTTGATTCCAGCCTGTACTTCCTCCAGCTCAGTGTTTCTCATGATGTACTCTGCATAGAAGTTAAATAAGCAGGGTGACAATATGTAGCCTTGACGTACTCCTTTTCCTATTTGGAACCAGTCTGTTGTTCCATGTCCAGTTCTAACTGTTGCTTCCTGACCTGCATACAGGTTTCTCAAGAGGCAGGTCAGGTGGTCTGGTATTCCCATCTCTTTCAGAATTTTCCACAGTTTATTGTGATCCACACAGTCAAATGCTTTGGCATAGTCAATCAAGCAGAAATACATGTTTTTCTGGAACTCTCTTGATTTTTCAATGATTCAGTGGATATTGGCAATTTGATCTCTGGTTCCTCTGCCTTTTCTAAAACCAGCTTGAACATCTGGAAGTTCAAGGTTCACGTATTGCTGAAGCCTGGCTTGGAGAATTTTGAGCATTACTTTACTAGCATGTGAGATGACTGCAATTGTGTGGTAGTTTGAGCATTCTTTGGCGTTGCCTTTCTTTGGGATTGGAATGAAAACTGACCTTTCCCAGGCCTGTGGCCATGCTGAGTTTTCCAAATTTGCTGGCATATTGAGTGCAGCACTTTCACAGCATCGTCTTTCAGGATTTTAATAGCTCAACTGGAATTCCATCACCTCCACTAGCTTTGTTTGTAGTGATGCTTTCTAAGGCCCACTTGACTTCACATTCCAGGATTACGTTATTACTAATATTAATATGGCCATTGCAAAAATTAAAATAGGTTGTAGTTCTTATCTGGGCTCTACTATTGCCTAGCTATGTCACTTTGGACCCAACGGTAAACTTGACCTCTGTGTCTCATTATTATAAGGAGGACTGAATGCCAACTGTGCTTGGTTGCCAGGTGAATCAGGCATCCCGTAAGCTAAATTCCTAGCTTGTATAATATGTTCGATAACTAGAGATTGAGGTTATCACTTTTGCTCCAGATTCCTCATTTACTCATTTAATTATCCCAGGGTGTAGGCAGAGTATAGGACTTTTTTCAATGGAGAATCTATTCCAGGACCTCTAGATGCTATGATGCCTCATTAAGGTTTGCCACTGATGACTGAAACTGTACAGCATAAGCTATAGAGTTAAAGGGACACTGATGTGACCTCCTTTCCCTTTGTTGATATCACCAAAATTGCCAGTAATCAAGGAAGAGTGATCCAAAAACACCAGCTTCAGAGGCTAGCAAGGAAGAGGAAGCCCTGTTGAGCACCCCTGCCAAGGACATGACTGTGGGAATGCTGAAAGGTTGGAAGAGTTTCATGGTTGACCGTCTATTCTAGGGCCACTTCTTCTCCTCAAATCCTCTATTTTAGAGAATCCCAAATATTTTCAGATGAAACATGTCTGTTGCCATTTCAATTATTTTAAATTAATCCACCAAGGCCGAGAAAGTGGATGCTGAACTCAGGCAAAAAGACCAATATTCATCTGTGGTACTGCTTCATACAGCTAAGACTGTGAAGCCTATGTTCTTAGTCACCATGCTCTGCTAATCT
The DNA here is from genome assembly GCF_042477335.2 of Ovis canadensis. Classification (NCBI taxonomy): domain Eukaryota; kingdom Metazoa; phylum Chordata; class Mammalia; order Artiodactyla; family Bovidae; genus Ovis; species Ovis canadensis. Next base: position 30,073,987 of record NC_091265.1, on the reverse strand, counting down.
TCTATAAGCTCTCACATCAGGACCCTTCACTCCCTCCATGAAAGCACACATTTCACACATCTGTGATAAACAGATGCATATTCATTCTTCAAACCCAGAAATAGTGACTCATTTTGTTTTATATTATTTTTTTCCTTTCCCTTGCCCCAGGGCAAGTTTGATTATCGCTCCCATTTTTGCTCTTACGACAGCTGGTAGCTCAGCTGGTAAAGAATCCGTCTGCAATGCAGGAGACACTGGTTCGATTCGTGGGTCGAGAAGATCCACTGAAGAAGGGATAGGCTACCTACTCCAGTATTCTTGGGCTTCCCTGGTGACTCAGACAGTAAAGAATCCACCTGAAACGTGGGATATCTGGATTCAATCCCTGGGTTGGGAAGATTCCTTGGAGAAGGGCATGGCAACCCACTCCAGTATTCTTGCCTGGAGAATCCCAATGGACAGCAAGCCTGGTGGACTGTAGCCCATGAGGTCGCAAAGAGTCAGACATGACTGAGCAACTAAGCCAACATACCTTCTATTGACTCTGTTAATGTGGATGGACCTAGAGTCTTTCACATAGAATGAAGTAAGTAAGTCAGAAAGGGAAAAGCAAATATAGTATATTAATGCATATATGTGAAATCTAGAAAAATGGTACTTTATGAGCCTATTTACAGTGAAGGAACAGAGACACATCATAGAGAATAGACATGTGAGCACAGATGGGGAAGGAGAGGATGGGACAGAATGGGAGAGTGTTATTGACATATATACACCACAATGTGTAAAATAGATAGCTAGTAGGAACCTGCTACATAGCATGAGGAACTCAGCTTGGTGCTTGTTAATGACCTAGATAGGTGGCGTGGGGCATGAAGGAGAGAGGGAGGCTTTAGAGGCAGGGGACTGCAATATATTAATAGCTGATACACACTTTTGTACAGCAGAAACTAACACATTATAAAGCAAATTTACTGCAATAAAAATAAGGAAATAAAATATTTACATTGTCTTTTTTTTTTTTTTTTTTTACTTTACAATACTGTATTGGTTTTGCCATACATCAGCATGAATCCGCCACGGGTGTACATGAGTTCCCAATCCTGAACCCCCCTCCCACCTCCCTCCCCATCCCATCCCTCTGGTTCATCCCAGTGCACCAGCCCCAAGCATCCTGTATCCTGCATCGAACCGGGACTGGCGATTCATTTCTTACATATTATACACGTTTCAATGTCATTCTCCCAACTCATCCCACGCTCTCCCTCCCCCACATGTCTTATAGTTATCTACTTTCAAGTCTGTGTGTAACTGAGGGGGAGTTCCTTGCAGATGATTTTACTCATACATTTGTTATTTGTCTAAGTTTCTCTAAAGTTATCCATAATGTCTATCCCATATTGGGGTGCTAAATCATTGTTGGTTAAGAAACCATATGATTACACACCACAAGGTTAGATGTAGAAGATGGTTTTGAACAGGAAAACAATGAGAAATGAACAACTGTATAAGCCAGTCTCACCATAATTCATATATATTGTTTCATGAACCTAATATAAATCTTAGCACATTTCTTCTTCTGATAAACTGCAAATGACTTGACAATGAAGTGTGGTGGTTGCACAGTCACATACTTATAGTCACGTTTCTATGGTTCTAGTTTTATCAGATTCTCTATTTGAATTTTCACATTTATAGTGTATTATTTTCCTAAATGAACAGATGCATTTTAATTGCAAGATGAATCCAGATTCATCAATTTGCTTGGAGGTCAGTTGGACAGAAATGCAGTGCTGGTGAGACTTGGAAGCAGATCCATAACATTTATGCTGTGGTAGATTCCACACACTGCTTAGCCTCTGGTGCTCCACTGAATCCCACTTTTCCTAATTGCAAAGTCTCCAGTGAGACTACTCCTTGGTAATACCTATTATATTTGCAATTTGACACGTGCCTGTGGAACTGTCTTAGTTGTGTCCTCTCCAACTAGACTCTAAATTCCTTAAGGAAAGGAAATGTATTACCTTTCCTTATTATAGGATATATAACATCTATTGCATGCTTAGTAAATAATAAATGATATATAAAAATAATGACATCTTCCAATCACTGAAGTGATGATTGCTCCAGTAATTGACTGGGAAGCAATATACAGCACTACATCCCAAAATGAGGTGCTACAAAGTGTTGCTTTGGGTGCTTTCTGTAAATGCATCTTTGGTCAGACTTAATAGCAATAATGACACCACCCTTATAGCAGAAAGTGAAGAGGAACTAAGAAGCCTCTTGATGAAAGTGAAAGAAGAGAGTGAAAAAGTTGGCTTAAAGCTCAACATTCATAAAATGAAGATCATGGCATCTGGTCCCATCACTTCATGGGAAATAGATGGAGAAACAGTGGAAACAGTGTCAGACTTTATTTTTCGGGGCTCCAAAATCACTCTAGATGGTGATTGCAGCCATGAAATTAAAAGACGCTTACCCCTTGGAAGGAAATCTATGACCAACCCAGATAGCATATTCAAAAGCAGAGACATTACTTTGCCAACAAAGGTCCGTCTAGTCAAGGCTATGGTTTTTCCAGTGGTCATGTATGGATGTGAGAGTTGGACTGTGAAAAAAGCTAAGCCCCGAAGGATTGAGGCTTTTGAACTGTGGTGTTGGAGAAGACTCTTGAGAGTCCCTTGGACTGCAAGGAGATCCAACCAGTCCATTCTAAAGGAGATCGGTCCTGGGATTTCTTTGGAAGGAATGATGCTAAAGCTGAAAGTCCAATACTTTGACCACCTCATGCGAAGAGTTGACTCATTGGAAAAGACTGTGATGCTGGGAGGGATTGGGGGCAGGAGGAGAAGGGGACGACAGAGGATGAGATGGCTGGATGGCATCAGTGACTCATTGGACATGAGTTGGGTGAACTCCAGGAGTTGGTAATGAACAGGGAGGCCTGGCCTGCTGCAATTCATGGGGTCACAAAGAGTCGGACATGAATGAGCTACTGAACTGAACTGAATAGCAATAATGAAGTTAAGAATAAAAACAACAGCAACAACAACAACATCAAAAGCAAAAGTGAGTTAGCAGTAGTAGTAAGGATGATAGCTATAGTTTGAGGGCCCACAAGGTACTGAAGGTGGTTTCATATAACATTTCAAATCCATACCACAAAGTCAAGATTGGTTGTAATTTCTGCATTACAGAGAGACAACTTACTGTTGGAATCCAGACATATTTGACTTTATTTTGTGTCGTTTTAGTTTAAGACCCTTCTTCAACATTTCATCAGTATGAGATTTCTTTTTTTTAATTTATTTATTTTAATTGGAGGCTAATTACTCTACAGTATTGTAGTGGTGGGGGACACATGTACACCCATGGCTGGTTCATTTCAATGTATGGCAAAAACCAATACAATATGAGCATTTCTAAGCTCGATTTAGACACATAAAAGGTAGGCATTATCAATAGTTTTGAAAAGCCATCTGTAGTGTTATACAATGGTATAACATATTTGTTCAGGAATCTTTTTATTCTCTCAGTATATTTGCACGGCTTCAAGCAAGGGGAGGGAAATGTATTATTAAGTATTTACTTCTGAAATTATAGTGTAATATACCATTATTGATATAATAGTGCTTGATAAGTGTTTGTGAAAGTCAAATTTAACTGTTTGTACCATCTCCTCTTAAAAATGGATGGGATTCATTCAAGTAAAAGATTACTGACTTGTTTATGATCATGGCGAATGTAAAAGAATTCATTATGCCTGTTTTCTAAGCTCATTTATTTGCATCACATATCTACAAAGTTCTGAAGATGAAAACATCCAGCTTGGTAATATTAATTTGTGTGCTCAGTTGCTTAGTCATGTCCAACTCTTTGTGACCCTATAGACTGTAGCCTGCCAGGCTCTTCTGTCCATGGGATTTTCCAGGCAAGAATACTGGAATGGGTTGCCAGGGCATCTTCCCAGTCTACAGACTGAACCCCCATCTCTTGCATCTCCTGCTTTTCCCAGTGAACCCTAGAGAAGCCCAATATTAACTTATTGATATTTAATTATTCTATTAGAGGCTATCCTTGTTATAAACCTTATCATTTAAAAATGGATGATTTAGTGATTTTTCACATTAGATAAGTTTAAGTTTATTTACAAATCACAGAGTCATAATTTAGAAATACTATTCAATTGGCAAAGTCAGTCTCTGTAAGATCTTTCATTGTCTAAAACATAAATATTTAACAAACTGAGAAAAGCTGTGGTTAACTTTCGAGACTGCAAAACAGTGTTCTGAGATGTCTTGGCTGCTCCTTGGTTTTAATTCTTTTGTCAGAAATCATTCAGAATACTCAGAATCTGTACATACTTATGATGAGAAGGAAAGGGGAGGGAAAAGGACCATTAAGCCTACCCATTCTTGCTGTTGCCACTGCTTTCCAAGCATTTCCTGTCATAATTGAAAGCCTGATGTAACCACTGCTGAGATCTTCAGCCTTATTGAGCCCGGATGAATCTGCCTTCACAGTGAGTCATCAGAGTGAAATATATGAGCATGGAATTTGTAGTCTCGGTTTCAAGTGCCGGCTCTGTAACTTATTAACTTTAATATTTGGGGAAAATAATTCATTTTTACCTGAGCCTCTGTTTTCTCAACTCTAAAAACAGGGCTAAGAATCACACTTCATAGCATTGTAGGGCACTATCAATAGCTAGGAAAAGTATCTTACAATTATAAAATATAGATTTATGAGCTTGTATTTTGAAGTCAAGAGACAGAGGAGAAACTCTGTAAGGTTCCTTCAGTTATTTGACTACTTAACACTTTTAAGGTCCAGTTAAAAGCAAGAAAAATGTTTCCGTGTCTTCCAGGTCTGAGCTCTATTGTTCTATTACGGGCATGCATTCTTAGTAAGTTACCTCACTTTGAAGATTTTTAATTTGCTTATCTGCAAAACGGGAAGGAGACTCCCCACAGGTATATTTGTAAGGATCTGGTATAAAAAGTAAAGAAATACTAATAATAAACATCTATTTTTACAAAGACAATTTTTTGCTTTATGCTGGCAATTTATGCTAGGCCCTGTAGAAAACTTACTGGATTCATGATTAATAAACGTAAAATAAAAATCAAAAGGTAAAAATAAGAAAAAAGGTACAATAGGAAACAATTCTAAAGATCATGAACGCATCTTTATAGTTTGTGTAGGAATAAATTGGACTTGAATTTAACGTGTTTCCATGACAATCAAATATTACTTTTCTATCCGATGAGGACATTAAACAAAAAAGAGATGAAATACAGAGCACACACTGGCATCCCTCTGGGGGAATTTGTGGACTAGTCATGTCTTTGGTGTAGATGAAGGGCTGAGGGAGATAATTGGCTGACACATTTCATATTTTCAAGAACATGAGGAAAAACTAGCTTGCTCGTCCCTTTGGAAGCAAAATGTTAAACAAATAAGTGGAAATACGGCACTGCACCATGCATGACTGGGGAATGATTTGCAGCCTTGGATACATCCTGATTTCAGGATAAGATCTGGCAATTTTCTTCCCTGAACCACATTTGGGCAAGTGTGCTTTTGAAGATAACTGTAGTAAAATCTTATGTTTTGGGTCATAAACTGTTTACTTCTAGAAACCTGGAGGAAGACATGTTTTTTTTTGGTACTTTCCTTGAAAGATCCCCTTTATGACTACCTTCTCTGGGTGGTCTCTGACCCTAACTCAGGGTCAAGGACTCACTCTCAGGCTGAATGTCCTCCTCTACACACCCATGATACATTCCTCATTTCCATAAACACAAAGTACTGATGTTCTATGGCTTGTCTTTCCTCTATCAGAATATTAATTTTTAGGGCACGCACTAAACTCATTTTTTATCTTTGTGTTCCCAGAACCTAGCAAATAAGTAAGCATGGGAGCTTGGTTAGAATTTACTAGATAAATTAATGCTCATCTATATCCATGCTTATCCTTCTTAGATATGTTGCGGCTTCATTGTCACCAGAGGCAAGTTGTCAGAGAGAGCAACAGACAAGTATTATTTGGGATTGTAATCACAATGTGTAAAAATCCCCTTTGAATGCCCTTATGTACAGAGAACTTGGAACATCTTTCTTAGCTTGTTGGTTGTGTGATATTCAAATACTAAGATTATCAAAAATCAAGATATACCTCTCAATCAGTCTAACTTGAATTCTCAATCAGAGAATGCAATGGTGTAAACAGACTTGAGATGGGAAGATGATGTTTTTCTTTCTTTATTTTTTTTGTTTTATTTTCACTATCCTAAAGGAAATCAACCCTGAATATTTTCTGGAAGGACTGATGCTGAGTCTTGAATACTTTGGCAATCTGATGAAGAGCCAACTGATTGGAAAAGACCTTGATGCTGGGAAAGATTGAGGGCAGGGGGAGAAGGGGGCAACAGATGATGAGATAGTTAGATAGCATCACCGACTCAATGGACATGAATTTGATCAAACTCTGGAAGACAGCAAAGGACAGGAAAGCCTGGAGTGCTGCAGTCCATGGGATACCAAAGAGTGGACATGACTTAGTGACTGAACAACAAGGGGATAGCAAAAGTTAAACTCACAGGGTATGTTGAGAATACAAAGGAGGATTATATGTCAAAGTTACAGTTCAGTACCGAGCACACAGTATATGCTTGTTTCTGTTATTTCCTTACTCCTATCCAGCTCACAACTTTTGCTGTATGTTTATAACATATCCTACACTCGAAGTTGCAGTAGATAGTCTAAGACATCAAAAGTAGACCTGGTTTATGGGCAGGCTCCATGGAAACTTCTAGAGAAAGTCAAGATCCCTTTCATGTAAAAAGACATATCACTTGCTCCGAAGTCTGCTGCTGCTGCTGCTAAGTTGCTTCAGTCGTGTCCGACTCTGTGCGACCCCATAGATGGCAATCCACCAGGCTCCTCTGTCCCTGGGATTCTCCAGGCAAGAACACTGGAATAGGTTGCCATTTCCTTCTCTAATGCATGAAAGTGAAAAGTGAAAGTGAATTCGCTCAGTTGTGTCCAACTCTTAGCGACCCCATGGACTGCAGCCTACCAGGCTCCTCTGTCCGTGGGATTTTCCAGGCAAGAGTACTGGAGTGGGGTGCCATTGCCTTCTCCAATGCATGAAAGTGTAAAGTGAAAGTGAAAAGTGAAAGTGAAGTCGCTCAGTCGTGTCCAACTCTTAGCGACCCCATGGACTGCAGCCTACCAGGCTCCTCTGTCCGTGGGATTTTCCAGGCAAGAGTACTGGAGTGGGGTGCCATTGCCTTCTCCAATGCATGAAAGTGAAAAGTGAAAGTGAAAAGTGAAAGTGAAGTCGCTCAGTCGTGTCCAACTCTTAGCGACCCCATGGACTGCAGCCTACCAGGCTCCTCTGTCCGTGGGATTTTCCAGGCAAGAGTACTGGAGCAGGGTGCCATTGCCTTCTCTGAATGTCAAGCTTAGAGAAGGTCTATCTCTAGTTCTGTATGGTAACCTAGGCTTTGAAAATGGGAAGACCTGTATTCATACTTGGATTCTGCCCTTTACTAGCTGTTCATTTTCTGGTAGGTTATGCAACTCTCTCTCAGTTTCTTCATCTCTAAAAGAAGGTTCATTGTTTATTTCTCATGGCACTGTTATAAAGATTAAGTTAGAATTTAGTTCTGTGAGTCCTGGAATTATATTGATCTTAGTCACTGTCCATAACCCTAGATCCTGGCACTGTACTCTACATATAGTAAGTTCTTGATCCTTATGTCTGGAGTTAATGAACAGATGGGTTTGCTTACATAAGCTTCTTTATACCTTAACAAACTCAGATTGAAACCCACAGAGTCCTTACTGGTATAGAAATTACTTCAACTCAGATGAGACTAAGTATATTTTCTCAGAATACTGCCTGTTTGCCTAACCACCTCCTTGGCTTGTTCACAAATTGACCTTAACCTCCAGGCCAATTCCACAACTAGCTTGAAATGTTTTCCTATTTTTAATGTTCATCTAAAAGGCAATCTACTCACAGAAACTTTTCTCTCCATCACCTTAATGTGTCTGTGTCTAGTAAATCAGTCTTCCTCTCGCCTTTCCCAATTCTCCACCAAAAATTGCTACATAATCACCACTACACTTTGTACAGAGTGCCATTATTATATAGCATACACAGTCTATTGTATAGACTGTTATTTCATAAGCCTATACAATATTATAATCCTGCACTTTCTTATTTATCTCCCACTCTAGCATGCATGCTACGTTCCTTCTGTCATGTCTGACTCTTCATGAGGGACACGAAGTAGACTGCAGCCCACCAGACTCCTCTGTCCATGGGATTCTCCAGGCAAGAATACTGGAGTGGGTCACCATGTTCTCCTCCAGGGAAATCTTCCAGACCCAGGGATCAAACCCACATCTCTTATGTCTCCTGCATTGGCAGGTAGGTCCTTTACCACTAGTGCCACCTGGGAAGCCCTTTCTACTCTATACTATATTTTCATTCTAATGATCCAGAATTTGTTAATCCCAGTATTCTAGCCTTGACTGTCAATAAAAATTCAGTGACTGAAGCTTTCTTTGGAGACAACAATTTTTTTTTTCCCCCCAGGACAGAATCTTGATGCTTTTCATCTCTTTAAAGCTCAAAAACAAACAAGCAAAAAATAGTCCTTATGGAAAAACCTCATAATTGTCCTCAAATATCTGTTCTCTCTGTCTTCCATGATAATAGAAAACTAATTTTTAACAAAGCAGAAGGGTAGCCAGACTAAAACTACACTAAAGTAGGAGCCTGTGGTTTCGTTGTGTCCCAGTAGGTTATGTTATTGTAATTTCCAGGAAATTCTTTAAAAGACATCTCCAGGTACATTTTACCTTCTTTACCTCTTCCTTAATCTTGCTGCCTGGAACATGAAGAGGATGGTTGGATCCCTAGCTGCCATTTCAACCCATGAGAGAATATCCTGGGGTATAGTAGTGAGCTAGGTTGAGCTGTAGTTTCTTTCTGGAGTCGAATTGCTATTTCATCTTGGATGTCATATAAAGTATTTTATACTGTGAAAGATACATATATATATATATATATATATATATATATATATATATATATATTTGCTTAACCACTGTTATTCTCATAACTTATAAGCAAACTTAAATAATATGTGCAAACTTTTTTTCCTGTATTAAATTATTTTTAGAGTTTATGCTTGTTTATACATCTTTAATCATTCTCATTCCTGGGAAATGTTTAGGAATAAAGTAGAAATCTAGCTTATCAATAGTTATTTAGAGGGCTGTAGTGAGGAAAGCCTAGTCCAAGAAACAATCAAAATATTGGAATTAATCAAAATGAAGTGCTGCATTTTCCACTCTGTTGTCAATAGTTTGCAATTGGGATAGAAAATAGATTTAAAAAACTGTTTTTTACTTTGCCCTCTCCACTCTCACAGCACAATCAATTGAGAAATGGAAATCCAGACAGACGTAAAATCCTTTCTAGATCTGTTATCCTGTGGGATACAGACTAAATATACTGGGATTCAGAGAAGGAAAACAGAATTTAGGTCTTTGTCAGTAAAGGAAAAGAGTCCGCATTTCTGGTTGTAATACTCAGGCAGCTTTGACCAACTATTTTAATATTCTGTATGGAACCATTTGTCATCCCTGATGTTGATTATTCTGAGAAGTGAAAGAACATAAGCAAAGATTGGAGATAACCAATACAATGTTGTAAAGTAATTAACCTCCAATTAAAATAAATAAATTTATATTTTAAAAAAAGAAAGCATGTTTAAAGAATGTGGCTAAACATGAGTAGGGGATATGCTCAAATAGGCAAAACACTCTCCGACATAAATCACAGCAGGATCCTCTATGACCCACCTCCCAGAATTTTGGAAATAAAAGCAAAAATAAACAAATGGGATCTAATTAAAATTAAAAGCTTCTGCACAACAAAGGAAACTATAAGTGAGGTGAAAAGACAGCCTTCTGAATGGGAGAAAATAATAGCAAATGAAGCAGCTGACAAACAACTAATCTCAAAAATATACAAGCAACTTATGCAGCTCAATTCCAGAAAAAGAAACGACCCAATCAATAAATGGGCCAAAGAACTAAATAGACATTTCTCCAAAGAAGACATACGGATGGCTAACAAACACATGAAAAGATGCTCAACATCACTCATTATTAGAGAAATGCAAATCAAAACCACAATGAGGTACCACTTCACACCAGTCAGAATGGCTGCGATCCAAAAATCTGCAAGCAATAAATGCTGGAGAGGGTGTGGAGAAAAGGGAAACCTCCTACACTGTTAGTGGGAATGCAAACTAGTACAGCCACTATGGAGAACAGTGTGGAGATTCCTTGGGATGAGTTGGGAGAATGGCATTCTAACATGTATACTATCATGTAAGAATTGAATCGCCAGTCTATGTCTGACGCTGGATACAGCATGCTTGGGGCTGGTGCATGGGGATGACCCACAGAGATGTTATGGGGAGGGAGGTGGGAGGGGGGTTCATGTTTGGGAACGCATGTAGGAATTAAAGATTTTAAAATTAAAAAAATTAAAAAACTAAAAAAACTAAAAATAATAATAATAAAGTGAGAAAATGGAAAAAAAAAAAACCTGCAAATAGAACTGCCTTATGACCCAGCAATCCCACTGCTGGGCATACACACCAAGGAAACCAGAATTGAAAGAGACACATGTACCCCAATGTTCATCGCAGCACTGTTTATAATAGCCAGGACATGGAAGCAACCTAGATGTCCATCAGCAGATGAATGGATAAGAAAGCTGTGGTTCATATACACAATGGAGTATTACTCAGCCGTTAAAAAGAATACATTTGAATCAGTTCTGATGAGATGGATGAAACTGGAGCCGATTATACAGAGTGAAGTAAGCCAGAAAGAAAAACACCAATACAGTATACTAACACATATATATGGAATTTAGAAAGATGGCAATGATAGCCCTGTATGCAAGACAGCAAAGGAGACACAGATGTGTAGAGCGGACTTTTGGACTCAGAGGGAGAGGGAGAGGGTGGGATGATTTGGGAGAATGGCATTGAAACATGTATACTATCATGTAAGAATTGAGTCGCCAGTCTATGCCCGATGCAGGATACAGCATGCTTGTGGCTGGTGCACGGGGATAACCCAGAGGGATGTTATGGAGAGGGAGGTGGGAGGGGGGTTCATGTTTGGGAATGCATGTACACCCATGGTGGATTCATGTCAATGTATGGCAAAACCAATACAGTATTGTAAAGTAAAATAAAGTAAAAATAAAAATTAAAAAAAAAAAAAAGACATCACTTTGTCGACAAAGGTCCATATAGTCAAAGCTATGATCTTTCCAGCAGTTATATACAGATGTGAGAGTTGGACCTAAAGAAGGCTGAGAGTCAAAGAATTAAAAAAAAAAAAGTGAATGGTGATATTACCTCTAGAGGGTAAGGGTGTTTATATACTTGGAATCAATGATGTGATCCTTGCAAACTTCTTTTCTTTGAAATAGGCCACCTACTGTTTCATCTCATATTTGTCTAATGATTTTAGTAACCTCTTGATCCCCAAAGAGCTTGGCACTTACAATCTAGATGTGAAAACACATATACTATCTCTAATAAATTATAACAAGAACTATGATAGAAATACGTACAGAATACTGTGGGAGTAGGGGAGCAAGGACCTCTGAATCTACTTGGATGAAAAGTGGTTGCTGCTAAGTCGCTTCAGTTGTGTCCGACCCTGTGTGACCCCATAGACGGCAGCCCACCAGGCTCCCCCCGTCCCTGGGATTCTCCAGGCAAGAACACTGGAGTGGGTTGCCATCTCCTTCTCCAATGCATGAAAGTGAAAAGTGAAAGTGAAGTCACTCAGTCATGTTCAACTCTTCGCGACCCCATGGACTGCAACCTACCAGACTCCTCCATTCATGGGATTTTCCAGGCAAGAGTACTGGAGTGGTGTGCTATTTCCTTCTCTGGAAGAGTGCTTAGGAAGGAGTGAAAAATCAGTGATTAATCTTAAGGCAAAATTAGTTCACAAAACAAAAGGTAGGCTAAGAAGAAATGATAGCAGAAATAATAAAAACTCTTGAAAATGGCTGATATTGTTGCATATCAAGAGGCAATTTCAGGTGGAAAAAAGTAAGCCACATGCAATAAATAGCACAGAGAGGGAGAGAATTAGACTAGATGGGATTTTTTTTTTTTTTTTTTAGCACAAACTTGCTTTCATTACAGAAATTTTCTTTTTTATCTATGGGTGACTAGGCTTGGTTTTGGAAACTGTAAGGGGCAAAATACTTCATTTTGCCATTTTGGGGGAGCAGTCTGTTTTACTTTCTAATAATTGAAATCAGTATAAAATTAAAATCATCATCAGTATTGGACTTAAATATGCCTATCTACAACTTGGTAGAGTAAATATTTGGACTTTGGTGCTAAACAAGTTGGCTCACATCTCAGCTAAGTAGTAATACTTAGCTAAATAGTCCTTTTAGAGTTGCTTAACATCTCAGAACTTTTTACCTCAACTATTAAATATAGAGACATATACAATTGTATTCTACCTATCACACTGTATTTGAGTTAAATAGATGCTATAAAGAACCTAGCACACAGTGGGTTCTAAAAATTGTTACTTACCCCTATTTCATCTTCCTTTAAGTCTCATTGTAGGACCTTTCAATCAGCTACTAATATTACTACATTATCTTCCTTTTTAGTTCATCATGCTGTCTATTTTTCAATATGAAGCTGATATGCAAATGAGTTTTCCTTGTGCTTTTGCACAGGGTTGGGACAAGTTTAAATAAAGGCATCTTGTCAGAGCCACTGCTCTTCAAATAATTAACTGATCAAGCCTCTGGCTCAGCTGGTGGCCATGCTTTTGAGTAATTATTTTATTCATTGGCACTGCTTTTAATAGCTTGCTACATGCTACGAGGAGAATCCATCCCAATAAATTTAAATGAAATACTTTATGGGAAGACCAATAAACAGACAACAGCAAGCTGGTTCAAAATAATAATTAATATATTATTGACTCCCTCAGTAAGAGCTGGGTTTCTCATTTTAAAGAAACTCTCTGGATTCTGCTTAAAGTCCTAAATATCTAAATAACTCTTCATTTTTGCTTATAGAAATAATGTAGGTTTCAAAGCATACATTTCATTTGGTTAAATATGAAGGACCCCTGGCTTGCAACATCTAACTTTTTATTTACTGCTATACTTTGCAGAGTTATGACATAATGTGGATGTTGAGAGAAAAATCATCTCCAATAAGTATCACAGAAGAATTTGTCTTCCCAGTGAAGCCCATTTTATCTTTCAAGATTCAACTGAAACATTGTGTGATAAGACTTTCCCTGAAGTCTCCTCACTCCTGCCAGGTCAGGCCCACACTTCCCATCCTCGGTTACTTCCAACCTACCCCAAATTAGATCTCTCACAGTGCCAGTGATATTGTGTTTTGGTTTTGTTTTATGTTCTTGTCACCTATGACTACTAGACTCTGAAATCCATAAGGGAAAAGACAGTTTTACATTCATATCATATTTCATTTTTTTTTGGTTAGCTCTTTATTTTGTATTGGATTATAATCACTTTACAATGTTGTCTTAGTGTCTGCTGTACAATGAAGTGAATCAGCCCCATGTATGCATATATCCCTTCCCGCTTAAAACTCCCTCCCACCCCCACCATCTCACCCTTCTAGGGCAATACAGAGCACCAGATTCAGCTCCTTGGCTGTATAGCAGCTTCCCACTCGCTCTCTGTCTCACACACTGTAGTACACATGTCAGTTCTACTCTCCCAAAGATGGTACGGATGAAATTGTTTACAGAGCAAGAATAGAGAAACAGACACAGAGAATAGACGTGTAGACATGAGATGGGGTGAGGCGAATTAGGAGAGTAGGATTGACATCTTACTTCTGATTACTAGAAAAATTATGGGACAATGCAAATGTCTATATTCCACATAAATACATTTCCTATTTTCAAGTTAACATGTACAATTTGTTGATGACTGCCCCACTGTGTACTATTGTCACAGAATAAGGTTGACAAGTTAAATATAAACTAGATACTTCATCAAATTTGAATGTCAGATAAACAAACAGTAATTGTTTAGTAAAAGCATGTCTCAGATACTGCATTCAATACTGGGCATCTGGTATTCTTTCCTAAACTTGGCAATCCTTTCCAGAGGCAGAGAAAATTGGTATGATTTAGGTGAAAAAAAACAATTTCAGATGTACTTTAGTGATGCTTTTAACTCCATTTTACCAAAGAGAAGTCCCCCGGTTCATGAAAAATTTCCTAAGTGCTTCTGCAATGGAAGGGAATGCTAAAGACAGCTTTGCTTCATTCAGGCAATTGACGCCAATACACCACTTAGGAGGAGTTCTGTAGAATTTAGAACATATCTGTAATCTGACTGACATAACAGGACCTGGATCCTCTTGTTCCAAATTTGAGCAAATAGATAAGAACTGAGTTACAAACCAGATGAATTTCACACTCTCTTTCATGGATCTAAATGGCAAGCTGCTTTCTGGTTTACCACCAACTTTCCTTCTCTCCATGTCTCCTTTACTACAACTATTAATACTAACAACTGAAATTTTTTTACAAATATTCAAATAAGCACCCAAGACACTTTTACAACTGAATTTTATATCAACTATGTAATCATTAATGATATTTAGTTTTCCCCAGCTTGTGTGTGAAAAGGAACTCATCACTTCTAGAGCCAGAACTTGCATCTTGGAGAAGAAAATTGTTTAAAAGCCTTTCCATTAGCATTAGGCAGACTGTTGCCTTCCTATAACTTATATCCATAATATGATTTTTATATCCTAGCTATGATTTTTGGAGCTACAAACAGTGATGTTTTGCCCCACATTATATCATTTCAAATAATACAAAATATTTATTTTCTGTAACCATATCTTCTAAAATATACTTACCCATAGTTCAAAGAGCTGAACAGATGCTCTCTTGACATTATTTTATCTCCAGTGCCTAGCAGAGTACCTGATGTATTATGGTAGCTCAACAAGCATTTGCAAGGTATATGAATAAACCTTTCCTCTCCTGGCTCAGGGGGCTTCCCAGGTGGCTCAGTGGTAAAGAATCCACCTGCAAGGCAGGAGATGTGGGTTCAGTCCCTGGGTCAGGAAGATCCCCTGGAAAATGAAATGGCAACCCACTCCAGTATTCTTGCCTGGAAAATGCTATGGACTAAGGAGCCTGGCAGGCTACAGTCCATGGAGTCACAAAAGTATCACCTACAACTCAGTGACTAAACAACTCTTGACTCAGAAACTTAAAAGTGAAAAGAAAACTCCATGAGGTCAGTAAATCACATGATCATATTTAAATAGCATTCATTCAGTTAATCATGCACTTAACAAAAAAATTTTGAGCACTTAAACTCTCTTTCAGGTAGGGATCTGTCTCCAGTGAGTGTGGTGGTAAATAAGACAGACAAGGCTTCTACTTCAAAGATATGATGCTTTCTGTCTAAGTCCTCAATGATCTTCTTAAGGCAGTCATAATTCACAGTTATTTTTAAAGTCTATTTAAGAATGCTACCAGATCAGGAACAATGCATCAAACTATGATAGGTGAAAACTAAACTTAGATTGTTTCAAGCCACTGGCTATTTAACAGTTTTCTGTTTGTGCAGTTAGATTTACTTTCATTAAGCAGATATCATGTCTTGCCCCTGTTACAGACATATGACAGATGACCCAGAGGTATCATTTGATTATTCTGTTTTGGAACATGTGATTCTTTTTATCCATTAGACTCTTGATTTCATACCAGGAAGATAATCTGGTAATGCTTCATGTCCTTCCCCTGCTGAGAACTCACCCATCTTAAGTGCCTAATTGTCAACAAAAATTTCCTTTGTCCTTGTTGTGTCCCAGCCAGGATATCAGTTTCCTTTCAAGTCTTTTCCTATATCTGATACCTCAACATAGAATTTTGTTGATCACGCCCTGTGTCTGTGGCTGAGGGTCAAATGAAATCAGCTGGCAGAAATAAAGGGGTTGCCAAATAGAGTCCAACCATGCAATAATTGTGTGGCAGCCTTTGCCAGGCTGTCAGCTGTGGTATAAAGCAAGAGGCCTGAGACTATGCATCAGAAGACCGAGTTCTAGCCCTAAATCTTTTGCTCTCCACCCGTGGAACCCAACACAAGTCACTAAACTGTGACTCAGTTTCTTCCTGTGTAGAATCGGAATAATGTCCATGAAGATTAATGAAATATTTCATATTTCCTTTAGAAGTCCTAGCAAATAATAAGTTTCCAATGCATGTTGATCCCCTTTTCCCCTTCACATGGTAACTGAGAGATAAAATGAGGATTTATAAGCGCAAAGGCTTAGTAGAATAATAACACACACAGGGAATCCATTCACATGCTTATTCCCTTCCTCTTTATATCCGAAAGGGCTCAAAGTATAGAGAGTAGGTTTTGAGTTTTATTCAAAATATTGCCAGAAGCTTGCACAGACCCCAGTATAGGACTCCAGAGATCAAGAGATTATAGACCGGTTTAATAAGACCTATCCCCTACTGAACTTCAAAATGCATTGTAAAGCTTAATTCTAACTGCGTTTTCCAGTAGTCATTTACCTTATGAGAGTATGCACTAATATGTCAACATTTTTAAAAATATAATTATGGTTTAAGAAAATCACATGATTAAATCAGTGGGTAAAATTATTTCAATTAATGAGGTTGGGAAGAACTAATCATAGTCCTTAACACTAGTAATTTTGTTAATTCTATACAAATGCTTCAAGCTAGGTCTCATGATTATACATAGTTGATTTGCTTGTTATGTATCTGTGCTACCCAATATGCTAAGAAATAGAAGAAACTGTCACGGCCAAGTCTACTATTCTGATATATTAGACCCTGTAAATATCAAGAGCTTGCAGTAAGGATTAATTATGCATTGGTTTCACAGAGATTGTCAAAATGTTCATGGTGAAAAAGCTCTTCTCTCAAAACCACTAAAAAAATCCCATTCTCTGATAACTTTTTTTTTCACTCCTGGAGAGAAAAATATATAGGCATTGACATTAGGAACAAGGGAGGCTTCTGTCATTAGAGTATTTTCTTTGTACAAAAATTCTGTAGAAATAATTTCTTTGTAAAGAAATGTTTCTTCAAAAATTTCCATTGGATTTATCTAGACAATTGCTTTCTTATTTTAAAATAAGAACACATGGCACCTTCAGCCATATACATTTTAACTCTATTGACAGAAATATAATGTGCTTTCTAGAACCCAATTAATGGGGAAAATCATTTTAAGATAAATAGAATATCTTTATGAAAGCATTATAAAAATCTAAATAACACCCCCCCCTCCCCCACAAAACTTAAAAGAGCTCTTTTGTCTCGGGATTGTATGCAATGAATAATGTCATCACAAATGCTTGACTAGATTTTCTTGCCCAAGAATAAAAGAAAAAGAGAGAGAGAGAACAAGAAAGGTAGGTCTGAAATTTTCAATGCTCTTTTATTAATGCATCAATATTCTCAACTATAAACCAGGATTCTACTACAAGCCATGCTTTGAGGATCAGATGAGGTAGTTAACTCTCCAGCATGGTGAAGGCATAGAATTTGTTAGCAGCAGCAGCAGCATCATATGGTTACTATGTATTCATGTTTTAGATTCAGGGTTTTAAAATCATAAACTCAAAATTCTTCTTGGTAACCACATACAGAAATCACCCATAGAATTATTAATAAGGAATTACCTTTCAGAAATTATTTAATCATATTGAAAAAAGTCAGATTTTCAGTCTAGTCTTCAGCAATAAAACAGCTCATAAACCAGTAAGTAAAAATAAGTGTTAATTACCATGAAAGGATGTTTTATTCTGTACAAAGTGGTTTCATTTACAATAGTTCACTTGATTCTAACAACCAACTGGCAAAATCATTAATATTACCAAGCCAGATTAACTGATAAAGATAACTGACTAATTCAAACACACAAAAAGAACACTCATTGAAACACAGACAGATAACAGATGCCATTACTAAACTTGAGTTGCCTGACTCCTGAACTCCAAATTCCATTTATGAACACCTTTGAAGAATTCTGAAAGGGTCCTAATCAGTGCTGAGTTATTGAAACGCTCTGTTTTGCAAATATCCTGGGCTCTAGTTCATGTGTAAAAGAGAAAGAAGAAAAGGAGACAAACAGTAGGCAGAATCCGCTCCTTGAGGTGGCCCAGAGGATATGCTTAGATGGAGTGATGCTAAGATAAGGTGGTTTTGTTGTTATTTAGTCACTAAGTCATGTCCAATTCTTTGAGATCCCATGGATGGTAACCTACCAGGCTCTTCTGTCCATGAGATTTCCCAAGCAAGAATACTGGAATGGGTCGCCACTAGGGAGTCCTAAATGATCATATCCTAGGTATTCACAAGGTCTAATTCAATCTCTCACCCAGCAATTGTGTGAGAAGCTGTGGATTATTCAGGGAATTTTTTTTTTCAAATATTTATTTACTTATTTGACTGTGCCAGCTCTTAGTTGCAGCATGCAGGATCTCTCTCTCTCTCTCTCTTTTTTTTTTTTTTTTTTTAACATATAGCAGGCAGGATCTTTAGTTGCAGCATGTGGGATCTAATCTCCTGATCAGGGATCAAAACCTTGGCCTCCTGCATTGGAAGTGCAGAGTCTTAGTCACTGGACCACCAGCAAAGTCCCAGGGAATATAATTTTAATGAGAAACTGTTCCTACCATCAAAACACTTGCCATCTTGGGAAGAAGACAGACAGATAAAATAAACAGTGGAATTTGGTCATAAAGTTTAAGGGTCTGAAAAGGGAATCAAGGTCAACAACAGTGGAACTGAGAATGAAAAGAAGACAATGTGTGTGTGTGTGTGTGCGCGCGCGCGTGTGCGGTGGTAAGGGGAGCCTGAGGTTCCAATACAGTCATAGTAAGTGGGACTGCTTGCCCACGGCTGTTTTTTGGGTGGCAGTTTACTAAATGAAAGTATTGAGTCATTACAGAATTTACAATGTTTTCTAGGAAAAATTTTGACTTTATAAAAACAAACGAAAAGACAAAAACTTTAGAATAAAATATAAAACTTATCTTAACCCACATATACACCCCACTACCCATTCTCTATCCTTACTATCCCTGGTGAATTGTTTGCATGTTAAAAAATATCCTGAGGCATGAACATGAGCTAGCAAGTACATAAAATAGCAATGGAACAATGAGCTACATATTTACACAACTGAAATAAACCTCTCCAAAATGGACACATTACTGCTCACACATGAAAAATGTGAAAATACAAAGCCAAAATAAAGTGAGGTTTGCTAAACAAAATTCCCTATTAAAGGGAAAATAGCTTCAGCAAGCTGTTTCCCAACACATTTACAAGTTATTGTGACCCTCTAAGATCCAAAGAAATTAAATCATTCTTTAAAAGTTGCATAATCTTAACCTACAGCTTAGTTATGCCACATATTAGATTGTAGGAACTATGTATATTACTTGCCCTATAATTTTGTTGAAGAAAATCATAAGGTAAATGCATATTCATTCATTCAGCACTTATTAATCATTGACTATATACTATCCACTTGTTAATCATCTACTGTATACTATTGACTGTGAGAACTCCGGGAGGTATAACACAAATGTCCATATGCCACTGAAGGGAGAGACATAATCAGAGAACTACTCATATAACCTAAAATACGACACAAACGTATTTATGAGACAGAAACAGATTCACAGACATAAAAGCATACTGTGGTCGCCAAGAGGGAAGAGGGGCAAGGGAGGGGTGGCGTGGGAGGTTGGGACCAGCAGCGGCAGACACTATATACAGCGCAGGTAGACAGCAAGGTCAAGGGCTCTCCTGGTGGCTGTGGTAGAGGACGCGCCTGCCGGTGCAAGGGACACGCATTCCATCTATGATCCAGAAAGATCCCTGGAGAAGGAAATGGCAACTCACCCCAGCATGCTTGCGTAGAAATCCCCATGGACAGAGGATAGTCCAAGGGCTGCAGAATCAGACATGACTTGGCAACTGAACAACAATGACCTACTACTGTATACAGGGAACCATATTCAATATCTATCATAAACCATAATGGGAAAAAGTATATATGTATATACATATATGTATAAATGAAGTCACTTCGCCATGCAGCAGAAATTAACAACACTGTAAATCAACTATACTTCAATAATTTAAAAAAAATCACACATATAAATAAAAATTAGAAATCTGTAATTATAAAAGCATGCTACATTGTATACACATTGCATAATAGAAAAGCAGCTTCCTTGAAGGAAGCAATAAGTAAACCACAATCTGAAGATATATTAAAGTTGATTAAAAATTTGGAAAGGCGAATGATTAAGCCAGCAAGGGGATCTCCAAATTCTAGGGAGCTAGGAAAGGAAGTTTGTGACCAAAAAACAGGCAGTAACTAGGGGTCAGCTGGGGATAGGTCATGTAGCAACTTGTAGGTCAAGTTAAGTCTCTGCTATCTTTTTCCTCTCAGCAAAATCAGAAGTCATTAAAAGTTTAATGTAAAAGAAATGATGTGATCTGATTTGTTTGCAAAAAAAAAAAAAAATCATCTTGATTGAAAAGGGCAGGAGGGAGTGGATGCCATACAAGGAAGCAAGTTGCAGGAGCTTGTGTTGAGGATGATAGATGCATAATTCTGTGCATCACATATGAGGGTGAGAAAGATGGAAGATGCAAGTGAGAGTCTGTGCCTTTAGATTATAAAATGAAGTGAAGCAATCATGGAGTTCTCAGAAAATAATCCGACTGGAAATTGGGGAAGGATGGGATGCAAGTAACCCCATGTTATCTAAGCTGTTATGAATTTGAGGCATTTGGAACTAGACTTCCGAGAGATGTTGAGTACATAGATGAGTGCAGGGGTCCCATGGTCAGAGGTGCTTCATATGTCTAGATGTCTGTCCAGAGGGGACCAGTCACATAATAAAATGTCTGTGCAAGTTTTTGCCTCAACCATATGGTTTGCTGAACATTTAGGGCTGGCCTCATAATTTGTCAGGTCTAGGGCCAAATGTGAGTGAAGGACTCTGCCCGAGGGTGGAGAAGTGAATCTCTCCTCCCCATGGGCCCACTGCTTCAATTCAGGGTAGATGGATGACCCTGAAGGGATTAAACCTATCCTCTGTGTCCAGTACCCAGATTAGGGGGTGGATGACACCTCCATGCTGACACCTGCTGAATGTGTGTCATCCCTGCCAGCCAAGGTCAGGGCTGTCTGCCATGCTCCCAGCCTAAGAAACTGCACAGGGTATGCCTGACTCTCTCCGTGTGTCCACATCAGGCAGTGGCAGTGCACTGAAAGAATGTGGACCTCCCATTCCTGTACAAATTGTGGCCCTAGGAAAGGGCGGGAACAGTTGCAGGGCAAGGAAGAGGAAGCCAGGCAGTTTGGGGCCTGGAGTACTAGGAGCAGAAGGCAAATAGAGAATCCAACCTTAGGGACGTGGAAAGGAGATGGGAGGAGGTATCACACATGAACCAAAGCCCCTTTCCCCGAACCATCTTCCACTGTGCCATCAGAATTCACTTACAAATTCAAAGATCAAATAGTTAAGAATTTCTAAATGGTAATCACTGAGCTTTACATCACAAGCAAAGTGCCTTTCTGAGCACCAAGCTCTGAGCCCTGTCCTGGTCACATGCTTATGAAACCAGCTCTGCTAACCTGCAAAATAAAGTGTTATAAGCCCTAAGTCATAGAGGCACCAGGGTTTTGCCTAAATGTTGAGTGTCGCACCTGCACTGTGGTTTTTGAATTAATTTTGTTTGGTTTAATCATCTTGACCTTCAAAATTCCAGCCGATGCTAATAATATGGGTTGCAGTTAAAAATTAGGACGTGTTTCCAAGAATCCTAAGTCAAAGAAGGAAACATTTATTAAGTACTTATTAAATGCCAGATATTATTATATATAAATTCATACTATATCATAACTTCTTCCTTCTGAAGTGAATTTATCACAATTATTAATTCAGTGGCTCTTTAGTTTACCAAATAATGCATATTGAGTATCTACTACATCGCAGACACTGTGGTTCTAGTTTGTCTTTGCAATGTCCTGGGCTTATAATTTCATTTGATCCTCATAACTCAGCAAAGTCACTATCTTTATCTCCATTTTTTAGATGATAACATTTGATGCTTAAGGAGATTGAACAACTTGCCCCAGTTCTCACAGTGCATAAGTATCAGAGGTAGGACTCAAACCAGTGTCTCTGTGACTCTGAACTATAAGTCATTCTCATAAGATATCTGTATCAGATGTAAGGCTTGGAATTGTGCTCCATTTCAGCTTTATAAATATTCCTTCTTAGATAATGCCATTTTTATTGAAAGACAGAGAAACAGAATTCCTGTTGTTTGGTGACCCTGGATACTGCTCTGTATTTCTAATCCAGTGTGCTCTTCAATTTGACCAGTGAGGTAGGTGGTCAGGACAGGGGAGAGAGGCTTCCACCCAGTTTGGTGTCTGGCTTAGATATCTATGTATCTCTCTAATTTAACTGGTTACTTCAGTGGCTTTCAATTACTCACACAGATTTCATTTGTTTGTTTTTTTATTATATTCATTGCTCAGTCTGAATTAACTGTTGCTTCGGCTGCTTTGGTTTACTTATGATACAGATGTGTGCACGTGTTCATGCTATCACCCCAGTTGTATCCAATTCTTTGTGACCCCATAGACTTTAGCCCGTCAAGCTCCTCTGTCCCTGGGATTTCCCAGGCAAGAATGCTGGAGAGGGTTGCTATCTCCTACTCCAGGGGACCTTTCCAACCCAGGGATCGAACCTGCCTCTCCTGCAGCACCTGCATTGGGAGGCAGATTCTTTACCACTGAGCCATCTGGGAAGCCCTATAACATAGACGGTTTTAATTTAATATACACAGTGGTAAATATCTTCAATACTTCCCCCACCCTAAAACAGAAGGTAGGAGAGTTTGTGCAAGAGAAGATATTTGTGTACTGAGAGATTTCTACTGTCCAAGGAAGTTTCTGTTCTTATCTCATTTAATCCTCACAACTCCTTTAGATATCAGGTATCACTATTCCCATTTTATATGAAGAAACTTAGAGAAAAAATGACATAGCCTAAAGATACCTATTTAATTAACACATAATAAGCATCTACTTTGTGTCAGGTGTAGTGTTAGTCAGTGAACATAATAACATATAAAAGAGATACTGCTAATAAGCAACAGATGGGGTCCCGAATGCAAAGCTCTCTGGCATCAAAGCTCAGACTTCCTCCCAAACAGAAGGGTGAGTGCCATTCATTTTTTAAATTTTTGCCACTGCTTAGCATGCTGTTACACATATGGTAGATGTGCTATGGAGGGTGAACTTAAAGATTATTTTCCAAACTCCAGTTATTAAACAAGGAGCACTTTCTTAAGTTTGCAGAGACTGAGTTCAGACTGAACTAGCACAGAATAAGAAATTGAACAGACATCCTAATGTGGAGGAAAGACCAGCTGCAATTGTCCCTGTATGTCACTGGCCTCAGCACATTGCTAATGAGAGCCCCGTCATCTGTTTGATGGCTTGTGTGGTCCCCTTAGTTTTATGTTCTTCTGCGGCCAGAGACTGCACCCCTCACCCCAGCCAGCTGTCTCTGCAATTTATTTTGCTGATGATTAGGAAGTCTAAGCCAAAAAGTATGGTTGGATTCACTTAGAATCACAGACCTTCAACACAGAAAAGGCTTTAGAGATTATATAGTTCATCCTAATATTGTAAATGAGAAAACAGACAAAGGTTATGGGAGTTTTTCAAAGACACATAGGCAGTAGCAGAGCCAAGGTTAGAGCGTATATCTCTTCACTACTGTATAAAGCCATACCAGGAACCTAACCACAAAGACAGGTTGTGGTGTCCTCTTTACGTCTATTATTGCACAACTTTTAATGATACTCTTCATTCAGATAATGATTTGTCGTTTAGAAAGTACTTTAATCTTCACAGTAATTTGGGGGTGTGGTTAGGGAAGGTATGATCATTTCAATTTTATAAATGAGAAAACTGATATTGACTTTCTTCTAGTTAGAAGCATCATTAGGGCTTCTAATCCACCTCAGGTGAAGAGCTGACTCATTCGAAAAGACCCTGATGCTGGGCAAGATTGAAGGCAGGAGGAGAAGGGGACAGCAGATGATGAGACGGTTGGATGGCATCACCGACTCTATGGACATAGCTTGAGTAAACTATGGGAGTTGGTGATGGACAGGGAGGCCTGGCGTGTTTCAGTCCATGGGGTTGCAAAGAGTCGAACACAACAGAGCGACTGAACTGAACTGAACCGAGGGCTCTAATTCTCACCCTCTGAATTTTTACCTATTGCTCTCCCTTAACACCATATACCTTGAGTAGGTGATATTTTCAAGTAATCAACAAGATTCTAGGAGATTATTTGGAATCTAGTAATTCTTTCTTCCAGATAGTCACTATCATGTAATTGACACTGAGAAACAAACAAGGAAGAGCTTGATTCTAAGTGATCTCAGCCAAGCCACTTAACTTCTCTTCTTATACTCTTTAAAACTGAATTAATAATATAATTGCTATATTCAGCCTACAAATAAAATGATCTACACAAATCCTATAAACACAGTGCTTTGTAATAACTGCAGACTCAGGGATATTTGTAAATTCTCAGATTTGAGAGCCTAAGTAGCCATGGGTACTTAGCTCGAAGTTTACTTAATACCATGTTCTTCTGGGATAATTTGTATATATCTTTTTCTCTCTAAGGCTTTCTTTATTTTTCTTGACTTAAATTGTTTGAAACAAATTTGAATATATCAAATAAATTCTTTATTTCTTTATAGAAATAAAAACTATGAGATAAAATTTAAATCTGATTGCCATATAGTTATAATTACATACAAATATGAAATTGCTAAATACACCGTTACTTGGTGGTGGTGGTTTAGTCACTAAGTCCTGTCTGACTCTTGCAACCCCATGGACTGCAGCTCTCCAGGCTCCTCTGTCCATGGGATTCTCCAGTCAAGATTACTGGAGTGGGTGGCCATTTCCTTCTCCAACAATGTCACTTAAATATATAAAAATAAAGTATTAGGTTTAAAAAATATTGTTTTAATGTTGGGTCAATTTCTTTCAAATAGTAAAATGGTTTAAATAATGTGTGATGGAAGAAAGGGAATAAAGATGTGATATGGTATGTGACAGTGAAAATAATTAATTCAAAAATAGAATAAGAAAATATTAATTTATTTTTCCAACCAGCAAATGTTTGAGGAACTGTTGCTTGCCAACAGAGGTGTTTTTCTTTAAGGTGGCTCTAGTTTAATGAGAAAAATAAGCAAGAGAAGAGATATTTGCCAAGCAGAGCGATGTGACATAAAGCAGGAGAATGGCATTTGCTGAACAAAGGAGAGGTTGATTCAGTGTGCTTGTGAAGGGCAGGGGAGGTTTCACAAATAGGAGACATCTGAGCTGATATTTGAAGAATAACTATTTTCACCAGACAGGTAAAAACAAAGGTATTCAAGGATAAAGAAAAAGGTATGTGCAAACTCAAGGAAAAATAAAGCAGCATAGAAGAAACAACATCAGTGGTTTTTGCTTTAGATGTTTTTTCTGAAATTCCGTACTTAGAATTTTCTTCCCATCTTAATTTGTTTGGGGAAAGCATTTTCATTGTTCTTTTACCTTTTTTTTTTTTAATTGAAGCATAGTTAATTTACAATGTCATGCTAGTTTCTGGTGACAGCACAGTGATTCAGATATATCTATATATATATTTTTTTCATATTCTTTTCCATCTTGACTTATCACGATAGTGAATATAGTTCCCTGTACTATGCAGTAGGACTTTGTTGTTCATCTATTTTACATATAGGCATTTTCATTCTTTGAGACTTATTTCACAGATCAATCTTTGAATCCATAATTTAAACTTAATGTTTTTTCTTTTGCTCCAATAGTATCTTGTTTCTATCTCTATAACTGGGAGCACTGTATTAAATTTATGTACTTACTTGTTTGTTCTGCTAGTATCTTAGCATCTCATATATGGGGGTTACCTCATTCATTTGATGTTCAAATTACACACCACTGTTCTTAGAACATGCTAGTACTTCAAATGTTAATTAAATCACATGTGAAAACATTGTAACAATAATTGTTCACATGCATGAAAGGGAAGAATTTTTTAATGTCAAGTTAAAAACTCCATTCACATCAATTTCAAATGTAAGAGGGAGTACAGAACTTTTTTTGCTCTCAGGTCTCTACAGAGCTGTTTTTAACCAACTACAAGCCCAACCAGGGAAGGACAAGAAAATATCCCAACAAGCTGTAAGTTTTCAAAACAGTTCTTAACAATTAACCATCCCTCACTTGTTATAGCCTTTAACCAGTACTGTCAATTTCTCCTGCCATTCCCACCTAACCATAATAGCATTTTAATTAAAAAAAAATCATTATTATCTGTAGGTTTTACAGTTACCATGGAAATATCTTTTTTTCTCATCTATATCATTATACCTTTCAAAGCTGAACAGAATTATTTGTTTTAAAACCAGAGCTGATGGACAGGGAAGCCTGGTGTGCTGCAGTCTTTGGAGTTGAAAAGAGTCAAACATGACTGAGCAACTGAACTGAACTGAATGATGACCTCATAGTCAAAAAGAAGCAAGTTAGTGGCTTTAAAGATCTAATTCTTAAGGATTTGATCCTGCTCACCATAGAGGTTTCCTTTTGGGAATAGAAAAAATTGGGGGGCTAGAGATTCTGTTAATGAATATAATATTTGCTTTTTTATTTTTTAAAATAATTTTCAGTAGCTTTTTATGTCTCTTTTTAACTTACAGTATTCTTTGATATATCTTTTTTTCAAGCTTTTTTTTTAAAAATTTTTTGTAGACAAATGTTTCTAGCTTATTTTGGAGTCAAAAGAAATCTCTCATTTGTAGCAATGTTACTCTTATATGTCCTATAAGAGTGTTTATTTCTATATTTTTTCTTTATTTTCTTAGAGAATTACCTGATTTCAAGGAATGAACTATTTTTGGAAAAATGATCTTTCTTATAATTAAAATAAAATAAAAATAATTTTAAAAAAACAGAGCTATGAAAATAGTTTTCATCAATACAAAAGCAGTAATCTTGTCCTTAAAATTTACCACCAAGGACAAATGCAGTGCACTATGTCTATAAACATCTCCATATCTTTCTCAGAATAAAGTGCTCTTTTATTTCCATCATGCTGAGATCCTCAGTCTTTGATATAGTAATGGGAAGAAAATAACATTAAGAAGGTTATGAATCACAGTTCCACAGCAATGTTATGGAGCCTCTTGTGATTAGTACGTGACAATACAGAGACACCAGTCTTCAAGTCCTTAGTTAAATATTTATTGAGCATCTACTACCAAACTCATGGTGAGAACTAAAAGGAAAAATAATGCAGTTTCAATTCTTCAATGTTTCTTATTTTATATTAAAAAGACATTCAAAATTACCTTTCATACCTATAAACACTCAACAAGGAATAGGTGTGATGATTATAGGTGGCTATTGAATGGGCATCTCCTCTGCTTCAGCCTCAGTGATGGAGCCTCTCATGTATTAACACATATAATATTTAAGAGCTTCCCTGGTAATTCAAGCAGTAAAGAATCTGGCTGCAATGGAGGAGACCCAGTTCCTATCCCTGAGGCAGGAAACTCCCATAGTGAAGTAAATTGCAACCCTCTCCAGTGTTCTTGCCTGGAGAATTCCATGGACAGAGGAGCCTGGCAGGCTATAGTCCATGGGGTCACAAAGTGACCACTGAGTGATTAACATTTTCAGTTTCAGAATATTTAAAACTAACCACGAGATGTAGCTTTTCCCCTTTCCATGAAATTTGAAGATTCAGGGAGTCTAAGAAAGTTGTTTTATATCAAGCAACCAGTCAGAGCAAAGTGATCATTATATCCAGTGCCCAAACTGCTGCATACTGCCAGTTTTTTATGAATAATTCTTTTGGAACACAGTCACACTTATTCATTTATTTATTGTGTATGACTGCTTTTGCACTAAAACAGGTTTGCATAGTTGTGATGGAGGCTATGTGTCCAGAAAGGCTTAAATTGCTTCTCTCTGGCCATACTGAAAGAAACTGCTGAATTATGCTCTACAGCATAAAACAATTAAGGGGAATACATTTATTCAGCACTGCTACACTATCCTATCTATGTGTAGGCCTCTATCAGTACTCAACATATAAGCTCTTGAGTCCTTTCTTGAAGGACTTCACAATTTATCCAACTGGTAAAAGATATAAAAACATAAGATGACCACATAACTATTTTGTATCAATTATTTACCTTCTTCCTCTTCCTACAGAATAATTAAAAAAAAAAGATGCTTTATACATAAATTTGTTTTTACTGACCTAGCACCTTTAACATTCAAGAAACGGTCAAAGGAAACCATGACAGGCATAGACAGTCAGACATCCCTTCTTTTATTTTTCTAACATACCACTAGACTATCTTTCACAGCTTCTTTTGCGGTTTGTGAGCTTTCCTGGTAGCTCAGATCATAAAGAATCTGCCTCCAACACAAGAGGCCCAGGTTCAATCCCTGGGTCAGGAAGATCCCCTGAAGAAGGAAATGGCAACCCACTCCAGTATTCTTGCTTGGAAAATTCCATGGATGGGCTATAGTCCGTGGAGTCACAAAGAGTCAGACATGACTGAGTAACTAACACTTTCATTTTGCAGAACTTAGCCATGTGTCTGAGTTCAAGTAAACAGGTTATAAACAGAAGTAGTATGTATTATTTTGAGGCCAAGATTTTCAAGAGTCATCTGTGTTCTCTACATGCCCCCACACCAGTTGCCCTGAGAGCAAGGGACAAGGATGACAAGGCCATAGAGGATGGTGAATCCAGAACAAGGCAGGTCTCTATAAGAAGAGAACACCTTACAGTGAAGAAATCTTCCCCTGAGGCTGTAGTTTGAGCCATTATACATTTTAGGCCTATGTATTATTGCAGAATATCCTATGCTAAATAATAAAAAATCAGTACCTTGAAGTTATGTGTTGTTGTTAACAAAAATATAAACTATGTGGTATTGGAAAGTGATAAGGAGGTGTTAACTGGAGCCTGGAAAGGTGGAGATTCATTTAATTCAGTGGTAAAATGCATGGTAAAGCTTTTACCTCTAACAATTTGAAAGGTAGACTAGATGCCAGTAAGTCTCCAGCTCAAGTGGAGAAAGTGGAAAACCAAAATACTAGTATGTGTTAGCTATCATGTACCATGTTAAGCAAGATATTAAGCAAAATAGATAAGCTCCATCAAGAATTGGTTACATTGAGAGCATACTGGAAGGAAAGAGAACCCAGAACAGAGGCTTTGCAGAGGTAGAAAATTTATTGTTTTGGGATTTAAAATATTGGGTTGGCCAAAAAGATCATTGACATTTTTTCAAAGACCTTTTTGGCTAACCCAAGAGTAGGAATGAGATTGATACATACTTTGAGTAGTAGAAGACTATCAACAATTCTAAATTAAACAGAGGGATTAAATTGTTTGGTAAAAATCAAATGAAGAATGGGAACGAAAGGGATGAGGAGGGAAAGAGACAGAAACAGAGAAGGGATATGTATGGAATTAAAGAAGCAGCAAAGAAATACTCAGATATGAGATATTCGTTTATGAAAGAGAGTTGGTTGTGTTAACTGACTGTATGTTAACATGACACAAGAAGACCAATGGATTAAAATTCCCTCATAAGTTCTCAAGGAAGCTCATACTGCCCCAACGCCCTGGAGTCTAAAATGGTTCTCAGGCCTCTAAATATTCACTGACAAGCAGTAGTCTAAAGGGTATATTATGCAAAACCCACTTCAGATCTCCATTCAGGACACTGGACAAGAAAGAACTCTCCAGAACTGAGAAGCAAGAGCCATGCAGAAAATGCAGAAAGGGAATTATCTCAGAGAGCACATTCAGTTTCTATTTAAGAAACTGTTTCTGCCACCCTTTTCCATACAAATCACGTAAGATTCCATCAGTGTTGTGGACCAGTGACTGCTGTGGTTTCCACATTCTTATTTTTCTAAAGATGAGTTTTTTAAGCGTGGGTGCCCTGTCGTGCACCTACCATTGCATATTGTGCAGCATGTATGTTACAGGTTTCTAGAAGACAAAAGTCCTCTCCAAACCCACACAATAAGTCTGCATGCTTGCACACTACCAAAACACCCTAGTCTTTGAGATGGATACTTTAACTTGATGGGAAAGATGACTATGGTAGTGCCCATTGACTTCTGTTTAAGATACATGGACTAGCAAGGTCATGGTTTCTCAGAATCCAATTAGTAGAGATGTCACTACTAATGAGAGTCTGATATAATTTATGTCAATTCCCTCTTTTCAAAATAAACACACTTAACGATATAGACCCCATGTGCTTTGGGCATTTACTTAATAGATATCGAGTTCCTACTAAGTCAAAATGCTCAGGAAAGAAGTAAGAAGGGAATTACCAGTGGATAAAGATCTGTGTGTAAGAAACTGTGTTGGAGATGAATCCACTTCTGAACAACTGTCTGATATATCTTCCTTTCAACTTTCACTTTTTTTTTCATTTCTTTCTATGAGGCAGCTTCTCTTCTGTATTTTCAAACTATCTAAGCTCTATTTCCTTCCACATTTCCAGATCCAAATTCTTTTCTAGGCTACTTTCCCACTTGTCTTTGGAAAAATCTAATTTCTTAAAGACTTGAGAGAGCAAATCAGTGCTGCATTTAAATTAATTTCAGTTGTTTTGCAGTACTCAGTGGCAAAGATACGGGATGAAACTTGCACCCGTTGATTGATGAGTACTAGCAATAAAACCAAAGTGAGCCTCTATAGGATTAAAGAATTTAAAGTAGTAAAGATTTTTAAAATTGATTGCAGGAAATTATTCAGAGTTGTTACATCCCATGTAGTTAAACAGAGCCTTCTTTAGAAGTGCTTCTACGTGCAGATGATTAATTACATTGCAAACTTCTGTGGGATTCCTTACAAGTCTTTTATATTAAAGCTACTTATCCCTCCCACATACACCTCCTCCTAACTAGAATATTGTTAGTTTTTATCACTAACATTATTTAATTGTATCACTATTCTTTAGACTTCAAATGCTACTTCAAATCAGGAATAGAGAGTTGTCAGTCTCTAAGGCATATGTTAGAGACTATATATGGAAATCATGACAGGCTATTAAGCCATAGAGTTTGATTTTAACTAGTTACTAAAGGAAACTTCTAGATCTATAAATCTAACTAGTAAATAATGTTGCTATTCTTCAGTATCACACCATTAACAATATTATTTTTGCCACTGGCATCTTTTCTTCAACATTCTTTACCTAAAATAGTGCCTCCAGTCAAAACAAAGAGTACTTCTAGGATAGTTAACGCATGTTAAATATCGAGTTAATATTTCAGTCTTTATGGCTGACATTCAAAGATTTAACTTTCACCCAAAAGTAATACAGTCACAGGAGACATAGAAGCAGGCAAGTAGTTTTGAGAATAGGTGGTTATCATATATACCCATAATTCATTGACTGCAGTTATTAATTAAGAAGTTAATTACATTTATTTAAATATTGAATTGTTTCATTATAGTTTTGAATTGACATTGTCAATTCTTCATTGACAAACGGGATGGTATTTTCTTATGATATCTTGATATCTTGTCTTTTTAAATTTTTGACCTTGGTGAATTCATTTCACAACACATGCTATCAGTTCCCTTATCTGTGGAATAAATAACTGAAATTTTACATTCTAATATAAGTCTTTTAGGTCAATGTTGCTGCTACTGCTGCTGCTAAGTTGCTTCAGTCGTGTCCGACTCTGTGTGACCCTAGAGACGGCAGTCCACCAGGCTCTCCCATCCCTGGGATTCTTCAGGCAAGAACACTGGAGTGGGTTGCCATTTCCTTCTCCAGTGCATGAAAGTGAAAAGTGAAAGTGAAGTCGCTCAGTCGTGTCCAACTCCTAGCGACCCTACGGACTGCAGCCTACCAGGCTCCTCCATCCATGGGATTTTCCAGGCAAGAGTACTGGAGTGGTGTGCCATTGCCTTCTCCGAGGTCAGTGTTAACATATGAGAATTTGGAGTTTTGGTATTTTAAAATATTCAGTAACAAACACTCAGAATCATTTTGTAAGCACCTTTGAAGTGACACACAGTAAATTCACTTAGGGCCAAATTGATAGATTATATGACATTTGATCTAAATTGTCTTATCCAAGGAGCTTATATTAAAAGGAGTGGTCCATCCTTCTGTGATAAAAGATATCAGATGAACCCAGTCCTAAAAAGTGATTATGACAAAAATCAACAAAGACCCCTTCCTTGCTCTATGTGTCTACACCATAGTGAATATGTCTACTGTCACAAATATCTTAACTACCAGATAGTACAACTCTTACCTATACATATCCTATCAGACCACATGATCTTTTCTAGGTGCTTGATAAATGCTGAGTAGGTTTATCTCAATCTAAACTATATAGTTATCACATCTTTGTTATAAACTGCATATGCCTATATGTACACACATTTGCAGATACATGGATATGAACTCATGTATGTATATAAGCAGAACATATTGAATGTCTATCACCCTGTAAGAAAACTTGATTATTTCTTAATTGAAAGGGAATGAGAAAGAGAGGCTTAATTTTTAACTTGAACTGAAACAGTGAGGGGAGCTTGGTGTAGTGTAAACAAAAAAGCCACAGAATTGAGCTCCTACTCTATTCTCATGAGCATCTAGGGGTGTGGCCTGAGGTGAAAGTGAAAGTGTCACTCAGTCGTCAGATTCTTTGCGACCCCATGGACTATAGTCCACCAGGCTCCTCTGTCCATGGGATTCTCTGGGCAAGAACACTGGAGTGGGGTGCCATTCATTGCCTTCTCCAGATCTGAGTTAAGTCGCTTAAAATCCCTAATCCTCAATGCCCTCATGTATAAACCAAATTGCAAAGATTACTGTGAAGAGCAAAATGCATGTAAAAATGGTTAAGAAAAATCTGTTAGTGTAAATTATGTCTGAAATTACAAATGTGCAGAGAACATATAGATATGAAAGTCAATGAACAAGAATCTAATGCATATCCATAAGGGACTACCAATTAACAAATATGTTTAAGCACTCATGCAAACACATACCCACATAGCACTCAGATGCATACACTAAAGACACCACCATAAACACACATCAAAGTATTTATATCCGTAGCTACAATTATTCCTAAGAAAAACTCCTCCCAAAGAAGAAACTCATACAAAACTAATTTGTTCTTTCATCTAATTCTTTATTTAATAAAGTCAAAAGCCATTCAGTAAGGTTCCCTGCTTTGATCAGACATTCAGACAACAAGTAAAACTTCTTAGAAAAAGGTACAAAATGTATTAAATTTAGCCTCTTCAATAGTGATAGGCGTTGGCATCATACCCACCTCAATCAGGCAAGTACTCAAGCTGCCCTCAAATGAGAAGGTGCCCTTCCAGACTCTGCAGGTCTCTGGTATTGACCTACTGCCCCATTCTCATTCAAGATATTAATACAAGATTTCTGCTCCAATTAGGTAATTTTTATAATCTTTTGACACACTGGCTCTACTCTTTTCACACCTAGCATATTATAACCAGGCTTCTTTTATCCAACTCTTTTGCAATAATTGCTTCTGCTTAATTATGTCACACAAGACTCTGTGGCCCAAGAGAGATCACATTAAGCAACAAGCCATAACATCCATTCTTTGTTCAGAGGGCTTTCTCTTTACTATTTCATTCAATATCCTAAGAACCCTTCCCGTGGGGCAGGCACTATTATTTCCATATAATAGATGAGGGGATTGAGGTTCAGAATGGGTCAAATTACCCAAAGTAATTTTCAGATAATTTGGTAAAGCCAAAATTCAACTCTCAGAAAGCCAAGAGGTCTACTGGTCTGTTAGGAGAATTGTCTTGATCCTTGTAACAATAGAACCTTCTATTCCTTCAACTGTAGTGTTTTTGTCAGGGTTAATGAATAAAACTCAACTAAGGAAGGTACTCAGCACATTGTCAGCATATCGCAGGAATTCTATAATGTTGAGGGACTCCATAATGTTAACAGGAGTAGTAATATCCCGCTACTAGACTAGTAGCAGTAGTGATAACAGGCATAGCAACAGCAGCAGTAACCTAGTACTAGTAGGTACTAGGTTATGTATGTATGTATGTATGTATGTATGTATGTAGGTACTAGGTTATGTAGGTAAAGTATGAGTGGAAGCTCATACTTTATTAGATTCTCAGAGTGTCTTCTGTCCTAAACATGTCTCATTTGTAAGTTATCAAATGAAGAACAAAGATGTAAGTAATTCTGACTAAAGATATGTAATTGTCTATTTAAAACAAAGCCCTGGAATTGCCTGCATAAAAGGAAAGACAGTTTAAACAGTTCTTCACATCTCTCTCTGCCTTAGGCATTTAGCGTGATTTCATTAATGGCAGGGAAAAAAAAACAAAACCTCTTCCTAGGGATTATATCCTTATCTTAAAGCTCTCTTTGGTACTAATTTCAGTGTTTTATAGAATCTTTTGATTTAATAATATCTTGAAAATCTATGTGATATGTGTTCAGAGAAAAGTGTGGATCCACATGGAAAATAGGAAGCTTCAAGTGTTTTTGTGAAATAAAGCTTGCAGTAATAAAAGCAGCCTGTCAATTTCCCTGTCTCTCTTTCCCAAATCTGAAACTGTACGTCTGCAAGCCGTTCTTGCCTAAGTGTTTTTCCTTTGCAGAATTTTCAGGATCGTGTTTCCAGTTAGAACTCTGACTTTGTCTTTGAGATGGGATGTTACTTTCTCCTCTTGACTATATATTTTGAAATTAATAGCCTTGGGGAGAAGCATCCTGCCTTTCTTCCCTAATCTCCAAGTACTCAGCCTGGTCTTCTAGTTTCAGCATAATCAGAGAATGACCATGTCATCAGTGTGACCTTTGACTGGGAAAGTGTCTAGAATTATAAGCAGGAAAAACCCACGCTCTTTTCTTTGCCTTCCTCCTGGGTCACAGTGTAGTAATCCAGGCAGACCCTTTGTGTGTGCCCTTTTGATTTAACAAAAGCAGACAAAGGTTGGAAGCACTGTGGGAGGAGATTAAGCCTGCTAAAACCAGGTGACCCCTGCTGGCTATGGTGCTTCTTCCTAAACTGGGAGAAAACTAATCCAGGCAGGAATTTAGATATATCATTCTAAATCAAAGAGAACCAGACATCAGTGTGTGTGAAAAAGTCAGGTATAATGCCATCTAGTGGACAGTTACAATTAATTCAGAAGGTAAAATAGCAGCTCCATTTACTGAGTCAGGCAGAGTTTGGCTATAATTCTGAATAACTTCACCTATCCACTATATTCTCCAAGGAGTGACTGGGGACACAGGGGCATCCGTCTTAGGATGAAATTAACTAAAAAATTCTAGAACTAAGGAGCCCAGACAAGTTAAGCTTCAGAGGAATACCTATTTCTAATGGAAGGAAGGCTATGAGAAATATACTTGGACAAACAATTAAGTAAAGATGAATCTCAGTCCTAATGATAGTGCAACACCAGGAGGTGGTAGATTTTGAGGTCAGGAGAGAAAATGTTGCCTCGGTGAACCCCATTGTCACAGAATGTTAGTCTGCGAGGGTTGCCAGATTCAGCGAATAAAAATGCAGGAAGCCAGTTAAATTTGTTTTTCGTATAAACAACAAATCATTTTGCAGTATAATCATGTCCCAAACATTGCATGATTCATACTTATACTAAAAAAAAAAAATAACTTTTCATTTGTAATTCAAATTTAACTGGCTGCTGTGTGGTTGGACTTGACTCAAAAATCCGATGGACAGCAGTATTTCCATGCAGAATTTCTTTTTGAGCATATCTCAGTAAAGTAATACATTTCTTTTTCTGAATCCCTAGAAAAATTATAAGATATTGGAAAAAAATGGGAAACACCTTATAATTCTCCTATGATAATTAAAGTGTAGTAAGCAACACAGCAACACTATAGACTAGAAAAAATCCTTTAAACTGGGTAAAAAGCAGGAACAGGAATTTTTGACCCTCAGAGTTTAAAGTCAAGAGAAACAGTTCTAGGCACAGAATAGTAGTACATCAGAAAGAACCCATTAATGTGTTATAAGTAAGTGCAGTTCCATCTGCTGTTAATAATGGATTGTTCTTGCAAATAAATCAAATACTAATAAGTTTATATGCATGACATATTTTGCATAAATCCTATGAGTTCAAGAGAAAAGCCAAACTTCTGGAAGCAAACTATGCAGTTACATTGACTTCTTCACCACATGATTTGTGTGGTGCTGTTTATCTGCCTAGGAGATCCAAATGCTGTCTATTTTAATACTACCCAATAGTGCCCGCTAGCGTTTTGCATTGTTTGACTATTTACTATAGGCTACAACTCGTTGCAAATGTCACATCCATAATAATGACTAGCAAGTCTCCAAGTGGGTCCCCAGCAATCCTCTCCTCTTGGTATCCGCACCTCCTACAATGTTCTGGAGTTGGTCTCTGGGCTCAAGAGAATATGGCAAAGGGTGATATGTCACTCGAGAGTGGCTCTAAGGGCATTTTGACTGCTCTTTCTCCCTTGCTTTCTTGCTCTCCCTCTCATTCTCTCTCACCACCACTAGCTCTGGGGGAAAAACACAGTGTAAACAACCCGTTAAAAAGGCCCATATAGAATGCAAACTAGTACAGCCACTATGGAGAACAGTGTGGAGATTCCTTAGAAAACTGCAAATAAAACTGCCTTATGACCCAGCAATCCCACTGCTGGGCATACACACCAAGGAAACCAGAATTGAAAGAGACACGTGTACCCCAGTGTTCATCATAGCACTGTTTACAATACCCAAGACATGGAAGCAACCTAGATGTCCATCAGCAGATGAATGGATAAGAAAGCTGTGGTACATATACACAATGGAACATTACTCAGCCATTCAAAAGAATACATTTGAATTAGTTCTAATGAGGTGGATGAAATTGGAGCCGATTATACAGAGTGAAGTAAGCCAGAAAGAAAAACACCAATACAGTATACTAATGCATATATATGGAATTTAGAAAGATGGTAACGATAATTCTGTATGCGAGACAGCAAAAGAGACAGAGATGTATAGAACGGACTTTTGGACTCTGTGGGAGAGGGCGAGGGTGGGATGATTTGGGAGAATGGCATTGAAACATGTATAATATCACATATGAAAAGAATCGCCAGTCCAGGTTTGATGCATGAGACAGGGTGCTCAGGGTGGGTGTGCTGGGATGACACTGAGGGATGGGATGGGGAGGGATTTCGGGGGTGGTGGGGAGGGTCAGGATGGGGGACACATGTACACCCACGGCGGATTCATGTCAGTGTATGGCAAAACCACTACAATATTGTAAAGTAATTAACCTCCAATTAAATAAATTTATATTTAAAAAAAAGAAACCTAAAAAAAAAGAGAGAGTAAAGGTAATAAACCACACCACATTTTCGTCACATTACAATTGTTACACTTATCTCAAAATATTGCTTATGCTAAGCGTAATTTTGAAATTGCATTCATCCAGACCTACTGCTAGATCTTACTCAATGTCATTAATAAAGAAGCATTTGTATTACTTATCAAAAAAATTTAAAAAGGCCCATATAGTACTATGTAGACCATAGGTTCCCAATCCAGTTCTCATCAGGTCAAGAAATATGTGAGCCATGAAAACCTTCCAATTCCTAGTACTGGAATCCCTGACAGATAGTAATCACTCCCTGGATTAGGACCCTGTGGTCTGCATGGTGCTGAGTGCTTTGACTTGAAGTCGGACAAGTCAAGTCTGGGGAATGGAGGCAAGGATCTTAAAAGAAGCAGATAAACTCAAAGTGTTCTTTCCCTAGACTCTGAATCTTTAAATATCACCACTGAACACACTGAACTGTCTTTAAAGTTTTAATAATACTTGAATTGCATCTGCTTTATGATTTAGACTTTCTTAATATTTTTATTTTTATATAATATACCCAGATCCTGTAGTGCTTATTCTTGAATATCCATATTCCAGGTTCCTTCCTGAGAATACTGCAGACAGAGTCTCCTGATCCCAGTGTCATGGAAAGAAACTCAAGAGCTTTAAAGTATGAACATTCCAGTTAAGGTGCTGATCTTTACTGCTTTGGTACCTAACAATCCTCGTTCTTAGACCATTCATTTGTTAAATAGGGCTAATAACACTTATAGGCTATATGAGAACAGAAAAAAAAACAAAACTTCAATATGTTTGTCAAATAAGATTCCAATAAAGATAATGTCCAATATTGCTATATCTTTCAGTTATTATATCTACTGCTCTTGATGTTCATACAACAGATGTCTCAAATGTAGTGTTTAAGCATAACATACGTAAGTTTCATAGACTAAACAATTCACCCAGTGCCCAGGATAGGAAATAGAACAGTTTTGCCATTCCGAAAAGTTCCTGTATCCATGTCCTCTCCTGTTTTAAGCAGAAGTCATGTCCTCCACAAGAGCAGTCCCATCATGAGTTCTAACATACTGATGAGTTTTGACAATTTTTGAACTTGAAAACTACCTTCTAAATCCTCAAATCTGTCTAAGTTAAGAACATTGAGATGGAGTAAGTGACCTAGATTATTCAGATGAGCCCAAATGATCACTTGAGCCTTTAAAAGCAGAGAAACTCTCCTGGATATGATGGGTAAGGGAGAGAGAGAGAAAGGAGAGAGAAAAATAGAGATAGAGAAAAGGGGAGACAGGAAGAGAGACAGAGATACAGGTACAGAGAGACACAGAAAGATGACAGAAAGACACAAAGAGAGAGGGAAGGATAGGCAGAGAGATGGAGAGACAGACATAGAGATAATGAGGGAAGAAGGGTAAGATAATCCCACATTCCTGGCATTGTTGCCTACAAACTGGTACTTGCTGTCTACCTCTATGAGGATTAAATTCTGAGCCTCTGCCGCTGCTGACCTTCAACACACCTGAAAGGAGTTCAGAATGGAGATCAGGAATAAGGTACGCTGGGTTCTAGGAAAAACTGGCAGAACAGGTGTTTAGACAGTTTTTAGGAGAAGATTTTATGAGCCTAATTCTTGCATTACCTCATATCTAAAAAAGCACTAAAATCCTGCTCCTCCTGACTAGCAGTAACCTTCATGAGAGTAGCAATAAACTTCTGCAAAAATGTATGTCTGATTGCATGTACATCTCTTCACCAACATCACATATATACTCACCCGACCACAACCATCATTTTGGAGAAGTTTCTCAGAGCTACCTGAAATGCTGTCTCTGAGTTAATAGTCCTCACAACTAACAGCTCTTGTGTGTGCGCGTGTGTTTTATTTTGTCAGTCGACGCTGCACACTCTGAGTGAGAGTCCCTTCTGAAACTATTTCCATTATTAACAATAAAGGAAGAAGGTAGGGCCTGAGGAATGCAGGAAGCTTCTAGAAGATAGGAATGACTTTAGGAAGGGACTGTCACCTACAATGTGCAGAAAGGAACATAAGATACTTCTATTTTAGCCCAAAGAGACCTGATGAGTCTTTTGTTTTAAAGAACTGTGAGATAACCTATTTATATTGTTTTAAGTCACTAAGTTTGTGGCGATTTGTTACAGCAGCAATAAGAAACTGATACAGGTTTACCCTGGAACTGCTGAGTCATAGGGTAGGCTTTCACTTAACTTTATTGGAAATTGTCAAACACTTTTAGGTGGTTTTACCAGTCTATACTTCCACTAAGAGTACATGAGAATTCTGGTTCCTCTAGAATTCATTCGGAATTTTCTTTTGTCATTTTCACTTTTCTAGGAAAATCATACATACTGTCATTCTATTTTGCATTTCTCCAATAATAAATGAGGTCAAACACTTTTCATGTGTGTGGAACAAGTGATGATGTCCCGTCCTGTGATGACTGGCAAATCTTTCATCTATTTTTAATGTTTACTCCTTACACAATTCTAAGAGATTTTTTAAAATATTCCAGATATGAGCCATTTTTCAAACACAGCATCATCAATATCTTCATGTTTTCTTCTAGTCTTTTTGTCTTCTACCATCTTACTGGTTGATGAAGACAAAACAAAAGATTAATATGTTCTTAACCTCTTTGTATACTGTTAAAGGAAGTTTTTCCTATTCCAAAATCATAAAGATTTTCTATGATTTTTTTCTAAGTGCTTTATATTTTACCTTTTATGTTCAGATATGCGACTGTCTTTAAGACAAAAGTTATTTTAAAAAATCAGAACAGTGTTTTAAAGGATTTTTTTTTTAATGTGGACCATCTTTAAAGTCTTCATTAAATTTGTTACAATACTGCTTCTACTCTTTATGCTTTGGTATTTGGTCATGAGGTACATGAGATCTTAGCTCCCTAACTTGGGATCAATCCCACACCCCCCTGCATTGGAGGGTGAAGTCTTAACCACTGGACCACCAGGGAAGTCCCAAGATGAAATGTTTGAATATATATATATATATGTTTGCAATTGAGAAAGGTCAAATGGGGTATGAAGATTTAATATAAAACAAGAGAAGAGAGTAAATTTTCATCTTCTGCTATGCTGGTCTACAAACACGGCTTCATCTACTGACCTCAAGAAGTCTTCCCTGATACTCCAAAGCCAAATGAATCATTCCCTTTCTTAGACTCAGCACTGCTCAACATCACTCATGAAATGTACTTCATAACATTTGGAGATACTGTATGCAGTTGTACTTGGAGTCTTCTCTGCTGGATTGTTAGCTTCTGTGATCAAAGGCTGCATCATTATTCATCTTTACGGGTCTCACAGAGTTAGCCCAGCATGGAACTGGTGGTGCACCATTACGTGGTTGTTGAAAGAAAGGAAGGATAACCATACATTTCTCTGCTTTACATCTACAGTTTACATGGTAGCAGTACTCACTCTATGACTCAAAAAAGTAATGAAAGAAAGTGAAAGTAAAGTCGTTCAGTCATGTCCAACTCTTTGCGACCCCATGGACTGCAGCCTACCAGGTTCCTCTGCCCATGGGATTTTCCAGGCAAGAATACTGGAGTGGGTTGCCATTTCCTTCTCCAGGGGATCTTCCCAACCTAGGGATTGAACCCAGGTCTCCTGCATTGTAGGTAGACGCTTTACCATCTGAGCTACCAGCAAAGTCAAAACATGTTCAAGGGACTTTTGTTTTTTATTATGTATTTATTTTGACCACACCACATGGCCTGTGGGATCTTAGTTCCCAGACCAGGAACTGAACCTGTGCCCGCTGCATTGGAAGCAGAGTCATAACCACTAGACTACATGGGAAGTCCCCCGCACCAAAAAAAAAAAAAAAACTAATGAAAAAATCTATTTTCAAATGGCATAAAAATGATCTGAGAAAACAAAAGTCTTAGAGAAAAAGATGTGTTTTTTAGGTAACCATGAGAACAGGCATGTTAACATTTTATAGTTTTCTGTTCTCAAGTTCATTTTTGGTGACTTGTACTTAGATTAAAATGCGTATCAAGTTAATGGAGCCTGTAATCTTGAACTACATTTTTTTAAATTAATTTATTTTTCATTGAAGGATAATTGCTTTACAGAATTTTGCTGTTTTCTGTCAAACCTCAACATGAATCAGCCACAGGTATACATATATCCCCTTCCCTTTGAACCTCCCTCCCACCTCTCTCCCCATCCCACCCCTCTAGGTTGATACAGAGCCTCTGTTTGAGTTTCCTGAGCCAATGGGAATTTGCTGAACTACATTTTATGTTGTCAGCATCTTTAGTCAATCCCTTTACAGACTCAGACTGCCATCAGAGAGCCATTTGTGCTGGCTGAAAGTGCCTTCCTCTGTATTCTTTCTCATTGGTTCTTTATCAAGTTCATAAGATGAGCTTCCCTGTTATCTGGTATATTTACTGTTGTGTTTTTTTTTTTTTTCCTCTCTCTAAATTACTGGTCCCAAAACCATGAAGTTTTCTATCATTTAAAATATACACTGATAATAGTGCTTTGGGATATGTTTTAATTGCCCATTGTCTTACTTCATTAACTTGCTAAAGTCCACACAATACCTGTGCAACAAGATGAATTCAATTTACCACTTAGACTCACCCATTTCTACACTCACACATTCCTGGTGTTTTAAGGATTCCTACTCTAATTGTTCTTCTACTGGGATAGTGGAAAAAGCAAAAAATTTGAAATGTGAAAGGCGCTGATGTAAATTCTAGCTTTCTCACTTACTAGCTTATATCCTCGGACAAAGTCACTTAATCTCATTTAACTTCTATTTTTTTAGTAAACGATTATTATGAAGACCCTCCAAAATGCTTTTTGTTTAGCTCAATGTCTATAAAACACTCTGTCTTTAGTAAATGCTAGTCCCTTCTTCCTTCCTGGGGAAATAAAGGTAGATAAAGGACCCTGAATGACATTTCAAAATGTATAGGAGGCTAATAGGAACCAATTAGGGTTCTTGAGAAACATATTAGTTTGATCAAATTTGAGAAGAGAGGGAATACTCTAGTGACAATGAAGGCTAGAGACAGTGAAAGAAAATCTTTATAGAGTAAGAAGCTACCACTGATGAGTAAAGAAACAGGGAATGTTAGAGTAACGCTGCTCTGGAGAAGGCATGCCGTGCTTATACGTGTTGAAATTCCAATAATCAGTGTTAGAATTTTGCTGACTAAAGGAAACTTGGGGGATTAGATTTGCCCTGGTGGCAGAGGAAGTTCTTTATCCCCCAGGATAAAGAATCTAGGGCATGCATGCTGAATCACTTCAGTCATGGTGTCCAGCTCTTTGTGACCCTATGGACTGTAGCCCACCAGGCTCCTCCATCTATCGAATTCTCCAGGCAAGAATTTGCCATGCTCTTCTCCAGGGGATCTTCCAGACCCAGGGATAGAACTCGCATCTTTTGCATCTCCTTCATTGGTAGGCAGGTTCTTTACCACAAGTTCCACCTGGGAAGCCCAGAAAATCTAGTGAACACCAGATAAATTCAAGGCACAGAGTGTTAGACTATTATCATAGCACTCACACTAAGAAATTACCAAGACCTAAAACAGAACATCTGCTGTCACAGGGATAAAGAGGCAAATACCTACCATGGCCAAAGAACTTATAACTGAATAAATTAGTTGCATTAAAATTTAGACATCATAAAAGAATTTCATTGCAAATACTTGCATGGAGTTAACTATTGAAGTATCTCTTTGCGTACAATAATTCATCCCAAATACATCTCTTGTTGAAATCCTGCTTTACAATATTAGAGAAAGTCACTGTAAATATGCATGCAGTTTCAAAAACATTTTTACATGTATATATTTAAGTGAACATAATTATATTATATATGCTGTATAAATTACAGACAAATCAGTTACTTTTCATTTCATTTCATTTATTTATTTATTTATTTATTTACTGTAAAGACTGTTCTCTGCTTTTCCAATTGTATTGCAGCATTGCCCTACTGATCCCTCAAGAGAAGGCAGATTCATTACTGGATTTTCTTGGTGGTTTGGATGATGCTGTAATTTTGAATGGATTGCTGTTGACGCATCGAAGCAGCTTTAGAAATGGCCTGAGGAACAAAATCCAGGGTATAAGTTCATTAAAGAGTTCATTTTACAAGCTGAGAGGGTGTATTTCCTCAGCTAAAATTCAATTCAGCTCATCTTACTATTAACAGAAATTATTCCTGCACTTTATAAAATAAATACTATTTACATAGAACCAGCTTTGTATACATAGAATCAACTGGAAAAGGTTAGTTTTCATTCCAGTCTCAAAGAAAGGCAATGCCAAAGAATGCTCACTAACACACAATTGCACTCATCTCACACACTAGCAAAGTACTCTCAAAATTCTCCAAGCAGGCTTCAATAGTATGTGAATCATGAACTTCCAGATGTTCATGCTGGATTTAGAAAAGGCAGAGGAACCAGAGATCAAATTGCCAACATCTGCTGGATCATCAAAAAAGCAAGAGAGTTCCAGAAAAACATCGACTTCTGCTTTATTCAATACACCAAAGCCTTTGACTGTGTGCATCACAACAAACTATGGAAAATTCTTCAAGAGATGGGAACACCAGACCACCTTACCTGCCTCCTGAGAAATCTGTATGCAGGTCAAGAAGCAACAGTTAGAACTGGACATGGAAAAACAGACTGGTTCCAAATTGGGAAAGGAACACGTCAAGGCTGTATATTGTCATCCTCCTTATTTAATTTATATGCAGAGTACATCATGAGAAATGCTGGACTGGATGAAGCACAACTGGAATCAAGATTGCCAGGAGAAATATCAATAACCTCAGATATGTAGATGACACCACC
The DNA here is from genome assembly GCF_042477335.2 of Ovis canadensis. Lineage (NCBI taxonomy): Eukaryota > Metazoa > Chordata > Mammalia > Artiodactyla > Bovidae > Ovis > Ovis canadensis. The sequence continues at coordinate 30,029,439 of NC_091265.1, read as the reverse complement.
CTTATGGCAGAAAGTGAAGAGTCAGACACGACTGAGTGACTGAACTGAAGTGACGGAACTTTGTATAGCTCATTTTGCACACGTCACTTATAATCTTTGTAACACTGCTCAAGATAGTAACAACCTATTCCTTATTGAAAAATAAGTTCAGTTCAGTCACTTAGTCGTGTCTGGCTCTTTGCGACCCCATGAATTGCAGCATGCCAGGCCTCCCTGTCCATCACCAACTCCCGGAGTTCACTCAAACTCACATCCATAGAGTCGGTGATGCCATCCAGCCATCTCATCCTCTGTCGTCCCCTTCTCCTTCTGCACCCAATCACTCCCAGGATCAGAGTCTTTCCCAATGAGTCAACTCTTTGCTTGAGGTGGCCAAGTATTGGAGTTTCAGCTTTAGCATCATTCCTTCCAAAGAACACCCAGAACTGATCTCCTTTAGAATGGACTGGTTGGATCTCCTTGCAGTCCAAGGGACTCTCAAGAGTCTTCTCCAACACCACAGTTCAAAAGCATCAATTCTTCAGCACTCAGCTTTCTTCACAGTCCAGCTCTCACATCCATACATGACTACTGGAAAGACCATAGCCTTGACTAGACAGACCTTTGTTGGCAAAGTAATGTCTCTGCTTTTCAATATGCTATCTAGGTTGGTCATAACTTTTCTTCCAAGGAGTAAGCATCTTTTAATTTCATGGCTGGAATCACCATCTGCAGTGATTTGGGAGCCCCAAAAAATAAAGTCTGACACTGTTTCCACTGTTTCCCCATCTATTTCCCATGAAGTGATGGGACCGAATGCCATGATCTTCGTTTTCTGAATGTTGAGCTTTAAGCCAACTTTTTCACTCTCCTCTTTCACTTTCATCAAGAGGCTTTTGAGTTCCTCTTCACTTTCTGCCATAAGGGTGGTGTCATTTGCATATCTGAGGTTATTGATATTTCTCCCGGCAATCTTGATTCCAGCTTGTGCTTCTTCCAGTCCAGCGTTTCTCATGATGTATTCTGCATAGAAGTTAAATAAGCAGGGTGACAATATACAGCCTTGACTGACTCCTTTTCCTATTTGGAACCAGTCTGTTGTTCCGTGTCCAGTTCTAACTCTTGCTTCCTGATCTGCATATAGGTTTCTCAAGAGGTAGGTCATGTGGTCTGGTATTCCCATCTCTTTCAGAATTTTCCACAGCTTATTGTGATCCACAGAGTCAAAGGCTTTGGCATAGTCAATAAAGCAGAAATAGATGTTTTTCTGAAACTCTCTTGCTTTTTTGATGATCCAGCAAATGTTGGCAATTTGATCTCTGGTTCCTCTGCCTTTTCTGCATTACTTTACTAGTGTGTGAGATGAGTGCAATTGTGCGGTAGTTTGAGCATTCTTTGACATTGCCTTTCTTTGAGATTTGAATGAAAATTGACCTTTTCCATTCCTGTGGCCACTGCTGAGTTTTCCAAATTTGCTGGCATATTGAGTGCAGCACTTTCACAGCATCATCTTCCAGGATTTTAATAGCTCAACTGGAATTCCATAACCTCCACTAGCTTTCTAAGGCCCGCTTGACTTCACATTCCAGGATGTCTGGCTCTAAGTGAGTGATCACACCATCGTGATTATCTTGGTCGTGAAGATCTTTTTTGTACAGTTCTTCTGTGTATTCTTGCCACCTCTTCTTAATATCTTCTGCTTCTGTTAAGTCCATATAATTTCTGTTCTTTATCGAGCCCACCTTTGCATGAAATGTTCCCTTGGTATCTCTAATTTTCTTGAAGAGATCTCTAGTCTCTAGTTTTCCTCTATTTCTTTGCACTGATCCCTGAGGAAGGCTTTCTTATCTCTTCTTGCTATTCTTTGGAACTCTGCATTCAGATGCTTATATATTTTCTTTTCTCCTTTGCTTTTCGCTTCTCTTCTTTTCACAGCTATTAGTAAGGCCCCCCTGACAGCCATTTTGCTTTTTTGCATTTCTTTTCCATGGGGATGGTCTTGATCCCTGTCTCCTGTACAATGTCATGAACCTCAGTCCATATTTCATCAGGTACTCTATCTATCAGATCTAGTCCCTTACCTCTATTTCTCACTTCCAGTGTATAATCATAAGGGATTTGATTTAGGTCATATCTGAATGGTCTAGTGATTTTCCCTACTTTCTTCAATTTAAGTCTGAATTTGGCAATAAGGAGCTCATGATCTGAGCCACAGTCAGCTCCTGGTCTTGTTTTTGCTGTCTGTATAGAGCTTCTCCATCTCTGGCTGCAAAGAATATAATCAATCTGATTTTGGTGTTGACCATCTGGTGATGTCCATGTGTAGAGTCTTCTCTTGTGTTGTTGGGAGAGGGTGTTTGCTATGACCAGTGCGTTCTCTTGGCAAAACTCTATTAGCCTTTGCCCTGCTTCATTCCATATTCCAAGGCCAAATTTGCCTGTTACTCCAGGTGTTTCTTGAGTTCCTACTTTTGCATTCCAGTCCCCTGTAATGAAAAGGACATCTCTTTTGGGTTTTAGTTCTAAAAGGTCTCGTAGATCTTCATAGAACCATTCAACTTGAGCTTCTTCAGCAGACAGGAAAATAAATGTGTGGATATTAGTCAACTTGACCACACTCATAGTTAGTATGCATTAAAAGCATGGTTTAAAACCTAATGGCTTTTCCACATAAGCCATGAGCTTTTGCTGTATCTATGAAAAGTTCTGCTTCATTAGTTACAAACATTATTTGAGGTCTATGATACCAAAGTTATAGTTTACTTGTGTACACAGGGATGCAAGGTAGCATGGACTGTAAGTAGATAAATACAGATAGATGTCATTTTCACTAGATTTACAAAAGTTTTCTTTCAAACATTTCACAATGTATCAAAATAATTTTAGAATATCCATAATCCCTGAAAGTCCACATATGGGAAACAATTCTTATATAAGATAAATATGGTTAATAATACCATATTGTATATTTGAAAGTTGCTAAAAGAATAGATCTTAAATGTTCTCAACACAAGAAAAAAATATAACTGTGCAGTGATGAGTATTAACTAGACGTTGTGGTGATCCTTGTGCAATATATATACACAGAGAATCATTATCTTGTATACCTGAAATTAATATATGTCACTTATCTCTCAGTAAAAAAAAAAGATGAATACAAAGTTGAACATTAAGATTTTTTCACATATTTTCATGCATAAACTCAAAAAATTAGAAAACTTCTATAACCAAAAATTAGTTAAGAGAACTGTCTGGAACATATCTGTATGATATGATATTCTAAACACTAAATATTTGTAAATAAATAATATACAAAGAAGGAATTATAAAATAATGATATGCAAAAAGAAACAGAAGGTAAAACCGTATACATAAGCTGGTGAGTTTTTATATATGTCTGTTCATATCTTTGACCTGTATCTTTTGTTTGTCTTCCTGTCCATTTCTTCCTTTCTTCATACCTTCCTTCTTTGCTTCCTCTCCTCCTTTTTCTTTCCATCCTTTCTTTCTTTCCATCTATTCGTCCAGCTATTCATCCAGATATCCATCCATCCATCCACCTTCTGACTATGGCACATATCAAGCATGGTTGTCAAAGAAAATGAAATACTTTTTTTATTAAATTATTGTTCATAATTTTACTTTCCACTTTAAACATACACTGTTTTCTGTTTTAAAATAAAATGCACAGTTCCATTAAAAACAATAATGTCTGCTTGCAGTGCAGTGAAAAGACTTTCTTTTCACAGTTTTAAGGTTGTTATAGCCTGGATCATACTTGGCTAAAGTAGAAAAATGCTTATCCTGATTCAGGCAAAAAGGTAAAAGGACTGGGAATAGGTAGAATTGAGGATACAGAACTGAAGGAAATTTAAAAGAAAGAAATGACAGTAGGTGGTAATAGGCTTCTTTGAATGAATAGATAGTTCTTCTTAGAGGAACAGGGAGTGGGGAATGATAATTTTGAGATGTATATATACATATATATGTACTATAACTAAATAAGGATTATGTGTATTGTGTTAGCTCTATAAAAAGAGTGTATGAACCCTATACACTTTGCACTGAGAATTGCTGCCATCAGGTAAATAGTATTCCCTATTTAAAAATTTTGTAAACCTCATATTTTCATTGAAAGTATACTTAATTTAATATACTATACTAACTTTTAATTGAAGTATAGTTAATTTACAATATTATATATTAGTTTGAGAGTTCCTTGGACCATAAGAAGATCAAATCAGTCAGTCAGAAAGGAAATCAATCCTGAAAATTCACTGGAGGGACAGATGCCAAAACTGAAGCTCCAATACTTTGGCCACCTGAAGTGAAGAGTCAACTCACTGGAAAAGACCCTGATGCTGGGGAAGATGGAAGGCAAAAGAAGAAGCGGGTTGGCAGAGAATGAGATGGTTAGACAGCATCACCGACTCAATAGACAAGAACTTGAGCAAACTCTGGGAGGATAGGGAAGCCTGACATGCTGCAGTCCATGCAGTCGCAAAGAGTAGGACATGACTTAGTGACCGAACAGCAATATTAGTTTCAGGTGTGCAACGCAGTGATTAAATATTTTTATAGATTTTACTCCATTTAAATTTATCATGCAGCTGAATCTGCTGAGTCCACTATATTGTAAATATATCCTTGTAGCTCGTTTATTTTATGCACAGTGGTTTGTACCTTGTACTCTCCTATGCCTATCTGGCCACTCTCTCTTCCTCTCCCCACTGGTAACCACTAGTTCATTCTCTATATCTGTGAGTCTGTTTTTTTGCCATGTTCATTCATCATTAATTTTTATATTCCACATGAACCATGTTTTTCCCTGGGTATATGCTCAGGAGTGGGATTGCAAGGTCATATGGCAGCTCTATTTTTAGCTTCTTAAGGAAACTCCATAGTGTTTTCCATAGTAGCTGCATCAATTCACATTCCCACTAACAATGTAATAGGATTCCTGTTTCTCCATATCCTTGCCAACATTTATATTTGTAGACATTTTGCTTCTAGTCTTTGTGATAGATGGAAGGTAATATCTCACTGTGGTTTTGAATTGACTATTTTTATTACCATAGTACTTTGATGATTATAGCTTTATAATATAATTTGAAGTCACAGAGTATGATACCTCCCACTTTATTCTTTATTGACAAGATTGCTTTGGCTATTTGGGGTCTTTATGATTCCATAAAAATTTTAGAATAATCAGTCCTACTGCATGAAAAATGTTATGGGTGTTTTGATAGGGATTATATTATATCTGCATGTTGCTGTGGGTGGTATGGATATTTTAGCCATATTTGATCCTGGACTTTTGTCTATTTGGAGCTTTTTAACCATAGATTCAATTTCAGTACTTGTATTTGGTCTGTTCATATATATTTTTTGTATTTCTTCCTGGTTCAGTCTTGAAGGATTGACCCTTTCTAAGAATTTGTCCATTTCTTCTAAGTTGTCCATTTTATTGGCATATAGTTGCTTGTAGTAGTCTTTTCCAATTCTTCGTATCTCTCTGGTGTTGGTTGTAGCTTCTTCTTTTTCACTTCTAATATTTTTTATTTCGGTTTCCATAAAAGGAGCTTTGTGTTTCCTGTACCCATATATCTGTTTCCTTGTTCAGATTTGGAAAGTTTTCAGCCTCAATTTTATGAAACATATTTTGATCTTTTTCACCCTCTTCTTCTGAAGCCTCTGTAATGCAAACATTGATGCACTTGATGCTGTCTCAGTGGTTTCTTAAACTGTTCTCATTTTGTAGACGTATTTTTATTTTTGCTGTTCTGATTGGGTGATTTCCATTGTTCCATCTTTTAGACCACTTCTGTGTTCTGTATCACCGTTTGCTGTCATGCACCTTCTATTGTCTCTCACTTCAGTTATTATACACTTAATTTCTGATCTTTAAAAATATTTTCTAGTGCCTTATTAAAATGCTCACTGTGTTCATCTAACATTTTTCCCCAAAATTCAGTTAGTATTGTTATTACCAATGCTTTGAACTTTTTATCAGGTAAATTATTTATCTGTTTCTTTAGTTTTTTTCAGGGTTTCTCTCTTGTTCTTATATTCAAAACAATCTCTCTGTCTTCTCATCTTGCTTAACATTCTCTGTCTTTATGAAATTATGTAAAATAGTTTCCTATCCAAGCCTTGCAGGTGTGTCCTCGTGTGGGAGCATTCTTATACAGTCCTTCTGTTTCCAGTGGCTATTGTGGGAGAGCTGGAGCAGGGGGTGCTAGAAGCTAAACCCTTGGTAACTGTTGTGGCTGGAGAAGAAGGGGCTAGACCTGATGGATGTGTGAGCCAGGGATTCTCAGCTGCTCAGTGGCCAGCACCCACCTACAGGGAGGCAGGGGTGGGTTCCACGTTCCTGGAGCCAAAGCCGTGAAAGTTGGGTCCGAGTTGGCTCCATTTCCTCTGCTCTGCTCCCTTACGCACTGGCACCTTTACCCTAGAGGGCAGCAGTCCTCAAGCAGGAGGGGCCAGCACCAGTGCCTGGTACAGGCCAGGGCCCATGCTGGGCCACTCCTGGCACACACCAGTCAAATTTTTGGACCACTGCCAGTCTGCTACCTCCATGAGTGCCAGCAAGGATGGTCCTCTCCCCATTTGGATGCCATGTTGGGTTTTACCCAGTTCTGTCCCTCAAAACTGCACACTCTCCTTGGCATCGGTAGACCTTGCCCTGGTGGGAATCTGCTCCACAGAGCAAAAATGGTTGGCGTAGGCACTTGGCTCAAGTTGAAATATGCCCTAGGGTGGTCATAGGAAACCAGCCAGAGTCCTGGTCCACTTCAAACTGTTTCCTTTGCTTTGTGTGGAAAGTAAGCAAGTTTGCATGTCCTCTTCAGGACTTCCTGGTGCTTAAATGGTAAAGATTCTGCCTGCAGTGCAGGAGATCTGGGTTAAATCCCTGGGTCAGGAAGATCCCCTGGAGAAGGGAATGACAACCTACTCTAGTATTCTTGTCTGGAGAATTCCATGGGCAGGGGAGCCTGGCGGTCTACAGTCATGGGGTGGCAAAGAGTCAGACATGACTGAGCCATCAGCTAATAAGAACCAGTTTTAACATTTTCAGATATTTTGTGATATGATTGATAAGCACAGAAATCAATAAAATTAAAATTTTATACTCTTATAGTTAAATAAGTTACATTACAAACAAAAGTAATATGTACTCAAAAGTCATGTCTTAACTATTTTAATACGTTTTACTGTCAGCTATGCTCTTGAAATTATTTATATCTATTGTATCCATTGGAGAAGGGAATAGCAACCCACTCCAATATTCTTGCCTGGGAAATCCCATGGACAGAGGAGCCTGGCAGGCTACAGTCCCTGGGATCACAAAGAGTCGGACACAACTGAGAAACTAACAACACAATTGTATCCTTGGTCTGGATATGCTATATAATGGTGTGCTACTGCAAATCTCTTTTCAGCTCCAACTTCAGTGATGCCAGAATGCAACTAGAAATCAATATTTGTGAAAGTGTTCATACCATGGAAATAAATCAGCAGGTTCTAAAATAAGACTTTCATTTGTACCTTCCATCCCTGAAAATTTGGTTGTTAAATATTTACCAGCGACCACTGAACATATTATTTCTTTACAACTTCCTCTTTTTTCTCTAAGACATGTCCGAATATAACATATAACTGTATTTGTCTATCACCCATTTTTCTACATGATGGATAATGAAAAAATAAAAGAAAAATCTATCACAATCTACCTATTCCATATTTACTGAATGATAATAATCTTGGTACCATCCAGTGATATTGATGCTGTGGAGGATATAAGTAAGTAAGTGAAGTCGCTCAGTCGTGTCTGACTCTTTGTGACCCCATGGACTGTAGCCTACCAGGCTCTTCTGTCCATGAGGTTTTCTGGACAAGAATACTGGAGTGGATTTCCATTTCCTTTAAGGACAAATAAAATATAGTCCCTGCTGTTATGGAGGTAGCATAGATAGATATTCAAGTATACACTGCTCCAGTATTGAAAACAATACACATTTATATAAGGCTGCTTGGGGCATCCCAGGAGGTACAGTGGTAAAGGATATGCCTGCCAGTGCAGGAGATACAACAGACATGGGTTTGATCCCTGGGTTGCAAAGATCCCCTAAAGTAGGAAATGGCAACCCACTCCAGTTACTCTTGCCTGGAAAATCCCATGGACAGAGGAGCCTGGTAGGCTACAATCCATAGGGTCGCAAAGAGTCGACACGACTGAGCAACTTCACTTTCACTTTTTGCAGTATTTTTGCCTGGGAAATCCCATGGACAGAGGAACCTTGCAGGCTACTATCCTTGGGGTTACAAAGAATCGGATACGACTGAGCACAACACGTACAAGATTGCTTAATGTTTAAAGTGTCTTTGTAAGTGATCTTCCTCATTTGATTCTCACAAACCTCAGAAAGCAAACAAGCAAACTGGTATTATAAGTCTCAACAGAGATCAAGAACAATGCAGAGATAAAAGTAAAATCCAATCTACCTCCTTTAACTATGTGACCTGTACCATTTGTATTCTCTACTGCTAAAAAACATTTTAGGGAGGATTTCCAAATTTCATCTGCTAGATTCCCTGGTGGCTCAGATGGTAAAAGCGTCTGCCTACAATGTGGGAGACCCAGGTTCAGTCCCTGGGTTGGGAAGATCTCCTGGAGAAGGAAATGGCAATCCACTCCAACATTCTTGCCTGGAAAATCCCATGGATGGAGGAACGTGGTAGGCTACAGTCCATGGAGTTGCAAAGAGTCAGACACGACTGAGCGACTTTACTTTAGACTCAATAAAACTATACCTGGATACACTGAACTTTTTCAAGAAAACCTCAAAGGCCTATTATGGCAATCTTAAAATTGCCAGTCTATTTTACAAAGTACAAGCACACAATGATTCTCTAACTCTGGATTCTCATAGCCAGGACCAGTGGATTGACAGAAGACACACACTGCTACCCTTGAATCTGATTGTGCTCTGAGTATCTGGACACTGATGGACACATATAGTCTCCAGTCCCAAATGAAAAGCTATGAAGTGAAAAACATTCTTTCAAACAGGACTGCTAAAAGAGACAAGATGCAGCTAACGGGAGCGAGGAAGAGACAGACTGTAACAGCGTGAAGAGAACTGCACGAATAAAACAATGCTTGAGAAGCCAAAAGCTCAGTCAGACTGATGATTTTAAATTGGAAAGGGAAAATATGTCACTTGCAAAAAATTGAATCAATCTGTATTTTTGTTTTTAAAGAATGTTCAGTAGATTTCTGTGGGAAAAGTTATACAAAGGTTCAAAGAGACACGGTTGCATAGTTAGTCTCAGACCAAATCAATCCAAATATATTCCAGATAATTTAGTATAAGTTGATTAATGCCACTGTAAATGTAAATGCAACAACTAGAACATTCATACAAAGGAAAAATGGAGTCAGTGTTATTCTTGTTATTTTTATTTTTTTTAACGTACCCTTATGCTCTTTGTCTTTGGTAACCTTAACTTTTTTAACTTTATCTCTTTATTTGATCATTATACAGAACATGACTATAAAATATACTGTAGTTTCTAGTTGACTCAGTACCCAAGAGATTATTGGTCATATGCAGCAAATATGTCATCTTATGACATAAAAACATTCTTTTTTCCCCAGCTTAAAAAGCAATTGATAATCCAAGTCTATCAATAAGGAAGATGAGGTTTTTTCATGGACTCTCCAATAAATTTTCTCTCCTTAGACAAAATACTTAAGAAATTTCAGTTGATGGGGAAGAAGGGAATGCAGTATAAAAAGAAATGTGAATGAGACAATCTAAGTAATGATATCTGTTTGTAGGGTATCCTTGTTTACTTACTTTGTCCTATTTCAGTCCTTCTATATCTGATTTATCATCCTCTTTTCCTTTAACTCCAAAATTCTGCTTCATAACCTAAAGGGTATATGACTTCATTGAGAATTATGCCAGGAATGAGCCAATACTAAAGTGGTTACTAGACAGACTATCTCAGGGGTGTGGGAGCAGAATGAAACTTTGATAACTACATAGGCAGATGGGCAGCAAGCCTGCAGAGCATAATGGTAAAGCGCAGACTTTGGAGCCTCTGGTCCAGGCTATGGTTTTTCCAGTAGTCATGTATGGATGTGAGAGTTGGACCATAAAGAAAGCGGAGCACCAAAGAATTGATGTTTTAAACAATGGTGTTGGAAAAGACTCTTCAGAGTCCCTTGGACTTCAAGAAGATCCAACCAGTCCATCCTAAAGGAAATCAGTCCTAAAGATTCATTGGAAGGACTGATGTTGAAGCTGAAACTCCAATACTTTGGCCACCTGACAGGAAGAATGACTCATTTGAAAAGACCCTGATGCTGAGAAAGATTGAAGGTGGGAGGAGAAGGGGACTACAGAAGATGAAATGGTTGGATGGCATCACCGACTCAAAGAACATGAGTTTGAGTAAGCTCCAGGAGTTGGTGATAGACAGGGAAGCCTGGCGTGCTGCAATCCATGAGGCCTTTAAGAGTCAGACACAACTGAGTGACTGAACTGAACTGAAGACTACCCTTATTTAAATCTGTTTCCTCATCTGTAAAAAAGGGCCAATAAGTGTACCAATTTTAGTAGGATTAAATAGTTAATAACTATAAAAAATCCTATAACTACCAGAACATAGCCAGTTCCATATAAATTATATATATATACACACACACAGCAGTTAATGGCATATAAATTATATATTTATATAGATAATGACATGTAAATTATATATGTAGATATAAAAGTCAATCATCATATATGTGTATATGGATAGTCATGTAATTTGCAATAATCATTTAAAATGAAAGTTGAATTTAATCAAATCAATAATTTTGTTTTAGAATTAGGAGAGAAGTAAGAATTTAATGATATTTGCCTCATCACTTTTAGAGATTAATATCCTGACCTAGGGGCTATAGAAGGCCATTTCTTTAAATGAAATTCATGAAAACTTTTCAAATAAGGGCATTAATTCTTTTATTAGTTACCAATGATGCATAAAAATGACCTAAAAACTGCAACTTAACCATAATAATTTCTTACCTCTCACAGTTTCTATGGGTTAGATGTTCAAAATCAACCTAGTTGGGTGGTTCCGACCCAGGATCTCTAATTAGATAGTGAAATATCTGCTCAAGCCGAAATCATCTGAAAGCTCAGCTGGTGCTAGGAGCCCACAGGTGGTTCACACAAGGATGGCAAATTGGTACAGGTGTTGGTGGCTTTTAGTTCCCTTCCACAAGGGCTTCTCCCCAGGGCTACTTGAGGATCCTCAGGCCATAAGTTAGCTTCTCGTAGACATAGCAAGAGCCCCAAAATAAACATGCAATGCCTTTTAAGGCCAAATTTCAGAAGATACATAGTTATTTCTGCCACATTCTATTACTCCTATGGGTCAACTCAGGTACAATGTGTGAGGGGCCTACACAAGGCCATAAATAACAGGAAGCAAGGGTCTTGGGAGCTATTTTCTAGGATGGCTATCACACTAATAAATAATCATTTCTCCTAAGGGCTGATCTAGACATGTGATCTACCCATCTTGTCTATTTATACTGTAGGACAATATATTCATTTCTGAATAAACATTTATTGAAGACTTACATGTCAAGCAAAATGTTACACATTTGGTTCCATGAATCAAAGAAAACAAAGATGCAGGAGTGTAGAGAAGCCAGATGCTTTTATAATAACCCAGCAGAGTTGGTGATGCAAAACACTTGACAGTACCAGTAAAAAGAGATATCTTGCTTGTTATCTCATGCCTTTGGTTAGTTTAAGTTAGTCCCTCAGATTTTGAGTGATTCTAAGTTAAGGTATAAAGTTTAGAGCCTGGTTATAAGGTCAGAATCACTCTATGGAATAATGGTAATCCCACCAAGTCAGAGATAATTTCTGAGGCTTGGGCTCAAA